>NC_081305.1:54823333-57480000 GCF_030435805.1 Mustela lutreola
AGAAAGAAATATATAACAAAAGGGAGTGATGAAGCCTGAAGGAGGGCAGGGAAGAGTCTGTGCGAGAATGCGGAAGAGTCCCCCAGGTAACAGGAACAGCATGTGCAAAAGCCCTGTGGAGCAGTGCAGGCTCAGTGTGGGAAACAGCAAGGAGATGAGTGCGCAGTGAGCGAGGCAGACATGGTAGGAGATGAGCTGGGTAGGGGCAGACGGGGCCAGATCACAGACCTTGGGGGCCCCAGAGAGGACTCCCAGCCAGGCAGAAGCCACTAGAGAATGTTGTAAAGATGGCTGGGATCTGATGTGCATTTTTTTTTTTTTTTACAAAACAATGCATTTATATGCCTTAAAAATAAAGACAGTGGGGGCCCTGGGTGGCTCAGTCGGTTAGGCATCTGTCTTCAGTTCAGGACATGGTCCCGGTGTCCAGGGCTCGGGCACCAAGTTGGACCCTGTGCTCAACAGGGAATCTGCTTCTCCCTTTCCCCATCCCCCTGCCTGTACTGTCTCTCTCTCAAATAAATAATTAAATCTTTAAAAAAAAAAAAGGGAAAAAAATAAAATAAAGGAAATGGATTTAGATGTAAAGGGGTTATCTCCTCCTTACCCACCTCCAATCCTCCCTTCTCCAAACAGGCACTACCCGTTTAGTCAACCACTATGAAAGCAAATAGGTATATATGTTTTCTCTCCTCCCTCCCTTCCTTTCCTTCCTTCCTCCCCTCCCCTCCTTGCAAACTGTAACATATTTGCTCTTTTACCTGATAACAGGGTATATTGGAAATCCTTCCATATCAGTGCATGTCACACTGTCCATTTTTAAGGGCTTCTTATTGACATACCATAATTGATTAGGCTCATAAATACCTTAGTTTGGGGTTGGTTAATTTTTTTATATTTAAGGAATTACAGACTCACAAGCATTTGCAAATGTAATGCATGGAGTCCTACATGGCTTTCAGTCAGCTTCTCCTGGCGGAGAGGGTGACGTCATACATAACAGGAAAGTGACCTGGGCCCTAGACGGCCGTGTGCTCAGTTTCCACCATCTGACTTACATTTTACAAGGATCACTCTCTGGCTGGTATGTATGTGAGTGGAGGAGGGGGCGACCATGAAAACAGGGCACCCACTGACCAGTGCTGTCGTTCAGGCATGAGGGGTGGAGGCCTGGGACAAGTGAGGGCAACAGAGGAGGAGAAGAGCGGTCAGACCCTGGATATCTTCTGAGGGGGAAGCTGCCAGGAGTCGCTGGGGAACTGAATGCCGGGGGAGGCCAAGAGAGGAGTCAGGGGCAACTGCAAGATTCGGGGCCTGAGCAATGTTTGTTTGTTTGTTTGTTTAACATTTTATTTATTAGGGGCGCCTGGGTGGCTCAGTGGGTTAAAGCCTCTGCCTTTGGCTCAAGTCATGATCCCAGGATCCTGGGATCAAGCCCCACATCAGGCTCTCTGCTCAGCAGGGAGACTGCTTCCCTCTCTCTCTGCCTGCCTCTCTGCCTACTTGTTATCTCTGTCTGTCAAATGAAAATCTTAAAAAAAAAAAGATTTTATTTATTAATTTATTTGAGAGAGAGGGGCAGAGGGGGAGAAGCAAAGAGAAAGGGACAAGCAGACTCCATGCCGAGCACAGAGCCTGACATGGGGCTCGATCCCAGGACCCCGAGATCATGACCTGAGCTAAAACCAAGAGCTGGACCCTTAACCGACTACGCCACTCAGGCACCCCTGAGCAATTTTTTTTCTTTCTTTATTTATTTAAGTAAACACTCTACCCTGAACGTGGGGCTCGAACGCATGACTCCAAGATCAAAAGTCACACGTTCTTCTGGCTGAGCCATCTAGGCACCCCAGGGCCTGAGCAATTTTGAGCTGTGAGGAGAAGCTTGACACATTGCAGCAACCCCTCTCCACCTGGAGGGCCCGTACCTTCCACGATGAGCTCGGCCTCACACTGGCCTCCATTGGTCATGACCTGGTAGCGACCCCCATCCTCCAGGGTCACATCTGAGTAGATAAGAATGTGATGCTTCCCATCCTTCTTGAAGCGGTATCGAGCCTTGTAGGAATCCTCCCGTGTCAGTTCCACCCCATCTTTCATCCTAGGCAAAGGGGAATGTGAAGAAGAGAAGTGAGGGACCCACACAGCCCTGGGTCTGGATATCACAGGGGGAAGGCCAGAGAGACAGTCCTGAGCGGAGGTCAGGATCAGAAGGGCAGTCCCAGGAGGGAGGAGAGAGTCAGGTTGACAGAAGCATCTTGAATAGTTGGGTCACAGGTGGGATAATGGGTCACAGGAAGTCACAGTCCACAGGGAGATGCCACAAGGTCCCGGTTGGAATGAAAGGTTACTGGGAGATGTCAGGGCATGGAGGGAGTCCTGGGGTCCCAGAGAGACATCAAATATTGTGGCCTCTCTAAACGGCACTTCCCTGCCTGAGAAACTCCTCCCTTCCCACTTCTTTTCTACCTCCTTATCATTAAAATCTCAGCTCCATTGTCACCTCCTCCAGGAAGCCTTCCCTGACCTCATGAGTCCCTTCTGCCTATTAAAAAGTGATTATAGCTTCAGTTAGTGCTCTTCTGAAACATTTGTCAAAATAGAACTTTTATATTTATTCATGTGATGTCTTGACTAACACGTCTCTCTCTCCTACACATATACCCCAGAGGTTTATCAGATTATTAACTCTAAAAGGGTGGGTGACATATTGGTATATTTTCTCACCATTATATCTCCGGTACATTGAAGAGTGCCATCATATAATAGGTGCTCAATAAATATTTGTTGGGTGGGTGAATAGATGTGGGATGGATGAATGGATGAGGAGAAGGGTGGGTGAGTGAGTGGGTGAGGGGATGGATAGGTGGATGGATGGATGGGTGGATGGAGAGATGAACCAATGGGATAGACGAGTGGATGGACGGATAAAGGATGGGCTGATGAATGGATACGTGAGTGGATGGACCAAAGGATGGATGATTGGTTGAATGGATGAGTAAATGAATCTGAAATAGCAAGGATCAGGAAAGGAACTGGAAGAAGATAAGATGGGTAGAGGTCAGAAGTTCCAGAAAGAGATCATGGATACAGGTCAGGATTTATGGAGAAAGGCTGAGCTGAGGTCTCCTGATGACTGTTGGGTAAAGTTTCAGAATCTCTAAGAGGCTCACAAAGATCAGAGCTGAGGCAAAGAAGCTGTGGGCACCTGTATGGAGCTCAGGGGTCAAGAGTCACTTACCACATGACCTGGGCACCATCTTCTGATACCTCCACTGACATTTCCACCCGGTCACCCACAAACACCTGCTGGTCCTCGAGGGGTTTGACAATCAGGACTGGAGGTTCTGTAAGACACAGAGGGACAGGAGGTCAGTAGTTTCAGGACCTCCTACCCCCACCTCAGAGCTCCACTCCCTAAGCTCAGGCCCAAATCTCAGCCTCACCTTTGACAAAGAGCTCGGTGAAACACTTCTCATCTTTGACAGCGACCTCATAAGCAGCATCGTCCGCCAGTGTACACTTGTTGATGGTGAGAATTCGCTTCTTACCAACATTCTCAAACACGTACCTGGTGCAAAAATCTTGTCTTAGCCTAGAGCCTGGAGGAGATCCCGGGCCTGGAGTAGATCTACCCACCAGTTCTCAGGGCAAGTCACTCCCTCTCAGGGCCAGATTGTGCAGGAGCGGAAAGATGGTCTAATTTCTAGTATTTAAATACCCATAGTGGGGCGCCTGGGTGGCTCAGTGGGTTAAGCCGCTGCCTTTGGCTCAGGTCATGGTCTCAGGGTCCTGGGATCGAGTCCCGCATCGGGCTCTCTGCTCAGCAGAGAGCCTGCTTCCCTCTCTCTCTCTGCCTGCCTCTCCATCTACTTGTGATTTCTCTCTGTCAAATAAATAAATAAAATCTTTAAAATAAATAAATAAATAAATAAATACCCATAGTGGAAATCTTAACTGCCCCCTCACCGCCCATATCCATCCTCCCCTTCCATTTAGCAATAGCACACAGCTACCGACCTGAGAACTACATTTCCCAGCTTCCTTCGCAGCTACAATGGTAGGCCCCTGAACTTGGGCCAACAGAATGTAAGTGGATTCCAGCTGCATAACTGCTACTTCATCTCCACCTTTGTGTTGCTTGCTCTGGACTTCTCTCCTTCCCCCTTCCTGTCACCCATGACCCAGCTTCAATCAAGGGGACGAAGACAATGTCACAAGAAATGGCGTAGCCCAAAATGTGGAACCTGGGTCCCCAAACAATCTCTAAGGAAAAAGCCAACCCACCAGCCTCAATCAGCTAGGAATACATTTCTCTCTCACTTCAAGTAATGTAACCTAGGGACTTTGTTACAGCAACTTAACCTGGACCTTAACTAACTTAACTTTTTATCTTATCCAACATGCTCCTGATGAGAAACTGAGAAGACAAAGCCAGGGCACCTGGCTGGCTCAGTCAGGAGAACATGCTGACACTTGATCTTGGAAATCCTGAGTTAGAACCCCACGTTGTGTGTAGAGACGACTTAAATAAATTAATAACTTTAAAAAACACACACACACACACAGCCAAGAAAAAAATAATAAAACTAGAACCCATCCAAGAGATAACTGTTGCAAACATTTCGGTCTGTCTTTCCAATCTTTTTATCTATATGTATGTAGATTAACATTGTGTGAAGCAGAAATGGGAACCACGCTTCTTTCCGTTTGCAAACTTTGACCAGCTTCCCATATTAGTATACATTTTAGGATCTCATTCTTAGTGACCACATAGAACTTTGGCAAGGAATCATACATTTTGGTTGTTTTCCATTTTTTGCTACAATAGCAAATGCCTTAGGGAACATCCTTGCAGCGAAATATGCACAACCATGATAATTCTCTTAGGATAAATCCCTCAAATTGCACAATCTGAAAGATTTTTAACACACTGCCCATTCAGAGATTTAGCAAGTACCATTCCTGCCAGCAGCATTTGTGTACCCATTTCTCTATGTTGTCTCCAGCACTGGGTTTTATCATTTTGGAAAGTCTTTGCCTGTTTGGAGAGCAGAAAGACTATTACTTATTTGCATTATTATTGTTGTTGTTGCTATTATTTTCAAGGTTGAATGTGCTCTCCGCAGCACATTGGCCATTGGTTTCTTCTCAACCAAATTCTTGTTTTCATTACCTTGAACAATTTTTTTAAAAGCTTATTTATTTATTTATAAAAATTTTATTTATTTATTTGATAGAGAGAGCACGCACATGAGCAGGAGAAGAGGCAGAGGGAGCAAGGAATTGAGCAAGGAACCCAATGCAGGACTTGATCCTGGGATGACCTGAGCTGAAGAGAGATGCTTAACCGACTGAGCCATCTACGCGCCCCTAAAGATTTTTTTAAGAGTAATCTCTAGGGGCTCCTGGGTGGCTCAGTCATTAAGCATCTGCCTTCAACTCAGGTCATGATCTCAGGTCCTGGAATCCAGTCCCACATCGGGCTCCCTCTGCTTACCAGGAAGCCTGCTTCTCCCTCTCCCACTCCCCCTGCCTGTGTTCCTCTCTGGCTGTCTCTCTCTCTCTCTCTGTCAAAAAAATAAATAAATAAAATCTTAAAAAACAATAACAAAACCCTTAAATTAAAAAAAAAAAAAAAAGAGTAATCTCTACACCCAATATGGCACTTGAACTCATGATCCTGACATCAAGGGTCACATGCTTCACCTACTGAGCCAGCCAGGTGCCCCTCCTTTGTCAATTTTTTAAATTGAGGTATTTACATTTTTCATATGAATGAGGGAGAGCTCTTTCTGGGTTAAGAGTGGTCAGATTTATATCTGAGCCCTCTCTGGGACTCAGATCTCCCCCCACCCCTCCTGAGGGGCTGTCCCTCAACACATACTTGCTACTTGGTTTGATCTCTTGGCCGTTCTTGTACCACTTAAGAGGAAGGTCTGGGTCACTGATTTCCACCACCAACTTGATCTTGTTGCCCCTGTCCACTTGGTAGGCTGGATCCAGCTTCTTTGTGAAGGCTGGAGATTGAAGGATGCAGGGTACATGGAGCTGAGAGGTTCTCACTGCCCTGGTCACCCCCAGAGCTGCCACATCTCCCTCCCCAGACCATGGGCTCTCCAAGGTCAATGTCAGGAAGCCTCCCATGAACTCGGAGAAGCCTGACCACAGGGCCCTATTACTCCTTAGATTGGGACCTTCAAGAGATAGGTCCAGGGTTCAAACCATGCAATACCCATGATGCTGGGATCCCTACCCTCTAGCATGTCCAAACATCCAATACCCATGATGCTGGGAGGGCCCACTTTCCCTCTGAGCAGTGCTGACCTGAACTCTTCTTGACCTCGACCTTGGCCTTCTTGAGCCGCTTCAGCATGCCCCGAAGGTCAGTAATGCCATACTGGAAGGCAATCCTCTCGTACTCACTCTTCTTTGCCCCTTTCAGGAGCTCCCAAATTTCAGGAGGGATGCCTAGGTCATCATCATCTTTCTTCTTTTTCTTCTCCTCCTCAACCACCTCCCTGAGGGCAGGGAGAGTGGGCAGGGGCCGCAGGGGGTGGAGGGGCAGTTAGGATTAAAAGGTGAGGTGCTCCCTCTGCCTTTGCCCTCCCTCTGCCTTCACCCACTTGCTGTGCCACTCTCTCCCTCTGGGCCTGATGCCCCTTTCCTTTCCACCTGGATGCCTCAGCCTCCTCCTTGACCTCCTGGCCTCCATTCTGCCTCTTCACCTCCAGCCTGCTTGCCACATGGCCCCAGGAGGGTATTCCTTACTTCCACATCAGATGACATCCTTTCCTTGTTCAGAATTCTTCCATGGGTCCCCCACTGCCATCAGGAGGAAGCCTCAGCAGCTCAGCCTGACAGTCATGATGCCACCCACCATGCCATCAGCACCCCCACAACCACCCAAGCATGTTCCTTGCCTTTCCTGAATGCTCAGGCCCCCCTCCTGCCTCCCAGCCTTTGCACAAAATGTTTCCCCACCCAGATGACCCCTCCCTACTTTCCCTTCCTGATGCACTCCTCTCCAGACCTAGTGCCAAAGCCCCCTCCTCTGTGAGGCATTGCTGGTCTTCCCAGGCAATGAGTTACCTTCCCTCTGGGTTCTCACAAGGTCTCTGTGGGACCCTCTCTCTGGTCACACTAAACAATCTTGGCCTCTATCTACGTCTGTTGGACCAGACCCATATCCCCCAAACAATCTGTGACTCAGTGTCAGGGACCAAATAAAACTTCTCTCTGTCCCCTGATCTCAGCCCAGGGCCTGGGAGACAGGAGGCTTCAGAAAATATTTGCTGAGTGAGAAAGTGAGTAGATCTCTGGAAAGAAGGAAGGAAGGGAAGGGAACAAAAAGAGGAGAGATGAGTGGGGAACAGGAGGACATATGAATATCTGCAATGATGTACAGAGCTTTGGGTGGAGAAATAATACAGGCATGGGTCAAGTCATTGATGGATGGCTGGGGTGATGGATGTGTTGGTCCATGGATGGGTGATAGGTGGTGGATGGGTGGCATGAAGACAGATGAATAGGCATATGGAAGATAGCTGGGCAAGTGGATGGACTGATGGGTTGGTGGCAAATGGCTGGGTCGGCAATTGGGTGGAAGTGTTGAGGGGAGATGGCCAGGCAGGTGGTTATCTGGGTAAAGACAAGGAGATGAATCTGTCATTCGATGGGGTTGATGTGGATTTGGGTATGGGGATAGATGAATGAATAGAAGAATGGATGGGTGGACCAGTAGTTAATGAATAACCAAGGGAACAGAAAAGCATCATATTGAACACTATAAAATTGCCAATAGCCCATCATTTTTACCTAAAGAAGAGCAATTTTGTATTATACATCATGCACAGAGAGCTATCTGGATAGATGGATGTGTCACTGAAGATGTGAAGCGTTGATCGAAGAATGCATGGCCAAGTGGGTGGGTGGGATGACGGATTCAGTTGAGAGAGAGATGTAGATGCAGATAGATACCCAGGTGGGAAGGAAGATGGATGAGAGACAGATGGGTGGTGGAAAGTGGACTGGGGTGCCTCCATACTTAGGGAATGGGATTAAGGGGTGGGTAGGTGAAGGATGAATGGATGGGCTACTGACGGGGTGGTTGAGTGTAATGGTAGATGAGTGGATAGACAGGTGGGAGATGGCGGGTAGATGAATGGATGTGTGGGTGGATGAATGGGCAAATGCACAGGTAGGTGAGTGGTTGGATTAGTCAATGGATACACAGGTAGCTGGTTGGACAGACGGGTGATTGGTGAGTGGATGGGTGGACCTGCCTCACCCAGAATGGCAGATGGGTGTTTGACTGGGTGCTCAGAGGGATGTACAGGTGAATTAGAGCCTGAGTGAACAGGAAAATGGCTGTGAGGATGACGGGTTGAAGGGTAGGTAGGTAGGGGAACTGGCCAGCAGATGGCTGAGTGGGTGTGGTTGTAGGTAACTGTGAATGGTGAGTACGGGGATAGGTGGAGGGACAGATGGCCGGATGGGTGGAAAATGGGTAGATGCAGGTCACAGAGTGGAAAACAGGGCATCCAGGGCTGGCAGTGGAACCTCCTCCTCTATGAATCCCCATCTCCCCTCTCTAGGCCAAGTAGGGTAGGCTTACCTCTTCTTCAACAGGCTGCTGAAATCCAGCTCACCCGCATCTTCTGACTTCCCTTCACCCCTGTGGCCATTGAGAGGGTGTGTGAACCCCATGGAGGTCCTGTGCCCTCAGGCCTGCCCTGAGTCCCCACTCTTCCCTTCTCCCACAGCTCCCCTCCCGGGAAAGACACTCCATAATCTTTGGCACCAGCAGACACCAACCCCCCACACCTCTTCCCAGGCTCCAGGATCACTTACGAACGCTTGAAGCTTTCTAGACCCTGCCCAGAGGCATCCTGACGGGGTACTGGGGAGAGGAGATGGGGGGACAGAAGGTGAGCTGGAAGCAAGGCCTGATCTAAGACCAAGAGTGCCCCTGCAGGCCTGCACAACCTCCCCCCAGGTCCCCTGTCATGGGCCAGCACATCCTGCAACTTGAGCATGGATTCCTGTTTCCCTTGCTGCCGTACTGCCCCACGAGCAGCCTCTCCCACCACACACCAGGGCCAGCACACTCTTCTCCCCAAGCCTGGGCAGCCGCCTTCCCTGTGTCCCCCATATTTAAGCCCCACGCATCCTGGGCTGTAGACCCCAGAGCCGGTACACCCTCAAGGGTCCATACATATGCCCCCAAATCTATAATAACCTCCCACTAAGCTTGCACACCCTCACCCTAAACCTGGACACGTTCATTTCCCAAGCCCTCATGGCTACCTTCTCTAGCCTGTCCACTGAGACCCTGGGATCCACTTAGCTCACCTTCTCAGCCTTCGCTGGGCACCCAAAACCCTGCACCCTCTCCACCCCAAGTCCACACCTCCTCATGGTCTAAGCCCATAAAGTATCTCCCCAATTTTGAATGCCCCGACCCCTGCATTTTCTCCCTCCTCCCCAAATCTCACCCCCACATCTGGACGCTCTCTACACCAGGCTGACACACCCATCCTAGCCCCACCCCCCACAACCCTTTGCTCCCTCACCCCCGCCACCCCCACCAGCGCACCCTCTACATCAATGTTGAAGGCACAGCTATCACAGAAGTCCTTGGCTTTGACCTCAAGACGGTAATTCCCACGGTCCTCCACGACCACTTTCCCAATGTGTAGCTCCACGGTGTACACCTGGGGGGCAGGGAGCCAGGGATGTGGGTGAGTGTGACTGCTCCCCAGCCCCACCCCACACCCCCCCGGGAGCCCACCTCACGTCTCCCTCTCTGGGTCCTCACCCTGGCCCCACTGGAAGGGCCTGCTGTCTCTTCGCATGCCTGGACAAACTTGACCCTGGGGGCCCACATCTCTGACCCCAGAGACCTTTCTGGGAATGCACGGACTGACCAAGTGTGCCCTGCCCTAACCCAAACATTGTCCCCACCTGTCCCCCACAATCTCCACCAAGCAGCCCCACACAACCTCTATCCCTGGAGGTTCTGTTTTCCATCCTACAGGGGCTCCAGGCTTCAAGCAACAGGCCTTCTGAGAATCGGGGGCTGCCCAACCTCCATCCTTAGCCCATACGCCCTCAGTGTCCCCACGGGGTCCTCACATTGCTGGCAGACTCATGGGACTCCTTGAAAGAGAATCGGGCCCCGCTCTTGCTGCCCAGCTCCAGCCACTTCCCCTTGAACCACTTGATGGTTGGTTTCCCTGGGAGCTCCTTCCCGTTCACCTTGGCTGAGATCACCACATCTTTTCCTGGGGGGTGGGGGTGGGGGATGGGAGGGAGCAGCCAGACAGGAACTGTGAGACTCTACAGAGAGGACTGGGAGCTTCTCCTTCCTTGGACAGAGGAGTCCAAGTCCCCAGCCCCCTCCTCCCTCACACTCAGGAGCCCTGGACCCCAGTCCCCTCCTCCCTCAGACTTGGGAGTCCAGACCACCAGCCCCCTCCTCGTTCAGACCCGGGAATCATGTCTCCAGCCCCCTCCTCCCTCATCCCCCCTCACCATTCTCCACTGACACTGAGTCTGGCTTCTTCAGGAAAATGCCAGTGGGCTCCTCAGCAGTCGGAGACTGGTCCTCAGGTGGAGCTTCTGCTTAGGACACAGGATTGGGGGGATCTGAGGCAGGCTAGGGAAGGGGCAGCAGGCCACTTAATGAGTGGGGCTTAGAGCCTGTGAGGGACCCTCTGCTCAGATGCCAAAGCATGGAACAAAGTGGCTTCTCCTGACTTTGGAAAGACCATGTATCACGCAGGTGACTGCATGACTTTGGCCAGTCTCCTCCACTCCTTTGGACCTCAGTTTCCCCATTTGTGAACTGGAGGGAGGTGGACTGGATCATTTGAACATGGCTTTGGGGTAGGAGAGGTGTGGAAATAGACCGCGACATCCAGAACTAGGCAGGACTCCGTGATGAATCAGCCAGCTGCTAGGGGCATGGGGACCAGTCTGAGGGGCAGGGCTCTAACCTGGGGGCACTGGGGAGCCATGGAGGGTTGTGGGCAACTGTGGGAAGGATGGATTAGCTCTGGAGGTAGGACTAAAGGAGAGAGAGCAAGGTGCTGCAGAGGTACAAAGGGAGCCTGGGGGATGAAAAGCCAGGTTCTGCAGATCCCACAGGAACATTGTCTCACCTTTGGCGGGCTCTGCAGGAGCCTCCTCAGTGGGGGCTTCCTTGGGAGCTGGTTTGGCAGCCTCTTTGCCTTTGGGGGCCTTTTTGGCTACTGCGAGGTAAAAGATGTTCACAGATGCTCAGTGCCCTCCTCTTCCAAAACCCAGGACTCTAGCACCATCCCCCCCTGCCCCTTCAGGTGTCTGAGCGATCAGGTTTCCCCTTGCTCCAGACAAGCCGTGCCCCATCCACTCAGGCCACCAGGCCCTGACCTTTTGGGTCCTGGTGGTATAATTAGCTCTTTCCCGGGGCTGGAAACTGGACACCGTGTGCTGACCATGGCATCTTCCACCTGCCCTGCCTGCTGGCTTCTGGCCCACCCATGACCCAGCTGCAGTGAGGGGCTAGACCCCCACTCCAAAGCCTGGTGCCAATGGTCTGGACACCCCAGGAGGAGGGTCCCTCCCAGGGACTTGAATCTCTTGTGTTCACTTCTTCATAGAGAGAAAGCCACACCCCACGTTAAAAATGTCCACAGTCCCATACAGAGAAGAGCATCAAATGGCAGAGAAAGGCTCACATAAAGGGCCCCTATATGGAGAAGGCTCCCTAATTCCTTTGTGAGGAAGCCCACATTCCTATTGAAAGGAGGTCCCCTCATCCTATTTATACAGACAAGAGCTCTCCTCACCAGACAGGAACCCCTAACCTCTATACACACAAGGACCCCATTCCCCTACAGAGAAGGGACTCAGTCCTCACTCAGAGAAGCACCCTGATGCCTATGAAGAGAACTCCATCCCCAAATGTAGAGGACTCCATACACTCCATACACAGGACTCAAAGTCAGATAATCTTTATCTGCACCCAGAAATGCCCCCCCAAATCCCTACAGAGAAAGGAACACCCTCACTGCACAGGGAAGGAGACCCACCAACCCAACACAGATATGGGGCCCCCCATCCCACAGAAGGAAGGGAAGCCCTCATCACCCAGAGAACACATCCCATTCTCCGAAACCTACAGAGGAGCCCTTTAGCCCCCATTCAGAAAAGGGGACCGCATCTCCACCCAGGGAGAGCAGACCAGTAAGTCACCTGGTTTCGCCTCAGGCATGTCAGCAGACCTGGCTCCTGGGCTCCTCAGACCGCAGCTTGTCCCTCAGAGCCCTGGGGCGAACAGGTGGGCCCCCAGGGGGAGTCCTTTAAGAAGTCCAGAGACTCCCAGGAGGCTGTGGGAGGCATCAGCCTGGTCTCCCCGCCCTCCTTGCTGCCCCACATTCAGCGGGGCGTGTTCTGAAGAGTGAGAAATAACATCTGGACCTCGAGAGATGGCTAAATGCCAAGTCCCTGGGGAAGAGAGGCCTGGCGTTCAGACATCCGGGTCCCAGGAAGAGTGGGCCGGAGGCTAGGGCTCCCACGTCTGAAGGAGGAGGGTCTGGGGCTCACATTCTTGGGTCCAGGAAAATGGAGGATGAGGGCCTGGACTCCTGACTCCTGGGAGGCGGGAGATGAAGGGGCTGGGGTCTAAAATGGGTGAGGGCTCCGAGCCAGAACTCTGCCGTAGGGGCCAAAGGGGAAGACCGTCTAGAAAGCCATTCTTAGTATCTGCAAGTCAGGAGTTTTTGGGAAACCGGAGATGCGAGGGAGGGTCGGGTTTCCCAGCGTAGGCAAGACGGCTGCGGGGGTGGGGAGGCGATCTCTGTGCCCGCAGGAAGGGCACGGAGGCTCGAGGACTCTCGAGTCCCGCCCGCCCCTGAGCACATCTGAAGGCCTGCGGCCGCGACCACCTGGGACCCGGGATTGGCCGCGTGCACCTCCTGGGACCCAGCCGGCCGGCTCCACTCGACGGTTCCCGGAGCGGACGCGGCGGGCACTGGACGCGGGGGAGGGGGACGAGTGCCCCCCAGCGGGGCGGGTGGGGAGACCGGGAAGGCCCTGGAGAGCTGCCCGGACGTTGGCGCCCTTCCCGGCAGGGGGACCTGCGGCTTTCAGAATGGGTGGGGGGAAGGTGGTGGCAGGACGCCGGATGGGGGGAGGTGAAGGAGGCCAGAAGCGGGGGGTGGAGGGAGTGAAGAGAAGGGTGTCTGAGAGGCAGTGGGTGTTATGGGGAGGAAGGCGAGGTGAGTGTAAGAGGGAGTAGGGAGTGGGGGTTTGGGGTCAGGGCGGAGGATGGGAGAGGAAGTAACTCCGGCGGAGGGAGCAGGTTTGAGTGAATACAAGTCCCTCCGATTTTCTTCCTCTCGGCCTCCCCCTTCCCGGCTCTTCCAAAACCCCCTGCGAGCCGGAAACTGCCCCGCCTCCGTGGAGGGCCAAGCCAACCCGGCGCCAGGCCCTGTATGATGTTACGGGTTGCTAGGCAGACCGCCACACCGCTCCTGCGCGCCCAGCTGGGTGGTGTAATGGCTGGAACCAGAGCGCAACGCGCCGCCCGGAGCCTCCCGCCCTATCTGCCTGTCCGAGTGCTGTATCCAGACGTACAGAGAAGGGCAGAAATTTAGAAGGGGGGCAGACACCTTGACGGAAAGGGGAGCAGGGAGACAGTGGGGAAGAAAGGGAAAAAGCCTGGCTGTCTCAACCCGGAAGAAGAGGCGACTCCTGATCTCAGGGTTGTGATTTGGAGCTCCAGGTTGGTATAGAGATTGGTTAAAAATAAAAAATCTTTATAAAAAAGAGGGACAGACAAAAATTGAACGGAACCAGCAGTGTCTGCATCTAAAGCCCTTTACCGCGGCCTTCAATGCGGCTCTGAACGCCTTTTCCATCCCTTCTCGTGGTCCGCCCTGCCTCCGCCTGTGTCTCTGCCAGTCAGCAGGCCTGGGCCGACAGAGAGCCATCCCTAACAAAGGTCCTAGGAAGCCTGTCTACCTTAATTTGTTTTATTTTATTTTATTCCACACTTGGGGTGATGATGATAGTTTTTGCAAAAGGTACCTCATTTGCAAGAGGAGGCCCTGGGAACATTTTGTCCCTGGCACTCCCTTCCCACCCTGCCCCCATTCCAGTGTGAAGTGAAGGTGTGTGCTGTCCTTTGGAGGGCAGGTCCCAGCCTGGGCTCTGCTCCCAGCAGCTGTGTGCCCCATAAGGACCTCTCTGGGTCCGTGAAGTTCCTTCCTTGTCCTCTTCCTCCTGGACGTCAATGAATGGGTGGTGGATAGATTTCCAGAAGATGCATCAAAGGCTCAGCAGGGCTGCAAGGGACTTTTTCTATCTTCCTCCTCCTCCTCCTCTCCCCTTTCACAGAAGGGACAAACTAAGGCCCAGAAGCAGCAAGTCTTTCACCCTAGATCCCCCAGTCACGAAGACTCAAGGACTGGAATTCTGGCATTTTAGCCCACAGTCTGACACCCCCACAGGGTTCAAATCGGAGCTCCCACGGTGAACCCAAGCTTCACCTCCCTGGGTTCACACTAGGGCTGAAAACACAAATGGTCAGGGGCCAATAGCCACTGGGGGTCTGACAGCCAGGGGCAGTAGGGACTGGGACAAACTGGAGAACAGGCACCCCGTTAAGGGTGCCCGGCACCCTCCTCCAGCCTCTCTGCACCGCAAAGCTGCCCACCTTTGCTGGATCGTGCAAAGTCTGAAGGGAAGGAGTTTGTAAAATCTCCCTCACTGCTGCAGGGAACTAAAGAAGGACCCACCACCAGAGATCTGATTTGCCCCAAAGGGAGCTAGAGGGGTAGGGGTACCAATGTGAGACCTCTGGTTAGAGATGACATGGGAGAGCTGCCAAGATCACCCAGAAATCAGTTGACTGGCCAGAATGATCTCTAGCTTGGCCCTACAGAGGGCACCCCAGGAAGAGGAGGGTCCCTGTGAGAACTCAGGTCTGCTGATGGGGTCCCCAAAGGGGCAGAGCAGATAGGGGATCCCAGGGAGGCCCCAGATGTGATTGGACAAGACAGAGTTCACTGAGGTCTCCCATAGACCTGACAAGGTTGTTTTTAGACATGCCTAAAGGATCCCAGAGGTACCCCGGATGTGATTGGAGAATTCCAGACATACACACAAAAAGTGATAGCACAGTGGTTCCAGAGAATTGGGGGATCTCAAGATGACAAACATATTTTGGGGAATAGGACAAGAGAGTCACAGATGGGCATAGAGATTTGAGACATGATAGAGGGTTTCCAGAAGGCCCCAGACATAAGTAGGAGATCTCAGATCTGACAGGAGAGTGTCAGACAGGAGAAGGGGATCCCAGAGACCCTGGCTGACCGGGGCTTAGGGTTACAAGTAGCAACCCCCTCCCTGTGTGATGAGCTGTGAGCTCACCCTCCCCAGATGAGACTGAGGAATCCCAGACACACAAGGGAGCTCAGAGAGCTTGGTTGGACGATCTCTACACCACAAGGCGATCTGGAAGCAGGGTCCTGCCCACCCCCTCCGCACAGAGTATAGTCCTCCATGGATTCTGTGACCCAAGACACGAGGATCCTGGCGATCCTGAACATGACAAGGAAATCCCAGAGGGGCCCTGGGCAGAGCTTAGGGATTATGGCAGCCCCCCACCCCCAACAGCGTGGGAAATCCACGGGTCCTATGACCTAGAGTGTGGGGACACCAACGTGACGCAGACGTGGAGCCCGGGAGAGCCCCCCACTGGGCTCAGGCCCGGCGGGCGGCGGGCAGCAGCGCGCTGTCGAACTGGTAGGTGAGCTTGCGCTTGACCTTGCGGATCTCTCCGGTCTTGGCGTAGTTGCGCAGGGCGCGCGCCAGCTTCTGGTAGGTCATGCGCTTGCGGTTGCCCTTCTGCTGGCCCCAGCGGCGCGCCAGGAGTTCCTTGTGCTTGGAGGAGAACTGGAAGACCCCGGCGCCCGGCTCCACCCACCACACGCAGTCGCGCATGTCTCCGCGCGTCAGCAGCCCCAGCAGGAACTGGTACAGGCGGAGCTTCTTGCGGGCCCCTGCGGTGGTCGGGGCACGTTAGGGGAGCTAGCCTTGGGGCGCCACGCCTCCCCGCCCCCTCCGCTTCACTCCTCCTCCCGGGCCCCCAGCAAGCCTCAGTCTCCCAGCCGAGAGCATTGGGACGAGGGAGGAGGCATCTGCCTGGGTCCTCCTTGGGCCACCACCCTCCCCATCGGAGTCAAGCCTCTCTCCTCCCCTAAGCTGTTACCCCACAGCTCCCATCCCCCTGCCTTGCTTTATCTTGGGGACCTGCATCTCTCCTCTGCTCTGCTGGTGGCCCGCACGTAGTAATACGTGTCTGCCGTGCGTGTGGAGGACAGGATCCGTAGAATGGACTGCCAAGGCCCCTCAGAGGCCTATAACGGGGCGCTGAGTAGTGGTGAAGAGATCTGGAGTGGGTTTGAATGCGCCTAGCCATTTCTCAGCCCCAGAGGGACTGGGATCCTGGAAGGATTTGCAGGGGTGGCTGGGGTCTCTTTTTTGCTCCTACCAACAGCAAAGACCCCCACGAAGCCAGAGAGGGGCTGTTCATAGCAGGCCATTGGGTACCAGAACCCCAGGTCTGCCATTTCCCAGCAGTGACCTTGAGCTGGCGTTTCCTCAGCTGTAAATGAGGCGTGTGTGTGTGTGTGTGTGTGTGTGTGTTTACAAACCTCTGTGAAGCACTTAGTTCTAGGCTTTTACAGTTATGAGCTTATTTTATCTTCATCAGAAGCCCAGGAGATGTGGCTGTTGCTACTGCTGCCCATTTTACAGATGAGAAACCGAAAGCCAGGTAGGGAAAGTAATTCACGATCCTACCGGCCCAGGAACAGGGCAAACCACAGGTCAGTCACATGGGTGGAAACAGGGGTTCAGGGGAACTTGTGTTGATATGATTGTGTCCATTGCTATCGTGTCTGTAAAGGGTGGAGACATACTGACTGCTCTGTGCCAAGCACTGCTCTCCTTCACCTGTATTATCGCACTTAATCCCCACACACCAGTAATAGACACTTACGTCATCCCCGTGGTAGATAAGAAATTCAGGCCAAGACAGGTATAGTCATTTGCCCCAGGTCACACAGGGAAATACCCTCATCACTGGAGTATACAGTAGGTGCTTGAGAAGCTGGGGGTTCCTTTAGCCCCTCCCCCATCTCCTCTTGGAGCCCCACCACACCCCACTAGCTCCTACGTACCTGCCTCAGATGCCCTCCCCTCAGGGCCAGCCATGAGGGCCTCATCCGACTCGCTGTCTGAAACTTCCAGGGCTGGGCTGTCCAGCAGGAGGTCTTCCTCCTCCGACAGCAGAGGGCTGGGGTACGGGGCATACGCCGGGGGGCCCATGGTCTGCAAAAGGTCAGGATCACCTGCAGTCCGGGGACCCCCTTTCCTCCCTCCCTCTGGTCTTCCCTCAGCTTCCTCCTCCTGGGTCCTCACTGTGGACTTCCCCACTGTGCCCCCCCACCCTTAACAGCCTGTGCTCTGGCCTCAGTTCCCGTCTCCATGGCATGGCCAAGGGATACCCGGGCCCCCTCCCTGAAAGTCTGCCCAACCCAGAACATGGCTTCCCGTGCAGCTCCTTGCCTGACATCCATGCTTCTGTTGGCTGGCCTGTGCAATGGAGCAGAAATGGTACTTAACCCAGAGGCTTTCACACGCTGCCTGGCATCTAGGAAATCCCGAGCCGATGATGGGAAAGTTAATCGCGTCCCTGCCCCTCACCTGGCTGGTGAAGTCCTCCGTGGGGTATGCTGGGAAGCTGGACCCCGGGGCCTCTACACTGGGGGCTGGGTCCAGGCTCCCCACGGGGCTGTAGGTCGAGGGTCCGTAGCAGAGCTGGATACCTTGAGGATGGCTGAAGTTGGCCACAGCCGGGTTGAAGGCTTCATAGGAGGTGGCTGGGACAACTGGACTGAGGTCCCAGCCCCACAGGGAGTCTGGGAGAGGGCGGAGGGCGTTGAATCAGAAGCCAGGTCTGGCCTCAGCCCCACCCACTCGAAGCCCCCAGCACAGAGAGGCCATTGTAGGCCTTGCAAATGTTTTTCCCCAGAATTTGCATGGGCAAGAGGGTGGGTGGGAGAGGAAAAGGGGGGAGGTCTGGAGACCTGGGCTAATCTTATCCTGCTGAACTAGGTGACATCCTCCCCTGAGACTCAGCTCCCCCATCTGTGAAATGGGCCCAAGGTCCAGGTCAGGAGGATGGCTAGGGCAGGGCCACTCACCAGAAGCCCCCTCTGAGTCGGGGTAGCTGGGGTGTTTGCAGCTGTCCAGATCATAGAAGACACCATCTGGATACTGATGGGTGGGGGGAAGAGGGGTCATCCCAGGCTTTGGGGAGCCCCCACACCCATTCTGGGCCAGCAGAAGGGTTCTGACAAGGACAAGGGAGAAGAGGGGAAGGCTGGGAGATGGACAGAAAGAGCCATAGAGACCAGGCACCAGAGACGGGCAAAGAAAGAGACATACAGAGATACAGAAAGCAGGGACACACATACACACCACAGCAGGAACACACACACAGAATGAAAGACACAGCAGGAGAGGTGCAGAAACCCTGAGACCCAGGGTCTCACGGACATCGCAGCCAGCACCTGCTAAGATCGTGAGCTCCTAGGAAGGTGTGGGTAAGGCAGGGAAGAATTTGCCCAGGCGCGCCTGTCCCAGGGGTAGAAGTGTTTCTACAGAGGCAAAGAAAATCTCAAAGCTTCTTTTATCCACCTATCTATCATTTTGATCTACCCCTCAAGAATCATGTATTGGTTTAGCCATTATAGTCAAGACCAAGTCTAGACATCCAGATGTCCCCAGAGCCTCACCCCCAGGTGTTACCCCATGGCACTGAAAACATAGGTCCACAAAATAGCCTTGTTCGAGAACAATCAGAGCAGCTTTTCCAAGAGCCCCAAGAGAGAAATAGCCCATGGACAGGAGAGTGGATAAACAGGTGGTCGTGGCGTGTGTGTGTTGCGGGGCAGGGGGACAGCAGAGCACTATACAACAGAGAAAAGCAATCAAGGCTGGAGCACCTGGCTGGCTGGCAGTAGAGCATGCAACTCTTGATCTTGGGTCGTAAGTTCGAGCCCCACATTGGGGACAGAGTGTACTTAAATACCACAGCAAAACAATGCCCAATTCAGAATGCTGATGAAGGAAGCCAGAGCCAAAGGGGACATCCTGCCCGATACACTTCATATCAAGGTCAAAACCAGGCAACACAGATCCATGTTGGAAAAGATCCCAGCGGGGAGGGGTGTTGGTTGTTTGGGAATCTTCCAGAGAGATGGAAACATTCTATGTCTTGGTCTGGTTAGCTGTTACACAGGTATGTGTATAACGTGAAATGTCACTGGGCTGCACACCAGATCTGCCACTTTGCCAACTTGTAGGTTATACCTCCATTTTTCTTTTTTTTAAAGCAAAAAACTTGTCAAGTTGAAGCAAGGTGGGACATGCTGGCAATGGGGCGTGGGGAGTGAGCGAGGTTTTCGTTCTTGGACGGGGTTGTGGGTTATAGATGGTGAGAGCATAGTATTCTGTGTGTCTGAACTATTAGACTATGCTTTTGAGAAAACAATTAGGCAAGGAAGAGAAGGAAAGAAGGTTTGCTGAATGTGGGGTGGGTGGAGGGAGAGACACAAAGCCAAAGACACAAGGACCTCCATCCTTCCCCACGACATGAAGTGGACCCAAAGTCTGAGAGCTGGCAAGAGCTGGCAGAGAAAGGTCCAAGAAGGAGATGGGGCAGGTGAGGAGGAGGGTGCTGGTGGGAGATATGGAGGGGGTCAGAAAGACAAAGTGACAGGAAGGAATGGAAGGGGAAACTGAAGCAGGGGGGTCAAGGTGGGCCATGTGGGTCCCCTCTACCCTCCCTGGTCCCCAGGGCCCCGACTCACCAGACAGCTGAAGTGTGGCCCGTCGAGCCTGGAGGGGGAGAGACACAGGGGCATGTCAGGAGTGCCTTCAGCCTGGAGTCTCAGGGTGGTTGGGAGCCAGTGGGGGAGCCGGAGGGGGGAGGCGGCTGCAGCTGTGACCACCGCAGCTCTTCTGCTGTGTGTCCTTGTGTGAGACCAGCCCCACCACACTCGAGCGGGACAGGAAGTGGGGGGTGGGGGGACAGGCAAATGTTCCCCCCTCCCCTGGGATTTGCATAGGCAGAGGCTGGTTGGGGGGGCAGGGAAAGTGAGGGAGAGAAAGTCCCTGGAGAGGTGGTGTGGGCACCAGTGGGCTGATGGGGGCAGGGAGGGGCCTCCGTCATCAAGTCCATTAAATGGGTCCACTCTGGACCAGAGGAGATGGAGAGCCACTGGGCAAGAATGGGAGGAAAGTGTGGAAAGACACATTCGCTGATGCAGGAAGCAGCTGAGTCCCAGAGATCGGCAGAAGGGGCTGGGGGAGAGACAGGGAGATAGCAAGAGAGAACAGACAGACAGAGGAAGAACTGGAAAGAGACTGGGGCAAAGACAGAGGCAGAGAGGGAGCAAGAGGCAGAGGATAGAACCCCAGAAACAAAACAATGTGATGAGCAGCAGAGTGGGCAACAAGTGAGGAAGCCAGAGGTTCAGCGAGGCCCCATGGGGGGCTGGGGGACAGACAGGCCTGGGGGGCTGCCTGGGAGAGGCAATTAGCCGGAGGGGAGGCAGGCATCCCAAGGAGAGATTTTCGATGTTTGAGAGAGACAGGGGTAGGATGGAGGAAGGACACCAAGAAAGAAAAGGAAGAGATCTAGAATGGACAAAAGGCAGGGGAACCCCCTCCCTCCCACCCCCCCCTGCCCCCTATCCCTGAGGGAGACCTGGCAGAGGGTCCTAAGGGCAGGAGGACCCCCTCCTTTAGGGAACCCCCACTTACTGTGCAGCCTCCAGAGCGAGCATGGTGGTGCTGGGCTGGGTCTGCTGTCTGCTTCAGCCACCACCCCTATTTATGCCTTGGCCCAGCCCCCTGGGGGGGGCAGGGGTGCTGGCTGGCCTGCACAGAGCACAGCCCTCCTCAAAAATCCCCTCAGGGAGGGTCAGGGGAGGGGGCTGGATTGCACAACACCTTGGTCACATGGTGGAGAGGGCAGGCCTAGGGCCCGTCTGGATTTGGGGATCCCCACAGTTGGGGTAGGAATGGGGGGCTGACCTTGAGTGGTGGAGATGGGAGAGGAACTGGATTCCAGGGGACCTTAAGGAAATAGGGAAGCCAAGGGGTCCTGTGGTCAGTGAAGTGTGGGTCCAGGCCCAGGAGCCAGAACGGGGGAGTAGGTTGCTGGGGGTGGGGGGCACATGACATGGAGGAGCAGACTCGAACACGGATGGCATCTGAAGGCCAGGTGGGGATGCCGGGAATCCCAGGAGTGGACATGGATTGGGAGGGGCTGCGGGGGCTACTCTGAGGAAAACCCAGGCCCAGTGCCTGTGAGGACCCGGAGGTGGAAACATCGTGGGTGTAGGACATGGAAAGGGGGGGGTCCCCTGGGTTGTGCCTGGAGTGGAGGTTTCTGATCGAGGGGCTGCCCCAGGCCAGGAGGAAACAGGCCAGCACCTGGAGGCGGAGTGGAGGGTGGTGGGGGGGGTGAGGGAGGGCGGGGCAGTCCAGGCAGAGGAGGATATGTGGTTAGACGTTCCCTAAGGGCCTTCAGGGTCTCAGGGGGAGACTGAGGCAGGCCCAGCTTTCATGGGGCTGGCAGCAGTGCTCTTGGAGGGAAGGTGAGGAAGTCAGCAGGTGTTTCCTGGGGTCCGGGGACCCCACTGAGTGGAGCTGACCCACCTGGGCCAGGGTTCAGGACAGTGGACCTCGCCCACCAGAGACCACAAAGCACCAGGAAACAAAAGGCCTGAACTTTATTAATTCTCTGCCAACACCGTCCCCGCCCCCCCAGCCCTGGTGAGAAGACTGCAGGGGTCAGAGGTCACCAGGCCTCAGGGCCGGGAGGGCCAAAGCGCCTCAGTAGCTGCTCCTGGTCTTCCAGGTCCTTCCGCACCTTCTTGCGCATGTAGAAGATGGGGCAGTCCCGGCTATGGGTTGGGTGGGGGTCAGGGTCAGGACTGGGGCGCTGCCCAGCCCAGTGATGGGGCCAGGGCTGTTCCCAGGACTTTGGCCCCCGCCTGTTGCCCACCCAACCCCCCTCAGGGGCAGGCTGTTTGCTCAGCGGGCATGGGGGGAACCGTAACAGCGGGCACCCGCGGGGACACTGGGCTCCACCAGCCGTATATCACCTGTCACCTGGCGTGGGAACCAGCCCCGCCCACCCGTTCCCTGGGGAAAGCCTGGCCCGCCCTGGGGGAGGGGGCTGGGCCATGGTGCATGTGTGTGTGCGTGCATGTATGTATGCGTGTGAGAGAGAGAGAGAAAGAGCAGAAGAGACAGAACTGTGGCCATTTCCTGGGCAGATGCTGGCCCCCAGAGCAGCGTCCTCCCCACAGCGAGGCCGGGACACCCAGAACATCAGCCATTTGGGGCTGCGGTCCCCAGGCCTTGGGAGCCTGCAGGGAGGGCCTGCATACCTGGTGCAGATGACGTCCTCATGCAGGCTGCCCTGGCAGCGCTGGCACTGGGTCCACAGGCGCGAGAAGCGCTCCTCCAGGGCGTTCAGGTGGGACACCTGGAGGTGAGACAGTTGAAAGGGGGCCCCGGCCCCCGCCTTGCCCTCCCCTCACCATCCCCCACCCGCCCCACCTCGCCCCTCACCTCCTTCTGGTAGAGCTCAGACTCCCGAGGCTGGCAGAATTTGCACACGGCTCCTGGCAGAGGGGGTAGGTCGGCACAGGGGAGCTGGGGCCCAGCCAGAGCCCGAGCTGCCCTGTCCCTGCCCCTTCCCCACCCGCTGCCCATCCCGGCTTCTGAAAGTCCCCAGAGACAAGAGAACAAGGGAGCGAGTGTATGGGGGAAAACTCCCCGGGGAACTCCCAGGGCAGGGGGCCCAGGACCCTCCAGGGGGTGCCTGTGAACAGGAGCTCCCGCCCAGGGGCTGAGGCCCATCTGGGTGGCACTCCCAGCTGGGACGGCGGGTGCCGGGAACCTCAGTGATAGAGGAGCTGGGTAGAGGGTGGAGGGTAGAGGATTGGGGTCCCCTGGAGGGGCTGGGGTCAGGGCTGGAGTCTGGCGCTCACCCTGGTGGTTGAGGACGGTGCGGCAGCCAATGCAGCAGCTGTGGCGTTTGGCAAAGGCCAGAAGGCCGCCGACCTTGCCCGTGAGCACCGTCTTGCAGCGTGTGTGGTCACCCCCTGCAGGTGAACGCAGGCAGTGGGCCCAGGCCCCCCCCAACAGGCCCCGGGTGCCCCCCTGCTCCCGTCTGGGCATTGCCCCTGAGTACTCAGCAGCACGGCTTCGGCACGGCCCTCGCCCAGGATGGGCTCAAAGATGCGCAGGAGCGGCTTGGCAAGCTGCTGCTCCAGGTAGTACTGCGTGTCGATGGGCAGGCTGTGCTCCAGCACAAAGAGGGGGTCCTGCAAACACAGCGGCCGAGGGGCTGGGGCTGTGTTCCTCAGCAGGCAGTGGGGCAAAGGGCACTGCAAGCCATGGGGTGGGGCTCCCTGTCATGATGGTGGGCAATGATGTGGGGCAGTCATGGGACCCAGGTACCGCCCTGCAGGGGGTGGCATCAGTGGGGGGACAGGGATCCAGGATGGTGTCGGAGACCCCAACGCAGTCCCTGGCCGTGAGCTGTGATCCGTGCTGGGGTCCATGGGTGGGGGTCCTCAGGTTATACCAAGCAAGGATCAGAGGTCACCTATTGGAGCTGGGGCGTGAAGGTGTACAGTAGCTAGAGGCAAAGGCCAGAAGCCAAGATATGAGGGGGTGGGACCAGACCTGGAGACTGAGGAAGGGGTTGTGGGGGTCAGAGGTCACTGGCCATTAGGGTGTAGAGAGGGAGGACATGAATCCTAGAGAATTATGGGTTGCAGAGCAAGGACCAAGGAGACAGACAGAGAAACAGATGGTGAGACTCAGTGTGCAGTGAGGCTGGGTCTTCTTCTGCAGGGGGAGGGAGGGGGGGTCAGAATAACAGGGTGGGGGGCCTCCAGAGGGCACAGGAGGCCTGGGAGAAAGGCATCATGGAGCCAACTCCCAGGGGTGTGTTGGGGGCGGTTCTCAGGGCCCTATGGGGCCCACACAGGGAAACACCCTCCCCGCCAGGCTTGGAAAGCAGAAGTGAGAGCTGAGGGGAGCTGGGCGGAGCGGGCAGCCCAGGTGGGCCTGACCTCGGACTTCATGTAGGCAGCCACGCCCTTAGTAGCGCCGATGATCACATAGGGGACACGGTCACCCAAGCTGGGCGCACTCCCAGGGTCCCGCTTCCTCATCCTGCGGGGAGATCGGGGAGGCCAGGCAGTGAGGGCAGGTGGGCTGGCGGGGGTAGCCGGGGGCACAGGAAGTGGTGCCCAGCTGGCAGGAGAGGGGCTATTTCTGGGCGGTCCTGCACACCCCCCGGGGCAGACCTCTCGGCCAGCTCCACATGGGCCTGTTTGCCGGCGTAGTCAGCAGCTGCGCGGGTCAGCTCCTTGGTGATGACCAGCTGGGAGATGTCAATGCGGTTACATAGCAAGTCAGAGATGACATCCTGCGCGTGGGCCACAGCGCCCGCCGGGTCCCTGCAGGGCCGGAATGGGGTGGGGGGTGTCGCCAGCGGCTGCTGAGGGCCAGGCTGGTACCTCCACCACCCCCAAGGCTGGGGGGCCAGGATGTGCCCTGGGGGCTGAGGCCCAAGGCAGGGAGGGATGCGGCCAGGCCACAGGCTGCAAGGTGGCTGAGGCGGGGCCCAGACCCACAGCTGTCCCACCCCACACTCTTTCCACCGTTCCACCACTGAGGACGAGCTGGGCCTGACACCTGGGTCCCCAGGGGAGGAGGGGGCTGGCGGCCAGGACTCCTTGGTCTCAGGGGAGGGGATCCCACCCACCGGTCGATGAGCAGGCGGCGCAGGGAGGCAGTGACAAGGTTGGCCACAAGGGGGCAGTTGTCCCTGCGCACGGCCTCCAGGCCCTTGCAGTCCATCCGGTCATGAGTATCAGGCCGGGAAGAGAAGAGCAGGCCAGCATACCGCTTCTTGCTGATGAGCAGGTAGGGAAAGTAGACCTGGAGGAGGACCCGCGGCTGAGACCTGAGACTTCCCTCAGAAACTGAGGACACACAAGGCTGATCTATGCCATGCGGGATGGGGACACTGGGGGACATGGACCTTAAGACTCCAGCGCTTGAGCCCAGGGGCACCCTCAGCATTCTAGGGCCTCAGACATGAAATAGAGACTGGGATAAACCTAGAGATATGTCCTAAAGCACAAGACCCAGACATGGGGGTGTAGCCTGGACAGCCCCACATCTAAGATCTGGGAAAGACCTGAGGCAGACAGGGGTTCAAGGAGCTGAGACTTAGGCCCAGGAGTGAGCCCTGACATAGGGGCTTCTCAAAATTGGGAGGCTCCAAATTTGAGAGCAGGTATACCCAAGACCTGACCCTAAGTTTGAACCTCGGAAAGAGCATACAGTGTGCGTCCCCAGACCCCAGCCTGATTCCTCCTGAGTTCCAAGGAGCACTGGCCAATGGCACCACAATCCAGGATTCACCCCATCAGGATCCCCAGCACCTAAGGTAGCTCCCACACCCAACACCAGAGATGCTTGAAGACTGACAAGGTTTTCACAAAATAGACACCGTCCTGTGTAGCAAAGCCCAAGGTGTCAGAAGTTTTCAAATTTGAGACAATCCAAGCAGCAAAATTCCTCAAAAATGGGCATATGAACATGGAGAATGGGATACCCAGAGTACCCAGAGCAGGGCACCCCAAAAGGAGAGACCCTGAGCAACACTGGGGTTCTCCAGATGTTGACATAATGCCTTCTTACACTTTGCAGGCCCCAAAAATCAGAGATCCTCTGAAACCTGGCTACTCCAAGCCTAAGGGAGGTTGACTTACCTTTTCAAACTCCAGCCGGATGGGCGGGGGAAAGTGGCCCGATACCCAGTCAGCAGCCTCCCGCCCCAGAGCCATTGCCTCCGCCACAGACGAGACACCAAATCGGCACATCACTGAGTCAGTGTCACCATACACCACCTGGGGAGGGGTTTGTGTGACTGGGAGGAAGGGGGGAGAAGAGGGCCAGCCCCCTGGAATCCCCCAACAGTCCCAGGCCCATCTCTGGGCAGCAGGTCGGGTAGCCTCTGACCTTGGCGTTGGCGCCATAGCCATTCTCCACTGTGTACTTGGACTCCACCAGCTGCTTTGTTTTCTCAATCATCTGGCGCCCGAACCCAGTGACGCTCTGTCAGGGAGAGAACCAGGCAGTGAGGGCCCCGGAGCCATCTACAGCTCATGGGCTCAGGCTGCCACTTCCACTACCTCCTGGGGGCGTGGACTCGGCCAAGGGACTCTGACCCTCTAAGCCTTGATTTGCAAATCTACAAAATGGGGCTACTAAGCTGCTCCTTAAGGGTCTGTTGGAAAGAACTGGGTCCCTGGCCCAGAGCTCTGGGCACAGAAGAGGAATGACTGCAAAAAGTGCGTGTTGGCAAACCTGAGGTTGGAGGGGCCATCAACACTTGTGTTTCCCTCCACAGAGGGACTATGACATGTGGCAACACTGCAGGCAGCTCTCCAAGGTACAGGACCACTGGTGCTTCCGGCCCCCTCCCCGAAAGCCAGCAGTGCCACCCCACATCTTTGGGCAACAGGAAATGACCCTATGTGTTAAGTGCCTCCTCCCCCCAGGGTTAGAGTTGTGCTTGTCTCATGGAGAAACTTTCCAACAGTCTTACTTTACAGGAAGCTGCAGCTGGGGCAGTGGGGGGCTAGAGGGGCACACACCAAGGAGAAATGGGTATGACTCTTCTGTTTTGGTTTGTTTGGACCCAGTCAGAGATCTCTTTTAACTGGAGTGTTTAGGCAACTTATATTTAGTGTAATTATTGATCTTCTGTGGGCTTACATCTATCACTGTACTATCTTCCTTCTGTGTGTTCCACCTGTTTTTGTGTTCCTTCTTCCCTTCATCTTTTCCTGGAATGATTCCATGGGTTTTTTTGTTTTGTTTTGTTTTTGTAAGCCTGAGAGACAATAAGAAATGAGACTAACAAACAGATAAAACAGAGGGACAGAGAAAAGAGTGAAGAAGGAAAAGACAGAGTGACAGACCAGGAAGCAATAGTCCTAATGAGGGCGCTTCAGGGGAAGGAAAGCCAAACCCTCCATGCCTGACCTCTCCTCTCTCTGGCTGGAGTCTGACAGACGAACACCCACCTCTTTCCACCAAGTAGACTGGGGAGGTCCCAGGGGACTTTGGAAGGCATTCAATGAGAGGAGTGTGGGTGGATGCACTATGGGATGAACCTTGCCAAAGAGAGGCCTGGCTTTTAGAGGAAACCTCTAAGTCGTTGGAACATCCTACCCAAGATAGTGTCTTTGTTCACCTAGGACCTTGGACTGTACTAACATAACTCACAGTGAGGCCTGGAGCCACATGGTATCAGCCTGATCTCTGTCTGCAGGGTCTGGAGACCGAGTAACAAAGGTCAGTCACACAGAGGTTCCATGCTTATGTGACTGACCCCCAATAAAAACCCAGGACATTGAGGCTCGGGTGAGCTTTCCTAGTGAGAAACACTCCACACACGTTGTCACACACCAGTATCAGGAGAAATGAGCACTGTCTGTATGACTCCACTGGGAGAGACAACTAGAAGCTCTGTGCCTTTGCCCTTGGCTGATTTTTTTAAACTTTTTTTTTCAAGATTTTATTTATTTATTTGACAGACAAAAGATCACAAGTAGGGAGAGAGGCAGGCAGAGACAGACGGAGGGAAGCAGGCTTCTTGCCAAGCAGAGAGCCCGATGAGGGGCTCGATCCTAGGACCCTGGGATCATGACCTGAGCTGAAGGCAGAGGCTTTAACCCACTGAGCCACCCAGGCACCCTGCCCTCGGCTGATTTTAATCCCTACCCCTTAACTGTATTAAAGTAATAATTGTGAGTAGGTTCTAAATTCGAGGCCTTCTGGTGGATCACTGGATGGGAGCGTGATCTTGGGGGCTCTGGGACTGAAGGTGCGTGGGAGTGTACACAGGTCTCTCCCACCCAAAAGCCCAGCTACTGGCAGTTCTTCCAAGTCTTCCATGCAGAACCACATGAGAACTGACATAGTGCCCAGGTACAGAGGGAGCTTCCCATGACAGGGGGCAACCAAGTTTGGAATGTGCTGAGACCCAAACCCCAGTGCAAGGTGCTGGACAGGAAGACCTTTCTAAGGCTCTCTCAGGCCATAAGCTGAGGCACTGATCCCAGCTTGGCAGAACCTTGGACCCAGATCCTCTGTGGTCTAAGAGTGGATGTTTCTCCATCGGAGCAGCAGAGCTGCCTCTGGTAAATAGGCCTGGGACCCCACTGAGGGGTCTTCGGTCCGCATCCCCTCTCTGAGCAGGGCACTGACCAAGCAGCCTGCAAGCACCAGACAGCTGGGGTGGGAAGGAGTACCCTCACACTGGCTCCTTCGGCGACAGAGCTCACACAGTACGTGAAGCGTCAGAGCCTGGGTGTGCTAGTGGTCGGCCTCCAGCACCGCCCCAGCCCCCATGAGCCCTGTTCTGCCCATCCAGCTGGTTGGAACCTGCCCTCTGCATCCCTACCCTTACAGGCACCAGGGGAGGAGGCGGGTGGGGTCTGTCAGATGGACTATGATAAATGGAACGAATGAGCAACAAAAAAAACCTCCGCTCACCCTGCCACTCCCCCTCCCTCCTGCTTCATCTATCTGCAGAGCCCCTGGCACCAACCACCTTCCCATATGCATTTACGGCTGTCACCATCTGTGTGTCCATGAGGCTGCACGCTGCTGGAGGGCAGGAACCCTCATCTGTTTCGCCACCTGCCAGACCCACAGAGATGTTCAGCAAGTTGGGGCACTGCAACCTCCACCATACAGAGACCTGGTTCTCCTAGGGAGGGACCGTCTGCTCCCCTCTACCTACTGAGGCAACTGAGCACTCACCTGGGAGATCTCCAAGCATGGCAGCTTGCCCACCTGGGCACCAGTGAAGCCATATACAGAATTGGCACTCACTTTCAATGCCAGCTGCCGCCCATCCAAGACTTGGCGACGCAGGGGGTCTGTCTCCTTGGCCAGCTCAGCCTTGGCCCTGGAAGGACAGAAGCAAAGGCCACTGATGCAGTGCCCCAGGTTTCAGGGAGAGAGGAGAGGCTGGGGCTGGGCTCTGGTTAGGGTGCCTTTCTAGAAATCGGTGCCATGTACCTTTGTTCAGGCTGTGCACTGCACAGAGGCACGCAGCAGAGGAGGCAAATGGGAGCTGTTTGGAGGGGTGTCTTGTTCTAATTCACACACAGCTGCAGTTAAGTTTGACATGGCAATTCTGGGGTGACCATGAAGGACAGGGACTGATGAGGAGCAAGTCTGCACAGAGGTGGGTGTGATGCTTTAGAACCCACCTCTTCCGGGCACTGAGCAGGTTCTCCAGGATCTGGGGCAGCAGCCCTTTCCGCACTGATGTCTTCACAAACTCATCCCCTGTGGGTGTCTTGATGAACTGATCCTCAGTCAGCCTGGGTAGGAGGATGGGGAGGACGGCATGAACCTGGCCTCCCCATCACTTCCTTCTCTAGATTTTCAGGCTCTCCCCACCTCTCGAATCTCCCCTCTCCACTATTTCTGGGCTCCCGGCCCTGTCCTGGCTGAAGCTGGCTCACATGCACGCCTGGGGTACACAGGGGAGTCATACCCCAGTCTCTGGGCGGCCCCAGGCCGCAGAAGCGTGGTATAGCACAGGTTGTGGGCCATCATGATGGACGGGTACAGAGAGGAGAAGTCCAGGGTGGCAATGGGGACATCATAGTACCTGGGGGTCAAGGAGGAGTCAGCCCTGGGAATCCCAAGCCGCCCCTACCCAGCCACAGGGCCTCACCCTTTGAGGGGCTCGATGACTGTGGCCCCCGTGTAGTCCTCGCCACCCTCTGTCTTCACCACAGGCATCAGCAGTCCCTCGCGCATGGCCTAGGAGGGGAGAAGTCAGGAAATGGAGGCAGGCGTGAGCAGACAGAAGAGGGAAGAGGAGGAGCATGGAAGGGCATCCAGATGTCACCTCCCAGGAGACACAGAGAGTGACCAGAGGCCAGGAATGGGGACTTGCTGAGGGTGTTGTGACCCGGCCCACCCTTGGCTCCGCCCACTGACCTGCCGTAGCAGCTGGGACACGACCTTGACCTGCTGGCCACGGCTAAGCAGGTAGCCTAGGGGCACGCCAGTGACTCGTGCCATCTCCATGGCATTGACCAGCACCATTAGCCGCTCCAGCAGCCGCAGGGGCAGGAAGGCATCCTTGAGGCAGTACACCGCCAGCCGGCGGCGCGTCTGGTCATTCCCATTCTGGGGATAGGCACAGGTGACATCAGGGGAGGAGGTTGCGTCAGGGAGAGGGCAAGGGTCTGGGTGCAGAGTGGGAAGGGGGGAGGTTGGGGAGCTGACAGGGTAAGAGGGAGGAGGGGGCCGTCTGGAGAGCAAGTGTGGACCAGAGATGTGGGTGGGACTGCAGGATAAAGGATGCAGTGCCAGAGGTCCTGTGAACGGGCAGGAGTGGGGACTTACACCTATAGGGTGAGGTCACAAGTCAAAACCAAGAGGTCAAGGTGAAGGTCAGGACAGCTGGGAGGCTAAAGCCTCCTGGTCAGGAAGGTGGGAGGCCAAGGTCAGAGGAGTCGACAGAAGAGTCAGATGGGGGGTAGGGTGGGGGCAGGAGGTACAAGGGTCAGAGGTCACAGGCCAGGGCCAGGCACCTGCAGGTCGGTGATGATGCTGTGCTGCACGTCCTCCTTCTGCTCACCCAGGAAGTGGAAGCTCACGGCATTGAGTGTGTAGGAGCGGAGCTTGTGCTCACGCAGCAGCACCTGAGGCAGGGGGTGCATGGTGGGCCCTGTGTCCCAGCAGCCCCATGAGGGGGGCACCCACCCCACCATGGCCATGTACCTGCAACATGTCCATCTGCACGCGGCCCACCATGCTGACCACCTTGCTGTCCCGTCGGCCGGTCTGCTTGGACTGGAAGGACGAATCCCGGATGTTGGAGCGGAGGCCAGACACGCGGCCCAGGAAGGGGAACGTGTGCACCTGAGGACAAAGCCCACCAGCAGGGTGAGGCTGCATGGGAGCCGTGGCCCAGATCAGGGACCCCCACCCCCATCCCAGGGCCATGACACCACCCATGATGCCACGCTCTTCCCGCGGAGAGCCTGGAAGCAGGAGCAGTTCTGATGCAGAAAAGCCCTCTGCGGCCAGGGAGGCAGGGATTGGAGGTGAGAGACAGGAGGTCAGGACAGGGATAGTCAGAGGCCTGATGGCTGCAGGGCTGAGAGGCTACAGATGGCACCCTGTGGCTGGGGAGCTGCCCTCAGAAAGGCAGCTGGAGGAGCGGCAGAGTTGGGGATGATGCTGAGCTCAGTGGGGAGACTGTGTGCATGGGGTGAGGGGCCTGGGGAGAGCTACGTGGGAGCCCAGCAGGGGTCAGCACAGAGAGCTAGGCCTGAGATCAGGAAAGACAGGGGCCCAGGAGGAGAAGGAGGGAGAGTCAGGGTAGAGAGGAGAGGCCTGAGCTGGTGGAGTGGCAGGGCAGAGGGGCAGAGAGGAGAGGAGCAGTGTCCCATGAGGAACTGACCAGGATGGACTTCCTGGCGCTGTTGGAGGCCATAAACGTGATTTCTTTTTTTTCTTTAAAGATTTTATTTATTTATTTGACAGACAAAGATCACAAGTAGGCAGAGAGGCAGGCAGAGAGAGAGAGAGGAGAAAGCAGGCTCCCTGCTGAGCAGACAGCCCGATGTGGGGCTTGATCCCAGGACCCTAGGATCATGACCTGAGCCGAAGGCAGAGGCTTTAACCCACTGAGCCACCCAGGCGCCCGGGATTTTTTTTATAGCATTCGATTTTCTTAAGTAGGCTCCATGCCCAGTGTGGGTCTTGAACCCACAACCCTCACATCAAGAGTTGCACGCTCTAATGACTAAGCCAGCCAGGTGCCCCAAACATGATTTTTACTTCTCATTACAAAATTGGCCAAATGCAAGTAAAAGAAAGAAATAATACAATATGACCTCCATTGTGAGCTGAATTGTGTCTCCTCATATCAAGGCTTTGCCATACGCTTCGAGGAACCTCCCCGGGCTGTTCCTTAATTTTTGCTGACATATTTTGAAGTCTGGAAGATGCTATACCCTTGCACGTTTCAGTCTGCCCCTCAAACACACAAGCCCCTCCTTACTTAACCATAAATGCCCTCTTTGCCTCTGCAAAAGCCACAATCACCTTCTGGACTTCAAACAGGGCAGGGATGGGGCCAGAGCTAGGTTCTCGGTGAGGTCCCTGGAGCCGTTGGGGGCGGTGGGCTGCAGGTACAGGGCAAGGCGGGCCACCCGCCAGGGACAGAGCCACAAGCCAGAAGGCAGCAAGGAGCAGGTGGCTGCCCACCCCTCAAGCCCCCAGTGGGATAAGCCTACCCGACCTGCCTCCCCTACCTTGAGAGTCTGGGCCCGAGAGATGAGGTACGGAAGGTCAAAGTTCTGTATGTTGTAGCCGGTGATCACGTCAGGGTCCATGGCACGAATGAAGGCTGACCATGCCTGGGGGTGAGAGCACACTGGGTCACCCGGGTTGTCATCCTGATCATCCCCCTGGCGTGGGTCCTCCCCACTCCTGGAACATTCCAGAAGCTCCCCAAAACAACCCTAGAACTCTCCTGCCCACGGTAGAAAGACTGAGCAGGTGCTTCTGAAAATAACACAGAACCCAGAGGGGAAATGTTCACCCCTGCAAAGTGAAGGGGTCTGAAGCTGTGGACCGGGTGTCTCAGCAACCGGAGGCCTTCAGCCTGGGAGGTGGAGGCCGGGTGGGGGGTTCTGAGGAAATGAGGGGAAACGGAACAAGAGCCACCTGGAGCAGCTCCTCCTCCCGCTCGTAGCTCTGCACTTTGGCGCCCAGGATAGGAGCACAGGGCCGTAGGGTGAGTGCCAGGCGCAGGAAGGGCTCCGGCTCACCCCAGCGCAGGCCCAGTGAGCAGATCTGGATCACAGGGTCCCGCTCAGGTTCAGGGAAGATGCCTGCACAGGGAATAAGAAGGGGATACAGGGGACCGGGCTCCTCCTTTCCCTTCATGACACATCAGGGTGGCTGTACCTCCGAATCTCCCCAGACCGTCTACTCCCCTCTGCCTCCACTGCCTAGAGACTACGTGCAACCCACCGTTTCCCTTTTCTTCAGCTCCTGGCCCTCTCCTTGTCCCTCACAGACTGGGATAGTCCTGCCCCAGGGACTTTGCACTTGCTATTCTTTGCAGAGGCACGTGCGTGCTGGGGGAGGCTCCTCATCCCTCTTCACAAGGCTTGCCTCATCACCCCTGAGGCCTTCCCTGCCCACCTGTCTGAGCTGCCCTGTCACTGTCTGCCACCATCCTCCTTCAGTGGAGAATCTTACGACGACCTGTCCACCTCCATGTTTACTCCCTTCTCCCTGAGTGAGCTCAAGTATGGGGACTCCTGGGAGGAGACCAGCATGTCACCAATATCTGAAGCAAGAGCAGGAGGAGCTCCGGGCCCTGGAGACAGACCTTTGCGACCAGCACACTCAATGTCAAAGCTGAGCACGCGCAGGGGTGCGATTCGCTGCCACTGCCCTTCTGGCGGGTGACTGACCACGTCAGACCACAGCACGTCTGCCTCTAGCTGACACAGTGTGGCCTGTAGGAATGGGGCCTGTCAGTGACTGCAGAATCCCGGCTCTGTGGCCCCCCTGCCCCTGGGGAGCCCCATACCTTTGCCTCCGACCTCAGGACATATTTCCCAGCTGGGAGTTCCAACCAGTTGCAGCCGACAATGTCTGTGTCCACCATGAACCTGGAGGGGCTGAGAATCAGTGGGCGGAAGATGGCCGGGGCGGTGGGGGGCAGCAGGGGTGGAGGCTGGAGAGAGGCAGGGTCGTACCGGATCTCAAAGTCGACATTGGCCTCATAAGGTGCGAAGCTGGGGGTGCCCAGGCCCGCCACACGGATGCCCTGCTCCAGGAGGCGGCGGGCAGGGGCCATGAGGCGCGGCAGCGCCAGGGTGATTCGTAGAAATGGGGAGGGGCCGTGCCCATGGTACCCGAACATGCCTGTGGACAGAGGAAGCTAGTACCGGCCTGGAGGGACCCCGACCCGCCTGGCCCATGGGCAGCACTCACTCTCCCGGGAGCACAGCTCCACGGACAGCACTGCCGGCCCCATGAGCTCCTTCCCTCCACGCTGGTCCCTGCTGATGGCGGCATTCAGCTCCCGCTGCAGCTCACCCAGGTGGTCGGGCCCAAAACCTGGCCATGGGAGAGCTTGTTAGAAGCACTGGGGGTGGGGTTGGGCGGGGGCCTCCAGATGGGCAGGGGGGAGAGGGGGTCTGGTGGGTCAGGGCCACTCACCAGGGGGCGCCGGGGTGTAGAAGTAGGGTGCGAAGCCCTGGATGTGGCAGCAGACCGACACGCCCTCGTCGGTGACTCCAAAGGCACGGAGCACTGGCACGGGGTTGCGGGACGGCTGGGGTGTCCAAGGCAGGGGCTGTGCTGGGCCTGGGGGTGTCACGGGATAAGGCAGGGGCAACCCCCATAGATTCCTCAAAGGCCTGCCTCCCCAGGCTCCTCCTGGGCCAGGAACACAGCCCCTAATTCCTGCATCTTGGAGTGCATCTGCCCACTGTTCACTCTGCCCCGACCACCTCCCCGCTAGCCACCGTTTCCACTGTTGTCCCTACAGTCCGTTTGCCACTGTAGAGCTAGAGGGAGTCCTTTTTTGCAAAAAAGTATTTCCTTTTAGAAAATAATACTGACTTTGTGGGTCCAATTTTATCAGCTCTAATACACATATGTAGATTTGTGGAACCACCACCAAAATCAGGCACAAGACAGGTCTGTCACTCCAGATAGCTCCTGAGAGATGTGCTTTCCTCATCACACCCCCTCCCACCACAAGCCCAGGCCCTCGTAGTCTGTCTGCTTTCTATTATTCTATTTCTGTCATTTTGAGTCTGTCTACATACATGGGACCACACAGTCTACTGGCTCCTGTCACTCTAGGGGAAATATCTAGGGTAGAATTGCTTGGTCCTAAGAAAAGAGTAGACTTAACTCTTTTATCTCAATAAAGCTAGAGAAGGAAAAAATGGTAGGCTGAACTCTAAGAAACTTCCAGGCTATTTCCCAGAAGGGCTACAAACCATAGCATTCCCCCGGGGAGGGCGCGAGCAAGCAATCCATTGGCCCGCATCCTCGTCAGCCCTTGGTGTCCATGTGTGGGTGTGAGCTCTTCTAATAGGATGTGTTGTGGTGGCTGTCATCTGCATCACCCTGACAGCCACAGTCTCTCCTTGAGTGAACTGTCTGATCAAGTGTTTTGTCCCTTCCTGGACCGGACTGTTTTCTGACTGTTGAGACCATATTCGTGGTCCTGGTTTTGTGGCCGGTATGTGGATGGTGGACGTTTCCACCTGGCCAGTCGCCTGTCTCTTCACTCTCTCACAGGGGAGACTTACTAACCTTTGAGTCAGAGTGATCTCTGCAGAGCCAAAGGCTTTCCCGCCCATGCAGAATGGAGCCCCCACGTCCTTGTCTGGGCAGACAGGGCCTCACATGCTGCCCCTTCCCCCCATCTTTGCCCCCTGCTCCTGCCACCATGGTCTCTTGGCCGTTCCTCAAACATTCCAGACCTCTCTGTCCTCGGACCTCGGAGATGTGCAGTCTGGGACCTCCGCCCTACCACATGTCCCTCCATAACCCTCACGGCCACCCGAGGTTCCATTTCCTTTTTTCTTCTGCCTATCCTTCCAGAAGGTGAGCCTTGAAGAACAGGGACTGTTCTTAGTGCAGATCCTCAGCTGTTCCTGACTGATAACAGATGGATAGAGGGATAGATGGACGTCAAACCACATGTGTCTCGCCTTAGCAAGGAGCCAGTTCTTACCTTCAGGCCTCAGTTGGAAGATACTCCCCACCTCCAAGAAGCCCTGTGGGACACCTGGGCCCCCTTCCCCTCTTGCTGCCCCTCTGGGCACCCACAGCCCTGGTCACCTGTGAGGGCACTGTGGGTCCATCTCCTTCCTCAAAGCCCAAGGCCCCACCTCCCACCCACCAGGCCTCTGCCCATCAAGCTCACCCACATAATGGTCAATCTCCAACTGCTGGAAGATGAGAGGCTCTGTTTGGGGATCCAGAGGGGGTGGTGTGGGCCGCAACCAGCGGGCATCTATGGCCATTGGGGAGAACTGCCCTGGGTGGGGAGGGGAGGGAAGACAAGCAGGGTACATGGAGTCGTGGTCCCCCAGCCCAGCCCATGACCTCCCACATGGCATCTGATGTATGAAAGGGAAGTCAGGTGGATAGGGCGCTCTGGTTCAGGCAAGTAACTCAGGAGAGATTATGGGGTCAAGAGTCAAGGTCAGACTTGGAGCTGTAGGCAACAAAGGTGGCATACTAGCATGGGGTCAAAGGTTAGCACTTTGTAGGGGTACAGTGTGGGCCAAAGGTCAGAGGTCACAGGCAAGCTCTATGGCTGACCTGGTTCACAGGCAGGATGGGTGTGGGGGTGCAGGGGTTCCCACTCCAGGTCTCACCATCTGCTGCTCCATCCAGGCCCGGCTGCACCAACTCCTCCTCCTGTTCCTGCAGTCGGTGCTCAGCCTCCATCTCCTCCATCAGCGCCAGTTCCTCCTCAAACTGGGATGGCTGACATGGCTCCTCCTCATCCCAGAAGCCCCCACGGGCCCGCTTCAGGGGCACCCCCGGCCCTGGGCCTGGCCGCCGCTTGCCATCCATCCTGCTGGGCAAGTCAGGGCTCAGGAGAGTTCCTGTCTTCTTCATGGCCCCCCATGCACCCACCATGGCCAGGAGCCTTTTGTTCCCTGGTGGGCCCTGGGAGGAGCATGATCATGGGGTGCTGGCACATTTCTTGTGCCAAACCACCATATACTATATGTTACATATAGTATATGTGGTCATTAGTAGTCATTATTATAGTCATTATGTAGTCATTATAATGACTATAATGTTACTATAATGACAGCCCACTCCCCACCTCAGTTTAACCCTTTAGTCACATGCGCAAACCTTCCGCATCCCTTCACCTGGCTGCTTGCCCACAACCCCCCAAAACCCAGTCCTTAGCACACCCCTCTCATTACCATAAACCTCTGCCTCTGACGCCATCACCCACCCATCTCCCCACCTGCCCAGGCCTCCGTTCTACAAACAACTGGGCGGCTGACTATTAAGCCAGTCACACTGTGCTGGGTGCCAGGCAGCAGCCTGAAACACAAATCGGATGTGATCCCTTCCCAGCCCAGAACAATTGAGAGGCTTCCCATCCCCCTTCAAAACAAAACCAAACCAAGGCCCTTTCTATTTTGAAATATTCCAAATTGCCAGAACTATTTACCCTTCACCCAGAATCCCCAAGTATCAATTTGTTGCCACACTGGCTTCATCAGCCCCCCTATTTGTAATATGCACACGTCAGCACGTTATCTATTTTCCTGAGCATTTGAGTTAGCTGCCTGTCAGTCAGATACCATGCCCCTTAACCCCTGCATACTTCAGCATATATTGCTGAAAGACAAGGACATTGTTTCTTCCTCTTTTTTTTTTTTAAAGTAGGTACACCACACCCAATGTGGGGCTTGAACTCACAACCCTGAGATCAAGATTGGCGTGTTCTACTGACTGAGCCAGCCAGGCACCAGTCAGAAATGACATTTCTCTCTCTTTTTGAAGATTTTATTTATTTATTTGAGAGAGAGAGGAGCACATACGTGAGTAAGGGGAGAGGGACAAGCAGACTCCCTGCTGAGCAGGAACCTCCCCCCCACCGATGTAGGGCTTGATCCCAGGACCCCAAGATCATGACCTGAGCTGGAGCAGACGCTTAACTGAGCAAACCACCCAGGCAGTCTAAGGACATTCCCTTAAACAAGCACAGTGTGATGATCAAATCCAGGACATTTAACAACTCAATAACAACATAAACAAAGAGTCCATGTTCCAATTTTTCTAACTGTCCCCCAAAATGCCCTTTATAGTACTCTCCCCCATCCAGGATCCAATGTAGCAAACACAACGAAAAACCAAAAGGAGGCTGCAATTTACATGTTTATATGTTTTCTCGGGTTTTTTTTTTTTTTTTTTTTTTTTAATAAACTTATTTAAGAGGGCACCTGGGTGGCTCAGTGGGTTAAGCCTCTGCCTTTGGCTCAGGTCATGATCTCAGAGTCCTGCCGAGCCCTACATTGGGCTCCCTGCTCAGCGGGGAGCCTGCTTCCCCCTCTCTGCTTGGAAAAAAAAAAAAAAAACTTATTTAAGTAATCTCTATGCCCAACATGGGGCTCGAATTCATAACCCTGAGATCAAGAGTTGTGTGCTCTTCCAACTGAGGCTGTCAAGTGCCCCTGTTTATATGTTTTCTTGATTGCAACATATAAAAAATTATTTTGCAGTATGTTTTGACAAGATGTAGTGACATGAAAGTACATATCCTCTGGTAGGTTTGACCAAAGACCGTATTCAAGCTCATTCAGGTTGCTAACTTCACTAAGGTTCAGGTAGAGAATATTCTGCCTGAGCACATGCAAATCACAAAACAAAGTGAGCAAAGACAGGGAAATGTTAAAAGACATGAAACTGGGTAAAGGGCATATAGGTGTTCTTTGTACTATTATTCTTTTGATCTTCCTATAAGTTTAAAGTTATTCTAAAAAAAGAAAGAAGTTTTTTTTTTTTTTAAGAAATTTTTTAAGAGATTTTATTTATTTATTTGAGAGAGAATGAGTGAGAGAGAGCATGAGAGAGAAGGGCAGAGGGAGAAGCAGACTCCCCCAAGGAGCTGGGAAACCGATGAGGGACTCATCCTGGAAGTCCGGGATTATGACCTGAGCCTAAGGCAGTCGCTCAACCAACTGAGCCACCCAGGTGCCTGAAAAAGAAGTTTCTAAAAAGTACATGTCTCCCAGCATCTAGGCCAGGAGAGAGATTATAGGAACCTAGGGCAGACTCCAGGCCCAGTGGGGAGTAGATAGGTCAGCTGCCCTGGCTTCCAGTTGACATCTCTGGATCTCATAAATGCTCCCACCCAACCCTATATTCAGTCTGCCACAGGAAGCCCAGCCCAAGACTACATTTCCCAGGGTGCACTGCTACGGATGGTCACATCGTTGAGCTATCCCATGGAAAGAATGACTGGGAGGCATGCAACTTCCAGACAACCTTCAAAGGAAGCTTGCCTCTATTGCCTCTTCCCCCTTCTCAATGGCTGGCATGTGGATATAGCGGTGGTGAACCAACCCTGACTGCGGGGGCATGGACAACACTGCAGGGAATGCAAGGCTCTGAGACAGAAGGAACCCCGGCCTCTCGACAGCTTACTGGGGGCAGAGCTGCCTACCTCAAGGCAGCTGTGTGGAGAAATATACTTGGGTCTTGCTTGGGCCACTGTGTGCTGTGGGGTCTCTGTTACAGCAACTTAGCCTAGACCCTAACCAATACAGCACAGACAAATTCTGAACTGACGGGGGATGTGTTGTTGCAAATACTTCTCAGTGCTAGACAGCAGGCAGCTACTGATAGACACACAGGACAGACGAATCTTGAAAGCATGCTGCTTGGAAGAAGCCAGACACACGAGTACACACTGGAGGAATGGGGAATGTTGCTCAGGGGCATGGGGTTTCCTTTTGGGGGGATGACAATGTTCTGGAAGTAGACAAAGGTGGTGGATGCAAGAACATACTAAATGGTTAACCTCAGGGGTGCCTGGGTGGCTCAGCACCAATAAAATAAAATCTTTTAAAAAAAGTTTCCTGCTCCCTTTTGTGACATTGACATTTTTGAAGATTCCCGACAGGTAGTTTTGCAGTCCAATCCTTACCTTGGTTTGATTGTTTCCTAATGGAAGCATCAGGGCAAACATTTTTTAGACTTTTTTTAAAAAAAGATTTTATTTATTTATTTGACAGGCAGAGATCACAAGTAGGCAGAGTAGCAGGCAGAGAGAGGGGGGCAGGAAGCAGGCTCCCCGCTGAGCAGAGAGCCCGATGTGGGGCTTGATCCCAGGACCCAGGATCATGACCCAAGCTGAAGACAGAGGCTCTAACCCAATGAGCCACCTAGGCACCCCAGACTCTTTTGTTTTTAACTACAAGAAGGTAACAGTGTAAGTGCACCATTCTGCACCTCACTTTCTCTAACAATAGGTCTTTGAGAGCCATCCACATCAGTACATAGAGAGCTTCCTCATTCCTTTACACAGCTGCATAATATTCCACGGAACAGAGTTAATGTAGTTTATTTAAACAGTCCCCCAGGTGGGGACATTTAGGTGGTTTCCAGTCTTTTGTGATCACAAACAGTGCTCTGGAAATAACCTCGTACATGCAGATTTTCATATGTGATAGTATATCTCTAGCATAAACCCCTAGATGCAGAACTATGGCTTTCCAGCTTTCCTGTTTTCACTGAGGTGGAACTGACATACAGTGAAATCCACAGGTTCTCAAGTGGACAGTTGTAGGTAAGTTAAATATTTTAATTATTTATTTGAGAGAGAGAGCATGAGCAGGGGGCAGAGGGAGAAGGAGAAGCAGACTCCCTGCTGAGCAGGGAGCCCAACAGGGGGCTTGATCCCAGGACCCCAAGATCACAACCTGAGCTGAAGGTCACTATCAGATGCTCAACAAACTGAGCCACCCAGGCGCTCCAAAGCATGTTTGTTTTCAATGCCTAATTCTGGAAAGATAGGTCATAAACTAGTAACACTGGCTTCCCTGGGCAGGGGTGGGGGTGCAAGGAACAGAATAGGACAGTTTTATTGAGACCGAAGTCACATACCAAATGCCCCATGCGTTTCAGGTGTAGAGTTCAGTGGCTTTTAGTATATTCAGAGCTTGTGTGACCATCACCATAGCCAATCTTAGAACCTTTCCATCACCCAAAAATGAAACCCTGCACCCCTTTGGCCATCACCCTCACCCCAGACCGTCCCCACCCCATTTCTCCCAGCCCAAAACAACCACAAAGCTACTTTGTCTATTGCTACAGATTTGTCCATTCTGGGCATTTCTTATATGAGGAACCTTAGAATACATGCCCTTTGGAGTCTGGTTTCTTCCACCTAGGATAATGTGTTCAAGGTCTACCTGTGACACGGCACAGGTCAGTGTGTCCTGTCTGCCTTTCAGGTCTGAATACTTCCTCACTATGCGGCTGTATCACGTTGTGCTTAAACTTCCGCTTAAACTTCCATCTGTTCCTCAGTGAACAATGGGGCTGTTTGCAGCACAGGACAGAAGACTTGGGGCAGACTCTCCTTTTGTGACTTTTGAATGCAAACTGTTTCTACAGGTGGCTCATCTCACAGGAAGGAAAAAGCCTGGAGGCCACAGAGACGCACAGAGTTCCAACCTGCAGGGAGAGACCTGGAGGGCATGGTGGGAGAAGGAAAAAGACCCCTGTGTGTGCCCTCTCAGCTGCCCAGGCACAGGACAGGAGCTGGGGAAACACGGTGATCTCTCCTGTTCTGGACCCTTCACTGGCAAACAGACAACAATGCCGAGTGAGCCCTGGCTAAGATGTTAGTTTCTGCAACGCTCCCTCCCTCAGTCTTCTCGTCCCATCTCTCCCAATCCCCCGGCTTTCACTGCCACCTCTATGCTCACCGGGCTCCCCGTCCAGATTCTGGCACAGAATCCTCCCCAGGGTTCCTGCCTAACAGAGGCAGATGCTCACCATGAGGATGTCTGTTTCTGCATCCCATACTCCAAAGCCAGGCCCCTCATCTCCCTGCAAACCTGCTCCCTACAAACTCCCCACAGTCTCCCCCAGTTCAGCAAAGGGCAGCTCCCATCCCAACAACATTGTGTCACTCCAGCTTCTCCCATCCCCTCAGACCACATTTTTGTTCCACCTACAAATCTCATAGGCTCTAGGAGACCTGAGTCTCACCACTTCCCAGCGCTCTGGCTCTCTTAAGATCCTCTGCAGCTTTCTTTTGTACATTGCTTTTTGTCTATCTCCCCCTGCTGGAACATGAGCCACGTGCCCAGCACAGGGCCTGACTTTGGGACATGTTTGCTGGATGAGGTAACCCCCTTTTCCAGCCACTTTACTCCTCGGCCTCCACAGAGACTCCGCTCCAGTTCAACTCTTCCAGGCCACTCATTGGCCCCTTGGGGCACCCACTGCACCCGGAACTACTTCAGACTATGAGTACCTCAAAAACAGGGTCAGGGTCTCGCTCAAGTCGGGTTCCCAGCATGACTCAGCACAGGGCCTGGAACACGGGCCACTTCGAGTTGTGTCAGTTTAGACTCCTCTTGAGGACCACCAACACCACAAGTCTTTCCTGAGCCCCTGCTGCTTCTCTCACCTCAAGACTAGCGCTGTCTCGCATCAGTTCAGAGCACTCTGGACTGAGATCTCCTATCCTCCACCAACCAAACTGAATTATCATCGGCTCCCCAGTGCCCAGCAAAGGGCCTGACGTAAGCACAGCTAACTGAAAGAAGGCCTGAAGAGAAGAAAGGGCATTGCAGGAGAAGGGAACAGCATTGCAAAAGCCATCATCGAGTAAGGCACCTTCTCCAGGGTACAGGAGGCTTGGGTGGTGACATGCAACAAGAAGGGGTGAGACAGGTAACCATAGGTTCCCAGCACATATAGGTGGGGTTATAAAGCTGAAAAACTAACATCACCCTGCCCACTCACTGCTACCTCAGAGTGGCGCCCCAAACCCGCTCTTCCTCAGCCTTCTCCATCCAACCTATCGCTCAAACCACATACCGCAGCCTTCTAAGATCTTCTTCCTTATATCCTGCAGCTCAAACCCCAAAGACAACTTGAGACTGACAGATGGCACTGCAGTCTGAGCCATCTACTATCCCCTCTCGCCTCCTAACCGGCCTTTCTCCTCCCACTTTTGTTCCCACTACAACACCATCTTCACTCAGCAGCCTGATTTTTTCAAAATGCAGGGCAGTTCCTGTTGCTCTGATGCTCAAAAGCCCCCATGGCTCGCTGGGGAAGCTAGAATAAAAGCCAAACCCCACACCCTACAAGGATCGGGCTCCCCAACATGTCTTCTAACCTCACCTGTTTTTCTTGGCTCCAGCTACAAACACACCAAACTTCTTCCTGCCTCAGGGCCTTTGCATTTGATGGTCCCTCTGTCCAGTGCTTTCTTCACATGACTGACTTTTCTGTCAAATGTCACTTCCCCACAGGAGCGATTTTTGAAATCACCCCAGCTAAAGAAACTGGCTACCCTGTTTTATTTCACTTCGTATAATATATCAAACCCCGAAAGCACTGCTTTATCATTATTACTTATCACTTGTATACTGTCTGTCTTCTCCCTGAGCAAGGACTTTCTCTGACTTGTTCGGGCTGTAGCCTTTGCTTCGAGAACAGTGCCTGGCACAGGGTACTCAGTATTTAGTGAATAAAGGATGACACCATGCCCCCACGTGCACCCATTCAGTCCTCCAATGCGTCCGGGGTCCCGTCTCTCCAAAGACCCTCCAGAGTGCATTCCCCAGTTCGCCCCGAGGGCCAGGCACCCAGCACAAGCGCCCACCGCACGCCGAGGGCCCCCCCAGACCCCTTCATCTTCCCGCGCGACCCCGCGCACGCTCCCACGACCACCGGCCTTTGCCCGTGTACACCGCGCCCCCGAGCCAAAGGGATCTCTCCCGCCTACATGACCCTCGTAACCCTTTCTAAGGCTTCCATGCCCAGCTCCTCCACCCTCCTTCCTTGTCAGCCGAATCCTTGCAATCTCTCTACTCCCCTTACTCACCCGCTTCAAACAGCGTTTCCCGCCACAGCCTACGCCGCCGTGACCCCTGACTCCGGCGCGCGCAGACTCAGAGATGCCGCGCGCCGAGCTGAGCCACGCCCCTCCGCCAAGTAGGGCGAGACCACGCCCCATAGGGACTCGGGGCCACGCCCCTCCGTTCGACTGGCGCTAGGCCACGCCCTGTCTTTCCAATTTGGGACGCGACCTCCTCCCGTTTTCCATAAATTCCTGCCAAACCCCGCCCCGTCTGAGGAGAGGTGCGACTGCTCCCAAGTCACGCCCCCTCCTTCAGGTACCTTCGCGGGTCTCTGGCATCTGTCCTCCTGGCCCCGCCTCCCCGTCCGCCCGCGCAGCGCACCTCCTCTGCCAGCCGGTTTGTTTTCTGTCGGAGGCTAAGTCGGGAGGACTTCCTGGGCGCCGTTCTGCTGGCCACCTGATCTGCCCTCCCTGTGGAGGGGAAGTCTGGTCAGCCTCCAGTCTCTCGGCCTGTTTCCTTATCCGCCACCTGGGGCCGCCAGGCACACTGCTTGGAAAGGCACAACTGCTTCTAACTAGTCACTTACCCCGTCACCTTCCCCCGACCCGCTCCAGAAAACACACCTTTCAGTACCCAGCCCATCCCTCTAAGCGGCACCCCCTTCAACCTTAGCTAGGACTACCCGCGCCCAGCTCACTGCGGGGACGGCTCAGAGCCTGGCCCAGGGGAAGGAGGAACTAAGAGTATACCACAGCCTGACCGGACTGAACTCACCAGAGCCTCTCCATTTCCAGACTCAGCATGTCCCTTCCCTCAATTTGGGGGCCAAGCCGCCCCCACATCTTGGTTTATGTCCCCGCTGGGCCGCGATATCCTGTGAGGACTTGCCTGCCTTCTACCTCTAGGTCCCCACACAGCCACACGCTGTGGCTCTTACACTCTTAGCTGGCCCCCTCCGTGCCCCCACTGCCAGCCCTGACTGGTAGCCACCTCCGAGGATTTTAGCTTGTTCTCCCATATGTCCAGTGCCTAAGATTGTGTTTGCCACATAGTAAGTGCCCCATTTATATTTGTGGGATGAATAGCACCTGCAACCCCACAGGGGCCAGCACAGTGCCCCGCCCACAAGTGGCTTCAGCAAATATTTTTTTTGCCTAGTGAAAGCCCGGGTCTCTTCAGCCACTGAAAATTCTTTTGTCCTTCAATGGGCTCCAACTCACCTTGTACAGGGAGAGGATACCAAGGCTGTCAGCCTCTTCTGCAATCAACCCCCCCTGCAGAACCCAGTCACATCACCCTGAACCTTCCATCAGCCTAGTAAGTGGCACAAAGTTCAGGGGGCTGGAGTCAATGAAGACCCTAACAGCCCATCCCCAGTATATACCCTGGAATCACTCTGGCTCAGGGCAGATTTCTATTCATACTTTATTTTTCTGTTTTTGTCTTTTTTTAGTTTTTATTAAATAAATGGAACAGAGGGGGGGGGGGCTGTGGTTTCTCAGCAGGTAGGGGAGAGCCACAGGCCCCCCAATCCTTCTGCTCAAGGTGCACTGCGCAGTGAGCTTGAGGTGTAAGCTGGGTGGGGAGGGCAGCTGGTAGTGCTAGGAGAGTCAGAGGTTGGGATCTATGACCCATCCAGCCCTCCCAGGAAGACTCAGTGGGTAGGGAGGGAGCCTCCTGGAGCCTCACTGGGGCTCACCTGAGGGCTGAGGGCTGGTGGGGCCAGGACTTATGCTCTAGGCCACAAGGTGGGCCCCCAGGCCTGGCCCCTTCCCACTCCAGGAGGAGGAAGGGGTAACAATGTCCATTCGTTGGAAGGTACAGGGCTGTGGGGCAGGAAGGCCGGGCCCCTCACTCATGGACGTCCCAGATTTCAGACAGCAGAGGCGGCAGCTTCTTGTCTTGGAGCCGCAGGGCAAAGACCTGCTCTGAGTGCACAGAACTCAGAGTGCGCAGGCTCACGAGCTTCATCAGCATCCGTGGAAAGCGCAGCTGGTCCTGCAGGGGGACAGGAGGAAGGTGGGCGCTGGCCAGGCTCCTGCCCTTCAAGGCTCTGGTCAGCCCGCCTGGACCACCAAGAGGACCTCCCTCCCTGGGGTGAGCCAGGACAGCAGTGCGGGGACCACTCCTATGCCTACACCAGGCCTGGCTTCTTGGGCCAGGGACCCAAGGCCTGAGGACAGACTCTGCAGAGAGGACATCAGCTGGAGCTCGGAGGGCTGCCAGGGGAGCCAGAGATCAAAAGAGGAAGCAAGACCTCAGCCCCAGGCTGACTCCGCGTGGGTGTGGACTTCCTGCCCCTGCCAGGGCCTTGGGAGGGGCTGGGCTATGGGGAGCTCTAGGAGCTATGTACCTGTGGCCTCTTGATGCGCGTGTAGGAGAGCAGTGCCTCAACATAGGGTTGTTGCAGGGCCTCGACGCGGCTCGGCTCCTGTACGTTGGGCCGGTCAGCGGAGAAGATGTTGATGGCGATGAGGAGGGCATACTCAGCGTCATCCAGGCCCAGCCGCCGCATGGCCCGTGAGAACTCAAAGATGGGGTTGATGAACTCCACCTGCAGGCCTGTGGGGGCAGGAGGCCTGGCCCGATAAGCTCCTCCAGCCCCAAACTGGCCCCACGCCCAGGCCCTAACATTGCTCAGTCAGCAGGATGAGGTAAACAGCAATAATTCTAGTGTTCTGGTCACGTCTGTTCACCTGGGTCCCTGCTGCCCAGATGAGCGCCTGGCACATGGTAATTGTGCCCTAACCGTGCCTGAATAAATGAACAAGTAAGAAGAGTGAACATTTACTCAGTATTTCCTACTACCGCATCCTACCTTCCCTATACCTAGATTTTAAACCTAGGTCACACCACCTTAGCCTGCGGTGGCTCCCATGGCTTAGAGTAAAGCCTGAGCTCATTCCATTCATTCAGTCATCAAGCTTCACCAAGCACCACTATGTGCCAGGTCCCGGGGAAGAGCTGTTTCCAAGACAAAGCCTCCCCTCCTGTGGTACTTGCACTTGTGGGGTATGGGGACAGACAACAGGCATTCATGTAAGCAAACTGTCACCATCCAGCCTGTCAGAGGGATGGGTGCTGGTGGACCAAGGTTAACACACAGAAGGGTAATGGGGGCATCGAGAACCAAATCAACATGTAGACAAGGTGGCCACTGCATAGTGATCCTGTAGGAAGGCCTTACTATAGGGGGACCTTTGAGCAACAACCCGCAGGAGGGAAAGCGACGAGTCATGAGGATGTGAGAGTGTCCCAGGTGGGTGCCACCTGTCTGCTCTGCCCAGGACCAGGCAGCCTTCTGGGCCTCGAGACTTTCGACGTTGAACCTACAAAGCTCCCACATGAGCCAGGATGAGCTGGTCACAAAAATGCTGACCGAGGAACCAGCAGCTACAGATTCCCCGAAGTGGGAGCACAGCTGGTGGGTGCAAACAAGAGGGAGGAAGCCAGTCTGGTGGGAGGAGGGTGAGTAATGGGATATGAGCATGGAGAGGCCTCTGCAGGGCCCATGGGCCATAGCAAGGACTCTGGCTTGTCTCCCAGCAAGACAGGAGCCATGCAGGGTACTGAGCAGAGAATAGACATGAGCTGACTTAGTATGAACAGGACCTTTCTGACCACTGTGTGAACTGACATATTCGGACAACCCAGTGAGGGGACCCGGGAATGTTCCAGGAGACACGTTGGACAGTGGCAGAGCATGGAGAGAAGTGGCAGGACCCCAACTTTCTCTCCAGCCCCATCTTCCTGTGCTCCAGATGCCTTGGCCTCCCTGTAGTTCCAGCTCTTCCCTCACCTCAGAGCCTTTGTACATGCTCAGCCCCCTATCAGAAACATTCTACCCACCCAGTGCTCCCCCGTCAAACTCATACTCCGAGATGGCCAGGGCTTAGAAGGGAAGAAGATGGGGTTAGGAACACAGTGTGGGAGTACAGACAAGTGCCCCAGGAAGAAACGATAGGAGAGAGCTGGACTTACAAAGCTGAGACTGAAGAAACACAGCTTTTTTGTATGTGGGGTTCCCTGGTGGGCAATGCTACTCCCCAACTCCCTTTTCCTAAGCGATGTATCTCACCCCTCAGGTCTCAGTTCAACTGCACTTCCTCCAGAAGCCCACTGCCTAAGTCATCCCCAGAGAAGTGTTCTCAGAGGGGAGGGACCAGGACTGCCCTGTACAGTTGGGTACGTTGCATACTTCACAATGGACTGAGCTCCAGCCTCCCTGCAGTGACACCAGGTTTTGGGAGGAGGGAGTGTCTTCTCTTAATTCCTACTGAAATGCCCTATGTGACAGCAGACTCCTCTGCCTCATTCACACGGCATCCCAGTGCAAGGACATCACACTCAGAACATATACCCTTATCTCAACATGAAGCTGGCTCACCCAGCTTTGGAAATAAAGGAATGGAGGCTCAGACAAGAATGAGGTGGCCTGGGATCTCCTACCAGTAAGGGTCCAATAGGGGTCCAGCAGGGGCACCAACCCTGCATCCTCCCATCCCACTCTCTGCCGTACCTGCACGGTGGAAGTCATCCTTGCTATAGGTGAAGTCCTTCAGGAAAGTGATGCACTCCGTCTCATGGTTGTAGCGTCTGGCTGTCTCTAGCAGCATGATCTGGGGGCAATAGGGAGAGGAGTAGGCAGGGGAAGGGGCTCCTGGAGTCCCTATGACCCTTTAGTCACTGGTCTCTGCTCTCTCGGCCTGTGGGGGGACCTACTCTTGCCAGAATCATCCTTCACCCCTCTGCCTCTGCCTGTCCCTTCAGCCACTCCAGCCTGCTGCAGTCAGCGTGTCAGTCACTCAGGCTCTCTCCCCACAAGGTTTGGTGCCCACAACACCCTTCCTCCACTTAGGATACCCTCCCCAGATGGTTACGAGGCATGAGGACAGGCACTGCCTGTTTTGTTCACTGCCACATACCCATCCCTTGGAATGAAGCCTGGTCTATGCTAGAAACTCAAACCTTATTTGTTACAGTTGTTTTGGTTTAAATGTCAACTCTGGAGAACCTGGGTGGCTCAGTGGATTAAGCCTCTGCCTTCGGCTCATATCATGATCCCAGGATCATGATCTCAGGATCCTGGGATCGAGCCCTGCATCGGGCTCTCTGCTAGGTGGGGAGCCTGCTTCCCCCTTTCTCTCTGGTTGCCTCTCTGCCTACTTGTGATTTCTCTCTCTGTGTCAAATAAATAAATGAAATCTTAAAAAAAAAAAAAAAAAAAAAAAAAGTCAACTCTCCCGAACAGCCTTACCAGCACCACATTCTCAAAGGGAAGCATTCTAGCCCAATCCTCAATTTTTCTCAGCCTCAACCCATTCCCTTTTTCTCCTTGGCCCCTGGGAGGCTCTGATGATCTGTTTAGTATTTTTGCATCCCCCTACAAGGTATCCTCCTCACAACGGTAACAACTAGAGAAATCTGGCTCATCACTATGCTCCCAACAACTGTCCTGGGATTCCCTGTGGGCAGGAATAAAGGGCCTTGTAGAGGATGGGCAGGCTGCCCATTACCTCAATGGTAGATGCCTTCAGGAGGGCGATCTGGTCCTCACGGCCCAGTTGCAGGAAGCCAGGCACCTGTTTGGCGAAATCCACAATCTCCTGGACTGAGATGATGGCTAACTCCGTGAAGTGGGCAAAACGCTGCTGGCGGGCATCGCGGGACTGGGGGTCTGCACCCAGGGGCCAGGGCTGGGGACACAGGGGCCAGGATCACTATCAGGCCTCCTCCCTTGAGCCCAAGCCCGTGGGGACACCTTGAGGCAAAGACTGCGCCCAAGGGGACCCTCTTCTCCAAGGCCCTGCCCTCTGGAGCCTTGATCCCTCCCCATGCGCTGGGCCTCAGCCCTGCTGGCTTTACCCCACCGGGCTCATCACCCCTCAAGGCTGCAGGGGGGGGGCAGGCAGTACCGTGACTTTGGGCTGGTCAGAGAAGGAGCGTTTGTTACACTGCAGTTGAGCGGCCACCAGTTGCTGGATCATGAGTTCCTGAGCAGCGGTCAACTGAACACCCTCGCCTTCTCCGGAGCCTTGGCCACCTCCATCAGACCCTCCAGGAGAGGCCCCAGGCCCAGAGGTTGAGCTGCTGCCACCCGCCGGCCCTACGGGGGACTGCTGCTGCTGCTGCTGCTTCCGAATCTTCTTCTTCCGTATCTGTTCTTCTGAGAGGACGCCTATTCAGGAGATACATGCCTCAGTGGAGGCCCCCAGGGCTGGGCAGGGGCCAGAAGGGCCAGAGGGCCCGCTCCCCCGCCCCCAACACTCACACTGCTCCCTCATCCCGGCCTCCTTGCATTTGCGCAGCCGGCACTGCTGGCACTTGCGCCGCATGAAGGCGTCCATCTGGCAGGTCCCGCCGCCCCGGCAGGCATAGCGCCGGGCCCCGCCTCGGACCACACTGCGTCGGAAGAAGCCCTTGCAGCCTTCGCAGCTGAGCACGTTGTAGTGGAAGCCGGAGGCTTTGTCCCCGCACACGCGGCACAGCTCGTGGCCCAGCATCTTCGGAGCCGGGCCCTTCTTTCGCTTGCGCTCCGGCTCCTCTGCAGGGTCTGGAACGACTGGGGTGAGGTGGATGGAAGCCATGAGAGACAGAGCCCCACAGAAAAAGCAGCCAGAGTCACTCCCACAAGAGAGAAGAAACAAAGAGCCAGAGCACAGAGAGTGATCCAGGGAGACAGCAATTCAGAAGAAAAGGTGTGTGTGTCAGTGAACCCCAAAGAACAGAAGACAATAAGAGGTATCAAGTAGGAAAAAAATACACTCACAGGACAAAAAAAAAGTGGCAAATAGGTATGGAAGAAAAAAATCAGAAATTGGGAGCCTCCCATCCTCATCTCTGATCTTTCTCCCTTCCTAGATCCCTTCCCGAATCCCCCATAAACTCCCAGCCACTGCCCCTGAGCCCTATCTCACCCACGCTGCAGGCTGAGCGGGCCCAATCACTGCCCGGAACATCAGGGTCTGGACCCGCAGGCCACAGTTCAGGACCCTCCTCCTTTATAGCTGGTGAAGAAGAAGGGGCGCTGGGTTGAGACGGGCCATTTCCTGGGAGAGGGAAGCACAGTGAGTTTCTCCTGACTAGTGTGCAACGGGAGTGGGAACTGGGCTTGGAAAGAGGTCACTCACCAGGCAAGGGAGTGTCCAGGGAACTGGCGGTGGGAGTGGACATGGTGGAGTCACGGAGCAACCTGCAGGTAACAGGAGGACTTGTGGGGCCAGGGAGGGTCAGGTGAGGCCAGTCCCCCCCATCTTGATGGGGCACTTCTTTCTTCCCATCCTTCCAGACTCCTCCCTACTGCATGCAGAACGCACCCCTAATCCCGGCCAGCCTATAAAGCCTCTCCGGTTCTGACAGAGCCCACCCCCTACTGGTCCAAGTCCGTGCAGGGTCTCAAGATGGGCTCTCACTAGACTCCGCCCCTCCCCTAGGCCCCACCCACCCTATTTCCCGCCCACTCCCTCTTTCCAGGTACGGCCTCAGTCGTGCTCCACCCTCACTTCCTCCACCCCACCAAGTTTTATCTTACCTACTCTTACTCCCCACTTCTGCGGAAGAAGCACCCCCAACTTCACTCTGACCCCACCCGCTCCCCATGCTCCGCCCCCATCTTTTCCTCCTAGGTCCCGCCCAACCCTTCCAAGTCCCACCCTCACTCTACCCATAATGCTCCGCCCACCCCCTTTGCCCCGCCTAGCCGGTACCCCTCCTTCCAGGTCCCGCCCCATCTCCCATTATGCCCCGCCTCCACCTCCTCCCATCACGCTCCGCCCCCACACCTCGCTCCAGGTCCCGCCCCTCTCCGAACACCAGTGGGGGGCGGGGCTCATGGCTGCGCGCGAGGGTCTTGTGGGCGGCCTCTCGCGGGGTCTCCTACTCCCGTTGCCCTGGAAACAACCGGAGACAGCGCGAGCTACAGAAGGGAGCGGGGGGAAAGGAGAGAAAGGGGGCTGAGCGGAGCGGCGCAGGGAACGCCGGGAAGCCCCGGGCCCAGGGAGCCTCCCGCGTCTCCCCCACACTCTAGTGCACCTGCCTCTGTCCCCTTCCTCTGCTTCTCCTTCTCTGTATCCTTTGGCACGCCGCCGCTTCTCGGATCCCCTCAAAAGTAACTTCGCCACTTCTTCCGGCAACCCCGCCGTGCGTCACTTTAGGAAAGGGGCGGGTAGCCAGGAGTGACGGACTTCCGGCCCGCTTAGGACTAGCCAAATCGGCTGCCCCGCAGGGAAATTGGGTGCTCACCGGAAGTTTACCGTCAGGGGTAGCTCCACTGAGGTCTGGCAGAAGAGTTCCGGACCAGTTCGATGGAGCGCCTTGCGGCGGGGGGGGGGCGTGGCCAATCCCTAATCTTCGGTCCAGAAACTGGGCGGGTTTAACTCATCCCTGTGCTTCTCTGGGCTCCGGGCCAAGGGTATACTGGGCGTAAATCTCCCGACCTTTAGCTCCTTTTTGCACACGTTTGACTTGAGGCATGTTTGTCTTTTTTTGGTTGTTAACAAGTTTCTTGATTTTAGAGGCGCTTTGGTTATTGATTTTAAATAAACTGATTTACAAACCTAGACCCAGGAAAAATATATTTAAAAAATAACTTGTTGATGTAAGGGCCTACTTAGCCAGAGCAAGCCATTTTGTTGTTTATGCAGTAAACTTAGATTGACCCTGCTCCCCCAGAGGAACTTACTTAGAAACAAATCTGGGAAGCCAATAAAATATGACTGACCAGCCCCTGATAACAGAGCCCATATACCAGGACATGTCAGATCAGGGGGAGGTAACAGAGCCCAGAATACAAGGATGAGTCAAGCCAGGTGGAGACATCCAATCAGGAAAACACCTCCCTAACCACCCAAGAATGTGGACCCTGCCTTTTGGACGCCATTTCTGACCAGAGTGATAGGCTAGTTCAAATAGCTACTATAGGGTGAATTGTAATTCAGTTGGCCACCTATGTGTGGCCAAGCGCGACCACATGGCCTTTGCTCTATAAAAGTTAGTCTGTGAGGCTGGGAGGGGTCACCTCTTTGCAAGAGTTGGCCTGGCCGGTCAGTTTGATTCTCCATGCTTGGCGTGAAATAAAGCTTTGCTTGACCTTCACTTTGTATCAGTCTCGCTCCTTTGACCATGGACCCAACAACAGCTGATAAAAAGTACTAAGGAAAAAAAAAAAAGTATAGCCTTCTCATGCCAAAATGATAAAAATAATAGCTTTTAAAGAAAATCCACAGTACTTGATTAGGTAGAAGGAAACTGTCCTGAAGTCTTTCCTTGATGATGATCAGATCTATATGGAACGTATATCCATTCCTTTAAGAAGCTGGAATTTTTTTTTTAAGATTTGATTTATTTATTGGACACACACAGAGAGAGAGAGAGAGAGAGAGAGAGCAAGAGAACACAAGCAGAGAGAGCAGGAGAGAGAGAAGCAAGCTCCCTGCTAAGCAAGGACCTTGATGTGGAACTCAATCATAAGACCCCGGGACCAAGACCTGAGCGGAAAGCAGACTGTTAACGGACTGAGCCACCCAGGCGCCCTTACCAGTACTTGTTTTTATATCTTTTTGACTATAGCTGTTCCAGTAGGTGATATTTCACTGTTGTGATATTTCATTGTTGTTTTATTTTTTTTTAAGATTTTATTTATTTATTTGAGAGAGAGACAGTGAGAGAGAGCATGAGCGAGGAGAAGGTCAGAGAGTGAAGCAGACTCCCCATGGAGCTGGGAGCCTGATGTGGGACTCGATCTCAGGACTCCAGGATCATGACCTGAGCCGAAGGCAGTCGTCCAACCAACTGAGCCACCCAGGCGTCCCTTCATTGTTGTTTTAATTTGTACTTCTTTGGTGACCGATTCTATTTCTTTTTCTCACAGATACTTTGCAATGTGTAATTCTGCCTTTACTATTCTTCTTTTAAAGATTTATTTATCTATTTATTTATTTGAGAAAGAGAGAGAGACGGAGCTGGGATAGGGGCAGAGGGAGAGAGAAACTCAAGCCCATGGCCACTGAGCTTAGAGCCTAGTGCGAGGGTGGATCCCATGATCCTGACATCAGACCTAAGCTGAAACCAAGACTGGGATGCTTAACCCACTGAGCCACCCTAGCGCCCCTACCTTTACTATTCTGAAGGGGAACCCGAAGATAATATAGCTGAACTATGTCCCCATAACAAAATACCATTTGCTTCACCAACTGCAGCACAAAAGATGTATAAAGAGAAGCTAATGTGTAATAAAGTGATACCCACTTCAACATAGACGCACAAGAGACACAGAGCCAGATCTTATTTCAAAAGATAGAATTATTGTACATTTGAAAGCGACAGAGCAGTCTGACACAGGAGGGCTCAGGCAGCACTGTCAGGTGCAACACAATTTTTCCAAGATTGTGGTCAAATATTAAAAGAAAGCAGGGTCAAATTGTGGTCAAATATTTTTAAAAAGACCAGGTTGGAAGCAGCAGAGATGGGAATGGGGGGAGGGTGCAAGACAGGGAGGGTACCTGAAGGCTGTGGGATCAGGAGGCCTTGCAGGTCAGATGTGTCCAACATTGGCTCAGCGCTCAGAAAACCGTTCCCTTACCCTGGGTGACCCCAGCGGACTACATTTCCCAGCATATTCTCGCAGACGGTACAACCACGTGATGGATTCTGGCCAATGGAACATGACCAAAAGTAATAAGCGGTTTGAATGAAAGCCTGTCTGGCCTGAGGCCAAGGTGTCTGAAACTTCAACACGGAGGTTCAAATCCGCCCCCCAACCCCTGCCCAGCACACCGGAACCATTCCCTCCCCTATCCCTACTCCTCAGTTTTCACCCTCTGTGAAGTGTGAATCGTAATCCCCCTCTTACAGGATTGCTAGGCTATGACTTTAAAATGTCTGCAATTCTTTACCCAGTCAAATCCTGAGTTTTCTGGTGGGATTGTGTTATACTGAATGCGGAGTCCCAAAAAAGCTACCTTGGGCAGGGGGTCGCCGAAGACGAAGCGAAGCGTTTACTCTTTTTCTTTTATAATGAAGGGGAGGATAGAAAGACTCTGATGTTTCAAGAAACTGGAAAGGTGCAGTTTAAAAATTAAAAGCAAAAAAAAATTTTTTTTAAACTACTTCTTTGGGCCAGGTGCTTAACAAATGCTTGCCTAACTCCGTTGGAAGAGCATGTGACTCTTGGTCTCCTGGTTGGGAGTTCGAGCCCCACTTTGGATGTAGAGATGACTTAAAAATAAAAATATTAAAAAACACTGGGACGCCTGGGTGGCTCAGTTGGTTAAGCAGCTGTCTTCGGCTCAGGTCCTGATCCCAGCGTCCTGGGATCGAGTCCCACATCAGGCTCCTTGCTCAGCAGGGAGCCTGCTTCTCCCTCTGCCTCTCCAGGCCTCTCTGCCTGTGCTCGCTCGCTCTCTCTCTTCCTCTATCTCTGACAAATAAATAAATAAAATCTTAAATATATATATATATTAAAAAACACAAAATGCCAGGGTGCCTGGGTGCCTCCGTTAGTTAAGCGTCCGACTCTTGATTTCAGCTCAGGTCATGGTCTCAGAGTGTGGAATCGAGCCCTGCTTGATCTGGGGCTCTGAGTTCAGTGGGGAGCCTGCTTCTTCTCTTTCCTTATGCTCCTCCCCCTGTTTACCTAAGCTCTCTCTCTCTGTCTAAAATGAATAAACAAGCCTTTAAAAAAAAAAAATGCCTGTTGGGGGCCTCCTGGGTGGCTCAGTCCTTAAGCATCTGCCCAGGGTCCTGGGATCTAGCCCCGCATCCGGCTCCTTGCTCCATAGGAAGTAGGCTTCTCCCTCTCCTACTCCCCCTTCTTGTGCTCCCTCTCTCACTGTGTCTCTCTGTCAAATAAACAAAATCTTAAAAAATAATGCCTGTTGGATTATAGTAAATTATGTCAAATTAAGAGACTGGTTTTTCAAGGGGAGCCTGCATGGCTCAGTCCGTTAAGCTTTTGGCTCAGGCCATGATCTCAGGGGTTGTAAGAGTTGTCTCTCTCCCTCAGCTCTTCCCCCATGCCTACTCTCTTGAGCTCTCTCTCAAATAAATAAATAAATAAATAAGTTTTAAAAAATTTTTAAATTGGGCTCTCTGCTCTTCCCTGTTCGACAGACAGCCTCATCTTCAGGTGCAGTGCCAGCCACCTGCCCGAGACACGATGGTGAAGGTCGAGAGTGAATGGACTGGCAAAGTGGATATTGTCGCCATCAACAACCCTTTCATTGATCTCAACTACATAGTCTATATGTTCCAGTATGATTCTATCCACGGTAAATTCCACGGCACAGTCAAGGCTGAGAACGGGAAGCTTGTCATCAATGGGAAGTCCATCTCCATCTTCCAGGAGCGAGATCCCGCCAGCATCAAATGGGGCAATGCTGGTGCTGAGTATGTTGTGGAGTCCACTAGGGTCTTCACCATGGAGAAGGCTGGGGCTCACTTGAAGGGCGGGGCCAAGAGGGTCATCATCTCCACTCCTTCTGCTGACGCCCCCATGTTTGTGATGGGTGTGAACCATGAGAAGCATGACAACTCCCTCAAGATTGTCAGCAATGGCTCCTGTACCACCAACTGCTTGGCTCATCTCGTCAAGATCATCCATGACAACTTAGGCATCATGGAGGGACTCATGACCACCGTCCATGCCATCACTGCCACCCAGAAGACTGTGGACGGCCCCTCTGGGAAGCTGTGGCGTGACAGCTAAGGGGATGCCCAGAATATCATCCCTGCTTCCATTGGTGCGGCCAGGGCTGTAGGCAAGGTCATCCCTGAGCTGGATGGGAAGCTCACTGGCATGGCCTTCCATGTCCCCACCTCCAACATGTCTGTCGTGGATCTGAACTGCCACCTGGAGAAAGCTGCCAAATATGATGACATCAAGAAGGTGGTGAAGCAGGAATCAGAGGGCCTCCTCAAGGGCATCCTGGAGTACCCTGAGGACCAGGTTGTCTCCTGCAACTTTAACAGTGACACCCACCCTTCTACCTTCGATGCCGAGGTTGGCATTGCTCTCAATGACCACCTTGTCAAGCTCATTTCTTGGTATGACAATGAATTTGGCTACAGCAACCAGGTGGTGGACCTTATGGTCCACATGGCTTCCAAGGAGTAAGAGCCCCCTGGACCACCAGCCCCAGCCAGAGCAAAAGGAAGAGAGAGGCCCTCAGCTGCTGGGGAATCCCTGCCCCAACTTATCCCCCAAAACACTGAGAATCTCCCTCTCCCAACATCCACTGTTTCCATCCCAGACTCCGTGGAGAAGGGGAGGGGCTTGGGGAGCCCTACTTTGTCATGTACCATCAATAAAGTATACTGTACCCAGCCAAAAAAAATTTTTTTTAATTTAAAATTTTTTAAATAATTTTTTTTAGAAAGAGAGAGAGCGAGAGAAAACATGCATGATGGGGTTGGGGGGAGGACAAGGACTTGATCTCAGGACCCTGAGCCCAAGGCGTCTTAACCGACTGGCCACCCAGGTGCCCCAATATATATATATATATATATATATATATATATATATATATTTTTTTTTTTTTTTTAAAGAAAGAGACTGGTTCTTCACGATTACAAAAAAGCTCTGAATTTTATCGTTAATGTAAAAATGTGTGTAGACTCCACCATTTTTATAGCATGTATACTAACTTTTTAAGACTTTCAGAAAATGTACATTGAAATTGATGTGAAAAAAAATTGAAACTGTATTATTGTAAGTCATGTAAAATAGACTGATTAGAAAAGTTTTTCCCCCCATAGCTAATAGAGAATAATCACAAGGCTTTTCATTTCTAGGTGTTGGAAGTATGGTTCTTAGAGTGAATAAATCAGGACTAGGACTCCCCTCCCCCCACGCAAAAAAAAGAAAAGAAAAGAAAAGGTACTCGTGAGGTGGGTAGGGACAGACTGATCTTGGCTGGGGAAATAGGCCCACACCACCACCGTGTGGCCGTTTTCGGAATTTGCAGGCAGCACCTTTCAGAAATCACTTGGGGGGTGCCTGGGTGGCTCAGTGGGTTAAAGCCTCTCCCTTCGGCTCGCTGGGGTCATGATCCCAGGGTCCTGGAATCGAGCCCCGAGTCGGGCTCTCTGCTCGGTGGGGAACCTGCTTCCTCCTCTCTCTCTTTCTGCCTGCTTGTGGTCTCTGCTGCTGCTGCCCTCGGAACAATTTGTTACTTAAACTGTAACCCCTGGAGGATTTTACTAGTTGCCAAGCACATTTAGACATGGTCTTAAGAAACACTGATACTGACAACAGGTCTTTGGGGAGAAGGACGATGTACGACCGTGAAGCTGGGCCTGCTTCAGGGAAGCCGAGCACCGGGGAACGCCCGGTCAGCTCAGGGTGGACCGAAAACCGCCTGCTTCCCTTTTTCGTTGTCGCTCCTTTCTCTTCCCAGAAGTGCTCGTTGTTAGTTACAAGAGTCCTTTGAATGTGCCTGGTTAACTATAAACATTACCGTCCTCCTTGCTGGCCTGCAAGACGTGACTAACGTGTGACCTTCATCAATCCTTCTGTTGGCTATTGTTTTCTATCTAATAGTGAGACTGTGGAGTTGCTCGTGGCAGCAGTCCTTTTCGACTGTTGTCCCCTGCTCCCAGTCTTTTGCAGCTGACTTGTTTGTGTCACTCTGCCTGTCAAATAAATAAATAAAATCTTTAAAAAAAGAAAAGAAAAGAAAAAGCAGAAATCCCTTGGGGCAAGTAAGAATTAGGACAGGAGACAGAATCCGGGTGAGGAGATTCTGAGGGGTCCAGACTGAATATTCCAGCTGCCAAGACAGAGGAGGGGGAGATGTGGTAAGATTTCTTGTGGAGAAACTGACTCTCCCTCCTCTGTGTCAGGGATATCCCCTAAAGCAGTGGTACTCAAAGTGGGTTGTTGGAAGTATTTACATGAGCATTTACTGGATGCTGGAAACTGTCCTAGGTGCTGGAGACACCGTGGTAAATGAAACCAAGATGCCTGCCCTCATGGAGATTAGGTTATAATGGGGAAACAGGCATTCAATGTGATAACAGAATTACCAGTATAGATAGTATCAGTGATCCTAAGATACACGTAGCTTACAATTGATGACATCTTAGACTCAATTAAATATTCAAAGGGGTTGAGGGCTATGAAAAAAGAATAGGTCAGGGTAAAGGAGATTGGAAATTTGGGAAGAGGATGATTGCCACATTCAATAGGGTATTCAAGATAGACTTTGCTAAGAAGGTGATACTTGGGTAAAGATTTGAAGGAGGAGAGGGGCTGAATAGGGTTTTTCTGGAGGGAAAACACTCAGGCAGAACAGATGGTGCAAAGGCCCTGAAGTAGGAGTGTGTCTGGGTTTTCTGTGGAACAAAAAGGATGCCAATGTTGCTAGATTGAAAGAGCAAGGGGGAGTGAGGAGAGATAATTGTCAGAGAGGGAATGAGGCCAAAATCGTAAAAGGCCTTTCCTTCTTTTTTCATTTTATTTATTATTTATTTATTTATTTGAAAGAGAGACAGCATGAGTGGGGGTAGCAGAGCCCCATGTGGGGCTCAATCCCAGGATCAAGAGCTGAGCCTAAGGCAGATGCTTAACCAATAGAGCCACCCAGTCTCCCCACAAAGGGCCTTTCAATTCCATGATGCATTGGTACCTCTGATCCTTCAAGCCTACCCTTTTTTTCCTTAATCACCTCATCTCCGCTCATGTCCTCTCTCCCTGTCTTAGATTCTAAGGGGAAGCACCACAGTCATGTCCTTGCACACATGACATCAACTTCCTTGCTCTTTCTCCCTCCAGCACACCTGCCTGGCCAAACCCCAGCCCTGGTTAAAATGGACTCTGCCTTTTCTGTGCCTGCTCCCACCCAGCTGAACTTGCAAGTGGACACACTTGAGCTGTGTGACAGCAAAGCTCAAGTGACCATTCATTCAGAACTGATCTGCAAGGCCTCTTTGGCTCTGTTCTCCATTCTCTAAGAAATCGTGTTCTCACCTTCTCTCTCAAAACCTCCAGCGTCCCTCCCCCTCTTTGCTCTCACTTCTTCTTTTGCTGAGAAAACAGAAGCCACCAAAAGAAAACTTCCCAATGCTTACCCCAGGGCCACTGTTAGCTCACCTACAGAAGTACATACAGTGCTATCCCTCCCATGACCATGACCATGTTTGAACACCTCCACTTGGGCTCTGAATCCCTTCCCCTCTCCCTACTCAGAACATTCCCTCTTGCAATGTTTCCTTCTCTCTCTTGCATCATTGTTTGTACACCCCTGGAGCTCTTGTTCCTTTAGGATTCCCCTTCACCAAATGCCCACACTTCCTCATGGTGCTGTTGAGAATACTTCCTGAAACTTGTGGATCTTAGACCCACTTCTCTGCCTCCCTCCTCCTCCCACTTGTAATTCCATCCTGGAGCCCCAGTGCTGGGTATTAATCTAACAAAAATAATTACATAACTATATTAAACAGGAAAGGGGAAAGTGCGTGTAAGAAGTGTGGGTAGAGGAGTACCTGGGTGGCTCAGTTGTTAAGTGTCTGCCTTTGGCTCAGGTCATGATCTCAGGGTCCTGGGATTGAGCCCTGGGTCGGGCTCCCTGCTCCTCAGGAAGTCTGCTTCTCCCTTTCCCTCTCCCCACTTCTTGTGTGCCGTCTCTCACTGTCTCTCTCTCTGTCAAATAAATAAATAGAATCTTAAAAAAAATTTTTTTAATAATCAGGGAATGGGGGCACCTGGGTGACTCAGCGGGTTAAGCCTCTGCCTTCGGCTCAGGTCATGGTCTCAGGGTCCTGGGATCGGCCTGCATCAGGCTCTCTGCTTGGCAGGAAGTCTGCTTCCCACTCTCTCTCTCTGCCTGCTGCTCTGCCTGCTTGTGATCTCTCTCTCTCTCTCTCTCTCTTTCTCTCTCTGTGTGTCAAATAAATAAATAAAGTCTTTGAAATAAATAAATGAATGAATATTTCAAGAACAATGGGAGAACTTTTTTCCCCCTTTACCTATCAGATAACATATAGCCTTATCGCTCCTGTACATTATCACATGTTCTCTGGGGAGTAATTAAGCAATATGTACCCAAATCTACAACTTTTATATGGTCACTGCTGGAGCAATTATGGTTCTAGAAATAGTAAATGCAGGGGCGCCTGGCTGGCTCACTCGGTGGAACACGTGACTCTTGATCCTGGGATCACAAGTTTGAGCCCCATGAGCCCCACGTCGGGTATAGAGATCACTTAAAAAAAAATAGAAAATTTCATGCAGATATTATGGAATGAGTACAGAGGAAAATACATATGCAGAAGATGACCGCTGCTTTGTTTATAATATTGATAAAGGAACATAACTAACTTAGGGCAAGGGGTTTATACATTTATACTCTGGAATACTATGTAGCTCTTTTTTTTTTTTTTTTTTAGTTTGTTTATTTTAGTAATCTCTACACCCAACATGGGGATTGAACTCAGGACCCTGAGATCAAGAGTTGCAGGCTCTTCCTACTGAGCCAGCCAGGAGCCCCTGGAATGCAATGTAGCTGTTTGAAGAATGAGACATGCTAAAAACAAACAAACAAACCATGCTGAATACAAGGCGCGAAGGATACTGATGTCCACCACTTGCCTGGAAAGCAAGATAAGCACAGATTGAGGAATGGACAGAACCGGGTTTCTCCACTTTGACACTACTGACCTTTGCTGGTGGGGCAGGGGCTACTCTGTGTATTGTAGGATGCTTAGCAGCTTCCCTAGCCCCTACCCAGGAGATGCCAGTAAACCCCCACCCAGTCATGACACCCCAAACATCCCCAGACTATGTCAAATCCCTGTAGGGAAAAGAGCTTCCCAGCTGAGAATAACTTAGATAAAGAGATGGAGAGATGGATAGAAATGTGGCCAAGGGATGCCTGGGTGGCTTAATCCATTGAATGTCTGCCTTTGGCTCAGGTCATGATCTCAGGGTCCTGAGATCGAGCCCCGCATCAGGGAGGGGTCCTGCTTCTGCCCCTCCCTCTGCTGCTCCCCCTGCTTGTGCTCTTTCACGCTCTCTGTGTCATATAAATAAATAAAATATTTAAAAAGAAACAAGAAAGATTAAGCAAATAAAGTAATGGTACAATCTAGGTGGTGGGTACCTGAGTCTTCACTCTAAAAATTTTCCCATTTTGGTCTATGTCTGAAATTTTTCACACTTAAGGGCTGAAGAAAAAAGGAATGAAGTAATCTATATGCTGTGTTTCCTTTTCTTTTTTTTCTGTAAGATTTTACTTTTTTAAGTAATCTCTACACCTCACATGGGGCTTGAACCCCTAGATCCAGAGTTGCATGTTCTACTGACGGAGCCAGCCAGGTATCCCACCTGGTTTTCATTTATTTGTTTGTTTGTATATTTTATTTATTTATTTATTTATTTATTTTAAAGATTTTATGTATTTATTTGACAGAGATCACAAGTAGGCAAATGGCAAGCAGAGAGAGCGTGGCGGGGGCCGGGGGGGGGCAGGCTGCTTGCTGAGCAGAGTGCTGGATGTAGGGTTCGATCCCAGGACCCTGGGATCAAGCTAATGATGTTTATAAATGCCAAGTGTTTAGGGAAGAGGAATATCGTGTTTAAAACTTATTTGAAATATATATAATAAAAACATATGGGTTGGGGCGCCTGGGTGGCTCAGTGGGTTAAAGCCTCTGCCTTCTGCTCACATCATGATCTCAGGGTCCTGAGAACCAGCCCCACATCTGGCTCTCTGCTCAGCGGGAGCCTGCTTTCCCCTCTGTCTGCCTACTTGTGATCTCTCTCTGTCTCTGTCAAACAAATAAATAAAATCTTTTTTAAAAAATCAGTTAAAAAAAAAACAGATAGGTTGGTAGACAAATAGAGGAATAGACTACTGGATAGAGGTGTATCAGAGGAAATGCAGCAAAATATATGACTTGTAGAATCTAGGTAGTAGGTAATGGGGTTCACTATACAATTCTTTCAACTTTGCTATTGCTTCAATATTGCTATCTTCATAATTTGTCAGGGAAAATAAATCAAGTCATAGTGCTGTGCACTTAAGATTGGTGCATTTTACTATAGGTAAGTTACATCTACATTTTTTCTTTAAAAAAAGATTTTGCTTATTTATTTGAGAGAGAGAGCATGTGGCGGGAGGGGCAGAGGGAGAGGTAGAAGTAGACTCCAGGCTGAGCAGGGAGCCGGATGTGGGACTCCATCCCAGGATTCCCGGATCGTCACCTGAGCTGAAGGCAGATCCTTAACCGACTGAGCCACCCAGGCACCCTACCTCTAAAGTTTTTCTTAAAGTCCAAGGTATATGGTTGAGTGCAGAGAAAGAAACAGAAGTTACTGATAAATAAGTACAGTCTGCTTCTATTTACTTTAAAAAACGTGCAAGCTGATATTGATTTGCAGAGCTAAGCTAGAAAACCAAAAACATCAAATAGTTCCTCAGAAATGCTTGCAGCATCCTGATCAGGGGGCTTGGCTAACAATGCAGATTCTTGGGCTCTGTCTCAGGACTTTGGAATCAGGATCCCTGGGAGTGGTGCCCAGGAATCTGCATTTTCAGTAGATTTTTCTGATCTTCATTTAATATTTGAGAGGCTTAGTCAGTGAAAAAGAGGGCAGGCCCAGAGACAAAGACGCTGCCAATTATTTTTATGCTCTTTCCATGGTCATGGAGCTATGGACTATTTTTATTGGCGTGCATGTGTTTCAGTATTTTCCAAATAAACCGGTAAGAGTCAGGGTCCCACTTATCATGGGACGAAACCCTCTAGTCTAACCTTCTTCCCTCTTCCCCCACATCCTTCACAAACCCCCCCACCCCCGCCCTCCCTTCTCCTGCCCAAGAAAACTCTTGCGGTTAATGAGTCTCGGAACAGTGAAGTGAAATGAAAGTCACAGATAAGAGCGACAGCCGCTGAAGGATTGAGTGGAGGTGGGGGAGGCCCCCTGCAGGAGACCGCCCCTCCCCACCCCCGAAGTTGGGAGTGAGGCGCGCCGGCGACACAAGCTGACCCTCTCTGGCGACCCCACAGAACTACTCCACACATCCCTCCAAAAACACCAGCAGCTTCCCGACCCGCGTCCGCCGTCCCCCCCTCACTCCCAGAGAGCCTTCGGGCCCGGGTCACTTCCGAACCCCGGAGGTGGGCGGGGCACAGGGTGGAGACTCTGGGGGAAGAAAATGCATGGGTCTCCACCCGGTCCCTAGAGATGTCCCGGCTACCGCTGCTGCTGCTCCTGCTGCTGCCGCCGCCGCCACTGACTGTGGAGCCCGCCCGGGCCTCGCTGATCCGGTACCGGGGACCCCATCACCACCCCAAACCGGGGACGGCTCCTCCCCCTCTTGCCCTTTAAGTCTGGGGCCCCTCAGTTCAGTGACTCCCAAGCCTAGCACCCCAAGACTTATGATTCCTATCTCTTGGGTTCATAGATCTCCAAACCGGGCTCTCACCCGGCAGGGGGTGGGAGGGTTCCACCCTGTTAGGTCCTAAGAGGGCAGTCCTTTCAGTCTAAGTTCCTCCAACCCTGAGACCCTGCACTGGGGGACTCCTTTGTCCTTCCTGTCTCCAGACAAGTTTTGGGAGGACCACACAGATCCCACCCTGAGCTCTGATGATCTTGTACTGGGGTCTCCAGACGTGCGACTCCCCGTACCCCAACCCAACAAGATCTTGGAGACTCAGAGCTGTGACTCCCCTAGACTCACATCTTCCAAACTGTTTAGGTCTCAAGAAGTCCAGTTTTGGGGATCCCAGTGACCTCCTCCTTTCCCTGGCCTCTGGTGCCCCACACCCCAATCTCTCACTTCTTCTCCTCTCTTCTCCCATCCCCTAGAATTCTTGATTTGGGGGTCCTCTTCCAGGAAACATTTTCCCCACTTGACATTCTTGAGTCTCTCAAAGATTGAGTCATGGGGGGCAAAGATGTGAGGGAGGGAGCAGGGCTCCAAGGAGTGACTAAGAACAGGACAAAAATATTACTGCACAGGATGTTTGCTAACCTGCTTTTTGAACCAAAAAGCTCATGGCCATTTCCCAAGCCAGCGCAAAGGATAGTGATTCTCAGAATCATTTCAAGACCAACAGCATCTGCATGACCCAGGAACTTGGTAGAAATGCAAATTCTCAGGCTCCATCTTGGACCTAGTGAATCAGAAGGGACAAGCTCTGAATTTCACCTCTCAGTCAGGGGTTGGCAAACACTTAGTTCAAGGGCCAAATTCATCCTGCTATGGAGTTTGACAAAACCCAGTCATGTTGCCCAGGACTGTTTCCATGCTATAGTCACAGAGGTGAGTGGTTGCAACAGACACCAATGGCGGGTTAAGTTTTTACAAAATCATTGCCCTTCACTCCTGCTCTAGGTGGTTCCTGTTCCTGCTAAATTTGAGAACCACTGGCATTGAGGGCTACTTTCTCCTTTTTTTTTTTTTTTTAATTTGACCACATAAACATTTGTTTGTTTGATGGGGGGGGGTAGGGAGAGGGAGAGCCTACAAGCAGGGAAAGAGGCAGAGGGAGAAGCAGGATCCCCACTGAGCAAGGAGCCCCAATGCAGGACATGATCCCAACTCTGGGATCATGAGCTGAGCCACCCTGGGTGCCCCTACTTTCTCCTTTTTAGTGCTTGAATGGATTCCATTCTATGCATGTTCCATGCAGAGCCAAGGCCTAGCTAGTTGGTCTCCAGTTTTCAAAATTAGATACATCCTCATAAACACCTCTTAGTGTACTTGTCCAGTGATCTCCTATAGATGAAACTCATTGAACCGAAATTAAGTTGGGCTAAAATGGGTGCAAATTTAAGCCCTATGATACATACTTGATGAATCATCCTCCAGAAAGTTTGTATCAATCCACATCAATTCACAATCCCCTAGCCAACAGTATTGTTGTTCTTTGCCAGTCTGTAGGGTCAGAAAAGGTTTCTGACTCCTGTCCTTTGTATTCCTTTGACGACTACTGGGGTTGAACATCTAACATAAAAGGATGTTATTTGTTTGTACTTCTTTTGCCTGTTTATGTCCTTTGCCTATTTTCCTACCGGATATCAAGAACTGTGAAGTTAGCTTGCCACAGTTTCATTTCATGGGTGCTCATAGAAAACACAAAACTCCCAGGTCAGAGACAAGGACAGGTTATTACTCTTGGCAACAGTAGTAGCCAGGTTGCTAGTTCTCTGAGCCCCAGTTACCGTGTGGTGAGATGAAGAGGGCTGGCTGAGACCTGCACATGCAGTAAGGTATATTACAGGAAAGGAACCCAAAGTTTAGGGAAACTGAACCTTTTATAGTAGATCATAAACCTGCTTGCTCTTTGCCCCAGAGGGAGACACTGTCTTTCTCCCAAAGCTATTCACTAAAGGAAATCCTTGACAAAGTCCCTCTTTGGAAATGTGAGAGAACCATGGCGAATTGTCTCCCCAGTGCTGGGTTGTTTATCTTACTCTTATTTGTTTGTAAAAATTCTTTGCATATTAAAGGTACTAACTCTTTGGCATATAACCTGTAATAATTTACCCCTAGATTAAAAAAAAAACACAACTTTTTTAACAGCTTTGTGTGTTGGGAAAAGGGAGTACAAAGTTTTAAAATTTTAGAGTCCCATTCATCAACATTCTCCCCAATAATTTCTGATCTTGTTATCATGCTTTGAAATGCCAGAGTCATTTAAACATTTTACTTCATTCTAGTGCTCTTAAATATTACATTTAATGGGGGTACCTGGGTGGCTCAGTCAGTTAGGCATCTGCCTTCGGCTCAGGTCAAGATCCTGGAGTCCTGGGATCAAGCCCTGCATCGGGCTCTCTGCTCAACGAGGGGTCTGCTTCTCCCTATTTTGCTCCTCCCCGACTTGTTCTCACTCTTTCTCTCTTGCTCACTCTCTCTCAAGTAAATAAGAAAAGAATCTTTTAAAAAATTACATTTAACCTTAACTCTTTGATTATCTGGAACATAGTTTAATATAAATAATGAAATTGGGATTTGGTGCTTGTCCTCTCCCCCCACCAATAAGGAAAATTGTCTCTCACATCATGATGAGAAGCATGCAAGGAACGGTTTCTGCAAAGGCTAGTTTTTTTTTTTTTTTTAGACTTTATTTATTTATTTGACAGACAGAGATCACATGTAGGCAGAGAGGCAGGCAGAGAGAGAGGGAAGCAGGCTCCATGCTGAGCAGAGAGCCCGATGCGGGGCTCGATCCCAGGACCCTGAGATCATGACCTGAGCCGAAGGCAGCGGCTTAACCCACTGAGCCACCCAGGCGCCCCTGGAATGTCTCTTATTGAAAGATTCTAGGGGGGAAACTCTGTTTGGGATGGCTTGCTCTTATAAAGTCTTTGGGGAAATTTGTCATCATGGTTTGATATGTGTTTCGTTGGGTTTCCTGGAAGGTTGTTATTGTAGGGTTTCTGGTAATGACAGTTATTGTAGGGCCATAGAGACATTTGCTTTATCATTATATCCTATTTGGAACATTCTGTCATAGAGGGTCTCCAGGAAGAGTAGTTTCCTAACTGTCAGTGTTCTCCCCAACAGGATCCCTCTCCGCCGAGTCTACCCTGGACGTGGGACCCTGAACCCACTGAGGGGATGGGGGAAGCCAGCAGTGCCCCCTAGTTTGGAGGCCCCATCCCCTGGGGACAAGCCTGTCTTTGTACCTCTCTCTAATTATCTGAATGTGAGTCACGGCCCCAGAGAGTCCCTGCCCTCCTCCCCACTTAGGAAGCCAAGCTCTTCATTCCCCCTCTCTCCTGTTTTGCCATCAGGCCCAGTATTATGGGGAAATTGGACTGGGGACACCCCCACAAAACTTCTCTGTCGTCTTTGACACTGGCTCCTCCAACCTCTGGGTTCCATCCATAAGATGCCACTTCTTGAGTCTGCCCTGCTGTGAGATTTCTTTCTTTCTTTCTTTTTAAATTAAATTAAATTTATTTATTTGACAAAGAGAGATCCAAGATCCTAAGTAGGCAGAGAAGCAGGCAGGAGTGGGGTGGGGGGGTGGGGGGGTGGGGAAGCAGGCTCCCTGCTAAGCAGAGAGCCCGATGTGGGACTCAATCCCAGGACCCTGGGATCATGAACTGAGCCAAAGGCAGAGGTTTTAACCCACTGAGCCACCCAGGTGCCCCGCTGCTGTGAGATTTCATGGGGGATGATAAGGCTGAACAGAGGTGATGAGAGAAGGGAGGCCTGGTTCTTGGCTTCCCAAGGATTTCTGAGGCACTTTTCTCTTCTGACATGCCTTCAGGGGTGACAAGGGCACAGAGGCAGGAGGCACTGAGGATATTCCCTTTCCCCAGTGACACCTCCCTGATCTTCTAACCTAGGGTTCCACCATCGCTTCAACTCCAAAGCCTCCAGCTCCTTCCAACCCAATGGGACCAAGTTTGCCATTCAGTATGGAACTGGGAAGCTAGATGGCATCCTGAGTGAGGACAAGCTGACTGTGCGTGACCCTTGACCCCAGGAGGACTTGAGCCTGGGAGAACCCCAATGTCTAAGATGATCTGGCTTAGGGAGGTGCCTTAGGAGGCGGGGCTTCCAGGGCAAATGCATGAGGCTTCTGGAGTGAGGGGCGGGGCTTCTTGGGTAAAAGGGGCAGGGTTTCTCAAGCAGGGGTGGGGCTTCCTGGTTAAAGGGGTGGGCTTCTTAAGTGGAGAAGCAAAGCTTCCTAGGCAGTTGAAGTTGTTTTCAAATGTCTCCAAATGTGGGATTCAGGCCTTCATTTGCAAGATCTCAGGGTTACAAAGGTAATGTCCTCCAAGAAGTAACTTGCTTCATTTGCATCTGTCCTTAGATTGGAGGAATTAAGGGTGCATCAGTGATTTTTGGAGAGGCTCTGTGGGAGCCCAGCCTGGTCTTCACGTTTGCCCACTTCGATGGGGTACTGGGCCTCGGTTTCCCCATTCTGGCTGTCGGAGGAGTTCGGCCCCCGCTGGATACACTGGTGGACGAGGGGCTACTGGATAAACCCATCTTCTCCTTCTACCTCAACAGGTAATGGGGAAGGGTCTACCTTCCTATGAGTCCCAGCCCCAGGAAGTGGGTTCTGTTTTTAGCAAGTCCCTTACCCACTAAAAGAAGTCTCATCCTGCGCTCACCAAGTCACCGACCCAATCAATATAAGTAATACCTGTTCAAAAGTTCCACTGACCAAGCAACCTTAAGACCCATGAAAGACACTCACCATCATTTTAAATGCTCCACGTTCCAAACTCAAACCAGGAAACTCCATGCTCTACCTACTCAACTTAGGAATCCCCTCTTCACCATACAGAAAACCCAAATGCTATTTGAGAATGCACTCCAGAAGTCGGAAGTTACCCATTTTATTTTTTAAAAAGATTTTTATTATTTATTTATTTGGGAGAGCGAGAGCTCACAAGTAGGCAGAGCAGCAGGCAGAGAGAGAGGGGGAAGCAGGCTTCCTGCTGAGTAGAGAGCCTGATGCAGGGCTTGATCCCAGGACCCTGAGATCATGACCTGAGCCGAAGACAGAGGCTTAACCCACTGAGCCACCCAGGTTCCCCTAAGCTACCCATTTTTTTTTTTTTAAGATTTTATTTATTTATTTGACAGAGAGAAATTACAAGTACACTGAGAGGCAGGCAGAGAGAGAGAGAGAGAAGGAAGCAGGCTCCCTGCTGAGCAGAGAGCCCGATGTGGGACTCGACCCCAGGACCCTGAGATCATGACCTGAGCCGAAGGCAGCAGCTTAACCCACTGAGCCACCCAGGCGCCCTAAGCTACCCATTTTAATCTAAGAAGTCCCAGGTACCTTTTAGGAAGCTTGACCTTATGTTCAGAAATCTCCACCCACCATCCAGAAAGTCCCCACCTTCCCTCTGGAGGCCCATATGCCATAGGCATAAAATCCTGTGCACTTTCAGTTACCCTGATGTCCACCCCACTCGGTCAACCCACTGTGTAGATCTCTCCTCCTGCACCTCCAGGAATCACTGCCCTTCCTCCCCCCACTCTCAGCCAAGTAGGAAGTCTACCACCTCTGAACTATGAGACCTTCAATTCAGAAGGTCTCGCCATGCACCCAGGAAGCCACCCCACTTCTACCCAAGTCACACCTGCCAGAGCCAATTCACAAACCCCAATGCTCCACTTAAATTCCACCCCCAAAATTCCATCTCCCACAGCCAAATCAAGAAGTCCCATCCTCACTTCAGAAAACCCTCAGGACCCTACAATCCTGACCTTCCTCAAGAGCAGTCCTCTCTCTCTTCACTTCTTGCTTTGCTTCCCAGTCGCAACATCTAGGCCCTGCCTGTACCCCACTCCCACCTAGAACCTGGAGACCTTCCCTTGGCAGGAATTCCCTTCCTTGGCCCCTCCTGGGGCTAGCAAGGGAAACACCCATGACATTGCTAGTACTTTGCCTCTACAGGGATCCTAAGGCAGCGGATGGAGGAGAGCTGGTACTGGGTGGCTCAGATCCAGCTCACTATATCCCACCCCTCACTTTCTTGCCAGTCACGATCCCTGCCTACTGGCAGATCCACATGGAGCGGTGAGGGACCTGGCCTTCTAGGTCTGGGAGGAATGGGCAAGAGCCTCATCTCCAGTGTCCTGGGAGAATGGAGCTTGGAGGCCTGGACTCCTGGGTCTAAGGGAGGAGAGAGCTGGGGCCAGGATTCCCGGGTCTGAGGGAGGAGGGGCTAGGGGCCAGGATTCCTGGGTCTGAGGGAGGAGGGTCTGGGGGGGGCAGGATTCCTGGGTCTGAGGGAGGACAGGCTGGGCTAGGGAGGAAGGGCAGAGGGCCTGGACTCCTGGGGCACTGGCTCCAATGTCTACTCCTTGCCCCCTCACAGTGTGAACGTGGGCACAGGGCTGACTCTTTGTGCTCAGGGCTGTGCTGCCATCCTGGACACGGGCACATCCCTCATCACAGGACCCACTGAGGAGATCCAGGCCCTGCATGCCGCCATTGGAGGAGTCTCCCTGCTGTTGGGGGAGGTGAGGACCCAGTGTCTGGTAGGGATTTGATGGAAAACAATGCCCAAGGGTGGGAATAAATGGTTAAGAGGTATCGCAGGGTAAAAGGCACTGGGCATCACGAGCAACAGCCTGGGCTAGTGGGAGGGAGCAAGGACCCCACCTAGGCCTCTGCCGAGTCATTCTGGACAGGAGGAGATGGTGATGGGGGGTTATTCAGGACTGAATGGGAGTGGGAAGCCTAAGGAGCCTGGCGGGGTCTGGGGGAGGTGTGAAGGAAGCGCAGGAAGAGTCAGGGGGCATTAGCCCCCGGACAGTAATCAGCCACAGAAGAGGGGAGCCCTTTCTGGGAGAGAGAAGAGATCCCAGAAGCAGCCTTGGGGAACACCACACAAAGGAGAAGTGGAGACAGGACAGGAGCAGCCTGAGGCATGGGAGAGTGGAGGCTCACAGAAGCTGTGCCAAGAGAGTTTCAGGCCTGGTGGGGGGCACGGTGCTACATCAAAGCTGCTCTCTCACTTCTATGTCAAGAAGCCCTGTAGCTCCCGGGGGGCAGGGGGGGTTCCTTCCAGGTTAGGATTTCTGTGACTCTATACCTGTTTTCTTTGGCACTGCTGAGAGGGTAGAGAAAACTCAGTTTGTGGGGATCCGAGTCAAATATCCAGGATGTGGGCTCATAATGAGCCAAGTGAATCAGGGAGATCATAGTGGTTCAATGTGGCTTGCCTGGGGTTGGGATTCAGCTCTGCCACGTAAGAACTATGCTGTCTTGGACAAGTCACTTAGTGTTCCTTGGTCTTGGTTTCCTAACCTCTAAAGTAGGGTCACTAATACCTCTTAGGTATGTTGTGGAATTGAATAAATCAACCCACTTAAGGTACTCGGAACAATGCTCTGATGCTGTCATCTCTCTCAAGAGAGATATACACTCAAAATTAGCTTCTCACCATTCCTTACCTTCCTAACAAGGTAATTACTATTGGTTTTTACGGAAAATAGACTTCCTGGTAGTCATTTACATTACAGTCATTTCCAAATGTAAACATTTACAATATTTACAGCCTAGCCTTGTATTCTTAAGGACTTGGGGGTGGTGGGATGGGAGAGCAGGTACCCCATCAGTCTAGAAAGGGCAGCTCTCGGCCACTCAGTTCCAGCTAAGTATTTCCGTGCAGGGAAAGCCAGATCTGGTTTGTTGGAGAAAGCTGAAAACATTATTTGAAACCTCCTGGTTCATGAATAATAACACTCTTAGTATGTCAGGCATTCTTCCAAACTAACTCATTTATTTCTCACAAAATATCTCTTAAGTATTACTATCAACTAACACCTTCAAATTGGAAACTGAGGCACAGAGAGGCTAAGTGACTTGTCTAAGGTTGCACAGCACTGGACTCCAAGGATACAATCTGTACCACTGTGGTGTACAGTTGGTAAATAATTTTGAAAACACTTTGGAAACACTTAGGCAATTGCAATACACCTGTGGGCTCTGTGTGCCTCACGGGGTCAGCATTTTTTGATCTACAAGTAGATGGAGGAAAAGGTTTGATCAAAAGGGAGCCTAAAGGAAGTGGCAATGATTATGTATGTGTGTGGTGAGTAAGGATAGAGAAGGCAGTAGAGCTTGACCACACAAGGCTCTGAGTATCTACTTTAAGCAGAGCAGGAATCCTTCAACTCCCCTTGTTCCTCTTTTCCTTCAGTACCTCATCCAGTGCTCGAAAATTCCAACACTTCCTCCAGTCTCCTTTCTCCTTGGTGGGGTCTGGTTTAACCTTACAGCCCAGGACTATGTCATCCAGGTAGGTGGTCGTAACAAGTCAGAGTGATGCAGTAAGATGGGATTTGAGAGGATGGAGCTGGGAGTGAGACATCACCAGGACTGAGGAGGGGGTCACAGAAACACTTCTGGTGCCCGGGATTGTGGGCGGGGCAAGGCTCTGGCTCCCCGGGAAGAGGAGGGTTAGGTGCGCGTGACACACCCAGTGGCCTCTCTTGTCGTCCTGCAGATTGCTCGGGGTGGTGTTCGCCTCTGCTTGTCTGGCTTCCAGGCCCTGGACATGCCTCCGCCTGCAGGGCCCCTCTGGATTCTTGGCGATGTCTTCTTGCGGACCTATGTAGCGGTCTTCGATCGCGGGAACCTAACAGGCGGTGCCCGGGTGGGGCTGGCTCGCGCTCGCTCTTGGGAAGCAGGACCACAAGGGGGCGGGCCCGGGTGGGCGCAGGGCACCGGTTGGCGCGCTGGCTAGGCGCACGCGCACCGAGTGGTAGCCGAAGCATAACTAGCTACTCAGTAAAAACCCGTTATTTACATTGACCCTACCTGGGTTCCCCCCCTTTTAAAAAATTTTTTAAGCGCACGATTTTTGGAGAGAAAAATTAGTGTTCAGCTCTCTCGAGTTGAGGAAGAAAGGAAAAAAGGGCTCACACCAGTACGGGAGCCTTGTACTACGAATCCCATGAAGCCCTTCGCCTATGCCCTCCGTAGACAAAGGCGTCCGGCACCGCGGAGCATCATGGACCTTGTATTCCAGGCTGTGTTCTTTTGCCGGGGGCGGGCGCAGCCACAACATGCGTGGGAGGCGACAGGTCGCGACGGCAGCGACAGGTGGCAGTTGGGGGTGGTGGCTGAATCCTAAAGGGCTTTCCAACCCTTGTTTTAAGGAGTGGAGATACGATTCCCGCAGACTTCATCTTCTGTTCCTCTTCTCTCCTCTGGGATCTGAGACACCCCTGGGTCCGCCATAAAGGCGGGGCTTGAAGCCCCCGGGTTGGGGAGAGCTATGCTGTCCCTCCTCCGGCGATGATGTCATTGCCCCCCCTCCGCAGCCTCTTGCTGCCCTGAGCTGCCGGGGCTGGGTCACCCCTCCCCCAACGCCAGCCCCGGATTCCCCCATCCCCGCACCGCCTCGACTTGGGGTGAGTACGGGGGAGGGGGAGAAGGCTCGGGTATTGGGGGCGGTAAGACGGCCCAGATCCCAGTTTGGGAGGCGGGATACCCAGGAGATGAAGACTCAAAAATTACAGCGGAGAGATTCTTCCTTAATAACGAGGTTTGGGGGCCAAGGTTTTTGGAGGGTTTGGGGAACCCAAGTTCCTAGGCAGAGTCTCCGTATTTTCAGCTTTGGTGTTCGGGAGACCCCGTTTCCTAGAACTGATAGGAATGGAGGCGGAGGAACGATCCTGGGGTCCTAGAAATTGGGAAGCGGGATACCCTTTTCCAATTCCAGGGCCTTGGAGAATGGGGGAGGGTAAGTTAAAAGAGGGCGCCTAGGATGACGGAGGTGGGAGTTTGGAGCTTTCAGGAATTTCAGGGAAAGATTAGGTTGGGAAGGAGGAGAAAAGAGAAAGGTCTGAAGGGGAGGACAGATATTGGCCTACACCCTACTAGTGTCTATGGCCAAAAAATAGAGTCCACTTCCCTCTGGTCTGTCTGCAAAGGCTGGGCGTCCCATAGCTGGAGCCTACATTATGCCTCCAGAAGCCTACCCCACGGATACAGAATCCAGGCTCACAAATCCCCCCACATAACCTAGTGGGGTCTGGGGAGGGCCATGAGGGAGTGATGGCATTCATTTTTCCCAGGGCCTGATGGAGTCTGGACTATCCTGTTACTCCTTGCCCTGGGGCCTCCTTCCTGCTCCTATGGTCTTTAATCTGGAGTCTCACCCCTATTTCAGCCTCCTCCCTCTCCTTCACACCTTCTCCACATCTTCTGACCTCCGCAAAAATCGCTGGTTTGGTAACTTGATCCCGTGCCTGACTGCTGTCAAAAGCAGAAGAGAAAAGTAAAGTTGGGGGGAGGGGAGAGGATATAAAGGAGCATGGCTGATTTAGGTCCTTATTCTAGCCCCTACTCCCACTCCTAAGGCCTACCCAACTCCTCCTCCAGTCACCACCCTCACACCCGACTTGCTCAGAAACCTTACCCAACCCAAGCCTCAGCCTAAGTCCAGTCCCTCACCTCAAGACTCACTGCTTCTGCCTGGGGATACACCAGAATTCTGGGCAGAGAGGAGTAGGAGGCTCCGATGTCTCTTCTCTGCCTTTCTGGGTCCCATCGGGGGCTTTAGGACTGCTCACGGATACTGGATTCAGGATACTGAATCGGGGGCAGCGGGGGAGCCCAGGGTCTAGGGGGTGAGGGAAGCTACCTCCCTGGTCTGCAAGACGGGCCTCACTTCTGCAACTCTCTCCGCAGTGACGCAGCCTCGAGTCCTGGCCAGGATGGGGATTAGAGGGTGTGATGGGGGGGGGGGGGGGTCAGAGACCAAATGACAGCAGGACAAAGTCCCAAAGAAGTGGGGACAGAGACTCAGAAGGGGGCAAAAGAGACACAGGGAGCGAGGATAGAGACCCAAATAGGGGCACAGAGAAAAAGAAAGGGCAGAAAGAGAAAAGGCACTTACAAGGGAGGGAAAGTGGTGGAGGAGAGGAAAAAGATACTGGGAGGGAGGTTGTAAGAGAACAAGAGCAAGGGGGACAGAAAGGCAAGATGAATGGGCAGAGAAGGGGGTGGGGAGTAGAGATTGGGAGAGGGGAGTGGAGGACAGAGACACAAAGAAGACAGAGGGTTGGAGGGAACAGAGACCCAGAGAGTGGGAGACAGGGTCCTAGAACAAGGGGGACTGCGACCCAGAGAAGGGGCAGATTGGCGAGGAGGGGCGGGGAGGGGGTAGTGGAGGTTAGAGACACAAAGAGGACGGATAGAGACAGGGAGGGGACAGAGGCCCAGAGATAGAGGCAAATCCTTGAGAAAAAGGTACAGAAACCAGGAGAAAGAGACTGGGAATAGGGGGGAAAGAGACACAATTGGGGGAGAGGATGGGGGCAAAGACTCAGAGGAGAGGGACACCTTCAGAGAACCATGGGACAGAGACCCAGAGGGAGGGTAGAGACTTGTAAGAGGGGCCAGAGTCTCAGAGTGGTGAGGGCAGAGACGAAGGGACAAATACTCAGAGAAAGGGGAGAGAAAGACATCGAGAGACACAGAAACGGGAGCGGGGGGTGGGTGGGTAGGCGATACGAACCAGCCGCCGCACCTGCAGAGGGAGGCGGCGGGCCAGGGATAGTGCCGCGGGAGGAAGCCCGCAGCCCCTGACCCACCCCCTTCGCTCCCGCAGGCACCGCCTCCTCCCGCCGCAGCCCGGGCAGCAGCCGCTGGCCCCGCCCCAGCGCCTGCGCCCTGCTACTCGGCGTCTGGCCAGCTAAGGGGGCGGGGCCGGACACGCCCTTCATATAGCCCCGCCCCAAACCTCCCTCTCTCCCCTCCCACGGGGACTCCCGGACACCTAGCCCCGCCCCATTTTTTCATTGGTCCTGCTTATTTCCTAGCCTTCGTAGCGCTTAGGTTTTTCCCCTCCGCCGCCCTTAAGACTCCCTCTTCACCAGTCCTCATTTATCCTTTGGTCTCCAGTCTGCAGTTCGCTGTTGTGTAGACTTGGTCCCTTTTTCATCAGCAGTTGGAAGTTCTTGTATCGCCCTCTAAAAGCCCCACTGACTCTTATGATTCTCTCCCAGTTTCTGAGCCCCAAGACTCCCCATTCCAGGTCCCACCCTTCCAACCAGCCCAGTATCTTTGTACCCTGCAGATCTCACCTTTCCCATAGTGTACCCATTATCCGTTCTCTACTCTCAACCCAGCCCCACCCCGCCTAGCCTGGTTCCTTACAAGCCTCTTAGAACCATACTCCCGCCTTCCCACAGCGCCCTTCAAGAGGTTTTCTACCATTCGTAGACCCCGCCCACCTTCTTCAGATCCGTTCCATCCATCCTGACTCTCATTTTCCCGGCCCAGCACTGTCTAACCAGGACAGGTTTGCAGCTCCGGTCCCTCCTCTTCCTTACTTTGCCCCCTTTCTTAGTCCTAGCCAGACGCTCTCAGGTTTCCAGGCCTCGCTTACGTGCGCTCCTCCTCACTGGGTCTCAGTCCCTATTCCAGCCTAGTGCCAGTCTCGCCAAAGTACTCTACATTTCCAGTTCCCGCCCCTCGTTTAGTCTCGCCCCCTCACTCTCCCAGGCCAATTAGGACTGCTCGTAACTTTCTCAGGGCCCTGCCTCTCCTTATGATCCGCCCTGTGGCGACAAAGCGAAGTTAGGGGCCCAAGCCGACTGTCTCCATCCGCCCTTCCCCACCGGGTCCTGCTTGCCAGCTCTCTGTCCAGTCAGGACCGTCTCCTCCATGCCAGTCAGAAGTCTTTAAATAGTTTGGACGTGTCCCCTTCCTCTGCTGCACCCATTCCTTTTTTCAGTTCACTTAGATCTCATATCTGGTCCCACCTCCTCTGTTTTCCTTGCGCAGTCCAGCCCCTCAGCTTCAGTTGTCGGTCCCGCCCCCTAACGCCTAGCTCCGCCCGCCCCTTCTCTCAGAAAGATCCAATCGGTGTGCTTCACCTGCAGCCCCGCCCCGTCCAGCTAGGCTGTGCCGAGTCTCCGACCTTCTCCCTGCCTGAGCCCCGCCCCACCTCCCCCAGGCCAATCAGTTCTGTACCTCCCCTACAGCGGCCCCGCCCCCTTCCCTCGTCGTCTCCTCCACCCAATCCTGTCTGCCTCTCCCCCTGAGGCCCCGCCCCCTACTCCCCGCCCCTCTCGCCCCGCCCCCCGTCCAATGCTGAGCTCAGTCTGCGTCTCGTCCTTCCGCGGGCGCCAGGGGGCCAGCAAGCAGCAGCCGGCACCACCGCTGCAGCCGCCCGAGTCCCCGCCGCCGCTTCCTCCGCCGCCGTCACCGCCGCCGCTGCAGCAGCAGCAGTCTGCGCAGCCCGGCCCCGCCGCGTCCTCGGCGGGCCCCCCGGCACCTCGCGGGCCCGGGGGCCGGCGCGCCGAGCCATGCCCCGGGCTGCCGGCGGCGGCCATGGGGCGGCACGGCGGCGGCGGTGGCGACAGCGGCAAGATCGTGATCAACGTGGGCGGCGTGCGCCATGAGACGTACCGCTCGACGCTGCGCACCCTGCCGGGGACGCGGCTGGCCGGCCTGACGGAGCCCGAGGCGGCGGCGCGCTTCGACTACGATCCCGGCGCTGACGAGTTCTTCTTTGACCGGCACCCGGGAGTCTTCGCCTACGTGCTCAACTACTACCGCACAGGCAAGCTGCACTGTCCGGCCGACGTGTGCGGGCCGCTTTTCGAGGAGGAGCTCGGCTTCTGGGGCATCGACGAGACCGACGTGGAGGCCTGCTGCTGGATGACCTACCGGCAGCACCGCGACGCCGAAGAGGCGCTCGACTCCTTTGAGGCTCCGGACCCAGCGGGCGCAGCCAACGCCGCCAACGCCGCCGCCCACGACGCGGGCCTGGACGACGAGGCGGGTGCGGGCGGCGGCGGCTTGGACGGCGCGGGAGGAGAGCTCAAGCGCCTCTGCTTCCAGGACGCGGGCGGCGGCGCCGGGGGGCCGCCAGGGGGCGCGGGCGGCGCAGGCGGCACGTGGTGGCGCCGCTGGCAGCCCCGTGTGTGGGCGCTCTTCGAGGACCCCTACTCGTCGCGGGCCGCCAGGGTGAGCGTGCTCTCAGAGCCCCCATCCCTCCTCCCCTTCCTGGAGATCCCAGCCCCTTAGGAGTGCCCCCATCCTAACCCGCAGAATCCGGCGGCGGGTCCCAACCCCTTCTGGCCTTCCTGGTCTCTGGGCCTCCCAGGTTCTTCTAGAGAAGCCTCTTTGTCCAACCCCGAGTTTCCCGTACTTTTGTGAACACACCCCCTCTCCCTGCCATTCCCAGATCCTCGGAAGACGCTTCCTCAACCTTCAGAATACCCCAGATCCCTCCAAACCCCACCCGGCTTCCCTAGGCTCCCCAACACGTTTAGAAACTTCTGCCCCGTCTGTGAATCTCCTGGGCTTCTCTGAACAACCTCACTACCTCCTTTCTTGGACTCCTGTGAGACCCTCAGAAGAACTTTCTCCAGCCCCGAGTCTTCTGAGCCCCTGTAAATCCTTTTCACCTCTCTGGGTCATCCCCTCAGACCGCTAGAGAACCCCTCTGCAGCCCTCAGTTTCTTGGACCATCCCCAGACCCTCAGAAGAAGACTTCTTCTTCTTCTTTGAAGATTTTATTTATTTATTTATTTATTTGACAGAGAAATAGAGATCACAAGTAGGCAGAGCAGCAGGCAGAGACAGAGGGGGAAGCAGGCTCCCTGCTGAGCAGAGAGCCCAATGCGGGGCTTGATCCCAGAACCCTGAGATCTTAACCTGAGTCGAAGGCAGAGGCACAAACCATTGAGCCACCCAGGTGCCCCCAGAAGACCTCTCTTCTTAACCTTCAGTGTCCCAGACTCTGTGAACACTGCCCCTACCTTTCCCTGCAAGCTGCCTCTCCTCTGAAGCTCCTCTCCAACCCTCAGTCCCTGGGGTTCTCCCTATGCCCCTCTCCCTACACCTCCTCTCTCTTCAAGTTTGAGTATTCTGGCTATTTTTGAACCCCACTGTGCTCTCAAAGTCTTAGAATACTCTGCCTCAATCTCAGAACCTCCTGGATCCCTGTGAGCCCCCAAACCACTTGCTCTGGCTAGCACACTTTCCCCCTCTCCCCTATGGCAACACAGAGTCTTGAGGAGCCTTTCCTCCTGGGACCCTATCCAGTCCCCTCTGTGTCTATGTTCACATATCTTCCTGCATCCTCCACGCCAACTCCCATCCCAAGGACTTTCCCTATAAAGCTCCAGACTTCCCCCAAGCCTTTCACACTCCTCCTCAGTGTCTTCAGAAGAGTCTTGAGCCCCCATAATACGTCTTTCCTCTCCAGAAGCTCCCATATGCCTTCTTCATCCACAGATTCTCCCAGCTTCTTCTCCCTTCCCACTTTTTATCTCTAGGATCCCCCATCCAGAGCCTCCCAGTCCTTTTCCAAGTCAATCAACTGACTTTTCTCCTACTTTACTGAACCTCAATCTTTGGGACTCCCTCCCCCACCCCCAGTTATCTGTCCCAAAACTTCCTCTCAAAATAGCTCCCAGTTCTTTCTACTCTGCCTTGGTATCTTTCCACTGGTCCCTACCCCAGCTCTGCGCATTCCCCCTTTCCCAAGCTCCCCACCTCTCCATCAGCCAAACCCCAGGGCTGGGCCTCTCTGCTCCCCTACCCCAAAAGTGAACCAGAGAGTTCACACTCTAATCTTAACTCCCTTGAAATGCCAAATTTATCCCAAAGCTCCCTTCATCTTACCCCCCAAAACTTCCTTCAAAGGTCTCTAACTTCCTGGGCTAAATAGCTACCCTCCCCCTTTGTTCTCCCTTGAACCTCTTCCTCCTACTAATTTCCTCCCTGTGTTGGAAGAGAGGGGGACAGTTCAAAGTGGGGGGAGGATCAGAAAGGAGGGGGAAAGAGGTACAACTCCCGGGCCCTCTCCTAGCCTCCGGGGGACCCAAACACCCGGAGGAACCTGTCCGCCCCTCCCCCCACCGTGCCGTGTCCTGGGCCGGGAAGGACGTGGAGCCGCAGTGCCGCATTCGCGCCAGGGGAGGGAGCGAAAGGGGGGGGGGGTAGCCCAGAGGCACTGCATAAAGTTTGGTCCCAGGAAGCGCTGAGTTGGCGAGATTTGGGGCTGGGTGGGGGTAGGTAGGGAGGAGGAGGTTCGGAAGGGCCTTAGCCCTAAATGCCCCTCAGGCCTCTGAGTGGCCTCCTCCCCTATGGCTGGGGCGCCCTTCTCTCGTGACTCCGTTGAAGGGTGCTGAGGTGAGACCTCGGGGTCCGGGACAGTTATGGGGGAGTGAGGGTTGTCACTCACTTACTACACAAACGGTTTTTGAGTGTCGGCTTGCCAGGTACTTTCCAGACTACAAGTGAGAGAGCTTGACAGACAGAGCTGGGAGCAGAGGCCAGTGCAACGTAGAGAATACAGCCCTACTTCATCCTCCCTCCCCTCCCCGTAATTTTTCTTTTCCTTCTTACAGAGACTCCTTGCCCTCCTGCCCCTTCTGCTTCTGAACCACCTGGGGGCAAGGGATTAAACCAGCCCCAACGCAGTCCAGACTCTACAGCTGCGCTCTGCGACGGGTGCCCACCTTTCTTTCCTTGCCCTGGGAGGGAAGGAGTTAAACTCCTTGCCTGCGGCCACCCGAAGCGAAGCAGCGGCACTGCGGCTGCGCCCAGCTTGCTCTGCTCCGGCCCGGAGGGGGTTAAGACCGCTCTCAGCTGCGGCGGCTGCGCACTGCGGCGGGGGAGCTGGCCACGGTGCTGGCCGCCGCGCGCTCCGCCTTCCGGCCCGGCCGGCCCGCCCCCATTGCGGTGCCGCAGCCTGCGCCGCGCACCCGGCTCGGAGCGGGCGGGGGAGCACGGGGCATGCGCTGTGCGGCGGCCTCTGGCCTCTTAAACCACTGCGGAGAAACGAAGAGGGGGGCGGGGCAGAGAGGGCCAGCGCTGACCCCAGCCCACCCCAAGGTCCAGGACTGTATGTGCGGCAGACTCTGGCCCACCTCTCTGCTCTGCACTTCAGATTAAAGTTGAGCCTTCCCAAGTCCAGACCCCGCCCCCCAGCCCTGTGGAGGAAGGGGAGTGGCTGAAGGGGTGTGCAGGCCCCCAGCCCACCCCAAGGGCTGGTGCTGTCTGCAGTCGGAGCCTGGGCCCCCCGCTTTTCTCTGCATCCCTGATTAAAACTCAAGCTGCCCAGGTCCTCCCTCCTCCTCTACCCAACTGACTAAAGCCCCCCTTTGCCTTAACACCCATCTCCTTCTCCCTGCAAGGCACTAATCCCACTCTTCTCTTCTCTGCATATTTGATAAAACCCACTGTCATCTCCAGGGGCCAGCTCTGTCCCCTTCCTTCTCTAAGATATTGACCGCACCTCCTCTGCTCCTCAAGGTTTTCTTCAAAATCTACACCATTGCATTCAGGACTCTGGTTCTCTCCATCTTGAAATAACACATGTGCGCCCCACCCCTTTTCTGCACTTTTGGCTAAAGCCTGGTCACCTCTATGGCCCTGGCTCCATCATCTCCCCTGATGCTTGGGCCCCTGACCCTCCTTTCCTCTCCACAGCCTGAAACCCCAACCCTCCTTGCTTTTCTCCTTTTCTATTTCTGCAGACTTGACTCTTCACTTCCTTTCCTATTTATGGCCCTAACACCCCTCTGTGGTTCCAGCCCTTTGCTGTCCTCTCTAGTTGAGGGTGACACCGAGCTTTCTCCCTTCTCTGGAGCTGGTCATTGGGACCAGAGTCCTTAAGCCCTGGCTGCTCTCTGAAGGCCTCTCTGAAGGCTCTCTGAAGGTCTCCAACTAATGGATGCCCACGTACCCTAACAGGAGCGCAGTCTGGCTTACTGAGTTCCAGATGCTGGGCCAAGCACTGTTTCTGGAGCCAGGACTTCTGTATATTCATCTAACATAATCCTCATAATAATCTGGTAACAACAACAAAAAACCTGAGGTGTAGAAAGCTTAAACTTTTTGCCCAAGTTAGACACAGGAAAGGCTGGATTCAAATCCAGGCTTTCTTAACCGTCAGGTACTCTGTCTCCCCACCCACCTTCCCCCCTTCCCCTTCCCTTGGCTCCAAGCTGAGCTCCAAAGCCTCTGATACACAGAGGGTGAGTGATCTTGGTCTCCCGCCACACCACACCCCTATCCCTCCCCCCAGCATCCTTGGAGCCTGCTGGGAAGTCCTGAGATAGGACACAGAGTGTGGGAATGTGGTCTGGACATAGAGCAAAGGACCAGAAATTGCTGCTTCCATGAAAACAGTTGCCCATCTGTTTGCACTGCTGGAGTCAGCTCCTATCCCAAGCTGGGGGGAGCTGCCTCCGATCCTTTTCCTCCCCTTTTTCAGGTGTTAGAGGGGACAGCAGGGTGCGGGCTGTGATGGAGGTATGGGGTTTCTGAATTTCCCTGGAGTCTGGGGCTGGGAAAAGGGGCCGCTGTGGACTTGGCTGGTGGACCAGATGCCTGGGTCATCTTTTGCCCTCTCTCTCCTGCCCTGCCTCACAGTATGTGGCCTTCGCCTCCCTCTTCTTCATCCTCATCTCCATAACCACCTTCTGCCTGGAGACCCATGAAGGCTTCATCCATATCAGCAACAAGACGGTGACCCAGGCCTCCCCAATCCCCGGGGCTCCACCAGAGAACATCACCAATGTGGAGGTGGAGACGGAGCCCTTCCTGACCTATGTGGAGGGCGTGTGCGTGATCTGGTTCACCTTCGAGTTCCTTATGCGTGTCACCTTCTGCCCGGACAAGGTGGAATTTCTCAAGAGCAGCCTCAACATCATTGACTGCGTGGCCATCTTGCCCTTCTATCTCGAGGTAGGCCTGTCGGGCCTCAGCTCCAAGGCCGCCAAGGATGTGCTGGGCTTCCTGCGGGTCGTCCGCTTCGTGCGCATCCTTCGCATCTTCAAGCTCACGCGCCATTTTGTGGGGCTGCGCGTGCTGGGCCACACGCTCCGCGCCAGCACCAACGAGTTCCTGCTGCTCATCATCTTCCTGGCGCTGGGCGTGCTCATCTTCGCCACCATGATCTACTACGCTGAGCGCATCGGCGCGGACCCCGATGACATCTTGGGCTCCAACCACACCTACTTCAAGAACATCCCCATTGGCTTCTGGTGGGCCGTGGTCACCATGACGACCCTGGGCTACGGAGACATGTATCCCAAGACGTGGTCAGGGATGCTGGTCGGGGCCCTGTGTGCCCTGGCCGGGGTGCTCACCATCGCCATGCCCGTGCCCGTCATCGTCAACAACTTTGGCATGTACTACTCGCTGGCCATGGCCAAGCAGAAGCTGCCCAAGAAGAAGAACAAACATATCCCCCGACCCCCGCAGCCCGGCTCTCCCAATTACTGCAAGCCTGACCCTCCCCCACCGCCCCCGCACCACGCCCACCACGGCAGCGGCGGCATCAGCCCCCCGCCCCCCATCACCCCACCTTCGGTGGGGGTGACTGTGGCTGGGGCCTACCCACCCGGCCCCCATACGCACCCCGGGCTGCTCAGGGGGGGAGCGGGTGGGCTCGGGATCATGGGGCTGCCTCCTCTGCCAGCTCCTGGGGAGCCTTGCCCTCTGGCTCAGGAGGAAGTCATTGAGATCAACCGGGCAGGTGAGAAGGGTGCATGGGGGCGGGGCCGTGGGGAGGTAGAGAGGTTCTTAGCAGGCGGGAGGTCACTGCTGAGGTTAAGAGAGATGGGGGCTTCATGACAGAGGAGAGAGGGAAAGGGGAATGGCTATTGCTGAGGTCAGTGAAAAGGCACAGAAACAAATTCTGTGTGAAGGAGACAGCTTGGGGAGAGACAGACATTCTGGGGGACCTGGGAGGCAGAGTAATGAGCCTCTGGCCAGGAGGACTCAGACACCCGCACAGAGCGGGTCTAATGTGGGAATCACTGGCTGGCCGGAGACCTGGCCAAAGGACAGTTGCAACCTCAGAGTCTTCCAGTGATGACCCTGAGAAAAGAGTCTAAAAGCAACAGTCAGAAATCAGGCAATTGTCACTGAGCAGGAGAGTGAGGACAAATGGAGGGAGGGGTGGGGATAGGGTCAGTGACAGAGAGTTCAGGTTCTAATAACAGTGAGGCCAAGAGAGGAGACAAGGCTTAAAAACCCAGAAGATAGAGGCTAAGAAGATAGGCCCAGAGGGTGGACCGGCCACGTGATGGTGACTCGGGACCTAGGGCCTGGCTTGGGCTGTGCCAAGAGCAAGAGCAGCCCAAGAGGGGTCTGAGAGACAGAGGCTGCCGAGATAAAGAGGGGAAGCAAAGGAGATGAGCTAGAAGAGAGTTGACTGGGTGTTGCCCACCCCTCCCCCCCAGAGAGTCTGTGACTCTGAGGCGATGATTGGGGGCAGTCCGGGGCTGGTGCAGCCCCCCCCCCCCCCCCCCGTGACTTAAGTAGGTCAAGAAAGGGAGCTGGGCGGCCTGGCCCTCATCTTGCTCCCTCAGCCGCTGACCCAGTTTCACACCAATTAAAAATAGCTTAAGTCAGAGCCTGGGGGACCCCCACTTCTCCCCTCCCTACCCTGTCACCTTCCCAACCCTTCCCCACTGTGCCCTTTCCAGCACCCAATACAATCCCTAAGCCACTCCCTCTCTGTCCTCTAGATCTCCCAGCCAATCCTCCAAACCCATCCCAACCCAGGTACCCTACCAACCCAACACTGCATCCCAGTCCTACTTAGTTCACTTCAACCAACTGCCCCCCCAGCACCCTATCCCAGCCTCCTTCCCAGCACCCACCCAACTTCCTAACCACCCTCCAAATGCCCAACTCCCCACCCCAGCCCTGCCCTTTCCAGCACCTAATACCTGGCCCAACCACCACTTCCTACCACTCAGCACCCTTCATCCACACCCACCCCTGGCTGCCCTTCCTTCTCCCGGTTGTCCTTCCCCCCACCCCCAATGACTGGCTCCCTGAACCCACCAGCACACACCCTGACACCCTGCTTCCAACTGTGCACCCCTCCTGTCCCCTCCTTGAGACACCGTGCCCCTCAATCACCTACTTCTGGCACCCAACATTCTCCAACACCCTCCTTGCTAATCTCCCCTCCATCTTCCATCTTGAGTTCCCACACCTCACTCTGTCCTCTCTGTCTCTGTCTGACCCCCCCACCCCATGCAGATCCCCGCCCCAATGGGGACCCCGCTGCAGCTGCGCTTGCCCATGAGGACTGCCCAGCCATCGACCAGCCCGCCATGTCCCCGGAAGACAAGAGCCCCATCACCCCTGGGAGCCGAGGCCGCTATAGCCGGGACCGAGCCTGCTTCCTCCTCACCGACTATGCCCCTTCCCCTGATGGCTCCATCCGGAAAGGTGAGGTGCCCTCCACTGGCCCCGGGACCCTCCCTCTCTTTCTCTCCCTCCCTCAGGGGAGGGGGGAGAGGGAGGTGGGGGGAGGAGGTGCTGGACTTCCCTTCCCGTATCCCCTGGCCCCAAATTCCCTTCCTCCCAGACACCTCCCACCCCCAAATTTCCTCACCACTGACCCTTCACCTGTCTTTATTCCATCTCCATCTCCCACACCCACCCCCCGACCCTCTGGCCTCTTCCCCCACCCCCAGCCATCGGTGCTCCCCCACTGCCCCCCCCAGACTGGCGTAAGCCAGGCCCCCCAAGCTTCTTGCCCGACCTCAACGCCAACGCTGCAGCCTGGATATCCCCCTAGTGGACGAATCCCCTCCCCCCGGGGTAAGTAGCCCCCAACCTTGTATCCCCACCTCCCTCCTGACTAACCCCTCTGAGAACATGTGGCCCCCACTGACCGAGACTCCCGTCCCCTCACTGAACGGCTCCATCCAATTAACCTGCAGCCACGACCCCGAACCTATACCCACCTGCCCAGGACTTGCCCTGCCCCTCACTCACCCACCAGAACTAACCCAGGCCTCCCCACCTGACCTCCCTCCCCTGCCCATCACGACTGAGCTCCAGCCTCACCCCTATCCTCATCTCTTCCCTTGCCTCCCCCCTGGGTGTCTTTTAAATTCAATGAAGAAAGCAGGGTGCACACCCAGCACACTTCTAGGTGCAAGCCAGGGTGAGGGGGACTCAGTTGCTCATGCAGCGACTTGTGAACAGACCAAGGCATGCACAGAGTATCTGTCTGTACCTGCACATCCCTGGCCCGGTGCTCAGCACAGGGAGGCAGCAGGGAAGACCATCCCCCTGCCCCGGGGGAGCTCCCGGTTTGATGGGAGAGGCAGACACTGACCTAGAAAGTTCCTGTTTGAGGTGATCTCTGGAAGTGGAGGTAGCGCAGGGACACACAGTATGCGGAACACTGGAACTCTCCAGGGTAGGAGGGAAGCGACAGGGAAGGTTTCCCGAAGGAACTGATGTCTGGAGTTAGCCTGACCTCAAGCGAAGAAATGATCTCATTAGACGGTGGTGACCAGAGGGACCAGCACAAGCAAAGCTGAGGAGACCGGGGACTGGCAGGTAGACAGGCAGGAAAGCCGGACTGGACTGAAAGGCCAGGACCTTGGTTAGGGCCCCGGGGAGGGCAGGTGGGCTCTTGGGCTGTGTGTGAGTAGAGGTCAGGAGGCTGGATGAAGATCCAGGGGGAGGGGGAGGATGCTGCCTGTACCCAGCTCAGGGCTGTGCACAGGGATGGAGAGGAAGGGACAAGGTAGAGGGAGTCAGGGATGGGGAGGGGGCTGGGGACTAGCGGTGGGCAGATGAGGGGGAGAGAGTGGCAAGGTAGTCGAGGAATCTTTCAGCAAACACAGTCGGGCATTTATTTTCTGCCAGGAAGCGAACACACATTCTGTAGTCTTCGGAGCCACCCTAGCTTAAGGCACAGGGCTTGCTTCCTCCATCCCTCCATCCGCTCCTTCACGGAGCAGCTCATTACTGAGGGCACAGCTCCAGGCGCTGGAGATTTGGCAGCGCACAGAGCAAGAATCCGCCATCACAGAGCGAACATGCTAGAGCACAGATTGGCACGCTTCAGCCCAGGGGCCAAGTCTGCCAGCAAGCTGTTTTGTAAATAGAGTGGAAGAGCTGCCATGGAGAATGTGTGGCCCACAGAGCTGAAAATATTTAGGAATTGGCCCTTTGCAGGAAACATTTGCCACCCCCTGATCCGGGGAGCAGAAAATCAAATGAACGAACAAGGTGATTACTCTGGCCACTTCGGGGGGGGGGGCACTGGGAGGGGGGTGGTCTGCAAAGGGCTTTTTGAGGAGGTAAGACCGAAACCTGAACAGTGCAAAGGGCCAGCTGGTCAGAAGGCACAGCAAGTGCAAAAGTCCAGGGGTACTAAGATGGGGTGAGCTTGGTTTGTCAAAGGAAAAGCAAGGAGGGGTGTGTGGCTGGAAGTGACTATCCAAAGGGAACAAGTGTGCCAGACAGAGTATGCGGGGCGGGGGGTAGGAAGGATCATGATAGGTTTTGGTGAGAGGCTAGATTTGATCTTCAAAGTGATAGGGAAGCTGCCTGAAGGCACTTGATCGCAACAGTCTGTGGAAACTTCTTTAGAAATAGAGATAATAGCCCAAAAAATTCCTGCTTACAGCCTACAAAGATGCTGTCATAGGACTTGGGGAGCCTCCAGGGACAGCCTTGTCTCAAGCTCCTTGTTTCACAGAAGTTCAGGGGGGCCTTGAGTGACCCCCGCCACAGAGCAGACAGGGACGAGAATCCAGGCTTCCAGGCTCCTCGTCCAGGAGGGACTGTGGCTCCTCTCTTTCCATCCCTCCATCTCCCCCAGTTCATCCTCCATTTTCATCTCATTATCCCCCCCTTCCCTGCTCCCGCCTCACCCTTCCCCCTGCTTGCACCCAGTACCACCCTTTGTTTCCCACCCCAAGGATCTAGATGGGCCCCAGAGAACTGAGGGGCTCAGGGAGTGGGGAGGATTTGGGAATGGGAGGGAGGGTGGAGTGGGGCGGGCGGGTGGAGGTCTCTGCTGCTCTTGCCTCTGATGCCAAAATCCATTCATTGAACTCAAATAGTGGCCGGAGCTGATGGGGCTGACTGAGCGATCTGCTCCCCCCCCCCCCCCACCGTCCTGGGTCCCTCCCCACTCCTGCACTTCCAGGCTCCTCCCTTCCTCTCTGCCCTCCCTGGGTGTCCACTACTGTCTCCCCCACTCCTCCCAAGACCCTTCCCCCTGGCCCACCCCTTGCCCACCCATGACCCTTTCCTTCTCCTCTTCTCACACCAACCTCCTGAGTCCAACTCCTGACACCTGTTACCCTTTCTTCCCTAACCCTCCCCCAGCCTCCCTCCCCTGGTCCTCCTCCGCACCCACCCCCTCCTCCCCTGGTCCTCCTCTCCAGCCACCTCGGAAGCTCCTTCCATATTTGATGTCTCTGGCCGCCCCCATTTCACTGCTCCCCTCCCCCGGAAAACACCAGAGAGGAGGAAGAGATTCCGGCGTTTCTCCGTCCCCCCAACAGTGAGGCTGTGTTGGGGGGTTCCCCCTGACCACCCTCCCCCCGCCGTGACTCTGTGTATTTCTGTCCCCAGCTCTTGTCACCGCCTGAGACCTCGCGAGACCCTCGGTCCCCCCCTGCCCCTTCCCCCCAGGTTAGCAATTGGGAATGGCTGGGAGGGGGTGTCCCCAAGATACTGGGCTTCCAACCCTGGCCCCCCAGGCCCCTTCCCCTCTGGTCAAGATGCCCTCATCCAGACAGACCTCTTGGCATGGCCCAGAGAAGTACTGAAACTTTCCCCAGACACTGGCAGAACTCAGATCTTCCCAAGCTTTCAAGAAACCACACACATACTCTCCCAGTCTTAGATCCCTTTGGCTCTCAAGACACTGTGAGAACCTTCCCATCAGAAGGTTTCCACCTCAAGACTTCATGACCCTTTAAAGATACCCCATTACAACCTGCAGGTGAGCCTTGGCCCACTCAGACTGCTCTCCAGCAACCCCCCCCCCCCAGGCACTGCCCGCTTTTGCTCCTTTCCACCTCCCACAGCCCCATCACCTGCCTTTCCCCCTTTCCCCACCACTAGGTCAGCCCCCACCCAAGCCCTCCCACCGGCTGCTCCCCTACATGCATTCCACCAAGCTCCCTCCCCATGCCCGGCTGCCCACCATCTGCCTTGCTGCCCCCCACCTTTTTGCCTCAGATAAGGGGGCCAACGGGGGAGGGGGAGGGGAGGTGGGGGGCAGGTTGCGGTGGGGTTGGGTGAGGGAGGCTCGGTGGGCATCACCCTGCCTCCTAACCCTGAGTCTCTCCCCTCTCCCCATGTCTGAACCTTTCTCCTTGATGCTGACTGACTGTCCAATTTGTTCACCTCTCTCTCTCTCCATCTCCTTGGTCCACCTCTGTCCATCTTTGCCTCTGCCATCTGTCTTGTTATGTCTTGGTGTCTCTGTCTCCCATCCCCTCTGTCTCCCTCATTTTATGTCTCTATCCCTGACCCTCTGCTTCACCTTTTTCTGTCTCTTGACTTTTTCTGTCTCTGGCTCTCTGTTCTCTTTCTTTCTCCATCTCCCTTCCCTCCTGGTCATTTCTCCTCTGCTTCCCTGTCTCGGGGTCTCTCTGTCTGTTGGACCCTTCCCCTGCACCCCCATCTCCATGCTTCCTCCCGTGTTTCCGACCCCCCCCCCCCAGGTTACGAGAAATCCCGCAGCCTGAGCAGCATCGCGGGCCTGAGTGGGGTGTCCCTGCGCCTCGCGCCCCTTGCCACTCCCCCGGGCTCTCCCAGGGCCGCTCGCCGCGCTCCCCCAACCCTGCCCTCCATCCTCTAGCGCTCCCCTCCCCCCTGTGGGGGGACTCGGGGGTGACAGGGAAGAAGGTCAAAGGAGGTGGGGGTGGGGGAAAGGGTTTTTTTTTTTAAATCAAAAAGTCATTAATAATATGCAACTGAGACGACGACGCCAGCAGACACCCCCGGACCCCTCACCCCCACCTGGGCCCCCAGGATGGAGGGGGAGGAGCCAAAGTCCAGCCCCCCCAACTCTCTACCCTCCCCCCCAATAAAGCCTTCTCAGGTCTCCATGAGCCATAGGACATCCCGCTCCCATAAACTCCTGTAAATATGTCCAAATTATGCCAATTATATTTTGGGGCACCTCTCCCCTACTCTGCATGCCTCCCTCAATCTGGACACCCCCCCACCCCACCCCACCTCAGCAATAAGCCACCAGGGGCTGCATGCCACAGGACTGAGGGAAGGGACATTCTGGGAAGGGGGCAGGGATCTCAAAGGGAGTTTAAGCCACAGGAGGGTTTCCTGGCCTCCTACTCTTCACCCCAGGAGGGCAACCCATCACATTGGTGTGATATATATATATATATATAATATATATATAATATATATATATATATAATATATATATATATATATATATTAGCAACAATATTGGGGAAGGAGTAACAGTCACTCGAGCCCCCAAAATGAGCTGAGCTCAGATGGTAGAAGCAGAGGCATGGGGTGTGTGCTGTGGACAGCTGCTCCCTCAGCCTTTAGGAGGAACCCTGGTGAATGTGACCCTGTCATCTCTCCCCAATTCTCCCTCCCCATCCCAACGTTCCCCCAAGGGATCTGCTCGCCTCTATTCTTGCTGCATGGACTCAGACCTCCCATCTCAGAATTTCTGGGATGATCTGGCCCTAGCACACAAAATTCCCCAATACCCCCTTCAAATTACCAGGACATGAGACCTGTACCCAGAATTCCTGAGACCAACCCTGGCACCCTGCATCCCCTAAATCCCCACAGGGTCCTGGGACTTAACCTCTGCATACAGATGCTGCCCCCTCAAGCCCCACCCCACCCATTGCCTGGACTGCATCCCAGCACCTTGAACCTCCAAGACTTGACCCAGCCCTTCAGCTCACTTTTAGCCTTTGGGATGCTCCAAATCCTTCCCACACTTGGATATTTCTTGGACACCCCCAAATCCTCAGGCCTCCCCCCCCATCCAGATATCCCCAAATCTCTGACATCAGACATCCACCTCAGGTTCTCCTGATGCTAGAATTTCCAAGATAGGCTCAACCTGTCTGCAATTCCAGGGAACCAGACCTTCCCCTGGGCATCCCCTTTCTTATGCCTAGACCTGCCTCTTCCAAGAGCCCCTCCCCCTACATGATGCCCAAAACGGACCCTCTTCATGGACATCAGTGTTTCCCAGAGGGCTATATTTGGACCCCTGGTGATGTGCTAAAGTTTTAGGCAGTACAAGGACACTTAATCTAGAAAAGTTTTGTCTTTTACGGCATCTTCCAAAGAAGTCGGTAAGTCCGGATACAGCTGCCTAGCCTGGACACCGTTTATTTAGGGTAGAGTGTTTCCACTCACAGCAGAGGCTGTGCCCCCCCCCCCCCCCCCCGTCAAGGGACACTGGAACATCGGAAGCTTGGGAAACGACACACCTACGGGGGCTGGAATCCCAGCCCATCCTTCCCTGGCATTCCTCGTCCTGCGATGCTCATGGGCAGAAGATCATTTCTCATATCCCATCCTGGCTCAAGGATGCGCTACCTCCCCCAAGCCCAGAGACCACACGGTCCCAGAATCCTTAGAGGGGACCACCCCTTTTGGAGCTGGAGACCCACGGAATTAGCAACCTCCCTCCTTCTGCTCCCACGGCCTCAGGAGCCCCCCCCCCCCAGCCTGAGGGTTGGGGGGTGTCACTGAGCATGATTCTTGATGCAACGATTCCTATGCAAGGGGCATTTTGAGTCCCCCATCCTTCTCTTGGACCCTAAACCCTGGCGAATCAGGGGTGAGGGGTGGGGCAGGTTCTGGTGGGAGCGGGGTGGGACGAGGCAAAGGGCTAGGGGCTCCAGACACCAGGGTATGGGGGTGGGGACCGGTTATATTGCCAAAGGGTTTAACTTATTTTAAAAAAAAAATAGCCCCCAGATTCCCATGACCCTCACGGAAGCCGAACAGCGCAGGGAAAGGGGGTGAGGATCTTTTCCAAAGGGTACAGACCTCTTCCTAACGTCTCCCCCTGCTCGCCAATCTGCCACACGTACCCAGCTTTTTAGTTCAGCTTTTGAAAATAATCACGATCATAAACTTTTACAAAACGTGACTCTCGTCCTTCACCACCGTCCCCAAACCCCAAGTCAACAGTGTGGGATTCGGGGAGGAAGAGAGAGCTAAAGGGACAACTTCCGAGTCCCGGCTCCCCTTTTCTCCTCGGCCGCCAGGGTGCCTGCAACTACACGCATGCGCTGCATGACGCGCTCCCCACACGCATGTCGCGCCCCTCCTGCGCTCCGGGAACGCACGGACACGGGGCGGGGGGCGATTGGGGAGGAAGGAACGGCGGGGGGGGGGGGGTCTCCCTGAGTTCAGCGGCTCCTCCTCCCCATCACACACACAGCAATAAGACTCTCTCTCTCAAATGTGGGCGGGGCGGGCCTGGCCTGTTGAAGTGGGAGGTGGGAGGAGTGGCGAGGGGGCGCTCTCAGGGATGGGGGCGGGTGTCCGGAGTCAGTGTGGGGAGGGGAGGTCTGCAAATCGTCCAACTCTGGTGCTAATGGCGGGTCTTCTCAGCCCACCCCCAGGGCAGGGAGGGAGGGGTCGGCATGGCCCCACCCCCAAGTCTCCCCCACGCCCACCCTGGGTGCATGAACCGCCCAATGCAGAAGCTGCCGCATGTCACCTGCCCTCCCTAAAGAAAAGTGTCATGCCCCCTTCCCACCCACCCTCTTACTTCCCACCAAAATAAAAGTTTCCTTTTCATTTGAAAATTGCATCCTGTTTGCTGGGGAGGTCTGATCCGGGCCGGCTTGGGGGGGTTTTGGGAACAGAGGAGTTGGGTCTTCAACAGGGGTCATATTAAAGTAGCAAGACTGTGTGCTTTGTGGGGGGCAGGGGGTCCAGATATGCCCTTGATCGCTGGCTCTCACCTTGTTACTTTTCTAGGGGATGGTGTGGGGGAGGGGGTAAGAAGTGACTGCCTCAGTTTCCCTGATGCTAAAAATGAGGATCCACACCCCTAACTTGAAACTGTGAGGGCATCTGGTAATAGCTCTTAAGTCAGGGTGATGACCCCAGGAGAGGAGTGGAGCTGGGTCTCCAACAGGAGGTCAGGGCCCGAGGACCACATGCTCCACATTGCCCACTCTGAAGCCCATGGGCAGACTGTGTGGGTTCAGCTTCTTAGTAGTTGTGTGTCCTTGGGCAAGTCTCAACCTCTCTGGGCTTGTTTCCACCACTCTAATAGGGCAGGAAGGGGTGATCTATTCATTCAGCAAATATATGAATTCCAACGGCATGCCAGGCACTATTCTAGGTGCTGGAAAGCAATGGAATCCCTACCTCTAGGGTTCTGCTGAAGGTTGAGAGGAGCGGCCCACGTTTCGCCCATGTTCAGCTAAACAAAGGATCGCCATCCAAAAGGTGGCTCAATGGTCACTCTGTCACTGTTTTGCAAAGGGTCAGAGTGCAGCATCCCTTCTGCCACTTACTGGGAGTCTGGGAGCAAGGGACAGCTCAGCCTCAGTTTCCCCACCTATGATGAAGGGAATATGTGGGAAGGAGGCCGAAATGAGTTTTTTCACATTAAATGCCGGGTACCCCAGCGGCTCTCAACACTGGCCAGCTGTGATTCGAACCAGCAGACTGCCCCACCTGCTGCCCCATCAGAGATCTCTGTGCAGGAACACACACAGCCCCAAGGGCTGGGGCTGGAGTTTATTTCTGCAACAGCCTGGACGCTGAGAGGCTATGAGAGCCTCCTCCAGGCCCCGTAGGAAAATCCAACCAAACTGTGATCACACAAGAGCAATCAGAAGGGAGGGTGGAGCATAGGGGGAGAAGGGTCCCTTTATCCCGCCCCTCTGCTGGTGGAGGGGGCTGGTGGAGACCTGGGGCTGGTGGAGACCTGGGGCTCGGGCTGTTGTCGCTCAGATGTTCAGGGATCACTGGCTAAGTGGAGGGAGAGGAAGAAATGGGGGTGGGGGAAGAGGAATAGGAGCCTTAGCTTCGGAGGCCAGGGAAGCCATGCTCCCTGGCTAATAAAGATCATTAACAACTTAAGGATGGAGGGAAGCCCTTTGGGACCACAGCTTGCCAACTACACCTGGATTTCTTCCCCAGCGAAAGCCCCAGTCCTCGTCTCCCTGCTCGCCAGCTCCTCTGTGTTTAGGGTTTTACAGGAGGTCGCAGCCCCCGCCCCCCCCCATTGGGTTGGTAAGTGCTGTAGTGCCAAAGGGTGGCACCATTTCCCAAGTGCAAGAAGCTGGAGGTCGGAGGGAGGGTTCCTGGCACTTGGGCCTTCAGGGACCAGGGGCCATGGCTGGGAACAGGGTGGGGTCACTGGGGCTGGGACACAGGCGGCCCGTCAGGCTCTGGTGGTGCCGGCCCAGCCCCAGGCTCTGCCTCCTCAGCCTCCTCTTCCGAGACCACGCCCTCCTCCAGTCGGAAGACCTGGCGCACGGTGCGGGTGGTGAAGGTGAGGGGGCCACGTCTGCAGGGAGGAGGGAAGACCAAGAGACAGAGGTTAAAGGAGGCGGGCAGAGAGAGCTGGGGGGCGGGGCTTATGGAGTGAGGGTGCACGTGCGCGGCTGGTCCTACCGGAGCCGGTTCCTCAGCGTGTTCAGCTCCCGGTTCATGGACTCCGAGGCCTCTGTGACATCCTCCAGCTCATGCTGCAGCCTTCGGCGGACTGACTGAGCCCGGGATGCCTCCTCCTCGGCCTCCTCCAGCTGCCGCTTCAGCTGCTTCACCCGAAGGTTGCCCTTTTCCAGCTTGGTGGGAGCAGAGGACTGGGTTGCATCTCTGGGCCACTCCCTTGGGCCCCCAGAACCCCATCCCTCCTGCCCCCTGCCTTCTGTTGATGCGTTGTTCTAGATCCTCTTGCCAGCCTCCATCCCAGCTGCAAATGTGAGGCTGTCCCCTACTTGGCCTCAGAGGGGTCTTTCTATGCCCAGACTGACCCCATCTCTCCTCTGCTGAAAGCCCTCCCATGGCTTCCCAGTGGCACTGAGACAAAGTGCCAGCCCCTCAGTCTGGCATCCCAGGTCCTGCAGGGTCTTCTTCCCATAAACCCACTGGGAGACCATCTTCACCAAGACCTTCCCCAAACCCTGCTATCTCTGTCTCTGGGGAGGGGACACACATTATCTGCCTCCCACCAACCCCTCTGGCCTCCTTTCTTATCACTCAACTTTCCCTCCCCATTCTTCTCTCCAGCCACACTGCTCGGCTTTTTGCTCTAAATTCACCAAACTTATTTCCACACCCCAGGGCCTTTGCACCTGCTGTTCCCCCTGCCTAGCTCTTTCTCTCCTTTCAGTTCTCAATTCATATGTCACCTCCTTAGAAAGGTCTTCCTGACCCGACCCCCTCACCCCCAATCTAGGGAGTATTCCCTAATCCTCTACCTCTCCTTTTCTCTTCATTCTCTTGTTCCTCCATAGCCCCTGTTACAATCTGTCCTCATCTTTCCTTGTTTATAGGTTTGTGTCTTCCTTTCCTTATGCTACAAATGTGAGCTCCATGAATGAGGGACCTTCTCTATTTTGTTCACAGCCACATCTCCAATGCCAAATACAGTGGTGGGTGCCGGATAATGATGGGATGCAGGGCAAATAAGCGGCAGCAGAGCTTTTAAGGCCACAGTGATGCTATCTACAGTCAGAGAGTCCCAGAATCTGATGCAGGCTCTGTCTCTACTAACTGTGTGACTTTGATATAAACTGTGTCCCCTTTTGAAGTTTCTGTTCTCCCACCTGTTCATTGGGGCTGGTAAGAGAATGCAAACATGTTTTTGTTTTTTGGTTTTTTAAACCATGTGGCACAGTACTTGGGGCACACTTGCTGCTCAATAAATAAATAAAAGCAGAGAGAGACTGCCGTCGGAGTCCTGGGGTTTGAACCCAGATGCCATCTCTTATGAGCTAAGTAATATGAACAAGTTACTTCACCTCTCTCTGCCTCATTTTTAACACCCGAATAAGAGGGAAAAAGATAGTACTTGCCTTGCAGGGTTCTGATAAAAACTGAATATACTACACCTAATGTCTTTCGCACAGTGCCTGGCCCATAGTAGGCATTCTGTAAACATTACACATTGTGATTTTAGCCCTGGCCTAGCCTCTGGGTAGGGTTTCAGTTCTTCCTTCTCCCTGGCTGTCTCAGCTCCCCACCAGGACCTGTCCTCGATCCCACAATGGACAGATCGCAAAGTCACCGATGCCAGCTCTCCACTGATGCACCAAGCCCCAGGATGGTGGTCACATGTGGCCTCTCATGATGGGAACTCACTGCATCCAGACAGCATGGGCTACGTCTCTGTCAATGGAGACCATCCCCCCCCCCCCCCCCCCCGCTGCTCCCTAGAGATGTCAGTGGCTCACCTGGTCCCGGAGCTGGTCAGCCACCCTCCGTTCCTCCTCCACCTGGAGCACCACCTCCTTTAGGCGCTTCTCCGCCCTGCGCACCAGCTTGCCGGAGAGGATGCGCTCCCTGGAGGGGGTGTGAAGGAGGCAATGAGGAGAGGTGCTCATGTGGGCTTCTGTCCCCTCAGCCTTGTCCAGGGGCTGCTGTCCTGTTTTTGCAGTGGCCTCTTCTCTCTTTCCCACCCTCTGTAGCTCCCACAGTTTACACAGGCCGGACATGGCTCCCAGGCTCCTGACTGCATGGCATCTAGTCCTTGACTTGTACCAAGGTGCTCAATGTTCCTGAGAGTGGCTCATGTCTACACCAGTTCCCGTACCCCACTGTGCACCCCAGTCCTCCTCTTAGAGAACTGCCTCACTGACCACCAATCCCCAGGTCAGATCTAAGGCATTATCTTTGCCCTTTCCTTCCTTGCCATGTGCTCACCCTGTCCTGATGTCCTGTGGACTCTGTCCTGTCCCCTCCTCTCTGTCCTTCAGCCCAAGCCCCCAGCTCAAGGCTGTGCTCTCCCGCCTGACCTGGCCTGTCCCTTCTCTAACTCCCTTCTCCACTGTCCACAAGTGTGTGTATGACACTCTGGAAGCCCAGAGCATCCCCATCAGCCACCCTGGCTGCTTCTTCCCTTTCATACACATGCTTCCCCTGGACAAGCTCATCAGCACCCCAGGTCGCCACAGTCATCTGCTAAATCTGTTTCCTGGGCTCCAGCCAAGTAGGCCCCCAGCCTCGGCCATCCACCAGACCCTACACCCCCCCCCACCCCTCATATTCCTCACCAGGCTCAGCGCCTTCTCCCCAATTAGTTCCTCCTCCCCCTGTACTCCCCCTAGGTCTGCAGATCAGACACCAGAGCCATCCCCACCTCCTGCCCCCTCAAAGCCATCCCCTCCCTTCCCCCAAATTTCCCCACCCATGGCCCTGGCTCCTCTATCCTTTCCTGCAAGGACCATCACATCCGGGGTGAAGTCCACGTGAGGGGCCCCTAGTGATGGGTGGTGCTCGGCAGCCTCAGATGGGCTGAGAGGCAGACATGGGGCTAGGGAAGTGGGAGGGCTCAAGCTGTGGAAAGGGATGCGGTGGGGGAGGCTCCTTGAACTACAGATCCCCCAGCCACTCCTTGCTCCCAGGATGACTTTGAGTATGCCATTAACACCCTCTGAGCCTCAGTTTTTCCATCTGTATAATGGGGGAGGGGAAAGAGCTCAGAGTGGTATATCCATCTGCCTCTGGAAGGCCTCTCCAGAGACCCCAAACTACATCTCCTGTGAGCCCCTGGGCCCTTGGCTGGGCCCTGAGATGACAACACCTTCTCCCATGACCCTCTGGGGCTGGTTCCCATTATCTGTCCTTGAGACCTCATGTTTATCATACTCCCCAGTGAACTCAACTTGTTTCCCTACTATTCCCCCAGTCACTGGGACTTAACCACTAAAACTGTCCTTTTCTCCCTACATCCGCAAGAGCCTATCAGCCCCCAGCTCCACCCCTTCTGCCTCTCTCTCTTTTTCATCCCCTCATGTCTATCCTCACTCTCTAGCCTCAGCTTAGGCCTCATTTTCTGCCACAATCACCTAGCCTCCTCTCTAGCCTCCCAGATCCCAGTCTCTGTCCTCTAGTCTGCTCCCAACTTGATCCCCAGGAGGACTTTTTACACCCAGCACTGACCCTACCCCCACCCCCTCCAGCTCACAGATATCCATGGCTTTCCATCTTCCCAAGACAGAGTTCTTCGGCCTGGCATTCAAGGCTCTTGCCTCCCATCCCTCTCCTGAGTCACAGGCTCTTAGGACCAGTCACCCTCCTCCAAACACCCTGATGTTTCCCATATGTGTCCCCAAGGCTGCTGCTCTGCCTAGGACAGAAATGGCCTCAATTCTCACCTCTTCCTCTACCCACAGCCTTTGCAATAGGATTTTGCAGCTTCTCGCACCAAAAGACAGAATCGATTTCACCATTCCCTTAAATCTGAGCTGGTGACACGACTTGCTTTAGTGACAGGAGGATGCAGCAGATGTGACATTGTACCAGTTCCAAGTCTAGGCCCCAAGAAACCTTAAACACTTTCCCTCACCCATGGAACCTGGACTCTGCCATGTGAACAATCCTGGGCCAGTCTGCAGCAGGGACAAGTGAGCCTCACTGTCCCAGGCAAGGCATTAAGCAAATGGGAGCCCAGCCAAGATCAGCATCCATCTAGCTGACTCAGGTACAGACACATGAATGAAGCTCCCACCCTCAGATCGGCAGAACCTATCAGCCAGCCAAAGACTCATGAGCAGTAAGAAGTGGGTGTTGTTTTAAGCCACTAAAATTTAGGCTTGTTTGTTATGCAGCTAGAGCTAACTGCTACATTACTGTTTGAGGATTTATTTACTTTAGAGAGACTGTGTGGGAACAGGGAGAAGCAGAGGGAGAGTGTGGAGTCCAACATGCATCTAGATCCCATGACTCTGAGACCATGACCTGAGCCAAAGCCAAAGGTCAGATGTTCAATCGACTGAGCCATCCAAGCGCCCCTACATTATTGTTTAAATCTTATTCTTGGTGGGAGTACAGTTACTTATAGCCCCAAGTATCTTAAATAATAGAGGAAATCAGCAATCATTAATATTATGACATCTTTAGGATGTTTCTAAACCAGGGGCTTGTAACACAGCTCCCCTTCATCTCCCTGATCAGAATGTGGGGACCACCCTCCAGCTGTGCACCCCCCCACCTACCTGCTCTCCTGCTCCAGCTGCTCCTCAGCCTGGGCCAGCTTAGACTCAAGGGCCGCAATGATCATCTTCTGGCGGGCCCGGGCCCCAGCATCCTCCTCACCTAGGCGCCCCCGGAGCTCCTGCATCTGCCGCTCCAGCTGCTGTCGCCCACTCTCTGCCTTGGCCGAGAAACTGCGCTCAGCTGACAGCTCTGTAGTCAGTGATTCCACCTGTAGCAGTGGGAAAAGCAGAACCATCATGGGAGAGTCTCAGAGGGAAGACAGTAGGTAAATTCAGGCACCTCCCACAATTAAGTGAGTTGACAAAAGTTAAGTGTGTAGCACAGAGCCTGGGACATAATAGACACTCAATAAACAGCATATAATTTCCCTGATTGTCTTAGCAGCCAACAACAGTGCCAGCCCCATGTTTTCACCTTTCCGATAGCTTTCTGCTACATTTTAATAAGTCCACAGGACTATCACAAACTTGTTTAAATGCTATAAATTCTGCCTCTGACTGTCAGTGAGTCCATTCAAAGGGTTATCACACCTCTGTTTGCACTGGGATCATGTGGGGAGCTTAAGAAAAAGATGCAGATTGCAGGGTTCCTCCCCCGAGAAGTTCTGCTTCTGGCTGATCCAGGGTTGGAAGGCAGAGGAGTGTCCATGGATCCACATTTTCAACAAGCATCTCAGATGGTTCTGATATGGGTGACAGGCAGGGTCATTTTAAGAAATGCCAGCTCGGGATGCCTGGGTGGCTCAGTTGGTTAAGTGTTGGCTTTCAGCTTAGGATCAGCCCCCATGGGAATTCCTGCTCAGCAGGAAGCCTGCTTTTCTTTCTCTCTCCCTCAGCCCCTCCCCACTGTTCATTTTCTCTCTAATAAATAAATAAAATCTTAAAAAAAAAATGCCAGCTCCAACAGCAGCTACTACATTGAGAATGTGTAAACACACCCCTAATAATAGTTCCTGTTGATTTATTCAGCTCGTATTCTGACTGAGGTCCTCGCCAGGGCTAAGGAAGTGAGTCAGGTTCAGGCTGATTCATACTTTATTTCACTGGGCTCTCACAGGAACACATCGACACAGTGATTAGCATATGATTTTTTTTTTTTACTTTTCACTGGAAAATGAAACTGTAATACAGAAAGTCAGAAACTGATCAAGTCCATGACATCAGACGTTGAATGGCAAACACCCAGGTAAAGAAATAGAACGGTGCCGTTTCACAAGGCCCAGCACCTGACCACCCTAATACCAACCCCAACCATTCCCCACCAAATAGCACACTGTCCTGATTGTCACGGCCATCACTTCTTTGCTCCTCTTTCAAGTTTTGTCCCTCCAAGATGAAGGCATAGATCCTATAGTTGAATCTTGCCCATTTAAAACTATGCTTCTGGGGCGCCTGGGTGGCTCAGTGGGTTGAGCCGCTGCCTTCGGCTCGGGTCATGATCTCAGGGTCCTGGGATCGAGTCCCGCATCGGGCTCTCTGCTTGGCGGGGAGCCTGCTTCCTCCTCTCTCTCTCTGCCTGCCTCTGTGCCTCTATGCCTACTTGTGATCTCTGTCAAATAAATAAATAAAATCTTTAAAAAAAAAAAAAATAAAAAAATAAAACTATGCTTCTTTTAAAAAAACAATATGAATATACTTTCTTTATTTTTTAAGCAGGCTCCATGCCCAGCGTGGAGCTTGAACTCACAACCCTGAGATCAAGACCTGAGCTGAGAACAAGAGTCGGACACTTACCCAGCTGAGTCACCCAGTGCCCCTAAGTTGCTGTTGTTTTGAAGCTACCTGGTTTGGGGGACTTTGTTATGGGTGCCCTAAGAAATGAATACAGTGACTAATGAGTAGTGGAAGAAAATCACTGAATTCATGGATTTAAACAGACCAGATTGATTTAAAGCAGTTGTGATTATTATCCTTGTAGAAGCTCTAACTGCTGCATTTGGGGCCAACAGGAGCTTCTCCTGGTTGATGTCTAGCTGCTTTTTGATGTAAGTATGCCAGCTCCCGGGGTGCCTGGATTGCTCAGTTGGTTAAGTGTCTGCTTTTGGCTCAGGTCATGATCTCAGAGTCCTGGGACTGAGTCCTGCATCAGGCTCTTTGCTCAGCGAGGAGTCTGCTTCTCCTTCTGCCTCTGCTGCTCCCCCCTGCTTGTCCTCTCCCCCGACCACCCTTCAAATAAGTAAATAAAGAGGCTGCTCCCCCTGCTTGTCCCCACTCCAACCTTTCAAATAAATAAATAAAATGTTTTAAGAAAATGTATGCTAGCTCCCTCAATACTGGTATGTTGTAGACTGAACGCTTGTGTCCCTGCAAAATTCCTACATTGAAGTCCTAACCCACAATGTGCTGATCTTGTGAAATGTGGTGAGATCTTGTTATGGGGCCTCTGGGTGGCAGTTAGGGTTCGATGAGGCCACTACGGTGGGACCCCCATGATGGCATCTGTGCCCTTATAAGGAGCCTCAAGAGAGAGCTCTCACCACATATGGTGGCTGCCTCCAAGCCAACAGATGAGACCTCAGAATAAAATCTACCTCATTGGCACCTTATCTTAGACTCCCATCCTCCAGAACTGTGAGAGATAACTGTCTGTTGTGTGAGCCCCCCGCCAATGCTGTGGTATTTTGTCACGGCAGCCTAAGCAGACAGGTGAGGTATGACCAGCACGCCCCAGTCTCCTCTTGTTTGTTTCCTGTTTCAGATCTGGAATCAGCCAGGCCTTGGCATTTCTGGATGGTAATCAGCGGGCCTTGGCATTTCTGAATGGCAAACTTGGGTACCGGCGATGCTCACAGCTACTGGACTGGTTACTGTTTTCAGGCCTTTTGAGTAGATAAAGATAGGATGGCTCTCTACAAAATGCCTCACAAGTTCACATGAACATGCCCAAGTCCAATTCAGAATCACAGAGTTTTGTTTGATTTTAATTAAGCCTCTCCTCATGACCCACCTACATTTAAGTGCTTACTTGCTTATGGACACAGGCAGCAAGAGGACGTGAAGATGCCATCTTTACTCATTGACTTTGTCCCACATTGCACACATGATAGTCTCAGAAACACGACGTGAATACTGTCCTTACCAATATAATTACTCAATCTAGTAATACAGGGTTGGTTTTTTTTTTACATATTTGTCCATTCTCTTAATTTAAAAATAATTGCACTACACACAACTGAGCAGACAGCTGTTACCTTCCTTATTCCTTTTCAGCCCTCACTGAGTCTTAGAACAATGAGCAAACTGGTCGCTCATTACGCCCTCGTGCTGCTGTCTAATGATTCCTATCACCTGGACCTGGCTCTCAGAGGTGGCATGCATCAGAACCCACTGGGCTTCTTAAAACAGATTGCTGCCCCACCTCTGGCATTCCTCACTCACTCGGGCTTGGCCGATGCCCAAGAACTTCCATTTCCAGCAAGTTCTCAGGTGACTCTGATGCTGCCAGCCTTGGGGCCACTTTGGGAACCGCCAGTCTCATAGATTCCTCAAGAATCACTTGTGGGGACATGGCTGCTGAGCTTCTGCATGCTAACACCTCTTCTGTGTCCTTTATACTTGGAAGGAAGTCTTGCTGGGTGCAAAAATCCATGGCTCACATCTTATGCTGAGAATCTTAACTATATCTTCCATTTTCTTGCAGCACGAAATCTTACTCTCAAAAATCTGATGACAATCGAATTTTCTTTTCCTCATAGATCACAGGCATTTTTTCCTAGATGGCTAAGGATACCTCCCTGCCCCCTGCCCTTATTTGTGCAATAGTTTTGCCAGCATCTGTCTTGGTATCAGTTTTTTTTTTTTAATATATTTTATTTATTTATTTGAGAGAGAGAGAGAGAAGAAGCAGGGGCAGAGGGAGAGGGAGAATAAGACTCCCTGTTGAGCGGGGAGCCTGATGTGGGGTCTGATCTTAGGACTCTGGGACGATGATCTGAGCCAAATGCAGATGCTTAACCAACTGAGCCACCCAGACACCCCTTGGTATCAGTTTTGATAGGTCAGTATCCTTGGATACACAGTGTGCTCTTCCAGTATGTAGCTTCCAACTGTAGTATTTCAGGAAAGTTCTTGTGTCATGCTCTCAGGTTATTTGCTCTTTCCTCTTCCTGGGGTCATCTTCTTTGGGAACTCCCATTACCATATGTTGGATCTTCTTTGCCTGTCTTCAATATTTGCTATTTTCTTGTAACTCCCTTTTTGTGTCTTTTTAAGTTTCATTTTGATTTTTTTTTTAAAGATTTGTTTATTTACTTCAGAGAGAGAAGTGGGGAGGGGCAGAAAGAGAGGGAGAGAGAGTCCCAAGGAGACTCCATGATGAGTGCAGAGCCTAACGTGGGGCTTGATCCCAGTACCTTGAGATCATGACCTGAGCTGAAGTCAGATGCTTAACCAACCGAGCCACCCAGGTGCTCTGCTCCCATTTTGATTTTTTTTTAAAGACTTATTTACTGTACTTTATTTTAATTTTTTAAAAAAGATTTTATTTATTTATTTGATATAGAGAGACACAGTGAGAGAGGGAACACATGCAGGGGGAGTGGGAGAGGGAGAAGGAGGTTTCCTGCCAAGCAGGGAGCCCGATGTGGGACTCAATCCCAGGACCCCCGGGATCATGACCTGAGCTGAAGGCAGGCACTTAATGACTGAGCCAGCCAGGTGCCCTGAAGGACTTATTTACTGTACTTTAGAGAGAGAGAGAGCACACATATGTGCACACATGTGAGCAGGGGGTAGGGGCACAGGGAGAGAAGCAAACTCCCTGCCGAGTAGGGATCCAACTAAAGGGTTCAATCCCAGGAACCCGAGATCATGACCTGAGCTGAAACCAAGAGTCAGACACTTAACTGACTGAGCCACCCAGGCACACCACACCACCCCACCCCCCATCCCATTTTGATTTTTTAAAGAGGTCCTCCTTTCCACTAACAGCCAAAGATGCAGGTTGGGTTAAGTGCCCTTCACTAGAGCATGTATTGGATTATTTACCTAATTTCTAATGAGCACCCAGCACTGTTTTAGATCCAAAGATAGAAGAGTGATCACAATTAAGACAGAAGCCCTACTCTTAACACGCTTACTTTTTTTTTTTTTTTTTTAAAGCCTCCACACCCAGCATGGAGCCAACGTGGGGCTTGAACTCACCACCCCGAGATCAAGACTGAGTCAAGATCAAGAGTCAGACACTTAACCAACTGAGCCACTCAGGCACCCCTCAAGGTGCTTACATTCTGGTGGGGAGATGGAGAGCAGACAAACAGGTAAATACGTAATATAGTGCCAGGTAGCACTAAGTGATATGAAGGAGATTAAAGGAGAGAGAATGAAGAAGAACTGTGGAAGAGAAGCTGGCTGTTTCACACAGGGTGGTCAGGGAAGGCTATTCTGAAGGAATGAGACATGGGATGGTCTGGGATAAGAGCTCTCTCCCAGAAGGTGGGAAAAGCAAGTACAAAGGCCCTGAGGTAGGAATAAACCTTGCAGAGTCAAGGAATAGTGAGGAGGCTGGTGTGGCTGGAGCAGAGTCAACCAGGGATAAAGAAGGGTTAGAGATAAGGTCTGAGTTAGCTGGGGAGCAGAGTGTGGGGCCTTGCATATGACTGGGCTTTCACTCTGAGTGAGCTCATCATCCTGGAGTATGACTGCCTCTCCTACTGGTCAAGGTGCTCCCCAAGCACTGAGCTAGGGTCTTAACATTTCCCTGCATCCCCAGCAGGATCAGGGCATGGTTCCTGAGAGGCCTCAAAATGTGTCTTTAAAAATGAATGAGGGCACCTGGTTCAGTCAGTCAAGTGTTAATTCTTGATTTTGGCTCAGGTTATGAACTCATGGTTGTGGGATCAACCCCACACTGGGCATGGAGCCTGCTTGAGATTCTCTCTCTCTTCCTCTGCCCCTTCCCACCGCCCCCCCTCTCATACACATGGTCTCTCTCTCAAATAAAAAATAAATCAATGAAATAGTGGAGACATCTCCACTATTTCCAAAGGCCTCTCTTTGGAAATCCCATCCCTCCACTGCCTGCCTGGCAAACTCTTAACTTCCTTCAAGATCTTTTAAGATATCATCTCTATCAGGAAGTCTTCCCTGACAGCCCCCAACCTCCAGGCTGGGTCAGTAGTCTCTAGGTTCTCACAGTGTCTTGTGCTGCCTTCACTTTCATTTATATTTCTGTATGGGGATAGTCTGTTTCCTCCATCAGACTAGGATGTCCTTAAAGGCAGAGACCTGGAATGATCCATTGCCAGGTCCCCAGCACCACCCAGCACAGGACCTGAGCCTCCAGAAGTTTCAGACAGTATTTATAAATAAATATACAAATGAAAATATGCTTTTCTCTGTCTGTCTAGCTCCTACTTATGCCTTAAAACCCCAGCCAAATGTTCCTTCTCCCACATACCTTCTTATGATTCTTGGAGCAAGTTCTCTCCCTCCTTCCCCCATTCTTTCTCTATCTCTGTTCATCTCATCTGCTGGGCCCAAGATCCTTCTATTATCACACATGCCACCCCACCCATAGACACTGTACTTCCATGTCTATGTTCCCAGAGAACTTTGTAGGACAGAGAACCCACATCATTCATCTCTGTATCCAGCCCTAGAGAAGCCTCAGAAATACAACTGAATGAATACATCCATGCCTATCCCCTCCTTGAGAACTCCTATTCAACCATTAGAACCCAACCCAGACACTCCCTTCTGCTTTAGCTGTTGAATAAGAGGGCTGAAGGTTACAGGCCCAGGTCAGCGGGGTCCCAGGTGGTCCGGGGGGCACTCGGCGGTGCTCACCTGCAGGAGCAGCTTGCGGTAGCGGTCATTGAGCAGCTCTGAGTTGCTCTGCTCCTCCTCTAGCTCCTCTTCCATTTGCCCCAGGCGCCCCTCCAGCTGACGCTTCTCTTCCAGAATGGCTGCCCTAAGGAGAATGGGAACAGGGAAGCTGAGAGGATGCGAGGGCCAGGGAGGGTGTCCTGCCCCATTCTGCCATGGGCCACTCACTTGCTAAGGCTGCCATTGGCCAACTCGTCTGCCATCTCGTCCCGCTCCTGCTGGATTTGCCGCCGGGCACGATCTGAGGCGGCCAGTTCCTGTGATGACAGAGGGGGTAGTGGTCAGCAGTGGTGGGGTGACGCTACTTAAGCACCAGCCTCCTTGCCCCTCATACCTCAAGTCTCTTGGCCTTTTCTTCAGTGCACATGAACTCACCACCCGTGGGCAACCTTGGAATGAACTTCGATCTACAGGCAGATGTCTCCTGAATCTGTCTCTGGAGCCCCTGACTCATGTCCATTCCCAAGCCCCTCCCCCTCGGCACGGCCTCACTGAGCTCAGCACCTCCTTTCCAACCTGCTTCTCCAGCCATCATCCCCCCACCCCAACCCCGCCCCGTGTCACAGGGCCTAACCCCCAAGGTCTCTCCTTACCTCCTCTGCCTCCTTACAGTCCTATGTTGACCCTTTATTTTCTCTGCCTTGTCTCCTCCCTGCACCCACATGGCCCTAGCTCAGGCCTTGTCCTTTCTCCCCAGCCTTCCTAACTCCAATCTCCCCCCACCCAGAACCATCCCCAGTAGTGCCCTCAAGCCGTCTTTGGCCGGCCCCGCTCCCATCCCTTGGGCCCCGCCTATCCTCAGCCCCCAATCCCCGCCCACCCCACTTCCAGGGCCACGCCCATCCTGACAATACCTCCTGCAGCCGCAGCACCTCTGCCTCCAGCGCTTTGAGGCGCTTCTCACTCTCCCGGTTCTGGCCAAAGATTTCCTCCCGGGAAGTGCGCGACTCTTCCACCTCTCGCCACAGCTCCTTCATCTGGGCCTGGGTGGAAAGAAGCAAGTGAACTGGCGCAGCCTGGGTGTGACTCACCGGGAGGCCCTACCCTCACCTTAGCCCTGAGGGACCTCAGAGCAAAGCTCTGCAACCGGCCCTAGGCCCTTGCTCTGTGACCTTGGACCAAGGTCCCCTCCTGGGCTTTGGCTACCTCCCTTGCTCTGTGACCTTGGACCAAGGTCCCCTCCTGGGCTTTGGCTACCTCCCGTTTAAAAAAAGTAACACCTTAAAATTAAATAAGGATGAAATGGGTGTAGTATTTAGCCTCTGCCATAACCTTAATACTAATGCTGGTGCACATTTACTGAACCTCTACCCTGGCCAGCCTCTGTTATATACTACACACATACCGACTCCCTTAATCCTCACAGCTCCAGCTGGTGGGGACTGGTTCCCTCCCCAGTGTAGACGTGGAGCAACCGAGGCAGAGAGGCTCGGCAGCAAGCCAAGTCTGGTAAATGGCAGAGTCAGGACTTGAACCCAGGCCATCTGGCCCCAGGGTTTCCCTCCTAGTCACTTTGCCATGCGGCCACACCAATGTGTGTGTAAAAGTGCCAGTGTAAGACTTCTCAGCGGCTCTTAAACAGAAATAAAACACAAACCTGATGTCCACCACCGTTAACAAAAACTCTATAGAGGGGAGAGTGAGGACAGTACGGGGCTTGATACTCCAGCAGGACAATTAGCATCGCTGTTATGAATATTATTATTTGCTCCATAATAATAGCTTTTCAGGGCAGGCACGTTCTCTATTCTCTCTCAGGGATGAGGTAGTGGGGAATTTTTACTTTTTGGAGAGGGATCTTTCTATCCCAACGCTGCCCTAGGGGAGATACTGCAAGGACATGCGTTGTTTTACATTATCTAGTGGCTAGATTACAAAAATGAAAAGAAATGGGTGAAAGTATTAAATGCTCTATTCTTATTTAGCCAATATCCAAAATATTATTATTTCTATTTATAATCACTGTAAAAATTATCAAGATATTATACTTTTTTTTTTTTGTACTAAGTCTTCTGAATCCAGCAGGTAATTTGGACTTCAGTCCCACCACATCATAGATGCCCAACAGCCTCATGGGGCTGGCACCCACTGTACTGGACAGCCCAGTTATATACTTTTTTTTTTTTTTTTAATAAGACTTTACAGGGACGCCTGGGTGGCTCAGTTGGTTAAGCAGCTGCCTTCGGCTCAGGTCATGATCCCAGCGTCCTGGGATAGAGTCCCACATCAGGCTCCTTGCTCAGCAGGGAGCCTGCTTCTCCCTCTGCCTCTGCCTGCCTCTCTGTCTGCCTGTGCTCGCTCTCTCCTCTCTCTCTCTCTGATAAATAAATAAAATCTTTAAAAAAAAATTAGACTTTACACAGACACATCATTATCATTTAAAAAAAAATTTTTTTCAAGTAATTTCTACTCCCAACCTGGGGCTCGAACTTACGACCCTGAGATCAAGGGTCCCATGCTCCACCAACTGCGCCAGGCACTCCCACTGTCCCACCAATTTTTTTTAAACCACCAGATATAACTTTCGTATTAGGGGAGGAACCCTAAGGCATTTCCGTTTCAAAAGGTTAAACAGAATAAAGAAATTGGACTTCATGGCTAAGGATTTTAAATAAAGTCAATAAAAAAATATAAAAAGAAGCAAGTGAGCCTTTGACACGTGAATGTTTATAAAGCAGTGGCTGCCCCCGTCCCCCAACACCCCCTCTTCCCCAGCCGGGGTTAAGCCCCACCCCTACCTGCATCTTGCGGAGCTGCTTCCCCGCCTCCTCCTTGCCCTGCTGGGCGGCCGCATTCTGGGCTCTCAAGTCCTCCAGCTCCGCCTCTAGCTTCTTGCGGGCGGCCACAGCCAGGGCGCGCTGCTTGCGTTCCTCGTCCCGCTCCACCTCTGCATCCCTCAGCTGCGGAGAGGTCGGGAGGGGCAGGCTTAGGGGATCGGAGGCCCAGGCTCCCTCTACAAGCTAGGGACCTAGACGTCCACCGGCCAGCTACTGTCCAGGCCACCAGCGCCACTCTGCCTGCCCTCTTGCTTCTCTGCGCTCCAAAGGGATCCCAGCTCTTCGTCCCCAGAGCCCCCAGCTCCAGGGTTTTCCCTTTCCCCCTTTACTTCAGCCTCTGCTCTGCTCCCATGTGTGTCCCCGCCAGGCCCTGCCCACACAGCTCGGCAGGGTCCTTCTACACTTACAGCTGCCCTGCCCTTCCCATGCTCAGCACCCAGCTCCAGCCCACTGCAGAGCACTGGAAGTCCCTCCACTGGCCGAGCCATGAATGGACGTTGCGGAGCCCAGGGAGAGGGGGATGAGTACATGAACAGGGGAGGAAAGCTGTGGTTGAAGGGGTGCAGAGGAGCTGGTCCTTGAGCGATGAAGGAGCACTCGGGCAGGCTGGGGACTGGGGGGAGGAAGTTGCTGGAAAGGGAGCAGCTGGGCGGGTGGAGAAGCAGAGGTACTGCTGTGTAGGCTGTGCGTGGGTGCTGATGCCCATGGAGATGCTGGGTGAATGGTCTGGTGATGATGTCTGATTGGGTATGTCAGTCGGCCAATGAGATATGTGTGTGACTTCACGGTTCTGGTGGGTGAGTGGGCTGGGCAGCAGGAGGGCCTTGGGAAGCAACTTGGAGCAGCAGGGAGGTGAGTGAGGCTTTCTCTGCTCCTCTGTTAACCTGCAGGCACCAGAGCCCTCCCAGCTGGATGGGTGTCCATACCTGCTTGGCCAGCTGCCTCCGCCTCTCCTCGCCAGCCTCATCCCGGCTCTGCAGGTCGCGCTCCTGCTGGGCCTTGAGAGCCTGCAGGGTCACTTCCAGCCGCAGCTTGGCGTCCTCGGCAGCTGTCAGCTCGTCTTCCAGCTCTGTCACCTGGGCTCGCAGGTCGCTGGCTATCTGTTCTGCTGCCCGGCGGGATCGCTCCTGCTCATGCGCCTGGTGGGGACAGGAGGGTGAGCTCTGGGCACCGGGGGCATGGGGAGAGGGAGGCCAGGATCCTAGCTTTATCCTAGGACAGAGTGAGGGAAGCTTTGATGGTCAAGGTGATGTGCACATTCTGGTTCGCTCCTTCATTCACCATTTCCCAGGCAGCAAGTAACCACATGTCTCATTCTGAATCCTCCAAAAACATTTCATTAGTAGCCTCTGCACGCAAGTTCTGTGATCCCAAGCCCTTGAGAGTCCAGTTCAAGTGTGACCTAGCTCGGCTGACTCTCGCTCACGGTAGAGACCTTCCTCACAGGCTTTGAGATTTTTGCATCATGAGCTCACTTCACTAAGGGGCTTCTTTGGGGACATCCTGTGTGGACATGGGTTGAAGGCGTGTCACGTCAGCCTTGAGTGCTGATTTGGGCGGGACCCCCCAGGATCACACCATCGCACTATCTCCTGTGATTTCTTTTCTCAGACCTCCTGGGAAGTTGTAAATTAAAATTCCAAACACCCTGTGAAGGCAGACCTGGGATTATGAATTCTGAGAACCAACCCACCCCCCATCCCCAACATGCCTCTCCTTTAACTGTCACCTTCCCAGAGAAGTGTCCCTTGACCTGACAGGGCTTCTTTGTTACCCACGCTCCTGGTCCTGAGCCCCTCCCTGACTCAGCCTTAGTCACAGTGATCATTTAACGCGAGTTTATGTGCCTTTGTGCATGTGCAGAAACTCATGTCTGGGGCACAGTTCTCAGGCTGTTATGTTGTGGTAAATTCTCTTCATGTTCTCTGTGTATCTGTACATCAGCATGCATGCTGATGAATGGCCTTCCTTACTTCCTGCATGTGTGAACATGTGTGTTTGGTGGAAGATTCTCCTCATGCTCTGTATAGGTCATGGGAGTACATGTTTGGTAAGGGGTTCTAGTCCCATTCTGGGCTGGGCGTGAACACATCGGTGTGATGGCTGGTTCCTTTCATGTTCTGTTCATGAGAGCACGCACATGGCTATGGGCCACACACTGTCAGCTGTGCCTGCGGCAGCCCACAGGTATACATTAGGGAGTGGGGGCCCCTGCTCACCGTCTTGCCAGCATCATCCTTGCTGCTCAGTAGTGCTTCCATCTCTGCCCGCAGGGCCCGGTTCTGCCGCTCCAGCTCCTCCCGTGCTTCTTGCTCCTCTTCCAGTGCCCTCGTCAGTGACAAGGTCCGAGCCTCGCGCTCCCGGCCCTCTGCCTCGACCCGCTCACGTTCCTCCACCGCCCGTAGGACAGCAGCCTTCTCCTCTGCTAGGAGCTTCCAGGGTGAGGGAGACGGGGTGGGGGAAACAGATTAGCTGAAGGGAGTGTACAAGTGGATGGGGAAGAGGGAGCAACCAGGGACAGAGAGAGAGGGAGACAAAGGCAGAGACACAAGAGGGAGGTAGAGGGATTAAAGTTGCAACTGTGTCCCAGAGCAGCCCAACTTCTGAGTGGATCAAACTGAGCAGCCCCTCACTCTAGAAACCCAGCAGAGGAAAGGGTGTTTCTTCCTCCTAGAGTAGTGGTATCAAAAACATGTACAGCATTTTTAAAATGTACTTCAACCCTGGCTGTGTTTTTTTTTTTAAAGACACAGAAATTAACAATAATAAAACTTGCAAGACCTGCCAAAAGGGAGGAGAACAGGGCTCACAGTCAAGAGAAGAAACAGTCCATGGAACAAACCAACAGATAACCTCCACATTGACACTGGAATCATCACTCAAGGACTTTAAAGATGATTAATAAATTTCAGGACCAGATGGAAATGGTGGGTAAAGACCCAACGTTATTTCAGGAGGGATTTGAATCTAAAACAGAACCAATTAGAAAGGCCAGGACTGGGGCGCCTGGGTGGCTCAGTGGGTTAAAGCCTCTGCCTTTAGCTCAGGTCATGATCTCAGGGTCCTGGGATTGAGCCCCCGCATCAGGCTCTCTGCTCAGCAGGGTGCCTGCTTCCTCCTCTCTCTCTGCCTGCTGTTCTGCCTACTTGTGATCTCTGACAAATAAATAAATAAAATCTTAAAAAGAAAGAAAGAAAGAAAGAAAGGCCAGGACTGAAAAGCATGATATCTGAAATCAAAAAGTCACTGGAGGAAACTGAGAGCAGACTGGACACATCAGAAGAACCAGTAAACTTGAAAGCAGGTGTTGATAGAAATGATCTAAATAGAGGGGGGAAAAGGTAAAAAGACTGTAAAAAATTAACAGAGCGATAATAACCTGCAAGGCAGCATCAAGCAGTGAAACACACAGGTATTTGGAGACCCCCAGAAAAGCGGAAGAAAAAGGAAAGGAAGATGTGAAACTGTCTTCATTCATAGAAAACAGGGTCACCAATATAGAAAATCCAATGAAATTGGGTGCCTGGGTGGCTCAGTGGGTTAAGCCGCTGCCTTTGGCTCAGGTCATGATCTCAGGGTCCTGGGATCAAGTCCCATATCAGGCTCTCTGCTCAGCAGGGAGCCTGCTTCCCTCTCTCTCGCTCGCTCTGCTTGCCTCTCTGCCTACCTGTGATCTCTGTCAAATAAATAAATAAAATCTTTAAAAAAAAAAAAAAAGGAAAATCCAATGAAATCTATTAAAAAAAACTTACTAACACTCATAAGTGAATTTAGGTAATAAATTGTAGGATACAAGATCAATACATAAAAATCTACTGTATTTCTATATAGTGGTAATCAGAAACTGAAATAAAAACCAGAACTGCTTAATTTAAGTAATCTCTGTATCCAGTGCAGGACTCAAACTCATGATTCCAGGATCAAGAGTCCCACACTCTTCTGATTAAGCCAGCCAGGTGCCAAAACCAGAACCAATTAAGAAAGCACTGAAAATATGAAATGGTTGGAAATAAATCTGATGAAAGATATGAAAGATATACACTTCTAAGTACTAAAAGGGGGCAACGGGGTGGCTCGGTTGGTTAAATGTCTGCCTTCAGCTCAGGTTATGATCCCAGGGTTCTGGGCTCGAGCTCTGAGTGGGGTTCCCTGCTCAGAAGGGAGTCTGTTTCTCTCTCTGCCTCTGCCAGCCACTCCCCCTGCTTGTGCTTTCTCCTTCTCTCTTTCTATCAAGTAAATAAATTTAAAAAATCTAAAAGTAACAAAAGTAAAGATCTAAATAAATGGGCACATGTACCATGTCCCTAAGTGAGAAATCAGTATTATTATGATGTCAATTCTTCCCAGATTAATCTGTAGATTCAACACAAGAGGATTTCCTTTCTCTGTGTGGAAACCGACAAATAGATTCTAGAATACCTGTGGAAATGCAAAGGACCTAGAAGAAGCAGAACAACTTTGAAAAAGAAGGGAAGATTGGACAACTGTCACTCCCTGATTTTTAATGCAAGGAATGAGTCAGTAAGAGAGTCTTTCCAGCCGTGTTTGAACAATTCAGTAACCATATATAAAAAATTAATTTGGAGCCATGAGAGCACAATATAAACAAATTCACCCAAACTGGATCACAGACCTAAATATGAAACTGCAAAGTAGAAAATTTCTGGAAAAAATGTAAGAAATCTCTGTGACTTTGGGTTAGGCAAAGTCTCCTTAGACACAACACTAACAAGCAGAACCCACAAAGTGACAAATTAATAAATAGGACTTCGTCAAAATTCAAACCTCTTGGTCTTTGAAAGAGTCCATGAAGAGTAAAAAGTCAAGCCGCAGACAGGACAAAAACAATTGCAAAGCGATACATCTGGTAAAGAACTTGTATTCACCATATAAAGAACTTTCACAATTCAATAATAAAAGAAACAACCCCCTCACCCCCAAAAACAAAACAAAGAAAGGGAACAACCCAATTTTTAAAAAGGGACAGAAACTCTGAACAGACCCTTCACCCAAGAGGTATACAGGGCAAATAAGCACTTGAAAGATACTCAATGTCACTGCTCATTAGGGAACCGTGAATTCAAACCAGTATATCCTATTAGAAAGACTAAGGTTTTACTCATAATAGCCCAAAATTAGAAACAACTCAAACGTTCAACCAGTTAATGGTCTTCAAAATGTGGTCTACTGAGGGGCGCCTGGGTGGTTCAGTTGTTAAGCATCTGCCTTCAGCTCAGGTCATGATCCCAGGTTCCCAGAATCGAGCCCTGCATTGGGCTCTCTGCTCAGCAGAAAGTCTGCTTCTCCCTCTCCCACTCACCCTGCTTGTATTCCCTCTTTCACTGTGTCTGTCTCTGTTGAATAAACAGAAAAATCTTTTTAAAAATGGGGTTCATCAGCAATAAAAAAAGGAATAAATAATTACTAAAAAAAAATTTTTTTAAAGTTATATCTACACCCAATGTGAGGCTTGAACTCACGACCCTGAGATCAAGAGTTGCATGCTCTACCAATAGAGTCAGCCAGATGCCCTGAGGGATGAATTATTAATCCATGCAAAAATATGGATGAATCTCAAAATAATTCTGAGTGAAAGAAGCCAATCAAAAGAATTTATATGAGAAGAATTTATATAAAATTCTAAAAGAAACAAATAGAGCCATAATAATCAATGGTACAGTATTAAGTGGTCAAACATACATGTGCTTGGAGTCTGAAAAGAAGAGGAAAGAGAGAATGAGACAGAAAAGACATTTAAGACATAATGGCTGAAAATTCCACATTTGCTCAAAACATGAGCCACAGCTGTGGGATAAATTCAAAAGCCCACAGCTAGATATATCATAGCCAAACCGCTAAACACTAAAGATAGAGAGAGAGAAAAAAAAGTAAACCAGCTAAGAAAACATACATTCCCTATAAAAAAAAAACACAGGATTTGAATGGCTGCGAACTTTTCATTTGAAACAATGGAGGCCACAGAAAATGGAATGACCTCTTCAAAGTGCTTAAATCATAAACTCTTTGCCTAGAAATCAAGAGCCAATGATAAATCCTTCAAAAATGAAGGCAAAAGTAATGACTCTCCCATCTTCTAGATGAAGAAAATAAGGCACAGAGACATTGGGCAATTCACCTAAGCCACACACAGCCAGGAGAAGCCGGGCTGGGATTTGAACCTCAGAGTTGCCTGATGGTTCTTAATGCTGAGGGGTCCTCTGATTTTTATTTCATCCTCAGATTGCCAGATGCTTAATACTATCCCCATTTCCTAGATGGGCGAACTGAGGCTGAAATGGGAAAAGCAGCTTGCCTGAGCTACACAGCGAGCCAGCAACAGGAGCACAATATGTTATTTCGTTTATTCCTGGTTAGCATGCCCTGGTGCACCTGGTGCATCTGGGGGAGTAAGAGTAGGTACACGATCAGGGTGCCTGGGTGGCTCAGTCAGTTAAGCCTCTGACTCTTGCTTTTGGCTCAGGTCACGATCTCAGGGTCCGGGAATCAAGCCCTGTGTCAGGCTCTGTGCAGAGTGTGGAGCCTGCTTGAGGTTCTCTCTCTCCCTCTCCTATGTCCCTCCCCCTGCTCACATGTGAGTTTCCTCTCTCTCTCTTAAAAAAAAGTGGGCCCTACCAAGAATTATTTTGGGACAAGAGTCATAAAGCAGGAGGATGGGGATCTTATCTGACAGAGGCTTAGAGGGAAGAAGCATCTTGCCCGAGGGTTCCCCCACGTTCATAGCTTAGCTCTGAGGCCACATGTCACCCAATCTGCAATGACTGCAGAAGCATGACAAAGCATCCCAACTCCCCACCCCCCTGCAACCTGAGGGGCCCCACCTGGTCGAATTTGCGCTGCTTCTTCTCCAGCGTGCTCACGAGCTGCCGCTGCTGCTCCAGGTCCATGAGCGCATCATCCAACTCCTGCCCCAGCTGCCGGCGGCCTCGCTCCAGCCGCTCGACCGCCTCTGTCTTTTCTGCTAGGCGCTGGGTCAGGGCCTCAGCCTCGCGGGTGGCCCGGCGCCGCGCCTCCTCCCCTGCTTCCAGTGCTCCCGCCTCTTCCTCCTGGCGCCTCCGCCACTCTGACAGCTGGGTGGGGGAAGTAGGAGACAGAGGGTGGGGGGCAGTCATGGCTGCAACCAAGGTGTGAGCTGGTAGTGCCCTACTTCCCAGAAGAGAAGACTGAGGCCAGAGGAAGGAGGTGACTCTCACTGGGTTCTCCTACCTTGGGATAGGGTTGTGGTTGCAAGTTCTGTGAACCTCAGCTTCTTCCAGAGATGAAAATTACTCCCATTGGGACCCAGAAGATGAACGGGACCTAGACCCTGGCCTAGGGGAACCCTCCTTCTAAGGGGGGAGACTGAGCATCATGGCCAGGGTGATGGAGGCTAAGGCAGGGAGACTTAGGGAAGCATGGGAGCCGTGAGGGCCCACAGGAGGAATTTAGAATCTGCTTAGAACATCCAAGAGGGACTTCCTGGAGAAGGGGGCATTTGAGATGGGTCTTGAAATATGCATAGGAGTCTGCCAGCTGAAGAAGGGTATCTTCAGGCATGCATTCAGCACTCATGCATTCAAGAGGCATTTCTCCAGGCATCCTATATGTCAGGCTCTATGCTGGCCTGTGCTGAAGACCAAGGTCTAACTCAGAGAGGGTCCCACTTTCAAGGAGCTCCTATTCTGGTTGGGGGTGGGGGAAGACCTATGGGCAGAGAGAGTTCCAGCCCAAGGTGACTGGAATGGGGACAAAGAAAAAAGGATGCGGGAGCTCAGAGTGGGGCGGTGAGGGACCTCCCACAACAGGAGAGGCTGGAATTGAATCCTGAAGAATGAAAAGGGTTTCTTGTATGAAGCGGAAGGAGGTGAGAGATCAACACAGCTAACGACATGGAAGGGCCAACAAAGGCACAGCTGAGAGGCACAGGCTCCATCCTGGGGGCACTGGGAGAAAGGGAGGGCTGTGAGAGGGGAAGAGCAGGGGCAGCTCTGTGGCAGGAAGACCGTGGGGAGGATGAGCTTGGAGGGGAGAAACCAGAGACAAGGAGGCCTGAAGGGAGGCTAACAGGAAGATCCAAGTGGCAGAGGATGAGGCCTGAGTGGGTCTAGGTCTGTGTGGATGCAAAGTAGGGGTGAGACAAGAGTTGGGGGAGGAGGGTGGGGTCTGAAATGACAGGCTGTGGGCTGAGGGACAATCAGAGATGAGAATGGGGGTCTCTCAGGGATCTGGCCTAGGACCAGGTGGACAATGGGGCCATCCCTGATCTGGGGAACCCAGGGGGAGTGGGTTGGGACTGGAGGCCCCTTGAGGTCGCCCTCCAGGACGGCTCACCTGGGCCTGGGCAGTCTGCAGCTCTCGGGCCATCCGCTCCCTGGCGACTGCCTCCTCCTCCAGCTGCTCCCGCAGCCCTACCACCTCAGCCTCCAGGGCTCGTGCCCGGGACCCACAGGCCAGCTTAGCCCTGGTCTCCTCCTGCAGCATCTCCTGCAGATGGGGAGGGGGAATGGAGGACAGGTGATGGCAGAGGGTATGGAGGCATGGTGGGGAGGGGCTGGGTGTAAGGCGGGAGGGTGGGGGTGCTGGCCTCACCTGGGTGTCATGTAGCTGGGTCTCCGAGCTGCCCAGCTCCTTGCTCAGCCGGATGACTTTGGACTCAGCCTCACTCAGGGCTGCAGACATGTTCTCCAGTTCAGCCTGCGGGGAAGGGGCACCTTCCAATGGCGGCTTCCACCCGGCTGACCCCACCCGCTCCTCTCCCCTCAAATCCCTGCCTCACTGGACTGGTATCGATGATGTCAAGTGGGGAAACCAGCCCCGTGTTTCCTCAAACAGTTAAATGCAGAGTTTCCATTTGGCCCTCGCTCTCTAGGGGAAGGAAACCCACCAGCTTCACACACCAATAGCACTATTCCCAGTTGACATAAAGGGAAGCTGAGGCACAGAAAGGTTAGGAAATTTTCCCAAGATGACACAGCTACCAGAGGTGGGACTGAGCCAGGCAGGATGGCTCTACGGCTGTATTGTCCAATATGGTGGCTACCAGCCGTACGTGACTACTTAAATTTAAAATTAAATAAAAGGAAAAATGCACCTCCTCAGCTTTGCTCCCTACGTTCTGAGTATTTGGGGGCCAAGTAGATCGCACGAATACAGAACATGTCTACAATGAAGAACTCTTCTAGTGCTGGAACTCCTGCTATCAGCCCTCAAACTCTACTTCCGTTGTCACTCTTCTGTGTGTGATATATAAAATGTTTAGTACAGTGACCGCTGGCTAGCATGATTCCATCTGGGGCAGACCCTGGCTGTCCCCCCAGAGCCACTCTTCCATGATCCCACTGTGATAGTCTATTCACTAGGCTTGTGCCTGTTAGCTAGAAACTACATTTCCCAGGCTCCTTTGTAGCTAGCTGTGATCATGTGGTTAGGTGGCAGCCAATGGGATATAAGCAAAGGGATGTATGCAAATTTTGCCACTCCCTCTCTTTCCCCTTTCTAAGCAGGAGCATGAATGTGCCCATAATCCAGATTTGACTTGAAGGTGAGGGCAATGCTCTCAGGGACGGTGGCATGACAAGGCCAAGGAACCTGGATCTTAAGTGAACCTGTGGCGCATAGTATCCTGCCGGCCTTCACTGCTTACCCTGAGTCTCTTCCTCCAGAGGGAAAGACACGTCTTTTACTTAAGCTGATGGATTCTGGGATGCCTTTGCTATATGTCAGTTTAGCTTTGACCCTAACTAATACAGCATTTTAATCTGGAAACTAACTGTCATGGTGTTTTCCCCTGGAGGAACTGGACAATTAAAAATCATTCTTCCTGGGGCCCCTAGCTGGCTTAGTCAGTTGAGCATTTGACTCTTGATCTCGGGGTTGTGAGTTCTAGCCCTGTATTGGGTGTAGAGATTACTTAAAAACAAATTATTTTTTAAAAAGTCGGTTTTTTCCTTCATTCTTGCTGCTTCTTTGTATTGTCAGTAAGTAAGTATCGGCCATCTAAAGAAACATAATAAAATTAAAATGTAAAAGCCCACATTTCTTTTAACAGTCACAGTATGATATTATCCCCACACAGTTGCACGTGTCCACACTAGTTTTTTTTTTTTTTTTTTTTTTTATCAGAATACAGATTATTTAAGGCTTCTTGGAGGTTGGGGGAGTCATGGTAGGGTTAAGAGCTATAGAATCAGGCATGCCTGGGTTCGAGTTTTGGCTCTGAGGGATCTCAGAGGATCAGTTTCAGGTCTCTGCGCCTCAGTTTCCTTGTATGTACAGGGGGAACAATATTAGGAGAGTCGGAAAGATTTAATGAAACACACAGAATATCTGGTATATAGTAATTGCTCACGGAATCCTAGCTACTCATGAGTGATCATGTTGGAAGAGCTGGAAGGGACAACAGGCTGCTATGGACCAAACGGAAGCCCACAGAGGGTCCCTGCCCTGGCTGCCCCACTTACCTGGACTCGTTGAAGCTTCTCTGTAGCCTCCGCTCGGGCCCGCTCCCCATCACCAGCCCGGCCCTGCACCTCCTGCAGCTGTGACTCCAGGCGGCGTCTGCGCTGCTCACCCTCATGCCGTGAGGCCTGCAGGCTGCTCAGCTCTGACCGCAACTCCGACACTTCGGTCTCCAGGGCCAACCGGGTCTTCTCCCAGGTACCTTTGCTCTGGACAAGGGAGAGACAAGTAAAGATTTATGCCTCCTCTCTCAACCGGACTGGGCACCCTCCTGCCTCAAGGCCTTGGCACTGGCTGTTCCCTCTGCCAGCCCTCCACAACCCCCCGTTCCTGTCCCAACCCACCCTCCGGGCCTGTTCCAGCTGCTCCGTCAGCTCGCTCAGCGCCTGGCCATGGCGCTGCCTCAGCTCCTGAACTGCCACTTCATGAATTCGCGTCTCCTCTTCCAAAGCCTTCTTCAACTCTGTCACCTCCTGTTCCCTCTTGGACCTTTTGTAAAGGGAACACAATTTCAGAATAAAGAAAGGCAGGGACTTTGGGGATGTGCCTCCTTTTATTGTTTCCCTTCAGGGATGAGGACCTCACTCTACATTCCCTAAGGGATCTGGGTGGTAACCTAGGGAGGAGTGTGGCTTTAAGGGTGAACTCCTATTCACCTTTCAAAACTCTATTCAAAAGTCCCTTTCTCAAGGAAGTCTTCCTGGACCTCCTTCCATAGACATGGTTTAGGGGCTCGCTCTTATCATCCACAATGTCCTGGTTGCTCCCTTAAAGCATACTTTGTTCTGGATTGGGTCCCTTTGCCTGCCTCTGCCTCCCCCAGACCAGAAGTCCTGAGGGAAATGGCTGGGTCTGATGAATCAGTCCCCAGCCTGGCTGAGCTCTACATCCAATACTGGATAAACAGCTGGTGAAAGGCTAAACCTCCTTATGGATGGGGGGCTCGTTCCAAAGCCCCTCTCCTCTCCCTGCCCGGCGCCCAGCCGGTGCCCAGGCTCTGCCGGCTGCCTCACCGGAGCTCTTGCTGCGCATTGGTGGAATCCAGTGTGTCCTCCAGCTCGCTCCGCAGGGCCTCCAGCTCCTCGCCCAGGTCCCTGCGCTGCTTCTCTGCCTTGGCCCTGGCAGCCCGCTCAGCCTCCAGGTCCTCCTGGGCTTCAGCCAGTCCCGCTTGCGCCTCCCGCAGGGATTTGAGCAGCAGGGCCCGGGCGCCGCCCTCCTCCTCCACCCTGGGGGTGGACAAGGACCATGGAGTTGGTACAGGGGCAGGCGAAGGGGAGGGATGATTTCTGGGGGCGGGAAGGCTAAGTATGGATTTGGGGGTGGCCCAAACCGGGCTGAAATCTCAGCTCTGCCCTTGGGCTCATGCCTCACTACCCCGAGCCTCAATTTCCTCAGCTGTAAAATGGGGATGACACCAAGAGTAATCACAGGGACACGTACTGAGCCCCTGCCACAGGGGACCCTTTACTTAATTATCTTATTTAATGATTACACTGAGAAAACTGATGTACAGAGTGGGAAAGTCCTGGCCCAGGTGACACGGTCAGCAAGTGGAAGAGCTGACCCCAGCATCTGATCAGGTTCATAACCCCAAGGAGACACAGCCTCTTGCAAAGAGAAGCTGAATTGAGGGGCAGCACTGACTGGGGGTTTAAATTGTTCATGGAGTCATGAAGACTGGGGTTTGGATCCCCTGCTCTCCAGACTGATCAGGGAAGCCACCCTGGGGCTTGATACCAGAACACTGGGATGACGACCTGTGCCAAAGGCAGATGCTTAACAGACTGAACCCCAAGGCGTCCTTTAAAAGCAGTTGCAGATTTCATCCCCATAATAGCCTTAGGAATAGCTTCAAAATCTCCCCATTTTACAAATGAAGAAATTGGCTAGGGAGGCCAATGGCACATGGGTGAGGTCATGTGTCCAGAAAGGGGCAGGCCCATGGCTTGAACCCAGAATTCAGACTAGGGTGCGGGTTCTTAACCACACACACACCTGGCACACTGCTGATTTTTTTTTTTAAGATTTTATTTATTTATCAGAGAGAGAGAGGGGGAGAGAGCAAGCACAGGCAGACAGAATGGCAAGCAGAGGCAGAGGGAGAAACAGGCTCCCTGCTGAGCAAGGAGCCCGATATGGGATTCTATCCCAGGACACTGGGATCATGACCTGAGCCGAAGGCAGCTGCTTAACCAACTGAGCCACTCAGGCGTCCCTGCACTGCTGATTTTAAGACACACATTTTTCCACAATGACATTTAAGTTGAGCTGCATCTATAATCAAGGGCTCTCAGAGGGCATGAAACACAGCTGGGGCTGGCAGGGGGGGAGGCATTCATAACACAGGGCGCACACAGTAGGTGCTCCATAATTGCGACTGGCTGTAATCATAATGATACGCCTCCTTTCATGGCTGGGGCGCTTATGAAATCACAGCTGACCCCCTATTCCGACCCCTGAACTGGGCAAGTTACTAGACGTGCGAAGCCCCCTTTCACTCTTCCCTTAACCTGGCGGGCTTGGAACTCTCGCCAGGTACAGGTTACAGAAGGGGACACTGAGGCTCAGCGGGGCTGGGGCGCGTGCGCGCTGGTGGAGTCTCCCTGCGGTGCCCCCCTGCTGGCGGGCTGTGCCCTGTGGACCCAGCACCGCGCACCGCGCAGGGTCCCCGCTGTCCCCCATCCCCACTGCGCACCTGGCCAGGGCCGCCTGCAGCTCCTCCTCCTTGCGGCCCAGCTGGGCGCGCAACTCCTCCCCGCGCTGCTGCTGCTCGGCCATCTGCTCCTGCAGCTCCGAGCTCTCCCCGTCCAGCCGCCGCTTCAGCTTCTCCAGCTCCTGGCGGCCCTTCTCCTCCTTCCGTAGGCGGTCTGGGGGAGGGCGTGGGGGCCATGCAGAAGAGCTCCAGACCCCTCACCCAGCTGCTCCCCCACACCCGCGGCCCCGCCCCTGGCACTGGCTGGGGTGGGGGAGGGGTGAAGCTGTGGCTCAGCATCTCCCTGTGCCCCTTCTTTCCGCTTCTGCGACCCTGGGCCCGACCCCCAGGTGCCATCCTCTCCTCCTCACCCCCGAGTGACACCCTGCTCCTGCTCAGTGACTGTCACTGCCCTGTCCTGTCCTCTGTCTCCACAGCCTTCTCCAGGCGCTCTCTCCTTTCTGCTTCTGCTTCTGAGTCAATAGCAAGGGACCCAGGCAACAATGTGCCTGAAAGAGTCAGTGGGACAGTCCGAGACAGAGAGAGTGACCCCAAGACACAGAGGAGAGAGCAGGAGAATTGGATTTAGAGTGGCAGAAACAACCTAAGAGCTGGGAAGACACCCAATCTGTCTGGAGCCTTCTTTCCTGGCCCCATTGAACAGATCCCACCGCGGAGCCTCCACAGCTCAGGAGGTTCCCTCAACGCCCCCTCCCCCGCCAAGTATGCACAGCGTGGCTTCCCACTGGTGGGGGCGCTTACCCTCCATGTCTGCAATCGTGGCCTCGTATTTGAGTCGAAGCTTATTGAGGCTCTTGACCTTCTCCTCCTCCTCAGCCGCCTGCGATGAGAACTCAGCCAGACGCTCCTCCAGCAGCTTCCGCTCCTGAGGGTGGTGGGTGGTGGGGTCGGTCAGAGCAGCGCCCCCCTGACCCCAATGCACATATCTGGTGTGTTCTCTGCATTTCAGCTCCTCTCCACTCCATCCACCCTGCCCTGAGCCTCCCGCTTCCGACCCCCAGCCTTCCTTCCCCATTTTCTTGGGTCTGCAGACCCATCCCATCCCGAACTACAGGGTAGACTCCCGTTCTTAGAAGAAGCCCAGCATTCCCTAACACACCATCCCACTCTCAGGCGCTGAGGTTCATTCCAAACTGTGTGCCATTACAAACAACACTGCTGACTGCACTGAACATCCTTGCCCACCCGCTGAGTTCCCGGGAGCTCTGGCTCCATGTCCCTTCAAGTGTAGGTTTGTGGACCGGCAGCAGCACCAAATGGGAGATTGTAAAAGAAATGCGGCATCTCAGGCTCCCCCCCAGACCCCCTGAATGAGAACAAACTCCCCATGTGATTCCTGGGCATGTAAGCCTTTGAGAAGCCCTGGCGTGGATCTGTACTTTTCAGACTGTGAGTAGTTCTAGACACCAGTGTAGTGCGTTGACACTACCCTTAAAAAGAAAGAAGTAAAAGAGTGTAGAATGGAATAGCCATTGTACCAAAAGGAACATTCTGTGAAGAAACCCCTGTGCATCCTTGACCTCTCAACTCAGATATCTTTGTCTCCGAGAAGCCTGCCCTGACTACCCCAAGGACAGGTGAGGGACCTGTCCTCCTCCATAGTCTTCTGTTCTTTTCTCACAGTTCATAATTAAGTCACAATGTGTGGTTATATTTATTTTCTGTGGTGTCTCATCTAGCATCCCTTTCCCCCATCCCCCTGTCAGGACACAGATGGTTTTCCAGTCAGTTCAATGCCGTCTCCCCCTGTGCCTAGCCTAGTCCTGGCTGTGGCAGGTCAAAGAGGGCAGCGGATTCTCTGCCATGTCCCCACCCAGGGACAGAGCCTGATTTCCCACCCGCTGAGTCTGGGCTGAGCCTCTGACTGCTTTAAGCTCAATGGTCTGCAAACCACAGTGTGTGGGCCCAATCTGGCCCACCACCTATTTTTATAAATAAAGTTTTATTGGGGCACAGTCACACGTATTCAATTATATACTGTCTGTGGCTGCTTTCACGCTACGTCAGCAGAACTGAGCGCTCGTGACAGAAACACAGGGGCTGGGAACGTGTGAAATATTTGCTATCTGACCTTTTACAGAAGATATTTGCTAACCCCTGATCTATAGAATTGGGAGCAAGCAATGCCATGTCAGTTCCAGGCTTAATACTTTAAGCGGCCTGGATGTTTCTGCTTGACCTTCTTAGAGCCCTGAGCTGCCATGTAAGAAACTCAGGCTCTCCTGTGGGGACAGAAGCCACATGAAGGGGCACGGAGACCGCAGACATCCGCACCCGGCCCCCACGTCACAATGACAGCCTCCGAGAGCCCCGACTGAGCCCCAGCTGACCCACAGAAGGACGGGCTATAATGAGATGGTGTTTGTCTCCAGCTATGTGGCCTTGAAGGTGGGGGGCATGTCTTATGATCTACCAGCCATGGGTAATGACATACAGTAGTTGCTCAAAAATACCGGCAGGGGAAGGTGTGACAAAGGGGAAGTGAAGGTGTGATGGATGAATAAGGGTGGAAGGGAGACATAGCTGAGACTGAGAGCTGGAGAACCCCTAGAGGTGGCACCGGCTGGGGGACAGGCAGAGACCCATGTGCCCCCAAGTGCCACTGCCCCTGCCCCTGCCCCTGCCCCTGGGGGCCCACAGGCCACCGACCTTGCTCAGCTTTGCATTCTGATCTTCTAAGAGGAGCAGGTCTTCCTCAAATTTCTTCAGCTTCGCCTCCGTGGTCACCTTCTCTAGCTGCAGCTTCTGTCGCGCCCCCTCCTCGGCCTCGAGGTGGCTCTCCAGCTCCTGGAGAGGGGCGAGGGCAGGCATGAGGATCCAGGGGCTGGAGACTGGGGTGTGATGGGAAGGACGGGGTGGAGGGGACGGTCCCAAACCCTGAGGGCTTGTGGCTCAGACAGGTCCACACTCTGGGTGAGACTGGGAAGGAGCAAACCTTCACTGGTCTCCCTGTTTCATTCATTCATTTCATTCTCCCCTGAGCCTTCCCTGAGGGCCCCGTGTGTGCCAAGCCCTGTTCGAGGCACCAAAAATAGATACACATCTTTGTCCTTATGGAAATGACATTCCTTTGTGTGCGGGAAGATGATAAACAATAAAAATAAACTAGCACATCATAGAGATGGGCACTGCCCCCTGTAGCAACATGTGATGCGGGACTGGAAATTAAGATTCGATATTGGGTGACAGCATGGATGGACATCAAGGGCATTGTGCTAGGTGAGAGAAGTCAGAGAAAGACAAATAGCCTATGATCTCACTCATGTGTGGAATCTAAAAAACAAAACCAAAAACACACAAAACACTGAGCTCACAGATACAGAGAAGAGACAAGTGGTTGTTGGGGGAAGAGAGGGTCACTGAAGTGAGGGGGGAAGGGGGTCAAAAAGTATACACTTCTAGTTATAAAATAAATAAATCCAGGAGATGTAATAGTACAACTGTGGTTTTAGCACTGTATTGCATATTTGAGAGTTGCAGAGAGACTAGATCTTAAAAGTTCATACCACTAGAAAAGTTTTTTTTTGTTACTATGTAAAGGGATGGATATTGACTTACTGTGGACATCCCTTGCCAATATGTACAAATACTGAATCACTATGTTGTATACCTGAACTAATGTTATATGTCAATAATACCTCAATTTTTTTCTTTTTTCCTTTTTCTTTAAAGTATGCTCCAAATCACGAAGCCTGACACAGGGCCCGAACTCATGACCCGAGATCAAGAATCAGATGCCCAACCAACGGAGCCACCCAGGTGCCCTAATACATTAATTTAAAAAAATGGGGGAGGACCTGGGTGGCTCAGTTGGTTGAGCATCTGCCTTCAGCTCAGGTCATGATCTCAGGGTCCTGGGATTGAGCCCCAAATTGGGCTCTCTGCTCAGCGGAGAGTCCGTTTCTCCCTCTCTTTCTGTGCTCCCCACCCCCAAGTAAATATATTTTAAAATTTTTAAATATTTAAAATTAGGGGTGCCTGGGTGGCTCGGTGGGTTAAGCCTCTGCCTTCGGCTCAGATCATGGTCTCAGGGTCTCGGGATCGAGCCCCACGTCAGGCTCTCTGCTCAGCAGGGAGCCTGCTTTCCCCTCTCTCCCCTCTCTCTCTGCCTCCCTCTCTGCCTACTTGTCATCTCTGTCTGTCAAATAAATAAATAAAATCTTTAAAAAATAAAATAAAAGTGTCTCTTTGAAGAAAATAAAATATTTAAAATTAAAATATGTAAAATTTTAAATATTAAAAAAATTAAAATATAAAAATATTAAAAATTTTAAATACTTAAATATCATAAAAATATTTTAAAATATTAAAAATTTTAAAATATTTTAAAACCTTTAAAGAAAAAAGGATGCAGTATTAGGTGCTGCTTGCTCCCTGCTATCGGGAGGATCTGTAATGGCTTACCCACACGTCCTCCTCCTCCCACTCTACTCCCACAGATGAGGTCTACTGGCCACATAACAGTATATATCACAGGGACCAGGCACAGGGCCAGCTTCTGCCGACAGAGTGGACTTCAGCTACCTGCCAGCCCTGGAGTTATTCAAACTAACCCATCACATCTCCCTGTAGGAACCAGAGGTCACCCCATCCTTTTGTTACTACAAAGCCGCCTCCCACAGCTGTGACCTGTTCTTTTCACTCCTGAGTGCAACCCATGTGTGGCTCTCTGTGGCATGGTGTTAGGCCATCTCCATAACTATAGGGCAGAATCCCTCCACCACATGCAGATAAAGAGGAGGTAATTAAAACCCTTACTGAGCTCCTGAAATGTGGTCAGTATGACTGAGGAACTGAATTTTCAAACTTATTTAATTTTATTTATTTTAAATTTAAAACCAGACACTCACTTAAATCACTGAAAAATTTTCAAGTATGTTTGGCATAACTTGGGTACCTCGATCTACTTTTTTCAAGGGAAGAGATCATAAAACGTAAATGCAGATGAATACTGTCGGTGAAACTTGAGCATCTGGATGGAGAGGTAAAGTACATAGTGGATTTTGAAGGGGAAATCAAGGGAGCGTGGCCTGCCTGGGAATGCTGCAGCCTAGAGGCAAATGGACCGGATGGAGAGAGAAAGAGTACAAAGGATATCACCTTGGCACCTGGATCCAGCCAAGCCTGAAGTCTTCCATTATTTGAACCAAAGGAGTATTCTTTGGGCCTAATCACTTTGAGTTGAGTTTTCTGCAAATTCATGGCCCAATGAGACATGGTTTGGAGAAGCAAAGATTGTCAGGGTAGACAGAAGGGCATGGGGTGAGGTGGTCTGTGGGCACACAGGGGCCAGACCTGTATATGCTGTTGCAGCCTCTTCTTGTCACTCTGCAGCTGGCGGCTACACTCCTCCTCCTCGCCCACGCGGGCCTCCAGCTCGGTCACCACCAGCTCCAGCTCCTGCTTGCGAGCTGCCAGCCGCCCCCGTGTCTCCTCGGCCTCGGCACACAGCTCTGCCTCTGCTCGGAGCTGCTCTGCCAGGCGGGCCCGCTCCTCTTCCAACTGGGGACAGGGTGGGAGGTCAGCACTCAGCAGGCAGTGCTCCCAGAGCAGTCTCCGTGGAGCAATCCAAGTCCCTCCTGCCTTCTGCCTCCTGATTTGCTTTGACCTTTGGGACCTGGAGGGCTTTCCATCTAGGTCCCCATCTCAGGATGACCTCAACCTCCTCCCCCACACAGTCATCAAGTCAGACCCCTAGGTGCCTCCCTCTCCCCCACCTCCCTTCTCCCCAGAGCTTGAGCCTTATCCTTTCCCAGTGAACTCTCTCCAGCCTCCTCCCCGGCCTCCCCGCATCCAGTCTTTCCCTCTCCAGGCCACCCTCCAAATAACCCCGGAGAGGCCTTTCTACCATCTCACATTTCATTTAACACTCCTACGCCTAGAAATCTAACCAAAGGAAATAACTCAGTAAAAGCAAACAGGAAAATGCCCCAAAAAGGGTTTTGCTTCAACATTACTTAGAAGACACCAGAAAAACATGGTCAATGGAAAGCTCACCGCCTGTCTTCCTCTCTGCTTGCCCCGTCACAAGGCCGCCCCTGGCCTGCCCCTCTCCAGTCCCCTGAGCATCTAGGATCTGCAGGAACCCCGCGCCTTGTGGCTCAGTCGGGAGCCCCGCCCCCACACCCTGGCTCCGCCCCCGGCCCCGCCCCTTACCTGTGTCAGGCGGCCCTGGAGCTCACACACCTCGCGGGCACTCTGCTGCTGCAGCTCCTGCACTTTCTGCAGCTCCTGTGCCCGCGCCTGCAGCACCTCGTCCTGCCGGGTCACCTGCAGCAGCGGCTTCACCTGAGTCGGGGGAGGGGAGAGGTAAAGGTAGGAACGGCGGGCTCCACGTGGCCCGGGAGCAGAGTAAGCACTGGGCGGCAGCTCGGGAGCCACAGGGCAGCGTGTTCATCCATGGATCCGGGATGGGAACAGCCCCTGCGCTACGGGGTTTTCGCGATGGGTGAATGAGCTGACACTACGAAGAGCCTCGAACAGTTCAAGGCTAAGGCCCGCAGTACAGGCACGAAATGTGTTCCTCCTTCGCTAAACTAACCGGGGGCGACGAGATGCCAGCGCCGCCCGCTCTGTAACACAATGTCCCTCAAAGTCGAATCCCGGCCCCGAGGGAGGGATGGGAGGGATGCACTGTCCGTGGTGTGACTCGGGTCAGTGGCACCGAAAGGACACACTCCCCTTTTGCTGAGCGGGATCCGCTCTGATCATTGCTGTCGCATGGCTGGCTTCCTGTTCGGTTCCTCCCAACTCTCCTTGGTTCTTTCTCTAATCATAGTCTCTTCTGCCCTAGCTGGTGGCATTTATCACGGCTATAATTTTATATTCCTCTGAGATGCAGTCAACCCCTGGGGCAGGCCAGCTTTCTCCCATGGGGCGAGCAGGACTTTGTTTTTATTCACCATTTTATCATGATCCCCCAAAGGTGACTGGCATATAGCAGGTGCTCAAGTGACACTGGCTGAGGGCCCAGAGGCTGAGCACTCTCACACCGCACTCAGAATTACACTGAATGGCTGGGTTTTTTGCCTCCAAATTTCGACCTTCCTTCCTCCTCTCCAGTTTCTCACTGGGGGGACACACTGCCATGCTCACAGGGGTCTGATGACCCGGCTCTGCCCCTCTGCTCCAGGCGGGCGTGTGATTACCAGCCTGGCTTATGGGATGTGTTGTGACAAGTCCTTGGGTGGTCAGGTCACATGACCCCAGCTGGCCAAGGGTGAGTCAAACCTGAGAATCTAGCAGGAGCTTTGGGATAGAAGTCCATGCTGGCCTAGCCGGCCAGGGGACAAGTCTCAGTGGACTGGTGGCACCCGTGTGAAAAAGCCTACAGGGCATCACCTGGGAGAAAAAGCCAGATGGGAGACACAAATCACTTTGATATCACTGTTTGGGCCCTTGTGGCATAAAGGGTTGACTCAGCGGGCCCGGGCTGTCCAAACCCTGCCTCTGTCACTGAAAGGCCTGGCCCTTGCCTGGCTCCTGGAAGATAATCTCCAAGCTCTTGGAACATTCTGACTGATAAGATGGATTTTGTTACCTGGGGTTCTTGGCCACCGTGGTATCAACTTGACCTCTGGAGAGTCTGGAGACTGAGTGAGATCAACTGCATGGGGGGGATCAGCCGTGCCTGTGAGACTGAGCCCTAATGACAAGCTTGGACACTGAGACTCGGGGAGCTTCCCTGGTTGGCAACAGCCCATATGCATTGTCACACACTGTTTCTGGAAGAATTACGCACTGTCCACATGACTCCGTGTTGAGAGGACAACTGGAAGCTTGTGCCTGGTCCCTCCCGAGCTCTGTTCAGTGCTCCTTTTCCCTTTGCTGACTTTAATCTCTCTTGCCTTTCACTGTAATAAACCACAACTTTGAGGATAACAGCTTCTCTAAGCTCCGTGAGTCCTCCCAGTGAGTCACTGAATCTGAGGGGTTCTCTGGGACCCCTGACTCAGCCCTGGATCCAGCTTTTCCTGAAGCTGTCCAGAATCTTTTACTCATGTTGGTTTGAGTCAGATTTTTGGGGTCTCTACCAAAGAATCCTGGTTAACAAAGGTTGAGCTGATTGGTCCCATTTTACAGATGCAGAAAGTTGAGGTCCAAACAAAGAAAACCACTTGCCCGAGCAGCCCTGGACCCAAGGTGCTGTCTCCTTGCTGCTCAGGTTACTTCCCCAGGTGCCCTCACCTTGATGAAGAGCCGCCACCACTGCCAGTGTCTCAGCTTGAGGTAAGCGGCACAGTTTCTCTGCATCACACGCAGGGCGCTCTGCTGCTGCTGCCGCTTCTGGAAGGCTCTGAGAGGAGAGAGAGGCGGGCAAGGGGGAGAGTAAAGGCTCAGCTCTTTTAGGCCTGTCCCCTTCACAAGACAGCATAGCTCCCTTCACTTAGTCAACCATCGTTAAGAGCCTCCTGTGTGCAAACGCCCTCTACGATTGGCAGGTCCTGTTGCATACAGGCTGTCAGTCCTTCGACCCTTGACTCTCTCGGCTGTGTCCCCTGCTCTCTGTTCCCACAACTCTAGTTCAGGCCTCCTCTTCCCCCGCCTGGACCCTTACCCCAACCTCTCAGTCTCTTCCCCCCAGTCCACCCCCAACCTGTCTTCTGAGGGGGTCTTTCTATACCCCAGAGCTTACCCTCCCCTCCCCTGCTCACAGCTCTTCCATGGCTCCCCAGCACCCCTGGACAAGTTCCCTGCCGCTCAGCCTGGTGTTTAGGGGAGCCCTTTATTCTCTGATCCTCCCTCTGGGCTGTTTCAAGGGAGAAGGAGACTGTCCTACAAACTTCTGACATTCCTGAGACGTGTCAGGCTCCCGTGTCCCTGGGCCTTTGAACCAGCTGTCGCTCCTGCCCGTAGCACCTGTCCCATCCTCCTTTGTCTCTCTGGTCATCGGGTGTATGACCTGAAGGCAATTTGGTCTGCTGCAGGGTCGCCACACTTCACATGGGAGACCATCAAAGCTCCAGACTGTGACATGTGCCCATGTACGTCTCCCCGTCCAGAGTGGAGACCCTTGAGGCACTGGCCGGTAGGGTGACCACCACGCTCTGTTTGCCAAAGGCTTTACTTTAGCCCTGAAAATCATGCACCCTGGGGATCCTCCAGTCCCGGGTGATGCAAGACGGTTGGTCAGCCTATAGCCAAGCCTAGCTCCTCCCTGTGTCTCCAGCACTGCTCAGCACCAGACCTGGTCTACAGGGACCCTCGGGGACTGTAGAAGCAAGAAGTCTGAGCATCTGGTGACTCCACCCCTTTGTTTCCCGGCCCTTCCACTATTTTGGAGGCCCTGACCCCTGGAGCCTCTGTTCAACCCTTCCCTGCCCCCGCCCCCAAGCCTTGGCCAACAGGACCCAGGCACGGTGCCCTACTTGCGAGCTAGGTATCCCCGGGCGGCTGCCTGGAAGGACACGATGATGTCTGTGACCTTTAGGTCCCGCTCCTCTTCCAGCTGGGCCAGGACACCTGCCCGGAAGAAGATCTTGCTCTGTCCCACACGGTAGAGGTTGGAGTCTAGTTCTAGGGCCTGGATCTGTGAGGGGTTGGAGAGGGGTGGTGAAGAGGAGGGACAAGGAGAGGGAGGTCCCAGCTCCCCTCTTCCACTGCCAGGGCCCCTGTACATGCACACGTACACACCCACAGCCTAGGCTCTGCCCCATACTCACCATCTTCTCACAGGCCTGTTTCCCATCCATAAAGCCCTTGGGGATGGCATTGGGCGTCAGGATCTCGTATCTGTGGGGGGAGGGGAGGAGTTACATCACGCTGTCACAGCTCCTGCCATGGCCCACACTGCGCTCCAAGCGACAAACAGCAGTAACGATGATGATGATGATACAAACAGTATGAAGAGAGAACATTCGAGCGTTTACAGAGCACCACACCCTGGGCTAAGAGTGTTAATACTGCCAATGGCAGCACTGGCTCTGGGAGCTGCCAAACTTGGACACTCACCGCGAGCTGATTATGAGGGTTCACCCCACCAGCACCACTGAGATGCGGAACACGGCGGGGCTCAGAGTGGAAAGGTGAGAACGCCCGCCAGTGACAGCTGCTGCCTCTGAAGACTTATTATTGGTCAGGCCCTGAGCTAAGCACTGGGCGGCAGCTGTTTCTCAAGCTCAAAGCGCAAATAAAACGGGATACGGTTCCTAAACACATCCCTGCTGTGCCCTTCCCTGGATCTCGACATTCCAGAAAACATCATACACATTATAAATACAATGTATACACACACACATCATAGACATAATACATGTCCTATGTTAATACAACTTATTTTATGACCAGTGGTTGAGAAACGTGTGTGTGCGCGCACACATGTGTATATCAGGGTTGCTCAGTCACCAGGGGCGGGTTATTAAAATGCAGATCCTAATTCCGTAAGTCTGGGGTGGTGTCTGAACATGTGCATATCTGACAGGCTGTCCAGTGACACTCATGCTGCTGGTCCCGGGGACCACACTTTGAGCAGCCATCTCAGAGCTGCACTGTCCAACAGAGAAGCTGCTGGCCAAATTTAACTGCTGAGCCCTTGAGATGTGGCCCGGCCAATGGAGGAATTGGATTATTGATTTACTTTTGAGAGAGGGAGAGCGAGCACACATGTGCACAAGCAGGGGGAGGAACAGAGGGAGAAGCAGACTCCCCACTGAGCAGGGAGCCCAAGGCTGGGGTCGACCCTGGGACTCCAGGATCACGACCTGAGCCAAAGGCACATGCTCAAGCAACTGAGCCATCCAGGTGCCCCAGTAACTGGATTTTTAATAATTTCTTTTTTTTTTAGAGAGAAAGAGAGCACACGTGTGCATAAGTAGGGGTTGAGGGGTAGGGAGAGGGTCAGAGGGAGAAGAAGACAGAGAAAGTCAAGCCAGCTCCACACTCTGCACAAAGTCCAATGCTTGCCCGATCTTATGACCTAGAGATCATGACGCGAGCTGAAACCAAGAGTCATAAACTTCACAGACTGAGCCACCCAGGGGCCCCTATGGCTTGCTGCTGCTGCTTCTTCTTCTTCTTCTTCTTCTTCTTCTTCTTCTTCTTCTTCTTTTCCCATATGACTTGCTTCTTAAACTCTGGTATTTTCTGTCCTATCCCTTCCTATTGCATTTGTAAAGAAATGCAGCTCGTCACCCAGGGACTACCACAGAAGGCAGTCTTTCCCTTGGGAGCGCCCTAAGCCGGGTCCTGCTCTCCCTTTCCACAGAGGAGAAAGCTGAGACAGGAGCCAAAGCAACTTGCCTGGACTCCCCAGACTCAGAAGTGGCAGTGGGGGGATTTGGATGCAGATATGGGGAGGGGGGAGGGGGAGCTTCTCAACCCAAGCCCCACCCCGCGGCGCCCCACCGCACTCACCGCTGCCGGAACTCCTGGAAGAGGATGCGGTTGGGGAAGCCCTGGCGACAGATGCGGATGCCCTCCAGGACGCCGTTGCAGCGCAGCTGGTCCAGCACCAGCCGAGGCTCCAGCTTGCCTGCCTGCAGAGAGCAGGGCAGACACACGGTGTTGGCGGCGGCCACACGGGGGCGCCTCGCACCGGACGGCAGCCGCCTGGGGAAACCAGGGCTGGCCCTACCGGCAGGTCAGAAATCATTGGCGATTTCGCACGGGTCAACCTATAATTTCCTGAGCACGTACTGCCCGCCAGGTAGAGATGCCTGCCCTGGGGGAGTTCATTGTCCAGCTGCAGAGGCTGACAATGAGGACAAGAAATTAGTCACTAAGTCAACGTAGGACGGGAGCAACAAGTGTGTGCTGAGGCAGAAAGAGCCCCAGGGAGGGCGGGGAGTGCTGAATTTGCATGGGGGATAGTTGGTGAATGGCCTCCCTGGAAAGGTGATGTGTAAATAACACCCATGCATCAATATTTTGGAGTAGCTAACTTCTGTTGCCTTTTTTCATTTTAAATTGCTTCTAAAAAAAAAATCTAAACAGTACAAAAATTTAAATGACATTCTTAAAGAGATCTCTTGTCTTGTCCAGGCCCCCAGAGTGGGAACACAATCCCCAGTTTCTTTTCTCTCTTATCTCTTTCTCTTTCTTCCTTCCTTCTTTCCCTCTTCATTCTTTCTTTCCCCCTCTCCTCCTTCCTTCCCTCCCTTCCCTCCCTCTCCCTCCCTCCTTCCTCTCTCCCTCCCTTCCTTCCTTTCTTTCTGTAGGCCTCACACCCAGCATGAAGCCCAATGCCCCAGGCTTAAACTCATGACCCTGGGATCATCCTGAAATCAAGACCTGAGCTGAAATCAGGAGTCGGACTCTTAACTGACTGAGCATCCCAGGTGCTCCACAATCCCCAGTTTCTTACAGAACCTTCTAGATCAGTTGTTCTTCAATCCTGGCTGTAAACTAGCACCCTCTGGGAAGCTTTAAAAACAAAACAAAACACCAAAAAACCAAAATCCAACATCCAGGCCACAGCCCAGAATAAAACGTGAATGTCTCAGGAGGGGTATTAAAACACAAGAACCGGGGCGCCTGGGTGGCTCAGTGGGTTAAGCCGCTGCCTTCGGCTCAGGTCATGATCTCAGGGTCCTGGGATCGAGTCCCGCATCGGGCTCTCTGCTCAGCAGGGAGCCTGCTTCCCTCTCTCTCTCTCGCTGCCTGCCTCTCCATCTACTTGTGATTTCTCTCTGTCAAATAAATAAATAAATAAATCTTTAAAAAAATAAAAAAATAAAAAAAAAATAAAACACAAGAACCGCCATTCTGGATCTTTTTATGGGGCCACTGAAGCATATATATCTTATATTTATGCAACTGTCAAACATTTATTGAATATCTGCCAAGCACTGTTTGAGGCACTGGGGACTCAACAATGAAAAAGCAGATAAAAGTCTCTTCCCTCAGATTGTTAATGTTGTGGCAAAACGGATTTTCCTTTTATTACTATAGGTGTCCCCCTTTCTTAGCAATAAGGCTTCACTACTGTGGGAGAGAACTAACTCTCCCCTACAGCTTTCAGTGGGATATTGGAGCCACACATGGTCATGTGACCCAGGCCTGGCCAATCACAGTATGTGGTTCTGGGGTAGGCACAAGACCCATCCTAGACCAATGAGGACACTGGGCAAGAGCCCACCTTTTCCTCCAGGGTTGCTGAACTGGGAGAACCAAAGTTGGGAGCTACTAGGGGCTCCCTTGCCACCCTGAGGGGAATAAGAGAAAGAAAGAGAGCGAAAATGAGATACCTTCAGAATGAAGTCAACACAGAGCCAAGCAAAGGAAAAAGATCCCTGACACCCCATTTGCACACCTGGATCCAGCTATAACTAAACCCCACCATGGAATTTCAATCACGTGAGTTCATACATTCTCGTTTTTGCTTAAGCCACCTTAGTTGACTGTCTCTCAATCAAAACAGCCCCAAGGAAATAGCTGGAGAGAGCTGTAGTCAGAAATGATAAAAAGGATGGTCTCACATTGATGTTTTCTTCCCTCTTCCATCCCACTCTCTTACAAAATATTGGGCAGGCTTGAGTGTGGGAGGTGTCAGGAGGGCCAAGAGATGGATTACATGAAAAGGGACTGAGAAAACACATAAATGTGTAGTATTTTGTAGGATCCAAGTTTCTCACTATTACACACACACACAAAGAGTTACAAATTTGTATGAGGAAAAAGTTACAATGAACTTTGGGATATTGAGAACTTGGCACATTGGTGTGAACTCAGAGTTTTCCATATGTAGAGATATTTATAGAAATCAATATAGATATAAATGTGTGTATACGGGGGTGCCTGGCTGGCTCAGTCGGAGAAGCACATGACTCTTGATCTTGGGGTCGTGAGTTCGAGCTCCACGTTGGGTGTAGAGATGACTTAAGAAAAAAAGTATGTTTGTGAATGTTTATGCACTTGTGTGTATATACGAAGCTGTTTGCTGAGAAGTTCTAATACCGCTGAGCATACCTAACACCCAGATCCTTAGATTCCAAACACCATTCATGGAAAAGAACCAGGGCTCCTTGGAGAAATGGGTGAATCTATGCACAGTATTTCATCAAATACAAGCCTCCATCAGTTGCAAAACATGCTGTTACTTTATATACTGTCAAGAAAGACCAACTCCTGTCAATCATCCTCTGACAGGCCATTGATTGCAGGCCACCCCCCCTAACTTCAGAGATGCTAAAGTGTGAGAAATAAATGTATCCTAGATTTGATAGGATATAGTATCAGCAGACACCAGACACACACACACACACACACACACACACACACACACACACACACAGGAACTATAGTTCCTATTTTCTGAGGACAGGAGAAGCCTTGGGCACTTATTGCTGTATTTCATTTTCCACCCATATTGACCCTTCTCTACAGGGCCCATTCTCTGATTGTCCTAACAAGAAAACCTTTTGGTGGCCTGGGAAGCCAGGCATGGTCTCCCTACCCTGACATGACACCCCCAGCCCCAACAGCCTTCATTCCATCCCCTGTACCTTTCATGCCCCAATCTCCCACCAGACCTTTGCACAAGCTGTTCTCTCCTCAGCATACCACTTATCCTTCATGGCTCAATCACCACCTCCTCCAGGGAGGCTTCCCTGACTTCACAGACCAGATTAAACTGTAGGGGATACCTACCCCTACAAATTCAATCGGACATTCATTATGGTTGCTCAGTTGAATGTCTGTGCTCCCTCTCAGACTGTGAGAATAGGAGTTGGCCATGCTTTTCTCTCAAAAGTATCCCCAACACCTGACCCTTAATAGGTGCTCAGTAAAATTTAAGTCCCATGAATTGAATGAGTAAGTTTTCCTAACGGAGCACTGAGCCTGGGAGGGAAAGCGACTTGGTCAAGGTCACACACCCAGTCCAAGGTGAGCCAGGCTCCAGCCAAGGTCAGTGGCCAGGCCTTTACCTGCTGCCGGAGTTGCCCCCCCTTCCCAGGCTGATCACTCACCCTCTTCTCATGGTTGGGGACGATACAGCGGACGAAGCTGGGGTTGGTGTTGCTGAGTGTGGCCATGAGGCGGCTCAGGGACTCCTTGTAGAGCTGTCCCACTGTTCGGAACATGCCCCGGCGGGGGCGGCCCCCTGGTGGGCCATCCCCAAGGCTGCTCACCTGCTCCAGCCCCACGATGCCCTCCACTATGGGAAGAGGAAACAGAGGCAGAGGAAGAAGGGGGTCAGGTGTCAGTTGTAGGTGGCCTGGTTAAACCTGGTTAAAGTTCAGGGATCTTGTCCTTGCTAGGACCTGGCGCTTTACATATGAAACACTGCTAAGATAGGTGTTGTCAGCCCCCTGGACTGCTGTGTAAACTCAGACAGGAGGCTCAGAGAGGTGGAAGATGGCACCTGAGGCCACACAGCTTAGAAAATGCAGCTCTAGGATTTGAATCCAGCCAGGGTGAGCCCTCAAGGACCCTGGCCTCTGACCTCTCATCTTCTCAAGGATGAGATCTCCATCTCCACACTCCTTATCCACAGGTGCCGATGATGACAGCACAGGCTTACCGAGCACTTCCTCTCTGCCTGGAAGAACCATTCCCGTTTTACAGGCAGACACAGGGTGCTGGAGATCCTGAACGCAGCTTCTGGCATTTTTTAGGAACTTAAAACGATGTCCCACTAAAAAATGTAATAAAGCCTGGGTTTTATGTGCAGTGTGTCAAAGAAGACAGACTGCCTTCACCGAACCAATTTCCCAGTATGGTCTGATCTTGTCATTTGATGGTGTCACTTCAGCTAGTGAGAAATACCTCCTCCTTCCCCTCGAATTCTGTTCTAAATCTTGCCAGGTTTCTGCAGGTGGGGTGGACCCTGACGTCCTGCAGCCCTCAATAAGGAGGGTCAACCAGTTAAATCTGACTTCCGGGCAGGGCCTGGTGTGCAGCGGGGCTCACCTATGGTCTCTTCCTCCCCAGATTTAATGCTCCCTCTCACTGCCAAACTCCCAGCTACCATCAAAAGGATAATGAAGTTCTTATAGCATGGAGGAAAACAGAGGATCTGGGACCCGAGGTCCCAGGTTCAAATCTCAGCTCTGTCCCTTAATGGCTGTGTGACCTCAGGCAGGTGACATAACCTCTCAGGACTTCAGTGTCCTCTGTATCATGGGGTTAGTAGTACTAACACCTGCCTCTCTGGGTTGTTCAGTGGATTCTAGGGCTTCGTAATCATAAACGGGCTTTGCACATACTAAGTGCTTAGTAAACACCAGCTGGTATTATCATAATTGCTTGTCCCCTTACATGCGGTCTAGTTAGAAGGCATGTGCTGCTATGGAAAGTCTGGAAACTGCTGAGGGAAGCGCCAAGGAAGGGGGAGAAAGGCAAGAGTCCTCCACGTGGAGGAGAGGGGACAGACATTCAAAGTCAGGTACCCGGTCTGACAGGCCCACCCTCCTCGGCCGGCAAATCTCACCCATGGATGCACAGCAACACCCACCCCCTGACGGAGAAATGGCAGAGCCGCGCCTCCCTGAAGATCCTGGGGGTGACAGTGGGAAGGAGCCAAGAAAAGCGAATTGCTGGAAACCCCCATGTTCTTGGGGGGGAGGTGAGGACAGATGAGGGGAGGGGCAGAGAGATGGGGTAGGAGATGTAAAAGGAACAGCAAGAGAAGGGAGGAGAGAGAGGGAAGGTGGCAGAAAAAAAAGAGAGCATTATTAGTCAACAGCACCAGGCAAAGCAGGAGGGAAAACTTCAGTGCTGACCGTGAACTTCTAAAGCCAGGGGGATTGTCCCATTCGCCTTTGTGTCTACCACTGAGGGCAACAAAGGTGACTGAAAGGATGAACGACCTTTATGAGAATTTAATGCCAAGGGGGGAAAAAAATCTCTCTAGAGGTTAAATCTGTCTGTTTCATTACGTATTCCTTTTTGCCCTGGCTGCCAGGTAGCTCAATACTCCTCCCCAGTTTGTTGAGGTTGCCTCTCTGAGGAGAGCCTGTCTCATTCACCTTCCCCCCTGGGCTACCAGGACGCTGAGCACCCGACTCTGAGCTCAGGGAAGCTGTCATAGAGATTGATGCACAAACAGCCACTGTCCCTGTCCCTCCCTGTGACTTGCAGCAGCTCCTTGAGTCTGGGCTGTTGTGATTTGCTTTGTTCAGGAGAGTCGTGGAGGAAATAGCACTGTGCCAAGTTTGAGTCCAGGATTCAAAAGGCTTCCCAACTTCCACTTCACTCTTGAAACCCCTGAGGGGCTGGGCACCTATGAGATGTGAGATGTGAGGGATCACAGTGGTGGGGGAGCGTGCTGTGTCCTTGAATGGGACACAGTTTTTGAAGAAGTGTCAGTGTGTTGGTGTGGAAGGATTTTTCAGGCTGAAGAGAGGATTCTTGTTGTGTAATCTGCCTGTTACTGGACATCAAACCCTGCTTGTCGGTCTATCATGTATAAACCACGCAAGACACCATCATCAGATCTCTCGGTCTAAAACCAGCTCACCACCATTGAGGCACCTCACACCCTTTGTTCCATGAGTTCGTCTGGGAAGCACACGTTTGCTTATTTTGTTCTCTTGTCTCATTGCCTGGGCTGGCACTCACAACTTCACTTTTCATGTCAAGAAAAAGGCTAAGGCAAACTGACAGATTCTGGAAGCCTTGAATTGGGAGAAACCAAGATGCTGGTTCCACTGGTTGTTAAAATCACCTCCCCTTGGGGCACCTGGGTGGCTCAGTGGATTAAGCGTCTGCCTTCGGCTTGGGTCATGATCTCAGGATCCTGGGATCGAGGCCCGCATCGGGCTCCCTGCTCAGCGGGGAGCCTGCTTCCCCCTCTCCCTCTGCTGCTCCCCCCAGTTGTGCTTTCTCTCCTTCTCTCACTCTCTGTCAAATAAATAAATTCTTTAAAAAAAAAAAATCACCTCTCCTCTAAGGATGGAGAGTGGTGGACAAGGTTTGGAAAACTACAGGGTTCACTCCAAAGACATTCGGCTTTTCTGCCCGTGCCTCCCAGAAAGGCCATTCCAGAAAGACTGATGGCTAAACCCACATGAGCCTTGTTGCAGCAGGAAAGCTCTCCCAAATGACATTGTGATCTGTCATTCCTTTCTTCTTCCCTGGGGGCCCTGATGGGAACTTTGTGATAGCCAAAAAAGCAAAGCCCCAAAGCTGACTAATCTATAAAAACACCATGTTGCTGAGTTCTCTTGTGATTAATTCTTGTTCAGTCAAATCTCTTGATTTTTTTCTTTTTTAGGGATTATATGCTATCTACAATGAATAACTTTCTCTCTTCCTTTATAATAGCAATATAGTTATTTCTCTTTCCAGTCTGATTGCAGAGGCTAGTATTGCTAAAACCGTGTTTCCCAGCAGTGCTGACTATGGGCACCCTCATCTTGTTTCTGATTAAGGATAAGTGTGTTTTGTCACTGAGTATGATACTGGCTTAAGACAGCAACTAACCAACCACTCAGTCACTGATTGGAAGCACTACCAGGAGGCCGTCTGGCCTGCCCGCCTCAGTTCTGCGTCCGAGCAGACAACTTCCATTTAGAACTTAGCATCTAGAGCAAAGGTGGTCACACTGTGGGCTGGGGAAAGGGATGCACAGAGCTCCAGGGACAGGGCCTGGAGAAGCTGGCCCTCACCATCTTTCCAGATCTCTGCCGTTAGCTTGTCTGTGCTCAGGTGGAGCAGGGCAGCGACATTGTCATTCAGAGGGTCCATGTTCTTCATCAGCCACTCGTTGGCCTTGTAGTCGACCTGGGTGAAGCCGGGCAGAGGAAGGTGGTGAGACTTCAGCTTCATCAGCTCTCCCAATTTCCCATGGAACCTCTCAGAAGCTGAGAGCACCAGCTCCAGCAGGGTTCCCCATGGATCAGAGAGCATCGGTGCCACCTTGTGTCTATTCCCAGAACTGCACCCTCCGCAGGTAGGGCCCCTTTCCCTCTACTTTCCATGTCTGTCCTCCACCCAGCTGGAGAACCTCGCCCACCATCACTTCTTCCTTATCCATTCTATTCCAGCCACACTGGGCTCCTCACTGTTCCTCAAACATGCAAGCTGATTTCCACCTCAGGTTTACCCCTGCCATTCCCAACGCCTGTGATTCCCTCACCGTGGATTTTCACAAGGCTGGCTCCTTCCCAGTATTTGAGGCTTTGCTCTGAGGCTTCCAGTCAGTCTTGACAGGCACAGTCCCCGACACATGTGCCCCCCACCAGACAGTGGTTCCCTGAGGCCAGGGCTCAGGTCTAACCCACAGGGCAGAGCTGGGCCCCCTGGAGGTCTTAGATGATGTGTGGAAGAGGGAGTGAGGGATAGACATGGAGCACAGAGGTCTCCTGCCTCCCAGCCTCTGTATGCTGTTCCTTATCCCTGGACAGCACTTCCCATCCTTCACCCATTCTTTGCTGGCTGTTACTCATCATTTGAGCCATGGATTGGCAAATGATCGCCCACAGGCCAAATCCGGCCTTGCCACCTTTTTATAGATAAAGTTTTATTGGAATATGGCCTTCAATTATATATTCCTTTATGTATTCCCCAGGGTGTCTTTCGCACTACAGTGGCAGAAGAGAGTAGCTGCAGCAGAGACTGTCTGGCCCACAAAACTGAAACTATGTACAGAAGATGTTTGCTGACCCTTGATTTAAATTCCAAATCGAGCCTTACTCTCCTCTGAAACCTCTCCTGGCATTCCTTCTCCCAGCTTTGACACTGCCCCCACCGAAGCACCTAGCAGCATTTTTTATTCTCATGGTCTTTGTCCCTCTCCCAGATCAGGAACCCTGTGAGGGCAGAAACCATGCCCAGCGTGGGGCCCCAGCTTTGCTCAGCACACAAAAGGCATGTCTTTGCTGAATGAGGGTATAAAACGCACATAATTCTCCTTGCAGAGAACTCCTATCCACCCCTCCAAGCCTCCTGGAAATACCACTTCCTGAGCCAGCTTTTGCTGACTTCATCAGACAGCGTGCCTGGTTGTCCTTGGGCTTTCCTTGCCCTGGCCAATGTCTTGTTCCGGGGGACATGGTGGGGGGTCCTGCATTCTCTCTGCATTCTCCCTGCATCTGCAGCCGAGTGGTCCCCACCCCTGCCCACAGGCTCCAGCCCAGCCCCCACCTTGCCCGCATAGTGCAGGACACTGAAGTCAGCCTGGTCCCGCAGGTTCCTTGGCCTCTGGAACTTGGGATGGCCTCCTTGCTCCTGGGCCACCTTCTCTACAAAGGACTTGTCAGTGGCCTTCGGGAACCAGCACTCCTCATCCAGCAGGGCCAGGAGTCCGGGGGGGTTAGCCTAAGCACCAACAAGAAGGGAAGAGGGCGTCAGATCCCCACATAGTGGACACTTAGGTTACCACGAACTTGTAGCTCTTGGAAGAGGCACAAGGACATACGACTGAACATGAGAACGACAGTTACAGTTCTAGCTGCTGACGAGCGCTTTGGTCCAAGCCGGTCCCATGGCAGGCATATCCAGGGCCCAAGCATCTAGTGGCCATGCATCTACAAAGCAGACGCCATCACACACAAGTTTTGAGCCCGGAAGCCCCAGCAGGGCTGGGATCTCGTAGCTGGGAAGGCGGGAGGACCCTCAGGCTCACCGGCCGCTCAATGAGGTCGATGCAGGGCTGCAGGTCGAGGCCGAAGTCGAGGAAGGTCCAGGGGATGCCCTCGCGCTGGTACTCCTCCTGCTCCAGCACGAACATGGTGTGGTTGAAGAGCTGCTGTAGCTTCTCGTTGGTGTAGTTGATGCACAGCTGCTCGAAGGAGTTCAGCTGCGGGGGTGAGGGGACAGGTGAGAGAGGGGACAGAGACCAGGGTAGTGGGGGACGGGGGGGACTGGGTGAACAGACACCCAGAGGGAGGGGGCAGACAACCAGAGGGAGAGGACAGAGAGCCAGGCTGACAGAGCCCTCCCAGCCCCAGCATGGTACCAAGTGCAGACCTGGAAGATCTCAAAGCCAGCGATGTCCAGGATGCCCAGGAAGGAAGCGCCCTGGCGGGGACTGCGGTCCAAGGCACGGTTGAGGCGAAGGACCAGCCAGCGGAAGAGGCGCTCGTAGGTGGCCTTGGCCAGGGCCTCCAGTGCAAAGTCAGCCTGTGGCGGGCGGGGGGGTGCGGGTGGCACATGGTGAGGGCATGGCCCTGCCCCTGCAGCCCCAGCCTGACCCCCAGCAAGGAGACACTAGTGTGGACTGGGGTCCCCTCACAGCTCATCAAGAATTCTGACATTAATGATAACACCAACCAGTTCAGAGCCCTACTATGCGCCAGGCAGCGTGTGAAGTGCATGGGACACATCAGTTCATTCATCCTCCCTGCCCCCAACCCTTGAACCAATTTTGACAGCGTAACAGTTAAGAGGTTGGACTCTGGAGTCTGACAACATAGGTTTGAAGCCTGACTCTGCCCCTTAGAAGCTCTGTGGCCTCAGGCATGTGACTAAACCTCTCTGTGCCTCAGTTTCTTCATCTGTAAAATGGATCCCAACAATAGTACCTCAGCTGAGAGCAGAACCTGGTCTCTCACGTGACCCCCAATCTCTGGCCCCCATGTCCCCCACTGTGTCTTCTTCACCCTAATACTTTGTTTCAAGGGGCCAGCCTGGGTCCAGGCAGAGGCCTCTGCCTGAAAGCTGGATTCTGAAAACCTCTAGCATGGGTTCACTTCTCCCCAGTCCCACCATTATCGTCACTTTTCTGGACTATGACAGCAGCCTCCTTTTGTCTCCCTGTTCCCACCTGTACCCCCGGGATCCATTTCTCCATGCAGTAGACAAGGGGATCTTTATAAAAGACAAACCAAAGCAGGTTGCTCCCTGGCTTAAACTCTCACTGGTGTCCTACTGCACTCTGAATAAAACCCACCTCCTTTCTGTGTCCCCTAAGACCCTGCATGATCTGCCCCCTTCCAACCTCTCTGCTCCACTCTCTAGCCTCACTGATCTCCTTGACGTTCTCAATTCGCCAAGCCTGCTCCAGCCCCAGAGCCATTCCTTCTGCCTTGAACTATCTAGGTCCAAACTCAAATATCACCTTGTCAGAGAGGACTTCCCTGGCACAGAAACCCCCTTTTTCATAGAAGGCCTCACTGCTTATATCTCCTTTTAGGATCTGTTCCCTACTTTGGCTAGAGCTCCACGAAGGCATGGTCTTTGTTTCCATCACTAATTTTATCCTAGCACCAGAACCAGAGCTGGTCATGGGGCAATCAGCCAAAGTTTGTTGAGTGAGAGAAAAACCAGCATACGCTGCCTGAAGGCCCAGGACCTTGGCGCCTGGCTCTCCCCGCACCCCTCCTACCCGCCCAAGGCCTACCCACCTGCTCCTTGGTCTGTGCCTTCTGCACGTAGTCTCGGCCAACTTTGATGCGGGGAGTGAGCAGGGCGCGGGAGAAGTCCGTCACCCCCAGTCCCAGGAGGCGGCAGAGCTTCTGTGCAGCTGAGGGTGATAGGTACAAAGGTCTGATTGGCCCCAGGACATGGCAGTGGCCACTGAGTGCAGCAGAGGGGGTCATCCCCACTGCTGGTGGGCCAGAGAAGGGGCCCAGCCTCTCCCACTAGAAGCAATACAATCCTAAAAGTGTGTACGTCCTCTGGGCCAACAATTCTCTCTGGGACCCCAAGATGGGATCAATAATCCCGGAGGCAAGCAAAGACTGGACCAAGAGGATGTTCATTGCAGCCTGGGTGATGATGGAGGAAAACAGGACACAGGTCAAATGCCCAGCAACCAGGGACTGGTTAGGGAGTCAGGGATCCTCCATTTGAACATGTGTTCTGCAGTCACTGAAAATTATCAGCGCTCGTTACATGGTACATTTAAGATGTGTGCATTTCATGATTTGTATGTTCCACGCCAAAGGAACAACTGTAAGCAAATACTGGATACCGGTAAGTGATATGCACATGCGAGCTGATGAGTACACATATGAACTACTCATGTACATGCTGAAAGGTACAGAAATCTGCAACTTTGAAATGCACCAGACTACAGGATGGATGACCGATGTGTGGAAAGATACCCAATAAACCAAGTGTAGTAAAATGTTAATGGCAGAATGTAGGTGGTGGATATCTGGGGGTTTGCTATGAAAATTCTTTCCACTTCTCTGTATGCCTGGAGATTTGCTGATATAATTTTGGGGGGGAAAGCTATTGGAGTAAAAACCCATGGAAGTGGCCAATAAATAAATATTTAAAAGCAACTTGTTTTTCCTTATTTTTATAGGGGAAAAAATGCATAAAAAAAGGTATTTGAGAAATGTTTTCCAGCTTCTGTCACTTCCATAACGGGAAAACGGTTACTACAAATGCTCAGCTCCAACAGAAAAGAGAAAGGAAAAGAACACATCTAGAAGGAAAAACACCAAATTAAATAAACAGTGATTATTTCTGAGAGGTGAGCTGATGAGAATTTGCATTTCTTTCTTTCTTTTTTTTTTTTTTTTTTTTTGTTCTTTTGCTGCAATTGCAGTTTCTAATTCTTCTATGGTGACTTTGCATGATACAGAAGGTATTTAAGAACTCTAACAGGGGCCTGAAGAACAGCAGGGAATGTGTACAAGGGTGCTCTGCCACGAGTCACAGGAATGTTCTGTAGGCTTCTAAAGCCTCCGCTGTGTCCTCTGGCCAGTGGACGCCTTCTCCAGTGAATGTTTGCAAATGCAGAGAATGAAACACCCAGCAGTTCCCAGGAGATTAATTATGTTGACATATGGTTCTACCCATAGACCCCACAGGAAGAAACCCCAGTAGCATTCTAGTTAATAGCCCGGAAGCATTACCCTCAGTGCATTAAGGGAAAAAAGCAAATTTCAAAATGGTCTACAAGCTCTGACCCCAACTTCACAGATCAGAAAAATGAATGAGCAAGCATGTATGGCACACTTGCTGGGCATGTGAACAGAGCCCCCGAGTGCCACAGAGGGTGCCATTGATCATGGGGGAGGGGCCCCTTTCTCATATCTTCTGTGGTGGTACAGCTTTGGAAAATGAGCCCCTAGGATTTTATGGATGCAAAGCTCTTGCTGTCTTGAGGGAAAAGGGGCGAAGCATGATTCCATTTCTCTGACAATTATTTCTACACAGATATGGACAGAGAACAAAGCCCAGAGAGAAATACCCCAAAATGTTGCACTACTTACCTCTCAGGGGTATGACTGTGGGTCATTTCCCTGCTTTTATACTTTTCTGTTTTGCTAGATTCCGCCCCCCTACCCCATCCAGATTGTATTATTTTATGACCATAAAGAAGCAGAGCTATTTCCATTGGATAAAAAAGGAGTATCAACTATAGTTCTGCTTTTGAAAAGCAAAAAAAAGTATATATATGGCAAGCACAGAGGCCAGGAAGTTATAAGCCCAATGCCAATGGCGGTTTTCCCAGAGGGGCCAGGATGAGGGGGGATCTTTGGTACACTGGTGCTGTTCAAACCTTCAGCAGGGAGGACACCATTCAGAATCAGAACAAGAGTAAGCGATGACATTTTGGTAAAGGATCAGCACAGCCTGGAGGCATGCCCAGCTGGGGAGCGGGGAGTGGTGTCACGCTCTGTCTGGTGGGAGGAAGGGGAAACACTGGGTCGGATGGGTGGACTGCAGGCCGGGTAGGATACCTGTGTTGTCAGGCATGGAGGCTTGGTCGTTGTTCCGTTCTCTCTTCAGGACGATGTTGCCAAACTGGAGAACGGCTGAGACAATCCGCAGCATGGCTATGGGGTAGAGAGAGAGAGAGAACAATGTCATGGGGGCTCCAGACCCTATTGTGTGGGCGTAACTAGCCCCTTAGAAATCTAGCTTAAAAACCCTACATCAGGGGTATCTGGGTGGTTAGAAGTTGTACTCTTGATTTCAGCACAGGTCATGATCTCGGGGTCCATGGGATCGAGCCCCACCCTCAGCACAGAGGACCTCCCTCCCTCTCTCTCTGCCCCTCCCCCACCCGCTTGTGTGCACACGCGTGCTCTCTCTCAAATATATAAAATGATTTTTTCATAGTCCCAACTTTTAAAATAAAATCTTAAAACAACAACAACAACAACTCTATGTCAAATTACACCACCGCCCCTCAGCTTAAAATCCATCTGTGACACTGGGCAGGTCTTAAAACATAAGAACAGATACATGAATTCTGTATTTTGTATTCAAGGCTTGCTTTTAGCACCATTTGGTGTCTGCTTGTGTCCATTTCATAAAGCAACACACAGAATATTTAAAAGGATGTGTGGAAGTGAATTAAGAAAGTCTTGGGCAACGTGGAAAGATTTTCCTTTTTTAAGATTTTATTTTTAAGTTATCTCTCTACCCAACGTGGGGCTCAAACTCATAACCCCAAGATCAAGAGTTGCACGCTCTAGCAATCGAGCCAGCTAGGTGTCCTAAACAGGAAAAGATTTCTAAAATAGCAAGTGGAAAATGTGAGGTGCAGAATAGTATAGACAGCATACCACTGTCTACGTTTTAAAAAGGCAAAAATATACAGTCGAGTCTCCTTATTTGCCAAGTTACATTCTTTGTAGTGACCATGAACACGAATTTACTTATGGGAAATATGGGGCTTTGTTCCTGTGAGCCTCTAGTCACATTTTCCTCAGCTGATCACTACATCACCTTGTTTTATGCGTGCTTCAGTTCAAAGATACCTTATCTACTATACAACATTGCTTCCGAAACGTTGAACTCACGGCCAACAGCTGTCTGACTCAAGCCTGAAGGATTTACACGTTTTCTCTGTGAGACACACTACAGCCTTCCTGCACTTGGGAATGCTAGACAGCATTAAGCACTAAGCATGGGGGGCATTTTAGACGGTGAAGCCATCAATAAGAAAAGCACGAAAGACGTGAAAAACGTGGCACTCAGTAGCAGGTGAAAAGGAGACAAGGTCATCGGGTTATGGTATGAGCCGAGACAGGAAGGCAGCACACCAATTTGCTGAAACTCAGCTGCGTATGCGCTGGACCGCTCCAACTTTCCACCCCTGTGTGAGTGAGACGATGATTGTAAAAGCACCACCGGTGCTCTTTGGGGGTTACGTATAAATTTAGCGAGTAGGCAAAGTCGCAAATACAGAAACCGCAGTAGAGGACGGACTGCGCTTGTTCGTGAATGGATAGTGCTGCCCCCTAGAGTACATCTCAGGAACTCCCGGTGTGGGTTGGCGTGACAAGGGAGGCCAGGGGGCAGTTTCTGGGGTGTTTCTGGATATCACAGGGTCGCGGCAGGTTGGGACCCAGATGAAGAGGCCCCCCGCACCACAAAGAATTTGCCACACCCTGTGTGGCCCTCAAATATCCCACTGGACATCTGTGTCCGTGAAATAATGGCCTATAATTACCGGAGTCAAATCCCAACTGTTTTATGTATAAACTCAAGTGTTTTGTGTTTGGTTTTAATGCACAGTGGATTCTGGGGGACATCTGTCTGGCTCAGTCAGTGAAGCCTCCGACTATTGGTTTTGGCTCAGATCATGAGCTCAGGGTCATGAGACTGAGCCCCACGTTGGGATCTGCACTCAGCGCAGAGTCTGCCTGTGATTCTCCGCCCCCACCCCCACCCATCTCTCTCTCTCTCTCTCTCTCTCTCTCTCTCTCTCCCTCAAATAAGTAAATAAATAAAATCTCTTTAAAAAATTACACAGCAGCTTTTCCAGGAAGGTAGCCACTGTGAAATCTGAGGAAAGACTGTGCTTGGTTCAGGGTTTTACCAGACTTGGACATTGCCTCAGAACTCCCTCACCTCCGACAGGGAAGCAGCTCATGGCAGGTGAGTGGCCTGTGTAACACACCCGCCTCAGGCTGGGTCTCTACTTGTGGCTCTCGCGGCGACACTACAGATCGACGCCAGCGCCCAGCCACCCCACTAAGGACGCACTCCGGAACAGGTTCAAACAGACACTGACTTATTCTCACTCACTCCATGCCAGGTCCTGTTCCAAACACTTAACAAATACACTTGTTTAAACTTCCTAACAACCAAGGGAAGCAGATCCTACGGTAACATTTTACAGGTCTGGAACGGAGTGAAACCCCTTCATAGATGGGGAAATCAAGGCACATTCTGGGAGCCATCTTGCCCGAGATCATCCAGCTCGTCAGCAGCAGAGCAGAGGGGCAAATCCAGGGTCTGAATCCTTTATTTTTTTAAAGATTTTATTTATTTATATGATAGACAGAGATCACAAGTAGGCAGAGAGGCAGGCAGAGAAAGAAAGGGAGAAGCAGGCTCCCCACCAAGCAAAGAGCCCAATGCAGGGCTCGATCCCAGGACCCTGAGATCATGACCTGAGCCAAAGGCAGAGGTTTAACCCACTGAGCTACCCAGGTGCCCCTTGGGGTCTGAATCCTTAACGATGGTGCTTTTCTTTCCTCCCTCTTCCAGCATGAAATTCGAATAATGAGTACAGAAAAGCACGCAAATCACACGGGTCCGGCTCTGGTTTTTACAAAGTAAATGTACCTGTGGAGCCAGCCCCTCAGAAGCCACCTTCCCTGGGACACCTGAGTAGCTCAGTCAGTTAAGTGTCTGTCTTTGGCTCGGGTCATGATCTCAGGGTCCTGGGATCCAGACCCCCGGTGGCCTCCTTGCTCAGTGGTGAGACTGCTTCTCCCTCTGCCTCTGCCTGCCACTCCCCTGCTTGTGCTCTCTCTCTCTCTCTCTCCCTCTCTGGCAAATAAATAAATAAAACCTAAATAATAATAATAACAAAAGTAGCCCCCTCCTGGCCACTCACTGAACATGGACAAATTTCACAACCACTGGGTAGAGTAGAAGAAGACAGACATGAAAGCACACATGCTGAATTTGTAACAAAATTCAGAAACAAGTGACACAGGGGCGCCTGGGTGGCTCAGTGGGTTAAGCCTCTGCCTTCAGCTCAGGTCATGATCCCAGGTGCTGGGATCGAGTCCCGCATCGGGCTCCCTGCTCAGCCAGGAGCCTGCTTCCTCCTCTCTTTCTGCCTGACTCTCTGCCTACTTGTGACCTCTGTCTGTCAAATAAATAAATAACATCTTAAAAAAAAAAAAAAAAAAGAAAGAAGGGACACAATTCAACGCTGTTAGACGCCAGAATAATGATCACACTGCCAGTGAGGGGGGGAAGTTCTTGCGATGGGAAGGGGCACAAGGGGGCTCCTAGATGCTGGTTATACATGGCGGTCACTTGCAGAAAGCCCCTGAACTGGACGCTTAGGCACTGGGCGCATTTTTAGGTGTCTTCGCTTCTACACTGTCTACTTAGAGAAAGGGGGTGAAGGAGGGGGAGGGAGGAGCACCCTCCTGGGGGTTTCCTGCCAAAAATGTGTAACCCGAATCCTAACTGCAAGGATACACACCCAAGTTGAGACAAAACAACTGGTCTGTAATCTTCAAAAACGTCAAGGTCATCAACGATAAGAAAGAATAGTTCCAGGCAGACGGAGAGCACAGTGTGCTAGGTACATGTACTCCGGCCGGGGGGAAATGCGTGTGCATGTGTACACATGCATGTGCGTGTGTATGTGTGCGTGCACCCGTGTATGTGTCATGAAACCTTTTTTGCTCTAAAGTACATTGTTAGGAAAACTGGCAAAAATCCTGTAAAAAACACTTTTGCGTGTTATAAGGGACATTACTGGGACAATATGGTCTATGAATGGGGATGCTAACAGTGCCAGTGCTCTCAGCTCCCAAGACACTACCATCCAGTGGCTGCATATAAAAATATGCAGACAGGGGGCGCTCGGGTGGTTCAGTCGGTTGAGCTTCAGACTTGATCTCTGCAAAGGTCTCTATCTCAGCTTTGAGGGTTCGAGCCCCCAGTCCGCTCTGGGGGTGGAGCCTACTTACAATGTATGGACAGACTCTGCAGGGTGGTAGGCACCGCGGGACAATCCCTCCCCGCCCCCAGAGAGGTCCACATTCCGAATTCCCCACCAGGAAATGTTACCTGGCAGAGCAAAATGGACTTCACCAATGTGACTGGGGAATGCTGAGATGGGAGATGAACTCTGGATTACGCAGGTGGGCTCTAGCTATAGGGTCCTCATAAAAGGGAAGCCGAGGGAGAACGCCACGTGAGCAGAGGTTACAGGGATGTGCTTTGAAGTCAGAGAAGGCAAGAAAATTGATTCTCCTTTTGAACCTCCAGAGGAAACCAACCCTGCCAGTGAAGACTGGTTTTGGACTCCTGGCCTCCAGCATTATAAGAGAATCAGCGGGTGTTGATTACCGGTCACAGGAAGCTAATACAAAGGGTAAAGGGGAGTCTCATTGTGCAGAAGTTTCCCGCACGGAAGTTCCCCAGTACACCTGTGCCTTTGTCCCTGCCTCCGCTCCTTCCTCCCGCCTTGTGGGACCATCACCCACCCTTGGCCTAGAGTCTGTTGGGGTGTGGCTGCATGCTTGTCCACACCCCTGTTCTCAAACTGCTCAGAATAAGTAATTAGAAAGACAGACGGGAAGCAAATGTGGCAAGACGTTAGCACCCGAGGAATCTTAGAGAAGAGCGCAGCAATGTTTTGTACTCTTTCTGCAACTTTTCCGTAAATCTCAAAGTATTCCCAATAAAAAGTTTTTTGAACAAACCCTGAAAACAGAAGGAAGATCACTGGCCTTATGGCTTCAAGACGCCTTGCTCTGAGGGACACGTGGGAAACTGTGGACAGAGGTAGCCCGGGCCTGGGAGCTGATTATATAGTACTGATTATATTCTTTCGGAGTTTCATACTTGTTAAAATGTCAGATCTTGTCCAGAAAAAAAAATGGCTGTTAAGAAAGGACTTGGTGTCTAGAATTAGTGCAATTGTACATTCGCAACAAATAGCTGCACTGTACACTTGACAATGGTGAATTTTACGGTACGTGGATTCTCTCTCAAAGGACAAAAAAAAAAAAAAAGGCAGATGGTGGCTACACTTGGGATAAGCACTGATGAACAGAATTGTTGAATCCATATATTGTATACCTGAAACTAACATGACTTTCAATAATAATAAAAAGAAGTTAAAAAAAAAAAAAAGCAAGCCTGAAAAACCAGGTTTGGGTATAATTTGCAGGGCATGGCAGGGTATGCAACAAATATTATTTTTTCTCCATTTCCACTGAAATCATAACTTCCTGTGGAAAGTATCTATTCCTTACTCATCTGCTGCCCATGTGCTCTGCATAGAGTAGGCGCTCTATAAATGTTTACATGAATGAACTTGAGCTTGCCTGTTCACAGGGAAGAGTTCCTTCCCTGGTCCCTAGTACTTCTGGGATTCAATGTGAGCCCTTACCAGGGTCTTGAGAAACCTGACCCTCTCAGCCCCTCCGGCCCCAGGGTATCCTCGCTTACTCCAACCAGCCACCCCAGCTGCCCCCCATCAGCTTCTCCAACACTGTCTTGCCACCAGGCCTTTGCCTTGGCAGTTCCCTCCGCCTAGATGCTGCCAGCACCATCTAGGGCTGGTTAGCTCCTGCCAGACCCATCAGTGCTCAAGCAAGGGCCACCTCATCCAGGGGGCTCTCCCCAGGCCATGCTGGAATGCTGTGACACACGGTCCCTGCTCCATGCACCCTCCATCACTCACCCTCCCACTGGTTCAGCTTTAATGCATGTGTGTGATTCGATGCTTCCGGGTCTGAGCATTCCACAGGTCAAGGGTTGGTTCTGTGTTGGTCACTGTGAATTCTGCCCAGCGCCTGTGGCGGTCTGGCCCAGAAACCCCACCACCAGTTGAATGACTTGATATATTCATGAATAAAGGGCAATGAGTTAATTAATGGGGGGGATATATACATTACTGGATGTGGGAGTTTGCTGTGTGCCCTTGGACAAGCTGGGTGACCTCCTGGGCCTCAGTTTCCCTGGCTATGCAGTGAGAGGGGCTGGGCTTAGAGATCTCTGGTCCTGCCCATCTGGGGTCAGAAGGAAAGAGTGGATGGGGGCAGCTCAGAGCCCTGGAAGTCCTGGGGGTTCCCCAGAGGACAGCAGGGCACTTCCGAGAAGATAAAGACATCTCCTTATGGGCCCACAGCGGCATCATCACCTAATGAACCAAAAGATCATTCATCCCTTAACCTCCGCTCAGACACAGTCCGGACTCAAGTCCCCCCAGTGGCTTTTGAAACGGCCTCTGACAGTTGGCTTAGGACCTTGCATTGGCGTCAAGCACCCGGGCAAACCTGACATCTGAGAAGTCGGCAGTTAGCTCCTGCGGTGACTTCACACCAGCTGACTGCAAGCAAGCCCAGGCCTGCGGAGGCAGGGGTGTGGGGCTGGTGAGGCCAAGTGTGCTCCCCAGCATGAACACCCGCCTCCCCAGGTACCAGGCTCCCTGCTCAGCCTCTCGGAGTGGCATTCCCAGCACCAGCACCGGTGAAAGTGGGAAGTGGGGAGGAGGGTGGAGGTCCTGCTTAGATGGGTCCCCAGTGTTCTCCATGTTAGCCTTCCCACTGGTGACCATCTTTCCAGAGACAGTCCAGAAAGCTTCCCAGAGGCACCACCTGCCTCTCTAAAGATGGATCATGGGCTGGCTTTGGAGTCAGCCCTGGGTTCCATTGCCTTCTTGTCAACTGGGGTGAGTCGTGGGGCAGACATCCCACCTCCCTGGACCTCTGTCTCCTTTTTTGCCAGAAGGACTCTATGAAAAGGTGATCACAGGACACGTGGGTGGCTCAGTCAAACATCCGACTCTTGGTTTTGCTCAGGTCATGACTTCAGGGTCGTGAGATCAATCCCTGCATCGGGCTCTCCACTCAGCGTGGAGTCTGCTTGTCCCTCTCCTTCTGTTCCTCCCCCTGCTTGGTCTCTAGCTCTCTCTCTCTCTCCCAAACAAATGATAAACAAAACCTTAAAAAAAAAAAAAAAAAGTGACTGGCTGGCTCCACTCCTTGTAAGTAAAACACCGAATAAAACTGTGAGACCCCATCCACCTACCACACCAGCAAAAGCCAGAAAACTGACAGCAGTGGTTGGGGCCTTGCATGGAGGGAAAAGCGCTCCAGGGACAGGGTGGATGGCAATGGAGACTAGCGCCACCTTCTGGACGGTGATGAAGTGGCTTCTTTACAATTTAAAAAACCCGTGGAGCCCTGGGGGTGGGAGATGGGGGTTTCCAGGCAAAATCCAAGAAGCCACAGGTGGGTGCTGATTATAGGACCTGGTACCCATACTAAAAAGCTAAAAATCAGGGGCACCTGGGTGGCTCAGTGGGTTAAGCCTCTGCCTTCGGCTCAGGTCATGATCTCAGAGTCCTGGGATCGAGCCCTGCATCGGGCTCTCTGCTCGGCAGGAAACCTGCTTCCTCCTCTCTCCTTGTGATCTCTGTCTATCAAATAAATAAAATCTTAAAAAAAAAAAAGCTAAAAATCAAAACTATTTAGCAATAACCAGGAACAAAACACTGACCCTGATTAACCCCCCACCCCCTGCCGCGGAGATGAACCTGAAACCCTCTTGGGGAGTAAAAGCAGCCAGCCACGAGGCCATCGTATTGTATGATCCCATTTACATGAAAGGGCCAGGATGGGCAAACCCGCAGGGACAGGAAGCTGAGGAGCAGTTGCCAGAGACTGGCGGTGGAAACCGGCAGCTGACAGATGCCAAAAGGGTGCAAGATATCCTCTTGGGCCACTGAAAAGGTTCTAGACTCACCTTGGCAGGGGACGGAGGGGAATGGGTGCCCCGACTCCGTGAACAGACAGAAAGCCCCTGCCTTGTACGCTGTCACCAGGTGAGAGTGTTCAAATTCGAGCTCAATACCTCTGTCACACTTCTGGTAAAGCCAGATTAAAATCAAAAGGGACACCCCCTCCTTGGACCCAGCATTTCGCTTCTAAGAATGGATCTCATGGATACAAGAGAACAGAGAGCTCCTTCAAAGGATATTCCTGGCACCTCTTTTGGGAGGGGGGTTCATTTTAATAACAATGGGTGCAAACACCCTAAAGGTCTCTCTGCAAGGGACAGAGGCTGGTTAAAAGAATCACAAGCCATTTAAACAATGAAATTTTATGCAGCCCCTCCAACACACACACTCTCTGAAACCTATATACAAAACCAGAATTATCACTAAAGTATGCTGTCTGCTAACAAAAGCAGGGCACAAAGTATGCTAGCCCAAGGGTGATGAGCTGAATTCTTAACCCCAACACTACCTGGCCCCTCCCCGATGTGCGCAGGGTTTTCAACTGTTCGTTGCTCTATCTGGGATGGTCTTGGGAGGAAGGTCAGGGAGATAAGGTTCACTTAAATCCACAACCACGGGGGACTTTTTTTTTAAGCAGGCTCCATGCCCAGTATGGAGCCCACCTTGGGGCTTGAACTCACAACCCTGAGATCACGACTTGCGCCGAAATCAAGAGTCGGACACTTTATAGACTGAGCCACCCAGGCGGCCCTGTGCGGGGAACTTTTAAATTCAGCAGAGAAATATCTTACCACTTTTATTACTGGTATGGCTGAACATCCACCCTGGGACTACAGAATGCCTCGTTCTTAGGAAAATAGTATGGAGACACCTGGGTGGCTCAGTCAATTAAACATCTGCCTTCAGCTTAGGTCATGATCCCAGGGTCCTAGGATGGAGCTCCAGGTTGGGGGTCCATGCTCAGTGGGGAGTCTGCTTCTCCCTCTCCCTCTGCCATTCCCCCTGCTTGTGTTCTCTCTCTCTGACAAAGAAGGAAGGAAGGAAGGAAGGAAGGAAGAAGGAGAGAAGAAAGGAAGGAAGGAAAGAGAAAGAAAGGAAGGAAGGAAAGAAGGGAGGGAGGGAGAAAAAATAATGTGTGTTCTTTTTTAGATGTAGAAAATATTTCTGGAAGGATGTGTGGGAAGCCAGGGGAAAGCAGGGCTCAGGGCCCTGCAGGAGACCCAGTTGCCAAACTATGACCTTTGGCACATCCAGATTATGTCACCACACACATATGTCACTTCCAAAGTTTTATTTCAGAATTGCAAAAATCGGCTATGCAGTGGGGCGGCCACGGGGAGGGTCACTTGAGGTGATCTGTGACAGGAGGCCAGGCCCCCACAGTGGCCGCCATCCAGATTTGTTCACCAGCTGCCCCGGGAGGAGAGCAGAGACTCCAGGCGGAGGAAGTTTTGCAACTGTGGTTGGGCAATCTAGCAGGGGAGGCCTGGGACCCTGTGTCAATACGCCCGAGAAGGCCGGCCTGTTTGCAGCCCGGGGAGACAGCCAAGCTGGCGCTTGCTCAACTTCCAGCCCTCCCAGTTGGCCCTGGAGCCAACAATAGCTCCCAGAGCTTTCCGCATTGCCAGAGATGGGAGGAGAAAGAAACCCGCCATGCCAGCTCAGCCCAAGACATCGCGGTCTTTGTCCATGGGACTCCAAGTTCATCCAAACAGTGAAAGAGTCAGGCGGTTGCAAAAAGACGGGGTCCACCTACACGTACTTGGCATGGGTCAAATCGTACCCTCTTCCCCCCAGAACAGGTGTGGTGACATCCTAACCCTCGAGCCTTCTCAGAATGTGGCCTCCTTTGGGTCTTAGGTCATTGCAGATGGAATTCTTTAAGTCAAGACAAGATCACAGTGGAGTAGGGGGCTGCCTGCAGGGGACAGACAGATTCTCCCAAGACCGAGCAACCCTGCCAACACGTAGAGCTCGGCATTCTGGCCTCCAGAACTGGGAGATGATCCATCTCTCCTGCTGAAGGCACCAGGCCTGGGGTGCTCTGTCACAGCGCCAGAGCAAACAAATATAGGACTGCTGCTGACCTGCTGTCAAAACATGCGATCTGGTGAAAACCAGCAGGGGGCAAAGCATTGCCACGCAGGTAACGGGCCACAGTCAGGGTCTTCCCCACACCTTTGCTTCAGCCTCCTCTGGCCCGCCAACGCATCCTCCATACAGCTCAAAGGGGCCTCTGCCCTGCTGCCAGCTCTCCCATGGCTCCCCGGTGCCCCCAGGACAAAGTCCCAGCCCCTCAGGATAGAAATGAATTCATCAAACCATGCCATGACTTTTCTGCCCCAGGGCCTTTGCATAGGCAATCCTCCTCATCTAGAAGGCTCTTCTAGCTCTCTCTGAAAATTAGTATGGGAAACCTCACGAAAGCAGACTCGGGAAGCTAGAAGGAGAGGCTGGAAGGGGGGAGTCACACTACTCAATGTCAAGTACAGACACCAACAGAGGAATCCTCAACAGGAAAGAATCCTCACTGACAGGCCCCAACAGGGAAAGATGTACATCACAACTCCTACAAAAAATTGGCTGCCCCAGCTGCTCAGCCAGAGAAACCGTCAACACCCTCCACTCTTGGATTTCTCCAAAGGACTTTCGTTCAAAACAACCTCTTCCAACCTCCTCCTCTTCTCCATAAGATAAAATTCCTGTCCCTTGCCGGATTCCTATCCTACCTTGCTTGTCCCAAATTACAATTCTCCATTATTCCCAAATAAATCCATTTTGCTGGTAAAATAATCCACCGTTTTACTTTGGGGGTAATACCCTGCTAGCACCGATGCTTACCCTCTCAGCTCCTCAGGCCTTGGCTCAGAGGTGTCCCCTTCTTGATCCCCTCCTTAAAGCTATACCTCCTCTTTCCTCCCATCCCTGTACCTTTTTCCCAACTGAGGAATGCATGTCCAGGTTCCCCACCTGCCCCCGTGCTGCCCCAGCCCCACCGTTCGTGGAGGCTCAGGGCTTACTCACAGGTGATTTCATCCGGGGTGAATCCCAGGACCTTCAGGGACTCCAGCGTCTCGTGGAAGAGCTCCCGCTCCTGGCCAGGAGAGGATGATGGCCCGTTGGTCAGGAAGCGGTAGTTGGAGCAAGGCTCCAGGAGGAGGTCAGCTGCGGGGGTAATGAGTGGAGGCCGAGGTCAAGGATGAGCTGTAGAGTCAGACTCACATCCTGATTGCCACCCACGGGACAAGCGTTCACTTTCTCCACTGGGGACCTCGGTCTCTTCCTCTGTTAAATGAGTGAAGATCCTCTCCTCAAGGTTTGATGGGAAGGGCCGGGCGTGGTGGGGTTGCTTAGCCCTCATTGGGCCCTTTCGTCCTTCCAGAGATTGTCAAGTCCTGGAACTGCCCAGAGCAAGCAGGAGCAGGAGCAAAGGGGCTGCGGATGCCTGAGCTCGCAGAAGTCATGGGACAGCAGAGCTGGCAGCAGAAGGCCTGTGGGTCCTGCAGCCTTGTGGGGGAGAAGGGGGAGGCAGCCAAGGCTATGTGGGAAGGGGCCTGGCGACAGCAGGGGTCCGCCCGGAAAGGAGAACCCCGGACTTTCTTCAGCCAGAAGGTGGGAAGAGCAATGAGGAGACAGGAGGAAGCTCAGGCAGGAGGCAGAGGAAAGGCCATGGTGAGGCAGCAGGTGCAGCAAAGCCACACAAACCAGGACTGCCTGGATCGCCAGGACCTCGAGGCAGCAGGCGCTGCGGCAGGAGCTAGCGTCATGGCATCACAGGTTCGGGGTAAGCCCTGCGGTTTCAGAAGAGAAGGGGTGTGCGCAGCAGCCAGGGAGCCACGTGGCCGGGGTGGGCGAGACCCCGGAGGAAGCTGGGAACAGAGAGCCACAGGGTCGGTCAGCAGCATAGGGGCGGGGACAGCCGGCGCTCAGGGGCAGGTCCTGAGGACGTCAAGGTCATAGTGCGACAGAAACCTGGGGCAGTGAGCTCCGGGGAGAGGCACCAGAACCCACTGCCCAGCAGAAGCCTGACCTAAAGCAGGTGCTCATAAATCCTACTGACTGCCTCCTAGTTCCTCCTCCTAAGGCCCAGGGATGCCAGAGGCCCATGAGGGCCCCCCCACCCCGCTGCCTGCCCCCACCCTCCCTGAGAGCCCCAGTACTGACCTTTGAGCTGCTCCCCCGCGCCTCCCAGCAGCTGGTAGAAGATGTGGAAGCTGCACTCGTCCTTGGCCTGGCGGATGGCCCGTGACTTCTCCAGCAGGTCTGGGTGGCCGGGAGTCAAGGTTTCATAGGTGAGGAGCAGTGAGGGGAGCCCACCCAGCCCCCTCGGCCTGTGCTGCCCCCACCACCCTGTGAAGCCGTGGAGTTGTTCACAGCCCAGGCCTCGGTCATGTCACTTGAGCACACGTGTCTCAGTTTCCTTTTATGAACCCCGTGAATGAGCTGCCATGTGGGTAAATGAGTCACTATGTGTCAAACACCCAGAGCCCTGTCTGCTTGGTAGCCAACCCCCACAAGAAAATCTCTGGCCATTGTTAGCCTGCCGGCCTCAGTTTCCCTAGACGGACAGTGGGGCTATTGGCTCCTCCCTTCAAGAAAAGTCACATGGCATGTTTACACTCTAAGAATGGGCAAACCACCTTAAAGTAGAATAAAACACCAGCTAAGTTGTTGGTCCCTCCATGGCCCCGCTCACGGACCACACAGCGTCCCTTCAGCATAGCAGTTGGAATGCAGGACCTACCTCGGGGAGTCAGGCCCAAGATCTGCACACCATTGACCAAAAGCCCTGGCTCATTAATCTGCTTGTGCAAGGTGGGGAGGATGTGGGGGCGTTCCTCACAGACAGGGTGGGGTGGGGGGAAGCACACACACCAAGCCTCGGTTTCTTCTTCTGTTAAATGGGCTGACAAGGGGTGCTGGGACAAGGAATTGAGCACACAGAGAGAGCTCGCAGGACAGCACTAGGTGCAGAGCAAACCCTCAGGAAACGGGAGACGCCCATTTCCTTATTTGCTAAGGTCTCTTCCACCACATCTGCTTCCCAGCCTTCCCCCAGACCACAGAAGACTGAGGTTCTCAGACACCTCTGGGAAGGGGCACGTGGTTTACTGTTAATGCGGCTGATTAGTAATTACCAACAGAGAATATTAACATCGATAAGGACATTGCTAATTTGTTCCCATGGTGAACTCCTAATGACAGCAGCTCGTTTTGGAGTGCTTGCTACATGGCAGGTGCCAGGCGAAGAATTTGCCCCCCAATGCCCCCCAGTCCTCCAAGAGAGGATTCTATGAGCCTCCCTCTTCCACAGAGTGGGGGAAACAGAGGCACAGAGAGGTCAAGGAATGTGCTGTAGTTCCCTTGGCCTCCAAGTGGCATAGATAGAATTCAAACCTGGATTGATGTGATTTCTCCGCCGGCTCTCTTAAATTCTGAACTTCTGGAGCTCCCGTGCTTTATCTTTTAAATTCCTACTGAGCTGAGGGGTGCCTGGGGGGCTCACTCCATTAAGTACTTGCCTTAGACTTAGCTTGTGATTCCAGGGTCCTGGGATCAAGCCCCGCATCAGGCTCCTTGCTCAGCAGGGAGCCTGCTTCTCCCTCTCCATCTGCCCCTCTCCCCACTTGTGTGCTCACATACATCCTTGCTCTCTTTCTCTCTCTCTCAAACACAGTCTTAAAAAATAAATCCCTACTGAGCTTGCACATTGCCCACAGAGCAGGGTTGATGCCACAAGTCTGAGGTGGGCACGCCTGGGAAGCTGGATTTCGGGAGGGTTCCCAGCGCTCCTTGACTCCCAGGAGGGGCTCCCCACGCCTAAGCTGTTGGTGCATACAACGTGGTTTCTGCTGAAACCCCTGATTTCCCTTGTGGAGTCTGGAATTTTGGTACATGATAGGCCAAGGGCACTGAGGCCACCGGCCCCCACGAAGAACTCTGGGGCACTGACAGAGTCTCTGACAAGCATCCCTGGTGGACAACACCTCACACGTGTTGTCACATCTTGTGTGTGGCCCATCCTATGTGACTCCATGGGGAGGGGACTCTGGAAGCTGGCCCTGGTCTCCTCTACACTTGGCCCCACATGCCTGTTCCCTCTGCTGCCTGGGCTGTGTGTCCCCTCTCTGTGGTAAGCCACAGCCACTCCACCGCCCCACTGCAAGGCCACAGCAGTATGGCCCTCCTCCCTCCACCAGGGGGAGGGGGTGCTGCATCTATGCCTTCCCAAGGTTCCTTTCCCTTCCACAGAAGGGGAAACTGAGGCACAGTTTTTGAACATCAAGGAGCCAAGCTTCCCCGTGTTTGTGAACATCTGTTTCCTGGAAACAGTGAGATCCCAAGGGCCACCCTCCTCAGACACCAGGTTCCCCCCCGCAAGCGCTATGTGAGGATACAGGTCTCAATGTTGGCACCCACGATATACCCGGCCACGTCAAAGTTGATGCGGATGAATTTGCCCTGGGAAGGAAGGGGTCAGGAGTTAGCAGAGAGTCCTCTTCCACATTGGGGACCTGAAGAGCCCCCCTTACCCACACTCACCCCTCCCAGAGCATCTCAACTTTCTCCCTCCATCTGAACCCCACCCCAATTGTGAGGTCCCAGCCATGGAGAATCCAAGATCTGGGCCTCCTTGACTGCCTTCCTCAGGACCCAAACCCCCTCCTCCCTCAGACCCAGGGGTCCAGGTCCCCAACACCTCCTCCCTCAGGGCCAGGAGTCCAGACTCCCAGCCCCTTCCTCCCTCAGACCCAGCAGTCCAGGCCCCCGCCCCCGCTCCCTCAGACCCAGGAGTCCAGACCCCCAGCCCCTCCTCCCTTAGTCAGCCCCCACTTCTTGCCTCCCCTTAACCACCCCCAAAGCTCCCAGCTCCCAGCAGCCAGCCTCTGCTCTCCCCCAGCACTCACGAAGCGGGAGGAGTTGTCATTCTTCACGGTCTTGGCATTGCCAAAGGCCTCCAGGATGGGGTTGGCCTGGAGAAGCTGCCGCTCCAGCTCACCCTGTGGGGCGCGGGAGACAGGCTGTCAGTGACAAGGCTGGGGCAGGGGTCTGTGCTATGACCGGCTGCGCATGTGTGCGTGAGGGGCCTCCGTGCCTCTGCAGGTGGGCCTGCTCTTCCACACCCAGGTCTTGCCCTTCGTTGACTGTGAAGGGAACAAGTAAACCTCTCCAGGATTCACCGTGGAGTGGGAAAACAAAACACAACAAAATCCCGTGGCAGAGCAAAACCTACAATGTGACCCCATGAGTGAAAAGTACCTCGAGAAAAAAACACTACAAAACATGACTCCCACGTCTCCAGGTATAGATGTATGTTCGTAAGCATTTAGAGAAAGGTCTACGAGGATACACACCAAATGGTCGACAGCAGACACCACTCCAGGGGATGACGGAAAGGACAAAAGAGGGATTTCATTTTATCTTTTTCTGTTGTTGTTAAAAAAACACAGACTCATGGATTACTTGCAGGATTAATTAAGAAAAAAAAATCTATACCATCCATATAACATGCTTCAAACTGCCTGGCACATAGTACGCATTCAAGAGAGGGTAGCCTCCTTCCCCCAGTAGTGGGCTCCAAGAGAGGGACCCCACTCTGAACTTCCCTCCAGGCACCTCAGTGTCAGAGTCAGGAGCACAGTAGGTGTTCAGGAAACACCAATCCCCCTCCCCTCTTAGCAAGGTTCTCAAGGGCATCAACTGTTTCCTGAAGTTTCTGCACTAAATGGTAACATGGGCCCCAGGATGTGTCCGTGTAGGGCTGCTAGAAACCACAGCAGGGAGCACTGCAATGGTAGTACGGGGCCTGGCATACACGCAGTAGGGCCACATAAGCTGCAGCACAGCTCCCTGGCAGACACCGGGGTCCTGGGGCCTGCCTGCTGGGAAGACCGTGGGTTGGGCTGACCAGGTGGCCTAAGGGGTGGCGTGATTTGAGGTGATCCCCTGCTACTCACATAAGACAAGGTGCTGGCAGCCTGAGGAAGTCACGGGACACGAGACACGGACCGGGACACAGACCAGGACGCGGCACATGGAACGTGGACAGACACACAGGTGAACCAGTGGTGGTGGGGACAGAGGGGAGACATGAGGGGCTAGGGAAATCAGGCTTGTGGGGCAGGGTGGCCTGGGGGAGCCATATCGCCTGGGCTTGAATTCTCTCTAGCCCTTCCTGGGTGTGTGACCTCCAACAGCCAACTCACCCCAGACAGGCCTTAAGTTTCTCATCTTTAACACGGGAGAGCGACACCCATGCACTGGCGTGTTAAGTTCATATAAGCAGAGAGACGGGTCTTACAGATGCTCACTGGTGAAGGCAACTGGGAATTGTAGGTCCTTATATCAGGCCTGGAACCCAGTAGGTGCGCAGGGCTGTAGGCACCTCCCATGTACCTGGTGCTGTTCTGAGGAGCCACAAACTGGCCCGTGATTTTCCGTTTCCATCCTGCCTCCACTCCCAGCACTGTCTTGGGCACATAATAGGTGTGTGGGCAGCATGGGCAGCCAAAAAGAAGGCTCGCAGTTGTGGCCCTCCATAAGGGAGGCAGGGGGTTAGGGGGAAAAGCAGGGCCTCAGATGGGGGCAGGCACTGCTGGTGGCAGGGTCCTGAGTGTGTCCCAGGACAGGGCACTTACCGGTACACCAGGCTCCTTCCTGCCCTTTGGGGACGATGCCACATGGGCGAGATACTGGATGACCTTCTTGGTGTTTTCTGTCTTCCCAGCCCCAGATTCCCCACTATAGAAGGACACAAGTGGGAGAGGAAAAGGGTTGACAATGATGCCAGGTAAGACCTGCCATTCCAAGCAGAGCTACACCCAGCCAGAGCCCCACCTCCTCCAGGAAGTCCTTCAGGATTACTCACGTGCAGAGAATGGATTGATCTTCACGATCTGTAAGGGACAGAGGTCGACATATCACCTGGAGGGTTGCTGCTCTAGGGGGACCCTGACCTCTTTTACCCCACCCTTTTCAAGGATTAAGGAAAAGTTCCCCCACCCCCACCTCGCAAAAAGGTTTTTGTTTTTAATATTTTATCTGTCTATTTGAGAGAGAGCATGAGTGGAGGGGGCAGGACAGAGGGAGAAGTGGAAGCAGACTCCCCAATCAGCAGGGAGCCCGATGTGGGGCTCAATCCCAGAATGCTGAGATCACGACCCGAGCCAAAGGCAGACATTTAACTCACTGAGCCACCCAGGTGCCCCTCCACCCAAAAGGGTTCTGATGTGTGACACTCCAGGATTCTAACACCCCACCCCAACCCAGCTTCTTATTTGCTGTGTGACCCTGGCAAAGTAGCCCTCCCTCTCTCAAGCTGTTTCCTCACCTGTAAAACAGAAGTGGAAAACTCCAACTAAACAGAATGTAACTCATTCAACAAACTTCAGTGTGAGCCCCTCCTGGGGGTCCCCTTCTGCCAGGTGTGTGGGATGCCAAGACAGGACAGCAAGGTCCTGGCCCTAAGGTAAGGCTCAGACATTGACATGAACAGGCCACAGTATGGTAGTGCTGATGTCTGGTGACCTGTCGGTGGCCCTCTGTCCAGCAGAGAACACAGCATGCTTCCCACCATCCATCTCCGCCAGCACTCGCCCTGCATCTGACATGACTGATTACCTACTAAGTGCCAGGCACCTACAACAGTGGGAACTGGCAAAGTCCCTGCCTTCATGGGGCTTCTGCTTGAACTGGGGGACAAAAAGCACATAAAGTAAAAGTGAAGATGATTTGGAAGTTGGCAGTGTCTGCAGACATTTTTGGTTTGGTTCTTGCAACCAGAAGGTCCTATGAGTGTCTACTGAGACGAGTTCAGGGATGCCGCTGAGTACCCTACAATGCACAGAATGCCCTGTATAAAGAATCCTCCAGCCCCAAATGCCGATAGAGCCAGGATTAATCCCTAGTGTAACGAAGTAAAAAGACTGAGGAGGGGGAGGGCCAGGAAGGCTTCCCAGAAGGGGTGATGTTTCAGCTCAGGCCTAAAGGAAGAGGGTAGAGAAAGAGCGTTCCAGTCAGAGGACACAGCCAGGGCAAAGGGCCTGTGGTGAGACCAAGTTGGAACTGTCTGAGAGACAGAAAGGAGGTCAGAGAGGCTGGGGGACAAGGCAAAGCTGGAGATTGTGCAGATGGATTGGGAGACCATGATTAAAAGATCTGGAAGATTTGGGGGGCACCTAGGTGGCTCAGTCAGTTAAGCATCCGATTCTTGATTTCGGCTCAGGTCACAAATTCAGGGTTATAAAATCGAGCCCCACATTGGGCTCTATGTTCCGCAGGGAGTCTGCTTGAGACTCTCTCTCTCCCTCTGCCCTTCTCCCCTCCCCCCTCAAATAAATAAATACATATTTTTTAAAAATCAGGATAGTTTTTAAATGGGGCAGGAGGTCTCTAGCAGGTGGTTTTAAGCCAAAGGGAGAGATGCATTCAGCCTGGTTTGGGAGCCATACAGATGTGGGTTCAAGGCCCAGTCTCCCCCCTGTCTTGCTATGTGACCTTGGACCAGTCTCTGAAATGCTCTGTGCCTCAGTTTCCCCATCTCAAAAACAGGGCTCAAACAGCCCTTACCTCACAGGGCTATAGTCAGAACTCCAAGAGAAAGTCCAACAAAGTTTTTATATACTAGTTAGCACATAACATTGTTTTGTGGCCCATTTTCTACCAGGACCTGAGCCCTGGGGTCTGGGATCTCACTCTCATATCTTTGACTCTCTCATACCCAGCACAAAGAAGCACACACGGTAGGAGCTCAAATTGTAGTTGGTTGAATGAATCGCATTCTGTTCAGCTGAGGCTTATTGTCTCCATTTTACAGATGAGGAAAGAGACTCAGAGAGGTACAGCTGCTCTGCAAGGGTCACACAGCAAGCAAAGGGCTGAGTTGGGGTGTGGTATTAGAACCAGGTGAGTCACACAGAAAAACCCACAACACCCAGCCCAGGGTGAGGATGGGACACACAGTGTGACCTATATAGAGGAAGGTGGAGGTCGGAAACCCTGGGTTCAAGACCCACCTCAGCCATCTACCCACCAGTGGGACTGCAAGCAGTGTTGGTGCTGCTCGGTGCCTCAGTTTCCCCAACTGGAAACCAGGGATAATGATCACACCTTCTCTCTAGGGTTGCTCATCATGAGTTTAAATGTGTCAATCCATGAACAGTGCTCAGCACAGAGCAGCCTCTCACCCCTGCTTTACTGTTTATTTATTTAATTATTCCTAAGATATGATAATGCATGTATATTAATGGCTAAAAATCATAAAAATAAGTAGATACCAAATCAGATTAAACAACCAAAGGAAAGAAGTGTCACCAATGATCAAATATAAATTTATACCGTGAATTCAAATTGTGGCCTATAAGCGTGCTCTGCATAATGCGAGTATAACGATATACTGGATACTACACCAGTGGTTCTCAAACTTTGTGCCAGCATCCGGATCCCCAGAGGGAGCCCAGGGATCTTGTGAAACTCCCAGTTTCTCTGACTTCACGGGTCTGGAGCGGGGACCCAGTTTGCATTTCTGCTAAGTTCCTAGCTGACGCCGATGCTCACTGCGCTCCAAGAACCTCGGCACTGAGCATTATAAATGCGTCATTATGACCCACAGTAGAACTACAGCACAGGACATGTGATACAGGTATAACACACACCGTATAAATATATTGCTGCAAAAACCAACCATAAATGAAAAAAACAAAAACAAAAACAAAAATATATTGCCACATATCATTGTATGTCATATGATAGTAAGACATAAGTTTTTAAATATTTATTCTGCATTTAATTATAAACCAAATGTTAAAATAGATATGTAAAAATTTATAATAATGACATTATGTATAGTACATGTGAGTTACGTTGTTTTGCCAGGACATCCTCATACAACCTGCTCAGCTCTCCCCAGTGACCCACACTGCCCACCACCTAAGGGACTGTCTTTGATTCCACGACAATGTGGATCACATCAACCACCTAAGTGCTGAACAAATGAACACTAACAATCACTGTCTCAAGAGAAAATTTTGCAGAAGCCTGGCCTCAACTGGCTTCCAGATGATACTGCAGAGAGAAGGGGTAAACAAGGAAACAAATAAGATGGGGACCCAGAACTCATCCACTCAGCCCTTCCTCCTGCCCCATGAAAAAGCCTGAGAGTCTGAAATTCTTGGTCTGTTGTCTTATCTCAACCCCCAGAATAGCCCCCACCTTGAAGAGACATGTCCCAGCCCCACACTCACCCTGAAGCATGCTGCGGTAGGCTCCCTCAGTCACTGCATACACGTGGGGAGGCACCTCGTGGCGCTTCTTGCCCCGGTACATCTCCACAATGGCCTCCGTATAGATGGGAAGCTGCTTATATGGATTGATGACCACACAGAAAAGGCCAGAGTATGTCTGCAGTGGGCAAGAAAGGAGAGGGCCTCAAGTGCCTGTCTGAGGCCCAGAGGGCAAAATGGGAGTGCTGTGTACAGCTGGGCAGGTTGCACACTGCACAAGGATGCAGTTCATATTATGACAATGTAGATTTGACCTCATATCATGTGGTTCGTATCATGACAATGTAGATTGTGACAAAGACATTCAGGCTGATGGTGGAAGAGAATCTTTCCCTATTGCACAAAGGTGCTGTAAGGATAACGATTCACCCTGAGAGAGAACGCAGCCTTTGCAGCCAGCCAGACTTGGGTCCCAGCCTCCTACCACCTGGATGCACACACACATAAAATGACCACATGTGCACTCATCTGCTTACTCACTCTCTCTCTAATGGCAGAAGTCTGGCAACGACCCTCATACACGTTCTTAAAATGGATCCCTACGATACTTGCAGTGAACAGATTCAGAATTCTCTCCAAAGCATTATCAAATAAAGAACACAAGGTGAGGACTGTTTGCACTGAGAGAGGAGGAATAGTTATATTTGTATGTATTTGTTTAAATATGCATAAAACACCCTCAGAAGATACCACAGTTCCTGAAACGTGACAGGAACAAGTCTGTGGTTTCTACCGAGACTCAGGCCCTGCTTACATGCTCATGGGAGGAAATGCTAACTTTTGGGCTCAAGGTGCCTGAAAAGAAAGATGCAATTTGTCTTGCATCCAAGTTCGTGGACTCCCTGAATTTGTGCTGACACCCGATGGGCCCAGGATTCAGCTCACACAGAGGCCCTCAAGCCATGGAGAGGCAGTGAGGATAGCTAGATAGCTAGCTGGTCACCCCACTAAACCAGCCCAGAGAGCTCACGGGCTAAGCTAGCTGGCATTGGCTAGCCAAGAGCCAGAGAGGTAGGTGCCTAGTGGCCTCCCTAGTTAACGATTAAACTGCGTAGCTACTCGGCCGGCCAGCCAGCCAGCCAGCTCCTTAGTGGGTTAGTAGTGGGATCCCTTTAAGCTCCCTGGACTGCTTGGGCTTCTCAAGCAGAGCAGGGTGTGGCCACCAAGGGCTGTCCGGCTCCCAGGTGCCAACCTGTTAACGGCGGGAGGGTGGGTGACCAGCCGGGAGCCGAACAACCGGTTTGCTGGGTGTCTGCCCTCCCTGCCTTGAAGAGCTGCTCCTGGGAGCTCCGGCTGGCAGAGGGCGGGGCAGCCAGGCCACATTCCCCAGGAGGGTATCTCATGGCTGCTGGCGCCCCGGCCCCCACTCCTGGCTGGCGGAGGAACCCACTCCCCACGCCACCCTCCCACCTCAGCCCCCTCCTGTCAGCCACACCTTGTTACCAGGACGACACCCCCCCCCACCCGCCCCACAGCAACCTGAGCTGGCTGCTAAGGCCGGGGAGCAAAGGGCGGAAGCTGGTGCATGCCGTGAGGGCTGGGGACACCTGAGTCAAGGGGGCAGAGCTGGGGACACCCATGTGGAAGGGTCTAGAGTAGCTGCCCAGCCCTTAGGGCTCTGAAGCCGTCCAGCCCAGTGACTCTCTCCACAGTCTCGGTTTCCTTCTCACCTCATTACAGAGGCTGTGGGGATTAAGGGAGATAATGAATAAAAACCAGCCAGCCCAAGGCGTGGCCCATAAAAGGCACTCCAAGTGTGGATCCCAAGACTCTCCTGGTACCCATGCCCTGGGAGCTAAGCGCTCACTCAGACTTCGAAGCTGTGTGATCCTGGGCTTCCCACTATGTATGGGATTTGCCCTCCCTGAGCCTCAGTTGCCAGCCCTGGAAAATGGGCTTTTAACCCTGACCACCTAGAAAGATTCTAAGCATGGTGTGTGCTCAAACATATGGGTTCCCTTCCTGCCTAAAGCATCGGGGCAAAGGGACTGAGACCCTCAGGGACTCCAGGCCAAATAGGAAATTAGTGGCAGAAATGGGTTTCCAGAGGTCTGGACACCATACCCACTGGGCAAACGCTGGCTTCCCCATCATTCGCCAGCCAGTCAAACCAATACCTACAAAGCCCGGGCCTAAGACAAGCAGGGTGTAGCTTGATCACACCTCTAACACTTTCTGGCTGATGGCTGCAGCAGGCACCCTGAGCTTTCTGGAACTCACTTTCTCATCAAACGGGGAAAGGAACAGCACTTCCACAGAGGGTGGCTGGGAACCAACCACAGGCTGGTCTTGCACGTACACAGCATGACAAGGGCCCTGGAGGACCACGCGCGCTGTTAACTACTGCAGGGCCAATGGCTTCCCCTCTCCCAGGTGGGGGAATGGGTGCTAATTCCGACCTCACAACCATGTGTGGAGAGGGGAAACCAGGCACTCACTAGGTGCTGATGGTTATTCTTCAGGCCCAATTAGCTTCCTGTCTAGTCTTGTGAAATCTTCCATCTCGCTTCCATTTGTGAAATCCAGGGGAATGGTTTGGGCCAAGCGAGGCCTCTTCCCCAGGGTTTGCAAACGCGAGCGAGGACTCAGCGGGGGTCTGTGTGGCCTGGAGAAGGTTCCCAGCCCCATTCAGGGCTAGACACCCTTCAATTCTAACCCCGCCACTGCCACCTCAAGCCGGGGGACCCTGAGCCAGCCACTAGCCCTCCAGCCATGGTCTCCTCCTTCCCAAACGGCAGTCAGACCTCATAAAAATATTCTGAGCTTGTGATTTGTGACCCTTAACAGGGTGGATATTGGGGCTGCTCTGTTTATTTTTATATTTTGATATATCTCATCACTGAGTTAAATGTTTTTATTACTCCCAACAGTTTCAATGGGTTTTTTTCCTCCCCCTAAATATAAAACAGCACCTTTCCTTTGAGGGTGTTAGCTAGGTATTTAAAGATTTTTCTTGGGGGGGGGGGGTCAGTGCAAGGTGGGAAGACCCCAGCTCTCTAAGCTGCTGTTCAGAGTGTGATTCTGAGGCTAGCAGCCTGGGTTCAAATCCGACCCCGACTCCTTCCTGTCTGGGTGACCTGGGATCCAAGTCACTTGAGATTCCTGAACATCAGGTGACAACAGCAGTCCCCAGCCCAGAGGTGCGCTGATAACCCACAGGTAGCACTTAGAACAGCACTTGGCACATGGTAAGGGCTCAATAAATATTTGCTAGCCACCATTATTATTATTTTTCATTATTATTGTCGACATTCTTTGTCAATCTCTTTAATCCTGTTTGCTCTAATAACGCTCTGGCTGCCCATTAGAACCACCCTGGAAGCCTATTAAAAATGCCATTGTCCATGCCACAGCCCCAGAAAGCCTGATTTAAACTGGGGAGGGTGGGGATTGGGTGCTAATACTTTTAAAAAAATTCCCCAGGCGATTCTAAGTGCAGGGGCAGGCTTATGAACCACAGCCACGGCCCCTCCCTACTCCACCTGTTCTCTGTAGAGCTTAATAATGTGAGCGATACTCAAGGCTCAAAAGACAGGCGACCACCAGAGTCAACCTCACTATTGTCAATCCCATCTTTATCTTGAGAGGCACCACAGCAAAGGGATGGCACCTGCCGCCGGACCACCCAGGTCCACCATGTCCCCCTGGGTGACCTTGGTCACGGCACTTGACCTTTCTGGGCCTCTGCGTTTGTTCTGTCTAAAACAGGGACAAAATGCTTTCTAATTGGGAGAGTGTATTGAGACAAGACATTTAAGAGTGCCTAGTGCCTGCTTCATAAATGTCAGTGTTTATTGTTAGGAAATCTCTCCAGGCCTCAGTTTCCTTTTTGATTAAATGGAGCTAATAATAGGCTCTGCTTTGTGTACAGTGAAAGGAAGTGAATTAATATATGGAAGGGAATTTAGGACAGGGCCTGGTGTGCAGTTTTCCACCCTCGGTGATTGTCATTAATTAGTATGACAGACCCATATCCCTTTCTCAAAACGCTTTGATGTGTTCTATTTGAGAATTTGGAATTTTTCACACTTTAGGAAAATAATAAGGTGTATGACATTCTGGGACACCCTCAGTGGCATCTGAGGCCATTCTGGCAACCTAATAATTTATAATTTGGCCACTACGTGTGGGAATAGTTGCACAGCGCAGGATCCCAAGCAGAAAGGGCTTCGCGCTTCTCATGCTGGGGGCTGACACCCAGCTCCCCACCCCCAGAGCCATGCCCTTCCAGCGGGCAGCCACTCACGTAGATGAGGCCCGAGTAGTACCGCTCACGGAGATTGTGCAGGACGGAGGCCTCGTTGAGGCAGGTGAGCTCGGCCATGTCCTCGGCCTTGCTGAACTTGGGCGGATTCATGCGCTGGATCTGGTCCCGTGGCAGCCGCAGCCTCCGCCCGCTCTCCGCCAGTTCCACCTCGGCCTCCACCTCGCCCTCGTGCCGCAGGGCTGCCGCCTCGAACCCATGCAGCTCCGAGGGTACCCACACCAGGCGCCGCGCCGTCCACTCCACCTGTGGTGAGGTGCCGGCGCCCCCGGGTGAGCCACCCGCTCCCGGGCCACTGGGCGCGAACAGATACGGCTGGGCGGCCTCCGGCACTGGACCGGGCCTGAGGGGCGCCTTCCGCCCGGGCACCGACAAGGTCACTGCCGCCATGATCTGCAGGGGAGAGAAGGGTGGTGGTCAGCCCAGATCACACCCCACCTCCTACCCTGGGCAGTCCCCACCGCCTTTCTTCACCAGACCTCTTTTTACACATCTGCAAAACGGGCCCACGGACCTCCTTTACCAATTCCATTCATTCATTCAATAATTATCTAATAAGCCTGGCTGGGCCAGGCATCCTTCAAGGCATTGGCCATACAGCCAGGAAGAAGCGAGCAACAGGGGCGCCTGGGTGACTCAGTGGGTCAAAGCCTCTACTTTCGGCTCAGATCCTGATCCCAGGGTCCTGGGATCAAGCCCAGCATTGGGCTCTCTGCTCCGCAGGGAGCCTGCTTCCCTTCCTCTCTCTCTGCCTGCCTCTCTGCCTACCTGTGATCTCTGTCTGTCAGATAGATAAATGAAATCTTAAAAAAAAAAAAAAAAGAAGAAGAAGAAGAAGAAGCGAGCAACAGATCCCTGCCTACATAAGGCGTTTGCATTCTAGTCCAGTGCTGTCCAGTATGGGAGCCACTGTCCCACACAGCTACTGGGAAATTGAAATAGAGAATCCAAACTGAGATGGGGGTTCTAAGTACAAGATACATAGCAGATTTCAAAGACTTGGTACAACAAAAAACTCATTAGTATTTTTTATATTTGGTGATTGATACATTGCAATGATAGTTATTTTTAATATACTGGATTAAATAAAATATATCATTAACATTAATAACCCTTGTCCCTTTTGAGTTTTTTCCATTTTTAATGTGGCAACTACAACATTTTAAATTACACAGTTGGCTTGCATTCTATTCCTACTAGATAGTGATGCTCTAATGCCAGGAGACAGATAAAAAGATAAATAAGTAAATTATATAGTATGTTAAGGGTGATAAATGCCAAAGAGAAAAAGAAAGCAGGGAACAGGGGATGTTAGGATTGAGGGCTGCTGCAGTTTTAATGGGGATGGCCAGGGAAGGCCTCTCTGATGTGGTATTTGAATAAAGACCTGAGGGAGATGAAGGGAGTGAGCCATGGGAATGTTGAGAGGTACAGCATTCCAGGCTGGGAGAAGAGCCAGTGCAAAGGCCCTGAGGCAGAAGTATGCCTGTGTGTCTGTGGCATTGTGAGAAGTCAGTGTGGCCAGAGCCAAGTAAACAAGGGGGAAGAGGTGGTAGGTGAAGTAAGATCGGGGACCAAGAGCACCAGACTGGGCCATGAAGAGGACATCAGCCCCTTAGATGTGAGCCCTAGGAAGGCGTCAATCTGATCTCAGTCACTCGGGTTCCCTGATCCCTCTGGCCTACCCCACAACTGCAGAACAGACTCAAATCTCATGTCTTAGTTATCAGTTCCTTCCTTCCCTACAACCCACCTTCTTTTTCTCTATGATGAGGAGAGTGGCCCCATTCATTTACTTCTGCATTCACTCAACATTCACTCAACCAGATGTCCAGATGCCAGGCTCTGCCCGGAGTGAGAGTCTGGGGACCCTGAGATGCTTCAGATGGGGCCCTGCCTTGAGAAGCTCCTGGTCTGGGGGTGAGGCACCTCTAGTCTCAGTTGGCCACAACCCGGTGTGACCTGTGTACTGTAAGGGAAACACAGGGTGAGCCAGAATGGGCTAGACCCCTCCTGGCCCTCAAAGGCCCCAAAGAGCAGCAGCAAATAGCCCACACCAATTTCAGGGCAGTCTAAGCACCAGTCACGACAAATGCCCTCTCTGTCCCCGCCTGTGCCCTGTTCCTGAAGAAGTCTGCCTCTATTCTCCCCTCTCACTGCAAACATCTGTACGAGTCACAGGAATACCCGAATTTTTGTCTCCCCCACTCAATGTTTCTGCCTCTGCCCTCCAGGACCCCCACCTCCAACGTACCCACACACCCAGCTCCCCCTGAGACATCCCCACATCTGTCCCATCAGGCTCTTGGCTCTCCCTCAGAGCCTCTCCCACCTGGAAACTCGCCTCCACACCACACATCCCACTTTCACCCATAGCCCCTACACAAGCCCCAGCCCTTGGTCCTGGCGATCTCAGGCCTCAAACGGATGGCTTCTGCCCTCAAGCAGCAAGGTTCTCCCCCGCCACACACACACCCACTCCCCAGGCTCCCAATTGCCAAGGCTAACCACGGGCCTTCAGTGCAGCCCTGATCCACCCAGAGCCAAGCCCCATCCCCGGGACTTTGCCCCTACCCTCACCCTACCCCACCCACCAACTTCCCTCTCAGCCTGTGGCCTTTGACCAGGAAAGGTTTGGGAATTTTTGTAATTCGCAGGCCCTATGCCTCCCCTCCCTAGAGCCAGGATTCTGGGCCCCCAGTCCCTCCTCCCTTGGACCCATGAGCCCGGGGACCCCCTCACCTTAGGGCAGCTGGGCTAGAGGTGAGGATGACGGGACATCCAAATCCTGAGGACTGACAGCATCCCTGATGTGGGGGGGGGGGCCGCAGGCCTTGGTTCCCAATGGCTGAGCCCCTCCGGCAGCCCCGCCCTCCTTAGCCGACAGGATCACCTCTGCCTGGGCTCATTACTGTCACCGGGACAGGTGCTTTCACCTGCCCTGGGAGGGGCAGAGACTGCTGGGCTGGAAAAGGAAAAGGAGCCAGGGATCCGCCCCTGGGGCAGGGGCTGGGCCCTTGGCATCCAGCCCTCTGACCTCAGCCTAGTGCTAGTAGTATTCAAGAGTCCCCTCAGTGGCCAGACCCGGAAATCTGGGCCCCCAGCCCCTCCTCCCTCAAACCCAGGGGTCCGGCCCCCAGCCCCCTCCTCCCTCAGATCCAGGAGTCAGGGCACCCAGCCCTTCCTCTCTCAGACCCAGGAATGCGGGCCTCCAGCCCCCTCCTTCCTCAAGACCAGGAGTCGGGCCCCCCAGACCCAGTATCCTGGCCCCAGTGCCTTTGTCCCTCAAGGCCTAGAAGCCCAGGCTCCCAGTGCTGTCCTCACTCAGACCTGGGATTCCTGGCCCCCAACTCCCCTCCTCAGATCCAGGAATTCGAGCGCCCAACCCCCACTTCCCGGAGACCCAAGCGCCCTGTGGCCGCCCCCTTAATCCGCGAATCCTCGGGGCTACCTGGGGCCGCCGGCCGTGCGGGAATCCAGAAGATGGGAAGGGGGCACGGGAATCCCCAGACCGATTGAGCTCTCAGGTGCGACTACCTCCGCGGTCCAGCGCGGGGCGGGGCCACGCCGCGTCACCCGGAGGGAGCCCAGCTCTGATGTCACTCAGCACCTGCCCCGCTCGGGGGGAAGGGGGCGGGTCCTGGAGCTGCTAAAGCCCTTCACAGGAGGATGGGGGGGGGGGAGGCGGAAGAGTCCTCTGCCAGGTGGGCTGCAGTGGCAGCCCCAGGCGCCCCTCCTCCTCCCGGGAGGCTAAAACCAAGGACACGCGCAGCGGAGAGGGCTGAAGACTCCCGGGTTCGAATCCCGCTCAAGCTTTCTGGGCCTCAGCTTTCCTCTGCGTGAGTTGCGGCCAGAGAAATTAATAAGATGACGTGGGAGAAAAGGCCCCCAGCCCAGTGCTTAATAAACAAGCAGTGCCTCACGACATCGTCTGATCTTTCTGAGCCTCAGTTTCCATAACGTCAGAAATGGGACAACACAATCCACAGAGAGTATTGAGAGTACCAAAGAAGATCACAAAGTGTTATTCTGGCCTCCAGAGCTTCGGTTTTCTCATAGGTGGAATGAGAACTAGGGAGGGGTAAGCGCATCTAATCTGTGCCAGTGTTTTTCTACGTTTAGAACAGCTCTCCGGGTTTTAATTCATAGAATGGTCTCAAAAACCAATGTGAGAGGCACCTGGGTGGCTCAGCTGTTAGGCATCTGCCTTCAGCTCAGGTCATGATCCCAGGGTCCTGGGATCAAACCCCGCCTGGGGCTCCCTGCTCAGCGGAGAGTCTGCTTCTCCCTTTCCCTCTGCTGCTCCCCCTGCCTGTGCTGTCTGTCTGTCTCTCTCTGTCAAACAAAACAAAACAAAACAAAAAACAATACGATGAGGACGATCAGCCTCCCCATTTGTCCAACGAGGAAAGTGAGGCACGGAGAGGGGAAGTAATGCGCTGAAGGGCACAGTCAGTAAGAGGGAGAGCTGGGATTCAAGCTCATACCGTTTTATGTCATTCTAAAGAGGAATCTGGGTACTCAAAGGGATCAGTTTCCTCTTCCTCGTTGGTTAACTCTATCGAACCTGCTTCCACATCTCCACCACAGGGCCACAGCCGGCCTTAGCGGACTATTATAAGATTAAAAAGGTTAAGGGACCCAGCACACAGCCTCCAAAGTGTTAGTCGCAACCCCTTCTCTCTTCAGTCACTGCCTCTGTTCAGCCTCAGTTTTCCCCTCCCTGTAAAATGGGTACAGTATAACCCCTCTCGAGTTAATATAAATTTACTTGTAAAAATAAAAGCGCCCGAGTACATGATAAGTGCTCAAATATGTCTTTCCCTACCCTTCTGTCTCTGCAAGTCGTGACCCCTGTCTCTGGGCTGCAATTTTTACACGTGAGAACCGAGACACGTTATCTGGAGGCGGAGGGCTGAAAGCCATGACTCAGGTATTAGAGCGTCCAAGGTCCCAAAGCGAGCCTCAGTTTCCTCGTCTGCGGAATAGGCCCGGGACCCCCAGGGAGGACCCGGACCCGGCCTTTCACACAGTAGGAACTCGAGTTGGGGGTGAGTGTAGACGCCCCGCCCCCCCCCCACCCCGCCGCTGTCCCGCTGAGTGCCCAAGGTGAGTGGCCGCGTCACCGCTTCTCCCCAGCCGCCCGCGCCGGCCTTCGGGGCTCCTGTCCGAGGTCCCTAGGCTCCAACCTCCCCAGGCCCAGTCCCGCTCCGCCACCTCCGGCGGGCTGCGAGCCCCAGGCACTCACCGGCTTCCAGGGCCGTCCTGAGGCTTCGGCCTGGGGAGAAAGAGGGGCGGGCCCACCAGGAGAGCCCCGCCCACATGAGCACGGCAGGGGCCAATCGGCCCCCGCTGCGACAAAATACGGCCCCGCCTGTGGGGGATGCTCCCACCAATCAAGATCAGAGGCTGGCGGGCCGGACCAATCAGAAGTTGTCGGAGTGTGCCAGCCGTGGGAAAAGAACGGCGCCGGAGTGCGGAGCCAGGCAGCGCGGTCGTGGGCAGGACCCCAGGCCTGACGGGCAGGGGAGGCAACCAATGGAGAGCTGCGGGGGGCGGCCGGGGGCGGGAGGCCGGCCAGAGGGACACCGGTGAATGCACCGCTTTGTGCATGCAGCATGAATGGGGGCCTTTGTGAGGGCCGGCGTGGGGGGGCAGCTGGAGGCCGGAATGCCTGGGTCCCTCGGGAGCCGGCGGGCAGGAGAGACGGGAGAGAGAATTCACTTTTGTGGAGCTCCGACCGCGTACCAGGCCCTCTCTCGGAGGTGTGGGCGATACCGTCAGTAATAATGATCATTTATTGAGTGCCCAATGCATGCCAGAAGCTATGCTAAGCGCTTTACCTGCATGATCTCATTTAATCCTTACAACTACCCCTTGGAATTAAGATCATCATCTTCCAGATGAGGTAAACCCAAGCTTAGAAAGAGGGTGTTAATTGTCGAAAGGCATGGAGCTGGCAGGTGGCAGAGCAAGGGCTTGGATCCTGCCAAATTTGACTTCAGAACTGGTGCTCTTAACCACCATGATATACCCAAATGGTAGTTAATGCTTCCCAATTTACAGATGGGAAAACTGAGGCTCAGGTAAAGACAGATAACTTCCCAAGTTCACAAAGCAAAGGCCCCACTGGACCCTGAGGTGGAGCCCACCTCTGAAGCTAGTCTGTTGCTGGAAAGCCCTGCATGGTTGATTTCTGAGCCGTGCCCCCGCTTTATGGGTGTGTACCAAAGCTCCTGAAGGAATGAACAGCTGGGGTGGCCTGTCAAATTGTATTGAGACTGTACCCCTCCTCTGCTCAGAAACTTGTGCTTCACGGCTCCATTTCAGTAAAAGCTGAAGATCTCATTGTGGCCCACAAGGCCCTGTGTGATGTGTCCCCTCGGGCCCTCTCTGATCTCACTTCCCTCTTCTCTCCCTGTCACTCCTCTCCAGCCACCCTGGCCTCCTGGGTGTTTCTCAGTTCCAGAAAAACTCCCCATGCATGGCCCTGCCTCAGGGCCTTTGCATTTGCTGTTTCTTCCAGCAGGAATCCTTCTTCTCTCCCCCCACCCCACGCCAAACCGGGTTCTGCATGAATATCTGCCTCTCTTCAATGTCAGGTCTCCTACAATGTCACCTGCTTCAGCAGGCCTGTCCTGATAATTCTGTATAAACCAATTCCCCTCATCACTCTCTCCCCTGACTTTGCTTTGTTTTTCCTCATAGCACTGGCAGTATTTATGCATTTATCTGTTTATCATCCGTCTCCTCACCAGAATATAAGTCCCAAGAAGGCAAGGGTCTTTGTATTGTTCAGTGCTAGATCCTCAGGGCTTGGCATACAGTAGGTGCTCAAGGTTTTGTTGAATCCATAGTAACAAATCCTTGCATTGTGTGAACTAAATGAGTTAAAGCATGCAAAAAGCTAGTGTGCTGCTGACATCAGGAAAGGGTTGAATAAACAGTAATTATTAGGGGCGCCTGGGTGGCTCAGTGGGTTAAGCCGCTGCCTTCGGCTCAGGTCATGATCTCAGAGTCCTGAGATCGAGTCCCGCATCAGGCTCTCTGCTCAGCAGGGAGCCTGCTTCCCTCTCTCTCTGCCTACCTCTCCATCTACTTGTGATTTCTCTCTGTCAAATAAATAAATAAAATCTTTAAAAAAAACAGTAATTATTATTACAGTTGTTACTCCTTGCCCTACAAACCCTTCTGATAGCATGCAGGAGAGAAACAACAACAGAGAGAGAGAATGTCTACCACGAGGGAAAGAAGCCAGAGAAAGGGAAAGGTTGAGAGGTAAGAGACAGGGATCAAAGATGCAGGAAGAGGAGATGGAGTTGGGGTGACAGATATAGGAGCAAGAATCCAACACCCAACGCATTTACTTGGCAATGGCAAAGGCCATTATCCCCATTTGACTGATAGAAAACTAAGGCTAAAACAGATGAAATTCTGTGTACTTATGGGTCCCAGGGAAGAATGTGTGAACTGGGACACCACAGAAATTCAAACAGGAAAGGCTCTGGCACTCGCATTCTAAACATATTCTGCCTGATGACTGGTGATGTCATCAATGCCGGTGAGGGTTAAATCTACCTGGCAACTGGTGATGTCATTATTCCCACTAAGGGTCTAAATTGGAGATGTCATTAGTTCTCAATCTGTAGGGTAACGGATGACATCACTGATTGGTAATAATGAGCTTCCTTTCGCTGAGGTTGTTCTATGAGCTGCATGCCTGTACTAAGTGAGCACTTTAATAGCTGGTGATAGATATTTAGCACTTACTATGTGCCCGGCACAGTGCTAAGTATATTAAGTATATTAATGTATTAATATATTTGTATTAAATGTATTATGTATTAAACTCTAAGTATTAGGTACTAGTGTCATACCCATTTTACAGATGAGGACACTGAGAGAAGGCAGCCCAAGATTGGACAGCTAGAAATCATCAGAGCCCAGATTTGAACCCAAGCAGTCTGGCTCCTGTGCTTGGAATGTGAATCACTATGAAACTACAGGAGAGTGGCCAGGACCCAGGAAACCAATTCAGAGCCCTCCATCTGTCTTCCATTCCAAGTCTGCCACTGAGGGTCCTCAGGAGAAAACCCAAATTCATTCCCTTGACAGTCAAGGCATCTCCACCAGGCATCCATCTCCACCCCGCACTAGAATTGTCCCCGTTAAGTTGCGAGCCTAGGGCTGTCAGGGGCCAGATATGACTCTACTGTGGGTATAGCAAAAGCTGTACTACAGAGGGGTGAAAGTAGGGGTGATAGAATATCAGGAAGGATGTATCAGGGACAAAGGAAATGGGAACAAAGAAGCATTCCAAGTTCCCAGACAAGGAGAGGGATTTCCGCAGGCCGGCACAGACCTTATTATTCTTAATTCATAATTGCCTTGTTATGCAGAATCTGAATAATGGGCAGCACAGGTGTGGGATAAAAGTAATCAGGGAGCTAAGTTCATAGACCAAAGTAAAATGTTGGAGCTGAGAGGGGAGGAGACAGGAGAACCAGCGAGGGGGTTGCTCCATATAAGAGAATCTAGGGGGACTTTTTTGGTAAGATTTTATTTTTAAGTAACTCTACACCCAATGTGGGACTCTAACTCACAACCCCAAGGTCAAAAGTCACATGCTTTACTGACTGAACCAGAAAAAAAATTGGGGGAGCAGCTCCTGTGCCTAGTGGGAATAGCAGTTTTACTTTCTCTTTTAATTGATTTTTTTTTTTTTTACTTTTTAAAGAGTTATATATTTATTTGTTTGTTTATTTATTTAGAAAGCAAGCGGTGGGAGGGGCAGAGGGAAAGGAAGAGAGAGTGTCAAGCAGACTTCCCACTGAGCACGGAGCCCCAGGTGGGACTCGATCTCACAACCCTGAGATGGCAACCTGAGCCAACGCCAAGAGCCACGGTGTTCCAAGTCTTACTAGTGAAAAAAGAAGGGACAAAGAGCATGCTAAATGTACAATGGGTCCTGACTATAATCCTGCCTGGGACCTTTTCTCTCTGTGGTAAGGATCTGAATGGTTCCAGTATTTTATTTTTGGTTGCTGGGCTGTTGTTTTTCTGCATGTGATTCAGAGCTAGAAGTAGCTCTGAGACAAGGGCATGCTGGCGGCCTCTTGAGGGTCAAAGATGAATGACGGGTCCAGTTCTGCAACCTCAAATATTTACTGAGCGCCTACTATGTGCCAGGCCTATTCTAAAGCAGGAGTCAGCACACTTTTCTTCTGGAAAGGGCCAGACATATTTTCAGCTTTGAGGGTCACGTCGTCCCTGCTGTAACACTTGGTGCCCTTACAGCAGGTCAACCACAGTAGATAATACGTAAATGATGTGTCTGGCTGTGTTTCCCTAAATCTTTGCTTACACAGACAGGACGTGGGAGGATCTGACCTGTGGGCCAGAGTTTGCAGACCCCTGTTCTGGAAGCTGAGGAAATGGAGGTTACAGGGACATAATCCCAGCCCTCATAGAACTCAGAGCATGATCTACTACACACAGGCAGAGAGAAACTGCTCACACCTAAGTTAGATCCCATCCTTCCTCTGCTCAAAATCCACCCCTGGCACCAGTCTCACTCAGTTGAAGCAAAGTCCTCACCGGGGCTCACAGGCCCTACACCATCTGGCCCCCTTTGTCCCCTCTCTGACATCATCTCCTGCCATCTCTCCATGGCTTCCTTTGCTCCAAACACACCCGACTCAGCCCTGCCTCAGGGTCTTTGCATATGCCATTCTCTCTACTGGTATGCTCTTCCCCTAGCTAACCATGTGGCCCCCTCCTCTCTTTCTAGTCTTTGCTCAGATACTACCTTCTCTGTGAGGACATTTCTGAGCACTTTTCCCCCTGGACTCCTGATACCTCTCACCTGCTCAGCCTATTCTTTCTTTTCTTCCTTCTTTCTCTCTTTTTCCTTCCTTCCCTTCTCCTCCCCTCCCCTCTCCTACCTTCCCTTCCCTTCCCTTTCCCTTTTCCTTCCTTCCTTCCTTCCTTTCACCATAGTATCCTCCATCCTGCCAATAGTTTGCTTATTACATTCATTATTTATTCTCTGATGCCCCCAACTAGAATGTCAGCTCCGTGCTGGTGGGGGTTTTTGTCCGTCTTGTCCTCTGCCATCCCCAGTGCCTACAACAGAGCCTAGCAGACAGGAGATGTTCAATACACTCTCGCTGAATAAATGAGTGTGTTCTGGTGGTAGACACAGACTGAACGAGCAAACATATAATTATAGAGAACATTGGCAAATCAGGGTAAGGAAGGGCTATGAAGAAAAAGTCAAAGAGGATGCAAGAAGGCATGGGCCTGGGCTATTTTTAGCAAGGGAGTCAGGGAAGGTTTCTTGAGGTGGTGACATTTGGAATAGAAGGATGATGGGACAGTTGGTACTCTGAGTAAATGAATGAATGGACAGGTGTGTAACTGATGGGATAAATGAATAATTGGATGAGCAAATAAATAAATGGATAAATGAGGAAATGGATAACTGGATGGGGGGATAAACGAATGAATGGAGTGTATACACGATCAATCAATAAATAAATGGGCAGATGGATGGAAGAATCAATTAATGCATAAATGGACCAACAGATGAATGAATGGACTGATGGACAGATGGATGGATAATAAATGGTCTTTTGTGCCCCCGTACCTTTGCATATGCTATACCTTCTGCTTGTTCTTCCTTCTCTTCATCTCTCTACTCCAGGAACTCCAGGCCAACTTCCCAAGGCCCAGTCTTTGTTGGGTGTATAAAAGGCTCCCTAATCAGGGCACCTGGGTTTTTCAGTCAGTTGAGTGTCTGACTCTTGGTTTCGACTTAAGTCATGATCTTGGGATGGTGAGATCAAGCTCTGTGCTCCATGCTCACCAAAGAGTCAGCTTGAAGATGTTCTCCCTCTGCTCTCCCCTCCATAAATAGATAGATCTTAGAAAGAAAGAAAGAAAGAAAGAAAGAAAGAAAGAAAGAAAGAAAGAAAGAAAAAGGCTCCCTAGTCTCACTCCACTCCCACCCTTTGCCTGGCCACCATATCCTCTCCCTCATATTGATGCTCTGATCACACTCGGTTAGAATGATCTGTCTGCTGGTAGCTTTGCAGACCCAGCAGCCCCTCTAGAGCTGGACCTGACTCCAAGTCATGTCTGTGTTCCCATCATAGCCAGCATCCCACTGGTACATGAAGTGAGGAGGGTCTCCAGAGGTGTATACTGTGTCTATGGGGAGGTATAAAGTCTAGAGTCAGATGACTCTGACAACATTGCTGTCTGTGGGGGGATGTACAGATCTGAATCTGGGACTTGCATGTGTTGGGTGTCTCTGAGTGAAGGGCCTCCAAAGAGGCAGGTCTGTATCTCTTGCATCTCACCTGGTCCTCAAAATACCCAGAGTCCAGGATCCATAGACTCTTCCATGCTGTGTGATCTTAGGCAACTGCCTTTCCCTCTCTGGGCTTCAGCAAATGGAAGGAATCAGACAGCCATTTCAAGGCCCTTGTTCAATGCCAACCTTCTCAGAGTCCTCACCTACTCGCTTCCTTCTTGTGTTGCTGCCCGGATCACCCTGGATTGTATCCCTCTCTGCCTCCTCTATCAGCTTGGAGATTTTAGAGGACAAGTCTTGGGTTTGGCCAATGTCCCTGATACCAGTATCTCCACAATGGTCAAGGTCAGATATGTTCGGTTCCTGGGATCTCCCAGCACACATCATGTTTCCCTGGAAAACATGATGCCTCACAAGAAGGTTGTTGACTAAGAAAATGAATGGATGTATGACTTCTGTCACCTGCCGAGCTCCTATCATACTTCTCAAAAATTCCCTCCTCTGAGAAGGCCTTTCTGACTCCTCCTGCCTGGCCAGATAATAACTGTTCATATTTTTATGATACTTGTTATGTCCTAGGCATCCTAAATGCTTTCTTATACTTATATGTTGCATCATTTAACTCCCAGCAAGCATCGAGAGTCAGATTCTATTGTTTCTCTCCCTGCTATAAACGAGAGAAATTTCTCTAACTTGCAGAATACAGCCGAAGTGATGGGATGTCACTTTCATAATGAGGTTTTAAAATACTGGGACCTCTATCTTGCTAGCTGACTCTCTCCAGGTGGTCCTGACAAAGCAAGTGGCCACATTTAAGGCCAAGGGGCAAGGAAGGGAGGTTGGTCTCTAGCCAGCAGCCTGAAAGAAGCTGAATCCTGCCAACAACCATGAGAACAAGCACAGACTGACCCTTTCTAGCTGAACCATGAGATGAGTGCGCTCCCAGCAACGCTTTGATTATGACTTTGTGGGAGTCCCTGAAGCAGAGGATCACTACAACTATTTTTTTTTCTATTTATTTATTTGACATAGAGAGATCACAAGCAGTCAGACAGGCAGGCAAAGAAAGATGGAGAAGCAGGTTCCCTGCTGAGCAGAGAGCCCAATGTGGGACTCGATCCCAGGACTCTGGGATCATGACCTGAGCCGAAGGCAGAGGCTTTAACCCACTGAGCCACCCAGGCGCCCACTACAACTATTTTTAAAAAAACATTATTTTCTTTTCAAGTGAAAACTACTTTAATTACATAAGATGGGGGGAGGGAATCAAACACTAGGATAACATTTCACCTGACCAGCATCCTACATCTCCCTTCCAAACCACACGTACCCCTGATAATATTGAGTGTCTATTCGTCTTCTAAAAAAATCTACTACATAATTTCCTGTTTCCTGACCTACAGAAACCATGAGATTACAAATGTGTGTTGTGTTAAGTCATGTTAAGTTTTGTCCATGGGGGATCATTTGTTATGCACAGATAGAGAACCAATACAGGTTTGGGTATTAAAGCACAGAGAGGTGAAGAAACTTGCCCCTGATCACACAGCTAGAAAGGGGCAGAGCTGGGATCTAAACTCAGGCTGCCTGACTCGAAAGTTCATGCACGTAACCATACTGCTCTGATGCTTTTTAAGCCCATCACACTCACACAAATATTCTAGGCATCTCTAGCCTTTACAAATGTCCCTAGCACTCTTCTCTGGGCCACCTTACCTGCCTAGAACTCATGTATTCACCGCCAGTCAGACAGCCCTTCCAGGACCTCCTGCTCCCACTCTGGGGTCCCATAGCTCCGCCCCTCCCCTGTCCTACTCTGACTCCCCTGGGTCATCCCATCTGGGGCTGGCACTGCCTGGACCTCAAGACTGGGAACTCTGGAAGGCCCGGACTGGATCCGATTTAGCACCTTGTCCCTGTGTTCCCCAACATGGAGCCAGGTGTGCTAGGATCTGCCAGAAACCGTGACTTGTTTATGATCAATTTCATCCTTTACCAAGTACATATGTCTCTGGAAGAGGGTGCTAATTATAGCTGCCCTTTCCTGGGAGCCTGTATGCACCGGCTCCAGTTTAAATCTTTTATACACATGAGCTCATTCAGATGGCACATCAGCGCTGGGAGGCGGGCTCTGTCGATGGCCCCATGTCGCAGAGGAAGGAATCCTGGCTGGGAGCAGGGAGCCTCTCATCCACTGATACTCTGTTCCTGAGTAGACCCCCCGCCCCCGAGAGAGGCCCACTACCATGACCTCGGGGTCACCAGTCCCCAGTCTGCACCCTGGACAGTTCACTCAGAAGGCAGGTTCCTGGGCCCCACCTCAGACACACCAGCTAAGGAGATCTGGGTAGGGCCTGGGAATATGCATTTTTACAAATTCCCAGGAGATCTCGTGGCCCCTTGAGTGTGGTTCTAGATCACACTTAATCCAAAACACTTGACATCATCCTTAATTCCTCTCTTCTCCTTAACCCCTCCATCTAGTCCAGCCTCAGGGACTGTCGACTTGACCTTTGGAATGTATCCGGAGTCTGACCCCTTGTTGCCATTGCTCCAGTTTAACTAACCTGCCATTGTCTCCTGCCCGGACCCCTGCAGTCACCTCCTCTCTGGTCTCCCTGCTTCAGCAACTTGCCTCCCTTGGGCTATTCCCTAGGTCAGCTCATGTCCCTTCTCTTCTCAGAGCCCTCCAGTTGTTCCCAGCTCATTCCAAGTAAAAACAAAGTGCTTACCTTGACCACAAGACCCAGAAGGATACAGCCCCCTCCCCTCCTTGATCTCACCTCCCTCCCTCTCCACCTTACTCCCTCTACTCCATACATACCTCCTTGCTGTTCCTTGGACACACCTAGTATGCTCCCACCTCAGGACCTTTGCACAGGCTGTGTCCCCTCCCAGAATCCCCATGGCTCACTCCCTCTATTCCTTCAAGTCTTTGCTTAAATGTAACCTTGGCAATGAGACCTTCCCTGGCCACTTTGTTTAATAGCATACCAGCCCCCAGGTAGCCCCGATCTCTTTCACCTGCTGTCCTGTTTCTGTTTTTAGAAAAATATTATATAATTTACTTATTTCCAACATATTATATCAGTTACTTATTTACTGTGTTTGTTATTTGTCTGTCTGTCTGTCTTTGACTGTAAAATACCACCCTACAGAGGGTGTGGACTCTGCTTCGTTTACTGCTCTGTTCCCAGCACCTGACATTTGCACACAGTGAGTGTTCCGTAAATATCTGTTGCGTGATTGAAATAAACCCTTTAAGAAATTCTGCTTAAGGATGCCTGGTGGCTCAGTCAGTTAAGCGTCTGCCTTTGGCTGGGGTCATGATCTCAGGGTCCTGGGATCGATTTCTGCATCAGGCTCCTCGCTCAGCAGGGAGTCTCCTTCTCCCTCTCCCTCTGCCCCTTCCTAGGCTTGTGCTCTCTCTTGCTCACTCTCTCTCCCAATCTCAAATAAATAAATAAAATAAAATCATTTTTAAAAAATAATGAAGATTCTCTCTCTCTCTCTCTGCCCTTCCCCCCACTCACTAGCACTCTCTTTCTCTAATAAATGAGTAAATCTTCAAAAGAAAACATGACTATAAAAAAAAAGCAAGGAAGGAAGGAAGAAAAAAGAAATTCTGTTCAAGGGGTGCCTGGCTGGCTCGGTTGAAAGAGCATATGACTGTTGTGATCTCACAGTCCTGAGTTCAAGCCCCCGTTGGATATAGAGATTACTAATAATAAATAAATAAACTTATTTTCTGTGTGCTCTGTATTTTACTTGATCTCTTTTAGCCTATGCTGATTTATAATACAGAATAATAAATAAATAAACTTAAAAAAAAGAAATTCTGCTCAAGCTGGTAAGATGATGGGAAACTTTTGCTTCCTGGTTACTTTTACAGGCTGCTTGCATTTTCTAAAACAAAAATCATGACCTTATAACCAGGAAGGGAGAAAAGGCCACTGAAGCTGTTTTTTACACATTATTTCCTTTTCAGATTAAAACAATTTTAATTACGCAAGGTGGGAAAAAATTCAAGTAAGAGGGTAATGTTTCCTTTGACCTGCACCTTCCTTCCCAGGTCCCCTTTCAGATGGATCACCTCATAATATTTTGGTGTGTACTCTTCCAAAAACACATACTATTTATTGACATCTGGGAGCCCCCACCTGTGTTTGTAAATAAAGTTTTATTGGCACACAGCCACGCTCATTGGCTGATGCATCTATGGCTGCTTCCACACCACCAGGGCAGAGCTAAGGAGTTTTGCTAGAGATTATACAAGGCTCGAAGATGTAAATATTTACTATTATAGACTTTACAGGAAAAGTTTGCCACCCTCTGATTTATATAGATAGATAAACAAGTAACTGAAAAATATTTCCTGTGATTTCTTGTGTTTAGGAAATAGGATCATACTTGGTATACTGCAATTACTGTTCTTTTTGTTTTTTAAGATATTCATGTGTTTACTTATTTGAGAGAGAGTGAGAGCAAGAGAGATCACAGAGGCAGAGGGAACAGACTGGTCGCTGAGCAGGGAGCCCGACGTGGGGCTCAATCCAGGATGCCAAGATCACGACCTGAGCCAAAAGCAGATGCTTAACTGACTGAGCCACCCAGGGTGCCCAGAACTTACTTTTCTTATTTAACAATATGTCGTGGGGAACTTTCTGGACCCCTATATTTAAGTTCACTCTAATCTTTTTCACATCTGCATGGCATTCCAACATCAGTCTGTAGGACCACTGACCTGTTTCCGAATGGGGCTTTCCATGGTCTTCCGTCGTGCCCTTCTACAAATGACAATCCAGCAAACACCCTTCCTGCTTCTTCATGTACATGCACAGATATCGCTGAGTCAGCATATAAAGCAGCTAAGCATTTCATACATGTTGCCAAACTGCCACCCACAACAATCCTAGTTTCCTTTTCAGGAAAGAAACCAACCAGTCAGGTATTTATGATGGGCTAATCTGCCACAGGTCCCATACCTCCGGGAGGTCCACCTGTAATTTCCTGACCCTCGAACACACTCAGTTTTTGCTCAATCCTTTGAACTGACTGGTCCTTCTCCACCCTGTCTACCTGGCAAAATGCTGTGAGGGCCTCAAGATCCAGCCCAGATGATCAGATGGACTTTTGTGGCATTAATTGTGCACTGATTCCAGAGCCCAGCAACCGCGTTTCCAAGTACCCACAGAACTCGAACTCAGGTGATATACGAAGGTGTGTCCAAAACTGACCAAGGCCGCCTTACGGGTGGGACTGGGAACACAGAGACCATCACGATCATGGGCCCTGCTGCTTGGGGAGTGGGTAAGTAAAAGGGAGTGGATTCCCCCAGGTGTTCTAGAAGCAGTAAATCAGTGTTACGTATGACAATGGGCGACATAACGCTGAGTGGAAAAAGTAAGAAACAGAACTGGGTCCCACGGCACAATTTAAAAGATAAAATGCATCTTTCATATCAATGTAGAGGATAGAGTTACACAAAGAGACTGGCTGGTTTGCAGGTGTTAGCTCATACCCAGAGAGGCATGAACGCAACGTGTTGGGTTTGTCCAGGAGTGGGGCCAGTGGACCGAGAGGGTGGGCGGAGAAAAAAGAAGGAAAAACAGGGATACGGACAAAGGACAGCAAGACAAGAACTGAAAATATGACATAACTCTATGTGCCCAGCTTCGCACATACCCATCGACAAAGGATCCATCTCAGGGGTCCCTCTCTTCTTGGAGACCCCCCAGCCTTCCCCAGCCAGAAGCAGTCACCCCGGCTCTCAGTTCCCACCAGCGCCTTTGGCTGCCTCCGGTAAATCATGCATTTCCCTAGACTGAGACTCTGATTGTCTCCCCAACCATCACACACATAGTCTGAGGGCAAGAAACCAATCGGTGCTTCGATTTTCCTAATCCACAAAAAGGGGAATCATGACAATGCTAAGAGTATCCACCCTAGTTGCTGGAGGGTTAAATTGATTCCTACCCTGTGCTTAGTGCAGGGATTCTAGCATGTTGCAAATACTCGATAAATGTCGCCAGCTATTATTATCATATTAATATCATTGCTATTATTGAGATGGGCTTCCCGACATTGGGAAAGGTCTCCCCTCACCCCCCCCAATGCCTCCTTTTCCAGGAAGCCTTCCAGGATTTCTTGTAAGGAGCCCTGCCCATGCCTGTGGCCCCTCATGGGCAGCCTCTTCCCCCAGGTGCGGGCATTGGCTGCTCACCTGCTGGTCTCTCCCACTGGCCTGGGAGCTCCTCGATGGCACAGACCTGAATTGGGTCACCTTGCCTTCCTTGGATCCCAGCATAGCCTCCAGTGTCTCTCAGGCCTCCGGAATCATCTGCCCACCTGAACGGAACGCAGGCTGGGAAAGCAGATAAGGCAGGTGTATAATTAACGAATATATGACAGGCTGTATATGTTAACAGCCTGGTGACAGGATAGAAACTGTAAGTGCTGAGAGTCCCAATCTGGTTTCAGATCACCTCCTGCCCCCCCCCCCCCCACCGCTCGCCTTCATGTTCCCTGCACTCCAGCCTCGTGGTAGATACACCTGCCCCAGGACCCACCTCCAAGCCTCAGCCCAAGCCAGGCAGTGCCCTCACCTTGGGATGTCCTCCCTGCCCCTTCTCACATGCAGACTGTGGCACGAGATGAGATTTGCACATTCAGGGCCCACACCTAAGCCTTGGGAGCCTGCCTTCCTGCACCTGCCCTCCCTGCTTTCCCATTCTTCCCTCCTCCAGCAAATAAAACCCAAAAGCTCTTCCACAGAATCATTGCTGTTTTTTTTAAAGTCAGGCATTTTGAGGTATAATCCATATGCAAATGTATAATTATAACACAGACACCTATATCAGGGAAATTCGCCCTTTTTAGCACATGGTCCTGGGGGTTCTGATAAATGGAAAGAGAGGACCAAGGTACAGGGCAGAGCCATCAGCCCTGAAAGGCCCTCGTGACATTTGTCTGGTTGCTGAGGTCCGCGGCAGCTGGGGCTCGATATGTGAGCACATTCGTATCTTTCTCTTTAAAAACAAAACCAAAAACGAGGGCACAGAACTCGACAATGCGGATGTATCCAAGTTTATTCCAGCCAATCCATGGTGGTGGGGGGGTTGATGGGCACGTAGGCTGTTTCCTGGGTTTTCCTATTATAAACAAGGAGACGAGGGGAAAGATGAATGTTCCCACTGAATCCTTCTTGTGAACACAGACCAATTGTCTCTCACTAGGGTAGACACTAACAAGGCTAATGGCTCTTGGGATGTGCATTGTTCTGTAATATTTTACTATGAAACATCTCAAGCATGTAGAAATGTTGCAGGCAGTGGCGGGGGGCAAGTGCCCAGTGGACACAGGGGTAGCCCCTGGCTACATTCTACACTTGGCATTTTCTGTATTTATTTTATGACAAATATATCCATGTATCCCTCCCTCTATCTCAGCGGTTCTGCTCCAGGGACAAATCAGGCCGCTCAGAGGACATCTTGCAATGTCTGGAAACAGACTCTTCTATTGTGATGGACTGTGGAGGGGAGGAGAGGTGCCAGGCCCCATCCTACAGTGCTTGGGACGGCCCCCATGACAAAGAATGACCTGGCCCTAAGTGTCCATAGTACCAAAGCTGGGAAACTCTGCTGTCTCGCCACTCCTTAGAATACTTCGCAAACTTCAGACACTTTAATTCTAAATAATTCATCACACATTTTATTAGCTACAGTTCATTCTCGGTTTATGGTTCCCTTTGGAGGTAGAATTCACAAACAGTAAAATGTAAAGCTCCTAAATATACCAGTCCATGACTTTGGACAAATACATATACAACTATTAGAAAATACAGGGCAGGAGTGCCTCCCTGGCTAGCTGAGTTGGTAGATGGTGCGACTCTCAATCGCGGGGTTGTGAGTTCGAGCCCCATGTTTGGTATAGAGATGACTTAAAAATAAAATCTTAAAAAAAAGAAGAAGAAGAAGAAAATACAGAACATTTCCACACCCCAGGAAGTTACCTTTGCTCCTTCCCTATCAATCCCCACCTTCGTCCCCACCACACCACTCCAGGCAACTACTATCCTGATTTTTATCACCATTGATGACTTTTGTTTGTTCTAGATCTTTTTATAAATGGAATCCCAGTGTGGGTGATCTTTTGTGTCTGGTTTCCTTCATTCTGCAAGACGTTTTTTTTTGTTTTTTTTTTTTTTTTTTTGAGAGAGAGAGAGAGAGAGCACAAGCAGGTGGAGGGTTCAAGGGAAAGGGAGAAGCAGGCTCCCCACTGAGCAGGGAGCCCGATGCGGGGCTCCATCCCAGGACCCTGGGATCATGACCTGAGCCAAAGGCAGCCGTTTAGCTGACTGAGCCACCCAGGTGCCCCTGCAAAATGGTTTTGAAACTCATCTGTGTTATTGTATGAGTCAGTTATTTGATATGAGTATTATTCCTCTGTATGAATGTACCCATGACTTTATCCATTTTTCTGTTCGTGGATAGCCGGCATATTTGCAGTTTGGGACTATTGTGAAGAAACCTGCTTCCAATACTCTTACACCAGCCTTTCTGCAGGTGTACATTTTTATTTCTCTTGAGGAAACACCTGAGTGAAACTTCTGAGTCATGAATTGGTGTGGGTTTAATTTAGAAGAAAATGCCAGACTTTTCCCCCACGCTGACTGCGGTAGCTTGCCATTGTTGCTGTGACAATTTCTCACAAACTCAGTGACTTAAAACAGTAGAAATCTATTTCCTTCTAGATCTGGAGGTCAGATGTCCGAGGTGGGTCTTACAGGGCTAAAATCAAGGTGCCATCAGAACCATGCCCCTTCCAGAAGGTTCTAAGGGTGAATTTGTTTCTCTGTCCTTTGCAGCTTCTCAAGGCTGCTTTTATCCCATGGCTCATGGCCTCAGCCCTCCAACATCTGCTTCAGCCAGCACATTTCCTTCTTCTGACCCTGACCTTCCCAATTCCTTCTTACAAAGACCCTTGTGATGATACTCAAGATAATATCCAGGATGAAACCCAAGATAATTGCCTCAACTCAAGACCCTTATTGAATCTCATCCACAAAGTCCCTTTTACTACATAAAGAGATGTTCACAGTTTCTGGAGATTAGACTGTGGACATCTTTCTTATCAGATTATTATTATTATTATTATTATTACTAGATATTATTATATGATTAGATAGCATTGTGATGGGATGAGATGAGATGCGATGCTTTTCTTTTTCCCACCAACAGTGTTTGAGAGTTCCGGCTGCTCCCCATCCTTGTGACATTTAACACTGTCTAATATTCGCCATTGTGGGTGTGTTGTGTCTCGCTGTGGTTTTTAATTTGCACTTCCTTGAAGACTAATGATGTTGAACATTTTCTTCATGTGCTTATTGGCCACTTGTAATTTCTCCTTAGGGAAGTGTCTATTCAGATATTTGGCCCATATTTTGAATCAAGTTGTTGGTCTTTTTTCACTGCATTCCAAGAGGGATACATGCCTTATTTATTTCTTTGACAGAGAGAGACAGTGAGAGAGGTAACACAAGCAGGGGGAGCTGAGCAGGGAGCCCGATGTGGGACTGGATCCCCAGGACGCTGGGATCATGACCTGAGAGGAAGGCAGATGCTTAATGACTGAGCCACCCAGGCACCCCACCTTTTTTTATTTGACTCATTCACTTTATACTCCCGACACCCACACAGGGAGTTCCCAATGTACCCCTCTTTTTTATTCTTCTCTCCCTCTTCAGCTCCCACTCCCCTGCGACCTCAGCAATCCGTGAGACTTTGTGCCTTTAGGGAAAACAAGGCAAATTTTTACAGTTCCTGGGGGAAGGGAACCTTAGTTTTGGGGTCACACTGTCCAACAGAGTTTCTGGCTGGCTCAGTTGCTGCAGCGTGTGACTCTGGATCTGAGTCCTGAGTTCAAACCCCAAGTTGGGGTCAGCGGTACCCTTAAAAAAAATTCAGGGACACCTGGGTGGCTCAGTCAGTTAAGCTGCTGCCTTTGGCTCAGGTCAGATCCCAGGGTCCTGGGATCGAGACCCACCTCAGGCTCCTTGCTCAGCAGGGAATCTGCTTCTCTCTCTGCCTCTACCTGCCACTCTGCCTGCTTGTGTGCACTCTCTCTCTGACAAATAAACAAATAAAATCTTTTAAAAAAAATCAATTCCTCAGTCTTGCTAGCCATATTTCAAGAGCTCAGGAGCCACACGAGGCTGGTACCTACCATTTCCAAGGCACAGATAAGCATTTCGATCATCACAGAAAGTTCTGTAAGTTCTACTGGGAAATCAACCCGTCTCTTACAGAAGTAACTGCATTTCCTAAGATGACAGAGATGCATTATTGTGCCAGACAGCTCAACCTTACCATTGGGGGTGAGGAAAAGAAGAAAGAAAGAAGAGGCAAGAATGAGGGAAAAAACATCCAACCATAATAATAATAGTCTGGCACTTGGTAGGTACTCATTACGTTAAAAAAATACACACAGAACTGCCAGCTAATGAGTATTTACTGAGTGCCAGGTACTTTTTTGACCATGTTATCTGACTTATGTTTATCCTCAGAGAAAGAGGAGGAGCAAGAGAAAAAGACACTCCAGCCAAGCCCTTTCTTTCCCAAATTGCAGAGGGATTAACTCTTAACTTCCACATACCACTTGGAGCCAACCATCCAGGAAGTCTTTCTCCCTTCCTTCATTTCTTTCCCTTCCCATCCCTTCCCTTTTCTTTCCTTTTTTTTTTTTTTTTTTTTTAGGGAAATCTTTCTTAAATATGCCATGCACATTGGGTATCCCAGCTGGCTCAGCTGGAAGAACATGCAACTCTTGATCTTGGGGTTTTGAGTGCAAGCCCCATGTTGTGTGTAGAGTTTACAAAAAGAAAAAAAAATGTGCCATATACTTACACTAAATGGGGTTTATTATCTTTCCTGCCAAACCTGCTCTAATACCTGTATTCCCCCTCTTGATAAATGGCCTCTCTGTATATCCATATATCTAGGTTAGATAACAGGAGCACCCCCATCACTGTCTCTCTCCTCATTCAACCCTCCAGCAGCCCACCCCCACCCTGCCTTCTCACCATTCTCTTGGCCCAGCCTCAATTCAGGCATCCTTCCCTCCAACTTGAACGCTTATCCTTCCAGGTTTCGAGGTTCTCCCCTCTGGATTGTCCTCCATATGGCACCAGATGGTCTTTATAAACCCAGAGCTGACCCTACTCGTCCCCTACTCACAGTCCTCCCATGGCCCCCCAGTGCTTCTAGGACAATATCCCAGCCCTTCAACTGGCACCAGAAATAATCGCTTTCATCTTTGCACAAATACTGCTCCCATTACCCAGAATCCTCTCCCCCTCCCCTCGTGAACTCCTATTCATCCTTCAAATACCCGACTCAAATATCCCTTCTCCCAGGAAGCCTTCTCTGACTCCCTCAGACAGATCAGTATACACCTCCTGTACCCCTGACATACCCTTCAAGAACTTAATCACCCACTGGTCTCTCTCCGTTGTGAATCCTGGCTACTTTTCAATCTTCCTCATGAGAGTGTGACATTCCAGCAGGGAAAATTCTTACTCATCTTGGTTGCCATAACCTCTTGGAAAGGGCCTGGGCATCTAGTGTGGGCACTCAGTAAATGTGTGTTGGAAAAAATAATAAATAAAATTAGCATCAAATGAACACTGTAAAAAATAGTAAGTTTACAGAGGAGACACTAGAAAGTGCCTTCAGTAAGTAATCAAAATGAATATGATTGGTCACGGGACCTCCCAACATCAGGGGCCTTCTGATGTCATGCACCAAGAAGGACATGGCATCACTTCCACAGTGTTCCTGCCCAAAGCACATAACCTGGATCTAATCATAAGGAAAACATCAAACAAATCCAAACTGAGGGCCATTCTATGAAATAAATGGCTTGTACTCCTCAAAAGGGTCAAGGTCATGAAAGACAAAAAAAAAGACAGAAGCATCACATGTTGGAGAAGACTAAGGAGACACAACAACTAATTGTAATGTGAGATCCCGGATCAGAAAAAGAACAGGACTGAGATATCAGGGAAATTTGAATAAGGTTCGTGGGTTGGTTCACAGGCAGTTTACAAGGTTAGTGTCATGATTTCGATCATTTTACTGTGGTTATGTAAGGGGTTAACCTTTGGAGAAACTTGGGTGAGAAATTATGGGAATTCTCCACATTGTTTTTGCAACTTTTTTGGTGACGTCTGAAATGATCCCAAAATGATCAAAGAAAATGAGCCACGTATGGCAAGAACTTTACACACAACATCTTGGTCTAATACTCTTGATACCATTGTCTCGATTTTGCCAATGTAGGTACGGGCTCAGAGAGAAAGAAGCAAGGGGCAGAGCTGGGGCCTGAGCCCACAGCATTTCACTCCAGTGCCTGCATTCTTAAAAATCCAACAGGAATTTTTTTTTTAAGATTTTTTTTATTTGTCAGAGAGAGAAGGAGAGAGAGCGAGCACAGGCAGACAGAATGGCAGGCAGAGGCAGAGGGAGAAGCAGGCTCCCTGCTGAGCAAGGAGCCCGATGTGGGACTCGACCCCAGGACGCTGGGATCATGACCTGAGCCGAAGGCAGTCGTTTAACCAACTGAGCCACCCAGGAGTCCCAACAGGAATTTTTTTGAGCACCTACTCCATGCTGGGAATACCACCACGGACAACACAGAGAGTCTCTTTCCTCCTGGATCTCACCTGGCAGTAGAGGAGATGGACAATGAACAAGTAAGCAATAAAATATATGATGTATTATGTAATATCAGGTGGCAGTAAGTTTTTTAAAACGCTGACCAAGGGGCACCTGGGTGGCTCAGTGGGTTAAAGCCTTTGCCTTCGGCTCAGGTCATGATCCCAGGGTTCTGGGATCGAGCCCCACATCGGGCTCTCTCCTCCATGGGGAGCCTCCTTCCTTCTCTCTCTCTTTCTTCCTGCCTCTCTGCCTACTTGTGATCTCTGTCTGTCAAATAAATAAATAAAATCTTTTAAAAAAAAATAAAATAAAATAAAATAAAATGCTGACCAAAGGAAAGAGAGAACACAGACAGACAGGAAATGAACTCTGAGAATAGTAAACGGAAGTACAACGGAGGCAGAGATTTTCAACCTCTGAGCATTGGCTACCTTCTCTTCCCCACGTATCTGAGTTTTACCCACCTGGAGTTGCTCGCTAGAGCCGCCATAACCCGCTCCACAAACTGGGTGGCCCAGACAACAGACATGTTTTTGTCTCACGGTTCTGGAATCTGGAAGCTGAAAACCAAGATGTCAGCTGGGTGGGTTCTTTGTGAGGCTCTGAGGGAGAATTTGGCCTAGGCATCTCTCCCAGCTTCTGGCAGCTTTGGCTTCAGGCATTCCTGACTTGAACATGATGTTTTCTCTGTCTTCACGTTGTCTTCCCCCTGTATGTGTGTGTCAGTGTCCAAGCTCCTGCCCCAGCTGCTTTAGCTATCTCTATCCCCAACATGGGGCTTAAACTCATGACCCTGAGATCGAGAGTCAGAGGCTCCACCAACAGAACCAGGCAGGTGCCCCACAACCTTCCCCTTTTTTACGAGGACCTCAATCCTATTGGAGTAGCTCCCACCCTAATACATACCTTAACTTGATCATTTGCCAAGACCTTACCTCCAAATATGGTCACATTCGTAAGTCCTGGGGGTCAAAACTTCAGTGTCATTTTAGGGAGACATAATTCAACCTGTCAATCCTCAACTCAAATCATGGTTCCTCCTGATAGTGTCTCTTCACTGCACAACCCTCACTAATCTGTCTGCTGACCCACAGAGCTCCTCCTCCAGGCTCATTTCCTACAGATACGTCCGTTCACTTTCATCTGTGTTTTGTGACTGTCCTCTCAGGACAGAGGTCTGTCCTCTCAGCATGATGAGGGCAGTATCAACCATGCCTAATATCCACTCTGACCCTACAGTGCATCGGTACAAAGAAAGTGCTCACTCTGTGTTTTTAGAATGCCTAAACGAATTCATTCGATAAACGCTAACTGATCACCTATGAGGACAAGCTCTGGCTAGTCCCTGGGGAGGCAGCAGTGGACAAGATGGACACAAATACTGGCCCTTGTGGATTTCACATCCCACTGGGGAGAGAATAAACAAGATAAATAATAAGTCAGATGGTAACACACACTGGATCCTTTTCCTAGGGCTGCCATGCAAAAATGCCATGAGATTGGGTGGCTTAGAACAACAGACATGTGTTATAGGCCTATGGTTGGGGAAGCACAGAAGCCTGAGATCAAGGTGTTGGCGGGGCCATGCCACCTTCAAAAACCAGAGGAAAGAATTCTTCCTTGCTTCTTCCCAGCCTCTGATAGTCACAGGCGACCATTGGGTGGCCCAGGGAAGGTCTCTCTGTGGAGGGGACACTAGAGTCACAGCCTGAAGGAGAGGAGTTAACAACGCTCTCTTAGGAATGATGAATGTAAATTTCATCACCTGACATTTATGACATTTCCCTTGGCATCTCCGAGGTATTTTAACTTGTTTTTTTTTTTTCTTCTTCTTCTCCCTGCTCATTTCTTGGTTTGAAACTGGAGAGATGAAGAGGGAGTCGTCAGGGAGGCGTGGTTCTCCTAAGAATCTGAGAATTTTTCCACCACGTCGAATTCACTCCATCAGCGGCTCTGAGAAGCTCCAACAGCTGCGAGGCTGAGAAGCCGGTCAGATCCCACCTCCAGAGAGAGGCCGGGGGGCCCCTCTGTTGTGCGCCAGCTGCCATGGGAGATCGCAGACCATGCCAGCCAATGCCCTTGCCAGCCTTTGTTTGGAAGAACACGCCCACAAAAGAGTCTCTTGCCTCCTGAGTGCACAGGAGGCAAGGCTTTATCACAAAGTGAGCACGCTGGGGAAGCCAGATTCAAAAGCAGAAAACTCCAACCCCATCCTCACTTGAAACACCATAGAGGCCAACATTCTTGGTCTCGAATTCCCTATAAAGGGAATTGTGCGGCCGGTTTTCCTTTGGCTTTACGTAATGTACCCACGTGGGCTTATGTTGTAGATTGTTTATGCTCATTTCTGTGCCTCAGGGGTTGGCAAACTACAGCCTGGGGACCAAAACCGGCCTGTTGCTCATTTTATAAATAAAGTTTTATTGGAACACCGCCACATCTCTTCATTCACAGTTATCTATAGCTGTTTGCTACAATGGCCGTGGCAGAGACCATATGGCCCAGAAAGACGGAAATATTTACTATCCAGCCCTTAACAGAAAAAGTTTTTCAACTCCTGCTGGATGACATTCCATTGTACAAATACAACACTATCTTTTTATTCATCCAACTGTGAATGGGTGTTTGTGTGGTTTCCAGTTTCGGTTTATTACAATAGGGCTGCTAAGAACATTCTAGTCCGGAGGTTGTTAAATGTTTTCTGTAAAGGGCTGGATAGTAAATATTTTAGACTTTAGGAGCCACATATGCTCTTTATCACTTATTCCTCTAGTTCTTCTTTTTTTTTTTCCTTTTTACAACTCTAAAAATATAAAGCCATTCTTAGCTCTGGGCCACCCAAAGTCAGGCCATAGACAGTATTTGGCCCGCAGACTGTAGTCTGCCAATCCCTGTCTCTGTATGCAGATTTTGGTGAACATCTGTCCCACACTGTTACTGGGTATGCCATGTCCTCTTTTTATAATAAACATTTCTTGGGGCACCTGGGTGGTTCAGTTGGTTAAGTGTCTGATTCTTGATTTCAGCTCAGGTCATGATCTCAGGGTCATGGGATCGAGCCCCGCATCAGGCTGTGCTCTTTGCGTGGAGTCTGCTTGAGATTCTCCCTCCCTCTCTCCCCTTCTCCCCCTTCCCCTGCTCTATTTCTCTCTCTAAAATAAATAAATCCTTAAAAACAATTTTTCTCATTTTTTGAAAAAGTTCAAAATTGAAATTTTCAAAATTGAAAAATGTCAACAATTTTCTCATAGCCTCTACCCTGATGAAATGAATTCACAAATAATATAACCTAAAAAAATCAGTTACCTATCTGTACAGGTAATTTCAAAATATCAATTAACACACGATCAATCAACTTTTAAATATCAATTAAAAAATAAAGGAGGAACACCTGGCTGGCTCAATCAGTACAGCATGGTACCCTCAGTTTTGGGGTAGTTATTACAAGCCCCACGTTGGGTGTGGAGCCTAGTCAAAAAAATAAACAGAGGTGCCTGGATGGCTCAGTGGTCTCAGGGTCCTGGGATTGAGCCCTGCATCGGGCTCTCTGCTCAGCAAGGAGCCTGCTTCCCTTTCTCTCTCTCTGCCTGCCTCTCTGACTACTTGAGATCTCTGTCAAATAAATAAATAAATAAATAAATAATCTTTATAAATAAAGGAAAAATACAGTGAAAATAACATATAGTAAAATATATGAATTTCAATCTGCCAATGTTGAAGCAATATAATAAGGTATTCATAGATGTTTAGTTTTTTTCTCTCCTCTGGAGGACATGGAAAGTTTGTACTTCCTGTCATGTGACTTGCTTGGCCCAATGAAATGACAGCAGGAATACTCCTGGTTTCTTGGAGGAAGTAAGCCCATCGCCTTCTTCCTCTAACTGACAGCCCCCAAGAGTGGCTTCTTGGTTGGCCTGAGTTTAATAGAGGGGACTATGGGAATTTGGAAGAGAAGTCCTCAGCTGCCAGTGAGAGTCATGAGTGTAAGTAAAAAGCAGACCTTTGCTGTTTTATGTCTCTGGAAGTTGGGGCTAGTTTGTTACTACAGCATACCCCACTTTATTCTGACTGCTACAGGCATGATCACATTAGATCAGTGATCCTCAATGGGGAGCAATCAAGTTACACAGGGGACACTTGGAAGTGTTTGGAGACAATTTTGATTCTTGCTATGGTCTGAATGTTTGTGTCCTCCTAATATTTGTATGTTGAAATCCTAATCCCCAAAATGAAGGTCTGAGGAGGTGAGAATTTGGGAGGGATGGTAGTGATTAGGTCAAGAGGGTGGAGACTTCACGACTGGGATTACTGTCCCTATAGTGCCCCCATCAAGCCTGTGCTCTGTCTTGGATCTTCAACTCTTTCCCCAATGCTCTCAGGTGCTGTCACACTGATTTCTTTGCTTTTCCTTGAAAATTCCAGGCTTGTTCCCACCTCAGGAACTTTGCACTTCCTGTTCCATCCACCCAAAGGTTCATCTCTGAGAAATCCCCATGACTCACTCCCTTATTTCCTTTCTGACCTCACCATCACAGTGAGGCCTCCACTGGCCAAACCATGGAAATTAGCAATACCTTCCTCACCTCTCATCCTCTGTTCCGCCTTTATTTACTTCTCTTTGATGCATGGGACCATCTGAGAGCTTATATATTTCGGGTGTTTATTTGACTGGCAGACTGTCTGCCCCTTTACAACATAAGCTGCAGGAGTTCATGTCTGTGTTATAGTCTCAGGGTCTAGAACAGGACCTGGCATGTAGTTGGGGCATGTTTTGTCTCTATGAATGAATGAATGCAACAAATGTTCCTGCCGTGCTCCTACAACAGGGATGGAGGCTGGGTTCTAGAGACCCATGTAGCTCAGATAAGGTTCCTGTCCTGGGAGAGTTCAATGTCTGGTGGTGGGAGGGTTGGAGCCCCATAGGGAAAGAGAAACAGGTAGCACAATGCAGTCTGATAAAGACTGTGAGAGACAAGAGTTCAAAGGTTGGAGGGGCACACAAAGCCTATAAAAATAAATAGTTGTCCCTTTTTCAATTCCTTTTTTTAAAAGATTTATTTATTTAAGAGAGAGAGAGAGAGAGCACAGTGGGAGGAGGGGCAGAGGAAGAGAGACTCCTCAGACTTTTCGCTGAGCCTGAGCCTGACATGGGGCTCAATTCCACAACCCTGAGATCATGACCTGAGCCAAAACCAGGAGTCAACCAACTGCACCACCCAGGAGCCCCTCTTTTTCAGTTCTAATACAGGGGTTAGATGGCCTAGGGGCCAGCTGTCTGTTCTATTAAATTGTTGTTTGGAACACAGCTGCATCCATTTGCTGATGCACTGTCTGTGACCGTCTCTGTGATACAATAACAGAGCTGAGTGGTTGCAACAGGGACCAGATGGTCTACAAAGGGAAAGATATTGACTCTCTGGCCCTTCCCAGAAAAAATTTCCAGTCTCTGCCCTAATATCAAAAGCTAACACTTTCTGGAGTGCTTGGGTGGTTAGGCATCCAACTCTTGATTTTGGCTTGGGTCATGATGTTAGGGTCGTGGGATCAAGCCCCAGTGTTGAGCTCCACATGGGGAATGGAGCCTGCTTAAGATTCTCTCTCTCCCTCTGACTGGGCCCCACCCTCTCCCTCTGAAAAAAAATAAAAGGGAAAAAAAAACCCTAACATTTTCTGAATGCTTACTATTTGCTCTATTTTTGAATGGTAACTAGTTGTACATTTCCCTGCATGTTTTGTTGCTTAATCTTTACTGCGACCTCTGACATTATGAACATCCCACTTCATAGACAAGGGAATGGAGCTTCAGAGAGGCAAAGTAATTTTCCCAAGGTCACTCAGCGAGGTAGGGAGGGGCAGAGCATGGAATATATGGGGTTTTGTGCCTTGCATTTTTCACATAGTAATGCATCTTGAAGAGGTGCCTGTCTGTATTCATTCTCATCTATCCCATTCTCCTATTTCACAGCCTCCTCCTGGGATTTTTCTGACCATCCCTTTCTGATGAACGTGTAGGTTATTCGCTCCTCCACCATGATTAGCAGTGCCACAGTGAACAAATGTCCTTGTGCCTAGTTCTCTGAGCTGATGTATGGGTGTTATTTGAAGGCTGACTCCCTAGAATTGGAATCACTAGGTCAAAGGGCATGTGCCAGGCTGTGACTTCAGCCCAGAACTGAGTTCACTGGGCAGGGGGGGAAGAAGAGAATGCGGAGGGCATTCAAGGCAGAGGAAACCTGCATGGTCAAGGGTGTAGGGTTGTGAGTCAGGCCATCCCTGAGTGCTTGGGTCTACAGTGAATGTGATGCAAGGGAGAGTATGGCCAGGTGTCTCCATTGCCCACCAGGCTCTGTCCTGGGGGCAGTAGGGAGCCATGGGAGGGCTATACACAAAGGAGGAGCAGGGTCAGCTCTGGAGCCCTGGAGGGAATAGATTGGAATGGGGAGACCAAAGCCAAGGAGGAGACTAGGGCCAGGAAGAGAAGGAGAGGAAGGAGGCTGAGTCTTCACCAATTAGAATTTCTTTCGTTTTTTGTTTTAAAGATTTTATTTATTTATCTGAGAGTGAAAGAAAGCACAAGCAGGGAGAACAGCAGGGAGAGGGAGAAGCAGACTTGCTGCTGAGCAGGGAGCCTGACACAGGGCTCGATTTCAGGACCCTGAAATCAGGACCTGAGCCAAAGGCAGACGCTTAACCAACTGAGCCACCCAGGCGTCCCATCAATCAGAATCGCTGAGGGTATCCAATGGGTTATCTCTCCTGCTGCTTCCAGCTCACACTTATGGGACAAGGACTTTAAAAGCATCATTTCATTTGCCCCTCACAGAAAAAGTGCTGTAGAGGTACTAACTAATATTAGCCTCATTTTACAGATGGGAACACTGAGGTTCAGGGAAAGAAATATCACCTCCAAAAAAACCCCACACTCAATAGCAATTGCTCCCCTGTCCCCCCAGCCCCCAGGCCCTGACCACCAGGGTTTCGGTCCCTATGATTCTGGTTTCTGTCTCTAAGGATTTGCCTATTCTGGACATTTCATATGAATGGAATCCTACAACACAAAGTCTTTCAAGTCTGGCTTCTTTCACTTAGCATAACATTTTCACCATTCATTCCTGTTATAGTGTGTGTCACGGCATCATTGCTTTTTGTGGCTGAATAATATTCCACTACATGAATGGGCCCCATTTTGTTTATCCATTCATCAGTTGGTGGGCATTTGGGCCATTTTCCCCTCCCAACGATTGTGAACATGCGTGCACACTCTTTCTCATGGACATAGGCTTTCAAAGCTTTGGGATATTTACCAAGGAGCAGAATTGCTGGGTCATAGGTCATAGGTCATAACATAAAGCTTTATGTTTTACTTTTTGAGGAAGATCCAGACCATTTTTATAGAGCAGCTGCACTATCTTACCCCTACACCAGTGATGCATGAAAGTTCTAGTCTCTGCACATTCTGGCCAACACTTAGGAGCACCTGACTCTTTGATTACAGCCATCCCAGTGGTGAAAGATGGTCTCTCACCGAGGTTTTGGTTAGTGTTTCCCTGACGACTAATGGCATGAAGCCTCTTCCCATGTGCTTCTTGGCCATTTCTAGATCAACTCTGGAGAAATGTCTATTCAAGTTCTTTGCTCATTTATTCATTGGGTTATTTATCTTTTCAGTTGTTAGAGTCTGTTTTATATACTGGATATAAGTCAAGTCTCTTATCATGATTGTGATTTGCAAGTATGTTCTTCCATCCTGTGGGTGGAATTCTTTTTTTTTTTTTGAAGATTTTATTTATTTATTTGACAGAGAGAGAGAGGGAGATCACAAGTAGGCAGAGAGGCAGGCAGAGAGAGGAGGAAGCAGGCTCCCTGCTGAGCAGAGAGCCCGATCTTGGGCCTAATCCCAGGACCCTGAGATCATGGCCTGAGCTGAAGGCAGAGGCTTTAAGCCACTGAGCCACCCAGGTGCCCCTCATTTTTTTTAAAAGATTTTATTTATTTATTTGACAGAGAGAGATCGCAAGCAGGCAGAGAGGCAGGCAGAGAGAGAGGAAGGGAAGCAGGCCCCCTGCTGAGCAGAGAGCCGGATGCGGGACTCGACCCCAGGGCCCTGAGATCATGACCTGAGCTGAAGGTAGTGGCTTAACCCACTGAGCCACCCAGGCGCCCCAGCCCCTCATTTTTTTTTAATATAATGTAATTTTAAGTAAGCTCTATGCCCAATGTGGGGCTTGAACTCATGACCCTGAGATCATGTGTTGCATGCTCTACCGACTGAGCCAGGCAGGTGACCCCATCATTTCACTTTTTTGATGGTGTCATTTGAAACCCCAAAGCTGTACATTGTGATTAGGTCTTCACTCCCCCCATTCTCTTGATCACTTCACTCTGGAGACTAATGTTTACTCACTGTTTCTTAAATGGGGGACCGTGGCAACAGCTTACAGACTTCGGTGGCTGTCACAGTGGGGGTGGAGTGTTATTTGCATCTGGCAGGTGGAGGCCAAGAGATGACAGTGCACAGGATGGCCTCTCCAATGTCAGTAGTGTCTCAGTTGGGAGGGCACAGAGAGGCCAAGGTTCTTGCCCAAGGTCACACAGAAAGTGGGTGGCTCCCTGAACACAGGTCAAAGCAAGGCAGAAAGGCAGAAAAAGGAAAAGGAAAAGCAAGCCAAGAAAAAAAGGCACCAAAAGATGGCGATCTAGAGATCAGGGATAGAGACCCAGAGAGGGAGAGACAAAAAGAAAAACAGTGAGGCACAGAGCTGGAGGATGGGGAGGACAGCTGGGATTGCAGAAGGGCAGACAGCCTGGGGGCGCCTCACTAGCCCAGCTGTTTGCAGAGAAGCCCCGGGGCTGGGGAGGGTGCTGAATTTCCTGAGGTGTCCTGGCCCCAGAGGCCACCCAGAGCTGAAGTTTGAGCAGAGGTGGTGTAGCTCCCTCAGGGTGGGTGACTGAAGTGGAGAGAAGCTGGTGGGTAGGTGTGACCTCGCCCCACCCTGTGGGTGTGAGAAATGCCCTGGGAGACAGGTCACGGGCCCCACCTCTGTCTCAAAGTGACACCCAGGCCCAGGCCACTGTGTGTGTGTGTGTGTGTGTGTGTATGTGTGTGTGTGCTCTTTACCCAGCAAACAGCACTGCACATTATTTTTTAAAGCTTTTTTTGCTGCCAAATGCAACACAGAACCAGAAAGCTATAGAACATGTAACATGCAAGCAAGCAACCCAAGGGTCTGTTGACAGATGAACAGATAAGCAAAATGTGGTCTCTCCATCCGGGGGAATAGTAATCCACCTAAAAAGGAAGGACATTCTGCCACCTGCCACAACAGCGAGAACCCTGAGGACATCATGCTGAGTGAAATACGCCAGTCACAAAAAAGCCAACACTGCCTGACTCCACTCATACGAGGTACTTAGAGTAGTTAAACTCAGAGACTCAGAAAATAAAATATTGGATGCCAGAGGCTGAGGGGAGTGGGAATGGAGAATTAGGATCTCACGGGTCTGGAGACAGATGATGGTGATGTACTTAATGGCCACTGTAGTGAAAATGGTTAACTGTAAAAAATGGTTAAAGTGGGGGGTACCTGGGGGCACGTGGGTGGCTCAGTGGGTTAAGCTTCAGCCTTCAGCTCGGGTCATGATCCCAGGGTTCTGGGATGGAGCCCTACATCGGGCTCTCTGCTCAGCAGGGAGCCTACTTCCCCCCTCTCTCTGCCTGCCTCTCTGCCTACTTGTGATCTCTCTGTCAAATAAATAAACAAAATCTTTTTTTAAAATGGGAGGTACCTGGCTGGCTCAGTCAAAAGAGCATGTGGCACTTGATCTCAGGATTGTGTGTGTTCGAGCCCCATGTGGGGTGTCGAGATTACTTAAATAAATAAAACTTAGGAAAAAAATAGGGGCACCCAGGTGGCTCAGTCTGCTAAGCACCTGACTTTTGATTCCGACTCAGTTCATGACCTCGGGGTGGTGAGATCGAGCCCCGAATAGGGCTCTGCACTGGGCCTGGGGCTTGCTTGAGATTCTCTTTCTCCCTCTCCCATTGACCCTCCTGCCTTTCTTGTGCTCCCTCGCTCACTCTCTCTCAAAATAAATAAATAAAAATCTTTTAAATAAATAAATAAATAAAAACAGTCCCCATGGTCAATTCTGTGTTGTGTGTATTTTACTACAATTTTGTAAAATGAAGATCAGATCATGGCAGGCAATTATCCTTCCTCTAAGAATAAAATATGTAATTGATTTTAGAAGTCACAACTTGTAGCTTAGTAGACAGCTGTAAAATGAAAAACCCTTGTAGTCACCAGCTGGTCACAAAGGGGAACCCTGCGCCCCCTCCTCCTAGCCCCTCCCCCCATTTCCTGGTCCGTTTACCTGATCCCGTGGTTGGCTTTGGCCTGTTCTGAGCTTTCCATCAATGCAATCTCCGATTTCATTTCCTTTGTGTGACTTCTTTGGCATGAAGTCATGTGTAAGAAATGCATCTAACATGGTGTGTGGCTGGTGACCGTTTGTCCCAGCGCCGTGTGGCATGAATGAATCGGAGGAACGTGCCACCATGTGGATTTTGTTCTGTTTTTATGATCCAAGGATGTGTTGTCATACATGCAAAATACCGCCGATTGCATTAGCAAACGATCAATGTAAAACCATGCCACATTTCTGCAACTGTCAATTAAAACAATTTTCTTCTGGTGGTTGAATGGTCCAAGGTTGGACCGTTTTCACCCAGGAGTTAGGGGTCCAGGGCCCCGCCGGGAGGAAGGCAGTGTTTACAGAACATTGGAGACCCAAATGAACACTGTTAGGCAGAGCGGACAGGAAGTATGTGTCCCTGTGTGAAGAGGAGGGCCGGCATCGGGGAAGGTACAGCGCCAGTGATCTAGCAAGACAGTGAGGTTAAGATAGTTCATAGTTGACGAATGTCTGAAATATTTTAAGAACCACAAAGCTGCAACACGTGATTTTGCCAACCAGTCACTAGAAAACTGAGGAACGGCAATGCCCTTTTATTAATCTGCAAAAGCTCTGTGCGTTTGTGCAGCAAGTCTCCTGGTGATGGACATCTGGATTGTTCCTGGCTTTGGATCCATAGGAAGGGCGTGGCTGTCCGCGCCTGGTATGAGGACACCTGCGCACACCCTTCTAACAGAGCACACAAGGGCAAGAGGATGGGCACTGGCCAGACCTCCTGGGTCCTGCCAGACCGTTTCCAAAGTAATTGTCCCAATTTATCTTCCCACACCAGCACATGAGGACAAACGCTGCTTCTGTAACCACGCGATGTGGACTGGAGAGGGGGCTGGGCCTGGGCGGTGGACTGTGGGACAGCACCCCCAATGCATCCCCCCAAACCAACACGGATCCCCAACCCCCCCACCAAACCCGCCCCTCCCCCACTGCACCCCAACTCTCCCCCACCCACCTACCACTCCCCCCACCCCTCCCCACCTCACCAACACTGTTTCCCAACCCCCTCCCCTGCAACCCCAACCTACCCCCACCCAACCCAGGAGCTGCCTCCTCTAATTTTGCCTCCTCTTCTGGGCTCAACGCCAAATCCCTCCAACAGTTTCCCTGGCATCCTTTCAGCCTCCCACCAACGCCAAACCAGGCCATTAGCATGGCCCCCCAGTACTTTAGTGACCTATTCCGGGCTGCCTGGCCCCACTCCTGCTTCTGTCCCTACCCACACAGCCCAGCAGGAGCAGCTCGACCCTGCTAAGCCTCAGTTTCTGCATCTGTCAAATAAGGATTTTTTTTTAAAGCTCTGTGCGGCTTAAAGGTGCTCAAGATTGCCTTTGTTTAGACGATACACTACATTATGTCAATTACTCTAGGAGGTTCATGGAGCACAGTGAACCCTCCGAAAATTTTGGAGCCACAGGTGCAACTTTTTACAGCAGCAATGTGTGCACAAAGCATACCCTGTTTTCTTTTCTACTATAGTGTAGTGGTCAAGAGCATGGCCCCGGGACTCAGACTGCCTGGGTTCAAATCCCAGCTCTCGCAACTCACCACCTGTGCCACCTTAGAATCATTACTTAACCTCTCAGGTCCTCAGTTTTCCCATTTATCAATGCAGGTCAAAACCGTACCTGTCTCACTGAGTTGTTGTGAGACTGAATGAGTTGAAGCATGTAAAATATAGTTAGGATAATGTGTGGCATGTAATATGTGCTCCATAAATGTTAGGTGTTGTTTTATTACCTCACGGGGTTTTCAGAAGAATTACTTAGATTAAACATGAGTAACTAGAATAATGTGTGGGACTTGTATGTGCTCAAGGGGGACCAGATTTTGGTGTCAATTAGCAATCTCTACCACATTTCCTATAATGCTCCTGAGCCTATCCAACAGGTACAGGCTTTTCCATAGCCAAAGACATACTCCACCATTCCCCCTGGCTGCCTGGGTCCCCCTTCCTTCAAAGGTTGGAGCTAATCGCCCTTTCCTGCGATGTGAGCCAGACTCCATGTCTTGCTTCCAATTGATAGAACGTGGTAGAAGTAATGGTGTGCGGCTTTGGAGGCTAGGTCACAAAAGACATGGCCCCTTTGTCGGCTTTCTCTTGAAATGTTCACTCTGGAAGAAACCAGCTGGTATACCTTGTGGACCTTTGAGAAGCCTGTAAGAGCAGGGATTTGAGGCTTTCTGCCAAGGGCCAGTACCAGCTTGTGAGGGGGCCACAGTGAAGGAAGTTTCTCCTGCCCCAGTCTTGCCTTCGGATGACTACAGCCTAGGCTGATATCATGAGTCTCTGAGCCAGCATGGTGTACAAGCTCAGCCACTTCCTAATTCCTGACCCACAGTAACTGTGAGATAACAAATGCTTATCATTATTTGTAGGCACTGTGTTTGGATTTTTTTTGTTGTTGTTACAGTGATAGGGGACTATTACACTGCCCACCATAGTGGTATAATAGAACTTCTCTGAGCCAGTCCCAGACTTGAGGGACAAGTTGCCTCAGCCCTCAGATCCCTAAGCTTAAACTGGGCTTTGAGCCAGTCATTCAAGCTGCTCACAAATATTTCAACTCTCAGTCCTTCTGCATACATGAGGGGCTGCTCTTCCTCATGCTCATGAAGTATGGTATGGCCAGGAGACTCAATTTGGCCAAGGAGCAGGTGTCATCTGTGGGTGGAAACTTTTAAGAATGAATGTGGGTTTTCTTCTTTTTTTCCCTCTCTGCCAGAGTCTTGACCAGCCAGCCATAATGACATGAGTAAAAAATAAGTTTTCTGTTTTAAGCCACTGAATTTTGAGACTGCCTGTTACAGCAGCATAATCTAGCCCGCCCTGACTAATACAGGCATCTTTCATGTCCTTTCACCCCTGCCACACTCAGAAGCCCCCATGTTCACCTCCAGATCTATTGTTTCCCCTTGTCCTTGAATCTCTTTCCCCTCCCCAGCTCCAAAGTCCCCCCTCCCTTCCTTTTTTTTTTTTTAACTTTTTAAACTTTTATGTATGTATTTATTTATTTACTTATTTGGGGGGAGAGGGACAGAAGGAAAAAGTATACTCTGAACTGAATGTGAAGCTCAAAGCAGGACTCGATCTCCCAACCCTGAGATCACGACCTGAGCTGAAACCAAGAATTGGAGGCTTAACCAACTGCACCACCCAGGCACCCCTCCCTTCCATTTTTAATAACCTCAGGTGCAAAGATTAAGTAAATCATAATCTTCATTTCATAAAGCTTATAAAAATAGCCAGCACTTCGATAGTGTTTGGTATGTACTACTCTAAACACTATCTGTCTTATTTAATCCTTGGGATAACCCCATAATGTAGGGACACTTGTCATTTCATTTTATGGATGAGGCAGCTATGGCACCGTGAGTTACCTAATTTGCCTGAGGCCACCCAGTGATTAAGTGAAAGAGCTTAATTATTAATTAATTCAAGCACAGGCAGTCTGACCCCAGCAGTACACTTAACCACCTGGTTCACACAAAGCAGGTGTTAGTTTGATTTATTTCCAATTTAGTGACTCCACATTGCTTTCTTGCTAGAGCCACCACTGTCTTGTTTATTGTATCCTTTTGTTCGTAGGTGTTCTTACACATTGTGTATTTTTGGTTGGGATAGATGGATCTTAAAGTTATATCAGCAGCACTGGGTGGGAGGTCTGGCTCTGTTTCTTACTATTGTCACTCCAACCCAGCCTTCTTGGTGCAGGCATGTCTGTTGCTTCTGGTGGCTGCAGAATCCTCTGCCCTGGACACTCTGGGGCACCTCCTCCTCCCTGGTGAGGGACACCAGGTTGCCTTTGACACACCCACCATGAACAACATTGTGATGAACACTTTGCCCCCTAGTGGGTGAGTGTGAGAATTTCTTCAGCCTCCGCCTCAAAAAAAAAAAAAAAAAAAAAATGGAATTGCGGAATTGCCAAACTCTGAAATCTGGAGATGCTTGATTTAACTAAGTTTTACCAAATTGCACTTGAACGTGGAGGCATTACCAGAGAAACAAAACCGGTTCTGCTTCCTGATTCTTCCTGCCTTGCACCTGGACCTGAGGATTTGGTGCTTAGAAGCTGTGGGATTTACAGTTTTTGTTCTCCTACCTTTGTTTTCCATCCCCTTCTGAAAACTTCTTTGGGCAAATAGTCCCTTGACTCACTGGCTACATGGGGCATAGTAATGGAGGAAGAGGAAAGACCATCAAATTCATAGATAGCTCAGTTCTTATCTCAAATGGCTCCATGGCATAAGCTAGGATTATAGGTGGCTAATTCTGGGTGGGCGAGGGCCACAGGAAGTCAAGGGTGAGACTCAGGTGGGAGTGAGGGGAGAATTTCATCCGGGTGTGAGCGTCCCCTTGTGGCCAATTTTCTCATTACACTTTACGTGATTCCCCGCATCAACCCCCAGCTAATTTAATCACATCTAATCAATTCAAATGGTATGAATTGGGTATCACCTATGTGCTAGACCAGCGATGTCCATTTGAAATATAATGTGAGTCCCACATGTAATTTCAAAATTTCTGCTAGCCATGTTAAAAAGTAAAAAGAAGGGGTGCCTGGGTCGCTCAGTTGGTTGAGCTCAGGTCATGACCCCAGGGTCCTGGGATCCAGCTCACGGTGGAGCCCCCTGCTCAACGGGAGTCTGCTTCTCCCTCCCAGGTTGAATGAATGAATGAATGAATGATCCAGGGATACAAGGCAGAGACCTGTGTTTTTCTAGACTCTCTCCCTAGAGAGACCAGTGTTTTTCTAGACTCTCCCTAGCTTCTAGAACCATGCTTGACGCCTCAGCAAACACGTGCCTTTGCGTAGTGTTCCCCCTTCCCCCACCGCCGCCCTAACCCGCCCTTACCTAGGGGGGTGGGGCTGGGCAGCTTTCCTCTGTGAGGTCACAAAGACCCTGCCATGCCTCTGGCCTCAGCCCTCCTGCTGCTGTTGGGCCTGAGCGCCCACGGAGGCTGGGGCTGCCTGCAGTGTGACCGCTCAGTGCAGGAGGCCCTGAGACAGCTGCACTCCGCCCTCATCCCCAAGCGCTTCCATTTCCAGCAGCTGCTGGAGCGTGCCCAGGCCGTGCTCCTGGGCATGGAGGGGCCTTTCTTCCGGGACTACGCTCTGAACGCGTTTGTGGGGAAAGTGGGTGCGTGCTGGAGAGGGCAGGGTTTCTGGCACTGCAGGAGGTGGTGTGGAGGAGGGGAGACCCGTGGGGTAGCCCGAGGCTGGGGTGGGAGACAAACACTTTGGGGTCTGCCTTTCCAAGTGGGGAGGGTGGAACCATTTCTGGATGAAGATGGGGGTGTCCCCTGGCTCTCTGAGGGACCCACTGGAATTTCCTCCCGTCTTGCCCCCAGGGATAGATCACCTGGATCATGTGACGGCCTTTATCAAGAACCAGACAAGCCACTTAATGGTTAATTCTCTAAGAGGTAGGAGCTAAGAGGGAAAACCTTTTCCCAACCCCCTTCTCCGTCCTCCCTTTCCAGGAGTCCACCACACGTTCTCTTGATATTAAAAACAAAACAAGCAAAACAAAACACATGAGTATAGCCTTTAGTGTGTGTCAGGGTTCTAAGTGTTTTACTCAAAAAAGTCGAGGGACAGTTCATCACTGTGGGCGCTACTCTGATCTGCCCTTTACAGAGCAGGAGGCTGAGGTTCAGAGAAGTTGGGTAACCTGTCCGAAGTACACAGCGCAGACTAATTCCTAACCACCACGCTGGGGTGTCTCTTCTGGTTTTGCATTCAGTGACCTTATAACATTCCCCAGTAGAGAGCAGTAGAGGGCCCCATGGATGCTTGACTTTTTCTTTTCTTTTTTTTTTAAGATTTTATTTATTTATTTGACAAACAGAGATTACAAATAGGCAGAGAGGCAGGCAGAGAGAGAGAAGGTGAAGCAGGCTCCCCGCTGAGAAGAGAGCCCCATGCGGGGATTGAACCCAGGACCCTGGGATCATGACCAGAGCCGAAGGCAGAGGCTTTAACCCACTGAGCCACCCAGGTGCCCCGATGTTTGACTTATTTGTGCCTCAGTTTCTTCATCTGTAAAACAGGAATAATAGCACTTACCTCATGGTCACTGAGAAGGGTAAATGAGTTTGTGCATGTGCATTTAGAACAAAGCCAGGCAAACAGTAAGTGCCCAATAAATGTTAGCTATTAAGGTCATTATGCTACATCTAGCCTCCCTGCCTAGAACAGAGGTTGGCAAAATACAGCTGGGGGCCAAAGCCTTTTGCCAGCCCCCTGTTTTATAAATAAAGTTTTATTAGAACAATAATAATTTACATATTGTCTTCCACACACAAGGTTTAGAGCAGCAGGTCTCAACTCAGGCTGCACATTCGAATCCCCTAGAGAGCTTTTAAGACATTCTAGAAGCCCGGGCAGTGGCCAAGAAAATTAGAATATCAGGTGTGGGGCCTGAGTATCAGTAATTTTAAAGCTCTAGTTGAAAGCAGTAGCTAAAGCTCTCACCTTTTAAAAAGGTGATTTTTGGGGCACCTGGGTGGCTCAGTGGGTTAAGCTGCTGCCTTCGGCTCAGGTCATGATCTCAGGGTCCTGGGATCGAGCCCCGCGTCAGGCTCTCTGCTCAGCGGGGGGCCTGCTTCCTCCTCTCTCTCTGCCTGTCTCTCTGCCTACTTGTGATCTCTGTCAAATAAGTAAATTTTTTAAAAAGGTGATTTTTGTATTTTGAGAAAATTCCAGTAGTTATAAAAGTTGCAAGAATAGTACCATGAACACCTATACATCATTTGTTCACCTTAACACATTGCCTCGTTCGTCCCGTGTGTGTAGCTTTTAAGAGTTAGTGACACTTCAACATTAATTTCTTCAATGGAGGATCTCCTGAGAACAAGGAAAGGTATTTTCTGGCACTATGAGTGGACCTAGGAAATTTAATGCCAGCTCCATACTATCCGATATCCAGTCCTCAAATTTCTCCAATGGTCACAGTCATGGCTTTCATCACTACCTTTCTTCCAATCCTTGATCTGCTCTGGGATCATGCACTTCATTCGTTTCTCTTTATGACACTGACATTTTTGAAGACCCCTGGCCAGCCATTTTACCAACTATTATTGTATCATTTGGGGCTCGGTCATGTTGGTGCGGAGAACTCAAGTGGCTGACGTAGCTGCTTGGTCTCCGGCCTCTCCGGAGGTCAAGCTGCTACCATGTGACACTCTTTTTGGTAGGCTCCATGCCCAATGTGGGGCTTGAACTCACGACCCTGGGAGTGGGTCGCATGCTGTACTAACGAGCCAGCCAGGCATCCCCAGAAAGACATCCTTCCCAGGCAGGATATTCCAGGGACTTAGAGGAACCAGACCTTTTTTTTGGAATGTGCAGGGTTTGGACAAATCAGACCTGCTGAGTTAACCCTTTACTGCATAACATAAATGGGAACAAATACTATGGAAAAAATACCGCAGGGGCCAGGGGATGGGGGTACTAGGAGTAGGGTGGGGGCCACAGTATGAAGTCAAGCAGCCAAAGGGATGTCACCGACAAATTGGCATGTGAGCAGACCTGAAGGATAGGGGGAAGCCTCAGGAAGCAGCTGGGGTAGAAGACTGCAGGCAGAAAGAACAGCTAGAACACATTTCTGAGATGGGCCTATGTTTGGCATATTCACAGAACCTCAAGGAAGCCAGGGAGGCTGGAGTGCAGAGAGGGAGAGATGTGGAAGATGAGGTCCTAGAGGTAAGGGGGCAGGGATGGGCAAGTGGGCTAGAGCCTTCCAGGCCATGGTGAGGACTTTTGGCTTCTATTCTGGGTCACATGGGAGGCCTCTGAGCAGAAGAAGGGGGATACAGGTGAGCTTACTGTGGTTCTAAGAGCATACCTCTGGTTGTGGAGAAGAGATTTGAGCAGGACATGGGGGAGCCTGGCAGACCAGCAAGAAGCTGCTGTGGTGGCCCAGGCAAGACATGATCGTGGCTAGAACAGGATGGTAGCTGGGGAAGGGTTGAGAGGGAGATCATATTCCTGGATCTGTCTTGAATATATATTTTTAAAGATTTTATTTATTTATCTGAGTGAGAGCATAAGAGGTGGAGAGGGGCAAAGGGAGAAGGAGAAGCAGACCCCCAGCTGAGTAGGGAGCCCAATGCGGGGCTCGATCCCAGGACCCTGGGATCATAACCTGAGCCGAAGGCAGACGCTTAACCAACTGAGCCACCCAGGCGCCCTATCTTGGATATTGAACAGACAGGTTTTGTTCATATAACATGCATGTTGACAGACTGCATGCAGGGTGTGAGGAAAAAGGAGGCAAAGCACCAAGGACTGGACTGAACAATTAGAATCAGACACCTCCCATCTCCTAAGGTGGAGAAGACTCGAGGGTTGGGAGTAGGCTTGGAGGAATGTGTCAAGGTTCTGTTTTGGACTTAGTGATTATAAGATGCCCATCAGACCAGAGCAGAGTTCCTAAGTGGGTATTTGACTCCATGCATCTGGACTTCAGGGAGTGAGTGCTCAGGCAGTGAGCGGTCTAGGCTAGGGACATCGATGTGGGAGAAACTGGTGTACACAGAACAGTGCTGTCCGGTGGAGATACGATGTGAGGCACAAGTAGGAGTCACACGTAATTTTAAATTCTCTAGTAGCCGCGGGTTTAAAAAGGTAACAGAAACAGATGAAATTAATTTTAATATATTTTATTTAGCCCAATACCTAAATGACGTTTGCAACATCAAGCAACGTAAAAATTATTGAGGTTTTTTTTTTTTTTAGTTATTTTATTCAAACCATGTCTTCAAACTCCAACACGCATTTTATACTAACAGCAGACCTCGATTCAGACTAGCACATTTCGAGTACTCAATAGCCATGTGGGCTAGTGCCTGCCATATTGGACAGTGCAGATCTAGGTAATATACAAAACCATGAAGCTGGATGAAATCAGCTGGATGAAGGAGTGAGTGTAGACAGGAGAGGAGAACAAGACAGAGGAAAGGAAGGGAGAGGTAACCAAAATCTGTTCTACTACTTACCAGATCAGAAAACTGAGGCTAGAGGAAGGTGGATTGTCCTGGCCCCCACAGTGGATCAGAAGCTAGACATAAGACCACCCAGGCCACAACTTAAGTAATACCTGATCTTGTTACTCTTGGTGAATGAAAAGGGGTTTCCTCATCTCTTTGAAGCTGCAGATGGGGTGGGCTTGCTGGACACCTCCCACCCCACAAGGATATCTGTATCTCTCTCTCTCTTTCTCCTCAGATGGGCCTCTGCTAGAGGAGCTGGTGGCTCTCAGGGAGAGAGTGATCAAGGAACTCAAGAAAGGTTTAAAATCGTATGAACAGAAAGGTGCAGCATCTCTCTCCACCAAGCCCCTCCTCCCCTATTATCACTCAATTCCCTTCTCCCACTTTGTCTCCCAGACTCCTTGCTCACCTCCCCTGTGACTCAGTCTTCTCTGCCTCTCCCTAATATTCCTTGCTCTCATTTCCAGACACACTTCTCCCTCCCCTGGTCCCTTCCCATTAAATTCTCAAATTGCTTTCCCGACTTAACTCACTTCAGCTCTTTTCTCTTGCAGCCTGCCATCGCAAAATTTGCCGTGAGTCCTGGATTTATTTTCTGTCCCTCCCTTCTCTACCCTTCCACACCTCTTTACCCTATCTCCCCCCAAATCAAGCTCCACCATCATCTACTCCATCTGGTGGCTCCCCCTCCCCAAAACTATAATATCTAGGGATATCTGATTTTTGAGGGCTCATGGAAGTGGTTGCAACCTGCAAAAAAGCATTTTGGGGGATGTCAGGATGGACAGACCAGGTCATATAGCAAATAAACACCACATCTCAGTGGTTTAACAAAAGAAAGATTTCTCTCTTACTCAAATTCCTTTGAGAGTTGAGCTTTTCTTCCAAGTGGTAGCCCGGGGATATAGCCTGGACCTGTGTTGTGGCTTCTAAGCTAACTTTAGAAGGAAGAGAGAAGGGACACCTGGGTGGCTCAGTGGATTAAAGCCTCTGCCTTGGGCTCTCTGCTCCGCAGGGAGCCTGCTTCCCCCTCTCTCTCTCTCTGCCCACCTCTCTGCCTACTTGTGATCTCTCTTTCTGTCAAATAAATAAATAAAATCTTTAAAAAAAAAAAAAAAAAAAGGAAGAGAGAATAGGGAAAACTCCGACAGGAACTTATTTGTCACGGCCTAGAACTGGCTGCATCTGTCTGCCCAATTTCCATTGGCCAGAACTCTGGTCACATGGTTGCAACCTACTGCAAAGGAGCCTGGGAAATGGAGAGAGAGAGAAAGAGAGAAGAGAGCGTCAGGAAGAGGAGGAGACAGATTCATGAGCATCTACCCATTATCTGTCACAGGGGCCTGCAAAACGGGAATGTAGAAATGCAAGCATTCTGTTTGTGGACGTTTAATCTACAGATGCCTACAAATTAAATGATCTGTAGACACTCAATCGACAAATCTAACATTTGTGCAACTAATTAGATGTCTACAAGCAAATGCTGGACAACAGGACAACTGCAACTCAATTCAACTCTTCAATGATTCTATAAAAAATTTTTTCTTTAATTTTTAAGATCTTAATCTTAAGTCATCTCTATACCCAACTTGGGGCTCAAACTTACAACCCCAAGATCAAGAGTCACATGCTCCACTGACTGAGCCAAGCAGGTGCCCCTAAAAATTATTTTTAATGTGAATCAGGGCACTTTTACCATCTTCCTGTGCTGTACAGGGGACCTCCAAATTCAGGAGGGCCAAAGACTCCCATCTCTTTCCCCCCGCCCTCCTGCCCCTTGCCAGTCCTCTGATACCTGCCTTTATCACACTTCTCCCTTCCCACCTTTCCAGGCTTGCTAAGAGAAGAAGTCTTAGACTGTTTACATTGCCAGAAGATCAGTCCCAGCTGCATTAAAAAAAAGTACTGTTTTGGTAAGTTCCTGCAGGTGAGGGAAGACAGGGGTGCATGAGAGATGAAGACAGCCATGACCCAGCAGATATGGGTTTTGAGATCGCCCACATATGGCCTTGAATCCTGCACTTACCACTTGCCTACAGTGTGATGCAGATGGTGCTTCCACATTCTGAAATTCACTTTCCGCCTCCTGTCAACTGGGAAGATTCTGCTGTAACTTTAAAATGCCTCTAATTCCTAGCAGGTGCTAGGAAAACATTTTCTTTTTTCACCAGTGCCACACCTGGGGAGTACAGAAGAATCTGCTGAATTTGTTCACTTATTCATTCATTCAGAGATTTTTTTAAAAGATTTTTAAATTTTTAAATGATCGCTACCCCCATCATGGGGCTCAAACCTACAACCCTGAGATCAAGAGTTGCATGCTGCACTGACTAAGCCAGCCAGGTGCCCCCAGATATTTTTTAAATGTAAATCCTTATAGCAGTGAGAATAGTACAGTGAACCCCCATATATCCATCAAGATTGAAAAATCATGTTGTTCCCTCTCTGTCACACTATTCCTATCACTCCTTTATTTCAGAAAAGTCTTCAAGTTCACCATCTCAAAGGCTCCCTGATCACACTCGCTAAAGTAGCACTTTTTATCAAATTATGTTGACAGTGGACATGCCTCCACATTTGGTTTACTTATTTATTGCCATGGTATTTTTTTAAAGTTATCTCTATACACAAACTCACCACTGCAAGATCAAGAGTCACGTTCTCTGCCAACTGAGGCAGTCAGGCACTCCATTCACTCGTTGCTTTTTTTTTTTTTAAGATTTTATTTATTTAATTAGGGATGCCTGGGTGGCTCAGTGTGTTAAACCTCTGCCTTTGGCTCAGGTCATGATCTCAGGGTCCTGGGATCGAACCCCACATTGAGCCCAGCATCGGGGCTTCCCCCTCTCCCTCTGCCTGCCTCTGCCTACTTGTGATCTCTCTCTCTCTGTCAAATAAATACATGAAATCTAAAAAAAAAAGTTTAAAAAGATTTTATTAATTTATTTAGGCAGAGAGGCAGGCAGAGTGGGGGGGGCAGGCTGCCCACTGAGCAGAGAGCCCAATATGGGGCTCAATCCCAGGACCCTGGGACCACGACCAGAGCAAAAGGCAGAGGCTTTAACCCACTGAGCCACCCAGGCGCCCCTGCCATGGTATTTTAAAAGAAATCAAGCGTTATGAGATTTCACCCGTACATAGTGTGTGCCTCTAAAAATAAGGACATTTCCTATGTAACCACACTGCCATTCTCACACCAAAAAAACCTAGCAACAATTCTTCAATATCAAGTAATTCTAAGCCCTTTTGCAACTTCCCTAATTGTCCGTGGAATATATTTCGCAGCTGATTCATTCAAACCAGGACCCAATTATAGGACTTCTCATATAATTCAACTGTAGGGTTTTCCCCACTTTTTTTCATCTAGAAGAGTCATTAGTTCCTTCCTCCCCCTCCATGACACTGACTAGCTGCAAAAAAGGAATTTGTCCATTGGCTCCTTTAGGACGGTGGTTAACTATAACATATTTTGAGGACCCCATTATGCTCCCAAACTGAGGATCAGCAGAAGGGAAGACAAATGTCTCATATTGCCTGCATTTTAATGGGGTGAAGGGTTAACTAGGGTTTCTCTTAGCGCTGCTGACAGCTGCGGTTGGACAGTCTTTGTTATAAGGGCTGTCCTGTGTATTGCAGGATGGTTCAGTAGCACCCCTAGCCTCTACCCCACTAAATGCCAGTACTACTCCCCTTGCCAAAGTCAGGACAATCATTTCTAGTCTCCAGACCTTTCCAAATATCCCGTGGGAGACATAATTGTCTCCAGCTGAGAACTGCTGTCAGACAATTACATGAAGGAATAAATGGACTGATTCTAGATAGCAAGTGTGTTCTAATGAAAACAAAACAGGAAAGTTTGATAGAAAGTGCCTGGGAGAAAGGGAGGGACGGAGCTACTTTAGAGAGTGCAGGCAGCGGGACATCTCTAAAGAAATGGTGTTTGGGATCTAGAGGGAGTGAGCAAGTAAGGAACAGTGACAGAGGGAACAGCTAGTGCAAGGATCCAACATGGTTGAGCAACAAGAGGGAGGCTAGTGTGGCCAGAGCCAAATGAATGAAGAAGGGCATAGTAGCTAGCAAGTCACATGGTGACCAGATTGTGCAAAGCCTGGTGGACCGTGATGAGGATTTAGGTCTTTATTTTGAGTTAGAGGCCAGCTTAGGGGAGGCTCTGCGGAAAGAGGTACTGGAGAGGGCTTAGGTGTTGACAGGCGCCCTCTGGCTGCCAGGTGGGGGACTGTAGGGCAAGGAGAACCCCGAGAGAGAGCTGATAGGGGGCTGGACCAGGTCGGTAGCCCACGAGATGGATCCAGGACGTGGATCAGACTCTGGATACATTCTGAAGGTGGAGCCAAGAGGCTCTGCTGACAGAATGAAAGAGTCGGGGGGAGGGGACGACTTGAAGATGCCGAATGGAACTCTCAAGGATCTTCAGGGTCCCCAGCTAAGATGCAGGTTTACTTGTCTTGAGACTGTCAGAATATTACATCTGGTGTTCACCGGCAGTCGAAGGATCCACGTCCACCCCCCACCCCCTAGCCGCTGAGTCATATTTAGCGCTGAGCTCTTCGCTGTCACTGGGATGTGCTGTGTAGACTGCCAGTGCCACGACGGCAGAGTTGTTTGCCAGTGGAGCTCGTAGAAGTATGCAGCACACCTAAAACAGTGCCTGGGACACAGAGTTTGAGGAATGGAGGAATGCACTCAGACTCCAGGAGAGAGGGCAGCAGACAGGTAGGGAGGAGGGAGAGAGAGGCTGAGGTTGCTGGGTGAGCAGGTGGGAGTGGGTGCAAAGCCAAGGAAGGGGAGGTGACTTGGAAATCAGATTTGTCTCCCCCACCTCACCAGTTGATGCGCAGCCCCGCGTGGCTCTGCAGTACCAGAAGGAGGAGGAGAGCCTGCAGGATAGAGGTGCCATCATTTCCATTTTTCTCGCTCTTCTTTCCTTCGGGGTCATCGTGGCTGCGTGAGTCATCTCCGCCCTCTCCTGAGGCTTCCAAATGCACCACTGGGCCCCACAAAAATGCCCCTGCCCTGTATTGGTCCCTGTGTCATTTGGGAATCTCCTCCTCACTGACTTTGTGTCTCTCCTCCTTTCTCTCCATCTCTTCTCCTACCCACCCTCATCTCTATCTCTCTGTCCATCTCTCCTTCTCTCACACCTCCTCTTCCTCTCACCCCTGGACCACCTTTTATCTTTCCTGGGTCCTCAGCACTTTTGCCTCTCTGGATCTCTTCCTCCATAAAATGTAAATATAATTATAAATACAAATATAAATATAAATACAAATATATATATAATTGTATTTCATGCATGTGCCATGGTATGAAGACAGATGTCATCAGAGCTGAATTCATTATTATATATTCTTCTTCACCATCATCGTTATATTAATTTATTCTGTTCTGCTTTCCAAAGTGGTTAAAATGAAAATATTTCCATGGGTCCCAAGCACTGAACCCAGGGTGCGAGGGGGGAAGTGGACCTCACCCTCCTCTTTGCCCTTCTGAGGGACTCTCCCACCTCTGCCTACCTGTCGCCCCACCAGCTTCTCTCCTCTCCTCTCCTCTCCTCTCTTCCCCCTTTTCTGTCATCTCTGCTTCCTCCACCTACCCCCTCAACCTCCCTTCCCAGTGCCTAGTGGTGAGTCAAATTAGCACTCAGCACAATGAATGTCTGCTCCCACTGTGAGCTTGTTCGGTCTGTGTCCCCTTCTTTCTCCCTCTCTCTGCCTCTCCCACTGGGCTTTCTCCTCCCCTCCCTGTCCCCATCTCAATCCTGGGGTCCCCCATACCCCAGGTTGAATCCCTCCCACCTCCCCTCTCTTTCTCCAGTACCTTCCCCATTGCTCTTTCCCACTCCCCCATGTTCAAACCCCTTCATCACCACCCCAGTCTTTACTAGGTCTTCATTTCTGTCTTGAATCTTGTTTTTCTCTCCCTAAGCCTCTTGCCCAAGGTCTGTCTCACTCCTTGGTCTCTTTGGCATCCTTGGCATTCCTTGGCTCATGGCTTCCCTCCAATCTCTGCCCACCCACCTCCCATCTTCAGATGGATTTTTCCTCTGCGACACCTTCTCCTATGAGGACACCCGGCTTTGAATGTAGGATCCATCCTAAATCCTAAATGATCTTAATTACATCCACCAAGACCCAATTTCCAAACAAGGTCACATTTGCAGGTCCTGGGGATTAGGACTTGGATAACGCGGGTGGGGTGGGGTGGGGTGGGGTGGGGAGATGGACACAGTTCAATTCAGCACATTTACTTCTCTCTCTTCCTCATTTCCTTCTCTTTCTTTCTCTTCTCCATGAGTCTCTTGCCCTATGTCTATGTCTTTCAGAGTCTCCTTCAGACTTTCCCACTCTTTCTGTTTTCACGTTTTACCCTCACTCCCAGTCCCAGATTTTCTCTCCTCCTCATTCATGTACCAACACTGAATGGCTGGGAACCCTGGAAATCTGCCCAGATACCCATGATGTCACAGGCTGGAACAAATAAGGCTGATGATTGGAGGGTGACATGGAGGGACCTGGAGGGACCTGAAGTTCTCTTTGTAACCTCCAGGCTTTTTCTCTCTGACCAGGGCTATTACGTACAGGCAAAACCGAAAACTCCTGCTGCAGTAGGGCGGTGGTTTGGGGTTCTGTAAGGGGAAAGGAAAAGAAGTTTAATAAAGTCTATGACAAATTCCTTGATGTCTCTGTCAGTTTCTGGAGGGCCCTCCTCCCAGTTGGGTGTCAAGGGTTGGGACGAGGTCTCACTCATCCATAGGTACCAATGATCCTACATCAAAGTAGAAGTGATTTGGATCTTCAAGAGGAATAGACAACTTGCGATGAGAGCTTGAAAGGACAGCCATTCCTTCTTTGAGGAGGAATGCATCCTAAAGGAGATGACACCATAGTGGGACCCTCAAGGATGGTGTGACAGAAGAACAGCAGTAGTTAATGCAGAAAATACAGGTTTCCCTCCCTATATGAACTAAATTTTCACTCTGCTGTGTTCCTGAATAGATTCATATACATTGTCATGTAAATCGTTTGCTGTCTGAACTCTTGCTACCTGCTAACCCAAAGTAGGAAGCAAATAAATTTAGATGACTGGTATCCTTATGTTTCTGAACTTGCTAGAAAAACTATTGCTACCTCATTCAGGATCTGGATAATGAAGATGTTTGGTGGGAAGAATATGCATTGATAAGAAAAACGAAATTTACTGCAGATTCGGTGCCATGCACAAGGCTTGACCCAGAGCAGGCAGGCACTCAGTAAATATTTGTTGAATAAATGAGGATGATGGTGTTGTAGGAAGGGGAGGAAGCCTGCAAAAGAGATACTGATCCATACATTGAGGTCCTTTAAACGTCAGGGAAAGGAGCTTGGTGGTTTTTCCCAGGGATTGAAACCCCAAATACTGATGGGTCCAGGAATATAAAGTGAACCGCATCCATGGAGGATAGAAAGTACCCAGCTCCATTCTATTGCAGTCACAGTGAAATAACAGCCCAGTGTTTTCAGATCTTCAGAGTTTTCAAGAGTCCCCAGAAATTCAGATTTTTAAAAAATATAATTGCCATCATTGTAAGGTGACAGGAGAAACCTCTGAGGCTGAGTGCTGCCCATATTTTTTATGCTAGAGACTATTGGTAAATGAAGCTTTAAGTGTAGCTAGAGCTCGCTGGACTCTCTAACTACATTTCCCAGAATCCTCTCCACCTACAACTTGCGTCCGTTGCCATAGATACTACCGAGCCCCATTAAAGCTAGCGGGGTATGCACTTGAAGAGCTCGACTCCAGCCATCCGTTGCCAAAATACCAATCTCGCTTATGCGCAGTAAGGAGCGCTTAGACTAGGGCAGTTCGGGAAAGAAGGAGCAGAGGCTCCAACCCAGAGGATTGTGGAAATTAGGTAGTTTCCAGGATCCCCCACATCCCCCTCCCACGCAGGCGCCCTTCTGTGGAGGCAACGGGATGCTGTCGCCCTGGTGACGTCACTCCTGGCAGGCATGACGTCACCCTCACTAAGCGCGCTAGCTGGGAGGCAAGGCTACACCAGGCAAGTCAAAGCAGCCCGACTTCAAGTTCACTTCTTCTTTTTTTTTTTTTAACCTTTTTTTTTTTTTAAGATTTTATTTATTTATTTGACAGAGAGAGAGATAGCCACAGAGGGAATGCAAGCATGGGGAGTGGGAGAGGGAAAAGCAGACTCCCTGAGGGGTGTGGAGCCCGCTGGAGGGCTCCATCCCAGGATCCTGGGATCATGACCCCAGCGGAAGGTGGAGACGCCCAACGACTGTGCCACCCAGGCGCCCTTTCACGCTCACTTTTTTTTTTTTTTTTTTTTGACACAGAGAGGGAGAGATCACAAGTAGGCAGAGAGACAGGCAGAGAGAGAGGGGTAAGCAGGCTCTCCGCCGAGCAGAGAGCCTGACGCAGGACTCGATCCCAGGACCCCGAGATCATGACCCAAGCCGAAGTCAGAGGCCCAACCCACTGAGCCACCCAGGTGCCCACGCTCACTTCTTAAGCTGATCCAAACCCATTCCGGTGAAGGCCTGGGGGTCGTAAGTTGGTGGCCCTAAGGTGCTTTTAGCTTGGGTAACAGTGTTTGGTTTTGTAAATGTCTTCCTGCTATAAGTCCAGCTACTCCCTTAACTTTCTGTGAATTTACTGGGAAGCAGTGCACAATAAACGGATAATTAAGATGTGCAGAAATAGTAGTGTGATGAATGCTCCCAGAGAGCACAATCTGGGGCAGGAGAGACAGTTACCAAATAATTAGAATATAATGATAATATCAGCGTTAGGTTCAGGTGGAACTCGGGAAGGGAGAGGAGTTGCTCCAGCTGGGCTGGGTGGGTGTAGGGGAAAGTTTCCTATAGGAATGGCTGCAAGCGCTAGTGGCAAGAAATGGAGTTTTCCAAGAGCAACAGAGGAAAAGAACATTCCAGACAGAGGAAAAAGCACGTAGGAAGGTCAAGAGGGGGGAAATATTAATAACTTTTAAAAATAGTATTTGGGGCGCCTGGGTGGCTCAGTGGGTTAAGCCACTGCCTTCGGCTCAGGTCATGATCTCAGGGTCCTGGGATCGAGTCCCACATCGGTCTCTCTGCTCTGCGGGGAGCCTGCTTCTTCCTCTCTCTCTCTCTGCCTGCCTCTCTGCCTACTTGTGATCTCTCTGTGTCAAATAAATAAATAAAATCTAAAAAATAAATAAATAAAAATAAAAATAGTATTTAATGTCAATAATATTGATAGCAAACAGAAGGTGGTGTTTTCTGTACCATACTGTTTTAATGCCTTTAGTCATATCAACCTAGTCAAATGTCATTTATTAGTGTATCTATTATCTTTTATTTTTATTAGTGTATCTATTATCTATTATCTATTAGTTTATCTATTATCTCCCCATGTACAATGAGGATATGGAGGTATAGAGAGGTTAATGACTTTCAGTGAATAAGTAGGAGTAATCATTATTCTGTGTGGCCCTTGCTAATGGATTCTACTTGCAAAGCACTGTGCCATTTGTCTTCTATAGAACATCAAATCCTATTGGAGCAGGATCCTACCCTTTTGAGCTCATTTAACTTTAATTACTTCTCCAAATACCCTATCTCCAAATAAAGTCTCTTTGAGGGTTAGGGCTTCAAAACATCAATTTGGGGGATAACAGACATTCAATCCATAGCACTTTTCTACACCCACACTTGCATGCCAGACTCAAAAAGCTACTTAAATCTCTTTCTCCGACTCTAGGCTTCCATACACTCTGTTCCCTCTGCGTCCAATAGCCCATCTCGTTCTGTGCCTTCACTGGTCACATTTATGTCTCTTAGTCTGTTGGTTCTTATCTTCCAACCTACAGCCAAGGTGAGACCTCCTCCAAAAGTCATCCCTGATTGCCCAGAGCGGGTTAGAGGTCGTCCTCTGTGCTCATACGATGCCCTGGGCTACCCCCATCAAGCACAAAATATCACACTAGGGCCAACTGCCTGTAACCATGAAATTATCATGTACCCTAATCCTAGCAATAGTGATTGACCCAAGGGGTGGGCCCAAGAGCCAAGAAGGACCAATCAGAACCCCTCCCTGGGATTGCTATATGAATTCAGTTGCACCCATGCTATTGGCTTCAGCCAATGAGATGTGGATGAAAGTGACATATGTCACTGATCTCATTCAACTTGCATGACTATCCAGAGAGGAAGGAGGATTTAAGTAACCCATACAAGACCCACAGTTGGTCAAGGACAGTAGCAGGACTAATGTCCTTATAAAAAAGAGGAAGAAACACCAGAGTTCTCTCTCCACATGATCCTGTACCAAGGAAAAACCATGTGATGATGTATCCAGAAGGTGGCCATCTCCAAGCAAGGAAGAGAGTTATCACCAGAAATCAACCATGCTGGCTGCAGGATCTAGGAGTTCCAGGCTGCAGAACTGAGAGAAAAGTAGGTTTAGTTTATGGTATTTTATTATGGCCACCCGAGCTGATTAAGATAGAGTGCCATGGGCCACCTGCGTGGCTCAGTCATTAAGCGGCTGCCTTTGGCTCAGGTCATGATCCTAGAGTCCTGGGATTGAGCCCCACATCGGGCTCCCTGTGAAGTGGGAAGCCTGCTTCTCCCTTTCCGACTCCCCCTGCTTGTGTTCCCTCTCTCGCTGTCTCTCTCTCTCTCTCTCTTTGTCAAATAAATAAATAAAATCTTTTAAAAAAATTTTTTTAAAGAGCATCATGAAGTGAAGGCTGTCTTCAGGCTCACTGGGCTTCAGGTACCAGGCTAAGACCTGGACACTTTGCTGAGGGCAGTGCCAAGCCAGAGGAAGGACTGGATCTGCTTTGGGTGCAAAAAGACCATTCTGGGTTGGGGGTCGTGGTGGTGCAGTCAGATAAGCATCTGACTCTTGATTTGGGCTCAGGTTGTGATCCCATGGATTATGAGATCGAGCCCCATGTCAGGCTCTGAGCTCAGCACAGAGTCTGCTTGGAATTTTTTATCCCTGTCCCTCTGCCCCTCCCCAAGCTTGTGCACGCTCGCTCGCTCTCTCTCCCTCCCTCAAATAAGTAAATATTTAAAAAGAAAGAAAGAAAGACACTTCTGGGGTGGGGGGGACAGACAAGAGGGGAGACACTATCGGCCAGGAGGTTTGAGATGAGATCGCAGTGAGGTTGTAGGGTGAGGACAAGATTTGAGCCATGGCCAAGTTCATGGGCATGGAGAGGGCAGCAGACCTGGGGAGCCTGAGGGTGAGAAGAGGGACTTCCCTGGACCCACTGTCGCTGGCTGGATCATTGAGCCTTGGGGTTGCAAAGGTCTCCCTAGGGCTGTTGGACACATCTTCCCAGGGTAGCTGTATGAGTTAATTAAGCTAATAAAGCCCGCTGCATTTTGTCATTAAGTGACAGCTGGTCTTTTTCAGTTTGACAGTGGTTCATCTAGGTTTTACTCATGTGTATACATAGATTTTACATCTTTATAAATATGAAAGATATATAACTTTGTGATTTTTCTTCTTTTAATGTTCATTCACAAGTATTTCCCCAGTTATTGTGTCCTGATCATAATCATTTCAGGCTCAATAACATTTCATAGGTCGGATATACCATTGTTTATTTAACCAATCCCCTGAGTTCATATAACTGAAAATAACTATTTGTTATTTGGTTTCTGATTGGAGATTCCCCACCACCCCAGTGACAATTCAGGGAGTTAGGCTTCTTCCGTTTTCAACATAGGACTTCCAGGGTCATAGTCTTCATCTACAGCCACAGAAGGGAAAAGACTGTGGGAAGTGACAAGTGAGAGGTTTCAATGGGCCAGGTCTGGGTTTGGCATGCATGTTCACTTCTCTCATTTTATTGGATAGAACTTAGTCATGTGGCCACCCCAGATTACAAGGGAGGCTGGAAAATGTAGTCTAGCTGTGTGCAGAGAAAATAGGGGAAAGACTGAAGAAGCGCTATCTGCCTCACATTACCCCCAATGAGGGATTACAGAGAAGAAAACCTCGTAGACAGTGGAAGAGAACTGCCCCAGATCACAAAGAGATTACAATCTGTAGGGCAAATATGGCACTAAAATCCAAATAGCCCCTTTTTTCATTAGATTTTTCATCACTCTTCTTTGAAAAGCAAAAACCTATGGGATTTTATTAATCTTTTACCCAGTAATTTTATATAATTATGTTGTGGCTTATCTTAGTGTTTCTTTTGATTCTCTGACTTCCAAGATAAAAATCATATCACATTTAAAGAAGGATGAAAACCCAGACTTCTCCGTTCAGATGATACCTTTTCTTTCTCTCGTCTAACTACACTGATAGTTCTTCCAAAAGTGGTCATGCTAGACAGTTTGTTTTGTTTGAACTGACAGTTTGTTCTGACTTTAATGGTGAATCTTTTGGTTTTTAGCATTAAGCCTGATTTGGGGTTTTAATGATATGCATACAATTAAAAACAAGAGAGAGGCAAGTAACTCCTTAAGATTTTTGTCATTATTGAGGCACCTAGGTGGCTCAGTTGGTTAAGCAACTGCCTTTGGCTCAAGTCATGATCTCAAGGTCCTGCAATGGGGCCTGGGTTGGGCTCCCTGCTCAGTGGGGGTTCTGCTTCTCCCTCTCCCTCTGCCCCCCCACCACCCCCACTAGTGCTCCCTCTCTCAAATAAATAAAATTGTCATTACTATTCAAGATGGGCCTATTTTTTTAAAGATTTTATTTTATTTATTTGACAGAGATCACAAGTAGGCATAGAGGCAGGCAGAGAGAGAGAGGAAGAAGTAGACTCCCTGCTGAGCAGAGAGCCCAATGCTGGGTTCAATCCCAGGACCCTGGGATCATGACCTGAGCCGAAGGCAGAGGTTTTAACCCAATGAGCCACCCAGGCGCCCCAAGATGGGCCTATTCTTAAATATATTAAGTTTATGTAGACATGGCTTATTACTGGAGGTTCTCAAAACCCTTTTCATAGCCATGGATGTGATGGCATTACTTTGATATATCAATTAGCAAATTCTGTGATAGCCCAATATCAAACCATCCTTGCATTCCTAGACATATACCTCCCAGCTCCCACTACAGGGGTCTGTTTCCCTTACCATACCACCCTCTAAGAGGTGGTGAAACTGAGGCAAACAGGAAGCAGATGCCCAGGGATAGCAAGTAATTAAGTGACAGAGGCTCAATTCATTCACCATCAATTTAGATGGGGCCAACTTCTTTGTGTCCTGTGGACTTCAACTACAGGGGTAACTTTGTTAGATGGGTTAAATGGGCTATGATGTCCCCTCCTGTGAAGGGCAGCGAAAAGACTGGCTAAAATGGGTGTGTTCGCTGTGTCTGTACAGCCAGACATTTCTCAATACCAGGTTCCCTCCTGCCCCACATCGTTCTCCCAGACTCCATTTCCCAACATTCCCCGGCTATAGAGACCTGAGGCCGGGAGGAGCGTGAGCCCGCTATGACTTCTGGAAAATGTAGTCCAGCTGCGAAGTCGCGTCGGGGCTTGATAGTACCGAGACAACTACCGCGCAGGCGCATTCCACGGCCCGCCAGAGGGAGGGAAGGCCTGGCCACTTTCCGCAACCCGCGGGGGCGCACAGGTGAGTCCCGACCTACCGGCGGGAGCGGGTGGGTGCGGGCCGAGCGGGACAGGCTGGTGGGTGCTCAGGACGGCGGGCCCGAGTCCTGCCTGGGGGCACGCTGTGCGGTGTCCCGCCCCCTCCTATCTCTCGCGAGGCGGCCCCAGAGCGCCGCTGCCAGCCCGAGGATCTCAACGCGCAGGAATTGGGCGCCTGCTGTTTGCCAGGAGTCAGCGAGCGCGGAACTGTGCGATCTCCCAGGAGGGAGACTGTGCGTTTCCATACTTCGCTGGTGAAGAAACAGACTAGGCGGCTTCTCGCAGGTCCCAGTGGTCGGCCTGGGGTGTTTGCCCCGAAAGCCCACCGCGTACTCTGCACAGTCACGCCCACGGTCTCTGTCCTTATCCTGAGAATGCCACCCTTTTTCTGGGTCTCTAATCGCTCTGTGTTCTCCCCCCACCCTCCCAAACCCCTTTCAGTCCCTCTTTCTGTGTGTCTGCGCGCCCCTCTTCCGAGTCTGTGTCTGTTTCTAAAAACAGGGCCATTATCTTCCAAGACCACAGGACCATGATCACACAGCAGGACAGTAACATCGATAAAAACTATTAGCTAATCTGCAGAACCTCAGATTTTGCTAACTGTCCCAGTAATGTACTTAATGGCAAAAGCAAAGCCCACACCACACACTGGGTAAGTTGTTAGGGCCCTTTAGTCTCCGTGAACCAGACGCAGTTCCTCAGTCTTTCTTTGATTTTGATGATCTTGGCATTTCTGAAGATTACAGACCAGGTACTTCTAGAATGTCCTTGGTCTGGATTTGTTCGGTGTTTCCTCTCTATTAGATTTAGGTTTGGCGGGAATACCTAAATTCAGGGTGATGCAGTGTCTCATCAGAGCAGGAGCCCGTCATGTTTGCCCATCACAGGTCATGTGCGTCTTGATCACTTGGCTGCGGTGGTGTCCGCCAGGCATTTCTGCTCTAAAGTTACCTTCTTTTTGTGATTATTAAGTAACTTACGAGGACATAGGGGAGAGTCTGTAAGACTTTCCTTCTCATTTCCTCATCAGAATTTCGCCCACTGGTTTCAGCCTTCAGCTGCTGGCGTTCCTCTGTAACTGGAAACAGGTGTGAGGCTGTGTCTTATTTCTGGGCTGTTTTAGTTTCCTGTTGCTGCTGTAACAAGTGACCACAAACTTGGTGGCTTTAAACAGCACGAATGTGTTCTCTTACAGTTCGGGAGGTCAGAAGTCTGCAGTGGGTTTTACCGTGCTGAAATCAAGGTGTCAACAGAGTGGTGCTCCCTTGTGGGCTCTAGGGGACAATCTGTTTCCTTGCCATATTCCCGCAGCTTCTAGAAGCTGCTTGTTTCTTAGATGAGGCCTCTTCCAGCTTCAAAGCCAGAGAGACAGTGTCTTCTCTCTCTGACTCTGCTCCTCTTTACTTCCCTCACTTGGCCTTCTCCTCCCAATCAAATACCCCCCTGCCTCCCTCTTCTAAGGACACTTATGATTGCATTTAGGCCCCACCAGATAATCCAGGATAATCTTCCTATTTAGAGGCACTTAACTTAATCACATCACAGGTTCATCGCACAAGATACAAGAATGGGGCCATTGCTCCACCAACCATCTGGCCTATATCCAGGCCTGTCTCCCCCACCAGGTGGGGAGCCCCTTTAGGGCAGAGCCTCATCTCGCTCGTTATTATGTCCTCAGATGAGCCTGTCACTCTCACATGAGTCTCAGAGCATATCTGATGAATAAACAGAAGTGACCATAGTCCAAACACCAATTCTTCTTTGGCAGAGTTTTTTGTTTGTTTGTTTTTTGGGAGGTTTTTTGCAGGGACTTTTGAACTTTATTTCAACAGGTGGGACATTTCTTCAAACAACATCTTAAGAGAGATCAGGATCCTTATGCTGGATTTGTAAGGCAAATAGAAGGAGCTCTGTAAGGGCACCTGAGTGGCTCATTTGGACTCTTGATCTCAGCTCAGGTCTTGATCTCAGAGTTCAAGAACTGCATTGGACTCTACACCTTTTTTTTTTTCCCTTAAAGAAGGAGCTCTGCAAAAAAGGGTAGATCCATGCCACAGAAGAATACTATTCAGACATAAAAAGAAATGAAAACTTGGGTGCCTGGGTGGCTCAGTGGGTTAAGCCTCTGCCTTCGGCTCAGGTCATGATCTAAGGGTCCTCGATCAAGTCCCGCATCAGACTCTCTGCTTGGCAGGGAGCCTGCTTCCTCCTCTCTCTCTCCCTGCCTCTCTGCCTACTTGTGATCTCTCTCTGTCAAATAAATAAATAAAATCTTTAAAAAAAAAAAAAAGGAATGAAAACTTGATACGTAGTGGAACATGAATGAATCTGGAACACAGTATGCTAAATGAAAGAGGCTGAATACAAAAAGCCACATATTATATGATTCCATTCATAGGAAAGGTCCATAATAGGCAAATCCATTAAGACAGAAAGATGAGGGGAGCCTGGGTGGCTCAGTGGGTTAAAGCCTCTGCCTTCCGCTCAGGTCATGATCTTAGAGTCCTGGGATCGAGCCCCGCATTGGGATCTCTGCTCGGTGGGGAGCCTGCTTCCCTCTCTCTCTCTCTCTCTGCCTGCCTCTCCGACTACTTGTGATCTCTCTCTGTGTCAAATAAATAAATAAAATCTTTAAAAAAAAAAAAAGAAAGAAAGAAAGAAAGATGAGGGGTGCCTGGGTGGCGCAGTCAGTTGAGTGATTGGTTTCAGCTCAGGTGGTGATCTCAAGGTCATGGGATTGAGCTCCAAGAGTCAGGCTCTGCGCTCAGTGCGGAGTCTACTTAGGATTCTGTCCCTCTCCCTCTACCCCTAACCCCTCAGTAAAATAAATAAACCAATCTTTTCTAAAAAAAGAAAGAAAGACGAGTAGTTTTCAGGGGCTGGCATTGGAGGGCTGGGACAGAACGGGGAGATTTGGGAGTGACTGGTTAACGTTTCCTTTTAGGGCAATGATGAAAATGTTATGGAACCAGATTGTAATGATGGTTGCACAACATTGTGAACATCCTAAATGCCGCTGAACTGTGTCATTTAAAGTGATTAAAGTGGGGACACCTGAGTGGCTCAGTTGGTTAAGCGTCTGCCTTCGGCTCAGGTCCTGAACCTGGGGTCTTGGGATTGAGTCCTGCATCAGGCTCCTTGCTCAGTGGGGTGCCTGCTTCTCCCTCTGCCTGTTGCTCCTTCTGGTTCTGCTCAACAAACAAACAAATAAATAAATAAATATAAATTTTTAATAAATATTAACAACAAATAAATAAAATATTTTTTAAATGAAGTGGTTAAGATGTTATGTTACATGTTTATGCATTTAACCACAAGGAAAAATAAAAGTAAGAATGAAAAGATGGCTTAGCTCCGCAGCCAGACTTCTGGTTATGAGTCCCAGTCTGACACTTGAAATCTCTGAACTTGAGCAAGGGCATTGACCTCTTGTTCTTCTATTTCCTTCTCTCGGGATAATTCTAGTGTCGTCTTTTGGAGCTGTTATGTGGGTGCAGTGAGCCGAGGTGCCTGATTGCTACCGGTTGTTAGTATAAAGGGTCCCCTCTATTATGAGGCATCTTTGGGAAAACGTTTATCTGTCTGTCTGGGCCAGAACTGACCCTCTCTGTGCTCCAGTCTCCTCCTCCAGCTCTGCAGACTCAGGCCTGGTCTTTTCTCCTGGAGACACATGCCCAGGACCCTGCAAGGGCCACAGGACCCTGATGGCTGAGGACCAGGTGAGTTCGGGCTTCCCCATCCCCAGGATGATTTTGTGGACCCCAAAGGGCCATCACATCTCTGTCTATTGGCTGAAGATTTCTCCCCCTGCCAGGCATGGGGAAGAGACTATGGTGGGAGTGGTTCTGGGCCTGGGAAGTGCTGGGAGGAGAAGAGAAGGAAGGGCAGGATGCCCTGAGCTGGGACTTTATGACCCGTTCTAAAAACCACTCTAATGCTCAGCTGACTTTGAGTTGCCAAAAGAGGTGGGCAGTGGATGGTTTTGCTTCACTCTAGAGCCTTATCCTTGGAGTCAGGGATGAGGATTAGGATCCCAGTGCAGGTCTGGGATGGGGTGCCACTTAGTTATCACTCTTACACACATGTCTTGATTTTTAAAAAAGTGTTTCTTAAGGATGTCATATACAGGTGTGCAGGTTGTGCACTGCACAAGGGTGCCTCATCTCAGTGGCGGGATTCACATCATATACCTCATACACTGGTACATAATGTCAGTTTTCGTGCAGATGGCAGTAAACAATGATTTACTAAAATAATTGGCATATTATAAAGACTTTCCAACAGATGGCAGTAAAGAGTCACGCAAAAGGAAGCTTTTTCCACCTGCCAAGGAAGCTCTGGGCTAGTAGCTGCCCCAGATTTTCTACATTTCTGTGGACCATTTTAATTCAGTTTTCTCAAACCTGCTGAGTCTGTATGTTCCAGCCTGAAATGTTAAGAGCTGGTTCAACCACTAGCGATGGTAGGCTCTTAACCCATGACCTCTCTGGGCCCAGAGTTCTAGAAGGATGTGCCCCTCCACCATGTAAAATTGGCCCTTGCAGGAATCATTGACCTTTAAGGATGTGGCTGTGGACTTCACCCTGGAGGAGTGGGGCCATCTGGGGCCTGGCCAGAGGGAGCTGTACCGGGATGTGATGCTGGAGAACTACCGGAACCTTCTTTCCCTGGGTGAGGCCCTGCCCCTGCCTTCCCAGGAAGAGGCGTGATGGCCCTGCTTCTGCTCTCATCTCTTTTGTGCCCACCCACTGCTCAACAGTGGGCATTTGCTGAGGTCATGGGGTGCCCTCTCTGCTCTTCTCACTGGTCCCTCCCGCCTGGCCTCTGTCTGTCCCTCTGTCTCTCTGCCGCTTCTCCTAGAGTCTCTGTGTCCCCCAGGGCCCCAAGTCCTCTGCGTGTCCTGCAAAATCCTCAACCTGTGCCCCCACCTTCTCTTCTTGCTTCCCTTTCCATGTGTGGTGACCTCAGGCTCTTCCCTGCAATGCCTGTTCTAGAATCTCAGACTCCAGATGCATCCTTGGATGTCCTCCAGTCATCTGGCTCCATCTTTCGAAGGCACAGAAATGCTGTTCCCCATATATGTCTCTCTAGTCCTATGTTGTCCACCCACCCACCTACTGCACCCCGTCAACACCCTTCACATTTGTCACCCTCACCCTGAGCTCCGCATCTCCATGCTGTCCTGTTCCTCCTCCCCTGGGCCCCCTGCCCCCAGACCAGACACCTCCAGCCCCATCCTCGCTCCTCCCTACCACCTCCTCAACAGCCCCTCATATCCTCTCTGCCTCCCAACAATCTCTACCCATCCCCTCCTCTCTGTCCCTGCAGCCCCGCCCTGACCCACTCTGGCCTCTTCAGCTGTCTGTCTGGCCACCTCCATCTCTCCTCAACTTCTTTTTCTGATTCTTCTATCTGGCCTTTTCCCTGTAAGCTCTGGTGCTTTGACGCTCCTTCCTCAGCTGTCCTCACTCACACACTTTCACTGGACAAACTCACCAAAAACCAAAAACTCACCATAAACTTCTGCATCAGGGACTGCAGGAAAGCCTCCAGGTAAGCCCCCAGGTTTGGGGGTTTGAGGAGGGAGGCCCCCCAGGCCTCAGTTGCACTCACACTGCAACGAAAGGACACCAAGCGCAGTCAGCTAAGAGATAAGCCATGTGGGGCGATGTCTAGGGGAGACCAGGCCAGAGTCCCCTCCCCAAGTAATCACACAGGACATCCAACAGGATGTGACAGTACATGTGAGGTGTTGCCCACCAAGGGATGCTCGTTAGAGACCTTCCACTCCCACCCCTCCCCAGTCAGCGCCCAGGGTTTTCACTGAGGTCCAGTCACATCAGCGGCCAAACTCTAGACTCCCCAAAGGAAAGCAGGGGTTCAGCAGAAAACATGCTGTGGGCCCAGCAGCTTGGGCACGGGGAACCCTCCTGTCAGTCAGGGAACACTGAGAACCTTCCTGAATCCCAGCTGTCCAGACGCCAGCCGCATGCTGCCTTGTGAGCAGGCCTTTCCAAGGAGAGCCTGCTGTGTGACCCCTTTTCTGCACAAGTTAGGTGTAAAGAGTGAAGTTGCTTTTGCCTGTCCCCTGCAGAAATATATTTCTTCACAGTTCAGAGGCCAGAAGTGCAAAATCCAGCTGTGATCAGGGCCCTGCTCCCACTGGAGGGTCCAGGCCAGAGTCCTTCCTGGATGCAGCTTCTGGAGGCTCCTGGCAGCCCTTGCTGTTCCTTGCCCTGTACCCCCTCACCCCAATCTTGGCCTCCATCTTCACATGACCTTTTCTCCACATGTGTCTGTGTGTCTCTCCTCTTCAAACAAGGAGTCTTTGGACTCAGGGCCCAGCCTGCTCCCAGAGGACCTCATCACTAATTACAGCTGCAAAGCCCCTGTTTCTGAGTAGGGTCACATTCTGCAGTTTCTGTGGACGAAATTTTGGGAGAGCCCTGTTCAGCCCACTCTGGGAAAAGGGGAATCAGTGTGGTTTCAAAGACAGCAGGCATAAAAAAAAGGAGATAGAAAGAGATGAGATTAATTTTAGGGGTGTATTTTCTTGTACTTAGTCCATCCAAAAAATGGTCATTTTGGCACCTGTTGAGATGATAATCAATGTGCCAATTATTGATGATTTTTTTCTATTTTTCTTCTCGATAAGTCAGTCTTTGAATTTCAGTGTGTACCTCACACTCAGCTTGAACAGCACAGAACCAAAGATTGATTGATTGATTAACTGATTTTAGAGAGAGTGAGAGACTTTGAGTGGGGGGAGGGACAGAAGGAGAAGGAGAGAGAAAGGGAAAGGGAGTCTCAAACAGACTTCCCATTGAGCATGGAGCCAGGACCCTGAGATCACGATCTGAGCTGAAACCCAGAGTCAGACACTTAACCAACTAAGCCGCCCACATTCCTGGAACATTAGAGTTTCTCATCATTAGGCACCCAATGTATACAGCTCCCCTGCAGACCCAGGGCATGGGGCTGAGCTCTAAGGCCTCCTGATGACTTCCAGCCATGGCCAAATCTGGTATCTTTTCCAGGGGCCGGGCCTCCTGGGTCCAAACCTGATGTGATCTCCCGTCTGGAGCGAGGGGAGGAGCCCAGAATGGAGAACAGGGAAGCCCAGCTAGCTGCCTGTCCAGGTGGGTAAGTTCGTCCAGCAGATGTGAGCTATCTGCCTACCCTGTCTGTCTGGATCAGTGACAAAAACGAGGCAGCGTCTCACACAGCCATAGTCATGGGCAGTGGGCTCAAATCCCAGCCCCAGAACTTCCTGGCTCTGTGACCTTCAGGCAGGTCATTTTGCCCCTTGATTTCCTCGCCTGCAAAATGGGGTCAGTAATAGTACCCTGGGTTGGAAAAGATGAATGAATGAACACATAAAAGTATAGCCCAGCACCCGGCACGTCGTAACCCCCCTGGTCAGAATAGGCTACGGTGATTCTTTATCGGGAATCATCTGTGTAGGGACCCAAAAGTGGGACCCCACTGGACATGCTGGGGGACAGGAGTCCAGATGTATGCCCCCCACTGGCCCATGAACTCCATGAAGGGAGGGGGTTGGAGCTTCTTTGTTTCCATCACTGTCCACCCCATGTTGTGGGGTGAGACTTGCCCCCTCATTCCCCTTCACCACAGCCCATTGGTCCCCAGTGCTGCCCTCCTGCCCCCTAACTTTTCCCAGACTGCTGTGCTGTCTCCCACAACCCTGGCTCAGGCCTCAGATTCCCTTGGTCAGACCCTCAGCCCAACCTCCTCCCTCACCCCCCAGGCCCCCGTTCATCTCACACAGCCTGAGAGGGGTTTTTCCACACCTTGAGCTAATCCCACTCCTCCCCTACTCACAGCGCCCCCCATGGCTCCTAGTACCCCTGACAGCAAACCCTAGCACTGTGGTTAGCACGTATCAGGTATGCAATTCATAGGGGTCCCAAGAACAGATCTACTAGCATCAAAAAATCCATCCCCTCCAACAAATCCCACATGGATATGCTTCCTGCTTATCATCTCTTCTCTATACTTCCCTTTCTCCAAATTGCAATATTGTGCTGCAAAAGCCTCACACACATTTAATATTTATTGACCTTTTTTAAAAAAGATTTTATTTGTTTGAGAGAGAGCCAGAACAAGCAGGGAAAGGGGCAGAGGAACAAGAAGACTCCCTGCTGAGTGGGGAGCCTGACACGGGGCTCAATCCCAGGACCCTGAGATCGTGACCTGTGCCAAAGGCAGACACTTAACTGACTGAGCCAGCCAGGTGCCCCTATTTATTAATATCTCTTGATCAAATTAAAGTTATGTGTGTTCATCACAGAAACTTTGAAAATCTAAATAAGAATAAGGCAGGAAATGAAACTCTCCCCATAATGCTGCTTATCTCTCAAAAAAATTTACTTTTCTCATTTTACCCCAAAGCTTTACTATATATATATATATATTTAAGATTTTACTTATTTGACAGAGAGAGATCACAAGTAGGTAGAGAGGCAGGCAGAGAGCGAGAGGGAAGCAGGCTCCCCGCTGAGCAGAGAGCCCGATGTGGGACTCGATCCCAGGACCCTGAGATCATGACCTGAGCCGAAGGCAGCGGCCCAACCCACTGAGCCACCCAGGCACCCCAGCTTTACTATATTTTTTTAAAGATTTTATTTATTTATTTGACAGAGAGAGACACAGCGAGAGAGAACACAAGCAGGGGGAGTGGTAGAGGGAGAAGCAAGATTCCCGCCAAGCAGGGAGCCCAATGCAGGGCGCGATCCCAGGACCCTGGGATCAGGACCTGAGCCGAAGGCAGACACTTAACCAACTGAACTCCCTTTTTTTAAATTACAAAAGTAAATAATAACAACATGAAAAACCTTGAGGACATGATGCTAAATTAAATAAGCCAGACACAAAATGACAAATATTGTATGATTCCACTTACATGAGGTGCCTAGAGTAGGCAAATTCATTGAACCAGAGTTGAGTGTGGTGCCCAGGGGCTGGGGAAGGAGCAGCAGGCGTTAGTTTTTAATGAGTACAATGTTTCAGTCTGGGAAGATGAAAAGGTTCTGGAGGTGGATGGTGGTGGTGATTGCACCCTAGCGTGAGTGCTCACATGCAACCCAACAGCATGCCTAAAAATGACCTAAATGTCACATTTTATGATGTATGTATTTTACCACAATAAAAAAGTAAATAATAATAAAGTCAAAATGTTCCAACTTGGTGGGGGGGTGGGGGTGCCTAGGTGGCTCAGTTGGTTAGGTGTCTGTCTTTTTCTCATGTCATGATCCCGGGATCGAGCCCTGCATCAAGCTCCCTGCTCAGCGGGGGAGTCTGCTTCTCCCTTTACCTCTGCTGCTCCCCATGCTCATGCCTTTACTCACTTACTCTCTCAAATAAATAGGTAAAAAAAAATTTTTTTTAACATATTTTTATTTTTAGGGTATTTGGAAGCCATCCTTCCATGTCACAACACAAATCTCCCTTGCCTTTTGAAAGAGCTACCTAAACTTTGAAACTTGCCTTTTAAAGTTTTCCAGTGTCAGTTCAACTTAATCATCAGTGTCCTTGGTCCTGACGCAGATGATAGTCACATTTTCCATGTCTTTCAGCCTTGGATACCAGCTCTGCAACACCTCAGGAGACACTTCTGAGAGAGAGCATTTCTGAAGAGGCCACTTCCCCTGTGGGAAAGAGGGAGGGGGTTTTAAGGGCAATGCTTGGAGATGCCAGGCTGGGGGGATCCTGGGCCTGGAGCTGTCGGTTGGAGGACCAGGAAAAGCAAGAGAGGCGTTTGAGGTGTTTGTTTGCTCCTTGCAAGGAAACCATCTGTGGGGAGAGAGGCATGGGGTGTCTCAAGCTGGGGCAGAGCTTCAGACAGACCTCAGCCTTCATCAAGAAGCAAAGAGGGCTGGTGGGAGAGAGAACTTGGAAGAGGAATGGACCAAGAAAGATCCTGAAATGCCAAAGAACCTTCATAGAAAAGAAGCCATTTAACTGCATAGAATGTGGGAAAACCTTCATTTACCATTCAGACTATATTCTGCACCAGAGGATTCACACGGGAGAGAAACCCTACAAGTGCAATGATTGTGGGAAGGCATTTAGCAACAGTTCATATTTCATTCAGCACCACATCATACACACAGGAGAGAAGCCCTACGTGTGCGGTGAGTGCGGCAAGACCTTTACTCAGAGCTCATCGCTTACTGAGCATCAAAGGATCCACACTGGAGAGAAGCCATACAAATGCAAGGAATGTGGGAAGGCTTTCACCCAGAGCTCCTCCCTCATTAAACACCAGCGGTGCCATACTGGGGAAAAACCCTATAAATGCAACCAGTGTGGGAAGTTCTACTCACAGGTGTCCCACCTCACCCGCCACCAGAAAATCCACACAGGGGAGAAGCCCTACAAATGTGCCGAGTGTGGCAAAGCCTTCTGTCACACTTCTTCCTTGACTCAGCACCAGACCATCCACACCGGAGAGAAACCCTACAAATGTAATGAGTGTGGGAAAACCTTCAGCCACAGCTCGTCCCTGTCCCAGCACCAGCGAGTTCACACGGGAGAGAAACCCTATGAGTGCTCTGAGTGTGGAAAGGCCTTCAGCCACAGTTCATCCCTGACTCAGCATCAGAGAATTCACACTGGTGAGAAACCCTATGAGTGTAACGAGTGTGGGAAGGCTTATACACAGATTTCCCACCTCATGAGGCACCAGAGCGTTCACATGGGAGAAAAACCCTACATATGTAATGAATGTGGAAAGGCTTTCAGTCACACCTCGTCCTTCACACAACACCAGACAATTCACACTGGTGAGAAGCCCTACAAATGTAACGAATGTGGAAAAACCTTCAGCCAGAACTCTTCGCTCACCCGCCACCAGAGGATTCACACTGGGGAGAAGCCTTATGAGTGTAAAGTTTGCGGGAAGGCCTATACCCAGATTTCCCACCTCATCCAACACCAGAGGATTCACACTGGAGAGAAGCCTTATGAGTGCAGTGACTGTGGGAAAGCCTTCAGCCGGAGCACCCACCTTATTGAGCATCAGAAAATCCACACGGGCGAGAAACCCTACAAGTGCAGAGAATGTGGGAAAACATTCAGTCACAACTCCTCCCTCACCCAACATCAGAGAATTCACACTGGCGAGAAACCCTATGCCTGTAAGGAATGCGGGAAAGCCTTCAACCAGAGCATCCACCTTATTCAGCATCAAAGGACCCATACCGGAGAGAAGCCCTATAAATGTAACAACTGTGGAAAAACCTACACCCAGATTTCACACCTTATTCAACACCAGAAGGTTCATGTGGGTGGAAAACGCTATGTGTGTAAGGAATGTGGGGAGGATTTCAGCTGGAGTTCACATCTGGCTAAACACCAGAGGCTTCACGCTATGCACAGCACCTACGTCTGCAATGATTTTGAGAAACCCTTTGCATGGAGCACACAGCTTGCTGATATTCCAAGAACTCTTGCTGACCAGAAAGCCTAAGAAATTAGCCCGTGGGCAATTCTGATGCTGGGTTCAGTGCAGCCTTCATCAGCACCAGTAACTTCCTCCCAGAGAGGAACCCTAACACCATATACTGTGAGAGAGAGTTGCTTCTCTGTTTCTTACAAGGAGCTGGTGCCATTGATCACCTGCTGGGACACCTTCTGATCATTTTAGGAGCTCCCTCCTAAAATCTCAGCTTCCCCCCTATTTTTCAATCTTATGGTGTCCCCAGAGGGTGGTGTAAATGAAACGAGACATCATCTGATATCTTTAACAAGGTCTCTGTGAACTTTTTTTATTAAAGATTTTATTTGTTTGACAGAGAGTGATCACAAGTAGGCAGAGAAGCAGGGAGAGAGAGGGGGTGGGGAAAGCAGGCTCCCTGCAGAGCAGAGAGCCCTATGCGGAGCTCGATCTCAGGACCCTGAGATCATGACCTGAGCCGAAGGCAGAGGCTTAACCCAACTGAGCCACCCAGGTGCCTCTCTGTGAACTTTTTAAATTTATCGACCAAAATAAATAAAGAAATATGAGACTGACGCGCTACCTACTGCGCTAACAAGGCACCTAAAATAAATAAATAAATAAATTTATCAATCAGTCATTAAATTAGAGCTTGAAAATTCAAGAAAAAAAATCACAACTGGAAAGATTAACCCTTTAGAGTACAAGTTTATGTAGCTGAGCATCAACACTAGATTTTAGTATCCTACAAAACTTCAAGCTACAAATTTCATGACCATGCCTGCAGTTGGCTTAAACACAGTATGTTCCACTATTTACAGTCATTTTTAAAGGCTTATTTTTTGCATCTTTCTCATGTCCAGGATTTATGCTCTATAAAGGAGTTGCCATCTTAAACATCATTTTCTGTTTTTCTTCATGCCCAAAAGTAAGTTTTTCTTTCATCATATTTTATCATAAAAACATACTATTAAAAAAAGGGGGCAGGTCGTGCCTGGGTAGCTCAGTCCGTTAAGTGTCTGACTCTTGACTCCAGCTCATGTCTTGATCTCAGGGTTGTGAGATTGAGCCCCGAGTCAGGCTCTGCACTGATTGTGGAGCCTACTTAAGATTCTCTCCCTCTGTCTGTCTGTCTGTCTCTTTCTCTCTAAAAAACCACCCAAAAACAACAAACAAAAAAACCATAGTGTTTGTATTTTATTATAAAAATAATGCACATACTTTTATAACGGGAAACATTTTTAAGTAAAATAACATTTGCTTTGTAAAGGATAATTTGGAAAGTATCAAGAAGTATGGAATAAAATACAAATTCTCTGTAACCACACAGCCCATGGAGAGCCCATCATTTTGTGTGTACTTCTTCCTGGTTTTGTTTTACTCTGTCTTCCATATCCATATATTTTTTTAAAGATTTTATTTATTTATTTATTTATTTGACAGAGATCATCACCCATGGTAACTATTACCATGTTTAAAGTCTTCCCAGTTATTTCTTTTAGTATATGACTCCTTTCATGGTTGAATAAATGCTCATTTATGGTGAATAATTCAGAAAACAAAAATGAAAGCAATGACTCCCTGTAAATCTTTATTCCAAAGATTCTAGATTTTTTTCTGTAAATATGAACTTCCTTTTTTGTTTTTCCTTTTTTGTTTTCCTTTTTTGTTTTTATAAAACTGGTTGTGTGTATACACACGTGTATATATCAACGTAAATACAGTAGACAATTTGTATGGTATATGCACACATATGATTTAAGATTTTTATTTTTTTAAGTAATCTCTATACCCAACATAGGGCTTGAACCCACAACCCCCAGATCAAGAGTCACATGCTCCACCCACAGCCAGCCAGGCGACCCCACACATACAATTTTAGAAGTGACTTTTTTCACTTAGTATAATGTGGATATTTTCCCATGATAATGCAAACATGTTTATATATAAACATATATAAATATATAGAAACGTATATGTGTATCCTCATACTAGGGTTTCTTGAGTTTATTTAACCAATCCCTATTTTCTTAAAAGATTTTATTTATTTATTTGTCAGAGAGAGAGAGAGAGAACACACAAGCAGGCAGAGTGGCAGGCAGAGGCGGAGAGAGAAGCCGGCTCCCTGCCTAGCAAGGAGCCCCAGGACCCTGGGATCATGATCTGAGCTGAAGGCAGTGGCTTAACTGACTGAGCCACCCAGGTGTCCCTAACCAATCCCTATTAACGGACATTGAGATTGTTTTCTTTTCTATCATTGGACATTTACTATTTGACGCTTGTGCAAGTTATCTCCATAAGATAAATTCCTAGAAATAAACTTGTGGGACAAAAAATGTCCACGTTTAAATTTTGATAATTACTGATAAATAATCCTCCAAAAAAAGGATGAACCAATTTACATGACTCTTGACTATGTGAATATATGAATGCCTATTTCTCTGTTGCCCAACTTCCTTCAAAAATTACTCAGTACTGGGGTGCCTGGGTGGCTCAGTTGGTTAAAGCCTCTGCCTTCAGCTCAGGTCATGATCCCAGTGTCCTGGGATCGAGCCCCGAATCGGGCTCTCTGCTCAGCAGGGAGCCTGCTTCCCCCTCTCTCTCTGCCTGCCTCTCTGCCTACTTGTGATCTCTGTCTGTCAAATAAATAAATAAAATCTTTTTTTAAAATTACTCAGTATTCTTCTAAAAATATTTCTAAGGGCACCTGGGTGGCCCAGTCGATTAAGTGTCTGCCTTCGGTTCAGGTCACGATCTCAGGGTACTGGGATTGAGCCTTGCATTGTGTTCCTTGCTCAGTGGGGAGTCTGCTTTTCTTTGTTTTTCCATGCTCCCTCTCCCTCTGTGCACTCCCTCTGCTCTCTCTCAAATAAATACATCTTTTAAAAAGTTTTTAAAAATATTTGTAATCCAATAAGTAAAGATGTCCTAGCAATAGTGAGATTAATGATCTTTTATATGTTTGTTAAGGTTTCATCTTCTTGGGATTGCTTATTTATGTATTTTGCCCACTTTTAATTGGGCTGCCTTTGTGTATTGATTTATAGGAGCAAGTCTTTATGTATTACATAGATTAACCCTTTGGTATATACATCACTAATATTTTCTCCAGGTTTATTGAAATTTTGTTTATGATGTATTTTGCTACATAGAATTTTTAAAATTTTAGTATTCAAATCTATTTGTATTTTCTTTTATCATCCTTGGACCTATTGTCATGCTAAGAAAGGCGTTCCTCACTGCCAAGATTATCTTGTATTGTATTCTAATACTTTTATGACTTTTTAACAATTAAATTTTTATTGTCTGTATTTTTAAAAATGTCTTATGGTATGAACTTTCAATCTCTAGAGGTCACCTCCATTCTTTGGCTTGCAGCCCCTTCCTCCATGTTCAAAGTCAGCAGGGTAGCGTCTTTAAATGCCTTCTCCTAATATATTCCATCACATATGTACCTTTCTCAGCACATTTGATCCACTTCCTTCTCAAAGACTCACCCTCACCCTTTTATTCACATAATAATTTAGAATGCTCTTGAATTTTTTTAGTCTAAAAAGAAGCTAATTTTGAATCTTGCCTTTGTCATTGTCTTACTATCTGATCCAGTTTCCTGATTTTTCTTATTTATTTATTTATTTATTTATTTATTTGATAGACAGGAATCACAAGTAGGCAGAGAGGCAGGTGGAGAGAGAATGGGGGAAGCAGACTCCCTGCTGAGCAGAGAGCCTGATACAGGACTTGATCCCAGGACCCTGAGATCATGACCTGAGCTGAAGGCAGAAGCTTAACCCTCTGAGACACCCAGGCACCCCGTTTCCTTATTTTTCAAAGGAGAATAATATGACTTTGTTATGAAGGATGTTTTAGGTTTCAAGTCATAGAAAACTCAGAGAATAGTTCAAACAAGAGAGATGGTTTACTTACTAAGCGACCAAAAAGACTAGGCATTCAACCTGTTTATCCTGGTACTTAAGAATGACTTCAATGGCAAGTAAAAGAAAACCCCAACTCAGATCCTCACAAGCTCCAGAAAGAAGAAATCTACAGGTAGGGAAACCTCTAGCTGCTAAATGCTAATATCTCTTTACAATTCACCTGAGATTTATTTGGCTTTTATTGCACGTGTATGTTCCCAAACATTTATATTTCCTGATCATAGAGGTGTCCTTTCATTGGTCTCAGCCGCTTGCCTGTTTACTTCACAGCACAAATCATAATTTCCCTTTATATGTCTCCTATGTACTGCCCTTCCCTGACCCCTGAAGGCAGGGTCCATGTGTGGTCTTCTACCACTAGCGCCTGGAGCACTGCGTGGAACAGACTAGGTTCTCAAAAAATAGTCAATTGTCTGGTCGACTTCAAGACTGAAGTCATTCCCCTCCCTGCCTGCACGGTACGAGAATGGTAGTTTCCCCACACCATCCTTAAGACTATGTCATACAGCTTCAAATTTTGACCAGAGAGATAAAGATGGCGGGTTTTTTTCTCCTTTTCTTCTCTTCCTGGTGACCTCCTATTCATCCCTCAGAACCTTATTCAAAGTTCCCATACTCTGGGAAACCTTCCTTACATCAACTCTTTCCTACCCTTCTTCGTGTTCGAACATATGTTTCCCATTAAGTCTTATGAGCAGAGCACGCTGTTTTGTTGAGCATCCTTGCTACTAAACGGGCCTGTAATGAGGGGCCTTCTCCTACCGCCAGCGCTTAGGCTGTTGCCATGGAGACAGACCCGTCGATGCCAGCTGACAGTTGCACTGGCGACAGACTGCTGGCGATGCTTCTCCACTCCACCTATAGAAGCAGAAGAACTCGGACATCTGTGTATCCCTGGCGAAGGCCGAGGAGGGCTCCGGGTTTTCTTCCTCCTTGACCGACGGTGGATGGTAGCCCAGAGGATGCTACAGGGATCTGGGAAGCGTAGTCCGTCGGGGAGTCGGTGCAGACGCAGACGCATGCACAGCTCTGGGGCTGCGCACGCAGTGTCGCCGCCGTGGTGGGGACGCCCCGTGCGGAGCGAGCTCCGCGTGGGAGGCCGACTCGAGGTCCAAGACACCTCGGGGCCCCAAGTGTTAACGACACTCGCCGCATCCTCCCCTCTTTGCCCAGAAAAGTGGTTCGGAGGGATCTCGAGGACTTAGGCACTTAACCGGGATGGAGACGCGTGAGAAGCCGAGTCCTTCCAGTGGAGCCGCAAAGTTGTGGCTGGCACGCGGCCTTAGGCGGGGCGGGGCGGGGTTGTGGGCGGGACTAGCGCGAGGATTAGCTGGGGTAAGCACGGGGGCGTGCCTGTGCCGGGGAAAAAGAGGGGAGACCTCAGCCAAAGAAGCAGGCTGGGCAGAAAATGCTGGCGTTTGTTCTGAGAATCCTTATGCACGGGCTCCTTCTTGAGTCCAGTGGAGAAACAGGGTCAGAGGGCGTGGAGGTTCGACCAGGGTTGTTAACTGATCCTCTCCAGCTCTTGGTTTAGGAATTCACTGGCTGAGTTGAACGGTGTGAACTAGCTCTATTTCAGTTTCTAACTCACTTTCTAAGGAAGGTGATTAGTAAATGCTTAGTAATAAAATCTACCACTATTACTGTTTTGCAAGTAATTCATTTCTCAGTCACTTATTAATCGCCAGGTGATGTGCTATGGTCAAGGTTAAGAGTAGGGTTCCAAATTTATAAATGCTAATCTTACAGAATAAATCACTAAAATTTACAATAATAAAATCAGTTGAGTGCCTATTATGAGCCAAGGGTAGTTTTAGTTTTAATGCTTAGTTTTAATGCTAATTATTACTAAAAATGATTAATTACACCGAAACAGCTAATATGTATGCATCCTGGGAGCCAACCACAGCTCTAAATATTTCACCAGTATTTACCCCTCACAGCCTCCTGGTGGAGTCCCAACATTGTTCTTGCCGTGTTGTATATGAGGAAACGCAGACTTGCAGGGGTGATGGCACCTGCCCAGGGTCACCAGATGTTTAGGAGACATGGGAGTCTTCCCCTTTCACATAGCGGTTAGGAGTCCAGGTGTGGAAGTTCAAAATCCTGGTTCAAATTCTGGCTCTAGAACTTCCGTACTGACCAACAGGGTCAGGTTTCCTTAACCTCATTGTCCCTAGGTTTCCTCATTTTTTAAGATGGGAGTGATACCAATATCTGTCTCATAGTGCAGCTCTGGGGGCTACTTTGATTTATGGAAAGCCCCTGGCACATGGTGAGTCCTCAGTGAATGTTAGATATCATCACTGCTTTGATTTGTTGTTGATTTGGGTATATGGTGTGAGGTAGGGCTATTTTATATCTGGTTATCCAGTTGTCCCTGGAGTGTTTGTTGAAGATTGTTATTTTCCCTTGAATTGTGGCACCCTTGTCAAAAATCCACTAGGTTTAAATTCCTTCTTTGTTATACTTGACTGTCCCTGAAGAAGTAGTGGTGGCTCAATTAAGGATCCTATCTTGATTTCAGCTCAGGTCATGATCTCAAGGCCATGATATCAAGCCCTGCATCCATCCAGCTCAGCGCTGAATGTGGAATTTGCTTGAAATTCTCTCTCCTCTCCCCTACCCCTGCCACTCACACTCTTCTCTAAAAAAGAAAGAAAATACAAATAAAGCAGGTAAGATCATGGAATTTCAAGGCTGGGTGTGGATGGTTTTTCTGTTTCCTGGCAGACCTTGGACAAGTCAGCCAACCTCTTTGAGGTCTCATTTCTGTTTCAAAACAGGCTGAGCAAAATTTACCTTAGAGGGATGTTGTGAAACTACGTGAAAACTACACATTTAAGGAGCGCTTACAACCTGTGTGCTTGGTGATATCATGTTACCCTGTGTGCTTTCATACCCATTATAGTGCTCACTTCAACAGCACATATATTATACCCATTATTTAGATGCAGAAAACTGAGGCATGGAGAGGTGATGCTACCTGAAGTTGCATAGGCAGGAAATAGACAGAGAGCAGATTGGCTGACTCCCAGTCCCTTGATAAACTCCTGCACCTACCCCTTCAGACCCAAGGTGGCTCATGGCCAGGGACTCACCGACACCAGGCAGAGCCTGGAAGCTGCCAACAGCCTTGAGAACACTGGAGCCCAGCAGAGTCCCGCATGCATGGAATAGAGGAAGGGGGTCTGGCACCAAGATTCCTGGGACTGCAAGCCAGGCCGGTCTTCCTTCTTTCCTTCCCTCAGCTCTGTGGGCTCAGGGCTCTACCCTTCCATAAAAGGGGACCTCTGAGGAGGAAGGGGCAGCTTGGTGGCTGTGTGGATGTCCAGAGCTCAGGTGTGTCTTGCCTGAAAGGCCCTCAAATGTTGGGTTTACCCAGCCCAGTCAGAGGAGCAGTGAGCAGGGTACATCCCACACCCAGGGCTCAAGAAGACAGAGCAGTCAGTGACCAGTGGTTGTTGGGCCCTGGTGTGTACCAGGGGTTCTGGGCACAGGAGACAGAGAGGAGAATGAGACAGAAGCCCCAGCCACTGTGGGGCACACAGCATAGGAAGACAGTTAGTGCCAATAAAAGGCCACTTGAACCACTTGCCTCAAATGGACCCCAACAAAGGGTTTGCTTGAGTCAGAACTCTTACATCCTGGCTCACACTTTCAGAGTCCAGCCCAAGTCCAGTGTCTTCTGAATATAACGCCCAGCTTCAGTGAGTGTAAAGACTGCACATCAACACTATGGGGGAGGGCTGTAGGATCACCCACTCCACAGATGCAGAAACTAAGGCCCAGAGGAGCCAAGTGACTCACTAGTGGTCCCACAGCTAGTAGGTAGAAAAGGAGACTAAAACTGAAACCCAGAAATGTCCATTTCGTCCTAGAGTTCACAACATGTAAATGTTATTTTATTTTATTTTATTTCATTTCATTTCATTTCATTTTTTGAGAGAGAGGGAGAACATGAGCAGGGGGAGGGGCTGAGGGAAGAAAGGGAGAAAGAGAATTCCAAGTAGGTTCCACACCCAGCACAGGGCCATACGCTGGGCTTGATCCCACAACCCTGAGATCCTAACCTAACCTGAAATCAAGAGTCAAATGCTTACCCAACTGAGCCACCCAACCTCCCCACAACATGCAGATTTTAGTCTCTGCTGTGTAGCAAGTCTCAGGACCAGGAGAATATTAATGGTTTCTTCTGACAAAATCATGGGAGAGTTCACTGGCACAATTGGCGGGGGGAGGCATCTCACAGAAACATGAAGGGCACCCGGCTCCCTGGGCAGGCCTGACCCATCTTGGGCCACATATGGGGGCCAGGCCCTGGCCCACACTCTTCACAAGGAGCCTGTCACAGAAGTGTCACATAACCCTGGGTTATGAGTGCCATGGGCCCCTAACAACAAACTTACACTTATTTTTGTGTCCTTAAGAGTGCAGGGGTCACGCCTAGGTGTTTGGCCTTGTCATTATTTTTATACTGAGTTTTTTGGGTCACCTTTGCTCTATGGGGCACACAGCCCATGCTGTTGTGCAACCATCCCCACTATCTAGATCTGAGACATTTACATCACCCCAAAAGGAGACCCCCTCCCTATTAAGCATTTATTCCCCATTCTCCACAACCCTGCCCCTGGCAGCCACTGATCTGGTTCTGTCTCTATGGATTTACCTATTCTGGAAGTTTCATATAAGTGGAATCACACAATAGGTGACTTTTTAATTTTGGTTGCTGCTGAACATCTGCTTTCCTTCTGGGAGTCTCTAATTTTGGTGCATCCCAGGCCAAGGGCATCTAGAGGACCAGCCCCCGGTACAAACTCTGGCAATGACTGGGTCTCTACTGAGCATCCCTGGTAGAGAACATTCCACACGCATTGTCATACCTCTCTGCTGGCGGAATTAATGTGACTTGTGTGGCTCCATGAGGAGAGGATTCTGGAAGCTGGCACTGGTCTCCCCTGGACTTCACCCCATGGGCCTTATCCCTTTTCTGATTTTGCTCTGCATGATTTTGCTGTAATGAGTCATGGCCGTGAGCATGGAGCGTGACATGGGGCTTGATCTCAGAACCCTTAGATCATGACTTGAGCCAAAATCAAGAGTCAGGCCCTTACCCACGCCACCCAGGCGCCCCTAAACCGGTTTATTTTTAAGGACGACTTTCTATATTGCCACGACTGGGAAACTAGTATCTCTTGTCAGTAAAGGAAAAAGGGGGAGAAAGGAACTAAAATGCTGAGGGGAAAAAATTAATTTGTAGCTGCAGTGGTTGCCTGAGCCTGAGGCCTATTTGTAACTTTGTAACTAGAGAGGAGTGAACGACTTGTAGTCCATGTTTCCTCCTCAGTCAGGATCACACTAGAAGGAAGTGTGGTCTGATAATGTATCTGAGGACCAGCGGAAATTATGTGGCTCCCTGGTGTCCATGCCCCACCCACACTCGAGGAAACAGACATAACCATCCCCTCTCAAGGGGCAGTTTTCACCCTTAGAAGCCTTTCTCCTCCAGTACATAAGCACTTGGCTGGCATGGGAGCCCTTGTGTGCCCAGCATCTGGTAAGGTACATGGCACCAGGCTGAAAGAAGAAACCAACACTTTTAGACAAAACTTTAATCTGAGAACCAACACACATACATGAAGGGCACTTCCACACTGGCCCACAGCAATACAGGTCAGTAGTTACAGAGTCTGTCCCCCAGCATGACTGCCAATTTTCCACAGGGCCTCTGGCCTCTCTCTCTAGTGTCTCTCTCTCTCATTGAACACACTCATCAGTTCAAGTTCCTGCCTCTGTGCTGCCCCTTTGGTAGAGAACAGGCCCACTGCAGAGACTACACAGTGATCGGAGGGTGGGGACCACATGCAGTGAGCTCGCTGTTCTGGCCATTTGAAAATCAGTATGTTCCCCACTGGGTGTGGGCCCAATGGTCAGCCAGTCCGTTCCCAGTTTCAACAATAACAATCAACCAGAACAATGCAAGGTGCAAGGTTTAAAAAGCTCAAGAGCACATACTCCTAAGCTTTTTAGCGCCAAAAACATGAAAGATACCCAAAGTGTCAGTTTCTTCATTAGATTCTGTTTGTGCTTCAGGAAACCTGTCACTGGTCACTCAGAGGGTGGGACACAAAAACCCAGAGCTAAGAAGGTGTCATCAAGAGGGAGCCGTGTGGTTTCACGTGTTTCAGCTGTAGAACAGGCCTGGCAAACAGCTGACCTGAAGTTCCAACAAGAAGGATGGTATCCTCTCTGGGCTCTCTAGCACTCCTCCATGGTCCCAGAACTTGCTGTGACATGAGGCAATGTGGCATTTTAAGATGTCACTTGTAAATGAATGGTACCTCTCTGTGGAAATGGGGCCATCCGCTTCTCTTTGATTCCAGAAGTTTCAAGGCCAGAGCAGGGCTTACCACATTGTTATTCCCTACCCTGGAGCCTGACAAAGCACCTGGCTTGAACAAATGGTACATGAGGAACATTCTAGCTGTCAATTTCCATATACCACAATTTCTACTATCAAGCACATCTTCTGTGAACCATGTGGCAATATACAATGCAGCTTTCCCAAATGAATCCTACTGCTCCAGTACCACTAACTCCCACAGCAAACTGGGTCTCATACTGTATAACCAACTTTAAATGGGGGAAGGGAATTATGGGAAGAGGTGACATGTATATGTGGGAGGGTGTCCTTCTGCGTGGGAGGTTTGGGAGGTTAGAAGAGTGGAAAGTTCTAGCTATTTGGTGTTAGTTTACATGCTCTTCTTAGCTTCTGCGGTTTAGTTAAGAAAGTATGACAGAGCAAAGGGAAGGAAAAGTCTAGACTTTTTTTAAATAAAAGAGCAAGATGCTGGGTTTTGGAAACTAAATTTAGCCAGGGCCATGTTGGAGAAAACTTTTAAAAATGAAAGCTATATGGGGCACCTGGATGGCTCAGCTAGTTGACCATCCAACTCAGTTTTGGCTCAGGGTTGTGGGATCAAGCCCTGCATCAGGCTCTGTAGTCAGTGTGGAGTCTGCTTCAGATTCTCTCTTCCTCGCCCTCCCACTCACTCTCTCTAAAATAAATAAAATCTTTAAAAAAAAAAAAAAACTATCTAAAAAAAAAAAGTGACACAAGGGCACCTAACTGGCTCAATAAGAAGAGAATATGGCTCTTTGTCTCAGGGTGGTGAGTTTGAGCCCCACATTGGGTATAGATACTACTTAAAAGTAAAGTCTTTTAAAAAAATGAGGCACAACTGGGTGGCTCAGTTATTTGGGCATCTACCTTTGGCTCAGGTCATGATCTCGGGGTCCTAGGATCGAATTTCAGGTTGGGCTCCCTGCTCATGCTCTCTCACAAGTAAATATCTTTTTAAAAACAATAAAAGCTACCACATAATATTAACTGCAGTAAATAGAGGATTGCTATATATATATATATATATATATATATATATATATATATATATTCGTTGTATCTCGTAAGTACTTGTAGCTCACATTTGGTGGCTACTCAGTTCAAAGTGCTTATTTACATCTATTTATTTATCCTCACAACAGCCCTCTGAGGTAGGTATTGTGCCCATTTTACAGATGAGGATGCTGAGGCCCTAGGAGGTCCCATGACTCTCCCAGGATCACTCAGGTAGCAGGTGTCAGAGCTGAGATTTCAATCAGCCAACTATCTCTACCTCTGAATTCCCATGTTCTCAACTACTGTGTTTTCATGAAACTTGTGTACAAATTTTCTAATCACTCTTTGTAGATAAAGAGATGTATTTATTTGGGGGCAGGGAGCTTACAATGTGATTTCAACTTTAGGACTCAGATGAACTGTGTTCAGATGTATGGGGCTTTGCTGCCACCCAGTAGTAGGAAGTATTGCTACTTGTTACTTTCTAAACTCCTTGTTACCTGTAAGTGTGAACTTGCTAATGTCTGCTGAGACCTGCAGCAAAGGGCTGACAAGGTTGACACTGCTAGTTTCTCTTGGGTGTGAACCCTCTGGTGCTGACTGAGATGGGCACTGAGGCCAAAGGCTTTCCCACATATCCTACAGGCATAAGGCTTCTCCCCAGTGTGAATTCTCTCGTGCTGCATCAGATTTGCTTTCTGGGCAAAGGCTTTCCCACATTCAGCACACACATAAGGCTTCTCCCCAGTGTGAATTCTCTGGTGAACAGAAAGGCATGAGCTCTGGCTGAAGGCTTTCCCGCATTCCTGACAAACATAAGGCTTTTCTCCAGTGTGAATTCTCTGGTGAACAGAAAGGCACGAGCGCTGCCTGAAGGCTTTCCCGCATTCCTGACAAACATAAGGCTTTTCTCCAGTGTGAACTCGCTGGTGAACAGAAAGGCACGAGCTCTGGCTAAAGGCTTTCCCGCATTCCTGACAAACATAAGGCTTTTCTCCGGTGTGAACTCTCTGATGTTGAGTGAGTTGAGCACCCAGGCTGAAGGTTTTCCCACAGTCTGGGCATTTGTGGGGTTTCTCACCTGTGTGATCTCTCTGATGCTTGGAAAGGCATGAGCTCTGATGGATTGATTTTCCACATTTGTTACACTCAAAGGACTTCTTTCTAGCATGACCTCTCTGATCCTCAGTAAGGTAGTTACTGTGGGCAAAGGCTTTGTCGCACTTGTTAAACTGGAAGAGTTTCTCTGCAGTGTGTTCTGAAAGATGTGCGCTCTCACTGAAGGTCTTTCCACATTCATTACATTTAAAGGGGTGCTCACTCTTATGGACAGACTGATGTTTGGTGAGGGAAGTGCTGTGGATGAAGGCCTTCCCACAGTTCCCACATTCATACCGCCTTGCCCCAGAGTGGATGCTCTGGTGGCGAATGAGCTGTGTACTTTGGCCAAAGGCTTTTCCACACTGGTTACATTCAAAGGGCTTCACCCTGGTGTGAACCCTCTTGTGTTGAGTCAGGTATTTGCTGCGGCTAAAGGTTTTCTCACATTTGTTACATTTAAAGTGCTTCTCGCCTATCTTTGGTTGCTCCCTCTGCTCTGAGTCCTGATTCAAGATCCTCCCGCTCTCCCCAAGTCCTTGTTTTTCTCTGGTGTGAACAGTCTGGTGGCAAGTTAGGGTGGAGCTGCAGATGAAGTGCTCACCACACTCCTGACATTCATAAGGGGTCTCCACACTGTGCATTTTCTGGTGTTGGACAAGGTGTTCATTGTGGCTGAAAGTTTCCTTGCATTTAGCACAGCTGTAGGGCTTTTCTGTGGCATGGATGGACTGGTGTCGAATCAGGTGGGAGGGCCGGCTGAAACTCTTGATGCATTTGTGACATTTGTAAGGCCGGTAACCAGTGTGAATCCTCTGATGTTCATTAAGATGAGTGTTCCGGTAGAAGGCTTTCCCACACTCATTGCATTTGTAAGGCTTCTCTCCACTGTGAACCCTCTGGTGGATCTTTAGGGTTGAGATATTCCTGAAGGGTTTCCCACACTGATCACACTTGTAAGGCTTTTCTCCAGTGTGAACAGACTGGTGTTTGGTGAGCAGCAAGCTCCGTCTGAAGACCTTCCCACACTCCTGACACTCAGAGGGAGTGTTTGCAGTATGGATTTTCTGGTGTCGGAGGAGATATTTACGGAAGTTGAAGGTTGCCTTGCATTTGGTACATTCATAGCATTTCTGGGTGTGGGTCTTCTGATGCTGTTTAAGGTGAAAGGTTCGGCTGAAACTCTTGCCACACTCACTGCATCCGTAGGACTGACTCCCTGTGTGGGTTTTCTGATGCTCAGCAGGCTGTAAGCTGAGATCCGATGGCTGGTCACCATCTTCATTCTTAGGTGGTTTTTCTCCAGTGTGATTTTTCTGATGCCACAGGTGGTGTATATTCTGACTGGAAGTCTTCCCGTACTTGGTAGACACGTGGGATTTGTAGCCTGTATGAGTCATCAGAGGCACAAAGAGGCAAGAACTCTGGCTGAAACCTTCCTCATACTCTTGATGCACAGTGGGTTTCTCTCTAGTATGAATAATCCAGTGCTGGATAAGGTGGTAACTCTGGCCAAAGCTCTTCCCACATTCACTACATTTATACAGTTTCTCCTCTTCCTGGACAGTCTCCTGTCGGCTCTGGTCTAAGTCACAGCCAAAGTCATTCCCATGTTCCAGAGATGTAGCTGGTGCCAGGCTCTTTTCAGGAAGATCGTGTATCACAGAATCCTCTCCTGTGGAAAGGAGGGACTCAGGACCGAAGTCTCCCTTGAGATCATGACTCCTGCCTTCTATGGGACTTTCCTTATTGGTAACAAAGTCAGACCTCAGAAAACTTTCTGGATCTCCTAGGAAACTATCTAACCAACTCTCGCCTACACAGGCTTTCCCCCAACTGGAGTTCCAGAGGCCATCCTTGGAAAACGTCTCCACAATCTCCTGGGAGAGTCCTTCTTCCAAGAAGTCTTGGCCCAGAAGACAGTTCTTGACCTCAGCCGGGTCTGAAAGAGAGGTAAAATGCAAATGTCTCCCATTCCCTGGGGTAAAAAATGTCAGGAGCTGCAGGGTGAAAACACAGACAAGAGGGAGAACGAGTGATGGCTCCCCGGTAAGCCTGTCCTCAAGGCAATGAAGGAGAAGGGGTCAAAGTGGTGACCCGGCTAGAACTGGCATCGCAGGAAATAAAGAGCCCACTTCCAGGACAGTTAAGCGGGGAACTGGGCAGCCACGGGGTCTCCCCTGGGAACAGGAGTCTCTCAGCAGATAGTCTCTGCCACCACCCCCATTGGCTATGGCCTGCTTCCTCGAGAAGGGGCAGGAGATACAGATGATAATAATGCAGTACAGTTATTACTGCTGGAGGACAGATGTGGTTGGCAAAGGCACGGCTACACATGCTTGGAAACAGCATATATTGTTAAGGTACTGGGATTCTGTGCCTGGGCCAGTCACCTATGTACAAACACTGGTGCACTCAAAAGGAGGCTACAGAGGGTCTGAGCTCACAAGCTCATGAGTAGTGAGCCAAGAACAGAGCTGCATCCTGACTGGGTGGTGGAGGCCGAGACTGAGCCATGCGGCCACTACCCTGTGGTCTCTGATTCAGGGGCCCTTCTTATATGAATGATGTGACCATGAGAAAAGCCTTCTGTGCCCCAGACAAGGCCCCTGCCTCTGCCTTTTCCCACTGGGGACATCTCAACAAGGCTAACAGCCTCAATGCCTAACCTGCTCCCCCCCAAAGGAGCTGTGGCCTAGGGGAGACCCGAACAAATGTTCTGGGCTGCATCTAGGCCTGGGCTTGCTTATTCCCAGATGCAGCCACCCACTGTGCCCTGTGGGGCAGACCTATACAAAGAGGGGTGAAACAGACTGGGGGTTCGCAGGGGTCAAGGGGCACATGGCAGAAAGGTGGACAGACTAACTCAGGGCCTGAAAGGACCAAAGAAGGAACAAAAGAAAGCCACCAGACCAGCCACATGCTGAACACTGATGGAGACGGAGACAAGACAGGTCTGCAGAGGGAGGGTCCCAACCCATCAGGACAAGCGGACAGAAGCCAGCACACAGCAGAGCGACACTCATCAACACAGGGTCAAGATGTCTGGGTAAATGTTCTGGGTCTGCTGGAAGTTCCAAAGATGGGTGGCACACAAAGGGCCAGGTCCCACAGGCCCACTGCCCTCCCATCCCTGCCCACTCACTGGGGCCTGCTGATTCTGGGCTTTCTCTCTCCAGCACCTTCTGCTCTTCGGCGCCATCTGGCTGGGAGGTCAGTTTGGGTTTGGAGGGATCTGCAGGCAGAGAAGAGCCCTGTCATCCACCAGGACATGGAGGGCCAGCCGGCTGCATAGTGGGAACCTTCTGGCTGTCCTGCCCAGCCAGTGCTTTATTCAGCACACTGCTCCTGAGGGCCAGATATAGCGCTGAGTGACTCCAGGGATACCTGCCCTGCTGGGTTCCCAGTCTGGTGGAGGAGGGACCCAGTCACAATCCAGGGCGATCAGAGCTGTGACAGCCGAGGCTGGGGATACAAAGGACCTGCCGCAGCTCTTGAGGAATGAGCGGTCTGCCAGGTAGAGAGAGGCTTGTACTTACACCGCCATCCGTGGCTCCCACATTCACCAGGGAGTGCACATCACCCGAGGCCTCCGTGGGCCGGGCCAGGATGAAGCATGCCGGGTTCCCACGGACCAGTCGGCCCCGTGCTCTGCCCTCTGCAGACTGTTCAAGGAAGGGAGCAGAGTCATAATACCAGGGGGGACCGTACTACAGTGGAGGAAAAGCCCCTCCTGGCTTGAAATGAAAGGGCCATGAGCCAAGCAATGCAGGTGCCTCTAGAAGCTGAAAAGGGGCAAAGAAACACCCTTCCCTGGAGTCTCCCAAAGGATCGAGCCCTGCCAACACCCTGGTCTTCACCCTGTCAGACCCATTTTGTACTTCCAACCTCCAGAACTGTAAGAACTGTCTCACTGTGGTGTCCGTGGCAGGAGCAACCAGAGGAAGCTAGTAAGCCACTCAGACATGCACACAAGCACGCGGGGAAGTCAAGGGAAACATGCCTTTACCGAGGGCCCTACTTTAAAAACAGAAGACGCGGAGGTCTGAGCCAAGCTGCTTGTGTCACATACACCGAGCGGAGCTGAGAGAAAATCTGCAAGGCTGGCCTGTGGCTGGTGTCTGGGAACCTGGACTGGAGGAGGGTGCCCGATCTCCCAAACCAAGATGAGCGTGCCTCCATGGTCATGCTGAACTCCTGCTTTCCTGCTGGGAATCTAGAATCCCGTCATGTTCCAGGCAGAGGGCGTGTCTGTGACCAGCCCCCAAATAAAGACTATGGGAGCGGGGTCTCCTTAACACGTGTTTCCTGGTAGACATTTCACAGGTGCTGTCACCTCGGTAAGCATCCTGTGGGAGTCACAGAAAGAGGGCTCTGGGAGCTGGCTCTGGTTTCCCCTGGGCCGCCTGTGCTGGGTCCTTTCTCTGTCCCATGTCGTGGCTAGGAGTATGACTACATGTTGAGTCCTCCCGCCCTTGGGGAGCACCCGTCCCAGCTGCGGGAGATAAAGCATCAGGGGAGCAGTTAGCAAGTGCAGGGGGGGTGGGCGAGCAGAGCAGAAGACAGAGAAGAACTTGCTCACAGGCCGTCCTGGGGGCAGCGAGGGGATGAGTCTAGCAGAGGGGAAGGCAGATGCGAGGACCCTGTGTGTCAGCTCAACAAGGACAAAGAGGAAAGTGCTGACGAGGCCAGAGGGGCAGATGGAGGCCAATCAGGGTCTCTCAACCTCCTGACATTTGGGGTTGGATAATCCTCGGCTGTCGGGACTGTCCTTGCATTCCAGGACGTGTGGCAGTGAGCCTGGGCCCACCCCCCATTCCCAAGGGCCGACAATCAGCAAGGGCATTGCCAATGTCCCCAGAGTGGGGGTTGTGGCCAGAACCACCCAGCTGAGCAATGTTGGGCCACGTCATGCTTGTTCTTTGGTGCTCAGGAGCTGGGAGTTTATCCTGGGAGACAGGAGCCACTGGGTAGGGCAGTGACTGGGCCCCCAGAGCTGGAGGGGACACTCACTTAGAAGGAAAATGTTCTGGTAGTTGTCCAGCGCTGTGTCCCAGAACAGGTCCCCCTGGTCCAGCCCTAGGTGCTCCCAGTCCAAGGTGAAGTCCATGGCTGCATCCCCAAGAGGTGCAAATTCCTGAAATGTGACACGCCATCAGTGACACTGGGACTGGAGTCAGGGAGGGACCCAGTGGCTTACTCCATGCACCCCGCTGTCAACATACCAGGCCTTTAACAAAAATCATCTTCTGAAAAGCCTGAGACTTAAGGGACTGGGGCATCCCCATATTTTATAGGTGAGATATGGGGTCTTAGAGAGGGGACGTGAGATCCCCTCAAGGTCACACAGGCAGGACTTAAATCCACTTAAAGCTGCCTGTTGCTTAAATCTATTTTTGCTTTTGAGTGTTCATTCTGGGGCTCTTGCTTTGAGTGTTCATTCAAGATTTTAAGTTCTTATGGAAATTTTCAAACAAATACAGAAGTAGAGATTTGCAGGTGATAGACCTCCATGTACCTATAACCCAGCTTCAACCCCTGATAAGATTGGTCTATTTTGTTCATTAAAGGTTTTGGGGGGAGGGGGAGCAAAATATTTGAAAATGAATCCCAGGCAGGATCTGATTTCCCCTGTGAATACTTAAATATTTACAAAAGAACTCCTTAATCACTGACTACCTAGACCATATTCAAAGTCTGAATGCAGATTTGTCTAACATCTCAGTGGTGGTTTTTTTCCTTTTTTAATTGGTAAAAAAACAACAACAACAACAAACAAAACAAAAACAAAAACAAAAACAAAAACCCACAACAGCAAAGTGCCACTTCGTCCAGTGGCATTAAACGCTCACATTATGAGGCCATCACCAGAACTTACTTAGTCTTGCAGAACTGGAAACTGTTCCCTTTATTTTTTTTAAGATTTTATTCATTTAATCATTTGTCAGAGAGCACAAGCAGGCAGAATGGCAGGTAGAGGCAGAGAGAGAAATGGGCTCCCCACTGGGTAAGGAGCCCGATGCGGGACAGGATTCCAGGACCCAGGGATCACGACCTGAGCCGAAGGCAGCGGCTTAACCGACTGAGCCACCCAGGCATCCCAACTCTGTCCCCTTGCTCAGTCCCATGACCCTGAGATCATGAGCTGAGCCAAAACCAAGAGTCGGAAGCTTAACCGACTACACCACCCAGGTGCCCCTAAAGGGATGTTTGACCTGAGAATGGAACCTGAGTCTCTAGCTGGGCTTGGCACTTGGCCCCACTACCTTCCCCTGTGGATGACCACTGGCAAGTAAGTCACATGCCCCTTCTGAACCCTGATTCCTACCTCATTAGTAAAATGGGACTAATGAGCCCCATGGCACAGGGCTACCCCAAGAAGCGACCGAGTCCTCCTACCACGTAGGAAGGACCCAAGCAAAGGAACCAAAGGACAGTTCCACCCTCTCCATCCCCATCACATGTCTCATCCAGGAGTCCTCATTCACCACCTCCTTGAAGGCTGGATTATCCCATTTACAAAAGACTGAGACCCAGAGAATCAGATTCACCTGCCCAAAGTCACACAATCTCTAAGTGGGGGCAAAGGAGCAAGAGCCCCATCGGCATGACCCTAGGATGCCAACCAGTTAGAGGCATGACTCTGTAGTCTGTCAGACCCCCAGATACAATTCTGGTTCTGCTATTTATGAACCGTGGGATCTTGTTATTCCATATCTCTAAGGCCTGGTTTCCTCATCTCTAAAATACAGCTACTGTGGGGATGCAGCGAGCCAAGGCCTGTCTGCACAGCAGCACCCATCGGCCAGGGACCACTGCGCACCTGCTCCAAGCCTGCCTCACACCAGGCACCCAGCAGAGAAGTCTAGTCCTTATGGGATTTAATCTGGGTGAGTCCTACTGATATTTGTGGAAAATGCTTTGTAAAACTCTTAAGAATTAACAGTCAACACACACACATGAGTATGTTAAAAAAAAAATGCTCATCTTCAGAGGATGATAGTAAGGAACTGATCTTATATTGAAAATTGGTAAATAGGAGGAAAGAATCAAGCATTTATCCCACCTCTTCTATACGAACTGTACCAGTGGGTTACCAAATAGAAGATGAAAGGGGGTATCTTTTTTTTTAAGAGAGAGAGAGTGTGTGTGTATGCAGTGGGGGAGGGGCTGAAGGAGAGGGAGAGAGAGAATCTCAAGCAGACTCCACGCTCAGGGCAGAGTCCAATGCAGGGCTTGATCTCACAACCCTGAGATCATGACCTGAGCTGAAACCAAGAGTCAGACGCCTAACCAACTCAGCCACCCTGGCGCCCCCAGGGAGCTATCTTTTTGTAAGTGTATTCCAACTAATGAAAAGGAACGAGGGAATTAGAGCACCACCATCTCACCACAAGCCATGAGGAATGCAGAGATGAGAGCATAAGGGTGTCTGCCAGGATCAGAGAGAGAAAGAACCAGACATTGTGGGCCTCCCCAAGTTCTGCCAAAAGGATTAGCTGAGACTGATCAAGCCTCTGAATCCACCCACCAACTGAGAGCGTGCTGAATGGCAGCAAAAGTATGTAACCAGCAAAAAAAAAAAAAAAAAAAACAGACTGGGAGAAATTCTACAGACCAAACAGCCCTGGTTCTTCAATGGACAAACTACTAAGAACAGAACAGGACAGAGGAGGAACCTGTATGTTAAGAAACCCCCCCCCCAAAAAAAAAGCATTAAAAAAAAAGATGGGGCAAAAGGGACATGCATCTGGGTGATAAAACTGTTGTTCAAAAAACCAGAAGGAAGGAGCACCTCGGTGGCTCTGTAGGTTGGGTGTCTGGTCTTGATTTGAACTCAGGTCATGATCTCAGGGTGGTGGGAAGGAGTCCAGCATTGGGCTTCGTGCTGGGCATGGGGTCTGCTTGAGATTCTCTTTCTCCCTCTGCCTCTCCCCACCTCCCCCCAACACCAACTTCTCTAAAGGAAATGATGACTACAAAAGTCCGGTTATTTATGGGAACACAAGAGGGCTGGGATATAGCCCACTGAGGGCCTCCAGGATGGCCAAGATCTCACTCTTAACCCGGTTCATGTTTGCCTTCACTAAGTCATTCATTTGACGTGCATTTCTGCATTTGTGCTTTATTTTACAACACAGATTTCGGGACACATTGGTGGCTCAGTCGGTTGAGCATCTAACTCTTGATCTCAATTCAGGTCTTGATTTCAGGGTCATGAGTCCAGGCCCCATGTTGGGCTCCATGCTGGGTGTAAAGCCTACTTAAAAAAATAAAAATAAAAATAAAATAAAATAAATTTAAAAATTAAATTAAATTTTAAAAATACAACAGAAAGATTTCTCAAAAATTAAGCATATTAATGAAGCATATTCTCAACAAGTTCCCCCTCCTGGAAAATGTTTAAAGGTGGGAGGGCAGAGGCAGGGAGACAAGCAAAAGGACAAATTTCATGATCCAGATGAGAAATGAAACAGGAATGGGGGAGGGTGAGATGTAGCATTTTGATGACGGTGCTGACACTTCCCAAGAGCCAATATAGCAAGTGAAAGAGAGGAACCCAGACATCACTAAGATTTTAGCCTGAGCAGCTGGAAGGACAGAGTTGTAGCTTCTGGATATGTGAGAGAAGCAGGTTTCAGGGCAGAGTCTGAGTTTGGTTTGGTACAAGTTAAGTTTGAGATACCCTTTTAGACCTTAGACATAATGATCCCCTAAAGACATCCATGTTCTAATCCCCAGAACTCACGGCTATTACTTTGTACGGCAAAAAGGACACACCTGTAAAGGGTCCTAAGAAGGGGAGGATCTCCCAGATGATCAATGTGGGCCCTAAGTGTCAGGACCAATATCCTTATGGGGGCAGAAGGAGTCAAAGGAGGGAGAAGGCAAGGTGATGACGGATGCAGAGGTCAGAGGGATGGGACCTTGAGTCAAGGGAACACAGGCCCCTCTAGAAGCTTGCAAGAGGCATGGAAGGGATTCTCCCCCACAGCCTCCAAAACAAAGGAGCCCTGCTGACACCGTGACTTAGACTTCTAGCCTCCAGAACTAAGACAATAAATTTCTGTTGTTCAAGGCAGTTTGTTACAGCAGCCCTCGCAAACAGACCCGCTCTCACCACACACCCCCCCATAACATGTGAGCTACAGGACGGCAGGGACCACATCAGCCAGTTCCCTAGTGTGTAGATACAGTGCCTGGAACAAAGCCCACTCATAGGAGGCACGTGGAGGCATGCAGTCCAGGCAGCTGTTTTGGGACAAGGCCGGGGATGACAGAAAGTGAGGTTCAGAGATGGCAACAATAAACTGGGTCCTGATCACACTGGGTGAGCTGGCGGATCAAGCCAGCACCCGCGCTGGCCTTTCCAGTTATGTGCGCTAGAATCTGCTGGCTGTTTAAACTGGGTTGAGTCAAGTGTTCTTTTATTTGTAGATGAAACTGTTGGTATCTCTACCCTGTTGGAAGGGGTTAACCAAAGAGATTTTCTCAGCGGGCGCCCGATTATAGAGTCCCAAGGAGTTCCTTTCCTGGACTCCTCGACCTTGAGGGACAGCAGCACCCCTGAAATGGTGATGGAGGATGTGGGAAGACCCTGGCCTTGATCAATGGGGCACTAGGGAGCCACGAAGAGTTTTATACTGGATGGTGACAAGGTGAGAGCATGCATTCATTCCTTCAACAGTCATTTCTCTTGTGTGCCAGAACCCTCTGAGAAGGCTGGAGGCATAGAGGGCAGCTGTTTTGGGACAAGGCCGGAGATGACAGATAGTGTCCCCTGACCTGGAGGGGACACTCAGGGATGCTGATAGTGAGCATAAGGAGATGACAGGGCTGTGACAGAGGGCAGTGTCCAGGGCTGTGTCCGGGAAAGGGTGTGAGAACATTGCCTTGGAGTCAGGGAAAGCTTCCTGATCAGGTGAGATATTCAAGTTGGGCCGTTAAGGATAAGCAGGTATTTACCAGGGAGAGGAAGGTTTTCATTCATCATTCAAGCAACACCTCAAGAACTCCCATGTACCAGGCCTGTGCTGGTCCCTGGGGGCCCAGAGGTGAGTCCCAATAAGTACCCGTCCCCAAGGAGCACTGTGTGTGGTGGGGCTGCCGGACAGGGGCAGGGACAACCACATCCAGGTGGGCCTGTGCTGCGGGGAGACAGCAGGGGGTGCTAAGGGAGAGCAGAGCAGAGCTGGGGAGAGCTGACGCCCAGAGAAGGTGCAGGGATTGAGCTGTGTCTTGAAGACTGTGGAAGACACCCTGACGGCGGGCAGGGTATTCTGACAGAGGGTGGAGCCAGAGCAGAGGCTGGGAATCTGGAAAGTACAGTGGAACATTTTACCACCAGGCCAAGAAGGGAGTTTAGAAGGGAGTTTTGGTTATACAGGGAAGCAGAGAAGATGCTGTAAGAGGGTGGGACTCAGATCACACAGGATCGTGCTGAGAAATGTGGATTTCATCTTATAAGCAGCAAGGATTCCTGGAAGGAATCCACAGGGGAGTGACAGTATAACAAGAGAATCACTTGGGGGCCACCAGAGGAAAATGAGCCCAGAATAAAGGCAGGTCAGCTGTGCACGCTCTGGGGATGACCAATTAGGATGGAGGGGCCCTCAACTCACCACAGTCACAGCCAACTAGGGCCCAGCAGCTTGGAGGTCTCGTTCAAGCTCCCTCTCCTTTTCCTCCACGTTCCCCACTGGCAGGGCTGCAGGGGGGATAAGAGAACTGGGGCAAAGTCTCCCTTCCTCTGAGGGCTGACTCCCTGGCCATGCTGGATGAGCCCCAAAATGTCCAGAAGTAGGAGGACCAGGCAGAATGTGAGTCTCCGTGCAGGAATCACAACAACAATTTTGTACTTATTGAAACTCCCCCAGCCCCCCATTTCCATTGTGCTTCAGAGCCTACAAAGCGACTTCATGACCATCCTTGGCACTTGTAAGAGTCCAGGTGCATGTTTGGGAGAGATGCCGACTATGGTGGTGGGACCTTCAATTAAGGTGATGGGACTTCCTGTCTCGCTCACTACAGCACAGTAAATACTTCTTACATGTTTTTTGACAGAATGCAAAGTCTAATTGAACCCCTGGGATGACACTTCTGGGATTTCGAATGACCATCTCTAGGATATAAGTCCAGATGAGTTGGCCTCCAAAACTTGCTATTCTACAATAGCAAGATTTCTCCAACTTTTTTTTTTTTTTTAACCATGACCCACAGGAACAAAGACAATATATACCATTACTACTCATTCACATGCATAACTGAACAAAAGCTTCATAAAATAATACTGAATCCTATAAAGCAAAATGTACCAGGATCTTTTCTATTTTACTTCATTTAAAAAAATATATATATATATATACATATATATATATATATATATATATATATATTATGGACACTGCCCATTGAGCTATTTTCTTAACCCATAATATACAAAATACTGTATCATAGGGCTTTTTACACATCGGTAGCCACTGTGACCTTCCTAGTTGGCACGTATCTGTGGAGTGATGAAAAAACCCCCAGTCACAAAGCAGCAGGACTTAATGATGGGCCCACAAGTCTTAAGCCTCTGGGCCCAGATGTGCTTCAAAGTTCAGAAATGTTCAGGTTTTTTTTAGAAGGTGATATACCATATATACAATATATTTCATTAAATTTCACAGTGCAGTGTGGGATAGGCAGCATTTGGTAATTAAACACATCGATAGTTCATGTGAAGGGTATAAATATTCACTCTAGGTAGGATAAAGGTTGTAACTCTTAGCAGTTCCAATCAGCAGATACCAAATTTATGGAAAAAATATCTCCAAGACTTTCCAGATTTTGATTGCAGATAAGGCAAAGTAGCAGACTTGTAAGTGCTAACATTTACTCATCAGTGGTTTTCCTCACATGACGGAGGTTAAGTCTCAACTTGTAAGTATAATTTGGTCCACAGATGTGGTTTTTTTGCCCACAGTGCTGGCAGATAGATTTTGAAAGAAAATTAAGTAGTCTCAAACTTGAAAACTGGGAAATTTCGCTTAAAAATTTTATTTCCAGGGGCGCCTGGGTGGCTCAGTGGGTTAAGGCCTCTGCCTTCGGCTCAGGTCATGATCCCAGGGTCCTGGGATTGAGCCCCGGAATCGGGCTCTCTGCTCAGCAGGGAGCCTGCCTCCACCTCTCTCTCTGCCTGCCTCTGCCTACTTGTGATCTCTGTCAAACAAATAACTAAAATCTTTTTTTAAAAATTCTATTTCCAGTTTCCAAAAATTTCTAGGATTTGGCCCACTGAGCTGTTTATTGGTACCTATTTAAAGCTATCTCCCTTAGATGGGGCACACGCTCCGTGATGCCCCTACAGTCCTCCTCCAGTTGGATTCTCTCCTTTAACTTCTCTGTCTGATTCTCAGAGACATCTGAGTTTGAGACCTGTCTACAGTTTTCACATCACATTCTGTCCATATCTCATACACTCTAAGCTCTGGGACAGAAGAAACTGGAGCCTGACTGTGAAGCTCAAGGTCACCCAGCCTGTCAGAATAACTTGAGCCAAACAACTACAGGACTGAAAAATCTTGGGCCCTGGAGTTGGGAAATCTTGCTTCTTCTTAATGTGGGGCCATGGCTAGATCTAGATCATTCATGCTCTCTACGTCTGGTTACCACGTGCACAAAATGGAACAAATTATAAGATCCACAGTGCCCTATCTGTAATTCTAAAAACCGAAAAGAGTTCTGAAAAACAGAACTTTATTCATAAACTGACAGCAAAACAGAACCCTTCACACTATTGTGAAGATACACGCCTTTCCCAGCAGAAATAATCAATTTCCAAGAATTGTCCCAGATCCCTCTGGGGTATGCCTATGAAATATGCACCCTACTAACTTTCTAAGCTCTGAAAAATTGTGATTCCCGAGACGCTTCCAAGGGAGCCGATAAAAGCGAGGAGCTGCCCTTGGCACAGTTGCAGAGATCCCAGCAGGAAATCCGAGAACAGCGCGGCGCCTGGCACGCAGGAGGCGCGCTCAAATGTGAAGCGGAGCGACCTCCTGAAGAACTCTCATTCATTCGTCCCTCGAGATCTGCCCCGCTTCAACTTTGGGCAACTCAACGCCTCCTTCGGTCTCAGACTCCTCAATCAAAAATAAAATAAAAATTTAACCGCTCCTCTCAAGGGCTCCATCAGCGAGAGCCCGACCCAGAACAGGTTCTGAACCGACAGCCTTCAAGACCCTATCTAGACACCTTACCGTCCAAGACCGCGCACCCTTTGCCGAAATCGCCCCGTGAAGGTTCCGTAACCCTTCAGGAAGGACTGAACACCCAAGCGTCCGGAGTACTCAGCAACACCAGCCAAGGCGTCTCCTCACCTGAAAGACTGCTCCGCCGGATTAACAGATGCGACTCCCGCCGGGAGGGAAAAGCCGACCCAACTCCTCTCTCTCGCGCCTCATAACCACTTCCGCCGCCGCGTGAATTTCCTCAAACTACTCCACCGAGACTCCGCACCGGCTCGAAGACTCCGTTTCCCAGAACACTGTGCGAGCTCCTTTCCCTAGTCTTCCTATCTCCACCCGCTTCTTGGACTTAGAGGTTCCGCTGAGCACTCTGGGAATAGAATAGAAACAAAATCGGGGATAGGTGGCCTGTGGGTATTGTAGTTCAGTTTTTACACTGTTGAAGGCGACCGAGGATTGCCATGGGAACGCGTTGAGAGGGCAGTTCCTGAAAAGACGCTTGGACGTAAGGGGCGGAGTTAAGGCGGGAAAATGATAGCCCTTTCTCTGATAGGCGGAGAGATGCCTCATGCTTCATCCCTCCTTATGATTGGCTCCAGGTTAGCACATGCGCAATAGAACCAGGAAACTTCCAAAAGAGGGTGGAATGGGGGTGAACGATGAGGAAATAATCTCTCCCCGGCACAGCCCGGGGGCCATCTGGTTGTCAGCAGCGCCTGCGCGGGAGCTGTCCTCCCTCCCGGTGGAGGATGCGCGCGCAGCGCTTTCGGCCATCCGGAAGTTTGCGTAGGACAGCTAAGGTGAGTCCTACTCTTTGGGAAGGGTAGGAGAATTTGGCCGCAGCCGTCTGGCTCCCTATCCCGGTCACGGAGTCCAGAGGTGAGGGGAAGGTGAGGCGGAGCAGGGGGAGGTCTCCCGATCCACTGACCGCAGTCCAGTAGTGGTGCCTATGCCGTCTGCACGATCCTTTGTGGAAGACCAGTCCCCGGGGGCAGGGGTCTGGATGAAAGAAACTTCTGGCGGCCGGGATAACTGCCCTGCCCTTGCGACCCCTGCAAGCCACTTGTTGACTCTTGGTGGTCGTGACTACGACCGAGGTGGGCGGAGCTAGTGAGGAGTTTGACAGGTGCCCCTCCTTGGCACTACGTCATCCCTGGTTTCTTTTGAGGGCGGGGCCTAGGCGAATCCGGGTTATCTCGACACCTGTCCCTCCTGCTGGGAGATGGAATCCAGCCTTTAGCTCTTCTGCTGTGCTGTGGCTGAGAACATGCCAGGACGGAAACATTTTTTTTTTTTTAAGATTTTATTTATTTGACACAGAGATGATCACAAGTAGGCAGAGAGGCGGGCAGAGAGAGGGGGAAGCAGGCTCCCTGCTGAGCAGAGTCCGATGCAGGGCTTGATCCCAGAACCCTGAGATCATGACCTGAGCCGAAAGCAGAGGCTTAACCCACTGAGCTACCCAGGTGCCCCGATGGACGTAATTCTTAACACAGAGATGTTCAGTAAATATTGTTGAATAAATAAAATAAATGGGTGAATGAATGATAAAGACCCCTGAGTGTTGGAGCCTTGGGTTTAAGTCCTAGCCATGTGATCTTCAACTGGTGACTTCACTTGGAAACTCCCTTCTTCCATCCGTATTTCTTGAGCGTTTTCTATAGCACTAAATTCATCTGACCTATTAAACTGTTGCTCATTTGTTTATTAATGTCCCCTTCTGACACTAGAATGTGAGCTTTCTCCAGTCAGGAGCCTGTTTGTTGCCTTTGCTGCTGTATCCCAGTGGTCAGCACATATCAGGCGTTCAAGTGAATGATTACTGAATGAATGAATGAACTTAGCACACGCTGGCTATGTTGCCAATGATCAATAAACACTAACCTTATATGTGAAGTGGGCCTGAGTCAACCTCTCCACTTTCATTCACTTACAGGATAGTGTTAAGATGGAGTTGCCAGCCCAGTGAATCGGAGGGCCAGACTGTGACCCCTTAAAGGTACCATCCCCTCAGGGACATGCCCCTTAAGGCCTTTTCCCCATCAACACCTGCTACTATTCCATCTCCTCCATGTTGCTACTTTCAGACTTCACTCCTAGGAGGAAGGTTATCATGGGCATGGCAGGGTCATTGAGTTAGACTTTTGCCCCGCCCTAGAGGCCATCTTTAACCAAGGCACTTGGCACTGGGGAAAATTCCACATAAAGCAAAGCCACTTAAAAATGCCATGGATTTTCATTTTTTTAAATTTTTATTTATTTTTTAGAGAGAGCATGAGCAGGGGTGGGGGCAGAGGGGGCAGGAGAAGCAGACTCCCCGCTGAGCAGGGAGCCTGTTCCAGGATTCAGTCCCAGGACCCCTCGATCATGACCTGAGCCGAAGGCAGCTGCTTCACTGACTGAGCCACCCAGGCATGCCCGGATTTTCATATTTCTCGTTTCATAAGTAACCTAGTAAAGTTCTAGTATGCTAGTCTGTTGAGGCTAGACTACGCTGCAGTAGCAGCAGCCCCCAAATCTCAGTGGCTTAACCCAAATACAATTTTCTCACTAAAAACAAAGTCTGGAACAGCTCTTTAGGGTAGCCACCCTCTAGGCAATCTTGATCTTGTGGCTCTGATGTCAACACCAAGGCTTCAGGTTTGTTGTGGCCTAAAGGGAGAAAGGGGAAGTGGAGGTGACTTCTCCAGCTTAACAAAAATACTCACCAGTATTTGTACCTTCGAGAAGGTAGAGATGTCCTTTTAAATGTCATGATGAGGACAACAAATTATCAAGTGACACAACCAGTCAGAATTACAGGTTTCGTGGAGGCTAAAGGATACTTGGCGACAGTCTTTGGTGTCTGGTGTCGTACACCACTTGTTTGTGTGAAATGAAGGAAGGGCAACTCTTTCCTACAGGAAAAAAATGGTTTCTGCTTTTCTGCAGACCAACAGGAGGAGGAACCCTTGTCCCCTCTCGCTGAGATTTCTTTCGTTCACTGTCTGGATGGCATAGGGTTTTCAAGGGCAAGCACTAGAATTCCATAAGTCAGCACCAAGAGGAAATGGGGAGGCCTGCGAGGCTCAGGACTTATGGACAGAGAAAGGGAGAAATGGAAACATTAACAACTGAAATATAAGTTGGACACAGGGCGTGATACAGTAATAACATCCACTACCATAAAAGGCTTTCTGTAGGCCAGGTCCTGTTCTCAGCAGGGGTGTGGGACTCAATCTTAGGACCTGAGATCATGACCTGAGTGGAAACCAAGAGTCAGACGTGTGACAGACCCAGGCCCCCTAGGCACCCCATTCTCACACCTTGATATCAGACTTCTAGCCTCAAAAATTCTGAGAAAATTAATTCCTGTCCTTGAAACCACCCAGGGAGTGGTGTTTAGGGAGGGTAGCCCAAGCAAATGAATACTCCTGCCCTGTCCTCCTTTGTAGTGGGTTCTATGTGTGATTTTGGTCTTGATTTTGAAAAGTTTTAGGGAATATTCCAGAGACAGGCAAGGCCTGGAGGACAGTGCTATGAAATCCAGTGTCTCACTAAGTACATCAGGATGAGACCCACTACGTAGCTCTAACCAACTCTAAAGCCCTGGTGGCTTCATGTGACATAAGTTTATTTGCTGATCCTGAGATTCCAATGTGGACCAGGCCACCCTCCTCCATTTTGCAGCTATGCCCCCGCCCCCCGGAGCATGCCACCCCCAGAAGTCTCCAAGCTGCGGGCTGGTGGATGGAGAAGGAACTCCAGCTTTTCACAGCCTCAGCTGGGAAGTGACTTCCACTCACATGCCATTGGCCAGAACTAGTCACGTGGCCCCAATCTGCTTGGGATGGGGGTTTTGTGTCCGAGAAGTGTAGGGGAAAATGTGGGTGATTGGCCAGCTTTCACCTTCTCTCCCGTCCCTGTCGTGGGTTCCAAGAAATGAACATCACAGATGATGGCAGAAAACCCTCCGTGCTCCCACGCCTGGAGCAGAACTCCTACATGATGTCCGTTAACTCAGAGGCACGACCGTGTTGCATTTTTCTGCTTTTCACCACCACCACCACCACCACCCACACACCCATCACCCCCCCCCCCCCCGCCCAGGCCACAAGGGAGAGAGGAGTGGCTGGAGGCTGAATCCAGGGGCCAGGAATTCATTTCCAAAGTGGCCACTTCCTAAGACAGTCTGCTCCAACAGGATAACTTTCCTCCCTTTTCCAGTCTGGTAACCACAGGGAGCGCAGGGGACGACTCACTGGTGGTGCGTTTGGTTTTTGCCTTCAGCTTCCTGTTCCCTCCCTCCACTTCTTGTTTTCTAGCATGTTCACCTTCTGTCCAGACTGTGGCAAAAGTATTGAAGCCTCATTCAAGTTCTGCCCCTACTGCGGAAAACCTTTGTCCTTAGCAGAGCATGAAGGGTCCCAGACCTTTGTCAGACCGCGTACGTCATCCTTCCGAGGTAAGAACCAGGCCTTCAAGGGATGATGCGTGTGTGCGTGCATTTAGGGAGGGAGGACAGTCACCTTTGCAGCCTGTCTGATGCTGCATTGATCCCAGAGCTGCCTGGGGACTCAGGCTCAGTCTACACTCAGTTTCTTGGCATCTGATCAGCCCCGTTAAAGTTGACAACTCACACATTTCTGTCTCCAGTCTGAACTCCTCCCCTGAAATCCAAATTCATATGTGTATGTATTCACCCGCTGCACCTGTTGTGTGTCCCATATGCATCTCCACACATGCCCAGGGCTGAGCTCCTGATGTGACTCTCACCCACCCATCTATCCCTTCCGTAGACTTTGCATCACAGTATACGTGGCAACCGTGTAATCCGGTTTCCCAGACCAGACTCTGCAGTCACCATCCTTCAGTCCTCTTTCTCTCCCATCCCGCAACTTCAGCTCTCCAGCAAATCTTGGCCATTCTCCCTTCAAAATCGGTGCCCACTTCTGCCACCTCCTGAGCCACCACCCTGCCCCGTCCGTCCCCTCCTCTCAGTGCCCTACCTCTCAGGACCTGGCAGAGTTGGGTGCTGAGAAATCTCACAAATTGATGGACTGAATGAGTGAAATATCAGCAGTAGGTCCTGGCCAATGGCAAGCCCAAGCATATCCTGCCTTGAGAAATCAAAGCGAGCGAGCTTGTCTGAAGGCCACAGAAGGAAGTTGGTATACATGACATTCATTTTATCATTTGAGATTGCATTTGGCTGCAAGTAACAGAAAAATGCTTTCTCAAGAGTTTGTGTGTGTGTGTGTGGGGGGGGTTTAAATGAATGGGTTTACTTTTCATACTAAAAAGTCTTCAGGGACCAGTCCAGTGGAGGAATGGGGTCCCCCGATGCCATAGGGACCCAGGCTCTCCCCGTCTTTCTGTTCGGACATTCTGAACAGAAGGGTTTCCCCCCATGCTTATTGCCTTGAGTTCTCAAGATGGCTTCTCCTCTCCGGTGTCGTGTCTGCATTCCAGACAGTTGCTGACAGTATTTACCTTCACCTGAGTTCAGAGTCTGTGGGTTTGGTTTTGCTTCTGGTTTTTTCTTTTTTAAGATTTATTTATTTCAGAAAGTGAGAGAGAGAGAGTGCACAAGCATGAGCAAGAGGGGCAGAGGGAGAGAGAATCTCAAGCAGACTCTGTTCTGAGCACAGAGCCCGACTTGGGGCTCGATCTCACAACCCTGAGATCATGACCTGAGCCAAAGCCAAGAGTCAGATGCTTAACCAGTGACGCCCCCAGAGCCTGAGTTTTAACCATGGCCTTCTCTAATGCCAACCTAGGACTCGGTTCATTATTCATTCACCTGGACCGCCTCCTGTGTACCTAGGTGCTGTCTGTCCCAGACAAGTAGTAACACACACAATACGTACCAGGTGTCTGGTTTCTCAGAGCTTTTGAAAGTCAGTAAGGCAAACAGACATTGAATAAGCAACTACCAGGAGAGCATATAATAACAGAAGGGAAATGGATGGATCATGGAACCCACTGAAAAGAATTTTGTTTCTGGGGGGGATCTGGGAAAGCCTCATTTGTAGGTCACATTTGAGCCCAAACCAAGGGGTGATAAAAATTAGCTAAGTGAAGAGTGGGGTCAAGTTGAGGGAGTCATGAAAGTTCCACACACTGGGGCACGGTAAAGGGAAAGGCCATGTGGTGGGGGGGAGGCATGCATGTAGGAAAAATAAAGGCGGACATCTTGACTGGGGTAGATAGGCAGGGCTCTGTAGACCCTGGGTAAGGAGGTTAGTAATCACTGATGTAGTCGGGAGCTGTGGAGGGTTTCTACCAAGTGGGAGATACAATATGATTTGCATTTTGAAAAGATCTTTGTGGAAAGTGGGGGCGCCTGGGTGGCTCAGTCAGTTAAGTGTCTGACACTTGATTTTGGCTCAGGTCACAATCTCAGAGTCTTGGAATGGAGCCCTGTGTCAGGCTCCATACTGCATGAGAAGCCTGCTTAAGATTCTATTCTCTCTCCTTCTGCCCCTCCTCCCACTCATACTCATGCTCTCTCTTTCAAAAACAAGAAGAAGAAGAAGAAGAAGAAGAAGAGGGGTGCCTGGGTGGCTCAGTGGGTTAAGGCCTCTGCCTTCGGCTCAAGTCATGATCCCAGAGTCCTGGGATCAAGCCCCACGTTGGGCTCTCTGCTCAGCAGGGAGCCTGCTTCCCTTCCTCTCTCTCTGCCTGCCTCTCTGCCTACTTGTGATCTCTCTCTCTCTCTCTCTCTCTCTGTCAAATAAATAAATAAAATCTTAAAAAAAAAAAAAAGACACGGGGCACCTGGGTGGCTCAGTGGATTAAAGCATCTGCCTTCGGCTCAGGTCATGATCTCAGGGGTCCTGGGATCGAGCCCCTCATTGGGCTCTCTGCTCAGCAGGGAGCCTGCTTTCTCCTCTCTCTCTCTCTGCCTGCCTCTCTGCTTACTTGTGAGCTTTGTCTGTTAAATAAATAAATAAAATCTTTTTAAAAAAAAAAAAAAAGACAGATCTTAGAGGAGCGCCTAGGTGGCTCAGTCAGTTAAGGATCTGACTCTTGATTTTGGCTCAGGTCATGATCTTGGGATCATGAGACTGAGCCCGGATGAGGCTCTGTGCTGGGTGTGGAGCATGCTTAAGATTCTCTCCTGCTGCCTCTGCCTTAGAGAATTCTCTTAGGACCAGGAGCTCCCAGTCAATCAAAAGATACCAGGAAAGACACCTGGGTAGCTCATTTGACTGGACATCTGCCTTCAGCTCAGGTCACGATTCCAAGGTCCTAGGATCGAGCCCCACACCAGGCTTTCAGTTCAGTGGGGAATCTTCTTCTCCGTCTCCCTCTGCTGCTTGTGCTCTCTTGCTTGCTTTCCTGCTCTCTTTCAAATGAATAAATAAAATCTTTAAAATAAAAGACACCAGGAAAAGGCCAGTGTCAGGACAAACAACAAACTATAAAATCACACCCATGATGACCAGAGACCTCAGAATTAACAGATGAGAATATGTCCGAAACACACTTAACATAGTTAAAGAAATAAAAGAAGAAATTCAAAATATGGTGAAGAAGCAGAAGTTAGTTAGAATTGTAAAGGAACCAAAACAATTTGAAAAGGAACCAAACATCATCATGGTGACCAGAAACTTGCTGGATGGTTTAACTGCTGACCAGACAAAGCTGAAGGGAGAATTAGCAAATTGGAAGATAGATTCAAAGAAATTGCCTAGAAGAAAGCAGAATGACAAAGCAATAGAAGACACACAAGAGACGCCAAGACCCAAGGAGGAAAAGCAAATAACTAAAATGAAGGGAAGTTTGCTTAGATATTTAGGTGACAAGAGAACCAATACTTGGCTCTGGGGGTCCAAGGGAAGAGAGTAGTCGAATGTGCCCTCAGAGTTCCTGGTTTAGGGGTTCCTAGAAGAGGCTTTGTAATCCCAGTTTGTGTCTGGTCTCCCTTTCTATAGGCTCAAGGAGACAAAGCAACTCCAGTCCTGAGATCCCTTGTAAGAAAGTGAAATGGTCCAGCTCTGTCACCTCCCCCTCCTCATCCCTCTGCTTAGATGGTGACAGTTCTGGGTCTGAAGATACTGTGAGATCCAAAGGTAAGAGTTGGGGTCAATCCCGCTTGACTCGATGGGGAAAAGGCGGGTTGTTGGACAGAGTTCCGGGCTTCGTTCCCCTGCTCGGGCATCCTCTACCCTGCCTGGGGCCCTCATCCTTTCTGCCTCACTTGCTGGACTGACAGTCCTGTGTGGGCAGGGACCAGGTAGATTCATCTCCATAAGTCTGGTGCCTGCCAGCAAGTGTGGGAGTCTTGAGGACCCTGTGCTCATCTCCCTCCCAGGTGGCCCTTGGATCTAAAGTCTCAGCCCTCGGTGCCTTGCTTCCATCCCCTGTTATCCTCCAGACCCCTCTGCCTCTTGCCATTCTATGCCTTAGGTGGATGGTGGGTGGGAAGAATGCATTAGACAATATCCTTTCTTGTGTCCACATCTCTCTCCTGACCATGACCATCCCATTCTCTTGCCAGACTGGGAGCCCCTCAAGGACAGGGTCTTGGTCTAACAAATTTCTGAAGCTTCTTTATACTCAGCACAAGGCCAGGGCCTGGTTTGGGATGTTTCTGGTTGAGTATCTGGAATGTCTTTTTTCTCCTTCATAAAATTCTGCTCATCCAACAAGACCCAATTCAAATGTCCCCTCCTCCAGAAAGCCTCTCTTGACTTCTCAAGGCACCAAAAATCTTTTTCTCATATTCCTCTCTATGGCCCTGTTTCAGACTCAGTTCTGACCAACTATGTCCAGATCAGCCTCCCGCACCAAATTAGGGGCTCCCAAGGGACAGGGCCCAGGTCTGAGTCCTGTCTGGATCTCCAGCTTTATCCCACAAGGCTCTGACTCATGAAAGGTCCCGGGAAGCATCTGTTGAATGAGCAAATGAATAAATGAGCAGAGTGGCAAGCATTGTCCTATTACCCATATAACTGTGTTCTCCCAGATGCTGCTTTTTCTTTAATCTGAGCATCATTCCGCAGGGTCCTGGAGCAGACCCCCAACCCCCAAAAGCAGCCCACAGGCAACCAAGCGAAGCCCGCAGGCGACGAAGAGAAGCCCACAGACACTGAAGCGGAGCCGGGTGACAACCTCACTTGAGGCTCTGCCCACAGGGGCGGTGGTGACAGACAAGAGTGGGCGGCACTGGAAGCTGGGACCCCTCCAGACCAGGGATGACCAGGGCATTCTCTATGAAGGTACAGTGTCCACAGGCCGGCAGGCCCTGGGCTGGGCTGAACCAGGGTGTCTTCAGACCAGGGCAAGGGGAATGGAAATGGAAACCATCTCCCAGCTGCAGACCTGCCTCTGGACAACTTTCTCTTAGACTTGGGCCTACAGAACTCCCCACCCATAGGGGCTGGGCAGATCGAGTAAATGTGTACAGGAGTCCAAGAGTGAGCAGTTGGTAATGGTGGAGACTGTGGCCAACTGGAAAGCATGTGCTCTGTGTAAAGAGGCATGCCCCTCCTCTACCTCTGTCGCGGGGGAGTACAGGCCCAGGGCGGCTGAATGATAGGGATCACAACAAATGTTCTATCTATCCTGCAGTGGTGGCAGGGAGCACCCCCCAAAAAAATGTAGTTTGGTGATGGAGGATATGCATGACTACTTGCTTGCATAATTGAGGTTTCTGGGAAGTGCAGGTCTGCATCTCCCTGAGAAGAGGAAGGAAAGGCACCTGGTTTGGGTTTTTGTTCGGTTGAGGGGTGTGGCTAGAGTGAGGGTTCCTGCCCTGGGGCCAGGGCCTCCGTGATTTGCATCTCCCATGGCAGCAAAGGAGGGAGCCCCCTGTCCTCAGGCTTGCTTATCAGCTTGCCCAGATGTGGGGCCGGAGAGGAAGAGGCAGGACCCGGCTTAGACACTGGCATTGTCAAAGTTTAAAAAATGGAGTCAGACACCTTGTGACAATGAAGAGAAAAAGAACTGTGCTGGGAGTGTTAGTATTAACCAACCTGATGTTTATCAAGTACTTATTCAAGGCCACACTGTGTTCTAAGCACTCTGTGGGAGGTTTGGTCATTTTTTCAATTGAGATAAAAGCCACGTAACATGAAATTGATGATTTTAAAGTCTGCAGTTCAGTGGGGTATAGTCCATTCACGGTGCTGTGCAGCCATCACCTGTATCTCGTTCCAGAACGTTTCTACTAGCCGTAAAGGAAACCCCGTGCCAAAGCACTTGCTTTCCCCCTACCCCACACTTTCCAGCCTCGGTCATCCGCTAATCTGCTCTCTGTCTCATTGGGTTTCTCTGTTGTGGACGTTCCAGATTTTGCATCTGTCTTCTTCCCCCCAGTGTGATGTTCTCAAGGTCGGTCCACATCATAGTGTGTGTCAGAACTTCATTCTGTCTTGTAGCTGAACAATACTCTCTTGGTGTGTGTATTTCATGTCAGCTTCTCCATTTACCGGTTGGCTGGTGGACAAGTGGATTGTTTCCGCTTTGGGCTGTGATGACTCCCCTTGCCCTGAGCATCTGGGTACACATTTCCATGGGGCCAAATGTTTGCTTTGTACTTCCTAATTCACCACAGGTGCCAGCACTGTCACTGTCCCCATGTCCTAGAGGAGGGACGTGAATCCCAGAGATGTCATTAACCAGCCAGAGATCTGGCTCCAGAGATCTTCCAAGTTTTCAGGAAAATCCAGAAATCTGGATTTTGATGGGAAGTCTTCTATTTGGAAGTGCCAATTGGGCGTGGGCTACTGTCGGGGCGGGGAACAGGGCTGGTGAGAGCTGTGAAGTGCGTTTGCACTGTTTGGGGCTGTGTCACCCACCAGCCACATCGCCTTTCTCCTCTGCGAGCTTGTACCAGTCAAGAAATGGTGCAGTTTTTTTTAAAAGATTTTATTTATTTATTTGACAGACAGAGATCACAAGTAAGCAGAGAGGCAGGCAGAGAGAGAGGAGGAAGCAGGCTCCTCGCTAAGCAGAGAGCCCGATGCGGGGCTCCATCCCAGGACACTGGGATCATGACCTGAGCCAAAGGGAGAGGCTTTAACCCACTGAGCCACCCAAGTGCCCCGAAATGGTGCAATTTTATGTCCTGTAGTTAAAGCCAGTAACAATTAAACAACAGCCAGAATTGCGATTTTTTTTTTAAATGGCTGATGACACTCTGGGCCCACTCTGTCCCCCATCCTTGCTTGGTTCATCCCACCACTCAGCTCATCTCACTCCCTTACTCAAGCAGCCCTGTGAGGGGGCGTTCTCTTCCTCATCAGCTCCTGGGTTATGACATCATCCTCCCTGTCTCCCCAGAACAATCCAGGAGAACCAGTAGACGCCAATAGAAAAACCACTGGACGCCAGTAGCACCCAGCCCCTCCCCCTACGTGACAACCAAAACTATCTCCAGACACTGCCTGCTGCCTATGGGGGAAATTGAGACCCACTGAGTCAGGCCATCCCAGACACATCAGTTTAATAGTCACATGGAAGCGCTGTGATTGTATTTTATTTTTTAAGGTTTTTTTTTATTTATTGGAGAGAGCACGCGCATGAGTGGGGAAGGAACAGAGGGAGAGGGGGAGAGGGGATTTCAGGCTCACTCCCCGCATGGAGCCCGAAGTAGGGCTCAACTCCACAACCCTGAGATCATGACCTGAGCCGAAACCAAGAGTCAGACACTCCACCACCTGATCCCCCCAGGCACCCCAACACTGTGATTTTATTAAGCACCTTTCAAATGGCCCACAACAGAGAGGTTGGGGCAGAGATGGGCGTGCCAGGCTCAGGCGGGGCATAAGCAAAGACTCAGAGGCTAGAAACCCAGGAACAGGAGCAGGAAGCATCAGGATGCTGGTGTTCCTGGCAGTGAGAGTAGGTGCGCGGGGTGCCCAGAGTCTCCAGCAAGCCCTCCCCTCGCTGGGAGGTGGGACGGTGCAGCCAGACCTTGTGGGCTATCCTCCTGTCTCTGCTGGCAGCTAGTTGTCTAACCTCGTTCGGGTTCAAGTGATGTCCTGACCTCGTGCCTCAGTTTCCTCACCTGCAGAATGAGATAAGAGTAGTAGTGACCTCAAAAGGTCATTGTTGGGAAAGCTGCACAGGTGGACCAATGCAGAGGAAAGCAACAAGCACAGTGCAAGTGCTTCCTGTCGCTGTGCTGCTCATGATGGATCTCAGAGCAGCTTTCTTGCTCCAGGTTCAACATCACCAGTCTTCTGGTAGTCGGGGGCCTCCGCTTGCTCACCTGCTATGCCCTTGTCAGCCTTGGGAGCACATAGGGACTTTCCATATATCAGGTCTGCATCAGACAGGGGTCTCCCTAGGCCCCAGAGTCTGGAGCCCTGGGTTGATAGCCAGGCTCTACAGGAGCAGTTGGCCAAGTGCATTACCCGTCCTGGGCCTCTGTCAGCCCCCCTCTATAATGCAAATGGCCCAGCTGGCTCCCCAGGCTATTAGAGGAGTGGAAGAGAGAAGCCCTTCATAATCCGCAGAGAAGTGCAAGAGATGTATGTAAGTTGCCAGCTCTTCCTGCCTGCTTCTGAGTGCCAGGCATGTACCTGTCACCTGCCCACGTGGGAACTCTGGGAGCCCGGTTAGTATGCATGAGAGGTGCCACAGTCCGCTCCAGACACCTGCTGACAATCTTCCCAAGCCCCCTTCCCGCAGCTGGTACGGACCCCTCTGCCCCCTGAGATCTCAGCCCTTCACACATTTCCCTCTTACAGGACCCACTCAGGTCACCTTTGACCCTGAATTTGCAAACCCTGGGCTCCCACCCTGCTCCAGCTGGAGCTTCTCGAGAGCGAGGGTGACCTCTGGGTAACTGTCACCTCCCTGTCCCTCGGCTCAGCATCTTAGACAACACAAACCTGGATGGTGAAGGGGTAGGAAAGACGAGAGAAAGGAAGGACTCGGAGGGCCGCAGGGATGAACTATGCTGTTTTAGTTCATGGGCTCTGGATGATAAGGCAGGGCCAGCCCTGCCACTTACTGGCTGTGGGTCCTTGTGCCAATTATGATATTTTGAAAGCTGCCACACACCAAGCACCCATTGTGAGCCCGGCTTGGTGCTTGGCTGTGGGGCCGGGTGGGTTCACCAAGTGGTGCATTTGAAGGCGGAAACCAGCTTTGATGCTCAGCTATGGCCCATCTGAGCCTTGCTTCCGACCCCGGGGGCAGGCTTCGTCATTCCTATTTCACAGACTTGGCAACGGAGGCCCAGAGAAGTCTAACGCCTCAGGCAAAGTCATACAGAGAGTTGGTGGCCCAGTGGCCTCCTCTGTCTTTTGGCCTCTCTGACCCTCCGCTCTCGTCTCCTCCACCAGGTGGCACTAATGATGACAGCAAGAGCAGTAATAGTAACATCGTAGAAGACCTTAAAGGGAAACCATGAGCTTTTAAAGCCCACTCTTAGTACGGGGTTTGTAACCGAACCAAATGGCACAAACATGAAGGGTGTTTGAGCAAGAGGGGAAGAAGGAGGTGGGAGGCGGGTGCAGCCAGCCATAGCTTCATCTGTCCCTATGGGGCTCTGGAGCAGAAGTGGTCTTTGAGCATGGTTCTGTGTTGACCCAACACAGATGGGCCTTTACATCCCCCTTGAAAACCTGTTGGATATGGGCCACCCCAGGCTTGCAGCTTTGGGGACCCCTGAGGTGCTGAAGGCTACTTGGGACAGCACTCCCCGGGGGACGGGGCTGGGACAAGAAGTCCTTCCTCGCAGGGGTTCTACATCTGTACTTACCCATACGTGTAAACAAATGCAAATAGCTGGTGTGTTGGGGGTCCCTAGGACCACCCCGCCAGGCTCACTTGTTCACAAAGAGGACCCATCCACAAGCCTCAGTCCATAGCTGTTCTTGTCCCCCAATTCATTACAGCAAAAGGACACAGAGCACAGGCAATGGGGAGAAAGTCCGGGGGGGACCAGCATCGGCCTCGAGAATCCTCTCCCTGTGGAGTCACACGGGTTGCACAAGGAAGTGTGACAACATGTGTGAAATGTCATCTACCAGGGACGCTCCTGAAAGACACAGCACCCAGGGTTTTTACTGGAAACTCATTACATAGGTGCACTCTGCCTGGAATGTACCAAATTCTAGACTCTTACAAGGAAAGCATCTATTCAGCATGATAGTTTGGGCACAGAGCCCTCCTCTTATTGTTAGAGAATGCTGGAACCCTCCTCAAACCCAGGTTCCCAGACACCAGTCAGGGGTCACCCTTGCAAGCAAGCCTTTCCAAGGAGAGCAGGCAGACCTTCTCATCAATAACCCTCTTTGTGTAGCTGAATATTAACTAAGAAAAAAAAAAAAAAGAGCCTGTTTGAAAGTAGGAAGGAAGGGGTCTTGAAAGCCAAGAGTGTACTTGATCCCCAGGGAACCAGAGAAGCGAAAGTGCTGCTCATTCCTGGGAAGCTTGAGGACCGTGACTTGCCTTCCCTCTAGATGATAACCTGGTTCATTTTGTCCACCCACAGCTGAGGCTCTTTCCACCCTCGCCTGCAAGTCAAGTCAGAAGCAGATGTTCTCGCTTAAACTTGTGAGTGTCCCCGGGGTGCAGAGCCAAGATGGGAGGGCCTGTGGCTTGTGCACCAATGACCTCCGGGCCCCTTGGAATGCTGGCACAGGCAGAAGAGTTCGGTCTTGGCCTGCGGGCAGCCATGGGACCTCAGACCAGGCACATCTCCCTCCAGCCTCATGTTCTTTATCACAGGGGACTCGGAAACTGCCGTGAGGTCTGCCCCGCACCCCAGTTCTGGCACAGGGCAATCTGGACAGGTGCCTTCTTCCCTCCTGGGGCTGAGTTTCCTCATCTGGGTGAGGGAGCCACTAATACCCACACTGTGTGACCCACCTGCCTGTCTTAGAGTGTGTATTTCTTGAGCACCGCTATATATCCCTGTGCTGGGTGTTGGGGCCCATCAGACAAGCAATGAGATGGGGTCCCTTCACTGAGGAGTCCATGAAATCATACACAACCTTAGCACATGGGAAACATGCACTTGAGGGGAGCCCAGAGGGAAAGCCAACCAAGAACATGAAAGCAGCCAGGCAGGCGAGTGGCGTCCCTCCCAGAGAGGAAGAGCCTATAACAGTATATCATCCTAGTTAGCAGCTTCATCATTACCCCTGAGAGCTGTACTTATAGGTGACTTTCATTTTCTTACCTTCGTTTGTGCAGATTTTCTCACCCCTAAAACACCGGGGCAGCCAGTCCTGGTGCCCCCCCACCTCCCACCCTGTGGTCCTAGATAGAGGCTGTGTGAGTGGACTCCAGAGCCAGGCTAACATATGAGTAACGGCACCTGCTTGCTGAGAGCCTGTTCCTAAAAATAATAATAATAATAATAATTTTTTTAAAAAGAGAGATAAAGGGGCTCCTGGGTGGCTCAGTGGGTTAAAGCCTCTGCCTTCGGCTCAGGTCATGATCCCAGGGTTCTGGGATCGAGCCCCGCTTCAGGCTCTCTGCTCAGCAGAGAGGGGAGCCTGCTTCCTCCTCTCTCTCTGCCTGCCTCTCTGCCTACTTGCGATCTCTATCTGTCAAATCAATAAATAAAATCTTAAAAAAAAAAAGAGAGAGAGAAAGAGAGAGGGCCTGTTCTGTGCCCAACCCAGGGCTAAGAGTCTCACGAGCAGGCCTGGTAGATAGTTCCTTTGTTCCCCCCATTTAACAGATGAGGAAATGGGGACTTGATCACTTGCCCAGGGGCACCCAGCGTACAAGTTGCTTTGTCCACTTCTGTATCTTCAATGCCAGTAGAATACTCAGCACATAATAGGTGTTTTGTACAAAGAAGGAATGAATGGCAGTGCTGAGATTTGAACCTAGCTCTCTTTAACCCGTGCTCTTAAGAGGCCAGCTGTACCAGTCATGTATAACCTCCATTTCATGGGCTGAGATGGCTGCCCCCCTCCTGCTATCTCCGCTGCATTCCAGCCACCTGGAACAGAAGAGGAAAGGGAGAGCCTGCCCAGCCCTTTGAGGGCATAACCTGAAAGTCACTCCCATCTCATCTGCTTACATCTCTATAGGCTAGAAGTTGGTCACAGGGTCATTCCTTGTTGCAAGGGAGGCTGGGAAATGTAGTTTTTAACTGAAGGCCACAGGCCTAGGGAAACCTGTGGATCCTATCATAAAAGAAGAGGAATCTGGGCAATGAGAAGTCATGTGTTCACATGCAGCACCCTGGGGAATTTAGTTCTGATGTGGGGGTCGTGGTGGTGGTTGCTGGCGTTAACCTGGGATGATGCATGGCCAGTGACAACCTTGTCTAAGAGCTTCTGCCATGACAGCCTTCTCCCCCGCCATTCCTGACTAGGATGCCAAGGATGGGCGCTTGTTCAACGAGCAGAACTTCTTCCAGCGGGCCGCCAAGCCTCTGCAAGGTATCTTGCCCGGAGATGGGTGAAGGGAAGAGAGTTAGGGCTTCTAGCTTGGTCAGAACAGCAGCTTCCCTCTGAAGGGGTGGGAAGGGCGGGGATAACATTATAGGCCCAGATGTGCCCAGTCATCTGTCAGGCCTCAGAGAACAGACAGCATGGGCCGAGGCCAGCTGTACCAGCTCTGAGCCAAGCATTCAATTTTCAGGACCACAAGGCAGTTACTAAGCATAGTCATTATTTAAAATTAATTACATCATCTTACAATCAAATACATTATGTTAAGAACAGTAATGAATATTCAGATCCTCAAAACTCATCACTTCCTAATCGTTTTTCTAGGTACATAGTGGGCAGCGGGCCGCCCGGAACACATTGCTCACGTCCATTGTACCTGCTTGGTGAAAATGCCATACAAATGGTGTGTGGCGTCTCTTCCAGCTCCACATTCCATGATCTCAGACCCATGGCCTGAAATGGGCTGTGGTTGGAAGCATTGACACCAAAAAAATCGGCAAACATGACCAGTCAGGGCTATCTTTCCCTAGACAGACAGTCATTAAACTTTTACCAGCACGCTATTGGCTCTATACCATCCAGCCGAGATCCTGGGAGATGGGCAGACCACTGGTTGATGCCATGACACTTGAGACATTTCCTGATCTTACCAGTGACACATGTGAATTCAGAGGTCACTCTGTTGTCCTTGTCCCTTCCACACCAGATCTGTATATGCATTCAGCTGGGCTCACCCTGTCCCCTGCAGATGTAGGTTACAGTCAGAGGTCAGCAATGAGCACCCTTTCACCACCCCATTGTCACCTGCCCATAGAGGTGACATCTCTGACCAGGAGCCTGGCAGTCTGGGCTGGGCTCAGGCACTCTTTGCTTCTGCCTGAGAAGGGACCGTGGGCCCCAGGACCACGGGGGCTCTGACCTCTCGCCCCTCTCCCACAGTGAACAAGTGGAAGAAGCTGAACTCGACCCCCCTCCTGGCCATCCCCACCTGCGTTGGTTTTGGGATTCACCAGGACAGGTACAGGTGAGTCACTTCACCTGCCAGCCACCTTGCTGGTCCCTTTCTTTCTCTCCATGTCATGTGCCCGGGCCCCTGGAGCCGGTCCGTGGCTTCCTTCTCCCCATATTTGAGCCAGGCTGATCCCCTAACAATCAGGAACCCTTGCTCTCGCCCGGAACCGGGACCTTATAGCCACCCAGCCAGAGTCCAGCCTCTGTTCTTCATGCCCCCCCTGCCCTGTCCTCTCTCCCTCTTCCTGGGATACTTCCAGGTTCCTGGTGTTTCCCATGCTGGGGAGGAGCCTTCAGTCGGTCCTGGATGACAACCCGAAGCACGTCTTGTCGATGAAGTCTGTGTTCCAGATGGCCTGCCGGCTGGTAGGTACCTTGCAGCTGCTGGCTCCTGTCCAGGGGATGGGGACCTGGGTCCTAGATTATCCGCTGGTTTGTTCACTGACACATTCAGCCTGTGCGTCCCTCTGTTGGCCACTGGGGGCTAGCACTTGACCAAAACAGATGAACACTGGGCCATTAGAACCAGAGAGATAAGCATTCCCATGTGGGAGTTGGAGGAAGGGGACCCAGCCTCAAAATGAGGGACTCCATTGGGCTTCCTGGTGGAGATTGGTTATAAGCCACGAGTGGGAAATGGCAAGGTGGTGGGTGGAGTGGGAGTGGAGGAGATACACAGAGAGAATATTCCAGGCCAAGGATACAGCTTAGGCAAAGGTGTGTATGGGAGAGGGAGCATTTGTTCACTGATTTAGTCCCTCGTCCATCCATCCTTTTATTAAATAGTTATCAGGTCACAGCTGGGTGTCATACACTGTCCCAGGGGCCGGGAGTAACAGGGGTATAGTTTTTATGTCTAGTGGGGGAGAATGATATTAAACAGTTTCACAAGCTATGAAAGTTCTCTGAACAGAAATGTCCCTGTGTTGGGACGCCTGGGTGGCTCAGTTGGCTAAGCAGCTGCCTTCGGCTCAGGTCATGATCCCAGCGTCCTAGGATCAAGTCCCACATCGGGCTCCTTGCTCTGCGGGAGCCTGCTTCTCCGTCAGCCTCTGCTTGCCACTCTGTCTGCCTGTGCTCACTCTGACAAATAAATAAAATCTTTAAAAAAAAAAAAAAAGAAAGAAAGAAATATCCCTGTGCTGTGATGGACGATATAAAGACCCAATTTAAATTCCTGGAGAGCTGGGAGTGGCCAAGGAGTGACCTGTTAGGTGTGTCCTGAAGGTCTCTGTGCTGATATGTCTGGGTCTCCCCAGAGGGTAAGGTAAGGATGGCATGGAGAGGTCAATGGTGACCAATCACACAGAACACCAAGCTGAGGACTCTGTTGTAAGGGCACTGGGGAGCCATGGGAGGATTGGGAGCAGAAGAAAGTTAGGATCATCTCTGGGTACAGAAAGACCCTGGGGGCACATGGTCATGGACAGGAGGGTGTGATAAGGAGGCCAGGTGAGGTTGGCATGAGAGGACAAGCCTGAGGAGATGAGCTGTAGGGACAGAGAGTTTGTAGAACAAGAACCTAGTGAACAGGTAAGCCTTGGGGTCAAGGTGGGCTTCGGGATATATTCAGGATGTAACTAACACCCAGGTAGTTCAGTGTATGAGTCTAGATCTCAGCGAAGAAATCATAGCTAGGGATAAGAAATACAGATTGCTTAACTAAACATATTTCTGCTCTTTGGGAGAAATGAGAAGTCTTTGGTGTAAGTGGCTGTTGAGTTTTGCTTTTTTAGTTTTGGCGGGGTGGGGGGTGGGGGGGCAATAAGAAACCAACATCTTCCCCTCCTGAGTTCACAGTCAGTAGAGGAATAGCCGGAAGAGGTAGGTGGAAAACGGATACTACCTTTAATGCTGATTTTTCCAAAGCCTAGTTAGAAGACATGCTTAGGTATGTCATTGGGAACGGGCTTCCTAATGCTTCACTGAGAATCAGGTTTAAACGCGCTTCCCCCTGCCAGTCACAAGTAGCACCTCCAGGCCCCAGGCCCAACTGTGGAGGTTCCTTCACTGGGCTTTGCCTCAGAACTTCTTTCCATTCATCATCATGGAGATGCTTGCTTTCTCCCCCAGCTGGATGTCCTGGAGTTTCTCCATGAGAATGAGTACGTCCATGGAAATGTGACAGCTAAGAACATCTTTGTGAATCCAGAGGACCTGAGCCAGGTAATAGCCAGGTCCCCTCCACCCCAGGGGCTCTCTGGGCCCAGGATCTCATCTGCCGCAAAACCTCCATGTATCTCACAATGCTTACCACAGACAAAGGATTGCTATCCATCGTAAGCAAAGGGCTCCTTTGAATAAATAAGATTTAAACGACTTAGTAGAAAATGGACAAAGGTTAGGAAAAGCAGTTCACAGAATAAGAAACCCACAGGTTAGCTAACCATGTGAAAAGATGCTCAGCCTTCCTAAATAATGTCCATAATCATAGAAATTGAAAAATTAAAACTTCCTGTTTTAGGGGTGGATAAAACTTAAAAGAATGAAGAATTGCTGATAAGGATGTAAGGAAACAGAAATTCTTTATATGCTGTTGGAAGTGTGAATTGGCCAACCTTTCTGGAAGGCCATTTGGATACAGCAGTCAAAATTTTAAATGCATCTGGGGTTTTTTGATCCAACAGTTCATCTTTTAGGAATGTGTCCTATCCATATATTCACAGGACTGTGCAAAGATATATGTACAAAATGTTTCTGACAGTATTGATTGTAGTAGTCAAGTGATAAAACTTTAAATATACATTCCTGGTGGAGTACTGATTAGATAACATTTTTAAATAAATTCTAATTACTTTTAGAGTTGCAAATGACAGAAGCCCAACTTAACATGGCTTTAGAAAAATGTATAAGGAGGTGTTACAAATTATTTGTCCATTGAGTGGAAAAATCCAGAACTTCATTAACTTCAGGCATGGCTATCTGGCTCCAAATTTTAATGCCTGGAACCACTATTAAAGTGCAAGGGTGGGACACCTGGGTGGCACAGTGAGTTAAGCATCAGACTCTCTTGGTTTTGGTTCAGGTCATGATCTCAGGGTCATCAGCTAAGCAAGGAGTCTTCTTAAGTTTCGCTCTCCCTCTGCCGCTCCCCACTCTCTCCCTCCCTAATCAATCCATCAATTTTTTTTTTTAATAAAATAGGGGCACCTGGGTGGCTCAGTCATTTAAGTGTCTGCCTTCAGCTCAGAGTCCTGGAATCAAGCCCCACTTTGGGCTCCCTGCTCAGTGTGGAGCCTGCTTCTCCCTCTCCCACTGCTGCTCCCCCTGCTTGTGCTCGCTCTCTCTCTGTGTGTCAAATAAATAAATAAAATCTTTAAAAAAAAAAAAAAGAAATGACTATTAGTGGTTACTTCTGAGTGGTGGGTTGGGGACTAAAGGTGGTTGGTTTAGGTTCTTTTCACTTCATGCTCTTCTGTACTGTTTGGCATTCAGTTGTTTCAAATTGCACCCATGTTTGAACTCTCTGACTCTAGAATCCAAGCTCCTAACCTCCAAACTATATGGCTTCTCCCCATGTCCACACAGGTGACACTGGCAGGCTACGGCTTCACCTTCCGCTATGCCCCCGGTGGCAAACACGTGGCCTACGTGGAAGGCAGCAGGAGCCCCCATGAGGGGGATCTTGAGTTCATGAGCCTTGACCTGCACAAGGGATGCGGTAAGAGTCCAGAGAAGGGATTCAGGACCATGGAGATATGCTTCTCATACAAGGATAGCTGTAGGTTTTCTTTTCTTTTTTTTTTTTTTAAGATTTTATTTATTTGGGCGCCTGGGTGGCTCAGTGGGTTAAGCCGCTGCCTTCGGCTCAGGTCATGATCTCAGGGTCCTGGGATCGAGTCCCGCATCGGGCTCTCTGCTCAGCAGGGAGCCTGCTTCCGTCTCTCTCTCTCTGCCTGCCTCTCCGACTACTTGTGATTTCTCTCTGTCAAATAAATAAATAAAATCTTTAAAAAAAAAAAAAAAAAAAAAAAAAAAAAAAGATTTTATTTATTTATTTGAGAGAGAGTAAAAGAGTGCACAAGAGCAGTGTGAGGGGCTGAGGGAGAAGCAGACTCCCCACTGAGCAGAGAGCCTGATGTGGGGCTTGAACAGGGACTCTGGGATCATAACCTTACCCGAAGGCAGACACTTAACCAACTGAGCTACCCAGGCACCCGGGCTCTAGGTTTTCATAGCCGCAGACAGCAGGTGGCCAGACACAGGAATCACACTAAGGGAGCTAGAATAAGGATTCAGAACCACGGACAGCCTGTGTTAGTGAGTTGTAGGGCAGCACCAAGGACAGCAAGTGGTTGAACACTTGGCAGTTCCAGGGGTCAGATTCAAGATCTGGTTTAGACTGGGAATGTAAAAGTTGTCCAAGAGTCATTCAGGAGAGGCTGTCAAGGAGGCATGGATACCAGCTATCCATATCTGGAGCACAGGAGTAAGTCTGGATGGAGACCCACATATCAGCAGAATCTCAGGAGTTGTCAGCTGAAGCCCTGGGAGAGGAATGAGATTATCCAAGGAAAGTACACACAGTAAGTAAAAAGAGAATACTTTGAGGAGAAAACTCCTTGAGGAGTTTTCAGCCTCTCCTTCCCAAATCCCTTGATGTTGTATACATCCACAGGTCTACCTGTGTCCTCCCATCAGACTCCCCACCCCCCAGGAAAGGGGTGGTGCCTGTGCCTCCAGCACTGAGTGGCAGAAGGTCTGGCACAGTCAACTCTCAGTGCTTGTTTAATGCTTACACACATTGTTGTCTAAATTATGTTATTTAAGAAGCATAAAAAAAAATCCCACAGGATCCATTACCTTCCTCCATTGAGGCTGAGTTAAGTGCCCATCCTTCTGGGCTCCCTCATGCCCTTTTCTGCCACCGCCCTAGCTCAGGTAATCCCACACCATACTGTGTCTCCATTAGACTGTCAAGGGTTGGAAGCCAACCAAACTCTTGCCTGGGATTTAAGAATGTGGGATGGGGCCTGGTGCACAGAGCTCTGAGAACCTATTGAATGGATGAGTGAGTGAATAAAAGACAAGTAGATAAGGAAGTAAGCTAGCAAAAGCAGGAATGTAGGGACAGCTGAGAGAGCGAATGAGAGTAATTGAGAGACTCATAAGGGCACAAGAGCAGGTAAATGAGAAAGTGAATGAACAGATTAGAGCCTGTGTGCTTGGGTGGTTGAGTGCACTGAGTCAGAGAAAGAGAGTGGAGGTGTCAGTACGTGGAGCATTTGGACTGAGCTGCCTCCTCTTGCCCTGCCTCCCCAGGGCCATCCCGCCGCAGTGACCTCCAGACCCTGGGCTACTGTTTGCTGAAATGGCTCTACGGGATACTTCCATGGACAGACTGCCTTCCCAATATCGAGGATATCATGAAACTGAAACAGAAGTGAGTCTGGGGGTCAGCAGAATGCAGCACTGGCCCAGCACCCCAGAAGGTGGGGCAGAAGCTCAGAACCCAGCAGGGAACAAAAAGGAGGGGGAGGCAGCGTCCAGCAGAACCAAGGCCTCTACAATACTCGGGCATATCCAATAGCATCCATTGCAGTGGACAAGAGCATGGGCTCCAGAGTCACACTGCCTGGGGTCAGACACCGACCCTATCACTGCAGTGTGTTGGGTGGGCAGCTTAATAACTTCCACAAGCCTTATGTTCTCCCTGGGATGAGATATTCTTAGCACCTACCTCAGGACTTGTGGAAGGATTCAGGGGAGTCAGGTACGCAGCACTCAGCACAGTCTGACCTGTAGAAAATACTCACAGTGCACAGGACACCATGATTCATCCGTTCCTTCACAGACATGTGGGCAGCCTAAGCAGTTAGGCCTGGGCTCTGTTTCAGCACGTGACAATACCGGCCACCCGTGTCCACACTTCCTCTCCCTGCCGTCGGCTTATAAAAGTACCAGATCCTGCTAGCTCTGGTTTAGACATTCAGTACCAGGGACAGTGGAAGAGTAGCTGGATGGGGAGACGTTCAGCACCAAAGACAGCGGGAGAATCATGCAGGTGCAGAGCAATAGTCAGCACCAAGAACAGTGGTCAGCAGGGCTGGGTGGGAAGGGCACGCAGGCACCTTGGTCTTCAGCACCAAGGACAGTATACTGCTGGGTAAGGGGAAGCCCGCGGGTCCAGAGGTTGGCATCCAGAATCTAGTATAGCCTTGGCAGGGCTGCTGAGATTTGCCCAGGAGTCATCTAGGAGGGCCCATCTAGGAGAGGTTTGGCCATCCATGTCTGAAGTGCAGGAATGTCTAGAAACTCAGACCTCATTGCTAGCTCAGGAGTTGTCAGCAGATGACCTGGGAAAGAATGGGATTATCCAAGGAAAGTGTGCCTGGTGGGAGGAGGGAAAACTCCACAGAGAAGGACATCGAGTCCTTTGTGCTTCTCAGTTCTCTGTGTGCCGTGTCGCTAGTTCATGCTGAGCCTCTCTCTTGTTCTATTGTTTCCCTTTTATAACCCCCCACCATCTTCTCTCAACCATGGACACACACTCAAACATACTTAATATATGTTCTGCTGATACTTGTGTTTAAGTGTATCTGTATCCTTAACTCGCCTGGTGGGGGCAGCACTATGTGTGTTTGACCTGCATAAATACTATTCTGCTCCAAATCTCACTTATTTCTGGCATTTTTCACTCAGCACCTTGTTCTTCAACTTTAACTGCATTGTCACACGTGCATCGAGTTTACTGCTTCTGACTCCTGCTTTCCAATGACTACAGACATGTCTGTGACCTTGAACAATCTATGATCAGTGTGTTTAATTTGCATAAATGGTACTGAGCTCTAAATGTCATTCTCTTCCTTGCTTCCTTTCACTTAGTGCTGTATTTTCTAACTTTAGCTACATTGCTAGTTCACTGCCTCCGAATACTGCTCTTGAATTTGTTTGTTTGGATATGTCTGGCTCCTTGAAAAAGCCATGATGTTGCTGTTGGGTGGGTGTGGGATTGGCATGAACTGTCGCATGCCCTGAATCTACTTGTCCTTCAGATTTCTGCTCACTCACTCCCCAGTGCATCAGTTTTCCTCTTGTGGTGCTCAGTCAGAGGAAGGGATCTGCCCCCCTCCACACTGTCCTGCTCGTAATGACCCACGGGAGGACAGCTTGTCTGTGCCAGACACTGCACTCTGTATCATCCTCAGAACAACTCAGATAAATGCTCTTATGACTGAGGCACAGAATGCTTAGGGAATCAGCTCAGGTCACACAGCTACTAAGGAGAGGTGCTTAGACTCAGAGCCAGGCCATTTGACTCTGGAGAAGGCTCTTTCAACATGAAGCTGTGTGGGAGGCTTATCACAGATGGATTGGTGGCTTGGCAGCCTTCCTTCACTCAACAGATACTTATTGAGCATTTATTATGCACCACACCATGGTCTAGTCCCTGGATATATAGGAATAACTGAGACAAACATCCCTGCCCTTCCGGAACTCCTATACTAGTGGAGGTGACAGGCAGTAAAGAGATGAAGAGTGAAACACAGACCATGTGATAGGCCAGACTAGTTGGGACCAATGGGCCAGAGCCCTGGGTACCCACCAGGCCGACTGTCAGGGTGCAGGCACACACCACTCCTTTTGGTTTAATGGTCCAGGCAGGTCTCATGGCAGTGGTGACAGGTGAGTCACCTCCAGAAGGACAGTGAGATGAGGAGGATATCTCACTTTGGCGCTGATATGTCCTTGACCTCTCCAGAAAAAGAGAGCAACATAGAGAGAGAGAGAGAGAGAATTCCTGGGCTCCCAGGCTTCCACAGGCAACCTCTGCCCCAGAAGCCAGCCTCAGAACCCACCAGAAGCCCATTGCCCTATTTTTGTCAGAATTTATTTTTGTACTTCCTTTCTAGTTTTCCAGTAGCTCTCCATATTTAAACCAAGCCAGGAGAAAACAAGTCACAGAATTGGTAACAGCAGCAGTAGGAGCATTGGGCCCAACTGCTAAAGGTCTCGATGTGCCCGGAGCCTATAAACTGCCCTGTACACACTTCTGTTACATTAAGGACAAAGCTGAGCTGCTCTTACGAGGAGATTCCAAAACACAGTGGCTCAGACGAGGTAGATGTTTACTCACCTCTCGAGAGGAGAGCCTTGGCCTCTCCAATGTGCATCTGTCCTCCTGTGGGGCTGGCTCTGCGGGCACCATCTCACATTGCTTTTGAGAGACAGAAATGGCAATGACATGCATCTCTTGGCCACATGGCCACCCCAAAGCCACACTTCCAGCCTGTGGCTGCTGACCCTGGAGGTTCTGCCCTTAAAGGGGAGAAGTGACAGTGGACAGCAGATAGAGACTGCTCCATGGTGCCACCTTCAGCCAAATTTCTGTGTGGGTAGGGACTGCATCTGCTCACCCCTCACTGTGTTGCTCCCGCCACAGCACTTGGCATGCAGCAGGTGCTCATGAAATAGTTGCTGAACGAATGAACAAGGAAAGCATGTGTGAGCCTTCCTTCACAGGCCCAGGCTTCAGTGTGGACACAGGTCAGGCAGATGCGGCCCTGGCCTTGGGGAGTTCCCAGGCTGGGAGGAGACGCCTGGGCAGGAAGTAGGTGCTGCCCATGAGGGCGAAAGCAGCCCCAGGAACATCACAGGAGCAGAGGGGAGGCAGGTTAGCTGGCTTCAGGCCACTGGGTGCCTTGACCCAAGAGATGCCTGATCCGGTGTCAGAGCAGAGGGCTTTCCCAGATGGACAAGAGAGGCAAGATTTCTACACAGATAAGACAGCACATGAATGAACTACTCATTCATCCAGAACCTGTTTCCAGAGGGCATTTATGTGCCAGTCCTTGTGCTGGGAAATGCTGGAGACCCAAATGTGAATAAGCGGAGGGCACCACTTGTCATGGGTGAAATCACCCACTGAGGCTCCACTGGGTTTAATCCCCCTTCCACTACTTCCTCTGACTCTTATGAACAGCCCTATACCACTTTGCACAACTCTGCCACCTTCTGCTTCACCAGAGATCATCAGTGAGTGCTTCCCTAAAAGGCTCCACACTCACCAAGTTAGTGCAGCGTAAATAAGATATGTCCTAGTAATAACTTTAACATAGATGACTGGAGTGTGAGTAACAGTTCATTCCCTGAGCCCCAGATCCCAACCACAACCACAGAGGGTTGTGTTTCAGACATCAAGGCACTCCACAAGGGGATGGGGATGGTGGTGATGGGTGCATCATAGACTCTGCACCAAGCCTGGGTCCCAAGACCTGAAGCAGTAACACAAAGGTCCACGAGGGGGTGATGTTGCCACATGCACATTTTCTGGAACTCTAACTTCTCTAGGGTGTCTTCCTGGTGTGCATGGCCTTTTCCCATGTATTCAACATTAATTCATTTTTTTGATACAGTCTAATTCATGATGGAATGAATGAGTAAAAGAATTAGGAGAGGCATTTTGATTCTTCAAGGCTTTCTGGTGTGTAAATCCCCTCTGGGAAAGCCCAGGTGCCGGTGGGAGTTGGTCCCTGCTCTTAAGGCTGCAGGCTGGGCCAGGAGGTCCCACAGACACCGACAGCCAGGGTAGGGTTGCTGTGCAATCTATGGCATGTGAGGGGCACAGCTCTTTGGTGCCATCCCTCAGCAGTTCGCCACACATATCCTGAGGCTGCCGGGAGAGATGAGAGTCAGACCTGCCTGATCCTTCCTGTGTCTTTGACAGTTGCCTCAGGGCATCTGTGGACTCTGCACACAGTGCCCAGGCACTCAGGAAGGATATGCCAAGGCCAAGTGGGTGCTTAGGGAACCAGAAGGGGCTTGGTGTGGCCTGAGCATGAGATCAGAAGAGAAAGTCAGAGAGACAAGGCCAGAGGGGCTGGCAGCCCTGCATGCTAGGGCACTGGGGAGTCCCCTGAGGGCTGTGAGTAGGAAGGGGCAAAGTCAGTTCTAGGCATAGAAACATAGAAACTAGGCCAGAAAGCTGGGGAAGAGGCTGAGGTCCCAGAAGAGAGGATGAGGCCTGAACTGGAGAGAGAGGGGATAAGTCAGAGAGGGTTGGGGAGTAGGAGGGTGGAGCTTGGAGACTTCTGGGCTGGGGTTGGGGGAGACAAGGACAGCAGCCAGCACTATGCAAATAGAGGGGAGCCAGGCCTGTGATTCAGGCCAGAGAGGATACAGTGGGCTGGGACTGCGAGGGTGGAACAAAGGAAGTGGATGAATTTCTGGTTTTCTCAAGTTGGCCAAGAGAGAGAGAGAGAGTGTGTACACAAATACATGTGTGCATTTATAAAGAGGAAGATAGTCCTCATAATTCAGAGGTTCCTTGTTTGTGAATTTGCCTCTTCACCAAAAGGTATTTGTGACCACAGAATCCATACTCCCAGTACTTTCCAGATCATTCACAGACACACACAGAGGAGAGAAATTTTTGAGTTGTCTGATGCGCACAGTCCCAGGTGAGGTCAAAAAAGGCGATGTTCTGCCTTCTCGCTTTGAATCTCACACTATAAACAAGGCTCCTTTAAGTGGTCCATTTAATGCCACTTTTTCCAGATTTTTTGTGCTTTTTCCTGGTGATCTCACCATTTAAAATGGTCCCATGCTTGATGCTGAAGAGCTGTCAAGGTTCCCTAAGGTGTAAGAACACTGGGATGAGCCTTACAGGGAAAATACATGTGTTAGGTTTTGGTGCTGCTGCCTGTGAGTTCAGTGTGGCTAGATCAACAATATAGTAAGCAAGTTATCTTTAAACACGTAAGATAAAGTTAAGTAGAGAGCATGGAGGTCACGATGAAAACATTGTAACCAGAACCTCGCAGGAGCCGGGGACTGTGTTTCCCCTAAAAGCACTCACTGATGGGGTGTTGGCAGGCCCTGCTACCCAGCATAACTCCCACAGATCACAGGGGTCTGCATACCCCTGCTAGACATTCTGCTTTGAAAGTTTTCTCTCCCTTCCCTAAAAGACCTCTTGCATACACCTCTGTCCTGTCAGGTTTCTTGACAACCCAGAGACCCTCGTGGGACAGTGCAGTCACTGGATCTGTCCCTCAGGTATGTCCTGAGGTGGGGGCTGTGGTGGGGACAGGTGACTTGTGTCCAACCCAGTGTTACCTCTCCAAATCACATATGCATCTATGCCCGTTCTCATAAAACCAGAATCTTCCCTGAAGAATACAGAGGCATCTCTGAATACGCTTCTGTGCACACAAGGCATATATGCAACCGCACACACAATATTATATTTCCCTAGAAAATTTCTCTGAGATAGTGGTACAGACTGGGTTCTGCCAGGTGATTCTTCTCCTGGCCCCACAGGGCAGGGGAACGCGTGCCGATGCCACCATCTGGCAGCTCGACCGGGCCGTTCAGCGCTCCTCTCTCCTGTCTGGCAATTGGAGGTGCTTATCACCAGCAGGTCTGGGAGGCCTCCACTCTGGGCTTCTTCCTGAAGCCCTGTCAGCATTCCAAGAGAACAAGAGGGGAAGCTGTAGACCATGGGAGTCCCAGAACATCAGTCTGACACATTCAAGCAGTCACAAGGCCAGCCCAGACTCAACAGGTGGCCAAGTAGCTCTGCCTCATGCTGGGGGAAGCAGCAGATGTTAACAAAGGGACATGACACAGATGGGAGGGCTGCACTCCTCCAAGCTGCTGCCAGGGCTTCCTCTACGTATGAAGCAAACACAGATAAACACATGTACACCTGGTTTTGTCTTACAGAACTCTCGTTTTTTTTTTTTTTAATTTTATTTATTTATCAGAGAGAGAGAGGGGGAGAGAGCAAGCACAGGCAGACAGAATGGCAGGCAGAGGCAGAGGGAGAAGCAGGCTCCCCGCTGAGCAAGGAGCCCGATGTGGGACTCGATCCCAGGACGCTGGGATCATGACCTGAGCCGAAGGCAGCTGCTTAACCAACTGAGCCACCCAGGCGTCCCAGAACTCTCGTTTTTTTAAAAAACTATTTTTTAAAGATTTAACCTATTACTTAGAGAGTGAGGGAGAGAGAATGCGCAAGCAGGGAGTGCAGCAGGCGGAGGGAGAAGCAGGCTCCCCACTGAGCAAGGAGCCAAGAAGGGACTCGATCCCAGGACCCTGCAATTATTGACCCAAGCTGAAATCAAGAGTCGATGCTTAACCAACTAAGCCACCCAGGTGCTCCAATTTGTTTTCTAATTTGAAATAGCTGAGGGAAGGGGCACCTGGGAGCTCCGTTGGTTAAGCATCTGCCTTTGGCTCAGGTCATGATCCCAGGTCCTGGGATCGAGCCCTGGCTTGGGGGAGTGGGGCCTCCGCACTCAGCAGGGAGTCACCTTCTCCCTCTCCTTCTGCCCCTCCCCCCACTCACCCCTGCTTCTGCTCATGTGTGCTCTCATTCTCTCTCAAATAATAAATAAAATCTTAAAAAAATAAATAGCTGCGGGGAAAAAAAATCAGAAGAACATTTAATGGTACATGAAACTCATCTAAAATAAGCCTTCAGTGTCCATAAACAGACCTGTCTTGCCTCACTCACAGCCGTGCCCACAAGCTTACGAGTTGTCTGTGGCTGTTTTGGAATCGCACAGACACCTCCCCAAACACACACACACACACACACACACACAAAGGCAAAACTGTCATCCTCTGGCACTTTCCAGTGCAAGCTTGCTAGCCCCTGTTTTAGAGATGACACCCTAAATGATTGTAGGAAAATGATATAATTAGCTGGGATTTGCTTTACCCCAAGACCAGAGCAGGAAGTGGCGGGGGTTTTGATGACCAAGATTGGCTGTGAGCTGGTAGTTGTTGAAACTGGGCGATGGGTAGACTCATGATACCCATGAGGGGGCTCATGATACCGCTCTATTGTTACATATGTTGGATGTTTTACTGAAAAAAAAAAAAAATTTAATCCAAGTGCCTGAGGCAATTCCAGGCCTCAGTTCCAGGCAATTCCATGGCGGAGACTGGGCACAGCCCCCAAGGCTCTGGGTTCGGGTTAGGACCCCTCTCAGGCCTCTCTCATGGTGGCGGGGGTCTTGACTGCAGAGACCCTGCAGGAGTACATGAAGGTGGTGATGACCCTCGAGTACGATGAGAAGCCGCCCTACAACATGCTGAGGAGCAGTCTAGAAGACCTGCTACGGGATCTGCGGTCGTCAGCCTATGACCCAGTGGACCTCCAGATGGTTCCATAGGTGGGTTCTGGTGGAAGGAGTTTGTGAGTTTGAACCCCCCCCCATGCCCCCAACCCTGCTTCCCGGAAACCGTTACTCCAGGACCAACTTCCCAGGTAGATGCTGGATTTTTCTGTGGGGTTCTCGAATCTTCCAGTCCTCGAGAATGGCAAGTAGCTCGAGGCTGACTTAAATTGATTTTTCTGTGGGGTTCTCAAACCTTCCAGTCCTCGGGAATGGCAAGTAGCTCCAGGCTGACTCAAATTGGCTTTAAGGAAAAGGGGGATTCATTGGCTCTTGTAACAAGAAACTTCTAAGGGGGAAGCTCTAGACATGACCAGATTCAGGGCCTGGAAGATAGTATCAAGATGCCATCGCTCTCTCCATCTTTCTTCATCCCTCTGTCTGTGTCTCTGTCCATCCTACCAGCCCCCTGTAGCCTCTACTTTCCTTTGGGTTGGCTCTCAAACCCCCGTCCCCCGCCCCCATGGCAAACCTCGCTGGCTCTGTGCCCCCACCACACCTGGCTCTTCCCTGTCCACACAGAAAGTCCACAACCTTGTTGCACCGTATTCCCATGTGGGTTAGAAGGCGACTCCTCATGACCAGCGGCTGGGCATTGGCTTGGTTTCCCGCATGTTTGTTCTACAAGCTTGAACACCTGAGTGCACGGGCCTCACTCGTGTGTCTGTGGAGGGGGTTCTTACTTGGAAAGTGAGCACTGGATTGCTCTCTGTCGGAGCCGTGTACCCATCTGCACTCCCGTTAGCCCCTGGGAGGGTGTACAGAAATTGGGGGAGGTCAAAACGACATAGCCGAGTTCACTCGCGAGTTAGTTCTGGCAAGGCTGCATGGACGTGTTCTGAAGGGAAGCTTCCCCGGTGCCCTCTGCTGTCCACGGCGTTGTGATTTCTGTCTTCATGGCAGGCTGGAATCAGAGCTCAGTGTCTGTCTCAGTCAGGGGTCCTCAGAGAGAGGCTATGTTGCCCTGGGGAGGGGGGTGTCTGAAGACCCTTGGTGCTGTCACGAGTGGGGAAAGGGTGCTGCTGGTATCGAGTAGGTGGTGGCCGGGACACCACTCAATGCCCGGAGACACGTAGCCGGCGGCCACTAGAGACTGTCTGAAAGTGAAGGTGTGACCCTGTCCACCCTCACGCCTCGCCTGCTGCCTGTATCTCCAGCTCAGCAGACAGCTGTCAGGGAGCCCCACACCCCACACCCTGCCCCACACCTCTCCCCCACTCACCCTGTCCCTCCAGGCAGTGGCCAGCCTCCCTAGTCCATCTCCTCCAGGTCTCTGCCTCCCTCCTCCTCCCGGGATCTCCCAGGGGCACAGTCACTTGTCATAGTCTCCTCTGGCTTGTGTCTGCAATCTCTGCTGACCAGCAGATGCGCAGAGATGCCACCCATATATACCCATCCTTGTATTGTCGCTGGCCGGTCCTGCAGTGCCTTCCTGTCCCCCCAGTACAATGGAAATTTTATTTTATTTTTAAAGATTTTATGTAGGGGCGCCTGGTAGCTCCATCAGTTAAATACCTGCCTTGGGCTCAGGTTGTGATCCCCGGGTCCTGGGATGGAGCTTCCTGCGAAGCGAGGTGCCTGCTTGTCCCTCTGCCCCTCCCCCTACTTGGGCACGAGTGAGTGCGCTCTCTCTCTCTCTCTAACAAATAGAATCTTAAAACAAAACAAAACAAAAACCTAACAGCCCCTTTGAGGATCATTGCAGTTTGGGGTCTGAAACTGAGTAAGTCCCTTGAGGAGCAGGTTTGTGCCACAGTTAGGAACTGAGTGAGGAGGTGCCATTCAAAAAGCCTGGTGACTTCGAGGTAACTGAAAGATCAATCCCATCTCAGCTTTATGGCAGCTCCTTGCCTTGGCCTGTGAGGCTGACCTCCCCCACTCCCCTCGCACCCCTCAGTCTCCACTCTGGGCCAGCCACACTGTCCACTCCTCAGATTCTAAACCAGGCCAAGCTTGATCCCACCTCAGGACCTTTGCACTTACCATTCCCATTTTCCCCCTTCATCTTTGAATGACTGGCTCTTTCTCATTATTGACTCTCAGACCCGAGCCTTCCCTGACTACCCCAGGGAAGTACCTCTCCACCCCCTCTCATCACGTCACCTGTTTTCCACACAGCCCCATCCCCTTCTGGAAGGAAGCATGCGTTCAAATAAGCATCTCTACCCCCGCTTCCGCATCATCACCCCAGCAAAGGTTCTTGTTCATGGGAGTATCGCCAGTCTCTATAAAGCACCTGTCACACAGGAGGGACTTCATGGGTGCTCCTTGAATGACTAGGACACTAACAGCCATTTTTGTTGTCTTCCAGAACTTTTGACTCAAGGTTTGAAATAGAAAAAAACAAAAACAAAAACAAGAAATGTGACTCAAGGCCTGCGGTAGTATCAGATATGCTTCTAGAAGGATCCCTTGAATGTGCACGCCTACTGCTACTTTAAGCAACACTGTGACTCAGTCTTGCCTAGCATCAGGGAACCCAGCAGTTAGGCTCCAGATAATGTGAACTCCTGCACTTGACTGTCCTGTCCTTTCAGCCATCATCTCCCACCAGCCACTGGGGTTGCAGACAGAGAAGACCCCTAAACTCATGATAGGGGGTGAGACCCTTCCCGCTACTCTTAGCACCTCTATGCTTCAGTAATAAATTGTTTCCCTGGAGATGTCTGAAAAAGGAGTTCTCTTTGGAAAAGTTTACCTTCTCTTTTTCTCCATCTATCTATCCCTTCAAACTTTCATCCCTCTATCCAAAGTTTCATGTAGATACCCGTCCTTCCAGGCAACCACCCATTTCTCCAGCCATCCATTCTTACATTCATCCAACCAACTACCCATCCCACGCATCCATTTATCCAGCCATCTACCCATCCATCCACCCACCCACCCATCTTTCCATCCATCCATCCATCCACCCATCTACCCATCCATTTACTCATCCATCCATCTATCCATCAATCCATCGTCCATCCATCCACCCACCCATGCTTCAATCCGTCCATTTTTCCAGCCATCCAATCTTTTTTTTTAAGATTTTATTTATTTATTTGACAGAGATAACAAGTAGGCAGAGAGGTAGGCAGGTCGGAGGGAAAGCAGGCTCCCCACCAAGCAGAGAGCCTGATGCAGGACTCGATCCCAGGACCCCAGGATCATGACCTGAGCTGAAGGCAGAGGCTTAACTCACTGAGCCACCCAGGCACCCCCCAGCCATCCATTCTTACATTTATACAAATGAACTATCCACCCATCCATTTATCTAGTCATCTACCCATCCATCCATCCATCCATCTACCCATCCATCTATCCACCCACCCACCCATCTTTCCATCCGTCTTTTTTTCCATCCATCCATCATCCATCTTTCCATCCATCCTTCCATTCATCCATCCTTCCATTCACCTGTCCATCTATTTACCCACCCAGTCATTCTTCCATCTATCCATCTAACCTTCCTATACTTTTCCACCATCCACTCTCCCACCCACCTTTCTTCCTTTTCACCCATCTGCTCATTCTCCCATCCATGTACCTTCCTCCTCCATACATTTATCCTTTTATGAAACATATTCAGCAGCCATATCTTGACACTCATCATGCTTCTCAGAGGATCCTGATGAACAAGACACACTGAGGTCCTCGAGTTTACGGACCCTCCAATCAAGTGGAAGGAGAAGCCATCAAGTGAGACGACAGCTTGGGGCTGTGCTCCACATCCTGGAGGAAAGGCGTGGTGCTGTGATGGAGACCAAGGGTAGGGGAGGCACCTTGACAGAGAGCCTAGATAGAGCGATGGTGGAGGAGGCAGGCACAGCTGCCCCCGGGGAGCATGAGGCCTGGGCAGTGGCCATGGCTGGAGGAAGGGAGGGCCTATGGGGAGATTTTGGTGCCCATTCTTTGTCTTCTACACCTCGCCTCTACCTCCAAGTAAAACTCTGGCCCAGAGTTGATTAGATATTTATGGTGCAGGGGCTGGTGGTGGGTTTTTTGTTTTGCTTTGTTTTTGTTGTTATTGTTGTTGTTGTTGTTCAGTAATTTTTACTACAGGGCACCTGGGTGGCTCAGTCAGTTGAGCATCTGCCTTCAGCTCAGGTCATGGTCCCGGAGGCTAGGGATTGAACGCCACACTGGGGTCCCTGCTGAGCAGGGCCTCTGTTTCGCCCTCTCCCTCTGCTCCTTCTCTCTCTCTCTCTCTCTCTCAAATAAATAAATAAATAAAATCTTTTTAAAAATAAAGGGGTGCCTGGGTGTCTCAATGGGTTAGAGCCTCTTTCTTCAGCTCAGGTCGTGATCCCAGGGTCCTGGGATTGAGCCCTGCCTCAGGCTCTCTGCTCACCAGGGATCCTGCTTCCCCCTCTCCCTCTGTCTGCCTCTCTGCCTACTTGTGATCTCTGTCAAACAAATAAATAAAATTTTTTTTAAATGAGTTAATTAAAAAATTAATTTTTACTACAGGATACCTTCAGTAAATGCAGGTATGTAGTGCATCTCCAAGAGGGGTCCCAGGAGGCAGCTGGGAAGGACTAACCCATTTCCCTTGACTTACAAAGTATTTTTCTTGTGATCAAAGCTTGATTCTAAGACTAGTACAAGTAGAATCCCTCCCAGATGAGACCCCAAAAACAATAGCAAATGTTCACAGAGACTCCCTTACTGAGATTAAAAAACAAAACTCCACCGAGCAAATTTTAAAGATCTTGTTGGCTCTTATTAGTGATTCATGAATCCGGCAACAACCAATGGAGCCAAGGGAAAGGCACTCCAGGGAACGGCCGAAGTGAAAGACTTCTATGGGCAGAAGAGGGCAGTAAGTTGTAGGAGGCCCAAAACAGGTTGCCCGTTGCAAGGTCGCCTTCCCTCAGGGGTCTGTCGGGCAGAGTACTTGACTAGCGCCAATCAGGCGATTCCGGCACAGCTCAGTTCAGATTCCGCGTCTGGGTGAGCTGAAACTGCACGCCCGGGTTAGGGAAACTGGAGCTTAGCATAAGCAACTCCATGTTGGGACTGTTGTTGTCTTATTTTTCACGCTGTGCTGGAAGTTGACAGAATTTCACTGCTTTTGATGGGAGACACTACAAATACAAATGATAATGGCTGTTGATGGAAGATGTAGTAGACAGTATTTTTTCAGAGCCGGCATGCTCTGGGAGCAACATGTGGGAGGCATTGGCTGTCCTGCCTTTCAACGCGGCTCAAACAGCCTGTTGGCTCTTCTACCGACACTAAAGTGTCAGGAAATTGGTTTCTGACTTACCCTTTATGCTGTTACAACTGTGGGATCAAAGGATTGTTGCCACTTGTTACTGCGCAGTATTTTTCAGTTCTCTCTCAAAATCTCCCCAGTGGCTCTCTCGAACAAATAACATTGGGAAAATCCTCAGTTTGGTTGAAGTGCTGAAATTACATTTTCATTCTGAAAAAAAACCTGCCCAAATTCTTGATTTTTAAAGTAAGCCATGTGGACGCCGGCTGGCTCAGTTGGTAGAGCATGTGACTTTTTTTTTTTTTTAAGATTTTACTTATTTATTTGACAGAGAGACAGTGAGAGAGGGCATACAAGCAGGAAGTGTGGGAGAGGGAGAAGCAGGCTTCCCGCTAAGCAGGGAGCCTGATGCAGGGCTCTATCCCAGGACCCCGGAAGCACAACCTGAGCGGAAGGCAGATGGTTAACGACTGAGCCATCCAGGCACCCCAAGCATGTGACTTTTGATCTCAGGGTTGTGAGTTCAAGTCCCATGCTGAGTGTAGAGATTACTTAAAATCTTTTTTTTTAATTTTTAATAAAAATAGGGGCACCTGGGTGGCTCAATGGGTTAAAGCCTCTGCCTTCTGCTCAGGTCATGGTCTCAGGGTCCTGGGATCAAGCCCCACATTGGGATCTCTGCTTGATGGGGAGCCTGCTTTCCCCCCCACCCCGCCTGCCTCTCTGCCTACTTGTGATCTCTCTCTCTGTCAAATAAATAAATAAAAATACTAAAAAATAATTAAAAAATAAAAATAAAAAGCTAATGTACTGTATGTTAATTAATTGAACATAATAAAAAATAAAAATAGGGGTGCCTGGGTGGCTCAGTCATTAAGGGTCTGCCTTCAGCTCAGTTCATGATCCAAGGGTCCTCAGACGGAGCCCCACATCGGATTCTCTGCTTGGCGGGTGGCCTGCTTCTCCCTCTCACTCTGCTGCTCCCCTGCTTGTGTTCCCTCTCTCGCTGTGCCTTTCTCTGTCAAATAAATAAATAAAATCTTTTTTTAATTAAAAAATTTTAAAAATAAAGCCTTTAAAAAACAAATAAAGGGCACCTGGGTGGCTCAGTGGGTTAAGCCGCTGCCTTTGGCTCGGGTCATGATCTCAGGGTCCTGGGATCGAGGCCCACCTCGGGCTCTCTGCTCAGCAGGGAGCCTGCCTCCCTCTCTCTCTCTCTCTGCCTGCCTCTCTGTCTACTTGTGATCTCTCTCTGTCAAATAAATAAATAAAATCTTAAAAAAAATAATAATAATCCATGTTGGGAAGCCTATTTTTTATTTTTCCTTATGAGTTCCAATATCTGTTTAGCAGCAGAATTATGCAAATTGAAAGAACAGAAAACAGTGTTAAGTGCTCTGTATTTACACTAACTTCTTGGGACGCCCAAGTGGGGCAGTCAACTAAGAGTCCAACTCTTGGGTTCAGTTCAGGTCGTGATCTCACAGTGGTGAGAATAGTCCAACCATGGGCTCTGCACTCAGCATGGAGTCTGCTTGAGATTCTCTCTCCCTCTCTCTCTCTTAAGTAAGTAAATAAATCTTAAAAAAAAAAAAAACTTCTTGAATGTGTTTTTAAAAATCTATGAAAAATGTATCTCTTTACATGTCAAGGCGATTCTTTTTTTTAAGATTTTATTTATTTGAGAGAGAGCGAGAGAGGTCAAGTGAGCACAGAGGGAGAGGGAGAAGCGGACTCCCTGTTGAGCAGAGAGCTGGGAGGAGGGCCTCCAACCCAGGACCTTGTCATCATGACCTGAACAGAAGACAGACTCTTAATTGACTGAGCCACCCAGGCGCCCCTGTCAAGGCTATTCTTTTTTGGGTGTTTTTTTTTTTTTTAAGAATTTATTTATTTATTTGACAGACAGAGATCACAAGTAGGCAGAGAGGCAGAGAAGAGGAAGCAGACTCGCCGCTGAGCAGAGAGTCCGATGCGGGGCACGATTCTGGGACCCTCGGATCATAACCTGAGCCAAAGGCAGACTCTTAATCCACTGAGCCACCCAGGCGCCCCTACAAAACAATTTTAATCCCTAAAGAATTTTATTCTTTTACATGAACTAAATACCAGCACGGAACAACTGGAATCACCCTGTAGGGTGTTGAAAATGGGAATAAGAAATGAGAGCACTGCTCCTATTTTGTGGGTAGACGCTATTTTTAAAACTCATTGAGCCGGGGGCACCTGGGTGGCTCATTGGTTTAAAGCCTCTGCCTTCAGCTCAGGTCATGATCCCGGGGTCCTGGGATCGAGCCCCGCATCGTGTCGGGCTCTCTGCTGGGCAGGGACCCTGCTTCCTCCTCTCTCTCTCTCTGCCTGCCTCTCTGCATATTTGTGATCTCTGTCAAATAAATAAATAAAATCTTAAAAAAAAAAAAAAAAAAAAACATTGAGCCGGAGATGCCGCATAATCCTGAAGAAGGGCAAAGCAAATTGCGCCATGAAGGATGGAATTTGACACATTAAAATTTTGTTTAAAGACTTTTATTTTTCAGTAATCTCTGCACTCCGTGTGGGACTCGAACCCACGAACCTGAGTTCAAAAGTCACTCCCTCCACTGACTGACCTAGCCAGGTGCCCCCCGACACTGTACTGGATCATGATGCTAAGGTTGAGCATGTTTTCTCATTAATAGACACAACAGGATAAAAAAAAGTAAATGTACATTCGTGGGTGATTTCAGAAGGGAGAGCTCTGATGCCCTACAAGCAGAATCAACTGCAGACCCTACAAGAAGAGACAGACCTAACCTTGAATACACTTGACCTTGCACGGGAATGTGTTCCACTCTCCCAGAGGGCGGGAAGACCGGCTTTCCTTATTCCCACCTCGCCCCCCAACAGCTCAGCCAATAAGAAGTGAGTATACTTCCAACTCCCAGTTTACTCCAATGGACTTTTAGTTTATAAGAGCCCTCCCTGCCCTTTTTCTCCATAAATGCGTGCTCCTGCTTTGTTCTTCAGACTTGCCTGCAGTTTCCGGAGAAGGTTTTTTGGTTTTTTGGTTTGTTTGGGCTTTTTTGGTTCACAGCACTCTTTTATTCCCCCAGTAAATCCATTTTTGCTGGTAAAGGAGCTGGCAGTTTTTATTTTAAGATCAACACAATATTTTTTTTTAAAGATTTTATTTATTGGACAGACAGAGATCACAAGTAGGCAGAGAGGCAGGCAGAGAGAGAGGAAGGGAAGCAGGCTCCCTGCTGAGCAGAGAGCCCGATGCGGGGCTCGATGGGATCATGACCTGAGCTGAAGGTAGCAGCTTTAACCCACTGAGCCACCCAGGCACCCCTAAGATCAACACAATATTGCAATGTTAATGGAACATAGACCAAAACTGCAAGGAATTTTACAAGCCAATTCAAAAAGAAGACACTGGTGAGAACCAAAACCTCCGGGATATATGAAGGAAGAGGTATATAATTTAGATAACCTGTCGTTTATTTCAGAAAATCCGCGAATTATTTTCTCTGTGGTGAAAATACACAAGTTGGGTTCCCAGGAGGCAAGCTCAGAGTGTTCCTGAGGAAGCGCCCCGGGGCTGGGGCGGGGGGGGGGGGGGCTCTGGAGCTAGAACATCCCTGCAGAGTGGTCCCAGTTCAGAGCGGACCCTTACACCAGGCGGGCTGCCCTGGGAAGGGGCGAGAGCTCCGCCAAGGTGCTCTCTGCCCTTGCCCCCTTGTTGGACCTGTCATATTTATTGCCACCCTCACCGCCCCCACAGCAACCCTATGAGTTCGGTTTCTTGCATCCACTTTACAGAGGGGGCGACTGGGAAGTAAAGTGACTTGCTCGAGCTCAGGCTGGTAATTGGCGCCAGGGCTTAATTTTGAGCCCGTTCTGCCCATAACCACAGCAGGGGGCTTCCCACTCACTAGTTGGCAACCTGTTTCCATGGAAGACTCTTCTCTCAGGAGTTGTCCCCCCGATGTGTCACTTGCAGATCTTGATCTCTGAATACTCGGTGGTGCTAGAGCCCTCCGGGTCCCGAGGCTTCCAGGGCCTTAGCCGGTGGAAGGTGAGGGAGGCGTAATGGAGCTCGGACTCCTCCTCCAAGGTGGGCGGGGCCACGGCTGGGGGCGGGCAGGCTAAGGGGATGCTTCCCGGATACTCTGGCTGGTAACCCTGAATGGAGGGGGGAAAAGCAGGTCCAGTTAGGATAACGGGAGCTGGCAGACGGCAAGGAGGATCCACAAGCAAACCTGGAAACTGAGCACTTAGTCTTTCATCCATTCGTTCCACAAACATTGGCTGCGCCCACATTCATTCATTCAATAAATATTTGAGAATAGTAATGCCTGGCCCTTGGTAATCAGTTACCAAGCTCCCAGATCCCTCATTCCTTAATGGTTTAATTCCTTAAGCCATTAAGGAGACAAGGTTATCGCCATTTATCAGGTGGAGAAAGTGAAGCTAAGTAAATATCCCCCAAATCACACGCTGAGTTGTTGGTAGGGCCAAGACTAACACCCAGGTCTCTCTGGTCCCAGTGTCTGCCCTGCCAGGCCCTGGCTCTTTGGTGGGGGAACAGGGCAGACATCGTCCGTTACACCAGCTAGCTCACAGTGGGGATAGCTGACATTCTAGTAGTAGTCAATTAGACAACTATCTAATAGTAAATTGTGATAGGATGCTCAGGATTAGGCTGGGTGGTGTGAGAAGACAGGGATTTGTTCAGAGCTGAACTGCCCTCAGGGACCACCCAGTATTTCAGAAGTTCAGGCAAACACAATTACAAAATTATAACATGAACCCTAAAAGCAAAGGACGTTGTGTGGTAAAAGGCCCAGTGTGTCCGAAGAAAGGGTTGACCCTTTGCCCCAGCCCCTGGGAGGGAAGCTCTAAGCCAGTGGAAGGCCCTGTCTGATGGGAACATCTCCGTTCACCTGGGACCTCGGGCCACACAGTATCAGCTTGACCTCTAGAGGGGCTGGAGACCACGTAACAAAGGTCAGTCATACAGGTGCTCCATACTCACGTGACCGACCCCCAGTAGAAACCCAGGACACAAGGCAAGGGTGAGCTTCCCTGGTGGCATTACCGCCCCCCCTGCCCACACCCCACACCCCTGCCTCTCATCACACACCAGTGCTGGGAAAAATCAGCACTGTCTATGGGACTCCGCGGGGAGAGACACCTGGAAGGTTCTTTTACAGAAGTCCCCATGGCAGAGTCCAGGGGCCCTCCCCTCAGCTGCTGTGATCTATTCTCTTCCCTGAAATAAACTAGCCACGAGTATAACAGGTCCTCGTGAGTTCTGGGAGGACTTATGGTGAGCTGTTGAAGCTGAGAGTGGTTTGGGGACCCCTGAATTTTGTAGTTATTTTGGGGAGACCCCCTGGCATCCTGTGTCGGGGAGGAGAGAGAGGAAGGAGGGGAAGACAGGCCTGGGGTCCAGGGAGAGATGAGGAGGTGGGGATAGGGAGGGTCCAAGTGAACACAGGAAGACAGACAGATGCTGGTGGTCTTTGGCTCTGCAAGGTGAGTCAGAAAGCAGAGGGGAGAGTGACTCCCAGGTTGCTGGCCTGGGAGATTGAGTCCACGGGGACCAGGGAACAACAACCTGTTTGAGGCATGATGACCATCTGAGTCGTCTAGAGGGGTGTGGCCGTGACCATCCTGGGGTGGTGCCCAGATAGCATCCTGACAGACGGAGGGTTCATCACTCACCCAGGAGAGAGAACCCAGCATGTGAGTGGCATCCGTCCCACCAGCCGCAGGCCAGGGAGCCTGTTTCCTGCAGATCTTCACCCTGAAGGGGGGTCCAGGACCCGTCAGCAGCCCTGCTGACTCACTGCCATGCCCACTGAAGAGGCTGACTGGAGGGGACGTACAGAGCCTGTCCACCCGTGAGAATGGGCATGGCCGGGATCCCCAGTTCTCACAGCCTCGGCACCATCTGGGCTTCTCCAGCTGGGGCTGCCTGGGACCCCAGGACTCACACCCCTTCCGCCCCATGCCCTCGCCCTTTCTCCCAGAGGCGACACTCACATGAAGAAGATGAGGCAGGGACAGAGACTGAGCAGGCCAGCAACACCGGCACCTGCGATGGCCCCCAGAACGAATCTTCCCTCAAGCTCCGGCTTCCCTGCAGGTGAGTGGGGCTGCCAGTGAGCCACCTCCAAGCCCCAGGACTCTGGTGCCCCCTCCTCCGGCTCTCACCTTCTTTGGTCCCCAACTAGCGGAACACCAGGACTCTGCCCCCCACCCTTCCTCTCCCTCACCCACTCCCTTTTGGCCCAGCCCCACCCCCAGACTGTCTTTTCTAGGTTCCAGACTCCCTCCTCCTACACCTCTGCCCCCCTGTCCGCCCCCCCCCCACAGCTCCTGGACCTGGGAGCAGCAGGACAGCGGCGCTCTGTTTCCCATGTGCATTCCGGGCCTCGCAGCTGAGTCTGAGGCCGGAGCCCAGTGGCCCACTGAGCCTCAGGGAGCTGTTGGCCCAGGGCCCTGCAGAGCTGGAGATGACAGTCCAGGAGGCGTTGCTGTGGTTCCCCTCCAGCAGCTCCTCCCCCAGCCGCCAGCGCAGTGTGGGGGCCGGCTGGGCTCGGGAGGAGCAGTTACAGTGCAGCCCCTCGCCCTCCCAGGAGCAGGAGGGGCTGAGCAGCCGCGGGGGGTCTGCGGGAGAAAGAGGAAGGGTCAGCGGTGCCGCTGCTCCCCAGGTCCCGGGAAGCCTGCCCCCAGGGGTTCCCACACTCACAGACCACAGAGAGATGCAGGGAGACCTGCCGGGAGCCCAGCAGGTTCTGAGCTTGGCAGGTGAATTTGCTCTCGTCGCCCAGCTCCACTCGGGGCAGCTCCAGGAGCCCCTGCTCCCAGCGCCAGGAGGGGCCCAGAGTCCGGCTCCCCTGGACCCAGCTCAGGGTGGCGGGAGGGTTGCTGTCAGCAGCACAGACCAGGAGCAGAGTCTCCCCTTCCAGGACTGGAAGAGCTGAGCCCTTCCCTGGGTACTTCAGTTCTGGGGGCAGAGAGGGAGAGAGCACACTTGCACTCAGTCCAGGCCAGAGGCTTCAAAGCCCTGGTCCTTTTCTCCCTCCTCCATTTCTCCTAAGTTGGGAAGGGATCTCTACACGTAGTCTTGCAAGCAGCGTTATGGTGATATGATTTACGTATCAGACAATTCCATTCACACGCCACTTACAGAGAGTCGTGGGGTAACCCTCACCACAATCAATTTTAGAATGTTTTCATCATCCCCCAAAACTGCACCCCCCCAGCTGCCTCCCCCCTTACTAATCTCCCCAACCTCCAGCCCCTGACAACCCCTAACCTAACTTTCTGTCCCTGTGGATCTGTCTCTTCTGAACATGGCCTAAGTAGAATCACATGCCACAGGGGCTCTTGAGTCTGGCTAGTTTTGCAGGGCATGACATTTCCAAGGTTCTCCAGCCTTGTGGCGCCTGCCAGGGCCTCGCTCCTGTTCATGCAGAATCAAGTTCATCGCATGGACAGACCATCTTGTGCTTATCCATCCATTGATGGACACTGACCGCTTCGAGGCGAGGGCTCTTTTTTATTTTTTTCAAAGATTTGTTTATTTGTTGACAGAGACCACAGACAGGGGGAACAGGAGAGGGAAAAGCAGACTCTGCTGAGCAGGGAGCCCAATGCGGGGCTTGATCCCAGGACCCCCCGGATCATGACCTGAGCCGAAGGCAGAAGCTTAACTGACTGAGCCACCCAGGCGCCCCAAGGCAAGTGCCCTTAACTGCACTTCCCCCTCTCTATCCCGAACTGCTGAACACCCCTTGCTCACAAGTATCCAAAATTCAAGTACCAGACCCCTCAAGGCTCTTCAGGACGTGACCTCTACCTCTTCGCCTCCTTCCCCCACCTTCCCCCCTTGTCTCAGGAGAAGGGCAACCACACTGTGTGTTCTAAAATTCACAAAGGAGGAAGGGGAGTTCAGAACGAAGTCTCCCTTCCATGCAGACTCCCCAGATTGTGGGGTACAGCCCAGAGAAATGCTCCTCTGTTCACAAGGGAGGCAGGCAACAAATCATGCTCCTCAAAGGCAATGATGATCGCCAGTTTCTCATGTGGCCTTCCAGAGCTATTCAAGGCAGCTTTATCTAGGAGCATTGAAAATATACTTCCCTGAGGCCCCACGGTTTGGCTTCTGGACATAAAATGTATAGTCCTGTTCCTCAGAGCACTGGCACCCTCCAGGAGCTGGGTAGAAATGCAGAACCAGAGGTCCCTCGAGCCTCCTGAGTCACATCTGCATTGTCACAAGATCGCTGAGAAATCAGGTGCTCCACAGCTTGTGGGGTACAGCCCAGAGAAATGCTCCTCTATTCACAAGGGAAATATCCGAAGCAGCATTATTATGGAAACTAAAACCTGTGAACAGCTCCAGCACCCATCAAGAGTGGAATGTGAGGGGTACCTGGGTGGATCAGTGGGTTAAAGCCTCTGCCTTCAGCTCAGATCATGATCCCAGGGTCCTGGGATCGAGTCCCGCATCAGGCTCCCTGCTCCGTGGGAGCCCGCTTCCCCCTCTCTCTCTGCCTGCCTACTTGTAATCTCTTTCCCTCTCTCTGTCAAATAAATAAAAATCTTAAAGGAAAAAAAGAAAGAGTGGAATGTGAAACTGACATGATACCTACAGACAAAGAGAGGCAAAAATTACAGCCACCAGCAACATGGAGCAATGTCAAGAACACGGGGTGACGTCCCATCAGAATAATCAAAGGGGCTATGACCCAGCAAATCCACTCCCAGGAGTAGATCCCAAAGACGTGGAAGCAGAGAGTCAAGCAGATCCGTGTATGGAAATTTTCAGAGCTGCCCTGTTGACAGGAGCCCCAAAGTGGAAATAACCCAAATGTCCATCCGCGGACAGCCGGACGGCCGGACAGTGGTCTCTCCATACAACAGAATAATACTCAACCTAACGAAGAGTGAACCTCTGACCCGCGCTACAACAGGGATGAACCTTGATCATGTCGTCCTGAGTGGAAGATGCCAGACACGTGTTTAGGAAAATTACAAGAAAACAGAAGGTACATGGACGTGTTAATTAACTGGATCATGTGCCTCCTTTGGCGGTGTAAACGTATATCGAATCTACATCTGTGAAGTCTCAACTTGTACGATTTAAATAGATGCAAGTTATTCATCAATTATACCTTCATAAAAAATAAAGTAAAACCTAGAGAAAGGATGGTGACACAGTGTCCAGTGTAATGGCTCTCTCTGAGGCCAGATGGAAAGGGCCGAAATTAGGAAGGAACATTTTAGGGGGTTCCAAAGGTGGGGTTGCTGTTCTTTTTTTCTTAGGCTCTGCGCCCAGTGCAGGACTCATACTCATGACCCTAAGATCAAGACTTGCAGGCACCACGGACGGAGCCAGTCAGGCGCCCCAGGCACCTTAACCGGGGTGGTGAGTACCAAGGTGTTCATTGGATGGTGATTCTTTGTAACTTGCCTGTATTTGACAAAAAGGCTTTGCATATAATGAATAGTAATCAAAGATCCTGGAGGGGGTGCCTCCCAGCTTTGCTCTCCCTGTGTGTCAACCTGGCCCTCCCAGGCTGGCTTCGAGCTCCAGGCTCTGCTCTGCTGGGGGGATGTGCTCCCATCCAGCCTTAGGGAGGGGGCCCTCCTCCCGACCCACCTGTGCAGTTTCCTCGGGAGATGGTGATGCTCAGGTTCTGTGGGGCATCTGGAACAGAGAGACACAGTGACGAACGGGGTTGGAACTGGCCCTTCCCCTGCCATCCATCCCCAGGAGAAACAGGAATGAGAACTGACACAGACAAGCCCTGTGTCCTCCCTGCAGCCCCTCTGAGCCTCCCCGATCCACCCCGCAGGTACCCAAGTCCAGGCCCTGCACGCACAGGAGACATTGAGCGTAATGGTGCTTTGGGTGCTCACGCCAGCCCTGGGGAAGGTCACCAGACAGGTGAGGTTGGTGCCGTGGTCCTGTGGGTGGGGGGTGAGCAGGATCTCCGAGGAGTTAGAGGCCTCCAAGTCCAGTCCCGGGGCTCTGAGGGCAGCCCCCATCCAGGAGATGGTGAAGGGCGTCGCCCCATCACAGGCCCCCGGCACAGAGCATGTCAGGTGGCTGGGGCGGCCAGACTCCAGGGGCTCCTTGACCTGGATATCCGGGGTCTGTGTCAGCGCTAGAGAGGAGAGAAGGAGAGTCCGGACCCCAGAGGGGACCCCCATGTATGCCTCTGAAACAGGTCAGGTTCACCCCAACCCTGACCTGACCGTGCTACCTTCTCCCCATTAAAGATGAGCAGCTGGGGCTCTGCTGCTGCCCTTGAGGACATACCCCTCGCCCCGTAATTGGCTCTTGGGGACCTTCCCTACCTGTCACACGCACAGTGAGCCTGTTACTTCTGTAACGGTGTCTCATGAGACCTCTGTACAGGTGAAAGTAATAGTTTCCACTGTGTCGCCTCTGCGCGTCCGTGATGCTCAGGGAGCAGTCACCCGCCCCAGGATCTCCGGAAAGGTGGAGACCTTTCCTCTTCGTCCCTCTGACTGGGCTCTTTGTGGCCATGGGAACTGCCGCTCTAGGATTATCCTTTAACCGGTACCAGGAGCCGTAAACATGTGTAGCGTTGTTCGCGCCGAGCCCAGGGTAGGAGAAGGAACAGGGCACGTGGACGCACAGACCGTCCTGCACCGTCACTACGCCCTGCACCCGGAGCTCATACCCCGGATCCCCCTGCACGGATCCTGCAGGGACACCAAGGCTCAGCAGCCGTGTCAGGACCAGCACCGCCCCCTGCTCCTGGGGACCCCTGGCCCTCAGCCCACTCACCGGCCCACAGCAGGGGCAGCAGCAACAGCATCTCCATGGTCCCAGGGGCTGTCCTCAGTCCGTCTGAACGTGCCTGTCTGTCCCAGAAGGAAGCTCCGACAGGAAGGTTCTTGGGGGAAGAAGAGGGTAGTGACCGTCAACCGAAGAGGAACCTCAGGAAGGGAACTGTGAAGTCCTGACAAATCCCTTCTTCCAACTTCTCCTTTCCCAGATGAACAAGTAGAGGCAGAAAGGACCCAGGGCTTGCCTACAGAGGGAAGGAGCCTGGCATGGGGCTCGGGTGAGGGCAGCCCTGGCAGTGGGGTTTTCAGGGGGAATGGGTGAGGAAGGGCTCCAGGTGAGGTGCTGGGGGCAGGAATAATTCATTCATTCATTCATTCATTCATTCACCAGGCACCACCTACTCCCTGCAAGGGCTGGGGACAAAGGGGAGAACAGGACCCACCTGACTCCTGTCCGCAGGCACCATGCCTCATGCCCCCCAACACCCAATGCCCTCTGGCTCCCCAAGAGTACCCAGTTTCCCCAACAAGCCTTGGGGCTGTGTCTGCAGCCCACCCACGCTCCCAACTCTACAGTGAGAAGTCCGGGCAGGGACCTATAGTCCCTGCACTCAGAAGGGCCTCACACTTGGGGTCACCACCTTGAAAGCCTTAATTTTATTTCTTTTTTAAGGATTTTTTTTTTTTTTTTTTTAAGGACCTGGGGCTCGAACTTACAACTCTGTGGTCAAGACCTGAGCTGAGATCAAGAATTGGACACTTGGGGCGCCTGGGTGGCTCAGTGGGTTAAGCCGCTGCCTTCGGCTCAGGTCATGATCTCAGGGTCCTAAGATCGAGTCCCGCATCGGGCTCTCTGCTTGGTGGGGAGCCTGCTTCCTCCTCTCTCTCTCTGCCTGCCTCTATGCCTCTCTGCCTGCTTGTGATCTCTGTCAAATAAATAAATAAAATCTTTAAAAAAAAAAAAAAAAAGAATTGGACACTTGACTGACTAAGCCACCCAAGCGCCGCTAGATTTGAATTTGTGTTTTGTAAGTGAAGTCTCATGGGATGAGGAGCTCCGGAGGGGGAAACTGGAACCTTGGATCACAAGCTTCTCCCACCCACCCCCACCTCTCACCCCCAGGGCAGGTTCTCAGCCCCACTCCCACCCCCAAGCCCCACCTGGGCACAGAGAGGGTCTGAGCTTTGCTGAGAGGTGGGAGCCCCATACGCCTGTAAATGTCTACACTGCCCACCCCCGCCCCCAGTCAAGCCTGAGGGTCACACCTTTCCTGCTCCCAGAGGCTGCTCCGAGAACACACAGCCTTGAGCACACCTGTACCGTGTAGGTGACTGAACCCAGTTAAGGCCTCCCCGTATACAAACTTCAAGATTTGGAAGGACAGGTGCACGGCCCACCCATCTTGCCGCAGCCCAAGACAAGCTCCAACAAAAGTTCCCTTTGCTTATTAAAACTGCCGCCTACAGGGGCGCCTGGGTGGCTCAGTTGGTTAAGCGCAGGCTCCGGTCATGATCCCAACAACAGGAATTGTTCTTCAGGTCCTTCTAGGAATCTTCGAACCTCAGGGTGGTCTACTCCGCCCACACCACACCCTAGAACAGACTGTCTACCCGCTCCGTGGTCTGATCGGGAAGCCAGCGGGAGGCCGCGCCCGGCGTCCTGGATCCGCGTGTCCGCAGAGGGCGGCTCGGCGCGCCCCCTGGTGGCCCCGCGGTGCTCTGCTCCTAGCGAGACCCAGCGCCTCGCTCGTCCCCGCCGGGAAGTGGGTGGGTGACCAGGCAGATTGCTGAGTTCACAAATGGGACAAGCCCTAATACGAAACCGCATAGAGAAAGCTTCAGTTCCTTTGCATATGGAACCGGTTCCTCACCTAATTCATCAACCACTTGTCCCTCAAACATGAGGGGACTTGTCACTTTTAACTAAATGGTCTCAGGAAGTACCAGAGAGACACTGGCACAGCATTCAACCCGTGGCGTGTGGATCCAAGGTCATTGTGTCCCCTGCCCATCCCTCTGGTTGCCATTGCTACTGTATGGTCCACAACCTTATCTGGGCCCTGTGGACAGCAGCCCTGAAGAGGCCCCCCCGGGGTGGGGAGCGGCTCTGTGGATTGGGGACACGGGGACCTCTGTCTCCAGTTCAGTCACTCCGCCTTTTCTTGGTTTGAGTCAGTTTTTTTATTTCTGCAGAATTGCAAGATGGGCTCCTCCAACTTCCCTTCTTTCAAATCAAGTAAGTGCTTCCTTGCTTTTCTAGTAGATGACCAGAAAGAGCAAAGGGCGGGGGGTAAGCCACCAGTAGGATTCCGGGGACCCAGGACCACATAGCATTGACACGTTGTGGGTGCCGAGGACCGAGGAGTGACCCAATGCCAAGCAGTGTCGTCGGGAAGAAAGAAGCCCTAATTCGTTCTCTTCTTCGGGAGACCTCATTGCCTCGAGGTCTCCTTGGCCTGACAACTGGGTCTGGTTGCCTAGATACAGAGGAGGCCACCCTTCCTGAAACAGGAAGGTGGAGAGCCTCTGGGGACTCAAGAGTCTGTGTCTGTGAGTGTATTTTGTATTCGTGTGTCCATAGAGGGTGAGGATGCCTATGTGTGTAATTGTCACACTCTTTGATATTGGGCTTTTTTCTTTTTTAAAGATTATTTATTTATTTGGGGCGCCTGGGTGGCTCAGTGGGTTAAAGCTTCTGCCTTCAGCTCGGGTCATGGTCCCAGGGTTCTGGGATCGAGACCCGCATCGGGCTCTCTGCTCAGCAGGGAGCCTGCTTCCCCTGCTCTCTCTGCCTGCCTCTCTGCCTACTTGTGATTTCTGTCTGTCGAATAAATAAATAAAATCTTAAAAAAAAAGATAATTTATTTATTTATTTGAGAGAGAGCGAAAGAGCAGGGAGGAGGGGCAGAGGGAGAAGCAGACTCCCTGCTGAGCAGGGAGCCTGACAGGGGGCTCCATCTCAGGACTCTGGGATCATGACCTGAGTCAAAGGCAGATGCTCAATGACTAAGCCACCCAGGCGTCCCATGCTGGGGTATTTGAAACCAACCTCAGAAGCTAATATTGAGAGAGACCATGTATATCTTGGGAACCATATTAGGGATTTGGGTCATTAATTCCGGGGCAAAGGGAGCCTCATTAAAGTGTCTAAAAGCAGGAAAATTGTGCTTCTAAAAGTGAAAATATAGCGTGGTCCCACAGAGCCTGCTCACTCATTAGGGAAGCCTAGTCATGACTGCCGCCAGCTTCTGGCTCGTTCTGCACACGAGATGCATTTCTTCCAGTCTTGGAAGGGGTCCCTCTGCACCTGAAAATCCCTGTCAGGCCAAGCTGGACCGGGGGGAGCCAAATCCTGAGCCCCTCACAGCCCTTGAACTCTGGAATCCTGGAGCTGCCCCAGGTGGGGTCAGGGCATGAAAGTGAATTCACCAATTGAGCTCCAATACATCATCAGCTAGGGCCCTGCAGGTGGGTTCAGTGCGTGACTTCCCGAGACTCCTCCCACTGTCGGCTGTGTTTCCTGGGGGCTGAGGCCTGGCTCAGAACAGCACAGAGGCCAGATTTCTGGGGACTACTGGATGTGACTTTGCCCCAGGGAGAGATGAAGCGGATGGCGAAGGGGTGGGGTGAGAGAGTGTTTCTTTCTCTCCCCTCTCACAGACAGAATCAGAGAAAATGCCAGATCCCAGGTGGAGATTCAAGAAGGCAGTGTATTTAAGAGAATGGTGGCCCCCAAAGACATCCACATCCTAATCCCCAGAGGCTGGGAATATGCAAGTTTGCAAGGCAAAGGGGACTCTGCAGGTACCAGGACCTAAAAGATCCTGGGATGGAAAGATCATCCACGGGGAACCCAAAGGTGATCCTGAAAGACCCTAGAGGACCCGCACCCAAGGACGCACTCACAGACCACTGGATGCAATAAGCAAGAGGATTTTATTCGGGCATGCTCGGACTCCCAGGGACACTTGACCAGGATGGGTCAGTGCCTGAGAGCCCCGATCTGTTTCAGGAATGCCTTAATATAGAATTTTACAGTCCATTACATCAGAGCCCTCACTTTTCTAGCCAGTAATTTCAAAGCATTACAGGAAGGCCTACACATAGGTAGCCAATCCTTTAAAACCAACCATACATTCTGGCCAGTCACCGTTCAGGTAGTGTACAGTAGAGGGTACGTGTTGAATTGCATGTTTCTAACCTTTATCTGTATATGTACCGAACCGTACGTCTCCGGCCTTGGTACGGGAGGCAACCCTTATCAATTTTACTTAGTAGTAGGGGAAATTCTTAACAGGGGAAGGGTATAACTTTATTTGATTACACAGCGAACGAGGGTTTAAGCAATTTTTCATTTCTTAGCAAAGCATTAGAAGCATTATTATACAGAAGCCAGAAACAGCTGGGTTAAACACAGATTTTTGCTATTCGTTATCCTGTTATGCTGCTTGCTGACTCCCTTATCTATGGTCAGCTGGCCACAGTTTCTTAGTTAGCATAAGCTGGTTATAAAAAGAATGTTAAAACTTATAGGCTATACTATAGTTCTGACCTGGGGTCCTTCATTCCCCCCTTTTTCTTTAACATGGATATAATCTTATATCCATCTGTTTTGTTCTTCAATTGAGTCCTTTTGGGACTCTACTTGTTTAAGTAGTTGGTATTGCTGAGTCAAGACCATAGTCTGAACAACAGACAGGCGATCTTTAATGAATTGTACTAACCTGTTTAAGACACAAGGACCAAAAGTTAGAGTTAATAACAGAATGATGAGAGGGCCCCTTATAGATGACAACAAAGTAGTAAGCCAAGGCGATCTGTTGAACCAGTTTTCGAACTATCCCTGCTGGGACTGAAAATCCCTTTTTCTTTGAGCAAGTCTTTCTCTGAGTTTATCCATAGTTTCTCTGACTACTCCAGTTTGATCTGCATAAAAGCAACATTCTTTTTTAAGGCGGTCAGGGGTGCCTGTGGAATGTCACATATATTACCAAGGGGAGTGGGTGGAGAGGAGGTGCAAGGCATCAGCCCCTTCTCCATCCTCAGCCAGCCTCCTGCTCCCTCATCATTCCCCCTGAACAATTTTGACTCTTAAATCTTTAAGGTGGTTGAAGGTGGAAGGTCTCATCTTCTGTAACTTCTTCCTGCTGAATAGGGGCATAGAGCTGTCCCTACCTACTGAGGTCAATATTGATCAGGGTAGGAATGTATAAGGGAGTTACGAAAGGTGGAGGCAGCTGAATCCAGCGCTGACAGTGAAGAGGCGTCCTCGCGCGCGACAAGGATCGTCTTTCGTGGTGAAGTCATTGCAGCAATGGAGTCTCGGCACCAAATAGAGAAACACTGAACAAAGCAACATATTAAGGTTAATAAGGCGATAAGAATGAAAAGCCCGAGAAGGAGATTTGGCCATAGTCCTCCTTCAAACCAGGAACTTAACCATTCACTGAGAGAGAGAGAAGGATCTTGTAGGGCCTTAATTTGGGTATTCATATATTTTATTAGTCCTGTGACATTTTTGTGATAGTCTGGGATGTACACACAACATTCTGTCTTGATAATTGCACATGTGCCACCCTGGGCTGCTGTCAGGACATCTAAGGCCATCCTTAGTATAGTGATAAGGAGGGTTTTGTAACTTAGACCCATATTTGATTGGGGAGTTATGGCTTGATAGCATCCCCTTTCCTTCCAAATAGCTCCCTGGGCATGTAGTACCAGAAAGGCATATTTGGAGTCAGTATAAATGTTAATTCTTAGGCTTTGACAATTTGGCTACTAAGACAAATCTGGATCTGATGTGACATCATTACAGTCAGGGACTGTCCCATAGTGAGCTTTGAGGCTCCTTTTATGAGGGCTGTTCTATGCTTAGCTAAAGCATCTGTTTGTAATCGCACCTCAACAGAGGTGGCCTCTAGGATAAATATGACTAAGGGATGAAACCAATAAGACGACCTTTGAGTGGTCCAGCCTTAACAATATCCTGATTACAGAGGATCACTGGCAGGTGAGAAAACTTGTCAAGAGATAAGGGGAGTCCCCCATGCATTATACAATCCACTCATAAACAAAGTGGGGTTATCCATTGTCTTCACAAGTCCATAGTTAATCCTATGGAGTGCGGTATGCTGGCTTTTAGGCAATTTCATTATTCCAGTTGTTTCATTATGTGTCGTGGGGTCTGCTAATATCCCCACAAAACAGTAAGGTCAACTAAAGAAGCTATTGTACAACTTCTCTGAAGTTTATTTTAAATTGTTTAGCTTAGGTAAACATTTAAAGACAATTAAATTTAGAATTTAACATCCATAAAGGTGTGTTACTAAAACAATTTTTCTCTCTAAAATAACCCTCATTTACAGAGATAGCCAAATCAGGACTAATTCACTTGTGAAACAAGTCCAGTTTTGACAAACTTGGCCCATTATTTACATAAGCTCAGCAAGAACAGTGAGCGTGATCAATAGATCTTTTAGCATCTGCTTTGCTGGAACTTTTTATAAGGAATCTCTAGGTTGAACTTTTAGTAGCCTCTCCAAGCCAGAAGCCAAGCCCTGTACTTGCCATCAGGCATGCCTGCAATACCTGTTGATTTGGGCGAGTTCCTCTTCTGAGTTTCCGCACCTACCAAAGAGTGACATTCTTTACTCACCTGGTGAGGCTGCCGGGAACTCTGTAAGCAAGGTATCAGGCCAACAGTCAGTCCCAAGGGGCTTTATGGCTCCAGGTTTCATAAAGTCAACCTTAGTTCCTTTAAACTGTTTGGTCATATCTGAGTCTTTTCAAATATGACATCCCAGTCAAAGCCTTGGTAAAATAACCAGTTCTCAATGGTGTCCTGTTAAAGGAGAACAGATTCTTATTGAACTTATGCAAATGACTGATTGCCATGGAAGAATGAATACTTACTGAGACCTTTTGGTTTCAGAGGGTTCAGATAGAGAGAAAATTTGAATGCCTTGAGCACTTTTACATCTCTGTAAGTTACAGATAACTTAAGAAAAAGTATCCCTAGTCTGGAAGAGCAAACATTAGAGAACTAGCAATGTCTAAAACAAGACAAAACATTAAGAGACACAACACTATAATTTTTTTAGTTCATTTAGTTCCATATTATTAAATCTGGTGAATGCGGCTTTAGTCAGTTTTGGAAATTCTTACCCATTTCAGTTTTAGGATTTTCAAGTATATCAAATATCTGTATTTGTCCTGAAAGTCCTTTATAGGAATCTCCTTGAAGATAAAACTCATTTTATAAGAGAATTAAAACAATTATAAATGACAAAAACTCAGAATGGATATGGTTAGAGCTAAAGAGACATGGGAGTTTACAATTTAGCTGCAAGAAAATCAGGTTACAATTTCTGTGACATATAACATTCTCATAATTACAATATCAAGCGATGATCTCTCAAAACATTAAAACTTTAGGAAATGCATAGAATCTCTAGAATAGTTATAGCATTTTCCCAAACGTAACCCAAGGTTTATCATTGGTTTAAATCTTGTCAACAATTGCTAAAACCTTAGAAAGTTTAAAAACACATGCCTAAATATAATTAGGGATGTTAAACACCTGATAAAACAAAATATAGGAACTGAATTTTCCAGGCAGGCAAAGAGAAAACCATTTACACTTTTTAACAGATCAATTAGCTAAGAAAACTTTGCCCCTTTTAAACAGAAAGAAAACCAGCTTTTTATACCAGTGTCTTTCCCTTTTTTTTATTTTACTTCTAAGTGTGCAGTCTTAAGATAGGAGTTTTCTGGGTTTCCCTTCTATCATGAATGATGTCGCAGACAAGGGAGGGGTATCTTTCCCCTGCTGTCTTGTTCCCATCCCTCATGGGAATTTAGGATCGTCTTAGCTAAGGTCTGTCCGTATAAACCCCCGACCAGGCTACTCCGTGGAGTAGATGACCGTTATGCCATATGACGCCCCGCGAGACTCAAGGTGCAGCCCACTCAGACTCCGTAGCCGAAGTGGTGGAGCCATACAGACACATTCATACAGTCAGGCACTCTTCAGATTCAAACAGGTTGGATACTCTCCCCTTTGGGGCATCTCTGGCTAATGGGAGGTGATCAGTCTCCCCTTTCATTCTTTACAGATTAGAATGAGTTTCTATGGTTACAGGCAATGGAGGATGGTAACAGGGTGTTTTCGCAGTCCCTCAAGGTTGGGCTGTTTCCTTAATCTCTCAAGGCCAAATGGCCCTTATACTTGGAAGTATAATCTATGTGGAGGCAGGTCAGGAGAGTGCTAAATTACCTTGGAGGCTGTTTTTCTTTCTTTTTTAGTCTGTCCTGACCATATCTAAAATTTCTTTTGTGAAGATTTCCGTTCACAAACCTTTTATAACTTTCCTTTGCATTCAGGTTTTGTCCCAAGCCATTTCCTTCCAAACAACCATCTCATTTAGGACAAAATTACCTTCCTTAAATCTTTCTTACATATCTCCTACTTTCCTACATGCAGAGTTTCCTTTTATTTCCATCAGCCTTAGTTACACTAAGCAGAACTTTGTATTCTTAGAAACACCTTTAGTTATTAACCAATTGTGAACTGCTACAACAGAATTCTTCAGGTGGCAAATTTATGAAAGTTACTTCAGCAATTACCCATTAGAACTTTGAGACAGACAATTAACCATCAGTTTAGTTATTTCTTTGCTAACAAATTTTAATAATATAAGCTTATTTGACCTTCAGTAACTTCGAAGTTTCACATTTACTGCTGATAACTTAAAAGACAGGTCTCATCTTAATTAAACCAACAGACTTAACTTAGTTCCAACACTGATTTACGTTCCACTTGGACCCACTCCACTTTGAATGTTTGCCTGAGACATGCGTGGGAAGATCTGGAGTGGGGAGGTGTTAGGTCCAGGTGATGAGGGAGCAGGAGGCTGGCTGAGGACAAAGCAAGAGCTGGCGCCTTGCACCCCCCCCCTTCCATCCGCTCCCCTCCATAGGTGTAGCATTCCTCAGGCACCCCTGACTGCCATAAAATGATAAATAGTTAACTTGCTAAGATCACAATTCTACAAGACAGGAGTCTCCCTTGGTTTGCAAATATCCTTGAGATTTACAAACAAAGAAGTTACCTTATCAATAGCCCAAATTCCAAAGACACAGAACTCAGTTTCTCAAGCCTAATGTCACCCTCCCCTCCTTAAAAACCGAAGGAGGCGGAGGTAGAAGGAAAAGCAAATAAAGTTAAATTTCTTCTAAACCTAAATCTCAATAACAAGGATGTTTGATGGCAGGAATGTAACATTCCACCAGGAGACTCTCAATTGTCTTTACTTAATAGTAACTAAGCCTTCAATATCCTGATAGTATTCTTTGCCCCAATAACCCTTTGTCCTCACCTACCCAACTCCTGCGTATATAACCAACCACCCCTCACAACCCGGGGCAGCCGTATCTCCGCCTGCCCACGGGCCCTGTCCCCGTGCTTTAATAAACCACCATTTTGCAACAATGACGTCTTAAGAATTCTTTCTTTAGTCGTCGGCTCCGAACCTCCTCACCCCACTGAACCTGACTTAGGTTCTGGGACTTCATCACAGGGGGTGTTGTTCTTGCTCCTTGACAGTGAAGAGAGAAGGAGCTGTGGTGCATGATCTAGAGGCCAGTCATGCAGGCTGCATACACGTTGGTACAGAAATAGGAGAAGAGGGAAACAGAAGAAACAAAGTGCTGCCAGGAGACAGAGAAAGGATTCCCAGTTTTGGAGCTCCTAAGCCCCAACAGAGGAGCAGACGCCATGCTTTCCCACCAGCAAGGGGGGAGGGGTTAAGCAGTCCAAGTCAGGCCAGAGAACACAGGGAAACTTCCCCGAAACAAAGAGAGTTTCGGCAGCTGCTTGGGAATATTCCTTATAGTCTCTGTCTCGAGTTAGACCAACCCCAGTTGGCTCCAGTTATAGCCATTAACATGGGAAGTGAGTGAGGGAGAAGTTCCCACATCTATCAGGAGAAACAGAAATAAGGTTAGAGTCCCCTTTGCTAGGGATGGCCCAGCGACCTGGGTTTACTAGAAGAAGGCTTAAACGTATTGTCCCATTTTAGATTCTGAATAAAGCAAGAAACAAATAGCCACAACACTGAACAAGACAAACAGACCGGTCACAAGACGTGCCTTGCGGCTTTGGCGCCAAACCGAAACCGATTCCGACGGTCGGGGGAAAGCAGAAGCTGTTCCCTCGGCCAAAAATTGAACGTATCCCTCGAATACGCTTGGAGCACCGAAAAATCGGGCTCCCCGAATCCCTGGGACGTCTCCCAGGGTGGCAGGGGAGAAGTCTGAGTCCGTCAACTCCTTCTCAAGCTGCCCCGAACCGAACACCGGTCTGTTACGCGTAATAGCACAATTCCGATACCGAACACTGAACGAGACACAAACAAGAAGCAGGCAGACAAGGCAGCAGACAAGACAACAGACAGAGACAATGGCCGGCCAGCTTACCTCCCGGTGGGACCGGTGGTCGTTGGGCTGGGGTCCACGGTGGATCTCGGTGGAACCTCCAAATGAAAGACCCTAGAGGACCCGCACCCAAGGACGCACTCACAGACCACTGGATGCAATAAGCAAGAGGATTTTATTCGGGCATGCTCGGACTCCCAGGGACACTTGACCAGGATGGGTCAGTGCCTGAGAGCCCCGATCTGTTTCAGGAATGCCTTAATATAGAATTTTACAGTCCATTACATCAGAGCCCTCACTTTTCTAGCCAGTAATTTCAAAGCATTACAGGAAGGCCTACACATAGGTAGCCAATCCTTTAAAACCAACCATACATTCTGGCCAGTCACCGTTCAGGTAGTGTACAGTAGAGGGTACGTGTTGAATTGCACGTTTCTAACCTTTATCTGTATATGTGCCGAACCGTACGTCTCCGGCCTTGGTACGGGAGGCAACCCTTATCAATTTTACTTAGTAGTAGGGGAAATTCTTAACAGGGGAAGGGTATAACTTTATTTGATTACACAGCGAACGAGGGTTTAAGCAATTTTTCATTTCTTAGCAAAGCATTAGAAGCATTATTATACAGAAGCCAGAAACAGCTGGGTTAAACACAGATTTTTGCTATTCGTTATCCTGTTATGCTGCTTGCTGACTCCCTTATCTATGGTCAGCTGGCCACAGTTTCTTAGTTAGCATAAGCTGGTTATAAAAAGAATGTTAAAACTTATAGGCTATACTATAGTTCTGACCTGGGGTCCTTCAATCCCAAATTTGTAAGAAGAAGGCAGAGGGAGATCTGACAGCAGAATAGACAGGAGGGTATGTGACAGCAGAAGAAAGATTGTAGAGATAGTCAGTCCAGGAATGCTGGCGGCCACCAGGAACCTTGGAAGCTAGGGACAGATTCTCCCCAGAACCTCTAGAAGGAACCAACCCTACCAATACCTTAACTTCAGCATCGTGAGACTCACTCTTGGACTCTAGAACTGTAAGTAAATACATGTGTCTTGTGTTAGCCATGACTTTAAGTTTAACCCCCCTGGCCCTCGAGAGGCTTCGGGAGAATATCCATCTCCTGGCTTGTAGAACTGCATTCCGTGCCTCGTGGCCCCCACCTCCATCTTCAAAGCCAGCCGTGTGGCATCTTCTCTCTCGGACTCTGCTTTGAGCTGCATTTCTGTCCCCTGGCCTTCGCTTCTGTGTCCCAGTCTCCCTTTGCTTCCCTCTTATAAGAATGCCTGGGGTGGGGGATGGGCACTAAGGAGGGCACATGCTGTAATGGCACTGGGTGTTATATGCGACTGATGAATCATTGACCATTATGCCTAAAACAAATGATGTTTAAAAATGGGATTTTTAAAAAAGTGTTTGGAGTTACATTCGGGGCCTACCAGGATCACCCAGGGTAATCTCCCCACCTCAGAATGCTCAATTTAATCCCATTGGCAAAATCCTTTTTGTCATCTAAAAATCAACATTTACAGGGGCGCCTGGGTGGCTCAGTGGGTTAAGCCGCTGCCTTCGGCTCAGGTCATGATCTCAGGGTCCTGGGATCGAGTCCCGCATCGGGCTCTCTGCTCAGCAGGGAGCCTGCTTCCTTCTCTCTCTCTCTCTCTGCCTGCCTCTCAGTGTACTTGTAATTTCTCTCTGTCAAATAAATAAATAAAATCTTTAAAAAAAAAAATCAACATTTACGGGTTCCGGGAATTAGGACCTGAGTATCTTTGGGGGGCATTTTTCCTAGCCTACCACAAACGGCAGTGCCCACAGAGTGGTCCCACTGCTCTTCCCTCCTTCTATTCAGGACTCTTTAAAATAAGGAAGGAGGAGTGCCTGGGTGGCTCAGTCGGTAAAGCATCTGCCTTCCGCTCAGGTCATGATCTTAAGGTCATGGTATCCAGCCCCACATCAGGCTCCCTGCTCAGCAGGAAGCCTGCTTCTCCCTCTCCCACTCTCCCTACTTGTGTTCCCTCTCTCGCTGTGTTGCCCTCTGTCAAATAAATAAATAAAATCTTTAACAACAACAAATCCGAGGTCACTCCTATTAGCCAGGAGAGAGGGATATTTGTACCTTCAGGGTTTGTACAATGACTGTTTGTTGTCTGCACTTAGAGAAAATTATGAAATACACTTGTTTGTTTGTTTTGTCTTACCTTATTAAGGCCAAAGAGTGACCGTGACTGTGGTTTGTGTTCTGAGAGATTGTTTCTGTCCCACAAGAGAAGAGCACCACCTGGCCAGGATCTCATTTTCCCTTTCTCAGTATACAAATGTTCTTAGAAATTCTTGCAAAGGACCATCCACTGTGGGGGTTAAGTCAATAGAAATGTATTCTCTCTCCATTCTGGAAGCTGGAAGTCTGGAATCACGGTGGGGACAGGGCCGTGGTCCCTCTGAAGGCTCCAGGGTAGGATCCCTCTTCGCCCCTTCCTGCCTCTGGTGGTTGCCAGCAAGCCCTGGCTCATGGCATCAGCACTGCCCTCCCTGATTCTGTCTTCACGTGGTGTGTCTCCCCACATGTCTGTCTCTGTGTTTCTTTCTTTTTAAAATTTTTGTTTATTTATTTGAGAGAGAGCATGAGAAGGGAGAGGGTCAGAGGGAGAAGCAGACTCCTCATGGAGCTGGGAGCCTGATGTTGGGACTCAATCCTGGGACTCCAGGATCTTGGCCTGAGCTGAAGGCAGTCGCTTAACCAACTGAGCCACCCAGGTGCCCCTCTGTGTTTCTTTTTCTTGTTGTAAATACACCAGTCCTATTGGAGGCATCATGCACCCTACCACGGTAGGACCTCATCTGAACCAGTTACATCTGTGATGACTCTGTTTCCAAATAACTCACATTCTGAGGTTCTGGGGAGGACGTGGATGGAGGGGAGCGGGGTGGGGGGACCAGGATGCTAGGTCGGATGGCCATGGGGAGCTCCATGTGAAGTCATGGTTGAACATTAAGGGCAAGACCAAGGAGCAGCAGATGCAGAAGATAGGGCCCTAGGGGTACCTGTTCCTGTAAGTAGCTGGTTTATTCTGGCCTTGTTAGATCCCTTTTCTTGAGGGAGGGTTGATGCCGTGCCCAACCTTGCTTCAGAGTTCATCACAATTCTGTACGGAGAAGGCAGGGCATCTCCATGACTGCTGCTGGCCAGTTCACTTCACTTTTCCTCTGCGTTTTTTGGGGTTTTTGTTTTAGATTTTATTTATTTGACAGAGAGCACAAGCAGGGGGAGCAGCAGAGGGAGAAAGAGAAGCAGGCTCCCCGCTGACCAGGGAGCCCAACATGGGCCTCAATCCTAGGACCTGGAGTCATCACCCCAGCCCAAGGCAGATGCTTAACCTACTGAACCACCCAGGCACCCCTCTTCTGCGTTCTTATTACAAGTAGGATTAGGTCATTATATGAAAGGGATTTGTTCTCCTGCTGAGCTATTCCCCTGACCCACACACAGCATCTCGCTCTGGTTCCACACTTGACTCCACTACTAGCCCCCTTGGGGCTGGGCCCTGGTCCCACCTGGGGGATTTCATTCTGCCTGGCCTCCACCATGCAAAGGGAGCTGGGTTTTTACCCCTGCAAGTGTAATGCAGAGAAAAAGTCTCGGGGCTGGGAACCAGAATCACTGAACCCAACTCAGAGATCCTCCTAGAGCTCAGAAATGTGACTTTGGCAATTCATTACCTTCTCTGGTCCTCAGTTTCTCTTACAAATGGGAATTTATAACAGTTGGTTTACAAACATACAAAGCCCCTTCTAAATGTTTTACAGATATTAACTTCTTTCATGCCCGTGACAACACTGTGCCATTGGCACTACTTTTCCCATTTTACAGTAGAGAAGACTGAGGCACAGAGAGGCTAAACAAGCTGCCCAAGGTCACACAGCCATCTGGGGGCAGGATGGGCTGTTCCTGGCTGCTCCACTTGTCTCTAAGCTCTAGATGGGGAGGAGCCCTTGTACTGGCGGGGTCGTGGCTATGGGTTCTCATCCGTCTTCCCCTCCAGGATGCAAACTCTGGGAGCGGTGACTGTCCAACGCACACTGCAGAATGAACGGAGGTATGAGGCTCAGGAAGGCCGCATCCCTTCCTGACGGTTCAAGCCCTCCCTTCCTGACGGTCCAAGCCCTCCCACCGTGCTCTGCTCCGGGAGCTGGATTCCTGACGACTGGGGGTTTGGACCGTCGGACTAAGCAGAACCCACTCTTGGCGGTACACGAGCGCCACCTGGCGGCCGAGTCCCGCCAGCACCGCGCCACCCGGAGACCGGGAAGGTTTGCTCTGAGGGAAGTGGGATCGCGTCTGAGAGGGAGATGCTCTCAGGAGTGCTCCAGGCAGGCGTCTGGAAATCAGTGCGAGGCTCTCCCTGTGGCTTCCAGACTTTTCTAACCATGATGCATAGTAAGAAATCATATCACATTAACACCATTTCAGGAAATACCACCGTGTACAGCATATTTTTACTCTCTTCCTGTCTGTAAAGGATGATTAGAATCTTTTCCATCAATGCCAGGACGCTACGATGGGTACCCTGCTGTTTCATTTTTTCCCCCGGCTCACAAATAAAGTTTATGATGGAACAGAGGTTAGCGCCCAGGCTAGACTGTGATCCTGCTCCGTGTTTGCTGCCTCAAAGGTCTCGTGCTCACCATCCCTGCCTTCCAGGTAAGGAACCTGGGGTCAGAGAGGCAAAGACACCTGTTCAAGGGCGCCTGGGTGGCTCAGTTGGTTAAGCCACTGCCTTCAGCTCACAATCCCAGAGTCCTGGGATCGAGTCCCATATCGGGCTTCCCCTGCTTTGCAGGGAGCCTGCTTCTTCCTCTCCCTTGGCCTCTCCCCCTGCTTGTGCTCTCTCTCTTTGTCAAATAAATAAAATCTGTAAAAAGTAAAGAAAAAAAAAAGACACCTGTTCAAGGCCACCCAGCTCGGCTTTGCAGTGCCATGATCTCAGGGTCCTGGGATCGAGCCCTGCATCAGGCTCTCTGCTCAGCGGAGAGCCTGCTTCCCCCTCTCTCTCTCTCTCTCTCTGCCTGCCTCTCTGCCTACTTGTGGTCTCTGTCAAATAAATAAAATCTTAAAAAAAAAATAAAATGGTCAATCTTATACTATGTGAATTCACTTTTGTCAAACAAAATTCAGACTTGGTAAGGAGAGACTTTATTAGGATTACGGAGAGGTAGAGGAGGGCTCAGGCTGAGGCTGGACCGAAGTTCCAGATTCCAGGGAGTAGGGGGAGCAACTCAACCTAGACCTGGTTAACAAGCTTTTTGTTCTGATGGATCTGCCCCCACCCTCTTTTGGGGGGGCAGGTAATTTGAAGTGTTTGTGTGTGGACCTGTCTTGGGTAAACCATGGGGTCATCCATGGGTCACCTCGGAGTCATGAGGAAGGGTGCTTCTCCCAGTTCCTGAAATGGAAACGTCTGGGAGGATTCTTTAATGGTTGCTGTTTTCCAGATGCGCAAGGTGACAGTATTGTCACAAGTGAAGATGTTTTGTTGCTAGGTGGAAAAAGGAAAACCTGCCTCAGAGAAGCTCTAAAGACCCGTCAGTGTCCATGTGGCATTTCAGCCCCAATTCACAATACTTGGGTGGCCCAAAATATCAAGATTTGAATTTAAGGGGAAATAAGTCCCAATATAGCACTTCTTAAACTTTTTTGGTCTCAGGACCCCTTTACACTGTTAAATAAATACCAGCGACCCCAAAGAACTTTTGTTTGCACGGGTTGTACCTACCTATATTTACAATTTTAGCAATTAAAATTGCAAATCTTTTAAATCGCAGGAATTCATAAGCACGAAGTGCTTTGGCTGTTAGAGTAATATGTCATCACACATCATATAACCTCGGGAAAACTCCAGATTTGTAGGGGGAGAAGGCAGTGGCAAATAACATTTTAGTGTTACTATGAAAATAGTTTTAACCTAGCAAATCACCTGAAAAGGTCTTGGGGACCCCAAGGCCTCCAGACAAAACTGCTGCTCTAGAAGCCCCTACATTCCTAACCCTTGCTTGCTGAGCCTTCCGGTTTTATTCTACTGACCAGAGTCCCAAAAGTTGATTTTCCCCTTCATTTTATGGTAATAGGACCATCAAGGCTCTGGCTGAGAAAAATGGCCACCCATCTGGAGACTACATTTCCCAGGCTCCCTTGCAGGTAGGTGAGACCATGTGGCTACGTTGTCCTCCAAGGCAAGGCCCAGAAAAGATGTGGAAAACTCCCAGCTCAAGTCCTTAAAAGGAGGTGGCTTGCTCCCCCATATCTCCATCCCCATTCCTGCTTGCTGTAATAAGGTCGTGGTGGTGGTGACTTAGCTTCAACTGAGGTCAAGGAAGACACACCTTAGAATAATGGCTTCCAAGGTGTGGGCCCCAGACTAGCAGCTGCAGCATCCCCTGGGAGTTCGGGAGAAAGGCAAATTCTCAGGACCACCCAAGCTTTGCTGAATCAGATATGCTGGGGCTTGGGGCCTGGCAATCTATGTTTAAAAAAACCCTCCTGGGCACTCCGACACTCAGTTTTGAAGACCACTGAGCTGGGAGCTGGGGGAGTTAACAAGATAGAAGCACCAGGGTCCATGAATGACTTCAGACCAGCTTGGATAGTTACATGAGATCCATCTTCTGTCTTATTAAAGCCTGTTTTATTTAGTCATTGGTAAATCAAATCAATATCTTAATCAACAATATATTTAAATACACCCCCTCTGGGGCACCTGGGTGGCTCAGTGGGGTTAAGCCTCTGCCTTCAGCTCCAGTCATGATCTCAAGGTCCTGGGATCAAGCCCCACATCGGGCTCCCCATTCATCAGGAAGCCTGCTTCCCCCTCTCTCCTACTGCCTCTCTGCCTACTTGTGATCTCTGTCAAATAAAATCTTAAAAAAAAAAATACACCCCCTTTTTTTAAAAGATTTTTCAGTAGTCTCCACACCCAACATGGGGCTCAAACTCATAACCCCAAGATCAAGAATCGCATATTCCACTGACTGAACCGGCCAGGTGCCTTTGATACTTTTTTGAATTAAGAATTTGGGGGCGCCTGGGTGGTTCAGTGGGTTAAGCCTCTGCCTTCGGCTCAGGTCATGATCTCAGGGTCCTGGGGTCGAGACTCACATCAGGCTCCCTGCTCAGCGGGGAGCCTGCTTCCACCTCTCTCTCTCTGCCTGCCTCTCTGCCTACTTCTGATCTCTATTTGTCAAATAAATAAATAAAAATCTTTAAAAAAAAAAAAAGAATTTGGGGGGCAGGCACCTGGGTGGCTCGGTGGGTTAAAGCCTCTGCCTTCAGCTCAAGTCATGATCTCAGGGTCCTGGGATCAAGCCCCACATCTGGCTCTCTGCTCAGTGGGGAGCCTGCTTCCTCCTCTTTCTGCCTGCTTGTGATCTCTAATAAATAAATAAAATATTTTAAAAAGAAATTTTAGGGGGTGTCTGGCTGGCTCAATTAGAGCCCATGACTCTTGATCTCAGGCCTTAAGTTTGAGCCCCATGTTGGCTGCAGAAATTAAATAAAAACTGGGTGGCTCAGTTGGTTAAGTGACTGCCTTCAGCTCGAGTCAAGACTCCAGGGTCCTGGGATCGAGCCCGGCATCACCCAGGCTCCCTGCTCAGTGGAGAGCCTATTTCTCCTTCTCCTGCTGTGAAATAAATGAAATCTTAAAAAAAAAAAAAAATGAGGGGTACCTGGGTGGCTAGGTGGGTTCAGTGACTGACTTGATTTTGTCTCAGGTCATGATCCCTGGGGGGTGAGATGGAGCCTTGTGTAGGGGGGGTCCACACTCAGCATGGGGTCTGCTTGCTCCTCTCCCTCCCTCCCTCCCACCCTGCTTGAGCACACACACTCTCCCTCTCATATAAAATCAGTTTTGAGAACAAGGGCTAGAGAGAAAGAGTGGGGTGGGGGCAGAAGGAGAAGCAGACTCCCCACCAATCAGGGAGGCTGACGCAGGGCTCAATCCCAGGATTCTGGGGATCATGACCTGAGCCAAAGGCAGGCACCCCTAAAATAAAATCTTTAAAAAAAAAAAAAAAAGGTCTGGGGTACCTGGGTGGCTCAGTGGTTTAAAGCCTCTACCTTCAGCTCAGGTCATGATCCTGGGGTTCTGGTATCGAGCCCCGCATCGGGCTCTCTGCCTACTTGTGATCTCTGTCTGTCAAATAAATAAATAAAATCTTAAAAAAAAAAAAAGGTTTGGACCTAAAAGTGGGTCTTTTGTCTTTACCAGTCCAATCATCCCATCTAGGCCTTGACCCCATGCCAAGAGTACATGCTTAAGTATTACCCATTCTGTCTACCGCTAATATGGTCTTTGGCCTGAGGCTCCCTCTCTCCAACTTCTCCTCTCCAAGACAAAGACACACACAACAAAGGAAATTCTTCATTTTATTTCCACTCAGAATCATCAAAAGGATCGGTCCCTGCCCTCCCTCCCCTAGATGTAGCCCCTCCCCAACACCTTCACAAACACTGATTTCCTCCCAGAGCTAAAATGAACACCCAGTCACCAATCGCCGCGATCCCACCCCCCTGCCCACCTCCCAGTCTACCTGCATATTCACCTGCTCTGTGAACTTGGCCGCCTCTTGGCTTCCAGTCCAAATACACTTCCCCAAGGTCACTTGGCTTGCTTTTTGCTTATATTGTAAGCAGGGCTATTCCTGAAACCCTCCCTGCCCTAGTCTCCAGCTGGCTTTCCTGTCCTCAGCTGCACATTCATTCTGCCCTGCTTCCTGGCCTCGCTTCCGTCTGAAAGGCCAGGTTTGCAAGCTCTCCCCTGCTCCACAGACTCCCTGCAGGCCCCAGGCCCTCAGCTGTTACTTAAGGAGTGGAGATGTTGGCTGAGGCCAAACACTCCATGATTCTGGGGAGGGAGAAGGGGATCGGGTTCAGAAATGGACAGGAGAGGAGACAAAGGGAAAGAGGGTGGGGGGAGACAGACCAGGGGATGATGGGAGAGACCCTCCTACCTCAGCCCCAGAAACAGAAGCAAGCTGGAGCTGAAGACCAGTGTCCCTTCTCACCCAAAGCCCCTGCTCCTCTAGCTGCTCCGGGTCCTCTGGCTTCGAGCCTTATACACCTCAATGAGCAAATCCTTGACGTATTGGATCTCGCGTTCTACTGACTCAGCCCTCTCCCTCAGCTCCCGGTTTCGTGCCTCCAGCCCCTGGCACTCGCCCTCCAGGGCCTCGCCCTCTGCCCGCTTCCTCTGGCGGTACCTCAGAGCCGCTGACTTGTTCTGGTCTCTCTTCTTTTGCTTGCGGTCCCCTCGAGTGGTGGCAGGATTGGGGTAGGGGGCCGGGCGAGAGGGCAGAGGGGGAGGGGGAGGGGGCTGCTGTGGTGGGGGCAGGGGCGCCAACCCTGAGTCTCCCTGCCCAGTCTCGCTGCGGCAGTAGATGGCCAGCAAGTCAAGGGTATCTAGGGCAGGGGGCTGGGGGAGGTCAAAGGTGGGGACGGGGAGTGGGAGAGGGAGGGACGGTGCTGAGGGTGGTGGCTGTGGTGGTGGGGAGGATGGTGGGAGGAGTGGGGCATCAAGGAAGAAGTCTTCCATCTGTTCCAGCTCCTTCTTGAGGAGAGAGGCCATGGCTTCCAGGTCAGGTGGGGGTGGGGAAGGTGGGGGGAGGGCACCTGGGGGCAAGGGGGGTTCCAGGGGCAGGAGGGCTGTAAAGTCCACCCGCTCAGTCATCCAGTCAGAGAAGCCGTCACCTGGAGGATTGGGGGAGAGACATAAATATCCTTGAGCTCCTGGTCTTCCACCTAGCCTGGTGCTCACTCACGCCTGTTTCCTTCATGCCATGCATGAAGTGAAACCACCAAGCAGCCCACCAGTCAACCCATCAATCAATGAATCATCATACCATTCACCAAATCAACAAACCAGCCAACAAGCCAAACATCTAACCAACCCGTTAACCAACCAATCAACTACCCAGTCAACCAACTTAACCACCAGCTGGCTAATCAACAGACTGAATCAGTCAACCAACCAGTCAACCCATTAAACCAGTCACAGAACCACTCAACCAACCAATGACCCAAACAACCAAAGTCAACCAGACATTTCTTCAACCATTCCAACATCCGCTTTACGGATTACCCTATGCCTGTAGTTTCTGACTTACTATTTTTAAAGGGCAAACTAGACCACACACACAACAGAGACTGTTTCATTTTTAATTCATTAATTATTGAGAACCCACTATGTGCCAAGCATTAGGGATAAACTAATGAATAAAATAACTTCTGCCCCAGAGCCTCTTGGGATGCTGTTTCCTGGTAAGCTCTTCCCTTGAGTCTTTTCATGGCTTATTCCTTCCCCGCCTTTAGGCCCTAGCCAAAAAATTTCCAATGTGTTTCCTGGCTATCCTCTCTAACCTAGGACGCTGTTTTCATTTTCCAGCTCAGCTACTAAGTGTTTCCCACTTATCCCAACCCATCATCACCTAATTTGTCTTCCATCTGCCTCCCAATAGAGTGTGAGTTCTAGGAAGGCAGGGATTACATCAGTCTTGTCTCAGCTCTATCCCCCAGCACCTAAAGTAACCCCTGGCACATTGCAGGTATTCAATAAATATTTATTGAATGAATCAATGAATTCTTCTCCCTTGCCCCCATGCTGCACCTCCATTCCCCACCTGCCCTTACCTGCCAGGGGCTCTCCTCCCCCTGGGAGCCCGCCCTCCAGGGCTCCCCCGAGGATTTCATAGGGGCCCAGGGGGGCAGGGGCCAGGGGGAGTTTCCCATAGTCTACGAGCCAGCCCAGCCCGCTAGCTGGGAGCAGGGCCCTGTCCAGCTCCAGCCCCAGGGTCGCCAGGAGTGACATGGCTGCAGCAGAGGCTCTGGGCAGGGGTGGCAATGAGGAAGGCTGAACCAACAGCTGGAAGGAGGCTCTGGAGGTTGCTCAGCTGGGCAAAGACAGGCACCAAGGCGAGAGTGGAAGACCTACAAGTAAAACAAAAGGAGGTAGTGTCAGAGGCCATCCTCATCCACCACCAAAGTCGCAGAGAAACCAAGCCACAGCTCCACGTCCCCAGGGTCCTCCCTTGCACTTCCAAATGGACTCCACACTGCACCTTGCCCTATCGGAATTCTAAATCAGTGCTTTCTTTCCCCAAATCTCTGACTCCCACATACTCCCAAGGGAATTCTCTTTAGGTACCAGTTACTTTTCTTTAGAATTCCCAAGCTCCATGGGGCGCTTGGGTGGCTCAGTGCCTTGAGCCTCTGCCTTTAGCTCGGGTCACGGTCCCAGGGTTCTGGGATCGAGCCCCGCATCGGGCTCTCCGCTCGGCGGGGAGCCTGCTTCCCCTCTCTCTCTCTGCCTGGCTCTCTGCCTACTTATGATCTCTCTCTCTCTCTCTCTCTCTCTCTGTCAAATAAATAAATAAATAAATCTAAAAAAAAATAAAAATTAAAAATTAAAAAATTAAAGAATTCCCAAGCCCCACTCCTTCTAATGCAGAAACCTAATTAATGGTCTCCCAAGGGAATTTCCTTAAGCCCTCCCACCCTCCCCACAATATTCCACTTCATAAAAAATTCAATCCCAGGAGAATTTTCTTCTAGCCACACCCCTTCCTCTAAGCATTTCCTTTAGGCTCCACCTCATCCCAAGAGGCCAGTTCAAATTAGTTCCCAGGGGAATTCCCCCAGCCCTAGCCCTCCACTAATGTGCTTTATCTACCAAGTTCCGCGGTTTCCTTTGAAAATTGCGATGACCGCCCAGTCCCGCCCAAGTCTCGCCTCCATTTACCTTAGCCCCACCCCTTCGCGATGACTCCCCAGAGGCCCCACTTTTTCTCCGATCGAAACCCCACCCTTCAGTTAAATTAGCGTGACCACGCCCCCTATCGTAATAGGCCCCACCCCAAGCCCCACCCTTCGCTGCAGCAGTTTTCCTAGTTCCACCCCCTTCCTAACCCCTAGTCTCTAAGCCTCCCCTCCGCCCTGTCAATCTAAGTCGGCCCCAGCCACCGCCCCAGCAGGTGCCTGAATGAAACATAAATTGTGCTATGCGCCTGCGCAACGTGGAGCCGGGAGAGAGGGAGGCGGGCAGAAAACCCGGCCCTCACCCCGACCCTTCCACGCGCGGCTCTCTCGCCCAGGGCCAAAGCGCATGCTCCGCTACCGATTCAACTGCTGTCACACCTACGGGGGTTGTGGGACTCAGTGCGCGTGTGCGGCTGCTTACTGTCCGCCCTTCACAGAAAATTACGGGCTCTGATGGGGTTGTGCACGTGAGCAACCGCTCGCGGACAGACTCGTTGACCCCTCCCCGCTTGGGGCTAGTGCGCAGGCGCACCTGCACGCAGACTGTCTTCAAACGCCAACATTCTCCCAGAGAACGCACCCTCCCCCATCGGGCCGAATGCGCATGCTCGGCCACGTGCCAACGGCGCGTCTTTCCCCTTCTGCGCCTGCGCGACCGTGATTCCTCGTTCTCGTCTCCCCCCCCCCCCCCGACTGGTCGTGAAGGCCGCGAGCTTCGAAAGGGCGGGAAAGGCGGTTGGAGAGGGAGGGGCGAGCGGTTACTCACTCCATGGCTGCGGAAAGGAGAGGCTGCGGCGGCCTCCGCTGAAGAAAAGAAGGCGGTAGAGAAGAGCGCAAGCGCGGTAAGCGCGGAAATGGGCCGGGACACGGAGGGGGTCGCGGCTACAGAGCCATAGCCGGGGCTACGCGGGCGGAGAGGGCGTCTTGGTAGCCTGAGAAGATATTGTGATCTGAGGACGGGGAATGAGGCGGCCGCGGGGACTGGGGACAGATATACCGAGGGTGGCGCAGCACGGCCCGCCCGCCCGGATCCTTCCGCGCCCCGCCCCGCGTGGCCCCAACCGGGAGGCGGGCTTAGCCCCTTCCTCTCCGGGATCCTGGGATCCGGGCCCCTCCCCACCCCAAAAGTGTAGCCTTTTTCTCTCTGACTTGGGGATCCAGTCCCGTCTTCGTTCCTACCCCTGGGGTTCCGGCCCCCTCCTCCTGATCCGGGGTGGGTGGCCTTTTGCTCCCTCTGACTCTGGGGTTCTATTCTCGGTCTCTCTGACTCTGAGGTCCAGCCCCCCCCCCCGATTCTGGGGATTCGGTCCCTGTTTTGTTTTGTTTTTGAGACCTGCACCAGTTCACTTTTCGTTTCGTTAGCCCCGCTTCCCGAATTTCCGGCCTGCCACATGCTAGTCTCCATCCCCCAACCGCCGCCCCACGCTGAGAACCGTTTTTGTGGGTTAGACTCTGGTGTGAGTCACAATGAGACCGCGCGCGCCGTTCAAATTTCCGACCTGCGACGGTGGCAAATAAGTTCTGTAGTCTCGTAGATCGGGAACTACGTACAAAATGAGGAAAATAGTTGACTCTGCCTGGTGAAAGTCAAATAATTCGATGACTGTGAAACCCAGAGCCGTGCTCTTATGTGCCTGTATGACGTATTTTATTTTTAATAACCCCACCCCTTCCTGGGGGTCCAGTTTGGGGTCCAGTCTCAACTCTTCCTCCAGCCCTGGCAAGAGCCCCAGACGTTGGACCATCCAACCTTGCTGGTAGATCATTCTTGTGTCCTCTTCACCCCTTCAGGGCGTCAGTTAATTGCCAGCCATCCCCACTCTTCCCGGTTCCAGATGGTGGACGCTCAGCAGCATTGGCGGTGCGCGGTTGCAAGGAAACAGGCATCATCACCCTCTCTCTTTTCTCTATCCTCTGCCCACCTCCCATGAGCCCTTCTTCTAAGCTCTCATCCGGAATTCCTTTCAGAGGGTCCTCTGTTTCACTTCTCCCCCACTGGATCAGTTTACCAGCCATGCCCAAAATAGGGAGATGTGCACTGCCCTTTACTAAAAGAGAGGGGGCTTCCTGACCATTCCCTCCCTGTGTTCTAGCCCTTCCTGTAGCCCAAGTGGGTGTGGGTCTTTGCTTCAGAAACCCCTTCATTTCCCATCTTGTATCTGTCCACAGCAGGACACCAGGACTTCAGCTTAACATTCAGTGTGGCTGAAGAGGTGGAGGAACCCTTATCTTGAGATTTCTCTGGGAATGAAGATATGCAGGCTTCTGTTCCATGCAGGAAGTCTTGAGATCTGACTCCTCTCACTTAGAGCACTTACTGTCCACTCTGCCAGAATTTGGGGACTTGACCTATAGGAGCTAAGTTATTACCTAGGCAGCATAGAGTAGTGGTTAAGCACAGATTCTGGCACCAGGTTGTTAGGTTCAGACCTTGACTCTACCCGACTTATTAGGTTGCTGGCAATTTCTCTCACTTCCCTGTGCCTCGGTTTCCACAAATAGTACCAGAATAAACTATGGAGTTCAGTTAATAGAAACATAGCAATATACACGGTGGTTAACAGCGGTTGCTTCTTGGGTGGTCTTCTGAAAAGATCTTTTAGCACGTAAACGTGAACAAGGTATTTTTTAAGTGAGTTTTTATTTTGGAATAATTTTATATTTACAGAAAGGTTATAGAGATAGTACAGGGAGTTCCCATATACCCCTCATCCAGTCTTCCCCATTGTTGACTCTTACATTACAGTGGTACATTGGTCACAACTGAAGACCCCACATCGGTGTGTGCTTTTAAAGTGCTTGCTTTATTCTGATTTCTTAATGCTGTTTTTTTGTTCCAGGATGCTATGTCACATTTAGTCATCATGTCTCCTTAGCCTCCTCTGGTGTCTGCAGTGGTTTCTCAGACTTTGCTAGGTTTTTATGACCTTGGCAGCTTTGAAGAGTGCTGGTTGGTTATTCTGTGTAATACCCCTCAATTTGGTTTTGTCTCAAGAGACTGGGATTATGGGTGTTTGAGAGGGTGGCCAGGTAGAATATTTTTTAGTAACTGGAAATGAACTTGCTTCGTGTGGGAATCCTGTTGCCAGCTACATGCCGCTTATGCTGACTGAGGAGACATTGGGGCAGGGACACTGGTCCTCCTGTCCCAGCCCCTTGCACCTTTTTCTCTCCCTAGCTGTTGGATCTCCCCCAACTCAGCCCTGGTATCAGCTCGACTGATTCCTACTGAGTGGGTGCCAATTAGCACCCTTGGGTCCCTGGCCTTTTCCGGTGTATCCTAATTTGTGGGTGGTGGGTCATCAGTGGCTACCTTTGAGCCCAGGTCTTGGCACCCTGAGCCTTCTGTGCTTACTCTTGACCCAGACCCATGGCACTTCCAGGACTCAGATGCCTCTGCCTCGCTCAGCTTGCAGAGTGTCCCTGGGTTCAGGTGCCCCAGTTCCTTCAACTCCTGAACTGGGAGCATGGGTGGGGCTTGGGGACTCTTTTTCAGTGCGGAGGAGCCAGGCTTGGGGAGTGAGGTGAAAATTGCAGGCAGGTTGCATCACCCAGACTCTTTGATGGGGAGGGGGAGTGGAGGGGATTCTCTGGGGGCCCTGGATCACCTGGCAACAGTTCCTGGTTAGCACAGCCCTAGAGCCCTGAATTGGAAAGAGATGGGGACAGGGGGCGCCTGGAGAGCAGCCACCTGCGCAGGATCCTGTATATCTGAGAAGGGGCCTCTGATTGCAGAAGTAAACCTGCTTGTCTTGCAATGGGCAAGACTGGGGTCCCAAGAGCTGAAGAGGGTTGTGCGCAATCACAGTGCTAGTTAGAGCCCAGGTCTCTGCAATACTGCACAGCTTCCAGGGCCCTACAAACCCCAGGGAGAGCCTGTTTTCCCTCAGATCTATGAAGTCCCTGACCCCCAGCCTAGGGCATAGCCCACTGGGAGGCCACCTCATCCAGACCTTCATTGCAGGTTTGCTGCAGCTCACAGTTGCCAAATCTATTGATTCCGACCTGTTCCTCCCCATCTCCCTTATGTTAGTGGAGGCCCTCCTCACCAGCCACCCCTCGCTGGTTTCCCAATCAAGCTGACAGCCTGGCATGATGGAAAAGGGATAGAGTTTGCATCAGATGGACCTAGATTCTTTCTGAAGAGGCACTAGGGCAGGTACCTGGGTCATGCAGGTGGTGGTGGGGTGGGGGCAGGAGGCAGAGGCGGACGTCCTAGCAAACAAGGGCAGGAAGGCCAAGGCCATCCCAGCTGGGGGAAAGGCAGTGTAGAGGCCAGGCATGTACAGCATCGATCTGCCACGTGGCCCAGTAGCTTCAGAGCCCTTCCCTGCTCCCGTCGTGTGTCACTGGGCAGAGGCGGCCACAGGTCTTCCAGCCTAGGTAGGTCTCACGCTGCTGCACCAACTCCAGCACCTCAGCCATCTTCTGTATAGGTTTCCTGTGGCTTCTGGAACATACCATTGTAAACTTAGTGGCTCAGAGCAACAATATTTATTCCCTTTCCATTCTGAAGACTGCAGGTCTAACATAGGTTCACAAGGTTGTGTTCCTTCTGGAGGCTGGAGGGGAGAATCTATTTTCTTGCCTTTTCCAGAGGTGGCTGCAGTGGCCTCGTCGCTAAATTGAGTACAGTAACAACCCTCAGAGGTCAATAGATGAGGACCAAAGAGATGATACGTGAAAAGACGTAGGACTGTTCCTGGCTCAGCATGTGAGCCACCTCTGCAAACCCAAAGGCCGTGTGTCAGGGAGAGGCCTGCAAAGCCCCCGGCACCCAGAAGGCATAGGTGTGGCTCAGGGGTGGCCCAACTTGCTGGGTAGCAGTACTGGCCCGGCGGTGCAGAGCTCCCGATTGTACAGAAGTTGAAAATCCAGCATTTTTTGTAAGATACAGTTCTAAAAGGTTGGCAAGTAATTGAGAGAAACCCTAACAAACTGTGAGTGTGGAGAGACTCTCAGACTGCAGGTCGTCCCTGACCTTTGGTTCCGTAATATCCCCTCACCCTCAGATCTGTAATCCTCTCTGCCTTGAGCAGAGAACCAAAGGAGCCAAGTACTCCTCCTTCCAGAGTTGCTGACAATTTGGACCACACCTCTCCCTGCTGGACTGATCCAAATTTGAGGAAGAGTAGGGCCTTGTTCAGACCCAGTCCCATCCTGTAAAGTCAAGAGGGCTTGGGGTGCCTGGATGGCTGAGTGGGTTAAAGCCTCTGCCTTCGGTTCATGTCGTGATCCCAGGGTTCAGGGATCTAGCCCCGCATCCAGCTCACTGCTCAGCAGGGAGCCTGCTTCTTCCTCTCTCTCTGCCTGCCTCTCTGCCTACTTGTGATCTCTGTCAAATAAATAAAATATTTTTTAAAAGGGGGGGCTGTGTCTGGGGGGAAGTAGCGAAGCAGGTCCCAGGAATTGTCCTTGAGGGTTGGGTGCCTAACACAGAGGGGCTGTTGTCTTACTACCCTGTGTGTCCCTTATCAACCGGCTGTGCCTCCAGCTAGAGGCCACCAGGAACACATGTAATTGAACAACTTGGGTTTCTTGCTGTTGCAGCTAAGGAGCTACGCACCGTTGGGGTGCTAAGGGCATCTCAAGAAGTGGGTATTAAGGAGGACTTAGAATGGCAGCTGGGTTAAGTTCAGTAACTTTGGAGAGGAATGAGCAGAGCTAATGCTGTGGTTAATATGAGAATCACCCGTTAGCGCTGAGCCAGGAAGGGGAGGTTGGTCATTTTTATGCTTTGGACAATGTTTGTGCTTTTGTCTGTGTTGAAATATGATTCCACAGTGGTCTTGCACCACTACAGTCAGAATGGCCCTGCCTGATGTTGGTATCCTCTGGAGTTGCTCTATTTGACTGGAGCATGCCAGGACCTGGCTACCAGGGCTGCTTTCCCTTTCTCAAAGCAAACCAGCTCATCCTTCCAAATGAGGGAAAAGAAGTGGAAACCCCCTGCCATGGGGTGGGCCACGTGTATAGTTCCCACTGGGTGACTTGAACACAGAGGAAGGAAGCAGGACCTGAACCCTGCCAGTACTCCTGGGATGGCCAGTAACGGTGGGAGCTGAGGGGAGCAAGAGAGAGAGGGGCAGAGGCAGGGGGCCATAATGGCCCCCATGCTTCCCAGGTGCCCCCCACACATGTGGGGACTGCCCCTGGAGAGCATTGGGTCAGCACCAGCAGAGCCTCCCTTTCAGTTCAAGAGCCCTATGCCCTCTTCTTGCCCCTGCGCAGACTGGGAACAGATTCCACAGGCAGGAACAGGGAAGAGCAGCTGATCACTCCCCCTTCACTCTGAGCCTTCAGGAGTCTCGCCTATAGCTGGAGAAGGTGGACAGCACTGAACTGGATTCAGAGTGAAACACAGGTCTGGAAGGTGACAGACATGCCCAAGCTGTCCTTAGAGAGTGGGAAGGAAGTATTAGACATGGCACGTGATGGGGGTGGGGTGGAAAAGTCACATTGGAGATGCTCACGTGTAGTTAGCTCAGCTCTGGAATCGGACAGCGTGGGTCAGTACTGACTACCTGTGTGACTTTGGGTAAGTTACTGAAGTTCTCTTGACTTTAGTTTGTATGTCTGTGAAATTAGGTCATGAACAGTTCCCACCTCATAAAGATGGGAGCCAGTGCAGGTAAAGCATTGCAAACAGCCCAGCACATAATAAATCTCCAGAAGTGTTAGCATGGGAAGTGATACCTAGAGGCAGGTTGGGGCTGTGATTGGTTTCTGGTTCTCAGAGTCAAAGCCACTCTTCTCCCCCACCCCCAACTTCTGGTGGCTTTCACCTGGTCCCCAGAGAAACCATCTTCATGGCAACGGTCTCTGCCACAGCCCAGCCTGGACCTTTTTCTCCCTCACCAGTGACATCACTGCCTCTCCCCTGAGGTGCTAGTGTTGATTACAGGGAGTGAGGCTGGGAAGGGAGCACAGATGAGTGTGATTCTACAAAATAGAATTTTATAAAATCCCACCTTGCGTACTCTTAGGTCCCTCTCTATCTGACCCCCCATGCCCAGCTGCATTTCTCGGGGAGCCCCTGAGGGGCTTAAAGCTGACAGGAGCATTTCAACTCCAGTCTCCTTCCCATGCCAGCTTCACTTGTCCCCAGAAGAAAGCATGATCCTATCTTTGGAAACTTCTCTGCCTAGCCCCTGCCCTCTAGGACTGAGCCTGGCCCCTGCTCACCTCTGTAACCTCACTTCTGCCTTCTCAACCCCTTCCTGCCATCCCATGCCCGGTTGGTCTGTTTATTAGTTTTATTTTGAGGTATTGTATAACACACCTCCATTTATTAAAGTGTACAATTCAGTGGTTTTTAGTACATTCACAGAGTTGTGCAGCCGTTACCACAATCTAATTTTTGGAACATTTTCATCATTCCCCAAAGAAACCCCGTTTCCCATATCCGTTAGCTGTCACTCCCTGTTCCCTCCCTTCCCTCAATCCCAGGCAATCACTAACTTGCTCTCTGTTTCTAGTTTTGTCTATCCTGTTCTGGGCATTTCATATAAATGTAATAACGTCATAGATGGTCTTTTATCTGGCTTTGAAGCTTCATCCATTTTGTAACATATGTCAATACTTCATTCCTTTTTCTTTTTTTTTTTTTTTTTTAAGAAGGAGAGAATCTTTTCCTTTCTTTTTCTTTTTTTTTTTTTTTTAAGATTTTATTTATTTGAGAGAGCACATGAGCAGAATGTAGGGCAAACGCAGAGAGAGAAGCAGATTCCCCATTGAGCAGGGAACCTACTTAGAGCTCAATCCCAGGACCCTGAGATCATGACTTGAGCTAAAGGCAGATGCCTAACCAACTGAACCACCCAGGTTCCCTGAGAGATAGAATCTTAAGCAGGCTCCAAGCCCAGTGTAGAGCCTCATGTGGGACTTGATCCCACAACCCTGAAATCATGACCTGAGCCAAAATCAAGAGTTGGTGGACACTCGGGGCGCCTGGGTGGCTCAGTGGGTTAAGCCGCTGCCTTCGGCTCAGGTCATGATCTCAGAGTCCTGGGATCAAGTCCCACATCGGGCTCTCTGCTCAGCAGGGAGCCTGCTTCCCCCCCCCCCTCTCTCTCTCTGCTTGCCTCTCTATCTACTTGTGATTTCTCTCTGTCAAATAAATTTTAAAAAATCTTTAAAAAAAAAAAAAAAAAAGAGTTGGTGGACACTTAACTGACTGAGCCACCCAGGTGCCCCAAATACTTCATTACTTTTAAAAGCTGAGTGATGGGACGCTTGAGTGGCTCAGTGGGTTAAGCCTCTGCCTTCGGATCAGGTCATGATCTCAGGGTCCTGGGATCAAGTCCCACATCAGGCTCTCTGCTCGGAAGCAGGGAGCCTGCTTTCCCCTCTGTCTCTCTGCCTGCCTCTCTGCCTACTTGTCATCCTTCTCTCTCTCTGTCAAATAAATAAATAAAAAAAAATCTATAAATAAATAAATAAAAATGAAAGCTGAGTGATAACTCCATTTCATGGATATACCACATTTTATCTATTCATAAGTTGATGGACATTTGGCTTGTTGATACTCTTTGTTACAAATATGCATGTACGAGTTTGGGATGGACATGTGTTTTCATTTCTCTTGGAAGATACCAAGGACTGGGATTGCTAGGTTATAAGGTAACTCAAAGTTTAACCTTTTGAGGAATTCCACAGTGGCCGTACCATTTTCCATTCCCATAAGCAGTGAGTGAAGGTTATGATTTCTCTACATCCTCACCAACACTTGTCCATCTTTATTGCCATCCTGGTGGATGTGACCTGGTATCTCATTGTGGTTGTGATTTGCATTCCCAGATGGCCAGTGATGATGAACATATTTTTCTATGTTTATTGGTCATTTGTGTATCATCTTTGGCTCTGGTGGTATGAGTTTTGGCGGGGAGTTGTTTTGTTTGTTTGTTTGTTTTTGGAGAGCAGTGGACAGAAGGAGAGAGTTTTTTTTTTTTTTTAAGGGTTTTATTTATTTATTTGACAGAGATTACAAGTAGGCAGAGAGGCAGGTGGGGCGGGGATGTGGGGAGGAGGCTCCCTACTGAGCAGAGAGCCTGATGCAAGGCTTGAACCCAGGACCCTGAGATCATAACCTGAGCCACCCAGACGCCCTGAGAGAGAGAATCTTAAGCAGGTTCCACATTCAGTCTGTTGCAGGCTCCAACTCACAACCTTGAGATGATGACCTGAGCTGAAATTAAGAGTTGGACACTTAGGGGCGCCTGGGTGGCTCAGTGGGTTAAAGCCTCTGCCTTCGGCTCAGGTCATGATCCCAGGGTCCTGGGATCGAGCCCCACATCGGGCTCTCTGCTCAGCGGGGAGCCTGCTTCCTCCTCTCTCTCTGTCTGCCTCTCTGCCTACTTGTGATCTCTGTCTGTCAAGTAAATAAATAAATCTTTTTAAAAAAAAAAAAGAGTTGGACACTTAATCAACGGAGCCACCCAGGCACCCCTGGCATCTTGTGGGCTGTTTTTTTTTCTTTTTTCTTTTTTTAAGATTTTATTTATTTATTTGGCAGAGAGAGAGATACAGCGAGAGAGGGAATACAAGCAGGGGGAGTGGGAGAGGGAGAAGCAGGCTTCGCGCAGAGTAGGGAGCCCAATGTGGGGCCCAATCCCAGGGCGCTGGGATCATGACCTGAGCCGAAGGCAGAGGCTTAACCCACTGAGCCACCCTGGCGCCCCAGCATCTTGCAGTTTTAACACAGGTATTCAATACTGTTCCACAAGGCAACAGCCCTTGCCTTTCTAAGCTTTTGCCTGGAATGAGGTGTTGACCTAACTCCTTCCTACCCTAACTCCCTTTATATCCTTCAAAACCAAGCTTAAATAGCCCTTCCTCCTCAAGGAGTGTTTCCCTGACCCTCCCCTTAACCCATTCCCCAGGTGAAGGTACTCCCTGTGTCCTCTAGGCTTCCAGTACGTTCTACGAGAGCTCTTTCACAGTGTCATCCTATCATTTATCTCTTTGTTACTCTTAGTAAATTCTGAATTAGTTGAGGGCAGAAGACCTTACCTTAATCATCCTCACTTTGACATTTATGTTGACATTGGACAAGTTACTTAACCCTAAAAGGGAAATACGGGTGGTACCTTCCTTGCAGTTGGAGGGGTTAGGACTGAAGGAGTCTGTATAAGCACCTGGCATAAAGCAGCCCCTGGATCTCTTTATTCCGTTGACAAGCATTTGCTGAGTGCCTGTGATGGCCAGCAGCTGTTAATGACATTGGGGATAACACAGTGGAAACCACAGACAAAACTGCTGCCCGTCATGTAGCTGACATTCAGATGGAGAGACACAACAAGTGAAATCCATAAGTTCAGTATATTACTATTTCAGATGGTGCTAAGTCCTAAGGATAGTCAGGGAAGGCCTCACTGAGTAGTTTTAGCAAAGACTAAGAAAGTAAAGGGTGACCATGGGGACACTTGGGAGGAGTGTTCCCGAAGGAGGGACCGACAGGTACAAAGGCCCCAAGGCAGGAATACTTAGGCAGTCAAGAACAAGTGGGGCTGCAGTGGAATGCTGGAGGGAAAGAGTGGCTGCCAGCGAGGGTGCACTTTGGCTATAGGGAATAATGCCTCTGTATATTTGTGTGCGAGTTTTTTTTTTTTTTTTTCAGTGCTTCTTTTCAATTCTGGTAACTTTTTCTTTGTATTTATCACTCTAAGTTTCATGAAGGTGGTGACCATGACATACTGTCTTTGTTTGCCCACACAGGGCCTGTCCTGTTCTCAGTCTTAGTGGATGTGTGCTGACTGAATGAATGAGGATATCTGTGAATTACCCATCCATGCTGGCATACAATGAGTGCTGAATGGTTGGCGCTTTATCATTTTTTAATAAATGTAGTTGGTACATCAGATTGATAGAGTTTCCTAATTTCAGGTGCTGGCAGCTTGTAGGGAAATGATTCTCTCCAGGAACTGCCAGTTAGAATAAATATGGTTAGAGGCAAGTTAGAGGGCAATTTGGTTGCCCCTAGAAAAACCAAAATGCAAGTATCCATAGCCAGCAACTCTCCTGAGGATCTGCCCTGGAAAAGTGCCTGTGCCAAAGAAGGTGTGAAGAAGCATGCTTGTTGGAGTATGGTTGGAGAAAAGAAAGATTAGAATCATTTCATCTCCTCAGGCTATGAATGCACATACAAATACATAGATAAAAAATACAAGGCAGCTTTTAACAGCAGTTACCTCACAGGTGTGGGAACTAGGGTGGGGGGTAGTGATCAAGAGAATCTTAGCTTTGATGGTGATGTGCAAGACATTGTTTTAAAGAAAGGACTTATGTTTTAAAAATGCAGTTAGAGAGGGATGCCTGACTGGCTCAGTGGGTTAAGCTTCTGCCTTCTGCTCAAGTCATGATCCCAGGGTCCTGGGATCAAGCCCTGCGTTGGGCTCCCTGCTCAGTGGGGAGCCTGCTTCCCCCTCTCTCTTTGCTGGCCTCTCTGACTACTTGTGATCTTTCTCTCTGTCAAATAAATAAAAATCTTTAAAAAAAAAAATGCAGTTAGAGAAAAAAATCTTTCAGTAGAAGAGAAAACAGTTCTTGGCAAAATAGGTAGGGGGCCCAGCACCAGAGAATTCCTCAGATCTCTTCCACTCCCGTTATTTTATATTGAGTCGTCATTCTAGAATCTTCCTTAAAATCGATTCTTTTGTTTCCTGACTTCTTTTCCATATAGGTCTTAACCTGATTTGTTTTCCCTGTGGGGGAACTGTTTTTCCCACACCACCTGAGCTTCTTTGGGTATAATTCAGGCCTTGGAGTAAAGAATGTAATTGCTAATTAGCTGGGAAGTGACTTGGGGTAAAACTAGTTTTTTCAGGGGAAGGAAGAAAGGGAAGAGAAGGATGGGAACCTATGAATCCAAGAAGCATTTGGGTACCAGCTCGAGGCAACCATAGGAGAGAGCAGCCAAGGCATGTTGTGGGTGCCTCTGCTAGACTGGCTGTCCTCCGTCCCATGAGGATGACAAGCCTGCATAAATGAGTCTGAAGGTAGAGTAAGTGAAAATGGACAGTGGGTCTGACAGGTGACCTTCTCGTGTACAGAGGGGTAGAGCACGCATTGCATTTGCTTAAATGAATAAAAAAAAAAAAATCTGGAAAGAGGCACAGGAAACCTAACTGCTTGTCTCTGGGAAAGAGAGCTGGTGGCTGTGGGGATGGGGGAGGACGGAGACCACAGTATTCCCTTTGGAACGTAAAACCACATGAACAAACAATCTGTTCACAGAAAATGTAAATTTCACTTTTTTTTTCTTTTTTTTTCAACTGTTAAAATAGCCACCACCAGGCGCCTGGGTGGCTCAGTGGGTTAAGCCTCTGCCCTTGGCTCAGGTCATGATCTCAGGGTTCTGGGATCAAGCCCCACATCAGGCTCTCTGCTCAGCGGGGAGCCTGCTTCTCCCTCTCTCTCTGCCTGCCTCTCTGCCTACTTGTGATCTCTCGGTCAAATAAATAAAATCTTTAAAAATAAATAAATAAATTAATTAAATTAAATAGCCACCACCGGGGGAGCCCCATGCTCAACAGGGAGTCAGCTTCTCTTGCTTCTCTCTCTCACTTACTCCCTACCCAGCCACCTGCTCCTTCTCCTACTAATGTGTGCTCTCTGTCTCTTTAAAGTAAATGAATAAATCTTTAAAATGAAAATAAAATAGCCAGCACCACATTATTGGGTAGGTTGAGAAATGGAACATGTGTGACAAGCTGCCTCAACAATCAGCGTGCAGGGGCGTTGAAGAATCTGATCATGGAACACTGCCTGGGGGAAAAGACAAGCGGCAGTGAAACAGGCTGTGAGGCTTTCCACAGCTCCTCCCCCCGAAGAGCAGACAGACAGATGGACAGACATGCCTCTTTTGTGTCCTCTCTTCACAGGTCGAATATTTAACACAAGTTCATTATACCTGGGAGATTGAAGGACCTTGAATGTGGGGGTCCTCAGGGAGGAACAGGTTTAGGAAATTGGGACCAGAATCCCAAGTGGCCTAAGGGGATGAGAGGGCTTTTGAAAACTGCGGGGGAGTCAATCCTGCCTTCACTGCTGGGGATACCATGCCCTGTGGCAGAGAAGCCTTCACACTGCCGGGAGCACCGAGGTTTCCCTGCTGCCAGTTTGGCTTACAAAAGCCTCCTGCCTTTCTCGGGAAGGCTCTGTTCCTGGCAACCACAGTTGCCCATGCCCACCAGGCATGGTGGTTGTGTAAGAGCCTGACAGAGTGGCCCAGAACACCACCAGCTCCTCCCCAGCCGCCTGGGGAAGGCCTTCAAAACAAACAAGATCCTTTCACATAGACACCTCCTGCAGCTTCATGGTACACTCTAGTCTGGCTACACCGACCCCTCCCTGCTCTGGAGCCCACCTAGCATGCTGCTGTTCTTTCCCTGCCTGCAACTGTAGACTGCCTTGGCTGTGGTCTGGCTAGCAAGCACCTTGCTGCTATCAGTTGATTTCCATTCCTGAAGGGCTGGCGCTCTCTCAGCTCGCCTGTTCCTGAGGGTTAGAGAGTTTATCTTTGACTAGAGGGAGAAAGAACTAATTCAAGAGATGTTTCAGCAGCAGCATGCACGGACTGGGGGTGGGTGAGTGGCCAGTGACCTCTGTTTTACATGTTGGTGAGACAACCCAGAAAAGAGAGATGATTGTGGTGAGGAGGGGGAGGGGAAAGGGATGGACAACGGGGGACAGCAGAGTGGACAGGGAGTTCCCCCCTAGCACGGTGGCAAAGGTACCAGCAGGTGTTTTTTTTTGTTGTTGTTTTGTTTTGTTTTTTTACCAGCAGGTGTTTGAGCTCCCGCGGGGAATCAGATTTCCCTGGCTGGGTCGATGGGGGCCAAAGGCAAAGTCCCTTCAGCCTCTGATTTTCTGCCTTTTCTCTCCTGCTGCCATCTCCTGTGCTCCCTAGTTTCTCTCCTACTCTGGTCTCTCTGAGTCTGTCATCACATGTCCTCCAAGTCTTAATTGCTAATTTATTATTTTTTTAAGATTTTATTTATTTTTAAGTGTTTTATTTATTTGACAGAGAAGATCACAAGCAGTGAGGGGGAAGCAGGCTCCCTGCTGAGCAGAGACACACCCCCTCCCAAGCGGATGTGGGGCTGGATCCCAGGACCCTGAGATCATAACCTGAGCCAAAGGCAGAGGCTTAACCAGCTGAGCCACTAAGGCATCCCTATTTATTTATTTTTTAAAATTTTATGTTTTAAGTACTCTCCCTACCCAACTCGAATTTACAATCCCGAGATCAAGAGCCCCTCGCTGTACCAACTCAGTCAACAGGCGCCCCACTAAATTGCTAAATTGTGATAGCTCCTTTGCTCCCTGGCCTCAGCATTGTTGGCAGCGCCACCAGGTGGCCATGGGGCTGAAATGTCAGGAGCATCTGCTCTAGTTGCTGCCAGAACTTGCATTAATAAGATGGTTAGCTTTTCCTGGGCCAAGAGTGCAGCGTGCTAAGTGCCCATTGCAGATCTGTGAGCTGTAATCCTTGTTTTTCATGTGATAAAACAGGCATGGGGATGAATTTAGAACCTAAGATCCCAGGATAAGGAGTGAAGAAGCAGGGTCTCTGGTCAGCAGGCTGTGGAGTCTTGCCAAGTGACTGACAGAAAAGGACAAACAAGACCCTTTTCCTCAGAGCACACAGAAATCCACAGTCTGGACTTCTAATGACAGCTACAGGGCTACTGTCTGCAGTCCCCATCCCAGTCCATCAGTGGACTAGAAAACCCAGGACTCATGATCCCAAGCCCCATCGAGAAGCCCTGAGAAATAGAGCTCTTTGGCTATACTCGCTGCTGCCCCAAATGAAGTGGAGTTGAACTGGTGTAAAGAAAGGGGATAGCAGCTGTCTCCATCCCCAGTGGAGGATCCTAGCGTGGAAGGGTCACTACTTTTTTTTTTTTTTTTTTTTAAGATCTTATTTATTTGACAGAGAGATCACAAGTAGGCAGAGAACTAGGCAGGTGGTGGGGGGGCGGGGAGCAGGCTCCCTACTGAGCAGAGAGCCTGATGGGGGGCTCGATCCTAGGATCCTGAGGTCATGACCTGAGCCACTGAGCCACCCAGGTGCCCCAGGGTCACTACATTTCTGAGGTGTGAAGATGAAAGACAGCTATGGGATCAGGAAGGGAAACCATGTTACAGCTTTGTCTCCACTGGATGGACAAGCCTAGCAATCTACCTCTGTGACCTGGCCCCCAACCCCTCCTCCCCAAAGCCTGCTGCTTCAGCCACAAAGAGTACAAAAGCTGGCCTGTGTATCTTACTCTCTCGGTGACCTGTCTGCCCAGAAAGCCCCGTTCATCCTTTAAGACTTAATTCTGACATCTCCTTCCTGTTCCAGGCAGAACTTCAGCACTTAGCCCCAGAAAGATCTGGTTTCCCATCCTGGGACTAGTGTTTGCTGCTCTGTGACTTTGAAGTTACATCACCTGTTTCCCATCCAGGAAGGATTCATTGTGCTCCTACCTAGTATTCTTGGCCCAGGACCATTACATAGGTGGTGCTCTGTAAATGTAGTTGTCAGATTGTCGGTCCCTCACAGTTATTTATGGAGTGCCTGCTGCATGCCAGGCACTGCTCTAGGTGCTGGGCATAACAGTAGTGAACAAAAGCAGAAAATCCTGCCCTGTGGGCTGACACTGTCACCATCATCAGCCCTTCTCATGTTTCCAGGCCACCTTGTCCCTCCCTCTGTCATAGGACATAGGTGGCCTGTTGTTGCTGGGTTTTGCACACATCCACTCCCCTGATTCGGTCACCCCAGCAGCAGGGGATGTCCAGATTCTCAGAATCACAGCTTTCTGTTCTTTTCCCACCTGCTCCCCAGCTGCCAGGCCCTAGTGACTGCTGTATCCTCTTCCCTTGGCCCTGTTGCACAGAGGCAGACAGTGCACCTTGGCCCTATCACTTCTCTTCTCCAGCCTCTCCTTGGCCCCAACTCCAGGATGTGTTTCCCATCCATTTGTCTAGATTGAGTCCATCCTGTTCTTTCTTCCCCATTCCTCTGTCAACTTCCGGTTGTCATAACAAATGATCACAGATGTAGTGGCTTAAAACAGCACCCATTTATTCTCTTACAGTTCAGAAAGTTAGAAATGGGTCAACAGGACCTCTTTCCTTCTGGAATCTCTGAGGGAGAATCCATGTTTTACCTTTTCCATCTTCTAGAGACCCCCTGCATTCCTTTGCTTGGAACCCCTTCCTCCGTCTTCAGAGCCAGCGACATAGTATCTCTCAGAATGTTCTTTCATGGTCACATCTTCTGTCTCCACCTTCTACTTTTAAAGACCCTCATGGTTATATTTAGGGTCCATGCAGTCCATCCAGGGTAATCTCCCCATCTCAGAACCGTTAATTTAATCACATCTGCTAAGTCCCTGTTGCCATGTGAGCTCTCGTGTTCATAGGTTTGGAGTTAGGGGGTGGACATGTATAGAGGCCATTATTCTGTCACATAGACCCCCCCCCCACACACACACACACATTGCCTTCTCAATCCTTCCATTCCTTTGGTCCAAGGCCGAGGTCCCCTCATATTAATTCCCAAACACCCCTGCTCCAGATACAGGAAATGGGCTGGGGTAGGGAGCGAGAATCGGTCCCTGGGCTTGGGAACAGTGTGGCCCCTGCCCCTTAACAATACTGGCCTCCTGTTGTCATGGCCACACCCCCCTGCCCCTGGCCTTTGTTCTAGCTCTTTCCTCAGTATGACTCAGTCAACCCCTTTACCCCCATGCCACTGCCCTGTTCCCCTTTTCCTGCCCCACTTTTTCTTTCTTCATAATGCTTAGCCTATTAAAGCGTGACAGAGGATTCCTTTATGAAGTTCGTTGTTCTCCTGTCTGTCTCTTCTGCTGGAGGAGAAGCTCCATGAGAGCAGGGACTCACTCTCCCCATCACAGCCATATTCCCAGGGTCTGGAACAGGGCCCATACATAGGTGCTCAGATGTGTTTGTTGCGTGAGTGAATGTTGCACTACAGAGAGTTTGTTTTGTCTGTGTTGTCATAACTGTACGCAGAATAGGGCTAAGGAAATAAATTAGATAAAGATGGAATTTGGGGGCGCCTGGGTGGCTCAGTGGGTTGAGCCGCTGCCTTCGGCTCAGGTCATGATCTCGGGGTCCTGGGATCGAGTCCCGCATCGGGCTCTCTCCTCTCTCTGCCTGCCTCTCTGCTTACTTGTGGTTTCTCTCTGTCAAATAAATAAATAAAATCTTTAAAAAAAAAAATAAAAAAATAAAAAAATAAAAAAGATGGAATTTGGAGTAGCAAAGAACTGGAGAGGTCAGGTTAGTGGACCTGAGTGAAGCTGGAGGTGATGGCAGAGAACCGTGGTCGTCAAAGCCAGGGGACAGGACAAATCTGTCGTTCAGAATCTACGACTACCCTGGGCTATGAGGGCAGGCAGATGTGGCTTGACAAACAGGGACAGAGTGGGGTAGGCGTCTCTTGTCAGTAACTCGGTGACTTTGAGGCAGACCTTCCTCACTCCAGGCCCAGCTACAGATGCCACGTCTGTGGCCGCCCAGGCTTAAGCACCTGACCCAAGCACTGTCAGCTGCTCCTGTGGAAAGCTTGCCCCTTCAGTAAAGTGGAAAGCCTATTTCGGAGCTCACAATAGTGTGTATCTGTTAAGACACATTTGTGTGAGAAACTCCCAAAGTCCAGGTCTTGGTTGATGGCTTTGTTCACTTGAGTCAACCCCTGCAGAACCAACACTTCATTCCATTTTTGCATAGACTCACACATTCCCCAGATTGAGGTTTTCTCTTCTCTGTCCCCAGAGTCCTGGCCCCTCGCTCAGGCTCTTGGCTTAGACCACCACTGCACCCTCCTCCCAGCTACCTGACCCTCTAGTTTCTTCCCTTCCAGTCTGTTTCCCGCACATGTGTCTGGCCTTGTTAGTCTCCCCACCTCTAAAGTCCCTCCATGACTCACGCAAAATGAAGTCTGAGCCATCAACATGTCCTTTCCCGACCAGCAGCTCCTGCCACATCACACAGCACTATACACACGATGTACTCGGGAGTCCCCAAACCCACCCTTAGGTTCGGTGATTCTCTAGAAAGACTCACAGAACTCAGCAAAGCTGTTAGATTCATGGTTTCAACAAAAGGGGAAAGAATCAATCAGCACGGGTGAAGGGTGCACCAGACAGAGTCTAGAAGAGAGAAGGGGTGAGCTTCCAGTGGCCTCTCCCCATGGAGTCATACAGCAGCACTTAATTCTCCCGGCAACACCATGTGACAGCACACATGGAGTACTGCCCTCCAAGGAAGCTCACCTGTGCCTTGGCATCCAGAGTTTTTACAGGGGGTCAGTCACATAGGCCGGAGTGTCTTTGTGACTGACTCATTACTTGGTCTCTGGCCCCTGTAGAGGTCAAGTTGGCAGGGCTCGCAGGTTATCTTACAGGAACCAGAAAAGGGCCAGTCTTTTCTTTGATGTGTAGGGTGGGTAACCCAGGCCTTCTGAGTGAACCCTTTACTGCATGTACACACACACAGTCCCTCTAGCCACACCAAATCACTTAGCACCCCAGAGACACACCTGTGTCAACCTTTCTGCCTCACCCAGGCCCTTCCTCCCATCCACCTGACTAACCCTGACCTCGTATCCTTCCACGCTCAGCTCAGGAAAATGCTCCCTTATTGACCCCTCCCCACCCCCATCCTCCGTTGTCCCTACCTAGAGCCCTGGTACTCAAGTTCACATTTCCCATGTCTCTGACTACCTCAAGGGCAAGGGCCATGGCTTAGGTGACCTCTGTGGGCCTCTCACTCTCCCAGTTTATTAAATGGACCTGCTTTTGGAGTGAGTGAGCTATAATATATTTAAAGCGCATAGCACGGGGCTGAACCAATAGTGTTTGCCCCTGTTAGTACATCCCTAGCATGTGTAGTATCAGAAACCGATGAGGCGTTTAATAAATGGTGAGCCATTAAACTGGAAAAGCCCCCCCAGACTCTTGTTTTTCTTGTAGTTTTTTAATAGTTACAAAGAGCTTTTTATAAATGCTCTTGTGGAAAAATTTAGCTGCAACTTATTAATAGAAGCTCTCTTGGGCTGAGGTCTTGAGAACAGAGACATGTAGGCGTAGCTGTTCGGATGCCTTGAGCTGCCAGTAACAGCAGATGTGGCTTGCCATGGTACTCAAGTGAGGAGGTGTGCGCTCGCCACAAGAAGGGGTCTGGCGCAGGGCACTGTGGGGTCCCAGTGGCCCGGGGGCTCAGACATTGCTGTAGTGCGAACGAAGGGACCTTTCCCAGGAGCCCCCAGAAGAGCTTTATAAAAATGCTACAGTCTAGGGCCCTGCCACACGCCACCCCCCTCTCCCCCGACAAAGCGACTGCCCCCATCAGTCTGGCAGCAGTGTACCTTCCAAACACCCACCCCTGGAGGTGCTGATGGGCAGCCAGTTGAGATCTGGCTTAAAGCAGGTGGCCCCAGGGGCAGAGCGGACCACACTGAGGTCATCTCCTGAGAAGCATGGGTCTTTGGAGAAAAAGGAAATATTGGGGTCTGCCAGGAAGGCAGAGGGTGCCGTAGAAGTTGGAGAGGGGCAGGGTTCCTCTGGCCCAGGGCACGAGAGGATTCCTGAGGACACTTGAAGAAGTAAAACTGGCCCAGAAGAGAGAGGGAGGAGGAAACAGGACTTCAGGAAATAGGATGGCTTCCCTGGGCCAGGCACTTGGCTTCTCCCTCATGACCTTGTTTATCCTTCCCAGTGGAAGGGGCTCATCCTTCTTGTTAGAATTGGGGAAATAGGTGTAGAGAGGCTCAGGAGTAACTTTCCCAGGACCCACGACTTGTAGCAGAAGCAGAGTTCAAACCTGGTCTTTCCTTTATCTCTGGAGAACCAACTTTGTGCCTGAGAACAGGGAGCAGTCTTGCTGCTCAACTGCCTGAGCTGTTTTAGATGAAGGGAAAATTAGCTGTGCGGGGTATGGGATGGAGGCTGGGGTACAGCATGGCGGCCATGAGCCAGGGCAGGGCTGCGTGCCCTGTGACCAGATGGACCATTTTGATGGAGTATAAATAAAGAGGGGTTTACAGCCCATGGCCAGGTTCAGGGCCCACCGTGGGGTAAGAATTGACAAGTTAAGTCCGTCTGAGCTTCTCTTTTCCCCGTCTGTGCATAGGGACCGTCATCACAACCTCTCTGTAGGACCGTTGTGAAGTTAGCTGAGGGTCTGGTGGCTAAGGAGAGCATACTGGGCACAGCAAGCTGCATGGGAATCACCTTGGTGTCTTCACTGGAATTGGCATTTCTCGTCATGCGGCCTAGGAACCCACTGAGCAGTGGCAGCCAACCATGAATTCATGTTAAATTTGAGGTCAGCCACAACCCCCAGGTGTCTGAGAACAGGGCCTGGTGTTCACAGGCCCTTCTGGACTCCCTTCTCTTCCCTCACCAGAGTCAGTGGAGGGCCCTGTGAGCATGTGTGAATCCTCTTGGTCCACGATCACTTTCCCTCTTCCTCCCCACTCTGTGCAGCTCAGCTGCAGATGGCTGGGAGGATGGGGGGTGCCCCACATGCACCTGTAGGTGAAGGAGACCACCTCCTGAGTCCCTGGAGAAAAATCTAAGTTAGCTGACTTAGAAGGAAGGCAGGGGGACGCTCCAGCAGGCCTCCATCCTCCTAAGTGGTCAGCCGTGTGCACTGAAGGGGGCTAATGCCCTGCCATAGAGCCCTGCTTTCTGGGGCCTCTCTCTGAGGTCCAGAAAGACACTCAGGGCGGTACTCAGATCAGTCCACCACCTCCCACTTGCATTCAGCAGGGAATCCTGGGGAGCAGGTCCTGAAGGTGGTGGGGTTTTTTTGTTTGTTTGTTTGTTTTAAGATTTTATTTATTTGATAGACAGAAATCACAAGTAGGAAGAGAGAGAAAGAGGAAGGGAAGCAGGCTCCCTGCCGAGCAGAGAGCCTGATGCAGGGCTCAATCCCAGACCCCAGGATCATGACCTGAGCCGAAGGCAGAGGCTTTAACCCACTGAGCCGCCCAGGTGCCTCTGAAGGTGGTGTTTTGTGCTTCTAGTCCCACTCTCCAAAAGTGCCTTGATCCAACCTCCTCAGGTGCTCTTTGGCCCTCTCCTTTAGGGCAGCAAATACTCCTGCTGGTGCTGAATGTGGCTGTGGCTGTGGCTGTGCCGGTCCCAAGCACATCTGGTTCCTAGTACGTGACCCCCAGGGCTTTTTCCTCTCTAGCTTAACAGGGCCTGGCTAGGTTACAGCAGGGAGCTGGGTGGCGGTCACATGTTCTCATGACCCAGTCCCACTACCCTCCAAACGGCTCCACTTTGGCCATCGAGGCTGCCTTTCCCAAACTGCCATCTGATCATGTGACTTACTCTGCTTTAAAAATCTTCCCAAGGTTGCAGACCGACGGATTTACTTTGGGAACCAGCGTAGCTGCCGCCACCAGAATCTGGAGCCATGAGCGGGTTTAATTTTGGAGGCACTGGGGCCCCCACAGGCGGGTTCACATTTGGCGCTGCAAAGACGGCGACAACCACACCTGCTACCGGGTTTTCTTTCTCTACATCTGGCACTGGTGGGTTTAATTTTGGGACTCCCTCCCAGCCAGCAGCAAGTACCCCTTCTACTGGCCTGTTCTCACTCACGACCCAAGCTCCAACAACACAGACCCCAGGATTCAGCTTTGGAACCACAACTCCTGCTACGGGAGGAACTGGATTCTCCTTAGGAATCAGCGCGCCGAAGCTCAACTTGAGCAGCACAACGGCCACCCCAGCCACGGCACACACTGGCGGCTTTGGGCTCGGCAGCAGCACCCTCACCAATGCCATCTCGAGCACTGTCACCTCCAGCCAGAGCACAGCACCCACCGGCTTCGTGTTTGGCTCCACCACCACCTCTGCTGCTCCGTCCACCACACCGGGGGGATTCTCCTTCACAGGGGGAAGCACATCCCAGACCGGGACCTCAGGTTTCAATATCGGCTCCTTGGGGACTTCGGCCCAGCCCACGGCGCTTGCCGGCTTGCCCTTCACGGCTGCCCCTCCGGCTGCCAGCGGAGCAGGAGCCACACAGCCGGCCACTCCTGCCCCCGCTGCTGCCACCACCAGTGCTGGCCCCACGCTGTTCGCCTCACTAGCCACCGCTCCGACCTCATCTGTCGCCACGGGGCTTTCCCTTTGTCCCCCTTCAACCACGGCTGGAACTCCTGGGGCCGGAACGCTGGGCTTCAGCTTAAAGGCCCCTGGAGCAACTTCTACCACTTCCACAACAGCATCCACCGCCCCTGCTGCCACCACCGCTGCCACCACCACCACAACCACCACCACCACCACTGGCTTCGCCTTGAATCTGAAGCCACTGGCACCAGCTGGGATCGCCAGCAACGCACCAGCTGCCGTGGCCGCGCCGCCAGGGCCTAGCACCGGCACTGGGGCGTCCACCAGCCCTGTGATGACCTACGCCCAGCTGGAGAGTCTGATCAACAAGTGGAGTCTGGAGCTAGAGGACCAGGAGCGGCACTTCCTGCAGCAGGCCACCCAGGTCAACGCCTGGGACCGCACACTGATCGAGAACGGGGAGAAGATCACCACCCTGCACCGTGAGGTGGAGAAAGTGAAGCTGGACCAGAAGAGGCTGGACCAAGAGCTCGACTTCATCCTGTCTCAGCAGAAGGAGCTGGAAGACCTGCTGAGCCCTCTGGAGGAGTCGGTCAAGGAGCAGAGCGGCACCGTGTACCTGCAGCACGCTGACGAGGAGCGCGAGAGGACCTACAAGCTAGCCGAGAACATCGACGCCCAGCTGAAGCGCATGGCCCAGGACCTCAAGGATATCATCGAGCACCTGAACACGTCCGGGGGACCGGCCGACACCAGCGACCCGCTGCAGCAGATCTGCAAGATCCTCAACGCGCACATGGACTCGCTGCAGTGGGTCGACCAGAACTCGGCCCTGCTGCAGAGGAAGGTGGAGGAGGTGACCAAGGTGTGCGAGGGGCGTCGCAAGGAGCAGGAACGCAGTTTCCGGATCACATTTGACTGACGTGCCAGCCGTCTTCGGGGCCTGTGCGCTCCAAGGGCGTTGGAGGGCAGCGGGGGCACGCAGTTATTGTCTAGTGTTTGGTTGCAGTGAATACCTGTTTGTTCCTTTCTTTCATGTGACCGTGCCGTTGAGAACAGTTCTGTGGTTTGCTTTGCATTAGTGAAAACGGAAGTATTCTAAGCGCTCTAGTCTGGGCAGCAGCATTGTGGGTGTGGTTTCTTTGCGTATCTTTTGTGTATCTCAGACCCCTTTCACAACCACCACCCACCCATCCTTCCTGCTCCGGCCAAGTGCCAGTAGAGAGTGCTGGAGACGTTTCCCCAAAACCATCTGTCTCCCAGCCAGGGTCTGCCAAGCGGCCACTCTGCCCAACATATAGTCGTAGGTGCTGTGAAGAGTCTGTACTCGAGGAGACGGTGTCTTGTTGTAAGGCCTGAGCCTGTGGAGACTGACCGCCAGTGCAAGAAAGGGGCTTGTGAATAGGACCAACCGTGGGATGTAGAATTTCAAAGGAGAAAGGATAGTCAGATGAGGGACTTAAATGTAATATTGAGGAAAGGGTCAGACTTGCACCAGGAGGTCTTTACCTTGCCTGGCTGACACGCCACCCCATCCTTCAGTTGTCCTTATCTTGGGCCTCACCTCCAGGAAGCCCTCTCAGCTGCCCCAGACCTGGGTCCGGTGGCAGTCCTGAGGCTCCAAAACGACATAGAGCGTGTGCATGTCTTGTGCCGACTGTTAACTTCTCTGTCTCACTATTGAATGTGAGCCCCTATGGGCAGGGACTGTGTTTCTTGGCCCCTTTTGTGTCCTCAGCACAATCCCTGTCACATTTTCAAAAGAACAATGGAGATGAAACACGGCATCAAATGTTCATCCACAAAATGCCTGCTGAAATGGCCATGAGTGCCAGAGGTGGCCACAGACTTGGGTTGGAACTTGCCAGTGCTGGAGCAGACCTAGTCTGTTAACAGTGAGAGATCCGTGGTGTCCAGAAGACAGAAGCCAACCGGTTGTTTCCTGAATGTCTTGTATTTGTCTTTATACTTTGCTGCACTGTCTGAGATACTATGACTATATGTTGCATTCCTAAATAAAATTTACTGTGGAACAAAAAAGTTGCCATTGATGTGTATCACTTAGAAAGCTGGGGATAAAGAGCAGGTTCCAGAAGACTAGATCAAGTGGGGTGCTATTTATCTGGAACTCAGAAACCAGAACTAGACAGTACATCATTGAGGCACACATACACACAGATGCAGGTCGTGGGTTTGTCTGGTGCTGATGGCAGAAGAGCAGCGCATGAGGGAATGTGTGCCCGTAATGTTCTGGCTTCCATCGTAGATACACATGCATGTCAGTTCCTCTGCCATCTTCCCTAAGGCATTCGCTCAGAGGCCACAGGAGCTGTCGGCAGCATTCCTGTCCATTTCCTAGGGCTAGCTGGAGGAACGAGTCATGCTTCAAAGGTGGGAAACAGGCGAAGCTGGGATGTGGAGTTGTATGGGGGTCATTTCCAGATATTGGCCCAGCATTCTGCCTCTTTCCCTGGCTCCTGTGGGCGAGAATGATACCAAGCGCTTGGATCTCCTGCTTTGGGGTGGAGGTCTACCCCTTCAGCCTCTTCCTCGCTAAGCCATGTGTTTGCTAAGGAATGCCCAGAGCTAATTCCTGGAGATGTATGGTCCATTTTCCCAAAGTCCTGGTCATAAGTCATTTCCTTGGACCATCTTTCTCTTCCGAGAACAAGTGTCCTAAGAAGAAGCCACAGGAGAGGGAGGGGAACAGAACAGAAGAGGGGGGGAGACCCCACACTAACCCACTTGATTCTCTCTGAAAGCTCCTCTCCCTGGGCACTGGCCCTTTGTGCAGTCAGCCTTGCCTAACTGCAAGACCCACATCTGCTCCCTCTCCCTAAAGGGAGGAGAGTTGGAGCAGCCTCAAGTCATCCTGGAAAGTAGTAGGTCATTTATATTTTATCCACATTGATGCATTCAACATCTAGGTTTTTGTCTTTTTTTTTTTTTCCCCAAAGATTTATTTATTTTTTTATTTAGCAGGCAGAGATCACAAGTAGGCAGAGAGAGAGGAAGGGAAGCAGGCTCCCTGCTGAGCAGAGAGCCGGATGAGGGGCTCAATCCAAGGATCCTGGGATCATGACCTGAGCCGAAGGCAGTGGCCTTAATCCACTGAGCCACCCAGGCAGGCGCCCCTCAACATCTAGTTTTGGAGCACCTACATACCAGATCCTGATCTGGCACTGGGGTCACAAAAATGGAACGGTGTTCCTGCTCACTCAGAGGTTGCTGGCAGGGGCTAAAAACTTTTCTTGAGCTTGCATTTCCAATGTTAATCTAATTGACCTGTTTTGCATATTGAACAATAGTAACGCTTTACTGCTTTCACTTAGGTACTTCTTTAAATGGAAATACTGAGTTCACTTTTTCCCATGGCCCGAGGGACCATGGGCACCCCACTTTGGAAAACACAATTATAAATCAGGATGATGGTCATGGTGCTCTTGCACCATGGGGAAAATGGCCCCAACAGGCTTCCCGGGAGCACCAGGGAGGGGTCCCCGGGGTTGCCAAAGGACCGGTGGTAGGGTGCCACCCTGCAGATGATGGCTTCGTTGTAACTGCAGTTTCCCTTTCCAGGAAGAAAACACAGATGCGCTTCTTTGCCGGTCCGACAAACGGCCTCTACTTAAGTTCCTCTTCATTAAGTAGTATGAAGACAGCAAATGTGGTGACTAAATTTGGCAGCAGAGGCTTTTAAAGGCGAATCTCTCAGTAAGCTGTTACTGCATTTCTTCCAGTTGAGGGATAAGAGTGGCAATTCGATGTATGGCTTTTCTTTCCATCTCAAGGAAGCCCTTAGTGATTCTAGAGCCCAGCTGCTTCCCCAGCATTATGCCTCTGCCTGTCGGGCGCAGTTTGGCATCAGAAGGGTCAGATGTTTCAAATAACTAAAGATTTCCAGAGCCACGGCTCCCTTCATCTCCTAGCGGAGGTTGAAATGAATGATGCCCAAACAGTGGTGTGCTGGTAAACCTAACAGTCGGCTCCCCAGGGTAAGGGTAGGGGAAAGCTCTGATGGGTGGCAAATGCTGATGCCCTTTACCCACCTCCCCCCACCCCCCCATACCGTGATGTAGAGGCCCTCTCCAGGGTTGACTGCAAGCCACGGATGTGAGGTCACGGACTGGGAGTTTGGGAAATTGATATCTACAGATAACAATTGCTTCTCCTCAAGAGTATACATAATAGTAAAATATAATCGAATGATTGGGAAATGGTGAGTTTTGAGTTTTTAAAAAAAATTTTTTTAAGATTTTTTATTTATTTACTTGACAGATCACAAGTCGGCAGAGAGGCAGGCAGAGAGAGAGGAAGGGAAGCAGGCTCCTTGCCGAGCAGCGAGCCCAATGCGGGACTCGATCCCAGGACCCCAAGATCATGACCGGAGCTAAAGGCAGAGGCTCAACCCATTGAGCCACCCAGGCACCTCTAAATTTGTTTTTCATAAGACTAATCATTAAATGTGTATAATTTTTTTTTCAAGAATGGCATGCAAAACAAAAACCAAAGATCTTAAAAATCAGTCAGCTCAGGGCACCTGGGTGGCTCAGTGAGTTAAAGCCTCTGCCTTTGGCTCAGGTCGAGATCTCGGGGTCCTGGGATGGAGCCCCACATCGGGCTCTCTGCTCAGCAGGGAGCCTGCTTCCCTTCCTCTCTCTCTGCCTGCCTCTCTGCCTACTTGTGATCTCTGTCAAATAAATAAAATCTTTTAAAAAATCAGTCAGCTCTTGTGCGCTGCTAGGACCCAGCACACCACAGCTCCCAAGTTCTCAATTTACCTTGAAATTACTTGGGTGCTTGAAAAGTCCACCCTCAGACTCTCAGGGCAAGGGCTTTCTGCAGAACTTCCAGGAACAAAATCCCTCAGCCTCAAAAACCACGTTGGCTTCTGGACACCAGCCAGCTGCCAACCAGACTTACCTGTCCCACACTGCCCCTGTACCTGTCCCACAGCCCTCACGCAGTGGCACTAATCACTTCAAACATCAGTGACTCACCTAGGCATGCACCTCACGTCCAGACAGCGTCCTGGTTCAACCCCATGACCTCCACAGGTTTCCCCGTGACCAAAACCAGACCTGGTGTGCTGCTCTGCCAGGCTCGGGCCCAGTCTGATGCCGTGGGGTCACATAAACCCCCCAAGTTCTAAGGACACAAACCCCAAATCCACTGAGCAAAGACCCTTGATATCACTCAAATGCAAAGTAGGCTTTGAGGCACCTGGTGGCTCAGTGAAGTGTTCCAACTCTTGAGCTCACCTCAGGTCTTGATTCCAGGGTCTTGAGTTCAAGCCTCGCATTGGGCTCCACACTGTGCATGGAGCCTACTTGGAAAAAAAATTTTTTTGAGACAATCCAGGAAATTGGACTTTAATGCCATTTTTAAATGTAATACTGGTATTGTAGTTTGTGTTTTTTTTTTTAAAGATTTTGTTTATTTATTTATTTGACAGATTACAAGTAGGCAGAGAGGCAGGCAGGCAGAGAGAGAGGGAAGCAGGCTCCCTGCTGAGCAGAGAGCCCGATGTGGGGCTCGATCCCAGAACCCTGAGATCATGACCTGAGTGGAAGGCAGAGGCTTAACCCACTGAGGCACCCAGGCACCCCTCTCTTGGTTTTTTTTTTTTTTTTTTTTTTAAAGCAAATATTTCTAATATTTTTTTAAAGCAGAAGTTGGTTGACAGGGTGCCTGGGTGGCTCAGTCGTTAAGCGTCTGCCTTCAGCTCAAGTCATGATCCCCGGGTCCTGGGATCAAGCCCCACATCAGGCTCCCTGTTCAGCGGGAAGCCTGCTTCTCCCTCTCCCACTGCCTCGCCTGTGTTCCCTCTCTCATTGTGTCTCTCTCTGTTAAATAAATAAATAAAATCTTTTTTTTTTTATTTAAAAAAAAGAAGTTGGTTGGCAAACTATAGTCCCACTTCCTGTTTTTGTAAATAAAATTTTATTGGAACACAGCCATGCCAGTTCATTATACATGTTGTGGCTACTTACTTGGAGGACAGAGTTGAGTAGGCAAGGTGGAGACAGTGTGGCCCCCAAAGCCCCAAATATTTATAGAAAACGTTTGTAGACCTCTGTTGTAGAGAAACATCCTGAAGTATTTACCTACGAAATAAAATGAGATTTGCTGTAAAATAATGCAGTGGGGGAGGGAGAAAATGTAAATGAGACAAGATGGGCTAGGAGGTGATGGAGGCACTTGGGTTTACCATCCCAGTCTCTCTGTTTTTATATATGCTTGAAATTTCCATAATAAAAAGCTTTTGAGAAGGGAGTACTTGCCTCCACAGCCTCCCAACTGCTCTGAACTCACCAGGACCCTGGCACCTTTGGTCTAACGGAATCAGGACAAAGCTACCACCATTGACCCCATTTTCGTACACGCCCAATGATGACTTCTGTCCCGGGCTAACCAGAAAGGCCATGGGCGCTGAGAGAGCCCCCCAGAACCAGCCATGCAGTGAGTGCCCCCCCATGGGGCCCAGGGGTTCTGGAAGGGGGGAGGAGGGGCAGGAGGGCTCTCTGGGAAGGGGAACTCTGTCCAGGAGTCAGGCCAAAGACCAAGGGCCTTGGATAAGTCTGTCCTCTGCTCTCTGAGCCCCTCCCTGATCCAGGTCTGGGCCCCTGACTTCCCCTGGGGCCCTGGGCATCCCCTGGGCACGCCCTACTGCCTCAGGGACTTGGTCAAAGTTTTCATAGCAACCACTCCCTGTCTCTGAACTGCCTCAGAGAAAATCATATGTATAAAGCATGAGCCCTGTCCCTCGCACAGCTGTGTGGCCCCCAGTGTTTCTTCTCCTGCCAGCTGGACCCAGGTCTTTCTCTGGGACCATAGCCACAACATCCCACAATGCACAGGACGACCCCCACAGAGATGGCCCCAAATGTCAGTGTTGATGAGGCAGAGACACCCTGGCCTGGCCCGCTCCCTCGTTCATGAGCCGAGCTTGCTGCTGATGAACGGGTGTCTCAGAATGTGGCCCTGGAGCCAGGCTGCTGGGATCAAACCCAGGTGCTGCCGCTTTTCACGGGTGACCTGTCTGGGCCTCAGTTTTCTCCACTGGAAAAGGGGGACAGCTAAGCCCATCTTGTCAGGATTCTTACTGTAAATGAAGTAAAACATATCAAGTACCTGGGACGTGGTGGTACACAGCATCCGTAGGTGTTACACAGCAGCAAGCAGACTGATCAGACCCTGCCCCGGCAGGATCCCTACCCTTTCAGGCCCTGCTGGCTCCCAGTCCTGGGGCACCTCATGAGTTGGGTTCCTCTCCCTCCCTCTCCCTGCCCCGCTGACCCCTTGAGGTTGGTGTTTCACTTCTCTAAGAGTCCAGGAAGCCAGCGGGGGGGGGGGGGGGGGGGCGGTGGCGGGGGGTGTGTGCCCGGAGCCAGGGAGCTCTGCACAGCAATCCTGTATGGGAGAGAAACCAGGGGGGTCGGCTCAGGGATCCCAGCGGGACCCCTCAAGCTGTTCTGGGGACCAACACTTCTTGCCTAGATAAGTGCAGGAATTCATGGCTCTGCTGCCTCCACCCTTTCTGCTTCCATGCTGCGGCTGCTCCCTTCTCTGTGCGGACATTGCCTTAAGGAAGCAGAGCTGATGGGCCAGCACGACCCCCAGCTCTGTCATTTCCTGCTGTGGGCCCTGGAGCATGAGCCTTTTGGTCAGCTGGCCGGGTTCCCTTCCAATGAGGCCCCTGGGGTTAGAGGAGCGATGGTGCCACGTGCTCCTGAGGCTGCTGCTACCGTGAGTGCCGTCCAAGCATGGCAGTGCTCAGGTGCCCCTCGCCTTGGGGAGGGAAGTAGGCAGGGGCGGCCAGGGGAAGGTCTTCCCACTCTGAGGCCTTGGGTAAGTCCTGGGGTCTTCCCCTGCCTACCCCCCCTCCATCTCTCAGATCCCTCCTCTGTCAAGTGCAGCGCAGTGAGGGCGCACAGTCAGTGCAAAGCACTGAAACCAGGACCACCTTAGTGGGTCCTCACCGTGGAACGGTCTCTGCCATTTGTGCTGACTTGTGCCCTTCGCTTCCTTGGCATTCAGTCTCGAGGCTCAAGGCTCTGTCCAGCGGATTGTGTTTCCTTCTTGGCCGCTGCCTCCCAGGCCCCCACATCATATGTTTTCTGACTCATAGTTCCCCTCCCTCCCCCATCCTCCATCAAACCACATCCCCCTTTGATGTACCCTTTCGGGTTTTCCCATCTTGTTGCTGCAGAGGATCTGCTGCCTCTGGCTTAACTCCTCACCAGCTGCCTGGTGCCCTCTGCCCCACGCCAGGAAAAATCCCCCAAGTTGCATCTTCTACCTCCACCCACTTCAGGGGACCTACCACACGTCCCCTTGGCTAAAGCCCCAAAAGCCGAAGGACCTCTACTGCCAGGGGTGAGGGGGCTCCTTGCAGCCAGGTCATCTTGTTCTCACTGCCTGCCTTGGGAAAATGCACCCCACATATAGCGGTGGTGAAAACCAAGGCCAGAGGCCCCTGCAGCCTTTTTGCAGAGGTGGTCCTTGGCACCCTAGCCTGAGCTGAGCACCACAGCTGAGCATCTCAGGGATGAGAAGGATGAGCACATATCCTGGGCTGCCTCTTGCACAGGGCTGAGGAGCAGGGGGTCACTCCTTGAGCCCTTCCCAGTACCCACACGGTGGCAGCAGCTGGCATTTCCTAAGGAGCAAGTTCTAGTATTGACCCAGGTGCTTGCTCACAAGGCCGGACCTGAACTCACTGCCTAATTCTACCCACACTTAATTGCCCCCACTTGACAGCTGCAGACCAGAACTGTGTGCGCAGGCACCAGGCTCAGGACCCGGGCAGGCCGGCCTCAGAGACTGAGGCTCAGAGCGGTTCTGTGGGAGGGGACTGGAGCCAGCAAGGGCCCTTTGGGGCACAGCAACAACTGACACACAGAAGGACTTGGGGGCTGTCACAGGGAACATGCCCCAAGGGCAAATGCAGGGATCCTGAGACCAGGCCCCCTTTGCATGGTTACCTGAGCATTTATTTCTGGCCTTCCAACAACCCCAGAACTATTTGGGCAAGAGGAAGAAAATAGACTGATTTGCTTCTCTCAACCCCCCTTCCCCAACACCCACTCCCTCCAGCTTCAACTAAACCCTGAGCACCTGACCCTACTACCCAGGAAAGTGGTTTCGTTTCCCCCGCCACAGATTTCCCAGAGGGAGGGGAGGGCGGGGCTCAGCTCCTTTAAGGACAGGCCAGGGGGGACGGGGCAGACCAGTGGGAGCGACAGAGGACAGAGGTGCTGCTGCTTGGAGAGCCAAGGTAGAGAGGAGGCTGCAGAGACTGGGACCCCCAGAAACAGACACTTGGAGACAGGGAGAACAGAGGAGAGGGGAACAGAGAAGAGAAAGGAGTGCAGGGAGGGGGACCAAAGGGCAGACAGGTGAGTACAGAACAGGAGGCGGATAGATGGGACAGACAGAGGGATGAGGCCATAGGGGCAGCCAGGCCCCCTGTCACAGTGACCCTTGCCTCCCCTCCAAACTAGACACCATCTCCCACCACGAATTATGGCCTCATTAGGTAAGTAAGCAAAGGAAGGGGCACAGGGACAGGGGGACGGAGCCCACGTTTCCCCCCACACAAGCCTACTGATCTGCGCACTGTCCCCGTCCTTCCTACCTCCAGCCCGGTACCTCCTCGTCCTGGTCTCCTTCTTCCTCAGCCTGGAGGCCTCCCTGGATTGGAAGACTTCCCACAGCCAGGATCCCTTTGAAAAATGTATGCATGATCCTGACTATGAGGTGCTGCTCAGGGTTGTGACCTTGGGCCTCAATCGGACCTCCAAGCCTCAGAGGGTCATTGTGGTTGGTGCTGGTGCAGCTGGGCTGGTAGCTGCCAAGGTGCTCAGTGATGCGGGACACAAGGTGAGAAGGGCTGCTTGGAGTTTGCCTTGAGTCTTTCCTGCTGCGGGCTGAGAGTCCTGGGTAGAGGGGCCTGGCCGCATCCCTGTTACGGGGCTGGTAGGAGGTGGGGAGAAGAGCTATGCTTTGCCCCTTGGTCTGGGGAGTGAAACCCAGAGGGAGGCTGAGAGGCCTTTGATTTCCCTGTCTTGCTCTCTCACGTTCCTGAGGGAATTCCCTCTGAATGTCCTCCGACCTCCTGAGGGGAGTTTGTGTTGTTGGAGATGGAAACTCCACTTAAGGAGAAGTGACCCTAACCACTGCCCCGTCACTGAAATCCGAGAATGAGAATGGGCTCTGCCAGGATCTCTGTGCCTGCAGGAAATCTCCCCACCCTCTGAGCTGGGAAGTCCCTTTGCAATCTGGCTTGTTGTCTACTGCTGTAGTCTAGAATGTCATATGGTACATGTTTGCTCTGACATCTGTTCTCCCAGCTCCTCTCATTTCTCTATAAAGAAGGGGGTCCTAAGGGCTCCTGGGGGGCTCAGTGGGTTAAAGCCTCTGCTTTTGGCTCGGGTCATGATCTCAGGGTCCTGGGATCAAGCCCTGTATTGGGCTCTCCACTCAGCAGGGAGCCTGCTTCCCCCTCTCTCTCTGCCTGCCTCTCTGCCTACTTGTGATCTCTGTCTGTCAAATAAATAAATAAAATCTTAAAAAGAAAAAAAAGGGGGGGGTCCTTCTCTAGTTGAGGTCTGTGCTGCCCTGGATAGGGATAGATGGCTGGGGATGGGGGCTCAGTGGAAGAGCTGAAGGGCCCTGCTTGCTGTCCCCTCTGTCCCTCAGGTCACCATCCTGGAAGCAGACAACAGGATCGGGGGCCGCATCTTCACCTACCGGGACCGGAAGACGGGCTGGATTGGGGAGCTGGGAGCCATGCGCATGCCCAGCTCACACAGGTAAGGACTGACCAGGCAGCCAGGCGTGCACTGAGGCCACCCACAGCCCCACAGCTATGCTCAGACTCAGCCAGATCAATTCCATCCCCACTCCAGGGCCAGACTGAACTTCAACTCTGACCCCAAACCTAAGCCCCCAATCAAGTTGTATCAAGACTCCACCTCCCCCTCTGTACTTCTTCTAACTTCAGGATCTCCCATCTCCAGCCCCACCACATCCAGCCAGACCTCCAGACCCTAACCTGGCCCTTCCCCAACCTGAACTCTGTTCCCAGTCCCACTTCCGCCCCAGAGAAACCCAGCCCCTTCTCCAGACACAGACCCAAACCGCCACACCTGCAGCCGTCCAGCCTTGAGCCTTGCTCCCATTTCATTCCAGGCCCCCCACACCCAGGACCCTGACTCTAGCCGCACTGCAGCCTGGTGCCCATCCCCAGAGCCCCAGAGAGGGGTCCCGACTCCCCCCGGCTCACACACTCGCCGTGCCTGGCCTTCACCAGTCCTTCCATCTCCTGCAGGATCCTCCACGAGCTCTGCAAGAGCCTAGGGCTCAACCTGACCAAATTCACTCAGTATGATGAGAACACGTGGATAGAAGTGAACAACCTGAAGCTGCGGAACTACGTGGTGGAGAAGATGCCCGAGAAGCTGGGCTACAAGCTGCGCCCCAGGGAGAAGGGCCACTCACCCGAAGAGATCTACCAGATGGCTCTCAACCGGGTAGGCAGCCGGAGGCCTGCGGCCGGGCCCCTCTTGCCTCTGCCCAGCCTCCTGCCAGCCTGGCTGTTTGTGTCTCTCATTCCTCCCATTGTCTGCTGGCGAAACTGTGGTTTCCCATAAATGCTGCGTGTCCCCAGAGCGCCATCAGCCTTTGGTCTCTGACCCCTGTACACACAGACACACACACACACACACACACACACACAGTCCCGACAGCCTCCCCTTCTATGCCTTTGGCTTAAACTTTGATCTGCTGATCAAGGATCTTCCCCATCCATCTCTGGAGACCCAAACTTCTGTCTGTGCTCCCCTGGCCATACCCCGGGTATGGCCATACCCATACCCCTGGCAGCTCCCACTGAGCTCAGCATCTTTCCCTAACCCCACTCATGGTCCTGTGTTCTCCCCTCTCATAATGGCCCCATCACCTGCACCCCAGTCCCAGGCAGGCAGACCCCCAGGTGAGATCTTAGCTCCCTCCCTCTCCCTTCCACCATCAGTAGCCCCCTGCCCCATCCTTCTTGCCCCCTGAGCACTTGCACTGTTCCCACCTCTGTGTCCCCACAGCCCCTGCCCCAGCTCAGATTTCATCCTTTACCCTGGACCTTCACCCTGCTCGTCCCCTACTCACAACCCCCAGTGGCTCCCCAGTGCCTTAGCCTTAGGTTCAAGCCCTGAATGGCTTGGTCTCTCCCACCTGTTCCAGCCTCCAAGAAATTTTTGTTACCCCCAAAGTCCTCATGGTGCCCCAAACACCCAAGCTCCTTCCTCCTTCGTACCCACTGTGCTCCTGCACCATTCTGCACCCATGCCTTTGCTTGCTGTTGCTTCCTGCCCTGCCTGGAAGGCCTTTTCCCTTTCCCACCCAGCGAACCCTGCTCATCCCCCAAGAACCAGCTCCAACCTCCCTCCTCCAGGAAGTCTTCCCTGGTGCCCTCAGGGAGGAGCAGGACTTGGCCTCCTCTGGGAGCTCCTAATTGTCTGTCTTCCCTCTGGGACAAGGGTGGGCACTGAGTTGAGGCCATTTTTGTGGCCTGGCACTGTCCACGGAGCCTAAGGAGACTCGAGGTGAATGATGAGTGAGTGAAGGGGCACATCCTTTGGGGAGTTCCCTGGCCACGAGAGAGAAGCCAGGTGGACAGTGAAGAGGGCTAAGGTGAAACGGGGCTGTCAGGAAGGAAAGAGGCTTGAACAGCACGGTAAAGGGTGGCCGCTTGTGGGGAACCATACAGCGGTGCAGATGTGGTAGGGGGGCGCACTGGGCCCTGTATATAGTGCGGCAGAACTGGAGCTGCCCTAAGAGATGGTGACCGAGGGGCCGGCTGAGGGCACAGCCCTGGGGCTCTGGGCACTGGGGAGCCACCAGAGGGCCTTGGGCAGGAGAGAAACCAGTGACTAAGCCCCTCGGGGCTGACGGGTGGCAGAAGGGACTCTGCTTCTGTCTGTGCCCACAGCCATCCAGGTGACAATCACTGAGCACCAGCAGGATACAGCAGTGACTCATAGGCTAGGGACAGATGCAGAACAAACCATGCCCAGTGGGGCTGAGTGTGACACCGTGAGGGTGGGCTGAGGCTGGGGCAGGAAGGGGCAGTAACAACTTGGGGAGACTTTACAGAGTGGTGACAGTGGATTTCAGTGGAGGGCAAGGCCGAGCGCACAGCATGGGCAAAGACCAGGTGGCCTGAGCAGGAGTGGCAAATGGCTGGCAGGGGCAGGTGCAGGAGGAGACCCTGGGTTTGCACACCAACCTGGCCTCTGCGGTCCTGCCCCTGGAGCTCAGCGTCATCCTCTTATCCCACTATAGGCCCTCAAAGATCTCAAGACACTGGGCTGCAGAAAGGCAATGAAGAAGTTTGAAAAACACACGCTCCTGGTAAGTGGGGGGCCTCAGCGTCGCTGAGAAACCCGAACAAGGAGGGTGCCCGTTGGCCGGTAGCCCTGGAGTCAGAAGGTGGGAACCCTGCCTGACCCCGGGTTCAGCACATGCTCCCATTCTGGGCTTTCTTCCCTCATCTGTCACAACAGCAGGGACTGGATCCCTGAGCTTCAGAGAACCGTACTAAGTTCACTGTCACATCAGGGAACCAAGATGCTCAGCCTGGGAGGGACGACCACAGGGCTGAGGCCAGAGCCGGCGGGTGCAGCCCACTTGGGTCCTGACCTGGGCGTGCACCGGTCCTGCAGGAATACCTTCTCGGGGAGGGGAACCTGAGCCAGCCTGCCGTGCGGCTCCTGGGAGACGTGATGTCCAAAGACGGCTTCTTCTATCTCAGCTTCGCTGAGGCCCTAAGGGCCCACAGCTGCCTCAGCGACCGGCTCAGGTGAGAGGCGGGGCCTGCGGGCAGGGGCGGGGCCAACGGGACCCGGGAGCGCTAGGAACCCGGCGGGCGGGACCGTCAGTGTTGGGTGGGGTCGGGACTGGTGGGAGGACGAGAAGGGGCGCCTGTGTCCTGCCGCACTCGCCTCTTCATCCCGGGTCCTCGGGAGGAACTGGGTAGGAATGATTCCCGGAGGAAGGCGTGGCCCAGAGGAGAAGGGGGGCGGTGCCGAGCTCGGACACTTCTCTGCTCCCTGGCTCTTGGGGGACGTCGGGGACTGGCGAGGGCAGGGGTAATGAGTGGGCAGGGTCAGCGAGGAGCAGGCAGGTGACAGGCCCGTAAGGGAGTGGGCGGGGCCTCCGAGAAGGGGCGGGAGAAGGGGGGGACCTGCTGCCAAAAACTAGTGCGCGGGGGGGGGGGGGGGGGGGCGGGTCCCGCAGGGAGGAGCCGACGAGGAGCTGCAGGGTCCGAGCCCCGGGCTCATGCTCCCGCCCTGCCTGCAGGTATAGCCGCATCGTGGGCGGCTGGGACCTGCTGCCCCGAGCGCTGCTGAGCTCGCTGTCCGGGCCGGTGCTGCTGCACGCGCCTGTCGTGGCGATAACGCAGGGTACGCACGATGTGCGCGTGCACATCGCCAGCTCGCGCAGGGCCCGGAGTCTGAAGGCCATGACCGCGGACGTGGTGCTGCTGACAGCCAGCGGCCCAGCGTTGCAGCGCATTACCTTCTCGCCGCCGCTGTCTCGAAGGCGGCAGGAGGCGCTGCGCGCGCTGCACTACGTGCCAGCCACCAAGGTGTTCCTGAGCTTCCGCCGGCCCTTCTGGCATGACGAGCACATCGAAGGCGGCCACTCGAGCACCGCCCGCCCGTCGCGCGTGATATTCTACCCGCCCCCGGGCGAGGGCGCGCTGCTGCTGGCCTCGTACACGTGGTCGGACGCTGCGGCGTCGTTCGCCGGCCTGCGCCCCGAAGACGCGATGCGCGTGGCGCTCGACGACGTGGCGGCGCTGCACGGGCCGATTGTGTACCGGCTGTGGGACGGCAGCGGCATCGTCAAACGCTGGGCGGAGGACCCGCATAGCCAGGGCGGCTTCGTGGTGCAGCCGCCGCTGCTCTGGCATGAAGACAAGGACGAGGGGCCAGACTACGACTGGGCGGTCCCCTACGGCCGCATCTACTTCGCCGGTGAGCATACGGCCTACCCACACGGCTGGGTGGAGACCGCTGTCAAGTCGGCGCTGCGAGCTGCGGTGTTGATCAACAGCCGAGAGGGGCACATGATGGTCGACAGCAACACCGAGGAGGGCGTAGTGCGCCTGGTGCCCAGCCGTTCCCACTGCGAGTTCGAAAAGGGCGGTGCCACCCACGCCCAGGCTGCGCACGGGATAACCGCTCGGCACACCACCCACAAGAGACCCGAGCATTAAAAGTATTTTCAGAAAAAGCCCTGTGGTCCTGCCCGCTCCCTGGGTTCAGTCGCCTCCCGGGTTGTATGGAGCAAAGCCATTGGCCTTCGCGGTAGAAAGGTGCGCCTATTCTAAAATCCCCAGAAGCTGTCCTACTTCTCCCTGAGCGGCGGGGCTCCACTGGGGAAGGCGGACAGGAACGAAACTGCTTTGCGCCCCTGGGAAATGGTAATCACAGTGTCCACTCTGGATGTCACGAAACAGATGGGAGTCCTGATGCCAATCACAGAAAGCACGATGGACAGTAGGTTAAACACGAGTTTATTTTTTTGTTCACATAACAAGAAGCTGGTAAGCAGAGTCTCCAGAGCGTCTGAACAGCTCTGCAGGCCCTTCCATCTCGGTTATATCCGGGATGTGTCCCCACACAGCACTGGGGGCGGCCATACCCCAGCACCACATCCTCACTCCTCCAAAAGCCCCAGATCCAGGAAGGGGTCAGGTCACTACCTCCACCGGCCCACAGGGGGCCTCCTCTTCGGTCTCATTGGCTGGATCAGGATCACGTGGTGAGGTGTTGGCTCCACCGCAGGACCAAAAGGGACCACGAGCCACCACCCCCTACCCCTGGGGGTCCATGCCAAAGAGGCAGCCTCCTTCCTCCACCTACACGAGGACAACTGGACACAAAAAGTGTCCATGTAAGCAAATCAGCTCATTGGGAGGGCACGGGAGGCAATGGCGGGAAGGCCGCCCCATTCAGACCCTTCCCCCCCAAACTTGGAGAGCAGGATAAAGTGCCTGTGCTGGGTGGGCCAGCCGGCCCTGGGGGGGTTAGGACTCTGCGCTTTCCTCTTCCTCCTCCTCTGGCAGGATCTCCAGGCTGCTGTCGGGCTGCGGGGCTGTGTCCTCGGGGGGCGGTGGGGCCGGTGGGGCCCCGGTGGGTGAGAGAGGCAGTGGAGAGGTAGGGGGTGAGGGACTTTGGGGCTCTGTGGGGGGCACCAGACCCAAGACCTCCTGCACGTTGTGGGGCAGCTCCTGGAGGGGTGGGGGTAAAGGCAAGAAGTCAGTAGTTGTATCCCCAGAGGGAGGGGGGCAGGGGGGAGGCTGGTGGGAGAGGGGCAGACTCACCGGGCAGGCGGTCAGCTGCCGGTAGAGGGCCTCCGCCCGCGTCAGCACGTCCTCCACGCTCAGCTTCATGGTCAGCTCGTTGATGTGCTGTGGGAGGGGGTGGGTCAGGCCGGCCTTCCTGCGGGCCAGCACTCAACCACCACCGCCCGAGTGCCCACTCTGTGCCTCGTGCTGGGGATACAACGGAGGAAAGACAGACTGGGTGGAGCTGGGGACTGGGGGGAAGGGGAGGTCATGTCCTTTCAGACCTTTTGCCACAGGCAGGATACAACCAAGGGAAAGGACACTGAGCTCTCCCCATGACCCTGCCTCGCGTTCCATGTACTGGGGAAGGGGCAGGTCCCCCCCTCATGGGCTGGCCGCACTCTGAGGGCACTGTTGGGAGCCAGGGATGGGATAGAAGAGGAGAAAAACAAGCCAGGTCTCCTGGCTATGGTGCTCACCACTTAGCCAACCATACTTTCCATAATCCTATTTGAAGTACCTACTACCCCAAGGTCCTGTGGCACAGGCACAGTGCCAGCCTCCACCGAGTTCACACCTCAGCTAACATATCCGCTTACAGAGGTCAGGACGGGCAGGGAGGGGGACTTGGAAGGAGCCAGGGCCTCACCTTGAGGATCTCATTGGAGCCGAAGCCAGAAAGCATGAGGGTGTCACGCTCCATGTCCAGAATGGCACAGGCGACCAACAGGTGCAGATTGGGGCCAGGAAGCCCTGTCCACAGCACCTAGGAGAGCCAGAGCGAGGTGTTTATGGCCGAGCCTCTACCTGAAGTCCCACCGAGGTCTGCCCTACCCCCTGCCCACTTCCCACCAACATCCCAGCCCAGGACAGCTGACTGGTTTCTCTTTCCTCTCTGCCCTCCCACCCACAGTGGCAGGCCCACCTCCCACAGCCGAAGGACATCTGGGAAGGGGAATTCCCTCTTGAACCAGATAAGCAGCCACCGGAAGCAGAAGCAGAGGGAGCCAGAGTCCTGGGAATCTGGAGGAAGACAGTGGTGGGAGGGGTGGTGCTCCACAAAGAAAAAGCTCAAACTCCATTCCAATCCCCTCCTAATTCACAGTGTGCAGGCTGGTCAGCCCGAGACTCTTAAGAAGTTATCCTGGCTGTAGGAATCTCTACTAGTCTAGGCAAGTAACTCGTGCCTAGCATGGGAAGGCTTTGGAGCTGAGCCAAGAATGCTCTGGGTCAACAGGAAGCTTTCCCATCCTGCCTTCCAGGCTCCAGATGAGGTGAGCTAATTCCGTGCCCCAACATCACATAAAAGGGATGCAGGACACTCAGGGAAAAAATAAAAGCTATCAATACCCAGTGCTGGTGGAGGTGTGAGGAAATGGACACTCTCACAGACTCGGCTAGCAGAAACATCAGCTAGTAAGAATTTCCAGGAAAGCAGTGATGGGAACAAACATTTCAAAAGCCGTAAAAATATCGCCCAGAATATAATGCCACTTGTTGGAATTTAGCCTAAAGGAACTATCCAGATGATACTGCTCATAATGCAAAATTACAAATAACCGTAGTGTCCAGCAGGACAGGTTAAATCTGTTCTTGTACATAGTTCAGACAGATTGCCGCACAGTTGGGCGGCTGGTGTCCAAGCACCCCCGGAAGTGGCCATGCTGAGGCCCCAGGCCCATCTGCCAAACACGGGACTGCAGGAAACCTACAGGTCCCACTCCTGGGACAGGGACTCGCTGAAGATCACTCTAAACCACAATCCTGCTTTTACATGGCAATTTTGCATTCTGGCTTTTGCAGGGATGTTTCCCTTGTCTGGATCAGGACCAAACGTCTCGGAGCCCGTCCGTGGCCACTTCCAGAGACTGGCGGTGGGGGGTGGAGAAGGGTGGAGGAAGGGAGGGTCACCCCCCCTCCTTGCTTGCCCACAGAGACACTCACCCAGGAAGTCGCAGAGCTGCGGGTCCAACACCCGCAGCAGCAGCAGCAGTTGTCCGAGCTGCCGCTTCATCGTCTCCTGACTCTCCTCGAAGTTCCCGTGCTGCGGGAGGGAGGGCAGGCCACATGAGGAAGCAGACACCCACCCCCATCCTTTGAGGGGCCTATCTCCGTGCCTGCCTGGGGCCTCACCACGAGCTCCATGAAGCCACAGAAACACCAGAAAGCATCCACCTCATTCTGAATGACGTAGAGGATCGGGGAGAGGAGGTCACTCATGCCCTGGACGTAACCTGGACAGGGGTGGGGGGGATAGGAGGTCAGGGCCCAGCCCAGGCCCCCAGCAGCCCCCAAGGGAAGGCCTGGCCCCTAGTGCCCCCCGGGGCTGGCGTCGCACCAAGGTCAAAGTGGTACATGCAGTAGGTGAGAAGGATGTCATTCAGTAGGCCCAGCCCTGGGTTCTCAGGACCCTCATAGAATTTGTTGGTCCGATCAGTACGGCTCACATCTCTCTCTGCGAACACAGGGCGCAGAATGCGAAAGTGAGAATGCTGTGGGGGCCCTTCCCTCCTGGCCACGGGCACCAGCCCCCGCTCTTCCCTTCGGCAGACCTCAGGCAGGTGTGAGTTGGTCCGGAAACTACCTCAAGCACCCTCGAATGAGGCACTATGCTTGCCACTTGCCAGATCGCCACAGCCTCCCAGTGACCGACGGCTACTGAACCATCCATAGACAGGAAACTGAGGCCCAAGGAGGCAAAATCAGTTGCCAAGATCTCACAGCAAGTAGGCAGCAGATTTGAACCCAAGGAGTCTGGCTCCCTTTCCCTGCCCCATCCCATCTCTCCATGGAAGATGACATCATCCCTATTCCTAGGGAGGCAAAGGCTTTCCCTGCACCCTTCCCACTGTGTGCCATGTCTGCACCCCATCCCTGCCCAGCAGCCTACCGATGAGGCTGCGGTAACCGTGCAGCAGTGAGTTCCTCCGCTCCTGCTCAGGGCTCACGGATTTCCACTGCAGCTTCATTCGGAAGTACTCATCCCTGCGGGGGAAGGGCAGGTGAGACACGAGGCCACCAAAGCAGGCCACCTACTCATCTTGGCCATCGCTCCCCCTGCCCTGTGCCACTCCTGACATCTCTCATGACACACAACATCCTTGTGAGCTTTTCTTTAAAGTTTTTTTTTTTTTCAAGTGCTCTGTACCCCCACCCTGGGGCTCGAACTCATGACCCCAAGATCCAGAGCCACACACACTCCTGAGCTAGCCAGGGACCCCACTGTGGGCTTTTGTTCAGTCTGTCATCCCCACCGGACAGAGAGCACCAGGGCGGGGGACCAGGACACGCAGCAGGGGCACAACATGTAGTGTACCAGGAATGAGAAGCAGGCCCCCCGGGTTAAGGAAACCGGCTGAAGAGTGACAACAGCTACGACATTATATTGCTGGAACAAAAACTGATGCCCACGGGGGACGAGCCTGCCTGCTTACTGCCGTCTCCATGTGTGACGGTGGGTGCCCAGCACGTGGTGGGCTCATGACTGACAACTGCGGAGCGAGCCCATCAGTGCACCTGTGATGGGCCAGGTATTGTTCTGGAATGGGGGACATGGTCGGCTGGGGTGGCCGCAGTGGCTCTCACTCACGTTTTCTTGCGCACGTGGGCCTTGTGCTCCTCAGCTGAGCCCTCCCAGCTGAGGTACCCCAGGAGGAACTTCCAAGCTTCACGCCTCAGGCCAGGGCTCAGACCCTGGGGGACAGAGTGGGACCGGTGGCTCAGAAGGGCCTCCCATGGCCAACCGCAAGCCCTACCTAGTTCCCCAACCCCACAGCACACGGCCGGCGCCTCACCCCGGAGAAGATGCGGGCCTTCAGCACGGGGACCTTCTGCAGGCGGCCCTCAGGGCCCACGTGGTGGGCCCACTCCTCCTCGGTGAGTGGAGGTGCCCGCTCCACGGCTGGCCGCGGCCCCAACTCCACCTGTGTGACACAAGGCCGGTGAGCTCAGGGACTCCCACACCCTCCCCAGCCCCGCCCACCTGCAGGTTAGCTCCACAGACAGTTAACCCGCAGGGTGGGAAGCACCCCGCCCCAGGGTTCAGTACCAAAGCCACCTCGTGTCAGGAAGCTCCCCTCCCCCCACAATAACAGGAAATAGGTACACAGGCTCTAAGCACTCTCCTCAAAGCCCCTCCTCATGCGATCTATGACTGGGGTGCTGTATCATCCCCGTTCTGGGGGAAAAGGAGGCCTAGGGAATTAGTCACCTGCCCAGGTGACAGCCAGAAGACAGGAGGGTCCACCTGATACTCACACAGGAAATGACCTCAAACCCAGGCTCCGGCTCATCATCAGGGGGTGGAAGAAGATCAGGGGAGGCCCCTTCTAGGTGTGGCTGCAGGGCTCCCCTGAAGAAGTTGGTCACACGGGAGAAGCTGCTAAAGGTGGTGGAGTAGGGGTCCTGGAGAAAGCGCTGCGGACAGGGCCAACAGGGTGCTCACAGCTGCACCCCACCCTTCCTCACCCAGTACGGTCCGCCCCTCCCTGCCCACAGGGGCCAGGCAGGTCAGTGGAACACTCACAGACACCACGTTGGAGCTGTCCTGGTCGAAGAGCTGGAGGTGGTGGAAGGAGCTGGAGAGGGCCGAGGAGTCGTGGGGGAAGACAAGGTAGAGGCGGGGGTCCTGTGGGGAGCTGAGGAGGGGCAATGTGGTGACACCCAGGCAGAGGGCCCCATGTGCGTCCCCTCCCTCTCTCAGTCCAACTGCCCCTGGGGAGTCCCTCACCTACAGCCTGACCTACAGCTGGACCCCAGGGGTGGACACACAACCCAGGGCTGGCCACTGAGGGCCAAGGCCCTCCTGCTTCCCACAGGAACCAATTTAGGGACAGGCCAGGGAGAGGCAGCTCCGGGATGCTGCTGGGGAAGGAGCTGCTTCGGTCACCAGGGCTGCTAAGGGACCTCTGGAGAACAATACAAACTTAAGAGGGAAAAAGAGCAATTCTTCCTAAGTTCCAGGACCTAAGTCCTGCCTGAAATCAAACCACACGTTGACTTTGTGATTACATGTATCAGCTGATTCCCTTCATCTGCCTTTATTTGTTGTTGTTTTTTTTAAAATATTTTATTTATTTATTAGACAGTGAGAGAGGGAACACAAGCAGAGAGAGCTGGAGAGATGGAAGCAGGCCTCCAGCCGAGCCAGGAGCCTGATGCGGGACTCGGCCACAGGACTCTGGGATCGTGACCCCAGGACTCTGGGATCCTGGCCTGAGCCACCCAGGCACCGCCCCCTTTGTCTACCTTTAAATCTGCTTCACAGCCCTGAGGGGCCAGGTTGCAGCCGCAGGGGGCCAGGGCCTGCCACAAAGGCCTGATGCTGGGAAAAGGCTCACCTGGCCAACAGCAGGTAGCGGCTGAGGACCCGGAGAAGGGCGCGGGTCCCCCCTCGGTGAAAGTGCAGGGCAGGCAGGGAGCCCCCAGCCTGGGTCACCAGGACCAGGTAGGCCCAGCTGAGGCCCGGCTTGGACCGGCGGATGGACTTGAGCTCCCCGAGGCTCACCGAGAAGGCCCAGAAGCCCCGAGGGGAACTGGGCTCTGCACCTGGGGAAGAGCACATGTTGGGAGCAGGCCTGGGGAGGCAGAGGCAGCGCAGATCTCCATGGGGAGCCACGTCTCCTTGGAAACATGACTGACTTGCTCGAAAATTTCCCTTGGCTCCCTGTGGCCCTCAGAGCAAAGACTGTGTTCTTAACCTGGTGGCAGTTCCCTGAGGTCCATCTCCTGCCCCCCGCACATCTCATCTCCAGCCTCTCCTTCACTCCAAGCCCCACACTCCAGTGTCCTAAACACACCCAGGGCCTCTGGCCTTGCATGGCTACCTTCTCTGCTGGGGAGAAAACTCCCAGGTGTCCCCCAGGGCCCTCTGGAGAACAATACAGGGGCTGGCATCGCCTCCTCCTGGAAGGCTTCTCCATTCTCCGGAGGGGCCGGATGCCTCCTCTGGTGCCCCCAGAACCTTGTAGGACTCCAGAATAGCCCAAATCACTCTCTCACCCCACAATTGTCACCGCCACAGCCTGGACACCTTCACAAGCAGAGGATTTCTGCGGGGGTGCCCACAACCCACCCAGGAGCCCGGAGAGATAGCCAGACTGCAAACCCCATAGACCCTGCCAGGCGGAACCTGGGCCGGGGACAGCGCTGCACCCCGATCCACGCGCCTGAGACTGGAAGGCCAGCAACGGACAGTCACCTTGACTATGGCCAGCAAAGTCTGTGGAGCCTTGACCACTGAGGTAAGACGTGTCTCCACCTGCCCCTCAGGGGCCCAGGCTCAGCCTACCTCTGGTGGGCTCTAAGTGACGAGACTGTGGCCGCACAGTGCTGATGACAGCCCAGTCGGGTTCATAGCCAGGGTCAAAGGTTGGTTCCTCCTCAGAGGTGCAAGAATCACCCCCACTGACGTCCTTGGGAGAGGAAAGGAAGAGAAGAGAGTGAGGTGCTGCGGATTGAGGGTTTCCAGATCTGAGCCGTGAGGCTGCCCTGGAAGGCAGCCCCAGTAAACAAATAGGGAAACTGAGGCAGACGACGTGCAGTCAGCCAACAGTGCTGGCCACAGGCCGTGGGGAAGGACAGGGAGAGCTGCAGAGGCTAGGAGTCCCTTTCATGGGCTAGTGTATGCCTTTCTGTCAGGCAGAGGCTGGAAGGCGAAAACTACATTTCCCAGACTCCTTTGCAGCTACGGGTCACACCACAAGGCAGAGGCAGAAGGCAGGAAGGAGGCAGGGGTAACTTCTTGCCACTCCCAGGGTGGGTGCTGACGGGGGAGGCTCCTGTTTTCCGGCACAGAGAGGTGACTAGGGTGGAGGAGGTAGCTAGCTCTGTGTCCCAGCGCCCAGTCACTGGCTTGGTGAGGGCCCAGTGGCTTCCTGCCCTTGGGTGGCAGCTCGGGTGGTAGTGTTCTTGGGTCTCCACAGGCTCCACAATGATCTCTCCCCACTGCCCTCATTTCAGAGGTGGTGGCAGCTCCCCGGGCAGGTCAGTTCTACAGGGTCAGTTCTGTTCTGCCAGCTCTCGTACAAATTTGCCAGGCCTCTACTGGCCCGCCTTGAATCCCGTTCTGCTGAAAGTAACTGGAGTGTCCCAGGACTCCCGCAATAAAACCCTGCACGAGGGTCCTTGTTGAAGGACCCAGACAATGAGTCCACCCAAAAGCCGTTTCTCTGCTCCTTCCAGGTTCACAGAGCCCCTCCCACAACAAAGCCTCCCACTGTTTGCTTTCTCAGCCTTCCTTGTGGATCTGTCTCTGGCCAGTGGGAGCCAAGATGCCACCTCTGGAGAGTTTAAAAGGAGGAAAATTCCTGATAAAAAAGGGCACCTACATAAGTGACCACCACCCTATTCAGGCCAGTCTTTGAAGGCTGTGGAAGGAGAACACTGTATCTGGAGCTCTGATAGCCAACTAGGGCCATGAGGGGAGTCACAGAGACACCTGTCCACGAGGCTGCTGAGCCAGCCCCAGCAAAGCCATCCCGTGTCTTGTGGGGTGAATGGGATATTTCACCAACGTTTACATAACATAATGAGAGTCAACACTGCCTTCCGCCAGTGTTTGCAGCCCTCTGCCTCTTGGGCACACAGCAGGATCGCATGGCTGGGTGTAGCCATGCAGCTGGCTCTGACCAGGGGACTGCGAGGTACCCCTTCCAGGATGGACTGTTTAACTGCCAGGGAAGAGCTCTTGCCCCCTGCCACAAGGAATGTAGCTGCTCTAGCAGCATGCTTCCCTGACCAATCACGACGAACAGAGCTCCTCAGTCAACCTGCAACACAAGGAGCGAAACCAGTCCCAAAAAACTGGAGCTCCAGAAGCCTTTTTGGACCACAAGGCAGCTGTGAGGATGGCAGAGCAATGCTGGAAGGAAGCCAGGTTGGTGGTGACACATGGCCTTTTCAACCGCAGAGGCAGGCGTTTCTATGCAGGTGAAGCCGCTGTCACTTCTGTTTCTATCCCACACAGCCGAAAACAACTCCTCGCTGATGCAGAGTGTCTGGGAAATGTCTTGCTTTTCCCAATGAGCAGAAGAGATGTGACTGGCACCCTGCTCGCCCCCCTCTTCCTGCCTTAAAAGGAGGTGCAGCTGAACAAGTCATCTAAAGGTGACCAGGGCATGCACAGGAGGGTCTCAGTGATCCAGGCCCTGACATCACCGGCCAAGGCCAGCAGCTCCATCTCTCTGAGTGTCTCGTGAGAGGAGAGGAAAAAATTTGTCTCCTGAACTTGTCACCAGCCTGATTTTGTGTTTCTTGGAGCCTTGTGTTCCTTGTATCCTGCGTGCATACGTGCCTTTTCCACTGAAGCCTGCCTCAGTGGGTATCTGTTAATCAAGGATGAGAGGACGGAGGAGGACAGCCACATTTTCAAGAAAGGCACTCAGCTGGCCTGTGAGGCTGATGAAAAATGCAAAATGCTGGTTGCTTCTTCCTCAACCCTGGGAAGCCAGGTGTTCCTCAGCAGAATTCTGGAATTTCCATTTGTTACCCACTCCCAGGTTATTCAAAGCCCCACTGCCCCAGGTGAGGCTTCCTTCTCTCTCCCTGACCCATCATTCTAACCTCCCTGACCTCCCAGCCTCCATCCTCCCTCCATTTGGCCTTCTGCCCATCCCCCGCATGGGTTTCCCAACGGAGCTTTCCACATCCACACCCTTCTCCTCCCATAGTTCCCCCGGGGAACTCCAGAACACAGTCCAAGCTTCTCAGCTGTGCATTTCAAGCCCAACCACCATCCCAGCAAACCCCCTCTACAGAGACATCCCATCTCCTCCTATATCCTGAAATGCTCTTCCTCCTGCTGTCCCTGAAATACCTTCTTGCCCCCTTCTCATCATTGAGTTTCAGCGCTAATACCTGCTCCCTCCAGAAAGGGGCATGCCTTTGAAACCACAGAGTCCAGGTTCAAACCCCAGTTCCAACACTTCCTAGCTTTCTGACCTTACAAAAGGGGCTTCCAATCATTGTGCCTCAGTTTCCCAAAATAGAATGAGTGTGAAGACTGAGGCAGGGTCTGGGGTAAACTCATCTCCAGGTCCCAGCACAGGGCCTGGTGATGAAAAGTCTGTAACAATCTCTAATAAAAGCCTCAGGAGTCTCATAACGAAAAGAGCAAAGTCTGGTACGGAGAGTAGGAAGAAGCCCTAGAAAGTATACTTTCCGCTCCTGGGGAAATGCCACACCCCTTCGAGTTCTTGTGGACTGAGAGCCCGTGAAACCTGAATCCACTGGGTGTGTTGACCTCCTGCAGCATCACAGGGCTCTCCCAAAAAGGAAAGGGGATGAGGGGGCTGCCTCCCCACCGCTATGAATCTCATGGTGTCTGCTTTCTTTCAAATGGGCACCTTCAGCCCCATTTCACAGAGAAAAGAAAACCAAGGGGCCGAGAGAGCCTAGACCCCAAGCAGGATCACATATGCTCCAAGAGTAAGTCTGATATTACACCCAGGTTCTTCAAATGTCTTCCACTGCCCCAACCTGGGAAAAAACAAGTAGAGAAAGGGGAAGGGAGGAAAGCCTACCTTCTTGGAGAAGAGAATTTGGGTGGAATCCCCAGCCTCTTCTACCGGAACCCAGTGCAGAAGGACATCACTGTCCTGAGAAAAAAAGAGGGTTTAGAGAGACATCCCCCCCAAATCTCCCCAAGTCGTATTTCCAGACTTCTTTCCTCCTCTGGCCCCTCAGACTTACAAAGCCCCTTCTTTCGCTCCAGTCCGCACCCCCTGCCTTCCCACAGTCCCATTGGGACCTCCAGACCATTCGCCTCCAGATGCCGCCTCCAACCGGCTCTGGACCTGCCCGAGCCCTGCTCCCTTCCGGCCCACCTTCTCCACAACGCGGATGACGCCAGCGATGAGGGAGTCCGGGTCTTGGTGCTTCTTAGCACTGGTGTGCAAGTACACGCCACCTTTCTCAAACACCACCTGGGGACAGAACCAGTGAGGGGCGGGACCCAAACGCAGGAAGACTCAAGGGGGCGGGGCCCACAAGCACTTCCCGGCCGCCCATGGGGCGGGGCTAAAAGGTAAGCGTCTAACCTAGGGCAGTGGAGGAGAGGGTGACAGCGCATTTGTAAACGAACGGTGTGTTCGCTAAGGCTCAGCGGGGTTCCCAGAGCCCGGGCAGGGCGTTGGGGCGAAGCCGACTACCGGAGGGCGTCGCTTCGCATCCACAGAAAGATAAGAACGCGTTTCCATTGCCTACCCTGTAACCGGCTCCCTCCATAGTCGCCGCCGAGGTCCCACTCCTCCGGCCCTCTCCCTTTCCGGGTCATCGTGCTGTCACATCCGGATAGGAGACCCCCCCTCAAGCCTGGGCAGTGGTAGCGCCCTTGCCTGTTCTAGAACAGGAGTGGATGTAACCATCTTTCAGAGTGGGGTGGCTGAACTTGAACAACTAGTGTGTAAGTCACATGGCGCAGACGGCGAAGGTGGAGCAGGCCAGCAAGAGTGCGCAAGCGCAGTGCTGTTCCCCAGCCACGAAGTAAACAAGGGGGAGGGTCCAAGGGCTCCACCTCCTCGCCCAAGCTCTCGCCGAAACACCGGCTTCTTTCTCCATATTGTGTACTGGCATCGAAGCCAGTGAGGTGCCATTTTGCTCGAGGGCACGGCCAAAGCCTGTCTGCTGCGGCCATGTTAATGCGGGGCATTAACAATGCCCCCGTCTCCCTGAGGGGCGCGACATAGAGGTCCTGGAAAAGAAACGGGTAAAGGAAAAGAAGGTGAGAGGAGGTGTACGTCACAAGAGGTGCCGAGGGACCTGGGTTAACGGGATGAAGCCGTCAGTATTCCCGGGAACGAAGCCGACCCCGTCGAATTCCTGAGTCACCGTCGGGAGGCGGTGGCCTGAGCCGCCATATTGAAGCCTGGCAAACCGAAGCAAAAAAAGTTGCCTTTGGATCTTTCCCCACTTTGGTGCTGAAAGGGGATAAATTGGAGGGAGAATCCATATACATTTTGGGCAAGCGGCACCATGTCGTTAATGGGCACTGCTTTCCTCCACTTCTGTGGAAAAGGTCGACGATGGGTAAGGGACGTCAGGTCGCTGGCCTTAGTTTACTGTGGTCCTGAGAAGGCACGTAGTGACGGCCGTATTGGGAGCAAATCGAAATGGTTCTGGCTCGTTTCCGGGCAAGCTGAAGCCGTTCTTTCACCATCTTTCTTATGGGCACCCCGCTGTCGTCATTGCCCCACTGTGATCCGATGACGGCCATTTTGGTTTCGGGCGGCCGAATAAGGGAGGCGGAGTATGCAGCGTGGAGGCGGGCCAGCCGCACGGAAGTGACGTAAGGCGCCGCCATGTCTTTTGAGGGCGGCGACGGCGCCGGGCCGGCCATGCTGGCTACGGGCACGTGAGTGGAGGCGGCGTTGTGAACCGCGGTGTGGGGAGGATTTGGCCGTCCAGAGGAGAGGGGCGCTGGGAGGGCGAGCCGCTCGCGGGAGGGGTATGGCCTGCGTAGATCAGAGGGCAGAGATCTTCCAGCAACCCTACGCTCAGCGCTGGAAAGGGGTCGCCCGCGGGAACCGTCGTGTCTGACCCAAGGCAAAACCTAGACAGCCTTATCCTCCGGTCTCCAGACCCAAGAGGATCCTTGCCTTGGTCGTGGACCATCTCCACAGGGTCTGGGGGTTGCTCTGGGGGTACTCGGGGCGCCCCTCACCCGTCCAAAGGCGGGACTTCCGGTCCTGGCCCCCACCTGGGCGGGATTTCCTGTTTTCTTCCTAGAGAAGTGGGTTTTTCCTGGACCCCCGGCCGAGGTGGGGAGGAGGTCAAGGAAATGCCCAGACGTTCATCTTTACCCCGGCTACGCGCAGTAGTGGATGGGGAGGGCATCTTCGAGTTTCTCCCACTTTGGGGGGGGTGGGAGGCCCTGCCAGTTTGACAGGTGGTTGGAAGGGGGCTTCACTAGCATCCCTCATTCTTTGGCGGACTTCGCTTCCTTCCTCACCTCTTCCTAGAGTCATTTTCTTCAGTTCACCTCCTCGTCTCATATTAAGAGGCCAGTTACTTTAGCTCTCCCCTCCCCTTGCTGTGGGGGACAAGCCTCACTTTTCCTTAATCCTAAAGTCCTCAGTTTGGGGGGCTGGGGAACCCTCCATCCATCTCTGAGCTCCTTAGAGGATACAGGACTTCCTCCAGCAGCTGGAAGGGTGGCGTCTTCCCTGGTCTTGGCCACTCTACTTTTGGAGAACTCACTCCAGAGAGCCCTCAGGCCTTCCGCAGAGAGGCGTGAGTTGCCCTCCTCCTGTTTGCCCAGGCCTCCTCCTTATAGCAGGGAGACCCTCCCTCCCACTCTCCCCACTTCAATCTTTTCAGTCCTGTAACTACCCTAAGATCTAGGTCAGAGAGTTCATCCTGATGTCCCAGGGATGTGAGAGCCCCAGGCCTTCCACAGCCAGGCTGTGTGACCTTGGGTCAATCATTTCCATGCCCTGAGCCTTGGTTTCCTAGGGGAGAGAGACCCTGAGCTGCCTCTCAGTTCTGTTGGATTTTGGAGTCAGGCAGAGAGCAGAGTCAGTCCTACTCTGACCCATTTAACTTCTGGGCCCTCTGATGAGTCCCTGAGGCTCTCTGAGTCTCATTTTCCCCATCTGGACATAAAACTTTCCTGCTAAGGAAGGCAAGATGGCATTTGGGGCTAAGAACAGGCTCTCCTCTCTGGCCCTATGACCCTAATCAAGATACTGAATCTCCCTGGCCCTTGGTTTGCAGCTGAAGTGGGGTGATAACAGCCCCTCCATGGTAGGGTTGGGGAGAGGGTGGATGAGAATGGTGACGACCTGCTTGGCATCCTTGCCTGGCCTGTGGGAAGCACTGGGTGAATTTGCTCTGGGGTCTATCACGAATAGTGCTGGTTGTGTTCTTGCTGCCTGTGGCTTCCAGCAGGGGCTTTGTAATCCACAAGCCTTGCTGTCTCATCTGGAAGGGAACAGCTCCCACCTTAGTGGGTCAGGTTGGAGGTGAAATGACAGATGTGGGCTCCCTACACAGAGTCAGTGCTCAGCAAACACTGGCTTATGTGCTTAGGAGTTGAAAAGGGCCAGCAAATTGAAGTCAGGCTACACATGACCCAGGCTGGACTAGAACCGTGCTTGGATTCCTCCAGTGAGGGGGGGGTGCCCCTACCTTTTTGAGGAGGCTCCTCAGCTTCCCAGCCGCCCTGGCTCAACCACTCTACAGGAAGAAGAAAAATGAGGCACAGAGAGCGCCAGTGAGTGCTCCAAGGTCACACAGCAGGTTTGAGATAGCAGGAATCCAGCTCTCGTGCCCCTTGCTCTTTTCTCTCTCTCTTTCTCTTATTTTAAGTTTGTTTATTTATTTAAGTAATCTCTATACCCAGTGTGGGGCTCGAACTCATGACCCCAAGATCAGGAGTCGCATACTCTTCTAGTTGTACCAGCCAGGCGTCCCACCCTTTGCTCTTTTTATCTTGACCTTGGGGAGCTCACAGTGTGATGGAGGAGGCAGACAGAGGTACGATTGTCTTAAGCTCAAGGGACAGTGGGCTGTAATGGAGGTAGCCCAGGGCACTGTGCATCTAAGGAATCAGGATCAGAATCAGAATCAGGATCAGCTGATCCGTCCTGGGGGATCAGGACGACTTCCAGAGGAACTGGCGGAACAGTCTTTTCAGAAGTACAGAGCTTCGTGAATGGAGTCTCAGCAAAGAGAGCTCCGCCCCTGCTCTCTGAGGCCTGCCACTGAGTGGGGCAAGGCTGGTGGCTCTGGGATCAGCCTTCCAGGCTCACCCTCGGGCAGCTCCACAGTGACTGGGGAGACAGAGATGGAGATGGACCCACACAGTCCTCCCCCAGAGCGCCCTGTGCTAGAATGGGGGGATTCACAGACGTTGTAGCCCAAAGAGGGGGGACTGATCTGATCTGGGGTGAGGGAAAGCTCCTTCCACGCTAGTGTGAGAGAAAGATTGACAAGTAACTGGTGGACACGGGATCTGGACTGTAGGCCTCAGGCCTCAGAAGTCTGGAAGTGTGTGAGGCTGAGCGGCCACAACTCTGTGCTGGGGAGACTTGGGAGGGGCAGGGGAAGGCTGAGAGGTTCAGGAAGAGGTGGGAACCATGGTCCAGCAGAAGGAGTGCTGGCCAGGCCTGTCATGTCAAATCTCCTGGAAGCCACATTAAAAAAGTAGAAGGGAAACAGATGAAATTCATTTCCACCATAGTTTATTTAGCCATTATGTCTGAAATGTCGTGTTTTCGACGTGTGATCAACGTCAGACTACCACTGAGACCTTTGACATCCTCCCTCTTTGTACGAAGTCCTCAAACACCAGTGTGGATTTCATACTCCTGGTCCCGCTCCCCTTGGACCTGCCACATCTCATGTGCTCCTTAGTCACATGTGGTTGGTGGTTCTGTATTGGACAAGGCAGGGCCAAGGTGGGGACTGGGGCTGTGAAAACTGGATGGACCAGGAAGGATGGGGCTGGAGGGTTGGGGACGGATGGAGTCAGGAGGTCCGGATGGGGAGGAATTTGGGGGAAGGGGTGAGCCCAGCTGGGAACAAGGTGGCCGGGAGGGATCAGAGTGGTGTCTAGGGGAAGGTGGACGCCTGGGGGCAGGTGTAGACTGTGCAGTCAATCCGCTGGGCTTCAGCTCTCTGTCCTGCTCTGCTCTGCAGGGCGTGGATGGCGTCGGGGCGCCCCGAGGAGCTGTGGGAGGCAGTGGTGGGGGCTGCTGAGCGCTTCCGGGCCCGGACAGGCACGGAGCTGGTGCTGCTGACTGCCGCGCCGCCCCCACCGCCCCGCCCGGGCCCCTGTGCCTATGCAGCCCACGGGCGTGGGGCTCTGGCCGAGGCCGCCCGCCGCTGCCTCCACGACATCGCCCTGGCCCACAGGGCCGCCGCTGCTGCCCGGCCCCCCGTACCCCCGCCAGCACCACAGCCACCCAGTCCTGCGCGGAGCCCACCTCGGCCTACCCTGGCCAGGGAGGACGATGACGAAGATGAGGACGAGCCGACAGAGACTGAGACCTCTGGGGAGCGGCTGGGTGTCAGCGACAACGGAGGTGAGACAGACCCGGGCAGGGTGGCTCTTGGCTTGGCAAGTTGCCTCCAAGGGCAGTTTTCCTGGAGGGGTGGGACTTGCCTGTCTCTGAACCCAGGTGTTCTGTGGCAGCCGCAATCACAGAGAGCCTGGGGGGGGGGGGGCGGGCTGGCTTGCCTGTGCCCGGCTGTGTGACTCTGAGCAGGTCATGGCCCCTCTCCGAGCCTGTATCCTTACATGTTAACCTGGGGCCAGGCCCCGCCCCCCCTTTTATTTTATTTATTTATTTATTTATTTATTTATTTTAAAGATTTTATTTATTTGACAGAGAGAGATCACAAGTAGGCAGAGAGGCAGGCAGAGAGAGAGAGAGAGGAGGAAGCAGGCTCCCTGCTAAGCAGAGAGCCCGATGTGGGACTCGATCCCAGGACCCTGAGATCATGACCTGAGCCGAAGGCAGCGGCTTAACCCACTGAGCCACCCAGGCGCCCCCCGCCCCCCCTTTTAAAAGAATTTATTTACTTATTTGTTACAGAGAGAGAGTGTGAGCATAAGTAGGGGGAGCAGGAGAGGGAGAAGCAGACTCCCCGCTGAGTATGGAGCCCTATGTGGGGCTCAATCCCAGGACCCTGGGATCATGAGTCGAAGGCAGATGCTTAACTGACTGAGCCAGTCAGGTGCCCCTTGGGCCCTTTTCTTGGGGAGACTCCCTGTCTGGCCAAGGAATTGGTAGTCCTGACAGGAGGCAGTGCCCTGTGGAGCCCATGGGGTCGGGACCTGAGCTGGGAGCTTAAGCAGAACAGGAATTGTTTCCAAACGTGTGGTGCCTAATGCTTGTGAGAACAAAGATGGGAGTTACAGGGGCGTAGGCAACCGCTTAAGGAGGCCAGAAGGAAAAGCCACTGGCTGTTTTGGAGGGGAATCCAGAGGCTGGATACTTTGAAGAGACTGGATTACAACGTTCGGGCTTTGAAGAGTGATTAGGAGTTTGCAGGAAGGTCTCAGTAAGCAGGACTTACTCATTTGTCGTTACTGCTAACGCTGGCTTCTTCACTGGAGAAAACCCGCATAGGGTTCAGGGCAGCCTCGGAGCTAGGTGGCTCGGGTTCAGATCCCGGTGACATGGTTATTAAGTGGGAGACTTGGGGCAAGTGGTTTAGCTTTACTGTACCTCCTGGTCCCTGTCGGTGAAACAGGGATCATAATCGTCTCGTACTCGGTTGGTATTTTGAGTCCTTCATCCCAGATGCCGTGTGGATTTCATGTATATTCAGCCAGTTGCTTTCATCCGAGGGTGTAACAGAAACTGGATTTGTGCGGATGACCAGGCAGATAACTAGGAGAAGGGTGTTTTGAGGCAGAGAGAATAATTCCAGGGGCCCTGTGGCTTGCAAGGGCCTGGTGGATGCGAGGAGTGGGGAGACAGTGGCGGTGGGAGGTGGCTGGAGCCAAGAGTAGTGGGACCTGACCGGCCTGGGCTGCTAACACCCACAGGGCTCTTTGTGATGGACGAGGATGCCACACTCCAGGACCTGCCCCCCTTCTGTGAGTCGGACCCCGAGAGCACAGACGGTAAGAGTCCCAGGCTGTCCCCACCCCTGGGGGGTGCTGGGATGAAGGCAAGGGCAGAGACTGAAGTCTGCCCTCTCTCCCAGATGGCAGCCTGAGTGAGGAGACCCCTGCTGGCCCCCCAGCCTACTCAGTGCCGCCGGCCTCAGCCTTGCCCACACAGCAGTATGCCAAGTCCCTGCCTGTGTCCGTGCCCGTCTGGGCCTTCAAGGAGAAGAGGACAGAAGCACGGTCATCAGATGAGGAGAACGGGCCGGTGAGGAGCAAAGGGGAGGAGAGGAGAGGAGGGTGGAGGGAACGACTCAGAGCCACTTCCTCCAGGAAGCCCTCAGGGATGGAAGACACATTTCCTAGGATTGATCTTGCCCTCCACCTCCTGAGGCAGGTTTTTGGGCCAGAACCCTAAAGGTTTAACAGCTGCAGCCTTGCAGTGTACCCCAGTGCCTTGCAGAGAAATTCTCTTCTAGGTTTTCAGGAACAGCTTCATTTACAGAATACTTACTTGCTCCAGCCAAGACACGGATATTTTGATATCCCCTCCAGAAAGGGAAACTGAGGCTCAGAGGGGTTAGATCACCTTCTGTCCCCACCCTGCATGTTCCTGGCTCTTCCTGGAATTTGCCCCTCCCCCACCGCCTCCCATCCAGTCCTCCCTGTGGCCTTCATGGGCTGGCCTGGGTGGCTCTTCCTAACCTAGCCCTGAACCTCCCTGAGGCACAGGGAGTATCTGTAACTTTCCCGAGACCTCAACTTGGGAGGGGCAGGGCTGGGATTGGAACACAGCCTCCTTTCAGAAAGGAGTTACAGATGGCAAGTGTGGAGGCCCTGCGGTCTCATGGTCCCCTTCCCCTTGGTGCCTCTCAGGGGGCTCATTCACACAGTGGCAGCCTCCATCCGCTGCTGCTGCTGCTGCTGCTGCTGTCTGCACTGCCACTGGGGGAAGCCCAGTTAACAATGTTTGAGGCCTGAGTGGTGGCGCTTGGCCAGTCTCTGAATGGGCGGAGGTCCAGCCTCTGTCCGTGGCCTCTCCCATTCTGGGGAAGGCTGGGCCCAGCTCAAGGCGTCAGGCCATCAGGGAGATTGCACTAGCTGCTGGGGCTGCAGACAGGATGACAGGGCCCCTCTTTGGTGGAGGCCAACCGGAAAAGGGATCCTTTCCCTACAGCGTGGGCAGCATGGTAGTGGACAGTACTTGAGCAATCACTGTGCTGATTGTCTCAGGCTCTGTCATCAGCCCCGCGTTTTAAAAGGGGAGACCAAAGCCTCAGGAGATGAAATGCTTGTTGACAACTATCCAGTGGCAGAGGCCTGATTGTTCCCGTGACTCAGTGCCAAGTCCAAACCAAATCTTTAGACATGACTCTGAGTGCACACAGCCTTGATGGTCAGCAGAGTGATGGTCACCAGAGCAGCACAGTTCCTTTGTGTAAGAAGGAACTGGAAGGGCAATGGGACAGGTGGCTGTTCTTGCACATAGCGTCAGGCCAAGAAGGGGAGGAGAGGGGCAGGAAGGCTTCATGGAGGAGGTGGTGTTTTGAGTTTGGTAGGAGGATCTTACGCGGACCAAGTCAGGGTAAGGGGCCTTAGTGGGTGTAGGCAAAGTGCTACTTTGGCGGCACTTTGGAGTTGGGGGGGCGAGGGCGGGGCCGCAGCGGGCGCTGACCTCGCCCCGGTCCCGCAGCCCTCTTCGCCGGACCTGGACCGCATCGCGGCGAGCATGCGCGCGCTGGTGCTCCGGGAGGCCGAGGACACCCAGGTCTTCGGGGACCTGCCGCGACCGCGGCTCAACACCAGCGACTTCCAGAAGCTGAAGCGGAAATACTGAGGCTCGGGGAGCGCGCTTCCCGGCCCACCGTCCGCCCCGCCCCACACTACACCCCTGCCCCGCCCCCGGGGCCGGCCAATCCGAGTCCGACCCGGGACCGGCCTCTCAGGTCCCCGGGGCTCCGGGATTGCCCCCTCCCTCCCAATCCTGCTGTCCTTCCCTCCACGATCCTCTCACGCGCCGAGGAGTGGGACCTATCTAGTTTCCCTATTGCGTCTGTTGCCGCTTGCTTTGCCCGGCGACAGATTCGTTCGATTAAGGGATTGGGTCGCTCCCAGATCGGGGCGTGGCTAGTTTAAAGCCCTCGCAGGGGTTACCCGTCTTTTTTTTGCCTAGCAACAAGGGCTTTGCCCGCGCGGCATTGGTTGAAAGAGAACAGTCAAGCCCCAGGATTGGGTAGTGGCAAGCCTGTTCGGCCTAGAGAATGGGAAACTCCTTCATTTGATTGGCTTGAACCCAAAGGGCTTAACCAATATCCTGGGAGTAGCCATTCCCCCGTTCCTGGGTTTTCCCCGCCTGATTGGCTCTAGACTCCTGAGGGCGTGGCCAAACCTTCCTCCTGTGCCCAGGATTGGCCTGCGGCCTTAAATTTACGTTCTTTACACTACTGGGACTGGGGTCGTTTCTGACCGAGTCCTGACTACGTTCCCCTCTGTCCCCTTCCAGGGATGGCCCAATCCTGTCCCTGCATCTGACACCCTCTCATTGGTTCCATCCCATAACAGCCTGCCAATCGTAGTTCGTCCTTGCATCCAGGACGGCACCAGCTCCCGCCCCTCTCCCCCCACCCCCACAGGTGCCTTAAAGGGCCCTCGTCCACCCAAGGTTGGGGGCAGGGGCCCTCGCTCTCCGGCCCTTGTGTGGGGGGAGAGAGTCGTGGGTGGGGATCGGGAGTTGGGAGGGATGGTCTGAGATTAAAGAGTTTTACCTCTGACAAATGAGTATAAAGTGTGTTCATTCAACAAACACTTGGTGAAGCCGAAAGAGCGGCATCTCACTGATTTTTTCAGTGCAAAGCTGGGAGTTGTTATTATTGTCCCCATTTTACAGACAAGAAAAGAGATTCATGGGGTGTGAAGGAAGAATTCTAGTCCTATGTGACCATTAACCTCCAATCTTCTGGGGGACGAGTGTTGGAATGTGACTGGTCTTTATGGAATCCGTGTTCTGAGTGCACATAGTCCCCAGCAAAGCCAGGAACGTCCCGCTGAGGCCGGGAGTTTTGTGCCTAATACAAAACAGTTGAGGATTAGAAAACAAATGGCACCTGGTGCGATGTCTGGGTCGGGTCAAGTAAACCTGGAATCTTCCTCTCCCATCAGACCACCACTTGAATGCTAGCAACAGACAAGACTTAAAGGGAGAGCTGCCAGCCAAACACTTGTATAAAGTTATTTACATCTACTAACTCCTTTAATCATCCTAGTAACTCCATGAAGTGGAAACTATACCCTCTTTAAAGATGAGAAAGTCGCCGTATTGAGGGTCAGGGCTACTGTCGGGGGACTGATAATCATCCTCAAGAGGAAAAGTTTCTTCCCCTGTAAGTAAGGGAATGAATGTTGGGAGTTCAAGGTGTAAAGAGGAAAATCTGTGAACAGAGGACCCACACCCCCTACTGGTCGGAGCCTCTCATTGCTGCAGGAGAGATGAAGGTCAGAGCGCTAAGCCGCAGTCGTGGGGCGGGGCTTCTGTCGTGGGAGGAGCCAAGGCCCTTCCCCAATTCCGGAGGGCGAGTCATTTCCGTCCGCCGAGAAACAGAGAAAGCAGCCGGCGGAGCTGCGGGCAGAGCGCCTCGGGCAGGAATTCCCTGGTCGCAAGTGGCAAGTGAGCCCCGGTCGGGACGGTGAGCGTGGGACCGAGTCAGGGGTGCGCGCGAGCTTCTTGGCTTTTGCCCTGGAATGTTAGGGTCGGGTTCGCAGCGGGACTGAGCGGGGCGTCGTCGCCTGGGAAACGGCGCGAGCCGGCGGCAGGCGTGAGGGTGGGATTTCCGGATCCTTTAGCGGAAGAAGGGAAATTTCTGGCTGGGGCGGGGGGCGAGAGGAGGCGGGACTTCCTGTAGCAATTTGAGAGCGACCTGCCACTCAAACCTGTTTACCTGTTTCCCTTCAGGCTGGCGCCCGGGATGGCTGAGGTGGAGGCCCAGGGCCGCCTGTGGCTGGAGAGTCCCCCTGGGGGCGCGCCCCCTATCTTCCTGCCCTCGGATAGACAAGTCCTTGTCCTGGGCCGGGGACCCTTGACCCAGGTTACCGACCGGAAGTGCTCCAGAAACCAAGGTGGGCGGGGCCGGAGCTGTGGGGGGTGTGGCCCGCTGCTGGCGCGGGAACTCGGTCTTGGGGAAAAGGGGACAGCCAGTCCAGTAAAAGGGAGCTGCTTGGCCACTGGGCTGGATTGCGCGGTGTAGCTAGTCCTGAAGTTGGTAGGTGCCCTTTGGGGAGCATAGAAAGAGAAATGCTGTGCCTGATCTGGAACTAGCCAGAGCCCTTAGGGGGGAGGGGTGGAGCCAATCCCGAGACAGTTATCAGAGGATGCTCTCAGGTCACCGGAAGGTTTGAGTCAGGTCACGACCCTTCCCAAGGAGAGAGCCTATCCTAAAAGTACTTGTTGCTAAGCAGGGTGGGGGGTAATGGGCGAAGCCGAGGACCTGCACCTAGCCATACGGCGTCATCAAGGAGAAGCCAGTTCTATACAGAAAAATGCCCGCCCTGCCCCTAGGCAAGAACCGCCTCACAGGCAATCCTGAGGCCTCTAATTACTGCATGTCAAGGAGACAGCCGTTTGGAAATAAACTGCTTTCCCTCCCGAGTGGGATGTAGCGTCCCCATCGCATGGCCTGAAGCTGGCCATGCTCCCAGTAGTGGAGAAGGCACTCGCACAAGGATGCACATTCTGACTCCACACTCTCAACCCTCAGTGGAGCTGGTCGCAGACCCCGGGACCAAGACTGTGGCAGTGAAACAGGTACCAGTTCCTCGGCAAAGTCGGGGTGGCGTTGGGGAGGAATGGCAACTCAGCAGGCCCATTGGAAAGACCTGGTTTGGAGGGGAGCAGGTGTGGCGAGTAGAGATGATCACGTAAAGCTGCCACTTCAGCGGGTATCCATCCACATTTAACGTGGATAAGACTTGGGGCGCCTGGGTGGCTCAGTGGGTTAAGCCGCTGCCTTCGGCTCAGGTCATGATCTCAGAGTTCCGGGATCGAGCCCCGCATCGGGCTCTCTGCTCAGCGGGGAGCCTGCTTCCTCCCCTCTCTCTGCCTGCCTCTCTGCCCGCTTGTAATCTCTTGTCTGTCAACTAAATAAATAAAATATTTAAAAAAAAAATAAAGTGGTAAAACTGGAAACTGTAACTTTCACTCATCCCTGATTGGTGGTATACAGTGGAAAGGCGGGGCTTACCGGTCTGATTGGCAGGTAGGGAAAGGTAGTCCTTAAAGTGGGGGTTTGAATCAGAGGGGCTGTTGGTTTGGGATGCAGTCAATCCCAGCTCCTCCCTCTACCTCTGCAGCTGGGAATTAACCCCTCAACTGCTGGGACCCAGGAGCTGGCTCCGGGGTCAGAAGGCTCTCTGAGGTTGGGGGACACACTGTATTTGGTCAACGGCCTCCACCCGCTAACCCTGCGCTGGGAAGAGGCCCGCACACCTGAATCCCAGCAGGACACTCCGCCCCGCACCCCTCCGGTGGCTCCAGATGTGGCACAGGATGTTGAGCCACAGAAAAAGCGGACGCGAAAGTCATCCCCGGGCTGGGAGAAGTTCGAGAAGCTGCTGGTGTTTACTGCACCTGGGGTGAAACCCCGCGGCAAGGTGAGGCTGAGGGAGCCACACAGAGTGTCCCCACCCCACCCCCCTACACCCCCCCCCCCCCCCGCCCCGGTCCTTCAGCCTCTCTTAGCTTCTGCTTTTCTGTGAAGCAAACCTGATGACAAATTCAGGCGATGTTGTAAGCCTTGGGGAAATGGATGTCTGTCAGCCCCTGCCTGACCCACTGAAACCACAGGAGGGAACACCTATCATTTTAGCAGAGCCTCGAGCTCATGGGGCCCCAGGCCACCCGCTCCGAGCCCCACTGGTCTCACCAGTAAACTGATGAGCCTGTGAAAAAGCTCGTGGAGCCTCCTCGAGGCGGGGTTAGCACCTAAGCAATTTCACTCCTGTTTTTATTTTCCCAGTCGGCCTTCTGAGGTGGAGGCCAGAGGAGATGGTTGGGTAGGACGTGAACCCCATTTTAAAACTGCCAGCCCTGGGGCTTTGAAGGAGTAGGAGAGGGTACAGTGTAGATCTCAGGCTGTGCACTCTGGGAGGGGCAGGGACCCATCTTTGCCATGGACCTTCTTTCCGTAAGATGTGCGGGCGCTCTGTGACTCAGTTTCCCCTTGGGTGACAGGTGAGTGGTAACGTCTCTACCTTGCAGGGGTGACATGACGCAGCCTGTGAGTCCAGCGATCGGAGGCATAACAGGGTTGATGTTCCTTTTTTCTTGCTGACGTCAGGTGGCTGGCTTTGATCTGGACGGGACCCTCATCACCACACGCTCTGGGAAGGTCTTTCCCACTGGCCCCAGTGACTGGAGGTGAGAAGAGGCAGAACAAGGTGGGCAGTGAGAGTGAGGCTGACACCCCCCTCCCCACCCCATGGGGCTCCAGGTCACCCTTCTGCTTTCCCATCCGCTCTAGGATCTTGTATCTCGAGATTCCGCGGAAGCTCCGGGAACTGGATGCCGAGGGCTACAAGGTGTGTGTGCTTCTGTGTGCGGTGACCAGATCACAGGGCAGGCCGGGGCCCTGGTGAGGAGGGCACCAAGTGACATTGCTGTGCTCCCCAGCTGGTGATCTTCACCAACCAGATGGCCATTGGGCGTGGGAAGCTGCCGGCAGAGGAGTTCAAGGCTAAAGTGGAGGCTGTGGTGGAGAAACTGGGGCTCCCCTTTCAGGTGTGGCTGCAGGGGAGTATGAGGGCCATGGAGGTGGGGGGATGGGGACCTAGAGGGAGGGGCAGAGAGGAAGAAACAGAGACCCAGGGAGAAGGTACAAAATCCAGGGGGAGGGGGAGGGTTGGGGACCCTGGGAGCAACCAGAGGCCCTGGGTGGTTCTGCTAACAGAAACCCCGTATAAATGGTAGGTTCCCAGGCACCGGGAGCTCTCTGGGTTGGTGAGGATCGGGGCAGCATTCCTGGCACCCACATGCCCTCGAAGGATTACAGGAATGAGCCCGGGATGGTGTCTGATTTCCGCCTACAGGTGCTGGTGGCCACGCACGCCGGCTTGTACCGGAAGCCGGTGGTTGGCATGTGGGACCATCTGCAGGAGCAGGTGAGCGGTGGCCTCCCCCTGGCTCCCCTCTTCCCTAACTCAGCCCAGGCTCCCCCTGCATGTCTCTGGTGTTTGGCCTCTTCCCTTCTCTCCCTCCCATCTCCTTCCCTGGTCTTTGCCTCCTCTTTTCCTCCTGTCCCCATCTGTGGGTATATGAGGGCGGGGCTCCTGAACCCTGAAGATCTGAGTGGGTGGGCAGCAGATCACACGTTCATGCGTTCTTCTGTGTGTGCATTTGCTCTGAAGCGCGACAGGTTTTTGAGCTGAAGGTCAGTGTACAGAACAGATGTGCTGGGTGCTCGCGTACCCGTAAGGGTGCAGGCTGTGGATGCAGAGACCGGTGTGTGAGCTAGCAGGAGGGGTGAAGCAAGGGATGTCAGGATTTACCTACGGTGGGCAGGTCATGCCTTTCCCAGGTGCCCCCGGAGGTCTGCAGCTGGGGAGAGAGGAAGCCACGTGGGTAGCTAGGAAGAGCGGTTTAGGTCCGGAGTAGCTGCGAGTATAAAGGTCCTGAAGCAGGGCTGTGACTAGTGTGTTCTGTTCCGGGACCATGAGGTCTGGGATGAGGCTGGGGCGTGAGGTCAGAGAGCTGGCAGGTGAGAGACTGAGGGGGGCCTCATGTAAAGGGCTTCCCTTTTACCAGCGCAGGAGCAAAGGGTGCTCAGGAGGGTTGGGAGGGAAGGAAGCTCAGGAAATAGGAACTGGCACCCTCTGGTGGCTGAGTAAGGAACAGATGGGTGAGAGCAGAAGCCCAGAGCCCAGCCGCCTGGATGAACAGTCCAGGATTCAGGTGGTGGCAGTGAAGGAGGGTGGGGTCCTGACACAGGGCACCCTTTAGTATTCTAGGGGAACAGATGCGGGAGTGGCGTCCTCAATGCCCACGGGCTTCTCACTTGTCCCTCCCAGGCCAACGAGGATATGCCCATCTCCATCAGGGACAGTGTCTTCGTGGGAGGTAAGGACCCAGGGCTGGGTTGAGTGTGGATCCCCCAGGGCCAGGGACTTCTGTCCCCAAGGTCGCTGGTGACATGGGGGTGTGTCTCCTGTTTTTCAGATGCAGCTGGGCGCCCAGCCAACTGGGCCCCTGGGCGGAAGAAGAAAGACTTCTCTTGCGCAGACCGTCTGGTGAGGCCCCTGTCCCCTTCTCGCCAGGAGGTGTATCCCCACTTTCTCTGACGTCTGTGCCCCCATCCCCAATCCTCACCCAGTTCGCACTCAACCTTGGCCTGCCCTTCGCCACACCAGAGGAGTTCTTTCTGAATTGGCCCATCGCCAGCTTTGTGCTCCCCACCTTTGATCCGGTGAGGTTCTAGGAACAAGAGTGGGGGGTGCGGGGGATGAGGAGGGGGTCACACTCATTGTGTCCACCTCTCCCAGAGAACCGTCTCCCCCTCGGGGCCGCTCTACCTCCCTGAGTCCAGCTCCCTCTTGAGCTCCGACCCTGAAGTGGTGGTCGCCGTGGGATTTCCTGGGGGTGAGACACCCTGACTCCTGACCTGCAGAGGCCCCAGCCCGGCTCTGGGTGCTCAGGCCCCCCCTGACCCTGACCCTGCCTCTGCTTCACAGCTGGCAAGTCCACCTTCCTCCAGGAGCACCTCGTGTCTGCGGGCTACGTCCACGTGAACAGGGTGAGCCACTGCACCCCCAGGCTGTGGGCAGGGGCCCCGAGGTCCTTCCACCCCTGCCTGCCCCCCCCGCCGACTGTGGGCTCCTCACCAGCTCCCTGCTTCCCCTGCACCTCTGCCATCCTCCCTCCTGCAAGGTCTCCCCACACCCTTGTCCTGCTGTATCCCTGCCCCCCCACTTAGGGTTGCCTCTTGTACCCTAGGACACGCTGGGCTCGTGGCAGCGCTGTGTGACCATGTGTGAGAACGCTCTAAAGCAAAGGAAACGGGTCGTGATTGACAACACCAACCCAGACCCTCTGAGCCGGGCCAGGTACGGGGGGTCCCAGGGTGGCCTCTGGGTAGGGGGAGGGGTGGTCAGGGCCCCTGACCAGCCTGCCACCTTCCCGGCCCCAACAGGTACATTAAGTGTGCCCAAGATGCAGGGGTCCCCTGCCGCTGCTTCCTCTTCACGGCCACCCTGGAGCAGGCTCGCCACAACAACCGGGTGAGCCGGACTGCGCCCCTGCTGTCACGTTCCCCTCCATCCCCCCAGTTCCCAGGCCGCCCCTGTGACCCCGGCTCCCCTGCCTCCCGTAGTTCCGAGAGATGACGGGCTCCTCCCATGCCCCTGTGTCAGACGTGGTCATGTACGGCTACAGGTAAGCAGCCTCCCTGCAGGGAGGCCCCAGGAGGTGGGGGCGGGGGGGGGGCATCAGGGCGCTGGGCCCGGTCTCACCGCCCCCTTGCACCCCCTGGCACCAGAAAGCAGTTCGAGGCTCCGACCCTGGCAGAAGGATTCTCGGCAATCCTGGAGATCCCATTCCGGCTGAATGTGGAGCCCACGCTCGAGCGCCTGTATACCCAGTTCTCGGAGGGCTGAGTGCTCCCCACCAGTCCTTGCCCCTTCCCCTACCTTCACTTCACCCCCAATAAATCCTGTTTTTCTTTACACTTGAGCAGCACTGTGCTGGGGAGGAGGGTGGTCTGCTCAGGACAGGCAGGTCTGGGAGCACGAGGCTGCTGGCCTCCCCACAGAGGGTAGGCTTCTCAGACCCATGGTCGTGGGCATCCTAGACTGGGGAACCCCCAAGGGGGTGGAGGGAGCTCTTCCCTGCCTGCGGCTGTCCAGATACAGAGCCAGCTGAGGCTCAAGCGATGGGACCCTGAAGACAAGTGCTGGACCCCCGTTTGGTGAGAAACTGTATCCTGGACTTGACCTCAGGGGGGTGGCCTGGACGTGGGGAGTGGGGGGGGGGGGGAAGGGGGTCCTGCTACTGTCTGGGCCCCAGCCTGTGTGTGCTGCCAGCCAGGTGCAGCCTGGTGGATCCACAGGGGCAGAGGCAAGCAGACCAGGTCCCAAAACATGGCCGGCCAGCTCCAAGGAGGACAGGCCACTGGCCACGGCTCACCAGGGACTGACCAGCCACTGAGGGCAGCTCCATGAAGTACGCGGCTCCATCCTGGCTCGGGTGACTGATGTCAGAGGTGGCCTCCCTCGGAAATCCGTGAGAAACGCACATTCCCAGCCCCCCGCAACTGAAAGACTCAAACCTGGGGATGGGCTGGGCTTGACCCCCCACCCAACTCCCGAGGCATCTGGACACAGAGCCTGGTAGCCAGTGGGCTTTTAAAAGACTTTATTGGGGGCACGTACAGGGTTGGGGACCGTCCTTGGAGACCTCTCCGGCCACGGTCCTCCATCTCGCTGGGCAGCTGCCATCCCCAGGGGCCTCTGCTCAGAGACATCTGACCTGCGGGCAGGAGGAGCGTGGGAGGGGCTGGCCCGGGCACCCCACGGCTTACGGCTGTGAAACTGCAGCTCCATCACATCCTGGGACCAGCGGGATTGAACCTGCCTCTCTGCTCTGGTCTCAAGGCCAGGGAGGGCCCCACTCTGGCTTCCTAAACTCCCCCAGAGTTTGAACTTCCTATACCCCCCCAGAGCTGAGTGCCACTCACCAGTTTCAGCAGGGGCCTCGTCTGTGACTCCTGGAGGGGCCCAGCCTGGGAGTGGCCACTACCCCCCCATCTGCAGGGAGGAAGGCAGGGAGGCAGTGTCAGAAGCAGGGACGGTGCTGGGGGGCAGGGGAGGTGGGGGGCTGGGGGGCAGGGAGCCTGGCCTCACCCCGCGCTGCTGCTGCTCCTGCTCCAGGTTCCGCTGCAGGACCTGCTGCTGGTTGGCGATGACGCGCCGGATGCCGTTGACGAAGTTGCTCTGGTCGTGGGGGATGAGGCCGATGAAGATCTTTTTCTCCGACGAGTACAGCAGCATGAGCACGCGCACCTCGCACGACGCCTTGTAGGAGAAGTGCACGCAGCCGGCCTGGGGGGCGCAGCAGGGTATGGGCGTCTCGCCAGGCACGGACACTCCCACCCACACAGGCCGCCTTGTGCCAAAGCATCCTGATGGCTATTCTCACAGCCCTGGTGTCATTCCCACTCGGGGACTCACGGACTCTGCATCAAGGGGCCATGAAGTTGGCAGTGCCCATGGTCAAGCACCCCACTGGCAGCAAGCGCATAGGGTGGCCTTGACCTTGACGGACAGCCACCACATGAGATGCACAGGCCCTGCCAGCCCCCCGAAGCCCAACCCTACAGTCCCCCACATGCAGCCCCAGAGTGGCCAAAGCCCCGTGAGCCCTCCACAGGCAGGGACACAGCCAACCGTGGCCACCGCATTGCCAGCTTGGGGAGCGGACCAAGGGCTCCAGCTGTTACACCGACCCCTGCTCCTCCTGGCCCGGGGTCCCCACCCCCACCTCGCAGGTGATCAAATGGAGCCAGAGGGTTCACAGGCCCCTGGCGCCCCTTCGGGGGACAGCTGCAGCAGCGGTGGCCGGTGGAAGCCCTTCCTGAGTGCACCGACCAGAGCCCGCAGCAGAGCATGAGGGTCAAAAGAAGGCAAACTCTTGAATGTGGAAGAAACCCACAGCTGGCTGGCAGAGACCCTCATCCAGCGGCGATCCGTTCAGCTGTGGGACAGACGCTGGCCAGGTGCAGCAACACCCATAAGAACGCAGTGACCGCGGCACTTTCCTTAGCCCTGGAGGATACCTGCCTCCCCTCGCTGCTGGAGAAAGTGAGGCCAAGGCCCACTGGCAGAGAACCCAGTGCTCTGAGGGCCCCGGCTGGAAGCAGACAGACCTCCCTGCCTGGCAAGGGGTCTGGGGGAGCCTCGAGTTTTCACTAATAAACCTGCAGGCCAGTGGCTCCCTATCCCCAGGGAGAGCAGGAACCTGGGAGTACCGGGTCTATGCTCTGTGGTATTGCCCTTCCACGCTCTGAGTGAACCCGGGGCCTGCCTCTGGGCCTCAGTTTCCCCATCTGTAAAGTAGGGTCAGGACCGCAGAGCCCCAGGGAAGTCCATGGACTAGGAGCCAGCACGCGTCCAGACACAAGGCCAGCCTACGGCCACCAGGGCCACCATGATGCCCCCCGCAGCTGGTGTGGAGAAACGATCCCTGTCGCTCATCTCCTGGCCCCGCAGCCCCGCGCCACACTCACGAAGCCATTGTCCATGATCCGACACAGGCTCTTCAGCGTCTCCAGGTCCTTCGTGAAGTGGAACTGCACCAGGCGTGAGTTCCGGAACAGCGGCACCAGGGTGGTCTGCGGGCCAGCCAGGGCAGCTCCGTGACCCGGAAGCCCTGCCTCTGTGCGGTCCACACACTGTGGCGGCATTGACTTACAACCTCAGATGGGTCCTATGTGGACCCCCAACCCCAGCCACTATCTGCGTCCATCTGCCTGTGCTCGTCACGGTGGCCAGCCTCCGTGCACTTGCACTTTGGAATGTTCTCTGTCTGGCAACCCCAGGGTCCCCTCCCTGGGGAAGGACCGTGGCCAGCCTGAGGACCCCTGCTTCATACTCACCAGTAGCTGCTGCGGGATGAGCTGCATGTACAACTTCCTCGGCCACTGCTCGGTCCTCCTGTGGGGGGCCCCAAGGGGATGAGGGTCAGGAAGCTGGGTCTCACCAGGACCCTGCCTTGGCCTCCCGGCCCCCCCTGCCCCCCACTCACAGGATCTCCCCTTGGTTCACGTAGACGTGCGAGGGCAGCCACCGCTTGGACCGACTGTTGGGCTCAGGCCTGGGCTTTTGGGGAGAGGACAGAGGGTGACATCAGGAGTGGGGAGGCACCCCAGTCCGGAAGGACGCACTGGTCTCGAGGTCACCCAGGACCCCCCACCCCAGACTCACCTCCTGCCACTCCATGACACCGCTCCATGCCAGGAACTTATTGTTGACGATCTGAACCGGACCTGCGACACCGCCAGGGCCCACGGCCTGTGGAAGCAGAAAAGGGGGCCTGGTAACCAGAAGCACCCCAGAGGAGGCCTCTGGGCAGCCTCCCAGCCGTCCAGGAGCCTCACTCCAGCTTCCTTCCTGGCTCCTCAGCCTCCAGGCTGTTGGCAGCCCCATAGGACTCCCCGGTGCTAGCCCTGCCATCCGCCTGCTCACAGACCTCCCACGACTCCTGAACGCCCTGGAACCAGTCTCTGATGCTCAACCTGGGGTACCAAGCCTACAGGTCGGCCTCTAAGAACTAAACAGCCCTATAATTTGCTGCACAGCCAGAACACAAGGAGCAAGACAGATATTATTCACAAGCAACTTGTAAGGGATGAGCCAGGACACACATCACCCTCTAGAGCCTTCCAGCCACATGTAGCACTCCCTGCTAGCCTGCCTGTGCCCCGCTCGAGGCGGGTGTCCCTCCTGGCAGGAGCTGCCCCCATCAGGCCCCATGCTCTCGAGGCCTCACCGACCCAGCCTCACCAACCCGCTCGCTGCCTGGGGACCTGAGGGCTGGCCTGGGCGCCACGGCACACCTGTTTGCGCGTGGTGATGACCTGCCGGATGGCGTTGACGAAGCCGCTCTGGTCGTAGGGGATGAGGCCCATGAAGATCTTCTTCTTGGATGAGTACAGCAGCATAAGCACGCGCACCTCGCAGGGGGAGATGTGGGGGAAGAGCATACACCCCGCCTGGGGGAGGGGAGCAGGAGATCAGGGGCCCTGGGGCAGCCCAAGGGGCCAGATGCCCCTCCGAGCATGTGCTTCGGTGTCTCCCCCACCTGGTGAATCTGGGGTTGGGGTTCCATCTCCCACTCAAATCCCCCTCTTAATGCCAGTCCCATCCCTTAGAGCAGGACCCGCCTTTGCCAGCAGGGCCAGAACAGCCTCCAAGAAGGCCCTAAGCACAAACCCAGCTCTGCTTGTTCCCAGCTTTGTCACCTGACGCCAATCACCTCGTGTTCCTGGACCTCAGTTTTCCCATCTGTAAAATGGCCTCACAGTAGCCTCCACAGTCCACGCCACATAAACATTTGTCACATGAGATCCTAGTGCCTCCTCGGTGGGACTTGGGAAACCAGGAGTCCGACAGAGCCCTCGGTGGCGGCTGTCAGGACCGAAGGGGCATGCACTTCAGAGAATTCCCCAGGCTGTCCGGCCGTCTCTTGTTGCGTAGGGGCCACCTGCTCAGGGAACTTGTCCCCCGCACCTTCTGGACCTGTGTGCAGTGGGTCCTCCCAGAACTACTAGTAGGACCAGACATGGGAGGCCGGGGGCACAGGAAGTGTGCAGTCAATGGCCTTCCCTACAGCCTGAGGGCCTTGCTGGCCACGCACAGAGCAGGCCCTCCACAAAGTGGTGAATTAAGGGGACCAGTCTCTTCCCCAAGAGTCAACACTGCACCAGTCTGTCCAGCCCCTGATGGAACAGGAACTGCCTGGACACAGAGGGTCATGACAGGACCTGAAGACAGGACGGGGCTGGAGAGGTGCTGGTCCCAAAAGGGACCAGGGACTGGAGGGGACCCCAGAGCTCAGCCCCATGGTGTCCTGGGCAACCTACTCTCCTTGCATGTATCCCGTACTGGCACCTGTCCCCTTCCACAACTGAACCACTCTGCCGAAACCAGGGGCAGATGAGATGAGGCCCAGACCCCAGGGCCTGCAGAGACCAGACTGAGATTGACTTCCTGATGGCCCAGCACCATGGTCTCCCCAGCTCACGGCCAGCGGGCCCTTGCCACCCACGCAAATCACTGCCCCAAGCACTGTGCACAGACTTACTCCTCATAACAGCCCCACAGAAGGAACCCAGGCACTAGCCCTGTTTGCCAGAGGAGGAAGGAGCCTCCGCACAGAACAATCCGCCCCATACCGCAGCCCCCAGCCGCCCCAGCCAGGGTGGTCCCGCAGATGCTGCTCTACCTGAGACCCCCCCACTTCCAGAGGGACGAGATGCCACGGAGAGAGCGTGCCCTCCAGGCCCCCGCCTCCCGCTGTGCCAGGTCCTCATGCACTCAGGAGGGGCCCCAACCCCCTACTCACGAAGCCATTGCCCATCACGCGGCAAAGCCCCTTGAGGGAGTCGCAGTCTCTGTTGGTGAAGTGGAACTGCGCCAGCTGGGAGTTGCGGAACAGGGGGCCCAGGGTGGTCTGTAGGCAACAAGGGGACCTCTGGGTCACTGCAGGGGGTGGGGGGAGCAGGGGGTTGCCGGGGGGGGGGGGGCTGTAGGGGACCGGAGGCAGGTCTTACCAGCAGCTGCTGCGGGATGAGCTGCATGATCAGCTTCTGGGGCCACTGGTCAGTCTCCCTGCGGGGGGCAGAGAGTCAGGGGAGCCCCCACCCCGGCCGCCTGCCTGCCGCCCCCACCCTGACACCCGTATGCCCGCCTCTACTCACAGGTTCTCGCCCTGGTTCACGTAGGCCTGGCAAGGGAGGGCCCGCTTCAGTTTCGCAGTGGAGTCTGAGTAGGGTCGGCGCTTCTGTCGTGGGAGCAGGAGGGGTCACTGGACACAACCCAGATGCCCCAGCCTGCCCCACCCACAGAGGCCAGCCCTCAGCCCCTGCGGGGACTCACAGGAGACCGGCCACAGCTCACCTCCTGCCACTCGAGGACGCCGCTCCAGGCCAGCAGCTTGTTGCTGAGCCGGTGCTCACCTACAGCCAGGCCCCCGAGGGCAAGACCAGGTGAGGAAGGCCCAATGGGACCCAAGGCGCCGAACACCCGAGCACCTTGCTGCAGCACAGGGGAGCAAGGAAACTGAGGCTGAGGGACCCATAGGCAGGCTATCCCCCACCAACATACCTCACAACGTTCAGACCCAAATCCCCTGCTTGGCAACTCCCAGAACCACATCCAAACCCCGTTCCCAGGGGTCAAGACCCCAAGCAGCTGACCTCCACGTGCTTTTCCTAACGCTACTCCAGAACCCGAGCCCCCAAGACCCTCCTTGGCACCTCCACACTGGTCTGCATCCTCCTCCAGACTTCGCTCCAGCTGTGCACTCGGCCTTGAACACCCTCCCACCCCCTTCAGGAGATGTCATCCACTCGAGCCCCTGGCCTAAGCCAATTCTTAGTCCCTCTGTCCCGATCCAACTCAGAGAACAACGCTCTGGGGGCCCAAGGCCTCCTCGGAGTCCCCACCACACAAAGGCCAGCCTGCACCGCGGCTAGCTGCCTGGCGCACTGGTTTGCAACGACGCAACCCCCTCCCCCCTCAAAATTCTCCCAAAGCTCTGCGGTGGCCCTCAAGCCAAGTCCGGACCCTCCCCCTCTAGCTCCCGCCAAGCCTTTCAGGGGGTCACAGGCCCTCCTGCCCTGCAGACTCCATGCTGCAACCACACCAGGCTGACCTCAGGGGGGAGGAGATAAAGCACACAGAGCCATCCAGGGAGGCGGGGACACTTCTGGAAGAGGCAGTGTACCACCACCTGGAGGGTCTCAAACATCTCGAGAGCATTTGCCGAACACCAGAAGAACGTTCCAGCAATAAAGCCAAAGAAAGCTCCACATTCTACTCTTCCCAGGGCACTCTACCAGCTATCTTTTTTTTTTTTTTTTTTGTAAACTAAAAACATCTCAAAGCAAACAAGGGAAGGCTCTGGAACAGGCTGGCAGCAAGCAAGCCCCGAAAACCTCCCTCGTAAATGCCTCCAAGCAGCAAAAGAAGTAACAATTGTTACTTTTCATGGTACTACTGATGGACACCCTCCGCATTTCCTACAAAGCACACAGATGTCTCCAGTCCCAGAAGGACAGGCAGGAAAAGTATTTCATGGGGGCTTCAAAAGTAAACAGAAAAACCTGAGCCAGCATGACCTTGATCCGGGAAGGTGATACAGGAATTTGGGCAAGGGTATCAAGCTAGGAAGAAAACCAGAGAGCATCCCGCTGTAGGAACGTGCTGGTGTGTGTCCCGGGCCAGGTGGCGTCTGAGATGCAGGACAGGTGCTGAAGCCCTGGGTTTGCAGGTGCCACAGGTGGGGTAGAGAGAGTCTAACAACAGCTGCTCAGAGCACAGAGCCGAAAGGCCTTTGCGGATCCTGGCAAATGCGCTCAAGGACCCAGGGCCGAGTAAACTGCAGGCGCAAGTGTTTAAAGTCGGCTTTGTCTGGGAGGGTGAGCTGACCCCGCAGCACCTGAAAAATGTTTTGGTCTAGGACGTACACACCAGGAACACTTACCCAAAAGCTCAGGTCTACTTGCAACAAGCAGGGGAGCCCATCAAAGTGGAGGACAGTAAGGGGCTAGGCTTAACTGCAATCCCAGAGCAACTCTCCCAGCTGGGCAAGTGTGTGCAAAATTTGCCTTTGCCTCTGATATGTAAATTGTTTACATGGAAGCCTGTTTCCTACTCCGGAGATCGAAAGCCTTACCATGCACATTTCAAGATCCCAGAAACGCTCCTGACAACTAAATGAGACTGCTGAACTCGGGGGCGAGCCAGTGAAGGGAAGGGATATGTTTAAGTTGTGGGAGGTGTTCAAGACTTGATATCTACATTGAAGATCCCAGGAAGCCTCTTTAAGGCTCGTGTGGGGCCGCCACAGCGACCTGTCATGCACAACGACGGGGCAGTGGAGGGAAGCAGCGAACTCCAGAGCCAGCCTAGGGCAAAACGCACATCTGGGCGTGCGTTTCACGCCAGGATGTGCAGTTTTACTATTATTCCAAGTACGCCTGAACATTTTTGCGTACGTAATTTGGGTCTGGGGAAGCGTGTGTAGTTAATGTACTTGCAAAGCCAGATGTTTATGTTGGGGCTTGCTGCACTCCGTAAGGGCATCCCTTATCTGGGCGGCCGTGCAAACCCTGGGCGCACACGCCACGGGCTCCGTGCGGACCCGCGCGGGCCCGGAGATGAACACCCCCAAGTACAACACCTGGGCATGCGAGTTTAAGACGCGGACCCCACTCACCGCGGCCCCTCAGACCCCCCCACCATTTCCAGATTTCCTGCCCGAAGAGAGACCCAACTTTCCAATTAGAAAAACAAGCGTGCACGCCGCTCGCCCGCCCCCCACCCCGCGTTTAAATCGGGACGCGGAGTCAGCAGTAATTTGAGCCCTCCCCGCCCCCGTACCCCACCCCCGCCACCCCAGCCCAAACGCGCAACAAAGGGGAGAGCCCGGCGCGTACCACCCGGGGGGTTCCACGGGGGAACTCGATCCCACTCGGGACCACCCCTAGGGCCACCCGGAGACCCCAGAAAGGAGGGGACCGCGGACAAAGACCCGAGCCCGGGGGAGGGGCCGGCGGGGGCGGGGCCGTGGAAGGCTCTGGAAAAAAGGCGGGGGGCTCACCATGGGAGGGGCCGAGCGGGCCCGGATCCGCGGCGGCTGCGGGCCGCGAGGGCTGGCCGGCCAGGAGCGCGAGCGGGCAGCGCGCACTGTGAGGGGCCGCGGAGGGCGACCGCGACCCCCGAGGGGGCCCCCAGCGCCGGAGCGGTGCGGAGCGCGGCGCGGACGGACCATGGCGGGCACGGGCCGAGTGGGCTGGGGGTTGCCACGGGCCACACGGGGGGCTGCAGGCTCCACGGACTGAGGGGCGCGGGCGCGCGGCTTCGGGGGAGACGGGCAGGGCTGTACCAAGCGCAGGGGACGCGCCGCCGAAGAGGGGTCGCCGCGGCCAAACCACTGCGGCGAGCGGGGGAGCGCGGCGCGTACCAAGAGCGTCCGCGAGGGGGCGTGGCCGGGCTGTACCAAAACAGGGCCGGGGGAGCCTCAGGAAACGGAGAGGGTGTGTGGGGCGGGGAACACGGCCATTGGAACATACTCTGGGCGGCTCGAGCTACAGGGGGAGGAACTGAGGGGACTTGCGCGCAGCAGCTTCAGGGGGGTGTGGCGGGAGAGGCCATACCGAAGGGTGCGGGGGGATTGGTGAACGTAGAAGACGATACCAAGTTGGCTACGGGCTGGGAAGATAGAACACCGAGAGACCCTACCTTGAGAGCGGGACCCGCAGAGCCGGGAGACTACACCAACGGACCTCAGAAAGAGGAGGAATAAGGAATAGGGGTCTGGGAGTAAAGGAGCCTACCTAGAAGTTTGGGGATACAGATCGTACTTTGCACCAGAGGAGGACTTAGTGTTTGGACGCCGTGACGTGGCTAGGTGGACCGGAGACCACAAATCCCAGCGGCCCTTGCGCGGCATGGGCGGGGCCAGGCATCCCAAGGCAGCCGCCAGTCATTGCTGTGTGCCCGTTGGCGCCTGTACCCCAGGCCCCGCCCGCCGGACAAGGTACCTCCTCCCGCTTCCTGACGCCGGCTTCTTGAGGCGGTTCATTGATTTACTCATTCACTCAACTGTTGCATGCCTGCGTATTCACTTACTAGAAGTTGTATAACATTTCTTGCTTAAATTTGCTTGTTTGAATCGTGGACAGTGAGTAACCGTGAAGTGGTTATGAGGATTAAATGAGTTAAAGTAGTAGGATTGGTACTCAGCATGGTAACGACTTAAATGTTAACTTTTTCTTTTCTATTTAAAGACTTTGTTAGAGAGACACAACGAGAGAGGGAACACAAGCAGGAGGAGCGGGAGAGGGAGAAGCAGGCTTCCCACTAAGCAGGGAGCCCGATGTGGGGCTCGATCCTAGGACCCTGGATTCAGGACCTGAGTCCAAGCCAGACGCTTAACGACTGAGCCTCCCAGGCGCCCGTTAAATGTTAACTTTTTCTTTTCTTTTCTTTTAAATATTTTAACAGACAGAGGTCACAAGTATGCAGGGAGGCAGGCGCGGGGGGAGGGGTACAGGCTCCCCGCAGAGATTCCCAGGACCCTTGATCCCAGGTCCTCCATCCCAGGACCCCAAGATCATGACCTGAGCTGAAGGCAGAGGCCCAACCCACTAAGCCACCCAGGCGCCCCTAACTTTTTCTTTAAACAACAACAACAACAAAGTCATTGTGATAAACACCAGGTGATTAAAATAAAAACTTCTAAAAATCATTATTAGTACTATTATTTCCATTCTCTGTGGGCAGTGAGTATACCGTGATGACCAAAAGAGACTGGGTCCCTCAAGGAGCCCAAGATCCACTGGAGAAGACAAATAATCACACTTTGGGATAAGTGTTACAAATAGTGCAAATACATAGGAGGAGGGCATGGTGGCCATGAGGAGTCAAGGAAGTGACCTTTAGGCAGCCTGTGATTCTATTTGGGCTGGAAGAGTCCTACGATGATGGAAGAGCAAGGGCACAAATCCTGAGAGTGGAAAGAGAGTAAGGGAAGTGAGCATGGCTGGAGTGGATTGAGGGTAGAGGAGAGTGGGAGATATGGGGAGGTGCCAGGCAGGGCCCATAAGCAGAGTCCTATGGCCTTAGGTTGGAATTTGAATTTTAATCTCTTTGCTGGAGAACCTTCGGAAGGTTTTCAACAAGGGAGTGGGATAGACTCACTTGTTCTTAAACAGATCGTTCATAGAATGCACAGAAACATGCACACAGTATCTCTGCAAGTCTACGGAAACAGGTGGGACCCACAGTTGCCTCTGAGGAGAGAAGGCAGCAGACTGAGGGAATGGGGTCACCAGCATGGAAAGGAACTCAATTTACTCTCTCGGACTATTTGGAATTTTCTCCGTATGCAAACGTTGCCTACTGAAAAATAATCTTTGAAATACATCTTTTCTAAAGGATTCCCCTGGCTGCGATGTTGAAAATCAGATGGAAGGGGAGGAATGAAAGAAGGGTAGAGAGAAGACTGTGCCAATAATCCAGACAGGAGGCACAAGACGGGATGGACGGCAGGCAGGGTGGCCACAGTGGAGGTGATCATTTGCACAATTCAAGAGGGAGCCCAAAGGACTTGTGTAGAGAGCGAGAGAAAGAGGAAGGAAGGATGAGGCCAAGGTGTTTGCCTATTACAGGCTATCAGGGAGCTGACTCTGGGGGCAGGTGGAAATCCCTTCTTCTGTGATATGTCAATTTTGAGATGTTGACTAAGCAATGTGGATAGGAGAGGCTGGAGATGCAACTTCAGGAGTCTTCCATCTCCAGTCAAGGAGACACTGAGTCTACAAAGAGTAGGTTTGTAGACAGGGACCAGGTTACGCCATCCCTTTAGCGGTGAGAGCCCTGAGAACAACTAGCAAATGAGAAGGAGGGGTGGCCCGTGAAACAGGTGAACCTCCGAGCCACAATGTATTTCCAGTCCTTGTTTGCCTCACCCACAAAGCCGCCTGCCCAGGCTTGAGTTCCAAATCCGACTTGGATTGTGACCAAATGGAGTCTGTGTGCTCTGGACCCAGACCACAAGTTAGATACCAGCAGTTACCTCCAGACCCCTGACAATCACCCATGTCAGAACAACGGACCACCTGCAGCAGCAAGGAAACAGAACCATGGGGACAGAAGCATCCTTAATTTCCCTAAGTCCTCATTTCTCACCATTCTCTTTGGTCCAGGATTTCACAATCTCTTGCCTAGATAACACCCTCCTAACTCTTGCCACCATGTCTCTCCCTTCACTAATCAAAATACTCCAGTGGCTTCCCAATCCCCTTAGAATTTGACACAAACTTCCCCTAATGCTTGTGTGGGACCCCTGCTGCTCTATCCAGACCCATCTCTTCCACATCCTTCCTGCTCTCCATCATCCTTCAGCTCCCATCAGGACACACATGTGGATAGGAATTTCCAGGATCATCTAAGCAGAGAAAGTTGTGCCAGGATACACTCCAGTGAGAGCAAAATGAAAACATCCCAGAATGCAAAATAAAAATGTAGGCCGGGGGCGCCTGGGTGCCTCAGTGGGTTAAGCCGCTGCCTTCGGCTCAGGTCATGATCTCAGGGTCCTGGGATCGAGTCCCGCTCTCTGCTCAGCAGGGAGCCAGCTTCCTCCTCTCTCTCTCTGCCTGCCTCTCTGCCTACTTGTGATCTCTCTCTGTCAAATAAATAAATAAAACCTTTTAAAAACAAATGTAGGCCGGAATTCTAACAGCCCTCTGAGCCAACCGGCTTACCCAGTGTGCCAGTCTGAAAGACGGCTGCCCATTTCATCTGTGGAACCTGCTGCCCAGGCTGGCAGGCTGATATGACTAAGCCATTCTGCTCACATCTGTGGTGCTGTACGCTTCCTGCAAAGTAGCGGTTTGTTACCAAACCTGTTTATGCCAGTTGCTTTAAGTTAATAACTTAATCCTATCAAGCCACTGAAATATTAATTCAAGAGAGTTGTTTATATGGTAAGCAGGTTGCCTGCATTGGAGAAATAAAAGTGAGTTACTTAAAAAGAAAAATGACAAAAGAGGGGCGCTGGGGTGGCTCAGTTGGTTGAGCATCTGACTCTTTTTTTTTTTTTTTAAAGATTTTATTTATTTATTTGACAGAGAGAAATCACAAGTAGTCGGAGAGGCAGGCAGAGAGGGAAGCAGGCTCCCTGCTGAGCAGAGCGCCCGATGCGGGACTTGATCCCAGGACCCTGAGATCGTGACCTGAGCCGAAGGCAGCGGCTTAACCCACTGAGCCACCCAGGCGCCCCGAGCATCTGACTCTTGATTTAGATTCAGGTCATGATCTCACGGGTCACAGGATTGAGCCCCAGGTCAGGTTCTAAGCTCAGCGGGGAGTCTGCTTGAGATTCTCTCTCCCTCTGCCCCTCCTCCACTTCCAGCAGGATTTATTGACTTTAGAGAGAGACTGAGAACTTGTGAGACCCAGTGGCAGGAGGGGCAAAATTCAAGCTGGGATGCTTAACCAACTGAGCCCCACCAGGCACACCAATTAATAAATCTTTAAAAAAGAAAGAAAGAAAAGATAAAGACAGAACACTGGAAATGATAAATGACTTGTGCTTTGTGGATGTAGTTTATACAGCATTATGATGTTGTATGATAAATGGGAGAGAAAGACTTAAAAGAAAAGGTCCTGGTCCTACATAAAGAGAAGAGATGAATGTTTAAATGCTCTTGGTTAAAACAAAATATTTAAAGTGTTTCGATGCTCATGAGTGCTATCTGCCGTACATTTCTAACACCACTTTGCCCAGCAATGAAAAGGACTGCACTTCCAGACCCCATTATGGTCCAGTAGGGCCATGTGATTAATTCTGGCCAGTGACATATGAGCAAAGTGACATGTGAATTCAGTCTGGAGCATTTAATTACTAGTGCGAGACCAGAGCCCTCTGCGCATTTCCCGTGCTGCCGGCAATATTTAAGATCTATCGGCAGCAGCTCCAAGCTGACCCTCTATGCAGCAGGAGGGAGGAAACCCACCTTTGCTATTTCAAGTCCCCGCAGTTTAGAAGTTGCTATTGTAGCCCATCCCAGCCTACCCTGACGTAGACATGTCTTTTCCAAATAACCCTGTTTAACCAAGCTGACTGAATTTATTAGAAGGGCAAACTGGGAGTACATACAGGTTGGATGTAGACAAGAACACAAAGGCAACACAGACAAATAAGAATGCTTTACATGACAAAATGGGAGTAAAGAGATCTCTGTCTTGTAGATTTTTTGGTTTTTGGTTCCACAATTAAAAAATAATGGTTTAAAAAAAACAAACAAATCTATCTGGAGATGCCTGGGTGGCTCAGTCGGTTGAGTGTCTGTCTTTATCTCAGGTCATGATCTCAGGGTCCTGGGATGGAGCCCCAGGTCAGGCTCTCTGATCTCTGTCCACTTCTCCCTCTCCCTCTGCCCCTCCCCCACTGTGCTCATTCTCTCCCTTCCTCCTCCCCAGCACTCTCTCTCTGAAATAAAATTAAATAAATCTTTTAAAAAAACAAACCATCTGCCTGATCCGTGCTCTCCAGGCTCTATATATTCTTCCTTGAACTTTCTCATCGTGATTTGTAATTGTCCGTGGCTCCCACATTAGCCTGTGAGCTTTGTAAGGACAAGGACCAGGTCTAGCTTGTTCATAGTGATGTCCCAAAAGGGCAGCACGGAGCACTCTAGGTCCGAGTGCACATCCCCCTCGAATGCCCTCCATACCTCTCCAGAAGTGGTGTGATGTGTACAACACCCCGTTTCCCCTTCCAGGGCACACCAGAACACCACCTGTCCCAGTTTCCCCTAGAGGAGACTGGGAGGATTTCGTTCTCACCAGGGAGAGCAAAAGCACAGGCATCCTGATGTCAGGAGCATCCCTTCTGGTCCTAGGCAGGTACAAGTCTCGTGCACTCTCATGCCCACGCTCTGTTCCCAGCTGGAGACCAAAGACCCCACAAGGAAGGGGTTGGTTATTGAACCAAAGCAGCGGGACTCCTGAGTTCCTACTGGAGGACAGCCATCAGGGGGAACAGCCTGACCCACATTAGACTCTGGGGGGAAGTTACTAAATTCTCACAACGGCCCTTCAAGGTCACTCTCTTAGAGCCTCCCCTGACAGATAGGAAAGACTGTCTGAAAGGTGAGGCACCTGGCCGCTTCCTGCCAAATACGGAGGGCATGACCACGCCCATCTTTCCAAGGTGGCATTCCCAGCCCCTGGCAAGCATCCAATCAATATTTTTCAAACAAATGAATTGCATATTTACCACCTTCAGGGTCCACTGGGCCTCTGAAGCTGCCTCCTGATATCCTAGTGAGGTCCTCAAGGTTCTCAGTAATAACCTGGCAGGTCGTCAGCCAGTCCGGATCACTTCATTTGAAAAAGGGTCACTCTTGGGAAAGCAGTAATAAAGGTATTTCCTAAACACTATGTTTAGCGTTTCCCTTTTAAACTCCGGCCATGAGGATGGCAGTTTTATCATCTTCCTTCTACAGGTAGGGAGGCAAGAGCCTGAGGTCACAGCCAAGGATAGGCTGAGGGGAGTCTCGAGCCCAGGTTCCTGATTAACTTCAGAAGCCCGTGACCTGCATCTGATGGAAAAAAATGAGGGGCATCAGGAGCAAACGCCTCGCTTTCTTGTCCCTCGTTCCCGAGGCACACCATGACTATCAAGTCAAGACGGGACCTTCCGGTCCCTGTCACAGCACTTCTCACAGCTGCCCCCAGCACACTGTTCCAAACGCTCCAGAGGTGTTCCTGCTCGAATGGAGATGACCGTGTCCCGCCGTGCCTCTATGCATGCAGGGAGATGCACACCCACAAACTAGTGAGAAACCAGATGGTTTGGGGAGGGGCAATTGGTAGTTCTGTCTCAATTTAAAATGGGCACCCACAAAGGTCAGAAGCACCCCATCTGGCCCATAATAGGGGCTTTAAGAAATGGAGGCATTCACACTGGGAATATTTTGCAGCCATGAGAAAGGACAGAGGGCTTTTCGCCCTGGTATAAATGACAAGATACGTTGACCCATGAAAAAAGCAACCCACTGAGAAAAGCTGACTCTAAGTGGTCGAGATCTGCTGTATAACACAGTGCTGACAGTTTGCAATCCTCCACTGTGAGCCGAATCTAAAGAGGGTAGATCTCAGGTTTGTGCTCTTACCCGCCCCCTCTAGAAATCCAAAAGGACACAAGGAAAGCTTGTAGGTGACAGACGTCTACCCGGATCGCAGGAATCACTTCACAGGTGTATGTAGATGTCCAAATTCATCACGGTGTGCACATTACATACGTGCACACATATAATTACAATTAGCCCTCAATAAAGCTGTTTTAAAAATATAAACTAGTCTGCAGAGCCAGAAAACGAGTATGTCTCTGTCTGCTTCCACCAGCTTGTACGAAGCTCTGAAAGGACACATAAGAAAGTTGGTAATTGAGGGGCACCAGGCTGGCTCGGTTGGTAGACCATGTGACTCTTTTTTTTTTTTTTTTTTTTTTTTTTTTTTTTTATTTAAAGATTTTATTTATTTATTTGACAGAGAGAGATCACAAGTAGACAGAGAGGCAGGCAGAGAGAGAGAGAGAGGAGGAAGCAGGCTCCCTGCTGAGCAAAGAGCCCGATGTGGGGCTCGATCCCAGGACCCTGAGATCATGACCTGAGCCGAAGGCAGCGGCTTAACCCACTGAGCCACCCAGGCGCCCCTGTAGACCATGTGACTCTTAATCTCAGGGTCATGAGTTCAAGCCCCTTGTTGGGTGTGGAGCCTACTTAAAACTAAAACGAACAAACAACAACAACAACAAAAAACAGTAGAAAATTGGTAACTGTTTTCCAGAGGGAACTAGGAGACTAGGCATCAGGTTGATGCCTCTTAAACTGTGAACCACATGTTTTTTTTATAAATACAAAAAATAAATTCATGGGGCACCTGGGTGGCTCAGTCAGTTAAGCATCTGCCTCTGGCTCAGGTCATGACCCTTGAGCCCTGGGATGGAGGTCCGTGGGGCTCCCTGTTCAGCGGGAGTCTGCTTCTCCCTCCCCCTGCTCCTTCTCTCTCTCTCGATCACTCTCTCTCAAATAAAATCTTTTAACAAATAAAAATAAATTCAATTTTTAAAGAGTCAACTAAATCCAAACAAAATTGGCACACTCTTCGATCTTGAAATTTTGCTCTTAAGACTGAATCCCACAGGAATGCCTGCACAAGCGAGCAGAAACGTATGTAAAAATCCCTACACGCTCCATCTCAGCAGCATTTCTGGTTACGTGAAAACCTGCACAGCTAACCAACCGTCACGCATGGTGTGGCAAAGCGCTTCTAACATGGCTCCTGCGAACCCAACACCTCCTGGTATTACACACCCTTCATTACGCCTCAGCTTCAGTGTGCATGCAGCCAACTGAGTTGTTGTAATGCACAAAATATGGCCCAAGCAATGGGATATCCCTTCTGTGACTGTGCTACAAAGAGACTCTGGCTTCCATCTTGGCTGCCCCTCACTTCCGGAGCAGCCAGCCGCCATGCTGTGAGCTGCACTATGTGGGGGCCTATGTGGTCAAAAACAGACGGAGACTTCCGGTCAATGGCAAGGAACTGACACGCTCGGTCCAGTCGCCTCTGAGGGACTGAAACCCACCAGCAAGCCATGAATGGGCTCGGGATGAGCCTTCTGCCATTTGAGCCTTCAGAGGAGACTGCAGCCCGGACAGACCTTGAGCTGGAGGCATGATCTTGGCTGTGCCTGGACTCCTGACCCAGAGCAACCGTGTGACAAATGCTTGCTGCCTGTGTAAGTGACTGGTGGGGTCTGTTCCACGCCAACAACTTCTACAGGCTGGACTCCGTGTGGAATTGGAATGGGGCCATTTAATGGGGCCATGTGCAAAGACACAGACAGGGGCCATGACTTAAGTGGGGGGGGGGACAAAATAAACTGACCCCATTTATATGAGAAACACTGGAGCTTATAAATGTCTCAACAACCAAATACACAGAAACCCAAGCACCAAATGATGCATCTGCCTCTGGGACAGAAAGTGGTTCCGTGTGGCTGCATCTGGGCTGAGGGGAGAAAAGAGGCACAAAAGGGACCTTTTTATTCTATACACTTCGGTGCCTTTTTCTCTTTGTGAAACTGTAATCACGTGTATAACTCAATACACGTTTAAGGTTAATTTAAAAACAAGAACCCAAAACAGTGGAAAAATATGTGTTTTGTGTACCTTGAGCCAATATACCCTTTCTAGAAGGTCTTGTTTTCTCAGTTTTTCTCCATCATCAGCATCAGATGGGCATTTTCTCTTACCCAAGACAGGTTCACAATGAACGTGCTGGTGTTTAAGCATTTTTGTCCTAATCTTTTTTTTAATTTCTCCCAGTTACGTCCTGCCACTTTTGCCAGTTGGGAGAATTCTCACGAATTTCCTAGTCTTGCTTCCAGCTCTAGATGTGTGGTCCCACAGCAAACTGATCCAAAATGAAGTTTCCAACAAGTCGCTCACCCAGTGATGACCTTCATGGATGCTCTGGTGACTCCGAACTTACAGGAACAGGTTTACTCACTACTCGTGGCTTCTAGGAGTACGTCTGGCCCGTGAGGACAGCAGGGGCTAAGAGCAGCTCTCCTGTGCAGAGGCCTGTGCTGGGCCTGCCATGTGCTCAGTCCTTTGGGAAAGCTACCACTTGACATTGGGGGAAACTGAGGCTCAGGGAGGCAGAGAGACCAGCCCAAAGCTAGAGCTAATCGGCGCAGCAGCTGGAGTTTAACCCCTGCTGTTCTAAGTTTTTCACTATTTCTTCCACCATTCAAGTGGCTTTAATAGTAGTACCTTGCACTCCGAGAAAACCTTTCCCAGATGTGCTCCTGGTGTTGGCTGGTTCTAAGAGGCACATTAAGCACATAGCCAACCACCTCTACCCAGCAGGACTGGGAAATGTGCAGCTGAGTTCTAGGTGCCTGGACATTTCTTCCCTCTCTAGGCATTCTAGGAACCCCGTGCTTTCTTCTGCCTCGCCTTATGAACATGCACCCGGTTCAGGGCAGTCCCTGAAGGGGACCTGAAGGTCCCTGAGGCTGGTCCCTTTGGTTCATCTACCCAGGTGCTGAGGTCCAGAGGGCCTCACTGGCCACAGATGGACAAACCAGCAACTGGAAACATTTCTTTTTAATCAGTTTTTCCTGGACTCAAACCTGTGTCTCTCCCCTCCTCACCCCTGCAGAGCTATTCCTACAGGTGGAAACCACGCAGGCTGCTCGCCCCTTGGCTTCTCCTTACAGCAGGTTTGCCGATCGCTCTCTCCTCAGAAATGCTCAGCTTCCAGAACACACTTGCCTGGTCCGCCTGCCTTCTGGCTCCCTGCCCGGCCCGGATTTGTGGATCTATCTCAGGGCTGTCCTTGTCCCCGTGTCTTCTTCTTCCAGAGGTCGCAAAATGGTGGCCCAATGGCCTTGTCAGAGGCACAAGGGGATTTTGTTTGGTCCTCACAGTGTTTGTTGTAGTTGCAATGTGAATGCCACTAGGTAGGGGGAGCACTCTGCAAGTTCGCCACAGTCCCCATCACTCCCTACTGTCTTACACACATCTGCTTCACGCATTTCCATCACCTGCCTGGTCTCTGAAGCTGAGTTTTCAAAAACTCCTGCTCCACCACTGCCTGGGAAACGCCACCCACTTGCCCTGGGACCACCTCCAGCATCTCCTGCTCCATCTTTCGTCTACACGAGGGCCACCCGGGGGGCTCGTTAAAATGGCGATTCCCAGCCTCCTTCCCGCCCCCAGATTCTGTGCAGCAGTGCCACGGCAGGCCACATAAATGAGTGAACTAGCCAGGCAGCAGAAAAGTCGACGGCCAGAATTATCATCAAATTGTATTTTTACTGCACGATGGTGAATGCATGGAACAGAATACAAACATGGATGATACTGGAGTTTATATTTCAAATTCAAAATTGAAAAAATACAAATTGAAAAATAGAAATATTTAATTATTAAAATTTTCTCTTTCATAATTCTTTTGCCCCTTTGATTTTGAAGCCAGACCTCACCCCTTTCTACACCAAGAGGTCAGCGTCAGGTCTTGGTTGTCATGTTGGGATGAGCAGTTTAGAAGTCAACCCTGAATCTTTAACTGGGAACGGTTATGTACTTTGAATCAATTCTGTAACGGAAAACAGCGGTTTACAAGCGCGGGCACCTCCAAAGCCCGTGAATCAAGACCACTGTAGGAGGCCAGGGTAGGGGCGTGACCTCCTGGTTGGGACCCCACCCCCTTGCGCCCTGTAGTTCAGTGGGTGCTGCCTGTGGTCTGCATTCACACGATCGACAATAACCGACAGAGGCAAACTGGACAGTGCTAGTTCATTTTCATGAAGTCTGGACGTGGAGAGCCTTTGGGGGAATTTGGTCTCAAGCCCCACCAGCTGGGTGAATATGGTCCAGGCCTCATGTTTTGTTTCTGAAAACCAACTGCAGCGAAGGAACTGTTCCTTGCCAGTGGCTTCCCTGTTTTTGCCAGGACCTGGCAAACATGGTCATACATTCAAGTAGCTGTTTGTGAACATCTTTGCAGAGAACTAGTGTTCGGAAGGTGGGGGTGGGGGGTTGTAGCCTCGACCAAAAGTCTTTGACCGACCTTCTCAGGGGAACCAGGTGTGGCTTCTGTCTCATTGCAGATGAATCAAGTCGACAGATTTCAACAGTGCGGATCCCTTCCACACCATCACGTGACGACCAGGTCACAAAGCTGTCAAATACATTGGGTCAAGGTCACCGTCCACCTGCCCATGGTTGAAGCACAGGAGCATGCTGAGGACGTCCGCAATGTGTTCTGTGTTCCTTCTGAACACAATTCAATTCCTGGTGATTGAGGCAACGAGCTGACTTGCGTCCTCGCCGAGCGCTGCCTCCTGGGATGGAGGTGTCCTGACAAGGTCCCCTGTGATGCAGATCGTTAGCTACAACGGCCTGCGACTGTGCTTAGGAGTTCTCGTCAGTCTGTGTGAGTATTTCTGTCAATACACACCCAAAATAGCCCATCTCCCAGTGTCGGGCCTGCCTGGGCACCATGTCACAGACTTCTTCGGTCGCATCCAAATTCTTCATACCACAAATAAATAAAGCTAACCGGGTGGTCAGAGTTCATGAGCAACGACAGAGAAGGCCACGACAGAGTCGACTCTTTCAAGAGACTGGACTTGTAAATCTTCTGGTTTCATCTTCGACTCACGGCGCAGTGCAAATGCCCGTCAGGCCGAAGGGACAGTGTCAACGGGCGGGCACATCCGTCCAGGAGCCACCGTCCCGCTCCTTTAAAAACCCGCCATCGCTGCAAGGCTTTTGTGCCCGGGCTGTGCTGTGCTCGAGACTCAAACTGCGCTCTGCAGCCACACTGCCTCTCAGACCTGCGTCCTTCCCGGAGCAAACCCTACTGACCCTTGAGGCCCTTTTTCAGCTCACTGAGGATTGCGTCTCGCATCTGTTCTGTGTACTGGTCGAAGCTCTTACTGTGCTTTGATTCGTAATGACGTCTCAGGTTGTACTCTTTCAACACAGATACGATTTTTTTGCATATTAAACACATAGGCATGCTCTTCACTTCCACAAAGAAATACGCTCGCTCCCATTTTTCTCGAAACACGTGGCCCTCTCGGTCTCTCTTTCGTTTTGCCACTTTTGATAGAGACATGGGTACAAGAAAGATTTCACTTGCCTCTGGATGCTACCAAGAACAACCACAGCGCAAGCCCAAAGGCAATGACCCTCTGCCTCCCGGTGGGGGAGCCAAACGGGAGTGGTGGGGACTGCGGCGAAACTGGAGAGCACACGCCCCATTGGAAGGGGCAGCTCCAGCCCAGTGTTGCTAGGCAGAAGGGCGGGCCCAGAGGTGCCAGAACTTCTGACTTGTCAAGAGAAGCGAAGGCTGCAGATTGGGTGTGTGTGCATGTGTGTATGAGGAGTGTGTATGTGTGTGTGTGCGAGAGACAGAAAGGGAGAGAGAGAGAGTGTGTGTGTGTGTGTGTGTGTGTGTGTATAAAGTATCCTGATTTTTACAACTAACTCGTTAGGAAAAAATGCTACGTATGCTAACACAGGGAAGGCCAAACAAAATATCATCTGCAGAGTGGCCCAAAGGCCACCAGATTGCAACCTCTCTCCTGAAATGGGTCTCGGGAATCGGATATTAGCTGGCATCCCAAACAGTGCGGATGCTGGTGGTCCATGCTTGGACCACGCGCCAAGCGAAACTAGTCTAGAGTCTGACAACAGTGAACTTCCTGCCCCCGGGTGGGACCGTCCCTGCACTCCACATCCTGCCCGTAGCCAGCTGCCCCCAACCCGGATGTCCCTGAGGACATTCTTGCCTTGCCACGTCCCAAACCTAACCCCTACCATGTTTTCTGTCTCAGGGACTGCCCCACTGTCCACCACACCCGAAGCCCGGGAAGGTCCATCTCTGGCACCTGGGGCCAGTCTCTCATCACGTGTGATCTTGTCCACTCCCGTGACTCCAACAATCAAACATACCCCATCTCCTAACAACACTTCTGAACTCCCAACACATCCTCTGTCACTTGGGACACTCCCCAGACCGTGCGCACTCACTGCCGCTCCCTCCTCCGGGCCCCTCATGCAGGAAGCTCCACCATCTACCAGCACCCAGGCCAAGAGATGAGGCCGACCCTGACCCCACCTCTTCACCCCCAATTCCTCTGCATGGCATGCCGAATCCCCAGACTCGCCCCTCTTGCCCCCTGACTTGGTCCAGCTGTTCCACCAGCCTCTCCCCTCCCCAGGCCACCACCCTGGCCTCCCCCCTGCATTCCTGGCCTTGTCTTGTCCCACTGCACTCGACAGTCCAGAGGCCCCGCCAGCCAGCTAGCCTAGACCAGCGCCCTGCGCGTGGCCTCCCCTGGCTCTCTTGCGTCCTCAGGACAAACCCTGAGCCACTCAGTTTGGAACCCGAGCCTCCTCCCAACCTGGCACCTGCCCGCCTCTCCAGGTCCCTCCTTCATCCTGCTGGGCTTGCACCTCTGAACACCCCAAGCCTTCTCCTGCCCTCACACATTTGCTTCTGCTGTGCCCGCACCTAGATCACCACCTGCCTTCCTTCTCGGCCTCGTCAACTCCCGCATCTCCTCCCGGACTACTGAGCCCAGCTGGCTCAGAGGCCTCTTCTGGGCACCTGCCCTATCTCCTCGAGGGTGCACAGCCCTGTGAGCTCTGCCTGCCTGCCTCCACGTCCCGCCCACCCCGGCCCAAAGCCGGGCTGCACCAGACTGCCTGACTCACTGCGGGGGCCCAGGCGTCACCAGCCCAGAGCCTCAGGGACATCTGCTGAAGCAAGAACAAGGACAGAGAGGTCTCCCCCAGGTCTCCTCCTGCCCAGTCCTGGGGGACGTCAGTGACGGGAGCCGGGGCGTGTGTTAAAAGGAACTTTATTGGGTGTCGGGGGTTCAGATGAGATCCATGAGGATGTCGTCCTCCATGACGCTGGGCTGCAGGCCCGGCTGGGGAACCGGGCCCCGGGGACCCCCGCTCAGCAGCATCTGACCTGGGGGGCAGTGGGGAAGGGACTGCATCTCCCAGTAGTCCCTGGGGCCCTAGAGGGCCCTGGACCTGCTTCCTCCCTCTTCCTCTGGGAACCCAAGGTAATACCTTTCCTAGGAAGCCCCAGGGAGACCCATCAGAGGGACCTTCTGGCCCCGTCTGGTCACAAATGCGCTGATTCCCATGAGCCTTTAAGAGCCCATCCCCCAAATTACTTCTCTGACCCTAAGACTATGTTTCCCATCAACCCCGGGACACACAGGAAAGAAATCACAAAAAGATCTTGTCCCACTAGGTCTTGACCCCCTGGGCTGTATTTTCCAGGAGCCCTCAGAGCCTCCCAAGAACCCTGGGGTGGGGGGAACCAGCTACCATTCTTGAATCCCAGCCTTCAGTTCCCAGGAGCCCTTGGTCTTGAGGCTCTAGCCCAGGGTCTGCTGGGACAGTCGGTCCAGACCCCTGCCCTCCCCGGGGACCTCCTTACCTGGCAGTGGAGCTCTCGGGGGAAGCTGTGTGGGCCAGGACTGGGCAGGCGGTGGGTGCAGGAGGGGGGGCCCCAGCTGGGGTTGCCCCAGACCCTGGTGTGGTGGGGGCAACAGTGCAGGAGCCCCTGGTGGCTGGAGGTGGTGGAGGGACGCTTGGGGTGCAGGCACCCCAGTCTGGGGCTGCGAGAACAAAGAAAGTGGCTCAGAGTCCCCACCCCATGGAGCAACCTCTTGCACAGAAGCTATTCAGAGAACATCTCTCCCAGTGGCTATGGGAGGGGGGGAGGGGGTCTTTCTTCAAAGGAATCTTAGCAGAAGCCCATGTCAGACAAACAGAAGAGCCAGACTGCCTGGACCCCTTGGCAGGGCTCTATTCACACCCTCTGATCAAAGCCAACCTCCTTCTTCCCAAACAAAAGGACCAAAACCATCAGGGCCCAGGGCGCAGCCCCATGACTCCCATCTGCCCCCCACCCCCAAGTCTCACCGGAGGTGGGTTGAGGAGGAGACTCCGCAGTTGGGGGTTGGCCCCAGGGTTCTGAGGCCGGAGGATGGGTCCGGGAGGGGGAGGGCCGGGGGTTGCTCCAGGAGGGCCTTGGGGGGCGCCTGGGGGGGCCTGGGCAGCACCTTGGGGCTGGGGCTGTCCTGAGGCTGCGGAGGCTCCCACAGTGCCCTGAGGCTGGGGTTGTGGTGGGCGGAGCTGGAGCTGGTGGGGAGAGTTGGGGGTAAGGGACAAGGCAGATTCCCCAGACTTCTTCGCCTCCAAGGTCAGGTCAAAATGACAGTGTTCCTTGGGGGTCTCCCCCGCCCTGGCCCTGACCCCACCAGCCCTCTCCTCACCAGATTCTGTGAGGGTCTCGCTTGGTCCTCCAGAATGGGGCCCAGCCCAGGGGGTGCCTGCTGTGCCCCCATCTGTGTGGGACAGGGAGCAGGTCAGTGACTGGGGGTGGCGTTGGGAGTGGGGGCCCTGTTTGGGCAGGGGGAGCCTTCTGAACCCTGAAAGGGAACCCGTCGGGAGCTAGCGATGTTCTTTGGGAGTGGGTGGTCTGGGAGGTACACCTAACTCTCCCAAGCCCCCAAGAAGCAGGGCTGGGCCTCAGAGATTCGCTGCAGACAATGAAAGGCATACAAAGATTGAGAGAACATGTGGGGAAGGAACTGAACCCAGGTGGCCACGTCTCAGCCCAGGAGGGACACTGGGGCTCAGGGGCCTGGGGGGTGGGGGCAGGGGCGGGTCCCAGGGGGAGAGGGCCCTGGTCACTCACCCCGCGCTGCTGCTCCAGCTTCTGCTGCTGGACTTGCTTGTGGTTGGTGATGACCTGCCGGATGCCATTGACGAAGCCGCTCTGGTCGTAGGGGATGAGGCCCATGAAGATCTTCTTCTTGGACGAGTAGAGCAGCATGAGCACGCGCACCTCGCAGGGGGCCGTGTGGGGGAAGTGCACGCAGCCGGCCTGGCGGAGGACGAGCCCCAGTCACCCCTCAGGAGGAGGGGGAGAGGCACCCCAGCCCCACTGGTTCTAGAAGCTTCACAGGTGCCCAAGCCCGCCCTGTGCCGGACTCACAAAGCCATTGCCCATGATGCGGTAGAGGCCTTTCAGGGACTCCAGGTCCTTGTTGGTGAAGTGGAACTGCACCATCCTCGAGTTCCGGAACAAAGGGCCCAGGGTGGTCTGCAGGAGACACAGGGGCCGGCGTGTGGCGTGGGGAAGGGAGGAGCAGGGATGGAGGCAGGTGCGGGGCAGGGAGGGGACGAGGGAAGAGAACTCGACCAGCTGACCGGAGGCGCGGGCGGTGCCCCCTCGGGCCACTCACCAGCAGCTGCTGCGGGATAAGCTGCATGATCAGCTTCTGGGGCCACTGCTCCGTCTTCCTGGAGGTGAGGGGGGGAGAGGCGTCAGCAGGCTGTAAGCCTGGCCCCACCCGGCCCCGGCCCTACCGTCCGTCACCTACAAGTTCTCGCCGTGATTCACGTAGACCTGGCAGGGCAGTGACCGGGTCAGTTTGGTGTTGGCGTCCACAGAGGCAGGTTTGGGCTTCTGAGTGGAAAAGCAGCACATGTCACGGCGAGAAGGGCCCCAAAGCCTGGGCCCCTCAACCTCTCCTGTCCTACCCTGGGGGCCCCGGAGCTCAGGACCTGCCCCAGCTCAAGTCCCACGAGCCCTGGGCCCCTCCTCCAGACCAGTGGTCCTGCAACCTTTGTCCCCTCCCTGCCCTGATCCCCTCAAGCCCATCATGCCCCGAATCTGAGACTTTTAGGTTCTGAACCTACAACACAATCCTTACTACCTCCTTCATCCTGAATTCAAGGCTTCCTTGAGACTCTCCTCAGGACCCCAAGTACCACAGTCCCACAGGGACCCAGCCCAGCCCCGCATCCAAACAGGCCATGAGGTCCCCGCAACTCTTCGAGCTACTTACCTCCTGCCACTCGAGGACCCCGCTCCAGGCCAGGAGTTTGTTGGAGACCGACTGCTGCCCCCCAAGGGCCGGGGCCCCAAGCTGGGCCGGGGAAGGGCCACTTACCCCGCCAGGGGCCACTGAGCCCGCCTGCCGGAGGGGAGCAAGGAGGGCAGTGGAGCTGGGTCAGACCGTCTCCTGGGAGGGGCAACCCAAGAGATAGACAGACCAGCAGGAAGACTGGAACTCAGGCTCCTTCTCGACACCACCCGATGGTGCCTGGGACCACAAATGCTCTGACTCTGGAAGATCTGAGGACTCTAAGGACCCGTGACGCTCCAACTCCCAGAATCTCCTGGGGTCCTCTGAACAGTCCTCACCCACTGGGAGCCAAAGCCCCATCATTCGGTCCCCAGACCTTCCTGCCTCAGTTGTCTGTGGCACAAGCCCCCAGAAGCCCCGAGGACCCAGGATGGGACCCATGTACCCTCACACCCTCCTCAGGAAGGCAAACTGCTCGGCCTTGTCTCTGTAAACAGCTGGGGGGAGTAAGGCAGCGAGGCAGGTGTGCAAGTGCCTACCATGGACGGTGCCCCAGGTTGTGCAGGGGGGGCCAGGCCTGGGCCAGGAGCCACAGTGGAGACCAGGCTGGGCTGGGAAGCAGGGGGTGGCTTGGGGGCGCCAGGGGGCCCCGGCGGCAGAGGTGGGGCCGGGGCCTGGCTGAAGGGGGGACCCACTCCTGGAGCAGCTTGCTGGAGAGGGTTAATGGGTGAGACTGCAGAAGAGACCAAGAGAAAAGGTGGGGACAGATGTGCAGAGAGGCGGGGCTGATCCGAGCCCACCCCATGTCCCCCCCTCGGGACTCACAGCGTGGGCCCAGCCCTGCCTTCTGGTTCTTGGCAGCTTCCACTGCATTCTGGGCCGCCACCTGAGCCGCACTCAGGTTCCCAGGGACCTGGGGGTGGAAGGTGATGAGGACCACACACTCCAGTCTGAGTGTCCCATGGGGCCACACCACTGCACCCACCCAAGGGATAGCTATCCTGGCCATCACATCACGCAGGGTGACTCCCATCCCTGCAGAGGGATGTGATTCTCTGGCCCTAAGAGTCCCACCCACCCTGGGGTCCCAGTGGAGACTCCCCATTACACCATAAACCCCAACATCCAGCTAGGTCTCTCCCACAAGGCCCCAGGAGCACGTCCCCTCCCTGGCCACGTCCATACCTGATACTGCTGGGGGACAGGGGGAAGAGACTGCTGAGGGGCTGCTGAGAGCGAGGTGCCCGAGGGTGCAGCTGGAGGCAGGGGGACAGGCTGCTTTGTCTGGAGGGGGCCTGGGGCCGAACCACCCCCAACTGAGAGCAAAGGATGGACGACCGAGTCCCATGTGGAGGGATTAGAGAGGGGAGAGAAATCTAAGTCAGAGGGAGCTGGGGGGGGCACCCCCAGTCGCTCCACTGCTGGCACTCGGGCCTCACCCGGCAGCACGAGCCCCCGCACCAGCACCATGTGCCGGGGGTCCTGGCTCACGTCTGTTGGTGGCTGCAGCGGCTCCAGCAAGGCGGGGGGAGCTGCCTTCTCGAATAGCAGCCTTAGGGCAGGCAGCTTCCGGGGAGACACTATGGAGAAGTGGATCCCTTGCTGCAGGAGGAAAGAGGCACAGTCAGGGAAGGGCTGTCAGGAGACCCCCAGGCTACCACACCTGCTGGGCTCTGAAGCAAAACTCCCATCAGGCTCTGAGCCAAGGGACCCTGGCCTGTATTAGCTGCCCCGTGGGCCTCTGGGTTATAGATCTTCCAAAGGAGTAGCAGAGGGGCTCGAAGCTCCGCAGACCCCAGGCCCCTCCTCCCGGAGCTTCTCCCTCAGACTCAAGAGTCCTCACCTCCCCTATCTTCTGCACAAGACTCTCCGTCGTGTACCCAGAGTACGTGGTGCTCTCGACGGCCGGGAGCAGGTATGGGGGCGAGTTGCAGATAAGGAGGCAGACTCGATGTGTCTGGCCGCTGCCAGGGAGAAAGAAAGACTTGGAGCAGGTAACAACAGAAGCCCCGGAAAGGGACAAACCAGCCCCAGCTGAGGGCAAGTACTCCACCCTACAAGAAGTCAGGAGGAATGGCCCCACTTCACAGAAGAGAACATTGAGGCCCAAAGACATTCCTGACTCCCTCTGAGTTGCCCAGCAGGTAAGGAAAACAGGAGGCAGACCCAGAGCAGGTTCCTCTTCCCAGTGAGGACACCAAGACCAGGCACTGGCCAGGGGACACGGTCTGGCTCCCAGTCTGGCTCCCGCCCGCCCGGAGTGCTTTCCAGGGCAGGAGGCAATGGGTGGAGTCCCGCAGCAGACAAAGCCAGATGGGAAGAGGCACTGGGGGCCCCCCACAGGCCGGGAACACTCACATCTGCTCCCGCATCTTCTTGAAGTCATCGAAGAGCTGCAGGGCCGTGCTGAGGCCTTCTGCAATGAGGCTGCAGCTCTCGCCGCCCCCGCCCATGAACCTACAAGGGGTGAGGCTGTCAGCCCTGGGGTCCCCTGTGGCACCCAGGGCTGCAACCTCCCAGCCCCCGACTCCGCCACACCTAAAGAGCCTGAGTTCACATCACCCTCCTCCCCACCCTGCACCTTGCACCTGGGCATGGGGTCACCGAGGAGTTTCCTGCTCCATCCCCAGCCAGGCCTACCAAATGTGGACAAGGGCTGTTTGTCATCTCCTCTGACGGAGTCCCTCCGGCAGGGGTGGGCGGGGGGGTGGGTCCTACCAGAGCATGGACAGGCGAAGGCCCAGGACACCTGGCCTATGAATTCGTCCCATGCACCTCCCCTCGGGGCTGTGTGTTCCACCTTTAAAGCCAGCTCTGGCCTTAGCCCACCCTCCCAGGCCAATATGGGGGCCTTCTCTGTCCTCCCAGTGTCAAGGGTTGAATTGTGTCCCCCTCCCCACGAGATATTGAAGGTTCTAACCCCCGAATAATCCCAGAATGTGACCTTACTTGGAAACAGGTATTTACAGAGGTAAGGACACTACACTGAGCTCACAGGGTGGCCCATGTCCTTAGGGTCAAAACAGGGAAACGTGGATACAGAAGCAGACATGCTCAGAAGGAAGAAAATGTAGAGAAAGAGGGAGAAAGCCATATAGAGATCAGAGTGACACTACCACCAGCCAAAGATTGTGTGGGGACACCAGAAGCTGCAAGAAAAAGATCTTCCCCTACGGGCTCCAGAGGGAGCATAGCCCTGCCCACACCCTGATCCTGGGCTCCTGGATCCTAAACTGTGAGTCACTACCTTTCTGTGGTCCTAAGCCAACCAGTTTTTTTTTCTTTTTTAACTTAAGATTTTATTTACCTATTTGAGAAAGTGAGTGCTCCTTGAGAGAGTGAGTGCACCCTCTGCCCTTCCCCCTGCACACGAGCAGGGGGGAGGGCAGAGGGAGAGGGAGAAGCAGGTTCCCCACTGAGCGTGGAGCCCAAGGTAAGTCATGCTAGATCTGGGACCCTGGGGTCATGACCTGAGCCCAAGTCAGACGCTTAACTGAGACCCCCCAGGTGACCCTAAGCCGATCAGTTCTTACTACTTCATTTTGGCATCCCCAGGACACTCCTACAGTGTCACCAGTGACCAGCCCAGCCCATGTGGAGCATGGCAGGGGGACAGCCTCTGAGTGGTGCAGCTGCTGCCACCGGGATTCTTCCCGTCACAGGGCTGTGAGGCCGACTCTCGCCACAGGTGCATGTGTGCAGTGACTGCAAGCTAGCAGAGCAGAGCAGGAGGAAAGATGGTGAATAGGGGCACCTGGGGGGCTCAGATGACAGGTTAAAGCCTCTGCCTTCGGCTCAGGTCATGGTCTCAGGGTCCTGGGATCGAGCCCCACATAGGGCTCTCTGCTCAGCAGGGAGCCTGCTTATCCCTCCCATCCCCCCCGCCGACCCCCGCCTGCCTCTCTGCCTACTTGTGATCTCTGTCAAATAAATAAATTTTTTTTTTTAGATTTTATTTATTTGTTTGACAGACAGAAATCACAAGCAGGCAGAGGCAGGCAGAGAGAGGAGGAAGCAGGTTCCCCGCCGAGCAGAGAGCCCAATGCCGGGCTCGATCCTAGGACCCTGGGATCATGACCTGAGCCGAAGGCAGAGGCCTTAACCCACTGAGCCACCCAGGTGCCCCATAAATAAATAAATCTTTAAAAAAAAAAAAAATGGCTAAAGGAGAGGGTGGGGCTGGCTCAGTCGATAGAGCACACAGCTCTTGATCTCTGCGTCAGAGTTCGAGCCCCGTGCGCTGCATGGAATTTACCTACGTACGTACACACGTATGTACCTAACAAAGAGCTGCCAACCCAACCATGTCCGTTAACATCAGAATAAAGCCAAGCTCTCAGCTGGGCATCTGGGGCCCTCCACGCACGGGGGCTCTGCCCACCTTCCTGTTCCATCCTCCTCTGGTACAAGCCGTCCAGAATGCCTCCCATTTCCCTGGTCTCCGCACTCTGCCACATAATCAGTCTTCTGCCTGTGCTGTTTGCTGTGACCACACACACCCCTCTTCTGGCCCAGGAGGAAAATCCCTGCTTATCTATCCTATGACTTCCCCAGCCCAGCATCCCCTTCTCCGGGAAGCCTGCCTCAGCGACCACCTGGTTTTAGAGGCCACCCTCAATCATATCCCATGTCACTGGAGGCCGAGACTGTCAGGCTTCCCTCCACAGCGCACCTGATGCCCGGAGCCAGGGCAGCCTGCAGTGAAGGGGACTAAGTGGTCAGTCCGAGGCGTCTCCAGCTTGTGTGCAAGGTGCTCGAGGACACACGGGGCCTCCTGGATGCACGAGCCACAGCAGCTTGACCCTCTGCTCCCTTCCCAAGTTCTCATGCCAATTCTTACCAGCTCAAGGATTCTGCCCCCTTCTCGCTCTAGGCCCTGCGACCCCGAAGCCTTTGTTCTCCCTCTCCGGGCACGCAGGCCCCACTGCTGCTCCTTACCTCCACCCCTGCTCCCAGCCCTGCTCTTCCCTACCACTGAGATTGTTCCACACGGAAGGCCAGTGTTGGGAGGCAGCCCCCAGTGACGGAATGAACCCCGTACCCGCCCTGCCACAGCTTCCTGCTCCCGAATAAATCAAACTTCTATTTTCACGAGGCTTTTGGAGCCAAAAGTGTCCTGGCTGGGCCTGGCCAGAAGGCTGTGGGGCCGGGGGGGGAGGGGGGGCGCACACAAACACACACAGATCACGTGTACAGATCTCCCTTTAGGGGCGTGAAAATGTTTTGGGGCCATGTGACTGCCCAGTGTATACACACTAAATGCCATGGAACTGCTCACTTCAAAATAATCAGCTCTGTTATGCAATTTAAAAAAAGCAACTTATGAGGGAACGTGTGATCAACCAATCACTTTGAGATCCTGGAACTTGCTTTTCTCTTCCAGAGCTAGGCTGCCTGTTACCCACTCAGAGAGCTATGGAACGCATCTTTTGTCCGAGAAACGAGAAAGGCTGGAAAAATGGGGAGCGGAAATAAAACCCGGTCCATTCCAAAATACGTTTTGAATACCATCAAGTTTACGATAAGCCTTAATTCCAAACGAAGCCCTCACCGGTGCACACGCGAAGTAAGACGGCAGTGCCTGGTGCCAAGGGTGGGCTCAGCCTCTTACTGCTTCCCACACCTCTTGCCAATCCCATCCCCCACACCCCAGTCTCCACTGCCCACCCTCACGGGTAATGAGCCTTTGGAGGTCCCCCAAGGTACTGGTCAAAATGAGTGACTGAACAGCCACCAGGCTTGACCCGCCTGGCCAGTCACACTGCTGCGAACACCACCAGCTCCAAGAGGGCCAGGACCTGGCGTGCCTTATATCCCCAAGACATCAGCGCCCAGGACAGTTTGCTCCACAAACACCTGTTCACCTGTTGAAGGAACGAATGAATGAACGAACACATGGTCACAGTGCTAGGGAGAAAACACTCAGGGCTCCTTTTCCTTCTATCCTATTCTTTCTGATTCTGGGTCATTTGCTGTAGGGGAGGAGATAAAACAAAAAAACAAACAAAAAACAACCAACCCCGCCCCTCTTGAAAGAAAGGAAATGGAACAGCAGAAATAAATCTTCCCAAAGCAAGGATGTTTCACAAATCACACTGCATGCTTTGTTCCTTAAGTTACGGACATTCCGGGGAAAGATAAGATTTCTTCTCCTAGTGTGAACAAAGCCCACAGACTTTCTTTGTGATCTCTGTGCCAGACCAGCCGGCGAAGTCACAGAAAGTGAATTTAGATGGTTACACAGGACTTGCTGAAACAATGAGCACTGCCAACGTTTATCAGCTGACTGGGAGGATTCCGAGGTGAGCACACAGCCTACAGAGCTCCTTCATTTGGATAAAGCTGATTCTAAGCTGATTAAGGAGGAGGCGTGGATACGCGCCACATGTGCTCAGAAAGCATTTCCCTCTTCTCTTCCACACGCTTTGGAAAGACTTATTTATTTAAATATTTTTAAGATGTTTTTAAAGTTTTTATTTACTTATTTAAGTCCTCTCTACGCCCATCACGGGGCTCAAACTCAACCCCGAGATCAAGGCTAGCATGTTCTTCCGAGCCGGCCAGGTGCCCCGGAAAGCTGTAAATAAGGAGGTTTAACTGCGTGTCCTGACAAGTCAACACCACCAGAATGTTTGGTTTCTTGGTGATTACCTTCTCCATGGCTTTCACTCATTTATTTACTGTCAAGATCTCCTGAGGCCTTTTGGGTGCCAGGCCCCAGCTGGCAACAAAAAAGCAGAAGGGACACCAGACGTTCACGCTTCAGAGTCATGGGCAGGGCAGTGTGACAGGGAAACAGCCAGGAGTGGCAGGCGCAGAGGAGGGAGCGACTGGGTGCCTGCCAGCATACAGGAAGGGACACCGGAGCTGGGTCTTGCAGCTTCGAGGGTCACCAGGAAGAAATCAGGCCAGACCCTGTGCTCGGAGCTAGGCACCTAAGGGTCATCACACTTGAACTTGGGCCTCAAAGAGCCCCCCAATTACCATTATCCAAGTCTCACAACAATCTATCTCAGTACTTCTCAGCTGGGGTGGGTTGTCCCCTCAACTCGCCACTCAAAGGACATCCGACATGTCTGGTGACATTTTTGTGTGTCACAACTTGGGAGGTGGCTCCTGGCACCTGGTAGCTAGAGGCAAGGGAGAATACTGAACTCCTGGGAGTGTGCAGGACAGCCTCTGCAACAGTGAATCACTTAGCCTGAAGTGTCAATAGTCCTGAGATCAGGAAATGCCAACTCTGTCCCGATTACAAGCTCCAGTGACCATGCGGGGTCAAACTTGGGTGTCAACTTCCCAGGAAACAGGCAGCCCCCAGTCCAGCACATGCAGTCTGGAACCAAGCAGGCACTCAGCAAGCACGTGCTGAACAAATGTAGGAAGAGAACAGCAGCCACGAACCGGCACCGTTCAGTGAACTCAAACCACAGACCAGACACAGAGCCCGGCAGGATGAAGGCACCGCGGGAAGATGAGCTCCTCTGATCCTCTAAGACCACAGAGATCCGGACTGCCATCATCCACTCACCGACCAAGAAACCGAGATGTGAACCAACAGCGAACACGAACACAGCACTTAATACATCCCAGGTGCTGTCTGAAGGGGTCACCAACTCATTTAATTCCCAAAGAATGCCTATGAAGTCCTGGTAGCCAGTGCCCCCCAGTGACCCCCACCTCGTGGTATTTACACCCTTGGCATTCATCTCTGCGCACACTCCCCGCACTGAACAGGACTGACTTCCATACCCAACAGAATGCGGCAGAGGTAATGCTGTGTGACTTCCAAAACTTGATCATAAAAACCTGCAGAGCCTCCTCTTTGCTCCTTCTGTTGTGCTGCTGAGGGAAGCCTGCTGCCACGCTAGGAGGTCACTCCGTAGCCACAGAGAGAGCCACCTTGACAACAGATGGGCCAGGCCCCTGTATGACAGCCACCTCAGGGGACCCTGAGCCAGAACTATCTGCTGAGCCAGTCCTGAATTCCTTACTTACAGAGCTGGCACAGAATAATTAACATTTATGGTCTGGACCCACTAAGTTTTAGGACAATCTATTACACAATTGAGAATAAATAATACAACAAATACGTATGTACTATAACACCCCCCACCCCAAAGGGATAGGAGGTAAACTACATTAGCAAACAGAATAGGGACTCCTCTGAGTCCGGGGGTTTTGTCGTGGTTTAGCTGTGATCTGACCCGTTTAGCTGTGATCTGACCGCAGGCTGTCTGCACCCTCTGGGCCGGCAAAGGGAACATTCCACGTCCCATCCCAAGCACAGAGGGATCTGTCCTAGCCTAGGCCCCACCCCGCCTCGCACTCAGGCTTCAAAGGGCCCAGCTGAAAAAGGAAGACTGGAGTACAGATGAGAAACACCCAAAGAATGTGGAGAATCACGCAGAACGCAGAACGTGGAGGACCCCACAGTACCAGATGGGCGCTGGAGCTCAACAGGCCTCCCAAACTGGGAAGATTTTTCTACTTCTACACAGGATGGCAAAACCGCTGAGCACGCAGAACCCACCGCAGAAGCGACTTATGGACAAAAACAATCCCTCTCAGCCCTTTCAGCCACCCAGTGTGAGGGACGGTTCCTGAAGCTCAAACCAAGCCACCATCCACTCATGATCCCTCGCAGGGTCCCCCAACCCACCGCAAGCACAAAAAAAAGCTCACTTAATGCCATCGAGCCAGGTGACAAACTCATAGGCGCTGCTGGTGGGAGCATGACACTGTACGTAGGACTCGGGAGCGCAGTCCACCGTGTTGAACACCACGAGGCTGTACTGGGTTCCCCCATACTGGGAGGAGAGGACAGAGGAACTTTTCACCCGGGACCCCAGTCCACTTCCCTCCCCCCTCAGACCCAGAAGTCCACCCCCAGCTCCCTCCTCCCTCAAACCCAGGAGTCAGATCCCCGGCTCCCTCCTCTCTCCTCCCTCGGACCCAGGAGTACGGTCCCGGCTCCCTCCTCCCTCAGACCGGGGAGTCCCGTCCCCAGCTCCCTCCTCCCTCAGACCCAGGAGTTCGGTCCCCAGGTCCTCCTCCCTCAGACCCTGGAGTCCAGACCCCCAGCCCCTCCTCCCTCAGACCCAGGAGTCCCAAGACTCACGTCTCCCCCGAAGTCCGTCTCGGCAGGAGGACCACCATTAAAATACCTGTGAGGGTCGGAGGCAAAAGGTCGGGGTCAGGTAAGAAACCGTGGAAACTAAAGTCGGAGGGCCTGACTGGAAGTCGCGGAAACGGGACTCACTCGATGGCCGGAAGCAGGTAGTGCTTGCGCAGCCCTTCAAAGTAAGGCCCCAGGTTGGCCGTGCCCTCAATCACAAACACCACGTCAGCCACGAGGCCCCCGGCGCGGGCCGGGCCCTCCGACCCGGGGACCATGCCCCTCGCCGCAGCCGCCACCGCCGCCACCGCCGCCGCCGCCGCCGCTGCGGGTTGGGCGGAAGTGCGCCTGCGCTGCGCTTGCAGCGGTACCGGATGTCTTTGTGCCTCCGCTCGACGCGCCTGCGGCCATGTTTGTGCGGGGCACTCAGGGCGCGCTGGTTCTGTGTCCATCCTCGTTGATACGCACCGCGTGCAAGATTAAGAGCACAGCGAACTCCTTCGGGGGCCTTACGGGGAAGACTGAATCATTGTCAGGATGTGGAGTGACATATATTGAGAGAGGAGCAGTCAGCCGCCATCTTTGAGCGAGGCGCCAGTTCCGACTCAGGTCTCAGTGGGAGGGTCAGGAGACCTGGTTGCTATGCAACACACACGCTGCCCTAGTTTTCTATCGGAAAGATTAGGTTTCTAGTTAAATTTTTTCTGGCGCGGGGAGATTGGAGGGGGAGGGTCGTGTGAAGGGTCCAATCACGTCCTCTGAAAAGGGTTACTAGGCAACGCTCGAGGTTGCTTTCCACGGGGGGCGGAGTGTGCAGCTGTTTTTCCCCCTCAAAGAAGCCTAATTCCAACCCAAGTGGCGGTTGCTAGGCAACACCTGATTGTTGTTTTCTGGGAGAGCGGCCAGAAACTGGCCTAGAACATAAATACATTCCAGGTGGATTAAAAATGTAAATGCAACAAATGAAACCTTAAAAATAGCCGAAGGAATAAAGAAACACACTGTACAATCCTGAAGCCTGGAAAAAAAGTTTATCATCACAGCAAAGCCATAAAACGTAAAATATTGATTAATTTGTCCAAAAGACTATAAACCGAGTTGGAAAAAACACGATAAACTGGGAAAGTCATTTGTAACATATATGTTCACTGAAATTTACTACACAAATACATCTTACTCATCAATAAAAACTTAGGAAAATAGAAATATATATTTTTTAGTGGTAGGGAGACTCTCCTCCCACACAGAACGATTTAAAATGGCAAGTAAAAATCTGAAAACTGCTTATCTTCACCAATTAAAAAGCATTTTACCTTTGTCACGTTAATTAATATCGGAAAGAATAATGTCCGTGAGGGCGGAAGAGTGGGCTCAGACACAGTCTAGAGGGGCTATGAATCAGCACCACTTGCCCCAGTGTATTTTGGCAATGTACTTTAAGATAAAAGGGTGCCTTCCTCTCACATACAGTCGTATTGCCATTTTGTCACATTTACCTTTTCCATCCCTTTTTGCTTTTATTTTCCTTGCTGAAGCCTTTTAAAGTAGAACCCCAACATCCTATCATTTTACTTCTACATCCTTGGCAGACCTCTCTAAAAAGTTACAGACATGGGCACCTCGGTGGCTCAGTCCTTAAGCGTCTTCCTTCAGCTCAGGTCATGATCCCAGGGTCCTAAGATCCAGTCTCCAATCTAATCTGGCTTCCTGCTTCTCCCTCTCCCAGTCCCCCTGCTTCTGTTCCCTCTCTCAGTGTGTCTCTCTGTCAAATAAATAAATAAAATCTTCACACACAAAAGAAAGTTACAGGCATTTTCGCATACAACCACCATACACCCCCAATAAAATTATTTCTTAGTGTCATCTAACACTAAATCCACAATCAGATTTCCCCAGTTCTTTCAAAATGGCTTTTTTCCATTGTTTATCTGCATCAGAATCCAAAGACCAAACACGTATTTAGACATTATATCTCTTAAATTTCTTTTCTTTTTTTTAAGATTTTATTTCTGGGACGCCTGGGTGGCTCAGTGGGTTAAAGCCTCTGCCTTTGGCTCAGATCATGATCCCGGGGTCCTGGGATCGAGCCCCCCATTGGGCTCTCTGATCAGCAGGGAGCCTGCTTCCCTCTCATTCTCTGCCTGCCTCTCTGCCTGTTTGTGATCTCTGTCTGTCAAATAAATAAATAAACTAAAAAAAAAAAAAGATTTTATTTATTTATTTGAGAGAAAGAGAGAGAGCATGAGAGGGGAGGGGTCAGAGGGGGAAGCAGACTTCCCGCCAAGCAGGGAGCCAGATGTGGAACTCCATTTGGAGACGATTCCAGGATTATGACCTGAGCCAAAGGCAGTCGCTCAACCAACTGAGCCACCCAGGTGCCCCTCTTAAATTTCTTTTAATCTAAAGCAGCTCCCATATTTTTTATGCCAGTGTAATTCAATTTTAATAAAATTATAAGGAAGGGGCTCTTGGATGGCTCAGTTGGTTAGGTGTCTGTCTTCATCTCAAATCATGACCCGGGAGTCCTGGGATCCATGCAGCATGGCCTGCCTGCTCATCTGGGAGGCTGCTTCTCCCTCTGCTGCTCCTCCTGCTTGTGCTCTCTGGCTCTCTCTGTCAAATAAATAAATAAAGTCTTTTTAAAATAATAAAATTATAGGATGCCTGGGTGGCTCAGTGGGTTAAGCCTCTGCCTTTGGCTCAGTCCCCCTGATGATCCCGGGGTCCTGGGATCCAGCCCCTCGTCGGGCTCTCTGCTCAGCAGGGAACCTGCTTCCTCCTCTCTCTCTGCCTGCCTCTCTGCCTACTTGTGATCTCTCTCTGTCAAATAAATAAATAAAAATCTAAAATAATAATAATAATAAAAAAATTATAAGGAAGATTAAATCGGAGAAAGAAAAAATGATCAACAGGTAAGAAGATTAAAATGCCTCCTAGGGGCGCCTGGATGGCTCAGTGGGTTAGGCTTCTGCCTTTGGTTCAGGTCATGATCCCAAGGTCCTGGGACTGAGCCCTGCATCGGGCTCTCTACTCAGCAAGGAGCCTGCTTCCTCCTTTCTCTCTGCCTGCCTCTCTGCCTACTTATGATCTCTGTCTGTCAAATAAATAAACAAAAATCTTAAAAAAAAAAATGCCTCCTAAAATTGGGTGCCTGGGTGGCTCAGTGGGTTAAAGCCTCTGCCTTCAGCTCGGGTCATGATCCCAGGGTCCTGGGGTCAAGCCCCAAATCGGCTCTCTGCTTGTCAAGGAGCCTGCTTCCCCCCACCCCCCACCTGCCTCTCTGTCTGCTTGTGATCTCTGTCAGTCAAATAAATAAATAAAATCTTTTAAAAATAATAATAAAGGGGCGCCTGGGTGGCTCAGTGGGTTAAACCTCTGCCTTCGGCTCAGGTCATGATCCTAGGGTCCTGGGATCGAGCCCCACATAGGTCTCTCTGCTCGGCAGGGAGCCTGCTTCCTCCTCTCTCTCTGCCTGCCTCTCTGTCTACTTGTGATCTCTCTCCGTCAAATAAATAAATAAAATCTTTAAAAAAACTTTAAAAAAAATAATAAAATGCTTCCTAAAATTAAAATCTGCCCTCTTAACTAAAAGGAAACCTTTCTTTAGATAAGCTGAGTGTATGATTGGTTGTATTAACTGATTTTTTTTAAAGATTTTATTTGTTTATTTGAGGGGGACACAGCTCAGGGGAGAGGGGCAAAAGCAGAGGAGGAAGCAGACTCCCTACTGAGCAGGGAGCCCTACTAGGGCTGGATCCCAGGTCTCTAAGATCATGACCTGAGCCAAAGACAGACACTTTAATTGACTCAGCCACCCAGACACCCCTAACTGATTTTTAATACATTTCTTTTAATGTATTTTTTTTTAAAGATTTTATTTATTTGTTAGAGAGAGAGCGCAAGCACAGGCAGACAGAGTGGCAGGCTAGAGGCAGAGGGAGAAGCAGGCTCCCTGCCGAGCAAGGAGCCCGATGTGGGACTCGATCCCAGGACGCTGGGATCATGACCTGAGTCAAAGGCAGCCGCTTAACCAACTGAGCCACCCAGGCATCCCTCTTTTAATGTATTTAATGTACATTTCTTTTAATACATTTACTTTAACGTATTACAAATGATAAAAATGAACAAGTGGATATTTTAGCCTGGACTTCGGCTTCTGGCATTATGATGGATTAGATGTAATAATACTGTTTTGCCAACACTGGTGGTTTCTTAAAAGATAGACTTCATGGGGCACCTGGGTGGCTTAGTTGGTTGAGCATCTGCCTTCGGCTCAGGTCATGATCCCAGGGTCCTGGGATTGAGCCCCGAATTAGGCTCCTTGCTCAGCGGGGAGCCTGCTTCTCCCTCTCTTGACCTCTCCACCTGCTTGTGCTCTCTCATATATATACATGTATTTTATATATATGTTTATTTTAAAAAGGTAGACCCCATGAAAGGTCTTCAAGAATCCCTCCCCTATTCCCCCCCCCCAAACAGAGAGCCAATAATTAACCAAAAAAAGGGGCATTGGAATAGAACCACCTGCCCAGGGACTGCATTGGCATCACCTAGAGCCCGAACGTAGCTGCGAACTGGAAAATGGTACTCTTTTTCTCCAGGTAAACCAAGGTCTCCCAGGACAGCTGAAGTGGTTCCAGGTTGCTAACACTCCTGAAAATCTGTGGAACTAGAAGTACATACTCCTGACAGGACTCAAGTCAACATCAAGTAATGAGTTCAGAGTCAAAGACCACCAGCACAGAGGCAAGGGCTGTAAGTTAGAATCCCAAGCAGACTCAACACTGAAACCACTGAAACTGAGCTCCACACCGAAACCACTGAAACTGAGCCCACCACAGGACTCCATCCCACAACCCGGAGATCATGACCCAAGCTGAAATCAAGAGTTGGATACCTAGCTGCCTGAGCCACCCAGGCGCTCCTAACTCATTTTTTTTTTTTAAGATTTTATTTACTTTTTTGACAGAGAGAGAGAAAGACCACAAGCAGGCAGAGAGGCAGGCAGAGAGAGGGGAGGAAGCAGGCTCCCTGCTGAGCAGAGAGCCTGATGCTGGGATCCCAGGACCCTGAGATCCTGACCTGAGCCGAAAGCAGACGCTTAACCCACTGAGCCACCCAGGCCCCCCAATGTAACGCATTTTTTTAAACATTTTATTTATTTATTTGACAGACAGAGATCACAAGTAGGCAGAGAGGCAGGCAGAGAGAGAGGAGAAAGCAGGCTCTCCACGGAGCAGAGAGCCCGTTGCGGGGCTCGATCCCAGGACCCTGGGATCATGACCTGAGCGGAAGGCAGAGGCTTTAAACCACTGAGCCACCCAGGCGCCCCTGTAACTCATTTTTTAAAAAGTCATCTCTAGGGGCAGGACCCTGGTCCTGGGATCGAGCCCCATATCAGGCTCTCTGCTCTGCAGGGAGCCTGCTTCCCCTCCTCTCTCTCTGTCTGCCTACTTGTGATCTCTATCTGTCAAATAAATAAATAAAATCTTGAAAAAAAAAAAAAAAGTCATCTCTACACCAAGCATGGGGCTCAAACTCATGACTCCAAAATCAAGGGTTGCATGCTCCTTGGACTGAGATAGCCAGGTGCCTCTGGACTCATATACTATAGTATTCACATTTTTTCCTCTAAAAGTTTGATGCAATTTAGTGTGTGACAAACATCCTAATATTATCAGCTACTAGAAATCAAATCTAGGGACGCCTGGGTGGCTCAGTGGGTTAAAGCCTCTGCCTTTGGCTCAGGTCATGATCCCAGGGTCCTGGGATAGAGTCCTACAGCAGGCTCTCTGCTTAGCCGGGAGACTGCTTCCTCCTCTCTCTCTCTGCCTGCCTCTCTGCCTACTTGTGATATCTGTCTGTCAAATAAATAAAATCTTAAAAAAAAAAAAAAAGATAGAAATTAAATCGAGGGGCGCCTGGGTGGCTCAGTTGGTTAAGTGAATGCCGTCAGCTCAGATCATGATCCTGGAGTCCCACACTGGGCTCCCTGCTTCTCCCTTTGTCCCTCCCCACCTCAAGCTCTCTCTCTAATTCTCTGTTTCTCAACTAAATAACAAAAATTAAAATAAATTTAAAAAAGAAATCAAATCTAGAGAGGCACCTGGATTGCTCAGTAGGTTAAGCCTTGTCTGACTCTGGATTTTGGCTCAAGTCCTGTTCTCAGGGATGAGAGACTGAGCCCCTTGTTGGGCTCTGGGCTCAGCTGGGAGTGTGCAGGACATTCTTTCCCTCTGCCCCTCCTGTTCATGTCTCTCTGTAAAATAAATAAGTGAATCTTAAGAAAGAAAGAAACCAAATCTAGAATGCAGGCAAAACATGTATGAAAGGAAGCAATTTTTTTAAAACATTACTATATATTTCGTAAATACATTTGGTTGAATGAAGGCCCCTGTTCTCACAAAAGAGAAAAATTCTAGCTCATTATATTCAGAACTAAATGAAATTTTACTTTATCAGTTTAAACACAGAGAAGAAGGAAACTAATGCATGTCAATCTGGAATTGGCTAAATTGATTTTGTTAGATCCATAATGTTGATTATAAAAAGACATTAAAAAAAAACGACATATATTTATTTGGTCTAATGAGGAAAAGTTTGAAGGCAACATTAACATAGTGATCATATTTGTCAAAATGTGTTAATATTCTGGGTTAAACTGTCAAATTTTTATTTCGGGAAAGGGCTTGGGAAAGAGTATTTTCACGTTCGGCATGCTGCACTAAAGTGCATAAATTTATTACAGAAAGAATCTTATTTTTATGATTCTGGAAAATAAAGGATTTCATCCTTCTTTTTCTAATAACAAAAACAACCATCTCATTTGGTGGTTACTAGGCAACGTTGGCCGGACCAAACCATCCCGCAAGGGTGAAAGGGGAGATGGTATTTCTCTCGGTTTTGTTTGAGATTCGTCTTGCGGCCATCTTTGAGTGGGGCACAGCTCTCTGTACCTTGGACTGGAAAGTGGACGGAATGCGGTTGCCAGGCAACGCCTCGGTGGCAGCCGCCATCTTTGAGTGGGGCTCAGCTCTTTATCAATTTAAAATGTAAAAACATCTTAGTTTACCTGACGCTCGCCAGACAACGCCTTGGCGCCGTCCTTACCTTCAATCCGGGCTCTTCATTCTCTTCTTTAAATAAATGAACAATTAGGGAGAAACTACGAAGCTTTACAAGTACGATGGTTGCCATCTTTCTTAGGGGCATATGACTTCCGGTCGAGGCGGAAGAGCACCTAAACGGCTCGGGGGAGGTACTGAAATAGAGATTGAGGATGGGTTTGAGTTGGGTGAAGAAGGCGGGAAATCTACTTCTCTTCCAATCAGCTCGCCATCTCGCCCTCCGGCGGCTTCGGACCGCCTGCTGGCACCCCGACTTAGTGTGACCACGGGCATGCTCCAAGGTGGTCGCTGACTTCCCCCACGAGGGGACTGGAGAGGGTTCCAGATGGGCGAGGAGGGGACCGAAGGCACCGTACATCTGCTTTGCCTTGCGGCCTCCAGCGGAGTCCCCCTGTTCTGCAGAAGCTGCCGCGGCGGTGCCCCCGCCCGCCAGCAGGTGGGGCTCTGGACCCCTGGATCTTCAAAATAGAAGGGGGCTAGGCACTTGGACTCTGGGTCGTCAGGGGAGTAGGATCTGGAGAAGTTTCAGAGTCGAGTTTAGAGGGCCAAGGGTGCAATGACTGGTCTTATAATCTTGATTTCCAGAAGAGGAGGGCCAGGGGATGTAGAAAGAGGAGGGGGCTGGGACCCTGGACACTTGGGTCCCAAGGTGGAGGAGATTGGGGGTTCCTGTCTAATGTCCCCAACTTTCCCCCAGCTTCCGTTCTCTGTCATCGGTTCCCTCAATGGAGTACACATGTTTGGGCAGAATCTCGAGGTGCAGCTGAGCTCTGCAAGGACGGAGGACACGACCGTGGTGTGGAAAAGCTTCCATGACAGGTCTCCAAGCTGTAGCTTTTGGGGCAGGGCCAGGGGCTGGGTGATGGCCCCCGTTGAAGATGACCCTGAGGCCTACCAGGTCTCCAAGGCCAGCTGTTTACTTGGCTGTGGAATCTTCGACAAGCCAGTTACCCTGTCTGATCCCTGAGTTTCTCAGTATGAGAAGCAGGTTGTGCCAGCTGGCGAAAGATGTAGCTTGCATCCAGGGTCAAGGGCAGACTCTCTCCTTATGGTCCTGCTTCCCTGGCCTGGAATCATTCTTTCTTCTCACCTTCCTTTCTCACAGCATCACCCTCATTGTGCTGTCATCTGAGGAGGGGGCCTCGGAGCTGAGGCTGGAGAGGCTACTCCAGATGGTGTTTGGGGCCATGGTGAGACTCCCCAGCCCTCTTCCCCAAACCTGGAAATCTGAGCTCTTAACATCCTCCTCCCTCACACCAGGAGAGGAGTCCAGATCCCCAGCTCCTGCTCTTTTATTTGGTTCTTCTAGGTTCTTCTTGTGGGACTCGAAGAACTGACCAATATTCGCAACGTGGAGAGACTAAAGAAGGAGTTAAGGGTGAGGCTGCAGTACGCAAGCACGGAAGTTAGGATCCCAGGTCACGGATATTCAGAAACTAACACTTCCCAGCTGCCCCTGGGGCAGCCTGGTCAACTGACCCTAGAGCCATGCCCAGCAGGGCTAGTTTTCTGAAGGGGAGGCAGCAGATCTGGAGCCCACCTGTGTCCTAAACTCATCCTTCCTCCCATTCCTAGGCCAGTTACTGCCTCATTGACAGTTTCCTGGGGGACTCTGAACTCATCGGGGACCTGACTCAGTGTGTGGACTGTGTAGTTCCTCCAGAGGGGTCTGTCTTGCAGGTACTGAGAATGCATTGGGGAACCCTTCAGCTTGTCACTGGCCCTGGCTCAGTCCTCATCCTCTTACCCCTGGATCGTTGCCTCAATCTTTTCTCATCCTTTGGGTTCCATCCCAACCCCCACTTGGCCCCATAAGGGTCTTTCTTCACGGAGAACTACCCCACTCCTACCCAGCTCACAGCCCTTCCATGGCTTCCATCGCCCCCAGAACAAGCTCCCGTCCCCCCAGCCTGGTGTTTGAGGACCTGTGGAATCTGAAATCCTCCAACGTGCTCACTCTGACCTCTGCTAACTCCACAATCCACCTTCACCCAACTGCCTTGGGGGTTCCTCGGACCCCAACAACTTCCCAACTTCTTTGCCTGGCACATGCTGTTCCTTTCGCTGGTGAATTTCCATCTATCCTTCCTTAAATACTGCTCTTGTCGATTCCCCTGGCATGGGCGCCCCTCCTGTGACATGACTAGGGGCAGGTGACATGACCTCTCCCAGCAGGAGTAGGTGGTTGATTGCGCCCACCTGGCTCATGCTGTTGGGATTATTAACTTCAGTAACACGTGTCAGTCTAGGGAGCAGCCACAATAGCTGTTTAAATTACAGTGTGACTTGGGGATGGTACTTGATTGTGAAGGTGAAGGAACCCAGGCCCAGGGAGAGTGAGGCACGTGAGCATGCCAGCAGGCTGACTTTGAATTGTCTGCCTGTCTCTTCCCACTCCTGGCCCACCTGGGAAGTCACTGCCACCCCTGTTCATGTCTCCTGACCCAGGAAGCCCTCTCTGGGTTCGCTGAAGCGGCGGGGACGGCCTTTGGCAGCCTGGTCGTGTCGGGCCGGGTGGTGGCAGCAACAGAGAGCTGGTGGCGGCTGGGGACGCCGGAGGCCGTCCTGCTCCCCTGGCTGGTGGGGTCCTTGCCGCCTCAGGCCGCTCGCGACTACCCGGTGTACTTGCCGCACGGGAGTCCCACGGTGAGCTGGGGGAGTCGGGGCGCGGGGGACAGGGGGCCGCGAAGGGACCAATAGGCCAGAGGCCGGAACGTGAGGAGGCGGGGCTTCGGCGGGAAGGGGCGGAGCTCCGGCCAGCCCCTGCTGCGCCCTGCTTCAGGTCCCCCATCGGCTTCTGACCCTGACGCTACTGCCGGGCTTGGAGCTGTGTCTGCTCTGCGGGCCGCGCCCTCCCCTCAGCCAGCTGGATCCACAGGTGAATCCGGGCCGTGTCCCCGCTTTTCCCCCTGTAACACCCTCTGCCCGCCCGCCCAGTCCCTGGCTAACCACCTCTCCCGGCCAGCGTTCTCTACTCCGCACTCGGCCCTCGTCGGCCCCGCCCCCCGTGGACTACACTTTCCCACCAGCCCGGTCCCTTTATCGCTCCCATCCCCTCCTTGCAGGCTTTACCCTTTCCCTGGTCCCCTGGGTCCCCCGGCCCTTGTGGGCCCCGCCTCTCCACCCTGGCCACGCCCCCCGGTATCGGCCCCTGACCTCACCCACGGGCCTCGCCTCAGATTTTGGACCGCTGGTGGCAGCCAGTGCTGGACCCGCTGCGGGCCTGCGTGCCGCTGGGATCCCGAGCGCTGCCGGCTGGCTTCCCCCTGCACACGGACATCCTCGGGTAGGGCTTGGACGGGGGTGTGGGCTGGGGGTCCTCACCCCCTCTGCCCCGGCCACAACACCCCTTTCTCACAGGCTACTGCTGCTCCACCTGGAATTGAAACGTTGCCTTTTCACGGTGGAGCCCTCTGGGGTTCAAGGTGACTGACAGGAGGGCCAGGCCGGGAGGGGCTTGAGCCCAGGGGTGGCTCTCTCTCATCCTCTCTTCCCTCCTCCAGAGCCTTCTCCTGAGCATCGTCGTCGCCTCCTGCGTTCCTTCTACACCTTGGTCACTGCCACACACTTCCCACCAGGTGTGCCCCCTTTGCACACTCGAGGACACTGAATCTCTGATCACATAAGGGAGGATGGGGCATCCACACCCGCGGGGAGGTTCAGGGGGGTCACAGCCTGGAGACGGCAGAATCCACTGGGCAGCCCTAACAGGTAACGCTGAGACTTCCTCTCTGGCCCAGTGGATGCCATGACTGACTTCACCCTCACAGGTGAGGGGGAGCTCCTGTCACACCACTCTGCTGCTGCAGAGGAAGAAACTGAGGCTCGGTTATTAAGTAGTGGAGAGCCATGAGTCACACATGGGTTCCCAGAGCCACACTCCACTGTACTGCTGCAAGCACACACTTTGCCACCATCTTTGCCCCTTGGGGTGCAGGGTGTCACAGAGACTAGGTTAGGAGGGAAAAGTTGTCTTAGAACCCACGAGGCCCTCGGGAGACAAAGGAAGGGACGGAGGACTGGCCCCTCCTAGCTGCGTGACTCCACCTCCCCTACCTGCTTCCCTGCCTAATGTTCGGGAGGGGTGGGGAGGGTTCCAAGGGCTGGGCCTGTATCTGCTCAGCATACCCGAGTGTTCATGATCTGTACTGCTAGGCAGACTGCACCCCTGGTGGGCTGCACACGGCATCCCCAGTAGAGAGGGGGATGGAGGCTGACTGGGAAGAAGGGAGAGAAGGCCCATGTCCTTCAGGCGACTGACAGCCAGCTGAGCTGCGAGGCCCTCACCTGTCAGGCCTGGGATGTGTGTTGCTCCTGCAGGTTCGCCTACTAGTTGTCTAGGGCCCCCCTGGTCACCTCGGCCCTTCCTGTCGTTCCTCCAGAGCCGGGGTCAGCAGAGGACAAGGTGGAGGAAGCAGCCCAGAGGACCCAGGTGCCAAGAGCCTGCTACCTGGTGTCTGGGCCAGAGGAGCCGGGCACAGGCTGGCGGCTGGTGGCTGTGCAGGTGGGCCCGCGGCGGCTGCTGCTGCTGCTGTCTGCCCAGTGTCCCACCCACGCGCTTCGGGGCTTGGCCACCCACACTCTGCAGGCCCTCAGCCCGCTCCTCTGACCCCTGTGCCTCAGCCACTCACGCAGACACGGCTGTTAGCGTCTCTCTGTTTATTCGCTCACAATAATACACAGCCCCTGGACGGGGAGGGGGCAGGAGGGGCTACAATGGGGTGGGGTGGGAGGGGAGGAGGCGCCCACTTCCCTGGCCCCTCTCCCCTCTGTGCTTAAGGGGGAAAGGGAGGGAGGGGGCTCCCCCTTACCCCCCAGAATGTAAACAGCAGCAGATGAACAAAAATAAAAATACAAAAGGCCGGAGGAAGGTTCCAGGCATCCCCCCACCCCTGGGGTCTTCCCTGTCTCCAGTGGAGGTCCCCTCGCTGCCCCATCCACCACAGCTGCCTCAGTCCTAGGGGCTGCCCGGCGCCGGCCACATCCCCGGGGGCAGAGTCCAGGGCTCAGAACTGCTGGGCCAGCAGCTCACACAGGTGACGGGAGACGGGTTCCTTGCTGGTGCGCAGGGTCAGCCGGTACATCTGGGTGGGGGACATGGCAGCACAGACTCAGGGAGGAGGAAGAGGAGACAGAGAGCCCGGGGGGGAGGGGGTGGTGGTGGTGGTGGTGGAGGATACAGGGAGATAAGAGACAAAAAGGACAAAGGGATTAGAAAGATGACAGAAGGGGCAGGAGGCAGAAATAAAAACAACAAGGAGGGAAAGGGTGAAGGGTGAAAGTGAGACCCAGAAGCGGAGAAAGGATGTGGCCAGGAAGACAACAGAGGACTCAGGGACATAGCTCACAGCGAACACAGTGAGGCAGGGGGGTCAGTCTCAGGGGCGCCTCCCAGACCACTGCTCACCTGAGCCTGGGCGTTGGGCTCCAGCCGGAGCAGACAGCCCACCTGCAGGGCTTTAGTCTGGATGATTCCAGCCCCCACGAAGTTCTCAGGGTTGGGGTCCACATTGTCCAGGAGAGCAGAGCCAAACCCCAGGAGCTGAGGAAGAAGGGTAGCTGTTGGAGGGGGCCAGATCTGGGAGCCACTAGGCAGTAGCAAACCAGTTTCCCCGAAATCCTTGTGAGTGGGACCTGGCCCCATTTTACAGATGGGAAAATAGAGGCATGGAAAAATGGGAACTGCTACCCAAACCCCAGTTAGGGAGAGGCAGGTCTGGGCTGTGGGTCCAGGGCCCCCACTCCTGTTTGTGCAGTGGTTACTCACTTTTGCCTTAGTGACTTCCGCATCCATAGGGTGGTTGGCTTTGAAGATTTTCTGTGCCTCCTGTTGGGGGCTGGGGGCAGGGGAAAAGGTTCAGGTCAGGTGCTTGGAAGGCCCTACCCTGCACTCCCCCAGCAGCTGCAGCTCACACCCCCTTGCTGCTCACAGGCTCAGCTGCTTCCAACGCTGGAAGAAGTCCTGGGCCGCCATCTCCGTGGGCTGGAAGAACTTGTTGATGGTCACTGGGAGCTTCAGGGTGAGGGACTGGGGGGCGCCCCCGTACCTGGTGGCAAGGGGAGGGAGGGGCGGCAAGGAGGCTCCATCAGATCCCAGACCCCGTCTGCCCCCATCAAGACCGCAGCCGCTTGGCAGGGCCCCCACCCCACTCACCGGAAGCGCACGGACAGGAGCGGGGGCGTCAGGAAGTCCCGCAGACATTCGATGTTGAGCACCTGCTGCACCTGTGCCCCACCGTCTACCTGTGCGGCCACGCGCTTGGTCTGCACCGCCAGCTGTGCCCACTGGGGGTCAAGGAAGCCAGAAAGAGGCGGCAACCCCCTCCCCCTGCCTCCTCTCCCCTGTGGTCTTGGCCACGAACTCTGATGGTTCTGAACCCCAGCCTGCAAGCCTCCGAGGGGCTGGGCCTGCCAACCCCGGCACATGGTAGGCAGCCCCAACTCTGAAGCCCTTCCTGTGAGCCCTCTGGCCTCCCACGAGGGGCTCAGGGACCTCCATTATGGCACAAGTCACATGGCACTAAGGCAGAAGCCCTCCTAGGGCTGGGATGGCTGACTCAAGTTTGAATCCTGGGATCGTACCACCTTGGGGACTCTGGGTGAGCTACTTTACCTCTTAGCCTCAGCTACAAAATGGACACGGTGTCCTTAGCATTCAGAGAAATAATCTAGTACGAGTACTTGTCCGTGTGTCTGGCACACGGTCAGGGCACCAAAAGTGGCTGCAGTGTGATCACATCTACCTTTAAGTTGGCAAGGACGGCATCTTGGGCATCTCCCGCCCCTGCCTCCTACCCATGCCTAACACAGAGCTGAGCCCGCCGGGCGCTCTGGAGATGCTGCTGTTGAGGGCTAAACGCAGCAAAGGACTGAAAAGGCCTAACTGCTGTCATTTCATGGGCATGAAAATGACTATCAGAGAAGGAAGGGAGGACTGACACCTTCCTTTATGCCAGCCACCCTTCCAGAGTTTTCCAACCACACTGCCCTTCAGAACAATGCTATGAGAAGGAAGAGGGTCTACACTTCAGACATGGGACAGGAAGACAAAGAGAGACCAAGTGACCGGCTCAGATCACACAGACAGCCCTGCTTGGGCATCCAGACCCGCAGGCCTGGCTCTTGAATGCAGGAGACGCCGGAATCGTGGTGTGCAGCCCATGCAGAACAAGCTCAGGACACGGAAGCAGCCTGACGGGGACAAACGGAGGCACCCCTCTCCCATCACTTCACTCTCCTCAGGCTGTCCTGGGGAGAAGAGGCCCACCCCGTCTCACAGAGGACACTAAGCCTCGAACACGTAACCATACGCTGAGGCTCTGAAGAGAACTGAACATGGTTCTGGACCAGGGTTCATCTGCTTCCCTGCGGCCAGGAAGGCAGACCAGGAGGGTCAGGGCTCAGGGGAGGGGGCTGGGCCAGGCCAGCAGGATATGAGTCTGGAGGTCTCCAGGGTGGACGACAGTGGGCGAGAAGTTCTGGAATTGCACGGATGTCTTGTTGCCATAGAAGAGATACATGCGGCCTGCGGAGGGTGGGGAGGGGCAGGGTTCCATCTGACTTCCTTAACCTCCTCTCCAGATGCCACCCAAACCCAGGTGTCCCCGAAACCCCATCCCCACACTGCCCCTCTCCGGACGCACCCAAGTTCTGCCGGAACTCCGACTTCACTCCAATCTGCAACAGTTGGTTCTCAAACAGGACCCCGTTGTTCTTGCACACGAACCTGGGTGGGGGCAATGGGGAGCTCAGGATGCCAGGGGCGCCTGTCTAGGCCCTGCTCGGTGCTCCCCACCTGTCCCCATTCCCTCCCTGATCCTTTCCGTGACTCACTTATTCAGCAGCTCATCGGCTTCAGGGATAGGGGGTCCGATGTCCTCAGGACCTGGGCTACAGGTGGGGAAAACAGTGAGATGAGAGGAGGTTGGGGGCTAGAGAAGACCCGAGCTAGAGGTGGGAGACTGTTACCCCTCAAAAGACAGAACCCCAGAATCCATATACCCAGATTCCCCCAAAGAACCCCAGAATCAGACTGATGATTGTCTCTAATGGGACTAGGACCCTGGTGTGTGCTGCCACCCCTGCCCCATGTCAGAGGACCCCGACTTTCACTCCCCTCCAAATCCTTGCCTCCGCAGCTCATCAGGAACCCCTTGATAAGAGCTTGAAGTCCCCTAGCCCTCCCTGGGGACACCCCTTACTCAGCAGCTGGAGCTGGGTCAGCCAGCAAAGCCATGGGGCTCTCAGGGGCAGGCGGCTCCAGCTCGCTGGGCCATCCAATCCCAGAGCAGACAAGAGAAGACAGGCGTGGCAGGCAGCCAATCCCAGAGAGGCAGCAGAGGGCCGGGGAGAGAGAGAAAGAGGGAGGAGGGAAAGAGAGAAGGAAGAGCAGGCTGAGACATGGCGATGGGGGAAGGACTACACAGAGTGGCCAGAGGGAGAGAGGAGGCCAGGGGAAGTGGCAGCCACGGCAACAGAGGCACAGGGACAGGGAGGGGGGGGGGACCGTGAGGGGGCAGATGGAAAAGGGGCAGCCTGGGGCCCTGGCAGGCAGCTGTACCTGAGGAAGGCCTCCTCTGGGGTGGGCCCCAAGCTGGGCTGGGCCGCTGGGCCGTCGGAGAAAACGTCCACCAGGAGGTTCCCTGCACCAGAGGTCGCTGGGGCTGCCGCTGGGGGAGGGGCTGCCCGCAGCCCCAGGAGGTCGGCGGAGGGCGAGGGCGTTGACTGCAGGGAGGTGCAGGTGGAGGTGAGCCAGGGTAGCGCCTGGCGGCCCAGGCCCAGACAGCCCAGCCCCTGGGACTCACCACAGTGCTAGGGGTGGGCTCCACACCCCCATTGATGTCATTGCTGCTGGGGTCCCTCCGGCCATCATCCAGGGCGCTGCCGGCCCCAGGGCCCTTCTTGCGTTTCAGCTTGGCCAGGATGGACGACTCTCGCTCCGGAAAGGGTGGCATCTCTTCCAGCACTGTGGCCTGTGGGGCCAGAGGGCGAGAGCGGATAAGGGACAGCTCGGTGGCCGAGGTGCAGGGGTGGAGGGGCACGCGGGGGCCGCGGCGCTGACCAGGACATCCGTGCTGGCCACCGAGCTGAGCGTGAGGTACTCGACAGCACGCTGCTGCAGCTCCACGTCCGCGTTGCGCAGCTGGGAGCCGGCCCGCAGCACGCCCTGGATGGTGGCCTTGGTCTCCGGGAAGAGGTTGATGAACTTGATGTAGGTGGACAGCAGCAGGGCCCGGGTGGCCACGCTGCACAGGTGGAACTTGGAGTGCAGCAGAGAGAACTGCACCGGGGGGCTGGGGAGGGTGGGGGGCATCAGCACGCGGCTGCCCGGCCTCCTCCCAGAGCCGCCCCCCGAGACCACCCCACACGGCAGCCACTACAGCGCTCTGTCCCAGAGGCTCCTGGGAGCTGCGCTGTCTTGCAAGCACCAGATGGTTGTGTGAGGGGCCAAGAGGGTCCCTGGGGGCCCCACCACCATCACCACCAGCCCCAGACCCCTCCAGGATGCAAGTGTTCACCACCTCACCTGGAGCGGGGGTCCCCAGCAATCAGATTCCCAAACTCCCCGAGGATGTAGCCGCCGACCTTCACCATGTTCTCATGGCAGGCGGGGGCCTGGAGTGCCTGGAGGTGGGGACAGGGCAGGTGAGCACAGCAGAGAGCCGTGTGTTCTGAGTCAGGACTGCTCAGGGGTGCCAGGTGCAGGGCTAAGCCCGGGATGCCTGTTAACTCATAGAACTCTCACAAACGCTACGCTGTGGGTGGGACGATAGGTGGGGAAACTGAGGCATAGGCCAGTTATGTGACTGGCTCGCATTCACACAGGTGGTAAAACCAATAGCACCAGGCCCCCCTTTCTGGGGCAGAAGGCTGGGGAAACCAGCAGGATGTGCGGGTCAGTGACTCTGCGCTGGGTGGCCCGCACCCGTGGCCCACAGACCCTCATGCTGGCCTGTGAGTACCTGGCCCCCAGGGAGGCCAAGGCAGTGCTCTGAGGAGGAGGGAGCAAGACGGTGGTCACAGTGGGTGGGCCCCCCAGCCCCAGCTGTCCCTGCTCTGCCTCACCGTCCCGCTGTGCGGGCGCTGACCTCAAAGACGGTCTTGGCAGCGTAGCCCTGGACGTCGTCGCGGTTGGTGACGATCTGCAGCACGCGGTACCACACCTCCTCACTGACGTAGTCGCCCGCAATGCGGATGAGGTTGAGGATGGTGTCCACGTACCAGCTGTAGTCCACTGCATACTTCTCGGCCAGGATGGCCACCTTCAGGACCTGCCAGCCGGGGAAGGCAGGTGTGTGTGTGCACGCAGTCCAAGCGTGGAAGAACCAGATCTGGGCTCACCACTGCCCCCAACCGGAGACCCCGGGGGTCCAGGCCCTCAGCCCCCTTCTCCCTCAGAGCCGGGGGTCCAGGCACCCAGCTCCTTCCGGGACTTACAATCTCCTCGCGGATGGCGTAGTCCGCCGTCTCCAGGTACCGAAGCATTTCTGACACGATCTGCTTGGCGTTGCTCCGGTCGCACATGGCATAGAGGAGGTCTGCCGCCCGCTGTCGCACGCTGACGTCCCGCTCCGTCTGAGGGAAGAGAGCCGGGGCGGAATGTTCTAGGCTCTGCAGTGGCTTCTGAGCCCTGCGCCTCTCCAAGAGAGCAGAGGCCAGTGTACAGGGCCTGGCCTGGGGCAGACTCCGCAGTGGTGTACCTTGAGGGCGTTGATGACAGTGTCGATGTGCGTCTTGACCGCCTCGTGGGAGAACTCAGAGCTGGCCAGCGTGCACATGCTCTCCAGCGCCAGGTAGCGCAGGTTGGTCTCCCGGTGCTGCAGGAACTGGCCCAGCTGGTTACAGGCCCGCACAAGGAGGTTGGGCTCGCTGGCAGCAAGAGGCAGAGACAGGAGGTCATGAGAAGAAGGTGGAGGACTCTGGCCCAGCTGAGCCATCTCATGTTCCCTTCGAGACCTGGGTCTTAACTCCTGCCCTCCGTCCCCGCCATGACTACTCCTGGCGGCTGTCTGGGCCGCTGGACTCAAAGGAAAAGAGTCAGGAATTCTACTTTTCCCAGGAGGGGTCCAGCACCACTCCGGGGAGGTAACAGTTCGCAGCTTTATCATCGTCCTAGCTAGCAGTCCTGATTCCCAGCCCCAACCTCCTAGGACACAAGAGTCCGGGCCCCCGAACCTCCCACCCCGCAGGCAGGCACCTGTCGTAGTGGATGATGAGGCTGATGGTCTCAAAGAGGATGGCGTTCTTGGCGTTGGAGTGCTGGACCTTCTTGGACTTGGGGGGCTCCTGGGCCTTGTTGAGCACAGTCTCCAGACACTCCACCAGCCGCCCCTTCACGGCAGCGTCCTCTGGGGACATGGAGGGCATGTCCCGGGATGAACTCTCTGCCAGCCCCACCCATGTGCAGGGCAGAGCCCCCCCCACCCCCAGGGCTCTCATCTCCACCAGGAAGGGTGGGCCCTGCAGCTGTGGGCTGGGGTCTCTGCTCCTTCTAGCTCATCCTTGGTCTCCAAGTGACCGGAGGAGGTGGAAGAGGGCCAACAGAAGAGACCACTCCAGGCCTTGGCTTTTGTCCTGCTCGGTGCTAACTCCCACCCCTGTGAGCCTCAGTTTCCCCTCCTGCAGCACTGATACCCTTTAGGTTTCTCACAGGAAAAAGAAACCTTCCCAGAGACTCTGTGAAACCAGGGTCGCCCCAAGAAACGGTCTGAACACCCAAGACAGACACATGCCAACCAGGAGCTCCTACCAACACCAATAACTGCCATTCCGTGGGGTGTGAGGTGACATCCTGTGACAGATGTGTGTGTCAAGCCTTCTAGGGGAAAATGTCACACCCAGTTGTATCAGGCGGCTCATGGGGTAGAAGGATGAGCCGCAGGACACAAGGCAACTCTGGGCCAAATCCAGAAGGTGGGACACGCCTGCAATGCCAAACTCCCAGTTTCTTCACAAAACTGGTAGTTTCTTCAAAAACTGGTGGGAGGGCTATTCTAGACTCCCCCCAAAAGGGACAAAGACATAAGGAAATGTAAGTCGCGGCCCTCGGCTGAACTGTATTTTGTTTCAGCCGTACAAATAAGGCTGTGGACAGTGAGGGGGGTGTGAACGGTGCCTGGACAGCGGACGACACCATGACCTTGAAGCTCCTCAGGTGTGACAAGGGCACTGTAGTTTTGCACAGTGTTCCTGGGGCTCACGAAATGTGTGTGGGTGTATTTTGGGTGCGGGGGAAGCATGAGGACGTCTGTGACTTATATCACTTAAGTGAGCAAATGAGTGTGTGTTTGAGACAGCAAGCCAGCCAGGGCGCCAAGAGCAGCGTTCAGGGTCTCTGCCGGGTCTCGGGGCCTCACACGTTCGTGACACCATTCTCGCAGGTGATCTTTCCGTTTGAAATGTTTCATAATAAAAAGGTGGAGTGAAAGCCAATGCCCCAGAATAAAGGGGCAATTCCTCTAGATTAGGAGAAATAATTAAATTCTATACTTATTTTTCTTTTTTTTCTTCTTTTTTTCCCTTACTTTTTATGTTTCAGTCATCTCTATGCCCAGTGTGGAGCTTGAACTCATGACCCTAAGAGCTGCCTGCTCCCCTGACTGAACAAGCCAGGCCTCCCTCGATCCTTGGATCTCAAGGCATGCCTGGATGGCTCAGCTGGTTAGCATTCGACTCTTGATTTCAGCTCAGGTCATGGTCTCAGGGCCAGGAGATCAAGCCCCGTGTCAGGTTCCCTGCTCAGCAGGGAGTCTGCTTCTCTCTCTCTCCCTCTGGCCCTCTCCCTGCTCTCTCTAAAATAAGTAAATAAATCTTAAAAAAAAAAACTTGTATCTTGATCGGACCCCAGTCTGAACATACTGTGAGTATTTTGGAGCTTCAAGCGTGACCGTAGAGAACGCCCATAGTTTTTAGAAATGTGCAACAAGATATCCAAAGATTAAAAACATGATGTCTCTATGGGCGCCTGGGTGGCTCAGTGGGTTGGGCCGCTGCCTTCGGCTCGGGTCATGATCTCAGGGTCCTGGGATCAAGTCCTGCATCGGGCTCTCTGCTCAGCGGGGAGCCTGCTTCCCTCTCTCTCTTTCTCTCTGACTGCCTCTCTCTCCGTCTACATGTGATCTCTCTCTGTCAAATAAATAAATAAAATCTTTAAAAAAAAATTAAAAAAAATAAACATGATGTCTCTACACCAGTCTTCAATACTTCAGGAATAAAAAAAGCAAACTTAGAGCACACATGCACCGCCAAACGCAAGTCTAGACGATGGGTGTGCTCTAGCTATCTGAACGTTGGAAAATTTTCCGTAATACGGTATCAGAAACACTTTCCGTAGATAAATCAGGAGGCGGCCTCTCTGGCCCAGCACCACCTGCTTGGGGCCACGGCTACAATTCCTATGACACAGGGGGTGACAGGAAATGAGGCACCTGCTCCAGGCACACCCCGAAATGATGAGGCGGGGCTCTTGGGACGGAAGTGAGGTTGGAGATCTGCCCGAGCGCTTCCTGGCAGGATGAGAAAGAGGCCCAGGAGCGAAACGAACGAGGCTTTCCCAAGGCCATGGGACAGAATTCACCAGTGGCCTTCACAGGCTGGAAGCGGCCTCTGCCTGTGTGCACATGCACGCACACACACACACTGCCATGCAGGTGCACACAGACATGTGGACACACCCTGACTTGTACACGTGGTCATATGTTCACATGCACGCTTGTGCACAGCTGCCCATGCACACTCAGGGCCACATGTCAGTCCCTGGCCATAACAGGTGCGCAGTACTCTGGCCAAACGGAAGGGAGCCGGTTTATCAATCCCCTCCTGTGTGCTGAGCAGCTCAGCACGGGCTCCCTCAAAACTGCTCTATGAGGCAGGCAAGAGGAAATGGGGCACTCAGCCCTATGGACCCAAGGCCTATAGGGTAGAGGGAGGGACTTGGAACCAGATGCTGGCATCAGGCTCCTCCCCTTAGTCGCTGCCCAGGCCAGGATACATGACATCTCATCTCCAAGCCTCAGTCTCCCTGTCTGCATGCTGCAGGGAGGGCTCCCCTTCACCAGCTCTGTCGGGAGGGCACAGACACCCCCAGTGTGTTGCCTGGCTCATGCTAGGCTCATCATCCACACCATGGCCATGACCTTGAACAGTAAGGCCATGAAAACCTCTCACAGAGCTATGGTCATCCAAACAACACAGCCCGGGATCACCCCCAGATTGGCTGCGGGGACTGTGGGCAAGGGCCTCTCCTCCCACAGCCTTGGTTTTGTCCCAAGACAGATGTGACAACAGCCCCTACACTCCAGGGCTGAGCAAACCCCAGCACAGCATCACAGGGACCCTGGCCCAGAGCAGGAGATCACAAGATAGGAGTGAGTGATCTGTCTGATCCTTTAGGCTGTGCCCCAGCACCCACAGTCTCACAGAAACCCTGACAGAGCGCAGGCCCAAGGCATCAGGGCCCGGTGGGGGCGGGGTTGGCAGCAGTACCTGGCGGTGGGTAGCACTGCAGCAGCCGCAGGAGTTTCACCGAGAGCCAGGGTGCCGGCACGAAGTAGTAAGTGTAGTCCTGAAGGTCGGTGGAGGCCGAGGAGACAATCTGGGGGGCGGAAGAGGGGGTGAGGCATGGACAAGGAAGGGCACGGGGCAGGGGTGGGGCAGAGCCACACCAACTTCCCAAGCATCTGAGGCCCTGGGGAGGGGAGTAAGGAAGCCTGGAGCACGCAGTGAGCTTAGACCTAAGCCAGGGCTCCTGACTTTTCCATGTAATGCTGCTGTCAGGGGGCAGGAAGTCTCTGCCAACCCGCGTTCCCCTCTGCGAGCCGCTTACTCCAAACAGGAGCCTCACAGTGCCCCGGGCTCCTCCATGAAGCACAGAACACATCAGCTCACTGCAGACTTCTGTCCCTATAGCTGTCCCCCATGGCTGGAAGCAGCTCAGGGGTTAGGAACTAGCTATGACCCTTTCCTGGGTTCCCAGGCCCAAGACAAGATTGGACATAAGAAAGGCTCTGGGAAGAGATGGGGAATTAGCAGGAGAGTATGTGACATTTTCCCCTCATGGCAAGTGCCTGCTCAACCTGGGAAATCCCTCCTCAAGGAAGCATTCCCCACCATGCGCTGTGCCATGACCATGATGGTGCGTGCCCGGCCCCCAGTGTCCCTGTCTGTCTCTCCCCGGCCAGCCCGGCGCACGCGAGTATTCGGGCGTATGGTGAATCGATAACAAAGTGACTGAATGACCTGGTGCATCTGTCCTCTCTGCCTGCAAATCTCGGCCTCCTCTGACTTGCCCGGGGAATATTGAATTCACTCCATGTCTTCATTCAGGGATCACCTCTCCCAGGAAGCCTTCCTAGACTTCAAGGCTGGGGTAAATGCCTCCTTTGGGGTCTACAATGTCCTGTACTACCTTCATGACAGCCCAGATCACCCTTTTTATGAAAATCTGTGCTGTCCAGCCTGCCCTGCCACATTTCTCCCCACCAACAGGACAGGGAGCTCCTGGAGGGCTCGGCTCTGACTCATCTGTGTCCCCAGAGCCTGGTACACCGGCAGCCTTGGGCATGCTCCCAAGACAGGGGCGAAGATGGTGAGACAAACAGAAGGAAGGAGGGGAATGGAGAGGTTCGAGAAAAAGGAACAGGAGACAGAGCAGGGAATGCAGGAGGAAGGAAGAGACAGTGGGATAAGGGGGAGGAAATCAGGAGAGACACTCACACCCCGTGGGTGCTCAATGATGCCCAGGCCCATACTGACATTATACACACCAACTGACAGTAGCTACACTGTGAACCGGGCCTGGTATTGTCCCCAGTGAACAGATGGGGTCAGTGAGGACCAGAGGTGAAAGAAACCGCTTGTCCAGGCCACACAGCAGGAATGAGCTGTGTGGGCCAGGATGAGCCCAGCTCAGAGGCTGAGTTCATAACCACTGTGCTGGGCTGCTTCTCAGGGACAGTGAGGGGGACCAGGGAGTTGCTCCAGAGGACACAGGCGCCAGGGCCTCCTCCCACACCCCACGATGAGACCACACCCACCCGGCTCAGGCGAGACACGGCCAGGGATATGCAGGTCTTGAAGTCGTCCGGGTTCTTCTTGCAAAGACAGGTGATGAGACTGACAGCTGCCGTGACCACACCCTGCAGAGGCAGAGAAGTGGCGGGTCAGGGCTGCAAGGGGGGTCAGCCTGGGGACAAGTGTCCAGCCTATGGATCTGAAAGCAGAGACTCAAGGGCTGGGTGAATGATGGGTGCAGGGGAAACTGGACAGGATCCCTGGGTAGTTGGGGTGGGGGAGGGTATCAGGGATGGGCATGGGGGTTTCTGGATACTTGGGTGTGTGATAGGTACTCAGGACACCAGACCAAGATCTCTAAGTACCTGAGTAAAGGCAGGGACAGAGGTGGGAGGCCCTGAGCATCCAGGTGGGAATTGGGGCAGAAGTGGGACATCCCCCAGGTTTCCACAATAAGCGTCTAAGGCAGAAGGGTCTCTGGGTGAGTAGGGATGGCTCTGGAAGGCGGCTGCCCGGGGCGTCCAGGCGCCAGGCCCGGGGCTCACCATGTGCTGGTCATTTAGCAGGTGCACCACCCGGGCCGTCCACTCGCCCATGGGTACCAAGTCGGGCGAGGCCTTGTACAGCCGCAGCAGGCACAGGGCCGCGCTCTGTTTCACACTGTCCATGCTATCCCTGTGGTGACACAATTGGGTGGGGGGAGGTCAGCGCTTCCCCAGCCCCACACAGACCTTCCTTCCTCTTCCGCTCCTCCCAGGAAGGGTGGCCAGCAGCAGGTGGGGGAGCCGGGGGACCAGAGATCCACTCTGGTGCTGGCCTCATCACGCACCAAACCTCCGTTTTTTTATCTGCAAGATAGGCTCCATCTCGGCAGCATTGGGGTCACTGGCAGAACTCCGCCAACCACCAAGCCTGCCTGTGCACCTTCACTCGCTTACCGAATGCTTCCGGAGCACCTCCGGGCAGCAGGCTCTGCTGGAGGCACTGTGGACAGAGGGGTGGACAGACTGGTCCAAACATCTGTCCTCACAGAGCTAACCTCCCAGCCAGGCAGCCCGGATCCCAGCACACGCACCAGACACCATCCAGTGTCAGTGCTACGGTGCCAATGAGCACAGGCACAAGGAGCACCACTTATGCTATTTTGCAAGAAGGGCTCTCTGACGAGGTGGGAGGTAAATGGAAAGCTGAGCTTAGTGAGAAAACCCCGAAAATCTTTGCACAGCCCATCTTGGGGAGAGGCCACAGCCTGTGTGGAGGCCACGAGGTGGCCGCAGGCTTGTGTGTGGCTGCTGTGAGCGAGCGAGAAGTGGAGGGGGAGAGGCTGGGAGATGGGACAGAGGGACCGGGGGACAGGGCCAAACCATGCCAGGCATCAAGGGCCATGGTGCCAACCCTGCTTTTTACCCAGGGGGAGGAGTCGCTGCAGGTGGCGAGCAGGGAAGCACCAATACTGGGGTGACAGCAGGAAAAGCACCAGCCAGGGTTCTCCTGCTCCTCCCGGCACTGAGCCAGGCACAGTCTGGGACTAACTCGTTTATCTCTCCACCACAAACCGAGGAACTGGGGCCAGACACGTATGCTTGAGGTCCTGACCAGTGGAGCACGCACCTGCGAGAGGCCACTGACTCTCCGACGGGCAGTTTCCTCTGCAAGGGGACTTGGGGGGTGAAGAAAGAACACCATGGACTGGAAGCCAATACAGCCTCGGGCACAGAGGGGGCGCAGGGAGCTGTTCTGACCGCCTACGTTGCGGCCTCCAGGAGAGGACCCATCTGAAGCCTTGGCAAAGGACACAGAGGGAAGCCCCAGGAGGGGGTGACTGAGCAAGTCAAAGGCCAGGTGAAAGGGGGTTTCGCTGGATTTGCAGGGGAAACACGAACGGTAGCGATGAGGCAGTGTTGTTTCCTCCTGCCAGCCAGGTGGACACGCGCACGCTGGCCGAGCCTCAGACACAGCAGCCCTCGAGGAGATGTGGGGACAGGCCCTCAGGAGAGGAGCGGGGCCACCCGGGGTCAGCGTGTCACCGGGAGTGACGCAGACCCAGCCCAGCGAGGCTGTTCCTGGACACCCACCCTGGGGGCGGGCACGCATCCATGTTCAAGGTCCCGGCGCCAGAACGTCTGACCATCATCAGCTCAAAACCAAAACCAGTAGAAGGTCTGTCCAAGAGCAGTAGAACGGTGCCCTATCCCATGGCCTTTCCACCATCGTCACAGCGCACAGCACGAGCCTCGACCCCGGGCCAGGCTCTCTGTTCGAGGTGTTTCTCAAGCCCTTGAAGGAGATGACCTCTACCGTTCCCTCCAGCTACAGGGGAGGGAACGCCCACCAGATCCCAAACGGAGGACTAAGAGCTGTTTAACGCCTTGCTTAACCGGAGACTCTCCACCGAGGAGGTAAAGCTTACGGCTACGGCACGCAGGGGTGTGTGTGCAGGTACAGAACAGAGAGGTATGTGGGAATAACCACCATCGAATACAGGCCACGGGGGGCGGGGAGATGGAGATGCTGCAGGGGACGTGTTCTTAAAAAAAAAAAAGAAAGAAAAAGAAAAAAAGTCATGGTACCACATGACCCAGCAATCCCGCGCGCAGGCGTCTGCCTATAAGAGCTGAAAACCAGGTTCACACAATGTATTTGTACAGTATTCCTAAGAGTCAAACAGAATCTTTTTGATGAGTGGGTAACTAAAACGTGGTCCCTCCAGACAGCAGAAGGGTATTACTGGGCCATAAAAAAGGAAAGAAGCAGAGCAACATACTACATGAAAGAACCTCGAAAACGTTCCACCAGGTGGGGAAAAAGCCAGACCCAAAAGGCCACGGAGCACACGCCAGGGCTTAGCCTTAGGTCGCTTCTCATCCCTCACGTGTGGTGATGACATGAACAATTATACAGAAAATTTCAGTTAGATCCAGTGTCAAAATGAACATATTTTAGATGGATTAGGTTAAATTAAAATATTAAGAGGTTTCGCCTGTTTGTTTTCATTTTGATGTGGCGACTAGAACCACAGAGTGGGTGTGTGGCTCGAGTTCTATTTTTAGCCCCCTCTCGCTAGTTCCCTCCCTGGCCCCAACTCCCTGCCGTCCAGTTGCCTATGGGACATCTCTGTCCACCAGGCACCTCGCATCTAGCGGGGCCAAACCCGGCTTGGGGCCTGCCTCTCACTCCCCTGCTTCTCCCCAGGCTTCGTCATCCACCCACTTGTTCGAGCTGCCCCCCTCTTGCTTTCCTACCCCATGTAACCCGTCCTGTCGGCTTCACTTCCGGAATGTACCCAGTGACGTCTTCTATGGCTACTACCAGGGTCCCAGCCACCATTAGCTCAGACCTGGACGGTAACAGTCTCAGTGGTCTCCCTGCCACCACCCACACCCCAGTCTCTAGTTCTGCTGCTGGGTTCTTAAGCTACTTGACTCAGAGGATCAGCTTCTTTCTTCGTTCTAGGCTATATTCTCTGTGTTATCCGTTCAAACAACACCTCTATTATATTCTCTCCCTCCCCTTCCTAGAGCTCTAAAGTTTTGTTTGTTTGTTTGTTTGTTTTGTTTTTGTTTTTGCTTTTTTTAAATTTTATTTATTTATTTGTCAGGCATAGAGGGAGAGCGAGCGAGTGAGCACAGGCAGACAGAGAGGCAGGCAGAGGCAGAGGGAGAAGCAGGCTCCCTGCCGAGCAAGGAGCCTGATGCGGGACTCGATCCCAGGATGCTGGGATCATGACCTGAGCCGAAGGCAGCCGCTCAACCAACTGAGCCACCCAGGCGTCTCATGTTTGTTTTTGTTTTTTAAAGATTTTATTTACTTATTTGTCAGAGAGAGAGAGAAAGAGCGAGCACAGGCAGGCAGAATGGCAGGCAGAGGCAGAATGGCAGGCAGAGGCAGAGGGAGAAGCAGGCTCCCTACTGAGCAAGGAGCCCGAAGCAGGACTCGATCCCAGGACACTGGGATCATGACCTGAGCTGAAGGCAGCCACTTAACCAACTGAGCCACCAAGGCGTCCCTCTAAAGGTTTTTATTTATTTATTTGAGAGAGAGACAGTGAGAGAGAACATGAGCGAGGAGAAGGTCAGAGGGAGAAGCAGACTTCCCATGGAGCTGGGAGCCTGATGTGGGACTCGATCCTGGGACTCAAGGATCATGACTTGAACCGAAGGCAGTTGTCCAACCAACTGAGCCACCCAGGCGCCCCCTTCTAAAGGTTTTTAAATAACCTCTAACCCCAGCGTTTATAACTGGAACTGGAACTCACAACCACCAGATCAAGAGTCACATGTTCTAGCGACTAAGCCAGCTAGGTGTCCCTCTAGAGCTCTAAACAGCATTACATTAGACCTCTCCATCTTCCGTGATTCTTAATCTCTCTTGGAATCTTCCATCTCTGTTTCTCTGGGCTGTGTTTGGAATCATTTCTTCAGTTCTACCTCCTGTTCACTCACTCTGCTTTGGCTCTGTCCATCTTGCCGCTAAGCTAGATGGCTTAAAAAAATGTCTCCATTTCTTTTTTGAATTTGCTTGCATTTCCATTTTTAAATTGTTTTCTTATTTATTGAAACATATTAAACATATTTATTTTACATCCTATATGAATATTCCAATTCTACTATTACTTTCCTTTTCCTTCTGCTGGTTCTCCCTCATGGTGTTGTGTGGCCCGTGTTTGGTGACTTTTGATTGCGCATTACTCACGTAACTTAGGGCTTCTGTGGTGAAGGCGGGTTTCTCCTGAAAAGGCTTGTTTGCCTCTCTCGGGCACTGGGTTACTAATTGCTTAAATCACTTTAAAGTTTGGCTTAAGAATTTGTAGACAACCCAGGTAGGGGAAAATCAGGCTGAAAACCAGTGTGTGGGTTGCTCTATGCCAAGGTCTGAAACAGGTAATTTTGCTTATAGTCCCCAGGGGGATTTATTTCTAGGTCACCCTCACTTTGAAGTGTAGTCTCTGGAGCTTCTCCTCAGACAAGCTTTGTATCCTCTTCCCAGAGGCTGCAGGGCCAATATCTAGGTTTGCCTTCTAGGCAAACTCTGGCTTTGGCCCTCTCCCCATCTCCCCAGGTGCCAGGCCCCTCTTAGCTTGTGGCCTGTACGTTCCTTAAATGCATTGAAGAGTACTTCCTTTCCGCTTTTATCCCACATTGTTAGGTTTCAGTGAGAGCATTAGTCAGGAATCTAGTCTACCATATTGCCAGAAATATAAGTCATACCTTCTCCCATACCAAGCTGAGTGATCTTCTAAAAATACAAAGCCCATCATGTCACGTGCCCACTTAACACACACCAACTCCTTCCATTTCAACGAAAATAAAATCCAAACTCCCCTTACTCTGTCTCTTGTTCACTGCCCTCCAGCCACAAAGACTATCTCTTGGTTCCTTGAATACAGAAGGCTCATGCCTCAGGGCCTTTGCACTTGTTGCTCCTTTCGCTTGGGACACTTGCCAACATTCTAAAATAACTATCTTCTCATCATTCCAGTCTCAACTGCAAGTCACCTTCTTGGAGAGATCCCCCCTGAGGAGTATATTTAAGTAGTTTCACCACACCCCCCCACCCCACTGCCCCCACTACCCAGTTTTATTTCCTTCATAGCATTGATTACTATCTGAACTCATCTTACTTTTTTATGTATATGTTTGCTCTTTGGGTATCCTCTCCTGTAAGCTTCCTGTTAGATGTAAGCTTCCTGAGGGTGGGCATAACAGTCCTTGCTTCTCCCTCCTGCCTCCCCAAACCCATGAGAGGGCCTAGCACATCACAGGGACTCAAAAAATATGTGACGAATGACCTCCTGCCTCAGGATAATCACATAGGCTGACCCCAGTACAGCCAACAACTCCTCCTCACCCAGGTCTAAGCCTGATGTCACTTCCTCCAGGAAGCCCTCCCTGATCCCCAAGACTAGGTCAGGCATCCAGCTAAATGTCCTAAAGGGCTCATGTGCCCCAACAGCATGGTTCCATGAGGAATTGTACATTCCACCCTGCAAGTATCAATCAGTCTTTGTTTCCCACTCTGGACCACCAATGCTTGAGAAGACGATGCCATGTCTACTTCTGGTCATGACTATATTCCCAGCAATCAGCACAACACGGTGCCTATAACAGATGCCCAAAAGATGTTTGCTGAATGAACGAATGAAAATACAGCAGTTCTGGAGGGCTGTCTCCAGCAGAACTTACGGTTATCCCCTCTTCTATAGTAGATCTTAAAGGTTAGTTAATCAGACAGACACCCCATCAGATCTGCTGGGAGACTGCATCACACCGCTGAGTTGGCTTGGTGAAGTGACAAGAGAACCGTGGGGCCGCCAACAGACTCTCAGCCCCGCAACGCCCCCACTTCCTGGCCAGGACACCTTGCGCAGGTGACGCAATCTCTCTTACCCTCGACCTTGGCCTCATCCTTGTTGGGCCTCATCTATTCCATTCCAGATCCCAGCCCACCCGGGGCGCCAGTGCCTCACCCAGCCACCAGGATGCGTGGGATGTCGGCAGCAAAGGCCTCGCCCATCTCGCGGCTGCCCACATTGGCGATGCAGTGCAGGGCCAGGCACATGAAGGTCGGGTTGCGGCTGGCCAGGTCGTTCTTGATGGCATTGTTGATGAGCCGGATCAGCTCGGAGTTTGAGTTCACCAGAACCGAGATGAAGAGGTAACCCTGGGCGAGGAAGGAGGTGGGGGCTGTTGGGAGCCTTGTGGTTAATGGGTCGAAGGCCCCGATCCTTCCTCCCCGGAGTCTGTACTTCCAGCCCCCTCCTCCCTCAGACCCAGGAATTGAGGCCCCCAGTCCTTCCTCCCCAGACTCACTATCTGCTTCTCCGTGTACTTGTTGGAGCTGAGCAGGTTCACGGCTTCCATGTGCCCAAAGTCAATGTCGTGGCCAAGCAGGAAGATGAACAGCAGTTTACACACATATTTTTTCTTACTGTAGCCATCCAAGGCTTTGTCCCCTAGGGCCAGAGGAAGGAGGAAAGAGGGGAGAGAATGAGGAAGGATCATACCTATAAGTCCCAAGTATTCTAGTTCCCAGACCCTCCCCCCTCAGACCCGGGACCAGGCCTCCAGCCTACCTTTGAACTTGGAGCGGATGTTGGCTAGTTCCTTGTTGATTCTCTTAATCTCTGCCTCCTTGCTCTTACCTGGGGAGGAGAGGGCAGGCCAGATGACGAGGGTCCCAGACAGCTAAACCCCCTATGCTCTCTTTCCTTGGCAAGGCCCCTCCCAGCTGGGGTCCCGGGGCCCTGGGTCTGGGGCCAAGTCTGGGTGGGCCCCATCTCTAGCTGGGAGCCTCACAGAGGTGAGAACCATGGCTCAATGGTCTTTCCAACGCAGAGAAGACTGGCACACATTATGGGGTGATCTCTGACTTGCTCCCTTCTTCCTCTCACTGCAGTCCCCGAACTGTACTGGCCCTCAGGGCTCCTGTGTCCACCCACAGAGCCACTTATGCCTCCACCACCAGCCCCCAGAACTGGTCTGGCAAGAAATATGTGATCAGGGAAGGAAGGATGGAAGGAAGGAAGGACGGACGGATGGACAGGCTCAGCTACCTTCCAGCTGTCCCCGGGGACTCTCACCCCCAGGACATCCCTGAACTCAGCATCTTCTGAAAACCTGCTCTGGTGTTACAAAGGTCCCACTGCCTCCCAGTCACCAGGCCAGATCCTTGGGTGCTGAGATCTCCCCCTCCCTTCCTATCTCTCCTCACATCCTTCGGTCCTCAGCCGCCAGCCCCACACACCCACTTCTTCCATCTCCTGGCTGCCTACCTCTCCCCAGCTGGTCGTCAACATTCCTACACTTCTGACAAGATCCACTTCTGAGAGAGTCTAGAGGGCTTTCCCTGACCCCACAGGCTGGGTCCTGGGCCCCCTGATGCCCAGCACCTCCGTCAGGGCAATCTAACAGGACAGTGACCAGGTCTCGGGCACCCCCGCTGCTTGCCATGTCCCTCCCCATGTCCCCCAGTTCCCCTGGAGCCAGACTTCACCATCTTGTCCTTGACCAGCTCACTCAGCTCATCCAGACAGAACCCCGGGGGCTCTACCCCTTCATTCAGGCTGTTGCCGGGTCCCCTCGGCTTGACCATCAGGACATGGGACTGCCACCACGACCTCCTCACCCAGATCACGGCAGCAGACTCCTTTCTGACCTCCCTGCCTCCCTGCTGGGGGAATCCAGCCCATGGCTACCGAGCCCTCTGGCCCTGCCCTGGCCACCCACCAACGTCACCCCTCCCTATGTTACTGTGTGTTCTGCCCCACTGGCCTCCACCGCGTCCATGGACACACCACGTTCCTTCCTATCTCAGGGAGACTCCGCCTGGGCCCATCTCTCAGGTTCTCTCCTTGGCACTTGGGTCTCAGCTTTTGTCGCCTCCGCTGAGAGGCTTTTCTGACCAGTTCTTTCAAGCCAATGCCTTATACTTGTTTCCATCATTAAAAAACAAAACAAAACAAAAAACACCCTCCCCAGGACATTTCACACCATGTTACTATTGTCTTTACATTTACGGTCCAACCCCGGCTCCCACTGCAGATTATGAGCACCACGAGCACAGTGCCTGGCATACAGCAAGTGCTTAATAAGTATGCGCTCATCTGAAGGGCAGAGGCCTGTTCAGACCCATGGCCATGTCATCCGTGTCCCCAAGCGTGTGACCGGGCACCTGGGAGGCCATGTGCAACAAGTGAACGAGCGAACAGGCGAGGGTATGAGCTCTCCTTGTCTTTACAGATCCCGCCTCACCTCCAGTTCCCAACTTCCAGGGAAGCTTCCACAAGCTTCACTGCAGCTACCGCCTACTCCAGGAAGCCCCCCTGATTAGTACTTTCTGACCAGTGCCGAGCAGTTCCTGAGTGGCACAGTCTAATACGGCAGCCGCCAGACAGGCAGCTCCTAAGCACCTGAAATATGGCTGCTCCGGCCTGAGAAGGGGTTTAGGCGGCAAAGATGTCCTGGGTTTGGAAGATCAAGTGGGGGCAAGAAAAAGAACCCAAAATATCTCATCAAAAGCTTAAAAATCCTGATGGCGTGTTGAAACGACCACATTCTGGTGCATTAGATTATGTAAACATGTTAGTAAAATGAAATTTGCCAGCTTCTTTCTCCTTTTACAAACAATGTGGCTGCTGTTAAAAGTTAAAACCACCCGTGTGGCTCCCATGCGGCCTGGATCACCTGCAGCAGAGCACCTGCTGTGGGTGTCAGGGGTCTGCCCCTGTCCCCCAGACCACACAAGGAGCCCCTAGAGGGCAGGGCCACCACCTGCCACTCTTCTGGGTGGCCACTCCATGTTCCAAGGGCTTACCAAGTGCCAACCTCAGGAAAGGCACGAAGACGTGACTAAGGGCCTTAAGTAGTGTAGAGTGGCAGCTCTCCATCCTCAGGAAGGGGGTGGAGGGCCCGGGGATGAGGGTGGGAGAGGGCCTCTGGGACCCAGGTGAGAAAGGGCCATTTCTTCAGGGATGAGCTTAACTCCCCTCTGTGGCCCCAGAAGCCACCTGACCCTTCATTTATTAATGACACATTTCCCAAGGTGTGGGGGGGCCCGCATGGGGGTGATCTGGGCACCCACCCAGGACCCATACGGACCCCGCACTTCTGATCTGCTCCTGGGGGTTCCCGGCCCGAGAGGGCACAGGCAACCAGCCCTATCCCCACACCTGAGGGAACCGCACAGAGACAGAGGCTGCCAGGACCTCAGTGGCAGCTGCCAGGAGGAGGGGACATTTGAGGAGGCTCTCTGAAAGGTGAGGAGGGTTCAGGAGCAGTTCACCCGGTGAGTGTGGCCAGAAGGAAGCCACACTGCTGAGGATGGGCCTGGGGGTGGGGCGGGGTGCTGGGGGGAGCCCTGGGAACCAGCATGCAGGCTCTAGTCTATTCCTGACAATGACCACAGCTGCTTCAAGTGCTCGCCTGGAAACTATTCTGGAGGGACCAGGGGAAAAAAAAATCCTCTTTTATAAATGGACCATATATTACAAAGCACCTGCTTAAACTTCATCGCAGAGAGAGACATTTGAACAGCAATTGAATTTGAGGCCAGAGCACTCCCTGGGCTTCATTTAAACCACTATTAAAAGCTTCAAGACACAGGCAAAATAACCTATGGTGTTGGATGATGAAGCCACGGTCATCTCTGGCGGGGGAGGACAGGGGACAAGGACGGGGCTGGGGAGTCAGGGATGCCGTCTCGGCCTCCGGGGGCTGATTCTGCAACTGTACTCAGTCAGGAAGAGTTCATCAAGCCTGACATTCATGATCTGTGGGCTTTTCTGTACATGTACTATCTCCATATGTACATATACAGACATAAGTTATTATACTTCTATATTAAGTTACATATAAATATACGTTCACAGATGAGCAGTCTGCTATGCAAAAAACCACATCAAGCAGATAGGGACAGTTTAAGGGATATTTAGAGAATATACATGTGTGTGTGTGTATTTTGTCTTTAAAAGAGTCTAGTCTTTGGGACGCCTGGGTGGCTCAGTTGGTTAAGCAGCTGCCTTCGGCTCAGGTCATGATCCCAGGGTCCTGGGATCGAGTCCCACATCGGGCTCCTTGCTCGGCAGAGAGCCTGCTTCTCCCTCTGCCTCTGCCTGCCTCTCTGTCTGCCTGTGCTCGCTCGCTCTCTCTGTCTCTGACAAATAAATAAAATCTTTAAAAAAAAAAAAAAAAAAAAAAAAAAAAAGAGTCTAGTCTTTAACAGTCCACACCTGTTCGATACTGCTTCCTGCACAACTGATACACTTTGCTATAAAAAAAGAATTCACAGGGGAAAAAAAAAATTCACAGGGGCACCTGGGTGGCTCTGCTGGTGAAGCATCTGCCTTCGGCTCAGATCGTGATGCCAGGGTCCTGGGATCGAGCCCCGCATCGGGTTCCCTGCTCAACAGGGAATCTGCTTCCTCTCTCCCTTGCGTGTTGCCACCAGCCCCCCCGCCCCGCTGCGCTCTCTCTCTCAAATAATAAATAATCTTTAAAAAAAAAAAAAAAAAGAAAAGAATTCAGAGAGAGAAAAAAGAAAAAAGCATCAGGTTTCCAGAAGAGAAGGGGCTGCAGCCTTGGAGGGAGGGCATCCCTGCAAGGGGCAGGTCTCTGCAGAGATCTTGAGTTAAGAGGTAGCCTGGGTGCCCAGAGATAGCACATGGGTGCTACTGAGGGTAACACATGGAAGAGAGGGGATGAGGGGAGCTGGGCTAATGGAAGTAACGACTTTCTAGCACTCAGGCCCAGCCAATGACAGAGAGATGAGCTCACCATCACAGGAGGCATGCAAGTGTGTCTGGGCATTTTAAAGGGATTTCTTATCCTCAAACAGTCCCTGGGCCAGGCTCAGGGATGAGTCACACGAGCCCTGTGCTAGGGGAGCTCCTGGATTGGAAAGGAGGCTGGTTGACGGGGACAAGTGAGTACTTTGACACAGGCAAACGCGATGGGGGCTGGGAGACGGGATTCAGACTAGGGGAGGAAGTCTTCCTGGTACACAGCTCCTGGGATTTGAGGATCAAAATTTGGAGTGGCACTGGACCAAGCAGAAGTAAGGGGAAATGTGCTCCAGGCAGTATAAAGGCCTGGAGGCTAGCACAGCATCCGGGCCCAGACCTCCCAGACTCTTCCGGGTTTCCTCAGAGTGCCTGGGAGCCATGGGAGGCTGCAGGGCTCCTTGTCCGCTGGTAGCTGTAGTTGTGAGGAGCATGCAGAGGGAAAAGAGGGCTTGCTGCAGGCCAGGGTAAGGAAAGGCTGAGCAAGGACCTGCCTGCCTACCTTGGGGCTTCCGCTAGTGACGGGAGCTCAAGTCTCCGTGTGCGGGCGCTAAGCTGCAGCAGCAGGTGGGCCTGTCCTGCCACAGAAGGCATCCTAAAACCCTGGCTCCTCCGCCCTGGCGGGACTGGGATACTTTTAGGGAGGTAGCAGGCCCTGGGGTCTAGTACCTCAGCGGGAGACACCTCCTGCTTACAATACAGGGTAACAGATGTTCCTCTCTACTAGGACGCCCTGTGCTGCATCTCCCACAGGAGTCCCAACAGCCCAGAGTCCCACAGAGAGTTCTGGAAGCTGATGCCTGTTAACTCTGGGCCACTACAGAATCCAGAACATGTTGGCCCTGTGCTGCCCAATGCGGGAGCCACAGGCCACACAGGGCCACTTGGCACCTGACTCACGGTTGGTGCTACGGAGGGATGAAATTCGTATTTTCCATACATCCAAAATTAAAAACCAATTCTCAGCTCAGTCACCTCAAGAGGTAGGTTTGGAACAAGCTGGGCACTTTACGAATCTGTTTTCTCAACTCTCAAAGTTTTGAAAACTCTGAAATACGGAGCAAGTGTTTGCCTGTGAAAAAAAGTAACCTCATTGAGAAAGGCACATAAACCATCTCAGGAATAATTGCGAAAATACAGATTACACGTCCAGATAATCCAGTGAACATGCTGGTGTAAATAAAATGCATTAAAGCTGATTTTACTGGCTGTACTTTGGGAATGCGGCTACTGGAAAATTTCAGCTTCTATATCTGGCCGGCTGGGTTATGTGGTGCTCATGCTAGCAAAGTCATCACCACCCCTGAAGGAGAAAATAGTCTCCTGGAACAACCAGCTGCAAACTGAACACAGCTGCAAAGACCATCCCTAAGAGGCAGCCTGGCACGTTAAGGGTTAAGGGAAGGGTGTAGTCAGCCCTTGGGTCTGTACTCTGGTCAGAATGCAGCGCCCCAGAGCTGGGAAGAGTGGCTGCTTCATTCCCAGGGGGCATCCCCACGTTCAGAATAGTCTTGGCACAGGAAAGGTGGTGAATGCAGATTGTGGACCCAGCTCACTAGATGACACACAGAAGGGGGTGAGGCCAGGCCTGGGGCTGTCTGTCATCAGCATCTCAAGGACGCTCATAACCTAAAGCTCGTTCCTTAAAGTGCAGGGCCTGGGGTAGTGTGGGGACCCTCAATGGCACACCAAAGTGTGTGTGGTCTCTACATTCTTTCTGGTCTCTACACAGAGGCCAGAGGGATCCTGTCCCTTCTGGGCTCCAAATCCCTCCATGGCTCCCAGATGGCTCAGACTAAAGGTGAAGCCCTCATTGTCATCCTCTGGGCCCTACAGATTCACTAGTTCCCTCTCTAACCACAACTCCTAGCCTCCCGGCCATCAGCGGCCTCCTCTTCCAGCTGCTCCTCCTCCTCAAATTCTTCCTAGCACAGTCCTGCCTCAGGGCCTTTGCACAGGCTGCCAAGAATGTCCTCCTCCAGATTTGTGCAGGCCTAATTCACCCACCAAAGTTGATGCTTTGCTCCAATGTCACCTTTTCAGCAAGAAACTCTCTGAACAGCTTACACAAGAGCATTATCCCTAACTTTGTCCCCATACCCCTTTCCTGCTTTATTTCCTCTCAACCCCCTGCCCCCCCCCCACCTGCCGGCACACCTGAATACTATATATTTACTTGTGTACTGATCCATTTCCTCTAGAATATGAGCACCACGGAGAGGGACTTTTGTTCACTGTTGAAATCCCCTTACTCAGAGCTGTGTCTTGCACTCTATCAGTGCGCAGTAAAGACCGTTCTGTTTGCTCATTCATTCATTCGTTTGTTCACTTATTCTTTCAACTAGCAAATGTCTCCTGAGGACCCAGTCTCCTGGGGACCCAGAGAGGGATCAGAGCAGGGCCTGTGCTTGAGGGCCTTGGGGAGAAGTCACAAAAGGAATGGGTCACAATTTGGAGTAGGATGTTACCCTAATGGAGGAGCTCAGGGCACTGTGGCAACCCAGGACCCCCCTTCCGGTTCACTCCCTTGCAAACTTCCCCCAGGCCTGCGGGGGAGCTGGGGCCCCAGAGACGAGACACCCAGACAGCCCTAGCTTGGGCCCTGGAAGCTCCCAGATTAAGTGGTTGAGAGGCAGATTCCTGCTCAAGACAGCACAGGACCATGCCCTCAGGCTGGACCCAGCCCAAACCTTTCCCGTTCTTATCTGCACAGTTTGCCCTTTCTTGCCCTCGGTTTTCAAACCCTTTCACCTCCTTCTACAGTCTTCCCGCTGAACTCCCGAGATGTCTTCAGGTTCTCTCCAGCAGGAGGACTCCATAGCCCTCCCCTTCCTCCCCCTGCTCATTTCTGAGCCGTGGCTCACACACAACCTGCAGGCCTTCTTTTCCCTCATTCCTGCTTGAAACCCTCCCTAGTGCTCTCAGGACAAACACCAACATGGCCTCTGTCCACCTGTCAGGTGCCACCCCACCCTCCTGTGCACCAGGCACATAGGCCTCAGCTCAGTTTCCTCTGGGCCTCAGGACCTTTGCATGGCTGCCCCTCTGTCTTCAGAGCTCTTCCCCACCTCCCTTGGCCTGGCAAACCCCGCCACATTGTCTGGGCAATGCAGCCAGACACAGTCTTCATTCTCTCAACAGCATGGCCTTCTCTCTCACTGACTTAGGACAGTTCAAGGTTTTTCCACTTAAAACAAAAAATTGAGATACGATTCACATACCATAAAGTTCACCATTCTAAAGCGTGCAATTCGGCGGTCTTTGGTATATCCACTGTCTCATGCAATAATCACCATAATCTACTTCCAGAACTTTCTCATCACCCCCAAAAAGAAACCCTACATTCACTGGCAATCACTCCACCTTCCATCACCCCCTATTCAGGCCTGGGTGGCCACTAACCTACTTTCTACCTCTATGGACTTGCCTGTTCCGGGCATCTCATACAAATGAAATCATGTATGTGGCCTTTTGTGTCTGGCTTCTTTCATGTACAATGAGGTTTTCACCACGGTTCATCCATGTTGTAGTGTGCATTCTTTTTTTTTTTCTAAGGGTTTTTTTTTTTTTTTTTAATTTGAGATAAAGAGAGAGAGAGAGAGAGCAAGCGCATAAGCAGTGGGGAGGAGCTGAAGGAGAGGGAGAAGGAGACTCCGTATTGAGCGCAGAGCCCAACATGGGGCTCAACCTCAGGACTCTGGGATCATGACCGGATTGGAAGGCAAACGCTTCTTCAACTGAGCCACCCAGGTGCCCCATGTGATCGTTCATTTTATTTTATTTTATTTTTAAAGATTTTATTTATTTGACAGAGAAGGAGAAATCACAAGTAGGCAGAGAGGCAGGCAGAGAGAGAGAGAGGAGGAAGCAGGCTCCCCACGAAGCAGAGAGTCTGACGTGGGGCTCGATCCCAGGACCCTGGGATCACGACCTGAGCCGAAGGCAGAGGCTTAACCCACTGAGCCACCCAGGCGCCTCTGATCATTCATTTTAATGTCTTGCTATGTCACTGTGTGACGGACCCCATCTTGTACACCCATTCATCCGATGACGGACATTTGGGTGGTTTGCTTCCATTTTCCGGCTTCAGTGACTAACCCTACTATGAACATCTGTATACATGTTTGTGAGAAGAACGGCTACGGTTTCTGGGAAGTACCTGTCTCCTTCATGGGGCTGGGAGCTTCCCAGGGACACAGACAGATCTGTCCTGTTCACCACTGTGTCCCCAGCACCTTCTATAAGGTTTGAAACACATCAGCCATTCGACATTTACTGATGAGAAGACGAAGAACAAGAAGAACACCTGGTTCTCTAGCCCCAGCTCATTTGGCCAAAATACCTCTACCGGCCCCAAGTCAGAGTCTCCCCCTCTGTGGTTCTGCACTGACACTGACCTGTTTTCTCTTTTCTTCCCTGCCCCATCATCCGATCCCCTTGCAAATCCTTCAAAATTTGTCCCCAAACCAACCACTTCTCACCATTGCCTTCTCACCCCAGTAAAGCCAACACCATCTCTCACCTGGATGCCTGCAGCAGCCCCTAATTATCTGCCTGCTTCCACCACTACCTCCCGAGTCTGTCCTCTTCATGGCAGCGGAGGAATTATTTTAAAACATCAATCAGCTCACGTCCCCTCTGTGCTCTAAACCTTCCCGCCACTCTCATTTCACCCAGATAAAGGCCCACATGGCCTTCCACATTCCCTGTCCCCTCTCTGCCCTCATCTCCTGCCCTCTCCCAGTCAGCTTCAGCCACACGGGTCCCCTTGCTTTTACCGGAACACACACCACGCATGCTGCAACCCCAGGACCTTTGAACGCACTATCCCTCTATCTGGACCCTCCCTTCCCTCCAAAATCTGCAGGGCCTGTTTCCTCACTTAAATCAAAAGTCTACTCACGTGTCACCTCCTTGGTGAGGCCTACCAAAACACCATCTCAATCCTGGTCCCTCCTCACCTTTCCTTCCCACTACCAGTCACCCTCTGGCATGGTATCATTTATTGTGTTTATTTTCTATGTCCCTCACGGCCTGGGTGCTCCCAACCCAGGGATTCTTGTTCACTGTTATTGCCCGGTCCCAGGTACAGTGTCAAAACGTAGTGATCAGGGGTGCCTGGGAGGCTCAGTGGGTTAAAGCCTCTGTCTTCAGCTCCGGTCATGATCCCAGGATCCTGGGATCAAGCCCCACATGGGCTTTCTGCTCAGCAGGGAGCCTGCTTATGATTTCTGTCTGTCAAATAAAGAAATAAAATCTTAAAAAAAAAGTAGTGATCAAAAACTATTTGCTGGATGAACAAATGAATGAGCCTTCAGAGAGAAGATGCTATTATCAGGGGAGTTTGCAGACAAGAAAACTGAGCCTTAGGGGTGCCTGGGTGACACAGTCAGTTGATCGGCCAACTCCTGATTCCTGATTTCCACTCATGTCATGACCTCACAGTTGTAAGACTGACCCTGGTGTTGGGCTTGGAGCTCAGTGCAGAATCTGCTTGAGATTCTCTCTCTCTTTCTCCCTCTGCCCCTCCTACTCATGATCTCTCTCTCTCTCTAAGATAACCAAATCTTTAAAAAAGAGAGAAAACTGAGCCTCAGAAAGGTTAAGTGACTTGCCCAGAGTCACACAGCTTCACATGGCTGGCAATGCACACCCACTCCTGATAGCTGGCCCCCCCACCTGATCCACAGCCCCTTCTTACTAACCTCTTTCCATAACAACCATAACATCTCTCCGCCACCTGACACCCAATGGCTTCCACCCCACTCATTCACTGAGCACCTACTACGTGCCAGGTTCTTTCATTCCTACTAAATTCTAAAATAATCTCTGGGCATCTAACAGAGAGTCCAGGCGTCAGATCCACTGAATGACAAAAACAACACCCAAGACCGTCCAGTGCCTGGAATGTGCAAAAGGCCTCAGTCACACACATTATCACAACAACCTCATCAGGAAGGTGCAGTCAGCAATCCCTCCTGACAGATGAGGAAATCAAGAGGTGAGGTACCCCATTCAAGGTCACATGGCTAGGGAGTGACAGCACCCAAACCCAGGTCTGGCTGACCCTAGAGCCCATGCGGATACAGCCTCTGAAGCTCTTGGCAGTGCCAAACACTAACACCCACTCCCAGGAATTGGGAGCTGACTTGGCACCAGGTCTCTCCTCGTCACGACAACCCCTCCTCCTGATGATCGCTGTGCCCAGATTGATGTGGTCAGATAGGAGAGGGCTCCAGATTCAGGACTGGCCTGCTCCCTGACCTTTGACCTCTCTCTGGGACCAGGCCTCCCCCAACCCCCTGATTCCAGATCTTGTCCCTGAAAATTCCTAAGGCTCCTGAGCTCGTCTTTGAGCTCTGGGCTCTCCCCATTCTGGCACATTCCCCAAACCCCCACTTTATAATGTCTTCTTTTCCAGGCCCCCAACTTCCTGTCTCAGGTTTTCCTAAGACCCTTCATCTGCAGCACCTCTCTATATTCTTTGATCCATTGTCCCCGCCTAGTGTCCCTTCTAGCCCACTCTCCACCGCCCTCCATCCTGGAGCCCCTCTATCCTTCATCAGGGTCCCACTATAGTAACCCACCTTCCCATCTCTCCTCCCCAAGTCCCTAGGACTTTCTATTACTCCCAGGCCCTCTCTGTGTACTAGCCAGGAGCCCCAGTGACCTACCTAGCCCCTTCCCCTCTGTGACACCCCCTCAGCCAGGCCCTGGAGGCCCAGCCCCATATGCTTCCCGTGTTTTACGTTCTCCCGGTCCCCTCTGGTCCTCTCCCACTCTATCGCTCCACAGGGTACCCCCCCACCCATGTACCTCCTTCCCTTTCTACCGACATCGGGGTTTCTCTAACCCCGTCGCTAATACGTTCCCCAAGCCTCTCTAGCATTCCCGGGGGACACTTCTATGTCCCCAGCCATGGGACTGTACTAGCTTCCTCTGCTTCAAGACCCTCGCGGACGCCTCTAGCCACTCCGTGTCGTCACCTCAAGGGGCACTCTATGACACCCTAAGTCCCTCCATTCCCCCCACCCTAAAGTTCCCCCCGGGGCCTCTCTATCCTCTCCCTCTACGACCGAAATGGCTTTCTATGCCCCGGGCCCCTCTGTAATCCCTGAGCCCCTCAATTCCACGCTCCCCCTCCCTCTAGGGTCCCCCGGCCGCGCTCTCACAGTTCCGGATATCGGAGATGAACACCGCGAGTCCCCGCATCCCATCGCCCTTGGAGACGGCCGGCATGACGGCGGTGGTGTCGGCTCCAGGCCTGGCCGGGCAGGGAACAGCGCGGCGGGAGCTGGCAGGCGGGGACCGGGAGGATAAGACCCCAAGCAGCGCTGAGGAGCCTAGCCGGCCGCGGGGGGGGGGGGGGAGGGCGGGCTGGCGGGCGGGCGGGCAGCAGGCCGCGGCTCCGCCCCCCGGTCCCGCCCCTCCCGTCCGCCGTCCTGAGCTATCAGCCTTCCATTGGCTTGGATTACTGCCACTCAGACTCGGGCTCACCCCTCCCCCCCGCTTCCTCTCTCATTGGTTGCTGGACAAAGGCACGCTGCTACGATTGGCCCAGCGGCCCGCTATTTCCGTTCGCAGGAAGGGAGGGGGAAGGGGCGTTGCCCGAGAGACGGGAGGAGTTCGGTTACGTGCGGTGGGACCGCCCCCTCTGTGCGGCCGGGTCCGATGCTGATTGGATCCAGCTAAGGGAGGGATTGACATGAAGGAAGGCGGGGGAGTGGGCTCGAGGAGGCGGGACTTGTGTCGAATATGACCAATGAACGGGTATATCGCCCACGCAGGCGCCGCGGACTCGCCAGTGTGCCTTATTCCCACCCCCGACTGGGCAGTTGTGGGGGAGGGAGAAGGGCGACCATAGGTAGAGAAGGAAGGGGAACGGGGGTTGTCACTCAGCTGGGCTAGGATAGGTGGAGCGTCGCCTGCAATTCCCTGCTGCAGAGAAGTGGTTGGGAGGGGCGAGAAAATGTGAGGTGTTTACTGCGCAAGCGTCCCCTTGTTTCCCTTTCTCCCTCCTCTCTTCCACCCCCGACTCCTAAAATCTTCTAACAGGAAGTCTTCCCTTACCCCTCCTCCTCCCGTATCTAGTGGCAGAGATGTCGAAACCTAATATCACAGAGCCCAGGAAACAGAATTTTAATTCTAGCCCCACTAAGCGGACCTTAAACCTGAGGTCCAGAGAGGTTGCATGACTTGCCCAAGGTCACACAGCTCAGCATGACAGAGCGGTAATTACTATATTTTGTTTTTTAACCATTTTCCACAATACAATGCTTTTTGGGGTGGGGGGCAACCATAGCGCCATTCTACAGATACCATACAAATCGTGAATCTTTCTTCCACCAAACCTGGAGTTCCTCCTGAGCAAGAGTGGGACCTGTATTGAAGAACGCTGGTTAAAAAGAAGGAATAGATGAATCTGCTTGGTTTGGCCCAAGAGCTACCTCTTGGCACCCCAAGACCCTCTTTGATTTTGGGGAAGGCAAAGCCACAGGAACTACGATGCCCCAGGCTATTAATAAATTTGGGGCAAAGGGAACTTGAAGAGTACATTTCTGTTATTTAGAGGAACTAAACCCCACATCACATTTCTAATCTCAGTACTCCAGTATTCTTGGAACTGGGCTTGAGGGAGTGTCCTGGATCCTGTGAACTTCCACGCTGACTCCAGGAGTGGGGGTGGGGACAAAGTGGGGGCATGGGGACCAGGACAAGAGCCGGGGTGTGACTTCCAGGTTTAATGGATCTATCCATTTGCGTTTCTGGGAATGGGTCTTGGGGAAATTATTCTGAGTTCTAGGAGAAAGGGCATGCTCAGCTGTTTTAGAGCCCGTTCCTAATATGCCTCTGAAGAACAGACAGCAGCACTGTTAAAAACAACAGACAAGGGGCGCCTGGGTGGCTCAGTGGGTTAAAGCCTCTGCCTTCAGCTCAGGTCATGATCCCAGGCTCCCGGGATCAGCCCCACATCAGGCTCTGTACTCCATGGGGAACCTGCTTCCTCCTCTCTCTCTGCCTGCCTCTCTGCCTACTTGTAATCTCTGTCAAATAAATAAATAAAATCTCAAACAAATATATTGTATTTAACTTAATATACCCAAATATTGCCACTGCAACATATTTGCCATTCTAATTTTCCTAAGTCTTTTTTTTTTCCTTTAGATTTTATTTATTTATTTGTCAGAGAGAGAGGGAGCACAAGCAGGGGGAGCAGCACGCAGAGGGAGAAGTAGGCTTCCTGCTGAACAAGGAGCCTGATATGGGACTCCATCCCAAGACCAGAGCCAAAGGCAGACCCTTAACAGAGAGCCTCATAGGCATCCCTAATTTTCCCAAGTTTCCAAAATCTGTATTTTCTATTTACAGCATGTCTTGGCTGAGACTAACCACACTGTAGGCACTCAGCAGCTACAAGCCATTGATAGTGGCTGTGAATGTGGACAGTATAGAATTATAGGACCATTAAAAAAATAATTACAGAGCTGATTTGAGAAAGATCATGATGGGCTCAGGGGCTCATGGGCTTACCCACTGTTAGGTTTTAAGACCAGACTATGAATAAGCCTACATTTGGGGGCATCTAATGAGCTTTAAGTAGACCCTTTTTGCCTTTAGGATGGAGCGTAAGAGGAAACCCCACAGGCCATCAAGGATCTCATGGATTGAACTAGCAATAGCTTCTACGAATCTGGCCCCAGCAAACCAACTCTTTATTTTCTTCAGAAAAACTGGATTCATCCCCAGTCTTCCCATTTGGGCCAATGGGCCCTCCATCGATCTCTTGGGCACTCTTGCCAGAACCCCTCTCTCCCTGTCCCTCACCCCAAACTACGGGCAGAAAACATCTGAAACCGGCCACCTCCCTCTGTGGGCACTGTCTCACCCATGCAGACCACCACCACCCTCATCTCTTACCTGGAATCTTCCAGTGATGCCTCTCATGGCTCTCCCTGCTTCCATCTTGGCCACCTACAGTCCATCCCCCATACACACAAGGACACTTTTTACAACATCAATCAGCCATGTCCTTCCCCAGCATAAACGCTCCAGTCACACTGGCCTCCTCTTGACCATTCAGACCCTCTGGACCCATTCCTACACCCCACAACCCACGCCTCCCCCAGCCTCACATCTCAGCTCAAGAGAGAACTGCTGGTTGTAGGGGAATTAAATTAGCACTCCCTGTCATTTTTTTTTTTTTAACACATTGTGCAGCATTTGAAGAAGTCTGTTACCGGGGCACCTGGGTGGCTTAGTTGGTTAAGCATCCAACTCTTGATTTCGGCTCAGGGTATGATCTCATGGTCATAAGATTGAGCCCCAACTTGGGCTCCACGTGATGAACAGGCTCTGCTTTAGATTTTCTCTCTCAGGGCACCTGGGTAGCTCAGTGGGTAAAAGCCTCTGCCTTCAGCTCAGGTCATGATCCCAGGCTGCTGGGATCAAGCCCGGCATATGGCTCTCTGCTCAGCAGGGAACCTGCTTCCTCCTCTCTCTCTGCCTGCCTCTCCGCCTACTTGTGATATCTGTCTGTCAAATGAATAAATAAAATCTTCCTTTCTTTTTTTTTTTTTTTAAGATTTTATTTATTCATTTGACAGAGAGAGATCACAAGAAGACGGAGAGGCAGGCAGAGAGAGAGAAAGGGAAGCAGGCTCCCCGCTGAGCAGAGAGCCCAATGCGGGACTCGATTCCAGGACCCTGAGATCATGACCTGAGCCGAAGGCAGCAGCTTAACACACTGAGCCACCCAGGCGCCCCTAAATAAAATCTTTCTTAAAAAATTAAAATATAAATAATAAAAATTAAATAAATAACATCTTTAAAAAAAAAAGATTTTCTCTCTCGCTCTTCCTCTGCCCCCCACCCTCATGCGCATGCGCTCTCACACTCAGAAAAAAGCCTATTACAGAAAATTTCAAATATACCCCAAATTGGGAGGGAATAATGCACCCCCATAGAGCCAGTTCCAACAATCCTGAATGTATGATCTTGCCTCTCATCTGTAACCCCTCCACTTCACTTCCTCACCTCCCACTAGATTACTTTTAAAGATTTTATTTTTAAGTACTCTCTACACCCAAAATGGGGCTTGAACTCACAACCCCAAGATCAAGAGTCACACATTCTGCCGACTGAGCCAGCCAGGCCCCCGTCCAACCCCCTACTGGATTATTTTAAAGCATTCTATCCATATCAGATCTTTTCGTGCCCATCACCAAGTTTCTACCCCAGTATTTTATTACGAAAATTTCTAAATATTCAGAGAGTTGAAACAATGGTAAGCGAACATGCATCTTGACCTCCTTCTGTTATTAACGTTGTATGCCACTTGATCTAGCTCATATCTCACCATCTGGCTTTCCCTCCCTCCTTCCATCATTTTGTGTTTTGATCTATACAAAATATGAGTTTCGGACATCAACGCAGTTCATCTAGGTTGTGGGTTGAGTTGTGTCCTAACATCATCCTGTCTCCATGTTTAAGTCCTAACCCACGGGACCTGTGAATTTGACTATTTGGACATAGAGTTCTTGCAGATGATTAAGTTAAGTTGAGGGAATTTGAATGGGCCCTAATCCAGGATGACGGTACCCTTATTTTTTTCTTAAGTTTATTTATTCATGCATTTAAGTAATCTCTACACTCAACATGGGGATCAAACTCACGACCCTGACATCAAGAGTTGCACGCTCCCCTGACTGAGCCATCTGGGCACCACACAACCGTGTCCTTTTTTTTCTCTTTTTTTTAAAAGATTTTACTTATTTAGGGACACCTGGGTGGCTCAGAGGGTTAACCGTCTGCCTTCCGCTTGGGTTCCCTGCTCCGCAGGAAGCCTGCTTCTCCCTGTCCCACTCCCCGTGCTTGTGTTCCTCTCTCGCTGTCTTTCTGTCAAATAAATAAAATCTGTTTTTCTTTTTTTTTTTTTAAATTTTATTTATTTATTTGACAGAGAGAGATCACAGTACACAGAGAGGCAGGCAGAGAGAGAGAGAGGGAAGCAGGCTCCCTGCTGAGCAGAGAGCCTGATGCGGGACTCCATCCCAGGACCCTGAGATCATGACCTGAGCCGAAGGCAGTGGCTTAACCCACTGAGCCACCCAGGCGCCCCTAAAATCTGTTTTTCAAAGATTTTATTTGTTTATTTGAGAGAGTGAGACCCCACAAGCAGGGGGAGGGGCACAGGGAGAAGCAGACTCCCTGCTAAACGTGGAGCCCAACACAGAACTCAGTCCCAGGACCCTGAAATCATGACCGGAGTCAAAGTCAAACACTTCACTGACCCAGGTGCCCCCATGACCATGTATTTAAAATGGAGGAGGCTTTGGGGCGCCTGGGTGGGTTAAAGCCTCTGCCTTCGGCTCAGGTCATGATCCCAGGGTCCTGGGATCGAGCCCCGCATTGGGCTCTCTTCTCCGCGGAAAGCCTGCTTCCCCCTTTCTCTCTCTGCCTGCCTCTCTGCCTACTTGTGATCTCTCTCTGTCAAATAAATAAAATCTTAAAAAAAAATGGAGGAGGCTTAGATACAGAGACAGATAATGTGAAGAACTAGGAGATGAACATCTACAAGCCAAGTCATAACTGAGCTACCAGAAGCGAGGAGAGAGGCTTGGACAGACCCTCCCTGCAGCCTCCAAAGGAAGCCACCCTGCGGACACCTTGATCTTGGACTCCTGGCCTTCAGAACCGGGAGACAGTAAATGTCTGCTGTTGAAGCCTCCTCAGTCTGTGATTCTTTGTTATGGCAGCTCCAGGAAACAGCTACAACCCCAAATTCTTCAAAATGCCTGTCATTGACTATAGTTCAATGTCTGTTGAGTTTCTTTTTCTTTTTTTTCTAAGACTTTATTTATTTATTTGACAGAGAGAGAGAGATCACAAGTAGGCAGAGAGGCAGGCAGAGAGAGAGGGGGAAGCAGGTTTCCTGCTGAGCAGAGAACCCGATGCAGGGCTTGATCCCAGGACCCTGAGATCATGACCTGAACCGAAGGCAGAGGCTCAACCCATTGAGCCACCCAGGCGTCCCGAGTTTCTTTTTTTAATAGGCAAGAGCCACATGCAACAAAAGGCTCGCATCCAAGTTCGCAGATGGAGGGGCCTCCACCAGCATAGGCACCACCATCTCCTCATGCTGATTCTCATATCACTTACAGACATCTGGTAGTTTGGTTTGTTTTGGCCTGTTGCCTGCCTGCCCCACCCCCAACCCGAAATGTTGACTGACTCCTGCAGCACTGGGACTCAGTCCTCATTCACCACGGTCTCCCAGATCCCACAAAGTGCCAAGTCTAGGAAACTGCATGAAGAATCAAGTATGAATGGCGGGCTAGGGGTTGGGTGACTCCACAGTCTCAAGGGAAGGGAAGCTGAACCCCTCCCAAGAACCAGTGGCCCCGGAGCGCCTGGGTGGCTCAGTGGGTTAAAGCCTCTGCCTTCGGCTCAGGTCATGATCTCAGGGTCCTGGAATTGAGCCCCACATCGGGCTCTCTGCTCAGTGGGGAGCCTGCTTTCACTTCTCTCTCTCTGCCTGCCTTTCTGCCTACTTGTGATCTCTGCCTGTCAAATAAATAAATAAATAAATCTTAAAAAAAAAAAAAAAAAAAACAACCAGTGGGCCCATCCAGACAAGAATAAATAAATCCAGGGCACCTGGGTGGCTCAGTCGGTTAAGTGGCTGCCTTGGCTCGGGTCATGATCCCAGGGTCCTGGGATCGAGCCCCTCATCAGGCTCTCTGCTCAGCGGGCAGTCTGCTTCTCCCTCTCCCTCTGCCTGCTGCTCTGCCTACTTGTACTCTCTATCTGTCAAATAAATAAATAAAATCTCAAAACAAAAAAAAAGAATAAATCCATTGCCATTCTAATGGAAGGGACTTATTTGGTAGAACTAGAAGGTGTTCAGGGCCCCTGGGTGGCTCAGTAAGTTAAGTCTCTGCCTTCGGCTCAGGTCATGATTCCAGAGTCTTGAGATGGAGCCCCATGTCGTGTTTTCTGCTCAGTGGGGAGTCTGCTTTTCCCTCTCCCTCTGCCTGGCACTCCCCCTGTTTGCAGGCTCTCTCTCTCTGTCAAATAATTAAATAAATAAAATATATATATATATTTTTTAAAAGGGGGCTGCCTGGGTGTCTCAGTGGGTTAAGCCTCTGCCTTCGGCTCAGTTCATGATCTCAGGGTCCTGGGATCAAGCCCTGCATCAGGCTCTCTGCTCAGCAGGGAGCCTTCTTCCCCCCTTGTGATCTCTGTCAAATATATAAGATCTTTTTTTTTAAGATTTTATGTATTTGACAGAGAGAGAGAGAGAGAGATCACAAGTAGGCAGAGAGGCAGGCAGAAAGGGGGGGGCGGGGATCGGGCTCCCTGCTGAGTAGAGAGCCCAATGCAGGGCTCGATCCCAGGACCTGAGATCATGACCTGAGCCAAAGGCAGAGGCTTAACCCACTGAGCCACCCAGGCACTCCATAAATAAAACCTTAAAAAAAATAAATAAACAACTACAAGAAGACAAGGAATGGTTCACAGAAACTCCCTGGGGAACATGCTAGCCAGTACCTTTCTCTACTCCTATGCACCCCCTTTACTGGGGCCCAGTGGTTGGGTCCTTTATGAGGCAGGCTGTGGGGACAGGGACTCTGAGGGTCCCTGCTCAGAGTAGGTGGAGAGTCTCAGAGGAAGGAGCCCCTGGGAGCAGGGCCCCCCACACGCCATGGCGAGCGTGGTGGTGAAGACAATCTGGCAGTCCAAAGAGATCCATGAGGCTGGGGACCCCCCTGCGGGGGTCGAGAGCCGCTCCCAGGTGGTCCCTGAGGCTCCTGGGGGGGTAACCACCTCGGCCAAGGGGATCACGAAGAAAAAGAAGGCCGTGTCGTTCCACGGGTGGGTTTGTCGCACCCTGTCGGGGACGGTCCTAGCGCCCAGCAATGCCTCCAACAGAGCACGAGTCCCACCGTGGGTGCTGGAGGAAGGGGAGGTGGAGCAGAGAAGGGGGCAGAGGAGGGGCAGACAAGGGGATGGGGATAGTGGCAGGGTTTGGGAGGCAGAGATGAAGAAGGCAGAGGGGATGAAAGGAGGAAGGAAAAGGTCAGCGGGGAAGGAAAAACTCAGGAGAAGGAGGGAGGACTAACGGATGGAGAAGGAAGTGGGGGCAGAGGAGGAAGAAGAAAGTGGGTGGTGAGGTGGGAGTCAGAGAGAGCAGGGGTGTGGAGACAGGGAGGCGGGAGGGGCCCAACCCACTGGGGCTGCACCTAGAGCCCCCTGCCCGCTTCTCCTCCCCAGGGTGGAGCCCCGGATGTCCCACGAGCCAATGCACTGGTGCCTGAACCTCAAACGGTCCTCGGCCTGCACCAATGTGTCACTGCTCAACCTGGCTGCCATGGAGCCCACGGACTCCTCGGGGACAGACTCAACCACGGATGACAGTGGCCCGCTTGCGCTGCCGGTGCCACCCGCCTCCCCCACCCAACCCTGGGCTTCAGATGACCCAGACATCACGGAAATACTGGTGAGGGGCTCTGGCTGGGCACAACGAGCGCCTTCACCCTGGGGGCAGGCAAATACTGGGGGTGGGGGGTGGGGTCTTCTCAACTTGGAATGAGAAGGTTCTGATGACCCTCGAGGCCCAGAGAAACTCCCTTCTCCTCCCGGAATGGCCAGCCATGACTCAGTTCCATCCTGGGTGGAATGATGCTTGTTGCCTAGGAATCAGACTTTAGTTCATCCACTCATCTCCACATGTCCTGGGTGAGGCTGGAGTCAGAGATGGGAGTTAGGCCAGGTTCCTGAACTTGGGGAGCTTCTGGTCTGGTGGGGGCAGGGACAGAGACAGACTGGGGTGAAAATTTTCCATAATGGAGATAACACTGGGTATCCCAGAGAAGGGCCACTCAAACCAGGCTGGGAAAATCAGAGAGTGCTTCCTGGAGGAGGCAGTGCTGGGCCTGGGCTTTAACGGTGTAGTAGGAGTTCTCTAAGAGGATTACCTAAGCATCTGAAGCAAAACTGGGAGGTGAGCAAGAGCCAGGGGGAATTTAGACAATTCCTGGCTAGAGCATGGAGTGCTATGGTTTGGCCCTTTAACTTCCCTGTCAACCTCTACCCCGGCCAGGCTTCCACTGGGCCAGGCCCAGAACTGGACTTGACACTGACTCTGAGAATTGCATGAATAACAACCATGGTCATAATGATGCCAATAAGATTCAGCAGCACTTACTGAGCACTTTCTATGTCCCAGGAGCCCCAGTTTCCCTATCCGCAATGTAGAAATGCACGTGTTGGTTCTTCCAAATATGTCTTGAACACCTACGATGCGCCAGGCCCTGGCATAGGAAGCTGAGCAAGATGGAGTTCTGGGCGTGACCACACCCACTTCATGAGCTCGTCATGACAATGAAGCAAGGCTCCTTCATGGAGAGTGTTTATTTAGCACAGTAGCTGGCTGTGAGCCTAGAAGTATTGCTTATGATTATTTGTCCCCATTTCCCAGATGAAGATATTGAAGAAGGAAAGGTCAAATAGCACAGCCAAGGTCACGCAGCTTGTAAGGAGTAGAGGCAGTCTGAGGAGTTGAGGGGACACCCTGCATGCATTGATGGGGCAGCAGAGGTCACTGTGGGAGCCCTAAAGAGGGTGGCCTTGGCCCAGTTGGCCATGACCGAGGGAGGCTTTCCCGAAAAGGCAATACATAAGCTCGATCTTGGGCATTCCCAAAGCCGAAGACGGAATGGTGTTCTAGCTGGCTGGCACAGTTAAGTGCAAAAAGGACAGGGGTTTGAAAGAGCCCAGAGAAGAGGAGAAACTACAAACTGGTCTTTGGGGCTGGAGTGTGGTGTGTGAGAGAGATAAGGCTAGAGTGGGGAAGACAGAGGCCACACAGGCTGAGAAACGTGGGTGCATTGCCTGGGGCAATGGGGAGCCATTGAAGGTTCCTGGATAGGGGGAGAGGAACAGTTCGGGAGTTTGGACTCCAGTCCCATTTACTGAGCACCCACTATATGCCAGGCACTGTGGTGGGGTTTCCTTTTCTTCACTTAGAAGTTCTGCCAGGGAACTGGTTAATTACCAATTTAAAGAAGAAAACAAAAATAACAGATACAGAGAGGTGAAGTGATCTTTGCAAGGTAGGAGAGCCTGTAAGAGTCAGGGCCAGGACCAGAAGCCAGGTGATGTGAGAGCAAAGGTCCTTTCTTTCCCTAGAAGACTCTTCTGCAGCTGGTGTGGGGATGTTTGGAAGGCGGAGGCTGGAGGCGGGGAGGCGGGACAGGAGGCTGGGCTAGGTTCCAGGAGAGAAGGGCCAGATGGAGAGAAGAGAACTGGGCAGAGAGACATCTCCCCCGGCCAGAACAGTGTCCTCCCTCCGTGTGAACATTGCTCAGACTGCATCTGCAGAGGTCTGCCTCCCACCAGAGCGATTTGAGTTATGTCCCCCCGTGGATCGTGACACCCAGGGGAGAGCTCGCTGTGGGGCTTCAGGGATGCCTCAGCCTCCAAGGGGGTTGAGGTTCCTTCTCTGTGAAATGGAAAAGTAATGATGGCCAACACCCAGGGGTATGTGCAGAGCAGCGGGGGAGCGTGGACAGCAAGAGCACATCCTGGCACTTGGCATCTGGACCACATCAGGAGAGAATGCTGGAGACAGGCAGAGAGGAGGGAGTGGAAAACCAGCAAGAGGGGGAGAGAGACCCAGGAAGGGGGACAGAGACCAGAGGGAAGGGGCAGAGATCCAGGGAGGGGACACAGAGATCCAGAGAGCAGGGACAAAGACTCAGAGAGATGGGGGTGGGGGAGGGGGAACAGAGATCCAGAAAGACATGGGACAGAGAACTAGAGAGAAGGAAGATAATTGGATGCCTGGGGACCATGGTTGAGATGACAGATCCCAGACTGGACAGAGAACAGCAGAACACGAAGTAGGCAGCTTTGGCTCCTGTCTTAAGCTTTGACAGATTTATGAGGACAGAGGACGAACTGAGATGGTGGTATTGCTTTTTGAGAAGGTCAGTGAATCAAAGCAAAGATGCACAGGGGAGGGCTTGTGACCTTTGCTTGGGACTTGTCTTGCTGCCTGCAGAATCCCTGGAGGCTGCTGGGAGATCTTGGCACTAAGCCTCTTCCTGGTAATTCCTCCCCTGCTGTGATTATTTTTAACAACTCTGGCACTAATCACTGAGCTTGCCTTATCGATCATACCATTTTAAAAAAAATATTTTATTTATTTGACAGAGATCACAAGTAGGCAGAGAGGCAGGCGGGGCAGGTGGGGGGTGGGAAGCAGGCTCCATGCTGAGCAGAGGGCCCCACGTGGGGCTTGATCCTAGGACCCTGGGATCCTGACCCAAGCCAAAGGCAGAGGCTTTAACCCACTGAGCTACCCAGGTGCCCCTCGATCATACCATCTTGTTGACCCTTCCTCACTGCCACCTGAACCAAAGTAACATCATTCCCATTTTATGAGAAAGGAAACTGAAGCAGGCTCAGAGTGGAGCTTAAATCGCTGACTTACAGCCTACAGATGGTCATGGAGGGATCTGTCCCCATCTCTGGCTCCCCCCGCCACCATCATGCCACTCACTTCTCAGCCATAGCTGACAGGCTCTGCCTTCACCGCCTCCTGATCTGCTCTCAGGGAAGCTGCAACTCACCTCCAGGGACCCAAACTGACCCTTGTCAAGAAGTATTGACCATGAGCCTTTCTGAGCCAGCCTGTGTTCCTCCCAACAGCAGCCCTGGGAGGGTAGCTATTAGCCGGTTCTCCATGTGACAGGGAGGGTAATAGGCACAGAGCCGTGAAGTCCCCCACTAAGGTCCTACAACTACTAAGTGAGAGAACTGAGTTGACCCCAGGACCTGCATTTCTTGTTTCCCAGAATGGCAACAGGAAACCCAAGACCTTCTGGGTCTTTGGTTCAAAATATCACTTTGTGTCTTGGTTATCTATCACCGTGAAACAAATCATCCCCAAACTTCAACCAACCAACTGGAATGGCTTAGCTGGGTGGTTTTGGCTCAGGATCCCTCAGGAGGCTGGAGTCAAACTTTCAACAGGGGCTGCAGTCATCTGAAGGTTTGACTGGGGCTGGAGGTTCACATCCACATTCACATGGCTCTTAGTGGGAGACTCACTTCCTGGCCCCATGGGCCTCTTCAAGTGGCTGCCTATGACATGGCAGCTACTCCCCAGAGCAAGAGAGAGCAAGCAGGAAGCCATGATTCCTTTCATGAACTTGTCTCTTAAATCACACACCATCACTTCTGATTCTGTTTACCAGGTGTGAGAGTCACCAAGTCCAGCTTACACTCAAGTCAGGGGGAATAAGGCTTCTCATTTTAAAGGGATGTCAAGGAATCCATGGACATATTTCAGAACAAGGTATTTTGTACAAGGCACTCATCAGGACCAGGAAGTTCCCTTCTATTTCTAGTCGATGAGTATTTTTATTATGAAAGAAGGTCAGATTTGGTCAAATGCTTTTCCTATTGACACAACCATGTGTGTTTTCTCCTTTTATTCTATTAACAGTATCTATTACACTGGTTTTCATATGGATTTAAAAATTTATTTTCGTACGTTAACCAAACTTGCATTCATAGGAAAAATCCTACTTGGTCATGGGTAAATTCTTGTTTTTATGCTGCTAGATTTGGTTTGCTAGTTTTTTGTTAAGGATTGTGGCTGTATTCAGAAGGGATATTGAGTTCTAGTTCTATTTTCTTGGAATGTCTTTGGTTCTGGTACTAGGGTAACATTGGCCAGACAGAATGAGTTAGGAACTGCTCCCTCCTCTTCTATTTTTGTTTTTGAAGAGTTGGAGTTCCGCTGGTAGCAGTTATTTCCTAAATAACTGGCAGAATTCACTGGTGAAGTCATCTGATACTGGGCTTTTCTTCGTTGGAACTAATTCAATTTCTTCATTTCTTAAGGGTCTATTCAGATGTCCTATTTCTTTCTGAATCACTTTTAAAAAATTTTTTTTAAGATTTTATTTATTTATTTGACAAAGATCACAAGTAGGTAGAGAGGCAGGTGGAGAGAGAGGAGGAAGCAGGCTCCCTGCCGAGCAGAGAGCCCGATGTGGGGCTTGATCCCATGACCCTAAGATCATGACCTAAGCCAAAGGCCGAGCCACCCAGGTGCCCTTTTTTTGAATCACTTTTGATAATTTGTGTTTCTAGGAATTTCCCTATTTCATCAAAATGATCAAATTTGATGGCACACAAGTGTTCATAGTATTTCCTTTTTAAAAAAATATTTTGGGGGCATCTGGGTGGCTCAGTTGCTTGAGCAACTGCCTTCAGCTCAGGTCATGATCCTGGAGTCCCGGGATCGAGTTCTGCATCGGGCTCCCTGCTCAGTGGAGGCTCTGCTTCTCCCTCTGACCTTCCCCCTCTCATGCTAGCTCTCTCTCATTCTCTCTCTCAAGTAAATAAATAAAATCTTAAATAAAATTATACAAAATATTTGGGGGTTCCTGGCTGGCTCAGTCAGCTAAGAGTTAATCCAACTCTTGATTCTGGCTCAGGTCATGATCTCAGGGTCATGGGGTCAAGCCCCACACATCGGGGTCCATGCTCAACATAGTCTGCTTGTCTCTCTCTCTCTTCTCCTCCTCCCACTTGCATGCTCTTTCTCTAAAATTCAACAAAAAAAGATAAAATAGTATTTTATTTTTAAGCAATATCTACATGCAATGTGGGGCTTGAACTCACAACCCTGAGATCAAGAGTTGCACACTCCATTGAGTGAGCCAGCCAGGGGCCCTGTTCATAGTATTCTCTTATAGTCCTTTCTTTTTCCCTAATCTTGGTAGCAATGTCCCCTCTTTCCTTCCTGATTTTAGCAATTTGAGTCTTCTCTTCCATGGCCAGTCTTGCTACAACAGATCTGTCAATTGTGTTGATCTTTTAAAAAAACCAACTTCCAGTTTTGCTGATTCCATCTTTCTCGATTTCAAAGTTTCTCACTTCAGTTTATTGCTTCCTTCTGCTAGTTTTGGGTTAGTCTTCCTCCTCTTCTTCTAGTTTCTTAAGGAGGAATGCTAGGTTATTGCCTCTGAGTTCTTTTTGGAAGGTTTTTGGACCTCTAAATTTCCCTCAAAGTACTGCTTTCATTGCATCCCATATGTTTTTTGGCTGTTGTGTTTTCACTTTTTCAACCCAAAGTGTTTTCTATTTTTTCTACTCATTGGTTCTTTATGAGTGTGTTTAGTTTCTATTCATTTGTTAGTTCCCCAAATTTCCTATGTATTGACTTTTTTTTTTTAAAGATTTTACTTATTTATTTGACAGACAGAGATCACAAGTAGGCAGAGAGGCAGGCAGAGAGAGAGAGAGAGAGGGAAGCAGGCTTCCTGCGGAGCAGAGAGCCCGATGCGGGGCTGGATCCCAGGACCCTGAGATCATGACCCGAGCCGAAGGCAGCAGCCCAAACCACTGAGCCACCCAGGCGCCCCGACTTTTTTTTTTTAAAAAAGCTTTTGGGGGGGGAGCAGAAGAAGAGGGAGAGAGAGAGAATCTTTTTTTTTTTTTTTAAGATTTATCTGAGAGAGAGAGAACGTGTGTGTGCGCGTGTAAACTGGCAGAGAGGCAGAGGGAGAGAATCTTCAAGTAGACTCCCCATTGAGTGCAGAGCCTGACAACAGGGCTCAATCTCACCCCTCGTGAGATTATGATCTAACACCAATCCAAGAGTTGGACACTTAACTGATTAAGCCACCCAGGTGCCACTTTTTCACGCCTTTCAAATCTCTGTTCAGTGCATATGAATTTATAATGGTTGTATCTTCTCAGATATCTGAGAAGTATCTACATACGGTATCTGTATCTTACAGATTTGGGCCGTTTTTTCCATTGTTTTTATGGAGGGGTGGAATTTTGGGGTTCCACTATTTTCCTTACGTCACCTTAATACCATATTTCTTTTCACGCCTGTTCTCCAGAGCAATCATTCCAGAAATGTGATCTTGTCCCTATCTTACAATGGAGGAAATTGTCCTCTCTTTTCTCTTCGTGTATTATTAATTCAGCAACCGTGAAGGAAACCAAAGTAACTGGCTAAAGTAAGATAGTTTATTTCTCATATAAAAGTCTCAACAAGCATAGCAGTCTTGCTCTTCAAATGCAGCAAGTTACAGGCTCCTGTGTTCTGGTGGTTCACAAATTAAATCACAAGTTTGGCTGCCATAACAAAAAGACACAAAATATCAGCGGTTAAACAAGATGGAAAATGTCATCTCTCATTTGTAAGTTGAGTACACAGGTTCCACAGTGCTGGGGATTCAGGCTTCTATCTTGTTGCATCCTCCAACTGGTCCAAGATGGTTGCTCAGCCATTAGCCATCAACTTTGCATTCCAGCCAGTAAGATGAGAGAATGCAGGACGTTTCCCCTCATCTCTTTTTAATAAAAGCATGACTTAGATATTGCCCTCATCATTGCTACTCACATCCCATTGGCAGAAACTTTGTCATATGGCCACATCTACTTGCAAGGGAGTCTGGGAAATGTAGTCTTTGGCTGGACAGACCCAAGCACGGCTGACTCCTCTGTAAACGTGAAAGCGCAGAGTGGATCCTGCCACATGCAGCAGTCTTGAGTCAAGTTTTGCTTGGCATGAGTCACAAAGCACTTTCTGGTGATATGAGGTGGCGATGATCAGAGGCTGCATGGTGTCATGGTTTAAAACAAAGGCTCGGGGTTTAAATTCCAAAGGGGCATCGCTTCTCTAAGCCTCATTTTCCTCACTTGCAAAATGGACCAAATAACCTCAAGAGGTGTGTCTTTGAGGGATAAAGGGAAAATGTGTGTGTGTAGCCTGGTGCACAGTGAGTGCGTATATCTCGAAAGTGGGTTCTCTTAAAATGTTTTTCCAGTCTTATTTATGTCTGTGGATCCCAGGGGCATTTGTCTCTGGTTGAGACCATTCTTCTCAATCAATTCCGAGTGCACCCCCTACCCCCCACTCCCTCCTGGATTCTACTTATTTTCCTTCCATCCCACCAAGCAGAAAATGAGTTCCTACCCCCCCCCCCGCCCCCCGGGGTTTTACAGAGCAGGAACACCAAGAATCAAAGAGGGGCAGCCCTGGCCCAAGGTCACACAGCCACTCCAGGGCAGAATCGAGGTGTAAACCTGGCCTCCTCCAAGTTCTGGACCTTTTTCTTGGGGTTGTGGTTTGCTTCAACACACCCACTGAGCTGTCTTCTCCCCTTCTTTCCCCAGAGTGGGGTCAACAGCGGATTGGTCCGTGCCAAAGACTCCATCACCAGCTTGAAGGAAAAGACCACCAGGGTCAACCAGCATGTGCAGACGCTGCAGGTGAGGGGACCCCCCCCAACACCTCTTCTTCCTCCACAGCCACATTCCCCTCTTATATAGCTCTCCTCCAACCCAGTGTACCACTGCCCAGGTTGGGATGTTTGAGGCTCAGAAGGGAAAGGACCTTCCACGGGGCCCTGGCTAACCTCTCCTCCCTTCTGTGTGCCAGAGTGAGTGTTCTGTGCTGAGTGAGAATCTAGAAAGAAGGCGGCAAGAAGCCGAAGAACTGGAAGGGTACTGTAGTCAACTCAAGGTGAGCAGCTGGGGGACAAGAGCAGGGTGAGGAGAAGGGAGGGGAAGTAGGAAGAGTGAGGGCGGGAAGGAATGTAAGGAGGCATGGAGTCATAGCCAGGAGCAAGGTGGAAGTGGACAAGTAGCCTGGGGGTGGGGGGGTCTAAGGAGGAAGCCATTCCTTAGGTCAAGGGGACCAGGGGTAAGGGACAGATCAAGGAGCAAAAGGCAGGCCTCCAGGAAGAAGCAGGTGTGTCTTGTCAGAGGGGTTGGAGCCTATATGAAACTAGCGAGGGTAGGGGTTGGAAGGCGGAACTGGAATGGGAAGGCAGGGCTCCCGCCCTGGTGTCCTGACCCAGGAGAACTGCCGGAAGGTGACCCGGTCGGTGGAAGATGCTGAAATAAAAACCAACGTCCTGAAGCAAAACTCTGCCCTGCTGGAGGTGAGGGGGGACATGGGGAAGAGGAGCAGAGGCACGAGGTACTTGAGGTAGACTTCAGGTGGGACTTCCCCCCCACCCCACCCCCAGTCCCACCACACTTGCTCCTTCATGTTCATGGTTATATTCCTCCATGCACAGTCACATTCCGTAGGGATTCGTGTGGGACTCTAGAGAGGAGGAATGCCTGTTCTGCTCAGATTCCCACTCACTTCCCAGCAAAATGTTGGAAAATCTTCAACTGTCCTTCCTAAACTAAAGGGACTGGAATTTGACACCACCGAGACCAGGAGTGGGGTGGAGGGCTGGATGGAGACAGAGAGGCAGGCAGTCAGGGGTTAAAGGGAGCTGGCCTCCAGCTAGGCTGCACATGGCACAAGCTTCCCTAATGGAAAGTCCACTTAGACTTGAAGCGGGACTTCCCGATATTCTATTCCACAACCATTTACTTTCCAATCTCGGAGGTTCCGTGGGCTGCTTTGCGGGTGGAGGTGGCCGTGGGAGGCAAGCGGTGGGACGCGGCAACCCTGCCTGCCTTCCCCACCCAGGAGAAGCTGCGCTTCCTCCAGCAGCAACTGCAGGATGAGACCCCGCGGAGGCAGGAGGCCGAGCTGCAGGAGCTGGAGCAAAAGCTGGACGCCGGCCTCTCTCGGCACGGCCTGGGCCCCGTCGCCCCGTCTCCTGGCTGCTCTGGCCCCCCAGGGAGCCCCGACGAACCCCCACGACCGCGCAGCATGGCCCCAGGCGGCTGGGGTATGGGGCCCCGGGCAGGGGAGGGCCCCATCATAAGCGAGCAGGAGCTGCAGAAGTTTTCTGCCGGCCTTGAGGAGCTGAGGTGAGTGAAAAAGGGGGGTTGGTGTGAAGCCTCAAGGAGCTAAAATGGGTGTGCCCAAGGGTGGAACCTCGAAGATCTTAGGGGACAGGGCCCAGGCAGTGGAGCCTTCAAGAACTTAGGAGGGAGTGCTTTGGGAACGGTGACCTGGAAAGGCCGGACTTTGAAGAACTGAGTTTGAGCCCTAGGGTTGGCAGAAAGGAGGTCCGCGTCTGATGAAGATAGGGTGGGCGGGTTTGGGTAGGGGACAAGTCGTTGGATATTCCAACTTCACGCGGACGAAGTTGGGGTGAGCGGTGCCTTAACGAAGCAATGTCTGCTGGAACTGATGTGGGGTAGGGGGCAAGACCAGGGAAGGGCCAGGGTACCAGATAGGGGGATAGAGGCAGGGTCCTGTAGGACATGGGAGGATTACAAAAGAGGAACAGGACAGGAGAATTTGGGGGCTGGATGGGTTCAGAGTCTGGGGCGGAGCAGCGCTGCTGGGCATGCGTCTAAACCTGAGCCTTGACCTGATCCTTACCTCTGCCTCTGCAGGAGGGAGGTGTCCTCGCTGACTGCCCGCTGGCATCAGGAGGAGGGGGCGGTGCAGGAGGCCCTGCGGCTGCTTGGAGGCCTGGGCGGCAGGCTCGACGGCTTCCTGGGCCAGTGGGAACGGGCGCAGCGTGAGCAGGCGCAGGCTGCGCGGGGCCTGCAGGAGCTGCGAGGCAGGGCGGACGAACTGTGCACCATGTAAGAACCAAGGCGCGTGAGCGTGGCTCGGGACGCTGGGCGCGGGGCGGGGCCTTAACCGAAAGGGATGAGCCAATCAGCTGGGGCCTAGCTGTAGAGACCATGGACTGGCAGGAGGAAGTTCTAATTAGAAGGTAAGGGGCGGGGGCGTGCTATACCCAATAAGGACTAAGGGGCGGGGCTAATTAGAGAAGGGTCGAGTTCCGTACCTAAAAAGGATGAGGGGAGGAGTTACGCCTGAAAGAGGAAAGCCCATTAGAGAACAGGGAGAACTTAAAACACAAAGGAAGGGCCAATCAGAGGCAAGAAGGGCGGGCGTGGTGGGGGTACTGCAGTCTAGACGGGAACAGAGGAGCTGGGCTGATAATAGGTGGACGGCGGAGAGGACAGGGCTGTTGGAGAGGCGACCTCGACCTCGCAGCGCTGGTTACTCTCACACCTCAGGGTGGAGCGATCAGCAGTGTCTGTGGCTTCACTGAGGAGCGACCTGGAGGGGCTGGGTCCAGTGAAACCTATTCTGGAGGAGCTGGGGCGGCAATTTCAGAGCTCTCGAAGAGGGTCTGACCTCTCCATGAACCTGGATCGGCCGCCCCAAGGCTCCTGTGCCCGCTGTGCCAGGTAAGGGGATGGGGCCGGCGGGGCCTGGTACATTCTGGGTCATGCTGAGGGCGGAACTTTGAAGGAGATGGGGCTCTGGCCAAGGGAGGGGAGGGGGCGGAGTTCACTTTAGGAGATAGGATATCCCGTGCATTTCAGGACAGGAAGTCCTACTGCGTTGCAGCAGCCAGACGTTCCCCCCTCCCTACAAAGTGAATTCAGTGTCTTGTGGAACACAAGTTTTGATACCTTTTGAGGATCCTGGATTTCCAGTGCATTGTGGGAAGGTTGGGATGTGGTACTTGGTGGGAGGCAGGGTTTCTCGGAGCATTGTGGGAAAGGTGAGACCTTGGTGCACTGCAGAACCAAGGGATACCATTCTTGGTCCGTATTGTGAAGTGACGGACTTCCAGCACAATGTAGGATCACATGTAACTAGTGCATTGTGGGAAATGTAGTGGTTTTGTTTTGTTTTATGAACCAAGGGCTGTCTGGTACCCTTTGGGAGTGGGAATCCCCAGGCATTGTAGGAACTACTCACATAGTGAAAACAAAGGAGACCTGATGCACTGTAGGTTGGCCCCAGAGCATGGAGGAAGGTCACATGGGTGTCTAGTGTTGGCAAGATCTGGGTGGAGGTGGGGAGGCTGGGCAAGGGGCATCTGGGAATGGAGCTGGTACTAGACTTCTTACACCTGGTGACTGCCCCTCTCTCAGCCAGGGGTCGCAGCTGTCGTCAGAATCCCTGCAGCAGCTGCTGGAGCGAGCACTGACCCCACTAGTGGATGAGGTGAAGCAGAGGGGCCTGGCTCCCGCCTGCCCCAGCTGCCAGAGGCTACACAAGAAGATTCTGGTACCAGGAACCATAGGCCATCATGGCCCACTTTTCTGTCAGGGGAGCGGGAGGGGAGCCCTGGATACAAGGATACTGTTGGTGTATGGCAGGACAGGAAGCAGTAAGCTATGGGCAGCAGGTGTTGGGGAAACACTTGGCCCTGATGCATGGGGTCAGGGGAGGGGGAGGCAGTCTGGTGGTAAGTCATAGGTCAGTCACTATGGAACCCAAAGCATGATGACACACTGGATGTGGGGTGCAGGACACAGACACCAGACTGTAGCTTCATAAAATACAAGCCTGATTTTCTACAGACCTTAAGAGAGGCAATACAGGCTCACTGAGGTTAGACAGGGGACCCAGCGAACAGAGATCACTGGAAGCGAATGCATTATGAGAAGTGGAACTAGAGCTTGCGCCCAGGAACTGATGGGACTTGAGGCCTGTGTACATTCAGAAATCTAGATATCTAATGAATTATGGGATACTGGCCTCATGTATGACAGGGTACAGGTCCGCAATGAGTGAGACAGACATTGATGTGGCAGAGCTGTAGGACTGATCCACAATGGGACATGGCACCTGGGACATTGGGGAATATGAGGAACCAGGGTTCCAAGGACTATGACTATAACTGAGATGCTGGTCAAATAGATAAAGAGAGGTGGGCTCTTCTGAATTAGGGGATGCAGAAGTTTGCCACATGATGGTATACCGGGGCCCAGACACATATCCAGTGCATGACGGTTCCTGGGCATTAGGCGATAGTATGTTAGGTGCTCAGTTAGTGCTTTCCAGGACATGGGGATCCAGTACACTAAGGCACAGACAGTCGGTTAGCACATGATGGGAATTTGGAAAGCCCAGCACACTGTGGGATGCTTGGGTCAGTTTCAGGCCCAGAGTATGATGGGATGCCCAGTGGGAGGAATGTGGGCCCCTGGGCCCCATGCCCCCTGCCCTCCACGATCCAGCTCCCCCTCCACCCCCAGCCCAGTCCGGCAAGCCCAGCTGCGCCTACACTCCTCTCCCCAGGAGCTGGAGCGCCAGGCCTTGGCCAAACACGTCAGGGCAGAGGCCCTGAGCTCCACCCTTCGGCTGGCCCAAGACGAAGCCTTGCGGGCCAAGAACCTGCTGCTGACGGACAAGATGAAGCCGGAGTGAGGAAGGAGGCTGAGGGCATGGGAGGAGGGTGAGGTCTTGGGGAATGGGCCTGAATCACCCTCCTCACTGCAGTCCTGTGGCATCTGGCCTTGACAGCACCAGCTCCCCACCCTCTGTCATTACAGGGAGAAGGTGGCCACTCTAGATTATCTACACTTGAAGATGTGCTCCCTCCACGATCAACTCAGCAACCTGCCACTTGAGGGGTCCACAGGGACAATGGGGGGAGGAAGTGGGGGGACAACCCCCCCAAAACGTGGGGGCCCAACCCCAGAACAATAAATGGCCTCTCATGCCGGCATGAATTCTGTCTCGTTTTTGGCACCAGAAGGGGGCTGGGAAAGTGCACACATCCCAAGCACTAGCCTCTGCTCACTATGACTTGATCCTTGGCCAGTGGGGTGTCCTGGTTTCTACAGAGGAGCTGATGATGGTACAGTTCTTTGACGAGTCAAGAAGGGGGAAGAAATAAAGTTTTGCAGTAGAGTTTGGGTCTGTCAATCTAAATGTTTTTAGAGTAATTTTTTATATTTATAAATTTATGTAATTATACAATTAATATAATTTATAAATTATATAAATTTATAAATCTATAAATTTATAATCTATTTATAAATCTAGAGTGATTTTTTATATTTATAAATTTATATAATTATACAATTATATAAAATATAAATTTATAAATCTATACATTATTACATATATACTATTCATATATATTATGTATTAAATTATATTATAAATTATTAAATTTGTAAGTGATATAAAGTTTAAGTAACCTCTATACCCAACATGGGGCTTAAACTCACAACCCCAAGATCAAGAGGCACATGCTTTCGGGACCGCTGGGTGGTGCACTAAGTAAAGCGTCCAACTCTTGGTTTCGGCTCAGTTCGAGATCTCAGAGTCATGGGATCAAGCACCACGTTCAGCACAGTCTGCTTGAGATCCTCTCTCCCTCTCCCTCTACCCCTCTTACTCATGCTCTCTCTCTCTAAAATTTTTTTTTTAAAGCCACATGCTCTACTGACTGAGCCAGTCAGATGCTCCTAGAATGATTTTTTTTTTAACCAGCTAATTATATTGTCTATTGGTGGGTAAAAAATTATCCCTCCCCAAACTTAATGGCAAAGACAATAAACATATATTATCTCACACAATTTCTGAGGGTCAGGAATCTGGGAGCAGCTTAGCTGGACAGTTTGGGCTCAGGCTCCTTACAAGGCAGTCAGAGGCTCAGCTAAGCTGGGGCTGCAGTCATGTGGAGAAGACTTGACTGCGGCTGGAAGTGGTACTTTCAAGATGGCACCCTCACGGGGCCCTTAGTTTCTCACAGCAGCTAATGCCCCAAGAGCAAGCGGTCTCAGAACAAGCAGGAAGCTATGTTGTCTTTGATGACCTAGTTTCTGTAGTTGCGTACTACCATTTCCCCCATTCATATTCATTAGAATTGAGTCACTAAGTCCTAATCATACCCAAGAAGCTTGTCAAAGAATCCGCAGACACTTAAAAGATTGTATAGTATGGGGCGCCTGCGTGGCTCAGTCAGTTAAAGCCTCTGCCTTCGGCTCAGGTCATGATCTCAGGGCCCTGGGATGGAGCCCCGCATTGGGCTCTCTGCTCAGTGGGGAGTCTGCTCCCCCCCCCTCTGCCTGCCTCTCTGCCTACTTGTGATCTCTGTCAAATAAATAAAAATCTTTTAAAAACTAAAAATTAAAAATATTTGAGAGTGCTTGAGGGAGAGTGCACAAGTTGGGGGGAGGGAGTTTGCTTTCCCCTCCTCCCCTGCCTGCCCCTCTGCCTACTTGTGATCTCTGTCTGTCAAATAAATAAATAAAATCTTTTTTTATTTTTTTTATTTTATTTTTTTTAAAAGATTTTATTTATTTACTCTGCCTGCTTCTCTGCTTACTTGTGATCTCTGTCTGTCAAATAAATAAATAAAATCTTTAAAAAAAAGATTTTATTTTATTTTTTAAAGCAAACCCTCACCAATGTGGGGCTCAAACTTACAACCCCAAGATTAAGAATCCCACACTCCACAGACTGAGACAAACAGGTGCCCCTGCAGACATATTCTGGAGAGCATGTCAGTTTGTGGACATTGTTTAAACCACCACAGTAATACTATTTTTAAACTTGTAGTTGAAGTGTAACATAAATAGAAAAGTTCACAAATTAAAAGTGCATAATGAATTATAATGAAATAGAGTGCCTGGGTGGCTCCCTGGGTGGTGGGGTTAGCATCTGCCTTCAGCTCAGGTTATGATCTCAGGGTCATGGGATCAAGCCCTGTGTCTGGCTCCACACTCAGTGAGGAGTCTGCTTGAGATTCTCTCCTGTTTCCTCTACCTTTCTTTCACTCTCTCTCTAAAATAAGTCTTTTTTTTTTTTTAAAGGCCAACATAATGGAGCGCCTGGGTGGCTCAGTCATTAAGCGTCTGCCTCCAGCTCAGGTCATGATACCCGGGTCCTGAGATCGAGCCTTGTATCAGGCTCCCTGCTCAGTGGGGAGCCTGCTTCTCCCTCTCCAGCTCCCCTATTCTTGTGTTCCCTCTCACTCTGTCATAAATAAATAAAATGTGTGTTTTTTTTTTTTAAAGGCACACAGGGGCACCTGGGTGGCTCAGTGGGTTAAGCCTCTGCCTTCGGCTCAGGTCCTGATCTCAGGGTCCTGGAATTGAGCCCCCATCGGGCTCTCTGCTCAGCGGGGAGCCTGCTTCCCCCTCTCTCTCTGCCTGCCTTTCTGCCTACTTGTGATCTCTCTCTCTGTCAAATAAATAAACAAAATCTTTTAAAAAAATAAAAAAGGCAAACATAAAAAAAATCAACTTATTTCTGTATGCCAGTGATAAAAATTTAGAAAATGAAAAAAAATTTTAAAGGTACTCTTTCTAGATAACATAAAGCTAAAAAAATTCTAGGAATCTAACAAAAGATATGTCATGAACTCTACAGAAAACACATCATTGAGAAAAGTTACCTCAATAACTGGGGCATTATCTTCATGGCTTACAAGATATTACTATAAAGAGGTGCCTGGGTGGTGTTGTTAAGTGTCTGCCTTCAGCTCAGATCATGATCCCAGGGTCTTGGGATCGAATCCCATATCAGGCTTCTTGCTCAGCAGGGAGCCTGCTTCTCCCTCTGGTGGCTGCTCCCCCTGCTTGTGTGCGTTCTCTCTCCCTCTCTGTCGAATAAATTCTTTGGGGAAAAAAAAGATATTACTATGAAGATGTTACTTCTTTCTAGTTGATTTATAGATTAAATTCTTGAAGATTTGAGGTTTATTAATGTGGCTTCATTTGTACCCACAACATGATGGGAACTGGGGGTTCTGAAACCTTCAGAGAGTGAATAATTATTCTTATTTTACAGAGTGCTACAGACAATATGCTTGTATCCACCAAAAATCATATGTTGATGCCCTAATCCTCACTGTGACTTTTGGAGATGGGTCCACTGGGAGATTTAGATGAGGCTGTAAAGGTGAAACCCCATGATGGGATTAGTACCTTTACTTATTTATTTATTATTTTTAATTTTTTTTTATTTGTTAAAGATTCTAATTTTAAGCAATCTGTATATCCAAGTTGGGGCTCAAATCCACAACCCTGAGATCAAGAGTCACATGTTCCTCCAAATGAGACAGCCAGGTGCCTGGGGATTACTGCCATTTCAAGAAGAGACACAATCTCTCCTCTCTCCCTCTTTATCCCTCCCCCTCTCTCCCTCCCTCTCTCTCTCCCTCCCCCTGCAGCATGTGAGTACACAGTAAGAAGGCAACCATCTGCAAACCAGGAACCGACACCAAATCTGCCAGCAGTTTGATCTCTGACTTCCTAGCCTCCAGAACTGTGAGAAATAAATGTTTGTTATTTAAGCCGCCTGGCCTACGGCATTTTGTTATCTCAACCAGAACTGACTAAGATACAGAGGAAGAAATAAGGCCAAAGGGGTTCCTGGCTGGCTCAGTCACTGGAGCATGTGACTTTTGATCTCATGGTTGTACGTGTGAGCCCTATGTTGTGTGTGTAGTGATTACTTAAAAATAAAATCTTTAAATAATATTTTAAAGAAGAGAGTCCAGGGACACCTGTGTGGCTCAGTTGGTTAAGCAGCTGCCTTCCCCTCAGGTCGTGATCCCAGCGTCCTGGGATCGAGTCCCACATCAGGCTCCCTGCTCAGCAGAGAGCCTGCTTCTCTCTCTGCCTCTGCCTGCCTGTGCTCGCTTTCTCGCTCTCCCTCTCTCTGACAAATAAATAAATAAATTAAATTAAAAAAAAAAAGAAGAAGAGAGTCCAGAGGGGATGTTGTATACATAAGGACGTGGTCGTTAAGAGTCCAAGAACTATTCTCATTGTGACACATCTGTCAGCCCCCAAGCCTCTTCTACATTCCTCCGAGAGACAACATATTCTAGAAAGAACTGGACTCCCCTTTTCTACCTGCAAAGATATCATTTCATTAAAGCACACACAGGTGAACCAGCTAACCCCAGAACCCCAGCTGGGGGATCTGTCGCCTGAAGCCACTCTTGACACCAAGAACAACTGTAGTAATCAAGACCGAACCAACCAACGGCAACTACTCTGAACGGGTGAGGCAACTACTTGGAATGGGTGAGGTAGGTGTGAGGTAGCATTGAACGTGTGGTTACCTCGGTAATGGGAGACCTGAGGGGCCAAAAGGGGATGGTGAGGGAAGCCAGAGATCAGCATCAGGAGGAAGCCACAAGCACTCCTAGGCTGGAAGGACAAATGGAGGAAGTGGTGATGTTCAGGGACTGAGGTCACCTGATGGAAGAGGAACCACAGCGGGTCTGTCTAGCGAGAGCTACAGCCACTGCCACAGAAGCTCCCTGAGGCAGAGAGGGAGCAGAAGAAATGTTCTGTCATCTCTCCATCACATCAGTCTCTCTCCTGCAGGGCCTGGGTGGTACGGAGAGCTGGGGAACAGTCTCTGAGGGCCCCCTCCAAGGTACAGGGCAGATACTGAAAACCGTAAAGAAACAGATCGGATGTCAGACAAGACCTGGTATGTGAATGTTGTCAGAGATGCTTCTAGATACCCAAAAGGAGATACTGAGTGGACTACTGTGTCTTTTTTTTTTTTTTAAGATTTTATTTATTTACTTGAGAGGGAGAGCATAAACGGAGAAGGGGCAGAGGCAGAGGAGGAGAGAGAGGCAGGTTGCCACTGAGCAGGGAGACTAACCAGGAACCCGACATCATGACCCAAGCCAAAAGCAGACACTTAACTGACTGAGCCATCCTAGGCATCCTGTCTGTTGGATCTTGAGTTAAGGAGAGAGGCTGGGATATATAAATCTGAAAACCATTGACATAGAGGTAGTAGTTAAAGAAAATTATTGGAACAAAAAGAGTAATCTATATATATTTATTTTTTAAGAAAGACAACAGGGGTGCCTGGGTGGCTCAGTTGTTAAGCATCTGCCTTTGACTCAGGTCATGATCTCTGGGTCCTGGGATCAAGTCCTGCATCAGGCTCCCTGCTTGGTGGGGAGTCTATTTCTCCCTCTACTCTTCCCCCATGCTTGTCATCTCTCTCTTTCTCTCAAATGAAATCTTTAAAAAAAATTTTTTTTTAAGTAGTTTCAGTGGAGTGGTGGCAGGGAAAGCCTGGAGGAGTGTACAGATTCCCCTTGGTATCTGAAAAGAGAGCATTCATATGAAAGCTTTCATGAGCAGAAATGGCATAAAGCAGAGAAGCAGTTTGCATTTCGTAAGAGCGAAAACCCTCTTTGGATGTCTTTTGATTAGCGTCAATAGGTACCAATGTGGGTCCTTGGTAAAAATGAAGTCGTGTAAAATGAAATTTTGGATAGTGGGGGGCGGCTGTGTTTTTGTTTTGTTTTAAAGATTTTATTTTTAAGTAACCTGTACACCCAATGTGGGGTTCAAACTCATGACTCGGATATCAAGAATTACACACTCTACTGACTGAACCAGTCAGGTGCCCCAGGAAATCTGTGCTTAAGAAAGGATGGGTGGCATAAAATCTTTAAAAAGGAGGGGGCACTTGGGTGGCTCAGTTGGTTAGGCAGCTGCCTTCAGCTTAGGTCCTGATCCCGGAGTCCTGGGATCAAGTCCCACATGGGGCTCCCTGCTCCGCATAGAGCCCGCTTCTCCCTCTCCAACTGCCTGCTGCTTCCCCTGCTTGTGCTCTCTCCCTGTCAAATAAATAAATAAAGTCTTTAAAAAAAAAAAAAAAAAGAAAATAAGGATGGAGAGGCAATGATTTAGAGATGGTAGGTATAGATCACTCTTTTGATGACCTGATGACCTTGGTCACAAAGGGGAGTGGAGAAATGAAATGGCAGCCAGTATGGAAAAGTAGGACAGAGAAAGTTCAAGATACTTAGGTTTATCTGTCTCCAACTAGACATCCCCACTGTAAGTCTCAGGATCCCACTCTTTCCCATTCAATGCCCAAACCTTTATATTAGAGACCTGGAGAGGGTTTAAGTTCAATGGGCTACGTCATTCTGCAACCCACACAGCCACAATTTCTGTTGGATTTTCAGTACTGCTAACCTTGTATTTACAAGAAATATTTTATTGGGGCTTCCACAGAAGCTAGCTGGCTCTCCAAGTATAATTGGAGCTAAGAGTTTAAAGACCTGAGCTTATAATGTTTGTTCAATAAACATGTCGGGCACTCAGAAGAAGCCACCGAGTATTGGTATCCTGTGGCCATCATCATGTCGTAATGATCGATCGATCGAAGCAGCCATTTGATCTCCCAAGTCACTCGCTCCAGTTGGAACTCCATCAAAGTCAACCCAGGTGATAACATATGATTGACCTTGATGCCGCCGCACACCACGGATCACTAGCATCTCATTTCTCGTTGGCAAGGAGCTCCTCACTGGGTCCAGCCCCTAAACAACAATGAAACCACCCCTCAAACCCTGCCTTTGAGAATCGGCCTCCTGTTGCAAATACTGGTGCCAGTCAAGGTGTATCGGGAGACAGAAATCACACCATGATCATCACAGAGCTGACTGCATATAAATGTTACTTAGATTATAAAGGATTGGTGAAGCAGGTAACGGAAAGGCAAAAAGAGAATCCAATGGTATCCCGGTAGTGGTTAAGTACAGGAAGCAGCTATTAACCCTGCGACAGAAAAATCAAAGGAGAAAATTTAGAATTACTGAAACTAAAGATTTGGATGAGGGGTCCGTAGCGGACGAAGCTCAGGTAACAGAAGGGGACACTGCTCATTTGATGCAGGCATGTCTGAGCTCAGGGGACCACTAGCGGCTGGGGCTCTCTTTGGAAGCACACTGTGAAATGGTGTTGGTCTCTGGGGGCGTCCAAGATTTGGGAAAACTGCAAATTCTATCCAGCAGCTGCTACAGGAAGGAACTGCCTCACCCCAGGGCAAAATAGCTGTGCTGGGTAATGCTGATGCTGATGGGAAAAAGCAAGGGACAGGAAAGAAGCAGAGAGCAAACAGGAAGGAGCACGGTCCCTACTGCTTCCTCCAGGCTTCCACAGTCTCTCTGGCGCCCCCTGTTGGCAGAGTCCAAACAGCCCATGGGCAAAGTGGCTGCGTGGTTAGCAGGGCGTCTATCTCAGGTACAGGAAGCTCAGAACCCGGGAATGGATCTGGAGTCAAAAGGTAATAGCTTAGTAACTGGCACACCAAACAGCAGCGTGTGCCAAGGGCCAGTGACTATGAGTAATCCTGTCTATACCCCTTAGGCCCAAATACACTTTCAAAAGAGTACTTGAACGCACGACCGACTAATTGTTTTCCTGGAGAGAGAGTCTGAATGCTATAGTGATGTGAATTCTATCCAAATTATATCGTGATTTTAGTACAAGTTCAATCAAAATTCCAGTGAGATTATTGTTTTTAAAGATTTTATTTGGGGCGCCTGGGTGGCTCAGTGGGTTAAGCCGCTGCCTTCGGCTCAGGTCATGATCTCAGGGTCCTGGGATCGAGTCCCACATTGGGCTCTCTGCTCAGCAGGGAGCCTGCTTCCTCCTCTCCTCTCTCTGCCTGCCTCTCTGCCTACTTGTGATTTCTCTCTGTCAAATAAATAAATAAATAATCTTTAAAAAAAAAAAAAAAGATTTTATTTATTTATTTATTTATTTGACAGACAGAGATCACAAGTAGGCAGAGGCAGGCAGAGAGAGGAGGAAGCAGGCTCCCCACTGAGCAGAGAGCCGGATGCGGGACTCGATCCAGGACCCTGAGATAATGACCTGAGCCGAAGGCAGAGGCTTTAATCCACTGAGCCACCCAGGCGCCCCCAGTGAGATTATTTTTAAAGGATCTGACCCAATTCCTCTTAAGATCTTCTGAAGAAACAGATGAGAGAAGCAAAGATTCTATTTTCAACAGAAGAATAAGAAGATGGGTCTAAAACCAATATATTAAACTATCCTGTAACACTTACCAGCATGGTCCTCAAAGATTAGAAAGATGAGAAACATTAAAACGTCGTGAATAGGGGCACCTGGGTGGCTCAGTGGGTTAAAGCCTCTGCCTTCGGCTCAGGTCATGATCCCAGGGTTCTGGGATCGAGCCCCGCATCGGGCTCTCTGCTCTGCAGGGAGCCCGCTTCCTCCCTTCTCTCTCTCTGCCTGCCTCTCTGCCTACTTGTGATCTCTCTCTCTCTCTGTCAAATAAAATCTTTTAAAAAAATTAAAAACTTCGTAAATAATAACAGTTGACAAATATATTATTGTAAAGCAATCGAGAATAGCGAAATTCTTCAAAATCTTTTTTTTTAAGATTTTATTTATTTATTTGACAGAGAGAGAGAGAGAGATCACAAGTAGGTAGAGAGGCAGGCAGAGAGAGGAGGAAGCAGGCTCATGGCTGAGCAGAGAGCCCGATGCGGGGCTCGATCCCAGGACCCTGAGATCATTACCTGAGCTGAAGGCAGAGGCTTAACCCACTGAGCCACCCAGGCGCCCCGAAATTCTTCAAAATCTTATTTTGAGGGTTGAAAGGTTTCTTTTCCTCCGTGACATCAAATACATCGTGTTTTTCCACACCAACTAATTCTCAGATTCTCTGCCACCAACTAAATGTCCAACAGGTCAGTTCAATGTCCATGCTAGCGATCCAGAGTTAACCCAGACCCCAAAGGTTAAGGGCTCAGTCCCACAAGACTGCCCGCTTCGGATGCTGGCGGCAAATAGCGTGCCCAGGCCACGCACATCTCTGCCCAGCCAACCACAAATTCAGGGGATCCCATGAAACCTGCCTCTCAGGGTTAAATTCATTTACTAGAACAACTCACAAAACTCAGGAAAGCACTTTAGTTACTATTACTGGTTTATTATAAAGGATACAGCTCAGGAACCACAAACAGAAAAGAGGTGTAAGGCTAAGGGTGGGTAAGAGGTTTGGAGCTTCCGTGCCCTCTCCAGGCACACCACCCCCACAGCACCTTGATGTCTTCGTCAACTGGGGAAATCACTGGACGTGATGTTTAGGCCTTTTTTTTTTTTTTTAAAGATTTAAAAAATTTATTTGAGAGAAAGAGTGTTTGTGGGCCAACTGAGAGGAGGAACAGAGGGAGAGAATCTTTAAGCAGACTCTGCTGAGCAAGGGAGCCTGACGTGGGGCTCCATCCCAGGATCCTGGGATCATGACCTGAGCCAAATGCAGACGCTTAACCAAATGAGCCACCCAGGCACCCTGCCCAAACATTTTTGTCATTCAAAAGATTCCAAATATCTCCTTTTTCTTCCTTCCTCCTCCCTCTCTCCCTTCCTCCTTCCCTCTGTCTTTCTCTTCCTCCCTTCATCTCTTCCTTCCTTCCTTTCCTTTCTGTTTAAGATTTTATTTGTCAGAGAGAGAGAGAGTGCGCACAGCAGGAATAATGGCAGGCAGAGGGAGAAGCAGGCTCCCGTTGAGCAGGAGCCCGATGTGGGACTTGATCCCAGCACCCTGGGATCATGATCTGAGTCGAAGGCAGACGCCCAACCAACTGAGCCACCCAAGAATTCCCTGTTCTTTTTTAAAGACTTTATTTATTTATTTGACAGAGATCACGAGAGAGAGGAGGAAGCAGGCTCCCCGCGGAGCGAAGAGCCTGATGCGGAGCCTGAACCCAGGACCCTGGGATCATGACCTGAGCCGAAGGCAGAGGCTTTAACCCACTGAGCCACCCAGGCGCCCTGCATCCCTCGCACTTAAATCGATTTTTAGGAGTTCTGCATCAATGAAGGGGATCAGAATATGCCACCCCAAAATATACCACTTGGGCATAAGGACTTTTTTGAGCTGGAGGCAAATGAGTATCAACAAAGGCAGAAAGAAGCCTTCTCAGAGTTTCTTTTATCTGCCCACAGGCAGAAATTCCTGAGAAATGAGGACTTCTGTAAATACCCCAGGGGGAAGATTAAGGCTGTGGAGAAGATGGAAAGTTGGCACCCAGAGGGTTCTTCAAACAAGCGTTTCTAAGATAATCCTTATCTCCAGCTAGTTCCCTCTGCATATTTCTCAGTCACTTCCCCGCAACTTAACCACCCCTAGCCTAAAACCCTTTTACTTTGGTCCCGTGGCTTCTTCAGAGTTTGTGGCTTCTTCAGAGTTTATCATTCGTTGTTAAAAGGTATAGAAGTATGGGGGGGGGGCACCCCTGGCTGGCTTACTTGGTTAAATGTCTGCCTTCAGCTCAGAGAGGCAGGGAATAGAGTCACTCTCACAGCTTTGGAAGGAACCAACCCCTGAAGACACTCTGATCTGAGACTTCTAGGCCACCTGTCAGACAAGGTTTGTTACTGAAGTCACCCAACAGTGGTACTTTGTTACAAAAATCCCAGAACACTAATATATCCCTTGCTACCAGGATAAGCCCTTATGGCAATATTTGCCTATTAGCCAAAATACAACTGAAGGTAAGAGAGGCTGCTTTCCTTGTTTTAAGCCCCAATCATTTTAAAGATTTATTTACTTGAGAGAGAGCGTACGAATAAGCCGGAGGGGCAGAGGGAGAGAGAGAGAGCATCTCAAGCAGACTGCACTAAGAGAAAAGCCCAATTCGGGGCTCGATCTCACCACCATGAGATCACAACCTGAGCCGAAACCAGGAATCAGAGGCTTAACCAACCACACCACCGAGGCGCCCCATAAACAGGAAGGATTTAATACGAGGAAATAAACACGGGAAATGTCAGGAAGGGTTGGAGGAGTGGACTCTGGGCTACACGTTCAGGAAAGCCTCCCGGAAGGACACTGCTGAAGCATCCCCTCCAGGGGAGCTGGGACCCCTGACTATCCTGAGGGTGGAAACTAGGGAGCAGGTCGCTGCAGGAACACACACAGTTCGCTGCTATGGTAGTCCGTCTCATCAGAGGCCCAGTGAGCCGTAAATCCCAGGGGTCACACCCTGTGTAGGCCCCGCCCCTTCAATCTGGCCTCATGACTTCCTTTCACCAGTTGGACAAGACGGAAGTGAGGTTCTGCCTATTTTAGATTGAAGCTTTACAAGGCCAGCAGGTCTGTTTTTGCACCCTGGGCAGCCCTGGACTACCATAAAATAGGTCAGGCTGCCTTGCTGGGGAGATCTCTTGAAGAGATCCCGTGAAGGAGGAGTGTCCTGGCCACTTCCCAGCGGAGTTATGCAGCCACTCCGGTGACTGCTGCAAGACAGACAAGACCAACCCAAACAAGGTCGCAGGATCGTGACCAAATGGAACTGCCGGCTTTTCAGATTGTGGCTAAAACAAGCATGGCATAAAAGTTCCCATTTTAACCATCTTTACGTTTACAATTTAGTGGCATTAATTACTCTCCCAATGTTGTCTAACCATCGCCACAGTCTATTCTCCTGGAAGAACCTTTCATTATCTCCAACAGAAACTCTGTGCCTATTAAACAAAACCGCCTCATTCCCCATTCCTCCCTCCTCCCAGCTCCTGGCAACCACCAGGAACATCTTTTCATGTGCTTATTGGCCATTTGTGTATCTTCTCTGGAGAAATGTCTATTCAAGTCCTTGGCCCATTTTTGAATGGGGTCATTTGTTTTTTGTTTTTATGGAGTTGGAGGAGTTCTGGATATTAACTCCTTATCAGATAGATGACATGCAAATATATCCTTCTAGTATGTGGGCTGCTTTTTCACTCTGTTGGCTGTGTCCTTGGATGCATGGAAGTTTATTTGTGTTCTTTTTTTAATGTATTTATTTTATTTATTTTTAAATTTTATGTTTAATTTTGTTGTCTGTGCTTTTGTTGTCACATCCAGGAAGTCACTGCCAAATCCAAAGTCATGAAGCTTTTGCCCTGTGTTTTAAGAATTTAATAGGGACACCTGGCTGCCTCAATGGGTGGAGAATGAGACTCGATCCTGGGATGTGAGCTCAAGCCCTGTTGGGTGTGGAGATAACTTCAGAAAATAAATAAATATTTCTTTAAAAAAGTTTTAATAGTTTTATTTCTTACATTTTGGCGCCCCTCCTAATATCATTTTTGAAAAGACTGTCCTTGGGGCGCCTAGGTGGCTCAGTGGGTTAAGCCTCTGCCTTCAGCTCGGGTCATGATCCCGGGGTCCTGGGACCGAGCCATCCATCAGGCTCTCTGCTCTGCAGGGAGCCTGCTTCCTCCTCTCTCTCTGCCTGCCTCTCTGCCTACTTGTGATCTCTGTCAAATAAATAAATAAAATATTTTTTTAAAAAAAGAAAAGACCGTCCTTCATTGAGTGGTCTTGGCACACTTGTCAGAGATCATTTGACTACATGTAAGAAGGTTTATTTCTGACTTCTCTATTCTTTTCCATTGGTTCCCATATCTTCCTTTATGCCAGTACCATGCTACTATGATTACTGAACTTTGTAATCACGAGCTCCTTCTGCTGGACCCCCTCAAGCATTTTAGGTTGGGTAGACCAGAAGATGGACCTGGGGTCAGACAAGCAGAGCCTGTGGACACAAAGAAACTGCATAAGCAGGTGGGCTAGACCCCTGTTGCACAAGCCCCTGTCCTTGAGTCGACACTTAAGACTACACTGAGCAGGGCTGAAATGAGGAGGAGTTCCCTAAAATCAGCTGACAGAGGTAGAAAAAGTCTGGGCAATATTTTTATTCATTTAACTCTTCATTACAGAAATTCGAAGCATATACAAAAGTAAAATAATATGATGAAGTCGGGACACCTGAGTGGTTCAGTCATTAAGCATCTGCCTTCAGCTTGGGTCATAATCCCAGAGTTGGGGTTCCTGGGTGGCTCAGTGGGTTAAGCATATGCCTTCGGGTCAGATCATGATGTTAGGGTCCTGGGACTAAGCCCCGCATTAGGCTCTCTGCTCAGCGGGGAGCCTGCTTCCCCCTCTCTCTCTGCCTGCCTCTCTGCCTGCTTGTGATCTCTCTTTCTCTCTCTGTCAAATAAATAAATAAAATATTTTAAAAAAATAATCCCAGATTCCTGGGATTAAGCCCCATGTCGGGCTCCCTGCTCAGCAGAATCTGCTTCTTCCTTTGCCTCTCCTGCTCCCCCTGCTTGTGCTCTCATGCGCATGCTCTCTAACAAAATCTTTTAAAAAAAGGAACAAAAATTGATACGTATTTTAAAAATAATATGATGATAATGAAGTCTCCACCCCCCCATGACCAATCCCCTAGCTTTACTACTTATCAATTTGTGTCCAAGCTTGTTTCACTTTTGCCCCTGTGGTGGGCTGGAGAATGCCCCCCCACAAAGATGTCCACGTCCTGATCCCTGGAACCTGTGACGGTGTTCTGCTACATGGCAAAAGGGAATTAGGTTGCAGATGGAATTAAGGTTTCTCAACAGCTGGTTTTAGGATAGGGAGCTATTCCTGGATTTTTCAAGTGGTCCCACAATATCACAAGGGTCCTTATAAGTGCAAGATGATGGCAGGCATCAGTCACAGGAAGATATAGAACAGAAAGGCACAACGGGGACAACAATGCTGGCAAGGAAGAGGGAAGAAGCAGCCCGGACCCCAGGAGTGTGGGTGGCTTCTAGAGGCTTTCTAGAGGACAATGATATGGATTCTACCCTGGAGCCTACAGGAAGAAATCTGCTGACGCCCTGCTTTCAGCCCAATGAGAACCATTATATACTTCTGGGCTCCAGAGTGTAAAATAGTAACTTAGCATTACTTAAAGTGCTGAATTTGAGGCAGCTAGTTACAGCCACAAATAGACAGCAATGTAACGCCTCTCCACAGGATCCCTGGGAAGCTCACCCATACAGTCTTATTTTATCCCTAAACACTTCAGTGTGCATTTCCTTAAAGATAAGAGTTCTTTTTAACATGACCACAAGACCACTATCACCCATGAAGAATTAATTATTTCCTAATATCAAATACCCAGTCAAGAATGGAACTTTATTAAAAAAAATATATATATATATATATATATATATATATATATGACACTTAATAAGGTTTGTTGAATGAATACACGAATGAACTGGTCTTTGACAAGATTTAAGCTAGTCATACGAGTCTCTGATCCACACTTGTTAGCCTCGCCGTTGAGAAGCCCTTAGCACATATGTCCAATAACCTTAAAAATGGTTATTTTAGGAGCACCTGGGTGGCTCAGTCGATTGAGCAGAGGACTCTTGGTTTCCACTCAGGTCATGACCTCAGGGTCCTGGGACAAGCCCTCCTTGGGCTCCATCCCCAGCGGGAGTCTGCTTGAGGATTCTCCACCTCCCCCCTCAAATAAACAAATAAAAGTAAAAAATTAAAATACAAAGAATAAATGGTCACTTCACCTTTCCAAAGAGCTGAAAACACGGCGGAAGCAAAGCGGTGAAAGTAGAGCGCCCTTATGTGAATTCATCTAGAGGAGGGTGGTCCTCCACCAGCTGCTGGTGCCGTCCATGAGCGTCCGACGCTCCTGACACATATGACGCTCCTGACGCACCAGACGCACCTGACACACCTGCCCAGTGCCCTGCGTTTGCGCGGGAAGTGGCGCTCACTGCTAAAGTGCCTGTGCAAGGCCAAGAGGGGGGCTGTGCCCTGGAGAAACCCCAGATGGTTGAGTTGCCCCTGCGGGATGTGATCACCCTGCCCAAGGTGGTGGCCCTCCTGGCGGGTGTCTCCCAGGGCAAGACCTTTCCCAGGTGGGAATCAAGCCCAAGATGACTGGCCACCACCGGGGCGAGTTCTCCATCACCAGAAGCCTGTGAAACCCAGCAGGCCTGGTATCGGGCCACCCATTCCTGCCGCTTCATCCTTCTCAAGTAGCCTGTTTGGCCAATAAAGGCACAGCCTTCTCTTAAGAAAAATTTGAAATAAATTTGGATTAGAGAAAGTTGCCAAAGTGATGATGACGTGTCAGTGTTGGTTCCTGAATTGTACCAAATGTCCCACTCTGGGGTTGGGGGTGGTGGTGGATGGAGATAATGGGGGAGGCGAGCAAGGGGGTAGGGGGTATATGGGAACTCTCTGTGACTTTCATCAATTTTTCTGTGAACCTAAAGCTGCTCTAAAAAATGAAGTCTATTTTATTATTATTATTTTTAGTTGTAGATTACAGAGAGCATGAGCCCAAGTGGGGGGCGGGGCAGAGAGGGTGGGAAATGAAACCGGATTGTGTTCATTGTTGCTGCATGACAAATTACCCCAAACTTAGAGGCTTAAAACACACATTGATTATCTCACAATCTCCATAGATCAGAAGTGCAGACAGAGTTCAGTTTTTTTTCTCCACTTCGGGGGCACCTGACTGGCTCAGCCGGTGGAGCGCGTGACTCTTGATCTCAAGATTATGAGTTTGAGCCTCTTGTTGGGTATAGAGATTACTTAAAAATAAAACCTTAAATAAATTTTAAAAAAAGATTCTCCATTTCAGGGCCTCCCCAGGGTAGAATTCACGTGCTGTCCAGGGCTGTGTTCTCATCAGAGACTCTACTGAGGGGACAGCCACTTCCAAGCTTCCTTAGATTGTTGGTGGAATCAATTTTCTTTTGACTGTATAGCTGAGGCCTCCAGAGCCTTCCAGGGTGTTGGCTGGTGGTGACCTCTACTTGGCCACCCACAGTTCTTTGGAAAGTAAGCTTTCTCAACATGGTTGCAAGCCAGCAAAGAGAATCTCTCACCCCATGGAGAGATAAAGGGGGTGACATGCCATTCCTTTTGTCATATACTGTTGATTGGAAGTAAGCCACAGATCTGCTCACACTCAAGGGACTGACACAAAGGTGTGGACATGAAGAGGTAGCAGATCGTGGGGGTTCACCTCAGGGTGCGTCTCCTATAGGGATGGATTTGGAAATGGGATTTGGAAGGGGGGTGAGGTTAGGGATATGGGGTTGAAGCTGATGTATTGGGAGTTTGCATTACTTTTTATCCTGTTGCATACAAAAAAAACCCAAGACATAACAGCTGAAAACAACAAACATTTATTATCTCAGTTTCTGCAAGTCAGGAGTCTGGCTCAGGATCTTACATGAGGTCACAGCAAAGAAGTCAGTTGGGCTGCTGTCATCTGCAGGGTTGACTAGGGTGGGAGATCTGCTTTCAAGATGGTTCCCTCACTGGTAGTTGGCAGGAGGCCTCAGAGCCTCAACATGTGGGCCTCCCCACAGGCCGCTTGAGTGTTCCCACGACACGGCAGATGGCTTCCCACAGAGCAAGTGATTCCGAGAGAGAGTGAGAAGGAACCAGAAGTCTTTCATGTCACAGTTACTTCTACCATATTCTTTTACTTGGGGGAAAAGAGTCACTAGTTCCAGTCCACACTCAAGGGTGCGGGACGAGGGGGGAGGATGAAGGGATGAAGGTCCACCTTGTGGAGGGAAGAGGGTCACAGCACTTGTCAAAAAATTTTTTTTGATTAAGTGAACTCGATCTCCAACACAGGGCTTGAAATCATGCCCCTGAGATCAAGAGTTGCAAACTCTACTGACTGAGCCAGCCAGGCACCCTACTTGTCGACGTTTTTCAGAATCACTAGAGTTAGTGGGTTAGATGTGGAGGTTGGAATGGTGGCAGTTAAGGTGTTCAGGATTTTAATGTGTTGTGGGGTTTGGGTTATTATGCTCAACTTGATGGAAAAAAGGGGCTTGGGATCATAGAGTATGGAAATTATGGCAGTAGTGGATTGGATCATTGGATTTGGTGTGGTTAGATGGGGTTGGTATTGATATGACTGCGGCCGAGCTGGTGGGGGTTGTAGGGGTAGAGTGGAGGTGCAATCAAGGAGTGTGCTGTTTAAAGTCATAACTATGGGTCAGGTTCAAGTTTGGGTTATGATGGGGATGGGATGGAGTTTTAGTGGGGTGATGGGAGTTTAGGGTTGGACATTTTCATGCTGGTCGTATGCTCTGAATTGTGGTTGAAGTTTTGGGTGTAGTGGGGTGTGGTGTTTTGGAATTGTTGGTTATTGGAATTGACAGTAGTGCAGGGGGAACATTAGTTGGTGCATTTCCTGGTTATGGGAGCTGAATCCCTCACCGAGGTAGAGGTTGAAATGGCTGGGGTTGGGGTTGAGTAATATGAATCTTGAGTGGATGGGGCGCCTGGGTTGCTCAGTGGGGTAAGCCTCAGCCTTGATCTCAGGGTCCTGGGATTGAGTCCCACATTGGGCTCTCTGCTCCCAATGGGGAGTGGGGAGCCTGCTTCCCCCTTTCTCTCTGCCTGCCTCTCTGCCTACTTGTGGTCTCTGTCTGTCAAATAAATAAATAAAATCTTAAAAAAAACTAATCTTGAGGGGTTCATTTGAGGGGTGTCAACTAGATGAGTGGAATGGTGTCGATTTTTACTTTTGGGGCAGGCAGTGGTACTGGGGCTGCAGGAACTGGACTAATGAGAGTTTAGGGGATTGTTTGGCTGGGGTGGGCCTTGGATGCTTGGCTTTGGTGTGCAATGGAATGGGCAGGATTGGGGGTTGGAGCTGAAACTGAGTGTAACTGAGAATTCAGGTTGGGCCTGGGGATGGAGGGGAACTCTTCTCCTTCTCCACCCTGATCCTCACCTCTCCCACCCCTGCCCAGCCCAACAGCACCGCAAACACCACAAGCCCAGCTTATGGATCTTTATTGGACCAGATGTGGGATTTTCCAAACCCAAAAGGCCACCTCTGTCCTGCACCAGCCCAGTTGTAGAGACCCTCTCCCTAGTTCTTGGGGAGACCAGCTCCCTGCAGGGAGGGGTCAAAAGTTGGTGGATTTTGTGGTTGCCTTGGAGCCCCTCTTGTGGCAGGGGAGACAGCTACCCCCATGCCCCGAGTCCTCCTCCGGTAACCCTCTGCATCTGGGCTTAGGACGCTGTCCCTCCTGGAAGAGGGAGGCTACGTCCAACAAGGCATCCTCAATGTGCTGTCCCAGTCGGTGGGAGTCCTGGAAGGAGAAATACATCATGTCCAGGAGAAGCTGGGAGAGGGGCTCCTCGGTGCTGGAAAACAGGAGGGCTGGTATCCCCGATGCCCCGGTCGGAGGGAGGAGGGGGCTGGGCTTCCTGGATCATAGGGGCAGCAGGGAGCTGGGATTCTAGACTGGTTGGTTGTAAGAGCGGAGGGAGTTAGGAGTCCAGACCCCTGGGTCCTGAGGGAGGAGGGTCCAGGGGTGTGTGTTCAAGTCTGTCTCACCGTTTTTGTGCTAGATTTTTTGCTGGAGATGTGGAAGGTAATGGTGTCATCCCCCATGAAGATGTACGAAACGCCATAACCGTGGTCATCGGCCTGGAGAGGGACAGAGGGAGGGGAACCAACTAGACTCCGAACTCCTCCTCCCCCACTAGGCCGGAGTGCAGACCCCAATGCCCTTCTCCCTCAGGGTCTAGGGTCCAGGGAGGTGGGATCAGGCCCAGTTCCACTCACAGGCCCGAATCCACCACCAGAGGAAACGTAGTCAGGGTAATTGTGGACGTCAAACAGGTGGATTTGCTGAACAGGGATCTGGCTGGTGGCAAGCTGCCACTGCTCCGAGTGAACCTGAGGGGCAGAAGATGGGCAAGCCTGCGACAAAGACAGACAGACCCACCAGTCCACGCCCCCTTGGCTCAGCTCCCTGCAGCTCTGGCCCTTTCTCACTTCTAAATCATCAAGTTTCTCCGCCCTTCCCCTCCCTGACACCTGCCCTTCCACTCCTTTCGGACCACACCTCTCGGCTTCTGCCTGATTCCGCCCTTTTCTCAGGTCTTCCAGACCACACCTCCTTTAACCCCGCCCCCCGCGGGCCACGCCTCTTCTTCTCCCTGACCACCCCCCCACCCCGTCCCATCCCCTTCTCTTTTCCCCTTTTCCCTCTCTGCGCCCCCTACCGACTCTCTCCTCTAACCCCCTTTTCCCACCTCACCCTCCTGGTCCTGAAGTACCCTTCTCCTCCCATGGTTCCCCTCTTCCATCTCTAACCCTTCCCCTGCACCCCAACCTGGTCCAGAAAGGGTGAGCGCAAGTGGAGAAATTGGGACACGATGTAGAGCGCGAAGAGGTGGCGGTCAACTCCCTGTCCGCTCATCGCTGCCTTCAGCAGAGCCTGGTGCTTTTCCACCGCCAGGCGGAACAGAGCACGGCGCTGGGGTTCCTGGGGGTCCCCCAGGGGGAGGTGACAGGTCATGGAAAGACAGGAAGTGGGCTTACTGCTGCAGTTTGTCACATACCCCTGGCCTCAACCCAGCCTGCAAAATCCCTGCAAGGCAGAGATATCAATTCTACTTTACCAAGGGTAAACAGGCTCAGAGAAGGGACGTCACTTGCCCAGGGTCACACAGCAAAGCAGAATCAGGTAGGTTCCCAGGTCTGTCTGATCTAGGACCCCAACTCCTTCCACTGATCCAAAATAGGTAGGGGGAGAGGGAACAGAGGTACCCAGGGGGGTTCTGAGTAAAGAGGTTACATAGGGACTACATGGGAGGGTACCAACGGAAGCCACAAGGTCACCTAGAGGTTAAATAATCAAAGAGCGCTACATTGTGGAACCCAGAATCCCTGTTGGGTACTCCCCCATGAAAGCATATATCACACTCTGCTGAAATATCTCTGTCTCCCCCCACCAGTGAGTTCTTAGAGGTCAGAGACCAGGTCTGGTTCCTCTTTTGTCCTTAATGCCCATCATGGGGTCTGGTCCTCTGAAGGTACTCCAGAAATATTTGCAAATGTAGGAATGAATGTATGGAAATGACCAAAGCCTCAAACGAGGTCTTCACCCACTGTTTTCTCTTTGTCCTCCATGGCTCTCACGAAGTTGCAGGCCTCCCTCGTACAAGACCGCACCGTTTCTGTCCGACCTTCCAGGAACAAGCGAGTCATAGTCGACTCATAAGTCAGGCAGAATTCACCCCTGTCCTGGGGGACAAGGGAGGAGCCTGTCAGCTGGTCTCTGGAAATCTTCACAGACTTGACCCGCCTCTGTGTAGGCCTCCCGCCTCCTCCCACTCAGGGAATATGTGGTCGGGAGAGAGAAATCAAGATGGCGGACCCCCAAGGGCAATGACCAAGAGGAGTCATTAAAGGGACTGACAAGGCAGGCCCAGGGGAACCAAAGTCCTGGCAAGGGGCTGAGCCGAGGGCCCCGACTGACCCGGAAGTGGGCCAGCTGCAAGGCCACCTGCGTGAAGCTATCTGAAGAGAGATGGCAGCGTTTGATGAAGCTCTTGCCAAAGTGGGAGAAGGGGAAGACGTGGCAGTCAATGTTTCCAGACAAGGTCTTGGCTCCCCTCAAGGCTAGAGAGATGGACAGACGGATCTGCCAGAGGAAGAGGGAGGGACGGATGGCTGGGGTTACAGATGGGGTAGGGTTAGAGCTGGGAGTGGGGCTGGAAGTGGAGGTGGGAATCGAGTCAGAGTAGGGGTGAAATGCAGAAATGAGGACAGAGACGAACATGTCACTGAAGGTCTGCATTAAGGATGGGGGTCAGGGTGGGACTGGGGTCGGGGTTGGGGTTGAGTTTGGGGGTAGGGATGAGCTTCGAGTCAAAGCCAAGGGGGCTGTGGGACTTGGAAGAGAGCCCCCAAAGCCCAGTCTCACCTTTTCTGGAAGGTCCCAGTGCAGCCGCTGGGGCTGGGGCAGTGAGGGCTCAGGATGGCCCTTGCAGTGGCCGTCTGCCGAGTAGCCCAGCTGAAAACATTCCGTGGCCAGAGTGAACTGTGTACAAACAGAGGCTGTCAAAGTCCTTTCTTCCCTCTGGGCTGAGAGCCGTCTAACCAGGGACTTCTTTTCATAAGTCCCTCTGGGGTTTGGGGGTGGGAGGCAGTCCTTGGGAATCAGAAACCTCTGATATTCACAGGTGGGTTCTCAGGGTCAAGTTCATTGAGAGTAGGACTAATACTAACATTCAGAGGGGCCTTACTGACCCTTTGCTTCTGACTGGTAGACAAAGAGCCATCAACAGCTGCCCCCGCCCTCCCAAGATACCCCACCTCCACCACTCCCACTACCCCCACCAGGATCCTGAGACAGAAGAGGAAGAGCCCAACACAGCATGGATCTCCAGAGGGGGCCGCCTCCATTCTGATTGTTAAATATATACATTTTTTAAAGATTTTATTTATTTATTTGAGAGAGAGAGAGAGCATGAGCAGGGGCAGAGGGAGAAGCAGACTCCCCTCAGAGCAGGAAGCCTGATGCAGGGCTCCATCCCAGGACCCTGAGATCATGACCTGAACTGAATGCAGAGGCTTAAATCCACTGAGCCACCCAGGGGCGCCTTGTTTCAATATTATAAACCAGGAGTTGGGGCACCTGGGTGGCTCAGTGGGTTAAAGCCTCTGCCTTCCACTCAGGTCATGGTCCCAAGGTCCCGGGATCGAGCCCCATATCTGGCTCTCTGCCCAGCAGGGAGCCTGCTTCCTCCTCTCTCTCTCTGCCTGCCTCTCTGCCTACTTGTGATCTGTCAAATAAATAAATAAATAAAATCTTAAAAAAAAACAACAACAACTAGGAGCACCTACCACCTGCCAGCCTTCCACTTAATTCTCACAGTAACTTAGGAAGAAGGGATTCACATCCCCATTGTAACATTAGAAACCTCAGAAGAACAACTCACTTGGGGCCTAGTTGTTTGCAATGATCTATACCATATTCTATGTGACATCTCTTCTTTCAAAGTCAATGGGCTGAGACCATAATGTTGACAAGAAGGGTCTGAGGGGGGCACACCTGGGTGGCTCAGTGGGTTAAAGCCTCTGCCTTCAGCTCAGGTCATGATTCCAGGGTTCTGGGATCGAGCCCCACGTCGGTCTCTCTGCTTAGCAGGGAGCCTGGTTCCTCATCTCTCTCTCTGCCTGCCTCTCTGCCTACTTGTGATCTCTGTCTGTCTAGTAAATAAACAAAATCTTAAAAAAAAAAAAAAAAGGGTCTGAGGGGTCTGAGGTTCAACTGTCAACTGAATTGACAGTTTCATTTATCAGTACCACCAAAGGGGGAAATTCTCATTTGTGAAACAGTGCTTACTGGGGACTGCTCTTATGAGCTGAAAATGGCCTCCCTTCCCCACATACATGCCAGATCTCACCCTGGGCCCCATCCAACACCCCGTGTAACACTACGGAACAGCAGGAACCTGATAGGGCACAGATACCACCCCCTATGATTTAGGGACTACATAAAATAGAGATGCTAAGGTTCTTAGGATTGGATGGGAACTTACAGATCAAAGAAAATCCAACCCTTTCAACCTGATGAAGGAAGAACCGAGGTTCCTGGTCCCCCTGAGTGTAACACCCTGGAGAGGAAGGTCTTTGGAAGTGGGGCTGATGGTCCCCAAGGCGGGGGGCTGGCTCTCCTACCTCCCACATGTGTCCCGAGATGGGGCAGTCTGCCCACGAGTGCTCCACGCTGAGGCCCAGCTTCCCGTTGGAGAAGACAATCAGAGTGAAGGATTTGTCAAACCAGCTGCAGGGGGAGAACTCAAAGTGGTCACCAGGGAACCAAGAAGGAACTCAGGTGCTTGAGTTCTGTGGGACGTAGGAGTGTCAGGGTGGATGGATTTTTCCGGAACCAGGGTTGATCTGGGGCTCTCTGAGAGGGTGGGGTCTCTACCAGGTGGTCTAGATGGTTGCTGGGCACGTCTAAGGTTTGTTAAATTGGAAGATTTTGGGGGGGAACATGCCCAGAAAGGGTCAAGGCTCCCAAGTTGCTGAGAGGTTAGGGGGCCTCTTCTGGGAACCTCAGAAATCAGAGTGATGCCTGGGGGTGCATCTAGGTTGTTGTCTGAGGATCTCTAGGTAGTAAGTCCCACAACTGAGGTCCTGAGTCTGGGATGCCTGGATGAAAATCGAAGGATTCTGTGGTTCTGAGCCTGAGGTCCCCAGGCGTGAGGTTCTGGCTTTGGGGTCTCTAGGTCTGTAGGTCCAGGTGTGGGGTTCAGTGGTCCTCAGATCTGGGATCCAGGGTCTGCTTGTCTAGTGTCCAGAATCCTAGGTCTGGATACCAGGTTCTGGGGTCACTGGTTGGGGTGGGGTTCAACTCCAGGGGCTGACTCACCGGTCATGGCCCCTGCCAGCCAGGAGGGCACGGGCATAGGCATCCAGTGAAGCTGCAGGGTCCTCCCTGGTGAGCCCCGCAGGCTCGGAGTCCAGTGATACAAAGAAAGCTGCTCCTTCCACGGCCTCCAACGCGTCCTCGGCCTGGATCTTCAGGGAACTCCGCACCTGGGCCCACATATCCCTGGAGGGAGAGTGGGGAAAGACACGTGCCTGAGCCCAGGCCACCCCTGCACCCCACCCAGCTTCTGCCCGGCCCCCCCACCTTGCCTTTCCCCAGCCTCCAGAGGGTGCTTGGGCCTCCATGACTCTGACCTCTTACTCTCACCTGGGTGCAGCAGTCAAGGCGGCCAGATGCTCCTCCTGGGGGCAGGCGGGGGAGGGGTCGTCCAGGATTCGCTGGAACTGCTGCTCCAAGGCCCGTGGGGAGAGTAGGCCGCTTGGGGAGTGGGTCCCCACACGGAAGAATCGGCCTCGGTGGAAGACAGCCACATGTCGGCTGTCCCGGAGGTGGCGGATGTGATCTGGGGGGAGTCGGGGGGACAGAAGGGCGGAGGGCAGGAAGGTCAGATACACTGCAAGAATAAGAACCATTTAGGGTGCCTGGGTGGCTCAGGCGGTTATGTGTCTGACTCTTGGTTTTGGCTCAGGGCATGATCTCAGAGCGGTGGGATCCAGCTGTTCCAGGCTCCCCGTTCAGCTGGGAGTTTGCTTGGGATCCTTGTCCTGCCCCTCCCCCTCCTCCTCTGCTCTTCCCTGTGCCACCCCGCACATGCACACATTCTCTCCAAAATAAATTTTAAAAAAGAATAAGAACCATTTATTAAGCCCGTCCTGTATGGCTCGCACTGTTCTAAACACTCATAGAATTCTCCCGACCCTATGTACCCTTATTTTCCCATTTTAGAGATAAGAAAACTGAGTCTCAGAGAGGGCTACAACCTACCCGAGATCACGCAGCTAGGGAGCAATGGTGCTGGGATTCGAACCCAGGAGAACATGCGCTCAACCCTACACTGTATGTATACTGTATGCCTTGCTCAGCGAGAACGCCAGAGAAACCTCACCTTTTTGGAGGCCGGGAATGCGCGTGGTATTGAATATCTTCTCGTACTGGGCGGAGCACAAGGGCCGCATTCCCATCAGTAGAGTCTGCAAGAGACCATGGGCTCAGGATGACGCGGCCTGCCAGGACCCACATGGCCACACAGCCACAGGACCACAGCCTCCGACCCCAGCCCATGGGTTGGGGAGAGGGGGCTCTCACAGGCAAGATCTCCTGGCGGTTCAGCCGGTGGCGGTAGAGGAGGAGGGCATGGACGGCGTTCCCCGCACGAGCGGCCTGCACTGGTGTGGGAGTGACGTACAGGAAGTCCTGGGGGCCAGCCGAGGGGACGGCAAAATGCCTGGGATCAGGTCGGGCCCCTGCTCGGGGCACAGACCCCAAACACAGATGCTGACCCCAACAGTCGGCAAGATGGTGAATTAGACTCTGATGGGGGTCACTGACCCTAAACCCCACTTTTTATAGAGACATCCCAACCCTAGACCCGGGGAGCTAAGAACCCAGCCCCTTCCCAGCTCCTAATCCCGTTCCCCCGTCTCACCATCATGTAATAGTTACTGTTCACCATCAGCGAGTGCCGGGAGCGCAGGTATACGAATTCTTCCCACCAGTCACTGACCTAGGAGTGGGGCAGAGAGACGCAAGGCTGGGGCAGCTGTGGCCAAGGTCGGGGGGTGGGTCAGTGGGAGCGGCAAGATGCCCCAGACTTTGCCTTGTCAAACAGGAGGGTAGAGCTCAATGCAGGAGGCCATCATGATCAGTAACTAGCAGTAACCTATCAGTCTTACAGTTGGGGAATCTGTTAGCTAACCCGTGCTACACTCATGTCCTAGAATATCATCAAGCTCTCCAAACAGATCAAGGTGCACCTATCTGACTGCTGCAGAATGAGCGAGCACTGACTGAGACAGCTGCCGACTAAAAAAAGCTAGGTGCACAATAAGATATGTGAAATGATATCATATAAGATTTGACTTATTTTTTTTTAAAGATTTTAAAAATGTATTTGTTTAGCAGAGAGAGTGTGCACAAGCAGTGGCAGCTGGCAGGCAGAGGGCAAGGAAGAAGCAGGCTCCCCACTGGGCAGAGAGCATGACCTGGGGCTCAATCCCAGGACCCCAGGATCATGACCTGAGCCAAAGGCAGATGCTTAACTGACTGAGCCACCCAGGCACCCCACATAGGAGATTTTTTAAAAATACCACCGAGACCGAAGTATCCATCAACAGATGAATGGATAACGAGTGTGGTCAATCCATACATAGAATGGGTTGGGGTTTTTTTAAAAGATTTTATTTATTTATTTGACAGAGAGAGAGGTTACAAGTAGGCAGACAGAGACAGAGAGGGGAAGCAGGCTCCCTGCTGAGCGGAGAGCCCGATGCAGGCCTCCATCCCTGAGATCACGACCCGAGCCGAAGACAGAGGCCTAACCCACTGAGCCACCCAGGCGCCCTAGAGTGGGTTTTTTTTTAAAACAAAAGATTTTATTTTTAAGTCCTTTCTACACCCAATCTGGGACCCAAACTCACAACCCTGAGATCAAGAGTCGCATGGTCCACCCACTGAGCCAGCCAGGCGCCTCTGCGATGGAATGTTCATATAAAAAGGAATGACAATGGGGCACCTGGGTGGCTCAGATAAGTGTCTGCCTGTGCCTCAGGCCATGATCTCAGGGTCCTGGAATCGAGTCCCACATCGGGCTCCCCGCTCAGCGGAAAATCTGCTTCTTCCTCTGACCCTCCCACTCACTTGTTCTCTCTCTCTCTCAAATAAATAAATAAGAATCTTTTTTTTTTTTTTTAAAGATTTTATTTATTTATTTGACAGAGAGAAATCACAAGTAGATGGAGAGGCAGGCAGAGAGAGAGAGAGGAGGAAGCAGGCTCCCTGCTGAGCAGAGAGCCCGATGCGGGACTCGATCCCAGGACCCTGAGATCATGACCTGAGCCGAAGGCAGCGGCTTAACCCACTGAGCCACCCAGGCGCCCCATAAATAAGAATCTTAAATAAGTAAAAAGGAATGGAAACCTGATGTGCACTATGCCATGGGTGGACCCTGAAAACATCAGTCCAGGTGAAATGAATCAGACACAAAAGGACAAATCATGTATGATCCTACTTACACGAAAACTCCAAAACAGACAGTTTCCTAGAGGTAGTAAGTAGACTAAAGTTTACCTGGCACTCTGGGGAAGTGGGAATGGGGATGTGTACAGAGTTTCTCTCTGGGATGTTGAAACGTTCTGGAAGTAGATTGTCGTGATGGTTGCACGACATTGCAGATGTACTTAATACCACTGAACTGTATACTTAAAAATGGTTAAAATGGTAAATTTTGTATTTTGTCCATTTTATCACAATAAAAATTATATGTTACCTATATTTTATATCATATATTTAATATGTTTCTGTAAGTTATATAATATATAATCATGTTATATATTATATAACTTAAAAATTACACATAATTAGGGGCACCTGGGTGGCTCAGTGGGTTAAGCCTCTGCCTTTGGTTCAGGTCATGATCTCAGGGTCCTGGGATGGAGCCCTACATCGGGCTCTCTGCTCAGCAGGGAGCCTGCTTCCCCCTCTCTCCCCGCCTGCCTCTCTGCCTACTTGTGATCTATGTCTGTCAAATAAATACACAAAATCTTTTAAACGATTATACATAATTATATAAATAAAATTTATATTATATATAAATACACATTATATATATAATACACATATTATATAAATAAAATTTATATAACATAAGTAAAAAAATAGATAAAAAGTCTGATAAGATAGCACTGTATCAGACTTTAGTTGGCCTTGGTTTTTTTTTTTGTTGTTTTCTTTGTTGTATTTAAGATAATGGGGTATGTTATAATGGGCAGTGCCTTAGAGATACAACAAAATATATACAGTGTGTGTGTGACTGTCTGTCTGTCCGTCTGAACACACATGAGCATATGTACTGGCACAGAACCTTGCCCAAACAGCTTGAAGGGAAAAAAGTGTAAAAATTAAGGTCTGGCTTTCCTCCTACCCCTCCAGACATGACTCAGTCCCCTCCATGGAGTTTGTCTGACTGACCTTTCCATGCCTCTGCCCCTTGGGGGACAATGTTTCAATTTCCTTCTGCCCATGAAGGTTCCGTTTGCTGTCACCCAGGCCTCTTTCCTGAGCCCTCACTCAGGGGTCAGGCTGCCCCAGGGCATCTCCCCACCATCCCCCAGGCACTCCCATGGAGCTCAGTGGCTTCACCCCAAAGCTGCTCCCCTTCTCCCCATCTCAGGGAGAGCCCTCAGGGGAGGCCCGTGGGTGCCATCCTCGCCATCTCCCCACCCCCAGCGTGGCCCTCCCCTCCTGCCTTCGACTCTGCCTCATCCCCCACTCAGGCCTTGTCCTCTCCCCCTTGCCCTCCCCCCCAACACCCTCTCCAGCCCCCCAGGCTCCACTGTCTTCCCTCCAGTCTTTCCCTGACAGCAGAGGTCATCCCGACCCACCCCTGTGCAGAACCCTCCCATGGCTCCTTGGCATCCCCTAGAAAAAGTCCTGGGTCCTCAGCTGGAGTTCAGGCCTCTCCCCACCACTCCGCCGTCACCTCTTGTGAGGATCATCCTTCAACCCTTTGTTCCAACCAGAGGAAAGCTCTCCTAGCTCCCAGCCCTTGCCCTGCAATCTCCTTACTTCCTCACCTCTCTCTGCTCAGCCCTTTCCCTCCTGCTGACCAGCTTGACAGATTCAAGTTCTGTCCAGTCCTCAGGGCTCAGCCCTAAGAACTTCTCCTCCTGGAGCCCTAATCCTCTCAGCCAGTGGTGGTGTCCCCCGACCACCCCATCCCTCAGGCACTCACACCACCCAGTGTGTCCCTTCACTGCTACCTCCACCTCAACCCACGCTGCCCGCGGCTATTTATGACTTCCCACAGAAAAGGACACCCATAACCCCCGATTTGGGTGAACTGCTGTCTTGTTCTGTGCCTCAGTTTCCCAAGAAACTCAAGTCAGAGTACTACCAAAAGCCTACTAGCTCCTCAACTCAGAATAGAAACCCATCTGGGGGAGGTGCCCTCGCGCAGAAGGAGCGGGTAAAACAAGAACATCTCCGAGGGCGGGGGCTCAAAATGTTTTTTGCCTCCTGCCAAGGGAGAGCTGAAATGTTGGGTAAGTCCTGGAATTGTGGTTCCAGTCCTGGAGGGTTGGGGGCGGGGCTGTGGAGGTGGGCAGGCTGAGATTATTGAAGTCAGACTCAGAATGTCGGAGCATGGGGTGGGGAGGCTCAAAATGTCGGCCCATGACGGATGGGGTTCAGAATATTGGAGAGTAAGAGCAGCTTGGAGGAGCATCTGGGGCTGGGTTTAAACTATAGGAGGGGGGGCGGGGCTCAGAGTATTGAGCAAGGGGTGGGGGAGTGGGCGGGGCATGGGGGCGGGGAGGGGCCTAGACCTACAGGGGCTTAAGGATCCCTCAGAACCCTGCGGATCCGAGTCTGGGACTCACGTAATTGGACGCCCACCAGGACTTAAGCTGCAGGTACCACTGCAGCAGCGACGCCTGCAGCCGCAAGAATTCCTGCGCAAGGACGGACGTCCAGTCGAAGTCCTCGTCGGAGAGGATGGGCCGGACCGATTCCAGGTACTGAGCGGCAAGAAAAGGGTAGGTCACGCCCCCTGCCCGCCCCCCGCCCGCCCCCGCCCATCCCAGCCCATCCCAGGTGGTGGAGGTCCTCCAGGCAGACCCACCTTGCGCACAGTGTCCTGCACGGAGGGCACGGGCTGGCGTGGCAGGGAGCGCTGGTAACTGAAAAGCATTGTTTTCCGGCCGGAGAAGATGCGGACCAGGGCCTGGAGGGAAACGGGAATTAGTGGATCATTACACCCCTCACTAGGGTGGGGGACCAGGTTTGGGGGTGGTGTGGCAACCTACAGAGAGAATGGGATAGAGATCCAGAGGAAGTGGGGGGACAGAAACTCAGGAAGAGGAATAGAGACCAGAGAGAGGTGGACAGGGTCCCAGAAAGGTGGGGACAGAGACCAGAGAGAAGGACACAGAGAATTGGGTCCCCGAAAGGCCTAAGGAGGGAGGGCTCTGCCCCTCACATACCAGCCAGGTCTTAGTGGGTGAGGACATGGCTCCGTGGGGTTCAAGGAGCCAGCCATGGTAGGACAGAAGCAGCCTCAGGGCCACATGAAGCGTAAAGATCAGGGCTCCCCACAGGCACGAAGCAAACAGCGCAGCTGCCAGGACTCCCCGAAGCCTGTGGTGCTGCCCACCCCTGGGGGAGTAGAGAGAGAAGGGGCCTGGGTTTCCTGGCCCCTCGGCCTCGGACTGCTCCTCCCCTCCAACCCCACCCAGCCCTTGCTTTCCTGAACAATGACACCAAAGCTACTAAAATCACTTCCCATGGAAACAGATAGGTACTTAATATGTGGGAGCTGGGGTTTTTTTTTTTTTTTTGGAGGGACACACACTTGGGGTGCCTGGATGGCTCAGTCAGTTAAGCGGCTGCCTTCAGCTCCTGCCATGATCCCAGGGTCCTGGGATGGAGCCCCACCTCGGGCTCCCTGCTCAGTGGGAAGTCTGCTTCTCCCTCTCCCTCTGGTCTGCCTCCCACTTATGTGCTCTCCCCGCCCCCCCCCCCCACCCCGGCTCTCAAATAAATAAAATCTTAGCAGGAGAAGGAGAATAAGGAGGAGGAGGAGGAGGGGGAGGGAGAGGAAGAGGGGGAAGAGGACGAGGAGAAGAAGAAGAAGGGACACACTTCTCTCTCCCAGCATCAAATTATACTTTAAAGCAATGGTTCTCAAAGTGTGGCCCTTGGCATCTGCATCTGCAGGGCCTGGAAGCTGGTTGGAAATGCAAATCCCCGGACCCCACCCAGACCTACTAGGACAGACTCTCTGGGGGTGCCCCCGCCATCAGTGTTTGAACAAGCCTCCCAGGTGGTTCTAACACACACTCAGGAAACGCTGATCTGCAGATCGGAAACTATCACAGATCAGCAAGTTTGCAAAGCGGCATCAGACACACGAGCAAGGCCCACCTAGAAGACTTGGGTCCTCCGAGTAAGGACTTGGGGCCCTTACTTCCCCTCTGTAGACGGGGTAAATCTGGACTCCCTGGAAATTCCTACCTCTGATCCTGGTTCCTACCTCTGATCCTACCTCTGATCCTGTGTCTGCCTTTTGGGACTGTCTGTACAAAACTGGAACCTTCTTCCCCAGGAGGACCAAGCCAAGAATTAGAACCATTAGAACCTGTCACTTCCCCTGCACCTGGGTTCCAAATCTTTCCCCAAAATGACAATTAGGATAACACAACCACTCCCGTTTAGTAACCTCCTGGCACTGTACTGAATGGATCATGTGCATGCTTTTTTAAAAGGAATTTATTTGTTTATTTATGTATGTAGGCTCCATGCTCAACATGGGGCTTGAACTCACGACCCTGAGATCAAGTGTCTCATGCTCCACCAATTGAGCCAGCCGGGTGCCCCTCCAAAATGGGCATGCTTTTGTTTCTTTCTCCCAACCACCATGGGAACCAGTTATTATTACCTGCACTTTATAAATGAAGACTGACAAGAGAATAACATCTCTTGCCTAAGACTACAAAACTGGAGCACCGCATAACTCCAATTTTTGTCAGTACATAAATAACCATATCTGGACATTTTCTAGCTTGTCAGTGTCCCTCTTAGCAAGAAAGGGAGGAAATCACCTCCATTTTACTCATGCCATACCTTTATTAATCTGACCCAAAGTAAATCTCAGAGGTTACTTTGCTTTTTATTTATGTATTTGTTTATTTGTTTTTGAGGTTACTTTTCTTTAGCAGGCATTCCACGCTGAGAGAGAAACTCACTGGTTGGAGGGAGAATTAGGGATACTAGGCTCAGATGGGGGAGCTTACCAGTCTGGCAGCAACTCTTTGATCTTTTCCATCAGTCCTAGAGAAGGATCCAGCTGGAGGAACCAGGCGAGCTGGATTGCACTGAAGAGGAAGAGCCAGCTGAGGGGGCTGGCAGGGAACACACCTGTGAGAAAGTCATTCTGTGGGGAGGAAAGAGCACCCATTCAATCAATGATCACTCCTCTGAGCAACATTCTTAGATACTGTCAGAGCACCCAGCGTGTGCTGAGCCCCGAGCTGGGTGTTCAAGACCCAGGGGAGACCAGACAGATCTGGGTCCTGCTCTCAGGGAGGTTAGTCAGGAATGAAGTGAGTTCTACTGGACATAAGGCACAGGAGCCCTGCGGAGGCGAGTTGCTCAAATTGAAGAAATCAGGGAGGGTTCCCTGGAGGAGGTTACTCTCAGCCAAAATGATCACCCATATGCCACAGGGTCTGGAGCTTGGTAGGCCTTCTAGAACTATATGACCATGAGATGAATGAAAGTCCTGGGGTACTAACCAGACTCCCAGGGAAGTGCCATGGAGATAACTAACACTTAACCAAGTCTGACGACTAAGCACCATCATTGTTCTAAGCACCACCTAAAAGAATGAACTCTGAAAATCCCCCCAGCAACCCTGTGAGGTGGTACTTAAGTGACCTCATTTTACAAAAGAAAACACTTCGGTCCATGGTCACGCAGAGAGTATGAGAAGAGCTACTGTTAGTGGGGGTACTGGCATCAGGGCTGAAGAAATCGAGTTCTCTCTTTTCTCCACATTTAGCCAATAGAAAAGGCTCAGGGTTCATGGATGAGAGCTTGGGCTCTGTCACTAACAAGCTAAGTGATCTCAAGCAAGTGGCTTCTCTGTTTCAGTTTTCTCATCTCTAGAATGGGAACAATCCCAGTAGTGGGCTCACAGGGCTGTCACGAGTGTGGGATGAGAAAACGTCCTTGGGCAAATGCTGATCGCAGTCCTAGAGCAGTGAAGAGACAGTAAAAGTCCTGCTATCCTGGGGGACAGAGACAGCAGCTACCCAAGAAAAGTATTTAGGGTAGTGTGACAGAAGGTAATAGAGACTATGGAGAAAAATAAAGCCAAGGGGACTGCGGGGACGGAGGAAAACTGCATAGCTCAGAGCCAGGCACACAGTAGGTACTCAATAAACATGATTACCATGACCTGTTCTGTTGCTACTCTGCCTCTCCTTGGGGATTTATTCACTTGACGATCTTTCTTTGGTTAGGCAAGAAAAGCTTATAGGCAAACGTGGTGATTTCATTGTTTATGATTCCTTTTTTTTTTTTTTAAGACTTCTTATTTTATTTTATTTATTTGACAGACAGAGATCACAAGTAGGCAGAGAGGTAGGCAGAGAGAGAGAGAGCTGAGCAGAGGGCCCAATGTGGGGCTCGATCCCAGGACCCTGGGATCATGACCTGAGCCGAAGGCAGAGAGAGGCCTTAACCCACTGAGCCACCGAGGCGGCCTATGATTCTTTTTTAAGAGCAGCTATAGGTTCCTTTATCTGCTGCTCTGAATTGTGGTAGGACAGGGGCTTCGTAATAAGGGGAAATGTCTCCTGAGCACTTTCCAGGGACCAGGAGCATCAATAAATCATCTCATTGCCCCGCTGCTCAGTAAGATAGCAGTAAATATCACTATGCCCATTGCATGGGTGAAAAAAACTGAGAAGACAAAAGGTTTGAAGAACTTGTCCAAAGCCATGGAGGGGCCACTGTGAACCCCCTCAAATCATCCAGAGGGCCTCGGGACCCTAATGCGACAGATACAAAGCAAGGTGTCACGTCCCATGTGCTTTGGGAAACCATCTCGGGAGTCACTCTGATCTCCTGCTGATGAACAACCCACACGGACGCTGTCCCACATGCTTGGCCCAAATGACCCACTGCACGTGATGCACGACAGCCCTGTGACACAGGTCATTAATACTAATTAATTAATACTAATGAGAGAGTCTGGGGGACACAAAACTAGGGGTCTGAATAGTCAACAATGCAGCACCAGTCAAAATCCACCTGCAAGCCTAGAAATCGGAACAGTGGTTGCCTTGAGGGGGGGTGCACACCGGGAAAGGGCTCAAAGGAACATTCTAGAATGGCCTGTCTTGCTAGGAAATTGGTTACACAGCTGTTGTCAAAATTCAAGGGCTGTGGGGCGCCTGGGTGGCTCAGTGGGTTAAGCCTCTGCCTTGGGTTGTGATCTCAGGGTTCTGGGATCAAGCCCTGCTTCAGGATCTCTGCTCAGCCGGGAGCCTGCTTCCTCCTCTCTCTCTCTCTGCCTGCCTCTCTAACTACTTGTGATCTCTCTCTCTCTGTCAAATAAATAAAATCTTTAAAAAAAAATTTAAGGGCTGTACATATTAAAAATCTGTGCATTTTTCTGAAACTATATCTTAAATTTAAAAAATATATGTGTGTATATACATGTGTATCTAACCACAGGCTAATGGCCACATGGAAATGTTTTAATTTGATGGATTAGCCTGAGGGCAGGGGCGGGGGGGGGGGGTTCCCAGCAGCGGCTGACAAAGGCCTTTGGGTGGGGGATGGCACGTGGCTGGTTCAGTCAGTAGAGTGTGTGACTCTTGATCTCAGAGCTCTGGGTTCGAGCCCCATGTCAGGTGTAAAGATTACTTAAAAATAAAATCTTAGGGGCGCCTGGGTGGCTCACTGGTGGGTTAAAGCCTCTGCCTTCGGCTCAGGTCACGATCCCAGGGTCCTGGGATCGAGCCCCGCATCAGGCTCTCTGCTCATCGGGGAGCCAGCTTCCTCCAGCTTCCTCCTCTCTCTGCCTGCCTCTCTGCCTACTTGTGATCTCTGTCTATCAAATAAATAAATAAGATCGTTAATAAAATAAAATCTTAACAACAACAACAAAAGCTCTTTAGAGGTCAGGGGTAGGGGCTTTTTGTCCACTGGAACAGATATATCTCTATTTTAACAACTCATAAGGCTATAGAGGTTCCATCTAGCCTGCCCAAATGTCTCTGCTTCAGGAGATCCTCCAGGCCCTGGCCACCCCCTCTTTTAGTGACAACACCCCCAGCCTCCCTCTTCCAGCCTGGCTCTACCGTTCTTCTCTGTTCTTCCAGCGCACAAGTCACAGGATCTGACATACTCCCCATCTTGCTTATTTGTCCCCTTATTGCCTTCTCCTCCAACTAACTCTAGAGTTCCACGAGGGCAGGATTCTGTCCTGCTCCCTCTCGTGTCCCAAGCAGTGGCAGACCCTTAATAAATGCTCCATAGATATCTGATTAATGAATTAAGAACAATATTATCAAAAGCTAACACTTACTCCGCACTTGACACAGGCCAGGTGCTTACGTGTAAGAATTCACTTAAACCTTGCGACTGTCCGGTGGGGGGGGGTGTTATCATCGCCCCCTTTTGACATGTGGGGAAACAGGCTTGGAGAGGTACCCTTGCCCAAGGTCACACAGCTGGTAAGTAGCTAAGCTGTGATGCAGTCAGGCTTGGCCAACCCCACAGGTGTTTAAGACTCGTGTTCACAGACAGGGCATGGCCACCAGGGGGACTCTGGATGCTCTAAAACTGGGGACCCTGGGGGCAGGCATAGGCTCTGGTTAGATGTTGGGCATGGGCATTCTAAAGCAAGGACAACGAACCCAGACCAGGACAGCAGGGTCTGTAATGATGGAGAAGTGTGGATATAGATATTTGGAGGTTCACGTCTGGGAACCACAGGGAAGGTGCACCGCCTACTGGAGACGTGTACTGGGAATTCAGAAGCAAGGGCAAGGAGATGGCCCCCAGACCTAGGGACAAGAGCTAGGGGGAAGAAGGGCCCTTCAAGACTGGCTGAGGGCTGACAAGACCTTGATCAGGTCACAGTGTTCTGAAATGAGCACCCAGATTAGAACCTGGAGATGAAAGGGGAAGCTGAGGGGAGCACCATGGAATATAGGGTATGAATTCTAGAAATTGGGTGAAAGTTGGGTTGGGGGTGTGAGGAAAAAGGGAAGTGGTCCAGGAAATGTTATTAAGAGGTGAATAGAGGTTCCCAGTAGGTGAGGTTGAGGGTTCCCAAGTGAGCCTTAGAGAACCCAGAAACGGCTATTTAAGGGGTTCTAAAAGTCGACAGCAAAATTCCCAGAAGGGGGAGATAGGATCCCATTAGTGGAACCACCAAGATGCTGGAGTTGGGCCTCGCCCACCCCGGAGCCTAACTGGATTCCTGAAAGGAAACCAAGCCGTGGCCCTTCTCACCCAGAAACGGGCGAGGTGCCTTTTCCAGGAACGCAGTCCAGAGAGGTAGATCTCCTGCAACATGGGGGCACTGAGCTCCACTTCGGCCCCGTCCGAGGTCATCGAGGGTCGGAAGCCCACAGCCTGGTGCGCTTCAGCCATGTCCCGCTAGAGCCCTGGGAGGTGGACAGAGGGTCATTCTCCATGTCCCCAGCCTCAGACCCAGGAGTCCGGGTCCCCAACCCCCTCCTCCTTACAGACCCAGGAATACAGGCCGGCGGCTCACCCCTCCTTAACCACCTAAGGGGTCTTGAAGGACTTGGCCAGACACCTCCAGTGTTAGAGGGACGTCAACTGAGGACCTCTGTGAACGCATAGAGAGCCAGGAGGAACAATTCGCGTTAATCCCTTTTGCGGTTCTGCTGAGAACGAGGTGCAAGGCAGTGCGCCCCTCCCCATGAAGGACTTTCAAGATTCAGGGTTGGGGGCGGGAAACCGGTCCAGGGTTGAGTTGCGGGGTCTAGAGAAAAACATCAGTCCGAGACCCATTTGAAATGAACATCTGCCAGACGTTGGCACCGTCCGCCCCATTTCCGCTTCCCATGCCGGGGCAAGGAGGGGGGATGGGGTGGGGAGTGGCGGGGGAGGAGCGGGGGCGGGTGGCGGTGGCAGGTGGGGAATGTCTATAAATTCGTCCGCTCTAGGGCGTACCCCTCCCCCCGCGCTGGGAACTGGAGGGGATGGGGTAGGGAGCACCCTACTGCGCATGCCTCACAGCCAGGGATGCTGAGGCTGTGAGCGGCTGCGAGCTTCGAGGACGGGTGATGGAGACGCCCGCACGCCCAACACAAGCCACAGGCCTCCAGGCCCCGCAGGAGCTCGGGCCCCTCCGATACTTACCACGCTGAGTCAAAGGTCCGCCGATCCGATCCTGGAGACCCTGCCCGAGCACAGCCCCCCACCCTCGATTTAGAGTGCCAGACCCAAGTCTCCCACTTGCATATGTCCAATTCCAGTGCGATTAGTCCACGACTTGGTCGTCGGGCCTCCGGAGCTTCTGGTCGCCCCCGATTATCCAACATCCAGGAATCCGGGTTTCTGCCTCGCGTGCGCCTGGCCGGGTATTCCAGTCTCTGGTTTTATCCCCGCCCCCTTCTAACCCTCGCGTTCTATCCCCGCCCCCTCGAATCCCAGCGTCCAATCCTCTCGCTCCGTTCGAGCCCCAGTTCTCAGTCGTTTTCTACTCGGCCGGATTTCTCCACCGTTGGCTTCCCGGGTTCTAAGCAGCTCCTCTCCTCCAAACCCCAGGCTCTTGGGCTTCCCACTCCGCCTTGTCTCACTCTCCTTCCTCTCTGCAAAACGAGGCTCAGCTTGGAATTCACAGCCCACATTTGGGCACACGTAAAGTCACGCGCGTGGGTATTGAGCCAGACCGAATCAAAGTTCTACCAACCCGAGGAGGGAGGGCTGTTCTGTGGGTTGGGTCAGCCTCCCGGGACCGCCCACAGAAAATGCAGCTGCGCGGACTTAGTGGTGCGAAGGAGAAGCTACAACGGGTTGGATTCAAGTTAGACAGGCAGAGGGACTTCTGTATGGGGAAAAGGTGCATGGATAAAGGGAAAGATTATGTTAGAGACTGGGCTCTGACTGGGAGGCTGGAATGGGCACAGACAAGCGAGGCTGAAAGAGGAAACTCGTTTTATTAGGCTCCGGACTCTACGGGTATTCTAGTCCCGGTGTCCCCCTGGGTCCAGCCCAGTCACAGCGCGGGGAGAGTTTTTGAGTGAGGCCAGGAGATGGAGTTAGGGGAAAAAGAAATCTGGGGTCGTGGCCCCAATACCGAGATGGGTAAGCCGAGGCCACGGGAGGGCCAGGGACGTGCCCAACGTCACGCAGCAAGCTGGGCACTGCGCTGGCCTCTTTTCTTCAGGCCAGGGTCTTGGAGACGGAGCAGGGCTCTGGCCTCGCGCCGACGGCGGCGTCCGTAGCTGTGGGGGTCCTGGGGCTCGCGGCCGGCCTTCCCTGAGAGCTCCTTGGTGGAGGCGGAGCTGAGCCAGTAGATCATCTCTGGCAGGCGGTGGGTCTGGCATGTGACCAGGGAACAGAAGCGCCTGCGGTGCTGGGCGACCTGGCGCTGGGGCTGCCTGGGGAGGGAGCAGGGGAGAAGGCCGCGCTCAAACAGAATCTTCTCGAGGAAGGGGTGTAGGTGGGGTCGGGGCCAGCAGAACTCCGCGACCGCAGAGGCGCGCTTACAGTTCATCATCCCTCCACGCAGAAAGCAGTGGCCTGAAGGGGGCGCACGCTCCTCGCCGTGTCCTTCCCTCCCTGTCCCCGCTGCCGACCCGCCTTGCTCACCTGCCCACGGGGTCCCGATCCCCCAGGACGGTGGAGGCGAGAAGCAACAGAAGGATGTGGGGGGTCATCGTGGGGCGGGGCCGGGAGTGGTCCTTGAAACCCATGCGCGAAGCGGCCCCTCTGGGGTGCGGCTCCACCCTCTTCCCCGAGTCGGAGAGTTCCCTGGAGGCCCCCTGGAGATCCAGGAATCACCGCCAGTCCCCACTACCCACGCGGGGAAAAATGAGGCCTAGACGAGGAGGCCACACCACACCAGAATGGCAAGCTTAGAACCCGGATTCCCACGTCCTACTCGGCCTCTGAGCCCTGGCAGGCACAGTTAAACGGAAGAGCTATAACCCTGGGAGGCCTTGGGAGAGGGACCCCTTTAAGGCGGAGGGAGAGGGGCGGGGCAGCTGACACCTTAGGTGACACAGCTTAGGGCTTCCAGGAAAGGGAGGCGCTGGGCTCCTGCGACCTCGACCTCAACCCAACCCATCGGGGACTATGAGGTTTCGTGGGCCAGGCTCCTTTGTGGGTTGGACGATGCGGGGCGCACACGAAGCCCTCTTGAATGGTGGACAAAGGGAGTCTGGGGCCTAGCACAGTCAGCAGACGTCATCCCATAAGAGGACTTGGTGTAGTCAGGTGTGAAAAGCCACCGGGCCTAGGGCTCCAGCTGTACTGAAGCACGTGTAGCCAGCCAGGACTGTGGACAGCGAAGTCATGGTGGCTTAGGTGACCTGGGTCCTGTGGACAGCATCCTGGGGGACCAAGGACTCTGCACAAGGCCATGGGCAAGGGTCAAGTATATATGCCATGCCTGCAGCAGAGGGTGAACACAGTCCCTGGGGAGCTGTCAGTGGGGCCTCTGAGTCCATCTCTGAAACGAAGGGAAACAGGGAGGCCCTGCTGCCCTCCAAGGTTCCAGCTAGACTAGGGAAGGAAGCCAACACACAAGGAATTCTCACCCCTTAACACAACCCCCCCATGACTCAGTTTCCCCAGCTGCAGAGGGCAGGACAGTAGTCACTGCCAGTCAGCCCTGGCCTGGCCTTGGAGGGTCCTGGACAGGAAAAAACAGCCAGACACTGAAACAATGTGTGCGCTGGGGGAGGAGGAGGGGGGGGGGGAGATGGCTTTCTGGGAAACTTAAGGGCCCTGCTATGCTGGGAACCCACACCCCAACCCTCCCACAGCCCAGCAGGGCAACTAGGGCAGGAGCCCTGCCCAATGGGGACAAGAGGGAACAGGGCCTCAGGGGGCATATGGGGGGGGACGGGGGAGGTGGGGGAGAGACATGGACCCGAGGAGGGGGACAGGGGAGCAGACCCTGGCAGGGGGCCATGGATGACAGAGACCACAAGAGGCCAGAGCCAGGGAGCGAGACCTAGAGACACAGCAGGGGCGACAGAGACCTACAGTGACCATCAGGCGCCCATCTCAGGACCGCCAGCTGCTCAGGCCGTCCCTAGCAGAACCTGCATGCAGAACCCCAACCCCACTACCCCAGGAAGCCGAGCCATCCCAGCTGAGGATTTATTGGCGTAAATGCAACCATATAAAAACATAAGTTATGAAAAACACAGTCACGATGTGCCCCGCCCCAGCCCAGACCCCTAAAACCCCCTTCTGAGGGAGGGAAGGAGAGGAAGGGGGCGCCCCCAAACTGCCTAAGAACGCCGCAGCCCCTGGGCCCATGCAGGGCCGGCCCGGCCGGGGTGGGAGAAGCCGGGTGTCGCCTCAGCGCATCCGGTAGTCAGTGGAGCAGGACAGCTCGCACAGCTGGCCCTTGAAGTCCAGGTCAATGGTGAAGTCCAGGTCGCGCTGTAGGGAAACGGGAGATGTGAGGGGGACTGGACACAGGACAGGCAGAGGTCTGGAATGGTCTGAGTCAGGAGGCTGCGGCAGGGGGTGTGCCCCCAGCCTCCTCCCATGCTCCCCAGAGACCCCATGTCCTGGCTGGGAGACGCCTCTTTGCTGGTCGCACCCTCAGCATCTGCCCACAACCCTGACTCGAGCCTTGGCTCCCGTGACACCCTCAGAGACTCTGGGATCCCAGCCAAGCCCGCCCCTCCAGACCAGAGCTCGGCAGCTGTCTTTTGCATAACGATTGTTCCTGCCATGAGAACCATTCCCACCAGTTAAAGCAGTTACTCCTTCCCTCTTTTCTAAGAAGCAAACATCTCTTCCAGCACACTTCCCCACTCACTGGTCCCAACCCGACTGTCCGTACGTCCTCGGCTCCTGGGCTTCCCGAAAGCCAGGCCTCACTCTGTGCTCCCCACCCCCCAGCACTCTCTGGAAAAAGCTTGGGCCAAGGTTGCCAGTAACCGTGAAGACTTCTGCCCTCAGTCCCACCACCTTGGCCCAGGCTTCAGGCTTCCTCCTGGCTTCTCTGGGCCTCTCCTTTGGTCTCTTTAGCCAGGCTGTCCCAAGCTCTGTACTACGGACATCTGGGGCTGGAAATGAGGCTTCTCCACAGTTCTGTGCTAGAGGCCACCAGCCCCAAATATCTCCAGACAGGGACAAATGCCCTCTGAAACGGGTGTACCCTTGGGACAACCCCTCTGGCCACAACCCCTGAGCATTACCCAGGCCCATACCCACAGATCCACACTTCTAGCCCAGGCCCTGGACTCCAGACCCTGTGTCCTCCCATCCACTTGGGGTCTCCCCAGGGGTCGCACACTCAATCGAGTGGAGGGCTGCTGGGACCCCGGAACAGGCAGTGGAGCCCCTCCCGAGCACTGCCCCGCCCTGGCAGTGTCTCACATTGTTCTTGGCATTGGGCCGCATGCCGATGGTGCCAAAAATCTCCTCTCCCGTCTTCACAGTCAGGTAGTCCTCCATGTAGAACACGGTCTGCTTCCAGTGTGTGTAGGGAGACTCGGGGCCTGGGGGTGCAGTTGGGTCAGCCAGGCTGCGGCCAGTCCCCGGGGCCTCCTGCCCAGCCCCCACCCTAGGCCTTGGCCTGGCCCTTCCCTCTGTCTGACCCCTCCACGACCCGAGTCCCTTTACCCTCATCAAGCCTGAGAGAGGGACTGTTGGGTATGGTTTTAGGGGTGGGGAAACAGACATGACAGGCCCCCGACTCCCTCGGCTGCCCCTGTCCCACACCCCGGCCCCACCCCACGCTCACTGGTGGAGAAGCCCGTCCTCTTGTGGCAGCGCGTGAACTCGATGTTGAAGTAGGCCACGAGCGCATGCACGTAGTCGTTGCGCTTCACTTGCAGGCAGAAGGGGGACGTGAAGGTCAGGTCCTCCACCTTGACGGTATAGATGTCCACCTCCTGCGGGACAGGCCCCGTGAGCCCCATGCCCCAGCACCTGGCCAGCAGGTGGCGGAAAAGCCTAGGCTACCACACTGCAGTCCTGCCCCCTTCTCTCCCACGGCCAAAGCCCACATTGGACAGGTCCGCGTCCTGGAGCCACTACTGCCGTTCGGAGAATCGCCCATTGTCCTTTCCCCATGGCCTCCGCCCTGTCCGGGGCCACCACCAGCACCTGACCACTGCAGGGGCCTCTTCACAGGGCTCCCTACTTCTGTCCCCATCTCTCCCCACATCCTCTTACTCGACAAATCAGCCAGTGTGACGATTCTAAACATTGTTCATCAGATCACATCAAACTCCTGCTCCAAATCCCTCCACCAGCTCCCCGGCGCCCACCCTCCCAGCTGCCGTCTTCACTCCCTCTGGACTTCCTCCTCCTCCACCAGCTTTGGGCCGCCTCTCGCAGCCCAGTGCCAATTCTAGGGTTCACCCCAGTGTCCAGCTCAGTGCACGCACACTGGGGGCTCAGAACCAATCACTGGCCCAACAGCCCTTATCAGCTCACTCGTGGCCTTGGGCTTCTTGCATCTGGGGCACAGCCAAGGGGCTTAGCTGCCTGGCTCACGGGTGCCCCCGTGGAACGCATCCCCCCAGAGCAGTCTATGCCGGTTGGGTCTTGCTCACCCTGGCACCTGGAACCCCACCCCAGCTTGGCTCATAAGCTTTTTAAAGGGATCCAGTGGCTTCTCCAGAGCTCTACCACCACCTCTGGCCGACTGGCCAGACTCCCAGGCCTCAGGCAAACACTGGGAGACCTCCTGTCTTGCTCAGGCTCAGGTTCAGCTGGTGGCCCTTCCTTGGTTCCGCCCCTGGGGACACCGGCCACACCCCGCCCTCACCTTTATGAGGCAGGCGTTGGTGACCAGCTGCTTGGGGTCCACCACATCCACCAGAGGCTCCTTGATGGCCACATCTTTGATGCAGGACATGTCAAAGCCATATACGTTCTCCCACCCTGGGGAGGCAGGCAGGTAGGCAGGAGGAGGGGTGAGTCCATCAGGGGCGCCCAGCCCAAGCCTGCCCTGCCCCCCGGAGTTCCTAGGGGGCCTCCCCCGAGCTCACAGTGAATCTTGTAGTCTTTGTACTGCCGGTCTTCAATGGCTGTCACATACAGTGTGGCTCGGTCCGGGAAGATGAGGCCATCGGGGGCCTGCCAAGGGGGAGGGGGTGTGAAGAATGTGGGGGGCCTTGGAACACTGCCCCCAAACCTTGACAGTTTGGGTCTCTATCCACACACACTATCCCCACACTGGTCTGAGCCACCCGGACTCCTACAATGGCCTCCTCACTGGTTACTGGCTTCTGCCCTCACACCCACCTCTACTCCCCACATGGCTGCCGGGAGGCATCCAGGAGCACCTAAGTCTCAGACCTGTCCTTCACAGATTGTAAAAGATCTGCAGCATCCTCCCCGGCTCCTCTTGAGACGGGGTGTGCAGGCCCCTCCACCCCCTTCCCTTCTACTGTTCTTCCTGACCCCCCCCCAGTCCACTCCCTGCTGTTCCTCAACACCCAATAAGGAACACTCCTGCCCCAGGACCTTTGCACCAGTTCTTCTGCCCAGACGTCCTTCACCTCAGATCTCCTATGGCTCCTATCCCCCCCTGTTCAGGTCTTAGTCACCTCCCCCTGGGAGGCCTGCTTGGATCTGAGCACCTGGAACCACGGCCCTCCAGCCTCTCCCCCATCCTTCTGCCCTGCTGTGGTCTTCTTCCCAGCACCACCCACCTCCTGACACTGTCTTCTTGTTACTGTCTAGCTCTGGGCCCTGCAACATCTGGGCCATCAACCCCCTACATGAAATCCCCGCTGGGGGAAATATCTAGCCCAGCTTTTGGTTTTCTGCCCAGACCCCAGATGATAGGCGCTCAACCTGTGTGAGCTGTTCCCACCCCAGCGCGGGCCTCACCAGCCACTTGTCTCGGGCATAGAGCACGGTGTTGAGCATTGACTCGTAGAAGAGGCAGTAGCCCATCCACTCGCTGATAATGATGTCCACCTTCTCCACTGGAAGTTCCACCTCCTCCACCTTCCCCTTGATGATGGTCACCACTGCGGGGGGCAGAGACAGCCACATGCAGCTGGCCCCATGGCGACCCATTCGCTCGCCTCCCCTGCGGGGCCAGGGCCCGGGGACCCCGCTGGAGCTGCCCCCGTCTCCTCAAGGAAAGGCTGGGAGCTGCAGGTAGACATCTTCAAAGAACTCTGCTGGCTGAAGCCACACTCTCTGAACTCAGGGTTTTCTGCTTTGGGTTTTGTTTTTTTTTTCTAAGTAATCTCTATGCCCAACGTGGGGCTCGAACTCACCACCCCAAGTCCGAGAGTCACACACTCTACAGACTGAGCCAGGCAGGTGCCCCTCTATTAACTCAGTTTTAAAATTCATTCATCTCTCTAGATGTTTTGTTGGCTCCAACCCACTGAGCCACCGAGGCACCCCATCTCTAGATGTTTTTGTTTTTGTTTTTTTTAAGATTTTATTTATTTATTTGTCAGAGAGAGAGAGCGAGCGAGAGCAAGCACAGGCAGACAGAGTGGAAGGCAGAGTCAGAGGGAGAAGCAGGCTCCCTGTGGAGCGAGGAGCCCGATGGGGGACTCGATCCCAGGACGCTGGGATCATGACCTGAGCCGAAGGCAGCTGCTTAACCAACTGAGCCACCCAGGCGTCCCTCTAGATGTTTTTAAGGCAGAAGCAGAAACGCATGGATTAGGCACCGGATGGTAAGACTGCGTCGTTAAGAGCATGGTCATGTTCTTTAAAAGGGTCTATCAGGGACGGACACGCACACACACACGGTAGGATTTATAGGAGAAATGACATCATGTTTGAAACTTGCTTCCAGGGGAGATATATAAAGCTCAGTTGGTATGTATCTGGGGGCTCACTATACTAATCTCTCTCTCTCTCTCTCTATATATATATACACATATATAAATATATATAATCTCTTTTTATTTATTTATTTATTTTTTAAAGATTTTATTTATTTATTTGACAGACAGAGATCACAAGCAGGCAGAGAGGCAGGCAGAGAGAGAGAGAGGAGGAAGCAGGCTCCCTGGCGAGCAGAGAGCCCGATGCGGGACTCGATCCCAGGACCCTGAGATCATGACCCGAGCCGAAGGCAGCGGCTTAACCCACTGAGCCACCCAGGCGCCCTATAATCTCTTTTTAAAAAATCACTTCATGGGGCGCCTGGGTGGCTCAGTTGGTTAAGTGGGTTAAGCCTCTGCCTTTGGCTTAGGTCACGATCTCAGAATTCGGGAATCAAGCCCCACGTCAGGCTCTCTGCTCAGCGGGGAGCCTGTTTCTCCCTCTCCCTCTGTCTGCCTCTCTGCCTACTTGTGATCTCTGTCAAATAAATAAAATCTTAAAAGAAAAAAAAAGTCAATGCAGGGGCCCCTGGGTAGCTCAGTCAGTTAGGCATTCCACTCTTGGTTTTGACTTAGGTCATGATCTCAGGGTCAGAGGATATGACCCCGTGGTAGGCTCCGCGCTTGGTGTAGAGTCTGCTTGAGATTCTCTCCCCCTCCTCCTCCCTGCACTCACTCAATCAGTCAACAAAATCTTAAAAACAAAAACAAAAACTTCAGTTTCTAGAATGCTAGGAGCCTCCACACACAGAAAACCCACCCATCTTCCCACATGTGCTGCCCCAGGAACCTGGCAGGTAGGCAACATCTGCACCACTGGCCTTTGTGACCTGAGCTACCCTCCTTTAATAACCCGGCCTTCCAGATGCACGAGTTCCTGCATGAGCGGACACTGTGGGGAAGGGGATGAGCATCGCAGGGGCTACTGGAATGCCCGCCCCCAGGGGCCTGAAGAAGGGAGCTGCAGGACATGCGGGCCACAGTGGTCATAGGAAAGAGCAAGAACCTCTCACATCTGGAAACGTGTGCAACTACAAGGTGAGCAGGTAGAGGAAGTGAGGGCAAAAGCCTCGTGTGAAATGCTATTTACGTACAAGACGAGCACGTGGGTGTGAAAACATTTACACATGTACAAGCCTGTGGGTGCAGACTCCTCCGGAAGGGAATGTGGGCTGAACTTAAAGGGGTGGCCAAGAGACTCCTCACCACAGACCCCGCACGCCTCTGCAAGCTACAAAGTGCTCCCTGCCCCAGGGTTTGACGGGTGAGGCCCCTAGCTCAAGACCTCGCCACTCAGTTTCTAAACCGGCAGAGCCAGCTCCTTGTCACTACCCGTTGTTGTGGGTGCTGAGAAGGGGGGATTCTTAGAGCCCATGGCGGGAGAACAGCTGAATCTGTTCAGTGACAATCCCTACCCCACTGCCAAGGGTCCCAGGGAAGCGGGAAATCACCCACTCCATCCCCACAAACCCATTCTCTTCCTGGGCTCACCATGGTCTAACTTGTTGGCTTTGACGATCTTCACCGCATAATCAGAGATACTGGAACACTCGATCTGGGGGCCCAGGAAGAAGGGAGGGTGAGACCCCCCCCACTCCCACCCTCCACCCCCAGTCCCCTCCATCCAATCCCTGAGCCCTGAGGGGCCCCTCTCCGTCCCCAGGCCCTGACCCACCCGCCCACATGCGACACTCACCCCAATGACCTTGCGGGCTCCAGCCTTGGCAGCAAACATACAGAGGATCCCCGTGCCGGAGCCCACGTCCAGCACCACCTTGTCCTTGAAGAGGTGCCGGTTGTGAAACATGGAGTTCCGGTACGTGAGGGTGCGTACCTCATCTTTCAGCATCTCCTGGACAGGGACGTGGGGGCACAAGGTACAAACATGCCATGAGGGGACCTGCGTTCCCAGCTGGAAAACGATGTGCTGGCCTCTGACACACTGGCAGTTTGGAGAGCCAGAGCTCAGCCCTCCCACTTCCCCAGTCCCCTTGGAACAAATCATTTCTTTCCCACCTGCCTCAGTTTCCCTATTTGTAAAATCAGACTGGATAGGCTAAACTCCCTACTGCCTTGGCCTGATTTTACCACTGCCTCCCAAGTTCCATTTCCTTGGCTTTTCCCAGAATTTAGTGCCACTGAACTGTACTACGCCTTAAGGAAATTTTTGTTACGTATCTTTTACCACAATTTAGCAAAGAGGTTTCAGCAAAAGGAAAAAAAAGAAAAAGAGAAAGAGAAAGAAAAAATGTTCAGAATCCCATTCCCACCGCTTTCTTGTACGGGACTTCCCTGAGACAGGGTCCAGAAGCAGGGGGCACGGCAGGCGGGAGCAGCTGGGGGACAGTTCCACCGCGAGCCACTAGAGGGCGGCGGAAACAGGCAGGCCCTGACCTCCCGCTGAAGTCGCAGGCAAGCTCGCCTGCGCTCCTGCTCCCACCCCAGCCTCCCGAGAGCTCCCGGCGAAGCTTCGTCTCCAAGGCAACGGCTGGGAGAGGCGACCCCGAGGTGTGTGCCTCACACCCAGAGGGGCGGCTGGGCTCGGTGCCAGAGGAGGCAGTGCGCATGCGTGAGAAACTGAGTTCCAGCCCTCCCAAACATTAACCCCCTCAAGATCCAGCAGCTTTAGAAGCTGTTCACACTCACCTCGTGAATACCGAAGTGAGCATAGGAATCAAAGTAGTAATCTTTGGACGTCATGTCCTCAGCATTGGGCTTCTCGCTGCTTTCTGCCTGGCCGCAGGAGACCTGGGAGGAGGTGGATGGGAGCATGGGTCAAATCTGAAGGCTCTCTAAGGCCTCTTAAACCTCCAGGTCCCTACTTCTCCCTGGAGAACAGACACACACACCCCAAATCATACCATGGCAATCCTACAGACCCCGTCTGCCATCTTGCCTCCCCAAACCCCAAAACCTACAACCCCACTCTCCTCTTCCAGGACCTCCCCCCCAAAGCACCATCCAGGGGAGTACCCAGATACCTCAGCCAAGCCTACCATCTCTCCAGTCTCTCTGCCCCCGTCTCTAGCTCAGCCCACAGCTGGGGAGGGGAGGGGAAGGCAGAATTGGGGCAGACACGGGAAGGGGAAAGGGGGGGCTGGAAATGGAGTTAAGGAAGTAGCCACAGTATTTGGGGAGGCCAGATGGGAGCCACAAACCTGGAGGGGGGTTGTACTAACAGTTTGGGGGCACAGGGTAAACTGATTTGAAGCAAGAGGAATCATGGTTAGACTGCCTGAAAGGGCCTGGGATGTGGCAAGATATATTTATATGGGGAAGGGTCTCACAAAAGGATATTTACTTCTTCAAGAGGCGGCTGGAGGCTCATCCCATTAGCCAAGGTGGCTACAAAATTCTAGGAGAGAGTAACAGGGAGACAGGATTAGCTACTGGGAGCGGCTAGGGGAGGGCCAGGCCAGGGGAACCCAGCTCACAGGGGAGGGGGTGTTTCTTGCAATTTTCCTTTTCCTTGGCATGGCAGGATGAGGCAGCAGAGGGAGCAAGAAAAGAGGCAGGGATGTTTTTAAAAGGGATGGGAGAAGTGGGGGGAGAAGAGATGGGGTTCTGTCCCAGCTATGGCTGGAGAGATGGTGGCCTGCCCCCACGCTGTCCTTCTCTGGCCAGACACCTGACCATACACACCTCCCCCAACCAGGACAGAGGAACTGGCACCCAGCAGGCACACAGGCACTGCCAGCTGTCGCTCCCCCTCATCATCTAATCCCCCCAGATTAGGTGACATTTCCTGACACACACACCCCATCCTGGGGTGCCATGAGTAGCTAGGGGAGGGGAGGACTGGCAGGATGTGCCCACTGGGCATCTGCCACCTCTGCAAACAAGTCTCTTGTCAGAGGATTCCAGAAAGGAGGTGTGGCGCAAAGGCACCCCCACCAGAGTTGGCACCCTGAGCCCTAGCTCCTGCCTTGGACTCAGGAAGCCCCAAACAAAACCACCTGGAGCCACTCTCCTAGCTTAGCACCCTCTTCCCAGGAAGGTAGAATCCCACGGAGGAGGAGGCCAGACTCTGGACCCTCAAACCCCACGACACGACACCTTGGGGTGTGGGGCCAAGTCCTGAGGCAACCTCTAAGAAAGATATTTCCTCCACCCATAGGGACCCTGGTCCAGAAGAGAGTCAAGGTGGGTGGGAGTCATTGGAGTGACCCCTAGGAGCTGCCTGCCCCACAACACTACAAGGCAAAGGAGGGAGTCCGCAGGCCCCATCAGATTACATCTCTTCCAGATGTGACCACCCTCCAGGCGCCAAGAAGCACAAAGTCACAGACACGACCCACAGAGCTCCAAGCCCCGCCCCTATTCTCTCAAGCCAGAGAGGACACCTATAAAAAAGGGTGACTGGTAAGGGGATTTCCCACTGGGACACATTTCTCAATATCACTAATACCACGACAAGGCAAGTCCCAAGAGGTCCTGAAATAGCACCGGAGCCAACCCCACATGGCTGCACAAGAACCAAACCGCTCAGGAAACCGTTTCAAGCCTTCAGGCTCAGGACTCTCAAACAGAGCTTCAGGAAGGGGGAGGTCATCTCCCACCTTCGCATATGCGCCCGGGAGAGACAGATCTCCAATAGGTGGTAAAGCTAGTAGCTCATATTCCCCACATCCTCTTCCCAGCAGAGACTCTCCCTCCCCTCGCCCGGGAGGGCTTCAAAGGGGAGATGGGCTTTGGGACACGCCCCATGAAAAAGATGTCCCTCCCACACACCCAGAAATGGCCACAAGGGGGTGCACGACACCTTATCGGGAAGGATCTCCTTCAACTAGAGGCCCCCCCACCACCCAGGGGGAGGTCACAGGGGCATGCCCCATCCCCCCAGCTCCCAAAGCCCCGAGCAGGGGAGAATCCAGGGACAGGAAAACGGGGGTCCGGAGGGAACCAATTTTCCCTCTTCCTCCAATCCCAAGCCAGGAGAGCACGAAACCTGGACCGAAGCCTAAGCAGATGCCTCGGTATCAGGGACGGGGTTTTGGAGAACAGAGATACACTGCGCCTCCCGAAAGACTCTTAACTTCTCGTAGGGACCGAAGCAAGCCCTCCCCGAAGGGTACATCGCGATCCCGGGGGAGAGGGCAGGGGGCCTTCTAGGGAGGGTCGGAGCCTCCTCTCCGCCCCCCCCCGGGGGGCCCCTCCCCCGGCCGGGGGCGGGGCCTTTGTCCCGCACGTGGAGCCCGCCGGGCCACCGGGCACGGCACACCCCCTCCCCACCCACCGTGCCTCGGCCACGTGGGGGCCAGGCCGGAAGCGCCCCCAGCCCTACTCCACGTGGGAGGGGGCACGACACCCTCGGCTTGACCCGGTGCCGCAGGCCCTCGAAAGCCAGGAAACCCGCACCTCAGACTATATCCCGGGATCCGGAGCATGCGGCGTCCCCTCCTTACGGCTGAGAGCCTTCAGCCCCAATCCGCCCATTCGGAACCCCTTCCCCACGACGGAGGCATACAACACCGACCAACAAACCGCCCCCCACCCCCGACGGCGCTCCAGGCGCTCACCTCCATGATGCAGTTCGCGGCCTCGGCTGCCGCCATCTTCACCCGCACCTACTCCTCCTCCTGCCGCCGCGACCCCCCCCTTTCTCCGCACTCCCCCGGGACCGCCTTATACCGGAGGGTCCACGTCCCGCCCACAACGACCCCGCCAGGAGATTTCATTGGCAATGGAGGCAGCCCGTCTGAGAATGTCGTTTACCAACTGGGCAAAGAAGACGCCCATCAAAGTTGAGGGTCCCGCCCAGTCTGGTGTGCAGAGCCCCGCCCCCTTAACTCGACCGGGATGGGAAAGACTGCCCGTCTATCGCAAGAACCACGACTGATGATTGGGCAAAATCTACCAGAAGTTCCCGCCCCCGTCCACCCCAGCACCGCCTCAAAGCTTCCCGACGGGCTCCGCGCTAAGCGGACATCTTGAAAAAGAGCTGTCCATCACCAAAACAACCCGCCTCTTAGTAGCTGCTATTGGTTTATCCTGGGTGTGACGTCACGAAGCCTTTAGACCGCCCTCGTCTAGCGGCTTGTCTCAAGGAGAATGCGGTGATTGGCCCACGAGGAGGGAGGAAGGCCGGCCTCTACGCTCCAGCGACTGGTTCAAAGAATTGTCACTCCTCAGCCTTTCGGTGGATTCTCCCAGCCGGAGGGGAGTTCAGAAGGAATAAGGGAGCTTGTGCCCGTTTATCTGAGGGACAGACTGGAGAAGTGAGAGCCCCAAAGAAAAGACGGCTTGTCTGGGGTCCGACACAAGTCAGTAATAGGACTCAGGCCTCAAGACATATAACTGTCTTGCCCTCTACCTAACTGTTCCGAGTTTTTTAAATCCAACAACCCCACTCAAGCCACTTGGCCTTTGCCAGGTCCTGCCCCTGCTGGAACACTCGTCTCGCTTTGCCTGCAGACTTCTATGTATCAGCCTTCGATGCCACCTCTACCGGGGAGCCTCCCTCCTCTTGCAGAAAAAGTCGCTACAGATCTTCATGAGTTATGATGGGGTTACCTCCGAATCCCAGAAAACCCGCCCTAAGTTGAAAATATCATAAATGGAAAATTTAATCCACTTAACCAGCCGAAAACCAGAGCTTGGCCATGCTTGGAACACTTGGGGCCAACACAAGTGCTGAGCAGCTCATGTAACTCATGAATACTGTGGCATGGTCCTATGGGTACGGAACGGATGTAGGTGTATCCGTTGTTTGCCCTTGTAATTGCTTGGCTGTGAGCTGTGGCCTAACATCAAGAGAGAGTATCATACAGCGTATCAGGAGCCCAGGAAAATGCCCAAATTCGAATTCAAAGTATGGTTTCTACAGAAAGTGTAGAGCTTCACATAAAAAATTGCAAGTTGAAGCATCTTGAGTCGACATCTGTCATTAAATGAGGATGAACGCAACTGGTAGACTAAATCCATCACCCTTCATGACTCTTTCCAGTCAGTACCTCTCCCACCCACCCCAGAAGCAATCACTTTGTTTTCTGTCTCTCCAATGTAGCTATTTCTTTCTTTTTCTTTTCTTTTCTTTTCTTTTTTTTTTTTTTTTAAGCACAAAGCCCAGCGTGGGGCTTGAACTCACCACCTCGAGATCAAGACCTGAGCTGAGGTCAAGAATCAGACACTTAAAGGACTGAGTCACCCAAGGGCTCCTGCTTTTTCTTTTCTAAGATTTCACAGGGGGACACCTGGGTGGCTCTGTTGGTTAAGTGTGTAACTCTTCATATTCGGTCAGGGTACTGTCTCAGGGTCCTGAGACTGAGCTTCTCTATCTTGGGAGCTCCGTGCTGGGCGTGGACCCTGCTTAAGATTCTCTCTCCCCCATCTCAAATAGAAAATAAATAAACAAATAAATAAAATTTCATATGAAAAATTCTACAGTATGTTCTCTTTTGCGCCTTTCTTCTTTCACTTAATATAATGCTTTTGAGATTCATTCCAAGTTGTTGCATATAATGTTGGTGTGATCCTTTTTTTTTTTTAAGATTTTATTTATTTATTTGACAGAGATCACAAGCAGGCAGAGAGAAAGGAAGGGAAGCAGGCTCCCCACTGAGCAGAGAGCCTGATGCAGGACTCGATCCCAGGACCCTGAGATCATGACCTGAGCTAAAGGCAGAGGCTTAATCCACTGAGCCACCCAGGCACCCCCCGTGTGATTCTTTTTATTCCTGAGAATTCCATTGTAGGGGTGTATTCACAGTTTATCCATTTCCCTGTTGATGGACACTCTGGACTTTTGGGGGGTTATTATGAAGAAAGTGGGTATCCCATGCTCATGTGTGAGTCTTTCTGTGGATGTACTTTTTTGTTTCAGGTAAACCTAGGAGCAGAGGGCTGAGTTGGACGCTAGGTGTATGTTTTAAATTTTATGAGAAACTCCCAAGAGGTTTTCCAGTACATTCTACCATTTTGCATCCCCATCAGCGATGCATGCCCCCACACGCTCCACATCCTCAGCAGCACTCATCTTGAGCAGGCTTTAATGTTAACAATTCTGGTGGGAGTGAAGAGGCATCTCGTTGCGGTTGTCATTGCCACTGTCCTGACCTTAATGTTGAGTGTTTTCTCACGTACTTATTGGCCATCTTTGTATTTTTTTTTTTTTTTAAGATTTTATTTATTCATGAGAGACAGAGAGAGAGGGAGGCAGAGGCAGAGAGAGAGGCGGGCTCCCTGGGAGCCTGATGCAGGACTCGATCCCAGCACCTCAGGATCACGACCTGAGCTGAAGGCAGATGTTTAACTGAGCCATTCAGGAGCCCTGTAGATCTTTTTTTAAAGATTTTATTTATTTATTTGACAGAGATTACAAGTAGGCAGAGAGGCAGGCAGAGAGAGAGAGGAGGAAGCAGGCTCCCTGCTGAGCAGAGAGCCCGATGTGGGGCTTGATCCCAGGACCCTGGGATCATGACCTGAGCCGAAGGCAGAGGCTTTAAACCACTGAGCCACCCAGAGGCCCCCAAATATTGTCTTTTGAAGAACAAACATGTTAAGGTGTTTTTTTTAAGTTTATTATTATTATTATTTTTAAGGATTTTATTTATTTATTTGACAGAGATCACAAGTAGGCAGAGAGGCAGGCAGAGAAAGAGAGAAGTGAAAGCAGGCTCCCTGCTGAGCAGAGAGTCTGATGCGGGGCTCTATCTCAAGGAACCTGGGATCATGACCTGAGCCGAAGGCAGAGGCTTTAACCCACTGAGCCACCCAGGTGCCCCAAGGAGACAATGGGCTACACCGGGAAATTGTAATCAACTATTTCCATTGATTTTCTCGTTGTTGTTATTCACTTGACAGAGAGAGAGAGAGAGAGAGAGAGAGATCACAAGTAGGCAGAGAGAGAGGGAGAAGCAGGCTCCCTGCTGAGCCAAAACCCCAGAGCTGGGCTCAATCCCAGGACCCTGAGATCATGACCTGAGCTCAGAGGCTTCATCCACTGAGCCACCCAGGCACCCTTTATTATTATTATTTTTTAGTCATCTCTCCACCCCAAGTGGGGCTCAAACTCACAATCCTGAGATCAACAGTCCTATTTTCTTCTGACTGAGCCACCTACGTGCCCAACAAACTAGCTTTTTAATACTAGGAAATAACCTAATGTCATTGAAAAGGAGGTTGCATTGGGCAGGGGGATACACAGGTACAGAGTCCAGGAAAGTGGTCTGAGCTGAAATCAGAGATGGGGGAGGTGTCCCCAAGGAACTATGCATCTTCCAGGGTGGCAGCCACTCCCCTCGTGGGGCTAATGAACACTGGACTGTGGCATATCGGAATGAGATGTGCTCCAAGCAGTGAAGACTTGCAGGGGCATCTGGGTGGCTCAGTTGGTTAAACATCTGACTCCTGGTCTCCACTCAGGTCATGATTGCAGGCTCTTGGGATCCAGCCCTGCATGGTGAGGGGGGAGGATTTTTTCCCTCACCCTCTGCTCCTCCCCCCCAACTCACATGATCTCTAAAATACAAGAAATCACCCCTAAAAGTACAAATATGCCAAGAAATGTGGCACCACATAGTTCGAGGAAGGGATGCTTATTTGCAGAGTGAGAACGGAAGGAGGAAGGCAGGGTAGGACACTTGATTGAGCAGGAGCTCAATCTTAGCCAAAAAGGTCCACACTGGGTAAGTCAAATCTTGCTTCTCTGGGCATTTGCATGCCAACCAACAACCACAAAAACCCAGTGAGTGTTAACTTGGGGGCTACAAATAAATTTTAGTGAGTAGGCAAATTCGTAAATATGGAATCCATGAATAATGAGGATCCATGGCTAAGTGGTTTCCTTTGTGATTATGTGCATCTCAGTTTATGCGCTTTTAGACATAATTTTGTGAAGTGGGGGTGACAGCCCTGAAAAGGTGATAACCCTGGTCTATATACAGATGGGGAGTAACCAGCCAAAAATGTTCAGAAGGAGCAGTGGGAGGAGAAAAATGAGAAGAGGGTGGTGTTCTGGAGGTCCTGTGTAGGAAGATCACAGCTTTCTTCTGGAACTAGCTAGAAAGACTAGCTAGAAAGACTTCATGACCGTCAACACAGGATAAGCTGGAAATGATGCAACAAGAAAAAACATGGAATTAGCCGGAACTGTATCCACAGATATCCTCAAGCAGGTTGTACGTTCAAGTGACAGGCACTTGAAGGTGCCCCAAATAAGTATTTCTAGAATGAATGAACTGGCTCTTTCCTCAATTCATAAACCAGAGAGAGAGAGAGATCTCTTACCCAAATCTCCTACTTAGAAGTTAAGTTTTCAAGAGAAGGGACAAACAGTTCAATACCTGACAAAGTTTTTAATATGAAAAAAATCTTAATTTCTTTTTGGCAAAAACAGGGAGGGCAGCCACCACCCCACAACCCTGAGTGGAATAGGAAGACTTGGACAAGCACACAAAGACCATAAAGACAGGAGGTCTAATCTTGTAGCAGCTTCTGAGGAAGATCTCAGTCCAGGGGTAAGTTCAAGTCCACGGGTGAAATGGCAAGGATGCCCTCCTGGAGGGGAAAAGTGGAAGAGCTCATGAGCATTCACAGGCAGACCCTGTCCTCCATTCACAGTGGCATCCCCGCCAGCCCAATGACAGCAGAGACAGGGACGGGGTGGGAGGAGGAGGATCCGAAGAATCAGAGACCCAGGGGTGGACAGGGACAGAGTCCTGGGAAAAGGGAGGAGAGATAAAGCCCCAGGGTGGAGGGCAGAGCACCAGTGTCATGGAGACAGAGAGACAGGGACCAGAGACTCAGAGACGGGGAGCAGGGTCCCCGGGTTGTAACGATCAAGAGCACTGGCTTCATGTCAAAGTCCTGAGTCCAATCCTCTGCATGAGGGACAATCTCCATAAAATCGGGATAACATCTAATCCCAGAAGGTTGTCGTGGGGTTTAAACTGAATCATTCCACTAAAAGTCCTTGGCTGTGCATGTGGCCGAACAAAAACAGAAACAAAAAACAAAACAACCCCCACAAAACCCCCAAAACAAAAGAACAATTTCACAAATAAACAAGCTTCTGCACTGAGCTCCAGACACGTATATCTACTGTCCCCTCCTCATCTCCCTTTGAGGTCTCAAGGACGTCTCTCCCCTACCTGGACCACTTCCAATCATCCCTGACTCAACCTGCTCCTCCCCACCTGCTCCTCCCTGTCTCAGGGAGCAACTGAAGCAGCCCTACTGCATCAGGCCGGCATCCTTGATTTCCGTCTCCCATTCATTAGCACTCCTAAATAGCACTCGTAATCCACTCATAAGCAAAATCTGTCAATTCTACCTCTGAATTAACTGGGAGACTCCTCCACTACCACCACTGCGGTACAATCCAACACCATCTCCTCCCTGAACCAGCGGACACCTCCCCACTCCCTACTTCCGCCTCGCCCTCTATGGTATCGCCCCATGCGGCCGCTAGAGGGCGCAAGTTAACACCTAAATCAGCTCTCGTCTCCCTCCGCTCAGAGAGCTCGCTCAGTCAGTGCCCAAGTTCTTACCTTCACAAGCCCCGCCCCCTCCTGCTCTCAACTCTCGCCCTCTCCCTTTCGCTCACTCTGGTTCAGCCCTACCGGCCTCTCTGCTCCTCAAACACCCCTGGCCAGCTCCTGCCACTCTGAAGCAATAGTTTCATCAGTACCCCGGAGCCCAATCCAGCTCTGAGCCTGGCCTTGAATTTAAAGCAGTGGTCTTCTGAAGCTGATAGGTCGGGGCCAAGAGAAAACAAAAAGCAGAAAGAAATAAGTAAAGCAAGTCAATCCTGCCATCTGGTAGAAGTTTGCGTTAGAAGGTGCAGGGTGTTATGAAGGAAGTAAAGCAATGAAGAGGCAAAGGGAGTGGGTGGGAGGGGATGGAGGTGGCTCTGATTTCAAACAGGGACCAGGGGAGGCCTCACAGGAGGGTGACACCCGAATGGAGCAGAGGAAGTGACACTGGGGGATACCTGGGCAAGTGCATTCTGGCAGGCAGTGTCAGAGCAGACAGTCACCAGATAATCACGCAAATGGCCACAGGGTGCCAAGATCTTACAATGGTCCCATTTTAATCTTTACAATAACCTTTTGAGATGGGTACTTCTACTTGCCCTACCTGATGGATAAAGAAACCGAGGCCCAGGAAGGGGTCTCCCATGTTTCCCACTAGTAACTGTCAGTATGTATCAGAATGGTTTAAGCCAGGCACAGGGTCCGCACTGATTACCTACTGGTGTACAGCTGGTGCTCAATAAACACAAAACAATTGAATGATTGGGCTGGAAGAACACCTGTCATGTCTGAAAAGAAGCCAAAGAAGCCACCCCCACCCCACCACACAGACACAAGTTACAGTTGGATAAAGGGGGGCCCAGAGAAGCTCTGGCAGCTCACCCAGCCCCCGTGTGCCTGGATCCAGGGCCCGAAGCTGTGCACGTGCTCCACACTGAGACCGGCCAGGGTGCCCCCAAGCCGGGCCACGCGGCGGCTCAGCTCCATGGCCAGGGCCAGACGGGCCAGGGGCTCTGGGGAAGGCGGCGGAGGCCCAGGGCAGGGCAAGTTGGGGCGTGGGTGGCTAGGAAGAGGGCTGTCCTCCCGGTTGGAGAACAGCTCCACTAGGCGGGCGAAGGAGCCCGCGGAGAGGCGAGCCAGCTTTCCACGCAGGGCCGGGTCCGAGGCCAGCTGTGGGGTGGGGAAGAGACGAGACTGGGTCGGCCTCCGCCACGCCCCCGCAGTCAGCCAATAGGAGGCTACGAGGCGTGACTTCCTGATTAAAGCTCTCCCGACACTGAAGCTCAAAGCCACGCCCATCCCTCACACCAGCCAATCATAAACCAGAATCTGAGGTCTCCGCCAAACTACTCCTAGAAAGGTGGCCGACAGCCAATGAGGGCCAAAGCCCTAATTAGCTGAGTTCTAGAATACAGATCTTATAGCCACGCCCCCTAGAGGTTCCCTGAGAGTCCCTGGAACCAGTCCCTGGAACCTTAAAATTAATATTTTAAGGTCATACACTTTCCCCAAGCTCCTGAGCCAATCAAGTTCCAGGAGCAAATCATAAGCCAGACCTCCTCCGGCTGCTATTTCCCCCCACATTCCAAGGCATACCCCTATATAGCTAACCAGGGTTTCATATTTTAGACAGTCCTCTCCGAACAAACTCCCTTCCTCCCACCATACAGTCCCTAATTCCTCAACTGGTCCCAGTTTCCCAGATCACGTTTCGGGTGCCCACACCCCTTGTCTAAAGGCCACACCCTTCTCACTGTAAATACAAAACTATCCTGACCTTATTCAACCAGTAGCGGAGAAACTTAGCACGTCTGACCCCATAATGCTTCTATTTCCCTTACTGCTGGGACCTATAGTTTAGAAACTTCTGCTTAGCCCTGCACTTTGGCACGCTACATCTAAGATTCACAAAAACGGCTCTTTTACCAGAAATCTACTTTACTGGAGGAGATAAGGAAGTCCTTACAGAAATGACGACGCTCTATGTAAGATTTATAGGAATGACACGATTTGTACACAAAGATCAACTGACCAAGGACAGGGCGAGGGGGTGGCTCAGTCTATTAAGGGTCTGCCTTCCACTCAGTCATGATCCCAGGGTCCTAGAATGGAGCCCCATGTCGGGCTCCCCGCTGAGCCCAGAATCAGCTTCTCTCTCTCCCTCTGCCCTCCCCACCCCCACCCTGCTCATGCTCTCTCTTTCTCTCTCAAATAAAGAAATAAAATCTCTAATAAATAAATAAAACCGCTTGAAAGAAAAAGCTGACCAAGGACAAAAGAAGTCACACAACCTTCCTCTGCTATCTATAGACGGCAGCCACTTTTTGACTCCAATCCCCATCCCCTTCCCCTTTCTAACATAAAAGCAGCTCAGATCTTAGGCTGGGGGAGACAGTTCTTTGAGACAGTTGTATGCCATCTCCTCAGTGTGCTGCCTTTCCAAATAAAGTCGCTTTCCTTACCCCAACATCTTCGCTCTTGGCTCACTGGCCTGTGGTGCTGGGAGCAGAATGGGCTTAGACCCCGTTACAAACCCTTCATAGAAGTGGAGACCCACCCTCTCCTCACCTGACCATCTAATGAGAATGCAGATTCAGGTTCTGATCCCAGTGCCCAGCCATCCCACAATCCCCATCCCAGCTGAGGGATGGAACAGACAGACTTGTCACCTTCTGATTGATGACTTCTGCCTCTTCCTCCAGCAAGGCCACCAGCTTCCGCAGTAGGGCTTCCTTCTCTGTGGGTGGGGCTCCCTGTAACTCTGGGGGGTGGGGGGTGGAGGGCAAAAGAGAATCAGCTGGGGGCAGAACCCTGCCCACCCTTTTGCCCTCATCCTTCTCCGCCCGGGGCCTCTTGGTCCCTCACCTGGGCTAGGTGGGGATCTCAGTTGCTCTTGGACTAGTTGTTCCAGCCGCTGGGCCACCAGAGCATAGAAATCTGGAGTTGCTGGGCCTGGGGTCAAAAGGGCCAATGATGGATCTCTGGGACATCGAGCAGTTATGGATTCTCTCCTTGTCCCAACCATCTTGCCAGGTTGCAATGATTTCCATTCCATAGTGGGATAAACTGAGACCCACTGAGCACACTTGGTAAAAGGCCTTGGTACTTCCCATTTTACTGTGTCCCTCAAACTAGACTTAGAATGTTATGGCCGAACTAGACTTTGAAGATGATCCTATCCAAGACAGGCAAATGCAGGGCACTCCAGCAATTACCACCCTACCTACCCCTTGCTGATTTCAGGCATCATCTACTGATCACAGAACTCTTCTTCCCCAGCTGTGAAATCCCTTTCAAGTATAGCCATTACTAGTCTATCAAGGCTCCCACATGAATAATCCAAATGGTTACTCTTGACCATGCCCAAGGACACCCCTCCACACACATGCACACATTCCTACTTTGCTTCTGGAGAAATAAGCAAGAAACAAAAGGAATTTCCCAGAGTCATGTAGCCTAACAGCCAGGGAGTTGTGACTCAAAACCAGGTCTCCTTCCTCCCTACTGCGGGTACTGGAGGCTACAAAGTCCCAGGGGTAGGGAAGGATACATGGGAGGAGAGAGATAACAAACAGAAAGGGACCAAAAGCCCCATTGGGAAGCCAGTTCACAGAATGTAACAGGGGGTGGGGGAACAGAGAATGTGAGAGTAGTTCCCACTCAGTTCCCCTCTTAGCTAAGTGATCTTGGGCTAGTTCCTTATCCTTTCTATGCTTTAAAGAATCAAAGCTTCTTAAAAAAAAAAAAAAAAAAAAAATCAAAGCTTCTGGCCCTACCGGTTCATGGGTGATCTAGGGAAATCTCTTACCAGGCTCTGAAACATAGCATGGGCGTAGGGGCAGGGAGCAAGGCCGAGGGGATTCAGGGGGAACTGCTCCTCGACCCAGGGGGCAGGGAAGACATCGGCGAAGGCGGCTCAGGAAATCTGTTGGCTCCTCCTGGGCAGGACTCCTAGGAAAGGGGACCTCAGAGAGTGACCCCAGAGGCCCCTTTGCAAGCAGTCCCTTTTCCCTCCCACTGAGGGCTTCTCGGTGCAACCCCAGGGACAAGGAAAAGAGCCAGATATAAAGAGAGGGGAACACAGAGACAAGGCACAAGAATCAAGAGGGCCCCACCCCAGATGCAGGCCCCTGAGGGAGGAGGGCAACTCCTCTTACCTGGGTGGGATTGAAATGGGGGACCCGGCAGCCTCACCTCGCCTAAAGAAGGCAGCTAGGACTCTCACCGTGTCCTCCCGGAGGCCCAGCTCTTCCGAGCCTGCCATGGGGGCACCTGTGAAAGAGGGAGCTGGGGGATGGTCTCCAGGGTTGACTTGAGGTGGAGGATGGGGGCCCAAATGCCTCGTCCCTGAATAAGGAGGAGGCCGGGACACTTTCTTCCCCAAGGGAAGAAAGGGCTGAGAGCTTTAACTCCTAAGTCCTTTAAGGGAGTTAGAGTCTGGGGACCGAGACTCTAGAATCCTCGGAGGGAGAAGAGGGAGGAGGACGAAGACTCCTTGATCCTTGGAGAGGAAGAGGCTGGGGACCCGGATTCCTGGGTCTAGGGGAGAAAGGGACTGGGGGCTGGACTCGAGTTTTCGGAGAAGGGGCCTGGGGGATCTGAATTCTTGAGTCTGACAAAAAAGGGGACTCGGGACTCCGACTTCTGGATTCTGAAGGCATATGCCAAGGGGCTCGAGCTCTTAGAGAATCGGGAACTACGAATCCCAGCCGGCTTCATGACAAACCTTCCCCTCCGTCCGCACTTGAATCGCCGCCGCGCAGCCTCCTTGGGAGGTGTAGTTCCCTTATCCGACCCAGGCTGGAATCTTGGGGTCTCGGGGCGCATGGATGTCGGAGAAGGGGGACTGAGGTGCCGGCTTCGAGATCCCGGCCTCTTCCCTTCTCACCCCAGCCCTCCCAAAAGCCCGGCTTACCTGGGGCCGGAGCGGCCGCCCACTCCTCCTTCACTGAACTTGCATAAACTTCTCTTAGTTCAACTTTCCCGCGCCTGCGCACTGGGCAGGGTTGACACGGCCCTATTGTAGAAGAGGGGGAGCGCTGGGGCCCATCTAATTTGCATGTGACGTTCCCAGCATGCCGTTGGCCAGAAGGCCTAAAAAGGGCATTGACGGGGGGCGGGGGTGCCGTCCGGGCTCTTGGTGCCGCCTCTTTGGCTCTGAAGTCTGTGGACCAACCGCAGTTGAAGTTTTTATTTCGTGAAATCGGTAGAAAAGAAAACTGCATTGCTCTGAAGCTCAGCTGACAGAAAGGAGGGTGTGCAGCTACAAGTTCGAGAGCTATCGGACCCTCAAAAGCCAGGGGTGGGTCCTAGCACTTTGCGCCCCCGACTCTTTACGTAGGTAACGGCGGATCTGGGGAATTGGTGGCGTCCGGACCGAGAAGCGCGAGGAAAAAAACGGGTCTGCCCTGAGAGTGTAGAGGAGGCACTGTGTACTCGGGAAAGTGAAGCAGCCAGGGGAGAAAGTGAAACAATGGCCGGTGCTGGAGGTCGGCTGTAAAAACAACACAACAACAACAACGACAACAGGAAAAAGTAGCGGGGAGAGTGGGAAGGGCAGGCGTCCGCACTGGGGGATCTAAGGGAGAGAAGAGTGGACCCTGAAAATGGGAGGCAGTCCACCCTATAAAGTGTGTGTGTGTGTGTGTGTGTGTGTGTCTGTCTGTCTGTACGCGCGCGCGCGCGCGCCCTAGAGGAGCCAAGCTGTGTTTGGGGTGGGGTGGATGGAGGGTCTAGGGTGGAAATGGGTGAGCGGCTCTTCTGTGGGGCAGTTTGTAGAAGGGGTCTACAGCACGGTTAAGTGCAGGAGGTAGAGATCTACAATTGAATAACGTCTGCCCTGGTATAACTAGGGGAGGTTCTCTAACTTGGAAGTGGGGGTAACTGCATTGGATGATGTGGGGGAGGGGAAAGGAGAAAAGGGTTTACCGCGGAAGAGGGAGGGATCTACACTGGCGGAATTGGGGAGGTAGGGGGCCTGCACAGAAGAAGGTGGGGAAAGAAGAGGGGGGCCGTCCGCGCCCACGAACTGCCCTCTAAGCGCAGGCCGGACCATGGGAACCCCAAAGCCGCGGATCCTGCCCTGGCTTGTGTCGCAGCTGGACCTAGGGCAGCTGGAGGGGGTGGCCTGGCTGGACGAGAGCCGCACACGCTTCCGCATCCCTTGGAAGCACGGCTTGCGGCAGGATGCCCAGCAAGAAGACTTCGGCATCTTCCAGGTGCGTGAGCTTCCGAACACCGGGAACCCTGAGATAACAGCGGGGAGGAGGGGGGACTCACAGGGGGCGGAGCCGAGGAAGCGAGGGGGTTAGCACGCTTGCAGCTGGCAGGCGCTGACGCTGGCAGGTGGAGGTAGGTGGAGTTAGGACGAGACTGGGCAGGGTTAGTAGGATCAGCGGACTGGCAAGATTGGGGGGGGGGGGGCGGGTTCCAGAAAAAGAACCAGAAAAACAGGGTTAGAACTCGAAAGGAATGCAAACGGAGCATTCGGGCTCGCAGAGGGCGGGGTCTTGGTCGTAGAATTCTGGGGACGGTCTCGGAACCTTAGAGGCAAGACTTGGCCCGGAAGTTGAGGTGATTTCTCACCAAATTAGGATACACCAGTGGTGGTAACCCGAGTTGGAGTGCGAGGGGCGGGGTTATTACAGAAGGTGTTCTGGGGCAGGTTGGTGGCAGAGTATAGACACCCAGTAGGACCTGGAAGGCTGGCTTAGAAAGCAAAGCTTTTCAAAAGGTGAAGATAGGGGGCCTTAGGATGCAGAGAATCCAAGAATTTGGGGTTGGATCCTTGCCGAGTTAGAACGTGCCAGGGGAGAGAACCCCTGGGGTGGGGTCTTGGTCATCCTTCTCACTATCCTGGTACCCACTGGCTCCCCAGGCGTGGGCCGAGGCCAGCGGTGCCTACACTCCCGGAAAGGATAAACCTGATCTGCCCACCTGGAAGAGGAATTTCCGATCCGCCCTGAACAGGAAGGAGGGGCTGCGTTTAGCCGAGGATCGGAGCAAGGACCCCCACGACCCGCACAAGGTCTATGAGTTTGTGATCTCAGGTGTGCCAGAAGTGGGGCTTCACATGGAGAGGGTGGGATTTTGAGTGTCCCCAACACTCTGCTGTACTCACCATCTTCCTCGGCAGGAGCTGGGAACTTTACTGAGTTGCACACATCACTGGGAACCAATGGTGGATGCAGTACCTTGGCTACCCAGGTGAGAATGCACCCCAGCCCTCCTGCCCCATCTGACCCATCTACTGTCTGTCTCCCCACAGCCTTGTTCAGGCGTCCTCTTCTCCCCCGGATCATCACCCCAATCTTCCTCCTGAGCGTCCATCCTCTGCCCTGTGGGCTGTCCCGCATCTGATCCCTAGCTGACCCTGTCCCCCTGCCCAGAGCCCTTCCATGGCTTCCAGCACCCTCAGGACAAAGTTCAGAGCTTTCCCCAGGCATCTAGGGCCCACAGACACCTACCCGGAATTTCATAGCTTCTGTTGCTAGAGTACCCTCAGCCTCCTGGGAACCCAGAACCACCCTACCCTTGACCTTGATGTCTGTGCTAGAGCAAGTTCCCTCTGAAATTGTGTCCAGCCTTCTCTGCCCAGGTCTTGCTTGCACAGGGCCAGAACCTTGGGCTGGAATTAGCTGCTCCCCTTGGGCCCCAGTAGCACCCAGCATATACCAGAGCACATATTTTGCTCTCTGTGCCCATGGTTTTCTCCCTGCTTCCCCCCAACCCTCCTCACAGGAATCCCCTTGAGGGCAAAGCTCAGGTCTGACTTCTCTCCTGATCCCAAAGCCTGGTCCATATGAAGTCTCTCAAAAGGGCTATGGAAATGCCAGATCCTTTTCTTTTTTCTTCTCTCCAGGGAGACATACTAGAGGAGTTACTGAATGACATGGCCTTGGCCCCATTCCCAGATGGGGGGCCCTCGAGCCTGGCTGTGGTCCCTGAACAGACCCCTCCATTCTTGCTGAGCCCCACAGTAGACATCCCTCCTCCCTGCCCAAACTCAGAGCCCCTGGAAAACCCACTGAGGCGGCTCTTGGTGCCTGAGGAAGGTGAGTTCCAAGTATGGGGTGGAAGGGGCTGGGGCGCCACGCCCCCTTATACTCTCTTTGTCTAACTCTCCCTTCATGTCACTTTTGCCACCACTCAGAGTGGGAGTTCGAGGTGACTGCCTTCTACCGGGGCCGCCAAGTCTTCCAGCAGACTGTCTTCTGCCCAAGGGGCCTGCGTCTGGTGGCTTCAGAAGCAGGGGACGGGACACTGTCTGGACAGCCGATCATATTGCCAGACCCTGGGCTGTGGCTGACGGACAGGGGTGTGTTGGGCTACGTGAGGCGTGTGCTGAGCTGCCTGGGTAGGGGACTAGCTCTGTGCAGGGCAGGACAGCGACTCTGGGCCCGGAGGCTGGGCCACTGCCACACGTACTGGGCCTTGGGCGAGGAGCTCCTCCCTGACAGCAGTCACGGGCCCAGTGGTGAGGTCCCCAAGGATGAGGAGGGAGACGTGTTCGACCTACGGCCTTTCGTGTCAGGTGAGTGAGGCAAGGCCTTCTGACTCTGCTGTAGAAAGACTAGGTCACGGTGGTTAAGAACTCTGGGTTCTGGGGGTGCCTGGATGGCTTCATTGGCTAAGTGACTCTTGATTTCAGCTCAGGTCATGATCTCACGGTTGTGAGATCAAGCCACCGAGCCGGGCTGTGCATTCAGCTTGGAGCCTGTTTAAGATTCTCTCTCTCTTCCTCTCTCTCTCTCTCTCTCTCTGCCCTTCCTGCCACACTCCGTCCCTCTCTTTAAAAAAAAAAAAAAAGATTTCAAATCTCCAGACTTCCAAGTTCCAGTTCAGGCCCTGCTGCTTTGCTTCTGCTATAACCTGGGGCAAACTGTGGGGCTGCTCTGCATCTGCCTAAGGACTATCTCCGCTGCTGGAGGCACAGGGCCCAGTGTGTAGAAGGTGCTCGAGGAATTAGCTGCCATAGTCTTCATTGTTCCCAGTTATTCTTGTGGATAGACAGACGCAGAAGAGACAAGCCTTTAGGGCTTTATTACCAGGTAGATTTGTCTGCAGTGAAGGAAATGTTCTGGATTTGCACTCTCCCATCTGGTATCCACCAGCCACGGGTGGCTGTTGGGTACTTAGGCCAGTGCAACTGAGGAAGGGAGTTTTATTTTATTTTTTAAAGATTTTATTCATTCATTTGACAGGGAAACAGCGAGAGAGGGAACATTAGTAGGGGGAGCGGGAGAGGGGGGGAAGCAGGCTTGCCCCAGAGCAGAGAGCCTGATGCAGGGCTCAATCCCAGGACCCCAGGATCACGACCTGAGCGAAGGCAGCTGCTTAATGTTGAGCCACCCAGCTTCTCCTCTGTTTGCTTTTAATTAGTTACTACTTAAACGGAAATAGCCATAGTGGTTAGTGGCTACTACCAGGAGAATGTGGCCTTAGGGGGTTAAAGAGCAGAAACTGCCAGCCACCTTGTACTCAGAATGAGGGAAGTCCTTGAGGAGAGTATACTCCTTCCTATCCCAAATGAGGGCAGGGGTGGGGAGTCAGTGCAGAGCTTCCAGCCCCATCCCGATGGGAGGGAAAAAAAAAATGTAAGATTGTGCTGGAACTTTTCCTAGATTAGCAGCCATCTGGTCATGCTGTAGGTGTCAGGCTTCAGGTCAGGGGAGAAGGTGAGGCTGATAGGTCTGGGGGGGGGGGGTGGGCAGGGAGGGGCAGGTGGTAGAGGGTCCTCCTCCCATGCCTGACTAGGATCTCGGGCCTCCAGATCTGATTGCCTTCCTCGAAGGAAGCCGACACTCACCACGCTACACCCTCTGGTTCTGCATGGGGGAGCCATGGCCCCAGGACCAGCCGTGGACCAAGAAGCTCGTGATGGTCAAGGTGCTGCAGTCCCGGGCTTCTGGAGCTAAGGGGTGGATCTTAAGGGAGGAGGACCTACAACTCCCAGAAGCCCTCTGAGGAACTACAACTTCCAAGAGTCTCTGCAACCACCAGTTCCTCATCCTCAGGAGCTTCTGGGTGTCCCTCTCCTGGCCTCACCCCCAGAACCTGTTTTGAACTCTGAAAACCATGTGGAAGTCGGTCCTAGCAACCTCTGTGAGGAACTACAGTGCCTAGGAGTCCTGACCACAAGCTGCCCGGCCCTAGCTTCTGGGAACCCCTCCAGCATTTCAGCCCTAGGAAACTTCTCAGACCACTAGTGGTTGTGGTTATGGGGGGAAACTACAACTCCCAGCAGCCCTGGGCCTACTGATTCATCCTGGGTCACAGTGGGCGCTGCTGGGAGTTGTAGTTTTCCAACCCCACCCTTGACAATAAACTGGGTTGAGTGTTTTCCCTGACTCCTGTTTCTCCCCCCTACCTCCTGCAGGTTGTTCCCACATGCCTGAGGGCCCTGCTGGACATGGCACGATCAGAGGGCGCTTCCTCACTAGAGAACACTGTGGACCTGCACATTTCCAACAGCTACCCACTCTCTCTCACATCAGAGCAGTACAAGGCCTACCTCCAGGACCTGGTCGAGGACATGGATTTCTAGGCCTTGGGGGAGGTCTGATCCCTCACTCCTCATGGGTGCTTCCCCCTCGTGCCTTCACCTTGGCAATAAACTATTTCTTGCCACTGTTACCACTTGTGTGCCTGGTGTTGGGTGTCAGCTGGGTTTCAGCTAGGTCCAGGGTAGTCCTGACCTAGACTGGGCCTTATTCCTTCTTAGGACCTCAGCATACACATCTGTGCAAGCAACTCCCACCCTAGATACTCTCTGCATGAGGACAGACACTGTGCAGGGGGCAGCTGATACCTGTGACCTCCTTACCTCTTCCCTGGACCTGGTGAGGAGGGGACAGTCACCCCCATTTTACAGACCAAGACACTGATGCTTGGAGAAAAGCAAGGGTCACAAAGCAGGAAACACAGATGGGTTAGAATCCAGTCTGAATCCAGGGGTGCTGTTTTCCAAAGGGGCCCCTGGGGCAGAATCTAGAACCCGTCTTGTCATGCCACTGTCCAGTTAGCAGGGCAGGTGGTAGAGGGTCCTCCTCCCATGCCTGACTAGGATCTCGGGCCTCCAGATCTGATTGCCTTCCTCGAAGGAAGCCGACACCTGGATCATCCTGTTAGTTGGGGGCGGGGGCCTTAGGTCCCCCCGCAGCTGGTGCTGGGCGACCTCAGGCAAGTCCTCCCTGCCAGGCCCTGAGCCCCGCTCTGCACTGGGCTGGAACAGGCAGTTGTAGAGAAGTTCTGGGCTCCAGCCTTAAAGCCTGCCCATGCCAGCAGGGACTGATGGGAGGCCAGTGTGGCCCTGACTCACTCTGTGGCCCCTGGTACTCTGTGCCTCAGTTTCCCTCTCTACCGCAGGAGAATGGATAAGATCACTGCAGCCTCGGAGGACTGGTAAAAAGAAAATCCAACTCAATGGGGAACAAAGGTCCTGTTGCTGGGGCAATTCCAGGGCAGACCGATAGCACCCAGGTGCCCTGAGCTTGGAAGACACCGAGCAGGTGGGACCTGGGACCCCAACCTCCCACCCACTGCCACTTTCTGTCAAGAGCAGCCCTGCATCAGGCTCTCTGCTCAGCAGGGAGCCTGCTTCCCTCTCTCTCTGCCTGCCTCTCCACCTACTTGTGATCTGTCAAATACATTAAAAAAAAAAAAGGTAGAAAAAAAAAAAAGCAGTGGCTGACTATGTACCAGGGGTGCAAGAAGTGCTTCATTTGTCTGGGTCTTCATCCTTCCAACACCCACGTCAAAGATCAGGACACTGAGGCCCAGAAAGGCGAATGCACTCCGCCTGAGTCACACCTGGCTAGCCACCCTCGGGCATAGGCCAGACCACCTGTGTATCTTTTCCCAGCCCTTTCCCAGACTGGTCTCTGAAAAGAAAGGGCTGAAATCATGGGGCTTGGGGCTAACATTTCATGAAATCTTTAATGAAATTGGGGGAGGGACACAAACAGAAGGGAGGGGCGATGGGGACAGGCTTGGGGGCAAGGGGCACAGGACGGGTCAGGGCAGGGGGCTCTCCTCTTCCCTGCAGCAACCCTCCCCCAGTCATCCCACTGATGGGGGGAGGGAAGTGGGGAGGTGGAGCCATAAATACGTCCAGAATTCCAAAGAGGCGAAGGAAGGAAGGGGTGGCTGAAGGTCTCAGAGAGGGGGCAAGGGCAGTCCTGGGCCACCCTTGTCAGGGGGCCCGGGCTCCTTGGGCGGCCGCGGGGGCCCGGGGGGGTCGCCAGGCTTGCGGCCGTGCTTGCGAAAGTAGCGGTAGCGCTGGACGTAGGCCCGCACCAAGTTGCTCACCTTCACCGGGTTGATCTCCCCGCTTTTGCTGTGGCAGATCTAGGCAGTGAGGGGCAGCTTTGGTCACTGCCAGACCCCCGGGGTCCCTGCCACCTGGACTGCTGAGCACAGCTGGCAACTAGGATGGGAGCTGCTCCCCCCATCCCATTCCAAGCTAACAACCCCATCTGTAGCCCTGCCACCAGCAGGCCAGGCCCCGGCGGGCTTAAGCAAATCCCATCCCGTTCCTCACCTTCCAGACAGACGCACCCCTCCCAGCTCCCCGTCTGGGTAACATCTGTCTGCACGTGTCCGCCTCTCCTCCTGCTCCTCTCCCCACCTCGGTGTACCTGTTCGCCTCTGGGCCCCACCTTGTGGACAGCCTTCCGCAGGATGTCCTTGTACTCCTCCTTGGTGATGTCCTTCTTCTGATAGTACGGCTTGATGGCCAGCTTCACCTCCTCCACCGCCCGCTCCTGCGTGTGCAGCTTCTTCAAATACTGGCAGAGGCGGGGACAGGGCAGGAAAAAGGGACAGCAGAGGCCAGATGAGTTCCTGCGGAAACCCCAGCCTCCCCTCCCCTGCCTGTAGTCTCAGCCTCAGCCCTGCACTCCCCTCGTTGCCGTCGCCCCCGACCGCAGGCCAGGCTGGGTCTCCACCAGGCCAGAGCCCAGGCCCTCCCAGTGGCCCTGGACCAGGACCCACATGTCCACTGTCCACACAAAATGTACATGAAATGAGAGGTGGGCCATGGGCTGTCGGACCAGGACGGAAAACATGCAGACATGACCGAAAGGAAAACCGCCCTGAGGCCCCCCGAGCAGGAGCCAAGTGCAGCTGAGGAAAAACCTGTCCGAATCTGCCCGGCACCCACTCCTGCCCTCCAACAGATGCCTGACTTTCCTTTCTTAAACCATCCTCCCTCTCACACGAAAGGATGGGGAGGGAAGGAGAGACACGAGTGACCACGAAGTACACAGTAGTCCGGACACATGTAGGCACATGGGTGTGTTTACGTCGTCGTGCTTTTGTACCTCTCACCCTCTCTGTGTGCACATAATGGGGGAAAAAAATCTACCCAGCGCCCATCTCCCACTCATCCATGTGAGGGAAAGCCGAGCTCCTTACATTTTAACGACTTTGGTATGATCAAAGTTCCCGCCTGTGGGCATCGGTCTCCAGTCCTCCTTGGGCCCCTGTGTCTCAGCATCTGTTCCCGTTCTCTGCAAAGCTGTCACCAACCACCCACTGCCCCCAAGCCCAGCTCACCTTGTCTGTGTCTCCCCGTCCCTCGGAGCTGCTGCTGCCCTCTCGCTTGTCAGACGCTGCAGCCAGCCCAGTGGGGGTGGGAGGGGTCGAGCCGCAGCCCCCCAGGGGGAGGCTGCCAGGGAGCAGGTAGCTAGAGGGACCAGGGGGCAGCCCCAGAGAGGTGGGCACAGGAGCTGGGGTCACCCCCAGACTAGAGGGTGGCTTTCGATGGCTGAGGATCTGTGGGAAGAGGTTGGAGAGAACATGAACAAAGGGAGGGGGAGGGGAAGAGGGACCACGCACCCCCATCATTCCTGCCCTGGTTTCCCAGTAGTCTCATGGGCCAGAGATTCCTCCTCTGGCCAATCCCTTCCTTGTCCGAAGGCCCACTGGGAAATACAGTTCCTCTCCAGACCAGAGTCAGGGCACAAGAGAAGGGACTATGGGGACTCTTCCCCACGGGAGCCCACCTGGTTGGTGGCCTGGATCAGTTCCTGGGCCTTTGCTCGGCTCGCCAGATTGGCTTCTTCCATCTTGAAGAGAAGTGCAGTCACTGCAAGGGGCAGACAGTTGAGGACAAGGACATCAGGAGTTGACACAAGAAGGGCCAGTGAGCGACACCTGGCCACCTGCTGCCCCCTCCCACCCGGACCCCTAGAGAGGCCATGGGTCTTGGGCTCAGAGATGGGAAAAGGGAGCCTCGGCCCCTGAGAGAGCCACTCCGCACCACCACCACCCTGTTCTTACTTAAAACTTAAGGTATGCGTGTGGTCGGGGGCAACATGGCCAGGTTACTTGGAGACAAGGTGGTGGCAGAAGCGAGATTCCGTCTCAAGACCCCTGTGGTCTATTGCCATCCCCCAAGGGACACTGCTGCCCCCCATCCCCATCTTCTCTCTGGTCCCTCCACACGTACCCCAGGTCACCCGCAGGTGGCCCCCAGTCTGCGCCAGGCTGGCTGCCCCGCGCGCACCCACCTGCTCTCTTCCGGCATACCCAGACATCAGTGAGCCTCCCGGACAGACCCTGACCGGGCCCTCACCCACCCCAGCCCCTCACTGTCTGGGACACTGTGTACCGACCCCTTCTAGGGCATCCCCACTGCCTCCAAGTCTGACCCCCTAGGACCTCCACCTCTCAGTCCTGTCTGCACCCCCCAGCCCCAGGGCACACTCACGGGCCAGGACACCGCTGGTAGTGCAGTCCACACCAGCAGGCAGGTTCCAGGGCATGGGTGGGGGCAGCGTGGGCAGCTGGGAAACACGGGTGGCTGGCCCGTCCTCTGCCCCCGAGTCACCGGCTGTGGACCCCGCGCTAGGGGCAGTGCTTGGGGCAGCTGCAGCCGTGCTGGTGGCTGTGGTGGTGGCAGGCTGCTGCTCCTCCTCCTCCTCTTCCTCCTCCTCCTCCTCTTCCTCCTCCTCCTCCTCCTCGGCGCCACCTCGGACTCCAGCCTCCTCCACGGCCTCTTCGGGAAGGAAGGAGACCTCGGGCGTCTTGCAGCTGCTATCCACGGTCTGCGAGTCCGGTGTGAGTGCGGGGGGCGGAGGGGCTGCCTTAGGGGGCGGGGTGCTGGGGGCCTTGGCTGCCCGTTCTTCCCCGGACCAAGAGGTCTCCGCCACTCCCTTGGCCCCCGCTGCCTGGCTGCAGCTGTCCGCCTTGGACTTCTTTAGCATCACAGGGCCACCACTGCCCCCGCTGCTGCCCCCACTGCGGATCTTTTTCCTGGTCTTGGATGGCTTGGTCTTTCCCTTGGTCCCCTTGGCTTTCTTGGCCCCAGCCTTGGCCTTGACCTTGGTCTTTTTGGGCTTGGTGCTGCCTGGAGCTGCTTTGGCCACCTCAGCGGGGGCCCGCTCATCGGGCTTGAGGAAGGGGGAGCGGCTCTCCCGGTCTCGGCTAAACTTGACCCCGATGGAGCCCAGGCCCGCTGACGCGGCCTCCTTGGCAGGCGTGGTACTGCTGACGCCTTCGCGGATCAGCACTGCCACCTTGGATTGCAGCTTCACCTTCCGGGAAGAAGAGGAGCACGAGGAGGAGGATGAGCCCGAGCCACTGCTGACCGGCGGCTTTGGTGGGGGCCCCGAGGAGGGTGCTGACTCCTTGGGAGGCCGAACCTTCTTGGATGACCTGTCCCTGTCCCTATCTCTGTCCCTGTCCCGGTCCCGATCCCCCCCATCCAGCGCCTTCCGCCGTGATCCCTTCTCCCGGGAGGAAGAGGAGGAGGAGGCAGCCCCAGAGCGGCGCCGGTCCTTCTCGCTGCTCTTGCCACCCCGCTCCTCGGCGCTCAGTCCCTCCGAGTCGTACAGGACCTCTCGCTTGGGCGACGAGGCCGGGGCCGGTGAGGGGCCGCGGGGGTCGGGCTTGTCAGGCCGGCCCACGGTGATGGTCCGCTTGATGGCGAAGAGATCGTGGTCCGTGAGGTCCTGGATGGAGGGTGGCACGGCCCCCCGGCGGCGGCTGTCGCGCTCTCCGCCCAAGGAGCTGGAGCCGGAGGGCGGCTGTGTGGGCACCGGGGCCTTTTCGCTGTCCCCAGAGCGCTTCTCGCCCCGGGACCGTGAGCGCTTCTTCTTTTTCTTGCTGCCGCCGCCATCTCGGTGCTTGCCACGGTGCCGCTCCCGCCTGGACGACGACGAGGAGGAGGTGGCAGGGGGCGGGGAGGCCGAGCGCCGCCGCCGCCGCCGCTTTTCCCGGGACCGAGACCTGCGGCTGCCCCCGCGGCGGCGGTCGGTGCTGCGTGAGCGGCGGCGAGCGGAGCGGGAGCGGGAGCGGCGGCGGGCGGACGACGAGGCGTGGGAGCCCGGCTTGCGGTCCCGGGAGCGGTGCTTCTTGGAGTCCCAGGGTGAGGCCGGGGCCGGTGGGGCGGGCGGAGCGCTGGACGAGGACGAGGCAGCCTCCTTGGCCTCCCCGCCGCTCCGCTTTCGCTCCCGCCGTGACTTCTTGCGGGTGGGGGGCCCGGCGGGGGTGGCAGCAGCCGCAGTGGCGGCTGTGGGGGAGGGCGAGCGCTGGCGGTAGCGCTCCCGCCGCTGCGTCAGGATCTTGCGGCGCAGGTCCAGGCCGCCCCAGCGCGTGTCGGCGGCCGGTGGGGCGGGGGCAGGCTCCCCTAGGTCCACCTGCAGTGCGCCCTCCCCGTCCGACTCCGCGTGCAGAGACAAGAAGTCGTCCCCCTCTGGGGCCCGGGGAGCGGGGGGCGGGGGCGGGGGCTGAGCCGCAGGCGGTGCCGCGGCTGCGGGAGGGAGGCGCGCTGCCCGGCCGCTGCTGGGGCGAAACAGGGACACCGCCACCCGGGGCTCCTCCTCAGGCTGGACGATCTCGCCCTCCTCAATCTCTGAGTCGCCCGGTGGCAGCAGGGTTGGCGGGATGACGGCTCCACCGGCTGTCACCACCTCCACAGAGACCTTGCCTTCCCGACAGGCCTCTGCCTCAGTCCCCACCACGAAGACGCGCCGGCGGCTGGCTCCATCCGCCCGGGTGGAGTCTACCTGGGGCGGCGTTCCGGGGGCTGGCGTTGGCTGTGGGGGCTGGGGGTCCGGGCGGGGGCTCTCGTCACCTGGGAAGTCCTGGCTCAGACTGTTGTCATCATAGATGCCCGCCAGGGTCTCCGAGATGCGGCTGATGCTCTGAGACAAGCCTTCCTCCTCCTCTTCCTCCTCTTCCTCTTCCTCCTCCTCTTCCTCCTCCTCCTCCTCCTCTTCCTCAGGTGAGGGGGTCCCCGCGGATGAGCTGGGGTTGGAGCCAGTGGGCTCAAAGGGGTCATACTTCTGCTCCGGAGCAGGCGGTGGGGAATAGGCCTCATCGGTGGGGTGGAAGGGGTCATAGATGTCAAATCGGGGGGCAGGTGGAGCCGGGGGTGCTGGGGGTGGGGGAGGTGGGGGAGGGGAGGGAGAGGAAGATGAAGGGGAAGGGGAGGGTGAGGAGGACGCAGAGGAGGGGGCAGGGGGAGGGGCTGGGCCCCCATCTCCAGTGCCCAAGGTGAGGAGGTGGCGGGCACAGGAGGGTCGAGAAGAGTGGGGCTGTGGAGAAACTGCAAAGAAACGGTGGAGACGGAGAACCATGGTCAGGTGCACACCCTCCTCCCGGTGTCCTGCACAGCGCCCACGGGCAGGACAGCACCCCAGCCACTGCCCTCCTCCGGCGGCCCTCAGGGCGCCAGCAGACACAGCTCTCAGCACTTAACTCGGCCTGACTCACAGCACATTCCCACAACTCCACACCACTGGAGGACACTGAGGCTCAGGGAGCTGCAGTATCTTCCCTAAGGGCCCACAGCGGGGAGAAGCTGGGTGTGGACTCAGTCAGTGTGCCACCGAGCCTGTGCTCCCATATCCTGAGACGTCCCCTGGCCTGCAGCCCAAGAAGCCCATGACGGTGTTACCACAGAAGACAAGGGCCAGAGTGGGGCAGCCGGGATTTGAACCTAAATCCACCTGAGAAGCTGAGCTCTGGCCCACCACTCTGGCTGCCTCTGGGGGAAATTTATCCTGCTTCATGGAAAGAATCGCCTGCGGCTGCAAAGGTGATAACTTCCTCTCCAGAGCCAGGAAAGGGCAGAGCTGAGGAGCCCTGGCCACTGGAGTCCTCGCCTCATGCACATCACTCTGTGACGAGCCCCATCCAAGGGACTGACGAGCGACAGGAACAACCAGGGTCCGCCCCTCCTACCCACTGGCATCGTGCTTTCCCGCATCATCCTTGCTGCCTCCCGAGGCCATGCTTTCTTGAAGACAGGGTCTCAGGGCCATAAATCCCACATGGAGACAATGGACCAGGGCCACACCTCCAGACACACACAATGGGGTGCCCTCTCAACCTCCCCTCTCAACCACATACTACAGGGTGCTGCAACGGCCAGGATGCTAGCATGGTCAGGTGGACAGTGCCAGGATAGCCAGGGCTCATGAGGGCAGTCCCAGAGCCACCTCTCAACCCTATCCCAGGCTCTAAGCCCTCACCCATGACATGACCAAGGACAAGGACCTCAACTGCTGCCTGTCTCAGTTTCCTCATCTCTACAGTGGGGTCCACTCATTCATTCAGGACATTTTTACTGATCACCTATCTTGTGCCAAGGGCAGTCTGGGGTACGAGGAATAGAAGAGTGAGCACAAGGGATAAAGTCCCTGCCTTCAAGAAGCTCACATCAAGCAGGGAGAGAAATCTCAAGGAGCCACAGAGAAAGCCCACCAGCTACTGAGGGCTGAGGAAGAAGATAAAAAGCAAGAGGGGATGCCCGGGTGGTGCAGTTCAGCCTCCGACTCTTGATTTCGGCTCAGGTCATGATCTCAGGATCATGAGATCAAAGCCCTTTGTCAGGCTCTGCACTTGGCAGGGAGCCTGCTTGAGATTCTCTCTCTCCCTCTGCCCTCCCCCCACCCCTCTAAAATACATAAATAAATCTAAGAAAGAAAGAGAAAAAGGAAAAAAGGAAAGAAACGTAAGCAGAGGGGCACCTGGGTGGCGCAGTGGGTTAAAGCCTCTGCCTTTAGCTCGGGTCGTGATCTCAGGGTCCTGGGATTGAGCCCCACATCAGGCTCTCTGCTCAGCGGGGAGCCTGCTTCCCCCCTTTCTCTCTGCCTGCCTTTCTGCCTACTCATGATCTCTGTCAAATAAATAAATAAATAAAATCTAAAAGAAACAAAATCTTAAAAAAAAAAAAAAAAAAAGAAAGAAACGTAAGCAGAGGAGGATGGTGATGAGAGCATTCACACCTCACGAGGACAAGGGGACTGGACAAGCAGCTATGGGGACCAAACCAGACTGTGCCTGGCCTGCGAGGACCCGGTGAGCATGAGCTCTTCTACCCTGCTTACGAATTATTACTACCCCCAGAGGTATAGGGAATCCACAGGCCGGAGCAGTCTGGAACTGCAGGACAGCCACTTCTTTATATAATTTTTATATGATGTAGGATTAAGGGTGAGTTTTTTTCCCCCTAAATTCTTAATAGTTTCCAAATGGAGGAAGAAAACCGCGGTAACAAGGAAATAAATCACAATCCCAGCATCCTCCCCACCCCACCCCAGGGCAAAACAGCTCTCAGGTTCCAGATACGTCTGCATCACTGAATGTCTGGGGCCAAATCCCTAGGTCATCTGCTTTTGTCAATAAAGTTTTATTAGGACACTGCCATGCCCCTTTATTTATCCTCTAGACTTCTAATTTGAAAAGAAATGAACATATTCTTGTGGGCCCCGAAGAGTGTGGTGGGCCCGAGTTATCACGTTCCCTGAGCCTAATAGACAAGGAAACCCACAACTGTAAAAAAAAAATCAAAGAAAACAAACTGGGCCAGGGTGGGGGCCCAAAGTCAGCTGCCGAATAGCATCCCTAGCTGCCCTCATGCTGCACCCGAGCTGATAGAGCCTTCCTCTCTTCTCCACCCCTCCCAACTGCAGACATCCATGCAGAAGGAAGTCTAAACCTGGGCCCTGGGGGCCAGCAGCAGCAGCAGCCCTGAAGAACTAGTTAGAAATGCAAACTCCCAAGCCCCACCCCAAACCCACTGAATCAGAAACTAAGAGCTAAGGGCCTCCCGCTCCCAGGGAGATGAATTCTCACTGCAGCTCCACTGCCTTGTAGAGCCTGGGACGCTGAGCACCTCACATGTGCTAACGACTCCTTCGTGCTAGCGATCACATCAGCGATTGCTTTCCGTGCGTCTGTCGGCACGCACAGCCTTTATTTTGGTCTAACAGGCAAAGGCTTAAAGGTTTTGTCCAAGGGACACAATCACTACTATTACTACCAATGACAGCAGACTCCCGCACAACTCTGAGGTCTCCTGCTCAGCTCTGCCCTGGCCCCACATACCCGTTTTGCCTGTCCTCCAGGCCCTGAGACGGGGCAGCAGGCTAGGCACGGGCAGAGGGATCGGATCCCTGTCCCCGATTCGGACCTCAGCCACCAGCTCCAGCATGTCCTCGCTTCTGCAGGGCGGAAGGGGGTGAGTGAGCCCAAGGGAAGCTTCCAGCTCCCACGCCAAAGGCCTCTCCCACTCCAGCTGCCCAACTACTCACTCGCCAGGCCGCAGGTCCAGGTGGCTGGGAACCCAGGTATCTGGGGGATCCAGAACACTCACCAGCCCCGAGAGGAAGCTGTCTGCGGCCATGTCCAACACCTGGAATAGGCCAGGAGGGGCTCCGTCCTATATCTGCTCATGTGAGGACCCACAAACCCCCTTTCCCCAGACCCTAAATTCTCAGGAACCCAAACATCTGAAACTCCAAGAAAATGCCAGGATCCAACCAATTCCCTCACCCTGACTTGCCTCTGGGACCCAAGGCTCACCCCCACAGATGACGTCCCCAGCCCCTCCAACACCACTGATTGACTCCAGCCCCAGGAGTCTGGGTCCCCAGACCCCAGTGACCTAGCCCCCCGCAACCCTCCCCAAGTCTGGGCCCCCAGCCCCCTGTTCTTACTCACAGTAGCCGTGTCAGTCCCCCCTGACTCCTGGGAACGGGGCTCTGACCGTGGGCTCCGGCAGCGCCTCCATCGAAGGCCATGACACCGGGAGCCATCTGGAGAGAGATTTGCATGGGGGATTGGAAACGAGACTAGACACAGAGACTCTGTGGGGCAGAGGAAAGGGGGGCCTGCTTAGCTCTTGCCAAGGGAACCAAGGACCTGCCGGCTCTCCCTGCCTCCTTCCACCACGCCCCAGCTCAGGTCCCGGAAGGACTCCCCAACACCATTCTGAGGCGCCAGTGCTCTCACCCCTCTGTCCTCCTAGCTGCCCTCAGGATGCTGTCCAGACAAGGCACTGTGTGCCTTTAGAGCCTTCCTAGGGCCCAATCCCCAAGGAACTCCCCTGCCTTGACTCCTGCTCATACCCCTGCGCCCACCAGCCCCAGAAAAGATGACGCAGTCCTGCAAGGTGGCCCAGTGCTGTGCACCTGCTGGCTGCCTCTGCCTACCAGGCTTCCCTCTTTACTGGATCGCTCCTTAGATTGCATCCTTAGAGACCCAGTTCCCCTGTTTCCCCCCTCTAGGAAGCCTTCCCAGACAGACCCCATCTCCTCCCCCACACACTCCCTGAACCGGGCCTCCTCCTGCCCTCCGACAGTGCCTTGGGCCACTTCTGCCCAGTGATGGCGTCTCCCCTCCATCAGACTGGCAGCCCCTCCGAGGCAGCCATGGAGTCTGACCCATCTTTTGGCTCCCTGTGCCAGCATGAGAGTGGTGCCCAGGAGGCCTCAGAAGAGTGGTTATGAATGAAATTAGGGTAAAGAACACAGAGATGGGACAGGAGGCTAAGAGGAACCAGAGCCCATCATACCTTTATCATTTGGCAGATCCCCCTGCAGGGAACTTCCCACAGCCTGCTGAATGGCCCGCTAGAGAAAAGGTGGAGGGTGAAGGGGATGGAAAGAAAGGGCAGTCAGGGGACTCGTGCAAATGATTACAAGCTCTGCTCCTGGGAGACAGCCATTCCAGACACCCCTATAGCCAAATCCGAACCCATCAGAGGAGCCAAGAGTCCAGGCCCCCAGCCCCTCCTCCCCACCAGGGCCCAGGTGTTGGGCCCCCAAATCTGAACTTGCAGCCCATCCCTGCCTGCCTTGGCCCCGGGTGTCTACCAGCCTTACCAGGATAAAGGCAGAAGGAGAAAGTGTGGGGTCTCTGTCCGGTGGACCATCGCCCCGATCCTCGCCCGACTCCTCTGTCTTCCCTCGGGACTCATCTTCTTCCTCCATGGTCACCTGGTAGTTGAGAGGGTGACAGTTTGGAGTGGAGACCAGGGCGCAGGGGGGTTCCGGGAGGAGCAGGAAATGGATGCAAAGACCTCAAGGGCCTCCAATGTTGCTTTGTTCAGCAACCTCTCTGGAATCCCTCCCTTCTACCGCTGCACTCCAGTCCTTGGGCAAGCTCCACACCCAGTGCAGCCATCGGAGGGACCAGAATGGGCTCTCTTCCCTTGCCTGGATCCCAGCTGCCCCCCTTTGTGGAAGGGAGGCCTTCCCAGCCTCCCCTTTCAACAAGGCACGCCCAAGTGCCCACAGCTTCCCCCACGGCCAAGCTTTAAGACCTCACTGCCCACCCTCCTAAGACCCAACCCAATGCCAAGATTTTTTTTGGTTGAGTTGTGATTTCAAATACTGTGTCCCATAGTCTCCTAAACCCTCCTTTCCCAAACTGAGACATGCACCAGTGGGCTGGGTGTACCTCAAATACCACACCACTTCCTACAGCATCAACTCTCCTCGATGGCGCAGAACCAAAAAATTGTATTTATATGCAAAAGATGGAACTGCAATAGAGCAATGTATAAAACCAGTACTGAACTGAAAACACTGCTTTCAGAAAGGCAGGCTGTTCACCTGACCCCACAGAGGGCATCCACCTAAGGCCTATGTGCCCACTGGATGAAAGCATGGCTCAAGCTTTCGTGATGTCACAGAAATTCTTAGATTATACTAAAGCGGAGAGATGATCCCTCGCACTGGTGGGTGTCTGGATTAGGACTTCAGAAAGCATGACTATTTCAGCTGCTAGCTTCCCTGTAACCATCAAATCTGCCACTTTGAAAACAATATCCAATCTGAGTTCCCAGAAAGCTTTAAAACCCCTAAACTGCCCCCCACACTGACTCATTGTGCTTATCTGGACAGGCACAACAGGAGTATCTATGGCCAAGAAGGGCTGTGAGAATTCAAAATGGACTGACTTCTGCCACAGAGTCAGCACAGCCCAAGCGTTCAATACAAAGTAACAATAATTAGCATTATTAGCCTCCAGAGGCCTAGGTTTATCTCTGCCACTCTCCCAGCCCTTTGCTGCAAAGCAAACACCCAGGTCCAGGTCTCTCTCCTACCACAGATTTCCAAGCTAAGCCAAAGCTCTCAGCAATGAGCCTGGAGCTCCTTCCCTAACTCCCACTAACATGTCCTGCCTATAAACCCCTGTGGACAGTTCCCAGCCCTGGAGCTGCTCTCCAGCACCTCTGGGGGAAGCACCTGCTACGCCGAACAGTGACTGTCACATAACAGAAGCCTAATTGAGACCTACTGAGTATAGACACACAGATCTCCAAGCCCTCTGCAGCGTATGAAGATGATTCCTTGCCCATGTGGCCATGCCCTGGGCTTTGCAGACACACCCAGGGCTCTTTAGATCTTTTCAACATGAAAACACATTCTGCAGACATTGTTAAGTCCCTATAGGTCAGTGTTTCCCCAACTACAGTATGATAGGAGTATAGTGGTTCACGAATAGATTGTTATAAAAAAAAATAAATAAATTGAACTCAGGAGAAAAATCTTTACAGTACATTGCAGGGCGTTAAGTGGAAATATGAATTAATGGGACTTTGGTATTCAACACAGGGGAATATGCAATGGGTATCAACAAAAAATGTACTTCTTACTGTAGATCAAGGTCAAAAGAGTTTGAAAAGCATTGCACTAAATGAATCTAGGTGATCCTACAGACTTCCCCACACAAATGTGGACTAATTCTAATCTCTATAGCTCCAGGGCAATGCAGAATTTAAAAACATTTTTTCATTTGAATTACATTATAAAGTGCAAGTACATTTGAGCTGGGCAAATTTTCCAATACTCTCCTTTGTCTTGTTCTCCACGCGATTATACAGCCTCAAAAGGCATTCGAATTTGCTCCAGGCATAAAGACTGCACTCTTGCAGTCACACTGAAAGCCAACTAGATGGTTCCAGGTCCTTCTAACTGCCCCCAGCCTCCTGTCACCCAGATTAGACACTCTCCAGAGGTTAGAGACCCATCCAGGCCTCACAGCACACCTCAGTATTTGCCTCCCTCCCTTGGTGGGCATACCCCACCCGTCAGGGTGGCCCTAAAAGGCTTCCTGGCCCTCCAACAGTTCTCTCAGGCCCGCTAAATGGCCCCAGACCCATGTAGGTGAGCCGCATCCTCAAGTCAGCTCATGCAGACACTCCCAGCCCTAACAGACATACCCCGGGCGCTATAGATGGCTCTGCAGATACTCCTCAGCTCTTGCAGACCTCCTTCACCCTGGGACATATCTCAAGATCTCAAGATGGCCCCAGAACCCTATAAACAGACCCTAACCTCTGGTCAGCCCATAAAGACGATCAGCAGTGCCTATAGAAATGACCCACGCCAGCTAGGTGATGGAGAGCAGGCTCCAGTCCCGGTCCAGCCCGGTGGACGTCCCCACTCCTCACGGGGACGCCCCGCAGATGCCCCCCGGAACCCACAGACGCGTCCCGGGGCCTTAAGAAGGCCCCCCGCTCGGCACCAGGTTCCGCCGCCGCTGCCGGGCCCGAGGCCGCCCCGCTAAGTCCTCCAGGCCCCGCGGCGTGTGGGGAGGACCCCAGGACAACTAGCGACCCGACTCCGCCCCGCCCACCCCAATAGGCCCGAGCCCCGCGGCCCAGACTGCCGCCGCCATCTTACCCCGCCGCTCGGGCTGCGGCTCCGGCCCCGGCGCGGGGCGGGGCGGGCTGGGGGGGCTCGCGAGCAGAGGGAGGAGAGGGGCGGAGCTAAAACGCCGCCGAGCTTGCCGGGACTTCAAGTACCGAGCACGGTGCCGTGAAGGCTGGTGGGAAGACTCCGGACTCAGTTTCCCAGAAGCCAATGGGGCACACAGGCAGGGGCGCGCGCGACGGACGCCGGGAGGCGTAGTCCGCGCGTCGCCTTCGTCGCGCGGGGACAGCAAGGAAGTGAGAGGTGAAGGGGGCGGGGTTGCGGTAGCCCGCTACAAGGCCCCACAGTGCCCTGCGCGCGCGCGGAAAGAGCTGCGGAACAGGAAGTGACGTGAAACCCTGAGCAGGGTGGCTGCAAGGGAATTGTAGTTCCGAAAAGTGGACGGTAGAAAAAAAGCCGTGCTGGCTGGGAGTTGCGCCGCCCACCTGCTGGGGATTCCCAGAATATCCCGGTCTCCTAAATCCCCTCTAAATATAGAGCCGAGGAGCCCGACCCTACAACCTCCTCCTCATTCAAGATGGAAAAGTCCAAATTCCGATTTCATCTCACTCAGCAGGAGTTCGGACTCCCATTTTCTTCCTTCCTGGAACTGGGGAGTTCGACCTCTCCTTCCTCACAAACAGAAGTCAGGCCCTCATGCCCATCCTTCCTCCATCCTTCCACTCCTGGTCTCAAACTCGTACTTCACTTCACACAGACACAGGTATTTGGGTTCCCAATCCGGATTCCCTCAGATCCAGATATCTGAATACCCGGCCCCACCAACCCCTGGACCCAAGAGTCCACGCCCCCAGCTCTCTCCTTTGCGGAACCTAGTAGTAAAGACTCCCTGATCCCCTACTCCCCGGGACCCAGGAATTCAGAACTCCAGTCTCATTCTCCCCGAGAGACCCCGGAGTCTGGGCCCTCATCTTACTCCTTCAGGACTCAGAAAACCTGGCCCGAGGCCCTTCAATGATCCAACCACCCCAGTTTGGGCGAGCTGGCTCAGGGATTAGGAATGCAGTGATCTCACGGCCCCTCCCTGTCCCGTTACCCCGCTGTCCCCCTCCAGGGCCCCACCTCCCCTCCCAGTCTGTCTTCCGCTTGGCTGGGACTCCGGGAACCGGAAACCTGGGTCCCTTAGCGGGCGGAGACTCCGGCGTCCAGCCTAGACGCCCGGGTCGGAAGTTTGGCTAGGATCCCAAGACGGAGGTGGAGCTTCCCTTCAAGACCCGCTCCTTCCTTCGAGCGCGCCTATATACGGCCGCGCGCGAGTCGACGAACCCCGCCTACTAAAAACGGGGCCTAGGGGATGGTTCCCTGAAAAGCGATGCCTCCGGGATCCTCATTTGCATAGCACCTCCCCGAACGATTTTCCCGACCCGTCCGCCGAAAGCGTGAGGGATCGTATTAGCATATCCCCGCCCACAGACGGCCCGCCAGCAGAGAGCGCGTGGCGCTGCTCCGGGTGAGCTTAGCCCTCGCGTTAGCATATCCCCGCCCCATTCGGAATTCCCCTTCACAAGGAAAGCCTTTCCCCCTCCCTTATTAGCATAGCTCCTCCTTTTCCCGGGCCTTACCTCCTAAGCGTCCCGAGACTCCAGTCCTTCTCTCCGGAGCTCATGATTATGCAGTAGCCTTATTAGCGGGGCCCGCCCCTAGGCCCCGCCCGGCTCCCCCCAAGGCGGTAGCGGCGGCGGCAGCAGCGGTGGCGACATGAGCAGCGGGGCGGCGTCCGGGACGGGGCGGGGGCGGCCCCGGGGCGGGGGGCCGGGGCCCGGGGACCCCCCACCCAGCGAGACACACAAGCTGGTGGTCGTAGGCGGCGGCGGCGTGGGCAAGAGCGCGCTGACCATCCAGTTCATCCAGGTAGTGGGCCCTCACCCGGGGGGGTGCCCCCGGGACCTAGAACTGAGCCCTTTGGGAGATCCCTGAGACCCTGATTTCCCCTCGATCCATCACTGAGACCCTCCTATGAGACCTTCTAATCTTAAAAAATCCCCTCAGATGGTGACCCTGAGCCCCCCAGCTCCGGGCCCTCTCCCCTCTACACAAGGGACTTATACTCGCATCCTGAGACTCCCCCCATCCCTCCTCCCAGTACCCAAGACCCCGCTTCCCTGCTGACTTGACCTTGAGCACCTCCTGGGAGCATCCTAAATCCAAAAGTCACCCCATATAGACCCTAAGCACTCCCATAGGCCCCCACCCCTAGGTGTCACTTCCCCCTACCCTGAGCCCCATCTCCCCCAGATCCCAGGTTCCAGCTTCCCGTCTGAGCCATCCAAAGCCTAACTGGGAGATTACCCTCCTCTAGATACTAAGCTCCCCCAGAATCTAGAAATTGTGCCCAGACTTTGCCTGGGGCCCATCCAGTACCATCTGGTCCTGAGAAGAGGCACCGTCAGACCCAAGAGATTTCAAAAAGATCCTGCCCCTGGGCCATTCCAGAGAATTCTTATGATTGCACGTCCTGTTCTAGGGATCCCTCACCCCACCAGACCCAGACCTCCACCCTCCCCCAAGGAAAACCACCCACTCCTCCATGTTGAGTTTTCTTCCACTCTAACTCCTTGAGCATCTCTCAGAAACCTTGGCTAGCCCCCAGATCACCTCCTTGAAGAAACCCCCAGATTCTTGACACCCCCCAGAGAGACCCACTTCTTAGGAGTTTCTCTGACTCTGTAAATGCATTTTGGGATGTCTCAGATTCTCTAGACATGTACAAACCTCCCAAATGTATTTGCACCTTGGGGCTCTCTCCAGCTCTCACCCCAGACTTCTCCAGATGTGTTCTGTAGACACACTCATAATCCCCCCATGGCATGGTCCCTGCACCCGCCCTGCAGGCCAAGCCCTCAACAAGCACCCCTCCCCTAACAGACAGGAGGCAGCTCTCAGACCCCCAGCTACCAGATCACCCATTCTCTCCTGAAAATCTACCACTGCCCAGGAAACCTCCAGCCCATTCCCAAGGGAAACCCTCCCACCTTAAGAGAAACCTTAGAAAGGTGTCTCCTTTCTGAGGTGCTACTGCAGAGGGTCCTGGGCCTCAGACTCCTTAAGAGACCCCAGCCAGGCCCTGCATGGGAGCCCCTGCCTATATAGAAGAAGGCTCCAGCCCCTTGCACCCAGGGGCGGACCCAAAGCTGGCCAAAGGCCTGGCTGGAGGCTGGCCTGACCCAGGCAGGAAGGGAGGGGCCCAGCCTCCGGGCGGGGCAGCTTCTGGGCAGCTGGATTGGAATGGGGACCTTCCCCTGGGAGGAGACACTAGAAGCTGCCTGAGAAGGAGGGGGAGAGGATGGAGGAGGAAGAAGGAGAAAAAAAAAAAAAAAAAAAGAGGGAAGAGGAGGAGGAGGGAGAGATAGAAACAGGCAGACATTCTGGGCAATAATAGCTCCCAATAACTGAGCACCTACTAGATCCAAGCCATATGTGAAATGCTTAGCAGGGATTTCCCCCAAATCTCACAAATGCTGGATTAAGTGTAGTCTTACTTTTATTCTTATTTTCCAAATGAGGAAATTGAGGTTTGGAGAGGGGAAGTGATTTGATCAATACTGCACAGCTAGGACGTAATCACCATGTGGGAGATGTACAGAGAGAGAGGACTGGGAGAGACTTGGAAAAAGGAGACTAGGTAGGGTGGGAGGAAGGGACAGAGACCCACAGAGAGGGGAACAGGGATCCAACAAGAAGGGGCGGGGGAGGCAGAACCCAGTGATAGGGTTAAGTCCTCTCTCCTGGGGCACTGCAGGAACCGCAGTAATGATGTCTTCTCCCTGTCCCCCCAGTCCTACTTTGTGTCTGACTATGACCCAACCATCGAAGACTCCTATACGAAGATCTGCGCTGTGGATGGTGTTCCAGCCCGGCTGGACAGTGAGGGCGACGGGGAGTGGGTGGGGGGATGGTGGTGGGGCTGAGGTCTCCCGGGAGCCTCATCCCCACGGTGGCCCCTCTCCCTCTGTCTGCAGTCCTGGACACAGCAGGCCAGGAGGAGTTCGGTGCCATGCGGGAGCAGTACATGCGCGCTGGACACGGCTTCCTGCTGGTGTTTGCTATTAACGACCGGCAGAGGTGAGGGGAGTCGAGGGTGGTGGAGCAAGGCGGGCTGGGGCCCAGCAGCTGGCCAGAGCTCATGCCTCTGGCTTCATCTGCAGTTTCAACGAGGTGGGCAAGCTTTTCACACAGATCCTCCGTGTCAAGGACCGAGACGATTTCCCCATCGTGTTGGTTGGGAACAAGGCAGATCTGGAGACACAGCGCCAGGTCTGGGACACTCCCCACCGCCTCCAACCCCTGTCCCCCATCTCAACTTGGGAGGCTCCTTTGGGCATCCTCCTCTGGCTCCCCTGGTCCTGCTCCCTCTGTTGTTACACTCATCACTACATGGGTTGCCCCCAAATTGGATCTTCTGCGTTCCCAGTGTTGCACGTCAGACTTCCCAGAAAACTGTTGGATGGGACCAAGGGTACCCACACCGACCCCCAGGTCGACCTGCCCCAACTCTGCTCCATCCCCACCTCAGTGAGCCTCCCTCCAGGCCCCCCACTGCCCCTGCCCCTTCCCTGCTCATAGACCTCCCTTGGCACTCCCTCCTCCCCTAGAGAGAACTCCAACTCTTGGACTTGGCACTTGATTCCCACCAGGTCTTGTCCCTTTCTCTGCTCTCACCACTTCCTACACACAGAAACTGTGATTTCCACACCGAATTCAACTTTCCGATTAAGCCTTTGGGGGTTTCCAGGCTTCCAAGCAAAGCTCGGCCTCTGCAGGGGACATCCTGACTTCTCCGCAGGAGGAACTCTGTCACCTGATGTTCAGAAGGGCAAATGTCTACAGAGCCTTCCCAGACTGCTTACTTAATGGAGCTGAGCCCTCTCAGCACGTTCCCCATGATCTCCTTGAAACAACTTCTCTTCCCCTGACCCCCACACTATGGCACCCCCGTTAGAGCGTGTAGTGTGTCTTTCTGCCTCCCTCCCACAGTTGGGCCCCACCCTGAGTGCACACACCTGACTCCTCCTGCTGTCCCCCTCCCAGGTCCCCCGATCTGAAGCCTCTGCCTTTGGCGCCTCCCACCACGTGGCCTACTTTGAGGCCTCGGCCAAGCTGCGCCTCAATGTGGACGAAGCCTTCGAGCAGCTGGTGCGGGCTGTCCGGTGAGCAGAGCACCTTTCCTGTTGTCCCTGTCCCCAGTTCCAGCGACCCGGACTCACCAGCTTCTTCCCACAGGAAGTACCAGGAACAAGAGCTCCCGCCCAGCCCACCCAGCGCCCCCAGGAAGAAAGATGGAGGCTGTCCCTGCGTCCTTCTGTAGCCCCAGGGGTGTGAGAGGAGCGACCAGCACTCGGGACCAGCTGCCTTCACCGAGCCTGTTTCCCCATCTAGGTTTCCCAGGATACACTACACCCTCACCCGGAATTCCTGGCCTCCTCCGGGACATCGCCACTGTGTGCCTTCTGCCAATGCCTCCATTCCCCACCCAAGCCCCTTGTTGGGGTGAGGGGCTCCCGGGCATCCGGGTCACTGCTGTATATAACTCCCCTCTCCACCCCCAGGGAAATAAACTTCACTGCCAATGTCAGAAAGTGCTTTTTGGGAAGGGAAAAGGGGTGGTGGGTGAATTCATGGTGCACAAAGGTAAAAGTCTCACTCCACCTACCACCATCAGATCTAGAACCCTTTGCTTGGCTGGGAGGGGGTGGGAGGGGTGGGCAGAGAACGAGCCAAGGCAAGCCAAGTGGCTGGACCTCTGCATCGCCTTCAATGAAGGCCATTCTGCCCTTTCGTGTTTGGGTGGGGATTTTGCTGGGATGGGAATAAACAGCTCAAAAAATTTTTTTCTTTCCTGAAAAGTTCTAGAACTGCACTGTTCAGTAAGCTAGCCCGAAACTACATGTGGCTATATAAATTTACCAGGTAGTGGTGTTCCAGAAGGCTCCAGGATCTTGGAAACTGACCTCTGCTACAACCCCTGCCTGTCCCCTCCCACTGCCAATATATATTGAAAAAGACCTTTTGGCTACAGGAGGGAGCAGGGACAGGTGGGCAGAACGGTGTCCAAGCAGCTGGCTGGCAAGTTCTCATTTCCAGAAAGTCCCCAATTGGACTGACATCTGAGTCCAAACCCTTAATCCAACTTGTGGCCGGTATAGACACACTTTCCATCTGAGCCTCTTTCCTGGAAGGGCTGAAGTGTGGGTCATCTTCAGGCCTCCCCCAAAGTTGCTAACCAGCTTGTCTGGGAACCCTTGGATTCCTCCAAATTCCACCCAGGACCCCTAATTCTTCAGTCTATTTGCTAACCTGGAAGACTGGTACCACAGGGAGACCACCCCTTGCCTACCTACCAAGCGTGACAGGTGTCCCTAAACTCCAACACCGAGTCAACACTGCAGGCCAGAAACCTCACCCTCCGATCCCATGCCTTGGAACTTTGATCACCACTTGTAACTGTCACCAATCCACAATCTACTCCTCCTACCCCAACGTCTGCCATGCTTGGACTCGATCCCTTGACCCTTGGTTCCAAACAGCAACCCTCACACCCACCCCAGAACCCACTTCCTGGTTCAAGGGTAGAGGAAGGCCCCGGCAGCCCCTCTGACTTCTCAGCTGTCAAACGGGGAAGATCACAGAACTACTTCCAGGAGGCCTTTAGGAACCTATCTGGACCCAGAAGATGAACATCGTTTGGAGTATACTAAGTGCTCTGTATCAGCGACAGAGGCCCCACTTCTCCTCCTGCCCCAGAACCATGAATGTCCCTCTGTACTCCAGATCAGAACAATGATTAGCTCAGTATCCCCTTCCGGGTTTCATTATCACAGAATCCTTGGCCTGTGTTCAACCTTCCGCCCTGGGAATAAGCGTGGCTCCCACGTATTGTGTTGCACGTTCACTCCCTCTAGCCCCAGGACCTCTGCTTGCCAGGGCCCCAACCCCTGCGGGACAAGGATGGGGCTGGGGGGACAGGTTCTATCACTTTCCAGATGAGCTCTGACCTCTCCCCCTAACCCCAGCCAGAGAGGTGAAGCACTCTAGGGAATCAGGGGAGTCCTATGCCAAGGTCTCCCTCCCTGGTCAGCCCCCCATCACCGCCACCTTGGCAGAGGGCCTTAGTCTTTTTTTGCACTGTCCATCAGTGCCAAGTTCTTGCCTGGGACACCCTGCTTCTTTAAGGACGACAATGAGATTTGCAGAGGTGACAGAAGCTACTGCTCACCCCCAGAAAAAGGCACACATACAAACCCACACAACAGCTGGCAGGCCATTTCTGGGTAGCTCGCGAGCATTAGCTATCCCGAGCTCCTCAGGGAACAGTGAAGGGGCTGGTGTGGCCCTAGTTGGCATCTCCTTAAGTGTGCGCATGCCTCTCCCCATCCTGCCCTCCCCAGTGCTCCGGCAGGCCCTGCCCATGATTCAAAGCCTCTCAGGGTTCTGACATCCCTCTTTAAACATCTTTGCCACCCTCTCCTTCTGCCATCTCTTGGACCTCCAACAAACCTCTTGGGGCCTCTTGTTACAGTTTAATGGGCATCAAGTGCTTCAAACATTTGGGTTTCCTTCACCTTAACAAATGCCCATTTTATAAACAACGAAGCTGGGGATACAGGCCAGTATCCAATTCACCTGGTTAGTGCTGGAGCTGCGATTCGAGTCTGGGCAGCTGGATTCCAAAATCCAACCACAAGGTTATCCTGCCACCAAGGGGATGATAGGGCCCTGCCACCTGCCTTCTGAAAAACCCACCCACTTTTGATAGAGAGCTCTTATCCAAGGCAATGCTGATCGTGGAAATATCTGGCTCCAATCGGAGGTACTAGCCCAGAGCCTCATGCTACAGGCCATGGTTCAAGGACACCAAGATCCATCCTCACCTCTCCCAACTTCATTAATTCTAAAAAGCCCACAGTCCATCACTGACTCTCCCATTAAGACCCTTAAATATTACTGTAAAACCAGGGCTCTGGAGTCATTCACCTTGGTGATAGTCTAGACAATATCCAAGGTCACAGAACACTCGGGGCTCCTTCTCAATTTCACCAAGAAGGGAATCTATCTAGAATGCAGATGGTCTACCCTTAAATCTTACACCAGGTCAGAACTCATTGACCAGACATCATTGGTGCTGAAGCCAGAGTTCTAGAATACCAAGAGTCCCTTCTTTAAACGGTCCCAGCTCTCAAATGCCAACGACTTATTCACTGCTCCCTGCTGGGTTCCAGCTGACTTCCAAATTGTTAACTCTTACTCTAGAACGCTGCTCCTCAAACTTAAGCATTAGAATCCTCCCAGGATATTACTGAAAAGTGGGTCCTGACTCAGCCGATCTGAGAATCAGCCCCAGAGTCTACATTTCTACAAGTTCTTGCAGGGGGTGGGGGACTACTGGGGATGGGGATGGATGGACAGAACTCCCAAGGGCGGCAAATCACACTTCAAGCAGCAAGTCTCCAGAACACAGGAATCCATCCACATCTCAACTGCCAGTCTGCTGGTGACCCTGCAGTTCCAGGGTTCAAGAATACAAGAGATCCACCCTTGAGTCCACACTAGGCAGCCAAGAAAAAAGCTGGCCAACTCCTGACACCTGCCACAGCCTACACTGGTCTGAAAACGTATCGAAAAGTAACTACGCTTTTCCCTGCTCGAAGCAAAGCTGAAACTCCCTTCAAGTGGGTACTGGGTTCAAGGACCCCTTGTCCACAAGCAGTATGCAGGAGCCAATGCTGTGTTAGGACAAAAAACTCTGCTGGCTTCTCTCCTGCTCTCTCTCTGGGATCCCCTGCTCTGGGGGAAGCCAGTTGCCATGTTGTGGGGACACTCAAGGTGCCCGTGGCGAGGTCCCCACAGCACAGAAATGCAGTCTCCAGCTGGCAACCGATCCACACACCTTAAAAGGGAGCCACCTTGAGGCACCTGGGTGGCTCAGTCCGTTGAGCAGTTGAGCCTCTGCCTTCATCTAGGGTCACGATCCTGGACTCCTGGAATTGAGTCCCGCATCCGGTTCCCTGCTCTGGAGTCTGCTTCTCCCTCTGCCCCACTCCCCTCTTGTGCTCGCTCTCTCTCAAATGAATATTTAAAAAACTCAAAGTGAGGGGCGCCTCGGTGGTTAAAGCCTCTGCCTTTGGCTCAGGTCATGATCCCAGAGTCCTGGGATCGAGCCCCACATCAGGCTCTCTGCTTAGCGGGGAGCCTGCTTCCCTTCCTCTCTCTCTGCCTGCCTCTCTGCCTACTTGGGATCTCTGTCAAATAAATAAATAAAATCTTTAAAAAAATAAAAAAAACTCAAAGTGAGCCACCTTGAAAGCGGATCCTATGACCCCAGTCACTCCCCGGAGGACCGCTGTTCTGGCTGACTTGACCGGATCCTTACAGCAGACCCTGGGAGGGGACCACCCAGTGGACCTGCACATTTCTTGTTTTAGGTCACTAAATTTCGGGGTGGGGCTGTGGTGGCTGATTTTACACAGCGAGATCTAAGGCATACAACAACCCCAGCCTGGCCACTTCCGGGGGCTTCCAGAGAAGCCACATTGCAACTCCAGATCCTTTCTCTTTCCGCCACCCCTGGGCCCACCCAGACGCCGCAGGACAGAGGCACTCCAGCCGGCTGATAAAGTGTTTGCTGTTGGGTTTTCGTTTGGCTGGTTGTGTGTACACAGTGTATACAAGTTGAGTTGTACAGAAGCCCAAGAAAGAGCAAGAGACAAAGGGTGGTCGGGAGGTAGGAGCAGAGGGGTTGGGGGGAGGGGAGGGGAGAGGAGACGGATAAAAAATAGAACCACATCCAGACAACAAGGGGATGGGATGGTGGGGGAGGGGCAGACACAGACAATCGCAGTAGAAAAGGAGCAGGAGGGCCAAAGGGAGGGGACCCTTCTCCCCCCTCCACCTCCCCAGCCCTCCGCCCCAGGTATGTACAATAAATAAGATTAAAAATAATTAACAAGATGCGATTTCCCCCTCCCACCCAATGCCGAATGCCCTGGGGAGGCTATGGCCTTTAGCAAAGATCTTGGCCTATGAGGGGAGGATTGGGGGGGAGGGGGGTCCCCCAGCTCTCTGAAGCCACCCCGCTCCCCTCAACCATACATAGACTTTTCCTATACATTATGTACAAGGTGGAGGGGGCAGGGCTGTGGCCATGGAGAGAGGATTGGGGCAAGGTGGGGAGGGAAACCGTTACTAAATAGACATTTATACATATATATAAATAATTTCTCTGTACACCGGACAGTGGGAGGGTTGGGGGGGGAGTGGAGGGGGTGTGGGAGAGGGGAGGAGTCGAACTTTGAACCCTGCCCTGTGGGGGCAGCATGGACACACCCTGACCGATGACCCCCCTCTTCCCTGGCGACAGGGCCCAGGGGGTTAGCTCCTGAGGACACAGTTCTGTCCCAATTCTCCGTTCGTGGAAGAGGTGGCTCCCCCAGGCTGGGCGGGGGTCACCCACAGCGGCTGTGGGCCTGTGCTTGGGCCAGCAGGTCGCTGAAGGAGTCGAAGAGCTGTTCCAGCCACGGCTGGTTCCGCATGCACTGCTGGACCACCTCCTCCTGGCCCAGGTCCTCAGCACCGCCCTCGATGGCCAGGGTCTGCAGGGCGTTAGACAGGGAGCTGCGGCGGGCAGCCATTGGGGCCTGGAGGTCTAGCTGTTCCAGGGAAACGGGGGCTGGGAGCAAGACCCCTGGCTGGGTCTGAAGGAGGAGGGGTGGGGGCCAGGACGGTTGGGTCTCAGGGAGGATGGGCTGGGAACCTGGACTCCTGGGTCTGAGGGTGGAGGAGGGGGCTGGGGGCCTGGACTCCTGGGTCTGAGGGAGGAGGCGCTGGAGATCTAGCCTCCTGGGTTTGCGGAAAGAGGAGTCTGGGAGCCTGGACTCCTAGGTCTGAGGGAGGAGACGCTGGAGGTCTGGATTCCTGGGTCTGAGGGAGGAGGGGGCTGGGGTCCAGACCCCTGGGTCCAGAGCAGAGCCTGTGGGGCTGAACCCCAGGGCGTCGTGTACAGCGGGTGGGCTTACCTGGTCCCGGCAGCGCAGGAAAGTATGGTACTTATAGTGGTGGAGGGAGTGGTAGAGCGTGTAGTATCCCGACTTGTCCAGCTCCACCTTGAACTCCTGGACAGACGGAGCGGAGAAGCTTCACGCCACTGCCCAGGGCGGGGCAGCTCCTGTCACCAGGCGCCCGCGCCGCCCACCCACCCCCAGCCACACCTGGGCTCGGACCACGCTCCTCTTGAGTTTGCTGAGCGTCTTGCGGTTGTACGGCTCCCCCGCCGGCCGCAGCCGCACGGCCCCCTCCTCCGGGGAGCCCTCCCCACTCTGCTCCACTTGCAGTTGGGGGAACGTGTGCAGGGCGTCCTGTGGGAAGTCAAGTGGTTAGTGGGACATCCCCCGGACCCACACTCTCCAAATGCCCCACTCAATTCCACTCAGTTCTCAGCTGCCTCCATTTCTCTCAGGCTGCAGATCAGAAGACCCTCAGGAATCCTGGGTCTCTCATCTCAAAGGACAGAGGAGCTTAGGCCTATCTGGTGACCATGTACTGTGCTTTGGGGCCGAGCCCAGCTTCTCGGAGACCTCTAGTAGTCCACTCAGGGGGGTGCCTGGGTGGCTCAGTGGGTTAAAGCCTCTGCCTTCAGCTCAGGTCATGATCCCAGGGTCCTGGGATCGAGCCCCTCGTTGGCCTCTCTGCTCGGCGGGGAGCCTGCTTCCTCTCCTCTCTCTGCCTGCCTCTCTGCCTACTTGTGATCTCTGTCAAGTAAATAAATAAAATCTTAAAAAAAAAAAAAAATTCTACTCAGGATTCTCAGCCCCAGCCTCACATCCTACTCAGAATTTCGAGACACAGCCCAAAATCCAGAATCCCCAGTGCCAAGCGGACATTCCATCCCAGAATGTTAAAACCAGAGGAAGACTCCATCCCACCATTCCCAGACTTATCCTAATATTCCACCACAGAAATGTTAACCCTGGGATAACACCCTACCCAGACCTGTCAGAGCTGGACTAACTCTACATCCCAGAACTCTTGGTTACCCTGACATCCCACCCGGACTGCCAGAATCAGATTCATTATTTTTATCCCGTATCATCGGGGAGACTAACATGCCACCAAGAATTTTCTGAACCAATGGAGAATCCACCCCAGAATTCCCAGATCCAGACCGGGACCCATCCGGACATTTTAAGGCCAGACTAACACTCCATCCCAGAATTCTGTTGTGCTAACACTGTATACCCAAGTTCTCAGTCCCACACAACGCTCCCCATCAGAATTTTCAGAGTGGCCCGAATATTGTACCCCTGAATCTGAGGCCGTTCCAGAAAGGAAATCATACAGGTGACTTAACAGTGAGGCCTGAGATGCTAAGAATTCCACATGAGAAGAGAAGCCATCAGAATCCGCTTACTACTGTCTCCCAGCAAGGCCTTGGCCACCTGCTGTCCCCAAACCTTCCCTCCATAAACTCTGCTGGGCTTTCCCAGCTGCACACCCCCAACCTTTGCAAGTCTCTGGATCTCTCCCCAACAACCAAGCCCCAACCAAGCCCCCACCAAGGCCCCTCCATCTTGGTGGACAGAGACCACCTCCAGCTGGAGCCCGACCCTCAGCTTAGCGGCTGCTCCCTCCAGGGCCTGACGCTCTGCAGACCCCGTGGCTCACTCATACCCATCTCTCACGATTCCCACCGCTGGGCTCCAGACCCCTCCCACCCAGGCCCCACAGGCACCTGCAGGGCTGGGCTCAGTGACAGCCGCTTCAGGACTTTCTTCTTGTGCTCATTGAGGAGACCATCAATCTTCCGCATGGGTGGCAAGTACAGCTCGTCTGCAAGATCAGGAGGTGGCTTCAGGGGATCTGAAGCCCCATGGCGCACAGGGAGGGGGTGGGGCAGAGCGGGAGTGCCAGAACCTTCTTCCCCAGGCCTCGGCTCACCGTGCGTGTCCTCCAGGGCCTGGATCATGTCTGGGTCGAGGGCTGTGCTCACCAACATCTCCACGTAGCTGCGGTACATCTCCCGCATTGCTCGCGTCTTCAGCAGACGCCCAGGGACTGCCCGCTCTGGGGGAGAGGGGGGTGAGAATGAGATCCGAGCTCATGATTGGCCTTCATCGGAGGCCACCTGGGTAGCAATGTTCTACGTACCAGGGCCAGAGAGAAACCCCTGTTTTCAGGGAGCCCTGAGTCCCAGAGCGACACACTCTAAGGGTGGGCGTCACAGGCATGGATAGTAACCAGTTCGGCCTGGCCAGCCAGGGAAGGTCAGTTCAAGGTCAGACAGGAGCCAAATCTTGACTGATGGGGAAAAAAGCATTCCAGACCAGTGAACTTAATGTTTGACTAGTTCCGTGTGGCTTCAATAAAGTCTAAAGAAGCAGCATAATTGGTTTCCAAACCAGCGAAGCCACTCAGAGATCAGATCACAAAGGGCAAGACTGTGGGAGGAGGTTGGAAGTGAAGAGAATAGGGGCTTTTCGTAGTGGGTGCTAGGGAGCCATGGGAAAGTTGTGAGCAGGGGAGACGCAAGGGTTAAGTGTAGAAAGACCCCTCGAGGCCATGTAGGGGATGGATCAAAGGGATGAGACCAGAGACCAGAGGCCAGGATAATGGACATAAAAAAGGATGAAGACGTAGCAGGGTCGTAAGGACAAAATCCAGAGATGGAGAACAGGAGGACTGGAGGGCCAGAGCTGAGGACTTCCCAGCTGTGGAGGTGAGGGAGCAAAGGCTTGTGTGCCGGGAGATCTGGCCTGCTGACTGAGTAGCCAGTGGGGCTGAGATAGAGAAATTGGGACAAGAACTCAGTGGGATCCGGAGAGAGGAGGTTTGGGGGAGGCCTGGAGGGGGGCCAGTGGGAAGAAACTAGCAAGGCTCACTGGGAAGCTGAGCCTGCCAAGTGAGAGGTGAAGCAACAAGGCCAAGGTCAGGAGTGAGGGACACTTACATGAAACCCAAGAAGGAACATCGGGGAAAAAAGAGAAGCAGATGGCCCTGAATGGCCCTAAAATGTCCCTTAGGAAGAGGCGTGAGAAATGTCCATTTGACTCATCCACGCGGAGGGTCCTTGGTGACAGTCATTTCAGGAGCCAGAGTGAAACCCTGGCAGTGGCTGTCAAACTCCACCAGGCCTTAGCCCAAACCCTCCTATGGCTCTTGTGTCACTCCGGGTAAAGTCCTTCCAATGGGAGCACCAGGCTCCATGACTACTGTCCCTCCAAGATCTGGTCCTGTTCCTTCTCTGCCCTCACTTCTCACCCTCTCCTCTTACTCACTCGCTCCAGCCACTGGCCTCCTTCCTGATCCCCAGACACGCCCAGCCTGGGATGTTCGCTCTCCCAGTCACCCAACCCCAGCCCTGCTGCACTCGGATCTCTGCTCCAGTGTCATTTCCAGAAGCCTTCCCCAACTCCCTCATCCCCCTGAAAACAGCCCCCGCTATACCACCTGGATCTTCTGGACCAGAAATGCTTTTCTGAACTGCCTTTAAGCCTGGCCAGTCTTACCCTGACCATTTTTCTCATTGTTTTGTGCTCTGTTACATAACGTGTTTATCTGATGGCCTCCCCCAGCTAAGACTGCAAACTCCCATGAGGATACATGTTTTTGCTTATTCTGTTCACTGCTGGAACCTCCTCCATGGCATGAAGTAGGTACTCGATAAAGATGTGTAGAACAGGGCTCGGGAAGCCAAATGGGAGCGGACTAGAGGAGGTGAGAGAAGACAGTCACTGCAACGTCCTTCTAGAACATCTATGATGAGTTTAAGGAAGGAAAGAGTGTCAGTCTGGGACACACGGAGGATCCCTGCTCTCAGACAAGCAAGGAGGTTAGTTCTGCGGGCTTCTGGGCTAAGTGAAGCATGAGTCACACTCACTTGCTCCTGGTCCAATGGGCTGAGGCGAGACAGACCCAGACCCAGACCCATAGTGACCCTTGGCAGGGGAGCTGCTCCCATAAGAGGGTGGAGTTCAGCTCCTCCCCTTTCCAGCGCTCAGGAAACTCAGAGCTGTCCATGCATCTCCATACTGGGATTACTCACAACCGCTAAGGAGTAGAAACAACCCAGAAGTCCATCAACTAGTGCCTGGCGATACAGGGTGGTCTATCCATCCACACAGTGGGATCGTACTCAGTCACAAAAGGAATAAGGTCCTGACACACCTACCATGCGGATGAACCCCAAATATTAACACCAATTGAAAGATGCCAATCAAAAAACCTACACGTTATAGGATTTCCTTATGCATAATGTCCAGAAAGGGAGTGATAACCCATCGATACAGGGGTTCTTTGTGGGGTACTGAAAGTGTTCTAAAATTGACTGCCAAGATGGATGCCTAGGACTGTGCTAAAACCCACCGCATTGGGGCCCCTGGGTGGGTTGAGCCTCTGCCTTCAGCTCGGGTCGTGACCTCAGGGTCCTAGGATCAAGCCCCACATCATCTCATCAGGCTCTCTGCTCAGTAGGGAACCTGCTCCCCCCGCCCCCACCTGCTTCTCTGCCTACTTGTGATCTCTCTCTGTGTCAAATAAACAAATAAAATCTTAAAAAAAAAAAAAAAAAAACCACCACATTTTATGTTTTTAAGTAGGCAAACTATATGATGTGTCAATTCAACTTAAATTTGTAAATCGCTGAAGAAATAGGAAAGGGAAATTGAAGGCCAGAGAAAGACAGATCTGCAAATCTGGGCCTTTGCTAAATGCTCCCCCTTGCGGCACCCTCACGACATCCCCTTTAACTGCTTCCACCTGGCATGATCTGGCATCGCCATGCCCAATTAAAAGACTACATTTCCCAGACTCCCTTGCAGCTAGGTATGGCCATATGACCCGGATCTGCCCAATGGGACATGAGAGACAGCATATGTGCCATGCCCAGATCTGGCAACTTAAAAGAAAGGTCCCCCACCGCCCCCACCATCCCCCCCACCCCATTCCCTGACCCCTGACTCACTTCCCACTGATAGGCCTACAGCTTTGGGGCTGCTGGAGTGCCTCTGATCACGTGCTTGAGGACAGGAGGCAGGCGGGAGGCAGAGCAACAAGAGGAAAAGAAAGACCCTGGACAACTTAAGAGCCTCTTATTTTCCAAGAAACCAACACCTAAGTCGGGCTTTGACGGAAAGAGACCTCACTCATTTGACTGCCCGCACGCTTTAGTCTGTTACAACAGCTACTCTTGGAGCACCTGGGTGGCTTAGTCGGTTGGGCAAGGTTTGGCTGGGGTGGTGATCTCAGGGCATGAGATCAAAGCCCCAGCTCAGCGGGGAGCCTGCTTCTCTCTCTCTCCCTCTGCCCCTTCCCCTGCTCGTGCTCTCTCCCCCCTCAAATAAACAAACAAAATCTAAAAAAAATAAAAATTAAAAGGTTTAAAAATTACAGTATTTACTTTGTAGCCCTGCTATGATCATTGCACAAATTAATCCGTGTACAGAATTTAGAAAAGACACCCATTCCAGTTAGGCGTCATGTAACTGACAAATACCGCTATTATTTTAATTTACAAATTCTTGCTGCTGGAACCCTGTGGCCCGAACTCATCCACACCTCCTCCAGAGGCTGTGGATTCACTTCCTCAGGCCTCCCCACCCGCCTCGTGGCTCCCGAGGGCCTCACCGTCCTCGCTGGGTGCTCCCGGGGATGACTCCGAGTCCGAGGAGCTGCCTGGCGGACCCCCGCCCGCAGAGGCATTGCCCGCCGCCTCCTTCAGCCACTTCTTCCTCTTCTTGGGGGGCGGCTCGGCCTTCACCTTGGTGGGCCGGGCCTTGGGCAGCCGGGAGGTGGCGGGCTGTCCCGCAGTGAGGCTCCGCTCAGGCCGAGTCTGCCGTCCGCCTGCGCTCCGCTCTCCCCGGGCCGGCCGCTCCCCGCGTGTCACCCGCTCCTTCTCCTTTTCCTTCTCGAGGGGCCGTGGCGGGGAGGGCTTCTCAGGAGCAGGGGGCTCGGGCATGGGTGTCTCAGGCGTCTGCTCCGGGGGCTTCTCACATACTGTCTTATCAGCGGTCTCAGGCTTAGGAGGTGGTGCCGGGGCCTTGGGAGGCGGTGCCGAGCTGCCCCCAGCAGACGCGGGGCCCTTGGCCTGCCCTGAGCGTCTGGAAGGGAACACGGGAGGGAATGGTTGTAGTCCGCAGACCCTAAGAGACCCCAATGCTTCTCTTGAGATCCCCATCACAGTGAGCACAGAACCAGCTTCTCCTCCTGCCTCTGTCTGCCCCCCAACCCCAGACCTGGTTGCCTTTCTCTCTCTGGGCCTGTGTCCACTCTCCCTGTCTCTACCTCTTCTTGAACGTTCCATCCCCATGCCCATCGCCACCGCCCACCAGGGTACCTGACGGGCACTGGGGGCCGGTGCCAGGGTTTTCGGGCACAGACCCTCACATAATCCTTCTTGTTGACATTTTCCAGGAACTTGACATAAAGGCGCTGATACCGGTTTTTTGCGTCCCCAAAATATCCCAAATACTATGGAGGGAAAGAGGCACGTGAGGAAATCCTTCATCCATAGCAGCCAGACAGCCTGGCAACCCAATCCCTGAGACTTCCACCCCTTCCGCCCCACCATAACAGCCCTTCAGCCTCCTGGAGGTGGGGCCTCCCTTTGGGCCACCCCCTAGAGAAGTGGTGAATCCCAGACATGCATGACAGTGGGGCTGCCCCCCCCACCTCCCGGGCCTCTCCGAGTCCTCACTGCCCCCTCCAGGCTTACATTACTGGTGGCACAAAACTGCCGCTGCCCGTCCTTGATCTCTGGAGTGAATTTCTGCAGCAGGGCCTTCTGCACTCGCCAGATGGGGGGGGGCTCCCGCCCCGTCTGCAACGCCAGCTGAGGAGGGGTGCCAAGAGGCCAGCTAGGTCAGCCCTCCCTGCCCCCAATTCCTGGGCCCTACATTCTCCCTCGATAACCCCTTCGAGAAAAGGCACCATCGTCAACAGGTATCGCCACACACTGGCCAGCACCTGTCTTGGCCCTAGGATGGTCTCAGCCCTGGGGAGGCAGCTCGAGGCTGACCACGTCCTCCCCCACACCCCACACTGCTGCTTACCCTCAAACAAGGTGCTCCTTCTTGTGCTACAAAGTTTTAACTGTTACAACGTTACAGAAAGATGGCTTTTATAAAGGGACTTAAAGTAATGTCAATGCCTGTGCACCCAGCCACCATCTTCCAGACGCCATGCTGGCCCTGGGGTACAGTGGGGAATGAGACTGACTGCGTCTTTGACCGAGATCTTCTTCACAAAGACAACAAGACAGACAAGCAAATAAAACAGGGTAAGGTTGCGGCTTGTGCCAAGAAGAGACAGGTGACAGGTGACAGGTGACCTGCGGCCACTTAATTCATCCCCCTCTCCACGACAGGGCAAGACACAGTGATATGAGGCTCCCCCATCTCCACTCCACCTACACTCAGATGAATTCCCCACCCCGAAACTTTTGTGACCCCCCAGCTGGGTGCTGGAAACTGAAGGCTATGGGTCAGACCCAGCGTGTATAATCTGGGGAGAGTAAGTGGCATAGCAGGAGAGCCAGACATGGCACCAAAAAATGACAGCACAATAAGCACATGAATGGCAGATGCCCCTGCCCCTCCAGACACTGTGGAAGCCTAAAGGAAGGACCTCAAATGCAATCTGAATCCAATAATGCTTCCTGGAAAAGGTGACACCTAAGTGAGTCCTGGAAGGACAATGTCTTCTGTGAGCAGGCTGAGCAATGACACGGGACAGTGTGGAAAAGTGTGGGACGGGACGCCTCATAGCTCAGTTTGCTGAGTGACTGACTCTTGGTTTCAGCTCAGGTCATGATCTCAGGGTTGTGGGATCCAGCCCTGCATGGGGAATCCACACTTAGTGCAGGTCTGCTTCTCCTTTTCCCTCTGCTCCTCCCCCTGCTCACTTTCTCTCTCTCTCTCTCATAAATAAATACAACCTTAAAAAAAAAAAAAGATGCAGTGGGAAACACGCACTGGGTATTGTGATAGCCCACAGATGAACGGAAGTTAGTCCCTGTATTCAAAGAAATCACACTCAAGTGATAACAGGATTCAGATGATAATATCAATTGATTGGTCATGGCTCAGAACCAGCTCCAGCATAAGTGCTGCAATGAATTGATGATGTCTGCCCCGGGCAGGAGCTGTAACACTGGGGTCTGTTTGTCAGCTATCCACTGCCCACTCCTAGTTCGGGTCAGTGGTTTTCACATCCATTTTTGTGTGTGTGTCCACGATTTTGTGTGCCCCTCAGATCAACTTGGGTAGTGCCAAGAAGAGATGACAATAACCTGATGAGAATGAGGTCTAAAAGGGCTCTTGGGGGCGCCTGGGTGGCTCAGTCGTTAAGCATCTGCCTTCAGCTTAGGTCATGATTCCAGGCTCCTGGGATCGAGCCCCACATCAGGCTCCCTGCTCGGCGGGAAGCCTGCTTCTCCCTCTCTCACTCCCCCTGTTTGTGTTCCCTCTCTCGCTGTGTCTCTCTGTGTCAAATAAAATCTTAAAGAAAAAAATACACCAAAACTTCTCAAATAAATAAACAGGTAGATAGATAGAAGGGTTCTTGGCTTAAGTCACAAGAGGCAGGATGAGACAGGAATGCAGATGCCCTGGTCCCAAGTCCTTTTCTCCAGCTACCCTATGGTTCACAGTCCTCCCTCCTGGTCACCTTGGAGAGTCAGGTCAGAGGCCCAAGGGTTGGGCCACATGCTGCTGTGCTCCAAAACCTTCTAGGACCCCTAGTGCAGGCTCCACAGTCTGGCACAGTGAGGCTTTGCCTCAGTTCTCTTTCTCTTCTCTTGCCCCTGCCCCACAGGCCATCCGATCCCTCCAAATTCAGCAGATGAACCCCAGATTGTTGGATTCTCCAGGTTTTTGCATATGCAGTGCTCTCCGACCCCCACAAACGGGTGCCTTTTGCCTCTCAGTGTTAACATCATTGTCCCCATTCTAGTTCTCAGAAGCCGGCGAGAAAGCCATCAGAGCATCCCTCCCAGCCAGGGAAGACCACCCCGTCTCTTCCCCCTCCCCAATTGGCCTCCTCAAAGGCACTGATTCTCTACCTGGACTCAGGCCCCTTGGCTCACCACACCCCAACTGAGCTTGGTGGCTTTCTCAGAACCACTATTCCTCTCTGTGGTCATCACACTCAACCCCTGGCATCAGCCTTGCCTGATCTCCAAGCAGAGCCAGGCCCTCCTTCCCACCTCTCCTGGCGTCAATCCTATCACTGACCACACCCACTTCTCCTGCCCCCACCCCCACAGAAGCCACAGCTGATTGGAAGAGACCAGACCAGGCAGCCAATCAACAGGCAAATCACTAATCCTATCTTGGTCCCAAATGCTGGGCTGGACCAATCAGATTCTCTTCTGGGAATGTGAACTCTTAAGAAGCAAAGACAAGGACAGTAAGCAGCAGGACCGGAATGAGCCAGAAGTACCTAACAGGATGATAGTAAGAAAGCTTTGGGGCGCCTTGGTGGCTCAGTCATTAAGCATCTGACTCTTCATCTCAGCTTATGATCTCAGGGTTGTGAGTTCAAGCCTCACAGTGGGCTCCATGCCAGGTGTGGAGCCTACTTAAAAGAAAAGAGAGAGAGAGAAAGGAAGGAAGGAAGAAAGAAAAGCTTCATGCTCCATGAACAAGGGAATCGGTGTCACAGGACTGAGGTGGCAGACAGACTACCATCAGGCCTATACACCTCCCCAGCCACCACCCTGCTAGCCAGGGGCCCTAGCAGCTGCTGGAAAACCCAAAAGTGGACTTCCCAGCAGGTGCCCATTGATCTCACTCTGGCATGACCTTCCCAGGTTCAGCGTTCAGCACTCACAACGCAGCCACTCAACCCCTTGAACGCCGTGTTTTTGCTCACGACACAACCTTTGCACCCTGCTCCCTCCATCAGGACCACCTGCCCCCTACTTTTCTCCATCCAACAAACTCTTACAAGCTCAGCGTTTACACCCTCTTAAATCTTGAACAAGAACTGGAAGTTAATGTTATCAGTCCCACTTTATAGCTGGGGAAGCTGAAGCAGAGATGAGGGCTAGCCTTGTGCTAATTTGGCTGCCCCAAATATGTTCCATGAGTAAAAAATATACCCAAGATTTCAAAGGATTGATATGAAAAAAATGTAAAACATCTCGTTAGCTTTTTCTGCGTTGATTACATGCTAAAATGATTGTTCTAAATAAGCTGTGTTAGAGATAATACACTCCTGTGGCTAATCTCGCCGATTTTTAAACTTTTTTTAAATTCTTTTTCTTTTAGGAAGGCTCCACGCCCAAAGTGGGGTTTGAACACAGGACCCTGAGATCAAGAGTCACATGCTCTACCGACTGAGCCAGCCATGCATCCCTCCCTTTTTTTAAAGCAGGATACAAGAAAATTTAAAATGACGTATTCACGGGCGCTTGGGCGACTTGGTCAGTTGGGCGTCTGCCTTCAGCTCAGGTCATGATCTTAGAGTCAGTCCCAGGATCGAGCCCTGAGTTGGGGTCCCTGCTCAGTGGGGCACCTCCTTCTCCCTCTGCTCCTTACCGTGCTTGCGCTCTCTTTCAAATAAATAAAGAAAATCTTTTAAAAAAGAAATAAAAATAAGGGGCGCCTGGGTGGCTCAGTGGGTTAGGCCCCTGCCTTTGGCTCAGGTCATGATCCCAGGGTCCTGGGATCGAGCCCCGAATTGGGCTCTCTGCTCAGCAGGGAGCCTGCTTCCCCCTCTCTCTCCATCTGCCTCTCTGCCTACTTGTGATCTCTCTTTCTGTGTCAAATAAGTAAAATCTTATTAAAAAAATAAAAGACATAAAAAATAAAAATAAAATGATGTATACAGCCCATGACATTTCTAGTAGACTACCAGGTTCTGGAAAAAACTACGGCCCCTTGTTCATTTTCAGAGATCTTTAAAATAAGAATGCTTCCTAATTTTTAAAAGATCGGGGCGCCTGGGTGGCTGAGTTGGTTAAGGAACTGCCTTCAGCTCAGGTTATGATCCTGGAGTCCTGGGATCAAGCCCCACATCAGGCTCCCAGCTCAGCAGGGAGTCTGCTTCTCCAGCTGACCTCTCTCCTCTCATTCTCTCTCTCTCTCTCTCTCTCAAATAAATAAATAAATAATCTTTAAAAAAAAATAAAGGATCATAAAAACAGAACAAGAAGACATAGCAGTGGGGCGCCTGGGTGGCTCGGTGGGTTAAGCCACTGCCTTCGGCTCGGGTCATGATCTCAGGGTCCTGGGATCGAGTCCTGCATCAGGCTCTCTGCTCAGCAGGGAGCCTGCTTCCCTCCCTCTCTCTGCCTGCCTCTCCATCTACTTGTGATTTCTCTCCGTCAATAAATAAATAAAATCTTAAAAAAAAAAAAAAAAAAAAAAAAGAAGACATAGCAGAGACCCTGCACCCTGCAAAACCTAAAATATTTACTAGCTGGCCCTTTATAGAAAAAATGTGCCCAGCTTTGCAGAGGGAACTAAGCAAAGGGACACCTACTGGGTGCCACCCAGGGTTCCATGGAGCTTTAAGGCCTGGATTCTCCAGTTACCTGAAGGAGGTACTAACGAGATCACCTCTATCACCAAATCCAGTCAGGGAGGGTCGACACCAGCCTAGCCCAAAAGTGGCAGAGAATGAACCAGTCAGGTTAAGGCCAAAGCTGGGCTCTCAGCAACGATGCCGCCAGCCTGCCCTGACTCCAAGCACACCAACGGGTCTCCAATGTCTGCAGAAGTGATTCAGTCCTGGGGCTGTGTGTCCCCCCATTGTAAAGCACACTCATGTTGTATTTTAAGCATCTGAGTCCTTGCCCGGCCTCATGCCAGCTGGGAGGTGGTGTCAGATGGCTGTGGCTCCAATCCCAGCTCGGCACCCGCCAGCTGACTGAGTCCCTCTCCAAATGTGAATTTCCTCATCTGTAAAAGCCCTGCTCTTTCGGCCCAGTGCTGGACTCCCTGTCACATGTGCCACTGCCATTGTCAATGTTGGCCAGAATGTACACAGAGAAAGGTTGAGTCTGGTGCTGAGAGCCCAGGCTCCTGGGGCCAACAGAACCAGTGTGGATCCCGGGCCATGAATGTCTAGGAAGGCTACTGTGGCACTCTGCGCCTCAGTTTCCTTCCCTATAAAATGGGAAGAGTAATCCCTATCATGGGAGGTGATTATAAAGATAAAACTTGAGGGTGCCTTGGGGTTAGGCATCTGCCTTCTGCCCAGGTGATGATCCCAGAGTCTTGGGATCGAGCCCCACATCAGGCTCCCTCCTCAGTGGGAAGTCTGCTTCTCCCTCTCCCTCTGCCCCTCCCCCTGCTCATGCTTGCGCCCTCTCTCCCAAATAAATAAATAAAATCTTAAAAAATAATAATAAGTAAATAAAGAGAAAACCCAGAGACAGCAGTGAACATCGCACAACAATGTGAATACACTTTATGGCACTGAATGGTACCACTTAAACAATGGTTAGAATGATAAATTTCATGATATGTAAAGGTTACCACAATTACAGTAAAAAAAAGGAGGGGTACCTGGCTGGCTCAGTCCTTATGGCACATGACTCTTTTTTTTTTTTTTAAAGATTTTACTTATTTACTTGACAGACCATAAGTAGGCAGAGAGGCAGGCAGAGAGAGAGGGAAGCAGGCTCCCCACCAAGCGGAGAACCCAGGCTCAGGGCACGTGACTCTTGACTAAGGGTCATGAGTTCTAGCCCCACTTTGGGCATTAAGCTCGGTTTTTAAAAAAATTTTAACTAAGTTGAGGCGCCTGGGTGGCTCATTAGGTTAACCCTCTGCCTTCGGCTCGGGTCATGATCTCAGGGTCCTGGGATCGAGCCCCACATTGGGCTTTCTGCACAGCAGGGAGCCTGCCTCTCTGCCTACTTGTGATCTCTCTCTGTCTCGAATGAATAAATAAAATCTTTAAAAAAATTTTTTTTTAACTAAGTTAAAAATATGAAGAACAAGAGGCACCTGGGTGGCTCAGTGGGTTAAGCCTCTGCCTTCAGCTCAGGTCACGGTCCTGAAGTCCTAGGATCAAGCCCAGCCTCAGGCACCCTGCTCAGTGGGGAGCCTGCCTCTCCCTCTCCCTCTGCTTGTGCACTCTGTCAAATAAGTACATAAAATGTCTTAAAAGAAAAATTAAGAACAAAATTCCTAGTTCTGACTGTGATCTGTCTCAAACCCTGTCCTAAGGAGTTGGCAACTGTCCCTCTCACTGCTGTTCATTCAGTATCTTCCTTGCTTATCCCAGCCGAAGATCAAATCAGCTTCAGAAGTCATGAAGTTAATGTGAAGCAATGTGGGGCGCCTGGGTGGCTCAGCTGGTTGAGCGTCTGACTCTTGGTTTTGTCTCAGGTCAAGACAATCTCAGGGTGGAAAGCATGAGGACAGCATAGGGTTCTACGCTCAGAACAGAGTCTGCTTGAGATTCTCTTTTTCTGTCTACCTCTCCCTCTGTGCCCTCTCTCTCCTTCTGTCTCTAAAACAAATAAATAGGGGTGCCTGGGTGGCTCAGTGGGTTAAACCTCTGCCTTCAGCTTGGGTCATGATCTCAGGGTCCTGGGATCAAGTCCCACATCAGGCTCTCTGCTCAGTGGGGAGACCTGCTTCCCCCTCTCTCTCTGCCTGCCTCTCTGCCTACTTGTGATCTCTGTCAAATAAATAAATACAGGGGCGCCTGGGTGGCTCAGTGGGTTAAGCCGCTGCCTTCAGCTCAGATCATGATCTCAGGGTCCTGGGATCGAGTCCCGCATCGGGCTCTCTGCTCGGCAGGGAGCCTGCTTCCTCCTCTCTCTCTCTGCCTGCCTCTCCATCTACTTGTGATCTCTCTCTGTCAAATAAATAAATAAAATCTTTAAAAAATAAATAAATAAATACAAATCTTAAAAAAAAAAACTAATAAATACATTGTTTCCCCCCAAAATGAAATAATGTACACAAGACATAACGGCATTGAGAAGGACTGGGAGAGATAAAAAAAGGAAGGAGCAGGGAATTCTGGAATTGCTGGCTGGTTTGCGAACGTGACCAATCACTCTGACATTTGGCTTTGTAATTCCCTAATATACCTTTCATCAATGTTCTTTTGGGTGAAGCAACCACCATGCTAAAAAAAAAAAAAAAAGAAAGAAAGACAAGGTACGGAAGACAGAACATGACATCTGGAATTGGTGGGATAAGGCAGGGGACAGAATGTGCCAGAACAGAGAGAGAGAAGGACTAGCCAGGAGGGGACGATGCTGGAAGCTGAGGGATGGGTACATACAGTCCCGTTACTCTAGTGGCTCTACTTCTTCTACAATTAGATGGTGTAAAAATCATACAGCAGAAGACATATTAAGTTCACCTCATAGAACATAGGAAGCAGCAAAGCATAACAACTGTTAACCTGATAATGAATTCGTCCCACAATACCTCCATCTTAAGAAGCTACACCAGAGAGTAAATTAAACTTGATAATGTACCTTAAGGGCCAAACATATTCCTGGCCCCCGTTGTCAATACTCAGTCTGTGACACTAACGGGAAGAAAGCCCGTCGTCTCTCGGGTTACCATCAAGGTGATGATGGCTTGCTGACCCACCAAGGACTTGTTCAGCCTCATGTCCCAAGAGAAGCCTTACATGAGCATCTCATGTCACCCACCCTAGTCAAGCACCTATGCTATGAATCCTCTGATCCAAAATCTCCCTGTCCAATGAACCAAGTATAGCAGTGGTCAGCAAACTTTTTCCATAACGGAGCAGATAAGAAAGATTTTTGGTGTGGTGGGTCAACTAAGCTCTGCCTCAGCTATCTCAATTTGCCATTGTATGGGGAAAGCAGCCCTAGGGGATTTTAAATGCATGGGCATAGGTTGTATGCCAATAAAACTTTATTCATAACAACAGGCAGGGACCTGGATTTGGCTCCTGGAGTCCACAGTTGGCCAAGCCCTGAAGTAGAGTCAATGGAAGCAGGAAATGGGCCAATCTGCAAAGAGTGTCTTAAGATGTGGCCTCACAGTCCCAAATCATTGGCTATGTGTGTGTGTATTCACAGGAACATTTTGTTACTGCCTCACGTTTCCACCATTATGCTATACGTTGCAAAGCAGCCTGGCTCTCTTGGCTTTTACAATTAAATTAGAACCTTCACTGAGACCAGCACCTGTCTGCATTCTTCCTTATTGGTACCCCAGCGCCCAGAATGTCTGCAATAAACATTAACAATTACTTTTTCCCATTTCCAAGACCTCTCCTCCCCAATCTCAAAGCCCCACGCAGCGGCTGCAAGCTCCAGACCCCATCAGCCTGGGAATTCAGGACGGCCCCCGCTGAGCCTGTCATCTAGCAGGCGCTCCGTCACCGCTCTGGGGCCAAATCCCACGGGCCTAGCTTTCAGATGCACTCACCTTGAGAGACGGGATGTCCTCGGCGCGGATGACGAACTCGTCGCGCTCCCGGAAGATGCCCTCCCCGCCGCTCTCGCCAGCCTCCTCGTCAGTCTCCCCACACACTGCCGCCGTCTCCTGCTTCTTGGCTAAGTGCAGGGGCCGTGCATCGGGAGGCTCGGGCTCCTCGGGGGACGGGGCAGCGGGCTCCTCCGGCGCGACGGCCGGCGGGGGCGGCGGTGGGGCGGGCGGCGATGGCAGGGGCGGCGGGGGCGGCGAGCTGGGTACTGGGGCCACCAGAGGGGGCGGCGAGGGCAGGGCTGGCGGCGGGGGTGGTGGGGGCGGCGGAGGCGGCTGCGGCGTCGGGGCAGGAGGCGGCGAGGGCGGGGGCTTCTCCTCCAGCAGCGGGGGCTCTGTGGGCGAAAGGGGCATCAGGGCAAACCCCCGGGCGCGGGGAGACCCCCTCCACCTCCAGTGCATGCGCGGGTCCCTCAGGTCTGCAGTCAGTGTCAGTCAATGTCAATCAGTGCCTGCTGTCAGCTCTTTCAGGCTCCTCTCTTCCCCAGGGTCCCAGCAACCCTCTTCCTGCTGTGTGCTCCCATACCCCTTCTGATCAACCCAAGTTCTTCACCTAACACCCGAACACCCATCGCTGCTCCAAATCCCACTCATCTCCACTTCTTACTCTTCTGCTGTTGCCCTTTGTCCAGTCAAAGCCTGTATCTGTCTCTCCCTTTCTTTGAAGACTTTGCTTTTAAATCTGTACACCCGGGCGCCTGGGTGGCTCAGTGGGTTAAGCCGCTGCCTTCGGCTCAGGTCATGATCTCAGGGTCCTGGGATCGAGTCCCGCATCGGGCTCTCTGCTCAGCAGGGAGCCTGCTTCCTCCTCTCTCTCTCTGCCTGCCTCTCTGCCTACTTGTAATCTCTCTCTGTCAAATAAATAAATAAATCTTTAAAAAATAAATAAATAAATAAATAAATAAATCTGTACACCCAACATGGACTCGAACGAAAGACCCCAAGATCAAGAACAGCATGCTTCACTGACTGAGCCAGCAGGGCACCAAGGCCCTCCCCTCCCCGACTTTTCATACCCACTTCTGCCCCCAGATAGCCAGAGAAAGCCCAGGTTCCCTTCTTTCTCCAACTTCCTACTAAGCCTTCCCACCTGGAAATGAACATCTGTCCCTCCCCATCTTTTCCTGGCTTCCACATACTCCCCCACTTCTGTCCCTTTGGGTAGTTAATACCATTACCCCATGTCCCTCCATCAAAATCAGTCATCCTTTGTCGGACCACCAACCCTTCCTCATCCCTCAACTGTCTCCTACCCCAGTCTATCTACCCCTTGTCTCCCCTAGTCCCTACAAACTCCTTGCCCTGCCCTGACACAGCTCCTAGTTCCTGAATGCCATTCACCATCTGCAGCACCTCTCCTCTTGTCCCTGAATGTCCCTCTCTATGCCAACAGCTCCTCAACTCCCCCAAAGCTTTTCCACTCTGCAGAAGTCCCTCCCTGAGGACCCCTTCCCAGCTCCCACGCTAATTCAGAGTCCCTGAATTTTCACCCTGTTGCCTCTTTTAGTCCTGAAACACCTCTTAGTTGCCTCAAAGCCCTTGCTGGCTCTCACCTCCCATTTTTTTACCTTCCCTCCCAATTCTCCAATCATTCCTTCTGTGCCTCTACCTCCCCGTGTCTGCTCAGGAGTCTTGTCCTTCCTCCATCCAAAATTTTCCTTGCCCTTTCCTTGAACTGCTCTCTACTAGGGATCATTACTGCCCATTATAGCCCTGACTCCCCATGGGTTTTTCTAATGTCACCCTCTGACGCCTTAAAATCCCTAAAACTGCTTCTTCTCCGTCACTGTGTCCTTAGCCAAAAGCCTTCCTGACCCTTCCAAGGTTCTCACCCCCCAGGGCTCACTTCCATTTCAGCAAATTCTGACACTGCTCAGAAGGCCCCGGTAGTTATCTACACTTCGGCCTCCCATCATCTTGTTCCCTTGCTCCCCGTTTCCCACCTTCCTACAACCCCGGAGAAGTCCCCTCATGCCTCTGAGCCCTCAAGCCTCCTCACTGTCCTAAACATCCTTCTCCGAATCAATGCCTCCATTTCCCCCCATCCAAAGCACCTTAAAATTTGTCCAAAGCCTCTCTCAGGATAGACCACCATCCAGACCTTGCACACACCCCCAGCCTTTTCCTCTCACCGCCCCTCAAGACCCAATTAATCAACGTTCCAGTCTCCCCCTACCACTCCCACAGACATTCTTCTGTCTTTTACCATGCGTCTCTAAATCCTAGCTCCTTCTCAGGCCCCATATCCCCTGGCTGTCTTCAGAACCTCTCAGTACCCTTACACCTCCCTGTCCCCATCACTTAAAACCTGCTGTCTCCCAGCATTCTCCAATGCCCACCTTGGGGCACCTAAAGCCCACTTAGCATCATGGACAGGTCAGAAAATTAGTCCTTTCTTGCACCAACTGTATGCCCTCAATTTGTGAACTCGCAAATCTACTTCATCTACAGCGTAACTGATGCCTCTTACACAGTGCGCGACCTGCACAACCCACCCCCAAACCATCTTCCCAGAGCTCACCGGGTGTGCCATTGCTGCTGGCACTAGGGAGCCCCGGGAGTGGGGGAGGCCCTGGCACCGCAGCCTCAGCTGCCAAGGAGGGCACATCTGGGGTGGAAGTGTCCTTAGGCCCAGCGAGGGGTGGGTCATCGAGCGCAGAGATGGCCGAGGAGATGCTCTCCTGCAGGTCCCGGTTCTTGGCCACCGAGTCTTCTTCATCAGAGGAGAAGGAGGGCAGCGTCTCCAGGTTCCGCTTCAGCTCCTCATCTAGCCGCTTACAGGGTGAAGGGCAGCCCAGCCCCAGCCCCTCGCTCTCGGCCGCCTCCAGCGCGCCCCCCAGCCCGAAGGCGCCGGAGGGCGGGGGGTGTGGCACAGTGGGGGCGGTAGGAGGCTGAGGCTGCAGGCCACGGGTGGGCACGGAGGGCGGCACGCTCTTGGGGGGGCTGAGCGGGGGTGTCAGGCCGGCCTGGTAGAGTGGCGGATGACGCTTGCCGGACTTGAGGAAGTCCAGGAAGGAGGCCATGAATCCGGACTTCATCTCTGGCTGCTTCTCCTCCACCTCCTTGATCTTGGCCTCAATCTTCTCCCGGGTCAGGCTGGAATCCAGGCTGTTGTGGTCAGCGCCGGATATAGCGTCGCCTGAGGAGGCTCCCAGACCCTCGCCGGCCTTGGGCACAGACAGCTTGATCTAGGTATCAGGGCAGTGGGGAGTCAGGGTCCACAAGTCTGGGGCCCCAAGTCCCCTCCCTGCTCAGAGGCTGAGGTGCAGGCTCCCAACACTTCCTTAAGGCCTAGATCACTTTCCCACTTTCAGCCCGTAAAACCCTATAATCAAAGCCCCCAGACCCCTTCTCTCAGGTTCCAGAATGACAGGACTGGCATTCCTCCCTCAGCATTCACTGACCCCTCTTAGCCTCCACCCCAGGAATCCAGTCTCGAGACCCTCCTCCCACGAGACCCAGGAATCCAGAAACCCCCTATCATGGCTCCTTCAAGACCCAGAACCTAAGAACCCAAGCTTCAATCCCCTATGTTTCCCTTTAGACCCTGAAGTCTCAATTCTCAGATTTCTCTGATGGTGGAAGCCTAGAATCCAAACCCTCAGATTCATTGCCTCCGAGGCTCAGGAATATAAACCCCAGCCCCCACCACACCCAACTGCAGTCCCAAGCCTTTGCCTTCTCCAACCTTAGCCATCTGAACCCCAGTCCTTCTCACCTTAAGTGGCTTTAGGGGCTCCAGCCGCGTGCCCCCCGCCTCCTCAGCCTTCCTGCCCCGACCACGGCCCCGGCCCCGAGGTTTCTTGGCCCCATCAGTGGGCGTGGAGACTGAGGCTGGCCCAGCAGTGGCGGGGACCTCCAGTGGGCGGATCCGGGGCCTCCCCCGGGGCCGGGGTGGGCCATCACGCTTAGCCTTTGTGGGCTTGCGGCCACGGCGCCTGGGGCCATCCGGGCCTGGGTTGGGTGGACAGAAGTCGATGTCGCCCAGGGGTGAGAGGGCTGGGCGGGAGCGGCAGCTGGACACCAGGTCGGGCAGGCGTCGAGGGTTCAGACGGATGTCAGCAGGCACATCGGCCTTGTCCTCATCCGCCTCAAACTCGTACTCCTGGGCGTACAGCTTCTTGGGTGTCTGGAAGGGCGGGTCACGGCGCCGCAGCAGGTGGAAGGAGGATGTCTTGAGCAGCTTCTTTGGCTTGGTAGAGCAGAAGATGGGCGAGGTGAGGCCTCCCTTGGGCTCCGAGGCAGGTGGCGGCGGTGGCGGTGGCGGTGGCGGTGGCGGCGGCGGGGCCGCCTGGTGGGGCCCGCTCTGGATCAGGCCCAGAGGCTCGGCGTTGACCGTGGAGGGCAACTCAGGTGGCTTGCTGGGGTCCAGGCCCAGGCCTGGCGTCTCGGGCCCAGCTCCAGACGCCCGACCAGGGCAGTAGGGCCCATAAGGATCATAGGCTGGGGGGCCTGGAGGCTGCCCAGTTCCCGCCTTGGGATCGCCCTCGTCCTCGGGTGGCCCAGCCTTGCCATAGTCGTCCGCTGCCCCTCCGCCGAACATCTCTTCCATGGTGGGGAAGAAGCTGCGCTCCTCATCTTGGAGCAAGGAGTCAGGAAAACAGATGGACGTGAGTGGCACAAAGCGGGGGGCCTTGGTGCCCTGCGGGCTGGGGCTGCGGTAGGCACCAGAGGGATCCTTGCCCTCGGTATTAGGTGGGCCCACACCAGTGTCACCAGGCCCCGGGGGCAGTGGCTCCAGGGCCCCAAGCAATTCCTGCATGGTGCCTGGTGGCTCCAGACTCTCCTCGGGTCGCAGGCGGGGGCTGGGGGCACCAGGCTCCAGGCCGTGGCTGCGGAGATGGGCCTCGAGCTGGAGGGGCATGGGTGGAGGAGGCGGGGGCGGCGGCGGGGGCGGCTGGGGTGCTCCGTCGCGGGTGGCTGACTCCAGGAGATGAACACCAACTTTGGGGGCGCTGGGAGAGGGGCTGGGGGCATGGCTGAGGACTGAGGGGAGCAGCTGTGGGGGCGGAGGTGGGGGCAGCACCAGTGGGAGGTCAGGGCCCCCAGCCTCCAGGAGGAGGCCATGGGGTGTGGGCTGGGCAGGCTGAGCTGTGGGAGGTGGGGGTGGTGGGCTCTTTTGGAGGAAGGCCCCCAGCTCCTTGGCACCTGCCCCATAGTGAACAACTGAGGTGGCCAGCCCCTCTGGGGTCTCGCCGCCCCGTTCTGGCCCTTTCTTCTTCTCCTTCAGCCTCCCCAGGCCCAGCTCCAGGGCTGCCGTGGTACCCTCATCAAGGCTGCCACTGCTGCGGATAACGCTCTGTAGATGATACCTCTGGGGGTCTTCCTTAGCCAGCTCGTAGGGTGTGCCCGGTGGGCCCCCGGCCCCACCACTACCCCCAAGTCCCTTGGAGGCATCTGCCGCCCCATCTTCCCCCACCAAGCCGTCTGCCCCTGAGGTCCGCGGGGGGCTAGGAGCCTGCAGGAGATGCTGGATGAGGAATTCCTCATCTTCCGTGCGCTCGGCAGGAGGGCCGCCGGGCCCTGCCAGCAGCTCCGAGCCATCCCCCTTGCCTTTGTAGCCCCCTGCTCCAGCTGCATAGCTGCCGGCTCCTGGGGGTGCCAGGAACGGGGCTGACGCCAGGACGGAACTCAGGTATTTGCCGGGGGCCCCCGGAGAGCCGACTCCGGGCGGGCGGCCAGGGGCCGGCGGCGACTGCAGCGGGCGGATGATGTGAGAAGGGCTGGCCTCCCCACCACCCCCCAGAGAGCTGGGCCCCCAGCCACCTCCGTGACCCGAGAGCGCAGGGGAATGGCCAGTGCTGTAGCTGAGCGAGGGGCTGGCCGTGGGCAGCCCCTGGGAGTGGGCAGCTGGCCCTGGGTATGGCTCACCCTGAACACCATAGAGCTGCCCCTGCAGCTGATCTGGGGAGTAGCTCTGGCACGTGGCTAGGCCAGGAGGTGGGGGGCCACTGGGAGGCTGCGGGGGCCCCCCTGAGTAGCTCGGGCCTTTGCTCAAGTCCTGGGCTTGACCCCCTCCAAACCCTTGCCCATAGGCCTGGGGTCCTAACAGCCCTTGGGGCTGACCAGGAGAATAGGCTTGGCCACCTGCCCCACCAGCCCCAGAGGCCTTCCCAGTGGCATAGGCGGCTGCTGGCCCACCCAGACTCTGGCATTTGGGTGTGGCCGTCGAACGGGGTGGTGGGGGTCTGTTGGCACCGCCCGCAGCCGCTCCATAGCCACCTTTGCCCGTCTTGTAACCGGGCGACTGAATGATGGGGCGGTAACCTCCACCGCCACCCCCTGCCCCACCTCCTCCAGCTGCCTCCGGGCCCGCAGCCCGGCCTGATGCTCCAGCCGCCGCTCCACTGGGCCCGGCCTTGCTAGGCTCCCCAGCACCAGGAGAGGGCTCCCCACCGCCCAGGGGGCTGCAGGCCAGGTTAGCCCTGTGGCCCATGGAGGGATAGCTGCCTCCACAGCTCAGATAGTGCTGGAGGGCATGTGCTGGGGGCGGGGGTGGCGGGGGCTGGGCACTGGCCGGCCGCTGGTAGTGCTTGATGACGGTGTCCTGGCGGGGCAGGGCCCGCTCGGGTGGCGGGGGGCCTGGGGCAGCACCCGAGAAGTTGTACAGCTGTGGGGAGGACTGTTCGGCGGCGGCGGCGGCGGCAGCAGAAGAGGAAGCCAGCAGGTTGAACTGAGTCGGGAGGTGGCGGGGAGGTGGCGGGGGGTCTGGGGGGCCGGGACGGTACGGAGGGGTCTGGGCCGGGCCAAGACCAGCGGGCCCCAGGACACCGCCCCCCGCCAGGCGCTCGAAGCCCAGCGAGGATGGCACTGTGGGTGCCTGCGAGGGCTTCAGGTGCAACACGTCATGAGGGGACAGGAGCCCATTAGCTGGGGGGCTGAATGGGGGGTCTTGGAGGCTGAGGGATGAGGGCACTGGGAAGGGGCGGCTGCCGAAGGAAGCCGGGTGCTGGTAGGCCGACAGGGCAGAGGAGGATGGAAAGGTGCTGGAACCCGGCAGGGCGCCTGAAATGAAGAGCTCCGTGGGGCCCGGCGTGTGCATGGCTGGGGACGATGGAGAAGACCACAGGTCAGGGCAGACCACATGCCAGCCCCACCCTAGCACTCCTGGGCCGGCGCTAGGCTTACCTGTTTGCCAGGAAGGACTGCGGAACTGGGAGAGGAGAGAGGAGGCAGAGGGGCCAGGCTGGGGGCCCCGGGACTCCAGGGCCGAGATGAGGTTCATGACGGAGGCGTCGGGCCCTGCTGAGCCCGCGTGGTGGAGGCCAGTGTCGAAGAGTCCAGAGAGGCCTGGCCAAGGACAAGGGGGCAGAGTCAGCTAAGTGGCAGAGTTGAAAGGGAAAAGGAAAAGGCCAAAAGCAAGTTAGGTCAGGGAAAAGGACTGGAGAAAGCAAAGAGGGAGATTCAAAGAGAATCAAGTGAACACAGCCAAACTAAGGAGACAGGGCTGAGGACAACAAAGAGGAAAAGGGAGCCAATCAGCAGGATGAAGTATACCCCAGTCACTAGGGCAGGGAGCCCAGGAGAGGAAAGGTAGGCAAAGGACGGGGGCAGGGGAGACACAAAAGGATTTGGGCAATTCTAGCAAGGAAGGGGAAGGTATGGGGTAACCAAGGCCACTTAGAAGCACTGGGAGGACAGGCCAAAAGGAGTTGATTAAAAGTGGAAGGATCCCAGAAAAAAAGGGGCAAGAATAAAGGGAAGGAACCAACCAGGAAAGTTAAGGATCAAATCGGACAATATAATCTCCTTGTTGGTTCAGCTAGAAAGGAGGGAACCAATCAGAAGCCCTAGAGGTAGGTCTACACAGGGAAGAATAAGGTGGTGGGCAAACCCAGGAACAAAAGGGAAGGTCCAAAGACTTAGAGCCATTCAGGAAGAGAAGGAATCAGGAAGAACGAATTCACAGGATCAAGGAGTCAAAACACGGGCAAACCCAGAGGGAAAGGACTGAGGGTGGGATAGAGAGGAGGAAAAGCCTGGAAGAGAAGGTGGGATTTGGGGGCTGAGGGGACGGGGCCAATTGGAGCGAAAGAGGCGGGGCCAGAGACAAGGGTGGACGAATCCAGCGTGATATTGAGCAGGGACCAGCAGCCTCAGAGGCAACCAATCAGAGGAAAGGTAGCAAGGGGCGGGCCGGGACACAGGGCACGGCCAATTAGGAGGGGTGGAACTTTCAGCAGCCAACCAGCTGCCTCGGAGGGAGGGCCAGCCCAGGCGGGGCAGGACGGGGGCCGTACCTGCCGGGTGGTGGTTGGTGGCATAGCTTTGCAGTGGGTGGGGGGCCGCGTAGGCCTGGCGGTGTAAGATGTCGGTCTCGGGGTGCGAGGTCCTGGAGCTGCCATAGACCAAGCTGGGAGGAAGGGAGAGATGTTAGGGTGTCCTCCAAAGCTGCCCTAGAAGGGAACTCAGCAAATCCCCCGGGGTGAGGGGGGAAATCTTCCAGCTGACTGGGGGTTATCCTAAGGAACCTTGGGCCCTAAAGGAAAAAAGACAAGGGAATCGGGGTACCCAACGAAAAGAGCCATGAAACATTCCCCAATAAATAAAGCCCAGATAGTCTCACGTTTACAAACACAGCCATGCACAGAGACGAGACAAACAGAAAAGGGTGAAGAGTCAGAGGAAGCACCTCAAGTTAAGAATGTGAAAGGCATGGACCTCCTACCGAGCCCACCACCCCCTGGATGACACGAGGCCCTGGGGCCAACCTGAGAGGTGCATGAGGACGCCCACTCTACTGCACACACGTGGGAACACATGGCCCTGAACTTCATGGGGTGATGCAAACAGAGTTGGGAGAAGGTAGATTGTTCTCCAAACGGCTCGGATGCGGGGTGGGGAAGGGATAGGACTAGGGGAAAGTACCAGGTACAAGTGCGAACAAGAACAACGTCCATCCCCAGGGGTTGAGGTTCAAATGTATGGCCCCTTGCAAACCCAGGTATGTGTGCAAACGACGATCCAGCTCACTCGTGGGGAAGGAAACATACAGAGCGCTAAGTCCCAAATGGAAAATCCTAACACATGCGGGATCTTGCCCAACCACGCTGGGTAACCCAGGGGGCGGGGGGCTGGGGACAAGTGAAGAGTGAGGGCAGAACATACACATCAGGAAAGGGGCTGATTCGCAGGTGAGCAGGCTACCAACTAAGCACGAACAGGGCCCACGCTCACACACACAACCACACACCACGGAAACATCTGAATCTTCCCATGCTACGGCCCCGATTCATGGCTCAGACTCGAGAGGTCAAATACTCCACTCCTCGCCATCTACTAGGATTCTCTGCCTTTGGGGGTGGGGGAGCTAAAGGGGGCGTGTCTCAGATTCCAGGACCCCCCCTTACACACACAGAACCCCAGCTTGGAAAGGGGGCGGGGCCCTGTGCCCACTCTGCGCGCGGAATTTCGGTGGGGGGAGGCCGAGTGGCGCGGCCTCGCGCAGTCCCGGAACAATAGGACGGGAGGGGGGGCGCCCCCCAGGTCTGCGTTCTAATTCTCCTTTCCATCCCACCTTAGCAAGAGCAGAGCCTGGGGCGCAGGGGGTAGGAATCAGCAAGCCGGGAATCCAAGGATGGGGGGAAATCCAGGCCTTGCTTCGCGAGTCCCTCCCACCTTCCCCGGGCCTTTCCGTCCGAAATTGTTTTGCACCCCCATTTTCCCGCTGCATCTCTCCCTTTGCATGCCGGAGCTGGCTTGGCGGAGTTTGCAATTTGCAAACTGGGGCGGCGGCGTTGTTGCAAACCGAGGAAGGCCGCTCCCTTGCAAGCCGGAGGGGAGTTTGCGATGCACGCGTCGCCAGGCGGGCCAGGCCCGGCCCGGCTGGGCCCCCACCCCTTGGCCCCTTCCTCCAGGCCACCCTCGGCTCCTTACCTAGCTTTCGCTGACCTCTCGTAACTCCATCCCGCCCCGGCGCCGAGCGGGTCCCCGAAGCCGGCGCTGGGGTAGTTCCTGTCCATGAATTGGCCGCGGTGGAAATTGGGGGGAGGGGGAGGGAGGGAGGGAGGGAGGGGGCGCGCGCGCGCTCTCCTCCGCCGCCGCTCCCTCCGCTGCTGCTTTTTTTTCCTCTCTCTCTCTCTCTCTCTCTCTCTTTTTCTTTGCAGCCGCCGAAGGCCCGGGAAGGCCCCGGGCTGGGGAGGGAGGGGGCAGGGGCGGAGGGGCGGGCAAGGGAGGGGGGTGCAGCCGCCGAGCCAAGGAGGGGGAAGGGGGGTTCCCCCTGGAGGGAAAGGGGGGTAGGAGGGACCCCGCTGTCTCCGCCTTTGCCCCGGCGCTTGCAAGAGAGAAGGGAGGGCGCGCGCTCAGGAGGGGGCGTCCCGGGCGGCCCCGGGGTGGGTGCGGGCGCTGGGTGCTCGCTCTCTCGCCGCCGCCGCCGCCGCCTCCTCCTCCTCTGCGCTCACGGTGCAGCCATCTTTGCACAAGGCGGCTGGGGGAGGGGGGAGGGGAAGGGGGGGCGGGCGGCGGGGTGTCTGGCTGCGCTCCGCTTCCTCCCACAATCCCGTGCAAATGCAAAAAAAAAAAAAAGAGAGAGAGAGAGAGCGCTAGATACTAAGCGCTAGCAGGGCCTGGGGGTGTAGGGCGCAGCGTTTGTACAGAAAGCCAACTCCGCCGCGCGCACACGCGCCCCTGAATGCATTTCAGTTTATTTAGTTTATTTTTTTTTTTTGCCTTGTTTCACTTTTTGTATCTTTTACAAAGGTTCTTCATTTAAGAGTGGAGCTCAACTCCAGTCTCCCGGTGCAATGCGAGCCCTTCCCCCATAAGCACTCTTGCATATATGCCCCCACCCTTACCCTGAGTTGCAGAGCGCCCGCGAGCGTGCAAGGGGAGCACACGAAAACATGCATGTGCATAAGCAGGGCCCTGCGTGTGCGTGGCCCATAGCACTGTAAGGCGATGGTCTTGTCACACCTGCTCACTCACGCGAGTGGGTAATACCCGGCCTACGCACCGGGGTCCGAGTTTCCACGGACGCCTACCCGGGGGGATAGGACTGGCGGTACCCCCCCCCGTCAGAAAAGCCTGGGGACCCGCGAGTAGCCGGGGCGAGGGAACACGTTGGCCAGGGATGTGCGCGTATCCGTACTCGGCGGAAACACGTGTGCCAGGGTAGGCCTCGGGCCGGACGACCCCTACTCCCACCACTCCCGGATCTCAGCTACGTAGTTTAAGAGGCATGGGGGCTCTGAAATCCGCTGTGAATCTGGGGAACTTCGGCTCCGAAGCAGCTCCTCACCGAGGCCTCCTGAGGCTGCAAGAGGAGGGGCACAACAGGGAGTCAAAGACCCGGCTGTTTTTCCCCCCTGAATCAAGACCACTCCGACCCGCCCGCGGGCGTCTCAGCCAATCGCAGACCCTCTGGGCACAAGACCCACCCTCCCGTAAAGCTCCACACAGACAACACTGGACCACGCCCCCAGACAATTGCCTAGGACCCCGCCCCCACGCTCCAAGCCTCGCCCGGGATAATAAGCTAGAAATTCCAAGTCCCGCCCCTGAGACCACGCCCCTCCTCCCTCAGCATCCTCCCATCCGCGCCCCACCCCCGGGTAGAAGCCCAGCCCAAGCCCAGCCCAGTACCTGGTGTAGGGGGGCGGAGGTGCATCATGCACCCCAGAGGCCGCCAGCGCCTGCTCGTAGGTGGGGAGGCCTGGGGGTGGGGGTGGAGGCAGGGGCGTCGGCGGGCCTAGGTCGCCCAGGGGACTCAAGGGATTAATGAGCTCAGCTCTGTGGACAGAAAGTACACCGTTAGCAGGGGAAACCTACAGGATGGACTTGGGAGAGGGCAGGTGGGGAAGACCTAGGGACACAGAGAATCTGAGGGTGGCAGGGGGACACAAGAGGAAAGGAGCAATAGCAGGGAGAAAAAGGGTCACCTTCAGCCTGACCCTCCACTCAGAATGACAAGCAGACTAACAGAGACAGGCAGAGACACAAATCAACTGTTGAGACACACTCTTATTCACAGACACACATGCGTTACAGCTACAGCGAGAGCAATGGAGAAAAAGACAGCCCCTCAGAAAGACAGGCAGACACACACACAAGCCAACACAACACAGAGAGACACCCACTCACAAATTTCCCAGTGCCGCTCTTAACAATAACTCTTCTGAAAAACCCCCAGACCAGCCATACTTTCCAGACTGACACTCGAGCACTTTCTTGGACCCTGCCACTGAGAACCACATACCTAGACAATCATAAGGTGCACACACACACACACACACACACACCTACACACACACACATATGCTACAGCCTGTCACTACAGAAACTGACAGGTCACGGACACCCAGAGACCCCACGATGCAGCCTCACCAGATACAATACACACAGTAATAATCACGCAAAACCCAGTATCATGGAAACAGGCAGCAAATACTGATCGATCTCCTACTGTGTACTAGGTACTGAGGATATAGTCAGACAAACGACAATACCCATCCACGCACAGCCTCACGGTCTGACTCTCCACCTGATGGTCTCCTCAGATCCTTCCTCAGCACCCACCTGTCCCAATCCCTGACTCGTCTCCTGAGGTCCACCCTTCCTCCTTCCTGTTCACCCTGCTTTCCAGCCCTTGGGCCCCTTCTCTCTGAATGCCCCTTACTCTTGGGGACAGGGCTGCTGGCCTCTGCCCGGTCGGCAATGCAGATACCAAAAGGCTCCCAAGCTGGCCAGGACAATGAGCAGGATCCCAGACGTCAGCCCAACCACCAGGCCTGCTACGTCTACTCGTCCACGCCCTGCAGTGGAGGGGGGGACACTGTGTCAAGGGCTATCACTTACCACAATAACCCAATACTTTCCCCTGTGTCAGGAGTACAGATCAAGAAGCAACACAGAGGGACGCCTGGGTGGCTCAGTTGGTTAAGCAGCTGCCTTCGGCTCAGGTCATGATCCCAGCGTCCTGGGATCGAGTTCCACATCAAGCTCCTTGCTCAGCAGGGAGCCTGCTTCTCCCTCTGCCTCTGCCTGCCATTCTGTCTGCCTGTGCTTGCTTGCTCTCCCTCTCTCTCTCACTGATAAATAAATAAAATCTTAAAAAAAAAAAAAAAAAAAAAGAAGCAACACAGAACCAGGGCCTCTTCCTAGGTGTGTGACTCCAAGCAACTCAACACATTTGGTTCTCTAAGCCTCGGTTTGCTGCTCTGTAAAATGGGAACAATAACTCCTCCCCCATGCATTGTGGAAATTCATTGAGCTCAAACACATAAAGGATCTAGGATAACTCCATCTAGGGCTAAAAAATTATGGCAGTGGGATCCCCATGGTGACAGAGGCCCCTCCCTGACACAGCATGGCTGAAATCCCCCCAAACAAAATCCATCTGCTAAGAGGGCAATGGACACACTGAAGGTGGGGGTGGGGAGCTCAGGCAGGCAACTGGAGATTACGAGATTTAGCAAATGCCCACTCTGAGCATCACCAGATTTAGCAAATAATAATACATGATACCCAATTAAACATTCATTTTAGATACAAAATGAATTTTTTTTAGTGTATGTCCCTTGGAGTATTTAGAATATATTTATACTAAAAAATTTATTCATGTGTATTTGAAATTCAAATTTAACCGATGGGGGGGGGGGGTCCTGTGTTTTATCTGGCACCCCTCTCCCCTCAGGAACATAGTCCCTTTACCACACCCAGGCCACAGGGGGCCAAAGACCTCAACACCAAAGAAAGGGCGGAATCACAGGAAGGTTTCTGAACTGACCAGAAGCTATGAAAAATTCATTTATTAGTGCAGGAATTTCGGGACCTTCCCCCACCCCAATAATAGATTTGGGGGTGAACCTTTTACTAGGACCCTAGGCCTTTAGCCATCCCAGGCCACATGTCTGAAGGGAAGGAGACACAGGGATAACTCCAGCTTGGTGAGGCCCTCTGGGGTCTTGCAGCTGGGGACACTTCCTCTAGCACTGGGTCGGGAGCTTTGGTCAAATGGTAAACCCCAGGACTTTAGGCCCCTTAGCAAAGAGCTACACTGAGAAGGCAGGCCTTCCGGATTCTGACAGGTTCCAGGTGGATTCAAGGAGCCACCAGGCCTCACTAGGCCTGCAGTGAGGTAGTCACCTCCCCTAGCAACCAGGCTCCAGTGTGAGGACTCCCGCCCAGACCTAGGGCTTGTTGCTAAGGGGCATCCACCCCTAGCAACCAGGCCACCATAATGGGTGGGGCGGGTGCGTCTGGTACAGGCAGGGGGTTCCTCCCTGGGCAGTGGGTCTTGGGTCCTGAGCCTGGCTAGGGGTGGTTGCTAGGGAGGCCTCTTTGGTAACCAGGCCAAGGCTGGGATGGGGCTGTGGGGGAGGGGAAGCCAGCCAGGTAGTGAGTGCTGCAGGCTTCTTTGGTCCGGCCTGACCAGGCCTGGTTGCTAAGGAGCAGTCCCCCCTTAGCAACAAGACTGCTGCCACGGTGGGTCCTTAGAACTCACAGAAAGGGGTGGGGGTGGACAGCCTGGGCAGGTGAGGAAGCACAGGCTTCTACCACCTGGCCTGGCCTGGCCAGGCCCCGTTGCTAGGGAGCAGTCCCCCAGCAACCAAGCTGCAGAAGAGGCTGGGGCTCTGGATTCCAAAGTGGGGCTCAGGTGGGTCGGCGCCTCTGAGCCTGAGGCCTCACAGGCCCCAGGGCTGTAACCCCTCTCCACCTGTACTTCCTTCTTCCTAGAGACAAGAAACTCCCTCCAAATGAGGTGTGGTGGGCTCTTTGGGCAGGGACTCTAGTCTCAAAGGAGGGGACTCTTCTAATAACCACCTCCAGCATACTCAGGGAGCATGGGATTTGGAGGAGGCAAATTTGGGGTAGGGGATGTTGGATCAACCTCCAGGAGAAAGGGCTGCCTTAGCTGTCCAGAACGAGAGCCACCCCCCCCACCTCCCTCCCTTTCACTCACCTCCTTTGCCATTGTAGATGTAGCTCTCCCAAAAGCGCTCCTTGAAAGGATGGAAGTCGAGCAGATGGAAAGACAGCATGTCAATGGGAGCTTCCGTACCCCCCACACCAGCCCACCCTGATTTCTGAGATCCCGGGTAGAGGGAATTGTGGGCCAGAATATCCCAGGGCCTAGAGAGGCTCTCACCGTCAGAGTATTGTCCTCAAAACACTCCCTCGCCTCCTCCCAGGAACATCGCTCCTCATAACACTCTCGTTCTAGGTTCCCTGGCGTGAGCAGCTCCAGGTCCCAGTGATTGGCTCGTGGAATCCGTCTATGGCTTCCTAGAAAGTTCTGGGCCTCTGGGGAGTCCAGGAAGACTCCTGGACCTAAAGGACACGAAGGACAGAAAAATGGAGAGTTCCTAAGACTGGGGACATGGAGGAACCCGGGCCTAAGGGGACTGAGAACTGTGGAGTCCTGGGAGAGAAGAGGACTAGAGGCAAGGGTTCCTGAGTCCAGGGAAGGTGGATGGGCGGGGAGGGGGGGGTGTCTGTGCCTGGACACCAGCTCATCCCACAAACACTCACCTTGGTCTTGCTCCCCACCAGGTGTGGTGTCTGAGCAGGTGGTCAGTCCCAGGTACAGCAGTAGCAGAGAGGGGTAGCCCCTCATATTTTATGAACACCTGAAACCAGGAGCAGTATCAAGTGCCTCAGCCCCTGGGGAATGGCACTTGGGGCTGAGGCACGGTCCCCCCGACTGGATGCTATGGTCCGTGATAATAGTCATAGCAGACACTCATGTAGCTTGATTTCTGGGCCAGGTCACTGAGCTACTGTTCAAGGTAGTTTCCCTGTAGCAACTCGATTTAATTTTCACAGCCATGCTATTATTATCCCCATTTTACAGATGAGGAACATGAGGCACAGAGAGGTAAAAGAATTGCCCAAGGTCATATGATTTTGCCAGATTCAGAAGCAGGATTTGAGTGAAAGAAGCGTGCCTCCCCAGACTGGGGCAGGGAGCCCGTATTTTTCCTCTACCAAGTCTGCAGCACCCAGCACGAATCTTGGCACATAGTAGGTGCCCATAAACACGTCCATCGGTGATCAGGATTCCTTTCTTCCTAGTAATTTCCACCTACACTTGCCTCTCCCTGTGCCCATTGCCACATCCACCCCCAAAAGATGAAAGATTACAGGAGAGACAAGAGCAGGAGAGGCAAAGAGCCTATATTCTTGGGTCCAGGGGGAGAAGGGAGTGGAGGTCCTGGACTCCTGGGGCTGGGGGACGGGAACTTCTGAGTCCCAGCTGGGCAGGGAGCCAAGAGGCCAGAGTCCCCAAGCCAGGCTCTGCCTCCAGGGGACATTCACTTACCTGCCCAGACTTGTGAGCGCTTTCCCTTCCTTTTTAATCGGGGCTTCCTCCCGCCAGCTGCGGCCAGCTGTGAATGAGGGAAAGGGGAGAGGGGAGGGGAGAGGTAGGAGGGGTGCCCCTCTCCGGGGAATCCACACGATCCCGGTTTCTGGCAGAGGGGCGGGGTTTGTGATTACCTGCCCTGGGCGGGACTCAGGTAAGGGACAAAGTATTTAAAGGGACCTTAGGAGGAAGGGCCCAAGGTCCAGAGAGTCCTGAGGGAAGCCAGCGTCTCCGACACCATGGAGGCACTTAAGGGAGGCACTTAAGGGATTGGATATGTACCTCTTCCCTTTTTGGTCTCTCTGAGATGGAAGTTTCCGTGGGTGAGCTAGGAAATAAATATCGAGGTCTCCAGATAGCTAGATAGCTAAAAACTGGCGGGAAATGTAAGTATGCCTTGGTTCCTGGGGGTAGGTGGGCGATGCTGTAGTCAGTTCCTATTTCCTGAGGTGATCTGAAGGATTTGACTTCTGATTTCTCAACTGCTCTCCTTATAAACTGGGAACAGAAGAATTGTCCCTTCTCAATTGTCTCTCAACATGTCACAAGTGTTTGATGCACTTGGGGGAATGAATTTCCCAATCTCTGGACGAAGTGGTTAATCCTTAAATTCGGACTTGGAGAGACGCAAAGCCTGGGTCTAAGCAGGATAACCGCCCGCCCGGGGAAATGCCTACATACTGTATACTAAACGCGCCCCATATTCACTCCAGTTGCACTAACCGGAACCTTCAGGTTGCTACTCCCGTTTCCGGAGGGAGGGAAAGAAGAACGGAGGATTTACCAAGTCAGACGAGGTAACTCGGGGCATCTGTACTTCCGGTCTTTTTTTTTCCGGGAGGAAGTGGGCGAAGCGGAGCGGGGAAAACAGCCCTCCTTTCCGGTGTAGGGGCACAGTTGAAGAAGCAACGAAGGAACGAGGAGTCGTTTGTAAGGTGAGTTCCAGGCGGTAGTGGGATAGTGTTGCTGCGATCGCCTTCCCGCGGGCTGGACTTCTGGGGTCCTGAGGGAGACAGCGATAGGATTTCGAATTCCCGACTCCCTGTCAATCATGGATAGAGCCCTCCAGGCCTCCCAAGTTTGAAGCTGAACTACATCTCCCAGGAACCTCTGGAGGTAGCCGAGCCTCCATCCGCCAGTTCCGCTGAGAGTTGGTATTCCACGGTAGACGGCGGTGGGCCGGGAGTCTCAGGGGAAGGGGAGACTGGGACTCTTGGTTGTATGGGAGGGGGGTTCCTAAGGAGATGGGAGTTGAGGAAGACGGATCCCGTACCTGCCTCAATTTCCCAGACTGTGACAGGGAGAGCGAGAAGATTGTGCCCCCGCGGGCCGCCGCCTTTGCACCTTTTGGACAGCCCCTGCCTTCTCTTACTTGGTGTAGGGTTTAACCTTTTCGTCCCTGGAGTTCTGGGGTCCGGCCGACCTGGGCTCTCATCGCGACGGTGCTGTTGAGTCGGTGTGAACTTGGACCTCAAAGCGTTTTACTTTAACGTTCTGTTATGAAAATGTTCACACTTGGGGCGCCTGAGTGGATCAGTCGTTTAAGCCTCTGTCTTCGGCTCAGGTCGTGATCTCAGGGTCCTGGGATGGAGCTCCGGGTAGTGCTCCCCACTTAGCGAGGAGTCTGCGTCTCCCTCTCCCTCTGCCTGCGACTGCACCTGCTTGTGCGCCCCCCCCTTTCTGTTAAATAAAATTTAAAAAAAGAAACTCTTCAAACTTACATAAAAGTGAAGGAATGATATAAGTATGCGTACCACCCGGATTTACCGATTAGTAATCTTTTTGCCATATTGGTTTAACGTACTGTTTTAATTAAATATGTAAATCAAATCCTACCCATCGTGACATATCATCCCTTAAACTTTAAGGATGCATGTGTAAAAACAGGGGACATTGACATGACCGCGATACCATCATCACATTTCCAAAAGCAAAAATTCTAGAATATTACCTATTACTTGGTTGATAATCAAATCTTGTGGGCCAAAAATGCCTTTTTAAAAAGTTTCATTTGTTTGAATCAGAATCTAGTCAAATTATTGCTGTTATGTTTCTCAAATTCCTCTTAATTTAGAACAGCCCCCTCCATCCCACCCTTTTTTCTTATTGGCATAATTGATTTATAAAAGAAACTGGATCCCTTACTCTCTTGATCACACCTTCTGGTTATGAATTTGTCTTTTTCCTTGTAATCTCATTTTACTTATGATCTCCATGCCAGGGGTCAACAGGGCAAACCCAAATTCTGCTGACTTACCTTTTTTTTTTTTTTTAAACAAAAATCAGATTTATTTATATAGTTCACCCATTTAAAGTCTACAATTCAGGGGTGCCTGGCTGGCTCAGTTGGAGGAGATTGCAACTCCTGATCTCGAGGCTGTAAGTTCTAGCCCCACCTTGGGTGTAGAGATTACTTTAAAATAAAATCTTAAAAAAAAGTTTTTAAAAAAAGTATACAATTCAGTGGGGTGGTGTTTTGTTTTGGGTTTTTTTGGTGGTTTTTGTTTGGTTGGTCATTTGCTTTTTAAGTAAATTCCGCATCTGAGGTAGGGTTTGAACTCATGATGCAGGCATCAAGAGTTGCCATGCTCTACTGACTAAGCCAGCCAGGTGACCCTCAGTGGTCTTTAGTATATACAGAGAGCTGTGCAGCCATCACCGTAGTCAGTTGTAGAACATTTTCATCACTCCAAAAAGAAACCCGATACCCATGATCTGTCACCCCCCACTCTCCCCTCCACCCAGCACTAATATCTCCTACTCTATTTCCTCTCGCTGTGGAAATACCCAATCTGGACAGGTTACATAAATGGATTTTTTCTTTTTTTTTCTTTTTTTTACTTCTTTCTTTCTTTCTTTTTTTACTTCATTCAGCATCATGTTTTCAAGGTTAATGCAGGTTCAAGGTTAAATTCAAGGTTAATTCTGTAGCATGTATCTATACTTTCTTTTTATGGCTGAATACTATTCCTTAGTCTAAGGTATACCATAGTTCATTCATTCATCGGTTGATGGACACCTGCGTTGTTTCCACTTTTTGGCTCTTCTGAATACTATAAACATCTGTGTTCAAGTTTTGGGGTGGACATGTTTTCATTTCCCTTGGAAATGGAAATTCTGCATGAAACGGTAACTCTATGTTTAAACTTTTGAGGAACCTCCAGACTTTTCCAAAGTGGCTGCTCCAGCTTCCATTCCCACTACTGGTGCATGAGGGTTCTAGTTTCTCTATACTTGTGGTTCTCTGACATTTTGTTTGAAATTATGCTACTGGGCATGAACTGGTATCTCATGGTTTTTCTGTTGTGTTCCCTTAATAAGTAATGAGGTGGAATGTTTTTTTCATGTGCTTATTGGCCATTTGTCTGTCTTCCTTGGAGAAAATGTTTATTCTGATCCTTTACCCAGTTTTATTTTATTTACTTATTTGTTTTTATTTTATTTTATTTTATTTTAATATTTTCTTTATTTTTCAGAGAGAGAGTGAGATAGCAAGAGCACAAGCAGGCAGAGAGGCAGGCAGAGGGAGAAGCAGGCTCCCTACCAGCACCCCCCCCCCAGCAAGAACCTCGATGCGGGGCTCCATCCCAGGATGCTGGGATCATGTCCTGAGCCGAAGGCAGCCACTTACTGACTGAGCCACCCAGATGTCCCTTATTTATTTATTTTTAAAGATTTTCTTTCTAGGGACGCCTGGGTGGCTCAGAGTCAGTCAGTTGAGTGTCTGCCTTTGGCTCAGGCCATGATCCCAGATTCCTGGGATAGAGCCCCGCCTGCATCGGGCTCCCTGCTGTGCAGGGAGTCTGCTTCTCCCTCTCCCTCCACTCCTCCTCCTCCTTCTGCTCTCTCTCTCTCAAATAAATAAATAATTTTAAAAAAATTATTTATTTATTTGACAGACAGACAGGGAGAGAAAGCGAGCACAAGCAGGGGGAACGGCAGAGGAGGAGGGAGAAGCAGGCTCCCCACTGAGCAAGGGATCCTGGGATCATGACCTGAGCCAAAGGCAGACACTTAACCAACTGAGCCACCCATTCGCCCCTCTTTTTTTTTTTAAGTAGGCTTCATGCCCAGCACAGAGCCCAACACAGGGTCCAAACCCATACCCTGAGATCAAGAGTTGGCAGCAGCTAACGGATCCTATCACAATCTGTGAGAGCCCTTCCAGGTGCCAGGCAGTGCTGGGTCCCAGATGAGAGTCCTTTCCAGGCCCATCCTTTCCAGGGGCTCCTAGTCTGGAGGGAGAAATACCAAGAGATAGCCGCTCTATTGGAGGTAACTCCGGGTATTATCAGAGCACAGGGATCACCTAGTTCAGCCTGGAGAGACAAGCTTCCCACAGGACTGGGCTGCTCAATGGAGTCTAGGAGGAAAAAGGGGACAGAATTTCCAGGGGAGCAACAAGGCATAAGCTAGCTGTCCCGCTCCACACTGAGAGTCAGGCCCAGTGCCTCAGGCTGATGGTCAAGGCCACAGACTCAGATGCCTGGGTCAAACATCAGGTGCAGTTGAGCACCTTCTCTGAGCCTTGTCCTTGTTTTCAGCAGCCATTTGTGTGGTTGTGGGATTCGGTGAAGTTAATACGCGTAAAATGCTTAGAACAGGGCCAGGTTCACTGAACCTCTTAAATAAACATCAGCCTTGTTTGTTTTTTTAAACATCAGCCATTATTTTTAAAAAAGATTTTATTTGTTAGAGAGAGAGACAGAGCACAAGCAGGGGGGAAGAGGGAGAAGCAGGCTCCTTGCTGAGCAGGGGGGTCCAATGTGGGGCTTGATTCCAGGACCCTGGGATCAAGACCCAAGCCCAAGGCAGATGCTTAACGGACTGAGCCCCCCCACCAGGTGCCCCTAAACATTAGCCATTATTAATAGAGAGTCTCACATGCTAACTTTTGCACTTAGGGAACTCTCTCTGTAGTGCTTACATCGTGTCCTATTTCTGTCTTCAATTTCCTTGAGAGTAATTAGCCTCTTGGTTTTCATTTATTTATTTATTTATTTATTCTTAAGATTTTCTTTATTTGACACTGACAGAGATCACAAATAGGCAGAGAGGCAGGCAGAGAGAGAGGGAGAATCAGGCTCCCTGCTGAGCAGAGAACCTGATGTGGGACTCGATCCCAGGACCCTGAGATCATGATCCAAGCTGAAGAAGGCAGTGGCTTAACCCACTGAGCCACCCAGGCGCCCTTGGTTTTCCTTTTAACACAGAAGCCTCCACACCTCTGGAATGGCCAGACACATGCCATTTTCAGGAGCGGGTGTGGAGCATTCTCTACGTTCTCGAAGGGATCACCGGCCCCACCAAAAAGGTTAAGGACCCCTGGCTCAGGATTCAAGCAGACCAACTGCAGAAAAAGATAGCTGGGAGAGAAGCAGTGATTTGAACACCAGATAGGTAGTAGATGTTACGGAATCATCAGTGAGTCAGTGGTACTATGGCCACGGTTTTTTAAAATCCCATCTCAGCATGGTGCTATTCGAGCAGGAGCCTGGAAAGCACTTGGATCAGTAGCTAGTTTGACTGAGGGACTGGATTTTCTAGTTCTTTAATTTCAGTTTAGGTTTTTTAAGATTTTATTTATTCATCTGAGGGCTGGGGTGGGGCAGGAAGAGGGAGGAGCAGACTCCCTGCCGAGCAGGAAGCCTGACAGGGCATCCATCCCAGGATCCATGGGATCATGACCAGAGCCCAACCGACTGAGCCACCCAGGGACTCCTCATTTTCATTCATTTAAATTGTAGCACCAACATTTGATTCAGTTATTGGAAAGCTTTTAAGTGTGCTTGGAACAAAGGGGATATACGAATGTACCTTTGCAGCGGGAAATCCCAAAACCTAAATGGAGGTCACGGGTTTCTGGTGAAAATTTCGTGTCTGCATTGAAACGGCCTGAAAGATGAAAATGCACTCTGGAGTGTGAAGCCTCCATACAGAAGGGGGACGGGTTGGCCCATACTCCCTTCCTGGGAGGACTGACAGCTGCCACGTGGTCAAGAAGGTGGCCCCACAGCCTGCTTGCCTGCGTTCGAATCCTGGCTCCATGGGTTCCTAGCTGAGGGATCCCGGGAGCCTGTCTTCTGCCCAGGAAAGTGGGCACGCTGATGAGTGGCTGTCGTTTTGGATAGTTCCTCTCTGAAACACCAGTGACAGCAGATGGCAGTAGTTCCATTTTCTATTTTGGAATTGGCCTTAATGAGGAGACAGTACAGAGCAGTGGGTGGAGAGCTCAACTTCCAGAGAAATCCTGGCCCTGTCACCTGGCAGCCCTTCAACCCTTGGCCAGCGGTTCTTAAACTCTTTGGTCTCAATGTCTTAAAAGTCATTGAGGACTCCCGAGAACTTCCATTTTTGTGAGCTCTACCTATCAATATTTGCTGTATCAGAAATTAAAACTGATGCTAAAAAATTTTTTGTTTTTGAGTTATAATTCCCATAACACAAAATTCATCCATTGAAAGTAGTATATTCATGGGGTGACTGGCTTGTTCAGACAGTAGAGCGTGTGACTCTTTTTTTTTTTTTTTAGAGCATGCGACTCTTGATCTCAGGGTTGTGGGTCTAAGCCCCACATTAAGAGTCCTTAAAAATAAAAATCTTTTAGGGGCGCCTGGGTGGTTCAGTGGGTTGAAGCCTCTGCCTTCGGCTCAGGTCCTGGTCTTGGGGTCCTGGGATCAAGCCCCGCATCGGGCTCTCCGCTCAGCGGGGAGCCTGCTTCCCTTCCTCTCTCTCTGTCTGCCTCTCTGCCTAGTTGTGATCTCTGTCTGTCAAATAAATAAATAAAATATTTAAAAAAAATAGGGGCACCTGGGTGGCTCAGTGGGTTAAAGCCTCTGCCTTCAGCTCGGGTCATGATCCCAGGGTCCTGGGATCGAGCCCCGCATCGGGCTCTTTGCTCAGCAGGGAGCCTGCTTCCTCCCCTCTCTCTCTGTCTGCCTCTCTGCCCACTTGTAATCTCTGTCTGTCAAATAAAATAAATAAAATCTTTTAAAAAAAATATTTAAAAAAATAAAAAATAAAAATCTTTTAGGGGGCGCCTGGGTGGCTCAGTCGGTTAAGCCCCTGCCTTCAGCTCAGGTCATGATCCCAGGGTCCTGGGATCCAGCCCTGCATCAGGCTCCCTGCTCCATGAGAAGCCTGCTTCTCCTTCTCCCACTCCCCCTGCTTGTGTTCCCTCTCTCTGTCTCTCTGTCAAATAAATAAATAAAATCTTTAAAAAATTTTTTTAAACCCAAGGACACGAAAGCACATATTCAGTTAGTGGTCAGAGCAGTGACATCCTCATGTCACACAGTCTCCAGAAAACTCCATAGTACCCTTGTGAGAGAATAAGAGTCACAAAGGCAAACACATTTTAGTATTATTATGGATATAGTTTGTGGATGCCCTGAAAGCATCTTAGGGAACCCCCCACAAGGGTCCCCGGACCAACAGTCAGATACTGTTGCTATCATTGCCTGGCCAATTAAAAAAAAATAGAGATGCTCCCTCCGTAGCTGCTTCTCTCACTCTTGGAGGGAAAGTGTCCCCGGCCATGAAGCCGAAGAGCGTAGAAACCCCAGTTGTTTGGCCACAAGACAAGCATCCCAGTGCCAAATACCGCAGCGGGTCAAGGCAGTTGATGACTAAGAATAGAGCGGAGAATTTGTCCAGGAGAAGGTCAGCGCGACCTTCGGGAGTGGCAGTGGGGGAGTAGAGGGCTGGGGCGGAAGCCGGAGGGCCCCGGGGAGGAGCAGGTGGCTTGTGAGCCAGGGGAGACAGCAGGTGCTGGACACTTGCTCAAAAGCTTGGGGGAAGAGGGAAGGTCAGAGGAGGAGGGTCACATTTGGCGTATTTCACCAAGGTTAACTCCTGCAGGCAGCACTGTGACTGCCGCTGGGGTGGTGGCCACAAGGGCAGATACATTTGTCAGAATACATCAGACTGCATCCCTAAGGTCAATGCGTCTATTCTGTCCCTATACCGAAGACCAGAAATTAGTCCTGAGGGCTGACGCCAGCCGGTAGGGGGAGAGCGAGATCCATGGCTCAAAGAGAGGTTTGCGGTTCAAGTTCTGAATGTGAAAGCCAAGTTTCCGAAGGCAACCAGAAGAGGGGCATAAAGACAGAGCTGCTTTTTGCATTCTGGGAGCCCTCGGTTACGCCCCCACCCCCACCCCCACACCAGCCTTCTGGATCTTTCTTACAGCCAGAGAGCTGGAGAGAATATTTCCCCAACACCCGCTGTGTGCCCAGTTCTGAGCAATTCTTGCAGTTCTCACGGCAGTCTGGTCCTGTCATCTAGATCCCGCAGTTATCCCCACTTTTTGCCAAATTAAGCCAAGGCTCAGGGAAAGGAAATGGCCAACCCTGGACTCAAGGTCGTCTTGCCCAATTCTTGATCCCTATAACCTGAAGCCCCTGGTCGGTCCCTACCCCGTCTGCACAGTGTGTACCCTCCTTGGGGTCCTGGAGGACATTTTAAAGAAGACTAGGGTCTTCTTTAAAATGTACTGTCCTTGGGGCGCCTGGATGGCCCAGTCAGTTAACATCTGCCTTCAGCTCAGGTCATGATCCCAGGGTCCTGGGATCGAGCCCCTCGTTGGGCTCCCTGCTCAGGGAGTCTGCTTCTCCCTCTCCTTCTGCAGTTTCCCCTGCTTGTTCTCTCATTCTCTCTGTGTGTCAAATGAATAAATAAAATCTTAAAAAAAAAAAAGTACCACCTTGGGCACGTGTAGACTAGCAGCGATCCTATTTCATTTCTTACTTTTCCCCCCTTACTTTTCATACCCAGTATTGCCCTAACATCCACCCACGATGCCTCGCACACGTCCAGCGGGTTGCATCCCACTAGCTGGGTGGTCTCCAGGCGGGGCCCATCAGCATCCATTCTCCCAGGGAGGGAGGTCCATTTGCCTTTGAGTCCCCTCTGGTGCAAATGACACTGCTGTGGACGTCTGTGGGCATGCTCCCACACAGATGTCTCTGATGATGTCTTTGAGGCATGTCACCCAAGTGCAGTCTCCTATGCTTTCTTTGCTAACGTTCCGAACACCAGCCTGTGTTCTGGGTGGCGGACCCTGTCCATGGTCCCCGCCACAGTGTGCAGTCAGCCCCGCTAGGAGGGTCATTTCAATGATGTGGATTTTTTCCGGTGCAGTTGGTAACATTAGGCAACAGTTCAAGCAGAATGCGGATTTCACCTCTGCTTACAGATGCTCTCACCCACCCCGGAGAAAGAGGACAGCACTCAGTTGTGTGAGCCTGTGGGAACCCACAAAGCACACACACGCTCCTCACCCCCGAAACGGAGCTTCTCCGAGGCCCCTCGCTTCCCCCATGTGTGTCAGGAGACACACTCAGCCTCATCTGCAGCTAGAACTTTTTTTGGATTTCAGATCTTCTACTGCCTCGGAGTAACTCACACGCGCACCCCCTCCAATGCCTGCTTCCTCAAGCGGAATGTGGGTCTTTTTCAAAGTCAAATGCCAGACTTCCTTTCTGAGGTGTTTAGATACCTCGTAAGCACTGTCCTCTCCTGGGGGCGCCTGACTGGCTCAGTCAGTCACATGTCTGCTTTCAGCTCAGGACATGATCTCAGGGTGCTGGGATTGAACCCTGTGGCAGGCAGGAAGCCCACTTCTCCCTCTGCTCCTACCCCCACTCGTGCGCTCGCTCTCCATCAAATAATTAAATAAAATCTTTAAAAATAATTAAATAAAATGCAGATCAGAGAAGAAACAGCCCATTAAATCTTGTTCTGCGGCCCCTCCAGCAGTTTGTTTAAAATAAATAAATAAATAATGTCCTCCCCTGACCCACGCCCAGTTTTCCCATCTGGCGGGGGCAGGGGCAGATCAGCTATGAGGGCCTCCTCCTCCTTCCACCACAGCCTCGCAACTGTCCCCTCCGTCCCTCAGGATGACACGGCATGGCAAGAACTGCACAGCAGGAGCCGTCTACACCTACCACGAGAAGAAGAAGGACACAGGTACGGGGTCTGGAAGGGGGACAAATGTCTCTTGAAGTCACCATCCCTGCTCTACCTCTCTGGTTGTACCTTCAGGGCATGTCTGCCCCTGCTCTCCACAGATGGTCATGACTTATGAGGAACAGCCTGCGTGATCCTCTACTCCCTTCCCCCCACCCCTGTAATGGGCACTTCTGTACGTGACCTCACCTCAGATTCCCGACCACCCACTGAGGAAGGAATCGAATCGCCGTTGTCATGGCTGTGTTCCAGCGGCAGAAATGAGGCACAGAGAGATAGAGGCCCTTGAGTTGGAGCAGAGGGGCAGAGGGGTGAGGGGAGTCATCCGTGAGCCTCTCTACCTGGCTACCTCAGTGACAGGGCCTGCCTGTCTGTCACTTACCCTCCGGATGAACACCTTCCTGTGGGTTGTGCCCCTGTCCCCAGCACAGAGACACACAGACTGCCTGTTTCTTAGAGGTTCCACCCCACCCCCCTCCTCCCCCTTCCCCCCTACCCGCTGCTGCCTCCAAGATTTCTCTGTGCCTTTCTCTTGGGGTTTGGCAAAGGCCATATCTCCTGGCACCCCATCCCTCTGTCTCTGTCCCCAGCGGCCTCGGGCTACGGGACCCAGAACATTCGACTGAGCCGGGATGCTGTCAAGGACTTTGACTGCTGCTGCCTCTCTCTGCAGCCCTGTCATGACCCTGTTGTCACGTGAGCTGGGGACCTGCATGGAGGGGGCCGCATGCAGGGGTCTGGCCACCCGCATAGCCGGGACACCCTGGGCAAGCCCCTTCACCTCGCAGAGCCTCAGTGTGCTCATCCAAGACACGGGCGTGATCCTAACGTGTTCCACGGGATGTGGAAATGAATATCTTAGGGTTAGGGAGCCGCGACGAGCACCCAGTGACCTGCTCCCTCTAAGAGGTGTTAATGGGTGCCCAAGGTAGGGAGCCGACACTTATCACCCTGTCCTGTCTGTCCTCACAGCCCGGATGGCTACCTATATGAGCGGGAGGCAATCCTGGAGTACATTTTGCACCAGAAGAAGGAGATCGCCAGGCAGATGAAGGTGATGGGGAGGGGTGGGAGTGGGACAGGGGAGGGGCAGGCGGATCTGATGCTGAGCTCACAAGCAGAACCACCCTGGGCTTCCTTTCTGAGTTCCTTTTCCCTCTGAGCCTTCCCTCGATCTTCCCGCTGCCCGGTGCACGACCCCCTCCCACTTATGCTTAAATCCTTCTGCCGCAGGTATCAGCCCAGGAGTTGACTCCTCTGACCTGCTAGTGCAGAGCCCCCCGGGGTCTGCCCTTGCCACAGCTTCTCTTGACACGTGTTGGGTTGTGATTCTGTCTGAGGCCAACACATGCCCACTTCCCCCACAGATCTCTTGCCCGCCCCCTGGCCCTAGGTTCTCCGCCAATGCTTGTTGAGAGAATTGATGTCACCTCATCTCTGGGCCTTCATTTCAATGGCTCCAAAATGGGCTGATGGGGCCAAATCAGGCAGCGCAGGGCAAGCGGGAGATATGCACAGATCAGAATTTAAAGGGCCTTTACTTGGAGCCACGACCACTTCCCATGGGTGAACTATTTTCATGGACAGGAAGGACCCCGTTTATCACCATGTTTGCGGCCCAGCTGCCCTGCCGCCCTCCTTTCCCGGCCAGGTTTCCCGAACACCAAGGGCTGATTCTTGTTGAGCCATCTGTCTTGACCAAGTGGCTTCCACGGCACCCGTGAGCCCCGGCATGGTCTAGTGGCTGCCTGGGTTCTCCCTCATCACGGTGACCACACCAGATACCCCTACCCCACAACAGCAGTCACCTGCAGTGCTCTCCTCCCCCACCCGGGGTGGACAATCTCAGATCTCAGCCCCGCGTCCTGCGTCTGCGCACGCGCACGCGCACATCCACCCCACCTGCGCAGCCCAGGCTGCGCGAATGTTAAGTGCTCCTCACTCTCCTGGAACTCACCTCCAGGGAAGAACGGGTTCTGTAGTACCTACACTCTAAAAAAAAACATGGCCCACAGGTACATTTATGGAGCGCTTGCTATGTGCCAGGCAAGGTTTTAAGCGTTTCCAAAAATCATCCTGCATAACCCGGTGAGCCTGCGAGGTAGGTCGTGGTTGTTAGCCCGTTTTACAGACGAAACAGACCAGAAGTCACAGCGCTAACTGGAAGCCACAGAGCTCATCAGTGACAGAGGCAAGGTTTAAGTCTGGGCATCTGTCTCCGGCTGACTGCTCTGCTGCCCAGGAATAGAGAAGCCACTGAGTCCCAAACCAGCTAAATGGGAGATGACCTCTGTGCCCTGCAGGAGGGGAAAGGACAAGTAAGGGCAGCAGAGCCACACCCTGGCTCTAATCACAGCATAATAAAGGGTCACACTCTGGCAGTCACCAGCCTCAGAACAGTACCAGGATTGTCCCCTTTGTTGGCCTCAGTTTATTCACCTGTGAAATGGGAAGAGCCACCGGCAGACTCACAACCCACAGGGAGATGCACAGTCCACTTTTTTCTGGCTGTCCACAGGCCTACGAGAAGCAGCGGGGGGCCCGGCGGGAGGAGCAGAAAGAGCTGCAGCGGGCTGCGGCCCAGGACCAGGTGCGGGGCTTCCTGGAGAAGGAGGCAGCCATCGTAAGCCGGCCCCTCAACCCCTTCACGCCCAAGGCAGCCTCTGGGAACAGCCCAGGTGAGGGGGAGCAGACTTGCAAGTGAGTGGGGGTCCTTCGGGGCCGGGTGCCTCCCCAGGTATGGCAGCTCAACCCGTTTCCCCCCGGCAGATGATGCCCGACCTGGGTCCAGTGCAGGCCCCACAAGCAAGGACAAGGACAAAGCGCTGCCCAGCTTCTGGATCCCGTCGCTGACCCCCGAGGCCAAGGCCACCAAGCTGGAGAAGCCTGTGAGCATTCCCAGCGCCCTGTGCCCACTTGGGCCCAGAGGGCCAGAAGACCCCAGGGTCCCTTCCCTGCTGGCACACCCCCCACCCCACCCCCCGCAGTCCTTAACTACACCTGGCCCCAGCCCTGCCCGCTGACCCTGCCTCCCTTCTGTCCTGCGCAGTCGCGCATCGTGACCTGCCCTATGTCCGGGAAGCCACTGCGCATGTCGGACCTGACCCCCGTGCGCTTCACGCTGCTCGACAGCTCCGTGGACCGCGTGGGGCTCATCACACGCAGTGAGCGCTACGTGTGCGCCGTGACCCGCGACAGCCTGAGCAACGCCACGCCTTGCGCTGTGCTGCGGCCCTCGTGAGTCCCGCGAGTCACCCGGGGGAGGATCCCGGGACTGGGTGCGGGGCGGGGCTCGGGGGTGTGGCGCTCCTTCTTGGGGGCGGGGCCTCTGATCAGTGCCCCCGACCCTCACGCTCACCGTAGTGGGGCTGTGGTCACCCTGGAGTGCGTGGAGAAGCTGATTCGGAAAGACATGGTAGACCCCGTGAATGGGGAGAAGCTGACAGACCGCGACATCATTGTGCTGCAACGGGTGAGCTGCGGCCTCGCTCGCCGAGGCTCCGCCCCCTCCTCCCTCACCTCCCCGGGGCCACGCCCCTCCCGGGAGGCCAGCGTCCTCCACAGCCCCGCCCGCGATCTTCCACCCGGGTCCTGCCTTACCTTATACGGTTTAGGACTCTCCCACCCCGCTGCAGCCCGACCTGCCCCCAACTTGGCCTTGTCCCCACCTCCCCAGGGCGGTACAGGCTTCGCGGGCTCTGGAGTGAAGCTGCAGGCTGAGAAGTCGAGGCCGGTGATGCAGGCCTGAGTGCACGGGAGACCAAATAAACGGGCTGGGACTCACTGGCCTCGTGGTGCCTTCCTTGGCTGCGCTGGAGCCCTAGGGCCCCCCCTGGGCAGCCCTCCACCCTGTGCCTGCTGCAAGACCAGAATCTGAAGGCGCGGGCTAATTATGTTAAAGGTGGTCTGACGTTAGGAGTAAAACCTGGAGTGAATGCACACGCACAGCATCAATATTGAGTAAGAGTGGCCCGAAGTCCCAGTGCAAAGCGTGAGCACCCAAAGGCGTCACGTGAACAGGCTAAATAGAAATCCCCCTGCATCGTTCTGCCTTAGCCACACTGGAAGCCGGTGAGATCTCTCCGATAGCCTCTCTGAAAGCCGTGTGCTGAGAGCAAACCCGTGGGACCCAGCCTAGAGAAGGCAGTTGGGAGCCCTGCACTCTGACACCACTGCAGAGGCCAAGAGCAGGAAGAAGGCCCTCCTGCCGAGCCTTGCATAGGCTGTGGGGGGCACGGACCTGGCAGGGGTGAGGAACGCAGCCTGCAAGGGTGAGGAAGCTGCAGAGTGTGGGGCCTGGCCGGCCTGCAGTTGGCTTGGGGGGAGCACAGGGGTGGTGCTCAGAGCTTTGCTTTTAATGACCATTGGCTCCCAAAAGCAACCCCGGGCAGTGTGTGAGCCAGAGCATAGAGTCGGGCAGAGATCAGAAAGATCAAGCCTTCACATTCCTGTCTCCCTGAGCAGATCCTTCCAGATCTTTCTCCACGTAGGTACACACCTCAGTGTTTTCAACCAACGTGACCTCTCAGTGCACATACCATTCTGTTCAGTGAACAAGCTCGACCTTTTCACTTCTGTAAAAGTAAAAGGTCTCATCTAATGCCCAGACCCAATTCAGGGGACCAGGAAGTATCCTTCACTGCCCTTTGCTGAAGCTCCTCTGGCTGTAGAGGAAGGCTGTAGCAGGAGGGTGGGCAGTGTCGTCCTTGCACCCTGGGGAGCCCCACACACCCAGAATTTGCTCTCTTAAACACTTCTAGAACCTTCCTTTGTCCCTAAGGCCTCATACCCTACTCTTGGGACCCCAATCCCTGGAAATGTTGCAGCTGCCATTCAAGGAGCCCATTCAAGGGCCTGTCAATCTACGGTTCTCTTGAGTCCTGGCCACAGTCCTGGAAGAGGGACGTTTGTACCCATTTCACAGAAGAGCTCACAGAGTCAGCAGTCTGCCCAAAGCTGTAACAGAAGCCAAGTTCACTTAGAAGTCATCCACCTGCGGAGACCTCCCCACCTCAGCCCTTCCTCCCCTAGGTAATCCCACACTGGTACCCCAGAAACCTCTGCCCCTTAACAAACTCCCACCTAACAGTTTCTACCCAGAGTATTTAAAGTCACCCCCTTGGTCCCTAAATGCCCCCATCCTCAACCTCTTAAGAGCCACAACCACCCCTAGGTCCTTCCAGTTCTCTCTCAGCCCCCTCAGGGACTCCAGTCTTGCTCATGTGTATTCAGACCATACCCCAAATAAAAGCTTCAAGGAGTGATTGGGGCACCTGGGTGGCTCAGTGGGTTAAGCCTCTGCTTTCGGCTCAGTTCATGATCCCAGGGTCCTGGGATCGAGCCCTGAATTGGGCTCTCTGCTCAGCAGGAAGCCGGTTTCCCCTTCTCTCTCTGCCTGCCTCTCTGCCTACTTGTGGTCTCTCTCTCTCTGTGTCAAATAAATAAAATCTTTAAAAAAATTAAAAAAGTAAAAACTTAAAGGATTTCCAGTCTTGCACCTTTGTTTCCACAAGGAACCCAAATCCCACTGATTCATAGGCCCTTTGAGACACCCTCTGTGGGGAGGAGGCGATGGGGTATGTGGCCAAGTCCTCACTCCAAGAAAGTAGTTTCCTTTGAGGTTTTGAAGGTGATAAGGAGAGGAAGCAAGAGTCTGACCACAGCTTCAGCTACATCAGCAGGAGGGAGAGAAGTGGAAAAAGAGGATGCCTCTCAGCAGAGGTTCCAGAGATACTGGTCTAAAGCTGAGAACAAGAAAGGGGAGGTAGAGCTTACCCCTGGCAGCGCCTTCCTACAGGGGCTCCAGCCTCAACTGGCTCATGGAGGGCACAGAAAGCGGAAATTCTTCTCCTTTTTTCTTTTCTTTCTTCTTCTTCTTTTTTTTTTTTTTTTTGAGAGGAAGAGATGGGTGACGGGGGTAAGAGCAGAGGGGAAGGGAGAGAAAGAATTTTAAGTTCCAACTCAGGGCACCATTTGGGGCTCGATCTCACAATCCTGAGATCATGACCTGAGCCGAAATCAAGAATCAGACGCTTAAACAAGGAACCACTGAAGCGCCGCTACAATTTTTTTTTTTTTTTTTTAATATCAGAAGATCTGGGGTGCCTGGGAAGCTCTGTTGGTTAAGCATCTGCCTTCACATCAGGTCATGATCCTGGGTCTTGGGATCGAGCCCCTGTCTCACTGCCTTACTCAGTGGGGAGCCTGCTTCTCCCTCTCCCTCTGCCACATGCCGCTCCGCCTACTTGTGATCTCTCTCTCTGTCAAATAAATACATAAAATCTTAAAAAAGGGGGGGCGCCTGGGTGGCTCAGTGGGTTAAGCCTCTGCCTTTGGCTCAGGTCATGATTTCAGGGTCCTGGGATGGAGCCCTGCATCAGGCTCTCTGCTCAGTGGGGAGCCTGCTTCCCCTCTCTCTGCCTTCTGCTCTGCCTACTTGTGATCTCTCTCTGTCAAATAAATAAAATCTTAAAAAAAAAAGAAGAAGAAGATGATGATCTGACATCATTAGAGGCCCAACACGTTGCTTCTCCCCGGCTGCTTTTCAAAATCACGCGGATTCAAACCACCCTCATCTAGACATGTGGGGGGCCACAGAAGAAAGAACTGAAAACAGGAACAGTTCAGAAGTTCCTTCTGGAGAAAACAGGTTTCTTTTTTTTTTTTTTTTTTTTTTACCCCACTGGCAGGCATGGAAACTGGAGCAGCAATTTGGCCAAACCCAGTCAAAGCTTAATATACGTGGATCCCGTGCCCCACAATCTCACTCTGCTGACATACTCACTCAACAGACGCACACACATGCCCAAGAAAACATAAACTAGAATGTTCACTGTAAGAGGTGCCCAGCTGGCTCAAGTCAGAGGAGTGTGTGACTCTTGACCTCTTGAATTTGAGCCCCATGTTGGGTTTTAGAGATTACTTAAAGGTAAAATCTTTTTTTTTTTTTTTAATTTTATTTATTTGACACAGAGTGTGCATACAAGCAGGGGGAGCAGCAGGCAGAGAGAGAGGGGAAGCAGGCTCCCCGCTGAGCAGAGAACCGGGTGCAGGGGCTTGATCCCAAGATCCTGGGATCATGACCTGAACTGAAGGCAGAGGCTTTAACCCACTGAGCCACCCAGGCGCCCAATAAATAAAATCTTTAAAAAATAAAAAAATAATTAACCCCCCCCCGGGTTTGGTAGCTTCACTTTCCTAAGAAAAGAAAGAAAAAGAAGGAAGAAAAGGAAGAAAGAGAAAGAAAGGTAGGTGGAAAGGAAGGAAAGAGAGAAAAAGAGAGGGAGGGAAGGAAGGAAGGAAAGAGAAAGAAAGAAAAGAAAAAGGAGGAAAGGAAGGAAGGAAAAAAGAAAGTTCACAGCAGCTCTGTTTGCAATCCCTGTGTCTGGGAATAACTAAAAAGCTTATGAACAGACTAGATGAATTGTGGGCCACATATAGTGGAGTGAAAAGGAAGGAATCATCTCCCTAGTATGAGTCCAGACAGCGTGATTCCACTCCTCTAAAGTAAGTAAGCAAAACTGTGCTGTTTATTAAGGTCTGGGCCCTGCTAGGGACTGAGAGATGATATTCTGCTGCTTCTTTTTTTTTTTTTTTTTTTAAGATTTATTTATTTGACAGACAGAGATCACAAGTAGGCAAAGAGGCAGGCAGAGAGAGAGGAGGAAGCAGGCTCCCTGCTGAGCAGAGAGCCCGATGCGATGCGGGGCTTTATCCCAGGAGCCTGGGATCATGACCTGAGCTGAAGGCAGAGGCTTTAACCCACTGAGCCACCCAGGCGCCCCGATATTCTGCTTCTTGACCTGAACACTAGCTACAAGCGTGTGTGCACGGTTTGTAAAAATTCATTTCACCAAACACTTGAGTTGCAGACATCATGTATGTTAAAAAACTTACTGAAATTCACAGCAATAACAAAGAAATGTGCTTGGCAATTTGGCAACGTCTACCAAATTCATAAACTCCACTTCTAGGAACTTACCTGCAATTAAACTCGTGGAAAATTCCAGATATGCTAGAGCCTTTTGTGCAACATCGTTTAGAAAAGACTGGAAACAGGGCACCTGGGTGGCTCAGTTAGGTGTCTGCCTTTGGCTCAGGTCATGATCCTGGGGTCCTGGGAGGAGTCCTGCATCGGGCTCCCTGCTCAGGGGGGAGCCTGCTTCTCCCTCTCCCTCTCCCCCTGCTTGTGTTCCCTCTCTTGCTCTGTCCCTCTCTGTCAAATAAATAAGTAAAATCTTTAAACAAAATTTAGAAGACTGGAAACAGCCTCTGTGGTGGTCACTGGAGAACTAGTTAGATTTTTATGAGTTGAATTGAAATAGTCTTCAAAATATATACCCAGGGCACCCTCCACCCCGCCGACTGGTTCAGTTAGGAAAACATGTGACTCTTGACCTCGTGGCTAATAACTTTGAGTCCCACGTTGGGTGTAGAGATTACTTAAATAAATACATTTAAATATATAGTCTTTATTATCTCAATAAAAAATAAATTATGAAAGTTAAAAATCAGAGGATTCTGATTTTTTAAAGAATTGTTATGTGAGGGGCACCTGGGTGGCTCAGTGGGTTAAAGCCTTTGCTTTCGGCTCAGGTCATGGTCCCAGGGTCCTGGGATCGAGCCCCGCATTGGGCTCTCTGCTCAGCAGGGAGCCTGCTTCCCTCTCTCTCTGCCTGCCTCTCTGCCTACTTGTGATCTCTGTCTGTCAAAAAAAAAAAAAAAAAATCTTAAAAAAAAATTGTTATGTGAAACAAGAAAGGTTAAAAAAATATTGTTAGTCATCTGCTATCCTTTCTATTAAAAAGAAAAACAGTTTGTACATATTTGCCTAAATCTATGTAAATTTCTCCCTGGAAAGAAGTACAGGCTGCCTGTGAGGAGGCGAACTTGGTGGAAGAAAGACTCATGTTTAGCATATAACATCTTGTACATTTAGAATTTTGTATCCTATAGGTATATTGCCAAAACTTAAAAATAAGTAAAATGTGTAAAAGACAAAAAAAAAAAAAAAACTGGGGAGAGGCACTAATGGTGACAGGGTGCTGTTCAGCTTTCTGTCATAAGCTGTTCCGCACAAGTCATTTGTTGATTATTTTGAATTCAGAAAAATGTTTTTAACTAGAATTTAAATGAAAATTTAAAAAGAGAAAAAAATTAAAATCTAAAATGTTTTCAAACATACGGCCCCCAAAGATCTACAAATGTATCCTAGGCTTTCATAAACCAGGTCTCCACCTCCAGCCACTAGGGGGCAGTACATTACCATAGTTAGAAGCTTGGATTCAGCCACAGGGATTCACATTCCAACCCTATCGGAGATAGCAATTATAAACTCTGGATAAAACAGAAAACAATTACCTAAAGGCACTGGAAAGTTGAGGGGGGCGGGGAAGCAACGAGAAACTGGAGAGAAACTGACACTCGATAAAATAGAAATGGGTCGTTAGTGCGGCTCAGTCCATTGAGCAGCTTACTCTTGATTTCAGCTCAGGCCATGATTTCAGGTTCTTGAGATCTAGCGGGGCATAGGGCTCCCGACTGGGAGTGGAGCCTACTTAAGAAGAAAGAGGGGGCAGGTTCTAGCCCCTGCTGAGAAGGGCAGCTAAAACTAAAACACTAGAGGAAGATCCAGTCTTCCTGGCGTGAAATAGCAGAGCGACAGGAAAGGTATAAATCTAGAAAAGAGATCCAGCATGGGGGCACTCCCAAGTTTTTTTTTTTGTTTTTTTTTTTTGTTTTTTTTTTTTTAGATTTTATTTATTTATTTGACAGAGAGAAATCACAAGTAGACAGAGAGGCAGGCAGAGAGAGAGAGAGGGAAGCAAGCTCCTTGCTGAGCAGAGAGCCCGATGCGGGACTCGATCCCAGGACCCTGAGATCATGACCTGAGCCGAAGGCAGCGGCTTAATCCACTGAGCAACCCAGGCGCCCCTCACTCCAAGTATTTTTATATAAACTCTGCTCAAGTATCCGGCCGACCTCCAGAGCCACACCCACATGGGGTACCCTCCAAACAGCCCAGCTAAGCTTAAAAAATGTCAACTAAAATTTGAGGCACAAATTTTATTTTATTTATTTATTTTTTTAATAGATAAAGATCTTTTTTTTTTTTAATTTTGTTTATTTATTTGACAGACAGAGATCACAAGTAAGCAAAGAGGCAGGCAGAGAGAGAGACGGGGTGGGGGGGGAGCAGGCTCCCTGCTGAGCAGAGAGCCCAATGCGGGGCTCGATCCCAGGACTCTGGGATCATGACCTGAGCCGAAGGCAGAGGCTTAACCCACTGAGCCACCCAGGCGCCCCGAGGCACAAATTTTAAAGGAGGGAGTTTTATAGAGACTACAGTTGGAATTTACCAACTTAATGTGTTACTCAAGAAAAAAAAATAATTGATGCTCTTCAGAGGAACATAACAGACTCCAGTTTTTTACAGTGTATCCAGGATACACTCTAACATTACTAAAAAAAAAAAACTAAAAAAAAAACCAGGAAAATATGACCCATTCTCAGGAGAAAAGGAAATCAGTTAACTGAGACCAACACCAAAATGACCCATATATTGGAACAAGAAAAAAAAAATAGATGTAAAAAATAGTTGTTATATCTATGCTCAAGAACCTAAAAGAAAGGGTGCCTGGGTGGCTCAGTGGGTTAAGCCGCTGCCTTCGGCTCAGGTCATGATCTCAGGATCCTGGGAGAGTCCCACATCGGGCTCTCTGCTCAGCGGGGAGCCTGCTTCCTCCTTTCTCTCTACCTGCCTCTCTACCTACTTGTGATCTGTCTGTCAAGTAAATAAATAAAATCTTAAAAAAAAAAAAAAAAGAACCTAAAAGAAAGTAATGTTTCTACTGAATAAGAAGAAATCTTGAGGGGCGCCTGGGTGGCTCAGCAGGTTAAAGCCTCTGCTTTCGGCTCAGGTCATGATCCCAGGGTCCTGGGATCGAGCCCCACATCAGGCTCTCTGCTCAGCGGGGAGCCTGCTTCCTCCTCTCTCTCTGCCTGCCTCTCTGCCTACTTGTGATCTCTGTCAAATAAATAAATAAAATCTTAAAAAAAAAAAAAAAAGAAGAAGAAATCTTGATATAGAAATAAAAAAATGAAAAAGAACAGAATAAGGGCACCTGGCTGGCTCAGTCGGTTAAACGTCTGCCTTCAGCTCAGGTCATGATCCCAGGGTTCTAGAATCGAGCCCCAAGCAGGGAACTTGCTTCTCCCTCTCCTTTTGCTGCTCCCCCTGCTTGTGCTCTCTCTCTCTGTCAAATAAATAAATAAATAAATAAAATATTTTTAAAAATAGAATAGAAATTCTAGAATGAATAATGGCAAGTTGTGAATGAATGATTTTGGCAAGTTCACAGGTTACAAAGTTTTTATACAAAAATAATGGTATTGTATATTGTATATTGTAGAGGCAAGAAATCGGAACATGAAATTTAAAAATAACTTCATTTGCCATACCCTAAAGCCCAGAAAATACTTAGGAATAAATTTAATAAAAGATTTAACACCTTTACTCTGACAACTACAAAACACTGCTGAGAGAATGCCAACATTTGTATCTCCAGAAAAATATACTATGTTCATGGATTGGAAAACATAATACTGTTAAGATGCCAATTCTCCCCACGTTGGTCTATATGTTTACAGTCTCATCCTGGCTTGTTTCCATCTCTTTCCCCAAGAAGAAAAACAAAAAACATCAAATAAGGGAGATTTATTATTTGACTTATATTTTCTATTTTAGTTACTTATGATTTTTTTTTAAGATTTTATTTATTTATCAGAGAGAGAGGTGGGGGAGAGAGTGAGCACAGGCAGACAGAATGGCAGGCAGAGGCAGAGGGAGAAGCAGGCTCCCTGCCGAGAAAGGAGCCCGATGTGGGACTCGATCCCAGGATGCTAGGATCATGACCTGAGCTGAAGGCAGCCGCTTAACCAACTGAGCCACCCAGGCATCCCACTTATGATTTTTTTAAACCAATAGGCTTTTTTTTTTTTTTAAGATTTTTTATTTTTATTTATTTGACAGAGAGAAATCACAAGTAGATGGAGAGGCAGGCAGAGAGAGAGAGGGAAGCAGGCTCTCTGCTGAGCAGAGAGCCCGATGTGGGACTCGATCCCAGGACTCTGAGATCATGACCTGAGCCGAAGGCAGCGGCTTAACCCACTGAGCCACCCAGGCGCCCCTAGGCTTTTTTTTTTTTTTTTTAATTTTAATTTATTTGTCAGAGAGAGAGCACAAGCAGAGGGAGTGGCAGGCAGGGGAAGAAGCAGACTCCTCACTGAGCAGAGAGCCGATATGGGACTCAATCCCAGGACTGGGGTCATGACCTGAGCCGAAGGCAGATCCTTATCTGACTGAGCCACTCAGGCATCCCAAATAGGCTTTTTTTAAAAAAAGATTTTATTCATTTATTTGACAGGGAGAGAGCACAAGCAGGGGGAGTAGCAGGAATAGGGAGAAGCAGGCTTCCCACAGAGCAGGGAGCCCGATGTGGGACTTGATCCCAAGACCTCGGGACCATGACCTGAGCAGAAGGCAGACGCTTAACCAACTGAGCCACTCAGGGACCCAAATAGGCTTTATTTTTAAGAGCAGCTTGGGGTTTACAGAAAATGAGAGAAAAGAACAGAGAGTTCCCAGGTGTAGCCCCTACACCCCACCCCAGTTTCTCCTCTTATTAGCATAGTGCTTTAGTGTGGTACTTTGCTATAACTGGTAAGCCAACATTGATACTTCCCCCCCTCCAGAGAGAGGGAGAGAGGTGGGGCAGGGGAGAGGGAGAGAGAGAGGGAGAGAATCTCAAGCAGGCTCCATGCCCAGCACACAGCCGGACCTGGGGTTCCAGCTTATGACCCCCAAATCATGACCTGAGCCAAAATCAAGAGTCATACTCTTAACCCACTGAGCTATCCAGATGCCCCTTATTTATTTGAGAAAAAGAGAGAGCAAGAGAGAACACACAAGCACATGCAAGTGGGGGAGGGGCGGGGGGAGGGAGAGAATCTCAAGCTGATTCCCCACTGAGCGTGGAGCCTGACACCGGTCTCGATCTCACAACCCTGAGATCATGACCTGAGCAAAATCAAGAGTCAGACATAAAACCAACTGAGCCATCAGACACCCCTCTAGAGGACAATTTGACAAGTGGTTCCCATGGGACTGCAGAAGGAATAATATCCGTCCTTCTGCCCCCACCTCAACTCAGCAGCAAGGAGACTCTGTTATAATCCAAGACGCCTCATGGCTCACATCTACTCCTCTCCCCAGGACCCTCCAGGAACTCCCAGCTCCCTGAGAGTAAACTCTGTCCATGTCTCTCTGGGTCTCTGCCTTTAGCGATCTTGTCCCACCACAAAGGGACCTGAATACCTATCCCCAAGACCTTGTATGACCCACTCCCAGTCACCTCCCCACCAGTCCCACTTGCTGACTCCATTCCAGCCACACTGGCCTGCTGGCTCACACACACACACACACACACACACACACACACACACGACACACTCTGGCTTCAGGGCCCCTTCTGTTCCCTCTGCCCCGCTGGCTCTCCCTCCAGATCTCCCCGGGGCTTCCACCTCTGCTCACCAGCACAGCCCCTCCAGGGCACTCAACAGAGCATTGCCTTCCTGCGCCATCTAGAACCTTGTGTCTGGCTTGCTCATGGCTGGGTCCAGCCTGCTAGTTTTACTTTCCGTCTCCAGGAGTGCCCTCAAAGCCTGCTAACACCCCGAGTCCCCTTTCCAAATGCCCAATCTCTCCTTCAGCACCACAGTCCCCACAATGCCCAGCCAGAGCCCCCGATTCCTCCCGGAGGCCCCTGTCCCCCCTAAGACACACACAGACAAGACCCCAGCACTGGAGTTTATTGCCTCCATGGCAGAGAGGAGGCATTCTGGGGCCAGTGCCCTCAGGTGAGTCAAGGGCAGGGGTGGGGGGGTTGGGGTGGATTTCTCTACGGTGTGGTATGAGGCTGGGATGGGGCATTGAGGTGGTGGGTGGAGGCTCCTGGAGGCTGAGCTTGGTTTGGGAGCCCCTCCCTGGTCTGGGCTGGGTGATTTTACCAGTGAGAAACGGATTGTTCACTCACCCTTGGGGTCTACGAGACCCCTGGGGGCAGGGTGGGAAGGGCTGGGAGGGGCTGCAGTGTCTTGGAGACGTTGACCTGGTGGGTCCCTGAGAGCTCAATGGCAGAGGGACACGGGTGCGGGCGTCCACTCCCCGCAGGTCCAGACAGGGAGGGGGGGCCTGGTCACAGGGGGCCCCTCTTCAAGTCATCCCCTGGGGCTACAAGGCTGTAGCACACACATGGGGGGGTGGGCTCACAGCTCATCGTGGTGGCGTGTCAGGTCCTCGCCGTAGTTGGTGGCCTGGCTGCCCACAAACATGTTCCAGTTACTGAGGATCTCGGCCTTGCTCAAACGCCCATCCTGGAGGGTCAGAGGGCAGCAGGAGTGAGCAGGGGCCCTGCCTGGAAAACTCATCTCTGAGCCTTAGTCTGCCCCCCATCCGCGGGGGGGTGGGGGGGGTCTCTGTCCACCACCCCTTCCCCCCCACCACCCCTTTCCTCATTCGTCCCTGGTCCAGCAGGACCTCAGGGCAACTCCAGGTCAGTCCGGCCACGCCCGCACAGCAGCTCCCTATGCGCACCTTGTCCGTGTCACTCTCATGCAGCAGGTGGTTGGCCTCCACCAGCGGCTGGTCCTGGGCGGGGGGCAACACCCAGTGGCCCACCTCACTGCCATCCAGCCTCCCGTCCTTGTTCAGATCGCGGAAGTCCCGGAACTGCTCCCGCTCCGTCTGCACCCAGGCGGGCTCCTCCTCCCCGGGCTCGGCCGAGTACAGATCCGCTGCGCGGGGCGACAGGGGCGATGTCAGGCTGGGTTCGGGGCCAGCGGGCACCCCCGGGCTCGGTCCCTGCCCCGCCGCCTCCCGACCGCAGGTACCCCCCGCAGCCCAGTGCCCCTGCTTTCCGGCCTCAGGCTCCTCCTCTGCCGGACCAGCAGGGGTAGGGTGAAAGGGACTGGACGGGTTGATCATTTCCTTGACCGGCTGTCAATCTGTTTGCCTGGGACAGGGGCCTGGGCCTGGTGAGGAGATACTAAAAAGCCACCTTTCGAACCGCTCACTCCACTTTAAGAAGCTCCCTTGGGACACCTGGGTGGCTCAGTCAATTAAGCGGCTGCCTTGGGCTGGGGTCATGTGGGGTCATGATCTCAGGGTCCTGTGATGGAGTCCTGCATTGGGCTCCCTGCTCTGCGGAGAACCTGCTTCTCCCTCTCCCTCTGCCTGCCCCTCTGCCTACCTTGCTCTCTCTCCCTGTCAAATAAATAAATAAAATCTTTAAAAAAAAAAAAAAAAAAAGGCGGCTGCCTTCTGCTCAGGTCATGATCCCAGAGTCCTGGGATCAAGGCCCACATCTGGCTCCCTGTTCTACAGGAGCCTGCTTATCTCTCTCCCTGTCCCTCTCCCTCTGCTCTTCCCCCTGCTTGTGCTCTCTCTCAAATAAGTAAAATCTTTATTTAAAAAGACTTATTTGACAGAGAAAGAGAGAGAAAGAGAGAGCACATCCATCCAGAACATTTTCATCCTCCCAAAGGAGACCCCTTTCCCACTGAGAAGGGACCCCCCCTACACCACCACCCCCACCCCAGCCCCAGTCCATGAATAATCTAATTCCTGTCTCCATACAATAAGAGTGTGGCCCTCTGTGTCTGGCTTCTTTCACTTGGCACAGTGTTTTTATTTTGTATTCAAGTGTAGCTGACCACAGTGTTACATTAGTTTGGGGTGTCATAGGTTTGGGGTGTGAGAACTAGTTGACTAGACTTACCCACACTGTAGCCGATGAGTACTTCCTCCCCTTTTATGGCTGAATAACATCCCATTGTACAGCTCTCCTGCCTTCCACTTAGCATTCATCCCCCAGGGGCATCTGGGTTGACCAGAAGTCATTATAGGAGCTGGGTACTCTACTCCCACCATTTTTAAAATTTTTATTTATTTATTTGTCAGAGAGAGAGAAAGAGCACAAACAGGGGGAACAGCAGACTCTCCACCAAGCAGGGAGCCTGATGCGGGGCTCTCCCAGGACAGTGGGATCATGACCTGAGTCAAAGGCACATGCTTAACCTACTGAGCTGCCCGGGTGCCCCCTCTACTGCGGCCTCTACAGGTAAGTACAGGTTGAGGAACTCATTTCCGGACCCATGGCTGGGAGGTGGCAGGTGGGAGACACAGCACACTTGTTCTAGAACCTACACTCTTGAGCACGGTGCACCCCCACCTCTCCCACCTTCCCGGACACACCACCCACCTGCTCTCCCAGCTGGGGTCAGAGCCCAGGACGCCCCCTCCATCCTCCTGGCTCATATCCTTCCCTCTATCATCCAACGGTTGTGCAATTACATTACTCTGGGGAGTTCTGAGGTGCGGCCTATGTCTGTCTCCCCAGAACCCCACAGGGAAAGGAGAGGCCCAGGGGGCAAGGGTAGGACCTCCGTCTCTGCCTGCTGGGACTGCCATCCTGCTCCACCTCAGCCAAGTATCTACCCCTCAGGCCTCAGCTTCCTCATCTGTGAAAAGGGGTGATAACACCCCTCTTGTCGGTTGCCACGGGGATGAAACCAATTTTCAAGCTGCTCGCCACTTAGGACAGAGCCTCGCCTGTGGCAACAAGGTGTGTGACTCAGTGATGATCCCTGAATTTTTTCTGACCAAAAAAAAAAAAAAAAAAAAGACTTTTATCTTTCTCACAGATGTAAGGAAGATAAATTATGCTTAAATAAAAATGTTCTGCCTGAGGGTTTGTTCCATAAAAACAGGCCATAGAAAAGTGTTTTCCAGCTCGTACAAATATCCATGTTTAACAGCTTTCCCCTCAACCAAATTCTTTGCCCCCAGAGGGCAGGGGTAGAGGCAGGGCCCAGGGGAAATCTGGGGGTGTTGTGAGGGGCCTCCCAGTCCTAACAGGAGACACATTCTTTGCTGTGCAAATGCCAGACTCAAGACAATCTCCTCATCCCCAGCCAATGTAGCCTCTGAGGCCTAATGCTGCAGATAATCCAGACTCTCCCAGAAAGGAAGCCGGTCTGTGACATTCTCTGAGACATTCTCTGCTGTGTCCTCAACCACAAACATGCAGTATTTGCTCAATACATGTTTCCTGGACCTGGCACACAGTGGGCGCTTAATAGTGGTTTTTTTGGTCTGGCCCACAGAAGGTCCTGGATAAATGTTTCCTGGGCCTGGCACAGAGTAGGTGCTTGGTAAAGATTTGCTGGGCCTGAAAAATATACATACTCAACCAATGTTAAGTTAGCAGGGCCCCCCACACAGTGGGTGATCGATAAATACTTTTAGGGCCCAGCACACAGGAGGTGCTCAATTAATGTTTGGTAGCTACCAGAACTAAAGCAGCGTCCCCGCTCCCACTTCAGAGGGCTGCTGCTCTCCTATGGGTGGTATACTCTGGGCTGCCTGGGGGAGGACACGCGTCCTCAGGGAGGGATCGGCTTCCACTCACCGATATACTCATCCACTTGGACGTAGCCATCCTTGTTCTTGTCCAGATCCTCCAGGGTTTCCTGGGGGAAAGAAAGGCATTGGGGCTGGCTCCTGAGCAGGGCTGGGCCCCTGGGGCTGGGATGTGAAGTTCTCTCAGGGAATCTGGCTCGGGCTTGGCTGTATGGGCAGGCGTCAGAGCAGTCTCAGTGGGGTCTACCTGTCCCGGGTAGGGGTAGAGGTTGGGTGGCTTTCTAGGGCATATAATGACATGGGTTCTACCTGCCCTTAGTGGGTGAGGGTCAGAGAACCCAGATATCCTTGCTTCCACCCAAGAAGACCTGTCCTGCCTCCCTCATGCTTTCCTCACACCCAACAGCAAACGCTCTCCAAGGGCAGGAGCCCCTTCCTGTTTAGCAGAGCCCAGACCCCAGCTCCATTTTACGTCAGAGCAAGACACACTTGGTGGCCCACTGTGACCCAGGCTCAGTACCTCTCTGCTCTCAGTTTTCTCTCCACTTCTTGAGCAAACAGCTTCTGTTCCCCACTTTTTAAGATGTGTTTGTTTATTATTTGGGAGAGGGAGTAAAGGACAGAGGGAGAGAGGAAGCAGACTACCCACTGAGCTGGGCCTGAGGGAGGGGCCGATCTCATGACCCTGAGACCTTGACCAGAGCCACAATCAAGAGTCAGATGCTTAACTGACTGAGCCACCCAGGCGCCCCTGTTCCCCCACTTTTATATTCAAACTCACTGTAGGATGGGGTAGGGTCTAACATGCCACTATGCCTTCCTCACAAAGAAAGCTCCAACATTTTAGGGTTGTCAGAAAAAAATGCAGGATGCTCACTTATGTCCAACTTTCAGAGGAACAACTAAAAATTCTTTATCTTTTTTTAAAGCTTTTATTTATTTATTTGACAGACTGAGATCACAAGTAGGCGGAGAGGCAGGCAGAGAGAGGGGGGGAAGCAGGCTCCCCCCGAGTGAAGAGCCTGATGTGGGGCTTGATCCCAGGACCCCGGGGTCATGACCCGAGCTGAAGGCAGAGGCTCAACCCACTGAGCCACCCAGGCACCCCAATAATTCTTTAGAATAAGGACGCTCCACACAATATCCAGAACATACTTATACTACTGGGTACAGTTAATTTGAATTTCAGGTATTTTTTTAAAACATAAGTATATCCCAAATGTTGTGTGGGACATACTTATACTAAAAAAATTGTTTACATTACTTGTTACATATTCAAGTATAATTGAATGCCCTTTGTTATTTGGTAAAGCTGGTAACTCTGTAGCACTTATATATTGAAATTCTTGTTATTTTTTATAAGTGATTTTTGTTGTTTATTATTACTTTTTTTAAGTAGGCTCCATGCCCAGTGTGCCTCTTGAACTCCTGCCTCTGAGATCAGGAGTCACATGGTCTGACTGAGCCAGCCAGAGGGCCCTCTAAGTGACCCTCGATATAAACGAATGCAAAAGAGGACAGCAGAGTTTAGACAAGGGCTCAGCAAACTTTTCCCAAAAAGGGCCGGAGAGGAAATAGTTCTGAGTTTGTGTGCTGTATGGTCTCTGTTGAAATGACACATCAGCTCTCTGGTTGTGGCACATGGAAGCCTAGGATCGTGGCCATGTTCCAATAAAACTTTATTAGCAAAAACAAGTTGTGGGCTGGATTCTGCTATGGGTTAGATAGTTTGTTGACTGTTGGTGTGGATCATGGATTCAATTGCCAGGGTTCAAATCCGAGCTGGGGTACTTCTGGTCTGGGTGATCTCAGGCAAGTCTCCCCATCTCTCTGTGCCTAGGTGTCCTCATCTATAAAATGAAGATGGGAGGGGCGCCTGGGTGGCTCAGTGGGTTGGGCCGCTGCCTTCGGCTCAGGTCATGATCTCAGGGTCCTGGGATCGAGTCCCGCATCGGGCTCTCTGCTCGGCAGGGAGCCTGCTTCCTCCTCTCTCTCTCTGCCTGCCTCTCAGTGTACTTGTAATTTCTCTCTGTCAAATAAATAAATAAAATCTTAAAAAAAAAAAAAATCCAAAAGCCTGGGTGCCTGGGGGGCTCAGCTGGTTGAGCCTCCAAATCGGGTTTGGCTCAGGTTAAAAAAATAAATAAATTAAAAAAATAAAATGAAGGGACGCCTGGGTGGCTCAGTTGGTTAAGCAGCTGCCTTCGGCTCAGGTCATGATCCCAGCGTCCTGGGATCGAGTCCCACATCGGGCTCCTTGCTCAGTGGGGAGCCTGCTTCTCCCTCTGCCTCTGCCGGCCATTCTGTCTGCCTGTGCTTGCTCTCTCCCCCGTCTCTCTCTGATAAATAAATAAAATCTTTAAAAATAAAATAAAATAAAATAAAATAAAATGAAGATGGGAGGGTGCCTGGGCGGCTCAGTTGGTTAGGCGTCTGCCTTTGGCTCAGGTCATGACCCTGGGGTCCTGGGAGCCCCCACATCGGGCTCCCTGCTCAGCCAGGATTCTGCTTCTTCCTCTCCCTCTGCTCCTCCCCAACTCATGCGTGCGCGTGCAGTGGGCTCTCTCTCTCTCTCTCTAATAAATGAGATCTTAAAAAAATAATAAATAAAATGAAGATGTTAGCCCACCCCCATATGGTTGCCATGAGGATTCACTCAGGCTAATACTTAGGTCAAGGTGTTACCACGGTGCTCCTGGTACACAGCACATGCTGTCAGGGTCTGTTAAATAATCTCAACTCAGGGGGCCCCTGGCTGACTCAGTCAGTAGAGCACGTGGCTCTTGGTCTTGGGGTTGTAAGTTCAAGTTCCACGTTGGAGGTAAAGATTACTTAAAAAACAAAATCTTAAAAGAAAAAAACCTCGACTCAGGGGCGTAAAAGGTATTTCAACATTAGCTGCTATAAAAAAAGGACTTTGGGTCTTGGAGGGTGGGGAGTCTAGTGGGTTCGAAAAGGCTGGGTTAATGACCTCTCTCCTCTCTGGATTGTAGTCACCTCTGGAATGGGCCGGAAGGACCACCTCAATGGTGCACACATTGGGTCAGTAAAATGCCTGAGAAATATCGGAAGCAACTGCAAACACACATCCCAGTGGGAGCAGGGATTCTACTGCTGGAAGTTTTCTCCCATAGCTATACTGACACATGTATGCAAGGTGAAGTAAGGAGCATTTATCACCAGTTTTGTAGGTTTATGTGTATTAACTCATCTAGTCCCTACAACCAGCCCTGATGTAGGAATAGTTATCAGTACCACAATTTTACAGATGAAGAACAGGCCCAGAGAAGTTAAGTAACTTGACCAAGGTCACACAGCCAGGAAGCTGCAGGGCTGGGACTTGAACCCAGGCCTCCTAGCCCCAGAGCCCTTGATTCTAACAGGCTTGCCACAGACCCTCACACCAGCTGTGGAAATGGAGCCACAAGAGAGGGGTTTAGGGATAAGGCCGAGGAGATGGGAAAGGTAGAGGGTTATCCAGTTTTCTGGGGTCCTTTGGGCATTTAAATACATTAGTATGTTAGCTATTTTATGAACCTTGAGAGCTTGTTTGGAGGTTCTAGCAGGGGAGCGCAGCTACTCGTATACCCTTGACCGAAGAACGGTCCTCTCCTCTATCGGGGAAGGTCGTCCTCTTCGACCGAGCGCGCAGCTTCGGGAGAGACGCACATGGAGCGGTGAGGGAGGAAGGGGACACCCGCCTAGCCAGCCAGATCAGCCGAATCAACCCTGGCGATCAGTGGGGTGACAGATGTCGTAGCCAGATCGCCCTCACATCCAGTATGTTAGCTATTTTAGACATTCAACTACATTATTTTTTTTTAAGAATTTATTTATTTATTTGACAGAGAGAGATCACAAGTAGGCAGAGAGGCAGGCAGAGAGAGAGGAGGAAGCAGGCTCCCTGCTGAGCAGAGAGCCCGATGTGGGACTCGATCCCAGGACCCTGAGATCATGACCTGAGCCAAAAGGCAGAGGTTTTAACCCACTAGGCCACCCAGGCGCCCTCATTTTTTATTTTTTTAAAAGATTTTATTTATTTATTTGAGAGAGAGAGAGAGCAGAGGGAGAAGCAGACTCTCTGCTGAGCAGGGAGCCTGACGAGGGCTTGATCCCAGGACCCCCGGGGTCATGATCAGAGCCAAATGCAGATGCTTAACCAATTGAGCCACCCAGGTGCCCCAAAACTACATTTTAAAAATAATTTTTAAAATAATAATTTTGGGGGACGCCTGGGTGGCTCAGTTGGTTAAATGTCTGTCTTCAGCTCAGGTCATGGATTGAGTCGTGCCTCAGGCTCCCTGCTCAGTGGGAAGCCTGCTTCTCCCTCTCCCTCTGCTTGCCATTCCCCCTGCTTAAGTGCTCTCTCGCTCTCTGTCAAGTAAATAAATAAAATTTAAAATAATAATAATAATAACAGTCAGTGAGAATTTAGGCATGGTAGAAATGGGTGTAAATCCTTCCACAGAGAGTGAACCCTCATGTGAACTATGGACTTTGGGTGGTGACGTGTGGGTTTTGGTCTGTCCACTGTATCGAGAGTCCCACTCTGGTGCACGATGTTGATGGGGGGAGGGTGTGCATGTGGGGGCAGGGGCGGTGTGGGAAATCTGTGGACCCCTTGCTAATATGGTCTCCTGGACCTAAACCTGCTCTAAAAATTAAGGCCTGGGGCATGTGGCCGGCTCAGTTGGTGGAAAATGTGACTCTTGATCTTGGGGTTATGGATTTGAGCTCCAGATCAGATCTGGAGATTATTTAAAAATAAAATCTGGGGCGCCTGGGTGGCTCAGTGGTTTAAAGCCTCTGCCTTCGGCTCAGGTCATGATCCCAGAGTCCTGGGATCAAGCACAACATGGGGCTCTCTGCTCAGCAGGGAGCCTGCTTCCTCCTCTCTCTCTCTCTCTCTCTCTCTCTTTTTTTTTAAAGATTTTATTTATTTATTTGATAGAGATCACAAGGAGACAGAGAGGCAGGCAGAGAGAGAGGAGGCAGCAGGCTCCCTGCTGAGCAGAGAGTCTGATATGGGGCTTAATTCCAAGACCCTGAGATCATGACCTGAACTGAAGACAGAGGCTTAACTCCCTGAGCCACTCAGGCGCCCCTCCTCCTCTCTCTCTGCCTGCTTCTTTGCCTACTTGTGATTTCTGTCTGTCAAATAAATAAATAAATAAAATCTTAAAATAAATACATAAATAAATAAATAAGTACACCTGTCCAGCTCAGTCGGTGGAGCATGGGACCCCCTTAAAAAAAAAAAAAAAGAGTCTGCCTTCAGCTCAGGTCATGGTCCCAAGGTCCTGGGATCAAGTCCCGAGTCAGGCCCCCCCGGCTCAGCAGGGTGCCTGCTTTTCTCTCTCCCTCTGTGTGTACTCTCTCACTCTCTCTCAAATAAGTAAATAAAATCTTTAAATAAATATAAAATAAAATAAAACCTTTTAAATTAAAATTAAAAACTTAAAGTCTGTTGGGGGAAAAAATGAAGGAGAAAAAAATCCTTCCACTACTGGGGAAGTTGGGTGGCTCAGTTAGCTATGTGTACAGCTCTTGATTTTGGCTCAGGTTATGATCTCCAGGTCATGAGATCGAGCCCCAAGTCAGGATCCACATTGGGCATGGAGCCTGCTTAAGATTCTCTCTCCCTCTCTCTCTGCACCTCCCCCCTTTCTCTCTAAAAAAAAAAAAAAAACAAAAACATAACCTGCCACTATAAAACGGAGAAGGAATTGGGGTTGGCACAAAAATTATAAAGGAATAAGAAGATAAAAGGGGTCAGCAGAAATGGCCCCAGAGCAGACACTCCATGTGCGGGGTTGGGGTTTTTCAGGGGTTTGGCCAGGATTGGGGCTCCCCGAGGCACTTCTGGGGAATGTGTTTTCAGGCCGGGGGCCTGGACTTCAAACGTGAGGAAAGGAAGGGGAAGGCAGACCCAGGAGAGATCAGACATGAGGAGGTCAGGCGATGGGCAGGGGAGAGGTTGCCCTCCACGGATCTGTTTGCAGGCTAGGTTCCCTGGGGAAGGTGCTTGAAAACCAGGAAAACACTGGTGGGCTGGGCCTGACCTCAGAAGCCTGGGTCCCAGAAGGTGGGTGGGAAGTGGAGAGCCATCTCCTTGGGCCCCAACTCACAGCAATCACGATGTCCCGCATGTGAGGGAACTCCTCGGGATGCAAGAAGGCTGTCAGCTCCTCCCTCGTGGCCATCGAGTCCCCATCCTGGTCCGCCACCCGGAAACGCCGCTCGTCCCGAGCCAGCATTTTCTTGTAGGTCTCCGCGTCCTCCACGTCATGAAATTCCTCACCTGGGGAAGGGGACAATCTCTTTCAGCTGTGTTTTACTGGAAAGAATACCAGTCAGGTTGAGGGAAAAGACAAAGGATTCAGCTCAGTAGAATCAGGGCAGGAAGGCCCCCACAGAACTTGTAATAATTAATATATATTCATTGTTTACTTATATTAGCAACGTTGTCATGAAAGCTTATTATATGCAAAGCTCTTTCCCTACAAAATTGCATTTAATTCTCACAAAAAGTAAGTCAAGAGTCTTTTCATCTATTCTCACTTTATGAAGGAGAAAATGGATTCCCACAGAAAAGAAATAACCAGCCCGAAGTCATGCAGCCAGGAAAGGAGCTCTGAGCTGACACTGGCCCTTTGGGCCCCAAGGTCACCCTCTGGTGCTTTAAGGTATACAGACTCGGGTTATAGGACAGAGAATAGGAGAAGGGGGTTTTCAAGAAAGGAAAGGGTATGAGCATAATGTGGAGGTTTGAAGAGCTCCTGAGTTCAGGGAAACTACAGAAGGTCCACTTTGCTGGCCAGAAAATGCAGAAAAACACAGCCAGAGGGGTGGGCCAGGCTGGGCTGAGGAGCTGGGTGTCTCTTCTGGAGACCCGGGGGGAGCCATGAAGAGCAGCGAGCAGGGGAGAATTAGGATCAACTCCATGGGTGGGAAGACCCCTCTGTGATATATGAGGGACAGACTGGAAGAGTGGGGAGGGAGTGTTCACAAGGAAGAAAACAAGAGCAGTGGGGGTAGCCGGGCTGGGGCATAGGGACAGACAAGAGGGAACGCAGTCGGGGCATGGGGTAAATGGATTTGAGGTTTTTTGTTTTTTTTTTTTTTTAAGATATTATTCATTTGATAGAGAGCAATAAAGCATAAGCAGGAGGAGCAGCAGATGAAAAAGGAGAAACAGCCTCCCTGATGAGCAATGAGCGTGATGCAGGACTCGATCCCAGGACCCCAGGATTATAACCTGAGCTGAAGGCAGATGCTTAACCTACTGAGCCACCCAGGAGCCCCAGGATTTGGGGTTCTGTCAAGAGATCAGCGGTCAGGATGACAGGGCATGGGAGGTAGATGTCCCTGGCAAGGATCCCCCAGTCACGGTAACAGAGGTCGTGGATGCCATCACGAATGAGAAGCCAGAGATCAGCGATTGGGAGTTTCCGGTGATGGAGTACTGGAAGTGGGTAGAACTTGATCAAGGGTTAGAAGCAAAGGTAAGGGATTCTGTTTCGTAGGCTAAAGGTTCTCAGAATGAGGCTGTCAAAAAGGTCAAGGTCACAGTGTGTGTGTTTTCGGGGGAGCAAGAGTCGGGATCTCGCCGCATACCCGGCGCGTAGTGGCCATAGGTGGCGTTGCGCAGCTCCTCCCAACCCACGCGCCCGTCGCGGTCCGTGTCGTACGTGTTCCAGGCCGCGGTCACCGAGTCCCGTATGTGCCGCTGCTGCGTGTGAGCGATCCAAGCACGGAGCTCGGCCAGCGACACCCAGCCGTCCCCGTCCCCTGCACGATCCATCCGGTCCACGATGCGCCTGCGAGTCGGGGCGGGGCACATGTCAGTCGCAGACTCCGCCCACCAGGAGACACGCCTTCGCCAGGCTCCGCCCCGCACACGGAGCCACGCCCCCATCGGAACACCAACACCCCTCCGCCCCCAATATAGGGTTGATAAAACGGTCCCAGAGCTGCCCGCGCACGGAGGGGAGACACGGGTCAATCCCGGGCCACGCCCAGGAAAGAGCTCCGCCCCCTCAATCCAGGCGCTGCGGTCCTCCACACACCCTGGTTGGGGGAAGGACCTAAAGCAATCCAGAGCCACACCCGTCACCCCGCCTCCGCGCCTGGGCCCTCACTTGCTCCCCTCTCTCATTTGTCCGAGTTGGGGTGGGGGCAAGGAGGAGGTGCCACAGCGCACCCCTCGCCCGCCGGTCCCCTAGGCCAAGACTCTCTCTGAACTCTTTTTTTTTTTTTTAAAGATTTTATTTATTGGGGCGCCTGGGTGGCTCAGTGGGTTAAGCCGCTGCCTTCGGCTCAGGTCATGATCTCGGGGTCCTGGGATCGAGTCCCGCATCGGGCTCTCTCTGCTCAGCGGGGAGCCTGCTTCCTCCTCTCTCTCTCTGCCTCTCTGCCCACTTGTGATTTCTCTCTGTCAAATAAATAAATAAAATCTTTAAAAAAAAAAAAGATTTTATTTATTTATTTGACAGAGAGAGAGATCACAAGTAGGCAGGTAGGCAGGCAGAGAGCGAGGAGGAAGCAGGCTCTCCGCAGAGCAGAGAGCCCGATGTGGGGCTCGATCCCGGGACCCTGGGATCATGACCTGAGTCGAAGGCAGAGGCTTTAACCCACTGAGCCACCCAGGCGCCCCTCTCTCTGAACTCTTGATGGCCACGGCCACGCGCACACCCGACCCCTCGCCCTTTCAGGCGCGTTGGGTCTTCAGGTCATCCCTTCCAACCCCCCCCCCCCCACCGCTGCCCCGCCCGCCTGGCTGCGCGGGCCTATTTCAGGCCCCTCTACCTCCCGCCCGACCCCGTGCTGTGTCCCGCCCCTTCCCCCACTTCCTCCAGACAATCTCAGGCTTCGCCCGAGGACCATCACCCGCAACACCACCATCAGTTCCTTCCTCCTGCTTCGGCCGGATCATGGGCACCATGCGGTCTATGAAGCCGCTGAAGGCCGTTCCTCGCGCACCTTCTCTCGGGCCGCTCGGATCTGCTCCCAGGCCTCCTCCCCCGTCCCCTGGCCACTCCCGCCACCGGTTTGGGTCCTTACCCAACCGCTCACAGAGCCCACAAGGAGCGCTCCTCTTGGTCACCGTCCTTAAACCCCGCAACCCAGTTCCCAGGGTCGACTCCCACACGGCTGTGCCCAGATCGCCAGCCCCTGCAACCCCCGCGCGACAGGCTGTGTCTGCTCTGATCAGTCTGGAGCTGGAGTCCCGGGATTCCCATGCTGTCCTGAGGTTCAAGCTGTTGTTAAGACCGTGGGCTCCACGGCAAGATATTTTAGGTTCAAATCCTATCGCCTCATCTTGCTGGCTGTGTGACCGTGGGCAAGCCACTGAAACCTCTCTGTGCCTCAGTCTACCCCTCTGTAAAAGGCAGATAAATGATAGAACCTACCCTTAAGTCTGGTTGTGGGGATTAAAGAAATTAACCCTTGTAAAGCACTTAGAACAGCACCATGCATTGCAGCAATGCTACGCCAATAGTGAAGCCTGTTACGCTGCCTTTCTTCCTCCCTCCTTCACCCAGTCCCATCCACGCACAGTCTCCCAGCCAGCAGTCAGCACCACTCTCTCCATCCTGATCTAGTCATCATCCCCTCCTGTCTTCCAACTGCACCGCTGCAGATGCTTCCTCACCTAGTCTGTTCCCCAAAATGCAACCAGAAGGATTCTGTTGAAACCTAAGTCAGCTCACACCCTCCCTCTGCTTAGAGTCCTCCCATGGCTCTCATCTCCCTCAGAGAAACGCTGAAATCTTCACTGTGGCCTGAAGGCCCTGACCTCTTTTTCCCTTCTCTGCCATCACCTTCCGCATTCTCCTCTTCAATCACTGGGTTCCAGCCACGTGGGCATCACTGTTCTGCAAATATCAGGCCTGTTCCTGCCTCAGGGCCTTTGCACTTACAGTTCCCTCTGCTTGGAGTGCTATTCCCCCGTATATCCACACGGCTCAAATATTACCTTCTCACTGAAGCCTCCCTTCACTTCCCTGTTAAAAATTACAACCCTGAATCCTCCCCTCCGTCTCTCTCCTACCCCAGACGCGCTTGGCTTTCCTCTGGGCTGAGCTGGTCGAATTCCTTGGCCACTTCTCGTCCCAGGAAAGCCTCATGGTCGTACTGGAAATTCCCGTGGGCGTCATCATGAGGAGCCTCGCTTAGGGGGGCCGCCTGGTGTACCCTCCCCTGGCCATGAGGGCCTGCATCAGGGGATGGCTTGCCCTGGGCACCGCGCCTCAGCAGCAGCAGCAACAGCAGAAGTGATGGTTGCCACATCATCAGTCCCTAGGGAGCAGTGGAGGCTAAAAGTCAGGGGTCACAGGAAAAACAATAGAGACAGGACAGGAGAATGGGGGTTGGGGCGGAGAGACCGAAGACAAGACAGAGAGATGGTAAATGGCCACAAAATTTAGGGCTCAAGAAGGGCCGGGGGTGGGAAAAAGGGGGGCAGGGTTCTCAGAGGTAAAAGCAGAGGTAGTGACTGAATCTTCTGAGGGAGTCCCAGACGGGTCCCGGAGCTGCTGGTGGGGGGTTTCCAAGCGCTAGACGTGGCGCACTTCCCACGCACACTGCGGGGCGGGGTCGTGTCCAGAGAGCAATCATGCAGGCCCCCAGGCCTTATTTGCAGCCCGGACCCACTTTCCCGGCTCGAAAGAACCCGGACCGTCCTCCCTGGGCAAGCCACCCGCCCTCACCTCCCTTTACCAGTTTAGCCAGCTTCACTTCGCTCTACACAGTGGGCTCAGCTTTCTCTGAAAAGATGCCCAATTTAGCGGCTCTCTAGCGAGGCCCCACCTCCAGCAGCGCAGAGACCCCGCCCTCCTACCAATGAGCGCTCAGAAGGACCCCAAGGGGCGGGGCCGATGAGCTCCGCGAAGGCCGCGGGCCCCGACGCCACGTCCACAGAGAAGAGCGCGGCCCCAGAGGTTCCGCCCGGCTTCCCAGGGCAGGCGGGTGGGCGGCCCGGGAGAGACGCGGATGCCCAGAACTACAACTCCCGGCAGGCGTCGCAGCGCCCAGCCAGACCACCGACCACATCCAGCGGTACTATTTCCCCAAGCCTCTTGGGAGGTGGTTTGGGGCTTTTTGGAGGTTGGGGTTGTTTTGTTTATTTATTTATTTATTTAAGTACTCTCTACACTGAGGGCGAAGCTGGAGCTCACCACCCCAAGATCAAGAGTCGCATCCTCTTCCGACTGAAGCCAGGCGCCCCGGAGGTGTATTTTTATCTTTTCCTTTGTGAGCACGGTTTAAGAAAGAAGGGAACCAAGGGGCCGGAGGAGGCATCCCCTTCCCTCAAAGAGGGAACAATGCTTCTCTTCCGCTCCACCCAAGGTGACAGGTCCAACTCCAGCCAAGAATTCCTCAAAATGTGTGGCACAGTGTCGGCATTTGGTAAATATTGGTGAAACTTATGAGTGAAAAGATGTGACTTGGTATATAAAATTGGCATATTCCACAACTGGCAATTGCCTCCGGAGAGATATGAAGCCCAGGGCTTATGTTCTTTATCCCTACCCCCTTACGAGACACACACACGTGTTCTCCTAACCTCACCCCCACCCCAAAAGTCGAAATGATAAGAACACAATAATTCGGGCCCAAACTCGTGTTTATATGTGGAGGTGGAAAAGAGCCATGATCATCAGGAGGGGAAACTGAGGCAGATCACACAAGAGGCGAAATCCAGAAGATCATTGGGCCCAGAACTCTTTCTGGAGGCTCAGAAATACCAGGATTCCAGGAGGTCTCACAGCATGATAGGGGCCTGACTACATTAGCTGGTGGTAGCCAGGATGGAGGGTGATATCAGCGGCTGAGAATGAATTTACGTGCTATGAATCGGCATCCTTGGGCACGCCGGGAGCGGGCAGGAGGGCCCCAACATCATCGTCCCCACGGAGAGACATCCAAGGGGCTGAGGGAAGAGGAAGTGGGTGGGGGAGGTCATGAGAATCTCTGAAATCCCCTGGGGTTCCTGACTGCCCCTCCCCCACGTGTGTCTGTCTGTCTTTCCCAGTCTCTGTCCTACTCCACAGGTTTCTGTCCCCCCTCAGAGCCTCTGTTTCCTCCCTCCCATCCCACTACCTCCCGTGTCCCTGTTCCTTTCTGTCTAGATCCGTGGGCCCCCCCGCCCCCACTCCAGATCTGTCCCTCTCTGAGTTCTTTCCCTCTTCCTGCTCCACACCTGGAAGCCCCTTTCTCATCCTCCTCCACAGCAGAGCTCCTCCTGCGGCCACTGCCATGAGCAGTAAGAAGCCAACAACGATTCCGATCACGGGCACGGAGGATCTGGCTGGTGATTCTGCAGCCAGAGAATGATGTGAGATGCAGAGGGAACCCTCCGGCCCTTCTGAGCCAGGGCCAGAGCCTGGGGATTCTCAGTCCCTCCCAACCACACAGATCACAGCATCAGGTTTTTGGGGAGAGGGTGTGGACAGAGGGAACGCTGGTCAGCTGATGTTCTAGATCTGTGCAGAACGCCCCCGCTTTGCATAGAAGAGTCAAGATGGGTCCCAGCCCCACTGGCCAAGGGACCCAGAGCAGCAGGGTGCATGGTATTCTGACTAGGATAGAGGAAGGGTGGTCACAGAGCAGTAGCCCATCAGATTCACAGAGGACCGGCTATGGCTGAGGGACAACTGGCAGCAGCAGACAATGAGTGGTCAGACTAGCAGCAGCAGCAGAGAAGGCAGACTGGCAACAGTGCAGTGGGGCAGAAGGCGGTTGCAAGGCAGCCAGAGACAGAGTATCAGGCCTCCCCAGGACCTTACCCAGCTCCACGGTGAGGGGCTGCGGCAGCCCAGCATGCTGCACCACGCAGCGGTAGTGGTGCTCGTCACCACTTTTGACCGTCAGTGAAGACCAGGCATGGAAGGAGCCGTCACCATTGGGGCCAAAGTCACCTTCTCCAGAGCCCACAGCCAGCCCGTTCCGGAGGAACCGCAGTTGTAGCTCCGGGGGATAGAAGGAGAAGGCACTGCAGGTGAGCACAGAAAAGCCAGGGCTCCCAGGTCGGGCCTTCAGGCGCATGGAGGGTGGCTCTGCGGACAAACAGGCAGATAGACCTAAGCCCTGAGCCCATGAACCCCTAGCGCCAGACCTGGTGAGGGCCGGGGGAGGACGTACAGAAGCCTCCATTCCTTCCACCATAGCCAGCAGGCCCCGCCCTGTCCCCCACACTGTGCTGAGCCTGGAGGACAGAGTGGCAAAGGTGAAGGGACATTCCTGAGGGGATGGGACCCCCACCTATCCACAGTGAGGATATCCACCGCTCATCCATTCCTTCCTACAACAGACACACACTGAACATCAACCATGTTCAGTGCCAGACACTCTTCTAGGCACTCAGGACACAGCAGTAAAGACGGACAAAGGTTCCTGTCTTGGGGTGCCTGAGTGGCTCAGTCAGTTTAGCATCTGCCTTCAGCTCAGGTCATGATCCCAGGGTCCTGGGATTGAGTCCTGTGTCCAGCTCCCTGTTTGGCAGGCAATCTGCTTCTCCCTCTCTCCCCCATTAGTGCTCTCTCTCTTTCTCCTTCTGTGTCTGTCTCAAAAAAATAAATAAAATCTTTTTAAGCAAAAGTCCCTGTCTTCGTGGAGCTCATGTTCTAATGAGGGAAGAGAGATAAATATTTGTGTCCAAATAAATGAAAAGGAAACAGACCGTGAAAGTGTTGTGATGAGAGAAAATAAGACAGATCCTACGGTCGTTAAAGGATAGTAAGTAGGGCGCCTGGGTGGCTCAGTGGGTTAAGCCACTGCCTTTGGCTCAGGTCATGATCTCAGGGTCCTGGGATCGAGTCCCGCATCGGGCTCTCTGCTCAGCAGGGAGCCTGCTTCCTTCTCTCTCTCTCTCTGCCTGCCTCTGAGTGTACTTGTGATTTCTCTCTGTCAAATAAACAAATAAAATCTTAAAAAAAAAAAAAAAAAGGATAGTAAGTAGACGTTACCGTCAAACCAGTGCATTTGAAATTGAAATGAACTGGACAAATTCCTAGGAAATGCAACCTTCCAAAACTGACACAGAAGAAATAAAAAAACTTGAGTAGTCCTATAATGATTGAATAATTTTAACCCATAACTTAAAAACTTTCCAACAATAAAAGTCCAGGCCCAGGTGACATCATTGGTGAATTCTTTTTTTTTTTTTTAAGATTTTATTTATTTATTTGAAAGACAGTGATCACAAGTAGGCAGACAGGCAGGCAGAGAGAGAGGAGGAAGCAGGCTCCCTGCCAAGCAGAGAGCCCGATGCAGGGCTTGATCCCAGGACCCTAGGATCATCACCGGAGCCAAAGGCAGAGGCTTTAACCCACTGACCCACCCAGGCGCCCCTCATTGGTGAATTCTTAAAACAAACAAACAAATAAACAAACAAAAACAAGTAGCATATCTACACCTAATTTAGGAAAAAGGCATCCCTGTAATTCCATGGAGGAGACAGGAAGGTGGTCTTGCAACAAATGATGCTGGGTCAACTGGAGATCCTCGACGGACAAATGAACCTAGAACCCTTACCTCACACCCTCACATGCAATTACCTCAAGATGGATCACAGTTACATGTAAAAGTTACTTATCAACCAAGCTTCTAAAAGACCTAGAACCTTCATAGCTTTGGGAGAGGAAAGATTTCCTGAAGAGAACACACACAAAAGCTATAGAGAAAAGATGGATGGGTTGCTCTTCATTAAAATTGTTTCATCAAGGGCACCTGGGTGGCTCAGTGGGTTAAGCCGCTGCCTTCGGCTCAGGTCATGATCTCAGGGTCCTGGGATCCAGTCCCGTATCGGGCTCTCTGCTCGGCAGGGAGCCTGCTTCCCTCTCTCTCTCTCTCTCTCTCTCTGCCTGCCTCTCCATCTACTTGTGATTTCTCTCTGTCAAATAAATAAATAAAATCTTAAAAAAAAAAAAGGTTTCATCAAGAGGGTGAAAAGACAAGCTGCACAGCAGGAGAAGTTATTTCCAATAGAACCATCTGACCTAGCCAAAAGATTCATATCCAGAATATATCAGGAACTCTAATAAGAAAAAGAGATAAAAATTCCAATTAAAAAAAAATTCCAATTAAACAATGGGCAAAAACTCTCACACAGCCACTCCAAAAGAGTGGACACTCCACTGTCAATAACATGAAGAAGTTCCCCGTCACTAGTCATCAACTTGCTGACTTGAATTTTTTAAAAGATTTATTTATTTGAAGAGGGAAGGGAGAGAGGGAGGGAGAGAGAGAATCCCAAGCAGACTCCCTGCTGAGCACAGAGCCCAGTGCAGGGCTCGATCCCATGACCCCGAGATCACAACCCAAGCTGAAACCGAGAGCCAGAGGCTTCACCAACTGAGCCACCCAGGTGCCCCTCACTGTTCTGATTTTGTCCGATTTTGCCAAATCATGTATATGATGCTCATTTATCATCAGAGAAATGTAAAATGCTTCACAGTAAGACACCATCATATACCAACTGGAATGCTTCAAACTCAAGACAGACGATATCAAAGTTTGGCAAGCCTGTGGAGCAACTGGAGTTCTCAAACACAGCTGGTGGGACTCTGAAATGGGCTTAACCCCTTTGAGCAAAGTGTTTAGCTCTACCTGCTATAGCTAATCTGGGGCCTATACGCAAATGGGCTCATGCTTAAGGTCATCTGAAGTTCAAAATCAGTCAACACCATGGTGATAAAAATTGGGTCAGCTGTTGCCCTTGGGAGGTATGGAATGGGAGGGGACACAAGGAAGTCTTGTAAGGTGCCAAAAATGTTCTAGATCTTGGTACACAGGCATCCATTAAACATAATCAATGAACTTTAGGTAGGTGAGTTATACCTCAATGAAAAAGAAAAAACAGACACTGTAGTGAATAAATGGACAAAACAGTGGCATGGGACAGGGTGCCTGGATGGCTCAGTGAGTTAAAGCCTCTGCCTTCAGCTCAGGTCATGATCCCAGGGTCCTGGTATCGAGCCCCACATCGGGCTCTCTGCTCAGCAGGGAACCTGCTTCCCCCCCCCCCCCGCCTCTCTCTGCCTGCTTCTCTGCCTACTTGTGATCTCTGTCTGTCAAATAAATAAATAAATAGATAGATAAATAAATAAATCTTTTAAAAAAAAAAAAAAAACAAAACAGTGGCATGGGAGACAGTAATGGGGGTGGTATGGGGACACACTTTAACCAGGGTGATCATAGAGGACCCAGTCATGGCAGGACTCCAAGGAAGAGAACTGTAAGCAGACAGGACAACGGGTGCAAAGGGCCTGAGGAGGGCAAGAACCTGACAGTTGGAGAAAGGGAAAAGAGAAAGCCAGCATGGCTGGGGTGTTGTGGAATTATAGTGATGGAAAACAGCCAGGCCCAGCCACTGGCGGGGATGGGTGGGCCACAGAGTAGAGGCAGCATTGTAGAGTGAGAATAGAGAAAAGCTAATAGTTTTAGGTAGTGGTGGGCTAGGAACTCATTTATGTTTGAGAGCATTCCTCTGGCTGCTAGGCAGAGCATGGTCTCTGGATGGAAGTTGGGATTGCAAGATGGGGACAATGAGGACAAAAGAGCCCCCGAGAATCCCCCGGCCATGCTCGGAAGTACAGCTGGGACGTTTCTGTGTTTAAGCGGGGGGGTTTGGGGGGGTGTGTGTGTGCTCGAGGGTCAGGCAAGGCATCATGGGGATCCAAAAGAGGCAAGCATAAAGCCTCTCGGGCTACAGGAAAACCTCCCCGGCTGTGACACCAGAGGAGCAGATAGACAAGGGCAGAAGTGGAGAAAGGGGAGGGCTGATGTAGGCTCAAAAAACTCTGGGTGATTGTGTCTGCCTGAGCCAAGCAGGTGCAGGCTGAGGGGAGGGACAGAGGCCACTGCCCCTTGGGGACTCCAGGCCAGGCTGAGGGATTCGGCTCTGTCCAGAAATCTCTGAGCTCCAGGGGAGGGCTGTGTGTGGGAGAGCAGAAGGGACAACTCTGGGTGTGGAAAGACCCTCTGAGACATGTCAGAGAGGGCTGCAGTGGGGAGAGTGGAGGCCAGGAGGCCAGGAAAGAGGCTGGGGGAAGAGGAGGAGGCCAAGCCTGGGGGTCTGGGGGCGGAGAGCTCCATGGGGACCAGGGATCCCTCTGGAGGTTGCTCACCCTTCCACTCCAGGTTCCCACGGCCCCTCTCCAGATGGCCCAGCAGCCGCTGGGGGCAGGAGTTGAGCAGGAAGGTCCTCTCCTTGCTGACCGCCCCCGCGTGCTGCATCCACGTCTTCTGAATGGTCTCAGTCTCAGGCCAGTCCCCATCCCAGGTGCCCAGCTTAGGGTCGAAAGTCATGAAATCCTCGCCGTTCAGAGCAAACTTGGCCACGGGCACCGAGGCGTTGTCGGGGCCCAACTCACAGCCCAGCAGGCCCTGCAGGGTGTAGGGTCCTGGGGTGCCCACATACAGGTAAGCAGGACCCAAGAGCAGGGGGCCTGGCCCCTCCACGCTCTGACCCCGGGAGTCCGGTTCTTACCTCCTTTCCCCAAGGCTTTGAGACCTTCAAGAAATAGCTCCTGCTTGCTCCGCAGGTCTGTCGTCTCTTTCTCCCAATACCAGGAGACCTGGTTTTCCCAGACCCAAGCCCCACATGGCTCGGCCTCCGTACGCAGGTTATTGTAGCTCAGGTACTGCTGGGGACCCAGCCAGCCGGACACCCAGAAGGCAGGGGCCCCAGGGGCAGGAGAGGACACCGCGGTGAGGTGGTACAGGAGCGAGAGATTGCTCTCTGCAGGAGGGAGACAGAGGCCAAGAGAGCAGATGCGGGGAGGACCTAGACTGGGAGCAGGACCAATACCCTAAAAGAGAAAAGACTCAACCCCAAAGAGGAAGGACAGACCAGACAGTGGGAGACAGCCTGGGGGCGACAGGGACATGGGACAGACGCAGAGAGGAAAGGGGCAGACTGGGGAGGGACAGACCCAGAGAGAGGGGCCGGGGCCACATTCAGAGAGAGGGGACAAGCTTGGTGGGGGACAGACTCCCAGAGGAGAAGAACAGATCCACGAGAAGGACAGATCCACGAGGAGGACAGACTTGGGGCGGAGGGGACAGAGTGGAAGCGGAAGACGCAAAAAGGACAGGAACAGACCCAGAGAGGGGGGGCGACAGACTCAGAGAGAAGCGACCAGGTGGCCCGCAGACGCAGCCACGGAGGAAGAACAGCGATAAAGTGACTCTCGGTGAAGGTCGGGCCAGTCCGAGTGAAACCTCAGATTTCGCTTCGCTTCCCTAGTCCCTTCCCGGCCGCCGGCGCCTCCCTCCTACCCCGCAGCCGCCTCCCCTCACCTGCGCGCACCGTCGGCAGCAGGAACAGCAGGAAACCGAGCCCCCAGGACCGAGGCCGGGGGACCCACATCCTGAGCGGGAGACCTGGGGCGGGAGGGGGCGCGTGACTGCTCCGACCCCCGCCCCGCCCCCTCCTCCCCCAGCTCCCGAGGGGCTCGGCCAGCACGCGCACCCGCGCCTGGGGGCCCCGGGGCTCCGCGACCGCGGCTGGCCACCCTGCCCTCCACCCCGGCGAACTTTCACCCCTTCATTTGATCTTTTTGGGTTAATTAATTACAGAGCTTGGATAGGCTGAGAGTTCTGTCTCAGCGCTCGGCTCCGCCTCTTCCTCCTCCCTCAGACCCTGGAATCCGAGCCCCAGCTCCTCCTCCTCAGACCGAGAGCGCGGGCCCTCGGCCCCTCCTCCCTCAGACCTGGGAGTTCAGGCCCCCCAGCTCCTTCCTTTCTGAGACCCAGGGGTCCGAGCCCCCAGCCCCTCCTCACTCAGACCCAGGGGTCCAGCGCCTCCAGCCGCCTCCTCCCTCAGAGCCAGGAGTCCTCACCCCCAGATCCCTCCTTTCTGAGACCCAGGGGTCCGGGCCTCCAGCCTCTCCTTCCCCAGACCCAGGAGTCCCCAGCCCCCTCCTCCTTCAGACCCAGGGGTCCAGGGTGCCTCCACTCCCGCGCCACTCTTCCCTCAGACCCAAGAGCCCCTGTCCCAGGGCCCCTCCTTCCCCAGACCCAGGAGTCCAAACCCCCAGCCCCCTCCTCCTTCAGGCCAAGGAGTCCAGGGCCTCCAGCCCCTCCTCCCTCAGACCTGGGAGTCCAGGCCCCCCAGCCTCTCTTCCCTCGGATCCGGATCCGGGAGTCCAGACCCCCAGCCGCCTCCTTCCCCAGACCCAGGAGTCCAGGCCCCCCAGCCACTGCTTCCCCAGACCCGGAAGTCCAAGTCCCCAGTCCTCTCCTCTCTCAGACCGAGGTGTCCAGGCCCCTTCCCACCGCCCACTCCAGCCCCTGGCACCCTCCTCCCTCAGACCCGGAGTGCAGGACCCCAAACCACTCCTTCCTCAGATCCATGAGTCCCCACCGCAGCCCGTCCTCCCTCGGCCTGGGCCCCAGCTCTGCTCACAGCAAGCGAAGTTCCCTTCCAGCCTGCAGCCCGAGCTGGCTCCCGTGACAGGAGACCCCAGTTCCTCTCTCACATCCTGTCCGGAGACTGCTCCCTGACTTCGGGAATATCCAACCCCGCCCCCCAGCTGCAGGGCACACCCCAGGCCAGGCGCCCAGCCTCTGAGTATTGTCTCTGCCTCGCTCTTGAAAACTTTTTTTCTTTGTTTCTTTTCCTTTTGGTCTTTCTCGGTTGCTCCCTGTTTGTTATTTTGTGGTGGGAGCCACCCAGCAAATGCATGACACAGTTGAGAGACTGACACTGTCCAGACTTGGGAGTTTCAGGGGGTCCTCTTCTTACCTCCTTGTCCAACCACCCCCACCTCCCACCCCTTCACCAGCTCTTGCTTCCGTGAATGTTCCCCAGACCCCTTCTAAATTTCCTCCTTGGAACCCGTCCCCTAAGTGTCCCCTTAAAATGCCTTTACACTTCTTTAGTATCTTCTGGATTCAGCGTCAATAACATAGTCCCAAGATACATTGTTGTCTGTCGAGGCCCCTCCAGTCCCCCGCCCCCTGCCCACACCGCGGCCGCTCTGCCTTCATTACATTGGAATGTTGTGCATACATAGAAAGAGACTTATTTTAAGGGATTAGCTCTTGTGACAATGCTGGCTTAGCAAGTCTAAAATATGATAGGGGGTGACTGGCAGCCTGGGGACTCGGGAAGGAGTTGCGGGTCCCACAGCAGGAGGCTGGAGAAGCAGGGAGAGTGGATCTTGCTCGGGAAAGTCTGAAGGCAGTCTGCCCGCCTGGGGGAGCTCCGTTTTGTCCTTCTCTTCAGGCCTCCAGTCGATGGGCTGCAGCCCACCCACGTTCTGGAAGGGCAGTCTGCTTTCCTCCAAATGCCCGGACTTTAGTGGAAGTCTCATCCCAAAACATCCTCATAGAAACCTCCAGAGTAATGTTTGACCCAACAGCTGGGGCCCAGACCCTGCCAAGTTGACACACGAAGTTTACCGTGACACATGGTCCATCTGTATTCAGCTTAGCTCTGGATTTCTTTTCGTTCCTCTCCTTGGTCCTGTTAGAAGGCCCACTAAGATCCACCCTCGGGGCCTCTAATGGTGCTGAAGAATCCTGTGTTCATGCCCCCACAAATCCTGTTACAGCACCCTCTGTTTTCTCCTCAAAGCCTCCAAGGAAACTGCCAGCCCCAGCTGTCCCCCTGCGTCCCTAGGGATCTGGCTATGTCTCTAGGGGACCGTTCCAGCAGCCCTGGGGCTCTCATTTTAGAGACCTCAAGACCAAAAACAAGCAAAGTGAATAATAAAATAAAGGCTCAGGTCCTTCTTGTGATGTTCCTTGAACCCTGGTATAAAAGGGCCAATGTCTTGTGACAGTGCGCCCCAGGACCCTGCTTTACTTTCCCTTGGAGCCTGGAAACCATCGCCCACATGTCCTGTAGGACCCTGGCCAGAGGCCTCTCCTTGGCCCCAGGACTCTGATATCTCAGGTCCCCACCCCCATGCCCTTTGGGTCCCCTGATAGAATCCTGAGGCCCAGACATAATGTCTGCAACAGCTTCTGCTAATCTCATTCTTGGAATTGGCCACCCCACCCCTGGGATCCTGCTAAGCCAGTCCTGAACGTTCTCCCTGGTGTGACCCCAGAGGGGCCTCAGCCCCAGGCCCTTGTCCCCTGCTACAACGTTCCTACCAGCAGCAGCCCTCCACATTTCTCAGGGACTTGCCATCAGGCCTTTCCCATACCTCCTCATCAGCTAGATTGTTGCTCCCTCACCCAAGAGGGAACCACCCTCAAGGGCCTGGGGACCCCACTGAAAAGGGGCTCTGAGGTCTTGCTATGTGTGTCCTCTTTAGGTCCCTGAGTCCTACTCTACTGGTTAAGAAACCTCCACCCACCCCACACAAGGGATCTTCTCTATAGTCTATATCCCTAAATAATGCCATAAGGGACATGCCCTGGGTTCCTGCCACAGTGCTCCCGGGACGCTAGGACATTGTCCCTGGGGCTTCCATAACACTCACGTTTTGCCTGCCTTTCCTTCAGCTCCTTCTTTACCCCTCTCCGGGTATCTGTCTCCTCTGGGTGTCTTCAGTCCTGGTACAATGTCCCATCAACTGTCACTGCCACACCTGTCAGAACACTGCTCTAATATTCACTGGGTCCTACCGAAAAGTCTTTGATGGTGGCGGGGGCCAGGGGTTGCTGGGTGGCTCATTTGGTTAAGCATCTGCCTTTAGCTCAGGTCATGATCTCAGGGTCTTGAGATCAAGACCCACACTGGGCTCCCAGCTCAGCGGGGAGTCTGCTTCTCCCTCTCCCTCTGCCTGTGCTCTTTCTGTCTCTCTCTCTAATGAATAGATAAAAATCTTAAAAAAGAAAAAATAAGAGTGTCTCCTAGCTCTACCATGAAGTCCTGCTTAAACACTCCAAGATCCAGCTAGTCTGTGTCCTCCGGACTCTGGGAAAATTCCCGCAGGGTTTTCCCCACGTGTCCCAGGGTCCTGCTTCGGTGGCCGCCGCCCACGGCCCTGGATCATTGATTTCCCACTGCTGCTGTAATTCAACCATGAACTCAGCAGCTCGAAACCACACAGATTTTTGATCTTACACTTCTGGAAGTCAGACATCTAAAATGGTCCACAGCTCTGGTTCTTTCTTAAGGCTCGAGGGGAGAATCCGTTCTCCTGACTTTTCTGGCTTCTGGAAGCTGCGTGCAGTGTCATGGCCCCTTCCTCCAGCTTCAAAGCCAGCAACACAGCTGCTTCTCTCCCTTCTGACCTCTGTGTGCGTGCGGCCATCCAGCCTCAAATCTCTCTCTGACTCTGATCTTCCCACCTCCCTCTTATTTTTTTAAGTTAATTTTTATTAAGCGTTAAGAACGACTATGTTTCTCAGCCTGTGTGGGGAGCAAGCCCACAACGGTGGTGTTGTGTCATATTCTACCCAGCTGAACTAACCAGCCAGCCACTCGGCCCCCATCTTCCTCTTACAGGTATTCTAGGGATTACATTGGTCCCCTGGATAATCCCAGATCACCTCCCCATCTCAAAACCCTGAATTTAATTGAATCTGCAAAGTCCGGCTTATCATATGAAGTAACAGATTCCCAGGTTTCAGGGGATTACGGCATTCATATTTGGGGGAATGTCAGCCTACTACAGTCAGGAAGGATGCCCTTCTTTGTCCCTGACCTCCTCTGCCAGGGTTGGGCAGTGAGGGCTCTCAGTCAGCCAGAACATTCCCCATAACATCCCTCCTTCCTGCTACAACAGAGAAAGCCTTCAGGGTCACTTAGGACACACTGGGACTCCCTTCTAGGTGTTCTAGGGTCCTGTTTGTTTATAGCAACTCCTGGGTATCCCTTCTCATCTTCCCAGAGTCCGTCTCTAACGATCCTAACTGTGCCCTCCAGAGCCCCTGGGCTCCTGCTGTTCTCCAGGGGCCCACTATAAAGAAGATGAAGCCCATGGCAGGACCAGTTACGTAATTTGCAGGGCTTGGGGCAAACGAAAATGTGGGGCCCCTCGTTCCAACTTCAAGACGGTTCTAGCAGAGCACTGAACCATTGAACCCAGGGTGGGTCCCTTCTGAATGAGGTCTGAAGCCGCCTTGGCCCTGGGGACTGTGCACTAGGATCGCGCCCTCTGCACCTGCACCAGTAGTGCCCCCTACTGATCCCGAGAGGTAATCTCGCCTGAGTTCAAAACCAAATTCTTCTTCCACGTTGGTTTTTCCGAGCCCTGTTTTTTTATCTATCAAGTGGGGATAACGATTCTGCCAACCTCAGGAGAGAGGCTTCAGGGAGTCAAGGACTGGGCATGGGGCAAATGTAGGGCATAACAGTAACATGTTTCCTTTAATGTGCACCCCTCCCTACCCCCGACTCCCAGCTGCTGTTAGGGTCCCAGGGATCTGAGACGCCATGTCCCAGATGTCTTGGCTCCCTCTTGCATCTGCAGGGGCCAGCACAGTAAATATTGGTAGAATGAATGATGGCAACCACGAAGGACCTTGGGCTGGTTTGATAAGCCCCTAAACCTCTTCTAGAATAGCTTTGATGTCCTGCTAGAACATTCTAGCAGAATCTCTGCTGGAGCCCTCTGTGATAATGTATAACAGAGCTGGGATCTACCAGAATGTTAGACTCCCAGGGATTTGCCATGATAGACTCTGGGATGTTGGGTAAAATGCCCCCAAATGGGGCAGCAGGATGGCTCAGATACATACAAAAGCTACTTCAAGTTCCCCAGACTCCACTCACAGACCTCGGGACCAGACCAGACCAAATGATTTCAGGTGCCTGCTCCCACAAGTCCTGCTACAGTAGAATACCACAGAGGCTGCAACAATGATTGCCAGGGGAGGGGGCCATCGTCACCTGCTAATGAGCAGCAGAGCTGGAAATCAGCACAGAGCCTGTGGTCACCATGCTGTCACTTGGAGGTATCTCTTCATGTTCCGCTGAGCTCCAAGGACAGGCCTGCCTTGTGGGATGCAGGATTTAACTGTTTACTCCCCTGAACACGTATGGGTGCTTCCAACTTGTCCACGTGCTGGGGATGCGGAGCTCACCTTCCAGCGGTTAGCGGGTAAACAAACACGCTCCATCACAGGGGTTTGTGCAATAAACATACAAATACACAAGAAATGGGGCTTCATCTGTCTCTGCAGGGCAATCAAGCCAGGAAGGGCGGTTGGGCAGCTTGGGGGTTTGGCTGGATGGCAAGAGGCTGGGGAGCACTACAGCCGAGGCAAAGAAGGAGGGAGCCAGGTGGACACCTGAACGGAGAGCTGCCAGGCAGTGGGCACAGCCAGTGCGAAAACTCAGAGGGAGGGAGCAAGTCTGCTGGGCGCTGCCTGCTAAGCAGTGCGGAGGGTGGAGGGCAAGCGCTGAGGCTGTGACAGTCTGGACCTAGGAGTGGTCTCTGGCTGTCTCCTGACTCTAAAAAAGGGTAGACTCGGTGGTCACCTCCCTCCAGGCACAAGTGGCGTGGCCCCAGGGCGTCTCTCCTTGGTCTTTGCCACATGACCCACCAGACCCAGCACACACCAGTCAGGGACCCCACCTGCGACTATGTACCCTAACACAGTGGGGTGCCAAGGAGACACCCCAAGACCACTGGGAGGGAACAAGGTAGCTGGGCTGCTGTCAACAGCGCAGCCCCACCCCAAACGGAAACACCTGTGGTGGGGGGGCTCCTAGGGCCACCTCAGAGCCCTTCTGGGTCCCAGGCCCCTCCCTCGGGGTCTCTGCCCTCCAGCACGGGTGGGGTGGGGCAGGCTTACAGGCTGAAACTCCGGGGCGGTGCCCCCTTCTGACCTGTCCCTGCCCCTTCCTGCCCCCTTTGATGCGGCCCCACTTCCTCTGGCAGGAACCCCCGCCCTCACTGGGTCTGGGTAAAAAAGGAGCCGCAGAGCCGGTCCAGAAGCAGTGTCCCTGGAGGTAGCAGCTCCTCTCTCCTCTCGGCCCTGTCTCCCAACCCTTGTACCAGTGCTGTGCCTCAGTCCCTGGTACAGGTATGGGGGGCAGGGACCTGGGGATCCCAGCAGCACCAGGCCCCGAGGGCTGAAGCCATCAGGTGCCTCCTTCTCCCCTGGCTGCCAGCTTCAACGACGGTGAGGGTCTTTCTACAGCTTCTAAAAGCCACCCCCCCCCCTCAATCCTGCCACCTTGTTGCCCCCCAGGTCTATCATCTTGAACTTGATTTCTTGCTCAAGATCTGTCTGGTCTTGTTCTGAAATCTGAGTCTGTCACTACCTGTGGTCTCCAACCTTGCTCAGAACCCAGCTGAGTCCCTTTCTGGGTCTCTAACTGATCCTTTTTCCCTACAAGACTGCCTTTCACTGTTAGGATCAAACTCTCTCCCTTTCCCACATTTTCCTGACACTCCGCATCACCATCTGGCCATGTCAGAAGGCTATTTCCCTGACCCTGTCCACATTTCTCTCCTCCCACAAGGCCACCCCGACCTGGTCAGTCTCCCTTCCAGGGCCTTTCCTAACCCACGTCTAGCAGCCTGCAAGCGGGTGCTGCTAAGGTGGGTCCCAGGCTGGCTCCAGCTTGCCTCGCTAGGGGAGGGACCTTCAAAGCCAGTTTCCTTGGACTTTCAGGCAAAGTAAGTTTCTAGAACCTGAGTGAGACCTGGAGCTGAGCTGCTCACCCAGGGGAGAACCTGTTGCGACAGATGAGTTTGCTCATCTGCAAAGGGGCATGGTGCTCACTCAGGAAGGGGCAGCGCGGCCTGGGGCTGGAGGGGGGAGCTGCCTGGCCTCCATGCTCCACTCCTCTACTGTCAGGGGGGAGACAGAGAAGCCCAGGCTGAAGTCAAGACCCCTGCAGCTCAGAACCAGGTAGCACAGGACTCCACAAGCCCATCCACCAGCCCCCTGCCTCCCCCTCCCCCACTTCCCCAACCGTAGCCAGGTCCAGAGGGCCCTCCACCCTCACTCACTTCCTCCCAAGAGACTGGGGGGTGGGGGGCACACCCCACCGCCAGGTAGAAGGGCTTACTGACAACAAGAGGTAGCATGGACCAAAAGGAGACGCAAAAAGGGGAGCAGTGTCTCAATACAGGTTCCTATCTTCACCCAGAGATGTGAGGACAGGAAGGATGTGGCTCCCGGTCCCTCCTTTATACTGGGGTCCAGAGAATGAGAGAACCCCATTTTTTGCCATCAACCCCATTCCACTCCCATGAACAACCCCTCTGGCAAAGGAGCAGATACCCTAGGCCAGGTTCCCGACTGGGAAAATAACTTTATTTTCTTCAAGGGTGTGGACAGGTGTCTAGTCTCAGAATTTCTGGAACTGCTTCTTGGTGCCAGCGGCCTTTGTGACTTTGAGCACGTTGAAACGCACTGTCTTGCTCAAGGGCCGGCACTCGCCCACTGTGACGATGTCGCCGATCTGGACATCTCTGTGGAGGTGGGCAGGGGCTGTGTCAGAGGCTGGCCTGTCCCATGCAGGCCACTGGAGGCCGGGCCTCTCTGCTTTGCTCCCCACCCCCCACCCTACCCAAGTTCCAGTTTCACCTGTCCCCGGTCATTATTTATTGAACACAAACTGTGTCCCAGGTACCAAACCCAAACTGGACAGAGGGCACTCCAAACCTTTCAGAGGTGTCTTGGGGCAGAAGACCTCCATCGATCCCCTCCACTATACCCAGACTGGAGGCTCCTGAGGACATGTGCTTGGCTGCACCAGTGTTCTCACACCATCGCCAACAATTTAGTACCCACACAGTGGCCAGGTCCTGTCACTCAGCCTCGGGGGCACACCGCGCCCGCCTCTCTGCCTGGGAACCTGAGGGCCCACTGTGTTCACCTGAAGCAGGGCGAAAGGTGGACGGACATGTTCTTGTGGCGCTTCTCAAAGCGGTTGTACTTCCGGATGTAGTGGAGGTAGTCTCGGCGGATGACAATGGTCCTCTGCATCTTCATCTTGGTCACCACACCTGGGGGGAGGGGACAAACTGTAGGTCGGCCCCACGAGGAACGGGGGCTTTGGGCAGCCCAGAGTGTGCTGGGAACTGGGAGCTACCTAGGTAGGATCCCAAGCCCTATTGCTGACATCAGCTGTGCCAAATGACCTTCTCAACATGCCCATGGTGGGTGTCTGAAGACCATCTTGAAAAGACATCTGCCAGTGCCCCCGTGGAACCAGGAGTCCGCCCATCCCCTCCTCACCCAGGAATCTGAGCAACCCCGGGCTCATCATCCCTCAGATCCAGAAATCTGAACCCAAGCACCTAGGTGCCCTCACTCACCAGATAGAATCCTCCCTCGGATGGAGACATTACCAGTAAAGGGGCACTTTTTGTCAATGTAGGTGCCCTCAATGGCCTGAATAAGGGAAAGAAACGAGCCTTAAACAAGGACTTCCTGAAATAACCAGGGGGTGTGGCCCCGGGTCGGGAACTACATTTCCCACCAGCCCAGGGACCAGCCACCCAGCTGTGGCCAAGGTAACTGGTTTGCACACACACACGTGCAGGAACCCAGGGGTCTCCTTCCTTCTGAGGATAGCCCCCATACCTCCTTGGGCGTCTTGAAGCCCAGACCGATATTTTTGTAGTATCGGGGAAGCTTCTCCTTGCCAGTTTCTCCAAGCAGGACCCTCTTCTTATTTTGAAAGATGGTTGGCTGCTTTTGGTAGGCACGCTCAGTCTAGATGGACGAGGAGGCAGCTGGTGAGCCTGGAGACTGCAACTCGGCCTGGAAGCCCTCCCAGAAACCCCAGAACCCATCCTTCCTAGCATTTACTCCCCAAACGACAGACTCCCAAGCCTCGATCACTACCACTGAAAACACTCACCCCGAGTCTCTTGAGTTGAGATTCAACTCTGAACCAGCGTTTACTTCAGCATTTATGCTCTAAAACACCTCCCGTCACCTGCAGCACTCATTCCTTAAAACCCAGGCGCACAAAATCATTTCTCTAACAACGTGAACATCTTTCAGCAACTACTCTCCAAGCCACAAGGACACCCACCCAGGATTCTCTCCGTATATATAACACATGCGATTTCAGAAATAAATACCAAAACCACGGGCTTCCTGGATTAGCCCTTAGGGCTCAGTTCTCACAGGATTAACCCGACGGCCCAAGGCCTCCGGAAAAACCACCCAGTAAACCCTGAGTTTTAAGAAGATAACTCCAAAAAGGCCTGAGCCGCCACTAAACCCCACGCGGGGAGCCCCCGGGACTTAGGACGCGCTTATCTAGATTAATTCAAAGACACGAGCCCCCGAGGTAAAGCCTGGGAAATCGAGGTCGCCTGGTATCAATCCTCAAACTGGGGCGCGGGGTCTTTCTCTCCGGGACGCGCCCCTGAGGCCGAGGGTGGGCCCCGCAGCATCCATGCCAGCCCCGAGCCCGCACCTGAATGTCCGCCATCTTCCCGGCCGCCTCAAAAAAGGAAAGCCGGAAAGGCGTCCGGGTTTCCTTATCGACTGCACAGGGGCAAAGGAGGAAGTGATGAAAGGGGGCGGGAACACGGTTTGGGGCGGGGCTTCGGGCGCGACTGTGATTGACGGGCGTCCCAAAGCCAGCACGGACGCCCCACAGGATGAAAGGCTGGGGGTCGGAAAGCGGCGGAAGCGGTCTCGCCAAATTCACGCCAGGAATGCTCTGGTCCTGCTAGTTCACGTTGGCAAGGCGAGGCCAGCTTCTAGCCCCCTAACGTTATCGCGAGAGTTATAGAGAGGCGGGCATGTTTCGACGGGGCTAAGATCACGTGGAGTATGGAGACCTCGTGGCTGTGCGCCTGCAGAATTCAAACGGGATGCGGTGGCGGCCATCTTTTTGCGGGGCGGTCGGCGGTCTTAAGAGCATGAGCCGACGGCGCTGCCATTTTTGTGAGGGGCGGGGGTGGACCATGAGTTTTTTTCCCCCGAGTAATGAAGTTGTGCTTTTATACCCTGTTTCATCCCCAGACCGTGGTGGTTTAGTGAAAAACAAAACAAACACCCCCGTGCTGATTTTTTGTCTGTAACAGCACTGTCCATTTGAACATTCCGCAGTGATGAAAATGTTCTATTATCCGGACTATCCAACACGGTAGCTGCTTTCATTTCAAATGTATATGAGACTGAGGACCTGAATTTTTTTTTTTTTTTAAAGATTTCATTTATTTATTTGACAGAGAGAGATTATAAGTAGGCAAGAGAGGTAGGCATGGAGAGAGAGGAGGAAGCAGACTCTCCGCGGAGCAGAGATCCTGATGTGGGGCTCGGTCCCAGGACCCTGGGATCATGACCTGAGCCGAAAACAGAGGCTTTAACACACTAAGCCACCCAGGCGCCCCAAGGACCTGAATTTTTAACTTAGTTTCATATTATTTAACTTAAATTTACACAGCTACATGGAGCTAACTAACATCTATAGCATTGGGCGGTGCAGGTCTATAACTGGATACAAATTTGTTATTTTGTCACTTGTTAGAAAGCAAAGTCTTAACAAAGCACAGGTTTTAATATTTTTTATTCTTTTCGATTCGGCTGACAAAAAATTGATCTCCCAGGGTCTGAAGGCTCGTCTCAATTTGTGTACTTATCCTGTAGCATGAGGCACTGGTGCACAGGCCACATTTAGTGATGAGGCGCTTCCATTTTTTTTCTTAACTGCAGAAAGCTCCTCCTCTCCTTGCTGCTTCTAAAACTTGTAGATCCATCTGGGCCTTGGGACTTTTCAACTTGCTGTTTCTTCAACTGAATTCTTTTTATTTATTTTATTTATTTTTTTATTTTTTAAGATTTTATTTATTTAGGGGCGCCTGAGTGGCTCAGTCAGTTGAGCTGCTACCTTCAGCTCGGGTCATGGTCCCAGGGTCCTGGGATCGAGCCCCACATCGAGCCCCGCATCGAGCTCTCTGCTCAACAGGAGGCCTGCTTCTCTTCCTCTCTCTGCCTGCCTCTCTGCCTGCTTGTGATCTCTGCCTGTCAAATAAATAAATAAAATCTTGTTTTTTTAAGATTTATTTATTTATTTGACAAATGGATAGAGACAAAGCACAGGTAGACAGAGTGGCAGGCAGAGGGAGAGGGAAATGCAGGCTCCCCACTGAGCAGGGAGCCCATGCGGGACTCGATCCCAGGACCCCAGGATCATGACCTGAGCTGAAGGTAGCAGCTCAACTGACTGAACCACCCAGGCGCCCCTTCAACTGAACTCTTTGTTCAGCACCTCACCTCTCAGGCAGGTTCCCGAGGAAACTAACCCGCCCCTCCCCCCAGATTCCACACTGGTGACCCACTATGAAGAGGGTGAGATATCTGGGGCGATTGGTGGCTCAGTCAGTTGATCGTCTGCCTTCCACTCTTCCACTTGGTTCACCGACACCCCCCCCCCCCATGCTCTCCCCAAATAAATACATAAAATCTTTTAAAAGAGTGTCGGGTGTCCATAGCTCTGCTCTCAGGCTGGATTTTACATTTATCCCGTTTCCCTTTCTCCACTAGAAGGAAGGCAGGAATTTTTACCTGCTTTGCTCTCCAGGGCTTTCTGGCAGCTGTCATGTGGTTCAGTGCTCGATTCATACTTGTTGACTAAATCATCAAATGAATGAAGTTTGGATTGGGATATGCCAAAACGCCCACCCTTATAGGCAGCTCTATAAATCAAGGCATGTCTCCACCACGGGATACTCTGCAGGCAGTTAATAAAGGGGAGGGAGCTCGATCGATGGGGAAATGAAAAGATTGCCAAGCCGTATTTCATTGTTTTAAATGTGCAGTTGGTTCTGAATAGGTATTTCATGCCCACGGTGCAAAATTCAAAAAGTACAAAAATGAATGAATCTTTCTCCCACTCTTCTCCCCAGACACTGATGCCTAGTTTCCCTCTCCAGACACAACCACTGTCATCCTGTTAGCTTCCAATGGGTCTTCAGGCTGTTTTACCTTGGGTTGAATTTGTACATGGACAAAGTAAATTGCAGAACAGAAGGCATACTATGACCCATCTATTTTTAATATTTATTGATAGTCTGTGGGATGACTGCCTTTTCTTTTAAATCTCCTTATGTGATATAAATGTGGACTTTATAGATTTCAAACACTGTGTTGTTCAGTAACTTAGCCAGTAGTTATATGTGATTTTTAAAAATATTTTATTTGACAGAGAGAGAGAACACAAGTAGGCAGAGTGAGAGAGTGGGAAGCAGGCTCCCTGCGGAGGAGAGAGCCCAATGTGGGGCTCGATTCCAGGACCCTGAGATCATGACCTGAGCTTAAGGCAGAGGCTTCACCCACTGAGCCACCCATGGGACCCTATATGTGGTTATTTAAATTGAGTGACAGGGTGTAGCTCAGTGAGAGAGCCCATGCTTTGCACTATGAAACCCTGGCTTTGAGCCCTGGCACCTCCAACCACTGGCTTTTCATTCTTTAAGAGATACATTAAATTTAAATTGATTTTAAATTAAATTTAAATTGAATACAATTTAAAATTGAATTAAATTAAATTAAAATTCAATTAAATTGAATACAATTTAAAACTCAGTTCTTCAGTCACCTTATTCAAAGATCAAATGCCCAGAAGCCAGATGTGGCTTCCATATTAGAAAACATTCAGAGTATTTTTTTTTTAAGATTTTATTTATTTGAGAGAGAAAGAGAGAGAGAGAGAGAGAGAAACCTGAGCAGGGGGAGGAGCACAGGGAGAGGGAGAAGCAGGCTCACTGCTGAGCAGGGAGCCCAACACGGGGCTCCGTCCCAGAACCCCAGGATCATGACCTGAGCTGAAGGCAGACATTTAACTGATTGAGTCACCCGGCACCCTGACTCAGAACATTTTTATCAACACAGAAAGTTCTCTTGGACAATGTAGCTATAGAGTAGACTGTTCATATGTATATGGTGTCTTTTATTTTTATTTATTTATTTTTTAAAGATTTTATTTATTTATTTGACAGAGCGAGATCACAAGCAGGCAGAGAGGCAGGCAGAGAGAGAGGAGGAAGCAGGCTCCCTGCTGAGCAGAGAGCCCGATGCGGGGCTTGATCCGAGGGGCTTGATCCCAGGACCCTGGGACCAGGACCTGAGCCCAAGGCAGAAGCTTTAACCCACTGAGCCACCCAGGCACCCCTGTATATGGTGTCTTTTAAGTTGTACTAACTTCGAAGATGTAAATGCTACTAACTTACAAAAATAATTCGAAAGTTGAATTGCTTAAATTTCTTTCACACTTAATAGCTTTGTGAATTCTTTTTTTTTAAGCTTGTGAATTCTGAAACATTGTATTATTGTGTCAGCATTCTCTACACCTACTGTGGGGCTCAAACCCACAACCCCAAGATCAAGAGTCTCTCTTGCTCTGGTGACTGAGTCTGCCAGCCTCCCCTGAATGAAACATTTTTAAAAAAGATTTTATTTATTTATTTGTATTTATTTGACAAAGAGATCACAAGTAGGCAGAGAGGCAGGCAGAAAGAGGGGGAGAAGCAGGCTTCCTGCTAAGCAGAGAGAGCCTGACTCGAGGCTCGATTCCAGGACCCTGAGATCATGATCTAAGCCGAAGGCAGAAGCTTAACCCTGAATGAAACATTTTTAACTGTAATTGCTTCAGTCCCTTTGGGGGTACCATTCAGAGGGAAGGACTTTTCATTTTTCTTTTTTTTTTAGTTAGTTTTTTTTTTTTTTTTTTTTGACAGACAGAGATCACAGGTAGGCAAAGAGGCAGGCAGAGAGAGAGGAAGCAGGCTCCCTGCGGAGCAGAGAGCCCAATGTGGGGCTCCATCCCAGGACCCTGGGATCATGACCTGAGCCAAAGGCAGACACTTTAACCCACTGAGCCATCCGGGTGCCCCGACTTTTCATTTTTCTGTTTTAAAACCTTCTATGTCTCCCCCACCCCCGACCTTGTAGTAGCTTTATTTATTTATTTTTTTAAATTAATATTTTCTTTATTTATTTGACAGGCAGAGATCACAAGTAGGCAGAGAGGCAGGCAAAGAAAGAGAAGAAAGCAGGCTCCCTGCTGAGCAGGACGCTGGGCTCATGACCTGAACAGAAGGTAGCGGGCCTTAACCCACTGAGCCACCCAGGCACCCAGTAGCTTTATTTTTTGAAGACATAAGTAATTTCTGGAGTTTTTGAACGACTTGATAAGGATTTATGATATTTAGTTTAAAAAAAAAAAAAGGCAGGGCCTATAGCTGTTACTTGCAGCGTGTGCTAAGCTAACAAAAGTGACTTAGAAAAAAGCCTGGAAGGAAATGCATGACTTTGCCCCCGTGGTTTGCATCTCCAGGTGGTGAGATTAGGTGTGATTTCCTCTCTGGTTTTTAAAATGCTCGGTATTTTGCAAATGGCTCAGAATAGCTGGTGAGATTTTGATGATAAGGGAAAGCAAAAAAATATATATTGCTTCACAGTGAAGGGGGATATGGGGGCAGTTTGGAGATATTTGGGCCCACAGCTTTTAATGACCACAACCCACAGTAGGAAATATGGTTGCATCGTGACCAAACACCTGTTTCTCTCTCTTCTTTTTATTAAGTTTACTTATTTAAGTAATCTCTACACCCAACATAGGGCTTGAACTCATGACCCTGAGATCAGGAGCTGTATGCTTTCCCAGCTGAACAAGCCAGTTGCCTCCTTCCTCTTGCTTTCTAACTCAACTTTCTCCTTTCCTTCCTGCAATATACTGATTTTTCTCCTTTCTGTTTCTATTCAGGTTTGTTATCATTTTGAGGCTGGTTACAACCTACCACATCGACTTTCTGCCCCACAGGGTCAGATGGCCTTGACGCCCAATAATGAACTCCAGCCAGTTCCAGGGATGACCACTTGACAGTGTTTCTGGCCTCTGCGGGATTTCAGACGTACTGAACCAGGGTTTCACGACCGAAATGCAAATGATGGTTGACCTGGGGAAGCTCACGTTGCCATGTGCGCCCAATGCTTAGCAAGGTTAAGACCCTCCCTTGGGCCCTGCTATGGACCAGGATGGGAAGGTGTGCTAGAGCTCCTAGGGAGGAGTTGGAGATGCGCTAGGCCCGCCCACGTGCTGTGGGCGGGGCGCGAGACAGAGCTTCGAAAATGTTCCTGCGACTGACCGGGAGGTTCTGAGCCTCAGTGTCTGCCCCCGAAGGGGGGATGACTGGCTGATGATGAACAATGTTGAGCACCTTCTAACATGCTTATGGGCCATTTGTGTATCTTTGATGAAATATTTCTTCAAATTCTTCCCCAATTTGTAGTTGGTTTTCCTTATTATGGAGTTTGGAGGTTTTTGTTTTGTTTTGAATTTGAAAGAGAGGGAGAACACAAATGGGGGCAGGAGCAGAGGGAGAAGCAGACTCCCCACTGAGCATGGAGCCTGATGAGGTGCTCCATCCTGGGATTCCAGTATCATGACCTGAGCCAAAGGCAGATGTTTAGCTACTGAACCACCCAGGTGCCCGTTTTTCTGTGTATGTGTGTGTGTGTTTAAGATTTTATTTATTTATTCGACAGAGAAATCACAAGTACGCAGAGAGGCAGGCAGAGAGAGGTGGAAGCAGGCTCCCCGCTGAGCAGAGAGCCCCATGTCGGGCTTGATCCCAGGACCCTGAGACCATGACCTGAAGGCAGAGGCTTAACCCACTGAGCCACCTAGGTGCCCATTTTTTGTTTTTGTTTCTTAAGATTTTATTTATTTATTTGACAGAGATCACAAGCAGGCAGAGAGGCAGGTAGAGAGAAATGAGGAAGTAGGCTCCCTGCTGAGCAGAGAGCCCGATAAGGGGCTTGATCCCAGGACACTGGGATCATGACCTGAGCTGAAGGCAGAGGTTTTAACCCACTGAGCCACCCAGGCACCCCTGTTTTGTTTTTTAATATATCCAGGAAACAAGTTCTTCAAAAGGGGTGGGGTTGGCAAATATTTCCTTCCAGTCCGTGGCTTGTTTTTGAAGTGGAAAGTTTTTAAGTTTATACAGTGAAATTTATCTTTTCAAGGGATCATGTTTTCAGGGGACTATATTAGTGCTGCTTTAACAAGCAGTTTTGCTAAACTTAATACTTGATTTTGGCCACTTCTGGAGGCAGCTCCTGTGGTGAGGGGGAGCCCCAGGACGGGTAAACACAGCACCCATTTGTTAAATGATTCTGAGAAAACAAGTCGCTGTGGCATCTTGGGCATTTTGGGAAGACTAATCGTGACAGATATGTGAGTTGTCATCTGCCCCCTAAATTAAAAGTAAAATGCCCTGGGGAGCCTGGGTGGCTCAGTGGGGTAAGCCTCTGCCTTCGGCCCAGGTCATGATCCCAGGGTTCTGGGATGGAGCCCCGCATTGGGCTCTGCTCAGCAGGGAGCATGCTTCCTCCTCTCTCTGCCTGCCTCTCTGCCTACTTGTAATCTGTCAAATAAATAAAATCATTTAAGAAAAATGCCCTGGGGCACCTGGGTGGCTCAGTGGGTTAAAGCCTCTGCCTTCAGCTCAGGTCATGATCCCAGGGTTCTGGGATGGAGCCCTACATTGGGCTCCCTGCTCAGCAGGGAGCATGCTTTCTCCCCTCTCTCTGCCTGCCTCTTTGCCTACTTGTGATCTGTCAAATAAATAAAATCTTAAAAAAAAAAAATCCCTGTTATAGTAAAATGTGTATTACATTCATCTAGTTTCTCTGTGTTGTTAGGCATTTGAATATTGAAATTCTAAATTATAAACTTCCAAGTGGGAGGTGCCTGGGGTGGGGGTGGGGAGGAAGTGTCTGCCCTGGGATGGAGTCCCACCTCTGGTTCCCTGCTTGGGGGGGGGGGGGGGGGAGACTGTTTCTTCCCCTCCAGCTCACCCCTGCTTCTGTTCTCTCTGTTGCTGTCAAATAAAGTCTAAAAAGAGATTTATTATTGCCTACTAATCTACAAGGGCAGTATGAAACAGGTGATGGCAGAGAGCTTGGTACCTACTCAATGCTCCCTTTACTCTTCCAGATCGAAGTCTAGTTTCAGGGTCACCTCAGGCAGGGAAGCTTTGGACTCCGTTTCAGCTTAGGTCATCCCAGGGTGGACTGAGCCCTGCCTTGGGTTCTGTGCTGGGCATGGAGCCTGCTTGATTCTGTCTCCCCCTCCACCAGGTCTCTAAAGTCTAGCTTTCCTCTTCTGAAGCATTAGATTTCACATTCCCATCCCCACTGCCTAATGCTACTCACCTCCCTGTTTCTTCACACAATGCCCAGACCACTGGATGTGGCACAAGACCAGAACAGCCCACCTACCCTTCAAGGATGGGACTGGTTTTAAGATGACAATTCCATACTTTGCAGCTGAATTAGTGAGAGTTAAGGTCCACTGGGCAACCTCAGGCCATGACGGTTTTGAGAAACAAACCTATACAGGATTCTGAAGGAAATTCCTTATGTGGTAGATAAAAACTCCACAGACAGGTCATAATCCAACCACTGCAGAAAGTGACCCGAGCAGGGCTCCCTTTGCTTGTTGCCAAAGGCCTGCCTCCATAGCAGACACACACAGCAAAGACGCCAAATTTCTTTAAAAATAATTTATTAGTTTTGGATCACAAAATACAGGGAAAGCACAAGGGCAGTGCCTGTGAGCCCTTGGCTGTACTTCCCAGGCTACGCGTCTGGAACCACCGCTGTACAACCCTAGGCTTGGCCCCAGCGCCCTCACACCCTAACAGCTGCAGAGTATTAGCACCCAAGCCTGCGGCAAGTTCAAACACACCCACATTCACAATGCAGGGCTCCCCTCCAATCATTTTCCAATCTCTCTAAGCAAACACTGAAATAGTTGTCAATTTCATTGAACTGTCAGGAAGGAGTAGGTCACAGGCAATTATGCCTCAAAGCTCTTAAAGAGGTTTTTTTTTCCTCCACCTTTTAAGAAAGCTTTTCTTAACAGAAATGACTAAAACCCTTTCTGTGTTCCCAGCACTCTAAGCCCCAGGCTGCCTGTGGCTTGAGGACAGCAGCCCTGGGGAGTTCCCCATATCCTAGGGCGGCGATGGAGGAAGGGCAGGCCAGGCCAAGCATGAGGAACAAACAGTCAATTTTATTGGGCTCAGACCAGGAGTCCATGGGTCTTGAGAACCTCTGTGTATTTGTCAATTTTCTTCTCCACATTCTTTTCGGCCTGTTTCCGTAGCCTCTGTGGGGTGAAAACGACAGATGGCGGTCAATTGCTGCTGCCCGGGAACCCACTTGTGCTCTCTGCCCCAAGCTGGGCCTCAAGCGGAGGCCCCTTGGACCAAAGACACGGTGTCCAGAGAGTTCACCCGCAAGGCCCTGCCCAGGAGTGTGGTGCCCTTAGGTTCTGGCCCATCCTTACCATGAGCTGCTTCTTCTTCCGATAATGCATCTTGGCCTTCTCCTTTCTCTTCTCCTCCAGGGTGGCTGTTACTGCCTGGTACTTCCAGCCAACCTCATGAGCCAAGCGCCCCAGGTAAGCAAACTATGGGGGAGGGAGCAGAAAAGCTGTCCTATAGGACCCAACTTTCCCCAGCAGAGACCCACCCACCCACAGAGACAGTGCCCCTGCTGGCATCAGCTGAGCCATAGGCATTATCGGCACCGCCCACAGTGGCATCCGCAGACCATCGTGAGAAAGAGCCATCATCTGCCAGTCTCGGGCCTCAAGGCTGCCCCCTAGCAAGACAACGTGGTGAAACCTGGAACTCACCTTCCGTGTAGGCTTCAGGCGTACCACCTTGAGGGCAGCAGGAACCACCATCCGCTTTTTCTGTTGGAGAAGGAGAGGGGCTTAAGAGCCCTGGAGTAAGGGACAGGCAAGGCAGAAGGCTGGCTGGAGCAGCGTCTCAGCCAGGGCTGTTCTCATGAGGGTCAAACAATGTAGGTACAACTGCAACATCACGGACGCCAGACACACGAATGCTGCGCAGCCGGCCGTCGAGCTCACCTTGTCGTAGGGCGGCGGGATCCCATCGAACACCTTGAGGCGGTCCAGGGCAGCCTGGCCTCGCTTGGTCTTGTGCGGCAGCATGCCTGTTGGTGGGAGGCACAGCAGGCTCGCTCTGCGGGGCTCACAAGGACCCCACCTCACCCCCCCAAACAGGTAGAGGGGTGGCCTCAGATGGTAGTGCATGTGGAGTCATCTCATGGTCTGGGAACTCGAACACAGGTGGGAGAAGTCCTCATCACTGGCCACCCATCCCACCGCCCCTTGCAGTCCTCAGGCCCAGCTCACCTCGCACGGTCCGCCAGAAGATGCGGCTGGGTGCTCGGAAGTGGTAGGGGCCGCGGGATGGGTTGGTGTTCATGCGCTTGCGGAGAAAGGCCAGGTACTTCACTGGGGAGAGAGAGCGTGCGAGGCCTCAGCCCCCAGCCACATGCTAACTTCTTCAACACACACATCCATACTCCCAAGGGCCTGTTAGGGAACGCAAATGAGCACTTCCCACCACTAGTGGGCTCACTTTTGGAGCCAATGAAGGCCAAGAATCTCCCAGGTCCACCCTCTCCAGCCCTTCTCCCAGGACCTAACTTACACTTGTTTCTGTAGAAATTGCCAGAAATGTTGATGCCCTCACAGCGCACAACTACAACCTTCCGGCCTAGAGGAAAAGGAAAGTGAGGCAAATAAGGACAAAGACTTGGAAGCCACCCAAGGGCTCTACCTACAAACTGGCCACCATCCATCTGCCCAACTACTGCTGTGAACCACAAACAGGGTTTTGCCCGTGTGGAGCTGACCACATGCACAAGAAACCCAAGACCCCAGCAGAGCTCGATTTGTGCTTAAATTAACAGCGTGATGGAAAATAATTTTCCATCTCAGAGCCCTAGATCCCAGGAGAGGGGGTAGCTGCCAGGTCTCAGAGCGGTGCATGGGATTGATCTCACAGTCGTGAGACTCAAACGAAAGATGGTGATTGTTGCTCATCACTGACCGCTGGTTGGGACTCATGACCAGGGGAGCTGAGGACAGAGCAGACTTACCTAGAAGCACCTGTTTAGCCACGATGGCCGCCAGGCGGCCCAGGAGATGGCCTCGGCCATCGAGCACCAGGACCTGGTGGAAATAAAGTAAACTGCTTAGATGCAACCTCAGGTCTTACTCCCCCCCAACCCAAACCAAGCATGGCTTTTTACTTGTTTCTTTCACCATATCCCTCAATGTACCTCTTACCCATGAACAGCCCTGGAAACTAGGACTCAAGGTCCACTGTACAGATGTGGCCAAGAAAGTGAATGGCTGACTCACAATTTCAGTGAACGGACTAAAACAAGGGCCTTTCCGCACATCTCAGCTGCCTGAAGGGCCGGAATTCTTAAGCCCCAATTATATTCAAGGGTGAGAGGATGCGCTGGAATTTGAACAAAGGTTGGCAACACTCTGTCCTTCGATCCAGCTAGAATGTGTAATCCCTGATCCAATTTGTGGAATCCTAACAGGCTAATTCTCTCAAGAGTATTAGTTTCCAGCACAGAAAGATCAGTAAAGGAACAGGTTCAGCATAGGTGAGGCCCTGCAGAATAGCTCGGAGCATCTCCTCTACCTTACGCTGTATTCAGCTCTGGATCCCTGACGAACTGCTCAAAACCAAATCCTCAGCTTCCTCACGAGTCATGTCCCCACTCTTACCCAGCGCTTGTTAAATACTTGTGATTGTTGGAAGGCAGAAGGGTACAGAATCTAAAGCCAGAATTCCTGACAATGTGACTTTGGCTAAAAATCTCCAGCCTCCTCACCTGGAAGATGAGGATAACAGTATCTGCCTCAGGAACATTCTGCTAAGTCAACCGAATGACACCAAACAAAGCCAACTGTACCAGGTACTCAGTGAGGGCACAGAACACGTGTTCCGAGAACTCTACCACCTTCCCGACTCCACTGTCGTGCCTCTTCCTTCGTCTACCGCTGGGCCTCATTACACCCAATTCCCACGGACACCCTTTTCCCCAGCCCTCCCTTCCCCTGCATGGAAGAAATCAGACGAGGAGTCCAGGAACTCGGAGCCAAGCTTCTGCTGCTTGCAGAAGCAGCTTGGGGTAATTACCCACCTCGAGGGCCCCCAAGTAATTACGGGCAGTGCAGCCTTTTATCAGCTCTCTCGCCTTTAAAGCATCCGTCAGCCCCAACGAACAAGGGAAGACTAGCAACGCGTTCCTGGTCGTCCTGTAGGCAGGAACTCGGAAACCACCGGGTAAGATCTCCCACCACAGCGACCAGAGCTGCAGGGCACGGACCAACACTCCGCGGGCCTGGGGCAGGGCGGGAGCGGCCTCCATTTTGGCCGATCCTCGGTCTACTTTATCACCTCAAGGCCGCCCAGGCGCTTCCCGCGCGCTTCCTCGCTGCTGTGGACACACGGGCCCGATTCAACCAAGGCTTGGCTGAGAAAAAGGCAAACGAGGCCTAATTTTAAAGTAACTCTCCTCGTCTTGGGAACCCCCACAGTCGCCCGAGGAAGAAATGATGCCGCGTTTTAGCCAGCCCCGGGTCAAAGAAAACGTCGCGATATTTTCCTATTCCACTGCTACAGACTTCTTTTAGGCCCAAAGCCTCACTTTTCGCTCAATTATCGAGTTTAGGTTTCAGAACGCACCTACGAGGGAAAAGAGGGCCCAACCTTGCTCCGGCCTGGAACCCACCCCGCCCCACGCCTCCCCGGCCCGCGCGGAGCCCGCACCTGCCCCTCCGCCATCTTCGGCAGCCGCCTGGGAAAGGAGGAAGGTTCGGCGCAGGGTTTCTTATCCCTTGAAACAGGGGCGGAGGAAGTGACGCCGTAGGGGCTGTACGGGCAGCTTTCCGTCTTCTCATTGGCCCAAGTGTCTCGCGCGTGCGCAGAGGGGCCCCGCTAGAAGGCGGTTCGTCTTCTAATTGTCCAATCCGGGTTCAATCCTTCTCGTCGGCTCTTAGGTGTCCATTGGTGTGCCGGGCGAGAGATCACGTGGGGTAGGAAGCGGCTCTACTGAGGCGGGGCTGGCCCGCCTTGGCCGCCATATTTTTGAGGGGCTGCTAATCTCTCGGGGGTTGCCGGGGTGTCTCCGGTGGAGGGATGAGCCGTCACTCGCTAAAGCGACAGCAGGCTGCAGGGCTCGTGGTGGCCCGCAGGGGGCAAGTGGGCTCTCCCTTCAGCGCTCAGTCTGGGCTTAAACGTCTGGATTCTGGTGCCTGCGCTGCCTCCTCCTGACCTGGGCGAACCCCGGCCCTGTGTGGGGCTCAGTATCCCCACCTGTAAAACAGGTGGAAGTAGGTTTTCCTATGAGATCTAAGAGTGTGCGAGGGAGTGACTTCCAGATGACTGCTGGATCTTCTCTTCGACTGTACCCCTTGCCTCGGATGGCCCCCCTCCAGCCCTACCTTCTCAGATCTGACCTCTCACAGTCCCAGGACTTTTTGGCTCAAGAGTCCTTTCCTCCAAAGCGCGTCCTGGGATCTCGGGCTGGGTCAGGTCACCCACCGCGGGCTCCCGGAGTGCCTGGACTGCTGACATTAGAACGTGTGTCCTGCTCAACCGCAGCTCCCTGGGTTGCGAGTCTTCTCCCGCATAGATCAGGAGCCCCGACAGGCCAGCTTCTGACCCGGTCAGGGTCAGCGCTGCAACGCACTGGCTCAGGCCCCTGTCGGGGGTCTCTCGGTACCGGATGAAACTTTGCATTAACAGAAAAACCAGGACTCACACCCCCTGTCCCATCTACAGACAGTACCTGGCCAGAGCTGGTAGAAAAGGATGATTTATATACAGTTTCCTGGGGACAAGGACTTTGTACAGATGGGGATAGTTGGGGCTGGGGCTGTGGGCTGGCGTTGCCTCCATCCTGGGGAGAGAGTGAGCGGGGCAGCGCTGTCGAGGAAGGGACCAGTCTCTAGCTGACTTCCTCGGAGTTCCAGCTCTGTGTCCTGTGGCAGGTGACTCGTCTCGCTGGGCCTCAGTGTCCTCCTCTGTAAAATGGGATGATAGATGTGTCCATCTCATTGGGCCCTCTGGGGATCCGTGGACAGAGGAGAGCACCAAGCTCAGCGCTCTGCACAGACTCAGTACTACAAACAATTCCATTTCCAGTGAGTGCCCACTATGTGTCGTGGCATCACTGTCCAAGAGAACTTTGCAGAGTTCTGCAAAGATGGAACCTGTGAGATCCGCGCTCTCCCACACAGCCACCCAGCAGCCCTGTGGGAATACTGAGCACTCCAAATGTGCCCACGGTAACTAAGGAGATGAGTTTTACATTTACCTAATTTAAACTTAAACTGGTAGTGTGCTTATTAGAAGAGCAGGGAAGCAGAGTGGACAGGAGCAAGGATATGAGGAAAACTTCCCAACTGGCTACCCTTTCCCAAAAAAATTGTAATAAAAATTACTGTACAGAAACAAGTGCTGAAATGAAAAATCACTTCAACTTAGAAACTGATCCTGGGGGTCCCTGGGTGTCTCAGTCAGTTAAGCATCCGACTCTTGATTTTTTGGCTCAGGTCATGATCTCAGTGTTGGGGGACTGAGTCCCACAGGTGTGGAGCCTGCTTAAGATGATCTCTCTCTCTCTCTCTCTCTCTCTCTCTATCCCCTCAATCCCCCAAAGGAAAAAAGAAACTGATCTTGGGTACTTGGAAAACTTGTTTCTTTCTCCTTTTTTTTGAAAACTTTTGTTTCAAAACTTGAGCAGGTCAGTCTACTTTTGCAAATGTAAATTTCAAGAACTCTAAGTAGAGGGGAAGTTATTTGTTTTCTTTGTTTGTTTGTTTAAGTAGGCTCCACATCCACTGTAGAGCCCAAGGCAGGCCAAACCCATGACCCTGAAGTCAAGACCCAAGCTGAGACCAAGAGTCAAGACGCCAACTGATGGAGCCACCCAGGTGCCCCTGGGGAATTTTTTTTTTTTTTTTAAAGTAATCTCTATGCCTAACGTGGGGCTTGAACTCACAACCCTGAGATCCAGAGTCACATGCTTTACTGACTGAGAGAGCCAGGTGCCCCAATTATTCTAAAGTTTTCAACAACATATATGGCTTGTGATTATTTCCGTTGTGTTCTCTTTAAGGGCTTTGCATGCACTTAAACTTCCAGATGGCTCTATGATAGAAAGACTATTATTAGAGTCTTTTGTATAGATAAGGAAACTGAGGCAGAAGAATGAAAAGTTTAGATTTCCAGAATGCCCAGAGTCAAATCCTGGTTCTGTCACTCATGTGCTCAGTGACTTTTGGCAAATTGTTTACCTCTCTGTGCCTTGGTTTCAGCCTCTGTGAAACAGGATAATCATGGCACCAGCTTCTCATTTAAATTAATTTGTAGAAAGCCCCAGCGTAAGGGCTGTATCACTGAGGCATTGTATGTGCCAACAATTATTGCAAAATGTTTCTTGTTAGAACCTTCTGGGCCCATCAAGAGCCCACTAGGGCCTCTCCAACTTCCTCCTTCCTGGCCCACCTGCCTCCTGCCTCCACACCTGTCTTCCATCACTCACCTCCCCTACCTCCCTGCTGCCCTGGGCAGGAAGTCCCAGCTCCCCTGCTTGATGTTTGAGGCCTAGACTTTTCACACCCACACTCACACCCACCCCGGGCTGAAGTTACTGGAACACCCAGAGCTTTATCACACCTGGAGAGCTTTGCAGAGGTGGTTCTCTCCGCCTGCTTCAGGAGGCCACTCTCTTCAGGCCTGCAGACTCCTGTAGCCAAATAGCTCCCCTGGGGACCCTCACAACCTTCCCCATCCCCACTGAGCTCACCCTCTTTCCCTAATCTCTCTGCTCCCCCCCCATTTCCCACTGGGCCAGACCCAGGGTCATCTGTGCCACCTGCCCAAGCCTATCAGTCTCCAGCCCTGTCCTTTTTTTTTTTTTTTAAGATTTTATTTTATTTATTTATTTTTAAAGGCTTTATTTCTTTATTTGATAGACAGAGATCACAAGTAGGCAGAGAGGCGGGGAGGTGGGGGGGGGGGGGAGGAACCAGGCTCCCCACAGAGCAGAGAGCCTGATGCAGGGCTCAATCCCAGGATCTTAAGATCATGACCTCAGCCGAAGGCAGAGGCTTTAACTCACTGAGCCACCCAGGTGCCCTAAGATTTTATTTTTCTTTCTTTTTTTTTTTTTTTTAAGATTTTATTTATTTGACAGAGATCACAAGTACACAGAGAGGCAGGTGAGGGGGTGGGGAAGCAGGTTCCCTGCAGAGTGGAGAGCCAGATGCGGGGTTCCATCAAGCCTGGGATCAAGCCCTGTGTTGGGCTCTCTGCTCAGCAGGGAGCCTGCTCCCTGCCCCCTTGCCTGCCTCTCTGCCTACTTGTGATATCTCTCTGTCAAATAAATAAATAAAATAAAATCTTAAAAAAAAAAAAATAAGAGTCATATACCCCACTGACTGAACCAGCTGTGGATCCTCCAGCTCTGTCCTTCTTGATCCCTGACCCCTGACTCTGCCTGACCGTCCTCTCCATCCACATGATGCTGGTCCTAGCCCTGACTCAGGCCTTGTCCTCTCACCCTGGACCCTTAGCCAGCCTCCAGTCTGTCCTCCCTCCTGGCCCCAGCAACCCTCACCCCCAACGAAGTCCAGGGTTCTCAGCCTGCTGAAGGGTTCACCAACACGAGTCCACACTCCACGAGCCACAGGGGCAGGATATCCTGGAGACTGGAGGCACAGGTCACCTGTAGCTGCCAGCCCCCAGACTTCCCCATGCCCTCTGTCCACCTGCAGACTCACCTGCTCCCCAGGGTAGGCTGTCCTCTGCCTCCTTCTCTGCCAGTGCAGGCACCAGGCAGCAGCCATCAGCAGGAGAGCCACGGGCAGCGGCAGCAAGAGCAGCAGCAGGGGGGCCTGAGGGGCTGGCAGGGCTGTGGCCTCCAAGGCCCCGGGACTCCTTGGGGGCAGCAGTGTGGAAGAGTCTGAGGCAAGAAAAAGAGGCTGGGTGACTGAGGAGAAGGTCTGGGCCAGACAAGGGAAGGAAATAAAAGCAGGCTTGGTGCTGGCTGTGTGACCTGAGGTGGGCCACCTGCCTCTCTGTGCCTCAGTCTCCTCACCTGTAAAATGGGGGTGTTCATTATACCCACTGGGTAAGGTGGTCACAAAAATTAAACGAGTAGCCACACAGGAAGTTCTTAGAACAGTGTGGCACCAGTCAGTTTGCATTTTCTTTTACAATTTGACATATGTATTTCTAGTGCTTATGTATTGACTAGTTTATTCCTTTTTCCTTCAGTGGGCTGTGAGCTCCCTGTGGGCTCTGGGGTCTTTGTGCCCTCTATACCCCCACCCTGCTACTCTCTCTTCCCCTCACTTGCCAGACTCCAGGCACATGTGCCTCTTCACTGTTCCCTAAACATGAAGGCAGGTTTCTGCCTCAGGGCCTTTGCACTGGCTGTTCTCATTTTCCCAACCCTCAGCTACGTTCTAGCCAACCACCTCACGCCATGATTCGATCACCCTGCTGTAATTTGCCTGCATGGGGCTCAGTACACTCAGATCTTTTCCTGTTAATTACTTGGTTGCATGTTTGTTGCCTGTTGCCTCAATTAGCATGTCAACCCTACAAGTGCAAGCACCTGGGTCTCATTCTGAGCTGTGTCACTGGGTACCCAGGAGGTGCCTAAGAAAATGTGGTCGAATGAACAAACAGTCATAAATGTAAGTACAAATGAGCAATGAAGCTTAATATAGAGGGCAAGATGATCGGAATTATGGGGAGACAGTAAGAAAATTAGAGGGGAAGGTTTTTAAATATCTTTCTCAGGGGTGCCTGGAAGCTCAGTCGGCAGAGCATGCGACTCTTCACCTCACGGTTGCGAGTTTGAGCCCCACCTTGGGTGTAGAGATTACGAAAAATAAAAATAAAGATGAGAACTCGACAGATGCAGTACCAAACACAAGGACAGAAAGCTTCCGAATAATACCAGGGTAAGGTGGGGAGAATACGTTCACACAGACTCAACCCTGATCCTGCCAAGAAAATTAATCTCATTTTTTCTTTTCCTCCTAAGACAGGGTCAGTTATAGAACTTGTTATGGACTTGGCCACAAAAGTAAACTTTTTTTTTTTTTTTTAAGATTTTAGGTACTTATTGGAGAGAGAGAGAGAGAGTGTGCGCGAACACACGAATGGGGGTCCAGGAGAGGGAAAAGCAGGCTCCCCGCTGAGCAGGGAACCCAACGCAGGACTCGATCCCAGGACCCCGGGATCATGACCTGAGCCAAAGGCAGAAGCTTAACCAACTGAACCACCCGGGAGCCCCAAAGTAAACCTCAATATGCTGGGCCAAGTCAAGTATCCACAGCGCATAGTCTCTCACACACTCTGATGACATCATTTCTCATTGATCCCTTAGAGCCGTGGTCTCTGTTGACTCTGAATTCCCACGTGCCATCCTTGTTAAATACACACCTGTGAGAGAGACTTAGTAGGGGATAGAGGATGTAAAATATCTTACTAATTAAAAAAAAATACTTTAAATCTTTAAAACAAAACAAAACAAAATAGAATCGAAAACACAGTATCAGGTATGTGTTCAAATAGTACTGCTTTGGAGACATTTGGTTAAATATGATTTGTGATTTCAATGATGAATTTTTTTTAAAGGTTTTATTTATTTATTTAACAGGGAGAGAGATCACAAGTAGGCAGGGAGGCAGACAGAGGGGGGCGGGGAGCAGGCTCCCTACTGAGCAGAAAGCCAGATTCAGGGCTTGATCCCAGGACTCTGGGATCATGACCTGAGCTGAAGGCAGAGGCTTTAACCCACTGAGCCACCCAGGCGCCCCTGTGATGAATTGTTTATTTATTTATTATTTTTTAAAGATTTTATTTATTTATTTGACAAATAGAGATCACAAGTGGGCAGACAGGCAGGCAGAGAGGAGGAAGCAGACTCCCTGCTGAGCAGAGAGCCCGATGCGGGGCTCGATCCCAGAACCCAGAGATCATGACTTGAGCCGAAGGCAGAGGCTTTAACCCACTGAGCCACCCAGGCACCCCTCAATGATGAATTATTAAGAATAATTTTAAAGGGGCATCTGGGTGGCTCAGTCGGTTAAGTATCTGCCTTTGGCTCAGGTCATGATCCCATGGTCCTGGGATCAAGTCCTGCATTGGGCTCCGCGGGAAGCCTGCTTCTCTCTCTCCCACTCCCCCCTGCTTGTGTTCCCCCTCTTGCTGTGTGTCTCTCTGTCAAAAATAAATAAATAAGTCTTTTTAAAAAAGAATAATAATTTTAAAATTATGAAGCCAATAGCATCGTTCTAAAGGACTGATTTGCTGCTGTCCAAGGCTAAGGGTGGGAATTATTCAAAGGGGGTCAAGTTAAGTCGTGGGATTGCAGTGGGGATCACAAGAAGCCACACGTATGATAAAATTGCAAAGACATCTATGCTTTTAAGGAGTGAATTGTGTCCCTCAAAATTCTTACATTGGAATCCTAACGCGACCTCATTTGGAGATGGTCTTTACACCGATAATCAAGTTATAATGAGGTCATCAGGGCGGGCCCCTCAGCCCATATGACAGGTGTCCTTATAAAAAGGGGAAATCTGGACACGGAGGCGTCCACAGAGGGAGAAAGCTAAGTGAACGTGAAAATGGCCATCAGCAAAGCCCAAGGAGAGAAGCCTGGAGCAGAACCTTCCCTCTGAGCCTTGGGAAGGAGCCAATCCTACCGACGCTTTGATTTCAGACCTCTGACCTCCAGAATCTGACATAATGTACGTCTGTTGTTTCGATCACCCAGTTCGCGCTACTTAGTCCCGCCAGCCCTAAGGTACCAACACGCGCGGGCACACAAGTGCGCATGCGTGACTCGTAAACTGGGCATCAACTCTGGACTATAGGGCGGGACTGTACCCTGCCGTATTTCTGGTGTGGCTATCGTGCTATCAGGAATGGGAAGCATGGGTAAAGGGCGTCCAGGACCAGCCCCCCACCCCACCCCCTGTACAATTTCTTTGTACCCTCCTTTAAATCTGGAATGATTCCAAAAGAAAACGTTTTAAAAACAAGACCATTTTCTACAAAAGTAACGACCGTGAACATTCAATTGGGGGTGGGGTGGGGGAGTGAATTCACTTAAAAAAAAAACAACAAAAAAAACCCCCAAAACCTTTAAAAACCTTGGTCGTTAGAGGGACCCATGGATGGCTCGTTGGTTAAGCCTCTGCCTTCAGCTCAGGTCATGGTCTGAGGGTCTTGGGATAGAGCTCCGCATCGGGCTTTCTGCTCCGTGGGGAGCCTGCTTCCCCCCCACCCCCACCCCTGCCTGCCTCTCTCCCTACTTGTGATCTCTCTCTGTGTCAAATAAATAAATAAATAATCTTTATAAAAACCAAAAAACCTTGGCTGCTAGAGAATCTGCACTTACACAAGCGGTTGCAATGTTTCTACAGGACAGGGCTGCCTTGGAGAAATAGGCAGGGGTTATGGTTCCCTTGTCAGAGGTGAGGAAACTGAGACCCAGCTAAAGGACCGAACTTGGGGGAACACGCCCAAAGTCACACAGCCAGTGGGAGCAGAGTGGGGTCTGGGCTGGCCAGGACAGGGTATGTGAGGGGCTGTGGGATGGGGGAGGGGAGGGGGGCTGGGGGATGCTGGGGGGGCTTTTACCCGGCTGACACTGCAGCTCCAGACACCCAGAGAAATTCCTGCGGGTGATCCAGGGTTTCAAGGCTGCCAGCTGCTGGGAGGTGTCCTGCAGGAGGTGGGAGATGTTGGTCTGGACGAAGCGAAGACAGCTGGGGAGGGGCTGGGGGCAGGGGAGGGAGACGTCACCAGGGCTTCGCCCCCACAGTCTGCTCAGGCCAAGGGCCTTCCCTGCCTGGCAATGCCTACCAGGGGCCCTCCCTTGGAGGCCTGGGTCACAGAGGGAGTTCGGACCACTGCCCCCCGGGGTTGCTAGGGGGAGAGAACCCCTCTGCAGCGCCCAGCAATAGAACCTGAGAAATAAACTCGGAATCGGTGCACTGGGCCCAGGACTCCCGCCCTCATTTAGTCTCTGGAAAAGTGTTAATTCCAGCAAGGGGATTCCCAGGGGGCCGGGGGTTCAAGCCCCACCTCCCCTGGGTTGCTAGTCAAAGGAAATCTTCAGCAAGGTCTAGCATAGCTTGGCTTCCAATCCCCAGGAAGGCAACTCGCTCCCCTAGCTTGTCCCCCAAGTTCAGGGCTTACCTGGAAAGCACATAAAGTGACAAAGTGTATTTCCGTGTTGACGTTCTCCAGTAGAATTTGCATGTGGGTCCCGGCCACAGCCTTGAGCCGTCCTATCCAGTGCTGGGCCAGGACCAGGCGCCAGAAGGCCCCGCAGAGCTCGTCCTGGGAGAGACAGCCCCAGCTCGGGTCCGCCCGGCAGAGGTGGCTGGGGGCTTGGACTGGTGGGGCAGGAAGGGTGAGGGGCTGGGGCTGGGAGTCCTGCATCCCCGGGATGGGCGGTGGGGGAGGGAGAGGAGGAGGAGGAGGAGGAGGAGGAGGAGGGGACGGCAGCCGGTCGGCCTACTCTTCCCCCCGAGGGGCGGTGCTTCTCAAGTTTCTCCTTCCCACCTCAGCCCTAGCCCCGCCCATCGGTGACTCACGTCCTGCAGGTTGGAGGCGACGGTGACTGGATAGTCCTGAAGCAGGTAATCAGACTGCGGGAGAAAACAGGGTCAGGCCGGGCTGAGGACGGGAGAAAATAGAACTATGGGGACGCAGAGGCAGAGAAAGAGGGGGACAGTGAGCCGAAGGGGACAGAGACCCACACACAGAGGGGACAAATGAAGAGAGCCAGGTACAGGGACTCACAGAGAGGGGGACAGTGGGCCAGAGGGCGGAGGACAGGGACCCAGAGAGAGGGGGACAGCGAGCCAGAGAAAGTGCGGGATAGTGAGCTGAGGGGCACAGAGACCCACAGAGAGGGAACCAATGAAGAGAGTATGGGACAATGACCCAGAGAAAGCAGGACAGCAAGCCAGAGGGACACAGACACAGGACACAAGGACAAGGACACAGAGAGTGGGGGACAGGGACCCACAGAGAGAGGGGGACAATGAACCAGAGAAAGGGGACAGGGAACCCTAAAGAAGGACACCTAGACGGGGAGGTCGGTCCCAGTGACGGAGCCGGGGCCTCAGGCAGGCGCCCGGGGAGGCCGGGACATGCCCCTCACCAGCTTGTGGATGGTGGCCGAGAAGGTGGAGGAGATGGGGCTGTGGCTGAAGGAGCAGTCAGGGGTCCCGCGGAGGCCAGGGCTGAGCAGCAGCAGCAGCAGCAGGGAGGTCTGGGGGCGCGACACGGGGCGGGGGCGCCCTCTGTTGGCTCCACACGCACCCCTCGCCTGCGCCCCCCCAGCCCCCATCTGTCTCTCTGCCGTCTTTCTCCTTTTCCAGGTCTCATTCCTTCCCGTCCAGGGCTCGGCCCTCCTCCTTCTGGCTTCCGTGTCCCTCTGAGAGCAGCCTTCCCGAGTCTCCTCTCTGCCTCTAGGCTGGCCCTTCTGGCTCCTCTCCCCATCTGCCAGCTGTGCCCGAGGCTCCCATCTCTCCTTGCCTCAGCCCCAGGCTTTCCCTCTCTGCTCCTCTCTCCCGTTTCTCTCTCCGCCTGTGTCCTGCCTTCCCGTTAGTGTCCACCTCCCTCCATTTCTTTCCCCCACCCCTGCCCATGTCCCCCTCTGTCCATGCCCCTCTCCTCTGTCCATGTCCCCCACCCCTGCCCATGTCCCCTACTCCTGTGCTGTGCACATACCCTGCCCTGTTCGTGTCCCACCCCGTCCATGTTCCCACCCCTGCCCATGTCCCCCCTCCTCTGTCCATGTCCCTTTCCCCTGCCCGTGTTCCCCACCCCTGTGCACGTACCCTGCCCCACCCATGTCACACCCCTGCCCATATCCCCCACCCTTGACCATGTCCTCACCCCGTGCATGTTCCCCTGCCCTGTGCATGTGCCCCACCCCTTCCTTCTCTCCCTTACCCCTGTCCTTGTCCCCCTCCTCTGTGCATCTGCTCTCTCAACTCCGCCCACCTTGGTACTGCTCTGCCTTTCCCCCGCCTTGTCCCCCAGGTATACGCACTGTTGGGCTCCCGGCTGGCGCCAGCACTATCATCTCGGCCAGAGGCCCCTCATGCCTATGGCCGGATCTTGGAGGGGACAGAAGAGGGAGTCTCAGACCCTCACACCCCAGCCCCTTCCTCACCCGCCCCTTCACCTCCCCACCCCTCCCTTGGCTCCTTGATGTGGCTAAGTTTCCGCCTCCTACTCCCTCGGGCTTCCTGCGTGAGCCCCAGTTATGGTGAAAACTCATCTCCCCTTCTAAGAACCCCGACGTCCGGTCCTCGGAACCCTTCCCAGGCCAGGGACCCAGCGACCTGACCCCCATCCCTCCTCCCTCATCCAGGAGAGGGACCCCAGCCCCGCCCCTCGGGGACCCAGAGTCCATTTCTCCTCACGCACCAGGCTTGCCCCGGCTGGGCGTGGAAGGGGCCAGACCGGGTGACAGCCAGAGATCGAAAGCGAAAGGAAATTTTGGGGGGCGACAGTGAGCTGGGGTGGATCTGGCTGAGGCGAGGGGCGCCACCTGGTGGTGACAGGTGGCGGCCGACTCGCACCCCCAGAGTCCTGAGCTGGGTGGAAGCTCGGCTGTGACACATGACAAAGGGGGAGCTGCCCCCAGCCGGAAGCAATGCCTGCAGGGCAAGGAGGCGGCCAGCCTGGGGACTTCATTCTTGCCTTGTATAGGGAAGACTGGTCGGAGATGGACAGAGGCGCCAGGAGGAGGAGGGCCGGGCACTGGACGGAGTGGATTGGAACCTGGAAAGAGAGAGACAGAAGGGGGTCCAGGCGGGGTGGGGGGATGGCAGGTGAAGGGTGCGTGCGGGGCCAACAGGGCATCCCCACCCCGAGCCCACAGACCTCCCTGCTGTTGCTGTCCTGCCCTGGCCTCCGGGATTGCCCCTTGTGACATAGCCTCATCACCATCTTGGATGTGTGGGCTAAGGGTAGTTTCTGGGGGGCTCCAGGGATCCTTGGCTTGTATCTGCATAACTCCATCCCCAACTCTGTCTTCACCTGGCCTTCTTCTCTAGAAGTGTCTCTCCTCTGGGTGTCCCTTGTAAGGACACTCGTCATGAGATGTAGGGCCCACTTGGATAACCCAGGATGATCTTTGCTCAAGATCCCCAACTTTATTATATCTGCAAGAACTGTTTTTCCAAATAAAGTCACATCCATAGGTTCCAGGGGTAAGAATGTGGACATATCTTTTGGTTGACCATTCAAACCACTAAGTTCTCACCAGGCTGTTTCCCACCTCTGGGCCTTTGCACATGCTCTCCTCTGCCTGGACTGCTCTCTAGCCACATCAGATCCTCATGGTCCTTCTGGATACAGTGCACGCACTCATCATCAGGGAGAACCAAATCACACCCACAATGAGATCACCACACACCAGTTAGGACGATCACCATCAAAAAGATGGAAGTGTTAGGGGGCCTGGGTGGCTCAGTCGATTAAGGTCTGGTGGCAATGTAAGTGGATGCAGCCACTATGGAAACTGGTATGACGCTTTCTCAAAAAAATACTGTGAAAATAATAGAACTACCCCATGATGCAAAAATCCCACATCTGGGTATTTGTCCCAAGGAAATGAAATCAGTCTCTCAAGAGGTATCTCTTTGTTCACTGCAGCCTCATTCACAATAGCAAGATAAGACCTAAGGGTCCACTGATGGATGGGTGAATGGAAAAAGAAAATGTGGTATACACACACAATGGAATCTCTTTCGGCCATAACAAGAAGGAAATCCTGCTGTTTGCAACGACGTGGATACATCTGGAGGATGTGATGCTAAGTGAAATAAGCTAGAGAAAGATGAATCTTGTAGGGTATCACTTATATGTGGAATCTAAAAAAGGCAATTCAGAGTGCGAGTAGTCCCAGCCTGGGGCTGGAGTGTGTGTGTGCAGGGGAGATGGGGAGATGTTGGTCAAAATTCACGAAGTTCTGAGGATCCAATGTACAGCATGGTGACGATAAATAACAATACTCTATTGGGGCGCCTGGCTGGCTCGGTTGCTTAAGCATCCAGCTCTTAATTTCGGCTCAGGTTACGATCTCAGGGTCGTGGGATCGAGCCCTGCATCAGGCTCTTCACTGGGCGTGGAGCCTGCTTGGGATTCTCTCTCTCCCTCTGCCCCTGCTCCCTCTCTCTCTCAAAAAATAATAAACTCTAAACAAAACCAAAAAATCAATACTGTATTGTCTATCTGAAATTTTCTAGAGGTTGGTTTTTGCTTTGCTTTTGGGTATATCTGAATTTTGTTTCCAGTTTGATTAAGACAGTGTTTTCATCAGGCACAAAAAGGTAACTTTGTGAAGCGATGGGTGTGTCCATTAACTTGATCACCATAACCATTTTACAATGTATGGGTATATTAAGTTACCATGTTCCATACACTTAAAAACCATGTTGTATATCTAAAACATATATAATCTTTCCTTGTCAATCATACCTTAATAAAGCTGGAAAAAAGCTTCAACACTCATGGCAACTTCCTCTGGAAGGTAGCCAACACACATCTTTCCCTCCCTCATACACACACACACACACACACACACACGCGCGCGCGCGCGCGCGCTCACGTAGTTTGGGCAGGGTGCCATCTCCAAGCACTCCACGTGCCCTGAGTTTCCTCTGTTATTATAGTACATGTCACTTTACCTTCTGTCTTCCAGTCAGAGCTGAGCCTACCTCTTCTCTGCTCACACACCTTCTGTGGCTCCCTATTGCCCTTATGACAAATTTCCAGCCCTTCTGCCACAGGGCCCACTTTCCCTTCATCTCTTCCCTTCACCCCCGGCCCCGTATGATAAGATCCTCAGTCCTTAGCTCCAAATCCAGCCTAGAGCGAGGGCTCCTCTGGGTCCCCCAGTGTCCTGCGTCCCCTCTACAGATGTACAGATTATGGGTTCCCAGCACAGGCTGGGAGCTTGTTGGATTGCTGGGTCTGACTTTTCTTTGGGTTTCCAGCTTTGCCCTGCCAGGGCCAGGCACACAAGAAGACCCAGGAGATATGTCTCATCACGTCAGGCCTGGCAAGAGTCGCTTCCAACCCTGGCTGGGTCATTGCGGGAGCTTGGCCAGCCCCTTATCCTCGCTAAGCCTCAATTTCTTCAACTCTAAACCGAGGGCTGAGGTGGTAAAAGAAAATATGAAGTCCCCTCCACATCTGTGCGTCTGGGAATCTCTTGCTTGGCTGTCCTTCCTTGTCCTTCCTTGCACCCTGCTGGGGGGGGGGGCGGAGAACCTCAGGCACGGTCACGTGACTCATTTTGCTCAATGAGAGTGAGAGTGAGGACAGTGACAAGCTCACTTCTGCATGAGATTAACGGGGCAGGGAGTGGATCTTTAATGGCAGAAACCACGTTGAATCCGGCCTCTGTCAGCCCAATTCACGTGAATCACGTCAGCAGAGCCTGCATGGCTCTGATGAACAGAGGGCCCCTGCCACCCACAATGGACAGCTAGTGTGAGCAACCAATGAACTTGTGGTTGACGACCACAGAGGTCTGGGGGTTGTTACTGCAGCAAAGCCTCGCCTGTCCTGTTACACCTGCTATCTCTGCTCCCTGCCCTCTTCACTTCACGTTCAGCCTGGCTTAGCTCCCTTGTTGCACTGAACAGATGCTTCTTTTTTTTTTTTTTTTTTTTAAATTTTTTTTTATTTATTTATCAGAGAGAGAGAGGGGGAGAGAGCAAGCACAGGCAGACAGAATGGCAGGCAGAGGCAGAGGGAGAAGCAGGCTCCCTGCTGAGCAAAGAGCCCGATGTGGGACTCGATCCCAGGACGCTGGGATCATGACCTGAGCCGAAGGCAGCTGCTTAACCAACTGAGCCACCCAGGCGTCCCTGAACAGATGCTTCTTGATTATTCATGTGCTTTCAGTCTATCTCCTCTTGGGGTGGGCAGGATACCTGGCCCCGGAGAGGTCCACTGGAACCTCTGACTGTTCCCTTGCATGGCCAAAGGGCCTCTGCAGATATGACTTTGTTAATTATCTTGAGATGGGGAGATTATCACGGGTTGAGTAGGTCGAGTGTCACCACAGACGGATTTGGAAGGGAAGGAGGGAGGCGAGAAGATCACAGTCAGAGTGATGCCATGAGAGAAAGACTCTAGTGGCCACTGTTGGCAATGAGAAGTGATGCAGGGGGTGCCTGGGCAGCTCAGTTAAGCGTCTGCCTTTGCCTCAGGTCATGATCCTAGAGTGCTGGGATCAAGGCCCACAGTGGGGTCCTTGCTCAGTGGGGAGCCCCTGCTTCTCCCTCTGTCCCTGTTACTCTCCATCCCGCTCATGCTCTCAAATAAATAAATAAATGAATTCTTAAAAAAAAAAAAAGTGTTAGGCGGTCATGCACCAGGGAAAGTGATTCTCCCTCCCCTTGGGCTCTAGCTAGCAATGCAGTCCTGCTGACACCTTGATTTTCTCTCAATGAGACCCACTTCAGACGTCTGACGTCTAGGACCCTAAGATAATACATTTGTGTTGTTTTACTTAAGCCACGAACTTTGTTACAGCAGTGACAGGAGCCTAATACACCTGTCCCCTGCTAGCACATAGGCTCCTGCGGCCGGTGGTCTCGCCAGCACCTAGAACAGCGCCTCACTCACAGCAAGCGCTCACTGGGTATTTGTTGCCTGATTGGAGTCTGCACAGACTGGGTCCTCCTGCCCACCCCCCCGGAGAGATGATTGGCTCAGAAGCCGAGGCCTGACCCAAGCTGGCCAATCAGATTTTCTCCCCCTGGAAACAGCGCGGACACTTGCCTGGGCTCTGGGCTGGGGGGTTGTGGACCTGGCTGGCGGTCACCTTCTGCTGGTTAAATCAACAGGATTACTAGGAAGGACACTGAGGCAGCCCATGGGATCCTGGGGGGAACTGTCAAACCACAGATGGGAACAAGAGCCTTCCAGGGACTTCCCTCCAGCTCTCTCATTCCTTTCTTTTCCAGACGTCCAGATCCTGGGAGAGGTAATTATTCTGCCCAGCCTTAGTCAGAACCTGACAGGAGGCTGGCTGCCTATTCCCATTTGCCTCATGACAGAATTAACCTCTAACAAGCAGCAAGCATTCACAAAGCATGTCCCGTGTACCCACCGGGTCAATCAGTCTGGTTGGAACTATTAGTCCCATTTTGCAGATGAGGAAACAGGCGCAGAGCAGTGAAGAAGCTTTCCTAAAGTCACATCGCTGTAAGAGGTGACAGAAGAAGACAGGTAGGGACAGAAAACTCCAGAGATGGGACGCCTGGTTGGCTCAGTCAGTGGAGCATTGGACTCTGAATGTCAGGGTCATGGGTTCAAGCCCCATGTTGGGTATAGAGATTATAAAAGAAAATGAAGCTAGGGGCACAGGCGTGACTCAGTGGGTTAACCTCTGCCTTCAGCTCAGGTCATGATCTCAGGGTCTTGGGACCAAGCCGCGCATCAGACTCTCTGCTCAGCAGGGAGCCTGCTTCGTCCTCTCTCTCTGCCTGCTTGTGATCTCTGTCTGTGTCAAATAAATAAATAAATAAAATCTTAAAAAAAAAAAAAAAAAAAAAAAAAAAGAAAGAAAGAAAAGAAAAACCCCAGACAGAGTACCTGGGTGGCACATGGTTAACCGACTGCCTTTGGTTCAGGTCATGATCCTGGAGTTCCAGGATCGAGTCCCACATCCGGCTCCCTGCTCAGCAGGGAATCTGTTTCTCCCTCTGAACCTCCCCCTCTCATGCTCTCCCTCAAATAAATGAATAAAATCTTTTCTTAAAAAAAAAAAAATACTATTAAAAAGAAAAAGAAAGAAAGAAAAGCCCCAGAGATCAAAGAGAAAGAAGGAAAAAGAAAAGGAAGAAGGGAAAAAAGACCCCAGAAATCATTTGCCTCCAAGAAAGGACCGGTCCTGGTTCCTGCGTACTTTTGGTTTCTCCAGGACCTGGGGCCCCTCAGATGCATGTCTTGCCCTGTTTTCTGTGGGAGGTCTCTGCAGCCTTCCTGAAAATTCCCTCTTATCCTAAGCTAGCATGAATGGGGTCCTGGCATCCCAAAGAATTCTGAAATGGGCACTGTGCCAGAGCCACTCAGGTGGGTTCATGGGAATGGATGGTTAAAAATTCAGGAATTTTGTCAGTCTGTTTGTTGTTCAGTCATCTGCACGGGAAATCTGACATGGTGGGAGCATGTCCCAGTTCCAACGGGAACCTGCGAGTGTTACTTACCAGGCCTTTATCCTACTCCTGAGAGCCACTGTGCTTTTACTCTGTACCAGCACCCCACGGATCCTGAAACGACGCATTGGCAGAGCAAGTCAAAGAGTGAGAGCCTTAGGATGGAGAAGACCCGGGGGAAAACAAGAGGCCCTGGGGTCCTGTCCAGGGCTTCTCAGAGTTCCCTTTATCTGTTTGACAAACACTGTGTTGTACCAGAGCCAGCCCACTTGGCTGCTGAGTCTCTGAACTCAGATGGCCTCGAACAGACCAGAAGTTGTTACTCCCCCACTTCCTCCCCTCAGAAGCACAGCCAAGGTTGGTTAGAGTTTATTGGAGGACATGGAAGTCCTAATAAAAGAAAGTTCCAGGCTTCTGGTGTCTGTCAGAGTCCATCTCTCCTCTGTCCAAGGTGGAGCGGGAGGCACTCGGGCATCAGTCTCCCATGGGCAGCCACAGGGCCTTGGTCCGTGCTGCCCGCAGCCCCAGCTCTTGGCCTGCCCCCTGGGCCTCCTGATCCCAGGCGCGAGGGCAGCCCCGGTTCACCCACACCGGCTTCAGGTTTCCAGCTGAGGCCCACTCCACAAACTGGGAGCCCTGGCACGAGAAGAGGGGGATCAGGACTTCTGCCAGCTGGGATGCCAAGCAGCTGTGTCTTATTACTGAGGGGCCTGACGGCTTGACCTAGGCTCTGTTTCAACAATGCTCGGTCTGTAGTCCACAGACCTTCCAGATGCTGAGGGAAACAAGGCTGACCTTTGCGGCTAGGGCATTTCCTCCCCATTAACAGCCCACATTGAAAGGAATGGGGCCTGGGTTCTTGGTGACAAGGAGTTCCCCTGTTATCATCAGGAGGGTGGACAGTGGGCCTCTGGTTCTGCTACTAGGGTGTGGTCCTTAGCAATGGGTCGTCCAATGAGATGAAGTTTTTGGGCCCTTGTTGCTATGCTAAGGAGATTCTCTTACTTAGCAACCTGGACTCTAAAAGGGCAGGCAGGACCTCCTAACCCGGTTGCCGAGGAGTCTGTGCTCCCTAGTAACTGGAACTCTAAGGTGGCAATGCCCTGATTCCAGAAAAGGGAGAGGCTGTCGGTGAGGTTCGAGATGGCAAAAAGACAGCAAAGCAAAGGGTACCTTGGCAGATCCAAAGTACCACAGGGCCTGGACATCCTGGTGCAAGGCCAGGCAGCGGGTCAGGTGGTCCCGGTCGCCAGTCACCACATTTACCAGGCCTGCTGGCAATAAGGCGGCCATATCCTAGGGGACAGTAGAGAGGATTGGGCGGGAAGGGAGTCAGAGACCGGGAGGCAATAGACTGGGTGAGGAGTGAGCATCGGGGAGAGCCCTTGGGGCTCCTGGAAGGAACGGGACGCAGGTCATGAGTGGCGAACGCTTGAGGCCTGGACAGAACGGTCCCGGGGTGGATGAGCAATGCAGGCTTGGATGTAGGCTTGGATGGGGGTGGGGTGGGGGTTACCATGGTTACCAAGGGGGTGGGGTGAGTGCAAGACCGGGGCACCTCCCATTCACCTGCTGCCCCAGGGGCTGCTGGGAGCTGCAGCAGGAAATCGGGAAACTGTACCTGACAGACCTCCAGGGCGGGGATGGGACAGGCCCCGCTGGGCACCAGGACCACAGTGTTGCCATGGGCCAGGGCAGCAGCCAGCAGGGACACGAAGGCAAGCAGGGGCCACTCGTCAGGGCAAACAATGGCCAGCACGCCCAGTGGCTCCCGCAGCCGGAGCACCGGGCCTTTCAGCTCTGCCACCTGCGGGGACATGCAGGAGGTCAAGGGCTGGGCACAGGAGCCTCATCGTCTGCCCCATTCCTCCTCTCCCCACCTTTCCTTTTCTGTAACAACGCCTGTGATGATTCATTGGGTAAAAGTGCAGAGCCGACTGGAGCCAGGCTGTGGGCTCTACCACTCACCAGCTGTGTGATCTCGGGGGAGTTACTTTACCTCTCCTGGCCTCAGTGCCCCATCTTTCAAATGAGCCAAATGGTGCTTCCCTCAGAGGTTTGTTGTTGAAATGAAATAAATTGTGTGCAGAGAGCTCAGAACCTGGCCCGTGGGTTTGTTTCTATGTGCATGTGTATAATTTTTTTAAAACTTTATTGAATATAATTGACATTCACTAAACTGCATGCATTTTAAAGGTCATAATTTGTTATTTTTTCTTTTTTTTTTTTTTTTGAGTAACTTTATGCCCAACATGGGGCTTGAGCTCATGACCCTGAGATCAAGTTTTATACTCTACCAACTGAGCCTGCCAGATGCCCTCAAATCGCTTGAAACCATCACTACAATCAAGATAATGGACTTCACTCCCCCAAACCTCCCTGTGCCCCTTAGTGATCCTTTTCACCTGACTCCACCTGAACCCTCTCCCTCCTCAACCACCCCTCTGCTTCTGCTCACTACAGTTTGTCTTTTCTAGAATTTTCTAGATACAGAATTATATAGGCTGCACTGTTTCTAATTTGGCTTCTTTCACTCTTCAGGGTCCCTTTGAGATTCACCCACAGGACGCTGAGCAGGGTCCCGCTGTTACGGGTGAGACACGCTTTGTTCGTTAACCTCCCAAGGGACGTTTGGATTACTCCCACTTTTTGTTTTATTTATTATATTTATTTATTTGTTTTAAAAATAAACTCCAGGTGCCTGGGTGGCTCAGTGTGTTGAGGCCTCTGCCTTCAGCCCAGATCACGATCCCAGGGTCCTGGGATCGAGTCCCGCATCCGGCTCTCTGCTCAGCGGGGAGCCTGCTTCCCTTCCTCTCTCTCTGCCTGCCTCTCTGCCTATTTGTGATCTCTGTCTGTCAAATAAATAAATAAAATCTTTAAAAGAAATAAAAATAAAAATAAATAAATAAAAATAAACCCCATGCCCAAAGAGTGGCTCAAACTCACTCCCCCTGAGATCAAGAGTCACGTGCGGTATGGACGGGCTGGGCATGAGACCGTTTCCAGTCCTCAGCTATTAGGAATAATGTCATTATAAAATTGGGGCATAAATCCCATATGGATACATGTTTTCACTGTTCTCAGATTAAAACCTAGGAGTTAGGAGTACCTGGGTGGCTCTGTTGGGCTTTCAACTCTTGGTTTCGGCTCAAATCATGACCTCAGGGTCGTGAGATCGAGCCTCCTGTTGGGCTCCTCGCTCAGTGCAGAGCCTGCTTGAGGGTCTCCCTCCCTCTGCCCTCCCGCTCGTGCTCTCTCGCTGTCTTCCCGCAAGTCCAGCTCACTCCCAGATCCTTGCTCTGACTCCCACCCCAAGCTGCCCTCGCTGTCTGCCGGCTCACACGACCCTCTCACCTGCAACACATGGCCCTGGGCCTGGGCACGGGCGCCCCAGGCCCGGAGCTGCCTGGCGCTCAGCTTCACCTCCGCCTGGGCGTCCTTGAGCGTCACGCCATGCCTCTCCAGCCTCGAGGTGAGGGCAGACTCCCGGCGCTCCAGGGCAGCTGCGAGGGCCCACAGCAGGGTCGCCCGGGTCCCTGGCGACTGGCCTACCCAGCTGGGGGGAAGGGGACACAGTGCAAATTAGGGTCAGCTTTCTGGTCCTGGATCCTTCCAGATATCCCTCCTCTGTCCACAGTCCTGATGATGGGGCTCCAGGCCCCATAGCCTCATCTGCCTGCAGAGGGGAGTGAGGGCCATGACCCGTATCCTGTCAGCCTTGGGAGCTTGGACCTCACAGCCCACCAGTTCCAGACCCCATACGCCCGCAGCCCTTGGGGGTCTCAAACCACTCTTTCTAACGCCCCATTACCTCTGGGTTCTCCCACGTGACTTCCTTACCCAGGGGCAGCCTGGTGAGCAGCCTCCACAGCCCCTCGGACATCCTTGGCTCCGCCCTCAGCCACGTAGCTATGGAGATTGCCTTGCAAATCCTGGATGGGTCTGGAGCTCCGGGACCCCGGAGCTTGGAAACGGCCGCCAATGAAGAGCCCATAGGGGGCTGCCGGGCTGGAGGAGGGTGAGGCGTGGGTGTGGGTCCTGGGGTCACGTCTCCTCAGATCCCATGCTCCACCCCGCTGTGCCTCTGGGAGAGCACAGTCCTTCATTCAGCAGAATGGGGACTCTCCTTAGAAGAGGGAGTCAGAGTGGAGCCACACACGGGGACCCCTCAAGACAGCTCTAATGAACCCCCCGCTCCAGCCCACGAGGAGCCAGCCCCAACCTCCCGTCTCCCCTTCCCCACCCCGGGGGGATTCTGGGAGTTGCAGCCCCTGAGACAGCTCACCTGGGTCCTGTTTCAGTCCCTGCTGGCAGGGTGGAGGGGACAGAGAGGCCAAAGGTGTCATAGTTCAGATTCTCAGAAAAGTAAGACAGCCGGGCGGGGGTTCCTGAGGGCCGCAGATACTCATACAGACCCTGGGGGAGAGGCAGTGTCAGAAGGATGCAGGAGAGGGCGTGCAGTGGCTGAAGGGGGTGACGATGGGGCGGAGGAGGGGCGCACTCACGTCGGGGCCCCCGTGCCAGGAAGACCCACTCTCCTTGCAGCCGCCTGCGGGCACCTGAGTGTTTCGCAGGCCGTGGGCATTGATCCAGACGGTGCCCATCTGGAGCCTGTGGGGAGAGAGGGGGATGGGAGCAAGAGTGGAAGGTGGCGGGGGGCCTGGAGTCAGGGAGGAGGGGCGGGCAGAACTCCAGAGAGAGGGGATAGAGACCTCAAGACTGAGAAAAAAAAGCAGAAGCTGGGCGCCCCCCAACAGGCTGCCCCCTGTGGCCCCCACAGGTGCCGACTGACCCCCAGCCCAGCTCCAGGGCCTGCCCTAGTCTCTCGCTCCACACACTGGCACTGGCTCCTCGGGGCGTCCCGTTGGCCACAGCCAGGGCCTCCTTAGCTGTGCGGAATGGGGAGGCCACGACCACGGGCCAGGGCACCTGGAAGGGTTGAGGATGGAGCTCAGGGGGCCCGGCCAGCTTCTCTCCCCAACATCCATTAGGGGAGCAGCTTCCAACCGTAAGCAGCCCTCGGACCCAGACCCAGGGGTCACCCCACGGGGGCCTCGGCAGGCGGAGTCTTGCTGCTCAGGTCTGGCCGCAGGTGGGTGGCTGGAATAGGATCTCTGGGGCCTTGGAGGGCTCACCTCTGCCTGTGTACACGGGGAAGCTGGGGGTAGGTCAGAGACCAAAGTCGGGGGGAAGAACGGGCTGTCTGAAGGCACATCTCCAGCCTGGAACACCTGAAGAGAAGCAGATCAACAAGTTCACTTCTGGCGCCTCCTCCCTCAGATCTGGGAGTCCAGACCTCTAGCCCCTCCTCCCTCAGCCCCAGGAGTCCTTGCCCCTTGCCACTCTTCCCTTAGACCTGGGAGTCCTGGTCCCAGCCCCTCCTCCCTCAGCCCCAGGGGTCAGGTCTCCAGGTCCCTCCTCCCCTGGCATCCTGGAGTCTGTGGCCCTTGCTCACCTGTGCGCCCTGACTTTGGGCCTCATGCACATAGCGCTGGGCCAGGTCATGTGCGGCCACCCCTCGAGCCCCCATGTCCACGGCCCCATCCAGTCCTCGACCACCCCGAAGCCGGGCCATCCGCTCCCGGAGCCGCCTCATTGTCTCGTCCCACACAGACTCCTGGATGAGGAGCCTGAGTCCCCCCTGCGAGGGAAAGGGATGTCAGGGAGGGCAAAGCAGGGCCCACCTTTAGGGGACAGTCCCCCACAGAGGGTCGAGCCTTGCTCCCCCCACAGAGGAGTGTCAGGGAGGAGTGACTGGGGAGCCTAGACACTCACCAAGGCGCCACAGTCAGGGAGGGGGGCAAGTTACAGAAGAGGGTGACTCAGAGTGAAGACAAAGGTTGGAAAACTAGGGACATGCACACTCAGAAAAGTGCAGAGAACCTCTAAGAACAAGAGACATGAGCCCCTGCAGAAACAGGAGGGCCGGGACGGGGAGATCCAGGAATCTGAGGCGAAGAGGAGCCCTGTGTTCCTCTTGTGCTGACACAGAGAGAGAACATGCGACCCAAAACACTGAAAATTACAACTGGTGGAGAGACAAGAGCCCCTGAGGTCTGGAGACGGACAGGCATGACCCCCAGGACTCAGGGGAACCTGAGCACATGGGCCTTACTGCATTGCGGTCGGACCAGGCCGCATCCACGACACCCTCCACAGCTGAGTCCACATCTGCCGCCTCCGTCAGCACCAGCAGCGACTCGGCCCCCAGGGCCAGGCCCAGCTCAGCACCCCTGCCTGCCAGGCTCCGCCGAAGGGCACGTCCTTCCTGCAGGATCCCCACCGAATTCAGCTGAGGGAGGGGCCTTCCGGCCTCCCAGCCACGTCCTGTCCCCCTCCCAGCACCGAAGATACCTCGACGGTTCCACAGAAGGTCACCTTCTGGACTCTAGGCTGGGAGGCTAGGACGGGGCCCAGGGAGGCAGGGCCACTGACCACATTGAGGATTCCTGGGAATGAGTCTAGCTCCCCTGCCAGCTGGGCCAGGAGGAGGGGTGTCGGGGAGGCTGGTGGCACGAGGACCACTACAGTACAACCTGGAAAAGGTGGGTAGCTCAAAAACCCTGGAGTCTGAGCCCCCAGTGCCTCCTTCCTCAGACCCTAGAGTCTGGGGCTCCAGCCCCTCTTCCCTCAGACCCTGGAGTCTGGGCCCCCAGCTCAGACCCAGGAGTCTGGGCCACCAGCCCTCCTCCCTCAGACCCAGCAGTCCAGGCCCTCAGTCCCCTGCTCCCTCAGACCCAGGGGTCCAGGCCCCCAGCCCCTCCTCCTTCAGATCCAGCCCATCAATTACCCACAGCCAGGGCTGGGCAAATCCTCCACATCATCTCAAGGAAGGAGAATGTAGGTGGCAAGATGAGACCAATCACTCCTGTAAGAATAAATAAGGGGACTGGGGCAGGTACTGCTAGGTCATGGGGGAGAAAGGGGCTGGGGGCCAGGACTCCTGCTTCTCACCCATGGGTTCCCAGCCTGCCAGCACCTCCTCCTGGGTGGACGCCTGGATGGCATGGTACTGGAGCAGCTGCTGGGCCAGCGGGACATCCCCATCTCGAACCTCTCGAATGGCTCGCCCAGAAACCAGGGACTCCAGGGTCCATAGCAGCCTCTGGTGTTTCTGGATCATTTTGGCCAGCCTGCAGAGAAAGCCGGGGACAGTCATTTCCCTCTGCCCCTCAGTCACACAGTCCTGGAACACCCGCTGTGTACTTGGACTATAATCCCTATGATCTCCTGGGGGCATCCCTATCATTTGCCAGGGGTGGAGAGCACCCCCCCCCCCAGAGATTTATGGGAAATGTAGTCTGAGCAATTGTTCTCTTAGAAAGTGCAAACTTTGTCTCTAGTTGCCCCAAATAAGAGAAAATGGAAAATGGGCATTGGGGTGGGGAAAATGGGAGGCTCAGTGAGCCCTGGGGCTATTCTGGAGAACAGAGCTTTCTCATATTAGCCCTGGTGTATGGGATGTTTTAGCTGCTAGAGGCTTGAGGGCGTGGAGCCCACAGGAGCCTTAGCATGCAAGTAATTCAGCAAGCTAGAGCTCTCGGGAAAGAGAGTCTCTGTTTCCACAGTCTCAAGTAGATGCTGGGGGATGGAGTCCTTCCCCACGTCCCGAGACCCACGCCTCAGCTGCGTCACCTGACTAGGTGCTGGGCCCGAGAGGCTCCAGGGAGTCCGCTCCAGGTATCAAACGCAGTCCCTGCTGCCTCCACGGCTGCCACCACATCTTCAGCCTGTGCCTGGAGGCAACTGGCCAAGCTCTCTCCTGGGGAGATGAATGGAGGGATCCCAGATGGGAAGAGTGGGGGAGCCCGTGTAGAGCTGGAGGGGGCTGAGATTTCCAGAGCCCGGGCGCACCCCAAGGCAGGAAAGCTAGTCCCCAGTTCTGTGATGACTCTGTTGGTCATTGCTCTGACTGTCTCCAGTAATCAAGGAAGGGATCTTAGTAGAGAGTGACTTCAAGAAGCATCCACACGGGCTTGGAGCAGTAATTAGGATGACCATGACCAGAAAGAGCCAGAAATCTTGGCTTTCCCCCACTGTCTATACCCTGCCCTCAGAGCCCTGAGCAAAGGGAATGGGGCATTGTTGTCGGTCCAGCTGGGGGTGTAGATGCCTCTCCCTCCCATAGCAGCTGGGGGACACCTCATACCTGTGATGGGATCCTGGCAAGGCACTGAGTTCCTGTGTTCTGGCTTCAACCACTTCCCGTTTACATAGTGACCCAAGTGTCGGTCCTGGGTGTCCAGCCAGGCCTGTGGGAGATGAAGACAGTTTGGAATGGGGTCTGGAGGCAGCTGGGGGAGCTCCATCCCTGCCTAGAATCCTCTGGGAGAGGACACCTGCACCCCTCTGCCCCCCTGCTCATTCTTTTCCTGTGTAGAAGGAAAATAATCCCTAAACATAAGATACATTATAACCCAAAACTCATCATGTTAAGAATTGTAAAGGATACAGTTCAGCAGCATTTAGGACATGCCACCATCACCAGGATCTCCTTCTAGAATACTTCCAACCCCTTGCAAGGAAACTTTGTTCACACTGGGCAGTCACTCTTCCCTCCCCCTGTCCCTAGCTTCTGGCTACCACTGATCTGCTTCCTGTTTCTGTGGATTTGCCGACTCTGGATATCTCACAGAAAAGGAACCTTACAATCTGTGACTTTTTTTGCCTGGCTTTTTTCATCCAACACCCTGTTTTTAGGGGCATCTGGCTGGCTTGGTCCATTAAGCATCAGACTCTTGATTTTGGCTCAGGTCATGATCTCAGCATCATGAGATCGAGCCCTGCACTGGGCTTCGTGCTGGACATGGAGCCTGCTTGAGATTCTCTCCCTCAGTCTCTCCCCATCTTCTCTCCCTTTTTAACAACAACAACAACAACAAACTTATTTTTTTTTTTTTTACACGCCTATACAATATTCCATTGTCTGGATAAGCCACATTTTGTTTCTCCATTTATCACCAGTGGATGCGGGTTCGATCTGTCTCTGCCTTCTAGTTATTGTGAATAGCGCTGCTTGGAACATGCACACACGAGTTTTTGTTCCATCACCTGACTTTACTTCTTCTAGGCATGTGGACCCAGGAGGATCACAGGTCAACTCCACGAGTAACTTATGGAGGAGCCCAGCAAGCTGTTTTATGTTCTCACCAGAGATATACGAGGGCTGGCCTACTGACTTTGCTTTTTTTTTTTTTAAAGATTTTTCTTTTTTAAAATTCACTGGACAGAGAGAGAGAGCATGCGAGCCAGCACAGGTGTGAAAGCTGGAAAGAGGAGGGAGGAGCAGAGGAAGAGGGAGAAGCAGACTCTCTGTTGAGCAGGGACCCATAACTGGGGCTCGATCCCAGGACCCTGGGATCGACCTGAGCTGAAGGCAGTCGCTTAAGCCACTGAGCCACCCAGCCGCCCCTGTCCTATTGACTTTGAAATGTGGCTTAATAAAACCCTTTCTCCTCCATGGAGAAACGACCTGGGCGAGCTTCCTGTTTCTCAGGAATCCTAAGATAATTCCACAGCATCACCAGGAAACAATGACTCCTGAAGGATCCACCACACCTGCCTGGGAAAACTGGGAACACTCCATAGAAATCCAACAGGAGGCCCGAGCACTGGGGCTTTCTGGAGCACCCTACGTTCCTGAGATTGGGCACAAACCTTGTCACAACCCTGGAGGCAATGCCCGTGGCACTGTTATCAGGCAGTAACGGGTTCTATTTGGAAGGCGGGGTGGCTAAGCCAGGTGGCTCCTGCACCCAGCGGCCATCACTTCAAGGGGCAGCTCAGACCCCCGCTGTAGACACAGGCTTACCAGGTGCAATTTATTTGGCTGCGATGTGTCTACCTGAGCCCAGGGCAGAGCGGAGAGGCACTACAAACGGTACAGTGTGGTGTGGAGTCTCTGGGGCTAGGAGACTGAATCTTGGCTCTAGTATTTATTGTTCAACGTCAGCCGGGGTGTAATAGTACTTTGGCCATCTGGAAAATGGGGATAAGCACAGCCCCTTGCTACTTCACGGGGCTGTGGCAAGGATTAATTAAATGCATCAATGCACATCAGACACTCAGAGCAGTGCTAGGTAGGATTTCCTCTTAATCTCACTGCACCTCGCCTTCTATATCTGCACCATGTTTCTCTCCCTGGTCCTGCCTTCCCTAGATCCTGGCGAAATCCCAGACCTGCTTTCCACTCTTTCCTTCTACAACTGCTCTCTTCTTCTTAGCATCCCAAAGCCACATTCTCCCGATTTTCCTCTTACCCTGCCAACTGGCCCTTCTGCTTTTTCTCTGAAGTCAAAGGGTGAGTCAGAAGTTTCCCACTCAAATACCCCCAGGGAAAGACACATTTTGGAAATAGTTGGAGGTGCACGAACATGAGCTGGGCATTGGATGATATTAAGCAATGAGCGCTGGGATGCCTGGGAGGCTCAGGTCATGATCTCAGGGTCCCGGGGTCAAGTCCCACCTCAGGCTCCTTTCTCGAAGTTGAGCCTGCTGCTCCCCCTGCTTGTGCTCTCTCTTTTCTGACAAATAAATAAAATCTTAAAAGGAAAAAAAAAAAAAGTGACTGCTAATGTGAAGTGTGAAAAATGGCTAGGTGGGGTTGCCTGGGTAGCTCAGTCGCTGAAGTGTCTGACTCTTGATTTTGGCTCAGGGTTGTGAGATTGAGCCCCTTCTTGGGCTCTGTGCTGGGCGTGGAGACTGCTTAAGATTCTGCTGCCCCTCCCCCTGCTTGCACGCTCGCTGGAGTGCTCTTGCTCTCTCTCTTAAAAAAAAAAAAAAAAAAAAAAAAAAAAAAACCAACTTAAAATGGCTAGGTGATTATGTTACAAAACTAGTCTTTATCTGTTAGAAATGAGAATTCAAATATTTCTTGGAAGCTAACAGGACATCGGGGATTTAAATCGTTCCAGAAAAAAGAGAAAACAAAAGAATGCAACACTGGACCACATGTCTGGCAATTCCTGAAGCTGAGGGATAGGTAAGTAGCAGTATTAAGTATTCTGTGGAAGTTTGCAATCTCCACCCCACCCCACCAACCACCGTTCCCCGCCCAAGAAAAACAAAACCATAAAAGAATGTCCACAGGGCCCTGGGAAGTCATGTTAGTGTGAGGGGCTGGTGGAGATAGGGAACTCATAACTTGTCTAAAGAGAAAGTCACTATTGAATCCAGATGATTTTTGTCAGGGAATGTGAGCCAAACATTGCCAAATTTGGGTTTTTATTTTCAAAAGAAGCTGGACTCCTCCTGGATGTTTACAGGGAATGAGTTGACCACTAATTCACATTTTCAAAAATAAAATGCGGGCCAAAAAAACAGTTTGTTGGTTGACTCTGGCTCACACATTGGAAGGTTGAGACTTTTGCTTGGGAGGCGGTGGGGGAACCATGGGCTGTGCAATCCTAGGGCTTAGGTTCAAATCTCAGCTTCGCCTCTTTTAAACTGTGTTAACAGTGGGCAAATTACATACCCTTTATGCCTCCCTGTGCTATGGCTAAAATAATGACAATAATCCCCTCTCACAGCTGTTCTGGGGATTAAATTAGATCACACTGAGCACAGAGGCTGGCACAGAGAGCTCCCAGTGAATATAAACTATGATTACTATTATTGCTATGATTACTATTAGCTATTATTGCTATTTCAGTATATTCCATCTCTAGCCAAGCTCCAAGTGTGGGAATGCTCTGTCCTCTGATCCAGATCCTCACTCCCTCAGTTCAACTATCTTTCCACATTGATGACTCCCAGGTCCCTGTCTCCAGACCTGAAGGCTTGGGCCCAAGTAGCATTTGATGCCTTCACAAGGCCAAGGCTGTCCAGGGTCCCTCACACCCTCACCATGTGATAACCAAGCTCAGGCCTATCTGCGAAGCCCCAGTCCTCCTGGGTTCACCACTAGTGGTGGTGGTGGTGAGGGATGGGGGAGACACGACGACAGAGACAGCCAAACCCGAGACACTGCCTTGCCCTCTTAACTCCTGACACTGGTCCTCCTGTATCTCTGCCTCATCCCCTCCTATCTATCTATCCACTTCCACAACCCGCTCCAGGCTCTGGCCTCATCTTCCACTTGGACCACTGTCTCAGCCTAAGCTTCGCATTCCGGGGTGCTAGAGACCCTGTGGGATGAGGAGAGCCCATGAGAGGAGTTCTGAGGAGCCTGGATAATTATAGAATATGCGAGGCACCCACAGGAACCACAAGAGGTTCTGGGGGACCCGGAGGGATCCCAGGAGGACTTGAAGGGACGCTTTAGAATCATGGGAGCCCCACGAGGGTATTCTGAGGGGCTGTAAGAGATTACAGTTAAGTTCTGAGGTATCCTGGGGTTCCCAGGATACTAGGAGCTCCGCAATGATTGATGGGGGCCCTGAGAAATTACGGGGGACCCACAGGAGGTCGGCGGGGTGGGGCTCAGAGAGCCACGCAAGCCACAGGATGTTCTGAGGAATCACGGGAAGTCCATGGAGATTCTGGGGGTCCTTGGAAGATCAGGGGTGCCCTACAGGAATTCCGAGTCCCTGGGATTCAACGGAGGTCCGGGAAGGGGAGGCTGAAGAATCACAGGAGGCCCTTTGGGGGCTCTGACGCATCGGGGAAACACTGCCGCAGAGCGGAGGTACGAGACCGGCTCCAAAACAAGAGAAAAGACTCAAGGGTTAAGAGGCAGCAGCCGCAAAGGCTCAAGGGAATGCCCTTCAAGGGTGGGTCCTAAGGAGTAGCCAGAGTCACCGGAACCGAGAAGGGCGGACCTGCCGCGGTGGATCACGGGAGTCCGCGCGCCAAACAAGACCTGGAGGCCTGGGGAGGGGGATGGGCAACAACGAACGGCAGGCCCTCACCAGTGCGCATGCGTGGCTCTCAGGCACCGGTCCGTACTCCAGCGTGGCGAAGATCTCTCGGGCGCTGGGCCTTGCACGCGTAGCAGCCATCACCCTCCCGGGCCGCTTTCCACCAAGAAGTGCCGGGCGCTCTACCCAGAGGAACCTTGAGGTCGAAGGGCGGCACCGCCCCCTCTAGTCCAGGGGGCGGGACTACGGGAGATAGAGCGTAACCCCGCCTTAGACCCAGTGGCCCCGCCCACACGCTCCAGCTGGCAAAGTGGTTTGGAGCATGCGCAATCCTCAGAGCGAGGCGGGGTTGGGGACGGGGACAGGACAAAAATGTGTGTGTCTTGCAAATAGGAAGGCTCCAGATTTAGAAGCGTGGCCGTATTTGTGTATCTCCTTTCCACCCTGTTCATTCTGAGGGCAAGGAGTTCAGCTTTTAGTCCGAAGTAAATTTACTAGAGAATCGACTCTGGGACGAAGCGATAGTTTAGAGGTCAGAAGGGAGTCTTTTAGGATGGACGTTTAAATTAAGGTTTTGAGTGTGCCGGTCTGGACTGCCCACCCAGAAGCTTGGCCAGATGTAGTCGGGAAAGAGGAGAGTTACCGCTTTAATCGACCCAGGAAGTGTAGCATTCAGAAATTAGGTTCAGGGTTTAAAGTTTTGATTGGTTGGAGTGAGAGGCGTGGCTCCAGCCTTAGACTATGATTGGCCGGAACGTAGTGGGCTCCCCGGATTGGTGTCTGAGCGTTTGAGGGGGACGGAAGCCTGGTCGGCTGAAGTTCTTAGTTACAGAGGCTGGGAGTGTGGCTGTCGTATACACGTTCGGCACATAGGGCTTAGAGAGCATCTAGAACTGTTGTCTCCAGCAGATTGGACAGCCGTGTCTGGCATGAGTGGAATTGTCTCAAGCCCAGATTCTTAGATTTCATACAGAATAGTGGGTGTCGGGCAGCAGGCCACGGAGTTCTGATCCTGGCCAGGGTCCCTCCCCGCCCCCCGCCCCGCGCACGTCGGTGTTGCTGAGGACGCCTAGGTCTCTTCTTCAGGGCCATGGCGGACTCGAAGCTGCTGGTGCCGGAGCTAAGCGAGGCAGAGAAGATGGGCGCTGAGACCGCGCGTTTCGAGAAGCTGCTGCTGCAGGTGAGGACTGACCGACTCCATGGTTCCTGGGTATTCGGGGGATTTGTGTGTGTGTGTACGCGCGTGTTCACGCACACGTGTATGTGCACACCCGAGGGTGCTCAGGGATGGGACTACATTCCCAGAACGCACTACATGGAATTGTAGTTTTTTAACTCCCAAGTTTTCCAGGCTCTGGAAGAAATCCAAGTGGGGTTGGGGTTGTTTTTAGCGGTCCTCAAAGGAGGAGCGGGACATAGTATGTCCTATTCTGTGTACATCTCATATGCATAAAATTTCTCGACAAACCTTTGAAGAACAAAGGAGGGTCTGATGGCCCAGATGCCAGCATGAAGGTGGTTGTTTTCCTTCACACAGGCCTCCAAGGAGCTCCAGCAGGCCCAGACAAACAGACCAGAATCTACACAGATCCAACCACAACCTGGTGAGAAAGGCAGAAACCCAGAGAGAGGGGGATAGAGTTGCAAAGAGAGTGGACAGGGGCTAGGGGTATGGGACACAGAGATAGGAGGCAGGAGAGAGACACAATAATGGGAGTACACAGGCCTTGGCGGGGGTTGTGACAGAGATCCAGAGAGAGCAGGGAAGGGACTAAGATCTAAAGAGAGGAGGAGGACAGGCATGACTAGGGGGAGAGAGACTCAAAGATAGAGAGTTACAGAGGGGGCGCCTGGGTGGCTCAGTTGTTAGGCACCTGTCTTCTGCTAGGGTGATGGTTCCGGGGTCCTGTGAGTGGGCCCCGCATCGGGCTCCCTGCTCAGTGGGAAGCCTGCTTCTCCCTCTCCCACTCCCCCTGCTTGTGTTCCCTCAAATAATAAATAAAGATAGAGAGTTACAGATCCCATGGGTGGGGCGGGGAGCAGATTCAGAAAGCAGAGGACTGATCAAGAGAAGGGGACAAAGAGGGGACAGATCAACAGAGACTGAGGAGGGAATGAATGGAAACCCAGATGTATGCAGAGGCACACACCTCAGGACAAACCTACTTCCACCAGGTTTCTGCATAAAGACCAACTCCTCCGAAGGGAAGGTGTTCATCAACATCTGTCACTCCCCTTCCATCCCTCCTCCGGCCGACATGACAGAGGATGAGCTGCTTCAAATGCTGGAGGAAGACCAAGCTGGGTTTCGCATCCCCATGAGTCTGGGAGAGCCTCATGCTGAACTGGATGCAAGTCAGTGCTCTTGGAGGACCCAGGGATCTAGCTCCCTAGGTCCTTTCTTCCCAAGGATCCAAGATCCAGGGCTTGGGACCCTCCTCCCTTAGGACCCAGAAATCTGGCTCTCCTGACCTTATCCTTTTCTCTGTGATATATGCCTAGCCTCCTGGGCCTCCACTACTTGCTACACGGGGTGGTCCTGGTCCTGCCCGCCTGGCTAGGCTGGCCCTTCTCCCTGCCCTACCCCATGGTGAGGGAGCTGGGCAGGTGTCCTCATTAGCTGGCCGGACCAGCTCTCACTCTTGTTCCTGTTTCCTTCCTCACCCTTCTCCCTGTGTCTCTATCTCTCAGCCTTGTCTCACCTGTCTCTGTTGAGTTTCTTTCTCTATATGCTTGTCTTTCAAATCACATATGTTCCCCTGAAGCCTCCTGGACCACGTTTTGGGCAGTGCCCTGGGGAGGAGGGACTGATAACCCAGAACTTGCCCTTGAGACACTCCTAGTCTTAGGCGACGGTGGTGGGGACAGATGCGATTGCAATATGGTATGATTTGTGCTGCTCTGGCAGGGGTAGGGGAGGTGGGGGGGGGAAACCTTCTTGGAGGAGGAGGTGTCAGATCTGAGATGTCAAGGAACTGGAGGAGTTCATCGGGCCAAGACAGAGAAGAGGGTTCTAGGCAGAGGGGAGAGAGGAGTCCAGAAGCTGGAGAGTGATTGAATTGGATTGATTGGTTCCGTCAGTCATCGGGAGAGACTGGAAGAAATTTAAACGGACCAGGTCCCCAACAGAGAAGTGAGCTTCTCTCCAGGTGGGAGGAGCAGACCATACAGGGTCTCCAGTGCCACGCGGAAGGACACGTACCTTCGTCTTGGGGCTGGGGAGCTTTGCAAGGGCTGTGTGCAGGGAAGGGGCAAGGTCAACGCTGGGATGTGGTGGGAAAAGACACGAGGGAAAGAGACGAGGGTGGTGCGAGTCTTGAGCCATTACTTTCTAATTGTCTCCGGGTCTCTCTGGTTCTTGCGGCTTCTGGCCTTTATTGGTTTTGCCTTGTCCCCACAGAAGGCCAGGGTTGTACCGCCTACGACGTAGCCGTCAACAGCGACTTCTACCGGAGGATGCAGGTTGGGGGCGGGGCTGCGGGTGAGGCCTGGGCCGGGGCCTCTCCCTCCACCCGGAGCCCTTCCGCAGTCTCCCTCTCTTACTCCTAGAACAGCGATTTCTTGCGAGAGCTTGTAGTCACCATCGCCAGGGAGGGCCTTGAGGACAAATACAGTCTGCAACTGAATCCAGGTGAAGGGCGGGGCCTGGGCCAGCGGGGACTAGAGGGGCGGCAGCAGCTTGGGGACAGCCCTTGGGAATGGTGGAGCTAGTGTGGGCAGGGATTTCCTTGGTCCCTAGGCTGTTGATTACGAGGAGAAGGCGGGGCTTCCCGAGGTTGGGGGCGGGGCAGGGGCGGGTCGTATCAAGAAACCAGATGAAGGGCGGGAGTCTGGATAGCCAAGGGGTGGAGCCAGTTGCATCTCTGGGCGACAGATTGCAAAACAGGTTGGCTAAAGTGGGCCTATTTCCTAAAGCCAAACTTGGGGGTGTGGCTGGATCCCCGGCTTCCTCCGAGGGGCGGAACCTTTCTCCTGAGGCTCTTGCTGTCATGACTCCTAAGGAAGCAACGGGAATCCCAACCCTACCACCTTTGACCCCGAGCTTCCTACCCGCAGAGTGGCGCATGCTGAAGAATCGGCCTTTCCTGGGCTCCATCTCCCAGCAAAATATCCGCTCCCAGCAGCGTCCTCGGATCCAGGAGCTGGGAAACCCGTACACCCCTGACTCCCTGAGACCCGAGGAAGGGTGGGCCTTCGATGGGTTCTCTCTGTCACGTCTCTCCCTCCGCATAGGAAGCAGTGTCCTGGGGGCTCTAGGAACCCAGAGAGGGGAGAAGCAGCACTTCCACCCAGAAGGCTCCCTGAGGCAGTAGGGCTCAGAGGCGGGAGAAAGGGAAGGATGAGCCCTGGCGAGGACCTGGTAGGTGCTCCTCAGTTTGGGGTTTTGTTCTTTCCCAGCCCCGAGAAGCCACACCTGAGCCTTTGGCTGGAAGCCCCTGACCTCCTCTTGGCTGAAATTGACCTCCCCCGACTGGTGAGTGCACGCTTGACCAGAACCAGAGAAAGGTCTGGAAGGGTTAGGATCTCTGAGGGGGAGTGAGCGGGGCTCGTTGCCAGACCTGTGGGAGCCTGGTTAGCACTGCCCCCTGAGTATAGCTGCCTGCCGTGGGTCCTTCAGGCCCACTTTGGGAGCCGTCCTGAGGGTGCTCTGGTCATTGTAAGTGCTCAGTCACAGGGACTTGCAATTATGGTCTCTCATCTTTTTCCTGGAAGGCAAGACCCTTTTCATATGGTATCCCAACACAGGAACCTTTTCTCCCTGGTCCCCGTGATTATTGCCCTGTTGCTGGGAAGGGAAGGGTGAGCTTATTTCTCTCTATTCCCAGGACGGAGCTCTGGGGCTGTCACTGGAGATCGGGGAGAACCGCCTGGTGATGGGGGGCCCCCAGCAGCTGTACCATCTGGATGCCTATATCCCCCTGCAGATCAACTCTGAGGAGAGCAAGGCAGCCTTCCATCGGAAAAGAAAGGTACCTGGGGAGATGGGGGGAAGTGTGCAGGGAGTTGGGGCACTCTGGGGGGCCAGGACTCCTTGTCCTGAATACTTATTCTGTTTTTTCCTGTCTCTCCTCAGCAACTGATGGTGGCGATGCCCCTTCTGTCAGTGGCTTCTTGATTGGATTTCTTCTTTCTGTGCTTCCAAGTGGAGGAAGAGGCTGGTGGGGGGCTTCTCTGAAATTGAAATAAAAGATTTTTGCCTTTGTTCTGTGTCTGGCTAGGAGTACATGAGGAATGGGAGGGAAGAGGGACATTGGACTGGGTCCTAGAGTCACAGAGAAGTCACTGCCCCAGCTGTGGCCTCAGCCTCTCCCTCTCCAGATCCTCTCCCCGGGCTCCTGGTCTCCAGTCTCTCCCCTCTTATCCCACAAGGTCCCATAGCTGACCCTCCCTTCTCTTTTTCAGATCCCCTCCTTGGCTCCCTAGTGCCCCAGGAGAAGGTCCCAGGCCCTCAGCCTAGCACCCCAGGCATGTTTGGTGTGGCCCCCTTGTCGCTTCTTTTTTCTTTTTTATTAGAGCACAAGCAGAGGGAGGACTAGAGGGACTCCCTGCTGAGTAGGGAACCCAATGTGAGGCTCTGTCCCAAGACCCCACAATCATGACCTGAGCCAAAGGCAGATGCCCCTATGCCTCATTTTATTCCCGTCCTTACTCTCAGTCTGTTTCCTCCAGTAAAACCCAGGAAGTGTCTAATTGTCTTGCCCTCCCAGGGGACCTTTCCTGAGTCCGCTGGTCATCTGATGTGTGCCATCATCTCTAGCCTCTCTTACCTCTCATCCTGACAAGCTTCCTGTTCCTGGAATGGTGCTTCAATTCACAATCCCACCAAACTATGTCTCATTTCATGACTCTGCAAGTACTGTTTCCTCTCCTGTGGGCCCTCCCTCCGCCCCCTCCCAAGTCATCCCTTTCATTGAGCTTTCTCTGGGAAACTTTTCAAACTTCAAGCTTTCTCTGGCTGAGTTAGAATCTGGCCGTGTCTGGCATCCAGGGTTACCTCGTTGAATGTATGCCCCTGTGGTGTGATAATGCTTTAGAATTAGAAGGAACTCAAGAATGTTGAGTTAATGCATGATTGACACCTCTCTCCTTCCATGAGTCCTAGGAGGATAGGTAAGTGGAGGAACCTCAGTGGTAAATGTTGGAAGAACAGCGAGATTTGTGTCGTTAGAAAGGACTGAACTGGGTAGGGAAATAGGAACAGATAGATGGTGAAGAGGTGGAAAGGTAGGGGGATAACCTCCAATGTGGGGTCTTTGGACCTATGAAGGACCGAACGTGGCGCTTCGTCCACCAGAGGGCGTCTCGCAGTCTCGGCCTGGTGTCTCAGAAAACTACAACTCCCAGCGGCCCTCGGAGAGCGCGGCTCTTCCGAAGCAAACGGTGAGCTCCAGTGGCCACTGGGACTTGTAGTTCGCACGGGGACCCTCCGTGGGCGGCCGAGGAACTCATTCCCAGGTCCCAGAAAAGTGTGGAGCTGGGTCCTTTCAGCCTTCTTTGGTCTCCATGGTGATGATTCCGGCGAAGGCCCGAGATTTGGCAGCGGCCGGCGCCCCCCTCCTACTCCCTCCTCTTCACCATCTGCTCCACCTTCACACCTGGCCCGGAGCCGCGGCCGCCGCCTCCGCACCCGGGTCGGGAATTCTGCTGCCACAGGGTGGTGCTAGTAGACGGCTCCGCGGGCTACTCTTCCTCAGACCCAGGAGTCCAGGTCTCCAGCCCCTCCTCCCTCAGACCCTGTGGTCCCAGCCCCCAACCTCCCCCTACCCGGGAGTCCGGGGGTTTCGCAAACATAGGCAAAACGGAGACCCAGAGACCCAGCGGGACAAGGCGAGAAACGGGAGGCCGTGGCGGGCAGTGGCTGCTGGGCCACCGGGTCCGTGGCGCCCGTCCGCCGCGCCGGCTGCTCCCTCCCTACCCCCGTGAGAGCTTGTGCCACATCATGAAAATTTAATCCCAAATGCATTTGCGGCCCGACTCAGGGAGGCGGTGAGGAAAGGAGCACCCTCCCGGGGCTTGGATCTGGAGGTGGACTCAGCGTCGGGGAGAAGGGCTGGTCTGGCGAAAGGAGCAGGGGCAGGACCTGGGCGGGAGAAACAGTCCGGGTTCAACCCCAAAGGGGCAGGGCTGGCAGAGATGGAGTAAGAAGGCGGGGACAGACTCCAGCAGGAGGGGACACAACTCAGGGGGCGGGGAAAGAAGTCAGTGGGTGGGGACAGAACTCCGACGGAGCGATTCCAGGGGGAGGGGGCAAAAATTAGGGCAGGGACAGATCTCAGGGGAGGGGACCGAACTCAAGGGGCGGGAAGAGAACTCGGAGGGAGTAGGCACGGAACTCAAAGGGTGGGATAGATTCCAGGCTGGTTGGGAATTAAGGGGGTCGCTAATGGGGACGGGCGTGTAACTGAGAGATGGAACTCAGAGGGGAAGGAAATAGATGAAAGAATCAGGAGGGGCATGCGCCCCGAGAGGAAATAGAATTGGAAGGGGATAGAATTAAAAAAAGGAAAGATGGAAACAGTGGATGGAAACCAAGAGGGAAGAAATCGGTTGGGGGAAGAACTGGAGGGGACAATGGGTGGATCGAAATGGGGGTCGGAATTCAGGGGGAAAGAATTCCCTGAATGGGAAAAGCACCCTCTGAATGAGGAAGTTAGAACTGAGGATGGCGAGGGATGGGGATGGAAATCGGGGGGGCGGGATGTAGAACTGGAGGGCACAGAAACTCGCAGGGATGGGCTGGGAGGATGAAAACGCAGAAGATGGAACCGTAGGGGACGAAAAGCAAGGACGAAATTAGGGCGAACTAAAAAGGAGAGGGAAACCTCAGGTGAGCAAAGAGAACTCGGGAAGAGAGCAAAGAAAAGGAGCTGGGGGGATGGAACGGGGAAGTAACTCTGGGAAGCGATAGAACTGGGGCGATGCAACTCAAAGGAGCGGGTTCAGAGCCCAGAGGCGTGGTCTTGGAATGAAAGGGCAGGGGCAGAACGGAGCAGGAGGGCTACGAAAGGGGGCGGGACTAGAACTCAAGAGGCGTGGTCTATCGGGGATGGGCGGGGCATCGCCACCGCCCGCCCCGCCCCCGACGCTGAGTCCAGCTACTGCCCCTAGGCAGCCAGCACACGCAGCCTCCTTCCCCCCGAGCGGAGCTGCGGGGCCGGCCGGGCCGGGGCGGACCCCGGGAACCCGGACGCGGCTGCCCGGGCCCGCGGGCGGGGGGATCGGCGGGGGGACCGGCGGGGGGACCGGCGGCAGGGGCAGCCACCATGGAGTTCCGTCAGGAGGAGTTTCGGAAGCTAGCGGGTCGTGCCCTCGGGAGGCTGCACCGGTGAGCGTGGTGAGGGTCCTGGGCGGGAAAGAGCCCGAGGGTCCGCGGAGGACGCACATTCCCACCCGGGCCTGGACAGACAGATGGACGGGCGATACCCGTGGGTGGGGGTTCCACCCATCTGTCCGGTTTTCTCCCTCCTTTTTTCGTGGTCCCCTCTCCTTGGTCCAGTCTCATCCATCACCTCGTTCATTTTTCCGTGCCCCACCCCACCCCAGACTTTATCCTTTTTTCCTCTCCTGGGTCTCTGACCCTCCTCCCCACTTTTGCTCTCCGTTTACTTATCTTCACTCTGCCTCCTTTCTTCGGATCTCTGCCCCCTTTTGGGTCTCTGTCCCCCACCCCCCAAGTCTCTGCTGCCCTCTCTCTAGGTCTCCGACTCTTTCCTTTTGGGTGTCTGTCCCCCTTGCTTTGGGTTTTTAATCACCCATCTTGTGTGTTTCCATCTCAATGTGTCTTCTCAGTTTCCATCTCTCAGAGAGTTTAATCTGAAGCTAAAGCGGATTGGGGCCCATTGGTCCTTGTCCTTGAGGAGAGCTAAGCTGGGAGGAGAAGCCAAGGTATCCTGGGTTTCTGGGGGAGAAAGAAGTTGCAGGCCAAAAATGAGGCTCCTGGGCGATCGTAGACTTCCCAAAGGATATAGACTAGAGCTAGGAAGGACTTCCTTTCATCCAGGGAGATGACTCCAGTGACCTGAGTGTCTCCAGGGCAGTCTGGACACCTCCCCCCAGCCTCTCACCCCCAACCCCAGCCCTGGCTTCAAATCAGAGAAATTACTCAGCTGCGGAGAAGCCTAAAAATATCTGGCCATAGTGCGGGGAGGAGAGGGCCCCATCAGCACCATGCCCCTGCTGCCGTTCCCTCCAACACTGTCCCCTTAGTCCTGACCCTATCTTTAGTTGACCCTCAGTCCATCTCCTTAGGCTGTGCAAGTCCTTTTCTAAGACGAACACTAGTCCTGCTCGCCGCAGGTCACCTCCTAGCCCCAAAGGTCTCTCACCCTCTAGGAACTGGAGAGATGGGAATAAGGCTGGACAGAAGGGAGGGGGCAGGAAGATGGTGCAGTGAGGGGAGGGGGAGCTGAGATAACCTCACCCCTTCTTTTCCCAATCTTCCAGCCCCTCCCCACCCTTTTTCTCGCCTCCTTTCACGAGTTTCTCAAAATACATCAGTGCGAAGTCAGGAGAGGGAGAGAGACGTGCTGACGGAGGGGGCTGGAAGGGGGGGGTGGCAGGAGGGATGTGCTCCGCAGGCCCCCTCCCTCGGTCCCTGCTTCTCATCTGTGTCTGGGTTTTTCTCAGTCTGTCTGTGCCTAACTTTCACCTCTCTGAGCTGCCTCCTGAGCACCCCCCCCCCCAACCCACAGACCCCAGAGCTCAGAGCTCCCACCAGGACACTCACCAAGGAGGTGGAGTTTGAGAAGATCACTGCATCTGAACCCTGGGGTTGCCCCATATCGGGCATAACTCCCTGATTCCATTCAATCCTTTAGACAAAACTGGGGAAACTGAGGCTCAGTTCAACAAGGGGAGAAATCCACAGATAAGTACAAGTGCTATCATTTGAACCCAGGGCAGCCCCTCCCAAGCTGGGGATGGAGGCTACAGTTTCCTCGAGATGAGATGAGTGATCCCAGAGTGGGTGGGGAACTCCCTCAGCCCAGGAAACAGGCAGTAACCCAGAGTGACTTGGGGCAAGGATGCACGAGGAAGGGGGATACAGGAGAGACAGGCACCAAGGTTTCTCCTTCTTGAGAGCCAGGCCTTGACTGGGGCGATCCCGGGGGCCAGGAGATGATCAGGACCCATAACTACTCTGGTGTGTGACCTTGGACATGCTATTTCTGCTTTCTGAACCTCAGTTTTTCCTTAGCTGTGCAATGGGAAGACAGTACCAAGGGATATAAGGGAATAGAGGCTTGGGGCAGCAGGGGAGCAGACAGAGAACCCCAGAGAAGCAAAGACAGAGACACAGAGAGGGAGACTGCGACATCGTCTTCATTTTGGTGAACTGCTTCCTAAGGGCAGCTTCTTCCTCCTCCTCAAGTCCTCAGACCTGAGTTCCAGGCTCCCAGAAAAGGGAGGAGGATCTCCCTCCAGGCTCTCCCCTCTCTCTGGTGGGGAGGGGAAGCACTTGGGTCATGTCATCTCTGAGCCCCTGGTTCTCCTATCCTGAGATGATCAGTATCACTTGGAGGTTCCCTCTCCGTAACCTCACATTCTACCCCTGCTCCCATTTTCTAGGTGTGGGAGCCCCCACCACATCCCATTTAGAAAGCCTTGGTCATGGGGTGCGTGGGTGGCTCAGTCAGTTGAGCGTCTGTCTTCTGCTCCGTTGTGATCTCAGGGTCTTGGGATTGAGTCCCGCATTGGACTCCTTGCTCAGCGGGGAGCCTGCTTCTCTGCCAGCCGCTCTCCCTGCTTGGATTCCCTCTCTCTCCCTCTTTCTCTCTCTGACAAATAAATAGATAAAATAAAATTTAAAAAATAGAAAGCCTCGGTCAGAGATCCGGACACAATGGAGTATTAGACTGAGTATCAAATTTCAGGGGCTATGAGCACCTCCTGAGTGTCAGGGTCAAATAGCAACCACAGGGTTCTGGGTCAAAGTCTAATCGCATTGGCTGGCACGTTCTGAGTTCTGACTTGGGGTGGTGGGCGGTCCCCACCCCGCGGTGGGTGGGGACCGCCCACCACTCTGCACTGTCCTTCTGGGGCATTTATTCCCCCTCTCTCTGGCTCTCATTCCTCTACCCTCCTGGGTTCTGTCCACTCCCCGAGGCTCTTTCTCCCACCCCCGTTTCTTAGCGCCCCCCCCACCTCCTTAAGTTCTAGGATGGGGAGGGTGGCTGTGTTCTCTCATCTCTTCCACCCGCCTCCCCCCAGACCGTCTGGCTGTTCTTTCCTCCCCCGTCCCAGTCTCCCTCGCCTCCATCTGTTCTAGCCCCTTCCTGGGATCCAGCCCGATCCCCTGGCTGCGTACCCGCCTCAGAGATGGGCCGAATCTCACAAATCACGTCTCTCCTCGGTCTCCCAGTCTCTCCATCTTTCTCTCAACGTTCTGGTCTCTGCATCTGTAGCCTCTCTTTTGGGTTTCTGTCCCCACCTATGTTTGGGTCTCTGTTCCCCCTCCATCTCTGAGTTTCTGTCCCCTTCCCTCCTAGGGTCCCTGTTCTGTTCCCTCTTTTCTCTCTGGTCTCTGTCCCTCCATCTGTATCTCTGATCTTTTTGTTTCTGCCTCTGTCCCCCTCCCATCTCTGTCGCCCTCCTTTTGGGTCTTTGCACACCTGTCTCAGGGCACCTCTCTTTCCCGGCAACCTCTCTCTGGGTGTGAGGTGGCTCTCCAAATACGCTATCCATCATCACAGACTCAATCCCCGTTCCAGAACGGGCGGGGGCGAGAGCCACGCTGGGGACTGAGCCAATCCCCCTACCAGGGCCATCTGTCCCTTGCCAGGACACCACCCGCCACCCCCCCTCTTCCTATCCCCTAGCTGACAGCCTGAACTCAAGGTTCCCCAGGGATGACTGGCTGGGCTGCTGGATTCTAGGGACCCTGACTTCTCCCCCGCCCCAAGGAATGGGCTTCTGGTGTCTGAAGGGCATCAGCTGGAAGTCAGCCCCACACCTGGGGCCTGGAAGCCGGGAAGGGCACGCCACTGGGGGCAGGGGAGGAGGGCGGGCGGTATATATAGCAGACGTGGCTGAGAAGCATCTGTTCTTTTGACACCTTTGCTGAAGCATCTCCTTAGCGCCTTTTGCTTCCTCAAATAGACTCATATCTGGGAGAGGGGGCTGGAAAGAGTCTCTGGGCCTCATGGTGGGGGCTGGGGGCACAGACTCTTGGATTACCAAGTGTAGTTTGGGGTCTAAAACTCCCGAGTCCAGAGATAATGGGACTGGGGGAAAGGGGGATTGAGGACCTCCACACCTGAGTCTGCAGGAGAAGGGGGCTGGCAGCGTGAGTTTCTGGTCTGAAGGGGATGGAGAGAGGGGGTCCAGCTTCCTGGATCCCGGGGGTGGGGGGAAAGGAAGCTAGAGAAGTTCCTGGACTCCTGGGGAAGGAGGGACTGCGGGCTTAGGATCTTTAGGATCTTGAAAAGCAGCAGGTTTTGCCCTGGACTCCCGTGTCGTGGGGAGGAGGTGGCCAGAGGCTACCTGGACTTACGAGAGTGTTGGACTCTTGCTGCCCCTCAGCCTTCTGGAGAAGCGACAGGAAGGTGCAGAGACGCTAGAGCTGAGTGCCGATGGGCGCCCAGTGACGACGCAGACCCGGGACCCGCCTGTAGTGGACTGCACCTGTTTCGGTCTCCCTCGTCGCTACATTATCGCCATCATGAGCGGTCTGGGCTTCTGCATCAGCTTTGGTATCCGCTGCAACCTGGGCGTGGCCATCGTCTCCATGGTCAACAACAGCACGACCCACCGCGGAGGCCACGTGGTGGTGCAGGTAGTTAAAGGGCGTGGCCTGGCACGCGGGCCCACCTAGCTCTGCCCACGCCCTCTGATGACGTCACGCTCCCCCGGACGAAGCCCTGGCCAAGCCCCTTCTAACCCCAGCCTGAGCAGCCCCGCCCATCTGCGCGTCCCCCTATGGCTGGCTCCCTTCTGCCTCAGGGCTCTCCCCTTCCTAAGCCTTGCCCCAGACCTAAATGAAGCCCAGCGCCTATTTAGTTCAGGCCCATGATTTACAAATGCAGACTCAGCGCCGGTATTGGGGTTCCTGCATGTTGCCCCTGCTCCCTTGTAAAGCTCCTAGCAACTTTGCTCCACCTGCCACCCACGCCTGTCCCAGCGTCACAACCTAATCCCAGTCCCATCGGGGGCCCCACACTGAAGTTTGATCCTGGCTTTTCTGAAGTTCTGTCTCCGCTACATCCTGCTTCATCTGCTCTGGCCTTTACCTGAAGGCCGCCTCACCTCAGACTTTCTCCCTATTTTTTTTTTTTTTTAATGTAACCTTTACACTCAACCGGAGGCTCGAACTTGGAACCCCAAGATCAAGAGTTGCATGCTCTACGGAGCCAGCCAGGCGCCCCACTTTCTCCCTATTTTAACTCCGGTGTAGGCCGTGCCCCTACCTTAGGAAAAATTCCCGACTTAGGCACGGGTCTACCTCGCACCTTCACACCTTCAGCTGCTTCTCATCCCTGACTAGACCCCCACCCCCGCCCCAGTCACTCCGCAAACAGTTCGTAGGTTGGTTAAGAGAAGTAAGTGGAGACACAGTCCCCACCCCATTGACGGGCCCCCAGACATTCAGAGAAGGGGCCCTGGTCCCGGGAAGCAGGCAGAGCGAGGGTTCCAGGCAGGGACAGGCCTGGCTGCTAACTGTAGTGCAAGGATCCCTCTGGGTCCTTGTTGCTGATTGGCTGAGGGAGTAAATCTATCTGTGCTGATTGGTGGAAGGTCAGAGCCTGGGCCACTGGTTTGACATGCCTTTTGGCCCGCAGAAAGCTCAATTTAACTGGGATCCAGAGACTGTTGGCCTCATACACGGCTCCTTTTTCTGGGGCTACATTGTCACCCAGATTCCCGGAGGATTTATCTGCCAAAAATTCGCAGCCAACAGGTACATGGCTGGGTTCTCAAGGTGGGCGGGAACTACTTAGAAGGTGTGGCCTGGCATTTCCGGGCGGGAGGGGGGATAGGAGGGGCCTGGGTTGGGGGCGGGGTCTTAGAGAAAGGCGGGGTTTGTGGTTGTGGGAGGTAAGATTTGCAACGAAGGTGGGGGCGGAGGTTCTGGGGGATCACAAGGCCTGGCCCTCCGCGGTTAGAAAGAATAGAATCCTAGCTTTGGTGGGATCGCTGGACCCCATTCTTGTACTATGGACTCTTCCCACCAGGGTTTTCGGCTTTGCCATTGTCGCTACATCCACTCTAAACATGCTGATCCCCTCTGCTGCCCGAGTCCATTATGGCTGTGTCATCTTCGTGAGGATCCTGCAGGGGTTGGTAGAGGTAAAGCCCTGCTCCATACTGCCCTGTGCCTGTTCTCACTCCGCCTCTTCTCGTTGACTTTAGCTTTCTCCTTCCTAGGGGGTCACGTACCCTGCCTGCCACGGCATCTGGAGCAAATGGGCCCCTCCCTTAGAGCGGAGTCGCTTGGCAACAACAGCCTTTTGCGGTGAGCAGAAGGGGCTGGGATCTGGACATGCGGGTCTGAGGGAAGAGGGACTGTGGCCTGTACTTCTGTGTCCCCGGAAGGCAGGGCCTGGGAGGCCCCATTCCCAGATCTGAGAATAGATGAGCCTGGTCTACACATTGCGTCCTCCCCCTCAGGTTCCTATGCTGGGGCGGTGGTCGCGATGCCTCTCGCTGGGGTCCTGGTGCAGTACTCAGGATGGAGTTCTGTGTTCTACGTCTACGGTGAGGGGCCCCGAACGCCTTGGTCTGGGTGGCACAGGGGTGGAGCGAGGCCGGTCGTCACCTCGCTTCCATCCCTCTCCTGACCCTCCCCAGGCAGCTTCGGGATCTTTTGGTACCTGTTCTGGCTGCTCGTCTCCTATGAGTCCCCGGCTCTGCACCCCAGCATTTCGGAAGAGGAGCGCAAGTACATCGAGGACGCCATCGGCGAGAGCGCCAAACTCATGAACCCGGTCACGGTCAGGGCCCAAGCCTGCGGGGGCGGAGGCGCCATGGGGCAAGGAGAGATATTCAGGCAGGGAGGCAGGAGAAGAGGAGGCTTCGAACCTCCACAGTGTGTAGACCGTGGTGGGTTTCCCTAGACTCTCAGAGGAGACCAAACTGGGAGGTGCGGTGGGCGGGGCTAGAACCTAGGAGGCGGAGCTAAAGCGCGGAGAAGAAAGGATTAGCAGGTGCTGAGGACAGAACCCATGTGGGGCGTGGTTAAGCCAGCAGAAGCGGGCTTGAATGTGGAGGATTCACTCAGACCTTGGGATGAGTGAGGCTAGAATTAGGCGGTATAATGGAATGGAAATAGATTCCCGGGCTCACATTTACGCGTCCCTGAGGGTCATCGTGGGGTCCGGACACCTATGCACCTGTGGGGCACTGCAGAGGCGGGACACCTGCATGAAGGGATCTTCATGAAGGGTCACTATGAAGTGTCACTGTGAAGCTAGGATGCCGAGGTCCCCACAGGGACATGGTCAAGTTGGCGCCCCTGCGCCCGTGGAGGTTTTGGTGAGGTCGGGAAACCTGAGTCTCTGTGGGACTATGATTGGGTACCTGAAGAGACACGGAGATAGCCCAGCCCAGGTCTCTATCTTAGCGACCTCTCCTCTCCACCTCCCCGACCCTCCACAGAAATTTAACACACCCTGGCGGCGCTTCTTCACGTCCATGCCAGTCTATGCCATCATCGTGGCCAACTTCTGCCGCAGCTGGACGTTCTACTTGCTCCTTATCTCCCAGCCCGCCTACTTCGAAGAGGTGTTCGGCTTCGAGATCAGCAAGGTTTGGCCCAGGAAGGAAAGGCAGGGGGCGCAGCGGGGGGAGATGGAGCAGCGGGCCTGGATCCCAAGAGGTTGGAACGAGGGGCAGGGAGGAGCCAAAGGTACAGGAATCGGGTGGAGATGCGGGCCAGCCGCCCCTGAGCCCTCGCTCTGTATGCTTTCTGGCGCAGGTGGGCTTGGTGTCAGCGTTGCCCCACTTGGTCATGACCATCATCGTGCCCATCGGCGGCCAGATCGCGGACTTCCTGAGGAGCCGCCGAATCATGTCCACCACTAACGTGCGCAAGTTGATGAACTGTGGAGGTGAGTGGGGCGGGGCCCTGCGCACCGTCTGGGACAGTCGGGGCGGGGCGGGATCCCCCGGAGGTCGGAGGTGGGGTCAGGGGCGTGTCCAAGAAGGCGTAGACCGGGTGAGGCCCATCTTGGATGAACAGAATCTCCAGCGGCCCTCTCGAGGCCCACCAGGTGGAAGGACAAGGCGGGTGTGACCATCGGGTGGAGCCCCGAGGAGACCAAGTTCGGTCTGGCAGGGCGGGGCCTACACGGGCGGAGCAGGACGGGAACTGGGCTATCTAGAGGGGTTATGAATGGGGGACCTGGAGAGGTCTGCGGGGCGTGCTGCCCAATCAGTGAGAACCGAAGAAAGGTGGGGAGGTGCACGGGTGGGGTTTGGACCCTGCGTCTTCAGCGCGCGGCCTAGGTAGGCAGTGGGGCCATGGAGGGCCTAGCCGGGGCCGTGGTGGCTCTGGGGCGCGTGGTCGCGGACGTTAGGGAGGTGAGGTTTTGGTTAGGACGGGCGCAGGCGGAATGCTACACAAAGAAGGCTGAACGGGACAGGCATGGAGGTGGTGGCCGGCCTGGGGCTGGAAGGGCGGTGTGAGGCCGCCGACGCTCAGAGGACACGGCCCTCCGGCCCTCTAGGCTTCGGCATGGAAGCCACGCTGCTGCTGGTGGTCGGCTACTCGCACTCCAAGGGCGTGGCCATCTCCTTCCTGGTCCTCGCGGTGGGCTTCAGCGGCTTCGCCATCTCTGGTGAGAACCGCGAGTCCGCAGCTTGGCGGACTCGGGACAGTTCTGCAGGGAACTTCCTGGCTCAGGAAGGGGACCTCCCAGCCTGGCAAAAGGCAGCCTGGAAAGAGCAGGAGGGACGGGGGAGGTTGCGATGGGAGGAGGTGCGTTTTGGCGGCGGGAAGTCTCCCGAGTGTGGTTCAATGGGGAGTGATCTGGAGTGACGCCTTCTGGCTGCCTCCCCAGGGTTCAACGTGAACCACCTGGACATCGCCCCGCGCTACGCCAGCATCCTCATGGGCATCTCCAACGGCGTGGGCACGTTGTCAGGCATGGTGTGCCCCATCATCGTGGGTGCCATGACTAAGCACAAGGTCCGTGCGCCAGTCCTGACCCACTTGCCCTCCCAGTTTGTGTATGGGACCTCCCTGACCGGCTTCACCGTCGCTGGCCTCCATCCCTGCCCTCTCCTGGTCTCTCTGCTTCCCTCTGGATCCCTGCCTCCCTCTCTGTGCACTCGGGTTGTTTCTCTGTCCTCTGACCTCACCTCCCCTTTGTCCCCCCACAGACTCGGGAGGAGTGGCAGTATGTATTCCTAATTGCCTCCCTGGTGCACTACGGGGGTGTCATCTTCTACGGGGTCTTCGCTTCCGGGGAGAAGCAGCCATGGGCGGAGCCTGAGGAGATGAGCGAAGAGAAGTGTGGCTTCGTTGGCCATGACCAGCTGGCTGGCAGCGACGAAAGCGAAATGGAGGATGACGCTGAACCCCCTGGGGCTCCTCCCGCCCCCCCTCCTTCCTATGGGGCCACACACAGCACATTTCAGCCCCCAAGACCCCCACCCCCTGTCCGGGACTACTGACCATGTGCCTCCCACTGAATGGCAGTTTCCAGGACCTCCATTCCACACATCACTGGCCTGACTGACTGTCAAGGAACCCCAGTTCTCTCTGTCCTGCTGCAGGCCTAAGAAGCATTTGCCCTCTTCCCCAGTGCGGTCAAGTCCTCTTCCCCTCCCAATCGCGCCTCTCAGGGGTAGTGAAGCTGCAGACTGGCAGTTTCAAGGATACCCAAGTTCCCTTCAAAGGTTTTCCTTCTCCACTTGTTCTGCCTCAGTGGTTTCAAATCTCTCCTTTCAGGGCTCTATTTGAATGGACAGTTCAATCTTTTACTCTCTCTTGTGGTTTTGAGGCACCCTATCCCGGCTCTTTCCTTTAACCACCCCCCCAACTCTCGGGCTAACCCCCACCCCCACCCCCAGACTACTCAGCCTTCCTCGCCTTTCAGAAACATTCAAGGTCTTCCTCTAGAAGTTACAAACCTCTCCCCATTCCATTTTGCATTTTCCAGGTTGGATTAACCAACCGCCCATCCCCGCCATTCTAGGGATCGATTCTCACCAGCGTTTCTGAGGGAGAATGGCGGTTTCAAGCCCCCTCCCCCCTCCCCGCAACCCTCTCCCTTCACCAGCAGGTTCTGCTGAAGCACCAAATTCCCCAAGACCTTCTCCCTAGCTTAGCACAATGTCTAGGGAAGCAAGATGACGGTTTTAACACTATGCCTCTCTCCACCCCCACGCACCTTTTTCTGACATGTTTTCAGGTCTGAATAGTGGCTGCTCAAGACCATCAACTCAATGGTGTGAAGCCACCATCATTGAACTTCCCTGTGGTGGTTTCCAGATGCCCCTCTTCCCCTTAATTCCTTGCACTTTATTCTCCTGGGTGGTTTCGAACTACTCTTGTTTTCTCAGTGGCCATTTGTTGTGTCCCTCAGGGGCTAAACGACTCAAAATCTGGGATCCTTCCCTTCTCAGACTCCCCTCTTTCGGCTTAGAATTTGGGGACCATATGCAGGAGGAGTCATGGAATCCCAGAAAGGGAATGGGGCTGGGAGAGAGGGGTGTTTTCCCCTGGAGCAGGGTTGTGTCTTTGTGTCTCCGTCTCTGTGACTGTAAACCCTGCCTCACTCCCAATAAAATGCTTTGGTGTACACACTCAGCCGTCATCGGCCTTGGCGGTCAGAGAAGCCTGGGCCCCCAGCTCCCTCATCCAGTCAGACCAAGAGTCCCGGGGCCCCAGTCCCGTCCTCTCCCAGGAAGCAGGCCAGAGTAGGGGTCTAGTCAGAGGAACACTTGATTTATTCGGCCTCAGAATGTGTTCTCCGGTCACAGCGAAAGCATCTCAGTGTGTTGAACGTCCTATCCGAGAGGACTACTATGCAGCAAAGCGTGCCGGGAGGAAAGGACCTCTGGGTCCTATCTCCGTGCGGGGTGGCGCGGGTCTGGCAGGACGCGAGTGGGGCTCACACGAAATTGTTGGGGAGCGTGGCGGGGGAGAGCGGCTCCAGGCTCTGGGGGCGGTTCCCGCGGGGCGGCGGGGGCAGCTTGGGCGGCAGCGGGGGGGTGGGCGGTGGCTGTTTAGTGGCGATGTGTGAAGGGACCCAAGCATCCGGGGCATAAAAGTAAAGGTCGTAGGGGTCCTTCGGGGCTTCCAAATGCATAACTGTGGAAGCAAAGGGGAGAGGGCATCACTAGGCAGACAGGGGTCCTGTCCCCTCTGCTGCGCCGCTGGCCAAGGAGAAGGCGGGAAAGAGGATTCCGATTGTTTTCTGGGCTTGGGTTTTCAAATTAAAGGGCGATGCCCCCCAGAATCGAAGAGGGGTGCGTGGCGTCGGAGCAGCAGGGCGGGGCCTGCAGTGGAGAGGGCGGGGTATACAGGGCTCCTCTGGGAGGGGGGAAGGGGCAGGGCTTGTGGGGATCCAGGGATCCCAGCCTGTTGCAATTCCCAGCTGGACTGGGAGCGGCGCTGGACGTGTCGCCGGGAATTGCGGAGAATTGGGGGGCAGAATCATGGAAGGGTCGGGACTTCTATTGACCTTGGTTGGGGGACCTGAGTTTTGGCAGGGCGCCCTAAAGTGCCAGGCAAAACCGCGTTAAAGAAACATGCAGTCATTCAAGGAGAAGGGCGCTGTGAGGGGTCGCTCACCAGGTTCATCTCCGTCGTTTGGAAGTCGGTGGTGTGTGAAGGGCCGGTGTCGAGCCGCCCGGCGGTAGAGACACCAGAGCAGCAGGAAAATGCCGATCAGCAGTCCGGTCCCCGCGAGGAAGAGGCAGAGGGCCCCGCCCGTCGCACCCCGGGGGCGCCCCACCAGAGTCACGCCTGAAGGACCAGGGTTCAAGGATTGAGCAATCTAAACTCCTAGCCTCTACTTCCAGAGACCCAGGAGCCCCGGCCTCCCTTCACCCTCACATCCCCAGACGATCCCTCAGTCGCCTCCTGCCTGGCACTCAGGAGTGGGAGGCGGTGGGGGAGGGAGGGAGGTGTTCCCTAGGCCGCCTTCCCTCAGACCAGGAGTCCCGACCCCCAGCCCCCTCCTCCCTCCGACGCAGAAGTCCAGGTCCTGGCCCCTCACCGGTCTCCTCCACTCGTTCCACCACGATGATAGTGCTGACTCTCTCACCTCGGCTACGCCGCTGGGGGGCCCGCGGAGTGGCAGGGGCCGGCTGACTGGGGGAACCCAGAGGAGCAGGGGGGCCCGCAATCCGGGCTGAGGGAAGAAGGGCATCATGCCCTTTCAGGCTAGCGTTCTGGGAGGCCTTCAGCTCAACTGTCCCAGGAGAAACTGAGGCGGGCAATTTAAGGGACTCAGGCTGGGTCACTGCAGGGGTTTCTGGTTTGGGACTCAGGGGCAGCTCATTTGGGTCAGTAGCTTTGACCTTGAAAGGTGTAGTCGATTCTGGGTGAGGACTGGCGGAGATCTCAGGGTCAGAGGTCATGGGGTTCTCTGTGGCATCTTGGTACTGGGGTGTGGGGGATTCTGTTTGGGGCATTTCAGTGGGGCCGAGGTTGTGAGTTCCATGGGATTCTTGGTGGGGGATCTCAGTAGAGTTGGGATGGAGGGTCTGGAGGAATTCAGAGTTTGGGGTTTGGGTGGTGTCAGGGTTATGGGTTTCTGGAGATTTGGGGTGAAGAATCTTGGTGGGGCCAGGATGTGGGGTCTCAGGGACTTCTGCAAGTGAGACTTCGGTGGAGTTAAGTTTGGGAATCTCTGGGGATTCTTGGTGTGGAGTTTGGGTAGGGTCAGGGCTTGGGGTCTCAGGAAATTCTGGATATGAGGTTTTGGAGGGATTAGGTTTGAGGGTCTCAGGGGATTCTGGGTGTGGACGGTCAGTCGCGTCAGGTTTGGGGGTCTCAGAAGGTTCTGGATCTGTCATTTCGGAGTGGTTAATTTTGGGAGTCTCCAGGGAGTCTGCTATTGAGGTATTGAGTGAGTTAAATTTAGGGTTCTCAAAAGACTCTGGGTGTGGGGTTTCTCGGAGGTCATGGTTGGTAGTCTCAGTGAAGTCAAGGCGGGAGGGCTCAGGGGAAACTGCATGAGGTGATTTGGAGGGTTCGGGGTAAGCAGTCGCAGGGGAGTCTGGGTTAGGCAAGTCTCTAGTGGCATTCTCAGAAGCAGGAGGGGAGGTCTGAGAGGGGTGGCCCATCTCAGGGAAGTCGAAGCCTGTAAGCGGCGAGGCCGAAGGGTCGGCCTTGGAACCCAGCCGGGCGAGGAGGAAGACGAGGAAGAAGAGGATCGGTCTGAGGGATTTCATAGTTCTGGGAGACGCCTATGGCTGCGGGGGAGGGAGAAGAAAAGGGTTAAGATTGGAAGCCTGCCGGGAACCCCGGCCCACTCCCAGAGGCCACGCCCACCGATGAGACCACGCCCCGTTCCCCAGGTGGGCGGAGATCCCTCAGAGCTCCGCGCCCAGGAAAGGAGAGGAACCCAGCTGCAACTCCCTGAAGGTTATGGGGCCATATCTGCCGTAGCTAAGGGAGACAGAGGCGCGGGGCTTCTTGGGAGTCGTAGTTAATTTCCTTATCTGTTTCCCCGAGGGGGTCGCAGAAAAATTGGGAAGGACCTCAGACCTCACCGGCCTCAGACTTCCTCTACTTCTATTTCAGACGGTGTAGACCTCCAAGGGGACATAGGATCCCTTCCTCTCCCATGGCTGCGGACACCTTCACCACACAGTTGTTTACACCAGAGGAGGCTCAGAAGGGAATGGCTGTGGGCTGCGGGCCCGACAGGCATGGATCTGAGGGAGGAGGGAGACTCCTGGGACCTGGGAGAGAAGACTGCTGGGGGTTCACCCCAGTTTCCAGAGGGTGGATGGGCATTGTGGGTCTAAATTCCTAGGTCCTTAGGAGAGCCCTGAAGGTTCAGATGCCTAGAATTTTGAGGGATTAAGATTAGGGGACCTGGATTACAGGGTAGAAAGGAGACTGGAGGGACGCCTGGGTGGCTCAGTTGGTTAAGCAGCTGCCTTTGGCTCAGGTCATGATCCCAGCATCCTGGGATCGAGTCCCGCATCGGGCTCCTTGCTCGGCCGGGAGCCTGCTTCTCCCTCTGCCTCTGCCTGCCATTCTGTCTGCCTGTGCTTGCTCTCTCGCCCACTCTCTCTCTGATAAATAAATAAAATCTTAAAAAAAAAAAAAAAGAAAAGAAAAGAAAAGAAAAAGAAAGGAGACTGGAAACTCCGAGTCTTTGGCCCTCAGCAGACAGGGGTGTAGGGTTCTGGATGGGGCAGGACTCTGGTCACTCTGTTTATTGAGGATGGTGCTGAGATCCCAGACTCTCAGGATTGGTCTGGGGCAGACACCTAGGTTTGTGCTCAGGTGGAGGTGGGGGTGCCAGATACCTGGGTGGGGGTGCCATCCCCAATGGGGCCTGGGGTCTCTTACCTGCTTAGTGAGGTCCAAGATAACAGCAGATGAGCAGAGCTGGACGCAGAGATCGGTGAATGCTGCAGAATGGCTCCGGGAGGGGCAGCAGGAGGTAGGGTCCCAGGGGCGTGGGTGACGCACCTGACCCTGTCTCTGGGGATCCTGGGAACCTGGCTACAGCCTTGTGTTCTTAAAGGGACAGAGATAAAGAACATTATCTCTGGAACAGGCAAGGGAGTTGGGATTGGATCATCTATCTGGTGGAGGGATATGGGCCAACTAAACTATCTTCTCTTTGAAACCAGGCGTCCAGGGGTGCCTGGGTAGCTCAGTTGGTTAAGTGTCTGCCTTTGGCTCGGGTCAGGATCCAAGGGCCCTGGAATTGAGCTCTGAGTCTTGCTTGTGCTATCAAATAAATAAAATCTTAAAAATAAAATGAAGAAGAAGAGGAAGAGGAAGAAGAAGAGGAAGAGGAAGAGGAAGAAGAAGAAGAAGAAGAAGAAGAAGAAGAAGAAGAAGAAGAAGAAGAAGAAGAAAAGAAACCAGGGATCCAGGACATCTGCCATCTCCTACATGCAAACCCAAGTCTAGAACCATGGGTTCTTACTTGAAGACCCAGGAGTCTGGGCCTCCAGCTGTCTCCCTGTAGATTCAGGAATCCAGGTTCCCAGGCCTCTCCTCTCTGGGGAAATAAGAGTCCAGGGTCCCATGTCTTGCCAGTCATGTACCCAGATTGCTACTGCCCTTTAGGACTTCTGAACCTTGGTCCACCTCCCCCCAGTGTGTAGAGAGCACCCTCTTAAGAGCCAGTGTGAGGGGACTGGGCCTTCACAAAGCCCCCAAACTCCTCCCCAGGAAGGCTTAGCCTCATGCACAGGGTAGCCTAGGGGCCCTGGCCTGTCTTTCCCCTCTTTGCAGATTTGCCTGTCACTTCACCTGCCTTCAGCCCCACCCCCAGCCCCCATTACATTTTGCCTTCTTCTGCCTTTCTCCCCCTCCATCTCGCACTCTGTTTTTTTGGTTCTCTGCTGCCTGGATTTCTCTCTGGGCATCCTTGTGCTAGCTGGCTGCCTTTCTATCTCAGGGCTTTCTCGGAGCCCCTTCCCTCCATCTCCAACTGGCTCTTTCTCTCCCCTCCCCCACTTCTTCTTTCCTTCCTCCTCTGTTGCTCCCTTTCTTCCCCTCTGTCACTCTGTCTTTGTCCTTCCCTCTTATGGTTACTTCATCTATGTGTCTCTGCTTCTCCCTATCAGTCCCTCTGTTGCTTTCCCTGTCTCTTTCTCTGTGTCTCTGGCTTCTGCTCTGATGGTCCCTCTGCCGGTCTCTATTTTTATCCCTCTGACACACCTCCTGTGTCCACTTCTCTGTCTGTCTGTCTCTCCCCCTCCTGCTTCCCCTCAGGTCCCAGCTCCTGGTCCCAATTAGTTGGTGGCTGCCAAGGCAGAGGCAGGGCCCCCACTCCTGGCTCCTCATTACCGCTGGCGGCTCCTAATGAGCCTGGTGGGGGGAGTTGACCCAGCGCCCCCAGCCCCCTGGTCTGCGTCACTGCCCGCTGCGGGGGCTGTGGAGGCGATATAAGGGGGCTGCTGCCTGGCTGTCCGAGCCCACTGCGCGGTAGCGGGCCCTGCAAACGGGCGCAGGAGGTGGGTGGGTGGTGGGATCCGGGGTTCTGGGCCAGGACGTGGGCCTCACTGAGCTCTTTCCTGTCTCTCCACAGGTGATGGAGACCCACCAGGTGTCCAGGAGCCCCCGGGTGCGGCTGCTGCTGTTGCTGCTCCTGCTGCTTTTGCCCTGGGGCGACCGCACAGCCTCAGGAGTCGCCCTGCCCCCAGCTGGGGTTCTCAGGTACACGCGGCGCCCGGGACACCCAGGGAGGGGCGGGGATTCAGACAGGTGGGACCAGACCCAAGGAGAAAGGGGCACAGAGCAGAGGAGGATGGAGAGGAGGAGGACGGAAAGGAGGACGAAGACCAGGGGTGGAGAGAGGTGGAGTGTGGACAGGGAATCAGCGCGAGAAGAGGTACAAGAAGATTCTGAGGAAAGCGTTGAGAGATTTGAGAGGAGCCGAAGCAGCAGCGATTTGTTCCTTGAGCGAAGTTTACTGGGTTCTTAGTGTGCATCAGGCCGGGCGCTGAGCGCTGGGGGTGGACACAGGCATCGACTCCGACTCTGTACTCGGGGAGCTTCGAGCCGGAGGCAGGGGGACAGAGGACAGACGCCGAGCCACTCCACAGACAGTGCAGGGACAGGGCTTCGAATTAGACCGCGGGAGGTACAGGTGGCGGCGGGCGGGGGTCCGGGACCCGCGGTAACCGACTCTTTTGGTCTCCTCGCAGCCTCCGTTCCCCCGGCCGGGCCTGGGCGGGAACCGCCACCCAGCTGTCGCGGCGGAGCCTGGCCCTGGCGGACGACGCGGCCTTCCGGGAGCGCGCGCGGCTGCTGGCCGCCCTCGAGCGCCGCCACTGGCTGAACTCGTACATGCACAAGCTGCTGGTGCTGGATGCGCCCTGAGCGCCGCGCCCGCCCCACTTGAATAAAGATCCTGCAGTGTGCTCTGGTCTGCGTCTCCTTCCTGCGCCCGCGGTGTGCGTGCGGGATACGCGGGCGGGGCTTGCGTCGCTACTCCGGTGTACCTCATCTCCCCAGTCCCCTCTCTCTTTTCTTCCCACCTCCTCCTTCCCCAATCATCTTTCCCTCCCTCCACCCCTATTCTCTGTCTGCCCCCTGCTCTGGTCTCCCTCCATGCCCCAGCTCTGTCCCCTCCTCTCGCTCTGGGCTTCTGTCCCTCCCCACCCGCGTCTCTGCTCCCACCCCACTTGCGGGTCTCCGTCCTCTTCTCTGGGTTTCTTTCCCCTTCTCTTGTTCCCTGCAACCTACCAGGTCTCTGGTTTCCCTGAGTCCCAGTCCCCTTCTCTAGGTCTCTGTCCCTCTCTGGGTGTCGGTTCGCCATCTCTCTGAGTCTCTGCACTTCTGTCTCTTTTCACCCTCCCGGCTTCCTAATCCTCTGCCTCCTCTCTCTCCTCTTCTTTCTGCCTCTTAAACTCTTCCTTTCATTCCTAATCGCTTTCTTTTTTCTCTGCCTGATTCCCTCAGATCTTTTCTTTCTTCTGTCGTTTCCCTCTCTCCCTCTTCCAGCTCTTTCCTCGAATGTCACCTTTTCCGCTCTCTCCTCACTTCCCGACTTCGCCCTGGGCGCAGTGGAAAGATGGGGCGGGGGTTGCTTCTGGGGCGAGATGAACCTACAATTCAAGACCAGGTTCCCTCAGACCTCTCTGTGTGGTATTGGGAAGGGCTGCTTAACCTCTGAGCCTTTTTTCCCTCATCCGAGGATTAACCGATACACCATGAGACAACTTCAACCCAGCGCCCGCGAAGCAAAACGCGTTTGTTAGAAAAGGGTTTCTGCACCTTTAGCAGCAGCCTCCAGAAGTTTGTTCAGGGTTTTGACTGCGCCCGTCCCAGGAGACCGCTGGGGCGGGAGGACAGGACAGAGGGGACCAGGCGTCAGGCTCCCGGAGGCACAGGGCTGAGGCGCTGGTGAAGCGAAGCAGCAGCCAATCAGAATCCGTCTCCTTTTCTCTCTGTCTCGCTCCCTGGCTGCTCCCGTCAGCCCTTCAGTCCCAAAGCTCAATGGTGACCATGGCAACCCACTCTGAGGGGTACGCAGAGGGCTCCAAAGAGCGCGCCCTGGGCGCGGCTCGTGCGGATCGCGCGCTGATTCGTCTAGAGAAGAGGGCGGGGCTGGGCGCGTGGGCTCGCGGGAAGGGGGCGGGGCTGGCGCCGGGTGAGTGGCAAGCCGTCGTGTGGGTTGTCTGACTTGGAGGCGGACCGCGCCCTAATTGGCCCTTAGGCTGTAGGGGTGGGCCTGCTTCTCACTCAGAAATACTGAATCATGTAGTAATAACTGTATTCCTCAACACCATCTAGAGTTGGCCAAACTTCATAAGTAAGACTCTGAAAGTCAAGAGTAATTTCCCCAAGTTGCCGGCGCCAGTAAAGGACAAAAGGGTAATTGGAACGCAGATCTGTGTGACTTCTAGTCTAGACCTTGCCATTACTCTCCTGGAGAAATGGGAGTAAGGTTATGAGCAGTTACCATGGCCAGGCCCCCGTCTAAATCTTGCACTCCTCCTGGCTCTCTGAGCCAGCCTCACAACAACCCCGTGAGGAGCTTCACGGCTTTTGGCTGGAGGGCCTGCTAGCTGGGTCTTTGCCTGAACTCCTCCCATATTTCCTCCCTAGATGTCTTCTGTATGTTCGAGGCTTTTCATAAAATGGTGCCTGGAAGCCCTTCCTACTCCACTCTACTCACCTCTCCCCAAGGAAATTTCAGCAATTCCCAACAGGCAGAACCCCATCTCCAGACTGTGGGCTCAAGCCTCAGGGCTCTAGCCACTTATTAGAACACTGACATTCACCCCATCTCATTTGAGCTTGGTGTTCCCCCAAACCTACTCCTTCTCATGGGTTCCCATTTTGGAACCAGTCACTGGGTCAGATCGATGTGCTGTCCTTGCCCCTTCCTTCAGCATCCTCCTTCACAGCCATCAATCTCTGGCTCTGTCCTTCCTGCCCTGCCTCTCTCTGCCCTTCCTCTTCTTCCCAGCCACATGCCCAGCTCAGCTCAGGCCTCATCCTCTCCCAGCTGGACCAAGCCCCAGCCTTCTCCCCACCTCCTGCCTCCTTTCATATTCATCCCCCATGCAGGCTCAGAAGCTCTCTTCCCAATCCTCCTTGCCCAAATCCTCCTCTTTTAATCCCAGCAGCATGGTGGTTTCTATGGCTCTTGGCCCACAGAGGTGCTTTCCCACCACCTGGTCTTCACACTCACACACACACAAACACACACTATTATCTCTGCCCATGACACCCTCCTTTAGTCCCTGCTCAATGTAACAAACTTTACTCATATTTAAAGACTGCACACAGATGTTACCTAATAGGGACAAAATCCCTATCCTTCCAGGACAGGTTAAGTGCATTTTCTGGGTTCCTATGGAACCTACAGTTACCTCTATCACTATCTGCCTTTATTTTTTTTAAAGATTTTATTTTATTTATTTGACAGAGAGAAAGAGATCACATGTAGGTAGAGAGGCAGGCAGGGGGGGGGGAAGCAGGCTCCCTGCTGAGCAGAGAGCCCCATGCAGGGCTCAATCCCAGGACCCTGAGATCATGAGATCATGACCTGAGCCGGAGGCAGAGACTCAACCCACTGAGCTACCCAGGTGCTCCCACCATCTGCCTTTAAATAGGGGTGACTCTGACCCTCCCTTGCTCAAAACTCTCCCAAGGAACCCTCTTATGGTGCTGAAATTGTTCGTATCTTGACCCGGGTTTTGGTTTTGTGGTTGTTTGCATATGTGAAAACTCATGCACCTGATACTTTGATTTGTCCATTTATCTGTATGGTTCCATTTTTAGTGTATGCACTACTGAAGCGAGCATATCCATTTATCTGTATAAAAGTTGTGTCTCAAAGCATAAATAACAACAACAACAAAAAGCAATAAAATCTCTGAAGTCTCCCATCATCCTCAGGAGAAAACCCGGGCTCTTCAGCCCGGCATTGGAGGGCCTGTTTTTCTACAGATTTATCTTCCTTTCTTTAACAAATAATAAATTTTTGAAAGATTTTATTTGAAAGAGAGAGAGCATACAAGCATGAGTGGGTGAGGGCAGAGGGACAAGGAGACTCCCTCCTGAGTGGGGAGACCTTGCAGGGCTCCATCCCAGGACCCTGAGATCATAACCTGAGCCCAAGTCAGACGCTTAATGGACTGAGCCACCCAGACACCCCCACAGCTTTATCTTCTAAGGTCTAATCACGGCACATGAATGAACAGTAAGTGATGAGTAAGCTACTGGCACACGGGTCCACTTCCTGCTGGCTGTTTACCCTGCAGGGGACATCTGTGATGTATGCCTGGCCCATGTGTCTCTTTCCCTCTTTCTGCCAGGAGAGCAGAGAGGAGCTCAGTCTCCCAGCCTCTCTTGCAGCTAGGAGGGATCATAAACACTTCTGGCCAATGAGACATGAACACAGGTCTGCTGCTGGCTCTGGGAAGGCCACGTCTTTTCTTTATAAAGAAAGGAAGGGACAAGTCCCCTTCTTCCAACAGATGTGATGTATGAAGCCACACCTGCCAGCTCCTGAGCAAGACGGAAGGGCTGAGAGGATCACAGAGAATCATCGTTCCCTCATTCCCCAGGCTGTGGAGACTCTGAGCTATGGGCTCATAGCTGCCCTCCTCCAGACTTGTTTTAGGAGAAGGATAAACCCCTAGTATTTAACCCATTGTTGGGTGTGTTTTGCTATTGCTCAGAAATGTAGTTACCAGTGTTACAAAACCAAAAAACTTCACATAAAAACTCAACACAGGACTGTGGATCCTGGAGCACTGTATCTAGCGTCCCTGAACCGGAGCCCTCCCAGCTAACGGCACAACAATGGTAATAACAGTAGGATTCCCCGGGAATTCTCTGACTAGACCTTGCTCTGAGTGGCTCACACTGGCGGGGGCTGGAGGTAGCAGAGCTGGAGGTGGGGCCAGGTGGGTGGCGGGGACTGGCCCAGCAGCAGGACGGACAGCAGCAGCAGCAGCAGCAGGCCCAGGACGGGGGCCGGGATCAGTGGGGGCCGAGTGATCCTGGTGGGAGGCAGCCCAGCGCTCAGGGAAGGCCCCAGGGCGGGGGGCTGCTGGGGCTGTCTCAACTGGGGGCAGTACCCCAGCGTGTGCCGGCCACCTTCATTCTGGAAATGCCTCGGGGCGCACCTGAGTGGCTCAGGCTGCAGGGAGGGCAGGCAGAGCTGGCCCCATCTGGGGCTCCTGATTGGGACCAGCTCTCTGGGCACAGGCACCAATGCTTGCTGCGGCTGGGGCTCGGTGGGGCTGCTGGACAGAAAGGAGGGCGAGGCAATCACGCTGACCTTTTCCTCCGCCTCCAGGCCCCTTCCAGTCCAGGTGAGTCCTGTTACCTCTCAGGAGGGCTTCCCAGAACATCTCCATGATGCGGGTCCGCCAGAGGGCTGGGGAGATTGGCCTGGAGGGACAAAGGAAACAAACTTGAGACTAGGTCCTGGATTGGGAGAGGCCCTTGGTTCAAGCCACTGGACAGAAGTGACCACATGGAAGGGGGTGGAGTGCAGTGTGACACCCCACAGGGTTGGGTTCCCAGCTCTGATGCCTACAGCTCAGGAGAGAGATCATCCATCAAGTCAGCTGTGAGGAAACTGAGGTGGGTCCCATCTCCTTGGAGGGAAGGGGGAGGTAGGCTTTGGGGTCAGGCTGCTCAGAGAGACCATCTTGGAGGGTTTGGACCCCAAAGGGGCCCAGATGCCTGGCACACATTCAGGCTCTCATATTCCTACCCTGAGGACCCCGGGCTCCCTGCCTCTCCTCCCCGAGCTTCCCTCACTTCCCCTGCCTGAGAATGGGGACGGGCACCCGCAACCACACCTTGGGGCTTTGAGGAGCACAGCAGCTGGTGTGAGTGGTGCCAGATGGGGGAGCTGTGACAGGCGCTGTGCCCCAGGGAGTTCTGGGGCTGGCTGGGGCTGGCTGGGGCGGGCCCACCCCCTTCCTGTGCGTGGGCGCATGTGCGTGTGCATTTTCGCATTCCGGGGGTGTAGCCACGTCTGTGAGGCCTGGGGCTTAGCCGTTGCGGCCCTTTGTGTGTGCTTGGGGGGTCCCCTGGGAACATTCTGGCCGCCCACTGGCCCGAAGGCCTCCCCACACGGCGCTGTCCGCTCTCATTAGCTATAGCAAGGGCCTTGTTATCTCTCGGCCAAATGATTTTTCTGTCTGCTGGGGAGAAGAGGGGGTGTGGGTAAGGGCTGGGAAGAGCTGCCATTGTGTCACCCTTCTCAAGACCCCAGAGTGGGTGGGGACTGGGAGGGGGTGCTGGGGACTGCCTACCATGATCTGGGGCACTGCTTCCTCCTCTTCCTCTCTTCTGGGCAACCTGGGGGGGATAACAGAGTCACTGCAAGCATCTTGCTTCGGCCTGGCTCCTGTTCGCCCACTGTGGGGCTGGATGAGCCTTTAAAGCAGGGGTCTTAGTGGGGAGTGGGCATCACGGATGGGCCTGGGGGTGTCCTGGAGCCCCATGAGCAAGCTGTTGTGCATATTTGGCAGGGGAATTGTCAACAAACTCTCAAAAGAGTGTGTGACCCCCAAAAAGGGTAAGAGGCTCTTTTGATTTTCTCTTCCGCTATCTGATGCTACAACTGGGAGCTGAGGCTTCTGCTCTCTTACTCTCCCAAACACCAGAGTCTCAGAGCAGAGACTCAGGGCAGGTGTAGACCCGCCCCCCACTTCGTGCCTGTGGGGTTGTGCCACTTTCATTGAGTGTCAGTCTTACTGGGACTTCCTTTAGGACCGAGATTCCAGAAGCCAACTATGTGAGCAAGTTGCCCTACAAATCATTTCTCTTGGGTGGACAAGCCTTCAGCTTCTAACCCTCTGAGGGTTGCAGCTGCCCGAGCCCCTGAAATACCTCTCTGGCCCATCCCCGACTCAGACCTCAAGCTGCCCAACCCAGATGCCCCTTGGAGACCTGGATGTCCATACCACAGGCTACCACCATCACTGGGGACCAGGGGTCCAGCCCTCCAGCTGCCGCCATCTGATACCCTCAGGACACAGCGCCCAGCGCCTCTCAAGGTCCAAGCCCTCACCCTGGTCAGGTTTAGGGGTCATCGGTTTCACCTCCTCCTTTGCTTCCAGCTTCCAGCTTCCCAGTCTGTGGGTCATACTGCCCTGCTCCTGGGAAATTCAAATGTCCAGCCCCCACCCCCGCTGCTGCTAACCCCCTTCTCCCTTCCCTTCCCCAGTGACGCAGGGTGGGGGGGGGTCCTGCCCAATCTCAGCTTTCTTAGACAAGTCCAATTAGAGGCCAGTGGCAGGCGGCTCATTAGTTGTTACAGCCGAGAGCTTGAAGGGGGTGCAGTGGGAGGCATTACAGGAAACCACAGGCCCCAAGGCCAGGCCTGAGGAGGATAGGCCCAGACATCTCATGCTTTCTCTCTCCCCAGAGGCCTGCCGCTGAGCTTCCTAACAATCACAGGGCTGGGGCTCTGGACAGTAATGCTTACAGCACCCCATCACGGGATTTGAACCCAGGCTGTCTGATTCCGGAGTTGCCGACTGTCTCCTAACTACCTGGGTGTTCTCCCTGGGCCAGTCTGGGCTTCCTTCATCCCAGGATTCCTTGGGGGCTTTGGGAGAGGTGTGTTCAGTGACAGTGACCCAGTGACTGAGCTGTCCCATCAGCCAGACAACTGTCTTCTTGTCTAAGAGTCTCCTATATGAGTACTGCTCCTATGGGGCCCCATTCAAGGCATCATGTCCCCAGAAAGCCTTCCCCCAGTTGGCTCGAAGTGCCAGATGTCCTCCCAGAATAGCCTGGGTCAGAATCTGTCTCCCTCTAGACCAGGAGATGCTGAAGGCAGGGCTGGGGGTGGCTCATCCTGGTTCACAGGCCAAGGATCACTTCAAGGGGAGGGAATGAATGAATGAAGGAGGGAATGAGGTGCAACTCCCCCCCCCCCCAGGGCTTTTCCAGTCTTTGCACAATGTCCAAGAATGTGGTGTCACCCCAAGCCAGGGGGATGGCTCTGGAAGGAACAAGCTTCTTACCACATTGATCGCTCCTTCCTTCCTCCCTGAAGGTGCACTATCTCTCCCTGCAAGTGTCTCTGTGGGAAAAGGCGAGGGTAAGTCTCCTGCGCTGTGACCCCTGCAAGAATTACCCACCTGCTGCTAAAACCTGCCCTCCTCTTGGGCTCCCTCCCTGGGTCGGGGGGGGGGGCTGGCTCTACATCCCCTCAGGCGTAGAAGCCAGACTCCTATTTCCTCAGCACCCAGAACTCCAGGTTCCCCAAACCTCTCACACTCCCACGAGCTTCTCTTACTCATGTGGACCGAAAGGAAGCCCGGCATTTCCTTCCTGCATCCCCTTCTCCTCCCAGGTTCCTGGTCTGGGGGCAGCCCTCCCCTCCTCCCCCCGCTGCCCAGCTGTTCTCTCTCAGGACCCAGGTCCTAGTTTCTCCTCCTTCCCTGCAGCCTCAGTCGCCAACCTGACACTGTTTCCTACATACATCCCTGAGCTCCAGGCTTGTGCCCCCACTGACCCCAGGTAGCTCCCTGGCTGTCCCTCAGGATCCCATCTCACTAGGCTGCAAGGCAAGTTGTTGTTGTTGTTTTTAAGATTTTATTTATTTGTCAGAGAGAGAGAATGAGCACAAGCAGGAGGAGGGGAAGAGGGAGAAGCAGACTCCCCGCTGAGCAGGGAGCCTGATGTGGGACTCAATCCCAGGATGCTGGGATCATGACCTGAGCTGAATGCAGATGCCCAACCCACTAAGCCACCCAGGTGTCCCTGCAAGTTGTTTGATGTCTCTCTGTCTTCTCCCTTCCTAGCACCCATCTCTCCTACCCCACTTCTCTCTGCCCATCCCTCCTCCTCTGTCCCAAGGCCCTGGCCTGCCTCAGGCTTTATTCCTCTGGACTCTTGCCCCAGCCTCCTTCCTGGCCTCCCTGCCTCTAGTCAGTCCCCATGCTCTCCATATAGGCTTCCCACTCCCCCGCCCACACCAGGGATCTTTCTAGAGGGATCTTTCTATATTGAGAGCTGACCATACCCCCTCCCTGCCCTCAGTCATCCTGGGACTCGATGGAGAAAAGTACAATCTCCCTGCTTGATTTATAGGTAATTCCTGTTGTGATCGGGCCCCATGGCTCCCCAGCCACCCGCCACTCCCTCTGCTGCCCAACCGTGTTGTATGCTTTCATGCCCCACATCATCGTGTGTGTGCTTTCCCCTGCCAGGAAGGCTTCTCTCTCCTGACACCGCTCAACTTCTCTCTCTTCTCCGAAATAAACTCAAGTGTCGGTTTCCCAAGTGACACCTCTCCCAGTCTCCCACCTGACCCAGGTCTTCCCTTTGCTGGGCTCCCTCAGGGCCTGGCCCCCACCTCTGCACACCCATCACCCTGCATGGGGATGGCCCATTCGCATGATCTCCCCACCAGGCCCCGAGAAGCTTTACACCTTAGTTCTAGGACCCAGAGCTGGTAGCACCCTGAGGCCTGGGTCAGTGCTCCTTTGGATGGGGTGTCGAGCGCTCCCAGAGGAATTCACTCTGACTCACACTTCCTCAGAAGGATGTGACTCTGCCACCCATAGGCTATGTGACTGGGAACGTGTGACCTCTCTGAGCCTCAGTTTCCCATGGGTAACAGGATGAGGAGTGAGAATGCCTACCTTGCAGAGATACTGGGGGAGGTAAATGAAAAATCAGGGGCGCCTGGGTGGCTCAGTTGGTTAAGCTGCTAAGCATCTGACTCTTGGTTTCTCCTCAGGTCATGATCTCAGGGTGGTGAGATGAAGCCCCCTGTTGGCTCCGTGCTCAGGGTGGAGCCTGCTTGAGACTGTTTCTCCCTCTCCCTCTGCTTCTCCCCCAACTTGTGCTCACACGAGCTCTCTCGTTCTCTCCAATAAATAAACAAATCTTAAAAAAAGAAACCAAACAGCACAGGCATTGAAGGGAAATGCAAAAGCTTCTCTCAACCCAGGGAGAAGGTGAGCAAAGAAATAAGTTTCTCCTTTAAGAACGGTGAACAGTATAATTCTGAAGCAGTCTTATTTTTAAGACAATGCAGTTACAGAACTGTTAACAATATTTCCTTTAAAAAAAAAAAAACCAAACTAGACAGACAGAGAGGCTTCTGGCACTAAAAGATTAAAACCTCACTTTTCTGTTGTGGACACTGAAGATGAGTTGTCTTGGTTGTTTTGAAGGATGTGGAAATACTGCTCAGGTAATTACAGAAGTCATAAAACAACTTCCATGGCTGAGTTCAAGATTTCCACATGGGCTTTCTAAGCTGTTCTTATGGTGCCTTCTATCCCCAAAGTAAAAGCTTAATGTATCTTTATGGTGTCCGGAGGAATGATTCACTTCGTGACTTCCCCCCGCAGGACCACTGTAAACGCAGGGCTTCCTGACAGTGCTTTCTCAACGACAAAACTACCACTGTGCAGTTTGCATTCGCTTTGTTTGCTCTTGTCTACTCCCCTGGAGGGCCAGTCCCTAGAGGGCAGGGATGGTGTCCTGCCTGGCTCGGGCCTGTGTCCAGAAGGCCCTCGGTCAATGTTTGCCCATGGAATGGGCAGCAAGCTCATGGCACATGGGAGTCCCAGGGCCCTCTCCCAGCTCCTGGACTCTGGCGGTTTCGGACCACCCCCGCCCCCAACCCATGCTCACCAGTGTACCAGCTGGGGCTTCAGGCAGAAACTCCACTTCCTCATCTGTCTCAGTGATGACCTCCTCCCACTGCCACACTCCACACAGAGGGCTGGAGAGAGCAGCGGCTGCCACTTCTTGTTTCTGGGAGAGGAGAAGCTGTTTCTGAAGTCAGGAGGGCCAGGTGAAGGCAGAAAATGGGTCAGAGATGGGGATGGACACGTGCTGAGGCAGGGGTAGGAGAAGCCAGGTTGGGGGCTGTGTGGCGGGGGTGAGGCTGGGCTGGGGAGCAGGTGGAGGCAAGATCTGGGAAGGGTTTGGCAGCAGGACCAAGGATTGGGGTAGGAATGAGGTAAAGTACTGAGATGGTCCTGGGGGGAGATGAGGTGGGTGAGAATTAGGGCTGCGTCATAGCTGTGGCCGGCAGTGGGTTGGGATGTTCCCGAGGAGCCAGGCCTACCTGCCGTATGGCCTCGATCTCCACGCCCAGTGACGGGGGCAGCAGCCTGGTCCAGCCCACTCTTCTTGCCTGGGCCCCTTCCAGTAGCCTGGCCACATGGTCAAGAAGGGATGGCTCTCTCTGCGCCTGCCCCTACGGGTCAGTCCACCCACTCTAGGGTGGCTGCTCTGCCCACCCTGTGGCTGGAGGTTGGGGGCTCCCTGCCTTTGGGCTCCCCTCCTGCCTCCTTTACTGATGTTCCTGATGTTCCACTCACTCATCCGGCCCCTCATGGGTCTGACTCAGCTGCTCCTCCAGATGTGAGATTTCCAGCCTCAGTTCCTGCAAAGGAGGGAGTGGGGGACCCCTGTCTTTCCATTCTTCTCTATCTCCTGGCCTTGGGCTCCTCTTACAGTCAATTCCACTCCCCTGACTTCTTTGGGCTCCTCCAGACATATAAGCAGTGACAGAAACTTAGGGAGCCAAAGAGAGACAGAGAGCAGCAGGAGCAGAGAACATAAGCCAGCAGCCTGGGAAACTAAGAACAAGAAACATGGACGGACACAGACTCAACAGAGAGGCAAAGACATGCGAGGGGCAGGAGACACCTAATGATCAGGGACCAATGGAGGGCAGAGTCACCCCTGGAGACAGACAGACTAAATCAAGGAAAGGCAGACACACAGAGAGATGGGCAGGGGAAATGCATTGACAAGACCCCCACAGAGAATGAAAACGGACCGGAGGTGGAGATACACAGGGTGAGAGACAGAGAGAGAGAGAGAGAAAGGAACAGAAGACAAGTGAAAAGGCCAGAGACACACACACTCCACAAGACAGGGGCAGAAAGAGGCAGCGAATGCAGAGATAGCAGAAGAGCAGGGCCAGGCAGCGGGCCGAGGGCGAGAAGGCAGCAGGCTACCTGGGTGGTCGTTCTGTACTCCTCCAACGTCTTGGCCAGACTCTCCGCATGGCGAGTGCGCTGAGGAAGCCCAAAGCCCAGTAAGAGGAGGCCCAGCTCCGCCAAGACGCAGAGGCAGGGGTAGGTGAGATGGGCAGGGTGAGCTTGGGGGAGGAGCTATGGCCTGAGGGAGAGCATCAGGTTTCTAGGCCCTGCAGGGACAGGCTTGCCAGGCCAGGGGAACCCTCTGACCTCTCTGGGCTGCTTATCCAGGGATAAGACCCAGGCAGGACTCCCACACCTTAGGGCAGGAGCACATGGAAGGCAAATGTCCCCTTGCCACCCCCGGGCCCCTCACCTCTGAGAGGACGGCATCTCGTTGGCAAATGAGGCGTTCACACTCATAGAGCTGCCGCTGCCGAGGAAGGAGTCCGTCCATCTGTCCAGCCTCCCAGGACTGGCCTCAGCGGGTGCTGCCCTCCCCAGTCCACCCAGCTCTCCCGAGCCCCACTCCTCAACCTCCTGTGATGTCTCTGGACATCAGCCACCCAGAGAGGGATTTCAGCCGAGCTGCCTGGAGCCCTGGGAGCCTGATGGCTCAATGAAGGAAGGGGTGGCACCTTCAAAACCTCCTTCTCCGTGGCCAGCTCCTCACTCCTCCTTTTGACGCCATCCCGCTCCGCCAGCAGCTTCCCGTTCTGGAAGAAGGAAGGACCAGTTAGGCCAACAGCAATGTTAGCGCCCGCAGCTGACATTTCCTGATCACCTGACCGGCAACAATGAGCCTAGTGCTGAGCACGTTATGTATTTGGGTCCATTGAATCCCTCCACGCCCCCTACGAGTTCTCAGCCGGGATTTCTCTGTGTGTCACGGGTGCTGGTCTGAGGAGACAGGACCCACTTCACGGAGCTCATAACAGTATCTGCGAGCACGTCTGAGCACCCTGCCCGTGTTACCTCATGTCTCCTCTCCCATCGTGCAGATAAAGGCAAGTGGGGCACAGAAAGGTTGAGCCCTGCGCCCCCAGGCTGTACAGGAGGTAATTCATTGCAAACACACACTACTGTATGTTAATAAGCACAGAGCATTTAGAACAGTGCCTGGCACACACAAAAATGTTCAGAAAATACAAAATATATATTTTAAAGATACTTTCAAAACTTCACATTCTAAATATTTTCACACACATGTGAGTAAAAATACCAGTATAATGGACTCCCACTGCCCACCAGCTAGCTTCAATAATTATTTATATATTTTCCTAGTTTCTTCCCTATTCTCCAAGTTTTTGTTGTTGTTGTTGTTTAACATGACTCTAAACCAAACGCCAGGTAGCCTGTGATTTCTGCCTAGAACAACTCTGGCATTTTAACTTCCTATTTAAATAATTGTTTACTTTACCAAACTCACACCACCATGATCACGCTTAACAAAAGTAATAATTCCTTAATCTTTCCTATATAATAATTTCTATAATCTTTTATCAAACTTGTGATTTTTCTTTGCTTTTCTTTTTTTCCATTTTGATTGTCTCGCAAAGGTCTTGTCACATTTAGTTTGTTCGTAGGAGGATCCAAACAAGGTTGACTGTGGCTTTCGGTTGAAATGTCTCATTTCTTTTCCTCTGACAATGGTCGCCCACCTGTCCTAATCCAGGTACTTTTGGGGGCACGTCTTTTGGGGAATAAATCAAGTTATTTGTCCTGTATAATTTGTGCATTCAGATTTCGCTTCCGGAGTTCTCATTCCCTCCATAGGACGTTCATCATATTTGTCCAACCTCTTCATTGCCTTGAAACTGGTGGGTAGATCCAGGACCCTGTCCAGGCTCCTGTTCAATTTTTGGGGGGAGGAAGATTTCCCAGGTGCTGCTGGTCACGTTGTGCCGTTTGGGAAGAATGTCATGTCTGGGTGTTAATGTTTTCATTGGCTTCACCTTCTGTTTTTACAGAGGAAATTGATAAGTGGAGAGGCTAAGAAACTTGGCCAAGGTCACCTGGTGAGAGAGTGGACTCACCAAATCTGACTCTCTCTGGGGTGAGATGCAGCCCTGGGTGAGAATGGGGAACAGCTTCATCTCTGGCCTCAGGGAGCTCATCGCTAGAGGTGGGGACCGGTGCCTAAGCAGATGATAACTCAGGAGGCAGACTCTGATGAGGCCTAGGGCCTGGGCCCTGTGCAGCCTGGATGAGGGGCTTTCAGAAGTGGCAGGGCTGGGCCACCCTGAGTCCTCCAGGGGGAGAATTATCAGAGAAAACAAGGGGGCCAGGAAAGGGGCAGCCCATGCCAGCTGTGAAATGGGATCTGAAAATAAAATGGCCCCCAATCCAGTTGAGAGTTTCCAGGCACCAAAAACTTAGCAACTTGTGCTGACTTCGATGTGTAGCAGCCATGGGCAAAAGCATTTCAGGGCTGGGAGGCAGTTGGAGTTCCCTTGCCACGCCCCTCCTCCCCAGGCCCCTGGGGACACCAGGGCCAGTTCCGCCCTCTCTCCAGCTGGCTGGCTGGGCTCCAAGTCCTCCATCAGCCATCCTTCCTCCTTGGTCTCCTCAGGCCTGGGCTGCCAGGTGAAGGGCAGAGGAAGGACAGGCCAGGAATGCTGTGTCAACATCTGTCCACCTGGTGGGGATTTGGAGGCTGGATTCTGGGCTGCCCAGCAGGGAACCTGGTTACTCAGCCTCTCCTGCCTTCTTCTGCAGTAACCCAAGCCCTGCTCTGAAGATTCTCTGTAGGAAAGCCGAGTATCCCGAGTGTCCCTTACACCAGCATTATTCTCCTGTAACTTGAGAACTCGATCTATAGATGCTCTGTAGGCTGCTGTGGGCAGGGGAAAGGTAGGGAGGGAGGCAACCAAGAATAGCTCCGGTTTATCGAGCGCCTAGGATATACCAGTCGCTGCTCAAGGCACTTGACCTGGCAGCAGGCCTTCTGCACTGGGAGGAGGCAGAGATTGCTGGCTGCAATTCACCCTTCCGAGTCCTTCTGCTTTCTTTGGGGGTGCACTCTCCAGGTGGGCAAGTGGGTCCTAGTCCCACTCTGGAGGGGTGAATAAGAGGAAGATTCGGGAGATCTCGGCAGATTCAGGAGAACTGACTGGTTAGCTAATCCAGCAGCCATTCTCGCCCCCTCTCTCACTTGCTCATCTCCCACTCCAGAGGCAGAGAAAGGTCAAATATTCTCCCAGCATCCCTTGCAGCTGGGGATGTCATGTGATCCAATTCCTGCCAGCGTGATGGAAGAGAGGTATGCTGGGATGGTGGGTATAGTGGGGGTGCTTTTCCCTCTGACGAAAGGAGAGCCATGGGAGGAGCATTAGCTGGGCCCGCTTGCCCCTCTTTGTCCTGCTTTGAATAAGACCACGAGGGTGGAGCTGTTGCAGCCATATGAGATCATGAGGCCATAGGCCAATGAACAAGCCCAAGTCACCAAACCAACATGGAGAACTTCAAAGTCTCTTGTTAAGGAAGTGAGTGTCCTTCGGATTGAAGCCACCATTTCCTCAGTGTTCTCTTCCTTGGAGCTGAAAGTGTTTTGGCCCATCCAGGATTGGAGTGCCCATACCAGGGAGCGGTTTGGCTATAATCATATAATGTCACTTTGGCCAATAAGATATACGAGGGAGGTTCTGCTCTGGGGCTTTAGGGAAAATTTCTTCTTGTTCTTTCTTTTTCGAGCTTTAGGGAAAATTTCTTCTTGTTCTTTCTTTTTCTTTAAGATTTATTTATTTATTTGTCAGAAAGAGAACACAAGCAGGGAAAGCGGCAGGCAGAGGCAGAGAGAGAGGCAGCCTCCCTGCTGAGCAAGGAACCCAATGTGAGACTCGATCCCAGGCCCCTGGGTGGGGTTATGACCTGAGCAAAAGGCAACAGCTTAACCGACTGAGCCACCCAGATGTCCCATCTCCTTGTTCTTAAAGAGAGATGTTCTGGAAGAAAACAGTCACATCCTGCCTGAACCCCATGCCTCGCACTGTGGCAGCCATCCCATGGTGAGATTCCCGTCATCCCAGTGGACGGAATTTTCATGGAAGAGCCAGAGAACAATAGTGGAAAATTTTGGATTTAAATGTAAAACCCAGGGATGCCTGGGTGCCTCAGTTTGTTGGGCATCTGCCCTGGGGTTCTGGGATCTAGTCCCACACTGGGCTCCTTGCTCTGCGGAGAGCCTGCTTCTCCCTCTCCCTCTACCTCTGCCTGCCAATCCCCCTGCTTGTGCTCTCTTTCACTATCAAATAAAATCTTAAAAAAAAAATAGTAAAAGCCATAATACAGATGTAGGACAAAGAGATTTGGGGGGATCGGGCAGAATCAGTATCATTGTCTGGACTGGGCAGAGATCCTTAGGGCAGGGGAGGGGTGGAGGAGGGTCAAAGAAGAGAATAGAGGGAAAACAGGCCCTGCGCCAGCCCCAAGCCCCAGGTTAGCTGCGAGGGATGGAGAGGAAGGTTGCAGTTGAACCACACTTCTGCTGGGATGTCTGGGAATCCGAGAGGGAGCATTTCTCAGCTCAGTCTCAGAACCAGCAAGGCCTGTGTAACAGAATGGAGATGGCTCTGTGAGGACTGGAGGCAGAGAGGCCCAACAAGCCCCCTTGTGGCCACAAAGTCTCAGGAAATCAGCTAAGCCTCTTCTATGGCCCTGGAAGGGTGTGGGAGGGGCGGAGGGAGTACCCCAGAGGCCCTCGTGTCTTGGTGGCTCCAGAGGGCCACCGGCAGCAGATGCAGTGAGAACTGGATGTCCAGAGACCAGGGCAATGCCAGCCTCCCAGGGGACGCCAGCGTGTGGTGGTGACTAAGGCTGAGGACCAGATGGGATGATGAGCGTCAATCTTGTGACCAGCAGAAAGAACAGACGTTGAGGGAGGACGGCAGCCTCCTGGAGCACTGAGATGCCGTGTGGGTCTTCAGCCACTTAGATGGCACCTCGCAGAGGGGTGGTGATGAATTTCATCGACAGATGAGTTTCAGTTTCCACCTAAAAAGGACTAGGTGGGCCCAGATGTACTAAGATCATGTCCTCTGTGTCAGAAGAACAGGGCTCGAATCAGACACGTGGTTGAACTGGGCCATTGCGGACACTGCGCTAGTCCCCTGGCTGAGCACTGTCATTTGTTTCTAAGACAATCCTGCCGAACAGATAGTCTCCTCTCCTTCTCAGAGAATAAAACAAAGGCTCGGGAAGGGGGAGTCACATGCCTAAAGATGGCAGAGATGGGTTGTGAACTCAGGGCTGACTTCAAAGCCTGTGTTCTTTCTACCATAAAAAAATGCTAACATATGAGCAACAGGGGTAAACTTCCAGCGAGCACTGCCCATGGGTCCTGCCTCGTGCCTAAGACTACAAGCATCTCCGTGTTTAAATCCCTCACCACCCAACGAGGGAGATTATTTTGGCCACTGCTACAAGTACAGAGAGATGGACCGACCCATGCTTACGTAAGCAAACCCAGCACAAGCCCAGGCAGTCTGTCCCATGCCCCACAGTCTTACCAACCAGGGCACGCAGCGCTGTGACTTTCAGAGACACTTGTACATTACTGGGATTCTGGAATCTCCCTCTACAGACTGTCAGGGTATTTGGGTGCAGGCCGCTGGAGGTGTCTGGGGCAGCAGGGGTAGGGCGGGAGATCCCTGGGACTGGGCTAGGTGTAGAGGTGGGCACTGGGCCTCAGCTCACCTCCTCCTGCAGAGTCTCCATCTCGGCCACCAGATGCTGCTGTTCCTTTTCCTGAAAGACCCCAGAGGACAAAGGCTTCTATTTGGGCCTCCTAGCCTTCTCCCTTCTCCCACACCTGGGAACCCATCCTGGGTCTGGGTCAAGGAGGAGCAAGGCTGGGAGGATGGGTCTGACAGCCCTGATGGCTCCTGTTGTCCCCTCTGTCATGAGAGGGGTGGCAAATAGATATGGATCCTGAGTCTGGGGAAAGCAGAACCTGGAGTCAGGGAGGAAGCTGGGGTAACCTCTACCCGTTCCCATTCGACTGTCAGGCTCTGTTGCTCGGACTCTAAGAAAGGGGGAAGGAAGATGACACCTTTGTACCCTTTGCCCGGAACCCACCGTCTGCCGGGCCTGGGCCAGGAGGCTGCGATTCTGATCCTCCAGGCCCTTGGCCAGCGTCTTCAGGTCCTCCAGCTCCTCATCCACGGCCTTGGCACACTGCAGGGCCTGCTGGGTGCTGAGGGGGGCCGCACGCGAGGGAAACAGAGACCAGAGAGACAGAGCCACTCAGGGAGTCAGAAGCAACAGAGAAATCCTGACAGGGACCTGGGGGGTAGGGGGGTGGGGCACGGAAACCCAGAGGGAAAAGCGGGGAAAGAACCTAGTACAGGACACAGAGACCCCGTTTCTCCCTAAAAAACTCAAGGGGGTGGGACAGAAACCTGGAAAGAGCAGGAGATTAAAATAAAGGGAATGTGACAGATACGAGAAAGACCACAGGGCAGGCATAGGCTGCAGATATGGAGACACAGAGAAGAGTAGAGAGGGGAGTCTGAACCCAAGAGGCTGAGAGACGAGAGTCAGGGAAACACAAAAGAGAAAGAGGAAGAGAACGGATGGGACAGTGCAGGGTGGAAGACAGGGCAGAAGGTGCAGGGAGAGCACGTGGAGAGCCCACCTGCGAAGCTGCTTGCGCAGGGTCGTGATCTCCTCTCCGAGGCGCGTGGACCCCTCCTCGGCGGTCTCCAGGCTGCGCTGGAGCTTGGAGTTCTCCCCGGCCAGCCTGCGGTTGCTGAGCTCCAGGTCCTCCAGGCTGCTCAGCAGGTCAGCGGTGGTGGGCCTGGGGTCAGGGAGGGGCTGGTCACGGGTCACAGCTCCCACCCACTTCCCTTCCCAGGTGGGGGTGGCGGTGGGGGGGGGAAACAAGGCTCTTCTGGAGAATGAGGAACAGGAGAGAGACTACCCTGCTCTCCCAGGCCTAGCAGCACAGCCGCCCCCACAACCCGTCCCTCATTCCCTCTGAAGGACCCCACTAGAGCCCTATGGCAGGGAGGCTGGAGGACATGGGCTGTGGGGAGGTGTGGGGGGGCATAGGTACAGCTCAGCTCTGGGGTCTTCGCCTCCAAAGCTCTCTAGGTTGGCTGGCTCTTCCGCTTCTGGGCATCCTGGAGGGAGACAGACAGAGGGTGGTGGGCTCCTCGGTGACCTTGGGTGTCGGGGAGCCCCAGGACTTGGGCTTGGCCTCCATTAGCCTCTCCCTCGCATTTGCCCTGGGTCATCTCATCTGCTCCTGGGGCTATGATTATATCCATTGTCTGAAAGGCCTCTTGCTCACTGATACCCTGAGCTCAGGCTGGAACTCTCTTGAAGCCCTGAATTCATCACAGCACTGGGCAGCAGCACCTTAGCTACCCCCAAACCTGTTCCCCTCCCCGATTTCCTTCCCACCCACTCACCTGGTCACTGGGCTGTCCTGGCTCCCTTGTTCCTCCTCATCTCCACAGTCCCCCCGATTCCAGACCCTCATCTTCCTCCCTGAATCTTCTCCACGCTCCTTGCTGTCTCTGCCAGTCCTAGCTCAGGCTTCTCCCTCTCCTCCTGGACCCATACCACAACCTCATCCCCAACCTCCTGGCCTCCAGCCTCCTCGTCCTGTCCCTTCCCCGACCCAGAGGGGTGTTTCCCTTGTCCCTTGACCTTGCTGAAAGAGGTCCAAGGGAACATCAAGAAAGCTGTGATTATTATTATTTTGCTTTTGTTTTGTTTTTGTAAGGTACAACAGGAACACTTTTTTATAGAGCACCTCGTATGTGTGAGGTCCTGGGGATAAAATGGGGGAAAGGATCAACTAATCAAACAGCAGGACAGGGAACTGAATCAGATGGTCAGATTTCTCCAGGAGAGGAATGCGGGTTTGTGAGTGAGCCCGGACAGCCAGGGACCACGGCCCGGGGCATTCTCTGGCTTCCCCAGGTGTGGGAGGTTTAGGGTTCTGAAGAGCGCGGTGGGCAGGCACCTGGTGCATTCCAGGCTGAGCCAGGAGGCCAGAGGGAGCAGAGACTAGAGAGTAGGCAGGAGCCCAGTGATGCTGACAAGAAGTAGGCAGGGCCTTGCAGGCCTCTATGATAGGGCTGCAGTTAGGAAGAGGACTTGGAACCAGCCCCTGAAGAAAAAAAAAAACCCCAAAGCTCAGGGAAGGTGGGGAGGGAGCCATGGAGGTGCCTAGAAAGCCAAACTCACAGCTCCAGGAGAGAGCAAATGTTCCAGGGGTCCCACCCAATGTCCCTGGCTCCCATCCCCAGGTGGGAAGTCCCTCCCACTGTCTGACCCTGGGCCTGCCTGCTTCGTTCTATATATAGTAGTCTCACCAGATGGCGGTTGCTGGGAGGTCAGGGCCCCCTTGAAGGCTGTCTCCTCTTCCAGCTCTAATCCCCTGTATCAAAGGGATGAGGCTTAGAGCCCCCTGCAGCCACCCCCAATCCCGACCAGCCATGCAGGGGGATTGCTGGTGACGGGAGGAGGGGCCAGGTCAGGTGAGAGCAGGAGCGCTGGCAGCACTGCGGTGGGGAGGAAGGTAAGGCCAGATGGCAAGAGCCCTGAGCCAGATGGAAAAGCAGGAGGGGCAAGGACTGGGTTTGGAGAAGGGATGGGGAAGGGCCTTTATCAGCCCCCCAACTCCCCCACATCTTCCCTTTCCTTTTTACTTCTGCCTCCCCATCCTAGGAAATTTGTCTTCAGACCCTCCACCCCATCCCCCAACCCTATCTCTTCACTTTTCTCTCATCCTCCTTCAAACACAGTGGGTCCCTGTGCCCAAAGGATGCTGGCTGCAGTAGGCAGGTGTGAGGTTAGATCTTAGGAAGGACTTTCCGGGGGAGGGTTAGAGGTGCAAAGACCCACCCATCCAACTGACAGGCAGCGATCCAGTCCCTCATGACGGTCAGAAAGGTGTCCAAGTCCACAGTGGCCTGAGGGCCTTCCCCATTGGGGTCCAGGTTGCAGGCCAGTGTTTGGAGGCGTGCATCCTGGGGGTCCTGTCCTGTCACAGCCTCCAGGTACGCTAGTACGTGGGTCACAGCCACAAGGCCTGGGGACAGAACATGCCTTGAGGGAGTCTGGGGCAGAGGCAGGTGATGGCTTGAAAGTAGGACACCAGTGGCTGGGCTGGTGGCACCACTGTACCACAGCTTAATCCAGACAGTTTGGGCAAGTCCTTCCCCTCCTCTGAGTCAACCTTTTCACCTGGAAATGGAGCCCGGCCATCGTCACTCACAGGGTGGAGCACGAGGACCTGCTGTACCCCATCAGGCCCACAGTGGCTGCTTTCCCTCCCTCTCCCCAGGCCATACACTCTTCCATTAATGTCCTCACCCTGAACGGCCTCCATCACTTTATCTACTTCCTTACCGAAGCTTCCCACAATCACCCACCTCACCCTGCAGGCACCCCAAGAAGAGCCCCTTTTCTATGGTTCCCCAGTTCCCAGCAGCCCCCTCTGTCCCTTATTACTCCTCGTGTCTCCCAGGCCCCTGCTGCCTGGCCCCCATCCTGCACCCCCCCAACCTGTCTTCTGGGTGTCACAAGCTTCGAACGTAGAGTTGAGTATTTGCTCCTCCAAGCTCAGCAGCGTCCCGAGGCTCCCCTCCTCCAACTGGTCCCAGAGGTACACTGGGGAGACAAGAGGGTCAGCCCACCCGTGAAAAGAGGGCCAAGAAAGAGTGACCCTAGGCCCCCTGCTCCTGCAGAGGGGAGGGAATTTATTCTGAGTTACTTGGGAGTTGGGGCTGATGGGGAATAGCAGGAAGCTTCGGGCGCACAGGGACAGCAACTTAAGGGTCTCTGAGTGGCTTCCTCGCCCTGAGGATGTGAGCCCCATTTTTCATGCCAGGAAGTCCCCCCTGCTGTCTAATCCTTTGTGTCCAAGCCACTCAGGAGCCCAGAGGACAAAGGCTCTGAGATCACCCTTTCCTCTTCTCTTCCCCTGTCGCCAGGCTCTGCTCTGCGGGGGGCTAGGAGCAGAGGAAGGCAAAGAAGAGAGGATTCTGGGAGGAGCTGAGGGTGAAGAGGGGCTCAGGAGCCAGGAACAATCCAATAAGGCGCGGGCAGCCTGGATCGATTCTGCCAGCCACATCTCCCCGCCTGCATGGGGCGGGGGAGGGGAGGCAGGTCTCTCCTACCTGAATCCCCAGGCCAGGCTAGCATCATTGGCGCCCACAGCCAGGGGCCTGAGATGAGAGGGGGTGGGTGATCTAGCCCAGCCACAGGACTGTGGGCATGTCAATTCTCCTTTCGGAGCCTCAGTTTCCCCACCGGTAAAATGGGCAGGTAGTGATCCTTTCCTACCTTACCAGGGCTGGGAGGGCTGGGTTTGTATATGGGAACGGCCCTCCTGACATGAACATGAACCCCACAGCAGTTGGTTTATTGCTGTATCCACAGCGTCTGTATATAGTAAGCACTCAATAAATGCTCCAAGATACAGGAGATCCCAGGAGTCGCTGGGACTGGAAGTGACCTTCCAGACTCCCTGCCCTGCCCTTGAACAACTGGGTATAACAGCAGGCCCGGCACAGGTTGCAGGGTCTGACAGACCCAAGGGGAGGCCTGAGCAAGGAGCATAGACTCTCTGAGCCAGTTTCTTCCTCTGGAAAATGGGGGTGTTCCCTCCCTCCTAGGGGACAACTGAGATAAAATCTAGAAAGGCCCTGGGCGGAAGGCCTGGCAGGTGGTGGAGGCTCAGTCACAGAGCTGAATATTTATCTAGCAGTTAGTAGATATCCTTCCTCTTCTGGGGCTTTTCTATGAACCATAGTAGCTGCTATTATTAGCCACTCGTTACAGATGAGGAGACTCAAGGCACAGAGAAGTTAGGAACTTGCCCCAGGTCACCTGTTCAACATATGAATGCTTTTTTTTTTTTTTTTTTAAATATAGGCTCCGTGCCCAATGTGGGACTTGAACTCACGACCCTAAGATCAAGAGTCACACAGTTTACCAACTGAACCATGCAGGAGCCCATAGGCCCTCTAATTCCTTCTGCTCTCTGGGGTTCTTTGTAGAGAGCTAAAATTCAGCCCCTCAGGTCTGAATGTTTGAACCCATGCTCTTAGGGAAGGGGGGAGGGGACCCAGTTAGGGGACACCAGGGTCCCTCCTGGGGCTTTATCTCTTCTTGCTGTGCTCCCCATGTTACCCAGGAGGACCGGGAGCCCAGTAAGCTCACTCCCCAGGGCTGCTCAGCCAGGGAGAGCGGAGCCAGAGTCAGCCCTGGACTGTCTGGTGCACGGGCTTTACATGGGTCTACGGTCCCTTCCTGGGGCCCCTCAGGAACATGTCACTGCTTCTCCTATTCTCTTTCCTTCATTTCCATTCTCAGTGTCTGTCCCTCTCTCTGTATGTCTCTGCCCTTCTCTAGTTTTCTCTCTGACTCCTCCTCTCCATCTTGCTCCCCATACCTCTCTTTCCAGATCCCTGCCTCTCTATTTTCTTCCTCCTCATTTCTCCATCTCCAGGTTCTCTTCCCATATCTTGGTGACTCTCCCTTCCCAAGCCTCTGTCTCCTTCCGCCACTCCCTCCGCTTCTCTCCCTCCCACCCCCAGCCCTCCTCTGTCTTCATCTTTCCCCGGTATGTCCTTCCTTTTCCTTCAGGAGCCACCCAGAGCTGGCTCAGTCCGCACCCACGGGAGCGGTGGCCGCACGCCCTCTGCTGGTGCCCACGAAGTTGCCATGTTAGTCACTCTATCCACCTGCCCTTGGGTCCTGACAACCAGGTGTCTGCCCTCCTGCCTTCCCCTCTGGAAAGCCTCCTGAGGCCAGAGTCCAGGCCTGTGGCCTTGAGAAAAGATGCAGGCTCTACTGCTGGACACTGGGAGCCTCGAAAAAGCGGCCCTGCCTCTGCCCTAGGGTGGGAGCCTCCTCCCCCATCACAATGAGCTCTCCCACCTAGCAGGTGAATTTCAGAGAAGGCCACCCAGTGTCTTGTCTCCCTGCCGCTTCCTCTTGAAGCTGGTTTTCACGCGGCTTTGGTTTGCATCCATCCAAATAATCAGGGATTATAACTGAGCACCTACCAGTTGGGATATTGTTTTAGGGCAGCCACTTGCCACATGCGGTTCTTGAGTATTTGAATTGTGGTGCGTGTGAATTGAGATGCTCTTTTACTGTAAACTACACACCAGGTCTTAAAGCCCTGGTATGAAAATCAAAAGACTATCTCCAATACATTCTTATATTAATTACATGCTGAAAGGATACCATTTTGGATAGAGTAAGTTAAATAAAAATCTATTGTTCCCGTTTTGCCTGTTTCTTTTTTCTTCTAAATGTGGCTACTTGGGGCGCCTGGGTGGCTCAGTTGGTTGGGCGGCCAGGTCTTGATTTCAGCTCCCATCATGATCTCAGGGTCCTGGGATCAAGCCCCGTGTTGTGCTCTGCACTCAGTGGGGAGTCTGTTTGCGGGTCTCTCTCCCTCTGCCCCAACCCCTCCACTCTCTTCCTCTCTCAAATAAATATGTAATTTTTTAAAATAAAAAAAACCCCTAAATGTAGTTACTAACAAAATTTAAAATTACATTTACGGCTGGCATGTTGGACAGAGCTGCTCTAGGGACCAGGAATACCAGAGTGAATAAAACAGACCCCACCTCATGGAACTCAAGTTCTAGTGCGAGAGACGGAGATGAAACAGACAAACAGATGTCCGTGCTATGAAGAGAGGCAGGAGAGGGGAGAGAATGTGAAAGTAAGCATTTCGAAGGAAGCAGAGATCTGAATGAAGTGAGGACCGAGCTGGCAGGTTGTCAGGGAAGGGTGTTCTGAGCAGAGGTTTCTGCTCTAGCTGCCCCAGAGCCAGTGAGATTCACAGTGTCCAAACAGCAGGTCCCTCAATGACAGCTCGCTCCCCGACTCCCACCTTGTGCCAAGGTGGAGGCTCAGACATCCAAGCCACCTCTCCCAGGTCCCCGAAGCACAAGCTGGCACCTGCTCCCCCACTGCTCCCTCCTCATTCTCCCACGGGGCAAACAGAGGGCCAAGCCACCTACTTTTTGCAGTGGGGCCACCCGCGCGACTCTCTGGCACATCCATGGGCCACCCTGGTTGTTCTGCAGCTGCTGGAGAGGCTAACAGCCTGCCTCCATCACCGGGAGGGGCTGACAAAGGCTCACCGACTCTGAGAGCTCCTGGAAGGACAAAAGGGAATGGCCTCCTCAGACCAGCCACCCTGCCCCACCTGTGCCCCAGGCCACTCTGGGTTCTCAGAACCTGTTTGCCCACCCCTACTGCGACCAGAGCAGCTCCCGCTCAGACCTGTTTTATGGACTGGAGGTGTGGGCTGGGAAAATGGGAGGCCGAGGAGCGGGCAGCAGAGATCAAAGAGGGGGGCTAGTGAATGGGGGTCATTGCTTCCTTGCTTCCCCCCTTCCACCCTTTCTCCCCACAGCCCGTCAAGTCCCCAACCTTGTCCTTCCTGCCCTATGACTCTACCCATCCCCTCCTCTCGTTTCCTACAGTTCTGGGCCAGGCCCCATCCTCTCCCCCTGGACCCTCATCCCATCCCTCCTCCCTCACCTCCCAGTCTCAAGGATCTCCCCTCCAGTCCATCCGTGCTGGGTCCCAGAGTGTTCTCCCTTGGCTCCCCAGCACCCCAGGGACTGAGCCTAGACCCTGGATCCGGCATCGAAGGCCGTGGATGGCCTGGCCCTGCCTGCCTCTGTGCCCGAAATCACTCTTGCAGTTCCAGGAGCTCTGAACTACATGCTCTCTCCCAAACTGGCCTGGCTGTTCCCACCTCTAGGTCTCTGCCTGGGATCCTCCTTTCAGCCCTTCCAGTCTTGGCTCACACGTCCTCTCCTCTGGGAAAATGTTTCTGAATGAGCTACTGTCCCTGGGCTCCCACACCACCCTGGGTGATAGACATTCTGCCCTATCAGCCTGTATTTGGAACTGTTGCCCTCTTTTGTGAGTTTGACCCCATCTTTCTCCTACTCCAACTCCTGCCATGGATCCCTGGGGCCCTCGGGACTAAGTCCCAGCCCCCCTGGCTGGTGTGGGACAAAGTGCTCCCTGCAATTCCTTGACTCATTTTGTCACTATGCTCCCCATTGGCTGACCTCCAGGTCCCTCACACTCATCATAGCCATAGGAACTCTGCATCTTTCCACGGTCTTCCCAGGCCCAAATCACATCACACACACCACCCTCACCTGTGGCCGCTTCCCTGAGCCCATGGACCAGTTAGGGACTTCTTCCTCTGTGCCCTGACAATGACCTGTCCTGCTCCCCTCATAACCAGGTTGACTGGTTGTCCACTATGACTCATTGTCCCAAGTCCAGGGCACTTTTAAGGGTGAGAAGGGTGTTATTAATAATTACACTGGACAATTAACTGGGCACCCTGTGGCACATGGTCAACACAGGATCGCCTGGGGCCTGTCTGTCCTCACCCCACCTGCTCGTCACCCCTTCCCTCACCAAGTCCTCCCCCGACTCTGATCTCCCTGGCACCTGCTGGGTCCACACTTCTTGGCAGCTTTTAGAATGTCCTAGAAAAAGTGGCCTTTAAAGGGAGACGGGTCCAGGGTTTGGACAATGGGTGATGGCTGTGGGGCACCAGTGAGGGAGGGTCTGGCACTGGGAGCCCTGGACAGGGACGGGAGGGTAAACTCCTGGTGAGGGAGTGAGGGAGGGTCTTTGACAGGCAGGTTGGAGCAGGAGGGGGCTAGAGGCAGGTTTTAAGGGGGCCTGGATCTTAAAGGGTCTCTGACCAGGTTTCTGGATTTCTGGGGTGTCTGGCTGGATTTCAGAGGTCTCTTGAGAGGATCCAGGAAGGAACTATGACAGGAGTTTTGGTGGGTTTGACGAGATTTCTGGGGCCCTCTGAGAGGACTTCGGGGGAGAGAAGGGAGCGTAACAGGATTTGGGGGGGTAGTCTGGTAGGCTCTGAGGGAGAAGTCTGACAAGGTTCTGACAAGATTTCAGGGGTCATCTACGGACTTCTTGCTGAGTCCTTTTCAGTATTTCTGAGGGTATCTGGTCAGGATTTCAGGAAAATTTTAACAAGATTTGGAAGGCCTTGATATTGGGGACGCTCCCCCACGATGGGGGCTCTGAAAGGGTTTCTTTGGGGAACCTCGCCACAGCCAGGGCGTACCTGGGTCCGCGTCCCAGTCCCGGGACACCGCGGGGGACCACGACTGACCAACGGCAGTTGCAAGGAAAGAAGACGCACGTGCGCCGTCCCCGCACGGGAAAACGCGAGAGAGCGTGGGGCGGAACCGAGAGCGCGCACGGCCTCTAAACCCCGCCCCACCTGGGCTCCTCCCCGCGACGCAGGCGCGACCCGGGGGAAGGCTCGCTCTAGTCTGGTCGGTTACCTGCCACCACGAGGCTGCGCATGCGTAGGGCAACGAGGGCGCGCACCTCGCCTAGTGGAGCGGGCGCATGCGTATTGGCCGAGCGCGCCAACGCTGGAGGAAGCTGTGCTGGTGGGGGAAGCTAGGGGTGTCCGCGTCCAGTGTGCTGGGGTCTTCTCTCCCGCCTCAAGCTTGGGTGCAGTGGGCCCCAGCAAGGGAGATTTGGATTGAGGGACCCTTGTCCATCCCCCCACTTCTTATTAGCTACTAAGTCATGCCCTTTCTGCAGTTTGTTCTGTGCCAGCTCACCGTCACAATGTCCTACTCTCTTGCTCTATTACTCCTACGCGCTCTGTGGCTCTGGTCCTGGAAGGATTCTTTCTCAAACCGTTTCAATCATTCCTTATAAGAGAGTGTGGGGGTAAAATATTCCCAGTTTTCCAGGCTAGAGGAGAGAATTAATCCAAAATCGATTCCCAAGAATAGGGATTTGGGGGGCGCCTGGGTGGCTCAGTGGGTTAAAGCCTCTGCCTTCTGCTCAGGTCATGATATCAGGGTCCTGGTATCGGAGACCCTCATGGGAGACCCTCATGGGAGCCCCTCATTGGGCTCCCTGCTCAGCAGGGAGCCTATTTACCCCCCCCCCCTTCCTACTTGTGATCTCTGTCAAATAAATAAAATCTAAAATAAATAAATAAATAAATAAAAATAACCTAAGGATTTGGGGCACAAGATGTCCCATCTACACCTTTCTGCTAGCGGAGACACAGAAAAGGAGTCCTGCATCCTCCCGTTCACGCCACCATCATTCATTCAGTTTTCACTTCCTCAGAGAGACCTTCCCCTGCCACACTGCATTAGGCCCCCATCTCACTAACCACACTTACTGTTTCTTAGTGGTCCTGATGGGGTGTCTCACAACGTGATATATTGTATATCTGTGTACCAACACCCCCACTGGAATGTGAGCTATATGCAGTAAGAAGCTTCTTTGGGGCTAGAACATGTCTGGCTCAGTGTGAGTGCTCAAAAAAAAAAAAAAAAAAAAGTTGAATGAATGAGTGAACCAATGGATGGAATCCAAACTGCTTAACTCCTGGGCAGTACAGACTTTATGACAAGGCTATGGGCCTGGCCTGGAGGCAAACGTTTTTGGGTTTGAATTTTGGTTCCATCTCTTCCTTGGCACAATGGCTTACCTAGTCTGAGCCTCAGGTTTCTTCCCAGAAATGGAGCTAGTAATTGCTTCTTAGGTTACCTTGAGGACTTAAGGTGGTAATCATTTGCTAATTGTTATTATTATGGCTATTAGACGGTGACTTGTCATAAGGCCTGGGAAAGAACCTGTTTGACAGGTGATGTGATCAGTGGTTGAAAGTGTGAGATATAGAATCGGACAAAACCAGTGCCATTGCTGTATGACTTTGGCAAGTGACCTCACCTCTCTGAACCTCAGCTTCTCTAAAATGGGAACAAATAGTACCCATCTAAAGGGGTCTTGAGAGTTCAATAAGAATGTTTGCCAAGTGTTCTTTAAGCACAGGCTGTCTAGTGGTGGACTCCTTGACTTTATTAGTATAGGTTCATTGTGTTTATTTCTTCAGTATTTATCCCTTCCCCTTTCCCTCCCTTTCTTCCTTTTTGATGTGTGGATAATTTTGTAAGACCTAAAAATAAAAAAAAATTATAGGGGCGCCTGGGTGGCTCAGTGGGTTAAGCCGATGCCTTCGGCTCGGGTCATGATCTCAAGGGTCCTGGGATCCCCGCATCGGGCTCTCTGCTCAGCAGGGAGACTGCTTCCTCCTCTCTCTCTCTCTGCCTACTTGTGATCTCTCTCTGTCAAATAAATAAATAAAATCTTTAAAAAAATTATAGTTGTAACATACATAAAGTGCTAAATCTTAAGTTATAGCTCAATTAAATCTGTATAGAGTAGGGCGCTTGGGTGGCTCAGTCGGTTAAGCATCTGACTTCTGCTCATGTCATGATCTCAGGGTCCTGGGATGAGCCCTACGATAGGCTCCATGCTCAGCAGGGAGTCTGTTTCTCCTTCTCCCTCTGTCCTTCTCACTGCATGTGTGCTTTCTCCTTCTCTTAAATAGATAAATATTAAAAATTTGTATAGTGCAGTACATTAATGGAACCACCCACATAAAACAAGAGAGCACTGTCCACAACCCAGAAGCCTTAGTCACATTTTCCCCTAAGCATTACCTTCCAAAGGTAACCACTTTGGATTATGGTTTCTTTTTTTTTTTTTTTTTTAAAGATTTTATTTATTTATTTGACAGACAGAGATCACAAGTAGGCAGAGAGGCAAGCAGAGAGAGAGAAAGAGGAGGAAACAGGCTCCCTGCTGAGCAGAGAGCCCGATGCGGGACTCGATCCCGGGGCCCCAAGATCATGACCTGAGCTGAAGGCAGCGGCTTAACCCACTGAGCCACCCAGGTGCCCTGGATTATGGTTTCTTTTGCTGAACATTATGAGATTCATCGAATAGCAGTGGGCTATTCTTTTCACTGCTATATAATATTCCAGTGATGAATATGCCACAATTTTACCATTTCGCTTGGTGGGCATTGGGTTGTTCCTGCCTCCTGGTGATTATGAGTATTGTTGCTTTGAATTATTTATTTAGATCTTCTTTAATCAGTTTCAGTAATGTTTCATAGTCTTCTGTTGGGAGACCTGGCAAATCTTTTGTTAGGCTTATTTCTAGGTATTTTATTTTTTTTATGCCAACATGAATCATATTTTTAAAAATTTCATTTGGACTTTCTTGTTCTAAATGTTTAGGGGTATAATTGATTTTTTAAAAAAAGATTTTATTTAACAGAGAGAGAGAGAGACAGTGAGAGAGGGAGCACAAGCAGGGGAGATGGGAGGGGGAGAAGCAGGCTTCCCGTTGAGCAGGGAGCCTGACGCAGGCCTCAATCCCAGGACCCTGGGATCATGACCTGAGCTGAAGGCAGATGCTTAACCAACTGAGCCACCCAGGCATCCCCAAACCTAAATTTTCAAAAGAAAGTTCACTTTTATTTATGCCCATGCATTTCTAAGTTCTTGAGTGCATTGGGTCTGTGGGTGGGGTGATCTGACCCTGAGCCTGGGCTTCAAGGGAGAAAACTCATGTCATGTCTATATCCCTCAGAGGACTCAGCACCCAGAGGATCCTGATGTGTCTTCTTTTTTTTTTTTTTTTTAAAGATTTTTGTCAGAGTGACAGAGAGAATACAGGCAGGCAGAGTGGCAGGCAGAGGCAGAGGGAGAAGCAGGCTCCCCGAGGAGCAAGGAGCCCGAAGTGGGACTCGATCCCAAGATGCTGGGATCATGACCTGAGCCAAAGGCAGATGCTTAACCGACTGAGCCACCCAGGCATCCCCTGATGTATCTACTTCATGAGAGGTCTTGTCTCAGAGGGAACAGGAGACATGGTGGGCATGGGGACAAAGTGGGCATGGGGACAAAGTGGACAGGGCACCCAAGACAGGGTCTGTGAACTTCCAGGTTTGGCTGAGGCATCAGGCCTGGCTGACAAAGTTGGTGTGTCAGGAGTTGGGCATGGACAGACAGAGGGACAAAGGGAGAGACAAACAGCAAGTTGAAGATGGAGTCAGCTTGTAAGTCAAGAGTCAGGGAATGTTGGGGCACCTGGGTGGCTCACTGGGTTAAACCTCTGTCTTTGGCTCACATTGTGATTCCAGGGTCCTGGGATTGAGCCCCGAATCGGACTCTCTGCTCGGGGGGAGCCTGCTTCCCCCCTCTCTCTGCCTGCCTCTCTGCCTACTTGAGATCTCTGTCTGTCAAATAAATAAAATATTTTAAGAAAAAAAAGTCAGGGAATGAAAAGATAAAAATAAGAGTGTGCAGAGATGCCCTGGGGGCTCAGTTGGTTATGTGCCCACCTTGGATTCAGGGCATTGATCCCAGAGTGCTGGGATCAAGTCCCACATCAGCATCCTTGCTCAGGGGGAAGCCTGTGTCTCCCCCTGGTTATGCTTTTTCACTGACCAAAAAAAAAAAAAAAAAAAAAAAAAAAAAAAGGCAGATTCTTCCTGCATCTTTCAGCTAAGAACCCAGCAGGCCAACCCCTTGATTTTGACCTTGGAGACCCTGTGCAGAGGACCAGCTGAGGCATTCTGGATTTCTGACTTGTAGATCTGCCAGGAGAATACATACGCATTCTCTGCTGGTTTGTGATCACTCGTTGGGGCAGGGATAGGAAACAAATACAGACATTGGGAACAGGAGGACAGATAGGACTGGAGGTGATGAGGTCGGCAACTGAGGGGATGGGTGGGGCTGGAGGTGACAAAAGTTGGTCGATGAGCAGGCAGATGTCTGAGTGAGAAAACTGAACCTGGAGACCTTGGCAAGAGCCAGTAGCACAATCAGATGTTATTCTTAAGGCTGGGATTGAGGGGGGGACTTGCCATGATCCAGTCAGCTGAGGCCTGGGGACAGATCCTGAAAGGAGAAAGTGCTGCTAGATGTAAGAACTTTATTTCTATATGGTGCTTGGGGTGGGGTCTGGTGGAGGGTACATGCAGGTGTTCCCTTGATCCCACCCCTATAGCTGCTGGGAGGGCCTGAGGATGTACAGGAAGTGGGTCTTCCGGGCAGGCAGCCTTGAGTGGGAGGAGCCCTGGGTCCCCTCTTCGAGGCTGTCCTCGTGGGTCCCCTCTCGGAGCCCGTCCCGGATGGCCTGCAAGCGGTGTCGCTTCTCGCTGAGCCAGTGGGTGCCCTCCTGAACATCCTGGTGGGACCTCCGCCTTGGCAGCTTCATGATCCAGAATGCCACTCGGGGATGGGGTTCTGGGTGGAAGCTGTCGACGGCTTTTGGGAGTGGCACCAAGGCCTCCTTCTCCTCTATCTTGGGTACCTGGGGAGGAGGGACAGAGAGGTCTCAAACTCCAAATGACAATCCCAAGATGCTACCTCCTCACTGGCATACTCTGCCCAATTTGCCGCTGACAGGGCAGTTTTGGAGTTTAAAGCTCATTTTGTGGTTTACAAAGCACGGGGCTTACAAGTGTATTAGAATAAAAAATACTGAGATTTATAGAATACTCTGGGATTGAAAGCACATTTCCGAGGTTTCAAAGCATTTTAGGATTAAACATACTCTGAGGTTTAGAAAGCAATTGGAAATGTGCAAATCACTTTGGGATTAAAAGCTCCTGGCTTTCCTGATGCATGACTACAGTTGCAACATGGGATCCTCAGTCAAATCCTGGATCAAAAACCAAATCAGCTCTTAGGGACAGCTTTTGGTCCTTCTTTTGGGACATTTGAGTACGGACTGAATGTCTGTTTGGTCCTTGCTACTCAAAAGTGTTGGCTGTGGGCCAGCAGCATTAGCAACATTTGAGAGCTTGTTAGAATATAAAAATTAGCAAATTATACATCTAGAACTACTGAATGAGAGGCAGCATTTTTCTGAGTCCTGTAGAAGATTGTTACGAGCTGAATTTTGTCTCCACGCCCCCACCCTCTTTCGTATGGTGAACTCCTAATTCCCAGTACCTTAGAACGTGATCTTACTTGGAAACAGGGTCACTGCAGACTTCGTTAGGACAAGGTCATTAGGATGAGCCAAATCTAATGCAACCAGTATCCTTATGTCAAGGGCAAAATTTGGACATAGAGGTGCACATGTCCAAAATTTGGACATAGAGGAGACAAGGCCATGAAAGATGAAGGCAGGGTTGGGGGTGTGGGGAACGCTTCTGCATTTCAAGGAATGTCAAAGATTTTCTGCAGACCACCAGAGGCTAGGGGAGAGGCGTGGAACGGATTCTTCGTCACAGCCTCAGAAAGAAGGAACCCTCGTGACACCTTGACCTTTAATACCTTGAATGCCTCCAGAACTGGGAAGCAGCATTTCTGTTGTTTCAGCCGCCCAATCTATTCTACTGTTCTACTTTGTTCTCTATTAGTTTGCTAGGCAGCCCTAGCAAACTGATAGAGATAATGGTGTGATTTTCAATGTTAAATTTCTCGGGTTTAAAAATGGTACCATGGGGCGCCTGGGTGGCTCAGTGGGTTGAGCCGCTGCCTTTGGCTCAGGTCATGATCTCAGGGTCCTGGGATCGAGTCCCGCATCCGACTATCTGCTCAGCAGGGAGCCTGCTTCCCTTCCTCTCTCTCTACCTGCCTCTCCATCTACTTGTGATTTCTCTCTGTCAAATAAATAAATAAAATCTTTAAAAAAAAAATGGTACCATGGTGGGGCACCTGGGTGGCTCAGTGGGTTAAAGCCTCTGCCTTTAGCTCAGGTCATGATCCCAGGGTCCTGAGATCCTGCATCGGGCTCTCTCCTCAGCAGGGAGCCTGCTTCCCTTCCTCTCTCTCTGCCTGCCTCTCTGCCTACTTGTGACCTCTGTCTGTCAAATAAATAAATACAATCTTTTAAAAAAAATGGTACCGTGGTCGTGTGGGAGAATGCATTATTCTTTGGAGATACCCACTGAAGAATTTAAGGGTGGAGTGTCGTGATGTCCGTAATTTACTGTCACAGATAAAACTGTCAAAAGTGAAAAAGTAAAGAAAAAGTAAATGTGGTAAAATGTTCACAAATGGTGTATCTAGGCCGGTCGTTCTCAACGGAAGTCTGCAGATGGTTTTGGTTGTCACAACTGGTGGGGGAGGGGGCGCGACTTCCATCTGGCGGGTAGAGGTAGTGTTGCTTATAAACATCCTGCTGGGCATAGGACAGCCCCTACAACCAAAGAATATCCAGCCCCAAATGCCAATGGTGCCAAGGTTAAGAAATCTTGCTCTATGGAAAAGGGAATACAGGTTTACTGCATTATGTCTTTTTTCAACTCTTCTGTTGATTCGGAAATTTAAAAATATAGACCTGGGGGGTAGTGTAGAAGACCCTTATGGGTTTGCCAAGTGCTTGGGGGTTCTTAAAACGTTTTAGGATAAGAAAATAAGCACTTTGTGGCTAGAATCTCCCTTAAGAAGTTTATAAAGGTGAGCAACGCAAAGCATTTGGGGTTCATCAAACACTCTGGAATGAAAGATCACATTTTGAAGTTTATGAGAGAGAGATCTGCCTAGCCCTTTGGGACAGATTAAAAAATCTTGGAGGTTTGCAGAGTACTTTGAGATAAAAACACACTTTGGGGTTTACAAGGGTGAAGATTACCCGGCATGCAGAATTAAAGGCACTTCTTGGTTTACAGAACTCTCTGGGGTTTACAAAGTGAGTGGGAAATATACTGAGGTTGTAAACCTCATTTCTGAGAGCTCGTTGGTCCCTTTGACAGATGATAAAACTGAGGCTCAGGGAGAGAAGGTGCTGAGCAGTTGGAATGGAAGTGTCATCTTCTCCTAGACTGCAGAAAATGTTTGGGCTTGGACGTTTTTGTAAGGGGCATGTCCTAACCTTCCAGTCACCCTCCAAACTCCCCTCTCCTGGCTCGATGGATGCCACCACCTGCTCAGAGATCAGCACCTCTCCTGTCTTGTTGTCTGTCACCTGTGAGAACAGGAGGAGAGAGTGAGAGCAAAACCGCTTCCTGCCTCTGCCCTCCTCCCCACTGATACTGCAGAATGAGGGATTGTGGGGAGACTCCAGGAGGGACTTCCTGGCACAGGCACCTTGTCAATCTGGAGGTGGCTAGAGAGCGTGTTGTTCCCCAGCCGGTGCTCCTGGTTCTCTTCTTGGTGGTAGTTCCTGGGGAGGCCCCGGAAGTCCATGGGGGCAGAGAAGAAGCTGTCCATGCCCCGCAACAAGTCATCCTTGGGCCAGAGGAGGGACCATTGATCTGCTGGGCCTCAAGACTCCCCAGTAAAGCTGCAGCCCTACCAGGATGTCCTTGAGACCTTGCCCCACATACCACCCAGCTCCTTCTCTCTCTGTCCTCTGACCCTTAGCGCCTAACTAGGTCACCTTCTGCCCCATCACCCACCTGTCCTGGGCTCTGTCTCATTACCTTCCTATTTTTGCTCCCTCCTCCCCGCCCTCAGCCTACTGTCTCTGTGGCCCCATCCCCTTCTCCTTCTGAGTCTCTCTCTCCATCAGTCTTTGTCTCTGTCCCATCTCCCTCTCTGTTTGATTTCCTCCCTCTTTTCCTATCCCTCGGTCTTCCTGTCACTCTCTATTGATCTCTCTTGGTCCCTTTGACTCCTTCTCTTCCCGCCTGGACTCAACCCGTCTTCCATTCGGTCTCTCCGGACCCCTTCCATCCCTCAGTCCCCATCTGCCCCCGTCCCTCTCCTCTTTACCTCTTCTTACCCCCAACCCTTGCCATTGCTCACTTTCAGGAACAGCCGGGTGAAGCCTTGGATTAGGCTCTGAAGGCCTAGAAAACCTGAGGAGCTCTCCTGGGCATCAGCATCGCGGATCGGGGCTGCAGTGGAGGGGGGCACCAGGGCAGAAGGGACCAGCAGCAGCAGGACTAGAGGTTGCCACATTGCGGGGCGGGCCGGGAGGCTGTGGCAGCGGTAGGGGGTCAGAGTCCCCGCCCCTAAATGGTCACGCCCCCACCCAAGACAAGCATTGCTTTCCCATCATCCTTGGCCCCAGCAATTCCTCACACCCCGCCCACAGCCCCTCTTCCGTCCTTCTGTCCCCTACCGCCTCCATCGCGTCAGGCCCCGCCCCTCCACCCAGGCTCGCTCCTCAGGGTGCTGCCTCACAAACGGATCTCATTCCTCTTCTTCGCCCACATTCATACCCAGATCTCATTCCTCACCTTCTCCCACGCCCCGCCCCTTCTCCTGGGTCCCGCCTTATGTTAGACTACAGTCCGGTCACCGGACTCAGACTCCGGCCGTCGGTCCACGGACTGTTAAATCCAAACAGTTCTGGCCTCGAGCCCAGGCGGGATACCTGGAGCGTTGGGTGAGCTCCGCGAGCCTTAGCCTCGCCCCAATTATCTGACCACGCCCCATCTGCTGACCTCACTCAAGAGCCAGGTCCTCTATTGGGTGGTCACGCCCTATGACCACGCCCCAACCGTTAACCACACCCACCGTCAGACCATGCCCCTGCCGGGTGACCCGGGCCTGAAGACTTAGTGTGGCCTGTATTCTCGGATCTTGGCCCTTGTGCCCCACTCCAGTTCAGATGGCAATGCCCTTTGATTTAGAGCCGTGCCCCCACACGTGGGCCAGTCCTCTGTGCCCCAGGTCTCGCAGCCAGACCCCTCAGTTCCATTCTTCGGCTCCCAGTACCCAAGTCTGAACACTGTGGTTCATCTACCCTCGATTTGTATTTTCCTCTGAATTTTTGGGATTTGAAACGATTTCTGCATTCAACAGAGTGCCATGTCGGGACGCTGAACGGGAGCCCTCTTCCGTTCCACTAAAAAGCCCACCCTCCCTGGAAACTTAAATTTAGCCCTGTGTTCCACCTTCCAAGGAGCCCGGAATCTAGGCTCCCTTCGCCTTAGGGTCCCAGAGTCCGGACCCCAGGCCCCTCTATTTCCCTGAGTTTAAACATCCAACACCTCCTCTTTAAGGGACCCAGGAGTCGGGGCCCTAGCTCCTCTCCGCTCGGGCTTCGACGGTCTCTCCTGGTTTGGGACAGCTGCCACCCCAGTCCACTGACCGCGTGTGTTTGTTTGCAAGAATCTGCACTCCCGTGGCGCTCCAATAAACTCCCGGTCCTCTCGCCTGCCTCTCAACTCTGGCAAAGTCACGGGAAGCCCACCCTCACATACCTTAATCCTCAAAACTATATTTGAGGCTGAACAGAAAAGATCTTTTGTGTTCTTATCATTCTCACATCCCCAACATACAAACACACTAGAGAGCAGTCAAAAGTCCAGGCTCCCAGACTCCTGCTCCTTCAGACCTACGTTTCTTGGCCCCCATCAACCTCCTCCCTGGAATCTGGGAGTCCGGATCCCCCATCTCTCTCCACTCCAGAGACGCAAGCATCCGAATCCCGAAGTTCCTACCAAGCCTAAGCTAGACTCCACCTTTGCCAAGCAAAAATCCTCCTCCAAACTGTCACCCTCGGATCCCCCTTCCCTGTGTCCGGCGCCCGGGCCCGCCCCCCCCCTCCGGTCCCTCCCACTTTTCCCAAACAAAGCTCCCGGGCAACTTTCTCCTCGCAGAGCCCCGCCCGCCCGCGGCTCCCCAGCCCCAGGCCGGGAGGTAGGAAGGCGCCGGCGGGAGTCGGGGATCCAGCTTTGGGGTGTGTGAGTTGGGGTGGGAAGCTACGAGTTATGAGTTGAGGTGTTTGCGGGAGGGTCTGTGAATTGCTTGGCGCCCTCTTTTTGCCCGCGGGCCCGAGTTTGCGCTTGGGACCGAGTCTTAGTGAGGTGTTGGAACTTTCGCCGGAGTTGGGGTGTCTCTTGCTGGGTCTGAGTTTGGGATTGTGCGCTCGGGAGTGGGTGAGGGCTGGGGACTTGGGCGGCTGTGTCCGGTGGGTGCGAGTGTATGCGGCGGTGTGGGTATGAAGTGAGAAAGGACCCCGTGCGTGTTTCTGACCGAGTTGGTTTCTGTGTGTCATTTGTGGACGCCTGATCCTCCTAATGGAGAAAGGAGGCCTCCGGGGTGGCATAGGGCCGGGCTACAGTGCTTTCTGGATCTTCAGTCTTGTCTCTTCGGAAGTTTGGGGCCTGGGGCGGGAAATTAGTAGGGATCTTTCTTACCCGGCTCCTCCGTCCCTTTGTCTGGCCACATGGGGGAGAGCTGGGCTGGGATTTGGGCCTACGGGGGTCCTGAACGCCTCAGCGCCACTGGACTCGGCCTGGGGTCTTTGTCTGTCTCGGCCTGGGCTCCAGGGTCCGAGAGAGGAGGGGGATGGGAGCCTGGACTCTGGGGTCCTGGGAAAGCTGTGGAAGACGTGGAGCCGCCCGGGAGGCGGGATCTGACTGTATTGGAAAAAGTTTTCCCCTGTTCCTGGCCTCCGGAAAGTCACTGGGAACTTGAGTTGGATCCGAGCCCACGGCGCAGGGGGAGGGGAGGGAAGGGGCGGGGCCGAGGGCCAGAGGGGAGGCGCCCTTGCCGGCCAGCCCCTCCCCAGATGGGGGTTGTGCGAAACTGGGGGAGGGGACGCCTGGGCCCTTTGTTCTGGCTCTCCTGATGGCAGGGCGCCCTTGCCCCCCAGTTTGTGGTTCTGTGGGTCTTTCCTGGTCTGGGCTTGAGTTTCTGCCCTGAGTCTCTGTCCCTCCTCTCACTGGCTCTCTGTCCCCTTCTCTCTGGCCCTCTGTCCCCCTCTTTCTCTGGGTCTCTCTGCCTCCACTCTCTGGGTGTCTGTCCCCCGATACTGGATCTCTGTCTCCCCATCTCTGGAAGTCTGTCTCGTGATCTCTGGGTCTCTGTCCCTCTCTCTCTGGACGCCCCCTCCCCCTCAGTCTTACTAGGGCTGGGGCCCCTCCTCCTTCTTTTCTGGCAGCTGCTGTTCACATCCTAGCACCTGTTCTTGGGGTGGGACTGAGAAGATCTCATCCACAGCTCCTTTCCCTGCAACTAGGCCCCGACTCCTGTCTTCTTTCAAACCAGTAATCCATACCCGAAGCTTCGGCCCTCATGTGCCATGCGCCCCAGGCATTACTTGGGGGTCTTCAGGACTTCACCACACCCCAGGCTCCCCTGGAAACACAGAGGACACTCTCGCCCTCAGCTGTCCCTAACCCTAATCGAGCCCCCTTCTGCAGGACTTAGGAGTCCCGGCCCTCAGCCTCCTGCTTCCCTCAGACCCAGAAATCCAGGCCCCCTCACCCTCTCCTCCCTCAGACCCAGCAATTGGAGCCCTCACTGCCCTGCATCTCTCTGTGGTTTGGGGGGGGCGAGGGCGGGGTGGGGGGAGGCACCTTGCTGAGCTCTGTGTTCCTCCAGGCCCAGATGGGGGAACCCCGGGCTGGGGCCCCCCTGGACGATGGCAGTGGCTGGACAGGAAGTGAGGAAGGAAGTGAGGAGGGCACCGGCGGCAGCGAGGGGGCTGGGGGTGATGGGGGCCCGGATGCAGAAGGAGTGTGGAGTCCGGACATAGAGCAGAGCTTCCAGGAGGCCCTGGCCATCTACCCACCATGTGGCCGTCGGAAAATCATCCTGTCTGATGAAGGCAAGATGTATGGTGAGTCAGCCCCTCTCTTTTTCCCTGGCCCCCGCTGATTAAGACTCAAGTAGCAGCTGGCATCGCTGTTGGCACAGATGAGGAAACTGAGGCACAGAAGGGTAAAGTGGTTTGCTTGAGCTGGGATTTGAACCTGGCAGCCCGGCTCCAAAGCCTGCGGCAGGAAATCTCCCACAGAGCTGGGATGATCTGTAGGCTGGCTTGCTTGCAGACCTCTGGCAACTGTTACTTCTCCTTCCCTGGTGTGGTGTGTGTTGAGAGGTCCCATGAAAGTCTAACTCTGTCCCGTCTTTGACTCTTCAGGTCGGAATGAGCTGATTGCCCGTTACATCAAGCTGAGAACAGGGAAGACCCGAACTCGCAAACAGGTGTCAGGACTGACTTGTGGGCCTCTCTCTGGGGTGGGCTTGTCTTTTTGGGGTGAGGGTGGGTGAGCATCCTGTGATGGGCAGGTTCAGGTTCAAGGAGGATCTGGTTCATGTTTTTTTGTCTGTCTTGTTGGCACCTCTGTGAGTTTGCTCTGCTGTGCCTGTTTCGGTCTGGATCTCTTAGCAGCTGTGTTAGCAACAGGGACTAAGGTAGAGAGACTGAAAGATCCAAAGAGAGAAGATGAGGAAAGGAAAGGAGGCCTGGATTTGCTGGGTCTGGGGGAGATCAGTTGTGTAAGTGGCTAGAAGAGACTAGCCTCTGTGGACACGTCTGTGTTAGCATGTGCCTGAGATAGCTAACTTGTTCTGTGCGTTCGTCATCGTTCATGTTCTGGGAGCTCTGGGGGCCATCTGGAGGGTGGGAAGGCAGAGGGAATTCAAGGGGCCAGTGGCTCTGTCCTGAGTCTGCTTCTCTGTCACTACCCCCAGGTCTCTAGTCACATCCAGGTTCTGGCTCGAAGGAAATCAAGGGAAATCCAGTCCAAGCTCAAGGTATGGAGTGAGGCAGACACACCCAGAGAGAGCGGGCAGAGACCCTGAGAGTGGGGGACAGAGAGAGGGATACAGAGACCCAGAGAGAAGGGGACAGAGATCCAGAGGAGAGGTCAACAGAAATCCAGAGAAAGGGGGACAGAGAGGCCCAGAGTGGGTAGCAGAGAACCAGAGATGGGTACAGAGTCACATGGAGATGTAGACAGAATGAAGAAGTAGAGATCCCAGTCGGGGGCCGGTGGTTAGTGGCCCAGCAAGCTGGGTGGATAGAGGTCCTGGGAGAGGAAGAGATTTGTAGAGAGAAGGGGACAGAGATTTAGCTCAGGACAGGCAAGAAGGATAGGGTGTTGGGCCTCTCCTCTGGCTACTGCTGTCTTCCTTCTCCCTCTCCTTTCCTCTCCTCCTCCTGGTGTCCTCCCTTTCCCCTCTTGTACAATGAGGACCTCCTCTTCATCTCTTTTTGGCTCATCTTCCCAATTTTGGTCCCCACGTGGCTTGCCTGTCATTTCTGTGTCCAGAAATCTTCATTTTGTTTGGCAATTTTCACATCCTTTTTCTTCATCTGCTGGATTTCTGGTTTCCTCTTGGCCCGAGACCCTCATTTTCTTCCCCACTAGGGTGTGGGGTCTTCTCTGCCTATTCCTTCTCTTCTTTTGGATATGGGGACCATGACTTCCTGTCCCCCCCTCTTTTTTTTAATACTCAGAAGCCTTCCTCTGCTTTCTCTCCAGATCCAAAAAACCTTCACTTCTGGTCTTTTCTGGACCTCATGGTCCCATCTCTGTCCTGTGTGGGCTAGGAAGTGTCCACTGTGTATCCCTCTGGGTCTGAAGTTCTCACTTCCTGTTGCCTACATATCCAGAAACCTTCACTTCCAGCTCTTTTTTGGACCTAGAAACCCTTATACTGTATACTGTCCTTTATTCTGGGTATAGGAACTCCTTTTCCCCTCTAGGCTTGGGCCCCTCTACTTCCTGTTCCATATTCATCCTTGCTTCTCCTTCCTCCCATTTTTCAGCCCAGGATGGTGAAACTATAGGGTTTGGGAGGGCAGGAAGGTGAGAATCCAGGCCTCACTTCCTAAGTCGTGTTTTCTTTCCTCCTCTGGCACCCTCCCCCACCCCCACGGGCAGGCCTTGAATGTGGTAAGTCCCCCTGCCCCTCCTCCCACCCGCTGCTTTACCCCAGACATGCCTGAGGGGGCCAGGAGGGGCAGGGGGCCACAGAAGAAAGATTTGCGCCCTCCCCCAATCCTTTGCCTGGACTCCCCATCTCTGCATCTCCCCATGCTTGCCCTCCCTGGCGTTGACCCACCCTGCTGTGTCGACTGGGATTCCCCATTAACATGGACCTCAACTTCTCCTCTAGGACCAGGTTTCCAAGGACAAGGCTTTCCAGACCATGGCCACCATGTCCTCAGCCCAGCTCATCTCAGCACCTTCCCTGCAGGCCAAACTGGGCCCTGCTGGTCCTCAGGTGGCTGAGAGATTGTGGGGCTCAGAACTGGAGGGGGGTGGGCTGTGGTTTCAACAAGGCACTGAGTGACCCCCCACTCCCCCTTTCTTTGTCTCTTTTCCAGGCTTCAGAGCTTTTCCAGTTTTGGTCAGGGGGCTCTGGCCCTCCCTGGAATGTTCCAGAGTGAGTACTCTCTATTTTGGCTCATCACCCCCATTTCCCCCATTCCCTCTAGAGAGACATTTCTTAACCTGCTTCTGTAGGCAGCTATCTGGATTTGAATCCTGGAGAGGAGGCTGGGGTGAGGGTCTGGAGAGGAGGACGAGGCTTGACTTGGGATACTAGGGGGTGGGGGGGCAGGACATAGAGAGTCCAGAGAAGGGGTTTCACGGGCTGAGAAGGAGTGGGGAGGCAAGGATAGTGCCCAGGGTCTGGTGGTGACTGGGATTGGTGACAGTCTGTTGATGGGTGACCTGGGGGAGGAGCAGGTTTGGAGAAGAAAGGAGCTTAGTGTGGGACTGGGTGAATGTGCGGGGACGGGAGGATGTCCGTGGGGAAAATGGCATTCCAGTGAGATTTGGTGGTCCCAGAGGCTCATGGGAAGGCGTGTTCTCATCCTGTAGGGATGTTCTTAGGCCTGAGGGGAGAGCAGGTGTCTTCCCTCAGATTCAAAAGGAAGGAAATGGGTCCCCGAGGTACATGGGAATGTCCATTTCAGCCCTGAGAGAGCCCTGAGGGTGACAGAATGTGTTTGTTGCCTGGAAGAAGAGAAACAGGCCCCAGAGACTCATGGGAAGGGCAGTTTTCAGTCCAGAGAGGAGCCAGTGGATCCAGGCGGGGCGTTGGGGGGGCCATGTGGCCACAAGACCGTGAGGAGTGGTGTTGGGGGTGACAAGTGAAGTGACCATGCTGTGGGATCCAGCTTCCAGGGAGGGAAGAAATTTCCCCTATGAGGTGCTGGGACTCAGGAAAGGGTCAGAACAAGTCCCCTAGGCAGAAGGAATTGGAGGCTTGCAAGGAGGGGGCTAAGCTGGAAGGAGGGGTGGGTCAGCGAGCACTGCTCTGGGCACTGGGGTCCCACCTGTAGGGGAGCTGATAGCCAAAAGGGAGAGATGAAGGTTAATTAAATCATCACCCACCTAAACACAAAATGAAAGAGAATGTGATGTGCTCTGAAGAACTGCAACAGGTTCTGGGCTAAGGGAGAGAATCCTGGGGATTTCTGTGCAGAAGTAATGGTGAAGGCAGAATAGGACGTGGCCAGGTGAAGAATGGGGGTTGGTAATATTTTAGGCAGTCAACACAGCATGTGCCAAGGCCCTGAGGTAGGAAAATTTGGTGAGTTTCAGGAAATGAGAAAATGTATTCAGCCACTGGCCAGTCAGTTGAATGTTTATTGAGAACCTATTAAGTGCCTGGTCCTCTGCTTACACTGGAACACAGGATTAAACAAGTTAGACAGGATCCCTGCCTTCATGGATCTTCCATATTTGGAGCAGGGTCCAGGAAGGGGGTGGGTGCGCAGACCGACAATAAACATATAAACAAATAAGCATTCATAAGAAAAGAATCAATGTGGGAAATAAAACAAGGTGTTTGTGCCCTCTTTAGTCAGGGGTCAAGAAGGGCCTGTCTGAGGAGGTGGTGTTTGGCCAGCAGCCTTGATGATATGAGATTAAGTCAGTAGGTAGGGTCCTGGAATTTAGATTTCAGAATGGGGATGCTGAGTACGAGGGCAAGGCCCCTGGGAGTGAGGGGTCTGAAAGTCCCTGGAATTTGTGTCTTTTTCTGATTCTGGTCTTTTGACTCTTTTTTTTTATTTTTAGGTTTTTTTTTTTTAAGATTTCATTTTGCTTTATCTTATTTTTATTTATTTGAGAGAGAGAGAGAGAGACTCTCAGGCAGACACCATGCTGAGCAGGGAGCCCAACATGGGTCTCCATCTTATGACCCATGAAATGATGACTGGAGCCAAAATCAAGAGTCAGACGCTTAACTGATTAAGCCACCCCAGCGCCCCTTAAGATTTTATTTTTTAAGTATTTTTTTTTAAGATTTTATTTATTTATTTGACAGAGAGAGAACACAAGCAGGGGGAGCAGTAGGCAGAGGAAGAACGAGAAGCAGACTCCCCGCTGAGCAAGGAGCCTGATGTGGGGCTTGATCCCAGAACCCTGGAATCATGACCCAAGCTGAAGGCAGGCACTTAACCCACTGAGCCACCCAGATGCCCCAAGATTTTATTTTTAAGTAATCTCTATACCATATGTGGGGTTTGAATCCATAACACTGAGGTCCAGAGTCTCAGGTGCCCCTTGTCTTTTGATTCTTGACCTCTTCCTGACCTCTGACCCCAAGTGTTGTCTCCATGGCCTCCGACCTTTCAGTCTCAATCATCTCCTCAGCTACCCATGGCTAATTGGCCTCTAGAGCCGGGCTGTCAGATACCACGGTCCCTAGCCTCATGCAGTCACTGAATTTTAAGTCGATTAAAATTAACTTAAAAATTCAGTCCATTGGGCACTCTAGCCACATTCGTGCTCAGTAGTCACGTGTCATGTGTTTGGTGGCAACAGGTGGCTAATGGCTACTGTACTGGACAGTGAAGATACGGAACATGTCCATCACTGAAGGAAGTTGGATTGGACAGAGTCTAGATTGGACATGTAGACTCTGTTACACTGCTTCCCCACCCTGGACATTGGACCGATGTCCCATCTCGTAACCCTTGGTCATTTTCTCCTTACCCTCCTCTTTCTCCACATTGGCTCTCCCTTGTGTTCTTTCCCCACCTCCTGAGATCCTGTTTCTCTTCTCTTTCTGCCATTTTGTGAGAGGCACTGAAATGTTGTCAACAAGACCACAGGTTCTGTAGTAGGGACTGACTTGGATTTGAGCCCAGGCTCCTCTGTGCCCCAGCTCTGTGATGGTGTGTGCCTCAGTTTCCTCCTATGCAAAATGGGAAGAGGAATAATTGCACCTAACCTCCTAGGGTGTGAGGATTCTGTGAACTTTTGCACATTACGTGCTAGCAAAGGATCTGGCATGGTCCCTGGTAAACCTTAGCTGGTACAGTTATCTTCCTACCTTGCTGACCCCCAGCTTCCTTTCTCCCTCAGCGTGAAGCCATTCTCACAGACACCGTTCTCCTTGTCACTGACCCCCCCATCTACTGACCTCCCAGGTAAGAGTCTGCTCTATACCTGCCTTGTCTCCCCTCTCTCCCCAACCCCAACTGCTTTTTTCTTCACCTTCCACTGATCAGGGCACGCATTTCTACAGAGGTCCAGATCTGAGGCAAATCTTGCAGGGGGTATGGAAAGATGAGTGATAGAATTTGTAGTGGTTAAGATCATGGCCTCTGAATTCAGACACACTGGATTTGTGTTCTGCCGCGTGCTAGCCTGGAAGACATGGGGAAGGTGTATTTGTCAAGATTCTTTCAGATGCAAGTGCAGAAAATCAAATCAAGCTCAATGACTTAAAAAAAAAAAAAGGAATTTACTGGTTTAGGTAACTGCTATTTCAGGAGTGGCTGGACGGCTTCAGGCATGCCTGGATCCAGGGGCTGATGTGGTCCTAAGAACACACACTGGTGAAAGAGAACTTGAGGGTTCCACAGATTTCATCAAATCGCAGTGCTTTTGGCTACAAGTAACAGAATGCCCAAAGTAATAGTGCCTTAATTAATAAAGGCCTTAATAATTTCATATAACAAAGAGTCTGGACGCGGGGTGCTCTTACGCTGTCTCAGCAGCTCAGCGATATTGGGACTGGCATTTGTATAGGTCCCTTGGTCTCTTTCTTAACGTCCCAAGATGGCTGTTGTGATTCCAGGCATCATGTCTCAAGCAGGACTTGACCAGGGCCAAAAGCTTTCTCCTCCCAAAGTTCTGTCTTTTTCATTCAGGAAGAAACTCCTTCTCAGAAGCCCCTCAGCAGATTTCCCCTAACGTCTCATTGGCCAGGACTGTGTCACATGGCCATCTCTAGTTGCAAGGGAGGCTGGGAAAGTGAGTATTTAGCTTTTTTAGCTTCTAAGCGGAGGCAGGCAAGAGAGAAGAGTGCTCTATGTATTCAATACACATTAAGGATTTTTGTCCTTTTTTTTTCTCTCTTTCTAGGGTACGAGCCCCCCCAAGCCCTGTCACCCCCTGCCCTGCCCCCACCTGCCCCATCACCCCCAGCGTGGCAGGCTCGGGCCCTGGGCACTGCCCGGTTGCAGCTGGTGGAGTTCTCAGCCTTTGTGGAACCTCCTGATGCAGTTGATTCTGTGAGTGCAATTTTAGAATCATCACTGGCCGGGGAGGGCAGGGGCTGGAGGTTGGAATACAGAGGGTGATAGGAAGGGAAAGGGTAAAGCATTGGTTCTCAAACTTTAGCATGTCTCAGAATAGCATGGAGGGCTTGTTGAAACATAGATTACTGGGCCCTACCTTCAAATTCTGATTCGATAGGTCGGCATGGGGCTTGAGAATTTGCGTTTCTAACGTGCTCCCAGGCGATGTTGATGCTGCTGGCCTGTGGACCACACTTTGAGAACTGCTAGCGTGGAGGAACTGGATGGTCGTGGGGTCACGGTTGGGAAGGTCAGAGAAACTTGCCAGGTCATTGCTTGTTCATTCAGTAAACGTTTTTGAGGGCCTGCTGTGTGCCAGGCATTGTGGTGGAGACTGGGAACCTGGAAGAGTAGATCCTGTTTCTAGACTTGAGCGTTTCCTGGGCTAGGATAGAGCTAGATAGCATATTAGTCATGGTGGGTTGACTGTTCGCAGAAATAACCTTAACTTTCAGGAAATGAATGTAACACCAGTTTCTCACTCATGTAACATTTCCGTGTAGGTGTTCAAGTAGGAGCCTTCCACGCAGTGATTCAGAGAATTCGGGCTCCTTCCGTTTTGTGGTTCTGACGTTTTCTAGGGCTTCAGAATCTGCTGCTGGATTCCCTGCATCTGGCCAGCAGATGGTGGAAGGGAGAGACCAAAAAATCCTGCAGACTTTTTATGGGTCTGGGTTGTAAGTGGCAACTATCAGGTTCTGCTCACATCCCATTGGCCAGAATTTAGTCATATGGCCACACCTCACTGCAAAGGAGTCTGGGAAGTGTAGTTTAACTGTGGGAAAAGGAATGGGGAGTTTGTGAACACTTAGCAGGCTCTGCCACAGCCACATAAACACCAATTGCTGTGTATGGTGGTCCTAAAAAACCCAAGTTGAAACCCTCTCATTTCACTTGGAGCAAAGGTAAAGTCCTTTCAGTTGCCCACAAGGCTCTACATGATCTGATTCCTATTCCTGCTCTGTCCTCACCTCCTGCCCTTATATCCTTGCCCACTCTCCTCTGGTCACACTGGCCTCCATGCTTTTTCTCAAACACTCCATGCTTTTTCTCAAACACACATCAAGGCCTTTGCATCTGCTGTTCTTGCCACCTTGAATATGTGTTCACAGATACCGCCACTGTCTCTCTCCATTCATTCAGGCCTCTGCTTATCTTCTCAGATTGGCTTTCCCAGACTGTTTTATGGAAAATAACCACTGCCATCATGCTCTACTTCTTTACTATTCTTTTTTTTTTTTTTTAAAAGATTTTATTTATTTATTTGACAGAGAGAGATCAGAAGTAGGCAGAGAGAGAGAGAGGAGGAAGCAGGCTCCCTGCTGAGCAGAGAGTCCAATGCGGGGCTTGATGCCAGGACCCTGGGATCATGATCTGAGCCGAAGGCAGAGGCTTTAACCCACTGAGTCACCCAGGCGCCCCTGCTTTACTATTCTTTATTGGGAATTTTTTTTCATAGCGTTCATCACTCTGAAATTTATATTATCTGTGGGTTGATTTTTATTAAAATTACCTATCTTTGCGAGTAGACTCCAGGAGAACCCCATCCCCATGATGTTAGGGACTTTGTCTTCTAGCCCTATGGCCCAAAATAGTGTTTGCACACAGTAGGTCTCCCAATAGATGTCCATTGAACAATGAGTATGTGCTGGGATAGGGGAAGCTCAAGTTTTTGTGGGTGTAGAGAGGAGACTTTTTTTTGTTTTTAAATTTCTGTTTATTTATTTTCAGAGCATAAGCAGGAGTGTGGGCAAAGGGAGAAGCAGGCAAGGAGTCCATTGTGGGACTCATCCCAGGACCTTGGGATCATGACCTGAGCCCAAGGCAGACGCTTAACCTTAAACTGAGCCACCCAAGCATTCCCCAGAGGAGTCATTCTGCCTGGGAAGTTAGTCAAGGCTTCCCTGAAATGACAACATTTGAGTTGGGCTTTGAGGGTTATGTAGGAGTTTGCCATGTGCTGAACTTTATATTGCAGGTACAGAGATGAAAGCAGCATGAAGTATTCAGGGAAACACATAGTCCAATAACGTATGGGAGCTGGTGCAGCTGCAGATAGGTGGGCAGGTGCCAGTTCTGGAGGAGCTGGCATTGCCAAGTTGAGGGATCTAGGCTTTGTCCTGAGGGTGATGGGGAACTATAGAAATGAGAAGTCTCATCTGATTGTGATCAAGTGAGGCTTCCAGGAAGAGGCAGATTTGCATAGACTTGGGCCTTGGAGGATGGAGGGAAGATTTGTAATGCAAAAGAAGATGGGGAAAGTATGAGGATTTTAAAATCTGGACAGAAAGTGATAAGATTGGGGACAGGTCGGGGGTCTTGTGGGCTAAGTGGATTCCATCCATCTATCTAACCATCCATTGATTGAACATTTGGGACCACCTATTCAGTGTAGGGCCAGGTTAAAGGAGTGTGGGGTTTGTCCTAGGTGCTCTGGGGAGCCACAGGGAGATTGTGAGCAGGGGAGGTCCACGGTCAGCTGTGGGGATCTGTGAGGGATGACCGGAAGAGTGGAGATTGGAGCCTGGGAGGCCAGGGTGGAGGCTGGGGAGAGAGTGGAGAGGATGGGGCTGTGGGGATGGAAAGCAGGGGACAGGACTTGGGGACTAAGGTGCCGTGGGACAGAAGGGAAGGGCGACAGTGCTTGGGAGTCAGGCCCAGTGTCTGGGTGGACAGTGTGAATCTGCTCGTGGGAGCTGGGGGCAGTGAGCACCCAGGGTGCAGCCCATCTCCCACTCCTCACCCATGGCCCACTCTTCTCAGTACCAGAGGCACCTGTTCGTGCACATCAGCCAGCACTGCCCCAGCCCTGGAGCACCCCCCCTCGAGAGTGTGGACGTCCGGCAGATCTATGACAAATTCCCTGAGAAAAAGGGTGGCCTGCGGGAGTTGTATGATCGTGGGCCTCCTCATGCCTTCTTCCTGGTCAAGTTCTGGGTGAGTTCTGCTGCCGAAACAAAGTGCCTGCAAGTCACGTGGTCTCCCATGGAAGGGGATGCTCAGAGCGTAAGCCCCCTTTGGAACAGGGAACAACAAGCAGTTTTACCCCCAGGATGGGATGGATAGGACTTGGGCCTCCAGGCCCCTTTGCTAGGGAGTAGCCACTTGCCTTAACGACCAGGGTCATGAAGGGGTGGGGAGGGGAAGGTTACTAGTGAGTAACCTGCCTCCTTAATAACCAGGGCCTTGGAAGGGGCTGAACTCCCGAGTTGGGGGCTTCAGGAGAAGAAAATTGAATTCTTGTTCTCCTCTGTTGGGAGGACTATTACTGGAGAGAGAGGGTCAGGACCATTTCAGGGAGCCAGGCTTCTCTAGTACCAATTGAAGGGTGGGTGTTTTCCAGAAACAGGCCCATGGATACACCGGGCTTTGAATGCAGAGGAGGGGTAGGCAGCTGCAGGGCTGGTAGGCAGCTGCAGGGCTGTGGGGGAAACCAGGCCATGGAGCAGAATTCCCACTTGAGAAGAGTTCCCATCATTTATAAGGAATCTACCTGTGCCTCCCCACCCCCCAGGCGGACCTGAACTGGGGCCCGAGTGGCGAGGAGGTAGGGACCGGCGGCAGCAGTGGAGGCTTCTATGGAGTGAGCAGCCAGTACGAGAGCCTGGAGCACATGACCCTCACCTGTTCCTCCAAGGTCTGCTCCTTTGGCAAGCAAGTGGTGGAGAAGGTGGAGGTGAGGCTGGAGGGGTGGAGCTCTGGGCAGGTGAGCGCCCAGACACATGCCACTTTTGGGGTACAGACTGAAGGGATCAGAGCCACAATAGCTCCTGCACTTGGGGTGGGGAGTTGTCCTATCATCTTTGGGGTTTTCATTCATGCATGGGCTTAGAGCTGATATTGTGTCCCCAAGTCACATGTAGGGGCTATTTTCAGGGTTCAGAGATGATGTGTGGTACGGAGATTTATAGTCACTAAGATTCAAAAGGGTCTTATGGGTATAGAGGAATCTGTAGGGCAAGGAGGTTCGGGGGTCGCACTGAGGGATCGCTGAGGGCCTGAGGGGTCTTGAACTCAGAGGTCAAGTACAGTTTGGAGACCTAGTGGAGGGGAGGGTCTTTGGAGGGTGTGAGGGTATCTTAGGGCCTGGGGGTCAGAGCAGTCCAGAGGTCTCAAAAGGGTCAGAGCACAGTTTTGAGAGGCTGGAGGGGTCCCTCGTTTGCAGGCTCAGGGATCCCAAATCGAGGACCCATGGGTCCAGGTCCCATCTCTGCCATACCACAGTTGGAGTGATGGTGGGGATGACGGTAGTGGGGAGTGGGCATGGCATTGGAGAGGCACAGAGTGCCTGGGGCAAGCCCTGTGTCTCTGGGTCACTGCCCTGCCCACTCTGCGCCCCCCACCCTGGTTCAGACGGAGCGTGCCCAGCTGGAGGACGGGAGGTTTGTGTACCGCCTGCTGCGTTCACCCATGTGTGAGTACCTGGTGAATTTCTTGCACAAGCTGCGACAGCTGCCTGAGCGCTATATGATGAACAGCGTCCTGGAGAACTTCACCATCCTCCAGGTGAGGCACTGGGGCTGGGCCGAGCAGGGCAAGCAATGGGGTGGGGAGTGCCTACAATGGCCCCTTGGCCCAGGGACCCTTGCATGGGGGCGGGGGCGTGACACAGGGGGAGCCTACAGTTGAGCCTTTGTTTAGGGGACCCCTTTACCCAGGAAACTGATGTGGTGGGGAGTCCACAGCACTCTCATTTAGGGGGATTCCCCCTCACTGGGGAAACGGACTTAGAGGGCATCCCACGGTGGATTCTTGGTTTAAGGGACAAGCCCCCGTTTCACAGGGAACCTAACCTTAGCCCAGGGGACATGATATGGTGGGATCCCCCTGAACTCTGGTTAACTTTGGAGATTTTGAGAGAGTTGAAGAGAGAAGGGAGAGAGAATATGAAGTAGACTCCACCCTGAGCACAGAGCCCAATGTGGGGCTCGATCTCAGAACATGAGATCATTACCAGAGCCGAAACAAGGAGTTGCACGCTTAGCTGAGTCGCCCACGCACCCCTACTTTGGTTAACTTTGCTATGCCATCCAATGGGAGGCCCCTCACTGCCGACGCTCAGATGGGGAATTGGACATGTCAGGCATCCCCTTGACCTAGGGAATGTGATATGGTGGGGACCTCTTTCCTAGGTATCCTGTGGTACCTCTTTCCTAGGTATCCTGTGGTACCCCGGGAAGGGCACAGTAGTCTCTGCTCTCCCTTTTGTGCACAAACCCTTTCTCTTGGCCTCCTTGGCAGGTGGTGACAAACAGAGACACCCAGGAGCTGCTGCTCTGCACCGCCTATGTCTTTGAGGTGTCCACCAGTGAGCGGGGGGCCCAGCATCACATTTACCGCCTGGTCAGAGACTAAAAGGGGACCCAAAAATGACTCACCCCCCAGATTACCCTCCTCCCAGGAAAGACCTCCAGCTTACTTCATGCTCATTTGGGGAGGGGGCTGCTCTGTGTTAGAGAGGACCTTACAAGCTGGGGGGTGAGTTGAAAAGATGGATCCTGATATTGGGACCTCACGGTGGTGTCTGAAAAGGACAGATGGCTCCAGATCATCAGGGACTGGGGACAGAAGTGAGACAGCCCCGAAGTACAGCACTGGTTTCTCAGTCTCTAACAGGCGCCCTCCCGCAGCTTGGTTCTGGATGTTTTTGGATGGTCTTAGAAAGTATGTTGGTTTGTCCCTCTGTTTTTTCAGCACCCCCCTCCCCTTTCCCAATCTGCCTCTCTTTACCAAACCTAACCCTGTGACCTTGAGATCAAATATTGAAGGTTAACCCTTTGTGCAGGAGCAGAGCCAGGTGGGCCCTGAAAATATTTTTTTTTTTAATATAACAAGAGATATTTATAAGTGGGTATTAGGGTCGTGACTTTTTCTCAGCTGGACAAACAGTGGGGTGAGGCTTTTAAATCTCATCCTCTCTTCTCAACAAGATGTAGGCTATATACTGTGTTGCCTCCCCTCGCCCGCAAAGTGTGTTGGTTTGTGTTTTGACAGAGGATAAAACTATTTTACCAAAACGCAGGGGATTTATTTGGGGTTTGGGTGAAAATAATCCTGTGGGAGGTGGTAAGCCAAAAGATGAGGCAAGGAAATGAGGTATCTTTGGGGACAGGAAGCTGGTGGCCGGAAGCCCCAGGTCCCGCGGGAGAGGTGACAGCAGCTGGGCAGGCAGACATCTGAGTCCCCCAGGGAAATGAGGAGGTGGAGGATTCAGCAGTTGGGGCAAACTGGGGATTGAACAAATATTTACAGACCACAGGGAAGCCCCTAGGGCACTTGAAGGGGACGGGGCAGGGCTTTGGGAAGAGACTGGGGCCTAGCGGTACCGAGCGAGCCGGTCGTAGACTTGGTCCAGGTTTCTGCACAGGAATATCGAGAGCGTCATGAAGCTGAGCTATAGAGAAAGGAGACCTGGTCAGAGAGGTCCACAGGGTCCGGCGAGGGGTACTGGGGTAGGGATGGTGGGTGTTCCGAGGGAGAAAAAGGGGGTAGTGCCAGGGGAAGAAAATTAAGTGTGGAGATTCGGGAGGGGCGGAGAAAGGTGAGGTTAGAGGGGGAGCTCAGCCAGGTTGAGAAAGGTGGGTCAGGGATGGGAATTTGGGGGCTTGGGGTAGACTACCAAAGATGCGGGGGGTGGGGAGGATGGAAAGAAAGGGAACAGGGTGGGGTAGGGAGTATTCAGCTGCGTCTAGCGCAGGTTCAAAGTTTGGGAAGGAGTGAGATCCGGAGCTAGCCCAGGGTACTTTATTCTGGAGGCTCATTTGTCTTTCTCACTGCTCGGCTGCTAATTCCACCTCGACCTCCACCTCCTCGCCCGCGCTCCCGGTCTCAGGTTGTTCCTCGTCTTGATCCCAAAGCGGCCAGGGCCCCAGGGCCACGGGCAGCTTGCCCTGTGGGGACTTGTCCCCCCAGTTGGGACAGGCATCCGCCATGCCCCAGCCACCCCACAGACCGCCGCTACGCCCGCTGCTGCTCAGTGCACCACAGCGCCCGCCGCCGCCATCAGCACTAGGTCCAGGCCCGGGGCTCGAACCACAGGCGCCCAGCACCTGCCGCTGGCGTTCCCGGCGGAGCGCCCTGCGCAAGAGTAGCAGGCTCAGCCCCGCCACACTCACCTGCAGGGAAAGGGGAGGGATATTGCGGCCACGAGCAGGGGGCAGGATCGCTAAGGAGGGCCAATGAGAGCTTCGCAAGGGCGGGAGGGAACGCCTACTTCCTGCGTGCAGCCAATCGGGGCTTGCAAGGGGTAGGTCTCCCGCGTGCAGGCGGAGAGGCAGGAGAATATGAATGGGCTGATGCTCTAGGCTTGCCCCTTTCCCAGGTGTTTGGGGTAGGGCCATCTAGGGATTGTAGGGCCAATTGCGAGTGGGGGCTGGACCAAATTACCTCAAGCAGACCGACACCTAGACAAATGCCCACTATGGAGATGAGGTTGTTGTGCAACCATTTTTGGAGGCTCCGCGCGCAGCCCTGGGAATGTGGGATAAAGTTAAAAGTAGGGTCTTTCTGGGATTCGCCCTCAAGCCCGTGCCCACTGTTCTCCTTAGCCTAGCCTTCACCCCTCTTTCAAGCGACGCCTCTCATTCTAGTTAGTAGGGTTCTCTAGTCTCCAACTCGCCTGGTCCCACCCTCCTCGCCTTTTCTTTTAGGCCCCGCCCCTACAACCCGGGTCCCTCCTAGGGCCCCCCCACCCCTCCTGATGTGCCCCTTTCTCATAGCCCCACCCTTCAGACCCTTCCCTAGTCCAGCGGCTCCGTCTCCCGGGGGAAGCAAGCCCAGACCGCAGCCCTACCCCCGCAGAGGGCGCTCCCCTTTTTAGCGGGCTCCAAGCCCTCCCCACCTCGCTGTAGATATTGCTGTTTGCAGGAACCACGCAAAGGTCAGTACTGTGCCGGGGCCGCGCCAGGGGTCCGGGCCGGCTGAACTGGGGGAAGGAGAGCTTATCGAAGACTGCGGAGTCATTGGTCGCCGATGAATTATAGCAGGAGCAGGGCACGCGATGCACCTCCGACTCGTTGCTGATGAGGCTGGGGATACTGAACCAGTCCCGAGGAGAGTTCCAGCCGCAGCAGCGCAGCTGCGAAGAGGGACGGGAGTCAAAGGGACAGGGACTGGAGGGATTCAAGATGATTTGGGGTTTCAGGGGACTGGATGATGTGTATGAGGTCGTGTTGGGGAGCAGAGGGCTAGATAGTGGGCACGGCGGGGGGATGGCGGGCTAGGCTTGGGGGCATTAGGGGAACATGGGGTTGGGAGAGACGAATCACGGGCCACCTGGGGCTGTGGGAGGAGCTGCAGAAGACTGGTGGGCAGTGCAATTCAGCCTAGGTAGGGGACATTTTGATGGGAAGGCAGGGCCACGTGAATAACCAGGGAATGGAGTCTCACGTGGGCCGGGTCCCCTGGGGCCAGAGTCACTAAAGATCAGGGAGTTGGGTCACGCTAGGGCCTTGGGACTGAGGGCGAAGTCTTGTCGGGGCAGAAAACGGAGCCTCTCCAGGGTCTGGGAGCTGGAGGGAAATGGCCACACGAGTCTGTTCGGCTATCTTCTGGGGGCGGGGTGACATTGGGGGTGCGGTAGGGTTACCAGAAGGTAACCCTACCCCACACCCGCTTCGTTGGGGCAGGGGGCAGAGCTACGTCAGAATCCCAGAGCTAGAAGGAGGGATAAGCATCTGGGCAAGCGGGGACCTCACGCACCTGGAACTGCACGTAGTCCCAACTCTCCTCCGCCGCCGACTCCTCCGGACGCGAGCGGTAGTTCTGGATGGTCTCCAGCACGATTTCCTTCACCCTCCGCTCCAGCTACGAGGCGGAGAGTGAGGCTGGATTGTGAGGCTGGGTTTCCACCCGGGTTTGCCCCTACCCAGTCCAGCTACTTCCGGGCTTTCTCAGTCCCAAGGGGTCCCCGAGCGGTTTGAAGGCGCTCTCGATTTCTCACTGAATGGCTAGCTAGGTCTCTGTTCCTCAAAATCTGCCCGTTTCTACCGTCCTTCTGTTCCCCCGCTATCTCCCACGGTCTCTCATTAGGTCTCTGTCTCTCTGGGAGGCACCCGTTTTTCCCCCCATTTTTTTTTTTTTTCTGTTTGTTTCCCCTTGGATCTCTGTCTGTCTTGCTATGTCTGTTTTCCTCCATCCGCGTCGTCGTGATCTTGCTTTGAATCTCCTTGTCTCTATCTTCCTGTGCGTCTTCTCTGTGTCCCTGTCTCTCTCTGTCTTCCTCTGCCTGTCACTGTTATTTCCCTTTGTCCTTGTCAGTTGTGTCTGCTTTTGTTTCTCTCTTTTTCCACCACCCCCATACATTTGGGGGGAGTGTGGGAGGGGAAGCCAAGCTCACCCGCATCCGCTGTGTGGAGATGAGGATTCCCAGGGTGATCTGCGTGGCAAACAGGAGCAGAAGTATCCCAAAATACTGGTGGGCAGAGTGGAGAGGTCAGACTGAGCGCCCCCCCACCAGGATACAGAGGCTGCCAGGGCTCTGTTTGAGGGGGGATGTGGACAGGGGACTCACCAGGCCCAGGAGGCAGCGGAGCTCCTTCAGGGACCCCACACAGCCCAGGAGAGCAAGGCCCATGGTGAGAATTCCTGAGATGGCCAGGGCCTTGGACCAGATCTGCAGGGGCACGAAGGACAAGCCTGGGGGAGGTGAGAGGTGGTGACATGGTGCTCAGGCGCACAGCTCCAGGAAGCCCCATTTCCCACCCACACAGCCATTCAACTGGGGAGCAGTATTCTGGGGAACTCTGTGGGTGTCTGTCCCTGCCACATGTTGAGTCTCTATTCCTCTCCTTCTGGGATTCTTTGTCTTCTTCTCTCTGGGACTCTGTCCCTTCTGAGTCTCTGCGCCCCCCACCCCCCTGCTCTTTGTTTCTGCTCTGGATCTCTGTCCCCTTTCTCTCTGGAGGCCGTTTCTTCCTCTTGCTCTCAGTCTCTTTCCTCCACCTGCGCCTCTTCACCCCCAGCAGTTTCAGTCCCATCACTTGATCTGTGACATTGGATCACTAAAACCTCCCTGAGGGCCAGGAAAAGATCTCTATTCCTTAGGGTTATTTTAAGAGACACATGGGAGGCACGCGTTCAACACTGTCCTCAATACAGGGCAAACACTTATTAAATCTGAACCATTAGGATCGTGACTATTATTCTATTACGACTCTCCTATTATTATTAGTGTTCTTTCTGCTTTTCTACTTCTTTGCTGTGTAACATCCAGTAAATGACATCCCCTCTCTGAACTTCAAGAGAGGGGAAGGTCTGTGGGAGGGTCTGATAGTCATCTGCATGAGCTCCACCGCCTAGGAAGTGCCTGAGAAATGGCTATTACCATTTTTTATTATCATTCATATGCACAATTCATTTGCCAGAGGAAGACTGCAGGGGCTAAGAGCAGTGGCAGGCTGTGAAACAGAACCTGGGACAAGGGAGACCCCCTAGGACGTCACCTGGGAGCAGACCAGGTCATGCTTGCTCCAGGAGGCCCTCCCCGATGGCCCTGGCCCCCTCACCTACAAAGGACACGAAGCTGGTCTTGTCAATGAGTATCCAGATGCCAAAGCAGAAAATAAGGCTGCCTAGGACCTGGCAAGAGGAGATGGGAATATGGCGGTGGGCAAAGGCGAGGGGGACTGGGGAAGGTATATCAGGTCAGGGGGCTGGGGCAGGGGCTGGGGCTGGGTTGGGCAGCCATGTGGCAACTCACGAAGAAGAAGAGGTTGAAAACGAAGAGGAGGTATTTGATGAGGCTGAGGCAGCTGTCCTGGGCCGACATCTTCACCTAAGAGGGGTCAGCAGCCCGTGGGAGGGACAGAAGAGAAGAGGTGTTGGGCCCGGAGGAGACGAGCAGAAAGACAGAAGCTGTGAGAGACAGAGAGGGAGAAAGGAAGAACACAGAGAAAGAGGAAGTCTCTCCGCGGCAACCCCCCCACCCCCCCCACCCCCCGCCAGCAGTGGAGCCCCACCCCCTCCCTCTACAGGCGAGGTGGCTTTCTGGTCTGTTTCTGTGCCCCCCCTGCCTCCCTCACCTGCCCCACTGGGACACACACCTGTGCTGGAGGGGCCTTGGAATTTTTGGGCACCAAGGACACGCTGGGTACTCCCTCCCAGGTCTCCATGGTTCAGGCTGAGCTCCTTGCATCCACCTACTCTGGGCACCAGGACCCCAGGCCAGCCCTGGACAGCAGCCGACCTCACAGACACTCTGACCTCACTGCCTGCTAAGCTCTGCCGTCTCTGCATCTCTCTCTGTCCCCCCACCCCACCCCTTCCCAGCCCTCAGCCTCTTGTTCTCCCTTTTCTGGGTCTCTGTTCCCTTCTGTCTGGGTCTCTGTCCCTCCCTGCCCTCCCTTCCCCGCAAACCGCACCCACCCCCCCGCATCTATCTCCTCCCTCTCTCTGGCCCCTTCTCTCTGCAGGCCAGTCCTTTCTCTGCTTATGTGCCCCCACCTTGTCATGGGCCCCCTCTCAGAGTCTGCATCCTGTTCTTGGCAACAAGTGTAGAGTGCAGTGCTCCCGCATGCTAGGGCAGGGCTTGGGCACCTGGGGGAAGTGAAAGTGCTGCAGTGCCCCCAGTGGGAAGGTCCCTGGGAGTAAGGGGGGAGTGGTGGCTGGGCAGTGCCTAAACACCCAGAGAGGAAGCTGAGCCTCTAGCAGTACTTCCTGCATCTGCACTGGGGCCCCAAGAGGGGGAGGCTGGGGAGGAGTTAGGATTGAACCCGGGACCTTGACAGTTAGATCTATGTCTGCCCCTGCTTGCTTGTCTCCAGACCTGAGCCGCACACCCCGAAGCCTCTGAAAGTGCCCCCTGTTGCCCCATGGCCTACTCTTGTCAAGCCAGATTTCCATGTTTGGGGATGTTCCTGTCATCCTGACATCCACCCAGGCCTTGGAAAACCAGTGCCTCTTAGAGACTCAGCACCCTCTCTTGCTGAGAGATCTCATCTACTTTTTTTTTTTTTTTTTAAGATTTTATTAAAAAAAAAAAGATTTTATTTATTTATTTGACAGAGATCACAAGTAGTCAGAGAGGCATGCAGAGAGAGAGAAAGGGAAGCAGGCTCCCTGCTCCATCCCAGGACCCTGAGATCATGACTTGAGCCACCCAGGCACTCCTCCACTTTTTTTTTAAGACTTCAAATGCAGAGGTACCTGGGTGACTCAGTTGTTAAGTGTCTGCCTTTGGCTTGCTTGGGTCGTGATCTGGGGGTTCCGGGATCAAGTCTGGAATTGGGCTCCCTGCTCAGTGGGAAGCCTGCTTTTCCCTCTCCCACTCCTCTTGCCTGGGTTCCCTCTCTGGCTGTCTCTCTCTCTGTCAAATAAATAAAATCTTTTAAAAAAAGCTCCAGGGGTGCCTGGGTGGCTCAGTGGGCTCTCTGCTCTCTGCTCAGCGGGGAGCCTGTTTCCCTTTCCCTCTCTCTGCCTCTCTCTTTGCCTGCCTCTGCCTGCCCGTGATCTCTGTCAAGTAAATAAATAAAATCTTTAAAAAAAAAAGCTCCAAATGCAATTTATTTTCTTATTAATGTCATAAAAATCAATTCATATTAATAGTTTTCTGATGTTTGGCACTGGACGTTCTATTTTTCCATTACTGAGGAATAATTGATGATTTTAATTGTACATATTTCAAGTGTACAACATGATGATTTTTTTCTTTTAAGATTTTATTTACTTATTTGACAGAGAGAGATCACAAGTAGGCAGAGAAGCAGGCAGAGGGAGAGGGGTAAGCAGGCTCCCTGCCAACCAGCGAGCCCGATGTGGGGCTCCATCCCAGGAACCTGAGATCATGGCCTGAGCCGAAGGCAGAGGTCCAACCCACTGAGCCACCCAGGTGCCCCCAACATGATGATTTTTTAAAAGTATTTTATTTATTTATCAGAGAGAGAGAGCACAAGCAGGGGGAGTGGCAGGCAGAGGGAGAAGGAGGCTCCCCACTGAGCAAGGGACCCTGATGTGGGGCTCGATCCCAGGACCCTGGGATCATAACCTGAACTGAAGGGAGACACTTAACTGCTTGAGCCACCCAGGTGCCCAACAGGGAGATCTGATAACATATACACTGTGGAATGATTACCAAGCTCAAGATAACACATTCATCATTGCACAGAGTTAACTTTTTTCTTCTTTTGGTGGTGAGAACCCTTAACAGATATCCTCAGCAACTTTCTAGTATGCAATACTGAATTATTAACTATAGTCACCATGCTGCACATTAGATCCTAAGAATGTGTTCTTCTTTTAACTGAAAGTCTGTGCCCTTTGACCCACATCTCCCCATTTCCCCCATGCCCTAGCCCTGGACAGGCACCATTCTACTGAGTCTATGAACTTGGCTTTTAAAATTTTGGTTTTTGAGATTCTACATTTAAAATTTATATTCTTTTTTTAAAAAAGTATTTATTTATTTATTTGACAGAGAGAGATCCCAAGTAGACAGAGAGGCAGGCAGAGAGAGAGAGAGAGAGAGAGGGAAGCAGGCTCCCTGCTGAGCAGAGAGCCAATGTGGGACTTGATCCCAGGACCCTGAGATCATGACCTGAGCCAAAGGCAGCAGCTTAACCCACTAAGCCACCCAGGTGCCCCTGAGATTCTACATTTAAAAATTTTTTTAAAAATTTTATTTATTTATTTGACAGACAGAGATCACAAGCAAACAGAAGGCAGGGAGAGAGAGAGAGAGGAGGAAGCATGCTCCCCGCGGGCAGAGAGCCCAATGTGGGGCTCGATCCCAGGACCCTGAGATCATGACCTGAGCTGAAGGCAGAGGCTTTAACCCACTGAGCCACCCAGGCGCCCCGAGATTCTACATTTAAATGATCCTGTGCAGTATTTCTCTTTCTGTGTCTGGCTAATTTCACTTAGCACAATGCCCTCCAGTCTCAACCATGTTGCAAATGGGAGGATTTCCTTCTTTTTCATGGCTAAATAATATTTCATTCTCTCTCTCTCTCTCTGTGTGTGTGTGTGTGTGTGTGTGTGTATGTATGTATTTTTTTGTATCCTTCTTATTTTTTTTTTCTCCTCTGACTGGAAAATATCAAGAGATCTGTCTTCAAGTTCACAGATTCTTCCTTCCTTGGTGGGCCAACCCCTGGGTGGCTGCCCTCATTCTCTCTCTCCTTTCCCATACAGCACATCATTCCCTAATCTAATCCTTTCTGCCTCTTGCTTCTCTACTTTCTCCACTTTTCTCTGTATGATTGAGTTGGGCTGGCTTAGGATTTGTGCTCTCCCTCCTGGACCCAAACCTCATGCTCCTCCCTGGTCTTAGTCTCACCCCTCCATCCATTCCCCACATGGCCTGAAAGGGTCTTTTGAAACCTAGACTCGGTTTCTATAACTCTAAGTCCAAATATCACTCAGGACACTGGTCCCTCATCCCTTACCCCTCAGCTCCCCTTCTAAGCCAAATTTAAGTCCTCTATGTTCTACTACTAACACACATTTCAGATCCATCCACTTGTCTCTTAGCCACCATCCTAATCTAGGCTCTCATCATTTTCCACACAAATAACTACCATTACTTCTGTACTGATTGTAGTGGGTTGAATGGTGATACCCTGCCCCTCCCCTCTCAAAAGTTATGTCCATGCTAAAGCAGTCTTTAAAAAGAAGTATAAAAATCTCAGACTTCAAGATACATTACAAAGCTGTAGTAATCAAAACGGTATGGTACTGGCACAAAAATAGACACATGGACCAATGGAACAGAAGAGAGAGCCCATGGGGTGCCTGGGTGGCTCAGTCGGTTAAGCATCCAACTCTAGGTGTAGGCTCAGGACATGATCTCAAGGTTGTGAGACTGAGCCCTGCACTGGGCTATGTACTCAGCAGGTCTGCTTGGGATTCTCTTCCTCCCCCTCAGCTCCTCCCCTCCCTCATGCTCACTCGCTCTCAAATAAATAAATAAATGGTCCCTGGATGGCTCAGTTGTTAAGCATTGGCCTTCAGCTCAGGTCATGATACCAGAGTCCTGGGATCGAGCCCTGTATTGGGCTCCCTGCTCAGAGGAAAGCCTGCTTTTCCCTCTCCCACTCCCCATGTTTGTGTTCCCTTTCTCATTGTCTCTCTCTCTGTCCAAAAACAAACAAACAAACAAACAAAAAACACAAAAAAACCCCTTAAAATAAATAAATAAATCTTAAAAAAAAAAAAAGAATAGAGAGCTCAGAAATAAACCCATGATTATATTGTCAATTAATCTTTGACAAAGGAGGCAAGAATATTCAGTGGGGAAAAAGATAAATGGTGTTGGAAAAACTGGACTGCTTTCTCATACCATATGCAAAAATAAACTTTGGTACTACATCAAAATGAAAAGCTTCTGCACAGCAAAGGAAACAATTGACAAAACCAAAAGACAACCTACTGAATGGGAAGAGATATTTGCAAATGACATATCCAATAAAGGCTTAGTATCCAAAATATATAAAGAACTTACACAACTCAACACCCCACCCAAAAAAATAACCCAACTGAAAATGGGCAGAAGACATGAAAAGATATTTCTCCAAAAAAGACAGACAGATGGTGGCCACAGACATATGAAAAAGATGCTCAACATCACTAATCATCAGGAAAATGCAAATCAAGACCACAATGTCATATCACTTCACACCTGTAAGAGTGGCTAAAATTGTAAACATAAGAAACAACAAGTGTTGATGAGAATGTGGAGAAAAAGGAACTCTCAGGTACTGTTGGTGGGAATGCAGACTGTTGCAGCCACTGTGGAAAACAGTATGGATGTTCCTCAAAAAAAAAAAAAAAAATTACCATATGATCCAGTAATTCCACTACTAGGTATTTACCCAAAGAGTACTAAAACACTAATTCAAAGAGATATGTACCACTATGTTTATGCAGCATTATTTATAATAGCCAAATTATGGAAAGAACCCAAGTGTCCATCAATAGATGATGGATAAAGATGTGATATATAAGGGAATATTATGCAGCCAATAAAAATCATGAAATATTATCATTTACAACAACATGGAAGGATCTAGAGCATAGTGAAATAAGTCTCATATGTGGAATTTAAGGAAAAAAGCAAACAAAGAGGAAAAGAGACAACCCTAAAAACAGATTCTTAACTATAGAGAACAAACTGATGGTTACCAGAGGGTAGGTGGGTGGGGGGATGAGTGAAATAGGTGAGGGGGTTTAAGAGTACGCTTATGATGAACACTGAGTAATGTATACAATTGTTGAATGTATATAATTGTTGAATATATTGTACACCTGAAACTGATATAACATTGTATGTTAAATTATTGGAATTAAAAAAATATGTTCATGTCCTAGAATCTGTGAATGTGACCTTATTTGGGAAAAAAAGGCTTTTCACATGTAATGAAGGATCTGGAGATGAAATCAAACTGCGTTATCTGAGGGAGCCCTAAATTTAATGAGTGTCCAATATTGTAAGGGACACACAGAAGACACAGAGAAAAGAGAATGCCAGGCGAAGGAGGAGGCAGATTAAAATTATGCAGCCACAAGTTATTTTAGGAAACTTTTTAAAAAAGATTTTTAAAAAATTTGACACAGAGAGAGAGACAGTGAGAGAGGGAACACAAACAGGGGGAATGGGAGAGGGAGAAGCAGGCTTCCTGGCCAAGTGGGGAGCCTGATGTGGGGCTTGATCCCAGGACCCTGGGACCACCACCTGAGCCCAAGGCAGACAATGACTGAGCCACCCAGGTGCACCATATCTTAGGAAACTCTTTGACTATGGCTCACAATTTGGCCTTGGTCTAGGGAACATAAGAAATTTGGAGTTTATTTGGCTCCTCGGAGGACTTAACTTTAAAAGGGGCAGGTTTGGGGCACCTAGGTGGCTCAGTTGGTTAAGTGTCTGACTCTTGATTTCAGCTCAGGTCATGATCTCTGGATTGTGAGATCAAGTCCTGCATCCTGCTTACGAACCCAGCTCAGAGCCTGGTTGGGATTCTTTCCTTCTCTCTTAAGATGTTTCCTGCCCCAAAGAATAATAAAAAAATAAAAGGGGCAGGTTTTCATATATTCAGGAGAGGAGGGAGATGGAGAGAGTTTCAGGAAAAGGGAAGTTCAGTGCAAGAATTAGAACCAGGGAACAGTGGATATAGAGGAGATGGGGACTGTGCAGAGGAAAAAGGCATGAGAGGTTGCCGAGTGTCTTGAGATAAAAAGAGGTTGGGGGCAGGGAGGAGGAAAAAGAGGCTTGAGAAGACATTCTTCTTTCAATTGTTCATTTGTCTCAGTTAATTTATGGGGGTGCCTGGGTGGCTCAGTGGGTTGGGCCTCTGCCTTTGGCTTGGGTCATGATCTCAGAGTCCTGGGATCAAGCCCTGCATCGGGCCTTCTGCTCAGCGGGGAGCCTGCTTCCTCCTCTCTCTCTCTACCTGCCTCTCTGCCTACTTGTGATCTCTGTCTGTCAAATATATAAATAAAATCTTAAAAAACAAAAACAAGGGGTGCCTGGGTGGCTCAGTGGGTTAAGCCGCTGCCTTCGGCTCAGGTCATGATCTCAGGGTCCTGGGATCAAGTCCCGCATCGGGCTCTCTGCTCAGCAGGGAGCCTGCCCCCCCCCACGCCTGCCTCTCCATCTACTTGTGATTTCTCTCTGTCAAATAAATAAATAAAATCTTTAAAAAAACAAAAACAAAAACAAAAAATAACAAAAACATTTGTCTCAGTTAATTTAGAAATCATATTTTGCAAAGAGGCATATTTAGTATCCTGAAAACATTTGTAAGCCTCAAAGTACCGATTATAATAGGCATTCAGGTTTTTGTTTGTTTTGGGGTTTTTGTTTGTGTTTTTGAGCTGTAGTTTTCTAATTTAATTTTGACTAAAACAACTTTGGAGAGATTGGAAGTTCCCCATCATTGCTATTGTAGTTCTGAAACACTTTTGGTCAAGTCATTCCATTTAGTTAGAAGTGTGCCAAAATACGGACCAGGGTCCCAGAAGGGGCAGAGCGGCCTCAAAGTGTTTGGATGACTGGGAATCCCATTTCTTAGAGGTTTCTATTTAGAGCAAAGAGAAAAATTCCTAGACAAGACAGTTGCAACAAGAAGAAGCCTAGTTCCAAACCAGAGTTGGAACAATGTCCAATAAATAGTCTTAGAGAGAACAAAGTCTTAAAACAGACCCTAAGTAATGCCTAGAGAGCTGAAAACACAGAGAGTGGAGCTTGAAATCCAGGAGAAAAACTTACCCTCAAACTCCAGGGTCCTCAAGAAAGCAGTGAACTCAACTGGCTCTGTGGGTACTGGCATGTGTTTGCTCACCAGCTTTGGAGTTATTGGGGGTGAGGTGGGTTGTCTTCTCTGGATCCTACTTCTGATCATCAAGTATTCTTTTTTTTTTTTTTTTTTAAAGATTTTATTTATTTATTTGTTTGACAGAGAGAAATCACAAGTAGATGGAGAGGCAGGCAGAGAGAGAGAGAGGGCGAAGCAGGCTCCCTGCTGAGCAGAGAGCCCGATGCGGGACTTGATCCCAGGACCCTGAGATCATGACCTGAGCCGAAGGCAGCAGCTTAACCCACTGAGCCACCCAGGCGCCCGATCATCAAGTATTCTTAAAGACAAAACTATTAGTGATTTTACCAGCAAAAAAAAAAAAAAAAAAAAAAAAAGAGTTTCTTTTTTTTAGGACAGTGAATTGCAATTCAGGACAAGCAAGCTATGGCAAAACCACAGACAAGTCCAAGAAAAAAGGGGAAAACTACTTTTTAAATTTTTTTAAAACAGATTTTATTTATTTATTTGACAGAAAGATCACAAGTAGGCAGAGAGGCAGGCAGGGACAGAGAGAGAAAGGAAGCAGGCTCCCCGCAGAGCAGAGCAGAGAGCCTGACGAGGGACTCGATCCCAGGACCCTGAGATCATGACCTGAGCCGAAGGCAGAGGCTTAACCCACTGAGCCACCCAGGCACCCCAAACTACTTTTTTATAGAGGAGGGGTAGGAGTTGGGGGTCTTTTGTCAACACAGATCTCCATTGGAGCCACGTGGGAGTTTGAAGTGTAGTGACTTTTCATTGGCTGAGTTGTGACAGTCTCTCTTTGGCTGGAGTGTTGCTGGGTAGGAGAAAACCTTTCTTTCTTTCCTTCTCTTGGAGGGGTAGTCAAGTAGTATCCACCTGAAAGTTATGTTTCTTCCTGTTGGGTCTACAATTGACTGGGGTGGTAGGGTTTGAGAGCTCCCCTTTCTGGCCTCCAGACTCAATTTTTAGTGGGGTTACCCTTTATTAATATTACACATCTGCAATCCCAGTGGGGTTCTGAGCTCTCTGTAGGCAAAGTCCATGTCTGTCTTCTTGGACACATATTTGGGGTCTGGGTAGTAGCAAGGGAAGCTTAAATACATACCAAAAGTTTGATAACAAGAAAAATAACTGGGAAGAACAAGCTTCCCACCTCACCCCTCATCTCCACCTCACCCAGGGCAATGGAAGCAAAGTGCATGCTCCAGACCAGGGATGAGGCTAAAAGCTTGACCTCAGAAGCGCGCTTAGGTGGAAGGGTGTTCGGCTCAAGGTCTAAACAGGTAACTGTCGGAGGTGGGCTGGCCAGGCCGCTCACACACCGGAAACTGAGTGGGGAAAGCGCGCATGCACAGTGTCGAAGGTTGTGCTGGAGCAGAGGGGCAGAATCCCCGGCTTGATCAGTAGAGGGCGCGCCCAGGGCTGTGGCGCATGCGCAGAGGAAAGGCGGGAAAGGTTACACGTGAGGTCGAGCGAGTTGTGAGCTGACTTGACGAGGCTTGAAGGGTTCGGTAAGTTTCTCAGTTGAGGCTTCTTCACGTTCATTTTTATCCTAACTGAACACACATAAGAGCACGGGGCCTCCAGGCTGGGAAGAGGGGGACAGCCCAGGGAGGCCTGGAAATTCACAGGTACGGGGTATGCTGGGCGTTGCTCCCGAGCTGGGGTTCTTGGACGTCCTGGGATCTGCCGAGCCGAGGGCTCCAAGAGGCCCGAGAGGCCTCCCCACCCACCCCCGCTTTTTTTCTCCCCCAGGACCCAGCGTACAGGTTTCGGCCCCTCCACTGTCTGAATCTTCCTTGGGGTCTTGGCTGTGGGTTTCCACCCTTGAGGAGGCCCAGCTGGTCAAGCGTCCCGGCAGTGGAAACCCGGGCGGAAGCCATCTTCCCTCGGCCTATTAGGCACAATTCTCCCCTGCTCCTTGAACCTGACCCCGGCTCCCTCGTTTCCTTCCTGGAAGTTGTAGTTCCAGGGAAGGAGGTATACCGAGGGCCCCCTTCCCAGAGGGCATGGGCCTGAGGGAGTGGTTGCTGGGAACGGTGATGCAGGGTCACGTGTGGGGCTCACCAGCGCCGCTCAGCCCGGACGGAGGGTCTGCTCAGTCCTCGGGGCTGAGTAGGGGGCACAGCGGGCCGGGGTGGGGGTCAGTTCACGGTGTCTCTGTTTGCCAAAACTCACTGCTTTCACGGAAGGGTCCAGTTTATTACTCATTTGCCAGAAAACTTGTTTGAAGGAAGACCCTTCCAGAGTGTGTTCTAGAAAGGTGGCTGTAGTTTTTCATGGATGAGATTTTCCTTCCTCCCCTGCAGCTGGAGGAAGGAAGATTGGGATTGGGTGTCAACATGGGATGAGGAGAGTCAAGTGCTCCTTGTTATTTCTTTTCTTTTCTTCTTTTTTTTTTTTTTTAATTTATTTATGATAGAGAGAGAGCGAGAGTGGGAACACAAGCAGGGGGAGCTGGAGAGGGGGAAGCAGGCTCCCCACTGGGCAGAGAGCCCGATGCGGGGCTCGATCCCAGGACCCCGAGACCACGACCTGAGCCGAAAGCAGACACTGAACAACTGAGCCACCCAGACGCCCCTGCTCCTTGTTATTTCTGAGGTATGTTACATTTCAGCTGCGGCCCGAGTATCGTAGCAGTGGGCGTTTGGGCTTAGGTGGGCTGCCAACTCTTACAGAAATGTCTCCAGCCTCCTCCACTTGGTTGACTTTTTTTTTTTTTTAAAAGATTTTATTTATTTATTTGACAGACAGAGATCACAAGTAGGCAGAGAGGCAGGGAGATAGGGGGAAGCAGGCTCTCTGTTGAGCAGAGAACCTGATGCGGGGCTTGATCCTAGGACCCTGAGATCATGACCTGAGGCGAAGGCAGAGGATTAACCCACTGAGCCACCCAGGCGCCCCTACTTCATGTATTCTGAGATTTGTTATGTTATGGTTGTATACATTTGTAAATATTGACTTCATAATGAATGGACCTTTTTTTTTTATCATTAGTGAATATCCTTCTCTATATCTGGTAATACTTATCTCAAAGCCCATTTTATATTACATTAATAAGGCCACTACAGCCTTCTTATGCTTAATTTGCAAGATAAATCTTTTCCTATTAAGTTAATTTCATTTATCTGTGTAAAATTAAGGTGCATCTCTCCAGAGGCTTATAATTGGGTCTCTCTTATTCATCCTGACAATCTTTGCCTTTTAACTGTAATGCTTAAATTGAAAACATTTCATGTAATTATTGTTATGATTGGATTTGGGTCTCCAGTTTTTGTTTTGTTTTCTGCTAATTTTTTTGGTTCCAGTTCACTCATCTTTTTTTTAGATAGCTTGAGTAATTTTTAGTATCCATTTTAATTTATTGTCTTGGTAGCTATAACTCTTTTCAAGGTTTAGCAGTTTTTCTAAGGATTACAATTTATATTATTAACTTTTTTAAAAAAGATTTTATTTATTCATTTGACAGATAGAGATCACAAGTAGGCAGAGAGGCAGAGAGAGAGGAGGAAGCAGGCTCCCTGCTGAGCAGAGAACCCGATGCGGGACTCGATTCCAGGACCCTGGGATCATGACCTGAGCTGAAGGCAGAGGCTTTAACCCACTGAGCCACCCAGGTGCCCCCATGTTATTAACTTTTTATAGTTTATTTAGTATTAATATTTCATCAGTTCACATACAAATGTAGACATTTTACAACCATGTAAGTCCAGTATTTATGCCACCTGCTGCTTTTAATATGTCTTACCTCTAAAGTTTAGTGTAAAACCTACAACTTATAACTTTTGTTTTAATATTGAATTCTCTTCATTTTTCTTTATTGGCTTAAGTTTTTATTTCATCCTGTTTTCTTTTTTTTTTTTTTTAAAGGTTTTATTATTTATTTGACAGACAGAGATCACAAGCAGGCAGAGAGGCAGGCAGAGAGAGAGAGGAGGAAGCAGGCTCCCTGCTGAGCAGAGAGCCTGATGCGGGGCTTGATCCCAGGACCCTGAGATCATGATCTGAACTGAAGGCAGAGGCTTTAAACCACTGAGCTAGCCAGGTGCCCCGTCATCCTGTTTTCTTGAAGGATATTTTTGTTGATTATAGAATTTCTGCTTTCTTTGCTTTAAAGAAGTTATTCATCTCTCTTTTGGCCTTTGTAATTTCTTTTCTTTTTTTTTTTTTAAAGATTTTATTTATTTTTTGACAGAGAGAGAGATCAGAAGTAGGCAGAGAGGCAGGCAGAGAAGAGGGGGAAGCAGGGTCCCTGCTGAGCAGAGAGCTCGATTCGATTGGGGGCTTGATGCTTCAGGGCTTGATGCAGGGCTCCATTCCAGGACCCTGGGGTCATGACCTGAGCCAAAGACAGAGGCTTTAACCCACTGAACCACCCAGGTGCCCTTGTAATTTCTTTTCTTTTAATTAATTATTTTTATTAACATATAATGTATTATTTGCCCAGGGGCACAGGTCTGTGAATCATCAGGCTTACACACTTCACAGAATTCACCATATCACATACCCTCCCCAAAGTTCATTGGTCTTTGTAATTTCTGTTGACAAGTATGCAGTATTTGGTCTTGCTCCCCAGTATGTAATCTGTTCTTTTTCTATTCTGCTCTCAAGATTTTTCTCTTTATCTTTGCCAGTTCTTTCATTGATACATTCTTTCTGTTCTAGGAGCCGATCAATGATCTTACATCATATTTAGTTGTTAAATCTCCTTAGTCTCTTCTGCTCTGTGAGTTTCTTAGAGTTTCCTTGTTTTCCTCGACTTTCAAAGTTTTGATGGGCACTGATCAGATAACTGGCAGAGTCCCTTAATTTGGGTTTGTCTGATGTTTTGTCATAATTAGACTGGAGTTAAGGGTATTGGAAAAATACCACCAAAGTGAAGTAAGTGCCCTTCTTATCACATCACATTAGACCGTGATTCTCTCTCTTCCTCTGCCCCCTCTCCTATCCTCTCTCTCCCAAATAAATAAATATTTATTATTTTTATATTTATTTGTTTGGGGGAGAGAGAGCACGAACAAGTCGGGGGGGGCAGAGGGAGAGGGACAAGTAGACTCTGCACCGAGTGCAGAGCCTATTGTGGGACTCAATCCTCTGACCTGAGCCGAAATCAAGAGTTGGATGCTTAACCAACCAAGCAACCCAGGCACCCCACTAAATAGATCTTCAAAAATTAAAAAAAATTATTTATTCATTTGAGAGAGAGAGTCAGCAAGCACAAGAGTGGGGGCAGGAGGAGAGGCTGAGGGAGAGGGAGATGCAGACTCCACACTGAGTAGAGAGCCCTGACTCGGGGCTCTATCCTAGGACCCTGAGATCACTACCCAAGCTGAAGGCAGACACTTAACTGAGCCACTCAGGGGCCCTGAAAATAAATAAATAAACCATTAAAAAAAGACTCATGATATCCACACGACATCACTGGTGATCTTAACACTGATCAGTTAGGGAGTGTTTTCCTTGTTTCCCTACTGTATGCTTTGCAGGAAGTTTCCCCCTTTTTATATATATCACAGGTTTTCCAGCTGTACAGTATAATGATTACAACTGATGTTTAATGCAACTGTTTGGACTGAGTCAAGGGAAGAGACTGGAAACAGGGAGGTCCAGTTACTTACTATGGCTTTTGTAGTAGTTCAGGTGAGAGATGATAGTCATCTGAACTTATAGTGGCAATGGCAGTGATGCATGGAACTGGCAATGGAAGGATGCATTCAAGCATTTATGGGCAAATGGGTTGCTTATGGTAGCCTTAAAAGAAACAGGGCACGTGAAAGCCATAGTGAAATACTACTTTACACCCATGATGATGACTCTAATAAAAAATTCAGATAGTAAGTGTTACTGAGGATATGGAGAAATTAGAATACTCATATACTACTGGTGAGGTTAGAAATGGTGCAGTCACTTTGAAAAATAGCTTAGCAGTTCCTCAAAAAATTAAACTTAAAAATTTTTTTTAAAGATTTCATTTATTTGACAGAAATCACGAGTAGGCAGAGAGGCAGGCAAAGAGAGAGGGGGAGGCAGGTTCCCTGCTGAGCAGAGAGCCAGATACAGGACTCTATCCCAGGACCCTGAGATCATGACCTGAGCTGAAGGCAGAGGCTTTAACCCACTGAGCCACCAAGGCGCCCTTTAAAATTTTTTTTTAAAGATTTTATTTAAATTTTATTTATTTATGGCAGCCTTAAAAGAAACAGGGCACGTTATTTGACAGAGATCACATGTAGGCAGAGAGAGGGAGGGAAGCAGGCTCCCTGCTGAGCAGAGAGCCTGATGCGGGGCTTGATTCTAGGACCCTGAGATCATGACCCGAGCCAAAGGCAGAGGCTTAACACACTATGCCACCCAGGCACCCCAAATTAAACATTTTTATCATTTGACACTGCAATTCCATTTCTAGGTACATACCCAATAGAAATGAAAACATACATACAGAAAAACATACATGAATATTCATAATAACATTATTCATTATAGTCAAACAGTGGAGACCACCTAACAGTCCACCAACTGATGATGAATGGATGAACAACATTTGGCTTAGTGGAATATTATTTGGACACAAAAAGGGATGAACTATTGATACACCCTATAGTATCAATGAATTTTGAAAATATGCTAAGTGAAAAAAGCTAATCACAAAAGACCACATATTACCATGATTCCATTTGTATGAAATGTACAGAATAGGCATATCTGTAGAGGCAGAAAGTAGATTAGTAGTAGTGGTTGCTTAGGGCTTGAGGGTAAGCAGTGGTCCTGGAGCTAATAAGCCATGATGAGCAGATGGTGCAGAATTTCTTTTTTGGGGTGATAAAGATGTTCTGGAATTGTGATGGTGGTTGACCAACTCTGTGAATATAATAAAGGCCCTTGGATTGTACAGTTGAAATAGGTAGATTGAGTATATGATCTGTATCTCAGTAAGATTATTACCAAAAAATCAGGGAACATATGGCAGGGGAGCTACACTAGTTCAAACTGCACTTTTTCAAATTGAAGTACTGGTGGGACATCCAGGTACAAATGTTGTGCAGCTGAGAAGTGAGTTGGGACTAGACATATGGCACTATAAATCATTAACAGAAAGTATTCATTCAACAGAAAGCACTATAATCTATTCATTTGGTCCAATTTACTAAACGTGGTAGCTCAGTGGAAGGTTTCAAGCAGGCACTTTTAATATTTAATCACACTGAGTTTGCCGTGTAACTGAGGACTGATCCCTTCTTTGGCATTTAAGACAATAGTAATAGTATGTTATTGGTGCTAGCTGATGTCCCTCCTAAATTTCAGTTTAACTGACTTCAATAGGAATTGTTGTCACCTCCTAAAATAAAAACCTTTACAATAAGTGGCTATGCCAATATCCCTTGAGTAGTTTTCAGAGTATTTGGGGATGATGAAAGTTGAAATTTAAGGTCATATTAATTTAAAATAAATTATTTTGGTATAATTTACAATCTAAGTGTATTTAGAATTAGTTGATCTCCTCACTGAAGATAATGAGTCAAGCCATAAAACCTAACTGGCTATACAGTTCATCACAGTTATTTTGTAACACCCTCTGTCTACACTTGCCACCTCCCTATCAATCCCCAGATTACTTTGGGGTAAACAGAAATTCCACAGTAAGGAAAATAACTGTCAAAGGGAGAAAAGAATTAATGATTCCACTAACTTTTAATGATCATGCATCCCTTGTTTACTGTTAATAAATGCTTAGTTTTAAAATCCCCCAAATGAGATACTTCTTAAATTACAGAAGATGTTGGGCTCTGTTTGCTCTTTTAATTCATCAGAATATATGTATTTTTAAAGTAGGCTCCGCACCCAGCACAGAGCCCAAAACAGGGCTCGAACTCATGACTGTGAGATCAGGATGTGAATTGAGATCAAGAGTAGGACACTCAACTGACTTAGCCACCCAGGCGGCCTTTATCAAAATCGTTTCTTGTAGGGAGTGTCAAAAAAGTAATTAATATGGCATACTGTGAGATAGCTAGTAAATCTTTAATAATTGACCCAAGGTTTTATTTGGTAGGTTTAATACCTGACCTTATGGCTCTGAAATTCCAAGTTCGAGCTTGATTATATGCCTAAACGAATAGGCATTGACTAATGGCAATGACCAGTAGGCAATGACTATGACCAATAGTATGTACCATTTAATTTTTATTAATAAAACAAAGCCAAACTCAGAGTTTGGTTTGTTCTTGTATCTAGTCTGACCATATATGGGGGAAAGGATTCTTTTTATTTTTTATGTTTTTTTATTCGACAAACAGAGATCACAAGTAGGCAGAGAGGCAGGCAGAGAGAGAGGGGGAAGGATTCTTTATAAGAGAACTTACATGAGAACTATCAGTACATCAGTTCCTTCAAAAGTTGTTGACTGGAATATCTAAAATTAGGTAAATGAAATTGTAAAAAAGCAAATTAGGAGTACCTGTGTGGCTCAGTTGTTAAGAGTCTGTCTTCGGCTCAGGTCATGATCCTAGGATCCTGGGATGGAGCCCTGTGTTGGGCTTCCTGCTTGGCGGGTGGCCTACTTCTCCCTCTCCTACTCCCCCTGCTTGTGTTCCCTCTCCCACTGTCTCTCTCCCTGTCAAATAAATAACTTCTTAAAAAAAGATCAAATTAAATATTAGAAACTATAGAACTCTCGCCCTCAAAAATCAGGGTCCTTTTTAAATAATTTTCAACATAGCTCATTCAAAACCAAAATCAGTCATATTGTACCACCCCCAGAGGAAGAAGCTTAGGGAACTCATGGGTAATTTTCACAGTTTCACTATAAAGTTCAAGATCAAAAGGATGGCTGGTTATCTTTTTTTTTTTTTTTAAAGATTTTATTTATTTATTTGACAGACAGAGATCACAAGTAGGCAGAGAGGCAGGCAGAGAGAGAGAGGAGGAAGCAGACTCCCTGCCCAGTAGAGAGCAGGATGTGGGGCTCAATCCCAGGACCCTGGGATCATGACCTGAGCCAAGACAGAGGCTTTAACCTACTGAGCCACCCAGGTGCCCCTGGTTATGTTCTTTTTAAACTGGATATAAGACACACACATGATAGTTGCTTTGGCTGTTAGTCTTCCAGCTAATTCCGTGATTCAAGAGATTTCTTCATCCTGGGGCTCTATCAAGTCAGCGTTTCTATTTTTCCCAGTGGATGAATCTTTCCCAAACTCCAGTGGGCCAGTTGATGAACTGAGCTGGAGTGCTGGCGTCGATGCAGGGCCTGAGCAACTCCCTCACATCTGCCATGGTTGTGGTGGAAGCTGTAGCTTTAAAACCCTACTCAGGGTTTTAAAAATACTATATTTGTTGCTAGAAAGTTTAGTAGACATTCCCTAAATGATTTCTATTAGTATTTTTCTGTGCTTATCACCAGGCCATTTATGTCCTAATTATTATTTTGCTTGATATCTTAGTTGACTTTGTGATTTTTTTTAGGAAGAGTGCATGTACATTAAGATCCAAATGTTTCTTTCTTTTTGTCTTTGGATAAGACAGATTAGTTCTACTTTGCTTCTGGTCTAAAATTGGTGTGGCATTACATTTCTTTTTGTATTGCTGTTGATCATCTGATTCTTGGTGTAGAATTAGCTCTTCACAGATCTCAAACTTGAAGACTTGCTAACTAGATTTATATTACTGTTGAGTAATTTAGGTGCCTGATGGAGAGGAGGGGGGAGTGGGACCATGACTAGACTTAACTCTTCATCTCTATAATGTTTCCCAATTTTTTTCCTTTTAACTAAAAATACTGTGCCAGAGATTGGTTTCTTTACCTAATTTTTTCTTCATCTCTGAACACTATGGTTCAAATTAATGTGGTTCAAATTAATCTCCTAATGCTGTAGCAGCACAGTTTGTCTCAGGGAGAGACTTACTATCTCTTTCACTTTTTCTTTGCAGTGGCTCACGTATCTTTGCACCCTCTAGGAAACAGCTTCTGGAAGCTGTTGGCTACCTGGAGCAGAAAGGCTCTGTTTTATTTCTCCCACAAGCTGCCTGGAAAATTATAACTTACTTCTTAAAACATTGAGCAACTTCAGGAAGGATAGATGTGAATTAATTCCTTAGTGACTACAGTTTGGTTCTATCTATTGCATATGTAGCAGAATTTTCTCCATTTTTGACATGAAGATGGAAACTGTTTTTAGAAATGATGCAGATATCCCCATTTAAAAAAAAGATTTTATTTATTTGAGAGAAAGAGAACATGAGCAGGGGGAGGGGCAGAGGCAGAAGCAGATCCCTGCCTGACTCTGGGCTCCATCCCAGGACCCTAGGATTATGACCTGAGGTGAAGGCAGACACCTAACTGACTCAGCCACCCAGGCACCCCCAATATTTTGAAATCATTTACTTGTTTTTCGGGGGGGGGGAATGGGGAGATGGTGGGTAAGTGTGGACATTGGTGTTCATGTAACCAGGTCTCCTAGAAGGCACTTCATTTTGATGGTAAATGGTAGGATTGGCAGGGAGCTTGCCAGTAGTTTTTTTTTTCCATATGTAAGACTTTATTTTTTAAGGGCAGTATTAGTTTCACAGCAAAACTGAGAGGCAGGCACAGAAAGTTCTGAAACACTCCCTGTGCCTACACATGGAGGTTTCTCCCCCATTAGGAACCTCCCCCCATCAGAGTGGTACTTTTGTTAAAGTTGATGGAGCTACATTGGCACATTATAATCACTCAAAGTCCATCATTTACATTAGAGTTCATGCTTGTGTTGTTCATTCTGTGTTCAAACAAATGCACAGTGACATGTATCTACTGTAATAGTATCATACAGAGCTTTTCACTGCCTTAAAAATCCTCTGGGCTCCACCTGTTCATCCTTCCCTCAGAAACCCCCAGAAATTACTAAACTTTTTACTGTCTCTGTATTTTTTCATTTTCCAGAATGTCATATAGTTGGAACCACACAATATTTAGCATTTATGGGTTGGGCTTATTTCACTTAGTAATATGCATTTAAGGTTCCTCTACTTATCTTTAGGCTTGATAGCTCACTTCCCTGTAGTGCAGAATATTATTCCACTTGGTTGTACCACAGTATATTTATCCAACATGCTGAAGGACATCTTGGTTGCTTCCAGGTTTTGGCAATTATGTATAAAGCTTCTATATATTCATGTGCAGGCTTTTGAGTGGGCATTAGTTTTAGCTTTCTAGGATAAATACCAAGGAGCACAATTTCTGGACCATATGGTAAGAATATGTTTAGTTTTGTAAGAGACTGCCAGACTGTCTTCCAGAGTAGCTATACCATTTTGCATTTCCACCAGCAATGAATGCGAGTTCCTTTTGCTTCACATCTTTGTCAGTGTTTGGTGTTATTAGTGTTTTGGGTTTGGTAATTCTAATAGGTGTATAGTGCTATCTCGTTTGAGTTTGCATATTTCCCTGACATACGTTGTGTGGAGCATCTTTTCATACTGCTATCTGAATATTTTCTTTGGTGAGGTATCTATTAAGATCTTTGGCCCATTTTTAATCAGGTTGTTTTCTTACTGCTGAGTTTTAAGAGTTCTTTACACATTTTGGATAACACTCCTTTATCAGATGTATCTTTTCCAAATATTTTCTTAGTATGGGACTTATCTTCTCATTCTTTTGATAGAATTTTTCACAGAGCAGGATTTTAGTTTCAAGAAGTTTGCTTTCCGTATCAAGACATATCAGTTCTTTTGATTTCTCTCCACAGATGATCATAACATCTGTGAATAAAGACAGTTTCACTTTTTCTTTCCAAATATATATGCCTTTTATTTCATTTTCTTGTTTTACTGCATTAGCTAGGACTTGCAGAATCATGTTGAAAAGGAGTGGTGAGAGCAGACATCCGTGGCTTCTTCCTGCTCTTAGTGGGAAAGTTCCTAGTTTCTCACCATTAAGAATGACATTAGAGGGGTGCATGGGTGGCTCGGTGGGTTAAGCCTCTGCCTTCAGCTCAGGTCATGATCTCAGGGTCCTGGGATTGAGTCCCCGCGTCGGGCTCTCTGCTCACTGCTTACCAGAAAGTCTGCTTTTCTCCCTCTTCTCTCCCTCTGCCCCGCCTCTCCCACCCCTGCACTTGCACAGGTTTGCTCTTGCCTCCTCTTTCAAAATAAATAAATAAATAAAATCTTTAAAAAATGGAATGACGTTAGCTGTAGGTTTTTTGTAGGTATTCTTTACCAGGTTGAGGGAGTTGCCTCTCTATTCTTAGTTTACTGATAGTTTTTATTGTGTTAGATTTTGTCAATTTTTTTTTTTTGCATCTTTGATACAACTGTGATTTTTCATTTTTACCTTGTTGTTCTGATGGAATACATTAATTGATTTTTGAATGTTGAACCAGGCTTTCATATTTGGGATAAATCCCACGATCTTGGTCATGTTGTGTAATACTTTTTATACATTGTTGGATTGGATTTGTTAATATTTTGTTGAGGATTTTTGCTTTCTGTGTTCATGAGAGATAATTGATCAGTAGTTTCCTTTTCTTGTAATGTCTTTATCTGGTTTTGGTATTGGGGTAACTCTTGTCTCATAGAATAAAGTAGGAAGTGTTCCTCTGCTTCTATCCTCTGCAAGAGATTATAGAGAATTGGGGTAATTTTTTCCTTAAATATTTTATAGAATTCACCAGTGAATGCATCTGAGCCTGGTGCTTTCTGTTTTGGGAGGTCATTAATTATTATTTTTTTAGAAGGTTATTAATTATATTTTTCAATTTCTTTAATAGAGACAGGCCTATTCATAATTCTTCTTGTGTGAGTTTCAGAGATTTTATCTTTCAAGGAATTGCTCCACTTCATCTAAATTATCAAATTTATGGACATAAAGTTGTTCATAGTATTTTTTCATTATCTTTTCTTATTTATTTGTTTATAAAAATTTTTATTTATTTAATTGACAGAGCAAGAACAAGCAGGGAGAGTGGCATGCAGAGGGAGAGAGAGAAGCAGGCTTCGCTCGATTCTAGGACCCTGGAATCATGACCTGAGCCAAAGGCAGACGCTTAACCCACTGAGCCACCAGCACCCCTTTATTATCCTTTCAGTGTCCATTATGGAGACTTTGTGAGGATCTATAGTGATGTCCCCTCTTTCATTCTGATATTGATAATTTGTGTCCTTTTTCTTTTTTCTCAGCCTGAGTGTAGGCTTACCAATTCTATTGATCTTTTCAAAGAACCAGCTTTTGATTTTAATGATTTTTCTTTATTGACTCTCTGTCTTCACTTTTTGCTCTAATTCTTGTTATTTCTTTTCTTCTGGGTTTAGTTTTCCATTTTTCAAGTTTCCTAAAATAGTAACTTAGATTATTGATTTTAGAGCTTTTAAAAAAAATAATATATATATATATATATTCAGTGCCATAAATTTCCTTTTAGGCCCTGCTGTGTTGCATCCCACAAATTTTGGTAAATCTTGTTTCATTTTCACTTAGTTAAAAATATTTACAGATTTCTCTTGAGATTTCTTCTTTGACCTATGTATTATTTAGAAGTGAGTTTTTGTTTGTTTGTTTGTTTGTTTTAAAGATTTATTTAATTATTTGACAGACAGAAATCACAAGGAGTCAGAGAGGCAGGCAGAGAGAGAGGAGGAAGCAGGCTCCCTGATGAGCAGAGAGCCCCATGTGGGGCTCTATCCCAGGACCCTGGGATCATGACCCCAGCCGAAGGCAGAGGCTTTAACACACTGAGCCACCCAGGTGCCCCTGTTTTCTTTTTTTTTTTTAAAGATTTTAAAATATTTGACAGAGAGACAGTGAGAGGGAACAGAAACAGGGGGGAGCAGCAGAGGGAGAAGTAGGATCCCCACTGAGCAGGGAGCCCAATGCAGGCTCAATCTGAGTAACCTGGGATCATGACCTGAGCTGAAGGCAGACGTTAATGACGGAGCCACCCAAGCGCCCCTAGAAGTGAGTTGTTTAATCTCCATATATTTTGGGATTTTCCAGTTATCTTTCCGTTAGATTTCTAATTTAATTCAATTGTGGGCTGGCTCAGACTTTGTATGACTTTTTGTTTTTTGAGTTTGTTAAGGTGTTTTATGGCCCAGCATGCCATCTTGGGAAAGATGTGTGTTCTGCTGTTACTGGATGAAAGTGCAGATGTCAGTTATATTCAGTTGATTGATGGAGTTGTTGAATTCCATTCCATCCTTAGTGATTTTCTGCCTGGTGATGTTCAGCCTTTGTTGTCTTTGCTTTTTAATTTTGAAAGTTTCTGTTGAGATACCTCAAACTCAATAATATTTTCCTCAGTGATTCTTTCCATGTCCAGTCTACTAGTAAGCCCATCAAATGTATCCTTCGTTTTTGTTACAGTTTTTTTTTTTTTTTTTAATATCTTTCAGGGCTTTTTGTTTTTTTCTCAGGATTTCCATCTCTGTTTGCATTGCCCATCTGTTCTTGCATGCTGTCTCCTTTATCTGTTAGAGCCCTTAGCACATTAATCCTAGTTCTTTCAAATTTCCAGTCTGATATTTCCAGCATTCGTGCCATGTCTGGTTCTTATGCTCACTCTGTCCCTTCAAATTACATTTTTTCCCCTTATGGTTTGTCTTGTAAGTTTTTCTTGAGAGCTGGACATGATGTATTGGGTAAGGGAACTGCTGTAAATAGGCCTTTAGTAAAGTGGTGGTAATAAGGAGGGCAAGTGTTCCATAGTACATCTCAGTCTTGTTAGGAACAGAGTGCCCTGGAGTGTTTCAGTACGGTTCCTGGAAGCATGAGGGGATTTTTATCTGATCATTCTGTGAAAAACTGGTCAATCTCCTGGAGGTAACAAAAATGTGCTCCATCCTCATGACTGGGTCTCCCTGAAGTTTTTAACTCTCAGATTGTCCACACTGAGCCTCCAGCAATTTGTTAGTTACAACTGAGCTTTTCCTTCTCTGGCACTGGTTCCATGGTGGTTTTTCCTCCTGAGTATGTCTGTTCTGGAGTCTTTGGATTTGCCATCTGTCAATCTTGAGGGCAGTGGTTTGCCCCTACCTCCTTTAGGGATCCAAGAAGAGTTGTTGATTTTTCAGTCTGTTCAGCTTTTTACTTATTAGGATTATTAGGATGGAGTGGTGACTTCCAAGCTCCTAGCATGTGAACTGGAAACTGGAAGTCCAACCCAGCTGTTTTTCAAGTTCCAGTATTAACTTCTTATTTTCACATAGGTTCAGACTTACAATTGTAATTTTAATCTTGGCAGTTCTTCCATCTCTCCTTTTCTTCACGACTTTGTCATTCTTAATGAATACAAGTTTAATGAATACAAGTTATTTTATAGAATGTCCCTCAATTTGTGTTGTCTCATGATTAGATTCTGGTTGTACATTTTTTGCAGGAATGTTACTGAAATGATGGTGTTCTTTTCTGTGCATGTATCAGTAGACTTTCATTTCTTGGCTTAGGTAGTGTCTAATACGATAAAGGTTCTGTTTTTCTGGGTTTTTTTGGGGGGGGAGAGAATACGTTAATTAATACTGGGCAATTATTTATTCCCACCAAACTTCCTTGTGTTAGCAACCATTGATGATTCTTGATTGAATTAGTTATTACTCTCAATGGTTTCCAAATGACGACTTTCTAATTCCATCATCATTCCTCATATATTTATTAGCTTGTATTTTGCTGTGAAGCAGAAATTTTCCTTTTGCTTATTTATATCAGCATGGATTTCTGGATTCCTATTTTATTCTGTAGATTCTCATCTGTTACTGTTTTAATGTATGTATGTATGTATGTATGTATGTATGTTATTTATGTAGAGAGAGTGGGCACATGAGTGAGTGGAAGGATGGACAGAAGGAGAGGGACAGAAAATCTCAAGCAGACTCCACACTGAGTGTGGCAGAGCCCGATACCAGGCTTAATCCCCGCTCCTCCCCCCAACCCTGAGATCATGACCTGAGATGAAGTCAAGAGCCAGTTGTTTAACTGAATGATCCACCCAGGTGCCCCATATTGTTGTTTATTTTGATGCTTTAATTGTCCCATATATGGGTGAAAGGAGCTCCTTCAATTCAACTTCTGTGCCTAGTATTTTTTTTTGTTTTTAATTTTTATTTATCAATACATATTTTTCTTGATTTTTTGAAGTAATACTTCTTTCAGACAATTGAATAAAATAAAATCAGAGAAAAAGATATAAAAATACCTGTATCCTATTGTCTATGTATTGACATATTGTCTTTCAGCCTTTGCTTTCATTACACTTTTCTTTAAACAAATATCTATATTTTTAAGTTTTTATTTAAATTCTAGTTAGTTAACATAGAGTGTAATATTAGTTTCAGTAGTAGAATTTAGTGATTCATCACTTACATACAACACCCAGTGCTCATTACCCATTTAGCCCATCCCCCAGCCACCTACCTCCAGCATCACTCAGTTTGTTCTCTATAGATAAGAGGCTCTTTTATGGTTTGCCTCTATTTTCCCCACTATGTTCATCTGTTTTATTTCATAAAGTCCACATATGAGTGAAATTGTTTTTTCACATGAGTGAAATTATGTGGTATTTGTCTTTTCTGGCTGACTTCGCTTAGCATAATAAACTTTGGCTCCATCCACCTCATTGCAAGTGTCAGGATTTCATTCTTTTTGATGGTTGAGCAATATATATACACACAACAGAATATTACTCATTGCATTTTTAAATGTAGTAGAGATAGAACTAAAGACAGAGATTTGCATCTCAGTTTTTTTTTTTTAACTTGTCATTTAATTAGAAGCATTTCTTGAGCTACTAAGAACTCTTTCAAAACAGTATGTCTCGGGGCGCCTGGCTGGCTCAGAGGGTTAAGCCACTGCCTTCGGCTCAGGTCATGATCTCAGGGTCCTGGGATCGAGTCCCGCATCGGGCTCTCTGCTCGGCAGGAAGCCTGCTTCCCTCTCTCTCTCTCTCTCTCTGCCTGCCTCTTCGTCTACTTGTGATCTCTCTGTCTGTCAAACAAATAAATAAAATCTTAAAAAAAAAAAACAGTATGTCTCATAACTGATTATCTCTGTGACCCAGATGCACCAGTGCTGCCCTGATTCCTGCCTGTTGCCTCTGCTTTTGGATGGCATGCTCCTTCACTGTCTGGAAGAAAACTCCAGTTCCCTCTCTCTTCCCCTCTTCCACATCCTGTTTGTTTGTTTGTTCTTCTTTTTCAGCACATTCCTTGTCCATTCTCTTGTAGAGCATTTGCGGAGCCAGCAAAAGGTCAAAGTGGCAGAAGCACAGAGAGCAGAGAGGAGAGTGACCTCAGATATGAGGTAGAGCGCTGTCCTCTTGCTAGGGATAGAGCAGTTGGTGGTGGGGTGGAGGGCAGAGATAGACAATGACTAGATGAGAAATCAGTAGATAATCACACCAGGAGGTAGAAAATGAAAGGGAGTAGAATGGAGAGAATATAGGGGGTGGGTAACCACTATTTTATTTTTTAATTTTGTTTTTATTTTATTTTAAAGATTTATTTATTTCAGACAGAGAGAGCACAAGTAGGGGAAGGGGCAGAGGGAGAAGGAGAGAGAGAAGCAGATTTGCCGTTGAGCATGGAGCCCAGTGTGGGGCTGGATTCCAGGGCCCGAAGATCATGACCTGGGCTGAAGTCAGAAGCATAACCAACTTAGCCACCGAGATGCCCTGGTAGCTGCTATTATAGATAGGCAGGCAGAGAAGACATCTCTGGGGAGATGATATTTGAGCAAAGACCAGGTCCTTTATAGATGAGAAAATTCAGAGAGGTGAAGCAACCTTCCTAAGGTTATAAGGAAGATGTAGTATTAAATTTCTTTCTTTCTTTTTTTAAAAGATTTTATTTTTTTTAAGTAACCTCCACACCCAGTGCTCAAACTTAACGACTCCAAGATCAAGAGTCACATGCTCTTCTGACTCTTATTTGACAGAGAGAGACACAGCGAGAGAGGGAACACAAGCAGGGGGACTGGGAGAGGGAGAATCAGTTTCCTGCTGAGCAGGGAGCCCAGTGCAGGCTCAATCAGAGGACCCTGGGATCCTGACCTGAGCAGAAGGCAGACACTTAATGACAGACCCACCCAGGCACCCCTCTTTCTTTATTTATTTAAGTTTTTTTACTATAATGTAAGCTTTTTTTTTTTTTTTAAGATTTTATTTATGTATTTGAGAGAGAGACAGTGAGAGAGTACTTGAGCGAGGAGAAGGTCAGAGAGCGAAGCAGACTCCCCATGGAGCCGGGAGCCCGATGTGGGTCTCTATCCCGAGACTCTGGGATCATGATCCAAGCCGAAGGCAGTCGTCCAACCAACTGAGCCACTCAGACGTTCCTACTAATGTAATCTTTACATCCAGCATAGGGCTTGAACTCACAACCCCTAGATTAAGAGTCACACACTCTTCTGACTGAGCAAGCTAGAGGCCCTTAACTTTGTTTCTTGATTCAAAAGCCCACTATAAAGGGTACTTCCCTCTGTAGGGAGTATATCTCAGTGTTTCCGGAAGTGCTTTGAGTGCAATTCCCAGTTGTTAGCTTGGCTATCTCAACCCTTATCCCTTGCACCAAAACATTTCTAAGGGGTGAAACTTATAAAGATTTTATTTATTTATTTATTTGTCAGAGAAAGAGAGAGAGAGAGAGAACAGGCAGGCAGAGTGGCAGGCAAAACCAAAGAGAGAAGCAGGCTCCCTGCCAAGCAAGGAGCCCAATGCTGGACCTGATCCCAGGACATTGGGATCATGACCCAAGCCGAATGCAGCTGCTTAACCGACTGAGCCACACAGGTGTTCCAAAGAGGTGAAACTTATGTAAGAGATTGTGTGCTTTGAATTTCAGTGGTGGTAGGAGCAGAAAGGTTTGCTTTAAGGATGTGCTGAGGATTGTTTTGGAAGTTATTTCTTAACTCTGAAATCTAAATCTAAGTTTTGGTGTTTTTAAGGTCCACTCAAGAAGGTGAGTACTCCTTTGAAAAAGCTGGAGCTGCTCTAGAGAGTCTGCCTGAAATGAAGACAGAGGCCCAGGCTTCAAAATCTTTGCTGACGAACGTCTTATTTGCTGAGACAGAGCTTTCTGAGGCTTTCCTCGGAAGCCAGACTTGGGAAGACAGGAGCACAGCTAACTGGCCTCCGATGGTCTGGGTTTCAAAATCCCAGGATTTGGAGGCCCGGATCACAAAGGCTCTGGCCTGGGAGATTCAGGCTGCTGAGGCCCAGCACAGAGCCAACCAATGTAAGTAAGCCAGTCAATGAAGTGGAGGTGGAAGCTACCCAGGCCCTGAACCAGAAACCCTTACCTGAGGTGCAAGTTGCAGAGGAGGAAAAGCGTGAGGTCCTCTTTACCTGTCCATGCTAGTCCAGTAAGGTTGAGTACATCCTGACTGAGGTGGGCTACTCCATGAAGATAAGCAGTCACTGGCGTTTTTTCCTCCTGTGGCTTCACAATGGAGGTTATAAATCTAGGGACCGGGAATCATGGATCCACAGGGGGCTTTAAACTCCAAGGATTTTGGGATTTGTAGAGGCTGGAAGCTTGGCACTATGAGAATAGGAGTCAGGTGCCTGAACACCTAGGATCATGAGAGTGAGAGAGGCACAGGTTATCAGAATATGAGGATGGTGGGGTTGGAGACCTTGGTCAGGGAGACTGGGGTGGAAACTAGGCATCTGGGTCTTCCTGGGGCTATGAGGGATGTGGAAACAGTTGAGCCCTGATGCGACCCTGAAGGAGGTCACTGGTGGGGAACGTGTTTTCCCAGACCCCAAAGAAGTCCAGGCACTGATGAGCCGGGTGGTTCTCAGAGCCCCTCCTGACCCCCTGCACAGGCAGTTGTCTCATCATCTACATCCTCATGCTGTTCTTGGTCGGGGTTCCTCTTCTATTCCTGGAGATGGCAGCTGGTCAGAGGATACATCGGGGCAGCATTGGTGTTTGGAAGGTCATCAGCCCCTGGATTGGTGGTGTGGGGTACAGCAGCTTCATGGTAAGGAGTCCTGGGCTGCCCAGGCCTACCCTTTATGCCCCGCTCCCACCCCAGCAGTTCCTTGTCCTGGGAGGGGTCCCATGGCTTCACTTCCATGGGTTGAGTCCCTTCAAGTCTCCAGTCCTCTGTCAGATCCCTCCCTTTTGCCTCTCCTAATCCTTCCCCCTGCCAGCCATCTCCTTCTTGGCCCCCACGTGTGCTTCATCACCAGCTTGTACTTGAATGTGGTTAATGCCTGGACCCTCTTCTACTTGGGTCAGTCCTTCTACTCTCCAGTTCCATGGGAAAAATGTCCCTTATTGGGGAAACTCCAGTGACTTTGGTGAGGAGGAAGCGAAAGAGGAGGAGAAGGGGAAACAGCTGGAGGGGAATTTGGAAGAGGAGAAAGGAGTGAAGAGGGTTAGAGAAGAGGAAAATAGTATAAAAAGAAGAAATGGGAGGGGTAAGGAATAGTGGGAAGTGGGAGAAGGGCTAAAGAGGGGAGGGGTCGCCCTGTCTAGCAGGTGTGTCTAAAACCAGGTCCCCTCAGATCCCGAATGTGTTTGGACATCACCCTCCCTGTACTTCTGGTCCGGCTGATCTTGAAGGCCTCAGACAGAATTGAGGATGGTGGGTCACCAGTCTTCAGTCTGAACCTGCCCTTATTGGTGTCCTGGTGTCTTGTTGGTGCTTTCATGATTAATGGGCTCAAGTCCACAGGGAGGGTAAGCCGTCGTTGACATTCTTGGATGCCTTCGACCTCCTCCAACGTTGTTCTCACTGATCTCCCAATGTCTCATTCCTCTGGTCTTCAGCTCCCACTAGCCCTTGACTGTTGCTGAAAATTTTCTTTTAACTCTTCATTTCTGACTCACCCTAAAAAAGGATTTATTTATTTTAGAGAGAAAGAGAGAGAACACATGAGTGAGGGGAGGGGCAGGGGGAAAGAGAGAGAATCCTTAGACTCCCCACTGAGGGTCGAACCAGATATGGGGCTTGATCCCAGGTCCCTGAGATCATGGCCTAAGCTGAAACCAAGAATCATACGCTTAACCACTTAACTGAGCCAGCCAGGTGCCCCCGATTCAGGTGTACCAATGGGGTCTACCAACTGTCAGTTGGTAGACCCCATTGGTACATGGTTGCTGATATGCCCCATTCTCAGTTCAGGTAATGTGTGTCCTAGTGCCAGCCCCCTATTTCATCATCCTCTGTTTCCTCTTCCGGAGTCTACGGCTGGAAGGGGCAGCTTTTGGCTTTCAGCATTTGTTGCTTGCCAAGGTAACATAAGTCTCCCTCATTCCCCTACCAGGCCTTAGGAGATACCTACTGTCTATTGTTAGGGCATCTTTTCCCCATTACTTACTTGTGTCCTTCCCCCCATTTATGTTAAGATTCTCCTCTCCTTCTTTGATATTTCTCCTTATACTGTCTTCTCCTTTTTAGATCTCAGCTATGTACAACATGAGTGTGTGGTATCAAGCAGAAAATCAAGTCTTGTTTGCCTTGGGTCTAGGCTTTGGTTCTGTTGTCTCCTTATCTTTGCATGTGCACCCATCCACCAGCTGTCTCAGTGATGCGTTTCTTGAGGCTCTGGTCAACCTGTTCTCCATGCTGCTGGTCACTTCTACCTTCTGTATCCTGGGCTACTGGGCTACAGTCATCACACACCACTGCAATGAGAAGTAAGGGTAGCCCCTTAGGGAGGGTCCCAGCCCCAGGGAACTACAAAACCCAGACTCTAACTTTCAAGGTGTTGCAAGACTCCTATTCACACTTAACAACCCCAGATGCACTTGCAAGCCTCTACTCTCCCCTGGAGCAAAGAACAGAAACTGTAGAACAGTAGAATCCCTCTCACATATTTTCTTGCTCTGGGCCCTTTCTGGCCCTAGAAATCTTTAAACCTGGAGATTGCTACTATCCACTTGAGATTGCCAACCACAGAGATAGGTTAAAAGTGGCAAACATTTGGGGTGCCTGGGTGGCTCAGTGGGTTAAGCCTCTGCCTTCACCTCAGGTCAAGATCTCAGGGTCCTGGGATCGAGCCCCGCATTGGGCTCTCTGCTCATTGAGAGGCCTGCTTCCCCCTCTCTCTCCGCCTGCCTCTCTGTCTACTTGTGACCTCGCTTTCTGTCAAATAAATAAATAAAATCTTTAAAAAAATAAAGTGGCAATCATTCAAGATCTGGAGAACTTTCCATTTCCTGAATGCCCTCACTTGTAACTTTCATCTCCTAAATTTAGAGATTTCTGTCAATCTATCATACTTAAATCCCAAAGAGACTCTCAGAACTAGAATCTTTATGGTCTGCTTACCCCTGTTTTTCATTCTTTAGGCATTAATTTCAAAAACACCTATTGGACATTTAGAAAGTATTCTTTGTGTACCACAGAGATGTGGACAGGTGAATCAGACCATAGTTCTTGTCTTCATTGAGTTTTCAGTTTTTGAGGGAGGGGGCAGGGGAATTACATAATTAGATAGTTGTAAACTCATGGTAACTAATAGCAGGGATGTTGAGGAAGACTGAAGACAGAGCCAGTAATTCTAATGGGGCCAATCAGAGACTCCCAGAGGTGGCACACCTCAGCTGAAATTTTCCTGGTAATCCTAACCTGTGTAGATAACCACCATTTTCTTCTAGAATAAACCTGGGCATATACATGTGCATATGTGTGAGAGTTCTCTTAGGGTGTATACTCAGGAATGGGATTGCAGGGTAGAGGGTACACACCTTCAGTTTTACCGTATACTGTCTCATTACCGAAGTGGTTTATGATGTGTGAGAATTCCATGTATTCTACTTTCTGCACATTTGATTAGATTTGGTCAGACTTTTTGCCAGTCTGGTGGAAGTATAATGGCACTTTGTAATGTTCAAAAACATTTTATTATGACATATTACATACATAAAGAAACATACAAAAAACAAAAAGTGCAGCATAAATAACTATAAAATAAATATCCTCCATGTTATGGACTAGAATGACCCTAGACACTCACTATGTATCTGATTATAACCTCTTTCCTCCCAACTACTATCATGGCTTTTATGATAATTAGTTCTTTGTTTTTCTGTATCTTTTATTATCTATGTATGCGTATTTAAGAAATATAGTTTTAATTTTTTTTTTTTTTTTTTTTGCTGCGGAAAGTCTCTTTATTTCCACTGCAGGCCCACCTCCAGGGCTCCAGGCCCCAAGCTCAGCAGCAGAGAGTTTATAAATACATAAGTTATAAAAGCAGGTGGGGAGCAGCCCAGACAGCCCTCCCAGGGGCTCGGGGCTCAGTGCTCGGTGAGCGAGAGCTGCAGGATCCTCTCTAAGCCCTCTAGTTTTAAATTTTTTTTAAAAAAAGATTTTATTTATTTATTTATTTGAGAGCGAGACAGAGATAGCTATAGAGAGCACGAGTCAGGGAAGAGAGGGAGAAGCAGGCTCCCCACTGCAAAGAGCCCATTGTGGAACTCGATTCCAGCACCCTGGGATCATGACCTGAGCTGAAGCCATTAGCTTAACTGACTGAGCCACCCAGCTGCCCCTCTGAGCAATATAGTTTAATTTGTACTTCCGTGGGGCTTGAACTCATGACCCTGAGATTGAGCATTGCAGGCACTACTGACTGTGCCAGCCAGGTGCCCCTATAATATAGCTTTTTTTTTTTTTTTTTTAAAGATTTATTTATTTATTTGACAGAGAGAAATCACAAGTAGTCGGAGAGGCAGGCAGAGAGAGAGGGGAAGCAGGCTCCCTGCTGAGCAGAGAGCCCGATGCGGGGCTCGATCCCAGGACCCTGAGATCATGACCCGAGCCGAAGGCAGCGGCTTAACCCACTGAGCCACCCAGGTGCCCCTATAGCTTTGTTTTTAAAGTAACTTTTTTCTTTTTCTTTTTTTAAAGTTTTATTTATTTAAATAATCTCTACACCCAATGTGGGGCTCAAACTCAAGACCCTGAGATCAAGAGTTACATGTTCTTCTGAGTCAGCCAGGTGCCCCTGTAAAACAATATAGTTTATGTAGTTTCATTTTTTCATTTATATGTACATTCTCTTGGTATTCTTTTGTGTTTTTCTTCTTTTATTCAACATATGTTTGTAAAATTCATGTTGTGTGTAGCTCTAGTCTGCCTTTAATGCTGTAGAATGTTTAGTTTATTAACATGTCACAATTTATTTATCCATTCTACTGTGGAACATTTGGAGTCTTACTAGTTTTTGGCTACTAGAACAGTTCCCTCTAAACATTTGCTTTTAAATATTTTATTTATTTATTTATTTATTTATTTGACAGACAGAGATCACAAGTAGGCAGAGAGCGAGAGGGAAGCAGGCTCCCCGCTGAGCAGAGAGCCCGACTCGGGGCTTGATCCCAGAGCCCTGAGATCATGACCTGAGCCAAAGGCAGAGGCTTAACCCACTGAGCCACCCAGGCGCCTCTGCTCTAAACATTCTTACACATGTTGCTCATTTCCTCCGTGTGTGCACGTTTGTCTAGGGTATACATCAGTGGGTGAGACTGTTGATGCAGTTAGTTATTAACGTGTAACAGAGCATTCCAGAAGTAACTGGTTGAGCCCAAGAACGATTTCTAATTTCTTATGATTTTGTCGATTGGCTGGAAAATTCTTCTGTTGGGCTTGCACAAGTTACCTCACAGTTCTGCATTTAGCCGGGCCCAGCTGGGACTGCACTGCTTTGTTACGTGCGGGTGTAGGCTGGCGCACTCTAGTGCTCAGTCAGCTGGTGGGTCTGCAAGGGCTGCTCTCTTCCAGGAGACCTCTCCATGCTGTTAGCTTGGGCTTCCTCACTTGATGATTCACGAACACAGATGGAATCTGTAAAGCATTGAAACCTAAGCATGGGAATGCTCCTGGTGTTGCTGCTGCCACAGTGCTTTATCAGAGGAAGTCCCAAAGCCACCTCAGGTTCGCAGGGTGGAAAAATAGACTTTACTGCTTGATGGGAGGAGATGCAAGATACAATAGCTGTGTTTCTACCACATGTATCTGTAGCTTCATTAGATCCTGCCAAGTTACTTTCCATAGTATTTTTAGGATTGTAGTGATTTCTTTTCCCCTCTTTCTGTCGCTGTTTCTGTCTCTTTCTCTCTCTCTCAAACACACACATGCATAATCTCCACGGTAGAATGCACAGCAAATAGTTAAAGATTTCTTAGCTCATACCATTGCAAAAACAAACATACTAATCCCAGGGTTCAGTATTTGTTAACACCTTTTGTCTTTGTCCTGAATTTTATAATCAAAATACTGTATTCAAAAATCACTTGGGTTAATTCTTTTTCCTACATTCAGTATGATTGTTACTCACGTGAAATACAGTTATGTTCATTTATTTCTGTTTGTATGGAATTTTAATATCTCTCCACACTTTTATTTTAGTGTTAAACATTAACATGGTTTCAAAAGACAAAATTATATAAAAGGATACTCAGAGAAGTATCAGTCCTCCACCATCACTTCAGCCCAGTTCCTGTCCATCCTCTGTAGGTAACCAATCTCATTCTTTTTTGGTTTATCCTTCTTGTGTTTGTAGAAATAAGGAGAAAGATGTATATTTTCTTATTTAGCCTTCTTTCTTACACAGTAGGTAGCCTTTTCCTTTTTCATTTACTAATATATTCTGGGAATCACTCTTCCATATTCATTCCTTTCTTAGATGTTCTGCCTTAGGCCTGGTGGTAGTGCCTGCCATTCTCTGTATCTGTGGTTCCTTGGTGTTTTACAGTTCTCATCCCCCTTAGTAGGTGAGCCCTTGGTATAGTTAATAATTGGGTGCCGGGCACCTGGGTGGATCAGTCGGCTAAGAGTCCAGTTCTTGATCTTGGTTCAGGTCATGATCTCAGGGTTGTGAGTTCAAGCCCTGCACTGGGCTCCCTGTGGGACATGGAGCCTACTTAAAAAAAAAAAAAAAAAAATTGGATGGGGCACCTGGTTGGCTCAGTGGGTTAAAGCCTCTGCCTTTAGGTCAGGTCATGATCTCAGGGTCCTGGGATTGAGCCCCGCATCGGGCTCTCTGCTCAGCAGAGAGCCTGTTCCCCGCCCCAACCCCAGCCTGCCTCTCTGCCTACTTGTGATCTCTGTCTGTAAAATATATAAATTAAAAAAAAATTGGATGGGGCACCTGGGTGGCTCAGTGGGTTAAAGCCTCTGCTTTCGGCTTGGGTCATGGTCCTAGGGTCCTGGGATCTAGCCCCGCATCGGGCTCTCTGCTCAGTGGGGAGTCTGCTTCCCCCCACTTCTCTGCTTGCCTCTCTGCCTACTTGTAATCTCCATCTGTCAAATAAATAAATAAAATCTTTAAAAAAAATTGGATGCCTTAAAAATTCAAACCATTTTCTCTTTGAAAAGACATACTCATTAAAATAATGAAAATGCATGTCCCAAAATTGGAGAAATGTATATATCTGTACATTTATATTCAGAATATGTAAAAAACTCCTAAAACTCACTAAGAAAACAACCCAACAAAAGTGAACACTTAACTTTCTACAGTTTACTTAGAATTATTATTTTACACTCTAAGTGGAATATAAAACCTTTCCACCCTACATGGCCCTTTGTCCTCCAACCCTTTGTGATATAGTTGCCATATGTACTACGTTAACTTATATTGAAGACCCCATCAAATAACGTTAAAACTTTTGCTTCCGATTAATGTCTGTTTACTTTCAACTGACACATATTCTAAAACTTAAGAGGAGGAAAATTTCCATTATTTTTAACCTAGAAACCTAACATTTTTGTTGGTCTTTCGTTTCTGAAGTTTGGGAATTTTCCCTCCTGTATAATTTTTATTCCATCTGAAACCTTCAACTTTTTTTTTTTATATTGGCAGGTTATGTTGTCAGTGAATGTTTGGAGTTCCCTTCATCTGAAAATGCCTTAATTTACGTTCATTCTTTTTTAAAAAAAATTAATTAATTAATTAATAATTTTTAAAAAAGATTTTTTATTCATTTATTTGACAGAAAGAGATGATGAGCAGGCAGAGAGGCAGGCAGAGAGAGAGGAGGAAGCAGGCTCCCCGCCGAGCAGAGAGCCCGATGCGGGGCTCGATCCCAGGACCCTGAGATCTTGACCTGAGCTGAAGGCAGCGGCTTAACCCACTGAGCCACCCAGGTGCCCCCCTTTTTTTTTAATTTAAATTCATTTAGCCAACATAGTACATCATTCATTTCAGATGTTGAGTTCAGTAATTCATCAGTTGCATGTAATACCAGTGCTCATCATATGACCTGCTCTCTCTAATTTACCTGCATTCTTGAAGGATATTTCCTTTGGATGAAGAATTGTAGGTTGACAGTCCATTTCCTTCAGCACTTAAGAAATGTACTGTTTCTTGCTGGACTCCTTTTTAAAAATGATTTTATTTATTTCTTTGTCAGAGCATGAGCTATAAGCAGAGGGAGAGGGAGAAGCATCTGAATCTTTGTGTGTGCCAAGTTTTTTTTTTTTTTTAATTGTATCTGGCACATTGTAGATGTGGTGTGGGGACTCTGGATTTTGTAATGTTTCTCAAATGTGTATTGGTTTTGTTGTAATTGTTTTACTAAGCAGGCAGTTAACTTGACTAAACTCTAAGCGGAAACTTTCTTTCCTGTCGTATGTACCAACTGAATGTTTCAGCATTTTTATCTTCCATTGGACAGCTTGGAGTTATTTAGAGGTCAGCTGGAGATTAGGGCAAAGCTTATACAGAGAATTTGGGGCTCCCTTTCTGGCTCTCTTCTTCCCATGGTCTGCGAACTTTCATTGTGACTGTTAGGCATTTACTTGTCCGTGTGGAGGTAATCTGTCTTTTCCTCAAGCTCGTTTTAAGATTGCTGCTCTTTATTTAGTTTTCTGCAATTTCATTATATCTCAAGGGGGAATTCTTCAGTTTTGCTTGGGATTCTTTCGGCTCCTTGTATCTGTGAATTACTGTTTTTCACTACTTCTGAAAATTCTCCACTTTTACTTGTTCACATATTACCTCTGTCTCATTGTCCATCTTATCCCATTTGTCAGATTTTCCCATCATACCATCCAGCTCTCTTGAACTCTCATATTTTCCATCTATGTTTTCTGTACCCTGGCCCCAGTCAATTACTGATCTGTTTTGTATCACTATGGATTATATTTTTCTTTTCTAGAGTAAATGGATTCATAGTGCATTCTTATATCTGACTTATTTTACTTAGCATAAGGTATTTGTCTTTTTTTCGTCTATATTGTTGGAGGGGGGCACCTGGGTGGCTCAGTGGGTTAAAGCCTCTGCTTTCGGCTCAGGTCATGATCCCAGGGTCCTGGCATTGAGCCTCGCATTGGGTTCTCTGCTCAGCGGGGAGCCTGCTTCTCCCTCTCTCTCTGCCCGCCTCTCTGCCTACTTGTGATTTCTGTCTGTCAAATAAATAATAAATTTATTATTTATTAATAGGTGTTTTGGATTGTCTCTTTTTATTGCTGAGTAACTATTCTGTTTTATGAATATACCACAATTATGTTTAATCATTTTCCTGTTTATGGGCATTTGAGTTGGTTCTGATTTGGGGCTGTGATGAGTCGAAATGCTGGGGGCATTCATATATAAGACTTTGTGTGAATACATTTTCATTTCTTTTGGGTGAATACTTAGGAGAGGGTGATATGGTTACTGTATGTTTAACTTCATAAAAAAACCTGCTAAATTGTTTTAGAAGTTGTTTTTACCAATTTTACATGTTTAGTAGCAAAGTATGGGAGTTCCAGTGGCTCCACAACCTTGCCAATACTTGGTAATATCAGTTTTTTAAATTGTATCCATTCCAGTAGATGTGTACAGTGCTGGGTCATTGTGATTTTAACGGCATTTCCCTAATGACTAATTATGTTGGCCGTCTTTTTTTTTTTTTTTTTTTTAAGATTTTATTTATTTATTTATTTGACAGAGAGAGAGATCACAAGTAGGCAGAGAGGCAGGCAGAGAGAGAGGGAGAAACAGGCTCCCCACTGAGCAGAAAGCCTGATGTGGGGCTCGATCTCAGGACCCTGAGATCATGACCTGAGCCGAAGGCAGAGGCTTAACCCACTGAACCACCCAGGTGCCCCGATCTTGGCTGTCTTTTAAAGTGTTGTTGGCATTTTACATTTCTTCTGGCCTCTCTTTTCAAATCTACTGCCTATTTTCATAACCTTTAAAAGAAACCCCATTAGCTGTCATGTCCATTATTCTCCTCTGAGCCCCTGGAAACCAGTAATCTACTTTCTGTCTCTATGGATTTGCCTATTCTTGACATTTATTATAAATGGAATCAAACAATATGATGGGAGCTTTTGTTTTTTGCTTCTTTCACCACACAGCCTTTTTCATTGTGTTTGGTGTTTTTTTGTTTTGTGTAGTGACTATGGCAGCATTTCTTTTTTTTTGTCATCATGGTTAGTGTACTCCTTAATCTCCATCACCTATTTCACCTATCCTCCACCCACCTCCCCTCTTGTAGCCCTTAGTTTGTTCTCTATAGATAAGAATCTGTTTCTTGGGGGTGCTGGCGGCTCAGTGGGTTAAGGTTCACTCATATCTCAGTTCATGGTCTCAGGGATGGGATCGAGCCCTGCATTGGGCTCTCTGCTCATCAGGGAGCCTGCTTCCTCCTCTCTCTGCCTGCCTCTCTGCCTACTTGTGATCTCTGTCTCTGTGTCAAATAAATAAATAAAATCTTAAAAAAAAAAAAAGAATCTGTTTCTTGGTTTGTCTCTCTTTTGTTCTCCTGCTTGTTGTTTGTTTTGTTTCTTAAATTCCACATATGAGTGAAATCATATGGTATTTGTGTGTCTCTGACTGACTTAATCTCATTTAGTATTATACTGTCTAGTTCCATCCATGTTGTTGCAAATGGCAGGATTTCACTCTTTTTTATGGCTGAATAATATTCCTCTGTGTGTGTGTGTGTGTGTGTGTGTGTGTGTGTACCTGTACATGTGTGTACGGATCACATCTCTGTCCATTCATCTCTTGAAAGATGCTTGAGCGGCTTCCATTAATTTGGCTTTTGTAAATAATGCTGCAGTAAACATAGGGGCATGTATTCCATTTGAATTTGTATTTTTGTATTTTTTTGGTAAATACTGGTAGAGCAATTACTGGATCATGGGGTAGCTCTATTTTTAACTTATTGAGGAGCCTCCATACTGGTTTCCACAGTGGCTGCACCAGTTTGCATTCCCACCAAAAATGCATGAAGGTTCCTTTTTTTCTGCATCCTCGAGGACGTCTGTTTCCTGTGTTGTTAATTTTAGCCATTCTGACAGAGGTGAGGTGCTATCTCACTGTAGTTTTGATTTGCATTTCCCTGATGATTAGTGATGGTGAGCATCTTCTCATATGTCTGTTGGCCATCTGGATGTCTTCTTTGAAGAAAGGTCTGTTCACGTCTTTTGCCCATTTTTAGTAGCATTTTTTGATTAGAAAAAACACGTAACATGAAAGTTACTAAACCATCTTTAAGTATGCAGTTCAGTACTGTGAAATAGATTTACACTGTTGTGAAATCGATCTCCAGAATGTTTTCATTTCACAAAACTGAAACTACACCATTTAAACAACATACTCCCTTTCCCCTCTCTCCTCAACCTCTGATAAACATCTTTCCACTTTCTGTTTCTATTGGTTTGACTATTTTAGATTACTTATTAATAAGTAGAAGCATGTGGTATTTGTCTTTTTTCATGTTCTCCTAGGAGCTTTACAGTTTTAGCTTTTTTTTTGTTGTTCACATATCCTCTATTTCTTTTTTTTTTTTTTTTTTTTTTTTTTTTTTTTTTTAAAGATTTTATTTATTTATTTGACAGACAGAGATCACAAGCAGGCAGAGAGGCAGGCAGAGAGAGAGAGAGAGAGAAGGGAGCAGGCTCCCTGCTGAGCAGAGAGCCCGATGCGGGACTCGATCCCAGGACCCTGAGATCATGACCTGAGCCGAAGGCAGCGGCTTAACCCACTGAGCCACCCAGGCGCCCATATCCTCTATTTCAAGTAAATTTTTGTGCAAGGTGTGGAGTAAAAGTCAGGGTTAATTATTTTTACCTTTTAGATACCCATTTGTTCCAGCACCATTTGTTGAAAAGACAATCTTTTCCTCATCAAATTGCCTTGTTATCTTTGTTGAACGTTGATTGACCATAGATGTTTAAGTCGGATTCCAGACTATCCTAGTCAATTTACCAAGAGCATCCTGTTGTGATTACTAATATATTATAGTAAATCCTATTTATTAAAAGATTTTATTTATTTATTTGACAGACAGATCACATGTAGGCAGAGAGGCAGGCAGAGAGAGGAGGAAGGAGGCTCCCTGCTGAGTAGAGAGCCCAGTATGGGCTCTGATCCCAGGACCCTGGGATCATGACCTGAGCCAAAGGCAGAGGCTTTACCCACTGAGCCACCCAGGCATCCCTATTATACTAAATCTTAAAATCAAGTTTTGTAAATTCACCAATTGTGTTATTATTTTCCAAAATTGTTTTGGCTATTGTGTATCTTCACTCTGCATGTAAATTTTAATTTACATTTTAATTAATTTAAATGACAAGAATTAGCTTGTCATTTTTTTTTTTACAAAGATAAAATCCTACTATGTTGTTAATTGGGATTGAATTATTGATTGGATCAACAGATCATTTTGAGAAGAATGAATAATTAGCAAAACAGTGTCTTCTGATTCAGGAACATGGTGTATCTCTGTTATTTGGATGTTCCTTAATTTCACATAGTAATACTTTGTAAGTTTCAGTATATAAGATGTCTTGCACATATTTTGTAAATTTTATCCCTAATGATTTCATGTTTTATATTTGATTGTAAATAATATCCTTAAACTTTAATTCTCATTCTTCATTGTTTAGTATATTGAGGTACAACTGATTTGTGTATATTAATCTTGATAAACTCATCTTTTTGTAGCTTTAAGTTTTCTACATATATAATCATGTAGATTTGAATGAAGACTTTTATTCCTCCTGCTTATCTTTTAGAGGTTATTTTACTTGCTTTATGGCATTGATTGGAATCTCCAGTATGTTTTTTTGTTTTTTAAAGATTTTTTTGTTTTATTTTTTTTTTTTGACAGACAGATCACAAGTAGGCAGAGAGGTAGGCAGAGAGAGAGGGAGGAAGCACGCTCCCTGCTGAGCAGAGAGCCTGATGCGGGGCAACATCCCAGGACTCTGCGATCATGACCTGAGCTGAAGGCAGCGGCTTTAACCCACTGAGCCACCCAGGTGCCCCTCTTTTTTTTTTTTTTTTTTAAGATCTATTTAGGGGCACCTGGGTGGTTTAGTCAGTTATATTAACATGTCTCCTTTCAGCTCAGGTCATGATCCCAGGGTCCTGGGACTGAGCCCTGCATCAGGCTCCTTGCTCAGTGGGGAGCCCGCTTCTCCCTCTCCCTCTGCTACTCCCTCTGCTTGTGCTCTCTTCCTTTTTTACAAAAAGGTCTATTTATTTGAGAGAGAGAAAGACTGTGAATGGAAGGGGTGGGGTAGAGGCAGAGGAAGAGAGAATCCCTAGCAGACCCCCATGCTCCATGCAGACCCTGACAAGAGGTTTGATCCCAGGGCCCTGAGATCATGGCCTAAGCAAAAATCAAGAGCCGACATCTAATCAACTGAGCCACACAGGTACCCCTATTTGTGGGAATTCTTAAGGCCTAGAATGAAGGTGCATTCATCCAAATAGGACTTTTGTTTCTACCTGATGCAGGGGACATTAGAAAGAGATTACTTGAATCTCGGTTCTCAGCCTGAGTTCTTGAGTTGACCAGAGTCAAATATTTGGGCTGCAAATCCAAGGTAGGGCTGGCTTGTGCTTATGACATGCCAGGAACTTTAAATATTTCCCTTCATTTTGCTCATTTTTCTTCTTTTTTTCTTTTTTTTTTTAAGATTTTATTTATTTATTTGACAGAGAGAGATCACAAGTAGGCAGAGAGGCAGGCAGAGAGAGAGGGGGAAGCAGGCTCCCCGCTGAGCAGAAAGCCTGATGTGGGGCTTGATCCCAGGACCCTGAGATCATGACCTGAGCCAAAGGCAGAGGCTTAAGCAGGCTTAAGAGGCTGAGCAGAAAGCCTGATGTGGGGCATGATCCCAGGACCCTGAGATCATGACCTGAGCTGAAGGCAGAGGCTTAACCCACTGAGCCACCCAGGTGCCCCATTTTGCTTATTTCTGAAGCAAACTTCTTTGCATTCCCTGTTTTGTGGAAGGCTTGGGTGTGAATTTCTAGTTCTTTTTTTTTTTAAAGATTTTATTTATTTATTTGACAGATACAGTGAGAGAGGGAACACAAGCAGGGGGAGTGGGAGAGGGAAGCAGCCCCCTCCTGCCAAACAGGGGGGTCAGTGCGGGACTTGATCCCAGAACCCTGGGATCATGACCCAAGCTGAAGGCAGACGCCCAACAACTGAGCCACCGAGGCGCCCATCTAGTTCATTTTTATACTGAAGGTGTAGCCCTTTGAGGTGTGAAGTTTAAGGGAAAACCTTTTACCCTGATTCTTACTTGTGCAGACTCTGGTGCTTTATATCTGACCTCCATGGTCTTTTTATTTCTTAAAGATCACAAAATAGGAAACTACAGGTATAGTTTGCTATATTTGACTTTTACTTCAGGAAAAAGTTGTTTTGGATGTCCCCTTTCCCCATTGTTTTTGTCTGTACTTGAATTTTTGTCTAGTAATCCCTCACTTTTTCAATATTTTAATTCTTTTAAGAAGATTTAAAATATCTTTCAGACTTTTAAGTTACCTACAGTGAGAGAGTTGATCCAAATATTTAAATTGCCTATTACCAAGAGGGCATATTTTATTTTCTAAGATGTGATCGAATAATTATTATTTCCCTGCACCTTGCATTTTGCTCTTATCACTAAGTATTTGGAATAGAGCAACAAGCCAAGTTGTTTGCTCTTAACACTAAACAGTTGGTAAAGAGCAACAAGCCAAGTTGTTTTATTTTTGTTTTTTATTAAACAAGCTGTGGCTAATTTTGTTTTTTCCCAAGATTTTATTTATTTATTTGACAGAGAGAGATCACATGGAGGCAGAGAGGCAGGTGGAGAGAGAGGAGGAAGCAGGCTTCCCGCCAGGGCTTGATCCCATGACCCTGAGATGGTGACCTGAGCAGAAGGCAGAGGCTTTAACCTACTGAGACACCCAGGCACCCCTGTGGCCAGTTTTATTAAAGAAAAATTCTGCATGATTTACTCTTCACTGGTCTGTGTGGTATGCTTCTAATGTTATCAGAATCACCTGGACCAGTAATAGTGTGTATATTCTTTGTAATTCCCATGTGCTGTGCCCAGTTCAGTATTATTGCCACTCTAGTGATGGACACCAGTTTTGGCTGACATGGCATAATATTCTATTTCAGATTTCCTCAAGGCTGGGCAATTGTTGGTGAGGATGACCAGTTTTGCTTTGCCATGTCTGATCATTTTCAGAGTCTGCTTGTACCCCAGCACATACTTTCCACTTTTCATAACAAGCTGGAGCCTAGAGTTGGTCGACTCCCACGACTTTTTTATCTTCTTTGGGGCCACCATCTTCCCACCTTAGGTGCGGATGGCTCCAACCAAGAGCCACTGCCAAAATGGCCAGGAGAGAGAAAGGCTGACTTGAATTTTTAAGGATTTTTAGGAATTAGTCAAGTGCAGAGTGGTAGCGGGGGTAGGGTAGGTCTTGGGCATGAGAGAGTATGGCCAACCCTGAAACTGTAAGTGGTTGAATCTGATTAAAGCATGAAATGTGCAGAGGGTCATGGGAAGAAGGTAAAGTTAAAGAGGTCAGCAGGGCTCGGATCTAAAGGTTTTTAAGAAGCAGTTTCTCCAAGATGGGATGGGAGGGAGACAAACCATAAGCGACTCTTAATCTCACAAAACAAACTGAGGGTTGCTGGGGGGAGGGGAGTGGGATTATGGACATTGGGGAGGGTATGTGCTTTGGTGAGTGCTGTGAAGTGTGTGAACTGGCGATTCACAGACCTGTACCCCTGGGGATAAAAATGTATTATATGTTTATAAAAAATAAAAAATAAAAAATTAAAAAAAAAAAAAGAAGCAGTTTCTCTCACATAGCACAACTCCATGGGAGCATTATGTAGGTGGTAATCTAAGTAAATGGTGCTCACTGACATTTGTAATGCAAATCCTAGAAGATTGCCTTTTACCCACTAGTCTAAGAAGAGAGAAAGGGAAGAGGTAGGTGGTAAATCAGAGACCCCACCACTGCAGCACGTACCCCAGAGTCCCCGCAGAGACAATAGAAAACCCTTTTTCCAGGATCATAAATTCTCTAGGCTCACACAAATTCATGATCATGGAGGTGGGTACCTTCTAGGTTTTATCCCAGGCTCTACCTTACCTAGATCAGTAGTGCTAGGTTAGTGGTATACTTTCTTTTCTAGAAGATAAGGAAAAAGGAGACCATTTCTTAAGGAGCCAAATGTTCTATGTGATTCGACTCCTCATCCCCAGGAATGCCGAAGCACTTGCAAAGCTGGTAACCCTGGGGAAACTGCCTGTTGTGGCCCATCCCCCTCCCAACCTGGTTGATAACCCAACCTCCATTTTCAGCTCCTGGCTCAGCAGCCTTCCCCGGCCCATCAAGAGCATGGTCCTCAGCTATGTGACTGAATGCAACTTAGAGAAGCAGTTTTCGAAGGTCAGTAAAAATAGGTGAGGAGAGCTTAGAGTTACTCAGAGCCTTCAGTGAAACAGAAATTTCAGCTTTTGTTAGCACTAGAAAAAAAAAATCTCAGAAGCAGCAGGATAACCTACAGCCCTGGTAATGCAAAGAACTATAGCCTGCAGAATGCCTTCTGTGGATGCTATTAGGTGGCTCGGTTTTCCTCATCAGAGGGTCAGCCTGGAGATCTGATCTTCTCAGTGACCCGCAGCTTTTAGAGAGTTTCCTGGGGAAGATAGATAGTACCCTTGTCTGTATGTTTGTGTTAAGTTCAAGGACACTTTAACTCCTGCCCTCTCTTTCCTTAACAGGTTAAGGCGGGCCCAGTCATTGCCATTCGTGGCCTTCCTTGAAGCCATGTCATTCATTCCTTGGTCTGTCTTCTGGTCCATCCTCCTCCTCCTGCTTTTGCTGACACTGAGGCTGAGCAGCATGATAGGGCTCATGCAGGCCATCCTTACCCCACTCCAGGACACCTTTTCTTCTTTCAGGAAATATACAAAGCTGCTTACAGGTACTCTGACCAGTGCCCAACTCCCACCAATGGCCCTGAGTTCTCTGAGACTTTTACCCAGTCCAGGTGTATAACCTCTGCTTAGCCCTTGTCTTCCAACCAGACCTCTGACCTTGATCCAGATCCAGTGTTTCCTCCAGTGATTGTCTTTGTGTTCATGTTCCTGTGTGGCCTCTTCTTCACTCAACCTTCAGGCATCTACTACATGAGTCTGCTGAATGAATACTGGACGGTCTTCCCCATAACCATCATCATCATACTTGAAAATGTAGCTGTGAGCTGGGCCTATCTGGCCAGGAGGTGATAGCTTGGGTCTATAGGGAAGGTTGACCCCTTTCTTGTTGCCTCTCTTATCACCCAGCTAGAGTGACATAGGTACTCTTAACTTCAGGGCCTTCTGAAAAACCTGTTTGTTCATTCATTCAATACTTAACATACTTATTGAGTGCTTATTACGTGCCAGGCACTGTTTTACTTAACTAAGGTTATTGAATAAAACAAGCATCCCTGTCCTTAAGGAATTTATATTCTAGTGGTAGTAATAAGCAATAATCAGATGAACATATAAAAAGATCAGGTGCTGATAATTGACAGGAGAAAATCTAAGGGTAAAGTAAGATGATCAAGAATATGCATGGGTGTTAATTTAGATAGGATGGCAAGGAAGGCCTTCTGATAAAGTGACATTTGAGCAGACTCCTGAGTGAAATGAAGGAAGGAGCCATGACAGATTTTGAGGAAGTGTTCCAAGAAGCAGAGGAAACACTTTAGTACCGAGGCAAGAGGAAGCATTATGCCTGGAATTTCTGAGGAAGGAGATCAGGTTGGAGTAGGTTGTTGGTAGATGAAGCCAGAGAGAACAGGAGATCATGTAGGACCTTCTAAGCCTTTGCAGGAGTTAGCTTTTATACATTACTTCAGGGGTAGAGGCACTGAAAGTTTTGAGTAGGGGAGCGGCATCATCAGATTTATTTATTTACTTTTAAATATACATAAGACTGCTGTGCAGAAAATAGACTTGAGGATTCAAGAGTGAAGCAAGGAGAGCAGATAGGTGTTATTGTAATATTCCAAGTGAGAGCTAACAATGCCTTGGGCTAGGGTGGTAGAGGTGTTAAGTTAAGAGATGTCTTCTAATGCTGCAAGGAAAAGCCACCAGAGAAGAGGGAACAAGATAATCAGGGACTGATAGACATAACTGTGCAAGGAAGAGTGGGAAAATCCAAATAAAACACAAAGGACTCCTGAGCCTGGCTTTTAACAGGCTGGTGTGTAGACATCCAAGTGGCATTATTCAGAAGCAGAAGGCTTAGGTGGCAGCATTTTCAGATGAGAGTTGTTCACACATTCAAAAAAATTTCTTGAGGCTTTCTCTGTGTTGGGAAGGCCTTGTCATTACTGGGATACAAATAAATTAGAGTGAGTTCCTTCTTTCAAAAAACACAGACACCAAAGAGGAAGACATATATAAGCAGATAATCCCAGTCCAGGTGGTAAGTCTATAGTCAAGGTAGCCAGGGACACTCTAGGGGGACCTGGAGAGACTGGGAAGGCATCATAAAGGAAAAAATGGTTGAGCATCATCCAGAAAGATGAATAGGTAGACAAAGAGAATGGCATTCTAGGCCAGAGAACCCACTTGGATATTTATTATGATTGAGAACCTGCAGTAGAGGAGGCTGTATCCATGGGCTGGAAGAAACTAAGGAAAGTTCCCAGAGGGTCAAGTGTTGCCTTTTTTTTTAGTTTGCATTGTTCAGCATGGATACCCAGCATGTAGAAGAGTCCCTCGCACATCATGAACACTTTCATACTCTTGGAATGAATGAAAGGACTAGACCTTTATCCTGAGGGCATTGGGTACCCATGAAAGGTTTTTTGTTTTTTTTTTTTTAAAGATTTTATTTATTTATCAGAGAGAGAGAAGGGGAGAGAGCAAGCACAGGCAGACAGAATGGCAGGCAGAGGCAGAGGGAGAAGCAGGCTCCCTGCCGAGCAAGGAGCCCGATGTGGGACTCGATCCCAGGACGCTGGGATCATGACCTGAGCCGAAGGCAGCTGCTTAACCAACTGAGCCACCCAGGCATTCCCCCATGAAAGGTTTTGAGCAGTAAAGGGATGTTTAAAAATATTTTCTTCAGTTGGGATGCAGGACTGACTAGGGAGAAGATAAGAGAGGGTGAGGCTTGAGCTGAAGCAGAGGTTTGGAGGTGAAGTAGAATATTTGAAAGATGCTAAGGTCTGGCTGGCCTCAACCTCCAAGTCTGGGTGAGGCCTGACTAGGCCTCCCACAGTCTTGTGGCCCTTTCTTCCAGGTTCCTTGAAGACTTGGCAATCATGTGGGGACCCCCTGCTTCTCTCATCATTCGTGGGCTGTGGTGCTTTCTGTCTCCATTTGTGCTGCTAGCCCTGTTTGTGATTACTGTGATTCATCTGTCTCAGAGGACTATCACCTACGTGGCCTGGGACTCAAACAGTGTGAGCCTCCCTCCCCTGACACCCGACCTTCCTAGGGAGTGGGGTTAGATTTTCAATCTACCCGTGGCCTAAAGACCCTATCATCTCATTCCCTGGCTCCCTAAAGACTCCTTAGTCCTCCGCCCTCCTTGCCCTCCTTCGCCTCCCACCCTTCCCTTCTACAGTCCTTCCTTTTCTGGGAACTTTGATATTCTGAGCCCCTTTCCCATCTTTCCACAGTCAAAAGAGGTTCTTCAACAATACCCATCATGGGGGCTGCTTACGATTATTGCCCTTTGTCTCATGGTCATCCTCCCCATCCCCACATACTTTGTAAACTGTCTCACCTAAAGGATTTCCTTCAGCTCCACAAGCCAGGGCAAGCCTGTGATATCCTCCAAGTGCTTACCCTTAATCCAGCCAGCACTTACTACAGAGGTCCAAAAGGAAGAAGTCCTGTAAGCTGATAATCAAGTTGCTGGTTAACCTGTTGGTGATTGCCCAATTTCATTCATTTGACATCACACATTCCTTGAAACAGCATAATGGGCAACTCTTAATACCAATGTGCAACTGTTAATGTCCCCAGATGCAGAACTGCTTTTACTCCCAAGAGAAAGGCATTATTTGGTTGACTCATGGGGCCTGGATTTGCAGCCCCCTCCCAGAACCCATCCTCCCTGGTTACCACTGTTACTGTGTTTTCCCCATCCCTTTCCTCAGAGAGAGAGAGAGAGAGAGTGAGAGAGAGTGTGTGTAAATACACACACACACACACACACATTGTCAGTAATGCCTAACAAATCTGCTTCTTGTCTTTTCTGTTCAGCTCCTAGAAGGGAGCTGGAGGAGTAATACTGTTGGTCAATAAATCAGTCCATTGGGACTCCAAGTACTTGGTGTCAGCAGACTTTTTTTCTATAAATGTCTTTTCCCCAGGAGTTCTTTCTTTTGAGAGCCAGATGTCCAGCCCAGAGTTCCTGCCTTCTTGCCATGGCAAATTCAGAATCTCTATTACTAACCTTGCTTTATCCAGAGATTGGCCTTTAGCCTAGACAAACATGGGAAATGGTGGCTTCAGCAAGGATGGAAAGACTATAAATGCATTTGCTAATGGGACATGGTAATCCTATATTGAGTCTAAAAATTAAAAAGAGGTTCCAAGACTGTGAATTGACACACACCAGTTTAGGCAACTACCAATCTAAGTTGCTGAGCCCGCCAGTGTCCCATGTCTGTGTGGTAGAAGACATGGCAAGTTTTTTGTTTTTTTTTTTAAGATTTTATTTATTTGACAGAGATCACAAGTAAGCAGAGAGGCAGGCAGGGGCGGGGCGGGGGCAGGGGTGGTGGAAGCAGGCTCCCTGCTGAGCAGAGAGCTCAATGACCTGAGTCGAAGGCAGAGGCTTTAAGCCAGAGCCACCCAGGCACCCCTACATGGCAGTTTTACTGCAGGGCTAAATCGAATGAATTTGCCTAGTGGGTGATGGCTGAGTAGGGATCTCAGGACTTGTGGGAGGAACCACTTCACAACTGAGCTGAATTATTTCCCAAAAGGAGATGGGGTCCGTCAGTTAGCGACTGGGGTTGGGAGCTGTGGCGGAAGGTGGTTTGGATTCCAGAAGATCCAAGGATTGTGTTTCCAAATGTCCTCCATATCTTGGATTGCTTAGCTACCATTGGGTGGCTGCTTCTCGGTAACTTTCTGTGACAAAACCCAACCATTGGCGGGTGGGACCCTGAGGATGGGTAAGTAGGAAGAGGTGAAGGTCGCAAGTCTCTGGACCGCTTAAGTTTCTCGCTGGGCAAGCTCTGGGGATTGGAGGGCTTGACTGGACGTGAACCTCTGGCTCATTGCCTATTGGTTCCTGTGCCTTGTAGCCCCGCCTCTCACTCTCATTCGCCCACCCCCCACCCCCATCCAAACGATCTGTCCGCCGGAAGCCCGGTGCTATTGAGTCTGGTAAGGAGAAAACCCAAGAGGAGGCAGTCACCTTCTCACTACCTGATGGTCTGAGTTTTAAACCCCCTTCCTTCAGGGAACACGGGTGTTCATCCTCCTTTCTGCCTCCCCGTCCAGTTTCAGCTTTGGGAATGGAACGTGTAGGAGAGGGATTAAGAAGGAGGGGTTTACTGGGTAAACGGATGGGCGTGGAATGAAGCTGTTGGTTTGTCTCTCCCACTCTAAATTTTTATCTTATCTGGACACTTGTTGAATGTCCTTTGGCGTCTAACTGCAAGGCTATTTGAATTGCCACTGACTCAACGTTGCTGTGGGGGCTACTGATTGTAGATAGAAAAACCGATTCCTATTGTAGGTTCTTCTCTCCATAGCTGTGGGGGTCCTTACTGTCCGAAGTCCGGTTTGGTAGCCCCTTTGTGTGTGATGAGCAGATTTTCTTTCGCATTGCTCTTGGGAATCTCTGGCCTTGGACAAAATGGAGCCCCGTCCCTTGGTAGGGTACCTTACTACCTTAAACATATCGTCACTTTCCTCACAAGAATGGTATGAGATATGGCTCTTGTCATCCTTAATTTTCATCAGGAGACTGGGAAGAAAGAAGGGTTCCCACAGTGAGTCAGGGGTAGCTTGATAAAGATTCTCGTCTTGTGGCTTCTAGCCCTTTTATTTCGGAAATGTTCAAACACATACGAAAGAATAACAATGAATACCTTTGTATTCATCACCGTCTTGTAACCAATTCATGACCAGTCTGGTTTCATTTTCCCTCCTCCCACTGCAGACCTCCCCATTATTTTGAAGCAAACCCCAAATTTGTCCTTTCATCTGTAGATATGTCCGTACTTACCTCTAAAAAATAAGAACCCTTTAAAAAAAACCTGACAAAACTATTATCACTATTTTTAAAATAAGTAACAGTAGTTCTTTAACACCATCAAATAAATACCCAGTCAGTAGTCAGATTTTCCTGGTTGTCTCATTTTTTTTTTTTTTCTGGTAGCTTTATCTTAACAGCTTTGTGGCTTTCTTTAAACTTTGATGTATTTATTTTTTTTTAAGTAATCTCTACACCCAGGGTGGGACTCAACCCGTGACCCCAAGATCAAGAATCACATGCTCTACTGGCTGAGCCAGCCAGGCACCCCTTAACAGCTTTGTTGAGATACAAGTCACATACTATCCAATTCACCCATTTAAAGTGTGCAGTTCAGTGGCTCGTAAATCACAGTGTCGTGCATCCATCCCCACAGTCAACTTCGGTACATTTCCATTACCCTCAAAAGAAACCCCTCTCCCTTTTGCTGTCACCCCAACTACTCCAGCCTCCAACCTCAGCCTTAGACAACCACTGATCTACTTTTGGTCTAAGAGATTTGCTTATTCTGGACATTTCATGTAAACGTGATCATGCAACACATGCAGTCCTCTGCGATTGGCTTCTTTCAAAACATGACATATTTTCAGACTTCATCCATGTGTAGCATATATCAGTATTTTATTTCTTTTTATTGCTGACTGTTCCACTGTAGAGTTCTACATTTTATTTATCCAGTTCCCAGCTGATGGACATTTAGGGTTGTTTCTGCTTTGGGGCTATTATGAGTAATGCCGTTATGAGCATTCATGTAAAAGTTTTTTGGGTGAACATATGTTTTTATTTTTCTTGGCATATACTTAGGAGTGGAATTGCTTGATCATATGCCAGCTCTGTCATATGTCAACTATATGAGACACTGTCTCATAATTCTTTTATATTGCTTAAATCATCATCCAAATAAAATTCGTATGTGGCAGTTTGTTGCTCTATCCATTGGGGGACCTTTTAATCTATAGATCTCCCTCTCTCTTCTTCCCCTGCAGTGCATTTACTGATGAAACTGAGTTATTTGTCCTGAAGTTTGTAACCATCTGGAATTTGCTGATAGCCTCCCAGTGGTGACCTTTAAGATGCTCCCTGTTTCATGGATTTTCTTTTTTTTTAATTTTCTTTTTTATTTTTTTAATTAACATATAATGTATTATTAGCCTCAGGGGTACAGGTCTGTGAATTGCCAGGTTTACACACTTCATAGCACATATCTTCCCCAATGTGCTTCATGGATTTCTTATATATTGGTAGTTAGGTCAAGAAGTTGGTTAGTTTTAGGGTCGATATTTTGGCAAGAATACTTCACGAATGGTATTATGTACTTCTAGCAGGAGGCAAAAGATATTCTCTCTTTTTGTGATTTGAGCAGCCATGAATGGTTGTTCACTAGATATACATACTCATTAGAGATTATAAAGTGATGGTATTCTAACTTTAGCATTCCTTCTTCTTCTTTTTATTAGCTTAATACTTCTAGAAAGAGAAACTTCCAATGACCAAACATTTGTTACCTGAGTGAACAGTTTGTATGAGAAAAGCAAAGTAAACTTTGATTCTTTCTGCTTATTTATCAGAATTAATTTGTACATTTCATACCCCAGTTCTGAAATCAGCTATTTTTCCAAGGATATCTAGTTCATTTTGATGGGAAATGATATTTAGAGATCACAGTTTTGCGCTAGGGGTGTTCATTGCTACTGTCATTGTTCCTAGGCCTTTTTAATTGATAACAGCTGGGAATTAGTTCTCTAAGATAAAATATATTATAAAACTCATGTTCATTTTTTCAATTCAAATTCAGGATTATGGGGATTTTTACTTAGCTTCTCAGATCTTTCATTTACATATTTTTCTGTCATGTGGTCTGATGCTCTTGGTGTTCTTTTCTCAGCTAGAAGTTGGTGTCCAGAAGCCCTCAGCCTCATTGTTTCCCAGAATGAGCTCAACACTGTCTCCCATTAGTTTTCCCGTCCCCAACCCACAAATCATCTGTGTTTCCACCTAGGGCATAGGACAGGTGAACCTGAAGTCTAGGCAGGCAAACTGAAGCAAAATCTCGGTCTTAGGAATTTGTGCAGTAGAGTTTGTAGACATCTGATATGGAAGTGCCCACATGTCTTCTCACTGATTTAGGTGTCCGTGGCAGCAAGACTAATCCCAGACCCACTCAGTGGTAGAAGTATCGTTATAGCCTCTGTCTTAAGGGGCTTTCTGGCCCAGTGGGAAGAACATAGCATTGAAGACAAAGAATCTGTTTTTATTATATCAAACCCTTAGGTAATTCTGTGACCCTCAGCAAGTCACTTTCTCTCTTTAGTCTTAGCTTTCGTATCTGTCAAATGGAGATGGGGAAATAATCCCACAAATTTCTTGGGGAATTAAATCATTAAGCATAGGGGAATGATTCTAAGATTAGAGAGCTAGTATAGATGATAGGATGCAAAGATTCTATAATTTTCCCCTAAATCTATGCATTTACCCAAATTTCATACACAGATGTTAGAAACTCAAATATTCCCCACTATATAAGATATTTTAAGTTACTGAATCTAAGCTGTACTAGAAAGTAGGCTCTAAGAAGGCAGGAATTTTATTTGTTTGCTACTGTGTCCATATACCCAGAACAATGTCATTTGTGCTTCCAGGCCCAAGTGGACAATCAAATATTTGTTCAATGGATAGATTAATCCAAGAAGCTGATATTTTATTTATTTTTATTTTGTCAAGAAGTTGAATTTTTAAATAGGTAAAACAATTTTATTTTAGGTCTGGGTGTGAGAATTCTCCACTTCATATGTTATTTCTCCCTTAATTAGAAAAAAATGCCCAGGGCACCTGGGTGGTGCAGTGGGTTAAGCTTCCTGCTCTTAGTTTGGGCTCAGGTGATGATCTTAGGGTCGTGAAATCAAGGCCCACAGTGCAAAGTTGGCTTGAGATTCTCTTTGCTTCTCCCTCTGCCCCTCCCACTCATGCTCTCTCTCTTAAATAAATAAATAAAAAGAAATACATGTTAACACACACACATAACCTTTCAAATAGTCTGATGTGGTAGAGCACAGATATGAGCAGCTTTGTTTTTCCCCAAGCTCTGTGCCTGCCCTCGTATTATTGACTTGATCTTGCCAAGTTCTAGATGCCTTAACTTCCAATCATTTCCATTCATTAAAAATCCAGTCTAACATCTACTTTGAAATTCCAATCTCATCTGATTCAAAGCTGCTTCACTCCCATTCCTGGACAAGCTACTGTCTCAAGGGACCTGAACTGGAAAAGAGGTGGTCTCTTCTTTTATTCTTCCTTCCCCTTTGACTCATCACCTCCCCCTTTTCTTTTTTTTATTTTTAAAGATTTTATTTATTTACTTGACAGAGATCACAAGTAGGCAGAGAGAGAGGAAGGGAAGCAGGCTCCCTGCTGAGCAGAGAGCCAGATGGGGGACTGGATTCCAGGACCCTGAGATCATGACCTGAGCTGAAGGCAGAGGCTTAACCCACTGAGCCACCCAGGCGCCCCTCCTCCCCCTTTTCTAAACCTGTTTTTCACCACAAGTGCTCCAGTGTTTTCAAACTTAAGACCCCTCCTTTCTTCAAGCCTAAGTCTTTATGGAAGAAAATAAAGGACAGTCATCTCCAACTTTGCTGGAGATAGAACTACATTTGTCCCTTGGTGGTGGTCTCTGCTTCTCTGGGGGCACGCAGCCTCGCCTTGGATTCCCCAGAGTGTAGGAGGAATCTGAACTGTGACTTTCTTGTGGAGGCGTATGTGTGACTTCTCCCTGGACAGCATGCTTTGCTGACACAGGAGATTTGACTCTAATGTAACCTCTTCTACCTCTCATATCCTCCTCCAGAAGTCAGCCTCTGTAAGTAGTGTACCTACTGGGGTGCCTGGGTGGCTCAGTGGGTTAAAGCCTCTGCCTTTGGCTCAGGTCATGATCCCAGGGTCCTGGGATCGAGCCCCCCCCCCTGCCCCGCGCTTCGAGCCCCGCATCCCATCAGGCTCTCTGCTCAGCGGGGAGCCTGCTTCCTCCTCTCTCTCTGCCTGCCTCTCTGCCTACTTGTGATTTCTGTCTGTCAAATAAATAAAATCTTTTTAAAAAAAGAAAAAAAAGCAGTGTACCTGCTAAGGAGTTTAAGCTGAATTGTTTTCGATGGTGCCTACTTGACTCATATGGAATGCAGACATGCTTGTCACCATGACCCTGGTCAAGAATCTATATCCCCTAAGGTCCCATGTGCCAGTAGCCCAACACCACTGTTTTGCTCCTCTCTAGAGGAAATCAATGTTCTGACTTATAGGGTAATTATTTCCTTGCTGATTTACTGTTTTAGAACCTATGTATGTATCCCTATATTGTTTTGCTTTACCTGTTTTGGAGATTCTCTCTCTCTCTCCTGTCTGCATAAAGTTACAGTAACTAAGACAGCGAGGTAAATATGCAAGGATACACAAAATGACCAGTGAAATAGAACAAAGAACCCAGAAACAGACCCAAAGATATATGGAGCTTTAATAAATGGCAGAGTTGACACTACAAATAAATAGGGAAAGAAAATTCTGTTTAATAAATTGTGCTGATGGGATGCCTGGGTGGCTCAGCTGGTTAAGCCCCTGCCTCCGGCTCAGGTCATGATTCCAGGATCCTGGGATGGAGTCCCACATCCAGCTCCTTGCTCGGCAGGGAGCCTGCCTCTCTCTCTGCCTCTGCCTGCTTGTGCGTACGTGCTCTCTCTCTCTGATAAATAAATAAAATCTAAAAAATAAAATAAAATAAATGGTGCTGATACAATTGGATATCTATATTAAAAAATAAATTTAGAGTCACCCTTCACACCTTATAAAAAAATCAATGTAAGATGGATTAAAGTCTTAAGTATTACAAAGCAAAAATCTGGGTGGCTCAGTCAGTTAGATGTTTGCCTTTGTTTTGGGTCATCATCCCGGGGTCCTGGGATCGAATTCCACATTGGGCTCCTTGCTCAGTGGGGAGTCTGCTTCTCCCTCTGCTGCCACTCCCCCTGCTCATGTTCTCTCTCTCTCTCTCTCTCTCTCTCGCTTGTGCTCTCTCTCTCTGACAAATAAGGAATCTTTAAAAAAATGAAAATTTCAGACAATATATAGAATATAAATAAGGGAATTATCCCAATATTAAAGAGCTGATATGTATAAACATTTAGATATCTGACATCTATCTATGTAGAGATTTATATCTGTTTTAGTTACTGCAGCTTTGTTATAAATCTTGATATTTTAAAAAGATTATAAATCTTTAAAAATACCTTCATTTAAAAATCTTTTTTTTTTTGAAGGTTTTATTAATTTGTTTGTCAGAGAGCGAGAACAAGCAGGGAAAAAGGTGAAGGCAGATGCTTAACTGACTGTGCCACCCAGGCATCCTTTAAAATCTTTTAAAAATTGAAGTATAATTGAAACACAAGGTTTTCATTATTTTTTTAAAGATTTTTATTTATTTGACAGAGATCACAAGTAGACAGAGAGGCAGGCAGAGAGGAAGGGAAGCAGGCTCCCCGCTGAGCAGAGAGCCTGATGCGGGGCTCAATCCCAGGACCCCGGGAGCATGACTGAACTGAAGGCAAAGGCTTTAACCCACTGAGCCACCCAGGCACCCCTTAATTATTTTTTAATTTAAATTTACATATAGTAAAATGTATAGTGTATAGTTCTATGGCTTTTGACATATACATATAGAGTCATGTAACTACCACCACAGTTGAGATACAAAACAGCTAGCTCCATCACTCCCAGATTTCCTTGTGCTGCCCCTTTATAATCAAACCCTATCTCCACCTTTAGCCTGCCGCAACCAGTGATGGGTTCTCCATCACTATACTTCTGCCTTTTCCCCTGTGTCGTTTAAATGGAATCATACTTTATGTAGCCTTCTGAGTCTGTCTTCTTTCATTTTGTGTAATAGATAAGAAATTCATGGATGTTGACTATCAATATTTCATTCCTTTTTACTACTTATTGCATTCTATGAATGTACCACAGTTTATTATTCAGTAGTTGAAGGATATGTGGGTTTTTCCAGTTTGGGCAATCATGAGTACAGTAGCTATAAATATTGGCATACTGGTTTTTGTAAATGAAACTGCTTGGGAAAATAGCTACTAATGGTATTTCTGGGTTATGCAGAAATGTAGTGCAGTTGGTTAAGCGTCTGCCTTCAGCTCCGGTCATGATCCCAAGGTCCTGGGATCGAGCCTTGCATTGGGCTCCTAAGAACCCTGATTATCCCTCTGCCTACCTCTCTCTCTCTGACAAATAAATAAAATCCTTTAAAAAAAAAAGTGTATTTTTAACTTTTAGAAGAAACTATGACTCTCTGTAGCTATACCATTTTGCATTCCATTTTTTTCAAATTTTTCTATTTTGGTAAAATACACATAATGTAAAACTTAAACCATTTTAACTAGTTTTAAGTGTACAACTTAGTGGTATTAAATATATTTATAGTGTTGCACACCATCACCACCATCTGCCTCCACAACTCTTTCCTCTTGTAAAACCGGAACTTTATATACATTAAACAATAAATTGCTATCACCCACCCCCACAGGACCTAGCAATTACCATTTTAATACTCCTTACCTCCATTTTGATTATTCTGAGTACCTTATATAGGTAGAATCATACAGTCTTTGTCTTTTTGTGACTGGCATTGTTTCACTTAGTATAATATCCTTAAGGTTCATCTGTGTTGTAGCACATGTCAGAATTTCCTAAATTTGTAGGGCCAAATAATACCTCATTATATGGCTATACCATCTTTTGCTTATTCATTTATCCCTCAGTAGGCACTTGGATTGCTTACACGTTCTAGCCGTTGTGAATAATGCTGCTAGGAACATGGGTGTATAAGAATATCTTTGAGACCCTGCTTTCAATTACCTTGAGTATATAACCAGAATTATATGATAATTATATTTTTAATTTTCTGAGGAACTGCCTTACTGTTTTCTACACAGCAGCTATACCATTTTTTACATTGTCACCAACAGTGCACCGGGGTTCCAATTTCTCCACATCTCCACCAACACTTGTTCTTTTCTTTTTTTCCAGTAGCTGTATGAAAATGTGTAAGATAGTATCTCATGGTAGTTCTTTGCCCATTTTTGAATCAGATGTTGAGTTCTCTATGTATTCTGGATACGAATCCCTCGTCAGATAACATGATTTCACAAATATTTTCTTTCATTCTGTGGGTTGCATTTTTACTCTGCTGACATTATCGTTTGATATACAAATTTGAAAAATTTTTTCCTTTTTCTTTTTTTTTTTTTTGAGATTATATTTATTTGTTTGACCGAGAAAGCAAGAGAAGGAAAATAAACAGGGAGAGCTGGGGAGGGAGAAGCAGGTTCCCCCAACAATGCAGTGCTTGATCTTAGGACCAGGATGGTAGGATCAGAACCTGAGTGGAAGGCAGATGGTCAACAACTGAGCCACTCAGGTACCCTGAAAATTTTTCATGATACCTAATTAGTCTACATATTTTTTGTTGCCTGTGCCTTTGGTGTCGTATCCAAGAAATCATTGCCAAATTCAGTGTCACGAAGATTTTGTTCTGTGTTTTCTAATAGTTTTAGGTCTTTGATCCATTTTGAGTTAATTTTTATATATGTTGTCAGGTAAGGAAGGGTCCAACTTCATTCTTTTGCATCTGGATTTTCCCAGCACCATTTGTTGAAAAGATTATTCTTTCCCTATCAAATGGTCTTGGCAGCATTGTAAAAAATCATTTGACAACGTATGCAAAGGTTTCTTTCTGAGCTCTCCATTCTATTGTATGTCTGTCTTTTTTTTTTTTTTTAAGATTTTATTTATTTATTTGACAGATCACAAGTAGGCAGAGAGGCAGGCAGAGTTGGGGGCAGGAGTAGGGGGGAAGCAGGCTCCCTGCTGAGTGGAGAGCCTGATGTGGGGCTTGACCCCAGGACCCTGAGATCAGGACCTGAGCTGAAGGCAGAGGCTTTAACCCACTGAGCCACCCAGGAGCCCCCTGTTGTATGTCTGTCTTAATGCCAGTCCCACATTGTTTCCATTAGTGTACTGTTTTGAAGTCAGCTCAGGTATGAATCCTCCATCTTTGTTCTCCCTTTTTAAGATTGTTTTTGGCTATTCAAGACCCCTTAAGATTCCACACAAATGTTTTATATATATTTATATTTTTTAAAAGTCACTCGGATTTTGATTGGGATTGAATTAAATCTGTAGATTGCTTTGGATTGTATTAACATTTTAACAACTTTGTCTTTCCATTCATGAATACGAGGTATGTTTCCCTTTATTTATGTCTTCTTTGTTTCAGTGATATTTTATAGTTTTCAATACGCAAATCTTTTACTTCTTTTTGTTTATTCCTAAGTATTTTATTCTTTTTGATGCTACTGTAAATGGAATTTTTTTCATAGTTTCTTCTTTGTTCCATTCATTAAGAGTATGTTGTTTAATTTCCACAATTTTTTGTATTTTCCAGTTTTACTTTTGTTATTGATTTCTATTTTTTTTGTGAATTTTTAAAAGACTTTATTTGAGAGAGCAAGCAAGAGAGAACAAGTCAGGGGCGGGGAACAGACTACCCACTGAGCAGGGAGCCCCATGTGGGTCTTGATCCCAGGACCCTGGGATTAAGACCTGAACCAAACATAGCAGCTTAACCAACTGAGCCATCCAGGAACCCCTTGTTACTGATTTCTAACTTCATCTCTTGTGGTCAGGGAAGACATTTCAAATGATATCTACCTCTTAAAATCTGTTGAAACTTAATTTGTGACCTAACATTTGATCTACACTGGAAAATCTTCTATATGCACTTCAGAAGACTATATGTGCTTGTTGTCATTAAACTGTATTCTGTTTGTTTATGTATTAGATCTAGTTGGTTTATTGTCTTGTTTAGGATCTCTGCTTCCAGATGGTAGGTAGTCCTATCTGTTACTGAGAGTCGGGTATGTAAGTCCCCATCTGTTACTGTAGAACTCTTTCTTCTTTTAGTTCTATTTATTTTTGCTTTATGTATTTTAATCTGTTATTAGGTATGCAAATACTTAGAATTGTTATATATTCTTGCTGCTTTGAACCTTTTATTAATACATAATGTCTTTCTTTGTCTTTTGTAAACTATTTCAGTTTAAAGTCTGTTTTTTCTGATACTAGTTTAGCCACCCTTGCTCTCTATTTTTATGGTATATCTTTTTCTATCTTTTCAATCTATTTGTGTCTTTGGATCTAAAGTGAGTCTCTTGTAGACAGTATATAATTGGATCATGTGTTTTTATCCATTCTGAAAATAACCTGTCTTTTGATTAGATAAGTTTATCTATTTACATTTAAAGTAATTAATGATAAGGAGAGATTTACTGGTGTCATTTTGTTATTTGCTTTCTATATGCCTTATAGTCCCTCCATGCTTATTCCCTTATTACTGTCTTCTTTGGTGTTTGGTTTTTGGGTTTTTGGTTTTTTTTGTAGTCCAATGTTAAAATTCCTTTCTCATTTCATTTTCTGTATATTTGAGAGCTATTTTCTTTGTGGTTACCATGGTGATTACATAAAACATCCTAACATTAGAGCACTCTAATTTGAATCCCTACCAAATTTTCAATAACATATAAAAATTCTACTCCTTTATAGCTCTCTCACCACTCTTTCTGGTTGGTGATGTCACAAAATTACATGTGTGTTCCCAAACACAAACTAATAATTCATTTCAATGCACTAGTATCTTAACTTCTATAGAAAACCAAATGTGGAGTTACAAACATAGGTTACAATAAAGCCAATTTTTAAACTAATAATTTTTTAAAATGTATTGGTTTCTTGAAATTATCTCTTTTGGGGCACCTGGGTGGCTCAGTCAGTTGAACGTCTGACTCTGGATTTCAGCTCAGGTTATGATCTCAGGGTTGTGAAATTAAACCCCGTGTCAGGCTTGAGATTCTCTCTCTCCCTTTCCCTCTGCCCCTTTCCCTGCTCACTCTCGCTCAAATAAATAAGTAGATCTTTTTAAAAAAGAAATCCTCTTTCATGTAGAAAATAAAATATGGAGTTAAAAACTATTGTTACATAATACAATTTTTATAATCACCCATAATTTACCTTTTGAGATCTTTATTTCTTCATATGGCTTAAATTAACTTCTAGTGTCCTTTCATTTCACCCTGCAGAATATTCTTCAGCATTTCTTGTAGGCAGGTCTAGTGGTAATAAACTCCCTTAGATTTTGTTTATCTGAGAACGTTGGGATTTCTTCTTTTGTTTCACTTTTCCAATGTGAGCATTGGTGATAATAAATTTCCTTTTAAACATTGCTTTAATTGCAATACAGAAAATTTGACATGTTGTATTTTCATTTATGTCTAGTGCAAATATTTTCCAGTTTCCCTTAACAATTCTTCTTTGACCCATAGATTATTTTTAAGTGTGTTGTTTTACTTTCAAACATGTAGGGGTTTTAAGGTATCTTTGTTTTTTTTGGTTTTTGTTCTTATGAATTTATTTATTTGAGAGAGAGGGAGATAGTAAGAAAGAGCACGAGGTGGTGGGAGAAAGAGAAGTGGGCTCCCAACAGGCAACCCAACCCAGAGCTTGATCCCCGAACCTCAGGAACACGACCTGAGCCAAAGGCAGATGCCTAACGGACTGAGCCACCCAGGTGCCCCAGGTATCTTTGTTTTTTACTTCTAGTTTAATTCTATTATGGTCAGATAACATACTGCGTATGATTTTATTTTATTTATTTTTTATTTTTTAAAGATTTTTTATTTTTATTTATTTGACAGAGAGAAATCACAAATAGGCAGAGAGGCAGACAGAGAGAGAGAAAGAGAGAGAGAGAGGAGGAAGCAGGCTCCCTGCTGAGCAGAGAGCCCAATGTGGGACTCAATCCCAGGACCCTAGGATCATGACCTGAGCCGAAGGCAGAGGCTTAACCCACTGAGCCACCCAGGTGCCCTGATTTTATTTTTTATAATTGTTAGGACTTGTTTTATGAGCCAGGATATGATCTTTCTTAGTGGATGCTGCAGGCATTTGAAAATAAAGTATATTCTGCTGTTGTTGAAGTATTCTAGAGATATAAATTAGATTATGTTGTTGATAATGTTATTTAGGTCTTTTATGTTCTCATTGATTTTCTGTCTGCTTGGTCTGTGAATTATGCAGGAGGAGTGTTGAAGTTTCAAATTGTAATTGTGGGTTCTCTGTTTCTCCTATCATTTCTATCACTTTTTGCTTCATGTATTTGGATCTCTGTTTCAAAGTGTATATATATTCAGGGGTGTTTTGTCTTCTTTGTGGACCAACTCTTTTAACATTATGTAATATCTTTCCTTAAACCTGGGAATTTTTTTTACTTTCTAAAATCTGCTTTATGTGTTATCAACCCAGCCACTCTAGATTTGTTTTGATATTGCATAGGACATATTTTCCATCCTTCATTTTTTAAAAAAGATTTTATTTATTTATTTGACAGATCACAAGTAGGCAGAGAGGCAGGCAGAGAGAGGGGGGGGGGGGAAGCAGGCTTCCCGCTGAGCAGAGAGCCCAATGCAGGGCTTGATCCCAGGACTCTGATATCATGAACTGAGCCAAAGGCAGTGGCTTAACCCACTGAGCTACCCAGACACCTCTATCCTTCATTTTTAAAACAGCTTTACTGAAAGAAGTCACCCAGGTGCCCCAGTATTCCATTTTTTAAAAAGATTTTATTTATTTCACAGAGAGAGACACAGTGAAAGAGGAAACACAAGCAAAGGGGAGTGGGAGAGGGATCGACCTGGGGGTCGATCCTAGGACTCTGGGATCCTGACCTGAGCTGAAGGCAGACGCTTAATGACCGAGCCACCCAGGCACCCCAGGATTCCATTTTTAATGTATTATAATTTTTTAGTTATATATCTTTGAATTAAGTTTTTTAATGGTTGTTCTAGAACTGATTTTTTTTTAAGATTTTATTTATTTATCAGAGAGAGAGAGAGGGGGAGAGAGCGAGCACAGGCAGACAGAATGGCAGGCAGAGGCAGAGGGAGAAGCAGGCTCCCTGCTGAGCAAGGAGCCTGATGTGGGACTCCATCCCAGGATGCTGGTATCATGACCTGAGCCGAAGGCAGCTGCTTAACCAACTGAGCCACCCAGGCGTCCCTAGAACTGATTTTTTAAAAATTTATTCATGAGAGAGAGAGAGAGAGAGGTAGAGACAGAGGGAGGATGTGAGACTCGATCCCATGACCCCAGGATCATGACATGACCAAAGGCAGACACTTAACCGACTGAGCCACCCAGGCACCCTAGAACCAATGATATTAAGCATATCTAATTTCACACAGACTACTTGAGCTAAAATTTTATTACTTCAAGTAAATATAGAAGCCTTATAACCTTAAGAAACCCTTCCCCTTTAAATTATAGTTGTCACTTATATGATGTTTATATACATTGAAAGCCTCCCCAATCATAAGTGTTTTTTTGTTTTCAACTGCAGACATTTTATTTTTTTAAATATTTTATTTATTTATGTATTTATTTATTTATTTTGAGAGAGGGAGAGAATGAGCATGCAAATGGGAGGTGGTAAGGGACAGAGGGAGAAAGAGAATGGAGCCCAACATGGTGTTCTGTCTCATGACCCTGCAATCATGACTGGAGCCAAAATCAAGAGTCGAATGCTTAACTGACTGAGCCACCCAGGCACCCTTAAAGATTTTATTTTTAAGTAATTTGTGTACCCAACATAGGGCTCAGACTCACAATCGTGAGATCAAGAGTCACACACTCTACCAGCTGAGCCAGCCAGGCACCCCACAACTGCAAACATTTTAAAGAAAGTCTATAAAAGGAAGGGGGAAAGTCCATTTTACTTATTGCGGAATTTATCCTCTCTTATTTCTGATGTTCCTAGCTTTCCTCGGATGCCATTTCACTAACACCCAGAGAACTTTCCTTAGCCTTTCTCTTAGAGCAGGTCTGCTAGTGGGGGATTTTCTTAGTTTTCCTTTATCTGAGAATGTTTTTATCTCATTTCATTCCTGAAGGATATATATCTTTTATGGATATAGAATTATGTGATGATACCTTTTTTCCTGTTCTCACTTGAAAGCTACTGTTCCCCTTATTTCTGGCTGCCATCTTTTCTAACGAGAAATCCACAACTATTCTGATCTAGCCTTTTATGTAATCTGTTGTCTTTCTTTGTTTACCTTACAGATTCTTCCCTTTGTCCTTTTAGCAGTACAGTTATGATATGCCTGAACATGGCTTTCTTTGAGTTTTTTTTCCTATTTAGGATTTGATGAACTTCTTGAATTTATATATTCATATATAATATATATATATCACATATATTCTGTGAATTTATATATTTTGCCAAATTATTTCTTCAAATATTTTTTCTTTACCCATCTCTTTCTCCCTCATTCTTGGACTTTTGATATTGTCCTATAGGTCCCCAGACTCTGCTCATTTTGTTTGCAGTTTTTTTCTCTCAGTTCTTCAGATTGGACCATTTCAGGTGCACCTGGCTGGCTCAGTCTGAAGAGCATGGGACTATTGATCTTGGGGTTGTGAGTTTGAGCCCCATACTGGGTATAGAGATTACTTAAAATCTTTTTTTAAGAAAAGATTTGATCATTTCTAATGATCTGTCTTCATGTTCCATCTAATGAATTTTTAAATTTCCATTTTTACTTCTTGGCTGTAAAATTTCCGTTTGGTTATTTTGTTTGTTTGTTTGTTTCTCTGCTGAAAACTTCTATGTTCCATTAATTTCAAGAGTTTTCACCTTTACCTCACAGAGAGTGAGGTAATTTAATATCTTAAATATAAAGATTTAATATCTTTGTCTAGGGTTTTTTTTTTTCCCCCTAATAAGCAAAATGGTGGAATAAGAGGTCCCCAGCTCACTTTCCCCTACACATAAAACAATCTGGGAGCCATCCACAGACAAAAGTGCCTTTGTGGGAGTTGTGGGATTCTGGTAGGAGGTTGTGAAATCCCAGGAAATTCCAGGACTAAGGAAAACTGCTTTGAGAAGGCACTGGCCCTGGTGGCAGGCCAACCAAATATGTATCTGGGTGCAGAATGAAAATCACTCCATCTCCTTATGGACTTAGCTGCACGCCCACCTGGCTACAGTCCTGCATCCAGTTCCATCCATCAAGGCTCCAGGAGGAGCCACGGTCATCCGTGTCCCAGTGTCAGGCCTGCTAACCATGGGTCCAGTTGCAGATCCTTGAAGCATCCCTGTGATCCAGCTCCAGCCCCACTCTGACTGCCAGTCTAGGGTCAGACCTGCCTCCACAGGGGCCCTGTGGGAGACATCATCCTGGTAACAGTCCAGCCAATGTTGATTCTGACTTTGGATCCTGAAGCAGCTCTGTGACCTGGCTTCAGCCCTGATCTCCGTCCTGCCTATGCAGGGATCCAGCACTGCCCGTCTGTGTTCCTCATAGCAGGCTTGCCAACCTCAGTCCTGATGTAGACCCTAAAGTCAGTCCCAGCTATGTACCTTGAAATGGCCCTGGGATTGAGTGCCAACCCCTCTCTGCCATGGTTGGGAGCAGTTCTGACCACCCAGAGAAACTGGTGAGAAACTGCCCCTCTGAGCTGCAGAGGCCAGCCCAGAATTAGGCTGACCTAATTCTTGATGGCAGAACTTGAAGCAGTCCTGTGATCCAGCTCCAGCCCACTCTGCCACAATCTGTCTTCCCACTCGGGGACTCGTCCAGAGACATGGTGCAAGTGCAACCAGGGATTGGCAGGAGCTACAGCCATCTAGGCCTGTTAACAGACCTGCTGTCTATGCACTTGACTGGGGACTCATTTTATGAGGCCTGCATTACCTGATACCAAAGCCAGCCAAGGAGACTATAAGAAAGGATAATTATAGGCCAAATTTTCTGATGAACGTAGATGCAAATATCCTCAACAAAATCCTAGCAAATTGAATTCAACAGCCCATTAAAGGGATCATATACCATGATCAAGTAATATTTATCCCAGGGATGCAAGCATGATTCAACTTATTCATATCAATAAACATTATATACCACATTAACAGAATAAAGGATAAAGCCGTATGATCATCTTGATAGATGCAGAAAAAGTATTTAACAGAATTCAACATTATTTTATGATAAAATCTCTCAACAAATTAGGTATAAAGGATGTACCTCAGCAAAGGCCATATGGGACATGCCCACAGCTAACATCATACTAAGGGGTGAAAAATTTAAATGTTTTCCTCTGAAATCAGGAACAAGATAAGGATGCTACCTCTCACTACTGTTATTCAATATAGTACTGGAAGTCTGAGCCAGAAAAATTAAGCAAGAGAAAGAAGGTATCCAATTTGGAAAAGGAGAAGTAAAATTGTCTCTGTCTGCAGATGACTCCTCAAAAAAACTGTTCGAACTAATAAACATATTCAGTAAAGCTACAGGATACAAAATCAACATGCAAAAATCAGTTGCATTTCCATACACTAACAACCATCTGAAAAAGAAATTAAGAAGACAATTCCATTTACATCAAATAGAATAAAATACTTAGGAATAAATTCAACCGAAGAGGTAAAAGATCTGTACACTGAAATGTATGAAATGTTGGTGAAAGAAATTGAAGAAGACACAAATAATTAATACTGTGTTCATGGACTGGAGAATTAATAACAAATAGTATGTGTCAACATGTCAGTATAACCCTACACAGTCTACAGGTTCAATGCAGTGCCTATTTTTATAGGTATTATATTTCCAATGACAATTTTTCAGAGAAACAAAAAAATCCTAAAATTCATATGGAGTCACAAAAGATCCCAAGTACCTACAGCAATACTGAGCAAGAAGAACAAAGTCAGAGGCATCTTACTTCCTGATTTTAAATCATACTACAAAGCTACAGTAATAAAAACATAAAAACAGACACAGGGATCAATGGAACAGAATAGAGAACCAAGAAGTAAACCTACACATGTTCAGTCAACTAAGGTGCCAAGAATACACAATGGGGAAAAGGATATTCTCTTCAATAAATATGTTGGGAAAACTGGATTTTCAAAGGCGAAAGAAAGAAATTGGAACTGTGTCTCATGCCATACACAAAAATCAACTCAAAATTGGTTAAAGTCTTAAATGTAAGACCTGAAATTCTAAAACTCCTAGAAAAACACATGGGAAAAGTTTGACATTAGTCTCGACAATGGTTTTTTGGGTTATGACACTGTTATGCCCCAATAATGGGTCCGTGATTAAAGGAGCGAGACTGATACAAAGCGAAGGTCAAGCAAAGCTTTATTTCGCGCCAAGCATCAGGAATCTAACGGAACGTTCCAGCCGCACATCTTACAAGAGAGGGCGACCCTTCTCCGTTTCACAGGTTAGCTTTTAAGGGCAAAGGCCATGCGGTCTGGCCTGGCCACGCACAGGTGGCCAGTGAGATTGTAACACACACAGGAAGCTCCACAGTGATGCTAGGTGACCAGTTGAGTTACAATTTACCCTAGTAGACATTTGAACCAGCCTATTACACCTTGATGGGGTTGGCGCCAAAAGGGCTCCCAAAGGGCGGGGCCCATACTCCTTGGTAACCAGGGAGACAGTATGCATGCCCCCTCACTGATTGGATGTCTCCACCTGGCCTGACCCACCTTTGTATCTGGACTTTGTTACCTGTAAATCCCCTGGGGGAAGGGGAGCAGGGACAATTTCTAAATAGGTCCTCACTACACCAAAAGAGCACAGGCACCAAAGGAAAAATTAAACAGGAGGGGCTGCATCAAATTAAAATACTTCTGCACAGGGGTGCCTGGGTGGCTCAGTCATTAAACATCTGCCTTCCGCTCGGGTCATGATCCCAGGGTCCTGAGATGGAGTCCCCCCCCCCCCCAACCCCTTTCGGGCTCCCTGCTTGGCGGGAAGCCGGCTTCTACCTCTCCCACCCCCCTGCTTGTGTTCCCTCTCTTGCTGTCTCTCTCTCTGTCAAATAAACGAATCTTAAAAAAAAAAACAAAAACAGTTTTTGCATGGAAAGTGAGTCAACAAAATAAAAAGGCATCCTATAGAATGAGAAAATATTTACAAGCTGTAAGGTATTAACAGCCAAAATACATAAAGAACTCATACTACTCTGTGGCAAAAGAAAAAAAAATGAGCAAAGCACCTAAATAGACCTTTTTCTAAAGAAAACATACAAATGGCCAATAGGTGTATGAAAAAGTGCTGGACATCACTAACCATCAACGAAATGCAAAATCAAAACCACATGAGTCTCATACTCTTAAGATGGCTGTTATCAAAGAGTCAAAAGATAACAAGCATTGGCAAGGGTATTCAGAACAGGGAACACTTACACACCGTAATGTAAATGGAATATAAATCAGTACAACCATTATGGAAAACAGGATGGTGGTTCCTCAAATAATTAAAAATAGAACTAGTATAATCCAGAAATTTCACTTCTGAGTCCACGGCCAAAGGAAATGACATCAGTATCTTGAGGAGATACCGGCACTTCCATGTTCATTGTAGCATTATTCACCATAGCCAAGATTTGAAAACAACCTAAGTGTCCCATCAACAGATGATTGGAAAAAGAAAATGTGATGTATATATACATACAATGGAATATTATTTAGCCTTAGAAAAGAAGGAAATCCTGCCATTTCCAACAACATGGGTGAACCTCAAGGACATTATACTAAGTAAAATAAGCCAGGTACAGAAAGACAAATAAATACTGCTAATCTCAATTATATGTGAAATTTTTAAAAAGTCAAACTCCTAGAAAGAGGGTAGAAGAATGGTTACCAGGGGATGGGGGGAGGGAGAAAATGCAGAGATGTCTGTTGGTCAGAGGGTACTAACTTTCCATTATAAGCTGAATGAGTTCTGGAGACCTGATGTGTAGCATGATGACTGTAGTTAATAATAATGTATTGTCTAATTGAAAATTTCTAGGAGAATAGATCTTAAATGTTCTTAACACACACACACACACAAATAATAGCTGTGAGGTAAGGGATAAATTAATTAACTTCATGGGGTGACATATCTCACTGTATACATATATCAAAACATTACATGTTATGCCTTAAATATATACATTCTTGTACATAATACCTCAATGAAGCTGGAAAAATATATGCAGTTCTAAAAATAATAAAGTCTTTAAAAATAATAAATTTCACCGTCTGGGTCATCTTAGAGTTGACATCTGTTAATTGTCTTTTCCCTTGAGAAATGGTCAGATTGTTCTGTGTGTGTAAGTGATGAGTAATTCAGGATTTTATCCTGGGAATTTTTAATATTATGTTGTGAACTCAGGATCATGTTAATATCCTGTGGAGAAAAAACAATTTTTTAAAAATCCTGTGGAGATGGGGCATCTTGGGTGTCTCAGTGGGTTAAAGCCTCTGCCTTTGGCTCAGGTCATGATCCTGGGGTCCTGGGATGGAGCCTTGAGTTGGGCTCTCTGCTCAGCAGGGAGCCTGCTTCCCTTCCGCTCTGCCTGCCTCTCTGCCTGCTTGTGATCTCTGTCTGTCAAATAAATAAATAAAATGTAAAAAAAAAAAAAAATCCTGTGGAGATGTTGAGTTTTGTTTGCTTTATTTGTTTTAGGAGGCAATCAGCCTGGGTAGGTTCAGAGAGCAGGTTTTGCCATATCTTATGTGGGTGCTGGTAACAATGTTAGTTCAATCTTCAAATCCTTTGCTGTGCTTTTTGTATTAGCATGTGCCGCCCTGGAGTCAGTCTATGACTCGGGCAGTGGTTTATATTGTTCAGTTGTCACAACCTTGTTGCACTTCTTCACATCTGTTCTGCTTGTGTAGTTCAGGGTGAGCCTCTGAGGTGAGAAGGGAAAATTGGTATTTTCCCCCGCCCCCCACTCTCTGGTGCATAGAAGCTCACTTTTCCTGGTCCTTTGGAAATAGGAGACTTCTCCTGGAGTTTCTGCTGTTGGTGCTTGTTGCACAGTTATGTGGTTTGGCTTATTCTTGGATCAGGAAAAAAGAGGGGAAAGAGATACGAAACTCACCCCCCACCTTGTAAGTCATTATTAAGGCTGTAACTTAATTCCCCAATCTGCCTTTTTTTTTTCCTCCAGTTTGCTTTTCAAAGCTCTCAGGTTGTTGTTTCTTATATTCTGTTTTAGCTGTTATTGGTGAAGAGACTAGTTGCGTATCACTATGTTATTCCATCTTGGCCAGTGACAAAGAACTTAGTGGCAATCTCTTCATTATTTTCAGCACATTATTCTTCTATATAAATTGTAAAATCTTGTTAACTTTCATGAAAAATTATGTTGAGATTTTGATTGGAATTGCATTAATCTATAATCAGTTCATCATATCAATCTATAAATTCATCAAATGAATCTACAAATCAATTTTGGGGAGAAATTCTATCCTTTTACAGTATTGAGTATATTCATGAACATGGAATCTTTTTGCATATTTGAGGTCTCGGTTTAATGTTTCGGTTTATTTCTTGATACCATAGAGTTTTTGTTGCTGTGTGAGTGCTATCTTTCTTTTTTAAAATCTACTTTCTGTTTATTATTACTATATAGAAATCCAGGGGTTTTTGTTGGTTTGTTTTCCAGTGTTTCTTTTTTTTTTTTTTAAGATTTTATTTATTTGACAGTGTGAGCCCACAAGCAGGGGGAGCTGCAGAGGGGGAGGGAGAAGCAGGCTTCCCGCGGAGCAGGGAGCCAACGCTGGGCTCCATCCCAGGACCCTGGGATCATGACCTGAGCCAAAGGCAGACGCTTAATGGACTGAGCCACCCAAGTGCCCCCAATGTTCATTTTTAAGATAAACTTTCTTTTAACTAAGCTTACAACCCAGAGATCAAGAGTTGAATGCTCGGGCGCCTGGGTGGCTCAGTGGGTTAAGCCGCTGCCTTCGGCTCGGGTCATGATCTCGGGGTCCTGGGATCGAGTCCCGCATGGGGCTCTCTGCTCAGCGGAGAGCCTGCTTCCTCCTCTCTCTCTCTCTCTCTCTCTCTATGCCTGCCTCTCTGCCTATTTGTGATCTCTCTCTGTCAAATAAATAAATAAATAAATAATCTTTAAAAAAAAAAAAAAAAAAGAGTTGGATGTTCTACCAACTGAGCCAGCCAGGCACCCCTAAGATAAGCTGTCATTAGAGTATCACATTCGAAGTATGTTCAAATCATAATTATAAGTAGATAAATTATCACAGTGTAAGTACACTATCCTGGCCTCTGATACCATGAGTCTGTCTTGCCTGTTCTTGAACTTCATATAGCTTCTTTCATTCAAAGTAATATTTCTGAGATTAATCCACGTTGTTGTGCATATCGGCATTTCACTCTTTCCATTGTTGTATACCCATTATATGAACGTACTGTCTCCGGTCTGTTCTGCTGTTGAAGGAGATCTGTGTCGTTTCCAGATTTGGACCGTTAGGAATAGCACAACTGTCAGCATTCTTGGACATGGGTTTTGTTGTACTTAGATATATACTTCTCTTAGATGATCACTTTGGAGTGAATTATAAAACAAGAAAGTATTTAAGGTATATAGTTTTGTTCAACTAGTTTTCTGAAGTAATACCAATCTATGCTTCTACCAACTGTGTGTGTGAATTCCAGAAGTTTCCAAATGTGCCATCATTTGGTTTAATCAGACTTTTAAATATTAACTCATCTAGGGGTATATAGTGGTCTCATTGTGGTTTCCTCCCAACATTTTATTATGAAAAAATCAGCATACAGGAAAGTTGGAAGATTTATAAAATAATGACCACCATTTCCAATCGTTATCAATTTGTATATCTTTAGTATATGAGTAAGCTTGTCCAAGCTTTCTCTTCCACTTAAGAAAATTTTTTTAATTTAATTTAATTTAAAAAATTCATTTATTTGATAGACAGAGATCACAAGTAGGCAGAGAGGCAGGCAGAGAGGGGCGGGGAAGCAGGCTCCTGCTGAGCGAAGAGCAGGTGGGTCGTGGGGCTCCATCCCAGGACCCTGGGATCATGACCTGAGCTGAAGACAGAGGCTTTAACCCACTGAGCCACCCAGGTGCCCCTTCCCTCCACTTTATAACTTGTCTACTTTTTCTTATTTATTTGTACGTATTTCTTTGTTACAGATATTGTTTAGGAAACAACCCTTTTTTGGTCATATATTTTGTTAGTTTCCTACTTTTGCTCTCATAATAACTACAAACTTAGTGGCTTAAAACAACATAAATGTGGGATGCCTGGGTGGCTCAGTCATTAAACACCTGCCTTCCGCTCAGGTCATGATCCCAGGGGTCTGGGATCCAGCCCCGAGTCAGGCTCCCTGCTCAGCGGGAAGCCTGCTTCTCCCTATCCCACTCCCCCTGCTTGTGTTCCCTCTCTCGCTGTCTCTCTCTCTGTCAAATAAATAAATAAATCTTTAAAAAAAAAATAAAACAACATAAGTGTATTATTGTATTGTTCTGGAGGTCAAAAATCTGAAATCTGTTTCACTGGGCTAAAAGCAAGGTATTAGCATGCTTGTATTCCTTAAATAGGACCCAGGAGAAAATCCATTTCCTAGCCTTTTCCAGCTAGCATTCCTTGAGTCATGGCCCCTTCTTCCACATTCAAGGCGCATCACTTAACTTCTGCTCCTGCCATCTCATTTTCTCCTTGGATTCTGACTCTCCTACCCCCTTTTCCCATAAAAGGACTCTATAATTACATTGCATCCATCATAGATAATCCAGGATCATCTCATTTCAAGATCTGTCACTTAACCACATTTAAAAAGTGTTCTTCACACAAGGTAACATATTCACAGGTTCTAGGGATTAGGATGTGGATATCTTGGAGAAGGGCATTGTTCTGTCTACCACATACGTTGTAAATATCTTCCTCTGCTCCAGGGATTGTCTGTTTACTCCCTTATTTTTTTTTTAAAGATTTTATTTATTTATTTATTTGAGAGACAGAGATTTCGAGAGAGAGCACGAGTCAGGAGGAGAGGGAGAAGCAGGCCCCCTGCAGAGCAGGGAGCCTGACACAGGGCTCAATCCCAGGACCCTGAGATCTTGACCTGAAGTGAAGTCAGATGCTTAACCAACTGAGCCACCCAGGCGCCCCTGTTTACTTACTTAATGCAAAGTTTTCATTGAAGAATTTTCTCCTTTTAATTTAATCCACGGTGTCAAACTTTTCCTTTATGATGGGTGCTTTTTATGTCCTTTTAAAATTATTTTTGGTTTTCATTTGTTAGCACAGTAGTTTTTTTTTTTTTTAAGATTTTATTTATTTATTCGACAGAGAGAGAACACAAGTAGGCAGGCAGAGAGAGAGGAGGAAGCAGGCTCCCTGCTGAGCAGAGAGCCCAACATGGGGCTTGATCCAGGACCCTGAGATCATGACCCGAGCCGAAGGCAGCAGCTTAATCCACTGAACTACCCAGGTGCCCCTTATGTCCTTTTTGATATTCTTCCAAGTTTTTTATCTGGAAGTGTTACTGTTTTACCTTTCACATTTAGAACTTCAATCTCTGAATATATTTTTGTTTAATATGTGAAGTTGGGGAGGGCAGAATTCGTTTATCTCTGTGTAGATTTCCAAGTGCTCTAATGACCAGTGTTCATTGAAAAGAATGCCCTTTCTCTACAGCTTTGCAATGCCATCTTTATTATAAATCAGGCGTTCATATTTGTGTGTTTCTGAACTCTCTCCCAGAGGTATCCACAGAACTTTCTGTGGTAATGGAAATGCCTGATATCTGTCCTTCCAATGTGGTAGCCATACAGCTACTGAGCACTTGATAGACATACAGGTAGCCATACAGCTACTGAGCACTTGATATATGGCTAGTATGACTGAGGAACTAACTTGTTAAAGTTACTAATTTTAATTAATTTAAATAACCATATGTGCCTAGTAGCTACTGTATTAAACAGTATAGGATATTGATTTATGGACCTATTTGTGCCATAGATCCCTGTGCCAATACCATACTCTCTTAATTATTATAGTTTTATAATTAGTCTTTACATTGGGTTCTCTTTTGTCAATATTGTATTAACTATTCTAGGGCTTTTGCTTTTCATGTACATTTTAGAGTCAGCTTGTCAATTTCCCCCAAACCCTGATGTGATTTCAATAAGAATTGCATTGAATTTATAGATCAAATTGGGGATAACTGACATTGTTATACTTCCATTTCGCAAACATGTTCTATCTCTTCATTTTATTTTCTCTCAGTAATATTTTAGTGTGTGCACTTGTGTGTGTGTCTAAAGACCTTGCTCATCTTTTGTTAAAATTATTCCTAGACCTTTTATGTCTTTTGGTATTATTGTAGATAGTATTATTTTAAAATTATTACCTTCCAGAGTCATGCATGTCCTTGGTATGTTTTCAGAGGTAGAGACTTCATGTTCTTCTCACATAAGGATGAAAGGGTTTGGGAGGCCTCAGTGGTTCTTATGGGATGAGTCTTGTCTTTCCTTAGCTCATGTGTCTGAAGTCTGTAGTTCTTGATGTCCTTAAGGTCAACAAAGAAGGAACCCCATCCCTGCAGAAGCAGGAACTAGAGTCCACCCAGGATGACATCTGTTAGTGAAAACACGGAGGCCCAAGATGAGAAATCCCAGATTTCTAGACCTTTGGATTCCAAATCCCTGATTGCTACTACCTCAGCTTCCCAGCTCTTAAAGCCTGATTTGGCTATTGAGGAACTGATGGCAGAGGAACAGAAGTGTGACACGGTGTCATCATACATTTGGTCTGATGAAGATAATGATGAAATACTGGAGACCATAAACAAGGATGAGCCAAAGGAGGAACCCCCCACCAATCGACCATCTTGGGCCAATAAAATTGAGTACCTGCTGGCCCACGTGGGCTTTTCTGTGGGACTGAGCACCATCTGGCGCTTTCCTTATCTGTGTTTTCACAATGGAGGTGGTGAGCCTGGGGACTAGGAATCATGGACCCAGAAGGGGGTGGGGAGCCAGACGACTATCCTAGCTACTCTGGGGTCTCTGAAATATGTAGGGGTGGGGGGATTTGGGAACCTGACTAGGGCAGAAACCAGGTACCCGGATGGCAGCTGTGCTCACCACTGTACCACCAATGCTGGAGCCAGGTACCTGAACACCTAGCGTGTTAGGTGGGTGTGAGCAGGATATCGGAACACTTAGGCTCGTGAGGATGGTGGGGCTGAAGGCCGAGATTAAGGGAGGGAGTGGAAACTGGGCCTCTGGTCTTCCAGGAACTGGGGACTTAAGGGACACTTGAGACTATGAGGGATGTGGAAACAGTTGAGCCCTGATGCTGGTGGCTCTGAGGGAGGTCACTGGGGGGGGGGGGGCGTGTTTTCCCAGTCCCCAAGGAAGTCCAGGTACTGAGGAGCTGGGTGGTTCTCAGAGGCCCTCCTGACCCCCTGCACAGGCAGTTTCCTCATCATCTACATCCTCATGCTGTACTTGATCGGGGTTCCTCTTCTATTCCTGGAGATGGCAGCCGGTCAGAGGATGCGTCAGGGCAGCATTGGTGTATGGAAGGTCATCAGCCCCTGGATGGGTGGTGTGGGGTACAGCAGCTTCATGGTAAGGAATCTTGGGCTGTCCAGGCCTACCCTTAATGCCCCGCTCCAACCCCAACAGTTCCTTGTCCTGGGAGGGGTCCCATGACTTCACTTCTGTGGGTCAAGTCTCTTCAGTCCCACAGTCCTCTGGTCAAATCCCCTCCCTTCTGCTGGCCTTCCTTTCTTCTCCTGTCTCCAGAACTCTTCATGGTCCCTAGGTGTGCTGCATCGTGGGCTCGTACTACAGTGTGCTCATGGCTTGGAATCTCTTCTATTTGGTTCAGTCTTTCCAGTCTCCACTGCCTTGGTCAACGTGCCCCTTACTGAAGAACTCCAGTTCTTTTGGTGAGAAGAGAGGGAAGAGAAGGGCAAGTGGGAGGGCTGTAAAAGGTTAGAGCAATGAAGAAGGAAGAGGATCACTGAGAGACTAGGCATGAGCAGGAAGATGATGGAGATTGAAGGAGCGGGTGGAGGGGGACTGGAAGAGGGAGGCTTGTGGTCTTGCAGTTTCCTCCATGGCGAGTTCACCTCAGATCCTGAATGTGAGCGGACAACGTCTACCACATACTTTTGGTACCGGAATGTATTGAAGGCCACAGATGAAATTGAAGTGGGTGGGCTACCCATTATGCACCTCAGTGTCTCTCTCTTTGTTACTTGGTTTATTATCTGCGTCTCCATGATCAAAGGACCAAAGTCCACTGGAAAGGTGAGCCATCCTCTAACTTAAAATCCGATAGACTCCTTTCTTTCTGAGACCCCCCTTATATTCTCCTAACTTGATGCCTGTAGGTCTCCCAACTTCTAACTCCTTCTAGTATGACCTTTGACTCTCAGTAGTCTTGGATCCCACTGTCCCAGCTTCTGCCTTTGCTGACCTCTATTTCTGAATCATACTTCCTACTCAGATGCTGTATGTCTCAGTACTCCTTCCCTACTTCATCCTTTTCTGTCTCCTAATCCGGAGTCTCATGCTGGAAGGTGCACATTTTGGTCTCAAGAATTTGTTGGCTGCCAAGGTGAGGTGTTCCCTGCCCTTTGATCCTCTTATCCACATGGGGGTGTCAGGGACAGAATTGTTGTTTTTCTGATAGAGGCCCTCGGGGCTCCCTCCTTCAGTGCCTTCTCATCCTCCATCGCATCATGGTTTACCCCATGGTTTACTTCCCTTTATATCCCAGTTTACACAGTACTTCTCCTCAGTTGCCAGCCCTGTACTCTGTGGAAGTGTGGCGCCGGACAGGGAACCAGCTCTTTTTATCCATGGGCCCTGGCTTTGGCAGCTTCACTGCAATCAGCTCATACATCCCTCGGGCCAACAACTGTGTCATGGATGCCTTTGTTGTGGCTCTTCTCAACTTGACTGCCTCGCTAACTGCCACCGTGTTTGTATTTGCCATAATGGGCCATGTGGCCACAGAGAACACCGAAAGATGTTACATGAGGTGAGACCAATCTTTCATGTGGAGATCATCAAAAAGACCAAAGTCTGAGAAATAGCTCAAGAAATTCCAGTCTAAGCCCCCATCCTTCAGGGCTATTGGCTCAGTCAATATGGGACCCTCAGACAGGAGCCTCCTGAAGCTTTGAAACACCTGAATCACTCCAACTCTATCTCTTTCAGATCTGCCTTTCTAAACTAGGGAAGCCCTCAAACTTGGAGGTTTTCAAAGTTGTGTTCACCCCATTCTTAACTGGGGTCTGCCATGGAAAATTGGGAGAATGGCTTCAGTGGAATCATTAGATAAGAAAAAATAATAAAGGAGCTACTGCCCCACCAGAGTCCCCTTAACCCATTCCTGATTTTCTTCTCCTGTGAGATTCATTCTAAAAATACTCATCAGACAATTATAAAACATCTGTCTGACAACCCTGTGTTTGTATTGGGTTCTGGGAACACAACCAGTGGTGAAGCAGACCATTATCCCTGCCCTCGGGAAAATCAGTCTTTTGAAGGAGATACTAAATAGATAATGACAAGGAGATGAGAACTGTTAGTAGGAGTGATGAGAAATGCACAAGAGCAAGCTGTTAACATCCTGAGGCAGTCAGAGAAGACTTCCTCCTGGAGGCACTTCCCAGTTCAGTGTGTCTCCTGACAGATAACCACAGCTAGTGGTCTTTCAAGTGTTTCCCATTCCTAGACCTACATAGAGAAACACGTTATTGAAAAAACTGGATGTCGGGGCGCCTGGGTGGCTCAGTGGGTTAAGCCGCTGCCTTCGGCTCAGGTCATGATCTCAGGGTCCTGGGATCGAGTCCCGCATCGGGCTCTCTGCTCAGCAGGGAGCCTGCTTCCTCCTCCTCTCTCTCTCTGCCTGCCTCTATGCCTACTTGTGATCTCTCTCTGTCAAATAAATAAATAAAATTTAAAAAAAAATAGTATCTGTTGAAAAAACTGGATGAAACCATACTACTTTCCTGCAGCTTGTTGACTTGCCCTTATGGAAATAGATCTTGAATAGCTTTCCATGGCAATAAATAGAGTTCAGGGAGTTGAGTGAGCGTTTGTAGGAATTTGCATATGGAGAACAGTATAGTGGTAGAATTGGGGGAGACTGAGCAGGAGCAGAGTGTGGGTGGTTCTAGGCAGAGATAATGTCGTGTGCCAAAGATCTGGGCATGCTGGAGAGCATGGCTGGTTGCAGCAGCTCGAATAGTTGAGTGTGGCCGAAGTAGAGAAAGTGAAGAGTTATACTTTAGGAGACTAGAGAGGCCAGTTGGTCAGAAAAGTGGAGAAGATTTAACATTGTCCTAAGATTGTCTAGTAGGAGGTACACGTCCTAAAGCCCTCCATGATGTATGAAAGCTGTATGAAAGACCAGCTCCAGGGCCCCACGTGAGTCAGAAAAACTCTGGCCTCGGCAGACGCCTTATGAAAGTAGGTGTCCAACAGGTAGCACTAGGACCCTGGAGACCTAGGTTGCAGTGCAGTTCAGAAACTCTAGACTAGTGGTTTTCCTTCTCATGTAGAAGAGAAGAGAAGTTATCTTAAAGGGCCATAATGGTTTTATGTGATTCTACCTCTGTCCCCAGGAATGCCGAGACAGTGCTGGGTCTGATAGCTTCCAGGGTGCTGCCTGTCGAGGCCAGCCCTCCAGAGAGTATATATCTTCATCCAAGCTCCATCTACTCCAGGTGGCTCAAGAGCCTCCCTCAACGACTCAAAGACATGGTCCTACCCTATGTGTCCACTTGCAGCATAGCTCAAGAATTGAAGGAGGTAGGTAAGGGCTGGGGATGGGGTCCTCATGTTCCCCTCAAAGCCCCTCCCCAGTGCACCAGAAACTTCAGCTCTGCAGAGATGTCTCTAGAATCCAGAAAGACAATTCTTGGCAGCATCCCGGACAACCAAGACAGAGGTTTACCATACGCTATTGCAGTAAGGCAGTTGTAGCCTCTGTAGCACCAAGCACTGGAGTTCACATAAGCCTGTTCATACCATCCCAAAGAGTTGCCAGACCAGCAGCTGTTGCCGGATGAAGTCCTCATGCCTCAAGGCCAGATGAATTCAACAATGTCTATTAACAGAGCTACAGATGGTTTCCTAGGGGAGGGGGCAGGAAAGCAGTTAGGATTCTACAGAATGAGCTCAGAGCCCTTGCTCTTCCTCCCTTCACTCACAGGTTATGGAGGGTCCCGGTGTGGCCATTGTGGCATTTACTGATCTCATCTGTGTGTTTTCCGGGTCCACCTTCTGGGCCATCACCACCTTCATGTTGCTGGTGAGCCTGGGGCTGAGCACCATGACCGGAATCACGCAGGGCATCATTACCCCGCTCCAGGACACTTTCTCTTCCCTCGGGAAATACAGAAAACTGCTCACAGGTACTCTAATCTATGGTCCCACTCCTACCTAACACCATTGTTGAGTTTAACCCTACTGGGACTCTTACACAACCTAGTTTGAATTCTGAACTTGATCCAAATCTGATGTTTTCCCTCAGTGGGCGTCTGTGTGCCTATGTTCCTGGGCAGCCTCATTTTCGTGAGGCCTTCGGGCAGCTACTATGTGAACCTGCTGGATGATTACTGGGTATCTCTGCCCCTCTTCTTCATTATCATCTTGGAGAACATAGCCATGGCCTGGATCTATGGGGCCAGGAGGTGATGCCCCAAGCCCTGGATCTGCAGTCACGCATCCACACAGCGACAGCCTCTAGGGAGTACTGCCCTCCTGCTCTCACTGTCAGGCCTCTGACCCAGGCTTTTGGAGAGCCCCCAGGGGTGGGAAGGAGAAAGCATGGGCTAATTCCTGGAGAAAACAGGTGGAGAATGAAAAAGTGGTGGACAGTCCATATCAAGTCCTAGTGGCTCCTGAACCTTAATTTTAACCAGGGTAGTGTGGGCAGGTAATCCCTTGCTTCTCTAAGTGTGCTCTGGAACAGTAGCATTGGCATCACCTGGGAGTTTAAAAGCAGACCTTCAGGCTATACCCCAAACCTTTAAATTTGTATCTACATTTTAATAAGACCCCCAAGTAAATGGTATGCACACTAACATTTGAGAAACAGCATGTAATCCAAATGTGGCGGTGTTTCTAGGCGATAGTGGCTCTTGGCATCAGTTTGCTGATTCTACACTCACTCTCACATATTACCCAGGTGTGCCCAAGCAGGCACACCAGGCAGGCCTTGTGAGCACTGAGGATACTGGGATAAATTACATTGAGTTTTCCGCTCTCAGAGTTGAAAGAAGAAGACATTAGGTAGATTTGGGGGCAGGATAGTAAGCCTATGATAGAGGCAGCCAAGGGCACTCTGGGAACACAAATGGTTATCTAAAGAAGGCAAGGAGGGGGTGCTTGAACAGAATCTAGACAGGAAGGGGAGTTTGTCAAGGGAAAGAAAGGAGGACATTCTAGGCAAAAGAAACCCGATGTGCATCCATGTTGGGGCTAAGAAGGTGTACCAAAGAAAGCTAGATATGTGAACTTGAAGAAACTACATTTAGAAACCAGATGTATTGACTTTGATTCTAAAGGTGATGGAAGAGAGAAGTGTTTAGGGGTTTTGTTTTTTAAAAAATCTTGGGACTGGGACAGAAATCAGACTGAAAGGTGATGAATTAAGAGGCAAGAAAACTGGTTGTGGAGGTGAACAGAAAGGTTTAAGAAATGCGAAACTTTGTCTCCCGGGCTGGGTTTGTATTGACCCCTCCCCAAGGCTGGATAAAGCCTGAAAAGGCCCCCCAAAGTCTTGTGGCCCTTCCTCTCAGGTTCCTTGCAGACTTGATTACCATGTTGGGCCGCCCCATATCCCCCATCTATCGTTGGCTGTGGGGTTTTCTGTCTCCGTTTGTGCTGCTAGTCCTGTTTGTAAGCACCCTGATTCATCTGCTTCTGAAGAACCTCACCTACTTGGCCTGGGATTCGAGCATTGTGAGCCTCCCTCTAAGACCCCAGAACCCCCTAGGGAGTGGGTGAGGACGTTCCAATCTCCTCTGGCCTCTAGGACTCTGTCGCCTTATTCCCTGGTTCCCTTAGAGATTCAGTTATCTAGTCTCTGGCCTTGGTTCATGACCTACCCCGAACCTCTACAGCCTTCCATTTCAGAGAACCTGGGTATTCTAAACCTTCCCTTTCTCCACAGTCCAATGAGGTGATCCGAGTTTATCCATCATGGGCTAAAGTCTTGCTCATCATCCTCATCGCCATTACCATCTTGCCTGTTCCTGCCTACTTCTTGTACACACTCATTGGTGTGGATTTCACAGTCTCCATGATTCACAGTAAGACAACAGTTATCTTCACACCGGAAGCTAAAGGGAACTCACTGAAGTCCCATCCATGGCTTCAGGTGAGGAAAAACCAAAAGAAGGTTAATATGTTGAATAAATAACAGAAAAACCTCTCTGCCGTGTGAGTAATTCATCTAGGAAATAAGGACTTGGTTTATTTGGCCAAACACTTCTTTTTCAAAGTGGAACTCCCTGGCTGGCAACTTGACATTAGAAAAGGTAAAAGTGCACTTGCTAATGTAAGTGGACCCAAGACATTTTGTTTTCCTGGATTAGGAAAGTTTTTTCTGGCCAGGTGGAGGTTAACACAGCAGTCATTCTCTCCATCTCCTATAGTTGCCTTCAGCAGACACATAATGATGGTGTTCTTTGACTTCCAGTATTTGGTTGATGGTGACTGCTGACCCTACTTCTCCTAGGCGGCCTTCCTCTTGGAACTGGTCTGTGTCAGGTCTTATCCCTATGAAACAAAGGTAAAAATGGTGCTGGTAACTACATCAGTGGAACTTTGCTTTTGTCATAAAAAAATGTATAACTCCCATTCTTAGTTTCCATTAATTGTTCAATTCAAATGCTGGAATCCCAGACCTTCTCTGCCTGTTCCTTCCTAACCAGATAGAGACAGTTTTCTCAGAATGCAGTAGATTCGCTAATTATGGCAAAGCAGTTAATAACTGGTGACTTTTTCATGTATCTCTTAAATTCTTGGAATAGTTGATTACTTGTACCAAGTCTACCAAGGGACTTAAAACTTTACACATTATATATTTTTACTCAGTTGGTCTAGGAGCCTGATGGAAGGATATTTGGCAGGGAATGACAAAGAATAGAGGTTAGCTGCAGGGTTTGAAGACCCATGGAATACTTCATTTAGGGCAAGGTGACAACAAAATGAGACGAACAAGACACACGGTAGTAAAAGACACCTAAAACATACCATAAAATATATTTCAACAATCCTCTGTAAATGCGTAGATGAACTTTGAAGAAATTAAGGGAAATCTTTAAGAGGCCAAAAATTAAACTTAATTAAGCTTGAATTCAGCTAGTGTTAAAGCTAGTGATTGCTTTGGGATAATTGCCCTGAAGGGTTATACTCTCCATGAAAGGGTTAGATGGCAATAAAATGTATGTCTTGGTTCTTTCTCTAATAGCAAGCAACTAATGTCTTTTCTTTTCTTTTTCTTTCTTTTTTTTTTTTTTTTTGAGAATTTGTACCCAAACCCACTCTCTTGTGGGATTTTGGTTCAGATTCACACAACATGCATAGTCTGAAAACCCCAAGTTGAGATTAATATAGAAGGTGCTTGGTGGATAGCAGTTTGCCCCCCAGCACCGGTCATTAGTAAATATAAATAATCTCTGGGGGAAACAGAACCTCCCTGCCAAACCTCATAGAACTCCATGAACATGAGCTCAGAAAAAGAAATTATAAAATGTGTAAGGCAAAAGGTACCCCAAGGGAGGATTCGCAGAAACAACAAATAGCAAGAATCACGGCTCAAGGACCTAACGTGCTGGAATTATCAGATGCATAATATAAGCTAAAATATGTTTAATATATATTAAAGACAGGGGTGCTTGGGTGGCTCAGTTGTTAAGCGTCTGCCTTTGGTTTGGGTCATGATCCTGGGGTCCTGGGATGGAGTCCCGTGTTGGACTCCCTGCGTAGCTGGAAGCCTGCTTCTTCCTCTCCCAATCCCCCTGTGTTCCCTCTCAGAAATGATTAGGGTATTCGTAAAGGAACCAAAAAGAACTCTTAGAAATGAAAAAAAAATATCAGATTATTTTTGTTAATTGATGGGTTAAACAACCAATTACAGAACCAGGAAGAGAAAATCTAAAAAATTACCCAAAATATAGCACAAACTACAGTATTAAAAATATGAGATTAACCATATGTGAAATTTAAGAAACAAATGAACAGACAGACAAAAAAATAGACTTAAATACAGATAGGAAACTGGTGGTTGCCAAAGGGAGATCAGTGGGGTGATGGGTGAAATGAAGGGGATCAAGACTGTACTTATCTGGGGCGCCTGGGTGGCTCAGTGGGTTAAGCCTCTGCCTTCGGCTCAGGTCATGATCTCAGGATCCTGGGATCGAGTCCCGCATCGGGCTCTCTGCTCAGCAGGGAGCCTGTTCCCTCTCTCTCTGCCTGCCTCTCCGTCTACTTGTGATTTCTCTCTGTCAAATAAATAAATAAAATCTTAAAAAAAAAAAAAAGACTGTACTTATCTTTTTTTTTTTTTTAAAGATTTTACTTATTTATTTGGGAGAGAAGGAACATGAGTGGAGAAGAGGCAGAGATAGAGAATCTCAAGCAGACTCTATACTGAGCATGGAGCCCAACTCCGGGCCTGATCTCACAACCCTGAGATCGTGACCTGAGCTGAAACCCAGAGTCAGATGCCTAACTAACTGTACCACCAAGGAGCCCCAGTATTACACTTACCTTGATGAGGATTGTGTAGAATTTTTGAATCATTATATTATACACCTGAAACTAATATAACACCATATGTTAACTATAGTTGAATTAAAAATGTTTAAATGTTTATGAGACATGGAGTAGTAGGAGAAAGTCCAGCATATGTGTAATAGGAACTCCAGAAAGAGATCATTGGAAGAATAAGGGAGAGGCAATTTGCAAAGAGAAAAAAGCTGAACACTTTCCAGAAACAATCTGTAATTTATGTATTAGTTATGGTAAATAATAATAGCTTCTCTAACAGTTTCAGTACAAAAATCTCAGTGACTTTATACAACCAGGCATCAGAATATTCTACAGTGTAGGCTAGAACAAGGGTGGGAGTGCCCTACATTCAGTCATTAAAGATCCAGACTTCTTTCACCTTGGTGCTCTTCCCTTCTCTAGATTTTGGAGTTTTTGCCAGCGATCTGGTGGACAGGGAAAGAGAATGAGTTATAAGCCAGATCTGAAAGTGGAGTACATGACTTCTGTCCACATCCCACTGGCCAGAGTAAAAAGGCTGGAAGAACAGAGAACAGTTATTAGAAAGCACTAGTGGTTTCTGCTACATTCACAGATCAGCAGAGTGGAAAAAAAAAATCAAGGAAAAATCAAGAGAATGTGAAACAAAATATAAAATATTAGTGTAAAAAAAGTTGGACAAGAAGAAGATAAAGTATTATAAATCCACATATACTAATAATAGGTATTACAATTATTTACAAATGGACTAAATACACTAGTTAAAAGGCAAACATTGAAGACTGAACCGTTTTAAATCCAGCTCTCTTCAATTGATGTGAGACACATCTGTAACATTAGGACACAGGAAGATTTAGAGTAAAAGGAGGAGGAATCCATACCTGCCAAATACTAACCAAAAGACAAAATCATTATGGCAATAAAATATTTTTTGAGATAAAGAGGTTGCAAGGTTACATTTATGAGAAGGATACAAAGGTTATAAATTGCGTGGACCTAATAATACAGGTTCAAATGTATAAAACTGATGGAATTGTAAGGAGAAATTGACAAATTCAACATTTTTGTTGAAAACTGACACAATTTTAGCAGAAAAACAGTAAGTATGTAGGTTTTAAAAATTTATTTATTTATTTGACATGGAGAGAGGCAGCAAGAGAGGGAACACAGGCAAGGGGCATGTGAGAGGGAGAAGCAGGCTTCCTGCTGAGCAGGGAGCCCAATGCGGGGGTTCTATCCCCAGATGTTGGGATCATGACCTGAGCCAAATGCAGAGGCTTAATGACTGAGCCACCCAAGTGCCCCAATTATGTACATTTGAACACAGTTAACAAGTTTGACATAATGGACATATATGTTGAACACTATATTCAATAATTAGAGAATACGTATCTTCTGAAGCACACAGAATATAAAATTGATCACATAGTAACCCATAGTACAAGCCTTGACAAACTGCAAGTCATTATACAGACCGTATACTATGACCACAATGTAACCAAGTCAGATATGAATAATGAAAATACAATAGAAGGAAGTCATATAATTAGACATTTTAAAAACCACATTAAAAAAATTCATGGGTCAGGGCGCCTGGGTGGCTCAGTCAATTAAACATCTGCCCCTAGCTGGGATCATGATCTCAGGGCTCCCTGCTCTGTGGGGAGTCTGCTTCTGCCTCTCCTTCTACCCCTCCCCCCATACTATCTCTCTCTTTCTCAAATGAATAAATAAAATCTTAAAACAGCAAAGTCTCGGGACGCCTGGGTGGCTCAGTTGGTTGGACGACTGCCTTCGGCTCAGGTCATGATCCCGGAGTCCCGGGATCAAGTCCCGCATTGGTCTCCCAGCTCCACGGGGAGTCTGCTTCTCTCTCTGACCTTCTCCTCGCTCATGTTCTCTCTCACTGTCTCTCTCTCAAATAAATAAATAAAATATTTAAAAAAAAAAAAAAAAAAAAAAAAACAGCAAAGTCTCCTTATTTTATTTTATTTAAAGATTTTATTTTTTTGAGGGAGAAACAGAGCATGAGAGTGGAGAAGGTCAGAGGGAGAAACAGACTCCCCATGGAACAGGGAGCCCGATGCAGGACTCAATCCCAGGACCCTGGGATCATGACCTGAGACAAACGCAGTTGTTCAACCAACTGAGCCACGCAAAGTCTCTTTAAAAACAAATTTATGGGTAAGGGACTACATCATGATAGAAATTAGAAACTACATAAAAGTAAGCAATAAGAACTGTATATCAAAATGATGGGAGGGAGCTAATTTGGTAAGCATGTGTGTGTGTGTTTGGCCTGTCCTACATCCAAACCTATTTTCCATTTAGGAGAAATCTGCATTGTTTGAGTCTTGGTGGGAGAAGCGGATGCACTAAATTGGTAAATTAATTTCAAATTATTATAAAAGAAGGCTGAAAATTGATTAGCTAAAACATCCAATTTAAGAAGATGGAAAAAGACCAATAAATCTAAAGTAAAAGGAAGAAAATAAGCAGCAGAAGTTACTGATACAGAAATACTGATACAGAAAATAGAATTTTTATTCCCAGGTTTCAGCACTGACAACCCCCACCCCCCAAAAGAAAACAGGATGGACAAACTCAAAAGCTGAGTCTCAAAAAACAAAAATCTGTGTTTTGGGTTTTTTTTTAATTAATTTATTTATTTTTCAGCATAACAGTATTCATTATTTTTGCACCACACCCAGTGCTCCATGCAATCTGTGCCCTCTCTAATACACACCACCTGGTTCCCCCAACCTCCCACCCCACACCCCTTCAAAACCCTCAGATTGTTTTTCCGAGTCCATAGTCTCTCATGGTTCACCTCCCCTTCCAATTTCCCTCAACTCCCTTATCCTCCATGCTATTCGTTATGCTCCACAAATAAGTGAAACCATATGATAATTGACTCTCTCTGCTTGACTTATTTCACTCAGCATAATCTCTTCCAGTCCTGTCCATGTTGCTACAAAAGTTGAGCATTCATCGTTTCTGATGGAGGCATAATACTCCATAGTGTATATGGACCACATCTTCCTTATCCATTTGTCTGTTGGAGGGCATCTTGGTTCTTTCCACAGTTTGGCGACCGTGACCATTGCTGCTATAAACATTGGGGTACATACGGCCCTTCTTTTCACTACATCTGTATCGTTGGGGTAAATACCCAGTAGTGCAATTGCACGGTCATAGGGAAGCTCTATTTTTAATTTCTTGAGGAATCTCCACACTGTTCTCCAAAGTGGCTGCACCAACTTGCGTTCCCACCAACAGTGTAAGAGGGTTCCCCTTTCTCCACATCCTCTCCAATACATGTTGTTTCCTGTCTTGTTAATTTTGGCCATTCTAACTGGTGTAAGGTGGTATCTCAATGTGGTTTTAATTTGACTCTCCCTGATGGCTAGTGATGACGAACATTTTTTCATGTATCTGATAGCCATTTGTATGTCTTCATTGGAGAAGTGTCTGTTCATATCTTCTGCCCATTTTTTTATATGATTGTCTGTTTTGTGTGTGTTGAGTTTCAGGAGTTCTTTATAGATCCTGGATATCAACCTTTTGTCTGTACTGTCATTTGCAAATATCTTCTCCCATTCCATGGGTTGCCTCTTTGTTTTGTTGAATGTTTCCTTTGCTGTGCAGAAGCTTTTGATCTTGATGAAGTCCCAAAAGTTCATCTTCACTTTTGTTTCTTTTGCCTTTGGAGACATATCTTGAAAGAAGTTGCTGTGGCTGATATAGAAGAGGTTACTGCCTTTATTCTTCTCTAGGGTTCTGATGGATTCCTGTCTCATGTTGAGGTCTTTTATCCATTTTGAGTTTATCTTTGTGTACGGTGTAAGAGAATGGTCGAGTTTCATTCTTCTACATATAGCTGTCCAGTTTTCCCAGCACCATTTATTGAAGAGACTGTCTTTTTTCCACTGTATATTTTTTCCTGTTTTGTCAAAGATTATTTGACCATAGAGATGAGGGTCCATATCTGGGCTCTCTACTCTGTTCCACTGGTCTATGTGTCTGTTTTTAATGCCAGTACCATGCTGTCTTGGTGATCACAGCTTTGTAGTAAAGCTTGAAATCAGGTAACGTGATGCCCCCCAGTTTTATTTTTGTTTTTCAACATTTCCTTAGCGGTTTGGGGTCTCTTCTGATTCCATACAAATTTTTGGATTATTTGCTCCAGCTCTTTGAAAAATACCTGTGGAATTTTGATCAAAATGGCATTAAAAGTATAGATTGCTCTAGACAGTATAGACATTTTAACAATGTTTATTCTTCCGATCCAAGAGCATGGAATGGTCTTCCATCTTTTTGTGTCTTCTTCAATTTCTTTCATGAGTGTTCTGTAGTTCCTCAAGTACAGATCCTTTACCTCTTTGGTTAGGTTTATTCCCAGGTATCTTATGGTTCTTGGTGCTATAGTAAATGTAATCAATTGGTGCTATAGTAAATGGAATCAATTCTCTAATTTCCCTTTCTGTATTTTCAGTGTTAGTGTATAAGAAAGCCACTGATTTCTGTACAGTGACTTTGTATCCTGCCACGTTGCTGAATTGTTGTATGAGTTCTAGTAGTTTGGGGGTGAAAGAATCATCAGAAGTTATTATCAACAGTTATATGCCAATAAGCTAAGCAACCTAGATGAAATGGATGCATTCCTGGAAAACTATAAACTCCCCAAAATCTGGTTTTTACAAATGCAGCAGAGATTCCAAAAAGTCAGTAAGAGAATTGAATGAACAACTTTCAGCCTCAAAATTTTTGAATAAACATAAAGAAGTGATAGCTCCTGCCTGGAGATCTGGGGTTTCTGATTGCCTAAAAATTCCAAGTGGGTTTCCCTTGAGACAGTTGTGGGACAGTGGGTGAATTTGGAAGTTTGGGGTGGCTCATCAGAAAAGAACTGTGGTACAAGGGGCCATTTTATCTGGATTTCCTCACTCGCTCTTGCTGGTAAGAGGAGGTCAGTTGTCAGTTATGGAGGAGTTCAAAATTTCTGCTCACTTGGAGGGTGTGCTTCTACTTGCTGATACCCACTGGGTTTCCCTCCTTTCTTGCCCTGCCCACTGCTCCTCCTCCCGGCTTCACCTCTCAGCAGTAGAGTGAATCAGGAGTTGGATGCCCCCATCTCCCTTGTCTGCCCTCTTTTCACAGAGTACCCAAAACCCAGTCATTAATTCCCTCGGCTATCTATGTTTGCCTGCCAAGCTTCCTTTTGTACAGAGACCTAAAATTTTCTTTTACAATAGCTTTATCGAGATACAATCCATATGCCATACAGTTCGCCTATTTTCTTTTTGCACAATGCCACTTCTTTGCAGCTTACAGTTCGGTATTTTTTAGTGTATTCATAGAGCTGCTGGATTTTGCCAAGTGCATTTTCATCTTGTTGATTTTTTTTTTTTTTCCTACTGAACCGGTGCTGTGGAGCCAGTCCTTCTTAGTCATGATGTATCCTCCTTTCCATAACTTGCTGGGTTCCGTTTGCTAGTGTTTGTTTAGTTTGTTCACCTTGTTGATGCAGATGGTTTTTCCCCTACTGTCTTCTTCTAAATTTTGGTATTAAAGTGATGCTTTAGGGGCACCTGGGTGGCCCAGTGGGTTAAGCCTCTGTCTTGGGCTCAGGTCATGATCTCAGAGTCTTGGGATCAAGCACCGCATCGGGCTCTCTCTGTTCAATGAGGAACCTGTTTCTCTTTCTCTCTCTCTCTCTCTCTCTGCCTACTTGTGATCTCTCTGTCAAATAAATGAATAAAATCTTTTTTAAAATGTGATGCTTTACTTCATAAAGTAAAATAAGGAGCTCTCCATCTTCTTCTGTGATTTAAGCCAATGGTTCTCAAAATTTAGTATGCCTAAGAATCATCAAGAGAGCCTGTTAAAAAACAGATCCTCCCACCCTGAGAGTTCATGATATCTTGGCTAGGTAAAGTTTCCTTGGGTTGCAGTTTCTTTTATTATCTCTGTAGATGCTGTCTCATACTCTTCAGCCTTCTACTGATAAAGCTGAGAAGGCCAATGCCAATCTGATCCTTTTTCCTTTGTAATTTGTTTTTTCTGTCTGGAAGCCTATAAGATTTTTCTCTTAATTTCTGGAGTTTACAGATTTCACCAGGATATGCCCAGATATTTTTTTTTTCTCATCAAAACTGCCTGGAACTCAGTGAAGCCTTTAAATTTGTAAAAATGGATTTTTCTTTAGGAGGATGTTAATTTCTAGTATTGGTTTGCTTTTTGCCTCTTGTCCATCTATTCTCTTTGCTTTGGGGCCCACTGTTGTTCATATGCCAGTACTGTATTTCTTCAGCTTTACTGAGGTATAATTGGCATATAACATGTCAGTTTAAAGTATGTAATGTGATGATTAGATATACAGATCTATTGCAAAATGATTACCATAATAGAGTTAGTTTACACTTTTCATTCCCTCACATAATTACCTTTTTTTTTTTAATGTGGTGAGGACATGTTAGATCTATTCTAGCAGCTTTCAAGTATGTAATATGGTGTGTTGAGGTGGCCATGTTATATACTGGAAGTTTGTACCGTTTTACCAATATATCATGATTTCCTCTACTCCCTAGCACCTGGTAACCACCATTCTACTGTATTTCTATGAGATAAATCTGTTTAGATTCCACATATGAGATCAACAGTATTTATCTTTCTCTGAATTATTTCACTTAGATAGTGCCCTCAGGGTCCATTTGTATTTTCACAAATGGCAGGATTTCCTTCTTTCTCTTGGCTGAGTAACATTCCATTAGTCTACATATAATATTTTCTTTATTCATTCATCCATAGGTGCACCCTTAAGTTGTCTCCATACCTTGGCTATTGCAAATAATGCAGCAGTGTCATATCTCTTTGACATATCTCAGTGACATATCTCTTTGAGAGAATGATTTCATTCCCTTTGATATATGCCCAGAGGTGGGTTTCTGGATCATAATATAGTGTATATTTTATTTCTGAACTGTCTCTTCATTTTGTATGCCCATTTGTCTATTGGGTTGTTGATCCTTTTGTGGAATTTTATTTTTTTATTTTTTTTTAAAGATTTTATTTATTTATTTGACACAGAGAGATCACAGTAGGCAGAGAGGCAGGCAGAGAGAGAAGGAAGGGAAGCAGGGCCCCTGCTGAGCAGAGAGCCCGATGCGGGACTCGATCCCAGGACCCTGAGATCATGACCCGAGCCGAAGGCAGCGGCCTAACCCACTGAGCCACCCAGGCGCCCACCTTTTGTGGAATTTTAAAAGTTCTTGGCATATTAGGGAAATTAAGCTCTTTGTTATAAATGACTTTTTATGACTTTGATGCCTTTTAACCTATTTTATTTTCTTATAATTTTGCCCTACAGAAGTTTTATTTTTATATAGTTGAACTTAATCAAACTTTTCCTTTATGGATTCTTGTTTTTATGCTATTCTTTGAAAGCCCTTCCCTGTGCCAAGATTATAGAAATGTTCACCTATCTTTATTCCTGCTGAATTATGTTTTCACTTTTTACATCGTGATCCTTGACCCATCTGAAATGTATTATGATGTAAGGAGCATAATCTATCCCAGATGCCAACTGTTTCAACCCAGTCACTGAATAATTCCTGTTTTGTCCATCAATTTTAAATCCCACTTTGTCACATCCTGATTTCCATCAGTAGCCAGGTCCTCTAGACTTTGTATTCTTTGCCATTAATTTACTTGCAACTCTGCTCCAGAACCACCCTTTTAGATACTGGAGCTTTACATTGTGTTGAATCTCTATGTTGAATAGCACAGTGACTAAGAGCATGAACTCTGAAACAGCCCCCCTGTGTTCCTATCCAGCTAGGTTCTCTCCTTCTCTCAGTCCACAAAATGTGTTAACCATGAAGTCTACCAGCCAGACTAAATCTGCATGGCAACCAGTGACCTCCCTCGGCCCACCGAATCCGGCAGGTAGCCCAGCATCTTCCCGGAAGAGAAGATCTTCCCAGAAGAATAAACTCGGAGAGAAGACGCTCCAAGCAGTAAGGGATGGGGGTGGGGTGGGGAAAACTGAATGGTGCTTGCTTCACACTTAAGTACGCAGATGGTCAGATTTCTGGCCTTGGGAACCTCGGAGCAGACGGCATCCTACAGAAGATGGGGCCAAGACGTCGGCAGTAGTCTGTGGGCTGTGGATCCGGAGCCCAGACGAATGGATCAACGTGCGCACGCCTACGGGCTGGGCCCCGGTGTGCGCATCTCCAGGGTGAATTGCCGAAATCACCTTCCGGCTGCAGCGAAATATTAAAATCGCCTCTGGCTCCAATAGCGGTGGTTCCCACAGACCTTCGGACCCTCGCGTGCCCAGGCCACTCTCCCCCCACCCCCACCACGCCCGCAGAAGCGACCGGTCTTCTCCAGACTCGCGCATCAGTGGCGGGTAAAGTGGGGGGTGCAGTGGTCCCTGCCCCCAGTTCCTGATCTCTCGGGGGAGCCAGGCATCTGTTACCCCCAGCCACCCACCCCCACCTTTGGACTTAGACCACTGAGCCTCCCCTCCCATCTCCCTTTCTCCCCAGGAATTTAGGAATCCAGGATGCCCTGACTCTGGAAGGGGCCAGTTGGACTCCTGACGCAGAGGGGCAGGGTAATAAACACCAGCTGGTATAACCAAAGTCCGCTGGCACACCTTGCCCCTTCCTCACTTCCCATCCCAGCTCCCCTCTCCTCCCCCTTTCTCTCTCCTTACTTAGGTCGCTGATGGGCCCACCCTGGAGACACCAACTTTCCCCAGCAGGTCACCTGGGCTGGTTTGTGGGGTTGGGATGCTGTAGGTGCTTCCTTCACTGACTGGCTCTGGACGTGGACTCCTGGGACTCTCCCATCTGGATCAAAGAGTTTCTGGGCTGGTCTTCAAACAGGTTGTTTCTCCTTTGATGCTCTGAGAGCCCAGCGGAGAGTAGAGAGTGCAGGGGGCCCAGAAGGCGAGAAAGACTGGGTGTGCATATCCAGGCGTGGCTGGACTGGTAACAATTAATCCCAGGCAAGTGCTGTCCCTGGGCTGACACTTCTGGGGGGTGGAGGCAGAAGGAGCATTAGCAATAGAGTGAGTTGCAGGTACAAAGCCTTGATAGGGTGACAAGGGGATGACCACAGCTGCAGAGTGGTCAGCTGTAGAGTGGGATTGGGACGAGCGGGAAGGAGCCACCCTTGAGGAAGGGCCGTGGGTGTGAAGCTAGACAGGGCTGAGTTCCCTCAGGAAGATCTGAGCCAATGATAGACTTGGTTGGGCTTATACAGTGATGCTGGAATATTAAGTACCCATTAAAGATCATATTTTTAAAGAATATCACATAAGTAAACACTCTTGACATATTGGAGATTATATGTAATCTATTGCAGATAATATTGGAGATTACATATAATCTCCAATTTGTAAGTAATGCCTAATCTGCAATTTGTAACTAATACCTAAACATATGTTCATTGAGAATCTATTAATATATATATAGCTAACATTATCCAGAACATAATATATATTAGTAATATCCAGTTTGTAAGAAATACGTGTGTGTAAAATACCCATATATACATATACTATGATAATACCCAATTTATAGAATTGGCTGTGCCTCCTTCCAAAACCTAAAGGGAATCCCAGCAAAAAGAAAGAAAGACTAAAGACAGCAAACACTTTAGATCATGGTGTCTTTTAAGATTGCATAAATTTTGCACCTGAATTTGCAACTAAAACCTCAAAACTTAAGGAGAGGCCAGATGGCCTGCTTACGAATAGCGTAGACCCTGAGCCGTCTTCTCAAGTCACCAGGCTGAACTGAGCTGGAGCATGTGCTGCTTTGGTACAGAAGCTGATGCTGGTGCCAGGACTGCCCACACAGGAAGACATTTGCTGGGCAGGGTAACTGACTGCCCCCCTGGCTGGAGTCTGGGCAGTGGGCTGTGAGAGGGGCCACACATTTCCAAACCCATAATTGGAAACTGGGTACCTGACAAAGAAAGGCTGTTCTAGTGAGAGAAAAAGCCTGGGGTTCGTGGAATTATTTTAATCAGGACATCCCCAGAAGGGGCTACTGGGGGGATTGGACTAGACATGCAAAAGGGTGTTTTTATGTATAAGATGTATTAAAACCTCAAGACACCTCTGGGGAGTTCCAACTACATAGTGGGCAACACAGCAGGAAAGTGGCAAAGGTGATCAAGGTTGTCTTCCTGGAGGAAGTGAGATCTGAGAGGAGACACCAGTGATGAGTAAAAGTTATCTGGGTGAGGGAGGATGGGAAGGGGCAGAAGAGGGGTGTTGCGTGAGAAAGAAAACCCAGAAAGAGTTCTCTATGCATTTACGTTCATATGTATGAATACTTAGAATGTGCCATTTTCTTTATATGGATTTTTTTTACATGATACAAATGGTATCATATGTTTGACATTCTGTGACTTTTCACCTACAAGTAGGTTTTAGAGACTTTATTATGTTCTTGCACACCTAAATACCTTTCTTTTTTATTATAAAATATTATACATATTCACAAAAGTATATAAAACTGAAATGCTCTACTCAATGACCTATAAAGCAAACATCCCAACTATCCTAATCAGAAAAAGAACATCAGCTCTTCCAACCCCTCCTGCCCCTCAGGTGGGAATCCCCACTCTTAACACTTAAGGTTGTCCCTTCTTTGTTTTTATTTGTGGTTTTACCACAAATGTGTGTGATCCTAAACGCTTTAGTTTTGCCTTTTTTGGTGGGGGAGGGGGATTTTGATAGAAACAGAATCCTATGACACGTATTCTTTAGGATATATCTTCTTTGGCTGAATATTAAGTTTTGGGGACTCATCCATGTTGTTAAGTGTAGCTGTAGCTCGCTTTTTTCTCCTTTGCTGTGTAGTATTCTTTTTTATTTTTTATTTATTTTTTAAAAAGATTTTATTTATTTATTTGACAGACAGAGATCACAAGCAGGCAGAGAGGCAGGCAGAGAGAGGGGGGAAGCAGGCTCCCCGCTGAGCAGACAGCCCAATGAGGGGCTCCATCCCAGGACCCTGAGATCACAACCCAAGCTGAAGGCAGAGGCTCAACCCACTGAGCCACCCAGGCCCCCCGCTGTGTAGTATTCTTTCATACTGATTATATCACTGCGTGTGTGGTGTGTGTGTGTATTTGGACTTCCTGATGGTTTCCTTTTAGGGTTGTTGCAGACAGTGCTGTTAAGGAAATTCCCGTATGTGTACTTTGCTGCACATGCAAACACAGTTTTGTTGCAATTATGCCTGGGACTGAAATTGCTGTTGTTGGGATAGATATACTTTTAATCTTAATAGAAAATCGCCAGCCCATCTCTCAAAAAAATAACTTTGTCAGTTTCCATCCCTACCAGCAGTGGGTACTATTCCCCATGGCTCCTCATTCTTGTCAATATTTGCTGTTCTTGGTCTTTTCGTTCTAGCCAGCCTGACTGGTATGGAGGAGTGACCCCTCAGTGCAGTTTTAATCACCATTTCTGTTTAAATAGCTCGAACCCTTTCAGATATTCACTGGCCATTTGGAGAACCACTTTGCTGAAAGAACCACTTTTTTGCACTTTACATTTTCTGAGCATTTTTCTACTGGGTTATTTATACTTTTCTTACTAATTTGTAGGAGCTTTTTATAGATTCTGGATTTGAAACAATACAAACCGTCTATTAGCTATATGTGTGGCAAATTTTTTCTGCTCTGTGGCTTTTGACATTTTTAATGCTGCTTCTTGATGTACAGATGTCCTGAATTCTAATGTTTACCTGTTGCTTCATTTATGGTTAGTGTTTTCTAAGTCCTGTTTCTGATATCTTTCCTAACCTGCAGATCATGAAGATACTCGCTCCTATTAACCTCTTTAGAAGCTTTATGAATATGCCTTTCTTTTTTAAATCTCATGAATTAATTTTTGTACAATGTGAGATAATGATCAAATTTCATTGTTTTCATATGAAAATACAGTTGCCCATCCTAGTTATTTAACACTGTCATTTTCATAATACTCTCAGTTGACATGAAATATCTCTCCATTTATTTAAAACTGTTACTTCTCTTAAAACACTTTTTCTTCTCTGTAATAATCCTTTATAGGTTTTGGTATAGAAGTCTCATCTTTCTGTTAGATTTATTCCTGAGCACTTGAAATATCTTAATGTTATTATAAATGTTACCTTAATTTTTTTTCATTATCTATTTATTTCTTGCTAGTATGTAGAAATGCTATTAATTCTATTCCATTAACTCTGGTACCAGCCACCTTGCTAAACTCACTTATTAGTCCTAAAAATGTATTTAGAGGTTCTGTTTTATTTTTTACATACACAACTGTATCTGTAAATAATGACATTTTTAATTCTTATTTTCCAAACTTTACACTTGAAAAAATCTTATTGCACTTGCTAGGACCTTGTACCAATTATCTGGTGCCACCAAAATGCTGCATTACAAGCCACCTCAAAATCCAGTGACTTAAAACAACAGGAATTTATTTTTATACCTCATGAGTCATTATTATACCTCAAAGCGCCATTAAGCTGGGCTCAACTATGTGAGGGAGTTGGCTGGCTGTTGACTGGTCTAGGCGAGCTTGTGCTGGGACCACTGGAGTGATTCAGCTCAGCTCAGATTTACATGTCTCGTTTTCCAGCAAATTAGCGTAGATATATCCTCATAGGGTTAGCAAAAGTGTAAGAGAGTGGGCAGCAGCAAGAAAGGTCTTTTGCAGGCTAGGCTCTGAATAGCAACCCTGATTCAAGGGTAGGAAAGTAGATGATGGTCTCATTAGTGAGAGGAACTGCAGAATCACATTGCAAAGGGGATGGGTATAGGGAAAACGGAAGACTTGGAACCATGAATGCTATCAATCAACCTAAACTTTATTTTTTTTTAAGATTTTATTTATTTATTTGACAGAGAGATCACAAATAGGCAGAGAGAGGGGGGAAGCAGGCTCCCCGCTGAGCAGAAGCCCAATGCAGGGCTCGATCCCAGGACCCTGAGATCATGACCTGAGCCAAAGGCAGAGGCTTAACCCACTGAACCACCCAGGTGCCCCATACTTTATTTTTTTTAAGATTTTATTTATTTGACAGAGAGAGAGAGGGAACATAAGCAGGGGGAGTGGGAGAGGGAGAAGCAGGCTTCCCGCTGAGCTGGGAGTCCGACGGGAGGCTTGATCCCAGGATGCTGGGATCATGACCTGAACTGTAGGCAGGCTTAACAACTAAGCTCCCCAGGCACCCAATCAGCCTAAACTTTAAATCCAGTGTGACTAGAAGGGACCAGAGTGGGCATCCTTGTCTTATTCCCAAACTCCAAGGGAAAGCCTTTTACATTTTATCCTTAAGTACAGTGGATGCTGTAAGCTTTTTTGGTAAATAACCTCTATGAAATTAAAGATGTTCCTTTCTAGTCCTAGTTTCCTCAAGTTGTTTTTTTCTTTTTAAATAAATGGTTATTACTAGGTTTTGTAAAATATTTTCACAAATGAATTATTGTATTATTTTTATCCTATATTATGTTATCATTGATTAATTTTTTACTTCTAACCCCCCCCCCCGCCCATATTACTGGAATAAACTCAACACAGTTGTGTTGTGAAATTGTCTTTATACATTGGTGGATTTGACTTGCCAGTATTTGAGACATTTTTATCAGTGTTCGTGATTGACGCTGATATGTGATTTTCTTTTTTATTATTCCCTTGGCTAGATTTTGGTATTAAGGTTATGCTGGTCTCGCCAATTTTTCTATCCTGGAAGGTTTTATGCAAGATTAGTAGTATTTATTTCTTAAATGTTTAGTACAATTCATGAGTGAAATCATTCGCTCCTGAAATTTTCTTTGGAGGAAAGTAACTAATTACAGAAATAGTTTATTAAAAATTTATAGAACAGGGGCAGCTGGCTGGTTTAGTCATAGGGCCATGTGACTCTTGATCTCAGGGTAGTGAGTTCAAGCCCCATGTTGGGCAGAGAGATTTCTTAAATAACTAAATATTTTTAAAAATAAAAATTTTTTAAATAAAATCTATAGAACAATTCAGAATTTCTGTTTCTTCTTGCTTTTGATTTTGATGAAGTCCCAAAAGTTTATTTTTGCTTTTGTTTCCTTTGCCTTTGGAGACATATCTTGAAAGAAGTTGGCTGTGGCTGATATCGAAGAGGTTACTGCCTATGTTCTCCTCTAGGATTCTGATGGATTCCTGTCTCACGTTGAGGTCTTTTATGCATTTTGAGTTTATCTTTGTGTATGGTGTAAGAGAATGGTTGAGTTTCAGTCTTCTACACATAGCTGCCCAGTTTTCCCAGCACCATTTATTGAAGAGACTGTCTTTTCTCCACTGTATATTTTTTCCTGTTTTGTTGAAGATTATTTGACCATAGAGTTGAGGGTCCATATCTGAGTTCTCTACTCTGTTCTACTGGTCTATGTGTCTGTTTTTATGCCAGTACGATGCTGTCTTGGTGATCACAGCTTTGTAGTAAAGCTTGAAATCAGGTAACGTGATGCCCCCAGTTTTGTTTTTGTTTTTCAGCATTTCCTTAGCGATTTGTGGTCTCTTCTGGTTCCATGCATAAGTATTATTTTTTCCCAAAACTTACAGGCATAGAATTCTTTACTGGAGTGTTTGATTATGTTTTCAATACCTACAGTATTTATGATGATGATGCTTTTTTATTCCAACAATGGTTGTTTGTGCTTTCTCTATTTCTTGGCAAGTCCTATTAGAGATTTTTATCAAATTTACTTGTCTTAAAGACACAAAGAACCGACCTTTGGGGTCTGTAGGTGGCTCAGTCAGTAGAGCCTCTGACTCAGTTCAGGTCATGATCTCAGGGTTGTGGGATCAAGCCCCACATCGAGCTTTGTGCTCAGCACAGAGTCTGCTTGAGATTCTCTTCCTCTCCCTCTGCTCCCCCCTGCTTACATACTCTTTCTCAAATAAATTGAATCTTAAAAAAATAAAGAACCAACCTTTGATTTTGTTGATCTTCTCTATTGTATGTTGTCCTCCGTCTTGTTAATTTCTCCTGTTAACTTTAATTATTTCCTGCCTTCTTCATTTTGGGGTTTATTTTGCTATTATTTCCTAATTTCCAGGAATGGAGTCTCCGCTAATTTTAATATTTTTAAAATTTCTAATATATGGCTTCAGTTGCATCCCATTTTTTAAAGTTTGTTTACTTATTTATTTTTAGCAATCTCTACACCCAGTGTAGGCCCCAGATCAAGAGTTGCTCACTCCATCCACCGAGCCAGCGAGGTACCCCCTCCATGTTTTGGTATGTAGTATTTTCATTATCATCAAAATATTTTCTGGTGTCCATTATGATAAATTCTTTAACCATTGGTTATTTTTAAATGTGGTTTTTAAAATCCAAACATAGGAACTTTGTTTTATTTTGTCTTAAGATTTTATTTATTTATTTGACAGAGATCACAAGTAGGCAGAGAGGCAGGCAGAAAGAGAGGGGGGAAGCAGACTCCCCGCTGAGCAGAGAGCCCAATGCGGGACTCGATCCCAGGACGCTGAGATCATGGCCCAAGCCGAAGGCAGAGGCTTAGCCCACTGAGCCACCCAGGTGCCCCAACATTTTTGTTATTCTTTTAAGGGTTCCCCTAGATAATAATTATGCATACATTTTATCAGATAATGTTTATTGGTACTGTAAGCGAACCCAATGAGAGTTTGTCCTCCTGATGCTAAACAAGCCAATAAAAACTGGCACCAAGAATTTCCTGGTGTGGTGCCACCCAGGAGAACCAGGAGCTAATGGTGAAAAGTCCCAAACTCCCCAATAGCTTGCAAGCAGGTTTTTTTTTTTTTTAATTAACATATAATGTATTGCTTGTTTCAGGGATACAGGTCTGTAATTCATCTTACACAATTCACAACATTCACCATAGCACATACCTTCCCCAATGTCCATCATCCAGCCACCCCATCCCTCCAAACCCCTCCCCTCCAGGAATCCTCAATTTGTTCTTCAAATTAAGAGTCTCTTATGGTTTGTCTCCCTCTCTGGTTTTGGTGTTTCCATTTTCCCTCCCTTCTCCTATGATCCTTTCTTGTTTCTCAAATGCCTCATATCAGTGAGATCATATGATAATTATCTTTCTCTGATTGGCTTATTTTACTTAGCATAATGGCCTCTAGTTCCATCCATTTTGTTGCAAATGGCAAGATTTGGGGGGGGGTGATGGCTACATACTATTCCATTGTGTATCTATACCACATCTTCTTTATCCATTCATCTGTTGATGAATATCTAGGTTCTTTCCATAGTTTGGCTCTTGTGGACATTGCTGCTATGAACATTGGGGTCCATGTGCCCCTTTAGATCAATACATTTGTATCTGTAGGGTAAATACTCAGTAATGCAGTGGCTGGGTCGTAGGGTAGTTCTATTTTCAACTTTCTGAGGAACCTCCATGCTGCTTTCCAGAGTGGCGACACCAGCTTGCATTCCCACCAACAGTGTAGGAGGGTTCCCCTTTCTCCGCATCCTTGCCAGCATCTGTAGATTCCTGACTTGTTAATTTTATCCATTCTGACTGGTGTGAGGTGGTATCTCCCTGTGGTTTTGATTTGTATTTCCCTAATGTGGAGTGATGTTGAGTACTTTTCATGTGTCTGTTAGCCATTTGGCTGTCATCTTTGCAGAAATATCTGTTCATGTCTTCTGCCCATTTCTTTTTTTAACTCTTTTTTTTTTTTAAGATTTTATTTATTTATTTGTCAGAGACAGTGGGAGAGAGAGCGAGTGAGCGAGCACAGGCAGACAAAGAGGCAGGCAGAGGCAGAGGGAGAAGCAGGCTCCCTGCCGAGCAAGGAGCCTGATGTGGGACTTGATCCCAAGACCCTGGGATCATGACCCAAGCCAAAGGCAGCTTCTTAACCAACTGAGCCACCCAGGCGTCCCACTTCTGCCCATTTCTTGATTGGATTATTCTTTGGGTGTTGAGTTTGATAAGTTCTTTATAGATTTCAGGTACTAGGCCTTTATCTGATGTCATTGCAAGCAAGGGTTTTTAAAAGATGAAAATTCGGGTTCTTGGATCATGATGATTAATTAAAGATTGGGTTAACTCTATTCCCTTTCTTTTTTTTTTTTTTTTTTTTTTTTTTTTTTTTTTTTTTTTTTTAGGATTTTATCTATTGGAGCACCTGGGTGGCTCAGTGGGTTAAAGCCTCTGCCTTTGGCTCAGGTCATGATCGCAGGGTCCTGGGATCAAGCCCCACATCAGGCTCACTGCTCTGCGGAAAGCCTGCTTCCTCCTCTCTCTCTGACTGCCTCTCTGCCTGCTTGTGATCTCTGCCTGTCAAATAAATAGATAAAATCTTTCTTAAAAAGATTTTATCTATTTATTTGACAGAGAGATTGAGAGAGAGCACAAGTAGGCAGAGCAGGAGGGAGAGGGAGAAGCAGGCTTTCTTCTGAGCAGGGAGCCCGATGTGGGGCTCAATCCCAGGACCCCAGGGATCATTACCTGAGCCGAAGGCAGATGTTTAACCGACTGAGCCACCCAGACGCCCCTCTATTCCCTTCCTTGACTATCCTGTCCCTTCTGGCATGTTCCTGTCTGGTTTCAGTGTAGCTGTTGTGCCGCGGTTGCTCTGCTTTAGGGCCCCGGAACTGGAAACCACTCTGGGCAGACTGCATTAGTGACGTCATCTCTAGAGTACAAAGACAGAAGTTTTACATCCTGTGGTTACTGCTAAGCTGCAAATTATTGTATTTTCTTGCAAACACCACCCGTGAGATTTGTTATCTCGGGCAGAACAGCATCCCATAGACTTTTCAAGAGATAACTTGATGGTATTTCCTGAGACAATTTTACAAGTTCCTTCAACAATAGCTAAGGGCCCTGTGACTCTGGTCAGAAGCCCCTCAGAGCCCTATGTCTGGATTGTGGGGTCAGCGGGGGCTTGTATCCCTACTTGCAGTATTTTTATCCTCTTCCTGGAAAACACAAAGTACTTGCAATTCTCTTCTATTTGCCGCCCTCTGAATCTTTGATGTCATGTAATTCTTATTCTTTACTTAATTAAAACCAAGTAAGATGTTACTGTTTGTGTTCTCCATTTTATCCACAGACTTACGTTTTCATTACTGTCGATTCCTTTCTGCACGTCTAACCTTCCATCTAGGATAATGTCCCCTCTTACAGAGGAATCCACTGTAGTATTTCCTGTGCCACAGGGCTTCTGATGACAAAACTCTATCTTTATTGCGTCTTCATTTTTAGGACCCATGAATTTCCAGCCAATGGCTCTATTGTTTTTGACAATGGTCTGATGCACAAATTGTTCCACAATCTGATGCAATTAAATTCGGTCTACTTTCTAGGAGTAGTATTTGAATTCAATGTTTGAGGTTTGTTCTGACCCCAGAATGGATCTTCTTACCTGTCTCTTTTCTTAGTTCTGTCTCATATGTAACCATTTATCTTATGTCTTCATGAAGTTACCAGCCTCCTCTCAATTGCTACCACCAAAACCTCTGCTGATTTTGAGCGTGCCCTTAGCCCTTAGGCTCCAACTTCCTCAGATTCTGCTTCAAATGAAGTTAGTTCTTCTGGGAAACATTTCTGGGCTCATGTGTTCCGAAGGCCTGTCTCTCTCCCATGGACAAGGTCTTCCAAGCTGGATTGGAACAGTGGCCTGCTTCTTTCTGAGTGCTTTTGGAGCAGGATGCTATGTGGAGCGTTAATCTCTGGTCTTATGACTTGCCCCTCTTACCATATAACCTCCACCTCACCAATGAGCGGGGGTCAGGGGAGACCAAGGCCCCCATATTCCCAGTTATGTCATGCCAGAAATGAGGGCAGAGTAGAAGGGCGCTCCTGACTTTTACTTATACCACACTTGCCTGAAATTTAGTGTCTGCAACACGTCGCCAAAAAGAAATGCGAAATGCTGGTGGTCTGCCCTTTCTGGGAAAATGCTGTAGCCTCTGAGTGTGACCTGGGGAGAGGGGGAGCCCTATGGCTTTTCCATAGCACTGGGTCAGGAGGGGGTGGGGAGCAGGCTGCGGGTCCAATGCCATCCGATGCTTCACTGTTCTTAATGAGTTTTACCAGATTTTCTTGAATAAATGTTTCTTCATTGGCTACATGCCCTTAGGACAATTTCCAAAGACCTTGAATGTTTCTTTCTTGGCCATGGTCACAGAGGCATGGTTCCACAGAGCCTTTATGCTGCCTGTCCTGAAATGGAACCCCAAGGAAGCTTTCGAATTCTACCAATCCTCTAGACCCCACCTTAGATCTACTGAATCAGTCTGGAAGAGTGAGGCTGACAGATGGAAAGGCAGGAGTCTGTGTTTTGAGGTTTTGTGGTTATGATGGGTTTGAGAACTGCTGGCCCAGAGCCCTGTGTGCATTAGCTGGGCCAAATAGACCAGAAAGAGAAAGGAGAGGAACCTGAGTGCTGGAATGTCCTTCTGACTGGTGCTCACACTGTAACAGTTATTAAACATTTTGAAATTCATCTATTTGTTAGATGAGGAAAAAAAAACAAAACTAACCTGAGTCTCAGAGATGAAGTTATTTGTTCAGCCATTGAGAAGGACCAAGAATTAAATTCTGGCCCTTTGTTTGCTCTAAAACCCTGCTGTCCTGAACTTTTACAGGCTGGTCTCTGAGACAAAGACCTTAAAGTCTGTTCTTCTTGGTGACCCCAAGATTCCCTCAGGAGTTGGCTGGCCTGTAAGAAGAAAATCATGAGGTCCATTGAACTCTCAGAAGAAAAGACTTACACACAACCCAGAAATTCCTCATTACCATCCTGGAAGCTCACAGCCAGGGAGATTCTGGCCACCAAGACCCAAAACTACTTTGCTCAGACAAAACGAACCAAGAACGTCTTGATGCAGATGGCCTTCTCCATTGGGCTGGGCAGTATATGGCGCTTCCCCTACCTGTGTCATCGGAATGGAGGAGGTGAGGCCAGGGGCCCGGATCTTGAGTTTCGGGAAGGAGTGTTAAGGCTTGGAGCCCAGACTCCTGGGTCCTGGGTGGTGGGGGAGAGAGTTCTAGGGGATGAAGAGGAGGGGGGCCGGGACTCCTGGCTGCCTGATCACAGCTCCTGGCTCCCTCCTTCAGGCAACTTTATCCTGATGTACTTCTTCATGCTCTGCTTGTTCGGGATTCCCCTCTTGTACATGGAAATGATCATGGGGCATTGGCTGCGTGTGGACAACATCCGGGTCTGGAAGCAGCTCGTCCCCTGGCTGGGCGGCATAGGATACGCTAGCATATTGGTGAATGAGGGGCCCAGCCAACCGGCATCCCCACTCAGCCCTTATGGTGTCCAGCTCCCCCGTCTCTGTCCATCCTATCCCTCAGGCCCACCGTGTCCACCCCTAGGTGTGCATCTTGATAAGCTTGTATCACAGTGTCATCATCACATGGAGCATTTCCTACCTGGGCAACTCCTTCGATAACTCCCTGCCCTGGAACCAGTGCCCACCGGTGAAGACCATCAATGTCACTGGTGAGGAGAGGGAGAGAAAAGGCCGGCAGGGCCATGGGAGGCAAGGGCACCAGGGAGCAAGAGACGGGGAATGAGAGCCCAAAGGGAGGCAGCGAAGAGCAGGGCCAAGACACCGAGTGAGGTGGTGCCTAAACGCCTGCGTGCTCCCCAGACCTCTCTTGCCTCCGGACCGTGTCCCACCAGTACTTCTGGTACCACAGCACCCTGAGTGCCTCAGGCCATATTGAGGAAGGGGTCGAGGCCCTCGTCCTGCAGCTCACCCTGGGCATCTTTGCAGCCTGGTGCATCCTCTTCTTAATCATGATCACAGGGCTAAAGACTTCAATGCTGGTGAGCCACCTTGACCACGGACTCTACCGCTTCACATTCGCAAATCCAAGTATCCGGCTTCCTGCCCCGATGCTGTCCAACTCCTTCCTGTTGACCCCTCTTCTCTAATTCCCATGACCCTCCCCCACTTCTAGATGATGGGCTTCGCCACCCAGGTCCTGAGGAAGGTGCCGTACTCTCCCCAGGCTGTGGCAGCCACCAGTCGTCTCACAAAGAACTACTTCCCTCTGGCCCGTGGCCGGAATGGGACTTTGTACTGACCCAGCTCGCTTCTCACCAACCCACACCCCCAAGGCATAGCAGTGGGCACCTTCCAGAGCAGACCGGGGCTTCTCCCCGTGAGCCTTGCATCCTGCACCTGCCTGCGCGTTGACAGCGCCTGTTAATCCCTGAAAAAGCTGATTGCCACCGGCTCCTGTCCAGAATTTCCCATTTATTTTCTTCCAATCCATACTTCCAGCCCGTGCCCCTGGCACCTGCATCATATTCTCCTTACGTGGAAAATTCATTTCAGTGCGTGAAAAATCTCTGCTCAGCTGGGGTTCCTCCCCCATCACCTACGACGCTGTTTCATGCAGCCCTAACTCAGGCACAGACCGTAAACCCTCGCCAATGAATGAATGACATCCAGCCGCCCCACCACTCAAAACCATTTTTACTTGGGGTCTCATCCCTCACTTTGGAGAAGCTCATTGGCGGATGATCCCCCCCAACAACACTGTTGTCTCCCTAGAATAATCCTCCTATAGCTCCCTCCTGTCCCACCATACCACCTTAAGCCAGCTCATGCCCATCTCTCCTCCTGCTGACCTGTGTTCCCTGTTAATGCTTGCCTCTGAACCGCCCCCATCACCGCTTCTCCTGACTTCCGGTTTCTGTCCTGACCCACCTGGCTAGATCCTGGTTTTCACGGTGTTCCTTCCCTGCATCATCCTCCTCTGCTTCCTCATCCAAAGTCTCTTCTTGGAGGGTGCCATTGCCAGCCTCAGACATATGGTGACCACAGAGGTAAGGCTGGGGTCTCCAAACCCTGTCCCTCCCCCAACTCCCCAGTCCTTCAATGACTCTCCTTCTCCGACATCTTCCTTTCTGCCCCAGCCTGTTCCTCATCCCTCTGCTCTTTACCCCAGCTCATCCCTCTTCCAGTTCACCAATGGGTTCACTCCGAAGCTCAACCCCAAACGTCTCTCTCTCTCTCATCCCCATCCACAGCTCTCAGCCTGGGCCTCGCTGGACCTGTGGCGTCAGGCCGGAGGCCATGTGCTCTATTCCTTGGGCCTCGGCATGGGCACCACCATCAACTTCTCCTCCTACAAGGCTGGAGAAGACAACTATATCCAGGTGGCCTCCTTGATGGCCCTGGTCAATCTGGGGACCTCATTGCTAGTCACATCCATCATCTTTATTGTGCTGGGGTTCTGGGCCACCACCAGTGGCCCCACCTGTGTTGAAAAGTGAGTAATTACAACCTTGTAGGTCCAATAGGGGGTCTCCTTCCCTTAGCGATCCCCCAGCTTCATGGGCCTTCAGACTCAGACCTATCCAATAATAATGATAACAACAACAATCATGATAGTTGTAATAATAACATATTCTCAGAGAAAACTGGCAAATTATAATATTCCAATAGCCAGCACTTTATAGGTAAGAAAACAGTCCCAGAGCAAGACTGTCCGAAGGCTTCCATAAATTGCAAATGGTGTAAAGAAGATTTCAAAATCAATTATTTAACTCACAAAGGAGCTTGTTACAGAATTCTGAGCCACAATCAGTGGTTACTGGCCTGAGCTGCATGTTGGACTCATTTGGAGAGCCTTAGAAAACACTTATATACCTGAGTCTCACCTCCAGAGATTCTGATTTACTTGATCTGGGGTACATTCAGGCACGGGGATGTTTTTTTTTTTTTATCTCAAGGTGGAGTTTCTCTTCCAGTTAGGATGTTGAAGGCTGCAAAAGTCCATGCTTCCTTGATACAGCAATGTTAAAAATGAGAAAAAAAAAAACACGCTAATACTTTCCTTGTAACATTACTGAAGAGCAGTGGACACAAAGGAGCTTTAATGAACTAAATACTGGAGAGTGATAAGTTCATCATAAGTGAGCAAAGAGCCATGAATGTCATTATACCTGGGGGTAAACGCCTGAACTGGGGGCACGTGGCTGGAGGCACAGGCCTGTCATGGATGGAGAGACTTTGCATGGATAAGAAATCAGGCAAGCATTTTTATCACAGTATGCACTGTCAGTAGTTCTTGGAATCACAACAAGCCCCCAACAAGTAAATTGCTTGACCCAATAGTTTTCCTCTCTATACCTAGGAATTGTTTTGGAGAAGTGGCAGAAGCTGCAACAGAGACAGGGCTAGCAAGCAGATGAACTATCCATGGTCTCATGGTGCTCATATCTGTGGGCCCACTGGAGCTGAATGCATAGATAAACCAAAAACATCTACAGCTAACAATCCAGCCCACTCTAATCCAAATAATGACAACATCAAAGAAATTAGTCCTCGCCAGGAGGAGGAGGTCATGCAGAAAGTTGGAGGGATGGCTCGAGGGCAAAGGGAGACCTCCTTGATCCCATTTGAAGGCAGAGAAAAAACTCAACTAATTAAAACTGCCCCCCCACCCCAGCTCACCTCAGTACTTAGAAAACTCTAAATAAATAGCCCTCATCTAGCTGCCTCCTGGAATAAAAGGCTTAAATGTATTGAGACTTCACAAAATAAAACAAATAACATGTTGTTCTCTATGCAGTGTCCAACATGGAATTAAAACCCTCAAGACATTCCCAAACCCAGGAAAATACAATCCATAGCCAAGAGAAAAAAGAAGACCCAAAGACCATCCAGACATTAGAATCAGCAGACAAGAACATTAAAACAGCCGTTGTAAATATGTTAAGGAATTTAAGAGAAAAGATGAATACAATGAAAGCCATGGAGATATTTTAGGGAAGATACAGAAAATCTAGAAAAGGACCACATGGAAATTCTAGAAGTCAAAAGTAGATGAAGACAAGTTTTCGCTGGATGTATTTAGTTTAGATTGGAACCAACAGAATAAAGGATGAGTTAATTTGAGGACCGGGTTAATAGAAGTTCTACAAAGTAAAGGACAGAAAGGACAAGAAGAATGAGAAAAACTGAAGAAGAACCCCAGTGACCTAGAGGACTAATAGATGTATAATTGGAGTTGCAGGAGGTGAGGAGAGGAGAGAGAATTAGGGCAGGAAATCTTCAGCTTTATTTGTAATGGCCACAGCTCCAGGCAACCCAAATGTCTGTCGGGAGATGAGCAGATAACAATCCTTAGTACATTCATTCAACAAATGGAGTACTATCTACAAATAAAAATGAATGAACTGTTGATGCACACACCGACATGGATGAATGGATGAATGTCAGACGTTATACTGAATGTAACAAGCAAGACAGAAAAGAGTACACACTGTATAAATCTATATGAAATCTAGGAGTAGGCAAAATGAATGTGCAGTGATGGAAATCCGTAGTGGTCTCTGGAATGGAGCAAATGCCCTGGAAAGGGGCCCAAAGTAATTCTGTGGAGTGATGGAAATACTCTATATCTCAATTGGGTGACTTCTCAATACTCACTGAAGTGAATATTTAATATTTGTGTTTTTTATTGTCTCTGATATAGCTCAATAAGAACTGAGTTGGTTTTTTAAAAAGCTTCTGGTTGATTTCAATGAGAACCGTTACCTCCTCAGGCAGCACTGTCCAGTAGAACTCTTTGTGGTGCCAGAAACTTCCTATACCTGCACTATCCAGTGTCATAGACACCAGCCACAAGTAGCCAGAGCTCTCGAAATGTGGTGAACGTGGCCAAAAAATGCAAATGTGACCAAAGACCTGAATTTTTCAATTTATATCATTTTTAAAATTTTTATCTATCCATTTGAGAGAGACCACACACTGGGGAGAGGGGGAGAGGAAGAAGCAGACTCCCTGCCATGCAGGGAGCCTGATGCAGTGGTCAATCCCAGGGCCCTGGGATCATGACCTGAGCTGACGGCAGATGCTTAACTGGTGAGCCACCAAGGTGCCCTCTCATTTTTATCATCTTTATTAGCTTTAGTTGACATGGCCATATGTGCCTAGTGGCTATTGTGTTAGTGCAGCCCTAGAAGAACTACCACATGAGCCCCTTGCCCTTCATTATATAGAGCTTGTCAAACTGCAATGAGTATTATGAATTAGTATCAGATCAGTCAGTAAGTCTGGGATGAACCCAAGATTCTGCATTTCTTTTCTTTTTCTTTTTTTTTTTTTTGAAGTTTTTTTTTTTTTTTAAAGATTTTATTTATTTATTTGACAGATAGAGATCACAAGTAGGCAGAGAGGCAGGCAGAGAGAGAGGAGGAAGCAGGCTCCCCGCTGAGCAGAGAGCCCGATGTGGGGCTCGATCCCAGGACCCTGGGATCATGACCTGAGCCGAAGGCAGCGGCTTAACCCACTGAGCCACCCAGGCGCCCCATGAAGTTTTTTTTTTTTAAGATTTTGTTTATTTGACAGAGAGAGAGAAATCACAAGTAGGCAGAGAGGCAGGCAGGGAGAGAAAGAGGAGGAAGCAGGCTCCCTGCAGAGCAGAGAGCCCGACGTGGGGCTCGATCCCAGGGCCCTGGGATCATGACCTTTTGAAGATTTTTAAAATTGATTTGACAGAGAGAGACACAGAGAGAGGGAACACAGGCAGAGGGAATGGGAAAGGGAGAAGCAGGCTTCCTGCTGAGCAGGGCGCCCAGTGTGGGGCTCGATTCCAGGAACGTGGGATCATGACCTGAGCCAAAGGCAGCCACTTAATGACTGAGCCACCCAGGCGCCCCAAGATTCTGCATTTCTAACAAGTTCCCAGGTGTGCTGCCCCTCCACGGAGCTTCTACTTAGAGGAGCAAGGCTATAGGTTACTCTCTCTTTAGGTAAGGAAGGGTGGAGGTATGCTTTATTAGTGTTTTCTAATCAGGAGAACAGAGGACAGCTGAGGATCTGTTAGCATTTCCTTAAATTAAGCAAGCACAGTATTTATGGCCCCGTGATCCCCATTCCCAAGTGTGTATCCTAGAGAAGTCCTTACACAAGCCCTAATGGATGGTTATTGTGGCAGTTTGTCATCTCAGGGAGTGGTGTCATTATTTGGGGAATAGAATATAAAATGCAGGTTGCAAATGCCGCAGAGGGCAGCAGTCAGAAACAACAAACCAGACATATACTCAGCAATATAGAGATGTTGCCAGAAAAACTGAGGGAAGAAAAGTAAGAAACAGAAAACCAAAACACAGTGACACTCAAGTGATGACACATAAAACATACATTTTTGGGGGCTCAGGCAGGTGAGCATCTGCCTTCTGCTCAGGTCATGAGCCCGGGGTCCTGGGATAGAGTCCCTGCATCAGGCTCCCTGCTCAACAGGGAACCTGCTTCTCTGTCGGCTGCACCCCCTCCTTGTGTTTTCTCTCTCTGTCAAATAAGTAAATAAAATATTTTTTAAAACCCATATATTGGGGTGCCTGGGTGACTCAGTGGGTTAAAGGCTCTGCCTTCAGCTTGGGTCATGATCCCGGGGTCCTGGGATCGAGCCCCGCATTGGGCTCTCTGTCCAGCAGGGTGCCTGCTTCCCTTCCTCTCTCTCTGCCTGCCTCTCTGCCTGCTTGTGATCTCTGTCTGTCAAATAAATAAATAAAATCTTTAAAAAAAAAAAAAAGGGAAAGAAAGAAATCTACACTCCAACCCATTGGAAGAAGGCCACATGTTGTTTAAAATAAAAACCCATATATTTCTTTTTTTACAAAGAAATATCCATATTTAATGTTTTTAGTCAAACACATGAGAGTAGCTGAAGGCATGAAAGAAAGAGTGAAATTCAGACTTGGAGGGAAAATTTTAAACAGATTTTTCTCTGCTAGTTGAGGAGAATGATTGTGAGGGGGTTTGATTATCGCAGCATTCCAAACCTGAGGTCCAAAAAGAGAGATTCTGAGTGTATTCCTTCCTAGGGCTGTCATCACAAAGTTGTACAGACTGCGTGGCCAAAACCAAAATCTGTCCTCTCGCAGCTCTGAGGCAGAAGTCTGAGGTCAATGTATTGGCAGAGTTGGTTCTTTCTGAGGACAATGGTGGAGAATCTGTCCTGTGCCTCTTCTTGTGCTTTGCAGGCAATCTGGTGTTCCTTAGCTTGTAGGTGTCTGCCTTCATCCGCACGTGGCTTCTGCCTGTGCGTTTGTGCCCCACTTTCCCCCTTTTTATAAGTGCACCAGTCATATTGGATCTGGGGCCACCCAGGATGATCTCATCTTTAATAACTTCTGTAACAACCTATTTCCAAGTAATTTCACATTTTCAGGTAGCGGCGGTGGGGGTGGGACAGTGTTAGGACTTGAACATAAGAATGTAGCCGGGGCAGGGGAACAGTTTTCAACCTGTAACACTGAGGAATCTTAGCTACTACAGAAGGGGCTTCTGTCCCTTAGGGGGACAACCAGGGCAGTTCACCCCACGTCCACGTGGTGAGTTTCCAGACCCTTGTTAACCAGCTGCGCTCACCTTGGACCGCTTGCTTTCCTCTCCAGTCCCCAGCTGCCCTGGTTTGCGCAGAGCAGTTGGGGGCAGCCTGGTCACCATCTTTCCTGGCCTCTGCTACTTTTCAGGAGCGTCTCAAAGCTGATGAAACTGATAAAAAGGGGCGTCCTGCCTCAGGATGCCAAGCCCCCGGAGGACATCCTGCTCCTGCCCCCCCTGGACTACCTGGAGTGGATCAGCCACCTCCCTCAGCACCTCCAGAACCAGATCATCCGCTTCTCCCCTTCCTGCAGCATCAAGACGCAGAAGGGAAAGGTGTGTTTGCAGGGGCAGGAGGGTGCTTCCCGACGTGTCCTTCCCCAGTGCCCTCTGGGGGCCACTGCATGCATCGCCCAAGGCAGGCAACAGAGTCATGTCTCCACCACCACTGCGTATGTACCAGGGTCTTTGCTAAGTGGTCACTTGACTTTAATTCTCACATCAACCCTAGGATCCCAGTCTGTTAGAGGAGGAGACTGAGGCCCTGGGAGGTAAAGCTCACACAGCCCAGCAAACACTCAGCATTCTGCCGTCAGCCCACCCATCTAGGTGTCTTTCCTCTGCCCGACACAGACATTGCTATTCGATCACTGCACCATTCCCCCCATCCAAACCCACCACTGCCTGAGCGCCCTTCTCCCCCACAGTTCATGGAGGGCCCTGGCCTGGCATTCGCAGCCTTCTCCCAAGCCGTCTCCTTGTTCCCTGGTGCCTCTTTCTGGGCCATCCTCTTCTTCTTGATCCTGGTCATCACAGGGCTAAACACCTTGATAAGGATCTTGGAAAGCATTACTTATCCCCTCCAGAACTCCATCTCCATCTTCAGGAGGTATCCCAAGCTGCTATCAGGTATATGGATTCTCACCCTTCTCCCCAGGCCATCCCAATCTCCCGGGCTCATTTTGACCCCTGGCCCACCCCTGCACATAGACCTCAGTGTGGCCAAACCTGCCTTTGCCACAGTGTTTGTCTGCTTGGGAGGTTTTCTGGGCAGCCTGATCTTCACCAGTCACGCTGGCAGCTACGTAATGTCCTTGTTTGATGATTGCCTGGTCCCGCTCACCCTCATCATCATTGTGGCCTTCCAGAATATGGCCCTGGCCTGGATCTATGGAGCTAGGAGGTGATGTCCAAGTCCTGGGGTCTACCCAGCCAGGGGCCCATCCCAGGTCTCTGAGGATGGGGTGGGGGGGGGCATGGTCTGCTCTGTCTGTCCCATAGCAAGGGGGGTCTAGCTAATAGCATGGGGGGCAGGAGGGAGTGATCTGAGGGCAACCACGTGGGTGCTGACATAAAGAGTAGTCAGAAAGCAGGAGGCTCAATTTCCCCTACCATGGGCCACATGGGATAGTCTGAAGGCAGAGGGCCGGAGCCTTGGGTCAGGGGGCTCCCATGAGGAGACCAGATCCAGGGCCCAGCCTCAGGGAGGGCCCAGCAGGACCCAGTAGCCCCTACGAGTTGAGAACTGGTGAGAGAACCAGAGGTCTGTCATACCCAGAGCTCTAGGCCCTGGTGGCCAAAGAAGGGATCCTTCTAGACATCTGTGCCCATGGCCCCCACCCCAGGGTCAGGGAAGAAATATTTGGTGATCTGGGCCGACTGCTGTGGTCCTTCCTCACTGTCCTGTGGTGCTATGTGACCCTGCCTGGGCTGCTGGCCCTGACCACCATCAGCCTCATGCAGCTCTACCAGACAGAACCCCCCTACTACATTGCCTGGAACAGCAGTATGGTGAGATCCCCCTCCCTGGCCTCCTGCCCCCATTCTGGGCACCCCTCCTCTGATCTCCCATTCCATAGAGTCCTAGGTCTGGGCTCCTTCCGTCCCTAAGAACCCTTTAGCCAGCTTCCCAGCCCCTAGGGAACCTGATCTCCAACGTCACACGGATTGAAATCCCCTAACAGCCCCCCCCTCCTCCACCTCACTCCCTTCTCTCTGCCTGCAGAGCCAGGAGGTGAAACAGCCCTACCTGCAGGGCACCCTAAGCTGGGTCACCTTCCTCAGCGTCCTCGCCTTCCTGCCAATCCCCATCTACCCGCTTCAACACTGGTGGTACCTCCAGGACCACATTGCTTCTGACCCCTTTGAAAAGCTACAGTCCAAAAAGATGCCTTTGGTGCCCCCCAAGCCCTGGCCTAAGCACGGCATGAAGTCCCAGGAGGGAAACAAAGACAGCTCCTCCAAGAGGGGCAGCCTGTCCTTGACTAGGGGGCTGAACCTGAACTCATGGCGGCGGTTCAGCTTGCCCTTGAGCAGCCAGAGCTCTTCCTGGTTCAGCCTGCCTGTCATGAACTCGCTGTCCACATTCTCCACGAGGAGTTTCAGCCTTCCGGTCTCAAGGCAGGTGAGCCCGGCCTTAACACCCATAGACAACAGTGACCAGCACGTGAAGACCAAAGACGAAAACCAGCAGGAGAACTCTGTTCCGTAACTGGTGACGCCACCCCTCTTTCCAAGGCAGCGAATCTGTCCAACAGGTGACGGCATGAGCGCCCATTTTACTACAGAAATAATGGGTTCTGCCGGAAAGGAGGGGGAGGGGTACATGGGAATCGTGCCCATCAACCGCTCATTTGGCCTTGGGAAGAAATGGACAACTCAGGAGCTCTTTCCTCTCCTGGAATAATACCAGTTCTGCTAAGTGGAACATTCTGCTCTGAGGTCAAAGAATTCAGACCAAGAAGTCAACTCAGCCGTTCGCAGAGCTGGACCTAGTTCCTCCTTTCTCCCTGTGAGTGGGGAGTACCGTTGGCACAATGGGGATGGGCTTCATGGCACTGGCCAGGACCCAGCCTTTCCAGTTATCATGGAGATAGACAGTGTTCCCTCCAAACCCCAAACTCCACCGCCAAACTGGATCTCGGGGTGGGGGGGCTGATTTCTCCAGAGCTACCCTCTCAGAGTGGGCTGGGATAATAATGCTAAGTCAATAAATTGATCCGCTGAGACCCCATGCACAGGCTGTGGCACCGTGTTCTTTCTGTCAGCCTCCTCCTGCCCATATACCCTCCAAATCAGCAACCTCTAGTGAACTGAGAATCCGGTCTGGTGACTCCAATCTCCTTCTCCCTTTGGGACACAGTTTATGGAGTTTCTGTGTTCTTCCTTGTTCTGGAGTTGAGACAAGCCTTTGGGGAACTTTGCAGCAATCTGTATTACTCAATCCAGAAAGTGTGTTAACCCTTAAATCTAACGTGGTTCGGGGACCATACTACTGAATGTGTCCCATCATTATCATCTCACTTCTCCTGCCAAGAGGGGAGCATGCCTGGAGCTGCATCAGGTGGGTAGCTATCATGCTTCATTCTGACTTGGGGTAGAGTCGCTCACCCACTTGGGCATTGGGAGGTAGGTCACGTGGTTTCTGTGGGCTCAGGACCAAGGAGTCTTAGAGAACTCAGAGCTTCTTAGGGTTGTCTGCGGGAATAAGTAACACTACCCTGCCTCTTCAAACACCAAATGGAGTTAAGGCAGCTCAGGAGGTGGAGGCACCTTCTAGAAGCCACATCTCTTTGTATCTTCCTGGGTAACTCCCCATGCCCAAAGACCATGACCTTGAGAATCAATGCAAGCTCCCATCACCACCCACTCTGGCTCCAAATCACCTCCCAAATTTCTGCCTGCCCATTCACGCCTTTTATTTGCCTCAGAGGTCTCTAAACATTGCTTATCACACTCCTTTATCGGTGACAATTTTTTGAGAAAATATTCCCAACATGTGTAGAAAATCTACTCGTGAACGACTGTCGTTCTACATCATCTTGATAAAGCTTAATTCATTTTGCTTATTTCTGTTAAAAAATTAGCTATAAGTAGAAATTCTAAATGTTTCTTCCTGCATCCCCAGTGCAATGGCTTCTACAACCCAATCTGGAGAGCCCCGAAAAGGTCACAGGCAGAAGCTCGCAGGCCCTTCGCGTGTCTGAGACTCACACCTCCTGGCGTCCTGCCTCCACTTTACCCTCCAGGGACGCTGCGTCTGGGATGACGTGGCTCCGGAAACCAGCTGCAGGGAGAGGGCCTGTTCTCCCCTCCCTCACCTCTGCGTCACTTCCCCTCTCAGAGGCAGGACGGGCCGCCATGAACCAGGTATGGGAAGAGCCTGGCCGGGTGAGCTGCAGACCAGTGGAGATGATGCATCTTAAACCATGCAGGGCTCTAGCTCTAAGGTCATTGTTTTTGTGTGAGGTTGGAGGGGTGGGGAGTCCTGGCATGCGCAACACTGTCCCAGGGGCTGCAAGCCGCCCCCTTGCCTTGGTTAACACTTAGAGAAGGCACAGACAGGCCCTTTGCTGGGCCTGCGAGTGGATACCGCAGGAGGCTCAAGGAGAGAGAGAAAGGCCCTGAGATAACCAGTCCACAACTAAGGTGGAAATAGAGTTGAGGTCTTCTGGTTGCTAGTCTGGGGTCCTTTTCTTTCTCGTTTCTGTACCAGGTTAACCACTTCTTGGCCCCTGTGGCTACGGTGCTGGCATGTGACCTCCATTCCCCAATCTGAGGTGCTTCCACAAGCCTGGAGAGGAAAACGAGGACATTTGAAGCAACCTCTGTGTGGGGGGAGGTTGGTCATCTTGGCGGATGTGGAGTGGAAGCCTCTGGACCCCCTGCAATGAGGTCTCGAGGCATGCGTGAGGGCTTTTGTTGTTAACCTTGGCCGGGATGGCCATTACGTTGGCTTAGGTAAGCTGCTCGGTAGCCGGCAAGTAGCTGCAGCTTACACCGGAGTCAGCAGACTTTCCTGTAAGGGGCCAGATGGTATTCTTGGCTTTGCAGGACACAGGGTCTCTATTGTATATTCTTTGTTATTTGTTTTTTATAACTCTTTAAAGATGTAGAAGTCATTCTTAGCTCAAAGGCCAGAGGATCTTACAGGCTATGGTTTGCCAACACCTGGTCTGGGGCCACGTCAGGCCAACAAGAAAATGCCGGTGGCTAAGGCAGAATTCAGTTTGGACTCCCTAGTCGGCCGACATCGGGCAAGGCTGCCACCCAGGCAGTCCAGCAGAAAGAAGGGTGACCCAAGAATTGCCAGGGGCCTGAATCCTTAATTTTCAAAATAAGTCTGCAATTCTCTGCTCCCTTCGGCCTCAGTCTAATGACAAGATGAAGCTGCTCTGGAAACACCCAGACTCGCTGACCAAAACTCCTGCCCAAGGTGTGTGGACTGGGACATGAGAAAGGTTGTCAGAAATAGTCAGAAATGTATTCTGAGTGGATTTTTGTGGACCTGACAGTCGATAATACCAGATGCATGTGGAGAGTAGGGAAAATATAAAGTCCCTAAACGTCAGTCTGTCTTCCAGGGCTGGCGTTGGGGCTGGGTGGCGGCCGCAGCCCAGTGGATACGAGCAGCCTTTAACTTTGCTCCAACAGCGAACTAGGCAATCGTTTAGGGGAACCTTTGTAAATGGAGGCCCCCTGGAGCCGGTGGCGGGGACAGTTCCTTCTGGTTGGCTCCTGCCTCTTTCAATTCCAAAACGGATTAACACAAGGACCAGGGTAGCTCTGCTCTCGAATCTTCCATTTACATTTAACCATTTCAGACCTTACTGGTTGTCAAGTTCAGGTTGACGGACCCTAAAATGAAGATGTAAGGATAGAGATTTTAGAGACCTCCACGTGTGGAGCCTCCTCTATCTGAGAGCTGAAGAGGAAATCAACAGCTGCCTTTCCGCAAAAGCGGCGTTCGCGGCGGTTGTGTCGGCAGGTGGCGCTGTGGTACTGGGAACTGGCCTCCCTGGGTCCTGCGGCGGCCGTGAAGTCAGAAAAAGGGATTCTTCTTTCTCCTTTTGGGAACCTGTTGTTTCTTTACGCGGTTCTAGAGAGAACCACGCATGCTCCAGTCTCTGGATGAGAGAATCCCCTGACACTTGGAGGACATTCACAGTATGGACACACGAAATATCAATTATACACTTAATAGAAGAAGCCAAAACAGCACATCGCATTAGCCCAAAGGCCCCACCAAACAGGGTCACTTGGACTTCCTTCCCCCACTGTGTGCTACATCAGTGGTCAGCTGTGCGCTTTCCTTCTGGGGAACATGGACCTAGAAGTCTAACATCCTTGAGTCGTGAAGCATCAGCTTCAGCAAAATTTTCCACCTGCGACGCATGTAAGGGCCGTGAAGGCTGGTCCATGCTGGACCTTCTTTATAGTTAGAAGCTTCGGGACCAACCATGTGTTTTTCCTAAACTATGAAACGTCTGTTTGAGCCCAGGCAGTCCTCAGATGGTGACTTGGGTAGCAGGGCCTTCATCTTCATCTTCCCTCAAGGCCCACCCATTCCTAGCTGATTAGACAGAGGCCATTACTGACACATCATTCCTTCCAGAGATGTACAAATGGCGGACGAAGCACAGGAAAAGCAGCTCAGTGTCTTCAGTCATTAGGGAAATGTAAATCAAGCCCAAAATGACACACCACTTCACACCCACCAGGATACTGATAACCAAAGAGAATGCAAAGTAACAAGTTTTGTGGAGGATTTGAGGAAACTGGAAACTCCTGCGTCACTGGTGGGAACATGAAATGTTGCACTCGCTGTGAAAATCAGCTTGGCAGCTCCTCAATTTCCACTCTAGGTCTAGACGCAAAAGAACTGAAAACAAGTGTTCAAACAAAAACTTGTACGTGAACGTTTACAGCAGCATTATTCGCAATTGCCAGAAAGTAGAAGCCACCCAAACATCCATTAACAGATAAATGGATAAAATAAAAGTGATGTATCCATACTAAGGGTAGTGTTCAGTCCTAGGCAAGAGGGAAGTTCTCATACAACATGGATAAATCTTAAAAACATTCTGTTACGTGAAAGAAGTCAAACACAAGGGACCACACGTGATGATTCGATCTATATGAAATACCCAGAAAAGGCAAATCCAGAGAGCTAGAGAACAGAATGGTGGTCCAGGCCAGTGTTGAGGGGAGAGAAGCAGCAGCAATGAGTGCTTAGTGGGTACAAGGTTCCCATGTGGAACCTGGTGGTCATCACGGATCAACTTTGTGAAAGTACCAAATGCTACGGACTCCCATGCTTCTAACAGATTAAAATGGTGAATTTTATATCCTGTATATTTTACCATGATTTAAAAAAAATACAAATTGGAAACAATGAAATAAAATTGCCTCTACTTATGGACAGCATGACTGTATCCAGAGAAGACCCCACTCTGCAAAAATTGTACTAGAACTAGTAAGAGTCTAGCAAAGTCAGAACACATCAGTAAGAGATCAGTGGTATTTCTGTATACTAGCAGTAAGCAATCAAATTTTTTAAATGTCAAACAGTATTAATATTGCCACCATTGTCACTTACATTATTATTACTATAACTTAGGTTAGAGAATTAATGCGGCATCTTCCAGAGAAATCTGGATGCCACACAACGCTTGGCGGTATTTCAGACCTCCTCTGCACCCGAAGTGGCAGATAATTGGAATTCCTCCAATTTGGAGGAAGGATGTTTTGGTTGTGATTTCTGGATGTGGTGGTTGTTGGTGGTTGTCTTGCTATTTAACTAATAACTGCTGTCAGTTCAGTCTTGTCATTACCGGTTTACTTTGTTATGGGTTTAGTTAAACTGCATGGATAATGATGCACATTTGCCTCAATTCCATGTGCGCGTGGCCTGCAATTTCCCACTAATTAGACTCTTTAAAGACATTTCTGCAGTTATCTACTCAAATCTGCATCATCTGTTCCCCTCTTGCCAAAGCAGATGTACACAGCTTCCACCCACCCCCACTCCAGGAAATAATTTGCTTATTATCACTGAGTTCTTTCTCCACTGGAAGTAGGAACGGGGGGTGCAGACGGCTGGGATTTCTGTCCCACTGAAGTGAGAACCACCAAAACAGCGTACACAAGAGGGGCTGGGCCGAGTCAGACAGGCAGAGTGGACCTGGGAGCGCAGAACAGACCTGGAGATTATCTAAAATACGGCAAAAGACTGACCAAAGACCTCAAACGCAGCCCCATGGCAAAAGGATCTAGATACCTGCCATTTCCTCAGGAATCAAGCACTGGACTCACTCCTCTCAAATGGCTTTATTTCCCCAGTGTGGGGGGCTGCAGGTAGGATCTCTGATCCCTGAACCCCAGGACCCCACAGCCTTCTCCCGCCCAGCGGGCTGTGGCAGTGCCTTCAGAAGAGCAGTGCCTGGGCTCGAGGCTGAGCCTCCCGGAGTCCGACCGGTTCTGGGAGGAGCTGGGCCTGGGTGGTTCGCGTGGATCAACACTCCCTGAGGGGGTCCTGACAGCAGCTCGCGTGGTCCTCCGCCAGCGTGGGGCCCACGTGCAAGACAAGACCGCGAGGTGCAAGGGTCAAGGACCAGCTAGGACTTTAGGAGCAAACACTCCCTGTGGGGACGACTCCTTGAAGTCTGCCAGCAGGGCTCAGTCTGGAGGGAAGAGAGAACAGGTGGTGGGATGGAGAAGACGGCAAAACATGGGCGGCTGGCAAAAAGAAGGAAGCACGAAAAGCCCAAAGGAAACAGAGTGCACCCCAGGACAAGGGAAAGGCAGCGCGCGGGAGAAAATCACTCAGAGATAGAGGAGCAAAAGCCCCAGAATGTGGGGTGGTGACCACAGAGGCCAGCAATAGGCACAGACGGACCCCACAATACTGACCTTTAGGCCCAGACGGGGCAGGTGGCGGCGGCCCCCCTGGAGGCAACAATGCAGAGCGGCTCAGGGCGTCAGCCACCCAGCCCAGGACGCGGCTACAGTGCTGCACCTGGGGAGCGGGAGGGACAGAGGGTAAGAGACCACCCCCCCTACCCTGGCCACACACATACACACACACACACACACCCCGGCCTGGCCCGGGAGTCCTCACCTCCTGCTCCAGCCCTTTCAGACGCTGCTCATACTCCCGGATCCGCCTCAACTGCTTCAAGGCTGTGTCCACCCTGCAACCACAACCACCGAGGGCATCAGGCCCATTCCCGCCGCCCGCTAGCCCCGCCCACCTCGGAAGCCCCAGGCCCGCAGACCTGCCTTCCTCCCCAACACTATGGCTTCGCCCCACTCTGGCTCCACCTGGACCTGGCTCCTCTCTCCTCTTCCCCCCTCCCCCCCCAGGAAGCCCCGCCCTCACTTTTGCGAGGTGCGTTTCAGACGCTCGGAGTCGCTCTCCCGCTTGTCCCGCGCGCGAGCCAGCAGGAAATTCTCCTTCTGCACCGACTCCCACGTCAGCAGCCTCCGCTCTGCTTCCTTGGAGAGGTAAACCCCTGGCAGGGGGGTAAGGGCAGAGTCAGAGGGCCTGCCCCCTCCTTGGCCCAGCCCCGCCAAGGCCTCCCGCAGGTGAGCCCACTCAGACCACGCCCTGTGCAGGTCTAGGCCCCACCCTAATACTTAACACCTGTCCCCCCAACACCTAATCTCTAACCACTCAGTGCTCCCCGACATCTTCCCGCAGCCTGTCCGTGCTCTTCCTTCTCTCCAGGGCCTGACCCCTGTGCTTTTCCCTTTCGCATCAAACCCCGCTCTCACGAAAATGTTCGATGACCGGGGAGGGCGGCAAGCGGGACCGACGCCTGCGTAGGTGCCGAATGAGGAGGCGCACGTGAGAGATGATGATAAGGGGCGGGGCCAGCGCCGGCCGAGAGTGAAATTCCCGGATGAGGCTGTAGCGCTGAGCCTTCCAATAGAGGTCGCTGTTTCCCTGTACTTTGCCGAAGGTGTCGCTGTGGGGAGGAGAGGTCAAGGGTCACCAGAGGTCAAAGAGGGCAGATGAAGGTTAGATATTAGACAATATGTTTTGAGACCAAGGCAGCAGGCCAATGTCAGAATCATTAAGGTCAGAGGTATTACAGGATGCACTTAGTAGGAGCTGGATTAGGAGGGCAAAGAGATGTCTGGCGTCAAGGGGAGACAGTGTCAGGAATTAGGGTAGAGGTTATAGACAGGCTCAAAAGTCAGCTGAACACAAATAGCTAAAATCAGAAATGAAAATGGAGACATCACTATGAACCTTACAGAAATAAAAAGGATTATAAGAGAACACTATCCCAACTGTACACCAACAAATTAGATAACCTAAATGAAATAAATGGACAGATTCCTAGAAACATACAAATTACCCAACTCAAGAAGAAATAGAAAATCTCAAAAGACCTATAACAAGAGATTACATCACTCATCAAAAATGTCCCAACAACAACAAAATCCCAGGCCTAGATGTTGTTGTTGATGAGCTCTACAAAACATTAAATAAGTAAATAACACCAATCCTTCTCAAATTCTCCCAAAAAACTCCAAAAAAAGAGGAGAGAACAGTTTGTGACTCATTCTGTGAGGCCAACAGCATTACCCACCCAGATAATGATAACACAAGGAAACAAAATTACAGACCAATAGTTTTTATGGATACACACGCAAATATCCCCAACAAAATACCAACAGACCTACTTCGGCTGCATAGTAAAAGGATCATTTACCATGACCAAATGGGATTTATCCCAGTAATGCAAGGTGCCTCAACATGCAAAAATCAATATAATACACCACCTTAATAGAACAAAAAGAAAAAAAAACAACTACATGATCCTCTCAAGTGGCCGAGATACAAAAAGGCATTCGACAAAACCCAACATCCTTTATGGTTTAAAAAAAATCAGATAGGATTAAAAGGAAAATTCCTCAACATGGGTAGAGGGTACTTATGAAAAACCTATGGCTAACATCATACTCAATGAAGAAAGACTAAAAGCTTTCAGCTAAAATAAGGAACAAGACAAGGATGCCCACTCTTACCACAGCTCTTTGTTGTTGTACTGAAAGTTCTAGCCAAAGCAATTAAATAGGAACAAGAAATAAAAGGCATCCAAATTGGAAAGGAAGACATAGAACTATTTCTACTCACAAATGACACGATCCTATATATCAAAAATCTCAGAGAATCCCAAGAAAGCTACTAGAGCAAATTCAGCAAAGTTGCAGGGCATCAGATCACCAACCAAAAATCAGTTGTGTATCTCTACACCTGCAGTGAACACTGCCACGTCTGCCAGCCAAGGACTGCCAGCAGTCTGCCAGCAGGGAACAGAGTCTCCTTCACAGCCCTTAGAAGGAACCAATCCTACACATACTTTGGTTTTGGACTTACAGCATCCAGAACTGCAACGGAAAAGTTTCTGTTACTTAACACCATCCACTTTTTGTTACTTTGTTAGGGAAACCTCAGGAAACTAATACAATGGCTAATGGCCAACTAATTTTTTTAAAGATTTTATTTATTTATTTGTCAGAGAGAGAGAGTGCGCACAAGCAGGGAGAGCAGAAGGCAGAGGGAGAAACAGGCTCCCTCTGAGCAAGGAGCTCAATGCAGGACTTGATCCCAGGACCCTGGGATCATGACCTGAGCCAAAGGCAGACATTTAGCCAACTGAGCCACCCAGGTGTCCCTGGGTGACAAGTCCATTCGATATGGAAAAATAAAACAGTCTCTTAGACACAGAGACCTGGAACAATGGGATTTCAGCGTGCAAAAAGAACGAAGTTGGACCCCACATCATATCCATATACCAAAATTAAGTCAAACAGACCAAGAAACTGAATATAAGAGCTAAAACCATAAAACATAGAAGTGAATATTACCTTGGATTGGGAGATGGGTCCTTAGATACGACACCAATAGTACAAATAAAAAACTTTTTTTTTTAAAGATTTTATTTATTTATTTGACAGAGATCACAAGTAGGCAGAGAGGCAGGTAGAGAGAGAAGAGGGAGGAAGCAGGCTCCCTGCCGAGGGAGCAGAGAGCCCGATGCGGGGCTTGATCTCAGGACCCTGAGATCATGACCTGAGCTGAAGGCAGAGGCTTTAACCCACTGAGCCACCCAGGCGCCCCCAAATAAAAAACTTTTAAATTTTTGTGCATCAAAGGAGATTATCAAGAACAGGAAAGGGGCGCCTGGGTGGTTCAATGGGTTAAAGCCTCTGCCTTTGACTCGGGTCATGATCCCAGTGTTCTGGGATCAAGCCCCGCATTGGGCTCTCTGCTCAGTGAGGAGCCTGCTTCCTCCTCTCTCTCTGCCTGCCTCTCTGCCTAGTTGTGATTTCTCTCTGTCAAATAAATAAAATATATTTTAAAAAAGAACAGGAAAAGACAACCAACAGAATGGGATAGGAGAACCTGGGTGGCTCAGTGGGTTAAGCCTCTGCCTTCGGCTCAGGTCATAATCCCAGGGTCCTGGGATCAAGCCCCACATCGGGCTCTCTGCTCAGCAGGGAGCCTGCTTCCTTCTCTCTCTGCCTGCCTCTCTGCCTACTTGTGGTCTCTGTCAAATAAATAAAATTAAATCTTAAAAAAAAAATCTTAAAAAAATCAAACACCAGTTCGCCCACTAGCTAGGACTGCAGCATTGTTTTGAAAAGGAAAATAACAACTCATGGCAAGGCTGTGGGGAAATCCGAACTCTCCTACATCACTAATGAGAACAGAAAATGGTGCTGCTGCTGTCGAAAACCGTTCAGTTTCAAAAAGCTAAAGAGAATTGCCACAGCATGCCCAGCATCCTACTTTAGGAATATATCCAAAAGAAATAAAAACAGACTCGAACAGGTACATGAACATTAACGTTCAGTGCAGCATCATTTGAAAGAGCGAAGGGATGGAAACAAGCGAGTTTCCATGAACAGATGAACAGATGAGGGAACGGGATAGACTCGTACAATGGAATATTATTCAGCCATGAAAAGAGTACTGGTCCATGCTGCAACTTGGATAAACACTGAAAACTTTATGCTAAGTGAAATAAGCCAGACAGAAAAAGATAAATGTTGTATGAATCAACATACAACAAGGGGGGCTGAGACTTAGAGGGGGGTACGTATTCATATACATGGTATGAATCCACGTATATGAAACCTCTAGAATAAGCAAATTCCTAAAGACAAAAAGCGGGCTCCAGGAGGCCAGGCGGGTCAGTGGGGAGCAGGAAGTTGCCACTGGCTCATTGGGTACACACTGTGTGTCTGGAGCGATAACATTTTTTGGAAGTACATAGTGGTAGTGGTTGTAAAACATTATGAATTTAATTAATGGCACTGAATTGGTACACTTCAAATTGGCAAATTATATGTATTTTGCCACAAAAAAACATTTTTTTTTTCATGTTCTGCCTGGGCTCAGAGAGAGGATCAGAGTTCACAGTCCAGGTCCGGGCAGTGTCTGAACTCTGGGACTAAAGATGGAACTGATTAGACCTGGGTCTGGGTCAAGCTGGGACAGAAAGTCACACTGGGGTCAAGGGTCACGCTGGGTGAGGTCAGGTCAGAGAGCAGTTGAGCCTCACCTGAACATGGCGATGAGCAAATTGAGCAGCAGGATGTTGGCCACCAGCAGGAAGATGATGAGGAGGAGAACCACCAGCCAGTTGGCATAGAGTGAGACACAGGAGCCTGCCTGAGCCCCTGGCGGGCGAGCCCAGAAGCCCTGCTCCGACGAGCAGTTGACATGCTCCATGAGGGCCACTGTGAAGGGAGACACTCAGAGATGGGCCAGGGAGACAGAGACCAGAGAAAAACAGAAATTCAGAGGGGTGTGAGGGAAAGAGACCCAGAGAGAGGGAGACAGAATCCCAGAGAGAGAGAGAGGAGGCGTCAGAGACCCAGAGACAGGGAACAGAGATATGAAGAGAAAGGAGGACAGAGTCCCATAGAGATGTAGGGAGTAGGGGCTACTCAGAGACCTAGAGAGAGAGGGGGGCTGAGACTTAGAGGGGGGTACGAACCCCAGGGACGGGGAGCCCTGGGAGGGGGAACTCGAAGGGACGGCATCAGATCCTCTCATCCCTCCATACCGTCCATGTCCTCCTGGGGGATCTGCCCAAAGATCTGCAGATAGGGCCGGTAGAAGACGCGGCGCAGGACATTCGGGAGGTCACGATCCTGGGGCCTGAGGAGCCCCTCCGTGGCCACGCCGTAGGCAACCAGCCACACACCCAGGAAGAAGAGGAAGAAGAACACGTCCTTCATCTGCGAGGTGGAAAGAGACCAAGTCTGGACCCGCCCCCTGGAATGACCCTGCCCCTAGCCCCACCCATGCCCACACCTCCATGCCCCGCCCCTTTCCTCTTCTGGATCCGCCCACCCGACCCTGCCCCCCTCACCATCTTGTTCACGATCACGATCTTAGGCCCGAGTTGTTTGTTGACCGTGAAGATGTGCAGCAGCCGCAGCGTGAAGACCATGAAGTCGAGGCAGAGGACGGTGCGGCCCAGGTCATACAGGCCGGGGGTCAGCCTGCGGTGCGGGGAGATGCGGCAGGGCTCACTTAGGGGTCACGGGGTACAAAGGAAAACCCAGGTCTTCCCAACACCAGGCTTAGGGTGACCCGGGAGGGGCCGCAGCCAGACCTGCTGATTCACCCCGGGTTTACCCAGATTTCACTGGCACCCGCTTAGGAATGAGTACATAAATCAGGGTCTCGGCAAAGATTGGGGAGGCCCCTGTAACAATCAAGTCGGAAAACCTGCTGGAATATTTGTCCAACCTATAAAGGGGCAAAATAGAGTTCCAGCAAGTAAGCAGAAGACAGATGACCCCACGGGGAGAGTGGATAACGAGAACACGGTTCACAGAGGGAGGTCGGATGGCCAACAGCACCAGCGACCCCTATTGGGAAAATAAAACTGTATCCCTATTTGCATCATCATGTACTTGAACCCTGAGTGGATTAAAAACCTAGAGTGAAAGGCACGGGGCGCCTGGGTGCCTCGGTAGGAGTTAGGCCATGATCTCAGAGTCCTGAGAAGACCCCAGCCTTTGGCTCTGTGCTGAGTGTGGCACCTGCTTAAGCTTCTCTCTCTTCCCCTCCCTCCCCCAACTCTCTCTCTCAAAAATAAATAAAAAATAAAGGTACTTTAAAAAAAAAAAAAAAAACAAACCTAGAGTAAAAGGCAAAACATGAAAATCTGAAAATACAGAATTTCTTCATGAGCTTGACTGGATGAGATGTCACAAGACAACAAAACCTTCTACGCAAGTAATGTGTAAAACCACAACATAGGGAAAGACCTGATAAGTTTGACTACTCTGAAAGATAAAATTTCCGTCCGTCAAGAGATAACATAAATACAATAAACAGAGAAAGGCAAAACTATCTGCCAAAAACGCACAACCTAAATTTGATCACAGGGGAACCTGAGACAGACTCAAACAGAGGCAAGTCCTACAAAATAACGGAGCTGGCCTGTTCAAAAGTGTTAAGATCATAAAAGCTGAAGAAGGATCGAGGAACTGGGTTGGCTCCTGGGGTAGAAAAAGGACATTGGTGGGACAACTGGTAAAATTTAAGATCTCTTGGTTTTGATAAGGGAAGATGTTGACATCTGAGGATCTGGGTGAACAGTACAGAGGAATTCTTTGTACTGTTTTTGCCACATTTTTTAGAAGTCTCTGGTTATTTCAGGATGCAAATGAAAAGAATAAAAGAATGTTTAAGATAATATACAAAAGTTTAAATGTTTAAGATAATATACAAAAGATGAGCTGCAGACAATGAGAAGGTATTTAAAACAAAGCCACCAAAAGGGGGGCGCCTGGGTGGCTCAGTGGGTTAAGCCTCCGCCTTCGGCTCAGGTCATGATCCCCAGAGTCCTGGGATCAAGCCCCGCATTGGGCTCTCTGCTTGGCAGGGAGACTTCTTCCCCCTACCCCACCTACCTCTCTGCCTACTTGTGATCTCTGTCTGTCAAATAAGTAAAATCTTTTTAAAAATAAATAAATAAAACCACCAAGAGGTTAGGGCGCCTGACTGGCTCAGGGGGCAGAGTGTGCGACTCTTGATCTCAGGGTTGTGAGTTCGAGCCCCATGTTAAATGTAGACATTACTTAAAAATAAAATCTTAAGGGGCGCCTGGGTGGCTCAGTGGTTAAGGCCTCTGCCTTCAGCTCAGGTCATGATCCCAGTGTCCTGGGATCGAGCCCCGCATCAGGCTCTCTGCTCAGCAGGGAGTCTGCTTCCTCCTCTCTGCCTGCCTCTCTGCCTACTTGTAATCTCTGTCCGTCAAATAAATAAATAAAATCTTTAAAATATATATATATATATAAATAAAATCTTGAAAAAAAAAAACAAACAACACCAAGGGTTAGGAGAGAGCACCGACCCATCCATACACATACACAAGAGATCAACAAACACAAATGAACATGTCTTTTCTAAAATGGCGGCAAGCCTATGAAAAGACATTGACAGAGGTACAAGTGGCCATTTGCTATGAACAGATGTCCGAGCTAACTAGTAGTCAGGGACACATAAGTTTTAAAACAAGAAGTCATTTTTACCTGTCAGAATGGAAAAAAGACAGAAAAAGATCTAAAGGTTAAATTGAGAGCTATAAAATTTTAAAGATTGAAAATACCTGGTATTGTCTGTCAGGTGCGTCCTCAAGGGGCACCCTCTTACCCTGATGATGGGCGTGTATGTGGGCGAAGCTATTCTACAAGGAAACCTATCCATGTCAAGAATATATGTACCCTTGGGGCATCTGGGTGGCTCAGTGGGTTAAGCCTCTGCCTTTGGCTCAGGTTGTGATCCCAGGGTTCTGGGATCGAGCCCCACATCAGGCTCCCTGCTTGGCAGGAAGCCTGCTCCCTCCTCTCCTACTCCCCCTGCTTGTGTTGCCTCTCTCACTCTGTCTCTCTCTGTCAAATAAATAAATAAAAATCTTAAAAATAAAATATCACTGGTATTCCTAAAGCATGATAGCACATGGCTCTTTCATCTCAAAAGATACTTTTTCTTTTTAAAGATTTTATTTATTTATTTGACAGAGAGAGATCACAAGTAGGCAGAGAGGCAGGCAGAGAGAGAGGGGGAAGCAGGCTCCCTGCCAAACAGAGAGCCCAATGTGGGGCTCGATCCCAGGACCCCGAGATCGTGACCTGAGCCGAAGGCAGAGGCTTAACCCACTGAGCCACCCAGGCACCCCTCAAAAGATACTTTAATCAAAATATAAGAGAAACAGGGGCACCTGTGTGGCTCAGTGGGTTAAAGCCTCTGCCTTTGGCTCAGGTCATGATCCCAGGGTCCTGGGCTTGAGCTCTGCATTGGGCTCTTTGCTCAGCGGGGAGCCTGTTTACTCCTCTCTCTCTCTCTGCCTACCTCTCTGCCTACTTGTGATCTCTGTCAAATAAATAAATAAAATCTTTAAAAAATATATAAGAGAAACAGAAGCATAGTGTCCTGCAAAACTTAATCTTATCTTGCTCTTGGAATAAATTATTCATGCTGAGTTACTTTGTAGCATCTCTAACAGCACAGAGGAAGCAAGCCTCTGTCAGGGGAGACAGGTAGGGAGGGAGTCACTGCTGTTAATGATCCAGATTATAAAACGGGGTGTCAGGTCCCTTCCGTCCTTGGAAATAGTCACTAGGTTGTGTCCACAAAGCTCTTCGTCTTCTCTCTTCACAGGAACAGTGTCCTAACTGCTAGGACTTTAAAAAATAATAATAATAATTGTTAATAAATAAAAGGAAAAGAAATTTCCTCAGCTAGTATCTGATTATAATGTCATGTTACCTTGAGTAGAAAATGAGACTTTGTGGCCAGACTTTTGGCTTGATTTCTACCTCTTGAAGTTTAGAATTTTTGTCTCACTGCCTTATGAAAAGAATTCATTCATTCCATTCTGGCAAGGAGAAGTCTGTCTTGTCTGATCTTTAGCCAACAATGGTTGAAACCCCTTCTTCTGGAATTTGATGCCAGATTTTCAAAGACTAAGGTATCTTTGCAAATACCGATATGGAAAGCATGTCAGCACATATTAAAAATGAAAAAGAGGGGCACCAGGGTGGCTCAGTGGATTAAAGCCTCTGCCTTAGGCTCAGGTCATGATCCCAGGGTCCTGGAATCAAGCCCCACATTGGGCTCTCTGCTCAGCAGGGAGCCTACTTCCTCCTCTCTCTGCCTGCTTCTCTGCCTATTTGTGATCTCCGTCTGTCAAATAAATAAAATCTTTAAAAAAAAAAAAAGGAAAAAGAGTTGCAGAAAAATACATGAAATATAATGTCCTTCATTTACAAAAGTATGTGTATCTGTCCATGTAAAAACACAGAAAAATAACAAGCAGAAAATGCACCAAACTCAGCACCAAAGGAGAAAGTGGGGAGTCTTAGAGAGATGTGGTTTCTGTTGTATGTTCCTCATTTCTTTAATCGTGTTCACTGAGGACATACTTCTGCATTTCTTTGGTAATAGGCTATATTTCAAAGATATTTTCTGTTGCTGGGAGATGAGCTAAGTATCTTTTTTTTTCTTAAGATTGATTTATTTGTCAAAGAGAGAGCACAAGCAGCAGGCCCCCTGCCGAGCAGAGGGCCCGATGCGGGGCTCCATCCCAGGACCCTGAGATCATGACCTGACTCGAAGGCAGAGGCTTAATGGACTGAGCCCTCAGGTGCCCCCAGACAGATGTGTCTTGAGGATTTTAGAATCTTTCTCGATGAAAGAGACCGCACAAGCCATACCGAGAGCATCATTTGGGAAGGACTGAGAGTCGGGAGAGGATAAGGGAGGACTTCCAGAGATGGAGGCAGCAAAGCGGAGGCCTCAAGGAAGTGTAGGTATTGGCTTGGCCAAGGAGAAGGGGGAAAAGTGTTTGAAGAAGGGGGAACAGCATGCGCAAGACACGAAGACATGAATGCCAAGACCCAAAACATCCATGTTCCCAAGGGTGTTTTGACGTGCCCTTTGCCCTCTCTCTGGCACCACACAGTATAATCTGGAAGCCATGGATGAAATGAACTAACATGACACAGCCCCGTCTTGGCAACAGGAAATATCTGAGGTGAATTCCTGACAATTTGTTTTTTATAAATTAGCTAAGAAGTAAGCAGAAACAGCCAGATTTTTATGAACTAAAAGGTGAAAACATTCAAGCTTCCCCGGTGACACCTGAATCTGTAGGAGCGCCTGGTGGCCTCCTGGGCAGAGCCTGGGAACTCCAGATCTCAGAGTTGTGAGGTCTAGCCCCACTTTGGGGGTAGAGATGATTGAAAAGATTTTTTAAATCTTAAAAAAAATGTGAATCTAGGGGCTCCTGAGTGGCTCAGTGGGTTAAAGCCTCTGCCTTCAGCTCAGGTCATGATCCCAGTGTCCTGGGATAGAGCCCTGTATGGGGCTCGCTACTCAGCAGGGAGCCTGCTTCCTCCTCTCTCTCTGCCTGCCTCTCTGCCTACTTGTGATCTCTCTCTCTGTCAAATAAATAAAATTTTTAAAATAAATAAATAAAAAAAATTTAAAAATAAAAAAATGTGAATCTATAAAATTTGACCCAGGAAGACAACCCGAATGACATTAAAGCCAGAATGTAAAATTCGCAAACACAGAACCTAGATTTTGGCAAAATTCAATACAGACAACACCAATGAAGAGCCAAATATTTGTTGTTCGATGTACCCCAAATAATAACAAAGTTGAAATAATTTTAAAAACAAACTGAAAAGGACTGAAATGAGTTTCACTGCCCTGGGATAAAACTGGTCCAGGAAGTTTGCGGAAACTGGGAACCCCTCCCTTGGTTAAGAGCTCATCCCACTGGTCACAGTGTTATGATTACCAGGATAACCCGGATTATTACTGCAATCCACTCCGAAGAGCTGGAGCTTGGATGCAGAGAAAGGAGTGGGGCGCGGGCCTGCAGAGCTGGGCAGGCCGCCACTGGGCAGCGCCCTCAGGACTGGGTGCGGGGGTGCGGGGCAGCCCTGGGAGGCAGGCCGGGCAGCTCAGAGAAGAAGGAGCCTCGTGCGGACAGACCAGAGGCCAGAGGCATCCTGGAGGCTGGGCGGAGGGCCGGGCGGGAGACGGGGACAGAGGCGGGGGCAGAGCGGGGAAGGTGAGTGTGGCGCCCCCGCCTGGCCGGGAGTCTGGAGGAAGACTGTGCTTTGCGGGTGCCACCGCGGGGCCAGGTCGGGGGACCAGAGAAAAGTCCGCCAACCTGCAGATCTAGAAAAACAGCAGCCGCGGCCCTAAAGCCCGGTACCCAGGTGTGAGCGAACTGCTCGTTGACCCCCCAGAGGCGATGCTGTTGATGAAGAAGGGACTTTGGTTTGTGTTTCGGGATGGAAAAGCAGGGTGGGCTCCAGCCCAGCAGGGGGCGGGGGCGGCAGGTGGCGGGGACACTCACCGACAGCCCACGCCCAGGAGAAAGCAGGTGAGGGCCACCAGGTCGCACTGGTTCCAGGTGTCGGCGAGGTAGAGGCTCAGCCGGCGTCGCAGCGGGGCCTGCTGGGGGCCGGGCCCGGGCCCCCGGGTGGCCAGGCTGCCCCAGCCGCCGCCCAGGCCCTGGCGGAACTCCTCGCAGAGCAGGGTGAAGGCCCAGAAGTAGAGCAGCAGCTCCAGGGCGCCCGGCGCGCCAGGCTGGAAGTCGACGAGCAGCACCCAGGCGAAGAGCAGCAGGAAGAGGAGGTAGCTGACCACGTTGCCCATGAAGGCGGTCACCGGCGCCCCCCAGAACTGCGGCCAGCGTCGCAGGCGAGGGGGGCACCCCCCGCAGCAGCCGCTGCGCCTCGACTGTCCCAGCACCCGCACGGCCTTCTTCTCCCGGGGCTCTGCCAGCCTGGGGGGAGGGGGAAGGGAGGAGGCTCAGTCTGACCTCTGAGGCCCTCTTCACTGTCACCAAGACCTCTCATCTTTCACATCTGACCTCTAACCCTGCCTGTACCTGAAACCAAATCCCAGGTCAACCATCTCCTTGACGTTTGACCCCCTATATCTAACCTTTGCCCTCTAAGATCTCCTTCAGGCAAGACTGCTGACCTTCCACCTCTGACCTTCTCCACCCTCCAACCTCTGGGGCCTTGGAATGACCTCTGACCCTGGTCTGGCTTCTGACTCCGAATCCCTCTTCTTGCATCTTCACAACCTCTGACTCTACATCTGACCTTGGACCATCCACCCGACCTCCAACCCCCTCACTTTCATGAGCTTGGCTCCTCGGGTTTGAAAGCCCCTGCCTGAGTATTAACGTCCGCCCCACAGATTCTGATGTCAGATCGTCCGGCCCAGGCTCCCTGTATATAACCTCAGAGCGAGCAGCCATATTTGGCTTCTGGATTCTGACCTTCTTAGTCCGCTCCCCTCTCTGACCCTTCTTGTCCGAGCTCTGATCCTCTGTCCCAATTTCATCCTGACTCTTCATTCAAACCTCAACGCCAAAATAAATAATACACACGATAACAAACTCAACCAGCTAACGGGAAAAGTAAACTGGCTTGGGGAGGCATCTTCTCATAAACCAAGCAGAAAGATAACAACCCCAACGTGGAAACAACCCAAATGTGCCTCAACTGATCAAAGGTGCATCAGCCCAAACGGGTCCATGAAATGTGGTCTATCCATTCAGCGGAATATTATTTAACGCTGAAAAGGAAGGGCGTACCAATGCGAGCCACAACTTGGAGCAATCCCGAAAGCAAGATGCTAGGTTAATGAGACCCATCAAAGAGGACCACACGGTGTGTGGCTCCCTTCATACACCACGTCAGGAACAGGGAAATTCATTGAGACGAAACTCTCCATAACGGAAGTTATTGGCCACTGAGGGCGAGGGGAGGGGAGGAATACGGAGTGACCATGAAGGGGTACAGAGGTTCTTGTGATGGTGACAAAAATGTTTTAAGATGGATTGTGGTGACAACTGCACAGTTCTGTGCATATACTAAAAACCACTGAATTGTAACACCTTAAATGGGTGAACTGAATAATATGTGGATTTTATCTCAGTAAAGCTGTTCTCAGGAAAACAAGAGGAGAGTATTATAAAAGCTAAAGAAAGTACGATGCAGAGAGGACAGAAAGTTCCCTAACACTGAGGGGAAACAGACCTGGTATTTTACGTTTCACCCTCTGCAGGGCCCTGGAAACAAGAACGTGTGGTCAGAAAACTTCCTGCCATCTGCCATCTTGAATCAGGCACAACCAGGCCTCCCAGACTCCGGGGCCCATCTTGAGCCTCTCTGGGGAAGGATCCAGGAATCTGTCCTTTTACAAAGCTCACCATGGAGGTGGCACTCCCCAGCAGCTAAGAGCATTGCTTCAGGAACAAGATCTGGGTTCAAATCCCAACTCTACCACCTACCAGTCACATGAGCTGAGGCAAATGACTTAGTGCCTTGGTGATTTCAAATGTGAAATGGGGATGATAATAGACTGTACTGCATAGGGTTGTTGAGAAAATTAAATAAGCTGTTTTTCAAAAGGATTTAGCACACTGGCTACCCTCTGTAAGTGTTCTGTAGCATCGGCTGTCGTCACCGTCACTGTCATCATCATCATCATCATGTAAAAGTTGGGAACTCCCTGGGCAAGGACATCATGATTGGTCCTGACACTAGGGACTTCTAGCCAGCCTTTTTCAGTGGTCCCAACTCCTTTCTCAGTTTTCTCTTCTATCCTGACAAACATATTGTATTCATTGTGCATTGTCTCAGAAAAACATGTTTGCATATATGTATCTCAATTTGACTGCTCCTCGAGGCATGTAGTGGGTCTTACAGACTTCTGGCTTCTGACCATGATTTGAATAGTTACCTGAAACATTTTTCTTCTGGAATATTGGGGGCCAGGGTCCTTTCCTTTTCTTACTACATCACTAAAGTAGAGAAGGAAGGGACAAGGAGGAACATAAATGTGGGCCTCTCCCCCCTTTCTCCACTACCAGAGATTCAGACCCTGATGCTCATACCCACCACTCAGCAAGATAACTGAGACATGGATCAATAAGAAACTCCATTAACTGACTACTTACTACATGCCAGACGCCATGATGCATTCTCCGCATTCTCTCTCGGCTGCTCCCCCAGGCGCTGGGCACACTGAGCTACTCCACATGGAATATTCTGGTTCCCTCTCGGTGAGAGGCCCAGGAGCCAAGGGATTACCATATGCCTCACTTTTGCCCATGAGATGTGGGCACAAGTGACGTGTGTCCCTTCCACATGAGGCTATAAGAGTAAGTACCTGGTTTGCCATTTCTCTTTTCCCTCTGCTATGAGACCAGCCACATCCCAGCTTGGAGGGGCTCCCTCATCCCAAAGTGGAAACCAGAACGGAGCCAAGACACAGACAACCCAAAAATGGGGCAGGAGGAGTAAGCCTTCGTGGTTGACAGTCACTGAGAGTGTAGGATGCTTTTTCTTTTTCAGATTTATTTACCTATTTTAGAGAGAGAGAGAGAGCACAAGTGGGAGGGGCAGAGAGAGGGAGAAAGAGAATCACAAGCAGACTCCACGTGGGGCGTGGGGCCAGATGCAGGGCAGGATCTCACAACGCTGCGATCACCTGAGCCGAAACCCAGAGTCAGACGCTCAACTGACTGCACTGCACAGGTGCCCCTAGCTGTTCTCCTTTGCACCCTGCCCAACCTATCTGACAGAGACACAGCTTTCCACACAGATCCATTTTACAGAGAAGAATCCTGAGGCTTGGGGTCACTTCTAAGGTCAAAGTTAAGATTTGAACCCAGGTCTGTTCAGCTCATAGCCAAGTCCCTCAGCACCTCCACTCTGCAGCCTTATCAGACTTTTGATAGATACCTGCTTAGGCCTGGGTACCCCAGCATAGAGATTTAAGAGCAAAGACCCTTGGAGTCCAGAAAAAAAAAAAAAAAAGATGGATGATCTCTAAATGAAGCAAATCCACCTGATTCCACTTGCTACATCGAGATGGTAGAACGTGTAACATGAAGTAAACAAGTTTACAATGAGGATCTCCTTCATGGCAGAACCAAACCTGGACCCAAGCCTCGAGCTTGGCATTTGGGAAACTTCCTTGGTTTCTTCAGTGGTTTCATGAAGCCATCACCCCCCGAAGCTCCACTTCTCCCCTCTGGCTTTGTTGCCAGCACCTGGTGCTCCTGAAGCTGCCCAGGGTGCCCCACCTCACCCACTTCATCCCACCTCACTCACCCAACAGGGCCTTCCCCGTTGAGGCCCCGATCCATGTCGAATGCCAGGTCCTTCTGTATGGACTCCTCCTCTGACTTCCTGGCATGGAGAAAAGCACAGAGTGAGGAATGGGGGCAGGGGTGAGTGGAAGAGGAATTCTCCAGAAAGACACCCAAACCTCTTCACCCAGAGGCCTGGCAGGGAGACAGTGAGGCACTTTCCAGAGTCAGCCCAAAGAGACCTTCTCCCAGAGCCATGGCCAGAGGGCAGAGAAACTGTTCCCCAGAGGCATTGCAAAGAGCCCCCCCCAGGAGCTCACCTCCCAGACACGCCCCCAGCCTGGGGGAGGGAAAGAGAGCAAACAGGGAGGAGAAGCACTGGACAGTCCAAGTAGGAAGGCAGCCAGAAGTGAGCAGGAAGGAGAAACCGAGCACCCCCCTCCTGCCATTCTAATCCCAGGGGACTGACCTGAAGGTGATGAGGTTGGTGTAGATGAGTGGGGGGCAAAAGAAGGCGAGAACCAGGGCCCAGATGGGAGTGGTGCTGTCCATCTCCCCCCACCACTTCTGTGTCAGCAGAGACTGTGGGGTGTGAGGAGGATTAGGAGCCTGAATCTACCCCACAGCCCCTTTCTAAAGACGCCAGAACTGGGCCACAGCTGCAGCATCAGCACAAGTGCTCAGGCAACTAGAACTACTGGGGATGGGGGGCAGGAGGTCAAAGGTGAGGATGACCCGCCCAAGGTTTTAGCTGGTAGAGTTAAACAGCCACCATTAACACAACATGCTAGATACCGGGCTAAGCCCTTCACATAGGTTAGCCCACGTCCCCCTCACCACACTCCCAGAACCAGTAATGATATTTTCTCTTTTCACAGATGGCGTACGGGGAGGTTAAGCAAGAGGCCCAGGCTGGAATCCACGAGTTTAACCACTATTTGAAGCAAAGAGCTCTGGGTAAGTAGGTGAAATGCCAGCCAAATCATTCTGACAAGTGAGGATGGGGCTTCCTGTTGGGGTAAGTGGACTTCCTATATTGAGGGTAGGACTCTGAGCCCACCAGATTTTTTTCTTTTCTTTTCTTTTTTTTTTTTTAACTAAGCTTTACACCCAGTGTGGGACCTGAACCCTGAGATCCAGTGGCATGCTGTAACTCACTGAGCCAGCCAGTGTCACGCCCTTATCAGATTTACATTAAGGATACGGAGAAGAGTTTTAAATGTCAGGATGGACATGATGGGAGAGATGTGGAGGCAAGCAGGGCTTCCTGAAGGAGAAGACTTCCTATGGGAAAGGTGGGCTTCCTAAGCCAAAGTTTGTCTATGCCTAAAACACTAGGTAATTGTTCAGTGAGGTCATTCTAATTGTCAAGATCTGGAAGGGAGGACCCCTTAAGGAAGTGGGAGGGACTTCCTATAGATGACTAGGGCTTCCTTTGGGAGAAATGGGATTTCCTATGGGAGTGAGAGGACTTCCTGTGTGACAGATGGGACTTCCGGTGGTCACCAGGAATTTCTGTTCAGGAATAGAACTTTTTAGGAGGGTGGGCTTTGCTGTGGGAAGGATGGCTTTCCTGTGGCAGGGGGTGGGGCTTCTTGTGGGAAGCGCAGCCCTTCTGGGAGAGTTTCTGGAGGACAGGTGGTCTCCAGGAAGAGCGGAGGCTAGTCCAGACCATTCACTGCCCATGATGGCAGGGGCTTCTCCTCCATACTTCCCGAAGTTTCCAGGTGGGAACTGTGTGGGGTGTTGGCACCTCAGGTGCTTACCTGTACCCCATCCTGGGCAAAGAAGGCACGGGCATCAGCCTGCATGGCCAGCTGGAGGCAAGTGGCATCCCCCCAGAGTGGGCAGCGGCGGAGGAGCAGGCGAGCGGCCCGTTTCTCGCTGCTGCGGTAGCACTCACCGAAAAGGTCTGGCGCCGGGAGATTTACGTGGGAGGGAAGAAAGGGAGTGAGGACATGGTGTGAGAGGAAAGATGAGTGGATTGAGGAGGAAGGAGCAGGGTTGGGAGAAGAGGAGTGGAGAGATGCACAACCCCCTGCATGGCAGCTCCCTGTCCCCCGCCCGCCCCACACCCATGCCTTACTCACCAACGCCCAGACCCTCAAACTTGGCCGCCAGGTCTTTCCTCCGTGCTGCCTCCTCAGCCTCAGACTCCAGGCGTGCCAGCACTCGGAGCAGCAAACAGGCCCCAAGAGCTGAGGCCACTGCGTTAGAGCCCTGGAGAGGCAGAGAGAGGGTTCACAGAAGGGGAAGAGGAGGGGGGCAAACCTATGGTCACAGGAAAAGGAAAGAACCAGAAGTCAGAAATTAACCAGGGTCATCAGTGGCCAAGGATGAGGTAGTGTTTGTATATGAATCTGGAAGGAGCTGGTGGTCATCGGGTGAAAAATGTCCACAGCAGGTTGTTCAGGGACCAAGGGCTGAGTCAGAGTTAGAATGACATCAGAGGTTAGAGACAGGTCAGGAAGTGGCTGGTGATGTCACCTAAAATGGCAGAATAGAGAACTTCAAGACTGTGTCTCTCCACAAAAGCAACAGATAAACTGCCAAAAGCTGTCAGAGGCAACTTTCTCAGAGCTCCAGAACAGAACATAAAACTTACAACAAGTAGAAGAAAGCTCAATGAAGAGAGAAAACACAAGTTTCAGCAAAAGAGCCCTGTGACATGTGAACTACTGCTGTCAAGTCCACAGCTCCAGGGCAGCCTGGAGGGCAACAGCCCACACTCTCAGTGCAAGCTGTTGCTACCAGAAGGGGCGAATCATATCTGACTCTCAAATCACTGTGGTTGCCCGTGTGGACTTAGCTGTCCCTGGAGGGTCAGCTCAAGGGTTTGTCTTCATTTCACTGTTTTGGGGGCTTTTCCCCAAGCAGAAATGGCTCCCCAGGTGGTGTTTGAAAGCATTTCGAGACAAATGCATTAGCCTCAGCTGACTGAAGCCAAGAATAACAGTCAGGGTTCAGCAAAAACTGGATAGTGGGGAGGGAAGTGGCTGAGGAAGGAGCTACTCTGAGGAATAAGGGGCTTGAAGAGCTCCTATGTGGATCAGGGAAAGGCCACCTGCATGACCAAGACTGGGTGCAGGCTCAGAAAAGTCCAAAGAAAACCCTGAGCTTTTACCTCTTGCTGAACTTTCACCCCAGCAAAAGCAGGAAGTGAAGACTAAGACAGAACTGTAAACAGCCTGCCTGATTATTGAAATACAGTTCCGACTTGGAGCCCGTCTGCAACCCAGCAGTGTTTTGCTTCCCAAACCCAGCCTGGGCACTTAAGGAATTCTCTGATGAGTCACTAGCTGGCTACCTAGCTAACAGAACAGGGACTTCAGTGGCCACACATGACAAAGCATACACGAAAGCAAAGCCTTTACACAAATAGCGCAGAAAAGTCACTAAGCAAACACCACCACCAATAAATAGCTCATAGCAAGCTACAACAAATCCCAGAGGAAAGGGTAAGCTGGTTTCCAGAGGTGCAACATTATAATATTCAAAATGTCCAGTTTTCAACAAAAAACTATGAGGCTTGCAAAGAAACAAGAAATTATGGCATATTCCCAGGAATAAATTAATAATAATAATAACAATAATAATAGATAAAAGAAAGAAGGAAAAGAAAAGAAAAAATCAATAGAAACTGTCTCTGTCAAGCTCAGACTTTGGACTTAACTGCATAAAGATTTTAAATCAATTGCTTCACAAATGCTCAAAGAGCTAAAGGAAATCATGGACAAAAATGAAAGAAGTCCAGGAGAAGGATGTCTTACTAAACAAAGAATAGGAACAGAGAGAAAGAAATTATCAAAAAGGAATCAAGTAGAAATTCTGGAGATAAAAAGTACAATAACTGAAATGAAAAAATCACTAACAGGCCTCAATAGCAGCTCTGAGGAGGCATAAGAAAGAACATATGAAGTTGAAGACAGATCAGTTGAGATTATCTGGTTTGGGTGCAAAAAAATAAAAACCAAGAATAAAGAAAAATACACAGATCTGAAGAAACGTGTGGGGCACCATAAACCATACCAATATATGCATAATGGGAGTCCCAAAGAAGAAGACAGGGAGAAAGGGCTAGAAAAGAATATTTTGAGATTTTAAAAATATTTCGAAATATAAAGATATTTTGAGTTTGGGGGACTAAAACTCCCCAAATTTTGATGAAAGACATGAATCTACACATCCAACAGCAAAGAAAACAAAGCAGGATAAATTTTCAAAGAGATTCACACTGGAAAAACATTATCATCAGGGTGCCTGGGTGGCTCAGTTGTTAAGCATCTGCCTTCAGCTTGGGTCATGATCCCAGGACCCTGCTTGGGTCCCACATCGGGCTCCCTGCTTGGCGGGAAGCCTGCTTCTCCCTCTTCCACTCCCCCTGCTTGTGTTCCCTCTCTCACTGTGTGTCTCTCTGTCAAATACATAAATAAATAAAATCTTTAAAAGAAAGAGAGAAAGAAAGAAAGATAGATAGATAGACATTATCATCAAATTGTCAAAAGCTGGGGGTGCCTGGGTGGCTCAGCTGTTAAGCATCTGCCTTTGGCTCAGGTCATGACCCCAAGGTCTTGGGTTCAAGCCCCGCATCAGGCTCCCTGCTCAGCGAGAAGCCTGCTTCTCCTTCTCCTGTTCCTTCTGCTTGTGCTCCCTCTCTGGCTGTGTTTCTCTCTGTCAAATAAACAAAATCTTTTTTTTAAAAAATTGTCAAAAGCCAAAACCAAAGAGAGAATCTTGAAACCAGCCAAAGAGAAGTGACTCATCACACATAAGAAATCTCAGTAAGATTAACAAGTAGACTGTTGTGCTGAAAAAAAAAAAAAAATTAGCAGGTAGGATTAAATAATGATAATATATATAATTTTAAAACTATAAAGCCCTCAGAAGATAACATGGGAATAAAACTTCATGACCTTGGATTTGGCAATGGTTACTTAGACATGACACCAAAAGCAAAAACAAAACCACAGACAAATTGGACTTGATCAAAATTTAAAACTTTTGTGAATCAAAAGACACTATGAACTGAGTTAAAAGACAACTCACAGCAAAGGAAAAGAGATCTGCATCATATACCTGATAAGGGATTAATATCCAGAGCATTTAAAGAACTCATACAACGCGGGGCGCCTGGGTGGCTCAGTGGGTTAAGCCGCTGCCTTCGGCTCAGGTCATGATCTCAGGGTCCTGGGATCGAGTCCCACATCGGGCTCTCTGCTCAGAAGGGAGCCTGCTTCCTCCTCTCTCTCTGCCTGCCTCTCTGCCTACTTGTGATCTCTGTCTGTCAAATAAATAAATAAAATCTTTAAAAAAAAAAAAAAAAAGAACTCATACAATGCAACCACAGAAAATAAGACAAACCAATTTAAAAAATGGGCAAAGCAGGGGGCAGGAGTGGCTCAGTCAGTTAAACATCTGACTCTTGATTTCGGCTCTAGTCATGATCTCAGGGTCATGAGCTTGAGCCCCTCATTGGGCTTTATGCCGGGTGTGGAGCCTGCTTAAGATTCCCTCTCTCTGGGGTACCTGGGTGGCTCAGTGGGTTAAAGCCTCTGCCTTTGGCTCAGGTCATGGCCTCAAAGTCCTGGGATCAAGCCCCACGTTGGGCTCTCTGTTCAGCAGGGAGCCTGCTTCCCCCTCTCTCTCTGCCCGCTTCTCTGCCTACTTGTGATCTCTCTCTGTCAAATAAATTTTTTAAAAATCTTAAAAAAGACTCCCCTTCTCTCCCTCCCCACTCACTTTCTCTCTCTCAAAAAAAGGGGAGGGCGACCAAAGGACTGAACAAACATTCCTCAAAAGATATGCAGATGGTCCATAAGCACATGAAAAGTTGCTCCATGTCACCAATCATTAAGGAAACAGGTCAAAGCCACATGAGGACAGCAATTACAAAAAACAAACCAAAAATACCAAGGGTTGGTAGAGATGTGGAGAAATTGGAACCCCTGTGCCTCGCTGGTGGGAATGTAAAAGGCGCGGCCTGTTACATACAGTATGTACACTGTATGTACATACACATACAGTGGAAGACAGTATGGTGTTTCCATTACAGCTTAAACCTAAAATTACTATCTGATCCGGCACCCCCATTCCTCGAAGTGTCCTCAAAACAGCTGAGAGCAAGGACTCAAGCAGATACCTGCACACCGATGTTCCTTGCACTGTTATTCACAATAGCCGGAAAGCCCAAACAAGCCATGCGACCATCAAGAGGTGAATGGAGAAACAAAACATCACACGTTGACAAATGGAATATTTTCAGTAACAAAACGGAATGAGGCGCAGATATGCCCTGCAACTTGGATGACCCGTGGAAACACTATGCTAAGCATTAGAAATCAAGAGCAAAGGGCCACCTACGAGAAGGTTCCGATCTATAAACATCCCGAAGAGGCAACTCCAAAGTCCATAGGGATAGGGAGCAGCTTAGCCATTGCCAGGGGCTGGGGGAGGAGGCAATGGGGACTGAGTGCTAATTGGATATAAGGTTTCCTGTTGGGATGACGAAAATGTTCTGGAACTAGACAGACATAGCACAACTGAGTGTGCTAAAGGCTACTACTGAATCGTACAATTTTAAGTGGTTCAAATGGTGAATTTTATGTTATATGAATTTTACCTCAGTGAAAGATAATCTATATTTAACCCATGACTTGAGGGTTTAAAAACAACCCAAAGCTGAAGAAGTCCTGTCAAGATATTTCTTTTTCTTTTTTTTTTTTAAATTTTATTTATTTGAGAGGCCAGGGGAGAGAGAGAGAGAGCTCAAGCAGGGGGAGGGGCAGAGGGAAAAGCAGGCTCCCCACTGAGCAGGGAGCCCGATGCGGGGCTTGATCCCAGGACTCTGGGATCATGACCTAAGCTGGAGGCAGACGCTTAACTGACTGAACCCCCCAGGTCCCCCCCATCAAGATAGTTCTACAGCATAAAAATAGGTTCTCTCTTAAATTCCAATCAAATCCTATGACCTTTTTTCCTCTCAAATTTCCCAAATGTGTCCCAATGCCTCCATCCCACACGTTTTTAGTCTAGGCCCCCACCTTGGCTTCCTGGAAGCTTCCAGATCTACCTTCTTAGCTGATGTCCTTGCCTCTAGTGTGCAAGTGTAACTACGTTTAAATGACTCCCCATCAGCTCCGGGATACCGTCAAACTTCCCCATACAAGGAACCATTCCGAGAGAACGTGACTGATTCTCAGGTATGAACAAGGGGAAACGCAATTTGCATTGCTAGCGGAAAACACAGGTTAGGAGAACTGCACGATATTGGTGGGTGAAAAGGAGAAGTAGCAGGTGGAGTCACAAATCGGCAGGGAGGGGAGGCTGGGATGGGGGCCAGGGTGATGCTAGAGGTCGGGGACTCTTACTGCTCAGGCCCTGGGGTCCAGCAGGGATAAAGGACAGGAATACAGAAGAAAGGAGAATCCGAGACCAAAGCAGCACTCACCATCTCCCAGAAGTACATGGCCATCTGAGCTCTGTTCAGTAGCAGCGCCCAGAGGAGCAGGTCACTCCAGGGGGCCTGCCCGAGGATGGCATCCAGCATGAGCTCAGAGGGGGCCCTGTCCGACAGCAGACCTACCTGCAGGCAAGGGAGGCGTGGTGAGGACCAGCCCCTGACTCTGCCCAACCACCAGCTCCACCCTCATCCAGGGGCAAACCCCCAGATCCTTCAGTGCCTCCCCCCCACTCCCCACCCCCAGGCTCGCGGGCCTCGTCCTTACGCTCTCCCTGCAGCCTTGTCCCTGGTGGGGATCCCCGGCGCCCCCTGCGCTGTACCTCGGTGCACACGTCTCCCCCAGCAACATTCGCAGCACCTGCCCCACGTCAGGGGGTCGGGGCTCCACAGAGGATTTAAAGACTGGGCTTTTGGTGCCTGTGCCGTGGGACGCCTGGTCCAAAAGGCTGCGGATGAGCGAGTTGGGGGGTGCTGCGCTGTACAGCTGGGTCAGGCGTGCCGGGGTCAGGAAGTGGCCCACACTGAGGCCATGGGAGATGAGCAGACGCACGAACTCGGGCCGGTCATTCAGGAGGGCATCCATGAGGGAGGCTTCCAAGTGGATGGACTGGCAGGAGCGGGATGGATTGGGAAAGAGTTGAGCACACAGTCAGAATGCCAGGTGAGGTCAGACATTAAGGACAAGAGATGGGGTACAGAGCTATGAGTGACAGGTGTGTGGGTGGATGGATGGATTGATGGATGTATGGATGGATGAATGGATGGGAGGAAAGATGGGAACAGATGGACAATTAAGAGAAGGCTGGACAATAATGGAAGACAGAGCCAGATGCGGAAGAAGTCAGACAGGGAAGAGAGTGCATCCCCCTTGTCAAGACCCACAGCCCCCCAGGCCTGCCCCCTCACCCGCCATTCAATGTCCCCCCGGAAGAGTTCACTTTGCGCAATGTCCACACGATTCCAAGCCACAGCCAAACGCAACTCGTCCAGGTAAGCTGAAGCCTCTGAGCTCCCACAAGCTGAAAGAGTGAGAGGGAGAGGGGGCGAGAAGTCGGGGGTGGGAGGCGGGAACTTCAGATGAATGTCTGCTTTGCTTCAGTGGGAGATTACGTGACATTAAACCCCAAATGAAGGGGATGTTTTTGGGTAGCGTCTGGGGTCTTTAAATAGTCACGCTGTTGCCAGCATAAGATCGTTAAGCTCGGCACAAAGCAGACCAGCACTCTAGAGTCCTCAAGAAGAAGGAAAGGGAATCATGTATCCATTTCACACTTACTGATGTAGATTATGGACCAGGCAATGGGAGGGATGGAGAAAGACACTGGATACAGGCCCTGCCTTGAAGGAGGTCTTTCCAGAGAAGTGTGTCCAGGAACTACATAACTACCTTCCAAGGGATTGGTGCCCTCGCAGGTGGGCACAGAATATGATGAGGGGAGATGGCACTCACAGGGGTGTGGCGTGATCCAAGGGCGCCTCCTAGAGGACAGCATGCAGGTAGGGCTTTTGAAAGATGGGCATGATTTGGAGGTGCACATCTAAGATGAGAAAAGAAACTTCAAGGAAACAGGAGAAGCCTGAGCTAAGGTCTGCATGCAGGCAAGCGCAGGAAGGGACAGCAAACGTGAGTCACTCTGATTTCCTAGAAACATATGGGTATTTGTGAGAAGACAGAGAAATGAGCAGCAGAAAAGGAGGTGGGAAAAAATCAGAGCCTCAGCCGTGCTCTGGAAGGCCCTGGAGGTCATTAAGAAGAACGAGGAAAACCAAAGGCCTTTAAAACTTTGACGCAACAATTAACACATCCAAACATGTACGGCCAACAAGGGACCAGAAAAATCGGAAGCATCCAGCAAAGGTTCCAAGGAGAAGTCAAGCAAAGTCTAGGCACTGCTGGCGCCCAGAGCACCTGTGCCATGGAGTTAGTTTTGCTTTCTGTGTCCACTTGCTCCACATCAATTTCCGAAACAAAGGAGCGCCATTTTGGTTGTTCCAAAAACTGGAATGGCGGGACTACGCAATCTAGTGGAGTGCAGATGCACAATGGGCTCTGAGGCAGGCAGACCTGGGTTCCAATCCCAGCTCCAACAACACCAGTAAGCATCTTCAGAAAGCCACTGGACCTTGGGAGCCTCTGCTCCCTCATCTATAAAATGGGAATAATCATGGTCCCCACTTGGCAGCACTGTTAATGGTGATAACTGTGGGATGGAATTTCAGAGAGGAATCTGCCACTGGGCCACCGGAAACTCAAAGGGGTTGAGGAGACAGGTCAAGAGAGAGGCAGTCACATGCCTAGGACAACATAACTTTATATACATATTTTATAAGTAGGCTCCATGCTGGGTGTGGAGCCCAGTGCAGGGCTTGAACTCACAACCCTGAGATTGAGACCTAAGCTGAGAAGAGTCAGACATTTAACCGACTGAGCCATCCAGGTGCCCCTATATTTCTTTTCAAAACCCAGAGAAGTGAATTCACGGTGGGATTTTCTAAGATTCTGTAGATCTCCCTGACTTTCCTCACAGTTTCAAGACAAGAAAAAAATATATATATCTCATTTCTATTCTATCTTAACACATCTCTCCATTTATCACCTAGACCACCCCCCAACCCTTCATGCTCACCATGCCCCACATGGAGCTCAGCCCCGACCCTCCCTGGGTTCTGCATCTTAGGGTTGGCCCCTTTGTCCACCCAGTCAATGAGGCAGCCCCCCACCCAGCAACCCGTGCCATCTCTGCCCCTCACTCCTTTCCTTTACATCCCCTAGCTCACCAATCCCCAAGTCCCATCCCTCTAGCCCCTCCCCAAACCCTCTCTGCCCTACACACCCCTGCAAGCAGGAATGGAGGATTATGGGCCAAAGGTCTGCCAACTGCTTGGCACCATGCCTGGGCTTATGCCACAGGGAGCATGCACCCCTTCCCCACTTCCTTCCTCACCTGCCGAAACCCCACCCAGTCAACTCCGCTATCACTGAGCCTGCCCAGCCGGCTCCAATATCCCCAGTGGAATGGGATTACTTCTACTTCTGCAGGCAATGGACTGATAACACTATCCATGCCTCTCCCAGGGCCTCCCTCTGTTCTCCCAAGAGCCTGGTGAGTTGGCTGCTGTGAAGTGAATCAGGTTTGCTCACTGACTGCCAGTCGCCCTTTATGGGATGTGGAGTTTTTACCTAAGTGGATGTTTTCCATGTAAAACTCCATGTAAAACACCCCTCCCCCCCACCTCAGCCCCACAGAGTTTTGGAATCCTCCTTACCATTTATTTACCCTACCTTCCCATCTCACTAAGTCTGGATTCTTAGCTCTTCAGAACCCATTTAAATAGCTCCTCGTCCTTGTCTCTTTACTGACAACAGTTTTCCTCACCATGCTTTGGTCTTCCATTTTACTTAAGGTTGTTTCCAAAAAACTCTGGTAGGATCTGTGGTCCTTCAGAGCAAGAAATGGGCCTGCTTTAGTCTCTGGAGCCTAGGGTGATGTTTGTTAAATGAATAAATGATCCCCATCCCCAACCTCTACCAGGTGGCCATTCTGCTGCCTACTTTGGTTTTCATCAGCCATTCCTGTAGTAAAATATCAGTTCCTCCATGGGAGACAGTACTTTGGTTCATCTCTGACTCCTCTACCCCTTAGTGCCTAGCATATGGGAGCCACGTAGGAAAGGAATAAAGGGCAGTGTGGGTAGATAGATGAAAGGATGGATGGATGGATGGATGGGTGGATGGGTGGATGGAAGGATGGATGGATGGATGGAAGGATGGATGGATGGATGGGTGGATGGGTGGATGGAAGGATGGATGGATGGATGGATGGGTGGATGGGTCAAAAATGGGAGGATGGAAGAGTGAGTGGTTGGAACTGTCAATGGATATGTGGACAGACAGGTGGAAGGATGATTGGCCGGAGAGAAGAATGAAGGATGAGTGGAACAAATGGGTAGATGGAAAGAGCACCGTACAGACAGATGGAGGGGTGCATACATGAATCCAACAGGAAGAAAACAATTTGGGATATAATGAAAGTATCATGGGAAAGCTGTCCAAATAGCACCATGCAAATCCCCAAGAAATGCTCCCAAGGGAAATAAGAAAAAGGAAAGAGATAAAAAGGAGTCCAACTTTAGATTAGAGAAGATAAAGTCCCCAGACCAGGAAAGGTGTCCGAAGTTGAGCTGAGAGGGGAGGAGAATTTGCGGGTTCGAGACTTACCCTTGACAAGGGCCTTCAAGACGATGGTCTCAAATTCCTCAGGGCCGTCCTCAGATGAATAGACTGTCAGCAGCTCCTTCCGGGTCATGATCCTCTCCACCTGCAGAACACCACGTTCCACACCCCCCTGCCCAATGCCACCTGTCCCTCTCCACAGAGTCACAGGAGACCATTCCCTCCAGGACCTAGTAATCTAGATCCCCGGCACCCTCTACTCCCAAAAGCTGGGAATCTGGGCCCCTAGGCCTCTCCACCCTCAAATCACGGAGTCTGGGCCTCCATTCTCCTTTTCCCTGGGATCCAGGCTCCCAAGTCCTCAGTATCCTCATCCCTCAAGACCCAGGGATCTGGGTCCCTAGCTCCCTCCCATCTCAGGATTCAGAGCTGGGCCCCCAACTTCATACCTGGGCCTGCAGGACCTCAGGGTCCCCTTTGGGGAAGAAACGCTTAATCCGATCCCGGGCTTCACCTCGCCTGCTCTCCCCTCTCCCTGGAGCCACAGTGTCCTCCAGGATCTCTGCCAGGCAGTCTGCAGCTCCCCCAGACCCAGCCACCAGGAGGCAGGGGAGCTGAGCCTGGGTAGCATTCTCTATCCGCTACAGGACAAAAAGGGCAGTCTGATCAGGGAAGGAAGGTGTTCATCGCACCCAGAGTCCAGATCCCCAGCCCTGTCCTCCCCGGAGACTCAGAAGCCAGGAGTCAGGGCCTCCAGCTGCCTCTCCACCTAGACTTTATACCTTTAACATCTTCTCATCACCATCGATCAAGAGGAGGAGGACAGGGATGTCAATTCCAGTCCCTGAGGAGAAGAGAGCAGGGGGCTTCGTCACCTCCCATGAGTCCTTGCCAGGGATGGGAAAGAACCACATTTCCCATGAGTCCCTGGGACAAATTTGACTCCTGCCTAATCCTGTGTCCTGGGGCCCACAGGAATCATCATATATTTTTTAAAAGATGTTATTTGTTTATTTGATGACAGAGATCACAAGTAAGTAGAGAGGCAGGCAGAGAAAGAGAGAGAGGAAGGGAAGCAGGCTCCCCGCTGAGCAGAGAGCCTGATGTGGGGCTCGATCCCAGGACCCTGGGATCATGACCTGAGTCAAAGGCAGAGGTTTAACCCACTGAGCCACCCAGGCACCCCATGGGAATCGTCATATCTTTAAGCAGGTTAGGCAGGACCAGATTTTGAACAGCAATACTTGACTTCCCAGGGAAGGGAGGGGCTGGGGCCTGCACTTCTAGGTTCCCAAATGAGGCAGGTATTTATGGCATAAGTCACTCCTGTAATTAGTTAACAGCCCAGGAGCCAAGAAAGGATGGAAGTTTAAACAGAAACGAAGGAAATAAGAAAAAGGAAGCTCTAGGGGCACCTGGCTGGCTCAGTTGGTAGAGCACATGACTCTAGAGGGGGATTGTGAGTTTGGACCCCATATTGGGTGTAGAGATTACTTAAAAATAAAATAAAAGAAAGAGGGTGCCTGGGTGGCTAAGTCAGTTAAACATCTGCCTTCGGCTCAGGCCAAGATCCCAGGGTCCTGGGATTGAGTCCCACATCAAGCCCTCACTTTGAGCCCCGCATCAGATGCCCTGCTCGGCAGGGAGCCTGCTTCTCCCTCTGCCCCTCACCCCTCTCCCCTCCTGCTCTCTCTCACTCGCTCTCTCTCTCTCTCTCAAAAACAACTAAATAAAGTCTTTAAATGAAAGAAAGAATAAGGGGCGCCTGGGTGGCTCAGTGGGTTAAGCTGCTGCCTTTGGCTCGGGTCATGATCTCAGGGTCCTGGGATCGAGTCCCACATCGGGCTCTCTGCTCAGAAGGGAGCCTGCTTCCTCCTCTCTCTCTGCCTGCCTCTCTGCCTACTTGTGATCTCTGTCTGTCAAATAAATAAATAAAATCTTTAAAAAAAAAAAAGAAAGAAAGAATAAACTATCTAAATATAATACATTTCTAAAGCCTAACAACAAAATCATGTAAGACAGTTTACTACTAATTCTATTCCCAGTAAAATAACAAATAAATATTACTTCTTTTCACACTCATCCAGGAGTTTTGAGCTAATGGAATGACGCAAGGAAGTAAAATCGGAAAGCTGGAAGAGACAAAGTTATCTATTGGAAGAAAACCTGACTTAGATTCTCAGAAAATTGGAGAAACTGAACTCAAAATAAATAAATATTCTGGGTATGGTGCAAAAACAATGAATACTGTTACACTGAAAAGAAATAAAAAATGTAAAAAATAATAAAAATAATATAAATAAATAAATACAGGGGGATAAATAAATAAATATTAGTAAGATAATTTGGTAAGACGATTGATACCAAAAAAATACACAAAAATCAAAAACTTTCCTCCAAACTAGTAATGTCCCTTATTCATGTTTTCATAAAAATGATAAATTACCTGGAAATGAATTCATCCAGAAAGGTATGAGATTTTTTTTTTAAGATTTTTGTTTATTTATCTGACAGACAAAGACCACAAGTAGGCAGAGCAGCAGGCAAAGAGAGAGGAGGAAGCAGGCTCCCCGCTGAGCAGAGAGCCCAATGCAGGGCTCAATCCCAGGACCCCAGGATCATGACCCAAGCTGAAGGCAGAGGCCTTAACCCACTGAGCCACCCAGGCGCCCTAGGTATGAGATTTTTATGAGGAAACTGACAAACCTTACTTAAGGACCAGGCTTAAATAAAGGGGAAAACAAACACCACGTTAAAATATCAAAAAGTGACATAAAATTCAATGCAGCTTGGGGAAAAGAGGGGGGAAAAACATGTGTGGAGGTGTTTTCCCTTTTTTCTTTCTTTCTTTTTTAATTTATTTATTTGAGAGAGAAGGATAGCATGTGAGAGAGAGAGAGCACAAGCAGGGTGAGGGGCAGGGGGGAGGGAGAAACAGGCTCCCTGCTCAGCACAGAGTCCTAGGTGGGACTCCATCCCAGGACCCCGAGATCATGGTCTGAGCTGAAGGCAGTCGCTTAACTAACAACCACACAAATGCTCCTCTTTCTTTCCTTTTTAAGATTTTTTTTTCCTTTTTTAAGTAATCTCTATACCCCATGTGGGGCTTGAACTCACAACCCCAGGTTCAAGACTCACAGGCTCCACTGACTGAACCAGCCAGGTACCCCATGCCCCTCTGGTCTTTTTTTTTTTTTTTTTTAGTATTTTATTTATTTATTTGACAGAGAGATGGAGAGCACAAGTAGGCAGGGTGGCAGGCAGAGGGAGAGGGAGAAGCAGGCTCTCTGCTGAGCAGGGAGCCCAATGCGGGGCTCGATCCCAGGACCTTGGGGTCATGGCCTGAGCCTATGACAGAGGCTTAACCCACTGAACCACCCAGGTGCCCCTGTTTTGTTTTGTTTTTAATTGGAGGGTTAAAACATTGACTTTCAGACTTTCTTCTTTTTTTTAAAGATATTATTTATTTATTTTCCCATTTATTTATTTGACAGAGAGAGAGATCACAAGTAGGAAGAGAGGGAGGTGGAGTTGAGGGGTGAAGCAGGCTCCCCGCTGAGCAGAGAGCCCGATGGGGAACTTGATCCCAGGACCCTGAGATCATGACCTGAACTGAAGCAGAGGCTTAACCCACTGAGCCACCTAGGCACCCTCCCTTTTTGATATATGCATTTAAATCTACAAATTTCCCTCTAGACACCACTTTGGCTGCATCCCTAACAGGCTCTGTAGGTCATACATTTCTTACCATCCAGTTCAAAATATTTTCTTGCTTTTTTGTTTTTTTTTGACCCGTGAGTTATTTACTGACCACAACTTGTGCAACGAATCTCACAGAAATAACACAGACTACAACAAGCCAGACTCGAGAATGTGCAGGTGCTGTAGGATTCTGTCCACAGGCATGGAGAAGCGGCCAGAACCCCTCCCTGCGCTACCGGAGGGCTGGGGGACCCTCGCGGCCAGAAGGAAAAGGCTTCTTGGGGCCGGTGATAGGTTTCTTGATCTGGGTGCTGGTTTCACACATGGGTTCAGTTTCTTAAAACTTTACCAAGCCATCTGCTTTCATGTCGTTTACATTTCGAGGCAAATATTTTTTTTAAAAACAGAGCAAATAGTGGGAGAAGGTACTAGACTGAAGGTAACTCTTCAGCCCCTCAATCCCCAAACCTCAACCAGACTGGACCATGGGGACCCTGAGCCTCACACCGTGGTCCCCTGTGGAGGAAGCCACTCACCACCCACGCCAGTCTTCTGCTGCGCGACGTAGGACTCGAATCGGAGGCGAAAGCGGTTCTCGCCGCCCAGGCGGCCATGGGTGCCGTCGTCCACCAGGAAGAAGGCTGAGTAGTTGTAGTCGAGCGGAAATTGGACCCCATCCTCGCGGTCGCCACGCCACGGGTACCTCGCAGGGAATGAGCCCTGGGTGACAATTGGCCAGACCAAAGAGTTTTTCCATCAGGACCAGGACAAACAGGAGCCCCTCCTCCCTCAGACTCTGGTCAGAGGCCCCAGACCCTCCTCCCTCGGACCCAGGGATCTAGGCCCTTAGCCCCTCCTCCCTCAGACCCAGGGGTCCGGGCCCCCAACCCCTCCTCCCTTGGACCCAGGGATCCAGGTCCCCAGCCACTTCCTCCCACAGACTCAGGATTCCCACCCCCTCCTTTTCCAAGACTCCGGGTCCCACCTTGGGGTTAGTGAGGGCATCTCTATTCCGAACCACGCCCCAGGGGGCCACGCCCATGGCCACCACCTTGGTACCCCCAGTGCTGGCCGTCTGGTGGTCCCGCACAGCCACACCAACGTGCCGGCCGATGCCCCTGTGCAGACCCCCGGTGACAATCCAGGCCCCTGCCCAGAGACCCAGAGAGTGACAGTGAGGTCCAGAGACACGGGTGTGCAGGGACAGAAAGAGGGAAGAGAGAGGAAGACCAAAATAGCCTCACAGCTGGGGGAGACCGCATCCACCCCAGAGAAGTAGGGGGCAGGGGCCCCAGACTCAGGGGGCACAGCCAGCCCCCAGCCTCAGTCACCTGTGCTCTGGGCAGCCCGCACCAGCCCGCGACGCAGCAGGTCCTGCAGCCAGGTCTGGAGGATGGGGCCCCCTGACCCCCCCAACACTGACACCACCAGGTTCGGGGCCGGGAAGCCCCATGTGCGGGTGACCAGATTATACACGGTAGCTGGATCCGTGCGGTCGGAGAGCCGGAGGAACTGCGGACACACAGAAGGGGAGGACATGGGGAAAGGGACACTGACAGAGAAGGGGACAGAGACGCAGAGAACAGAGATCCAGACAGAGAAGGATGAGGGGAACAGTAACCCAGGAGGAAAGGACAGAGACCCAGAGAGAAGGCAACAGACTTAGAAAAGACAGGGGTGGAGGGAGAGAGATTCCGGGAGAGGGGAAGACAGGGATGGGCAAACAGGGAGAGCATTCAGCAGCGGCAACCCCAGACTCTGACGGGGGTGTGGGGGGTATGCAGCCCGGCTCGCCGACCCCGGCCCTGCCCAGACATGCAGGCCTCACATTGCTGGCCTTGCGGCCGGCGCCCAAGAAATCCAGGTCCCCGTAGGCATCGGTCGGCTTCTCTGTGGTGTGCAAGTCACTGTCCCACACGGTCACCACGGCTGCCCCGAAGGCATCCTCCACAGCCACGGACGGGTGGGCGCTCCGGGGACGCCCGCACTGGCACAAGTCTCCTCTGGGAAGGAGGGGTAAGGGGAGCATGAACCCCAGGGGTTCTCTATTCTGAACCACGCCCCAGGGGGCCACACCCATGGCCACCTCCATACCCCTGACTCTAAGGATCCTGTAGAAGCGCCCCCCTCCCCACAGGTAGACGCATAGTCCGTGCGGACTCTGGCGCTGCCTGGCGCTGGGGACAAAGTACAGCCCGAGCCAAACAGGCCAGCAGAAGGGAGCCACAGGGGCTCAAGGAAGCCGAGCGGGGAGGAACCCCGGCCCCCCTCACCGTGCTGCACTGCCCCAGCACCACCAACCATCAGGGGCCAGCCTGCTGCCCCCAGTCCAAACAAGAGAGAACCCTCGAGAAGGAAAAGCCAGAGGTTTCAGAGAGCACTCAGAGGCGGGGGCAGCTGTGGGACATTAGGGTTCACCTCCCTGAGCCCCCATTTCCTCCTCAGATCCAGACAACAGTAAGGCAGTGAAATCACACGGTGCGAACTAAACAGAGGGCTGCGTGGAGAAACCACTGGCCCCAAGGGGGGCGGAGCTTCACACAACCTTGCCTTATTGGTGCCGCATCACTGTCAAGGGGGGAGGCTTCCGGGGCGCTAGAATGTCTGCAAGGCCTAACCCTTCGCTACTCTTTTGTCTGTTCTGAGTTGTTTTTGTTTTTTAAGTTTACTTATTTAAGTACTCTCTACACCCAACCTGGGGCTTGAACCCACGGCCTATATAGATCCAGAGCTGCCTGCTCCCACCAACTGAGCCAGCCAGGAGCCCTGCTGCCCTGCTTCCTTTTTTTTTTTTTAAACAGAGAGAAGTCTCCGAAAATTGGGCTGCCAACACCGTCCAGTTAGAAGGAAAATACCTTCATTTGCTTCTCATTGTGACGGTCTTCTGTGGCTTCTTTCTTTGTCTTTGCAGCAAATGGAAGCTTTTTCATTTATGGTTATCAGAGACGAAACTAATGTTTCCCTTAAATGCACAAGTAGCCCTTGCGTCCCTTAAATAAATGGACAAGGGATGGGCCTCAGAGTTTTCAAGAGCAAGCAACATAGGTTTGGGGAATGAAGAATTCACTTGATACATCTCTTTGGTCCTGATTCCAGACGGGACTGCAGATAGCAGAGGAGACCCCAGTCTACAAAAGCAGAGTGAGCTTTGACTTAAGGACCAATTTCACAGAATACCACTGGGGGTACACGGATCTGTTAAAAGCTGTAAAGATGCTGAAACAACGGCTATCAATCCACACCTGGGATGGACGGAGCACACTCAGCCCGGCTCTTGGAGCAGTGTGTACAGTGAAGGACACATCCTTTCTCATTTCTGAGTCCATCTCCAGGGACCCAGCATGCCTCAGGTGACCCTCTTGGTCCTTTCACTTATCTCGATCCCATCCCTAGACCCATTCATTACCTTCCATCTACTTCCCACTAGTCCTTGTAGATAAAACTTCTGCATGGAATGTTCCAGAACTTAAGCTGTCTAGTCTAGTTGACTTTAGTCACATGTGGCTCATTACATTTAAATAAATTAAAGTTAAATACAATTAAGAATACAGTTGCTAGGTCACTCTGGCCACATTTCAAGTGCTTGGGAGCCACATGGGGCCAGTGGCTGCCATACTGGACGTGGATATAGAACATTTCCCCCATTGCAGAAAGTTCTGGTGGACAGAACTGGCAGAATCCCCACTCTGCACTTCTCACCTCCTACCCCTCTTTCTCTATGTGGCCACTGAAGATGACACTGTTTCTGACAACATCAGCAAGGACCAGCATATCCCCAAACACAACGGCCTCTATTCAGGTCTCGTGTGACCATAAAATGGCACTGGTCACAGCTCAAAGACTGATTCTAAGAAACCTTTTCTGTCCCTTGGCAGGGCTCGCCTGCTCCCCTGGCTGCCTTGTCCCTGCCACATCTGTAGCTTTTCTCTTTCTCGGTGCCTCCCTCGAGTGGAGGTGTTCCCAGAAGCCCAGACATGGCTTCCCTGCATGGATCTCAAAGTTGATGCCCCAGGGGCCAAGAAAGTAATTTAGGGGAAAGAAGCATCAGGTGGGGGAGCGCCCAGGTGACTCAGTCAGCTGAGCATCTGCCTCTGGCTCGGGGCATGATCTCGAAGTCCTAGGATTGAGCCCTGTGCCCTGCTCAGTAGGGAGCCTGCTTCTCCCTCTGCCTCTGCTGCTCCCCCTGCTTGTGCTCTCTCTCTCTCAAGTAAATAAATAAAATCTTTACAAATTAAAAAAAAAAAAAAAATTAAAGTTCTCTTCTGTGCAAAAAAAAGGCTATAGAGTTGCTAGCACACCTTCCCCAACTTTGCACATATCCCCCCCGCTCCAACATTTCACCTTCTACAGTTTCAGTTACCATCTTCAGCTAAGACTTCTTGAATGCTAGACAGAAGTCACAGACCCAGGTCTGCGGTGTCCTCTAGTCCCCTCCAAGGCCCCTGACACGTGAAGATCCACGCTGAGCTTGGAAATACTCCCCAGACCCACTCATCCTCCTGGATTCCCCATCCTGGGAACAACCCCACTATCTCCCGGGTCGCAGACCAGATGTAGAGGACCCATCCTCTCCCATCCTCCCCTCCTCTTACTCCTCAAATCCAGCAGTCCCCAAGCTCCTGTCCCCATCCCCATCCTGTGTCCCCACAACTGAGCCAGCCAGGAGTCCTGCTGCCCTGGCTCAGCCCCGGCTCAGGCCTCTTCCCAACCCAGCCTCTCTTGTGGCTTCTCGAACTCCTCTTCATCCTCACACAATCCCCAGAGGCTCTTTCCACACTCGGAGCTGATCCCGCCCCTCCCACTGCTCCCCAGCACCCCAGGCCAAGGTCCAGGTTCTTGAGGCCCAGTGACATCTGGCCTGCCCTCCTCCATGGAGACCTCCCGCACCTTGAACTTTGCACATGTTCTTCTCACGCCTTTAAATGCACGCTCTCCTCTCCCTGCTGCCAGCTCATCCTTCAGACGCCTCACCAGCCCCTCCTCCTCCAGAAGCCACCTGTGACACCCTGTGTGCCCTCCTCAGCCACAGCCAGACCGGAGAGGGCCCAGCTGCTCGTCATTCCAAGCTCCCACCTCTCGGCCTTAGTCCTCATCCCACCAGACCAGAGGTCCCTACACTGCCTTGGCCACACTCCCCACCAGTAAAAAGGTCTGGAGCACTCGCCCCCAGTAACATCCGTCTGTTTATTTGGGCATCACTGCAAGCCTTACTGAACTACTATGTTCCCAAGACTCACTAAGTAAGGAAGGGTGACATCTCCCATGCCCCCAACGATGGTCTTGAAAACAACTTCAAAGCCAGAATCCACTGGAGAGACCGTCCCTGAAAGCTAGGGGGCTCCCCGAGATAGGCAAATGCTGCACGGGCCTCATGCAAGTGTCCCCAGCCACCAAGCCCAAGCACAGGGCCTCCCCCCGAAGTAACTGCTACCTTCCAGGGGTCATCGTGGGCATTTTCCAGCACCAACGACATGCTGGGCCCCGTTCCAGAAATTCACAAGCAGGTACTTGTTTAAATCCTCACAATAAATGCCCACTCAAGACGTAGGGCCTGGCTTTATGTGCAGGTGACAGATGAGGCCCAGGGAGATGAAAGGATTTACCCAAAGCCATACAGCACCAGTCCCGGGTGACATCTGAACCCTGCCAGGGCCTGTGCTCCTGATAATTACGGTCCCTTGGGAGCACTGACTGCAGGCTTATTGGATGAATGAATGAATGAAGAACAAACGAATGAATGAATGAAACAAACAGCCTAAAGAAAAAGAAAGTGACTTAAGAAGACACAGAGAAGAGACACAGGGAAGGAAAGAAACAGAACCAAGCCTGGGGCTTTAACACTGACCCTGCCCAAAGGGAAGTTGGAAGAGTCTGCACGAACCCAAACCCTCCCTAAACCGTCCCACTGGGGAGAGTGCCACCAGGGCACGCCCTTGGAAGTGACCGCAGTGACAGGAGGGCGGGGTCAGCAGGCCGGGGACGCTCTGGGGTCGATCCCAGGGGCGAACTCCTCACCCCGCATCTGTGGGGTCAACGATGAATGTCGTGCACGTCTTCTTCTTGAAGATCTTGGGGATCCAGCTCTGGGGACAGGAACAAGGGGTGGGAGGGCTCCAGCTCAATCCTATGGATACGAGTCCCCCATCCCGCACCGTTCCCCGGACCCAGGAGTCCGGGACCCCAGCGCCTTCCTCTCCCAGCCTCAGGACTCCCCTGGCCCCCCACTCCTATCTGTCCCCAAGGACCCAGGAGTCCAGAGCCCCCCAACCTCCGGGATCCCGCACCCCAACCCCTTCCTTCGTCTAAACCAAGAATCTGGGTCTTCAGCACCCTCCTCGCTGGGAACCCGGAGGCCAAGCCCGGGAGTCCGGCCGCCGTACCTGCTCCTTCTCTGGACCCACCATGCTGCTGCAGCCGCCGCAACCTACCCGGCTCCCCACATTCCCTCCACCAACCCCGATTCCAGACCCGCCCAGGACAAACCGGATCCGCCACTTCCCAGCCGGGGCGGGGCCAGGTCTGGGGGGTGGGGCGGGGAGTCCTGCGGACGCGAAAACGAGAGGCGGGGCAAAGGGGCAGTCGCAAGGGCCAGTCGAAGACCCAGAGGGGGCCAGAGAGCCAGAAAGAGGGGGCCAGAGAGCCAGAGAAGGGACAAGAGACTGAGAGAGGGAAAAGGAACCAGAGAGAAGAGGACAGGACCCAGAAAAGGGATGTCAGAGGCAGGAGAGAGAGAAACGGAGATTGGGGCGGGGAGGAGGGAAACAGAGACCCAAGATGGAATGCCAAAGGTAGGGAAGGGGGTACATTAATCCATGGTGGTGGGGGGGGTGGCACAAAAACTTAGGTAGGGAGCAGAGAATCAGAAAGGAGGTGAACAGAGATGGGGGGGTACACTGCCTCAGAGAGAGAAAAACAAAGAGTTCGGTGGAGAGCAGACACTCTGAGTGACAGGAAGATAGTAGAATCCTGTGGCTGGGGAACAGTGGGTGGCAGAAATGAGAGAGGGAGTCCCATAAAGAGGGCTGGGGACCCAGAGGGCCAGGGCAATAGTGACAGGGTGAGGAGTGGGAGATAGTGACCCACAGACAGGCAGGGCCACGTGTCTCCTGCCAGCTCTGACAGGGACAGCTGCGGCCTAGCTGGGTAACCTGAGCCCCCCACCTCCCCCTCGCTGTATTTATAGCGCTGGCCTGGCCTGGTCTCCTGCCCTTGGCTCCAGGGACAGCAGGTCACAGGTGTGTGTGCTGGAGAGAGGTCCTTCCACCCCTGTCCAGGGCCTCCATACTGTCATCCACACTCTCGGCAAAGGCTCCCCCTCTGGCCAGAAACTCCCCAGAATCCAATCCCCAATCCTTCTGTGGCAGAGGTCTCTCTTCTCGGATGGGTCCCTCCAGCCCCCACAGTTGTCTTAGGCTCCCCCCAACTTGGCCCACTAAAAGTCTACCCATTATCTTTGCTGCTACCAAACATGACCTTGTTGGCAGCCAAGTCAAGCCCTTGGTCCCCAGTCCTGGCCAGGCTAAGACCCCTTCACCTGCCCCTTCCCCAGCTCTGGGAGGGGGAAGACCAGGAGGGGAGGGGCAGGCGGGGACTGACCCAGAATAACTCAGGGCAGAAAGTAAATTTAGCCACAGAGAGGGGAGGAGAGAGACCCTATTGGCTGGGAGGTGGGGAGGGAGGGCCTGAGAGGGGGGTGAGGGGGCTCCTGAGACAGCCTCGGAGGGGGGTCCAGCAGTGAGGGCCAGAAGGAAGGCAGACAGGCAGAGGCAACAGGGGACATAGCAAAGGAAAGACACAGGCAGAAAGAACCAGAAGGACCCAAGAAGGGGCAAGGAACGCAACATTCGTCCACAGAACCACAGAGGCAGCTGCAGCCAGCCCTAGGAGAAGCTCTGCTGCCTGTCTGTCCCCATGGGCCACCGGGGGCCATGGCTGCACACTTCTCTCCTCTGGGTGGCCGTGGCCAGCCTGCTCCTCCCCCCCGCCATGACCCAGCAGCTGAGAGGGGCTGGGCCGGGCCCCAGCAACTGGAACAACAATGCGGGAGTCGTGGGGCCCTCAGAGGACATGTCTGGTGACTTTGGCCACTCCATGCACAGCCACAGAGGCCACAAAGATGAGAATGAGGACGTCTCCAGGGAGTATAGTCACGGAGACCACAGGTACCAAGTCCACGAGGTCAGAGAAGAGAACATCCCGGATGAGGAGGTCTTCGCCGAACATGCTCAGCAGGCTGATGGGCACAAAGGCCACAGGAGCGAAGATGTGGATGATTTAGATGAGCCCGGGCCCCACTTCCTCAGCCACAGAAGCCACAGCCACCAAGACGAGGATGAGGATGAAATGGAGTCCAGCAAGGATCACCATCATACCATCAAGCACGTTCATAGAGGCCACGGAGAAGAGGATGATGAAGATGAAGAGGAAGGGGTGGTCTCCACTGAGTATGGACACCAGGCCCATGGGCACGGAGGCCACGGAAGGGAAGAGGATGAAGATGCTTCTGATGAACATCCCCATCACATCCCCAGCCACGGACACCGAGGCCATGAGGATGATGATGATGTCTCCACCGAGTACGGACGCCAGGCCCACAGGCACCAAGGCCACGAGAGGGAAGAGGATGAAGACCTCTCAGATGAACATCCCCATCATGTCCCCGGCCACGGGCACCGACGCCATGGAGAAGAAGGTGATGATGATGATGAGGTCATCTCCACCGAGTACGGACACAGGCACCGAGGCCACGGGAAGGAAGAGGATGAAGACCTCTCAGATGAACACAATGATCATAGCCCCAGTCACGAACACCAAGGCCACAGAGAAGATGAGGAAGAGGACATGTCCACTGAGAATGGACACCAGGCCCACAGGCACCGAGGCCATGGGAGGGAAGACGACGAAGACATCTCAGACGAACACCATCACCATATCCCCAGCCACAGACACCAAGGCCATGGAGACGAAGATGGGGATGAGGATGAGTCCACCGAACACTGGCACCAGATTCCCAGACATACTCACCTTGGAGACGAGGAGGAAGAGGAAGAGGAGGTCACAGTCATGTTCAGCCACCACGTTGCAAGCTCCCAACACCCGGGCCCCGAGAGCACGGAGGAGGACGACTTTCCAGATGAATATAAGTCAGTAGCCCCTGCCCACGGAGTCCCCAAGGATGAAGATGAGGACATCTCTGACAAGCTTGATCAACAGGCTCCCAGCCACAAGCAACAAGGCCACCAAGATGAAGGGCCTGGCCACAGAGGGTCTGCGGAAGATGAGATTAGCCACCAGCCCCTGGAACACATGGGGGTCAAGGATAGAAGCCATTTGAGGGAGAGAGATTCTGAGGAGGGAGAGAAGGAGGAAAACCAGAGCTCCCACGAGGAAGACGATGAAAGCTCAGAACGGGGAGAAGAAGGCACCCGCCATGGCAGCCTAGATCAGCAGGATGAAGAAGATGAGGAGGAAGGTCATGGCCTCAGCCTGAGCCAGGAGGAGGAGGAGGAGGAAGAGAAGGAGGAAGAGAAGAGGGAAGGGAGGGCTGAGGTTCAGACCCCACTGAGCCAAGACCACCGGGAGGGGGAAGAGGAGGAAGATGGGCTGGAGGAAGAGGAGCTCCCCTTCACCATCATCCCTAACCCGATGGCCAGGAGGGAGGTGGCCGGGCGTGGCTCCAGTGAGGAGCAGAGTGGCGAGGAGGCAGGTAAGTGGTCTGGCCAGGTGAGGGCAGGGAGGAGCGGAGTCAGCGTGCTTCACTGCTGCTCTCCTGTCCCCACAGATCTGCAGGGGGCACAGGAGTACAGCAACTACCAGCCTGGGTCCCTGTGCGGCTACTGCTCCTTCTGCAATGTGAGTGCCCAGCCCAGGTCCATCTTCCAGGCTGTCCCTGGAATTTGTCCCGGGGCTCTAAGGTGCCTGGGGGCAGTGCCAGGTGAAGAAGGATGCTTCTGGGGCCATGCAGCAGGCAGACTGGAGGCTGGGAAGCTGAGGAGGCCGGGGCAAGGGTCTGGGAGGAAGTGGGGCCTGAGCTGTACCTGCCAACTCAGGGATGGAGGAGAGGGTCTGTGGCGGAGTCGAGGGTGGGTGGAATGGGACTGGGGCCTGGCAGGCTGTGGGGAGAACAGGGAGAAGGCATGAAGAAAACACCCACAGGTCCAGCCCACAGCGACAGGGGGACCTCGCAAGAGGGGAACAGGGGGGAAGCTGCTGAGCTCAGTGTGGGAGGTAATGAGCATGGAGAGCTGGGGAAATGTCCAGGGGGCAGGGTGAAGGGCTGGCGGGTGGCTCTTAAATGCTATCCCCAGACCTGAATCCTCCCGTCCTCAGAGATGCACTGAATGTGAGAACTGTCACTGCGACGAGGAGAACATGGGGGAGCACTGCGACCAGTGCCAGGTGACACTTTCCCAGGACCCAGGTTCCACCAGGCCCCAGGACGGCCGGGGGCCCCCTGGACACCCACAGTCCCAAATCCTCGCCGCTGCCTTCAGACTGACCCAACCCTCTATCCCCATCCCTGGTGCTACCTTGACTCGATCCCACCTCTAACTTTAACCTCCGACTAGGGCCCCTGTCCGGCACCCGCCCCCAACCCGGCTCCACCCAGACCATGTCTTACACTTGTGTCTCTCCCCATCCCCGCCCCCAGCACTGCCAGTTCTGCTACCTCTGCCCGCTGGTCTGCGAAACGGTCTGCACGCCGGGTAAGCCAGGCAAACTCCGTGGAAGCAGAGCCCAGTCCAACAGGCGGGCCGGGGAGGCTGCAGGGCGTGGCTAAGCGCGGAGGCGTGGCCAAGGCTGGGAGTCCGCGGGCGGGGCGGGGCGCGCGCGGAGAGGCGGGGCCTGGGCCGAGGGAGGGGTGGGGTTAAGATACTGAGGCCTTACTTAGGCTAGAGGTGGCAGGCAGGTTGAGGGATGGGCCTGCTAAAGCAGGTAGAACTGGAAAAAAAGGGGCTTCAGGAGAATGGGAACACCAGGAGCAAGGAGAGAGGCACAGGATTGAAAGGCGTCCCAACAGAAGGAATTCAATTTAGGGAAGGAATTAGGACAAGGGGGAGCAGGGGGTGGGGGGGCAGAGCTAGTCTGGATTCCAGGTTCCTCTAATTTCGCCTGTGGTGTACCGCTCAAGCCTCTTATCATTTCTCCCACAGGAAGCTACGTCGACTATTTCTCCTCCTCCCTGTACCAGTAAGTGTGTGGAGGGGGGCAGTCTGAGGGCCCTGTTTAGAGAGGCGCAGTCCCGCTGAGTGATTGGACGACCCTGGGACTCCATTGCCCTGTCGGTAAAAATGGGCAGGTTAACATCCCCATCGAAGCGCCTGGGGCGAGCTTTGGGCACTTGGGCTAACCTCGAGTCCTCCTCTCCAGAGCCCTGGCGGACATGCTGGAAACTCCGGAACCCTGACCATCCGGCCGCGGCGCAGACGCACCGGCCTGGTCCTCCGACCCCCTTCCCATGAGCCGTATTTATTGAATTGCAGTATGAATAAACATGCTCCCCGAAACCTCGTCGTCAGGCGTGGGGTCCGGATTCTCGGGGCACCAGTGAAGGCACGGGTGGGGACTTGGGACTTAAACTCATGGGTGGGAGGGAGGGGCGGTCGGGCCTCCCGGTTTCCTGAGGAGGTCGGTTTTCCTAAGGTCCTGACAAATAAATCAGGCAACACGGGAGCTTTTTGAAACAGTTCTCTTTACCCGTGATCACTGAGTGACGCCTGGGGCAGGGAGGCCGACCAAGAGTCTCGGGCGAGGGCTCCCCCACCGTCCTCCCTCCCCCCACGCCACGTCGCCCAGTGGCATCGTGGAAAGAGGATTCTCCCATGCAAACCCCGGAGCCGGAGGGGAACCGGGAGCGCAGTTCTGCACCCCCTACCCCCGGGGCACGGACACGGCCACAGCACGGGGGGCGGAGAGGCCCCGGGGACACGAGACACTGGGGAGGAAGAAGGGACTCCATCCGCAGCTGACCCCAGGCACCGGCGACCTGACGCGGCGGGGCGGGGATGAGTGGCACATGGCGCGAGGCTTGTAGCAGCGAGTCCCCCCTCCCCTCCTTTCGGACGAAGAAGGAAGACTTGGGCCCCGCGACTGGGGAGGAGAAAGGGGAGCGGGCAGCCTCTCCTAGCATGCGGCCTGGGAGGGAAGCCCCGCTCCCTTCCCGCGGGGAAAGGGCATCCATCTCCCATCGGAAACTGATCAATAAATTACAAAGTAGAGAAAAGGGAGGCGGAAGTTTGGGGCGGGATTTCTTCCTGCCCTCTTCGTTCCCCCTCTCAGTCCAGTTCGTGTGGTTTGGTCCAGGCCCAGTCCTTTTGTGAGGCGGGGACTCGCACTCCCCGCTCGTCTGTACAGATGGTCCAGTCCGCGGCGCGAGCTCCCCCGCCCGCTCTCCCCGGCGAGACCATACTCTGGGCAGGAGGGGGAACAGCCCAGCCTCTGGAAGATTCTTCCATCCGAGTGAGGTCACCTGCATTGACGCCGGGGGCAGTACGTGGAGCCGTGAAGATCCATAGTGCCGCCCCGACATCCCCAAGATCGCCCAGGACAGTCCTCACCTGGAGGCCTACACTAGCAGGAGTAGGTCCGGACCGAAACGCCGTCTGCCCGGGAGCTCCCAGAAGTCTGGCCTAGAGGGGGAGCGAGCAGTGGTTTGGTCTGGTGCGCACGCGTGTTATACACACACACACACACACACACACACACACTTCCCTTCCCGCGATGACCACGAACACCCAGCTCCACGCCGGTTTCCCTCCCTTTCCCGCAGCTGCGGATTCATCTAAGGTGCCCCAGGTGACTGTGGGCGGATTCATTTCCCACTTCGGAGAGGGGTGGGGGTTAATCCACTCCACACCCGAAGGAGGGAATTGGCAGACTGAGCAATCCATTCGTCATGTGTCGGGGCGAAAAGGACTAGGCCATTTCACAGAACCTGGAGGGAGGCTTCTGGAACGTTGATCCTTTTCCCACCCCGAGCAGGGGGAAGGGAGGATGGGCCATCGCCCTGGGGAGCCGCCCACCTTCGGGCTGCAGCTTTCGGAGAGGGAGCCCCGGAGATCCCAGGGCCCCCGCTGCGGCCGAACGAAAGTTGGGGGGCAACATCTCAGCTGAGTCGGGGGTTACGCCTCGGAGGTCCTTCTCTCGAAACATCTTCCTCCAGGACGGGGAGCGGCTGAAGGACTTGGCGCTGTCCTAGGTATAAAGGCCAAGCGGCGATGAGCAACCCGCACGAGTTCAGCCCCTTCCTTTGACTCCGCCCCCCTCGGGTTGCACCTCTCCCTTAGCCCAGCCGCTGCCCTGGCCCCGCCTCCAGCCGCCTCCGGCCCGTGCGGTCTAACCCCATCCTTCAGCTCAGGCCCCGCAGGTATGACTAGCAGCTGAGCCTCCACGGGGTCTGAGCCTCGGGACTGCAGCTGCGCCCACCTCGTCCAGCCTCCTGTCGGTGCCCAAGGAGATGAGGTTGCTGAACTCCTTCTCCAGGAGCTGCCGGGCCTGGGGACGAAAGATAGAAGAAGGGTAGCAGCGTGCAGTCTGCGAGGTGGGGGGGTGCCCCGTGTACCCCGGGCCGAGCGGCCGCTCACCTGCGCATTCTGTGTGGGGATCTGCAGGAGCAAGGCCAGGTCGGAGTAGTCGAAGGTCTCGTCCAGGGCGAGCAGCGCCCCATGCACCCCACTCTCCGTGAGGTTTGTGGCGAATTCCTTCAGTCCCAGCCCGGACACCCAACCCATGACCCGCTCGTTGGACCACACCATCACGTCTGGGACAGAAGCGACTCTCAGTGGCCGGCTGGTCCAATTTAAGCCCCAGGTCTCCTCCATTTCTGTTTTCCGGACCCCGCCCCCTACTCTGGCCCCGCCCCCCCTTAATCACACCCTCTCCCCACCTGCTCCAAACTCCTCCACCGGGTGTGGGGAGGGGGGGAGGAGACTCCTATGCTTCTACTCACCCCGGATCTGGGTCTGACTCTCTTCCCGCCTCCGCTCCAAGTCCTTCCGGTCATAATTGAGCCGTTTCAGGCACATGATCCCATAATGCAGACTCACCCTGGGCAGTAGGGAAAGCGGGGTCACAGAGGAGCCTTCACAACTCCAGCGGCTGCTGCTGCTTCCCTCCCCACTGGCTGTGGTCTTCTGGGAAAGGTTGGGGAGTTGTTCTACTGGGTCAGTTTTTGGGATCGCTGACCCTCCCAGGACTTGGGGTATTTCCAACAGGAAGTTCCTACTGGATAACCTGGACAGGATGTGGGGTCAACGAGCCAAGCTGTCTGAGGACATGAACTTTTCCTAGCAGGCCGCCTTATTGGCGGAAGGGACACAGAACTCGGGATTTCCTGAGAATCCGGGTGAAAGGGCCACAGATAGTTCCCGTCACCAGTCCCACCGGCCAACGACTCTCTAGGAGCAAGGCCTCCCCTCAGGACTGTCCCCCTTGGCCAGGCAGCCCCCACCTGTGGAAGCTGTCCACCATCTTGAGCTGGCCCCGGAGCTCCTTCTTGTTAAGATGATCTAACATGCGGGCGTCCACCAGCGACTCCATGAAGTAGCTGCGGTACTGGGGCAGCCCCAGGCTGGGCAGCCAGTCGTTCCCCACCCACTCGTGGTTCATGTCACCATATGCCAGGATCTGGGGCCATGGGCAGGTGGGGGGAGGGGTCAGGCCCTCTGACCCCTTCCCATGTCCGTAGGAGAGTGCGCTCCAACCCCCTGACCCAAGGTCGTTCTTTCTCCACCCCACCTTAGGACATCGGTCAACCTCTGCTCAGGACGATGGACCCATCCAGTGGTCTCCTACACCTTCCTAATAACAGAGCAGACCCTTGTCTCCTGGGAGTGTGGGCCCGGGACCCACAGGATCACCATCACCTGTGCACCTGCCGGCACTGCAGCATCTCAGACCCTCCCCCTGCTGGGAAGCAGAAGCTGCTCTCCCACCAGAGCCTCAGGCTACTGGTGCGGTCAAGGGGGAGAAGCACTAGTCCCAGCTCCGAACAATGCATCAGCCCAACCTCTTGGGCTCTCCCCCAGTAGGAACAAACGATTCTTTCAATGTAGCTGTCCCCACAAGACACGATAATGGATCCATCCATCACTCTCGCACTGTTCAAAAATACCAGTCTCATGCCATAGCTGCCCCAGGACAGTATTCTGGATCAGCCCAAAGTCCTTCACTCCGCGCAAGGAAGCAATCAACACCTTCCCCCACAACCCCCACGCTTCCCCCACCCCACTGGAAAGGAAGACCCAGGTCCAACCTAGCTGGCTACCTCAGGGGAGTTCACGCCTCTCCCTTCTTGAGAACAAAGTGTAGCTCTTCCTTCCCGGACAACTTCTCAGCCTGACCTGCGGCCCCTCCCCAAGATGCTTCCCCCCTTTGCCTCAGGACACTGGAACAGCCCCAGTCCCCCTTGATCAGAAAGAAAAGGTCTCCCCCTAGTTACAGCACTGGATCAGCCCCTAGAGCCCCCGCAACCCACGATAATGGAATGGCCCGAGCCCCACGCTAATGATGGACTAGTCCAGGCTTCTCCACCGACCCCCACCAAGCCACAGTGAGACAGTCCAGAGCCCGGCTCCACGCAGCAGCCCCCCCGCGGTGATGATGGAACGCTCCAGAGAGGGGGCGGGGCTTCGGGAAAGAGGGGCGCGCATGCAGCGTGCACAGCCTGTTCATGCGTCCACGTCCTACCCCGCGCCCCCTACCTGCTCCCAGCTGATCTCCTTGGTCTCCTGACCCGTTAGTAGGAAGAGGGGAGAGAAGGGATGGGTTAAGGGGCCGGCGGAGGGCGGGAGGAACAAACAGACGGACGAACAGACGGAGATTCGCCCCCCCTGCACTCCTCCCCAGGAGAGTCAATGCCACCCCCAAGGCCACCGGCAGGGGTCACTCACAGGCTTGGTCGTGGCCGTCAGGGACTCCATCTCCTCGTGTGTCATCCACACATTTCCTGTGGACTGAGGGGCCAGGGGTGTTATGGGGATTGAGAGAAGGCTTCTGGGTGGGGGAGAGATGTTCTTAGAGGCCCAGACCAGGTCCACTTACATACATTCTGCTTTCTGCCTCAGAAAGGCCCGTCACTGCTGTGGGCCAGGCAGTGAAAGAGAAACCGAAAGGTCATTTATTGAACACCTGCTGTGTACCAGGCAAAAGAACTTGGGCTTTGAGGTCTGGCAAGTTCAAGTTTGAATTGAGGGCCTGCCCAGGTATATGGCTGTGTGGCCCTGGGCTCATCACCTCTCCGATCTCTTGCAGGTGTGTGTAAAGTGACTTTCAGAACAAGGGGGCAGATACAGCAGTGGGGTGGGACAAAAGTTTGGAGTGTGGTAAAGGGGCTGTGTATTCGCATTTACTGAGCACCTGCCCCCAACAGCCCCATAAGTTCAGATGTCACACATGGATTCAGACTCCTCTGTAGCTCCTAATGGGAGCCAGGCACAGTTGTAGGGTCTGGGACACAGGCGGGGAAATTTGAAAATGGACTTAAGAGTTGAAACTGACAATAATGGTCATGTTCTTAGGTATAAAGGCGCAGTGCCTGCGGGGGAGAACATTCTTACTGCTCGAAGATGACCCGATGAAGTAATTTTTGCGGACTAACCAGTAATGGTGTCCACAAATTACACTGGAGGGTCTCAGATACACACACGCACGCAGGGGCGCACGCGCAAACAGCAACTCGGACAAGTAGTTAACAATTGCCGGATTGGGCATGGCATGCAGATGTTTGGGGACGGAACAAAAGGATAAACTATTAGAAGGCCATAAACACTAGGGAGTGAAATTAGGTGTTAATGTACTGGGGTGATGGGGCAAGTGACTAGTTTAATCGTTGAGTTTGGGAGGCTTCCTGAAGGCGGTGACATTTGAGCTGAGACCTCGAGGATGAGAAGGTGGGGGTGGGGGGCGCTCATCAACGAGTTTGTAAGGAACCATATGAATTCGGATTTCTCCCCCGGATGGGGATGGGGTCCTGTCTATGTAAGACAGACGGAGGTAGAGGGGAGGCTGGGAGACCTGAGAAGGGGCTCCCCCGCCCCCGCAAAAATAATCCAATCGGGCTGAGACACAAGGGGGTGAGAGTCTGAGAGACAGGGCCGAAGTGCGCGAGCCCAGGATTGGCTGGTCTGAGGGCAAGAGGCGGGGCCCCAAGGCGGCAAGGGGTGGGATTGGCCCGCGGACGCTCACCGTGCGGGAGGAGGCGGGCGCTGAGGGCGAGGTGAGGGAGACCATCTCCTGGATGGCCAGGCGCAGCTTGAGCCGGTGCAGCGGGTTGCTGATGCCGATCTCCCGCTGGATCTCCGTGTCTGACAGGTTGGCCATGATGGCCCCGCTCTTGACGTTGGCCCGGCAGGCAGCCACATACCATGCAGGCATGCCTACCCACAGCTGGACAGAAGGAGGACGGGAGGCGGGGAGAGGGAAGGAAGAGACACACAGGGAGAGACAGAGACAACATTGGGGGAGACACCAGAGAGACAGGAGAGATACAGAAAGCAAAGGAGAGAGGGAGATGGGAGAGGCGGGAAAGTGGTCAGTGAGCAGCGATGGAGATGGGGCAAGGCAAACAAGAAGAGAGGGAGTCAAAGGGGACACGGGGAAAGGGGGGGATGAGGCAGGGGAACCGGAGGGTAACGTCAGAGTCGCCAGAGTCACAATCACCGTCACCGGATGGGGTTGGGGAAAGAAGGGAAAGAGGGATGGGGAGGGAAGGGAGCAAAGACATTGGGAGAGACACGTGGAAAGACCCAGAGACGTGGGAAGAAATGCGGGGAAGGACAGTAACACAGATGGGGAGAGAGGCCCAGATAATCCCAGACAGTGAGAGAGAGATGTGGGGAGACACAAACAGAGAAAGCCAACAGGACAGCAGGACCGAGTGGGGCACGGACAAAGGCGCAGGGGGAGGGGGACAAGGAGGAGGAAGGCGTTCAGATCAACAGGAAGGCTGAAGTCTTTCAGGGCCTCATCCCCCTGCACCCACCCTCCCTGGGCCAGGAGGAGGATGCTGGGTGGCCCGTGGTGATTCTGAGTGGCAGGGCTGTCACAGGAGTTGGGGATCAAGAGTCGGGGCATTTCGGGTCCCAGTACCTCCAGCCAGGAGACCACGGTGGGCCCATCCCAAGCAGCAAATGGCAGGCCCTGGCGGCAGGCCTCTTCCAGAAGTTCGTGCCTGGGGACAGAGGCCTAGTAGGGTAGGAGCTCTCAGGGACAGAGACACCTCCCCCCACCAGCTTTCCTGGATGGGGCCCTTCCCCACAAACCCCTTTCAAAGCACAGTTCTAGTTCTCAATGGGACGCTTCATGAATTTGCCTGGCATCCTGGTCCAGAGGCCATGCTAATCTCTGGATCGTTCCACTGTTAGTACAGCAGCTGCCAAACTGAGCCCGCAAAGCACTTTTTATGAAAGGTAGAAGACGTAGAAGGTTTACGGGGCAAAGAAAAAAAAAAGTGACTCTCTGTAAGTGGCCTCCCCTAACCCCCAACCCACCCTACACACACACACTCACTTCCTCTTGTTCCGTCGGTCCTTGTCTCCTGGGCCCGTCAGCTTGGCTAACCCCAGAGGGTCTGTGGCCAGTGTCTCATCTGAGGGTGTTCCTGCTGAAAGCAGGGAGAGACCAGAGTTTGGAGAGTCTCAAATAGGAAAGAGACTCTCTGAGGTCAGGGGTGCTGAGAAGGAGGCCAGCGAAGCAGAGGCCCCAGGGGAGTGATAATGCCAAATAAGAAGTGATTCCACCTCCCGGGTGGGAACTGGAGACGTGCCCAGCATAGGGCTGGGTTCACTGGGCTGGCCTTGGTAAGGGGGCAGAGGGATGCTGGTAACAGTTTCACCACTCTCTGCACGGGAGGGAGGGAGGGAGGGAGGGCATATTCCCCGATTTGTGGTGTTCACCGATTCCCATGATGTAAAGAATCCCACCGATTTCAGGCTACCGATGTAAGGTCAGGCAAGCCCATAAAACCCCTGAAAATTAAACTCTTGGCTTTCACAAGCCAGTACAAGCAGGTTCCAGCACACCATCTGCCCTGCCTTTAGGTGGTCCTCTCTCTTTCTCTATTTAAAAAAATAGGTAAATGCAATAATAACATTCATTTAGCTCCCCACCTCCAGTAACCCAGACAGGCCTCAAAGGGCCCTGTCCTTGTCCCTCTTCCTTTACCTCTGCAGAGTCCTGACCCTTTCACATCCTTTGAACTACCAAATGAATGAAAACTCTCAGATGAATGTCAAGTGAATTTGTGAAAAGGAAGAAGGAAGGAAGAGAAGAAATAAAGAAGGGAGAGAGGAAAGGAGACAGGGTTCGCATCAGGGTCCTCACCCAGAGAAGAGCTGTCCCGGCCTGGTGGTCCCATTCGCCCCTTCTCCTTCTTGCCAAAGAGACGGCCTATGGATGACTTGATGCTCTTCTTCTTGGGGGCTTTGTGCAGGGAATCTGGGGTGCCCTCACTGGGTGAACAGGACAGAGTGAGGGCACACCCCCTGAGATGTCTCCTCCCCTGCAAAGTCCTTGCCCCTTCCCCCAACACACCCTCCCAAGCAAGCCCCTCCCTCATCCCATCCACTGTCCCTGCTGACCTTCCCCGAGAGGGCCCACCATCTTCCAGGGATCCCGCCTGCAGTGCCAAGGCCTGTGTCATTCTCTCAAGGCGGGCAGAACGGGGAGTGGGAGGTGGGGTGTCTCCTGGGATGGCTGGCCCCTCCCCTCGTGGAGCCCCAGCTTCCTCCTTGGGGACATGATTCTGTGGACAGAAAGGCCGAGAGGCTGAAATAAATTAGAGGAGTCATGCTGGGGCTCTTCATTAGGGATGAAGAGGGATCCCTTCATTGGGATGTCTACGAGGGGGTGTCCGGGATGCCCCTAGTTTGGGGTACCATTTCTTAAAGCAGCCTAGACCAGGTGGGGTGAGCTGCAGAAACATAAAGGCAATGAGTCGGCCTGGAGCTTGACCGGCCGGTTTTGAGGTATCCCAGCTTCTGGTGTCAGGAGTGGGATCTGCTCAGGCTCAAGGAAAGCTAATGAGTTACACATTCTGGAAGTCAGAAAACTGGGTGCAAGGCAATGAAATGGGACTAATATGTCCTATTCCTCCTCAAAGATCCATTCTGAGGATCTAGTATTAGCTCTCAAATGTATGTTTAGTCACAGAAACCTTAAAAAAAAAAAAAAAAAGGAAGACATGTACTGCATAAAACAGGTAAAAGCAGGCCAGATCTGACTGAAGTACTACTTAGGGTTCAGAAACCCCATGGCTCAGCCTCCCCACTACATTCTCTAAGTTAGATCTTGTAAAGAAAGTGAAGGCTGCTTTTGAGAAATCACTGGTGTGAGGGGGTTTTGCTGCTGTTGGTTGGGGAGCCTTGTCTCCAATCTCACCACCCCCCCACCACCCCACCAAAATGAGACTTCAGAACACTCACGGCTTTGTCGGTGCCCTCACGGGCAGGGCTAGGTGGTGCCAGACGGGGTGTTGAGTGGCCAGAGCTGGGAGGGGAGGGGCTGGCAAGGGTAGAGGTAGTGAGGGAGGGGGGCAGTGAGCAACTACTGCGGTAGCGGCCCAGGGAGTCAAGGCCAGAGCCAGACACCCGGCTCTCTAGCTCCTCTGCCCTTTGTTCCGTTGTCTCCTTCTCCTCTTGGATAAGCCTGAGGAGGAAAAGGGGGCAGACTGGGTGAGAGAACAGAAGCAAGCAATGGGGACAGAGGCAAGCAACTGGGGATTTCAAAAGGCCAGGAAGGCTTGGAGGTAGGGGGGAAAAGATTTCTGAGGAAAGCATAATGAGGTCAGAGGGTCTTGGTGCATTCATCATGGCCTCATAGGTTCAAGGGCAGTCAAGGGGTCATGAGAGGCTCTGAAGGTCATGGAGGTATAAGGGACAACAGGAATATCAGGGTCTGCATCAAGGCTTCCATGATGACAACCACATGGTTCTATAAAATCATAAAAAATTCATTAAGGGGGGGGGGGTGCCTGGGTGGCTCAGTGGGTTAAACCTCTGCCTTCGGCTCAGGTCATCATCTCAGGCTCCTGGGACTGAGACCTGCATCGGGCTCTCTGCTCAGCAGGGAGCCTGTTTCCCTTTCTCTCTCTGCCTGCTTCTCTGCCTACTTATGATCTCTCTCTCTGTCAAATAAATAAATAAAATATTTAAAAAAAACACAACAAAAAACAAAACAAACAACGAAAAAAATCACTAAGGGAAAGAGGTCCAATTCCAAGGAGGAAAAAAAGAGCAATATCATAATAAGATTGGAGGAGATCAGGGACTCTGAGGTCAACCTAGGATCTGAGAAGTTCATGGAGTCATCTGAGTCAATGCCTCAACTCACAATGACTTTAGATGGAAAGTGGTGGTCACGCTGGTGTATTTGCAGGGGCCCATGGACAGTGCATTGTTAGAGGATTGCCAAGTAGGGCAATATCTGGGAAACCAGGGTAGACTTTATGTCTACCAGGGGATTCGTGATAAATCAAGGATTCCTGTTCTATTAAGTAAAAATTCTTGGTATCTTGAATTGAGGTTCTTGAAGTATTAGGGTGAGACTCTTGGTGTTTGAGACTGGGGACCTTGTGTTGTGTTGAGATTCCTGAGGCAGTGAGAGACCCTGGCTACTAGTTGTGTGAAGCCATAACATCGAGGGTGTGCTGAAGGATTCTTGGTGTACTGGCTTGCAAACCTGGGTATTTTGGGAATGCAGTCTTTGCTGTGCTGGGAAATTATGAATACTGGAGAGAGGACATATAGACAGGAAGCACAGAGGAGGCTGCTGGGTATATCCTGAGGGATTCCTAGTTACTAGAGGGAGTGTTGGGAGTGGGGGAGTTCCTTGAGGATAGTAAGAGAGGAAATGCACTCAGGCTTTCAGAGGAGCTACAGGGTCAGCTCGGGCAGGGTGGAGGAGGACTGGGCCAGCGCTCACTTAATCTCCTTGTTGATGGCTTCCAGCTGCTCCTGAAGCATAATGGCGAGTGTCTGCACATCGGCCTGTCCGCTGGGGGAGAGCAGCTCAGCCCCAAACATCCCCTCAGCCTCCTCCTCATCTGAGCCATCCAGCTCCCCAGGGAATGGAGGTGGCATGGACCCTGCAGGGGCAGACCGCTCCCACTCCTGTCTCTGTGTGGGGACAGAAGGATGTCAGGTGTTGGGGCTTCCCTCACCTCTACTGACCTTGTCCACCTTCCATGACCTTGCCCATGTCCCTTGACAAGGACTGGCCTCACCTTATGATCCAGCCCACACACTTTTCCCAGCCCAGCTTTGTCTCTTAACAAGTCCCTTTCCTTGACCAACTGCCCCAACCAGGACTCTACCTCGTCTCCTGATTCCACCATTTCCCTTTTCCCTTGACTCAGGCCACTTCCTTTGTTCATCCTGCATCCCCATTCTAGGATTTTACACCGTGCTCATCCCCCACTCACCGCCCCTCTCCCCACCTCATCATTCCGCTAAGGTTCTCACCAGGTAGCAGGATATCCACGTGGAGACATCAGGCAAGTGGAGAGGATGGAGTTCCAGGAGAAAAAATACAACGTGGGTCCACGAGACCCTGCTTCTCAGCCCAGCCCCCTTCCAGAGCCCTGCTTATTAGACTCTCTTTTCTACTGTTGCCCACCCACCCCCTATTCAGTCTGGGCCCCAAAAGTGGCTGCTGACCTTGGAGGGCTCATCCTTGACCCCTGACCAGCGGCTCCTCTTGCCTGCCCGGCCACTGCCAGCCCCATAGGGGTCCAGGTGGGCACCAGAAGGTAGTGTGGGTGCCTGGGAGTAACGGAGCTCCAGGGCACTTCCGGGGAGAGACCTATGGGCATGAAGAGAGACCAAGGGGTCAGGAAAGGGGCAGAGAGGTCAGGCATCATGGGAAAAGCTCTGGGGTCAGAGGACTGGGAGAGGGATCTGAAGTCAGAGGGCAGAGGCCATGAAATCAGGTGTCAAATATAACAGGAGTCAGTGAAAGCCATGGGAGGAGAGGGAGTGGAGGTGGGGAAGACGTGGAGATCAGAAAGGATGAGCTTGGCCAAGGGGGCTCCTATGGGCGGGAGTGAGGCAGAATGACTAGTGTCACCTGGAGTAGGAGGACGGTGGCCTCCCCCGAAGCTGGTCGATCTCCATCTGCATCCGCTCCATCTCTGCCAAGAGCTGCTCCTGGTGGGAGGAAGTTGAAGGTATCAGGTCAGAATCCACCCCACCCCTGAAGAATTGCCCCTCCCAGCCTGGCTGATGCCAACACCCCCCCAACCCCGCCAGCAATGTCTGCTCCACGTCCGCAGTCCTAGGCCCCCATATGCTCTCCTCCAGACCCCTCCTTACCTTGTTGAGCAGGAGTTCATCCTGAAGCTTCTTCATGTTTGCTATCTCCTCGCTCAGTGAATTCTGTGGAGGACAGTAAGGGGCAGTAAGGGGCTGGAGCCTGGAAGGGGCTCTAAGAGTCCAGAGACTGGTCAAAGGTGATTCCAGGGGAATGAGGTGGATATAAGTGGTGAGCTGGAGGGCATGGGGCTTATGGGGCCAAAGATGCATCTGGGGAGGGGAATGCCTGGGAGCCCCAGAATCCTGCATCCTGTGTAATAAAGATTCAGTCTGAGGGTCCATGGACGCCTGGGTGGCTCAGTCCCTTGAGCATCCGACTCTTGGTTTCGGCTGTGGTCATGATCTCAGGGTCCTGAAATCAACCTCCCCTCCATTCTCTCCCTCTTCCTCCCCCGCTGCCCCCGCCCCCTGCTCCCGCTCTCTAAAATAAATAAATAATCTTCAAAGTGTGAGGGTCCAAAGGGTCAGAGGCTTGGGGAAAAGCCAAGAACTCAGGGGGTGGGTGCACCCACCCAGCTGTTGGGGTGTTTAGACCAGGTACAGACCCGAGAAGTCTGTTGAATTCAAATTCCAGATGCCCAGATTTGACATTTCAGCTAAGGGTTTGGGGAAAGGTCTAGGACCCCGGGATGGTGGCAGGAGGCGGTCTAGGATTGCAGGTTACTGAAGTCCTGGGCACACCTTCTCCTCGAGAGCCCCCATGCGCTCCTTGAGGTGCAGCTGTAACCGTTCGTTGGACTCGCTCAGCAATTTGTCTACCGTCTCTGACAGCCGCTTATTGTGGTCATCGTTCATCTTCTCCCGTTGCCGTGCCTGCCCAAAGGACAGCAAGACAGAGACGCTCTAGCCCACCCGGCGCGGAGCCCCGCCCCCAACTCCACCCCCTTATCTAAGCTCCAGCCCCAGCTTCAAAGCCCCAGCCCCTCTGCAGTCGTCCACCCCCTCACCCGCTGCAGCTCCTGGTTCTTCTCCTCCAGCTGGGCCTCCAGCTGCCGAAGCCGCTCCTCAAAATTCCCGTGACGTTCCTCAGCCTAATGGACAGGAAGCCAGGGCCTCTGACTTTGCCCCACTAGGACCCAGTCAGGCTCAGGCTCCGCCTCTTCCAAGGCTGGGGGCCAGGCTCCACCCCCCAAGCCCCAGGCTCCTCCCCTGAGAGACTCCAGACCCACAGTAGGATTCTCACCCTGTCCCTTCCTCGGGGGTCTGTTCTGTCCCTTTTGTGTTCCAGGCCATCCTGTCAGTCAGGACTAGAGAACCCCCAACCCCTCACAAACCTTCAGGTCCTGCCTCCGTTCCAAGTTCCCTCCCTTTTCTGGACCCCTGGCCCTGCCTGTTTCCCCAGAATCCACGAGGCAAGTCTCCTACCCCCCCAAACCAAAGGCCCGGCCTCATCCCTCTACCCCACACCCCCACCCTCCTGCCCCACACCTCTCCTCACTTTGTTGAGCGCCGCCACCCGCTGGGCCAGCTGGGCCTCTATCTCCGGCAAGGTCTCCGCCTTCTGCAGTGTCTGCTGCAGCTTCTGCTTGGCGTCGTCCAACCACTCTGCCAGCTGACGGCTCTTCTCCTCACTCTGAGGGAGGGCAGACATGGGGGTGGGGGGTGAAGGGGGAAGGACAGGAAGCAGGTCACACAGGCCGCGGCCTCGTCCCCATGTCCCCTCCCTGGCCGTGCCCCTACCTGACGGTACAGCGACTCCTTGCTGGCCAACTCATTCTCCAGCTTGTCATTGGCATCGTGCAGAGACGTGGCCTCTCGCTGGGCACTCAGGTAGCGCTTCTCCAGGGTGGTGATCCGCTCCTCCATATCCTCCCGCTGCGCAAGCGCCTGCAGAGGCCGCAGAAGGTCACGTGGACGACAGCTCCCAGCAAGCCCCAGGGTGGGGGGTAGTGTAGGCTTAGAACCCCAGACCAGACACCCCACGGTATCCTGGGAAATGAAGTCTCCAACTATCTGGGCATCAGAATGGCGGAAGCACACCTCCCAAGAACTGGAATAGCCAACCTTAAGGACCCCGACCACCCAAGAGTTCAAACAGTGGTACCACACCTCCCATGAGCGTCTAGGATGTACTGTCTTAGACCCTCCCTATATGGATGACCTGAAGCCCATGGGATCGGAAATCTCCCCTTTCCTTGGTCCCCTCCCCTCAAAACTCCAGGCCTTAGGGGCGCCTGGCTGGCTCAGTCAATAGAGCCCTGTGACTCTCGATCTTGCGGTGCTGTGTTCAAGCCCCACCTTAGCGGTAGAGTTTACTTCAAAATAATAATAAACTGGGCGGCTCAGTGGGTTAAAGCCTCTGCCTTCAGCTCAGGTCATGATCCCAGAGGCCTGGGATCAGGCCCCACATGGGGCTCTCTGCTCCGCGGGGAGCCTGCTTCCTCCTCTCTGCCTGCCTTGCTGCCTACTAGTGATCTCTGTCAAATAAAACAAATAAAATCTTTAAAAATAATAATAATAATAATAAACTACCTTTAAAAAAATTCTAGTTATATTCAACTGATGAATCACTAAATACTACCTCTGAAGCTAATAAGAAAGAAATAAACATATCAATAAATAAATAAACAAATCCAGGACAGATTTTTCAGCAAATTCTAGCACAGCCCAGCTTTAGAATTACAGAGAAAGTGTCGTAGGGTCTCATGAAAAACAAAAGTCCCTTCCACGTGGGAGCAAATATCTCCCAAGAGGCCCATGTTAGCACAGGCTCAGAAAAACCTAAGTCAGGACTCCAGGGTCTCATGGAAGATGGACTTCTGTCTGGGAGCCCCAACAGGACCATCCAGGCTTAAAATCTGAGGTGAAAGTCCAATGAACGATGAAAAACAAAGTGCTCGCTCTTCTTTCTCATCCACAGACTTCCAACATCCATATCCTACATTTCCCAGCAGTCCCAGGGACACAGGAGTTAGGATCAAGGGGCCTAAGCCACCATGGGATGAAACGCAGACAGAGGAGTTCAACTTGGGAGCACAAGAGTAGGGTGCCTGGATGGCTCAGTCGGTTAAGTGTCTGCTTTGGGTTCAGGTCATGATCCCAGGGGTTGTGGGATGGCCCGTCCCACAGACCCCTCCCTGTTCATGCTCTCTTTCTCAAATAAATAAATAAAATATTATTTTTTTAAAAAAGATTGTATGGAGGCGCCCAGGGTGGCTCAGTCAGTTGGGTGTCTGCCTTTGGCTTGAGTCATGATCTCAGGGTCCTGGGACGGAGCCCTATGTGGGGCCCTCTGCTCAGCAGGGAGTCTGCTTCTCCTTCTCCCTCTGCCTGCCACTCTGCCTACTTGTGCTCTCTCTCACTCTGTCAAATAAATAAATAAGATCTTTAAAAATAAATAAATAAATAAATAAATATTGTATGTATTTATTTGAGATAGAGCGAGAGAGCACGAGCAGGGGAAGGGGCAGAGGGAGAGGGGGAGAAGCAGGCTGTCCACTGAGCAGGGAGCCCGATATGAGACTGAATCCCAGGACCTGAGATCATGACCTGAGCCGAAGGCAGACGCTTCACTGCTGAGCCACCCAGGTGCCCAATAAATAAAATCTTAAAAACAAAACAAAACAAGACAAAAAAAAAAAAAAAAACCGCAAAAGAATTTCCCAATGATAACCTATCTCGGACCAGTTACTGAATGCCTACCATGTAGGTGTCATTCGCCAACACCCTGGAAAGGGACATAAATCCCATTCTACCGGTGAGCAAACTGAGGCACAGAGAAGAGGAGAGTCCACACAGCTTGTGGACCGATTCCAGGTTCCACCATTTATGAGCTCTGTGACTCTGGGCAAAGGGGGACAGGGAGGGTTAGGGGGAGGGAGGGACAGAGGGCAGCCCACCAGGGGCTCCGGCCTCACCTCCTTGAGGTCGCGCTGGAGCTTGGCGTTAGCTTCCTCGGCCTTACCCAGCTCGCGGTGGGCGGTGCCCAGCTCCTCCTCCAGCTGGCTCATCTGGCGGCACAACACCGCCAGGCGCTCTCGCAGCTGGCACACCTCCGCACGCTGCCGCTCCAGGGCCTCCTCCAGCTCCGCAGTCCGCCGGTTCGATTCCCCGCCAGGACCAAGGCCATTGGCCAGGGGCTGGAGTGGGAACAGTGAGAGAAGAAGGACAGAACACAGAGTGGGGAACACAGAGATATAGAGAGAATACGAGGATAAAGTTGATGCAGGGGATGGGGGGGTTTGGGGGGGTTAATCAAAGGTCAGTCTAGAGGTCGCAGAAGTTAGCTAGGTGACTTGAATCAGAGGTCAAAGACCAGTAAGGGTCTTAGGACTTCAGGTGTCATAGAGCCAGTGAGGATCACACCAAACATTAAAAAGATGATCACAAAGTCAGGGGGCTGAGTGGAAGTCACAGGGATGGGGATCCTTGAAGAGCCAGGGGAGCGAAGGCCTACCGCCTCTCACCTGCCCATCCCCATCCTTGCCGGGCTCCTCCAGCCCGGACCGGCGCCTAGACAGCTGCTCTCGAAGGCTCAGGGTCTGGAAACAGGAAACAGAGATCAGGACGAAGAGAGTCCTAGAGCCAGCAGCTCTACTTCCCACTGGCACTGGTCCTGCTGGAGCCACCCCATCCCACAGTCCGTCTTTAAACCCTGTGCCTTCATTATATATCTCCTTAGCTGCTCAGCCTGAATAAGTCCACTGTTACTCTTCCGCCTAGCCTCCTTGTGGCGCTGTCCCCTATATCCCTAATTTTCCCCATCCAACTATTTCCTCCACAGTCTTCGGTTCTTTCCCTTAGCCCCAACCCACTCAATCAGCTCCACCCCATTGGTAGTCCCCTTAGTCCCTCCTCCTTAGCCACGCCCCCACCTCCTGATTGCTCAGCTCCAACTCCTCCTCTAGCACCGCCACCCGCTCCAGCGCCATCCGCAGTCGCTCCCGGACCTGGGGATGAGGGCAGGACAGAGTGAAGTGGGGATCAGACACAATCTAAGACATTTGACTGTGAGGCCCAACACCCCTGGGACGGCCTGATAGGGCAACATTAGCATTCCTCTACCTATAATTGTTGTGCAGCTCCAACCAGTTGCCAAGGCAGCCCTACCCACCCGTAGCCCCCACTGAAATTCATTTTTCAACCAGTCGGGTCCCAGTCTGAGTCGCCCGTCCCAATCGATCTCAGTTAAAATTCTTCCCACTTAGGACATCCCCAATCAATCACAGCCGGAATCTCGCCTATCCAGGACAACCCCAGCTGACCATGGGCTTAAGTTCTGCATCCAGGCTCTTCCGATTCTCATACCTTCTCATCCAGGGCCTTGTGGTGCTCAAAGAGGGATTTTAGAGCCTTGAGCACCTCCACCTCGGAAGAGACCCCACCCGGGGACTGGGCCTGGCGCTTTACCACGGTCATGCGCAGTGACCTCTCGTGCCTGGACACCAGGCATTCCAGATGTTCAAGGAGAAGCTACAGGGTTAGGTCACCGGGCCAAGAAAAAGAGGCAAGGGAAGAGAGGCAAGGTCGAGGACAAGAGTAGTCCAGATAGGTGGGGCGGACACACGGAGGAAGAAGGGAGCCAAGCAAAGAGGTAAGGAGAGCAGTCAGGATAAAAGAGGTATATGAGAGGTAGGGGCATGGTCCAGGAAGGAATGGTGCAGGAAAAGAACAATTATGGAGGTAAGGGAGGAGATGTGAGGGAAGGAGGGACCAGAGGAGACCAGCCAGGAAGTCGGAGTAGGGAGAAGACGGGAAGGCAAAATGGGTTAAAAAAAAGACGGGTTAGGCAGCAACACCTTTGTGGCCCCGCCCACCCCATTTAGGCCCCGCCCCCACACCCCTCACCCTCGTGTTGTTGCGCTCCGCCTTCAGCTCTGCAATCTCTTCCTCCCGCTCCAGCAGCTGCTCCCGACATAAGTTCAGTTCTTTCGTCAGAGCCGCAAACTCCTGTCCAGATGTGAGTAGGATCGGGACAATTAAATCAATCCTTTCCCCATGTCCCTCCTTACACGGGCCTGGAAGTTTGAAGGCCCCGCCCCTCCCTGCTAAATCCCGCCCCTTCCAGCGGCTCAGGCCACGCCCATCACCGGCAAGGCCACCCCCCCACCGTGTACTCCTCCCTTCCACGCACCAAGTCCCGCCCCTTCCGGACCGCCCCCTCCGCGCCTTCGGTGGTCGAGATCCCGCCTCCCGCAGGCCCCGCCCCGGTCCCGCCCAGACCTGGGGCAGAGCGATGCTGAGCTGGCGCTGCAGCGAGTCCTTCTCGTGGCCCAGCTCGCGCAGCCGCAACTGCGCGGTAGCCAGCCCGTCCTGCGCCTCACGGAGCGTCTCCAGCAGGCGCTCGCGCTCCGTAAGCATCGTGACCATAAGGCGCTCCAGCTCGCCGCCCGCCTCGTCCGGGCCCAGCGCCGAGCCCCGCCGGCCATCCTCGCTGATGGTGGGCATCACCTCGCACATCATGGCGGCGGTGCTGGCCTGCGGGAGTGGGGAGGGAGCAGGGAACAGAGACCGGCCTTGTCGAGGCACTGACAGAGAAAACTGAGGCACGGCCACTGGGATACTCCATAGTGGAAACTGAGGTAGGGCAACCCGGGCATTGTACAGAAGAAACTGGGGTCCATCCGTTCTGACCATGGCACAGGATAAACTGAAACCCATTGCTCTCAGGAAATCAGGCCCAGCTACGTGGGTGAGAGAATCTGGGGAAACTGAAGTCATACTCCATCAGGCACTAGCAGCAAATCTAAGACCACTCTTGTCGGAGAAGCCAAAACCAGGTGACCCATTGCCTCAGTCAATGGGAAAAATCAGTCCACCTGTTCTAACCCTACTGGAAATACCCAGGAGCCCACTGCATGAGTGAGAAGACAAGCACAGCTGAGAATCATGCCTTCAGGAAGTCAAAGAACCGGGACCACAGAATTAGGACAGTGGTACTAGTACAGGGTCACAGGGATGGCCGTCACTTATCCAGCCCAACTCCTGCCGCCAATTTCCCAGACATCTGGACCCCAGCTCCAGATATCTTTAAAAAAAAAAAAAAAAAAAAATTCTTTCTCCTAGAAAGAATCTTAAAAACACTCCACTTGCTAGCCATCTCCCACAACCCAGGAGTCCAAGATCCATCTCCCTCCTACCTCAAGTCACAGGAGGCTGGGTCCCCAGCTCCCTTCTCTCCCCTAGACCCTGGAGTCTGAGCCTCCAGCCGCCTCTTCCCCAATCCTGGGGATCAGACAGGGACACAAGAATCCGAGCTTTCCACCTCCATCCTCAGACCCAGAAATTCCAGCTGGCCTGCAGACCACTCCCCCCCCACCCCGCCCAGAACCCAGGAGTCCAGGCCCCCAGGCCCCAGGAATCTGCCTGTATTAGCCGAGGGCGGAGATGAAGGGAGGTCTCCTGAACCGCTCCCTCCACACACATCAGGTCAGACGGGTCCAGCTGGCCTGGTCGAAAGCAGGAGGGACTTTCACTCCATTCCCTCCTTTCCTTCTCTCCCTCCAGGCAGCGGCATAACCGGTTCTGACAGTGGATAGTTCCCAGCCCCACCCAGCATGCAGACTATGTCCAAAACCTGGAACTGGGGTCTTGGACTTCAGTGAGAAGAGGAGGGGATGGAGGACCCTGGAAACTGGGAGTGAAGGCAGCTAGATGCCTGTACCCTTGGATCTTTGAAGAGGTGCCCCGGGAATCTAGACACCGGCATGTCGGCACTTAGAGGCCAGATTTAAGACAATATTTATAAGGAGACAAGTCAAACCAAATGGTATCTAAACCCAGAACCTACTCGGGAGGTGCAACACAGGATGTTTCCGAGAAGCCACTCTAGAACTTCCAATTCACTGAGAAGGAATAGAACTTAGCAAGGCTGGGTGTAGGATCTAGAAGGCCATTGTCATGAAGACAGTACAGAGTGCAGAAAGGACATATGTATCCACATGTACAGTGTGCTTGGGGTAATTCCTTACATAGGGCCAACTAGAGGGGCATAGTCTAGAACCCAGGTCTGGAACCCGAACCAGTCAAAAGCAATCCAATAAATTAAAGAGTGGTCTGGGTCACCGAAGAACCTCAAACACAGAGGGGAGCATAATGATACCTAAGAACACACCTAATGAGATGCATGACAAACGTAGTCAGGAGACATCTAGAACTCAGAACCCATCAGGGAGGCAGGTGTAACAAAGAATATAGCAGGGGTCACACTCTCGGTGTTATCATGTGTCTAGATGACAGATAGAAGGTGGAAGATAGACTCTAGAATATGCTCTGGGCGTGGGGGAAAAAACCCTAGAAAGTCGCAAGGAGTTTGCCCGGAACTTACAAGTGTTTGGGGGAAGATTCAGAAGCATGCTGGGAATTGAGAATTTACTGGCATAAGGACTGAGCTGGCAAAGGAAAGGGGGAGAGATGTTCTGGAAATGAGGACATTTCTAGCTGAAGACTCCAAAAGAGGAGATAAGCCTAGAGCGTGCTTAGAATGCTAAAGTGGCAGATGGAGGAAGAAGCCCACAGTCCTCCAGGAGATAAGTTCTAAACGAAGGTCATGTTGGGGAAAAGACGGACAGAAAAGGTAGGAATGGATAAGCCTAGTACCGAGTACCTGAAAAGGAAAGATGTACATTTCAGTGAGAATCCTTTAGATTTAAGACGGTAGACGTGGATGGAATCTAAAATAGGAAAGTGCATTTTAAACCTGATAGCACAATGTGGAGAAAGGCTAGAGCATATAATTGGAACACACATATTCTAGAATGGAGACTGCCCCTGGGAGGAGAACGGAATCTAGAACAATGCCAAGGATGTGGCTGGAACCTAGAACACACCTAAAATAGAATTTTAGTAGAGAATAAGCAAGTGCTGGTTTCTAAAAATTCAGAACACATGTGAAGAGAAGGTGAGATCAGAATTTGGTTTGGGGACATTATCAAGACATTTGAATTCCCCTGGGGAAATGCATGCCTAGAATTTAGCATCTAACCTAGAATTGAGAACATACTGTGGGCGAAAACAGAAGATACTGACTGAGAGCATTCTAAGATTAAGAAAGAACCTAGAACATTGCAAGGGCACAGTTTAACTGTAAATACAGAAGACAGTAGGTAGGTTCTGGGTCATCTAATGAACCTAGGTCACAGAACACATCTAGAGGAAAGCGTGTATGTTTGGTTCATCAGCCTGAGAAGATATACACAGAGGATGGGACAACATGACACAAACATCATGATAGGGTGCTGGAAACATCTCAAGAAGAGAGAATATCTGGGAATAGAGAAGAGAAAGCCCAGGGAGCACAGTGCCTGAGAGGATATGGCGATGAGGCAGGGATTTGTTAAGGACACTCAAATTGTCAAGTTGACGGGGGACCTGGTTCCCTAAGAGTAAGAGCTAACGGGCCTGGAATTCTGAATCGTTGTGGAGATAAAGAACAGTGAAAGCTTGGAGCCTGAGTCCTTGTTGGGAAGGAAGGTTGTGGCAGATGGCTTTGGTGGGCAATACAGAAGCTGGCTTCTGAACTCCTTGGTCTCTGAGGGGATGCAGGACCAGGGACAAAGCATCTAGGTGTCCAAAGGGGAAGGTGGGCAGAAGCCAGAGAATTGCATTAAGAATTGCATTCCAAGCTCCTGAAAGGGAGAGTGTCATGGTGCCTGAATCCCTAACCAGGCAGATACTGGGATGTGGGGAAGCTGGATATATTTGCCTGAGGGGCACAGAGGCTGCTGAACTGGGTCTCTAAAGGGGGCAAGACCTGGGGAACCGGATTCCCAGGTCCTGAGCAGGTGGGGGTTACCAGCTAGGGCCTTCAGCTAGACGGAATGAGCACAAGCAGGGCTTCCAGAGACAGGTGGGAGCTAGATCCCTGGATGCCAAGGTCCCTAAGGTGGACCAGGAAGGAACATTCAGAAGCCCCGACTCCTAAGAAGCAGCTGGGGTCCCAGAAACCTGGGATACTGAGGACGGGCCGGGAGGCTCGCCAGCGGAACCCTGAGGCTCGGGCGCCCGGGTTGGAGAGGGCCCCGGGTATCTCCGGGTCAAAGGCGCGGCGGGGGGTATTCCCCCCCCCCCCCCGGCGCCGCAGGCGCCCCCTCCCCGGCAGCAGGAGCAGCAGGAGGTGGGGGAGGTGAGGCTGCCGAGTGCGCTGACCATGGACAGCTCCAGAGCGGGCTTGAGTCCAGGGCGGCTGCCGAGCCGGCCTGGACCGAGGGAGGATGCTGGCTGTTCAAGCCGGAGGCTGGAGATGGGCAGACCGGGTGCACGAATAGGGGACTATGCACACCCGACGGGGGGCAGCTGGCCCTGGCTGGGGGTCTGGCACAGCCACAGCAGGTGTCTGGAGCTCCCGGGAATGGGCCGAGGAGGAGGATGTAGGTTCAGAGAGGGCTGCCGGGGCTTAACTGGGAAATCCAAGCTCCTGGGCCCTGGACGAGGCGCCAGGCGGCAGTACGCCTGGGATTCTAGGGTTCGGTTGGGGACTCTGAGAGCCGGGAGGGGCACGCCTGAGTCTCTGGGGTTGAGCTGTGAAATCTGGGCTCCAGAGCCCCCGGGGATAAAGAAGGCAGTCCAGGATCTCGGGAAGGAAAGGGAGGCTCGGCGAGGGGTCCCCGGGGTGGGTACTGCCAAGCGGGCTGGGCCGGGCTCTTACCTACCTGGTCCGCGGCGGTTGCGGGCGGAGCTGGGCTGCAGGAGGGACGTGGGGTGGGGTGGGGGGACCGGGCGGGGCCCCTGGCGGCGGCCGGGGCCCGGATCTGTGGCTCCGGAGCCCTGTCTCCGCCGCTCGCGCGGGCTCCGCGTCTCTGGCTCCGGCTTGGGCGCTGGGGACCCCCCCTCCCCCTCACGGTCTCACAGCCCTCTACCCTAAAATAGACCCCTGCCCCTATCACCGTTCAGCCTCCCCCCCGCGAGGCCACAGCCGCCAGATCCAGGGGTGCCCACCAGCGCCCCCCAAATCCCACCTCCCCCCCAAAAAAAATTCCTCCTCCCTCCCCCCCCCACAACAGCTCCCGTGCGGTCGTGGCCCCTTTAACAGGAGACTGACAGACGGCTCTGAATGGCCAATGGGAGACGTCGTCGGAGCCGGCCGGTGGCTAAACCCCGCCTTCGCGCGGACTGGGAGGGGTCGCGCGGGTGGAGAGCGGAAGGCGGAGCTCAAGGAGCGCCGGCCAATAAGTGCGCGGCGTGAGGTGGCTGGGGCGGGAGGCGGAGCCCGGCAGGGGATGATGTCACCTGGAGCTAGTGGCGCGCGGCGTGGAATGCGAGTTGCGACCCCAGATCCCGGAGGTGGCGTGCGCCGGCCCTAGCGCCACACGGGACGCGAGGGCAGGACCGGCGGTGAGGTGGGAGTAAAGGTTGGATTTTAAGGCGGGGGCGGCTCCCGGAGCCACGCGCTCAGGCTGGAAAGTGGGGTGAATGCCGGGTCGGCGGGTGCACCTTTTTCTGCACCCCCTGCGCCCACCTCGGGAACTGCACACGGCACCCCCCACCCCGCACGTACTTTCATAAGTACGGCCTGCAGGGCTCCCCTGTCGAGCAAAGCTAATGGTTTGCTCCGCCCCGCCCACACAGAGGCCGCCCACAGGCTCTGCAGCTTCTCAGGACTCCTCTGTCAGACCAACTACTGAAGGCGCATGGCCTTCGCCCTGTCTCTCTTCAAGGCTAGGGGGCGTTATCTTCGGTTGTGACCCCGCACTTGGACCCAAACAGGGTCCTAGCCTCCGCCTTGGACTTATGCCTAGGAAGCGGGCCAGCCTCCCGCTTCAGACCTTGGGGGAAAGTCTCTACCTCTGCTCTCAGACTCTGAAAAGCGTTTCTTCCGGGCCTGCTCTAGACTTCAGCTTCTCTCCCTCCCCCACTTCCCAAGACACTCTAACCCCAGGATGCAGGACAGACGCACAGACACTCAGTGAGGATCAAAGATCTTTAAATAAGGAGCCGGTGACAATAAATACTGTACAGGGAAGGGGGCGGGGTTAGGGTCCAAATACTGTGGTTTCAGCCTCGAGACTCCAAGGACCTGCAAAGAGGGTGAAGAGATGGGAGCCAAGCTCAGGGGAGGGGACCTGGGGAGGCTTGGGAGAGAACCAGGCCTGGGGTTCCAGAGCCAAGGGCCCAGGGAAGTGGACTGAGGAATTCCAGAGAGTAGGCTGCAGATCTCAAGATGACAGTGAGCTGGGAGTCCCCATGGGATGTAGCCAGAATGGCTTGTGAGAGCCTGGGTCGGGGTCAAGGGTCAGAACCCCAGGGAGAGGAGCCAGGGCTGGGGGTAGCCATGAAGGTCCCCGAAATCACTGGCCTGGCTTGGGACTCTGGGGATAAAGGAGGCAAAAGAAACCCCAGGGGTGGGGTGGCAAAGGGCTCACGAGTAGCTCTGATGCTGCTGGCGCCGGCGGGCAGAGCGCATCTTCTCGAAGCGGGCCTCCATCTCCTCCAGCACGCGAGGCGTGTAACGCACCACCAGCTTCACCGAGCCCTGGGCTGCCTTCAGCAGCTCCACTGCCTTCTCGTGCTGCTCACCCTCAACGCTCTGCAGGGCAGTGCACAGACACCTGGGCCTGGGACCTACCACCCTCCCCCAGCCCCAACCCTGGAAATGGGACCTACTGTTGGTGGGCCTGGTGCCAGCCCAAGAGGTCAAGGCCTCGTGGCCTCAGGGGAGAGTAATTATTTTTGGCTCAGTGTCCAACCTCAAAACCTTGCAAGTTCATGTCGGGGACAAGCCCTATCTGCCCTCCCTCACTAAGCCAGAACTCCAGGTCCATCTTTATCCCCCTCCGTCCCCAAAGCCTGCTAATCCCAGCCCTCTCCCTCTTGCTGATTCCCTCTTCTTTGCCCCTACCACCCTGGCCCCAGCTCAGGCCTCCTCCTCTCCCTGGTCTTTTACCTAGCCTTCTTCCTAGAACTTTCTGGCCTCTAGTCTCTACCTTCAGTCTGTCCCCTGTAGAGTCCCAAAGGGATCCTTCTACACCTCCAAGCTGAGCCTATCCATCTCCTCTTCACAGCCTTCCCAAGGCTCCCCAGAACCCTTGAGACAAAGTCCCACCTTCTCAGGCTGGCCCTCCGGCCCTGCGTAGCCAACCCCCACTACCGATCCAGCTGTGCTGCCGTCTACTTCCAACTGCAGTGATTTTAATTAACCATGTGCTCCACTCCTCCACTAGACCTAAGCCCTTTCTGTTCAGCTCAGAGGAGTGCAGAGTCCCAGCGCCTACCTACAATACCCTTAGCTGCTAATACACTTCTCTATCTTATTTGCCTGGAGAACTCCTCCTCATCCTTCAAAACCCAACTCAAATGTTCCTTTCCCTGCAAAAACTTCCCTCATCTACACTGGTCTGGTGAGAGCCACATTTGGGCTTCTGCAATGGTTTGTGCTTCCTCATTATGATCTCCCCAGATTAGGACAATTCCAGGCAATCTCCCTCACCAAGAAGGGAGTCCTTGAACACAGCACGCAGTACTCTATCGTTGCATGTTGAATGAATGTGAAAAGTAGGGACTGTGCTACCTGGAACAGACTGTGAGCCCAGCCTCAGTCCCCACTCACCACACCATTCACTGACAGCAGCTGGTCCCCACGCTTGAGGCCTCCATGGCGGTCAGCCACACCTCCAGGGATGACACGGGAAATGTAGATGGGGGAGTTCTGCTCCTTGCCCCCCATGATGTTGAAGCCCAGGCCCTCATCTGTTTTGGGCAGCTCCACTACCCTGGGATGTGCGTGGCCCTCGCTGGCTGTGAAGGCAGCCACTGTGGCCTGGGGGAAGAGAAAGCATTGGGAGATGAGGGCCGTTCCATGGCTGGGGGGGGGGGGGGGCGGGCAGGCGGGTGAGGGGGGAGGATCTGGGCCAGGGAGAGCAATTTGGATCAGATCGCTTTCCCCACACAGGGGACACCTGCCACAGTTCAAACAAGCTTGCACTGTAATGAGTCTCTCTTAATGCAGTCTGGATGCTTCAGGCATGTCGAAGAGAATGTCTCCATTTGGTGTTAGTGTACCTTCAGTAGTCAACTCTTGCCAATCTCAATTTAAAAAAAATTTTTTTTAAATTTATTTGACAGACAGAGATCACAGGCAGAGAGGCAGGCAGAGAGAGAGAGAGCGGACGAGGAAGCAGGCTCCCTGCCGAGCAAAGAGCCCGATGTGGGGCTCGATCCCAGGACGCTGGGATCATAACCTGGGCCAAAGGCACTGAGCCACCCAGGCGCCCCCAATCTCAATTTTTAATAGAGAAAAACAAGGGCTGGAAGAAGCTGAGAGCCTCCAGGAAGCAGCAAGAAACAGCATACAACTAGAGTTTGATAAGATTTCAGTGTTTCGTGCTATTTCATTATGTAGGTGTTAAAAGATATCTTCAGGGGCACCTGGGTGGCTCAGTGGGTTAAAGCCTCTGCCTTTGGCTCAGGTCATGGTCTGAGGGTCCTGGGATCGAGCCCCGCATCGGGCTCTCTGCTCAGCGGGAAGCCTGCTTCCCTTCCTCTCTCTCTACCTGCCTCTCTGCCTACTTGTGATCTCTGTCAAATAAATAAAATCTTTAAAAAATTTAAAAAAAAAAGGTATCTTCATGTCAGGTATGCGGCAATAGTTTCCATTTGAAGTTGCTAAAGATGCCTTTAAATGACATTTAAGTACAACTTAAGGGATTATAATGTCAGTAAATAATAGTAACAAAAACTGGTACACAGCTTTGGCAAAAATCATGTAGGAAGAAACAGGCATGACTGACTTTAGGAAGTTACTAAGCTAAACCAGGCGGTTCGGTGGGTACCATGAGCGATGGCGTAGGGGTCACCTACCTTGGCTGTGGCGTGGGCCCGGATCTCAGCACTGCCCGTGATGTCCAACGTGTCGTAGAGCTGCTCATACACCTGGTGAAGACGCCGTAGCGTCAGAGAACCACCAGGGGGACTCCCCTTCTCCTTTCAGCAGAGTCCAGACCCGCAGATCCTCCCACCCAAGGATCGGCCCCGCCCCCCGCAACCCGGAGCCCAAGGAAACTACAACTCCCGAAGAACCCCGGAGCTGAAGCGCGGGCTCCCTAAGGCGAGCCGGCCCAGCCGCTGCTGGAAGGCGTAGTCCCTGGGCTCTGGGCAACGACTGGGACCGCGGCCGCCCGCTTGTGTCCGGCGCCGCGCTGTTCTCACCTCCCGGATAGCAGAGCAGAAGCGGCTCTGAAGGACTCGCTGGAGGGCCTGCAGTTTCTGCGGGGGCAGCTCCCCGCTGCGCTGGAGCCGCTCGAGGAGCTCCACCGCCCGGGACACGTCTGCGGGGCGGGGGCGGGGCGCAGAGACAGAGTCAGAGACTCGGATAAGCACGGAGCGATGCGGCCAGAAACCGAGTAAGGGCGAGCACTGACAGATCCCAGGAAAGACAGCCGAGTCCCAGTAGGACACCCGCAGAGTCGCCGGGGGCAAAGGAGACTGCGGCCGTAGTCCTGCGCCCCCGGATCCCCAAACGCACACAGGAAGGGCTGTGCGGTGGGCGCCGCTCCTGGGCCCGCTAAGCCCACGGACCCTCCCACACCCACAAACCGCGGCGCCCCGCCCCGCCCACCCCCGCTCGATCTGCCCGCCCACCCGCCGGGGCTTCGCGGTGGAGGGGCGGGGACCGGGGTCCCGGACGCAGGCCGCGGCCGGTGGGCAGGGCCCCCTGGCGCGCTTACCCCGCTCCAGCCCCAGCGGCTCCACCAGCGCAGCCATGTCTGCGCCGCCGCCGCCGCGAGCCGCCCGCCTGCCCGGTCTCCGGCGAGGAGGGCGGGGCTGCTCGAGGCCACGCCCCGGACGGCGGGCGCCCCCTGCGGGGGCGCGGCCCGACTTGCGCTCGGATCCCGGCGCCCGGGCTGCCCCACCTGCTGCCACGCCTGTCTGGTGGCCCAGCCCACGGTCGCCAACCGTCAGCTTTGCGACCCCTCCTCTTGCACCTCCTTCCGTTTCACTGCCCTGCCCGCCACACCTGTCTCTCCGCTTTCTCTTTTTACCACGTTCATCGAACAAACGTTTTTAAAACATCTGGACACGATGTTGAGCAGGGCAGACAAGCCCACTCCCCTTAAGGAATTTAGTCTATGAGGAGGGGAGGTAGACTACCAACTACGGCTATGATGAGAAATCAGGAGTGAGGAGGTGTTCTAGGGCCACTGACCTAGTCCTTGGAGGGAAGATCATCGGGAGGTGGGGCGAGAATCATTTTCCAGCAGAAAGAACCCGCGAAGTAAAAACTAGAGTGGTTTGTGAGGGTGAGAAGGTAGGCGGGATCCAGGTTATACACGACCTTGGTTTTAGCATACACCTGACGACCTTGGACGTCATGGTAACTCCTAAGAGTTAAAAGTGATATTCAAATGCGTATTTTAAGATCCGTGTAGCCAGAGTGTGGGGACTGGATTGGATGGCAGCAACAGAGGAAGCAGGGGGACCAGCGAGTAAGGCTCCCCCAGCAATCCTGTGATGGCTTGGAGGAGGTCAGGAGACAGGAAGGACGACAACTGGACAGATTTGGAAATGTCTGGCCCTGTCTTAGTGATCGGCTGTGTTCATTAGCTGGCGGCAAGGTAATATACAACAAAGAGGACCTAGGGCTGAGTTCCTGAAACTTCTACCATTTCAAAGTTAGGAAAAAGACAAAGAATAGCAGGAAAGTGGGAGCAAATCCAGGTGGGAGGAACTGTTAAGAGAGTGCTTTCAAAAAAGAAGTGGGCAGTGGTATCACATACGCTAGAGAGGCCAGAGAAATGTAGGAAAGGTGGAGAAGATTGTGGAGAAGGCTGACTGTTGCCTATCAGCAGGATTAGCTGGATGGGGAAATGGAATCCTGAAAAGGGCTTTTGCCAAGTGAGAGGACTAGAGCAGGTATGTCTATCCCTCTCCATAGTATCTTTCTCTCGTTTTAACAAGTTTAATGAAAACAAAATCAAACAGAAGGGCTAATATCGAAAAGCATGTCCTAAGTCTCCCCGCTGCAAGAGGCAACAACTTAGAGATGTTTTGCTTGTATATCTAAGTAACCTGTTTCTCAGTTCTAGGTGTTAGTAATATATTACGTATTGATTTTCTGCTCTTACAACCTTTCCGCTCTCTTCCCATGGTAGGTTTATGCTACCAGTTTTTAGGGCAATCAATAAAGTGCTCACATGGTAAGTACTGACTGTTTACGAGAGGGCCTAGGAGTGTTCTGTGATGACATTTCCTTTCCTGAACAGCTTTATTCTTGCAACTTCAGTCTGCTTTTCTTCCACGACATTCCCAACTTTTCAAACTTTCCATCACAGCATATTTTATTCAGTCCTTTTTAGCCAGGTTTACAGAGGAATTGACATGCATCACTGCAGCAGGTTAAGGGGTACGTACAGCACGATGGCTTGGTTTGTGTACCTCGTGAAATGATAAATGCCATCCATTCAGCAACTGAACCTTCTTTACTCTGAAAGTCCTTGGGAACCTGAGTCAGAGCCCTGACTCCAGCCTGGACTAACCGCTCTCTAGAAATTGCCATCCTGGGGTTTTTTCCCCTCACTGCTCTGAAATGGATCCTGTTTCCTCTCCTGTAAACCTTTGTTTTGGTGACATGTATCATTAACTTCCTTAAGAGATTGTGAAGTTCCTCTTACTTTCAAGAAAGTTTGTCTCTTTTCCCCGTTAGAACTTCTAATGTGTTGTTAACAAAAACATTTTGGGTTATGTAGTATATGAACTGCAAAATGCACCTAAATTCTTAATTTGTTATTTTCAGTTCTAAAGTTTGAAAAAAAATTTTTTTTTCTTTTAAAGATGGCAGATCTCTTCAAAGCTCTCCATCCTTTCCTTGTTTCATGAACCTGTGGTTATTTCACTCTCTGGTAACTCCCAGCAGCAGAATGTGTGGGTGTTGGCTACTTCTCCCTTGGTTTTCAGCAACTCACGTCTTCTTTCTAGAATACCTAATGGTTTTTGAGTAAATGCTGAGCATTGTGTACTAGAAATCACAGAGGCTCTTGAATTAGATCTTCCCCCAAAGGGCTAAGTCCTCTCCCAGCAAGGAGATCACCTGTAATCCCAATGGGTCCAGTTTCAGATCTCCACAGAGATGTCCCGCATGGCCACCACAAATGCAAGTGTGCAAGTGGCTGCTACCACCTCTGCTCAGCTCGCTAGCATCCAGCTACTGCTTTCTGATGAGCCCTTTGTTGGCAGGTCTTACACAGACAGCAAGCAGTTTAGCAGCTGGCAAATGTCTTGAGGGAAGGCTGCCCATGGAACTGTGGGGGCTCAGCGGCCCATCCGGAAATTCTGCCCTTAAGTCCAACCTGTGCGGTCTAACCTGTGTGAATTCAACTCAGCGGACTGCCACTTTCTGAGTCTATTCCCCTAGGCTCAAGTGGCAAATGCCCTCAGGGAACAGGGAGGGCTAACAGGTTCATCTGTGTGCTTTCCTTTCTTAGGCATCACCCTCCAGTCAAGCTCCCCAGTACCTTCCGCGGATTTTGTCCGGGCTTCGTGTAACTTGCCTGTGCCACGCTAGCCCCAAACCCTGCTCTTCACGGCCAATTCCAGAAGCGCAGGTACAGTATCTGAGATATCTATGAGCATATACTAACTAGAGGCACGGAGTTCTCTTTTAGTCCCTAAATTCTTCCTTCCAGAACCAGTTTTTTTTATTTAGCTTGTGGTCTCTTGCTGCAGGATTTTTTCCATTGGCTGTCATTTTTGCATGCTTAGGTAGAACGAGGCAGTTAAAAAGCATAATCCTTGTGTCAGATCTAGCGGACAGGCTGCCTCTGGGTTATCAGGCCAAGTTTACCTATCAACAGAAAATCCTCAGACACAAAAATAGGTCCTGTATTTGCCTACGCAGGAAATGTCCAGCTCCTAGGCATCCCAAGGGCTGAAATGGAGGACAGCCGTTCTAGGCATCGATTCTGGAGTCTGCTACACTCATACTTGCAGCTGTGGTCTCGAGCCCCTCTGGGGTTCTGTGAGACTCACTGGCTTCATTCTCAAGGGGTCACCAGCCTGACGTGTCCTCACCCTCTGGAAATGGCCGCAATCTCAACTGCTGATGGAAGCTCTCCTGGACTCTTGTTAATCCTCCACTGACACTGGCAGTCAAAATTAAAAATACTCATGAACTTGCTATCGTTAACCACAGGCCCTTTGTACTCCCCACCTTGTGCAACTGCTCTGTGGCACCCAATCTTGTCCCTCTGCAGCTTGTGCTCCTGGTTCATCTCCTCAGCCTTTCCCTGCTTTCCCAACTCCGACGACAGCTTCCCTTTCATGTAAACCTGCGGCTCCCACTGAGCAATAGTGTCTGGAGCCCCACCTGGCCACCAAGACGAGGGCAGGGATGGCCCCAAAGGGAATGTATGGCAGACATTAAAAAAAGAGGAGGAAGGAAATCACAAAGGGACCAAAAATCCTAATGGAGGGAACCCTTAGAGAACACCTCCTTATCCCATTTTAAGCAGGTCTGGTGTGGTGTGGATAGGTCCAGCCTTAGGTCATCATAAAGCCCAGGGCCTGATACAAACCCAAGTGGGGCTATTAACAGTCAGGTGACGACCTTGGTGGGGGAAAGACAGGAAGAGCAGTGAAGAAACCAAGGTGCTCATTATCAACAGGAAATTAATTTTATTTTTAAATCTGAGGGGCGTGAACAAATAAGGAGACTCGTACCCTTGGCTGGCAAACTTAGGTGGTGGCCAAGGTCAGGGGAGAGGATGACAGCAGGGGGTGGGTAGGAACAGGTCCAAAACAAAACAGGGGGAGGCCCTCATCACTCTGGTGCGGCCTCCATCAAATACCCGTTCTCCGGAGCAAGATACCCATCACCTCCCTCAGATTCCATGTACATGTCTCGGCTTTCGTTGCCCAGACCCTCCAGCCCGTTGTCCTGGCCGCCACCACCCCCACCTCGGGCCTCATCCCTGCCCCGTTCACCACCCCGCTCCCCCCGCTTGTGCTCGCGATCCCGGTCTCGGTCACGGTCCCGTCGCCGCTCCCGCTCGCTCCGGTGGCTCCGACGTCGTTCCCGGTCACGATCTCGGCCCTTCTCCTCTGGACCATCAGGGCCATCAGGACCCAGCTCCCCAGGAGGCCCATCGTCAGGAGGCGCATCGCCGGCCTCAGAGGGCTCTGCCATGTCACCACCACCTCCACCACCACGCAGCTCCTCCTTGCGCTCTCGCTCCCGCCGTGCCCGCTCCCGGCTCCGGCTACTTCGCCGCTTCCGTTCCCGGTCCTTGTCTTTGCTACGCTCCCTGGAGCGCCTCCGCTCCTCCTTGTCGCGACTCCGTGAGCGCCGCCGCCGGTCCCGAGAGCGGGAGCGTCGCCGTTCTCGCTCCTTGTCTCGCTCGCGGCTTCGTTCCCTGCGCTCCCGCTCGCGGTCCCGGTCTCGGTCCCTGTGGGGCAGCGGGGAGGGGCCGGGCCTGGATGAGGTGGGCAGAGGTTTGTGGCAGGGCTCCCCCACGTGACCACCCCCATCCCAGGAAACCGGCTGCCCAATCTTACCTCTCATCATAGCGGGAAGTATCGTCCCGGCCGGAATGCCGGATGTTCACGTCGGCCCCGCCTCTTCTGGTCCCACCAAGGCCACCTCCTAGGGTGGGAGCAGGCGAGAGAGGGTCAGTCTGGGCAGGGCGCGGAGGGAAGGGAAATGGGCACTGAAGAGCGAAAGGACGGACTGCAGCCACATTACAAAAGCCACGCTTTACAGACACGTGAGGACTTTCACAAGGTGCCAGCTGGGAAACACCTGCACTCAGACTCCAAAGCGCATGCCCCAGCCTCCAGATACAGCAGAGCCTCGCACACCCTTCCCACACAGCGGCCGCCTCACACCGCCCTAAGCCGGTAACTTTTTTCTTTAAAAGATTTAATTATTTGATAGAGAGCATGAGTGGGGGTGGGGCAGAAAGGGAGAAATAAGACTCCCCGCTGAGCAGGGAAGGGGTTCTACCCCAGGACCCAGAGATCACGCCCTGAGTTGAAGCAGACACTCAACCAACTGAGCCATCCAAGCGCTCCAAGTCAGTGACCCTCTGAACTGACCTGCCTCAAAGCCTCCAATGGCTTCGCACTGCCCACCTTTCAACCAGGGGCCCCCGGTTCTTTACGTTCTGGGTGGTCTCAATCTCCTCGCAGCCTCTGCCTCCTTTCTGCCCCTGTCTGCGAACACTCATCTCTCCCTAGAATCTCACCCTCCCTGGGGAGCTAACTTACTCACCCTTCCTGTCTTAGCCGGAGCGGCACTTCCTCAGGCCTGCCCTGACCTACTGGACTCAGCTGCCCGCCATCATACACTCACAGACCATATGAGCCTCCTGAAACTTCCGGAAGCTCACATTTACACACCTGTGCCAGTTAAGGGGCGCCTGCCCTTCCTGGCAGACTCTCAGCACCATCAAGGTTGGGACTGACTGGCTCTGCTCACCGTAACCAGCACGTGGTAGAGCAGCCAAAAGATTAAAGTCTAGTGCTAAAGTCAGGTGACTGACCCAACGACTCCAAGGAGCAGGAGACACCTTATGCAGACAGGAAAACAAAGTCACTTGCACAGGGCCTTGGCAACGAAGGTGCAGAACCGGGCTTGGGCTCCCAGCCGACTCCAGAACTTCCCCTCTCGTGCCCCTCTCTGCACCACTCGGACTGGAAGAAAGATTCAGTGAGGCAGGCCCGAGTTTCATATAAGGAAATGGCTTCTAGCAATGCCAGTGAAAAAGGAGAAAGACTGCTTGAAGAGCAAACATTCTAGGCGGGAGAGACCACTGCCAAGCATCTGGAATATCACAGGCAGGGCGTAGCACGGGCTACTGTCTCCCCTTTTCAGGTCACGATCCAGCTGTGGATCCCATCATCTATCGGATGGCTTGCAACCAATATATTAAGAAAACATAATAAAACAACAGAACATAAAATACTAGTACATATTCCCTGTAAAAAAGATGATTATTGCTCACAGAACTTTTGTTCTGGATGCTATTTTTCCAGATATATATTGGGTCAGGATGTACTGCTATCACCAAGTCTGAATGCCAGCTGAACTAGAAGACTCTGAGATTCCAGAATCCTACAAGTGCAAACAGAACACTCTGAAAAACTCACGCCACCCCAGAGAAATGAGGGAAGGTAAGAAGCTCTCTCCTGTCTGAGGCTCAGCAGGTGCATGTGTGGTCTGGGTTACCCTGGCCAGGCCAGGATGAGAAGAGTGACGGGGAGGTGGGAGAAGAGCAGCAGTCCCGCACCCGCCTGAGGTGTCAGCCAGGGTAGGACCACCTCTCTCGGAGAGCCGTCACTCACCCTCGCAGGAGCAGGTCCTTCACAGGCCTGAAAGGATGGCAGGACCGGCAGCCCCAGGTCTAGGCCCCACGCTGAGCCCCTGAGATCCAAGCACCTCAGAGCACAGAGACGCACCCAGGACTAGGGGTAAAGCGGAAACGGCAGAGCAGGCACACGGCCTGTGCAGGGAAGCACAGATGAGACCAGTCTGCGGGGACAGCAGACAAGGTGGACGCGGGCTGCAGGGACGCCAGGGGCAGCTCTGGGCAGCTCTAAGACCCAGCCGCCAGGTGTACGGGAGGACCATCACACATGTCTGGGCTCCAAGGGACTCCCAGGATTCTTTCCCAACAAAGCTCCTTTGTGCTTTAAAAACCTCAAATGTGCTTTTAATACTTGCAACCAAACTGACTGTGACCGACAGGCTGAGTAACAATCAGAGACAGACAGAGGCTGTCCACGTCTTGTTCCGGACTGAAAGCACAGTACACAGCTGGTAACCGATGAATAAACAAAGGAGCGAGAGCTAAGACTATATGGGTGACAGCGAGACCTTCAGGAGCCCTACTGTGGGCCAACTGCCAAACTAGGCATCCTGTGCTGAACTCAGTGAACTTTGCAGTTACCCCGACTTTCCAGGATCAAGGGAAATGAGGCAGGAAGAAGGGCAAATGCACCAATTAGTAAGAGCACAAACTGACATCTGGTCTCAGACTCGCCTCTCCAAGCCAGTGCTCCAACTCATCAATGACCCAGAATGAGAAGACAGCCATCAGGAAGGATGATGGTGACAAGAGAAGCCGGAGGGAGGGAAGGGTATGATGAACAGCCAGGCAAGGCGAAAAAGGAAGGGAAGATAGGAAGCAGCAGAGGGATGCAGAAGGGGGTCAGGCCCACCAGTCCCGGCAGGCGCAGTCCCGGCAGGAAGTGCTCACCTAGCCGCCGGGGCCGCCAGCCCTTCACAGTTCGGCCCCTCTCCACATCCACAAGGACTCTCCTGCCATCAATCTTCTTGCCGTCTGCGTGCTTGTAAGCGGCTGCAACAGACGTGGGGAGGGGGGAGGGGGAGGAGTCCCCAGAGGGTCCTCTAGTCAGGACAGGGCCCAGCTCTGTGGCATCCCCACCCGCACGTCCCCATCAATGCACTCTTTGCGCTTGCGCGCACACACACACACACACGCCCACCAGCCAGGCAACTGACAGCCAGACCAACCCTCTCCCAAACCAGGAGGGGCCTGCTCCATCTTGGCACCTGTTAATCATCCCCCAATTGCTACTGGGGGGGAGCAAGACCATCCCAACCACCATACCCCTGGGCACCCAGGCCCCTCCTACTCCCATTTGACAGAGCAGCCCCCTCCTGCCCAGGCGGCCAAAGTTGCTGCAAAGAAACTGGAGGTTAACTTAAGGCTGGACTCTGCTGTGGGGGAGGGCTCCTCCACAACCCCAGGCATGCACCCTAAACCATCATGCTGGGGCAGGAGGCCCAGCTGGGCCGCTCTGCACCCCAGTTCACACCGGTTTTCCTTTTTGTTTTTTTGTGTTTTTAGGGGTGGGGGGCGGAGGTGAGCGGGGGGGGGGGGGGGTAACAGACATCAGAACAGAAAATGAACCAGAAAAGGGTGGGAGAAATCTTTAGGAGATGGCAGGGAGCAGAAGGGTGGGTTATGGTGCTCCCAGGGGGCCTGGAGGGGCCCCCTACAGCAGTTGGGGGAGAGGGAAAGTGGAGGGAGGCATGGGAGGCGTGCGGTGCTACCGACAATTCCTGCCTTACCTGAGCCGACTGACTGCCACCCAATCCCAGTCCCCATCCCATCTCTCCCTCCACACCCCCAGCTCAACACATGCTGGGAGGCCAACCCCAGCCGGAGCCTCTCGGGATGGGTGAGGAGTAGAGGGGGAGATTCAGGGAGAGGCATGTTCCTGCTCTTGGGCAGGGCACAGTGATGGGCAGGCCTGATCCCGGGCCTGTCTCACACGGGGCGTCGGGAAGGCCAAAAAGGTCTCTTTCCCACCCCCAGCCCTGGCCTAGGGAGTTGTCCTCAACCAACCACAATACCCTGCCCCGCCCCAGCCCTCTCCCCCCCAAATAACAACCAGAGGAAGAGAAAAAGGTGCCATTTACCGATGCCGGCCTTGCGGGTGTCCAAACCGAGCGGGATGGGGGGGGCTCGGCAACTCCTGGGGGCCTGGCGAGGAGGCGGGCTTCCCGGGGGGGGGACACGGGACCGCTTACCTGGAGCCCCCAAGCTTACCTGAGCACGCGCACAGACCCCACACCCACCACCATGGGGTCAGCTAAAGCTACAGGGAAGGGAAGTGGGGGGTTCTAGGGAGCCACAAAGAGGGAGAGGAACCACATCTCCTGCACCACCTGGAGACAGGCAGAGGAAGTGGTGGACCCCAAAGAAACCTCATGGAAGCCTTGAAAGACGGGGGAGACAAGGGTTAACGTCAAGTCTAGGAGCTGGTAAAGCCTGGGGACTAGCTTGTTGAATTTTTAAAAAGAAGGCTGGGGAGACCTTAGTGAACCTGTCCGCCCTTACCTTTCCCAGTAAAGTCCACACTAAACTAAGCACACGCCCCACCCCCTCGCAGCACATAGCAGGACTTTTCCACCTCGAATTCCACACTCCCTCCCACCACCTGCCACTCAAAAGGCTGGCACACAAGTAGACAGCCTGGGGGGGGTCCAGGAGATGGAGTGCTGCCCGTGATTTGAGGAAGAGGGGCCATTTGGCCCCCAAACCCAGAGGAGGGTAGTGGGGGAGAAGGGATTTAAGGACTGGGAACACAGTCAAGCAAAGGAACCCTGCTCTGGTTCAGTATCCCAAAACCCAGAAAAGGCCCAACCCAAGAGTACCAACAAAGAAACCATGTGACATGTGTACTTCTAGGCTTCTCTTTCTCTCCCTCTCTTAGGTCTCTAGACAGTGGAAGGGTCTTAAGTAAAATCTGCAACACCTTCAGCTGCTTGCAGCCTGTCACTCGGTCCCTCCCACACCCCAACCCCCAATTCCATGCACTCTGCAGAGCCGCTGGCCACCACAGCCCTTTGGCAAGCCTCAACCATGATAAGGCAGACAGAAAAGGGGCACAGCACCCTGAGTCTAGCAACCAAAAAGATTCTCCAGGGCCACCACAGTGACAGCCCCACAAAAGCACGGGGGCCAGGAGCAAAGGGTTGAAGGGTTCCCCACGGAGCCCTCGCCCTAGTGCGCCCGGTCTGCAGTATTCCTGTAACCCTGCCGCTAACGCCATGAAGCCAGTTTAAGTCAGGGGTTGAGTGGAGCCCAACCGGAGAGGCTAGCTGCCTTTCCCATCAGGGCTCATCCTTCCCTTCCTGGGATCAGCAAGACTATCAGAGAGCATATACGGACTGGGGGAAGGGTCGGCAGGAGGGACAAAGGGCACCCAAACAAGGAAAGGGTTCTGGGTGCGGGGAGCCTGAGGGGGCAACTGGGAATGGGAGGAGGGATGCCTCACTGCTCCTGAGCTGCCTGGCTAAGCTGGGCTGGTGTGCGGTGCTGAGTGATCTTACCCATGATACAAACCCTTATACCAACCATACACTGAGGTGTTGTAAGGGGAGCGTAAGCATCAGCTGCAAGCCAGCTGCGTGGTGGCTGCAGTGACAATAAGAACAGTCAATTAATACGGCGGCCCCTGGACACGCCGCAGCCCTGCCCGCCCCCCACCACCCGTCCCTGCCCGTGTGGACGCCGCCGCAGCCTCAAAGGGGGCTTTGGAGAGGTGGGGGCAGGCGCTAAGCATGCCTACCAACCCACTGCCCGCTGAGGAACAGGGTGGGGGGCCAGGGGTGGGGAGGCGGAGGGTCGGGTGGCCCAGCCCCAGCGCTGCTGAGGGAAAGAGAGGGCAGTTTCAAAGGCCAGTCCTCATTCCATCCTGGCCGGCCCCCAATGCTGGTGGGGGGAATGGGGAGAGGCTCCCCAAACATCCGACCCCTCCCCCACCTCCAGCTGGCCCCAGCCCCCACCCAGTTCCCTCCTTGCCCCTGAGGTTCAACGTGTGACACTTACCTCCCCAGGTTCACACACACACACACGTTGTGGGGGATTTTGGTTTTTGTTTTTTAAAAAACACGTATATAAAAAAAAAAAAGATATATCAGAAACAGAGGGAGGAGGAGGAGAGACATCGCTAATGTCAGGTTTGGCAGGGTGGGGGGTGGGGACAGACGACGGGAAGGGGCTGGGCAGCAGAGGAGAGAGAGGGTCAGAGCGCAGGGCTCAGGCCGGGAGGTACTCACAGTGCATGTCTCGCTCATGTTCGTACTCGATGAAGGCGTAGCCTCGGGGCTTTCCTGACCGCTTACTGTAGACCATGTGTATCTGGGCGGAGCCGCAGGTAGAAATCAGTTCTCAGACTAGGAAATCTCACCCCTTCAATCATCAGCCTGTGCCAAAGGCCCTGGGCTGGGTGCTGCCAGCGACAGAGGCCTCAGACCCTCTCCCTGTCCTCAGGAGCCCAGAATGACTGTGGCTCTCACAGCGCCGGGCTTGGCAGTACGTGCGCAATAATCCCCAGCCCTCGCTAAGGCCCAGAGCGCTCATGGGACTTTTCAGTGAATTTAAGACACATTGGTTAAACATAAAGCCTTCTTCTGAAACAGGAGTCAGCACACACATTTACACTTTTTCTCTGAAGGGCCAGACAGCAAGTACTTCAGCTGAGGGCCTCAGGGTCTAACTACCGGACTCTGCCTTCAGAAACAGCAGCCACAGACAACAGTGAATAAATGGGCTCGGCTGGTCACCGACAAGCCTATATTTACAAACAGTAAGTTTGTAGTTTGCCTACTCATACCCTAAATCAACAGAAAGCCGCCCTTTCTGCTACCCAAAGCCAGCTGCGTGTTAGTGCACTCAGAATGTGAACGTAGGCCGTGGTCTCTGAAGCCCCAAAATAACAGGACACATCCTTGGGGCCAGGAGCCGGCCTTCTCCCTCCCCGCATCGCGCCCCAATTCGAGTAGCCAAAGCCCCAGTTCACTCACTCTTTTGATGGGTCCGTACACCTCAAACTCTCTCCGGAGCTTCGATTCTGTCGTGTCATAGTTCTATCGGGAGACAGACACAACGTTAAGACAGAGAAGTGAACCATCCCAAAGCCCTCAGAGCATTCCAGGACTTAGTCTATTGTCCTTTGTCCCACACTCAAGCTCTTAGCAGCCCAGGGATCTAGGCTCCTCTGGCACTCCAGGGACGGGGAGCTGCAGACTCACCACTCTAGCCACAAAGAGAGTCTTGAAGGCATCACCCTGAGCATTGGGATCATTGTGAGGGTCCCCTGCGCAAGAAGAACACAATGTGTAAGGACTGAGTGTCCACAGCCTCACCCAGCAAGACAGAGACACACAGATGGGCAGAGGCCCGTTAGATAGAGGAAAACCGCTGGTGACCTGGAGACCTTGGGCATGCTCCTCTCTCCAGCTGCCTTAGAGCACGGTGGCCCTTCTGTGAGTAGTCAGTTTAAGCTGACAGGGGAAGGGGGAGGCTGACCTCAAGCTGACTGGGCAGGACCACCCTAAGTGCCATTCAGACCTATACATGCAAAGGCTCCAGTCCCTTCCAGGGGAAGACGGGGCACCTCTGTGGAGGCAGCCAGATAGCCACTGGTGTGTGTGTGGGGTGGGGGAGCTTTCCTCCATCACCTGCAGGGCCCCACTGCCACCCGCTGGCACAGCTCGCAACTACAGCCCGTGGGAAAACCTTAGCTCAAAGGCCGGGAGAGGGCCCCAGAGAGGCAGAGCCTTGCTTTCTTCCCTCTGTGCCTCAGGGAGAAAGCCAGGGCACAAGATGCTGATCAGATTCTCCGACCACAAGGCCACGGAGGAATAACCATCTCTGCAGACAGGAGCCAAAATCTACTACAGAACCCATTCCGGAAGGGATTCTGAAGGCTCAGGCCCGGGAAGAAATCCTTTTCAGACTATGGTGACCCAACCCCACACAACAGCCCTCGACTCCCGCCAGGGCCCCAGAGGCACCCTGCCCAGTGCCCAGCGGAGGCGGTTCCTCCATGACACAGTACCACCCTCAGGAACAACCTGCCGTGTTGTAGGGGAACAGGAGAAAAGGAACATTAATAATTCATTGCACATATAATCAGGCCCCGACACGAGGATTCATCATCTGGCAAATGGAAACAAAGCCAACCCCTGAAGCATGGAAGAGGAAGAAGCATCAGAGCAATGAAGAGGCCAAGCCCGGCTTTACACCTCAGCCTGACCTCACAGGCCGGGGGTTCTAACTACCAGGCTCCACGCTGAATGTCCAGGCACCGGCTTCTCAGGAAGATAGTCCAGGTGTTGCAAAAAGCCAGTGAAATAAAGTTCCAGATCTGTTTCCTGTGAGATGGCTATACTGCAAAGTGCAAGGTGACTTCAGAGAATTTACTAAAAACCAACAGACTGAGCCCACATTTAAAGGAATAACTACCTGGAAACTGATGGCAGACTTTGAAGACAACCCCATCTTTGCGCCTGCCCCCTTAAGCTGCTCACCCTATGTCACCCCTCCGCGCTGTCATTTTCTGTGCCCTGGTCTCTAGGTCTGCACCAGGACGCTCTCATCCACTCATTTAACAGGTACCCATTAAGGACTAGTGAGTGCCTGGAGCTGTCGTTAAGTGTCCAGGATTTCACAGCAAACCGGACCAAAAGAGAACTGTGAGATCAGACACAAATGCAGGGAGGCTGACCATCAACAAGGTAAGGCAACCATTTAGTTCTATCAGACAGTGACAGACCCAGGCAGGAGAGCTTTAAGTGGAAAATCAGGAAAGACCTCAGTGGGATGAGGGCACCTGATCGAAGACCCAGAAGTCTCAGGGCAGTAACAAGAAATGCATCTGCCAACACCAGGCAGTAGGTGGTCGAACAGGTGCAGAAGGAATGCAGCAGAGGGACGGACGGACGACTGACTGCTGCCTGGGGGAGTGGAATTCACGGCGGGCAGCATGGAGGTGCCCAGCAGCACCACAGGTACACTGTGGCAGGCTCTGTGGTTCCTGCTTCCGCGAGGGGCCCATGAATGTGACTAAAGGCAAAAGCTAGTGCAGCCAGCCAAGAGCACCCCTGTACCTGAAAAAAGAACATGTCAGCACAATGACGGCAGCAGAGAACTAGAGCTGGTTGGCAGGTCACCAGTGAGCGCTCCATCATGCTGGCAGAGAAATTCTGCCTTTGGGAAATCCTTGGCTAAAGGGCTGATCGAGGTAGAACCCTGAGCAGCGGCTCAAAGAACTGTACTGTGTGCTGGGGAAACCTCATAAGACTTTTGGGTTGGGGGTGGGGGAGTATTTCAGAACTACAGTAAGGGGGCGCCTGGGTGGCTCAGTGGGTTAAGCCTCTGCCTTCAGCTCAGGTCATGATCTCAGGGTCCTGGGATTGAGCCCTGAATTGGGCTCTCTACTCAGCGGGGAGCCTGCTTCCCCCTCTCTCTCTGCCTACTTGTGATCTCTGTCAAATAAATAAATAAAATCTTAAAAAAAAAAGAACTCTCAGTAAGCATACTAGGCCTCAACAATTCTTGATTTTCCTTGTCTTAAAAATATGAGTAATAACCTCTGCCATGCCTTGAAGCTATGAGAAATCAATCATAGAATGCAGACCAACTGCTTTAGAAAGGACAAGGTCCCCTTGAAGGGCAGCCGTTTACTGCGATGAGAGACAGCATGCTTCAGCAGTGGGAACAGAGGCTCTCGGAGAGACGCATAAAAACCGGAATGTACTTGATGCATGCTTTTTTCAATTATGCAAAAGTCCAAACATGTAGGACTGCAGAAAACAATACAATGAACCATAGAAATCAGCTTCAATTATCAACCTTGGCTATCCATTTCAAGTGCACCCCAATCCCACTGAGGTATTTATTTTTTTAAAAAGGGGGTTTTTATTATTTGACAGAGACACAGGGAGAGAAGGAACACAAGTAGGAGAAGCGGGAGAGGGAGAAGCAGGTTTCCTGTCGAGCAGGAAGCTTGATGAGGGGCTTGATCCCAGGACCCTGGGATCATGACCTGAGCCAAAGGCAGACCCACTGAGCCACCCAGACACCCCTCACTGAAGTATTTTAAATCAAACCCCAGATATACCATTTCTGCCTCTAACAGAGACTTTTTTTTTTTTTTTTAAGATTTTATTTATTTATTTGAGAGAGAGAGACAGTGAGAGAGAGCATGAGCGAGGAGAAGGTCAGAGGGAGAAGCAGACTCCCCATGGAGCTGGGAGCCTGATGTGGGATTCGATCCTGGGACTCCGGGATCATGACCTGAGCCGAAGGCAGTCATCCAACCGAGCCACCCAGGCATCCCTAACAGAGACTTTTAAGAAACCAGAACCACCACACTATTGCGGCACCTTAACCCGTTACTTCCTTAACTGAAGACCCAGTACTCAAATGCCAATTGTTTCAATACTGGATTTTTAGAGTTAGCTCATTTAAATCCAGATCCAAACAAGTTCCACCCACACCACGTGGCTGACAGAGCTTTTGATTCCTTAATCCATAAGGTCTGGCTTCCTGCCAACCTCCCTTGTCATTTAACTGGTTAAAGAAACTGTGTTACAAATTTGTTGTCTATAATTTCACACATTCTGAATTTGGCTGACTGCACCTCTGTGGTGGTGGGGTCATTTAACACAAGACCCCATTCCTAAAGGGGGGAAAATAACTTCTAGGGGGACAAGTGATTTACCCAAGGTCACTTGGCTGCAAGGGACAGAAAGAGGGTTAAAGCGCAGTGAGTTAGACTGCAAGGCCTGTGCCTTAACAATTGAGCGAAAAGACTCCCAGACTAACTGGGGCCAACAGTTCCGTGTGCCAGGTCCTGTGCCAGGCTGGGGCCATGTAAGTGAGCAAACCCCATCCGAACCCTGCTCTCTCGGGGCAGTCGGGCAACTCCAGTGAAGAAAGATCCCCTTCAAATCCCCCACGCAGACCGAAGTGACCAACCTGCAGTGGGTCTTGGGGCTTTCAGCACACACTCCACCTGAGCAAGGAAGTCACAGCTGAACGGGGATACCAAGGGCTGCTACAAATAAACCAAGGTGTCATCACAGACTGGGGGAAGAGACTGGGCAAAAGCCCAAGACCTTCCGGCAAGAATGAGGCAAAGAAGAGGCAGCTGTGGCTAGAGCCCGAGGGGAGCATGGTACCCAACAAGTCTTAAACAGTGGGCAGGAAAGAGACTTTGGTCTTTATGCCAAGAGCAAAAAGAAACTGTTAGAAAAGGGTAGAGAATGGACACCTAGGTGGCTCAGTGGGTTAAGCCATTGCCTTCAGCTCAGGTCATGATCCCAGCATCCTGGGATCAACCTCCTGGGAATCCCTGCTCAGCAAGGAACCTTCTTCTCTCTCTGCCTCTCCCTGCCACTCTGCCTGCCTGTGTGCTCTCTAACAAATAAATAAAATCTTAAAAAAAAAAAAAAAAAAAAGTTGGGGTGCCTGGGTGGCTCAGTTGGCTAAGTGTCTGCCTTCAGCTCAGGTCATGATCCCAGAGTCCTGGGATCGAGTCCCACAATGGGCTCCTTGCTCAGCAGGGAACCTGTTTCCTCCTCTGCCTGCTGCTCCTCCTGCTTATACTCTCTCTAAATAAACCTTTTTTTGGACACAGAGAGAGAGAGAGAGAGATCAGAGAGAGTCAGGCAGAGAGAGAGGAGGAAGCAGGCTCCCCGCTGAGCAGAGAACCTAATGCAAGGCTTGATCCTAGGACCCCGAGATCATGACCTGAACCAAAGGCTGAGGCTTAACCCACTGAGCTACCCAGGTGCCCCAAATAAACAAAATCTTACAAAAAAAAAAAAAAAAAAAAAAAAAAGGTTAGGCATCTGCATAATTGCCCTGAGGAAACATGCCTCTCCAGGAAATAAGGTCCAAAGAGACATGCTTCACCAGCCTCACAGGTGTAGAAGGAAAGCCCAAGTCTTCTGACTGTAAGGCCCTTCTCAGAACCATCTGATGCTGAAGTGCCCTTCTTGTAAAGTCTGGTTAATGGCTACAGTGTATCTGGTTCTGTGTCCCAATTCCTCCTATACCTGCAAGGGATGGAAAACTCCCATGGTGAAGGACCAGAAGTGGGGCTGTAACTGCCTCACTGCTTCAGCCCATGACACCATGGCAGCCCCTCCATGTGCGCTCCCCAGTTGAGGGAGCCCAGCCCAAGGTCTCAAGGCTCCCTTCCTGCCAACCCAGACCCCATCCTAAACCAGTGTTTGGCCAACTTTGTGAACTAAAAAAGTGAACCATCCCACCTTCCCATATTAGAGTCCTGGGGTGGATCAGTGGGAGACAAATGCAAGAGCATTTGAAGAAGAGATGGAAGAGAAAGAGACACTTACACATTTTTAGCTCTGTCTCCACTTCCTGCTGTCGCCGCTCAATCTTTTCTCGTCTCTGTCAGGAGAAAGGGGTACAAATGAATGCAGACAGAAGTGCCCTGATGTCAGGGAACATCCTGGAGAAAGTAGGAAAAAAAGATGTGGGGACAACAGGCAAAAATGACCTACCTTTCTCTCCATGCGTTCCTCCCGAGTTTCTGCTCGAGTCGGGGGAGGAGCATCTCGAGGGTCCTGGGAACAAGAAGAGAGGTGACAGGGTGGGAGGGACAGAGGTTGCAAGGGACACTGATCCAGAAAACAATAGATACCTCAGCCACTCACTGCCCCCTCCACACAAGAAACATGGGACATTTCCCAGGCCAGTGGAAGTGAGGGGGTGGCAAAGATCAAAAACACGGGTCTGTGGACAAATGCTATCCACAAACCTCTGCTGGTCTGTGACAAGAGAAGTACAGAAAATGGAAGAATTCAGAAACTTCTACAGTAACCAGATAGAGCTGCTTTACACCCACCGAGCTTAATAAAAATTTGATCTTTTGGGGCACCTGGCTGGCTCAGTGGGTTAAAGCCTCTGCCTTTGGCTCGGGTCATGATCCCAAGGTCCTGGGATTGAGCCCTGTATCGGGCTTTCTGTTCAGCGGGGAGACTGCTTCCCCCCACCTCCCCGCCGCTCTGCCTACTTGTGATCTCTGTCAAATAAATAAATAAATCTTAAAAAAATTTTTTTTCTATCTTTTATTCTGTAGTCTTTCTTTAAAGGTACAGGAAAATCAAAATCATTCCATTGTAAACATAAACATCACCCTGCAAAAGATTTGTCCTTTATCACAGAAGGCAAGCAGGACCAGGGTCGAAGCAAAAGGAGCTGACAGTGGAGTCCAGAAGCAATACCCAGACACCTTCTGATGGTCAGGGTAGTTCTCGAAGGGCTCACCAACCGCTCATTAAACTCTGCCACATAACCTACGCCATCTAGGGTGCCACAGGCCTGCAGCCACTAAATTAGTTTAATTAGCTAATAACATTTTCCCAGGACCGGTTCACCAAGGGCAGCAAATCCTACTGAAGAACCAGTCTCCTGTTATCTCTCCTCTACCTTCAGCGGCCCGTTCTTACTTGATACCAGAACTGGCCTCCTCTGACTTCTGGCTGTGTGCCAGCCCTTCTCAGGTGTGCTCTGACCCACCTCTGATGTTGTCACCCGCAGTTTACAAATTAAAAGACGGGAGGGAGGCCCAGAAGCCCAAGCCACGTATTTGTGTTTACCCTGCAGTTACAGAGCTGAAAATCTCAAGCCCATATGAACATCATTCTATTAATAATAAAACTGGTGACCATGGTAAAATCGATGATTGCTGACTACTTGAAGTCAAGCCCTGTACCAAGTTTTGCAGTTAACTCCCTGCCAATATTGTGAGAAAAATACTACTACCCATTCCTAAAAATGAATACATCAACTAAGAGAACATACCACTCGCCCAAGGTCACACAACTGATAAATCGTGTGAGCCGAAGATGGCCTGACTCCAAAGCCTGAATCCTCAACTGCTAGTTCCTGAATTTTCAAAAACAAAAACAAAAACAAAAAAAACAGAAACAAAACAAAACAAATCCTACAAGGAATACAGTATCAACACTATTTAAGACAGGATTGGAAAAAGTGAGTCCCCTGCCTAAATCGCACGGCTAGAAAATGGCCAGAAACCAGACTCCCAAATCCAGCTCTGCAGCCCCCTGAACCCAAACCATTCCAAGTCTGCTCAGTGAACTCACCTCAAACTCTCGAATGTAGGGCGCAATGCCACAGTAAGGTTGGTTGTGGTGTTTTTCATGTGGCAGTTTCTCCAAGGGTGGCAGGTATGGGATAGGGTCACGGGGAGCAAAGAGGGCCAGAAGGTTGGGTGGCAGGAACTGGGTCATCTTGCCAAGTCTGAGAGCAGAAGCAGGACAGGCTTAAGTTAGGGTGACCGGGTACTGATGAGGCCCCTACCGTCCCCTGACTCCCAAGAAAAGAGAGATCCAGGAGCAAGGTCTCAATATAAAAAAGGTTTTGTAAGAACACGGGAGTGATCCTAAGGCTCAGTCTGAAAAAGAAACCAGGTGGGGGGGGGGGCGCTGTGTGAAGGCGGGGTAAAGCCGCTCATGGAAACAAAGACTGAAAAAGAGTTTCTGAGGAGTTAAGTGTTAAGAGTCCGGAGCAAGGGCCGTGAGGCTGAGAGGTTCCCTGTGAGCGTGCCGGGGCGGGAGAGGGGGGAGGATCAAGGATCCTTACAAGGGAGGGCCCCCTCCCCACCCTGGAGAACAGGTTATGGGGGCGGGAATCGCAGTAAGTCCCAGGTCAAGGAAGGGGCTCAGAGGCAACAAGCCCCTCGAGCTAGGGGCTTGTGGGTAATAGATCCAGGCCCCCCACAGACGAAAGGAATTGTGGGTAAGGGTCCAGGCTGCCGAGGCGGCGAGGGAGAAAAAGGCAACACGCCGCAAGGGCCTGTGGGTAAGGGGCCGCGGGAGAGCTGCGGAAAGAGGGCCCAGGTGCCCAGAGGACTCTGGGTAAGGGGTGCAGAAAGGTGCGGTGGCGCGGGAAAGAGGCCCGGCCGCGGGGAAAAGACCGGGGCCCACCGCAGGGAGTTGTGGGTAGCGGCTCCGCACCCGATGAGGCCACTCAGTCACACTCACCCGCCGCGCGGCGCCCTCCTCGGCCTGGCGACGGTCCGGGGGCTCGCGGCGGCTGCGGCGGCCCCTCAGCAGCAGGGACTCCTGCTCTGGCTTCGACTCCGGCGGCGTCCGCGTCCGTCTGCCTCCGTCGCCCGCCCAGCGCGCGCACCAGGCCGCTGCTCACGAGCCCGCGCGGCCTCGGCTGGCGACAGTGGCAAGGGGTGGAACAAGTAGCAAATCCCTCCGCCGTCCGCGCTGCGCACGCGCTGCTCGATTAAGCACAACCCACACACAGGAACCTGGCCCTGGCGCGGGTACTGCGCACGCGCCGGGTCACTTCCCCGCCCCTCCGGGGCGCCTTAAACTCCTGTGCCCCGGCGGGCTGCGGACCGTAGTGCGCACGCGGGTAGCGCACCCAGCAGGAGCCCTGTCCATCTTGTGCTCACGGCTCCAACCGCCTCTAAGCGCGAGACTCCTCGATGCTCCGCCCCTTTCTCCTAACACACTTCCCGGATCTTGTACGCATGTCTCTGTTGCCTTGTACGGTGAAATACCCCTCCGCCGCCTGGCAAAGAGTCCCTAAGTGAATGGTGTCATTACGTTGAAGTCCAACCTGCTAAATCAGTAACTGGTCTTCCGCCGGCTAGTGTATGCTGGGCACTGTTTGGGCTGTGCAGATGTAGTACGTGACTAAGGCGGTCTTTTTCCTCTTGGAGCTTACATTTTACTGGGGGAGACGATAAGGCATTTAAAAGGAATAAATTTCGGAGAGGGCCTTGGGCAGTGAGAGTGGGACTGTTTTAGAAAGGAGATAATGGAAGGTTCGTCTGGAGAGGTGAAATCCGATTCGGATGGAAGGGAGATCTAGACGAGTGAGCAACAAGTGCAAAGGCCCTGATTTGGGACAGTTGGCAGGAATCCCAAGTTGTTGGCCGTGAGATCTGAGAGCTGGCAGCCGTGTTACGTGGGACCCTGTAGACCTGTAAGGAGTTAAGTGTTGTATAAGTTTTTCAGATAGATGCAATGGCTTGTTTAATAAAACCACGGCAGGGGCGCCTGGGTGGCTCAGAGGGTTAAGCCTCTGCCTTCGGCTCAGGTCATGATCTCAGGGTCCTGGGATCGAGTCCCACATCGGGCTCTCTGCTCAGCAGGGAGCCTGCTTCTCTCTCTATCTCTGCCTGCCTCTCCGACTACTTGTGATTTCTCTCTGTCAAATAAATAAATAAAATCTTTTAAAAAAAAATAAAAAATAAAATAAAAAATAAATAAATTTTAAAAAATAAAACTATGGCAGTTATTACAAAATTTAACTAACTTCATAGTTCAAGAAACATGTAACATGAAAGCACATACTTTAAAAATATCTTGATATTTGTTTTATTTATGTACGTATGTGGAACTCTGCCATATTTTTTGGATCTTATCTGTGATTCTGAAATTATTTCAAAACAAAAAGTTTAAGGAAAATGAAGCTAAACCTGCTTTATTTTTATGTATTTTTTTTCCCGTACCATGCGCAAGTAATTACTGTGGCACATTACTTCTGAATGTGTCAGTGGGTGCCTCCTAAGAATAAGGATCTTCTGCATAACCACAAAATTATTTTAACCCCTAGGAAATTTTCCAGCCCATATTCAGATTTTACCAAATGACCCAAGAATATCTGCATTGCTCTCTTTTAATATTGGATACACACACGCACACACACAGACACCTTTTTTGTTGTTGTTCTTGGGCTTTCCCAGAGTCTGGACCAGTTTTCAGTAGAATGTCCTACATTCTGGATTTGTCTCATTGTCTCCTCATGGTGTTTAGTTTGTTCCACTAACCCTGTTTCGCTTGTAAAATGGAAATTGAATCTGAAGTTTTGAATAGGTTGAAGTTAAGCATTTTTGGCAAGAACATTTCCCTAGTAATACTGTGAACTTTATCTTGCATCACACTTGAAGGTCCAAAACATGAGATGGTCGCACTGTTCCGATGCTGAGTTTGGCCACTTGGTCAAGGACCTAACTACCAGATCTCTCCTTCTAAGAGTACATCGTTCCCTTGGTAATCTGGGTGGTAAAACTTTGCCACCATGCAAACACTCTGTTCCCCAGCCTGTCTCACTAGCCATTGGTAATCCTTGCCTGCAGCTGAGTACTACATGAGAGAGAGGCAGATTTTATTTGAAATGAAAGAGGAGAGGTGCCTGGGTGGCTCAGTGGGTTAAAGCCTCTGCCTTCAGCTCAGGTCATGCATGATCTCCGGGTCCTGGGATCAAGCACCGCATCGGGCTCTCTGCTCAGTGGGAAGCCTGCTTCCTCCTCTCTCTCTGCCTGCCTCTCTGCCTACTTGTGATCTCTGTGTGTCAAATAAATAAATAGATAAAATCTTTTAAAAAATGAAAGAGGAAGTAATTAAAGGGTTTTGATCAGGAGGACAAACATTTTTAAAAGATTTTTAAGTGATTGCTTCATGGGCTATGGACAGAAAGAATGTAGGGAAGGGACTGAAGAAAAACAGGGAGATGGTTAGGAGACTGCATTTTCCAGGGAAGGGATGGTGTTTTGGACTGAGATGGTAGCAGTGGGGTGGAAAGAAGTGTTGGGGTTAGGGATATATTGTGAAGGTGGAGCTCACCCAGTAAAAATAACTCCTAGGGCCACCTGGGTGGCTCAGTCAGTTGAGTATCTGACTCCTGGTTTGGGCTCAGGTCATCAACTTGGGTTGTGGAATTGAGCCCCACATCAGGCTCCCTGCTCAGCACAGTCTGCTTGATTCTTTCTCTCTTCCTCTCCCTCCCCCCTACCCCTCCCCTCCTTTCTCTCTCTCTCTCTCTCAAATAAATAATAAAATTTTTTTATTTAAGATTTACTTATTTATTTATTTGACAGAGTTCACAAGTAGGCAGAGAGGCAAGCAGAGAGAGAGGAAGGGAAGCAGGCTCCCTGCTGAGCAGAGGGCCCAATGTGGGGCTCAATCCCAGGACCCTGGGATCATGACCTGAGCTGAAAACAGAGGCTATAACCCACTGAGCCACCCAGGGGCCCCAATAATAAAATCTTAAAAAAAAAAAAAAAAAAAAAACAATTCCCAGATGGGACACTGGGCTGACTCAGTTGCTAGAGCATGAGACTTGATTTTCAGATGGTGAGTTCAAGCCCCACCTTAGGTATACAGCTTACTTAAGAAAACAAAAGAAACCAAACCAAAAAACTCCTAGAATAAATTAAGGAGACGAATAAATGCAACATGGAATCCTGGATTAGACAACGAAGCAGAAAAAGAACAGTCGTGGAAAATCTGTGAAGTTCAAGTAAAGTTTGTGGGATGATTGGTTAATAGTATTGTATCAGTGTTAATTTCCTAACAAATAATGGTACTATGGTTATGGAAAAAGACTTTTGCAGATTTTTGTGAAGGATATATGAGGACTCTGTGCAATATTTGCAACTTTTCTGTAAGTCTGAAATTAGTTCAAAATGCCACGTTTGAACATTTTAACATTCGCTTATTATTAAATAAAGGATTAAGTCCTGATCTACCTTCTCGGCACAATGCAGATGCTCGCCACAGTGTTGCTGCCATTAACTGATGCCAGAACTCTTTGCCAATAACTGGAATTAGAAAATGTTGTTAAAAAGAAAGACACGGGGCGCTTGGGTGGCTCAGTGCGTTAAGCATCTGCCTTTGGCTCAGGTCATGGTCCCAGAGTTCTGGGATCGAGCCCTGCATCATGCTCTCTGCTCAGCGGGGGGCCTGCTTCCCTCTCTGTCTGCCTGCTTGTGATCTCTCTCTCTCTCTGTGCCAAATAAATAAATAAAATTAAAAAAAAAAGAAAGAAAGAAAAGAAAGACACTTGGGCACCTGGGTGGCTCAGTCGGTTAAGTGTCTGCCTTCGGCTCAGGTCACGATCTCCAGGTCCTGGGATTGAGCCCCAAGTCAGGATCCCAGCTCACTGCGGAGTCTGCTTCTCTCTCTCTCTCTCTCTGCCTCTCCCCCTGCTTGTGCTGTCTCTCTCTCTCATATGAATAAATAAAATCTTTTAAAAAATGTTCTCCTGTGAAAACAATTGCTTACTTGTTGTTTGGTCAAAATTATGGCTCCATAAATAACAGTGGCTCTCGGGGCGCCTGGGTGGCTCAGTGGGTTGAGCCGCTGCCTTCGGCTCGGGTCATGATCTCAGGATCCTGGGATCGAGCCCCGCATCCGGCTCTCTGCTCAGCGGGGAGCCTGCTTCCCTCTCTCTCTCTCTCTCTCTGCCTGCCTCTCTGTCTACTGTGAACTCTCTCTGTCTACTGTGAAATCTTTCTTTATTTCAAATAAAGAAATAAAATCTAAAAAAAAAAAAAAGAACAGTGGCTCTGTTTCAACAAATATTTTTGAGATGATTGTCTAGAAAGCCACATTATGCAAATCAGCTTGTGACCTTGCTGAGTATCTGAACTGGAAATTCGGATACATTCAAAATTATGGCTTTGCTAGGGATGCTTGGGTGACTCAGTTAAGTGTTTGCCTTCAGCTCAGGTCATGATCCTCGGGTCCTGGGATCCAGTCCTGCATTGGGCTCCCTGCTCAGCGGGGAGCCTGCTTCTCTACCAGCCACTCCCTCTGCTTGTGCTCTCTCTGTGTCAAATAAATAAAATATTTTTTAAAGGGGCGCCTGGGTGGCTCAATGGGTTAAGCTGCTGCCTTCAACTCAGGTCATGATCCCAGGGTCCTGGGATCGAGTCCCACATCGGGCTCTCTGCTCAGCAGGGAGCCTGCTTCCTCCTCTCTCTCTCTGCTTGCCTCTCTGCCTACATGTAATCTCTCTCTGTCAAATAAATAAGTAAAATCTTTTTTAAAAAGAGATCACAAGCAGGCAGAGAGGCAGGCGAGGGGGTGGGGAGCAGGATCCCTGCTGAGCAGAGAGCCAGATCCCAGGCTCATCCCAGGACCCTGAGATCATGACCTGAGCTGAAGGCAGAGACTTAACCCTGAGCCACCCAGGCACCCCCAAATAAATAAAATCTTTAAAAAAAAAAGATATTAAAGTAAAGAGTCTTCTGACACAATTGTCTCCTGATGGGAAAAAAAAAGGACACCCTTCCACCCATCCACTTATCACACAACCCAGTAAGCCCATTCTTAACTAATTATTTAGGAAACCTGAAAAACATGTTCATACAAAACCATGTACATGGATTTTTATTACAGCTTTATTCATAATTACCAAAAAATGAAATAGAACTCAAATGAACAGAACAACAAATGACCATCGGTCCATGGCTTGGAATAGTACCCACGGACACAATAAGAATGAACCTTTGATGCATTATGCCAAGTGACAGACTCTGGACTGGGTGATTTCATTTATTTGACATTTTAGGAAAAGCAAAACTGCAGGGACGGGGGTGGGAGTAGAAAACAGAGCCATGGTTTCCAGGAGCTGTTAGAAGGGAAGCAGTTGACTACGAAGGGCGGGAGGCAACTTTCAAGGAGTGCTAGAACTTTCCTATGTTTTGATTTACACTCACAGTGATGTGGCCTTGTAGATGTTGGCCGGAACTCAGAAGTGTACCCCATGAAGGGTAAATTTTATTGTGTGTCAACTCAAGCTCAATAAATGTGACAGAACAAGAAAGTTGGCTCCCCCAAATGTTGATTAATTATAGGCAGACAGGGGCGCCTGGGTGGCTCAGTGGGTTAAGCCGCTGCCTTCGGCTCAGGTCATGATCTCAGGGTCCTGGGATTGAGCCCCACATCGGGCTCTCTGCTCAGCAGGGAGCCTGCTTCCCTTCCTCTCTCTCTGCCTGCCTCTCTGCCTACTTGTGATCTCTCGCTGTCAAATAAATAAAATCTTTAAAAAAAATTATAGGCAGACAATAACTCTACAGTGGAGAAACCCAGCAGGCACTACCCTAACCAAGTGATCCAAGTTTCCATTGCCTGCAGTGAGACGTATCACATGCCTCCCATATGACAGGATGAGAAGGGAATTTCACCTCTGTGGTATCCTCCACTCCAAAACAAAAAACAAAAAAACACCTCTATAATCCCTAGTCAAGATAAAACACCAGATAAACAGAGGTGCAGTCTACAACATAAATGACCAGAATTCTTCAAAAATGCTAAGGTTGTGGGGCGCCTGGGGGGGGGGGCGGGTTCAGACAGTTAAGCGTGTACCTTTGGCTCAGGTCATGATCCTGGGGTCTTAGGATCGAGCCCCGCATTGGTCTCCCTGCTCAGTGTGGAGTCTGCTTCTCCCTTCCCTCTGCCCCTCCTCGCCCCAACACAGGGGCGCCCCAAAAACTTTTTTAAGAAAAGTAACAAATGAAGATGTTACAACATGGGAATGAAAGGAATGATACAGAGGAATGGGAGAAACTGTTTCCTGTTGTTGCTGTAATAAATTACCACAAATTTAGGGGAGCCTGGGTGGCTCAGTGGGTTAAAGCCTCTGCCTTCTGCTCAGGTCATGATCCCAGGGTCCTGGGATCGAGTCCCACATCAGGCTCCCTGCTCAGCGAGGAGCCTGCTTCCCTCCCACCTCCCACCTGCCTCTCTGCCCACTTGTGATCTCTGTCTGTCAAATGAATAGATAAAATCTTTTTAAAAAATTACTACAAATTTAGTGGCTTGAAACCAAGCAAATGTATTCTCATTCTGTTTTGGTACCCAGTGGTCTACCACTGGGAGAGGGAGAAGCAGGGTCGCAGCTGAGCAGGGAGCCCCACTGTGCCAGTGTCCCAAGGAAAAGAGTGGGGCTGAGAGTTGCACGTGGTGTTACCCCCAAGGTGGTCAGTTGGTTGGGGGAGTCACCAAAACCTGGAGACAAGGTCTCCATGAGCTAGGGAGTGGCAAGATTCAGGATTTATCTTGTAAAACAGAAAAGGGGTGTGGTTTTGGAAAAGACAATCTAGTTACAAGTTAGGTTTTTGTAGGATAATTTGTGGGGATATTGAAATTACTAGGGATTGGGGTGCCTGGGTGGCTCAGTGGGTTAAAGCCTCTGCCTTTAGCTCAGGTCATGATCCCAGGGTCCTGGGATCGAGCCCCACATCGGGCTCAGCAGGGAGCTTGCTTCCCTTCCTCTCTCTCTGCCTGCCTCTCTGCCTGCTTGTGATCTGTCAGGTGAATAAATAAAATCTTAAAAAAAAAAAAAAAAGAAAAAAGAAATTACTAGGGATTAGGACAGTAGCTTTAGAATGAAGGATAGAGAACCTGGATCTAAAATCTTCCATGAAAGAGCTGGAGTGGCCAGAGGGAAAGGGGTAAGTTCAGTAGGGAAGGAGGGGGAAGTGTGTGTGGGTAGCTTGAGGTTCAAAAGAGCTGAGGGAGGGGGCGCCTGGCTGGCTCCGTAGAGCATGCAACTTTGGGCGTCGTAGAGCTTACATAATTAAATAAAAAAAAGTCAGAGTTGCTAAGGGAGGAAGAATGGATGGTCTGGAAGTGGCAAGGAGGAGTAGCCATTGCAGATAGGAGGGTGTAAGACAAGGCAGCAAGAAGGACAGACCAGTTCACACAGAGTTCAGAGACCCACAAGGAGAGGGGTCTCTCTGTGGTCTCTGAGAATGACAGAAACATAGACACTGACAAAGGGAGGAGCGAGACCCAGAGAAAGGGACTCAGAAATCCAGAGGGATGGTGACACAGCTTCCCAGAAATTGCAGATGGAGGAGAAAGAGTGCCAGCATTCACAGGGAGTCATAACCTTGGTGTTTCTCTGCACTTGCCCAGCAGAGGGCGCTCGGGACACCCCCCCATTCCTATGAGTCCCGGTAACCGTTAATCCCCACCACTTCCCCCCAAGCCTATCAGATGGGGCTATTTTTGCGCGGTGTCATAGGACACCGGTGACTAGAAGGCCATCGTCTGTCTGTCCTTTGGTCCCTTCGAGTGACCCTGCGTCATCTACCCAGCCCACCCCACCCCCACCTGTTCCTGGCAGGCCCGGCCTCCTTCTCCGCTACCCAGGGCTCTAGCTCACGCTTCGCTGGGTCTCCGAATTCTTACCGAGAATACAGGTGGACAAGACCTTGGCGAGGGAACGGGGTGTGGGGCACACATGATCATGGCTTGCAGCTGCTGTGGGGTCTCCAGGACGGGACAACCACCAGGGCAGTGGCAGAGCCGACCTACAGTTACGGTGAGATACGACTTGAGAGACCCTGAGTCTTCAAGCGCCTGAGGCGCTTGAGACAGAAACTCGCAATACTAAAGGAATACAGGAAAAGAGACCCAAGGGGAGCCTCAGGGAAACCCAGGGACAGAGATACAGAGTGCTAAGAGATAATGAAAAGAGATCCCAGCAGAGGGGAGAGATAGAGACCAAGGGAGACAGATAAACTGAGACGAGCCCCTAAGAAAGAGTCAAAGGCGGAGATCCAGGGACCAAGGCACAGACAACTGACAGACACATACACCCCGAATAGAGAGTCCTCTAGAATGGCAAAACTCAGAGATAACTGACCGATAGAGATACCCAGAGAAACAGCCCTTGACAGAGACTTAAAATGAAGACATAGGCAGCCGCAGAGACATACAGATGACTAGAAAGATGTGGAAGTTTGTGACTCCAACAGAGGGGCTCAGATATTCGTAAAAAAGACACGAGAGACACATGGGAAACCCGGAGAGACGCGGGGCCAAGGGAAAGGGGACTGGAGAGCCTGATGGGCGCGGGGAACTGCGGCTGGGGGGAAGGGGAGGGCACCCCGGCAGAGGGCGCACAGCCGCCCTCTGCCCCGCCGGGGTCAGGCGCCCCCTCCCCCGCGCCCTGGCCGGACGGCCGGGCTATTTTTACGCGTGGACACCGGACACCAGACTGGGGCGGCGGCGGCGGCGGCCGAGGCGGGGCCGGGCCGGGCCGGGTCGGGCGTCGGGGCCACACGTCCGTCCGCGGGTCGCCGGGGCTGCGCGCGCCATGGAGCCGCGTTGCCCGCCGCCGTGCGGCTGCTGCGAGCGGGTGGTGCTCAACGTGGCCGGGATGCGTTTCGAGACGCGGGCACGCACCCTGGGCCGCTTCCCGGACACGCTGCTAGGGGACCCGGCGCGCCGCGGCCGCTTCTACGACGGCGCGCGCCGCGAGTACTTCTTTGACCGGCACCGGCCCAGCTTCGACGCCGTGCTCTACTACTACCAGTCGGGCGGGCGGCTGCGGCGGCCCGCGCACGTGCCGCTCGACGTCTTCCTGGAGGAGGTGGCCTTTTACGGGCTAGGCACCGCGGCGCTGGCGCGCCTGCGTGAGGACGAGGGCTGCCCCATGCAGCCAGAGCGCCCCCTGCCCCGCCGCGCCTTCGCACGCCAGCTCTGGCTGCTTTTCGAGTTCCCCGAGAGTTCGCAGGCCGCGCGCGTTCTCGCCGTCGTCTCCGTGCTAGTCATCCTCGTCTCCATCGTCGTCTTCTGCCTCGAGACGCTGCCAGACTTCCGCGACGACCGCTACAACCCGGGGCTCGCTGCGGTAGCGGCTGCCGGCCCGGTGAGGGGGGCGGAGCCTGGGTGGAGAAAGGCGGGGCTTGGGAGGAGCCGAGCCGGGGTGGGGGTACGGGGAGGCGGGGCCTCCCGGGAAGGAGGGGCCCGACTGTGGGTGGGCGGGCACCGAGGGGCTTGTCACGATACCTGCCCGTGATGAGTGGGGCTAGGGGCTCGAGAGGTGTGCAACCTAGGGACAGGGCCTGACCGGGGGAATCAATCTTTTAAAGGCGGGCTGGGGGCGGGGAAGGGATAGCCTCATGGGGGCGGGGCCCGAGGATCTAAGCAGGCGAATCTGCCAATCACAGGGCAGGGTTGAGACAAGGGCGGGAGGGCAGGAAGACCCCTACTTTAAGAAATGAAGCTGAGGGCTGAGAGACCTAAAAATCAGGGGTCTGTGCGGCTGGCAGTAACCAATAGAAAGACGGGCTAGAGGTGGTGAGAGTGGAGCTTGAGGGAGCTGGAGACAGAGGACCCAGGTGGGAGGAATCAGTCACAAAGTGGGGCTGAGAGGGCCCTGAGAGCCAGGGCCACAGGGCTTGGTGAGCAAACAAGGTGTTTAGCCATTGTAGTCTGGGCTTCTAGGGGCTGGTTAGGGAGGGCAGAGCACAAGGAAGCATGACCTGGGTGGTGACCCTCCCCATCTGGAAAATCAAAGCTGGGAGTGGGACTTTGGATGGAGCCTCACTCAGGAGACCTCACTTTAAGGAGCCCCCCCCCCCCCCCCCAGTGAAGGATCAGGGACCATATAAGGTCAGCCGCACAGGCATGATCCCTAGAGCTCTGGAAAGGGATCTAGGACAGCTGGGTCACTGGAGGCCTGGGGGCAATGACTGCTGACCAATTTGTATGGAAGTAGTTGCACATTTGAATCACAAATGTGGCTGTTCATGTGTGTCCCAGCCCTGGTGTGGTCCTCTCTGAACCCCTTCCTCCCTGCAGTTCCCCGCTCGGCTGAATGGCTCCAGCCCAGTGCCCGGACCCCTGTCTCGCATGCCCTTCGATGACCCGTTCTTTGTGGTGGAGACGTTGTGTATCTGTTGGTTCTCCTTCGAGCTACTGGTGCGCCTGGTGGCCTGCCCGAGCAAGGCGGCCTTTTTCAAGAACGTGATGAACCTCATCGATTTTGTGGCCATCCTACCCTACTTTGTGGCGCTAGGCACCGAGCTAGCCAGGCAGCGGGGTGTAGGCCAGCCGGCCATGTCCCTGGCCATACTACGAGTCATCCGTCTAGTACGTGTCTTCCGAATCTTCAAGTTGTCCCGGCACTCAAAGGGCCTGCAGATCTTGGGCCAGACGCTACGGGCCTCCATGCGTGAGCTGGGTCTCCTCATCTTCTTCCTCTTCATCGGTGTGGTCCTCTTCTCCAGCGCAGTCTACTTCGCTGAGGTCGACCGGGAAGACTCCCATTTCACCAGCATCCCTGAGTCCTTTTGGTGGGCGGTGGTCACCATGACCACAGTTGGCTATGGAGACATGGCACCCGTCACTGTGGGTGGCAAAATAGTGGGCTCCCTGTGCGCCATCGCTGGAGTGTTGACCATTTCCCTTCCTGTGCCGGTCATTGTCTCCAACTTCAGCTACTTTTACCACCGGGAGACAGAGGGTGAAGAGGCTGGGATGTACAGCCATGTGGACACGCAGCCGTGTGGCCCACTGGACGGCAAGGTCAATGGGGGGTTGATGGATGGGGAGATGCCTGAGCTACCACCTCCACTCTGGGCCCCCCCTGGGAAACACTTGGTCACTGAAGTGTGAGGGACAGTTGAGGTCTGCAGGACCTCATGTTTCCTTGGAGGGAGGGAGGGAGGGGTAGAAGGGAAGGTTAGGGGGAGGGGGTTGGATTTAGGAAGAACTAGGTTAAGTGGTAATGAGTTGGGGAACACTGAGTCTTGTTGGGTCTTGAGCTGTGGTTTGGTAGCTCCCGTGGGTACTTCCTTAATTGACGGTGAATGGCCACGAGTTATAATGAGTTGATGGGGAGGCTCCTTTGGTTTGTACTACACTGGGTTGTGCAAGACTTACGGAGTCTTTCATGGTAAATGTTGAGACAGATTTGGTCACATAGTTTTGTTTTTTAGGTCCTTGTTGGGCTGGGCTGTGTTGTTGAGTTGGATGAGTCTTGTCCAATTGCATTGTGCAGGATTCTGTAGTTTTATGAGTCCCCTAGGGCCATTTTGGATCAAGTTAGGTGGTCACCCACGGCATTGTTGGGACTGAGTGCGTGTTCATGCATGGTGTTGTGGAGTTGAGTTGAGACATGTTGAAAATTTTGTGGCTTTGTGATTCTTCTAGGGCTATGTTTTTTTAGGTTCTGTGAACTTGTGAGTCACGTAGAAATACAAAGAGTCAAGTGATTGAATGTGAGCTTTCTAGGTCATGTTAGGGTAAGCCAGGGTGTGTATGATGGTCTGAGTCTTTCAGGGTTCTGTTGGGTTGAATTGTGTAGAGTAATGTAGCTGGAAGTTTTGAGGGGCTACACTGAGATGAATCATATCAAACTATATAACCATATGAGTCTCGTAGGGGTATGCTGAGGTGAATTACCCCAGGTTGTGTCATTGTGAGTCCTGTAGGAATGTTAGGTTGAATTGGACTGTGCGTATGGGCTCCACTGGGCCATGTTGGTTTGTTTTGCATTTAATGGTAGCACCAGGACCCAAGAATAACAACACTGGGGAAGAATCATGTATCAGGGAGAAAGTGTGGCATTAGGGACTCTGCAAGACAAACAACCGACTTGCCCAGTGTCATTTACTGTAAGGGGTGGGGCTGAGTGCTGAACCCCCAGATTTAGTTGTTTGTGCAGAGGGCCTCCGGGTGAGCTAGGAAGATGTAGACAGTCCTTCCATTTACTCTACACCCGCTTCATTTTGCCATTCATACCCTCTCTACTTGTCCTCCCCTACAGTTTTTCTTCTAACCATGGAGCTCAGAGCTGCAAGGGAAGGGGAAAGGGGAAGAATCTGTACTTTGTACAGGCATGATGGGAGAGAAGGGGACAAAAACCCAAATGAGGGGACAGAGACCTGGAAGTGATAAAGACTCAGAGAAAGAGAGAGATAGAAACCCAGAAGAGAGGGAGCAAAGACCCAAAGAGGGAGGAAGAGAGATTTAGGGAGAAGGAAACAAGGACAAAGACCCAAAGAGATGGGGAGATGGAGACCCAGAGGAGGGGGGTCAGAAACTCCAAGGAGAAAGAGAGATAGAGACCAAGAGTGGGACATGGAAATGGGGGTGTGTGTGTCAGACACCTGGAGAGGGACAGGCACCAGAGCTGGAGCCAAACCAGGGCACTCCCGGAGAAAGAGAACCAAAAAAGGAATAGAGAGAAAAAAATCCGTGCCTCTGAACCCAAGAGATATGCAGAGTCTTTCTTCTACAGAATCACAAAGGGATCCCAAATCAGGGAACCCCACCCTATCCTCCCACAGCTCAGGAAGAATGTCAGGTAAATTTGGGAGCTCTATTTTCCAGGGGAGAAACTAGAGTCTTAGGGCAGGGGAGTAGCTTCCTGGGGTCCCATGGCACTTCCCAGGAGCTGGGGTTTATGGCAGGCTGTCCGACTCCCCCTGTCCCATCAGCCTGCAGGTGTCCTCCGGCCGAGTTTCTCTAGAACCAAGAAACTGAGGCTCAGAGGGTAGGGTGGGATCCAAGGCAGGAAGCCAAACGTTTTCAGGCGGCTTTCAGTACCAAAAGGGCATTTGGAGGAGGAGAGGAGAGGAGAATGCCTCAATCACGAACACCTAGAGGGCTTCCTACGTGCCAAAACATCATCTGAAGTCCTTTACTTTTATTAATTTATTAAAACCAGTGGTTTACAGAGTGGTGGTGTTTTTATTTTCAGCTATTGGCCCCTCCCTTTTTGGGTCCAGTGAAATCTTACTTTGATGCGGTGTGGTTCCTCCGAGGGGACCTGGTCTGAGGGACACACACGTCCACGGAGTCCTTCTTGGTGACTCAGAATGCAGCTACGGAATTCAGTCTGGAAACCCGTGATTTAATCCAACTCCCTTTTTTATACAGAGTGACAGTAGAAGGGACAGATGGTGGGAAGAGTTTGATCAAGGTTGAAAGCCATAGAATCTGTAGGTGGTCCCTTCCCTCTGAAATGGAAAGTCACATCTGGAGACAGAAATGGAGATAGACCCCCTCACGGTGACAGACACAAGGCAGAGTCTGGGTCCCAGCAGAGACTCGAAGAGGAGGAGACACATGCAGAGAGGAACCAAGACCTGGAGAGATGACACTGAAGGGGCAAAGGGAGAGCAGGAGGGCAGTGACCTAGGAGGGGGGAGTCAGAGACCCCCTCCAGAGATCTGCAGAAGCTGGGAAGCCAACCAGAGAGGAGAGGTCAGAGATCCAGAGAGAGGGAGCGGGGCTAGAGGCCCAGAGAGGGAGAGGGGGACAGAGACTGGTCTACTTTTCTTTGAAAACTTACCTGTGTGACCCCATCAGAGACCAGAAGTCACATAGAGTGTCTCTGGTAGGGAGTGGGACCTGTTGGGTGCTTAGGGATGGGGTTGGGGGGAAGTGTGGAGAGGTCAGGGAAGTAACCCCAGGGGACACTCAGACTGGGAAGTGCCCCTCCTCCACCCTCAGTAAACAACCCACAGCTACCTTCCACAGCCTCCTACGTTGCCTTTGCCTTGGCGGGGACTGGGAAAAGGAGAGGGGAACACCCTAATCCGGGGACACCCTTCCTGCCACCTTGCCATGCTATATTTAGGCTGATGGAGGGGTATGGGATGACCCCCTGCCCCTCCCAAGATGGATATCAGCTTTCCTCCTAAAATAGCTCTGGGGGAGGGGTGGAGGGCCTGGGACTCTAATTCCATCTGACCTCAGTCTGTCTGAGGATCTCTCTCTTCTCACTGGGTCTCTGTCCCCCTTCTGGGATTGTGTCCCCTTCTCTCAAATGTCAAGTGTCTTTCCTCTCTCTAGGTTTTTGTCCCCCCCCTTTTCTCTCCATTTCTGTGCCTTTCCCATCTCCCTTTGTCACTCATTTTTTTTTTCCTCCAAGCAGGTCGTTGTGTTCCCACATCAAATCCTTGTCTATCTCTGAGTCCTATAATACCTTGAATTTCTCTTATCTGAGTTCAGGACAGACCCTCTCCCCAGTCCCCACCCAGGAAATTCCAGCAGAGGGGACTCTGTGGGAGAACACCCCCAACACCATATCCACTGTCTCCCAGGGCCTGGGGCCTTATCGCTGCCCAAGTCCAGCTGGTTAATGTCTGGCCTAGAGCTCCTGGGAAAGTGGGGATGAGAGCAGAGGGTGGGAATCTGCCCAGAGATTGACACTTAATTGGCAACACAACGCAAAGAAATCTCAGGCCCAGACTCCCGGCTCTAAGGAAAAGAGGGAGCTGCTGTCAGGACTCCTAGGTCTGAGGGAGGAGGGGGTTGGGGTGAGAACTCCTGAGTCTGAAGAAGGAGGGGCTGGGGTCGGATCCCGACTCCTGGGTCTGAAGGAGGAAGGGACTGGGGGTGCCCAGACTCCTGATTCTGAGGGAGGAGGGGCTGGGGATGAGAACTCCTGGGTCTGAGGGAGGAGGGGCTGGGGGTCAGAACTCCTGGGTCTGAGGGAGCAGGGGGCTGGCGCCTGGCCTCCCGGAGCTGAGACGGGCCAGTTGCTGAGCGAGCCAGGCCGGCCTTCCGAGGTGCCGGCACGCGTCTGGAAGGCGGGATCCCCCGGCCCCTCCTCCGCCGTCGGGCACCGCCCCGCCCCCGCCCCCGCCCCCGTCCGGGCCAGCCGGAGAGTGTGCGGCGAGGAGCCGGCGGGCGAGCTGGCGTCCTTGCAGCCGACGAGCGGGAGGAGGAGCCGCGCTGCGCTAGGGGCAGCGGAGAAGCCGAAGCGGGCGCCCCAGGTAAGAGCCTCCGCGCCTCCTCCCCCGGGATTCCGGCGGCTGGGTCGCCCTGCCCCCGGGTAGGGAGGGACGGGGGCGGGGCCAGAGGGGGCGGGGCTTGGCGGAGGAAACTGAGGCAGGAGCGAAGTCCTCCAGACATGCCGCCGGTTACCCCCAGAGGGGTCTCAGGAGACCATTCCCCCAGCTCAGATCTTCTTTGGGAGGAGGGCTTTGGGAGTTCGTAATTCTGGATACCTGGGGAAGAGAGCCCTGAACTCCAGAGCTCCCAGGTCTGAGGGAGGAGGGCGCTGGGGGTCTGGACTGCTCGGGCTTTCAGGGAGGAGGGTGCTGGGCTCCTGGACGCCAGCACGTGAGAGAGGGAGCTGGAGATCTAGACTCCTGAAGGAGGAGGAGGCGGGGAACCAGGACTTTCGGGTCTGAGTGAGGTGGCGGCCGGGAACAGGGACTTCTGGTCTGAGTGAGGAGGTAGCTGACTTCTGGTCCTGGTTGGATCGGCATCGTTGGGTCTCTTCACACCCTTCTTTCCATTTCCCCATCTCGGAGCCAAGGCAGGCAGCCACTCCAGGTATGTGCGGTAGACGTCTTGGACGGGCCCCGGCCTGTCCTGTGAGGATAGAACATTCCAGGAAGCAGCCTCAGGAACCCAGGGCTTCTTGAGTGTGGGCCCTCAGGGACCCGGGTGTCCAGACCAGCGCCACCCCCACCCTGTCTGGGAGATGAATGGGCCGTGGAGGATGTAATCTTTTCCAGCCTCCTCTATCCTCCCCCCTCCGCCCCCACCCTCCTAACTCCCGCCTCTCTCCTCACCTCCCCCATCTGCTTCCCATCCCAGCCAGGAGCCATCACCTGGTCAGGGAAGGGGCCTCTGGGAAGGGGGCGCGGCCTTGACTCTTGGGTACCCTGCACTTTAAGAGGAACGCTGGGAAGGGGAGTGCTCAGGCCTCCTCCCCCACTTGCTCACACAACCTGCCTGTTCCCTTCTTCCCCTAGGTGGCTGCCCCTTCCCTCTCCTGAGATGTCAGGAAAGGGGGGACCACCTGTGTCCCCCACAGGGGCCCCCCAGAGCCTGGGGGCCCCCAGCACTGGAGCCTGGAGGTGGACGGGGTGCTGACAGGTCTGGTAACCACCTGATGCTTCCTACTTCTCTCCACACCACTTTCCCAGAACCACAGACTTCCAGAATATTGCAGAGAAACTGTAGGGTCCACGCCCTCACCACTATCTCCCAGCCGCTGGTTCCTTCCTTCCTTCCTCTTTTTTCTTTTTCTTTTTTTTTTTTTTTTTTAAGATTTTATTTATTTATTTGTCAGAGAGAGAGAGGGAGAGAGAGCAAGCACAGGCGGACAGAATGGCAGGCAGAGGCAGAGGGAGAAGCAGGCTCCCCGCCGAGCAAGGAGCCCGATGTGGGACTCGATCCCAGGACACCGGGACCATGACCTGAGCCGAAGGCAGCTGCTTAACCAACTGAGCCACTCAGGCGTCCCTCTTTTTTTTTTTAAGATTTTATTTACTTGTCATAGAGAGCTCGCACAAGCAGGGAGAGCGGCAGGCAGAGGAAGAACCAGGCTCCCACTGAGCAAGGAGCCCGAGTTGATCCCAGGACCTTGGGATCATGACCTGAGCCAAAGGCAGATGCTTAACCAACTGAGCCACTCAGGTGTTCCCCCGGTTCATTTCTTGGATAGGGAAACTGAGGCCCCACACGGGAGAGGAAATGTCTTACCTTCTCAGTGGCAGTGTTGAGCTGAACTTGGGGTTTTTCTTAGAATTTGAAACCTCAAACTTCCTCTAGGCTGCAGGACTTAGGGTCCCGCAAGGCTGTAGGTAAGGGTAGGATTCAGGGCAGAGTTGCTCTGACGGGGCTCCTACTTCTGGCGTTTGCTGGCTGTGTGATCTGGTATCAGTCACTCACCTCTCTGAGCCTGTATTTCTCCATTTTCTGATTTGTTGGCTATTATTGGCAATAGTAGTAGAATAATTATGATTAATTCAGAAGTTGGGTGTTATGTAAGTCCTAGAATATAAGGTCCTCCCAAGGTTCTAGAACAAGGGCTTCCCATAGTTCTGGCATTCAGGTACCCCGGGAGTTCCCAACCTCTACCCCCCTCCCCCACTAAGTTTTTATCCTCATCTCTAACCCCAGCTTCCCTCTCTATCCTCAGGTGCTCAGCGAGATGCTCCCCAGCCCCTCCTGCTCCCTCCCCATCCTCCTCCTTTTCCTCCTCCCCAGTGTCCCAATGGAGTCCCATCCTCCACCCTTACCACTGCCCCCATTTCTAGCCCCTGAATGGGACCTCCTGTCCCCCCGAGTAGTTCTGTCCAGGGGCACCCCCGCTGGACCACCTCTGCTATTCCTGCTGGAGGCTGGGGCCTTTGGGGAGCCAGCAGGCAGCCCTGCCAACCGCAGTCGGCGAGGGGTGAGCGAGACAGCACCAGCAAGTCGCCGGGGAGAGCTGGCTGTGTGTGATGCGGTCAGCGGCTGGGTGACGGACCGCCGGACAGCTGTGGACCTGCGTGGGCGTGAGGTGGAGGTGCTGGGCGAGGTTCCTGCGGCTGGAGGCAGCCCTCTCCGCCAGTACTTCTTTGAGACCCGCTGCAAGGCTGACAGCACTGCTGAGGAAAGTGGCCCTGGTGGGGGTGGGGGAGGCTGCCGGGGTGTGGACCGGAGGCACTGGGTGTCTGAGTGTAAGGCCAAGCAGTCCTACGTGCGGGCATTGACTGCTGATGCCCAGGGCCGTGTAGGCTGGCGATGGATTCGAATTGACACTGCCTGCGTCTGCACGCTCCTCAGCCGGACTGGTCGGGCCTGAGGCCCCTGCTCAGGAATTGGGCAGGCAGAGGAAGAAGATAGCTGGATGCTGAGGGACCACAGGGGCGGCCTGACTGCTCTGGGCCTCAGTTTGGGAACTTGTGAAATGGTCACAAAATCACAGCTTTCCGAGTTGGAGAGCTCAAGCCATACAAGACAGTGAAACCAAATGGGGTTTTGAAGAGTGAATAGGAGTTCTTCTGGATGAACTTGAGGGTGATGATGATGATGATGATGATATCCAATACTTTCTGAGTGTCTACTGTTTATCAGTGATAATACACAATTTGTCAGATCAACTCTGGTGGATTTAACCATCGGAGGAACTTCAGCTTCTAAATTGCTAACTGCTTGATCTCGGAGGACATCTTGCTCACCCTGGAGAGAGTGACAAGGAAGTGATACATCAAGAAGTGGTGGGGGAGTATAAAAGCGGACACATAAGCAACCAGCTGGGAGCTGGGGTTTGAATGAGAAATCTTACTTGGTCACATGGGGAGAGTGTTGGCTTAGAATGTTCTGTCTTAAGGTAGTAAGCTAGCCATCACAGTAGGAGCACAAGCAAGGTTGAATGATAAGAGGTCAGGATGCTGGAGAGTTTAACCCTGTTGGGGAGTTTCTGTCCCAACTTTTACCCCATCTTGGGAAAGAAATAGACCTTAGAATCATCCAGCTTGAGTATGGTATAAAATTCGGACCAATTGACCTGACTCCTGGCTAGGATCAGGGGTCATGTGGACAGTGGTAGGCTTCGAGTGGTTCAATAAAATCCAAAAGAAGAAGTAGCCCCAGGGGCCTGAACGAGGAGTTCAGTGGGACCTGGGATCAGGTTGCAGAAGATAGCCTCAGTTTTCCCCATCTGAAGAATGGGTTAGTGAGATGAGCTAATGGGAGCTGAGAAGCCAGAGCCCTTGACCAAAAGGTCTTTAAAGTGAGGAAGTGACAAGGGAAGTCAGGAGTAGACCCCACACCCCACACCTTCAGGATACCCCCTTCATGTATCACCAGTCCATACCTTAAGCCTGTTGCCAACACACACACACACACACACACACACACACACACACACACAAAATATCTTCTAGAACCAGCTTTAGGCTAAGGACTGAGACCATAGACACACACCCCCCATTCCTCCGCCAACACAGACTGGGCCCCTGGGAAGGGTAAGGGTGAGCGGTTCCGGCTGCCTCTATTTCTACATCTCTGTGTTTCTAGGTCTGTGGTTCCCACTCTCCGTTTTGTCACCTCCCTCTCTGTCTCTTGTGTCTGGGTCAGTAGCTCTCTGTCTCTGTTTCTCATCCATTCTTGCCTGTGTTTCTTTCTCATCAAAGTTCTTTCCACATCCCCTCCCCCTCTCTTCTTGCTAAGTATTTCCCTGTGTCTGTGTCTGTGGGTCTCTCCCTCGTCACCCACCCCCATAACCAGGTGGAAGTTTTCAACAAAATCAAAGGCAGGCAGGGCAGATGAAGGCCAAGCCCTGGGCTGACGCCTCCAGCACACACAGGGAGGGAGGGAGAGACCTGGGGAAGTCTGGAAATCGTTACCCCTGAGGTAGGCAGGCCTGGCAGAGGGAGGAGGGGGCTGAGAGAGTTGGGACCCCGTAGGAAAGGGGACTGCTTCTCATGGATTCCCTGATGGCAGTGGGTGGTCTCCGTCCTCCTCCCCCTCCGGGTCTCCGTCTCCCCCAGGCGGGGTTCTCTGTGTCTCTAAAATTCCCTACAATTTGAGCTATTCCCCCTTCCTCCTTCCTCCCCCTTTCAACCCTTCACTCTCTCTCTGGGACTCCCCTCCCCCATTTCTCTGAGTTTCTGTGCCCTTCCCTCAAAGTCCCAGTCGCTCTGACCCTGGGTCTCTTTCTCACTCTGTCCAACCATTTACACACCTGCAGGCCTTCCATTGGCTGAGCTCAGGATGGGCGGGTTCTGTTACCTGGGGCAACAGGAACAACAAGCCTGCCCCGGCGTGGCTCCCCCGCAGGGGTGGGACCATGGCTGGTCGGACCCTAGCTCTGCGCTACGGTCCCCCATGGTCCCCAATCTCTGGGACCGAGGTGCCTGGATCCTGGCCCAACTGGCATCTCACCAGCAGTGGTGTCGCCCACCACGTTATCCCGCCTGTTTCCTTTCCCCCGCCCACTGTGCAGGTGAGAGGACCCTGGGTTCCTGGCCAGGAGACCCAGGTTCCTGTGTCTGAAGGAGAGGCCTGGGGGTCCAGACACCTGCCGAGGGAAAAGGGAGTTTGGGGCGCGGGCTCCTCTCTGACTGAAGCAGGAGTGTCCCCGAGTCCTGGATCTGAAAAAAGAGGGTCCAGGGAACCTGGAGGCCTGGGACTGGGGGGAGGAAAGGGTTGGGGACCGACTGGGAGAGGTCAGGGCTCGCGGGCCGGACTTTAACTCTTTTAGCTGACGTCCTTCTTCCCAGTACACGGTCGCGGAGCCCCTGCCACCGGCCGCCAAGCAGGATTTGCACATCTGGGATTTTGATGAGGTCATCAGCAGATGGGAGACAACCTCTGGCTCGGCTTACGTGCCTAAGCAGCACGGCGGGCCGTACGCACAGCCCAGGGCCCCAGAGCCTTCGGACCCTACGAGAACTGTGGGGATCAAGGATTTAGACGAAAAGGTAACGTTCTGGGATGCAGAGGTCTCAGGGGACAGGGCTGGGGATGGCACTGGAGTACCGCGCACCCTCACGTTGGATCTCCGTGTCGCCTTCCCGCAGCTCAGACACCCTGGCTGGCGCCTCCCGCTGATCACGAAGCACCAGTGCAGTGAGATGCGGGCGCAGTACACGGGTTGGCCCGACCCGGATCAGCAGCGCCCCACCTTCTACGTCGGGCCCCAGCCCCTGGAGCTTGCGGAGCACCTTCGCGGAGGCCCTTCCCAGGTAAAGGAGAACACCCGTTGCCACCGCGGAAAGAGCTTGTAGCGCCTGGGGCGGGGTCGGAGGGGTTCTGCGGCTGGGGACCAGGCTAGCAGACCCTGGGGTGGAGAATTTTGAGTCTGGGGTCGTGGGCAAAAGGTCTGGAACGGAATCAGGTTACAGAGTATGGGGGTGTAGCTTGGACCTTTTGAGGTAGGGTCAGGAGGAGGAGGGGCCTGGAGACCGAAATCCCAGCTCTGAGGCTGAGGCCACCGCAAGTAAATCCCGAGTGGGCGGGGGCTTGTGTAGGAGGGAGTTTGGAGGCGCAGGGTCCCGGCGCGGAGGCGGGGGGCGGGTCTTGAACTTTCCGAGCCAAGGTCGGGAGGCGGGGGTAGGCTTTCCCGGAGTCGACCTGCTCCGAGGAAAGGTGGCCCGAGGTGCGGCTGAATTCCAGGGACGGGAGGTGGAAGCCAGGAGTCTGGGGGCGGAGCTGGGAAGGTTTTTATGTGGTTGGGGCCTGGGCTTTGTGTTCGATGACCCGCAAGTGTTTGGATTTTGGAGTAACCCTAATAAGGGTTTTGATATGGGGAGCGAAGCTAAAGTGCGCTAGCTTGCGATTGGTCAGGAAGGATTTGGATTCTCGGGGCGGGTGTGAGGGTCTGTTGGGTCGAAGCGGAATCCTGAGTCTAGCGACCCAGGGCCTTGAATGCGGTATGAAACCTTTCTTGCTCATCCCTCCTCCCTGGATCCTCCTCAGGCTTTAATCCCTTGGACAAAGAACCCCGAGCTGGCCGGCCGGCCTTTCACAGTGTCTGACCAGGGCATCTTGGACCGCCGTCAGCTCTATCTGACCACCTCGGCCAAGGACTTCCGGACCTACCCTAAGTGAGCCTGGGTCCTCGCTCGGCGCCGCCCCCCCAGCGTGGGCCGGCGGGACGCCGAACCCGGGTGTCGGCTCCCCCTTGTCCGACTCAGGTGCCTCAGCCTTCAGCTCCCGCACGCTCAAGAAACCGAAGTTCAGACCCCAGCCCCTATCTTTTTTAGCGCCCTGGTTTCCTTAGTGTCAACTCTCAGGAATACGAAACCTGCCACTTGCCCAAGAAGGGGTTCGGGACCAGGGGTGGGACCCTGAGGGTCCAGGGCGGGGCCTGTTTTGGTTCCCAGATACTCCTTCCCTTGGATTCGAAAACTCCAGATCCCAGGCCCTTAAGGACCTCCAGGACCCAGGAATCCAGGCTGGGGTTCCCCAGCCCCTATCCTTCCTGAGGGGTCCCCGAATCCTACAAATGTGTCCTTGCCTCGAAGCACAGGAGTTCAGGTCTACAGGTTCCGCAGAACGCGAGGTCTGAATCTCAGCCTTGTCCCTAGGAACCAACTGTGCCTTCCCTCTCCTGCATCTCTCACCAACAGGAAGGAGTTATCTAGATATCCCCGCAAGGACTCGCTGACCTCCTGGAGCTTTGACAAGACGCCTCAGGCCTGGGAACATGACCCACAGAGGCCACCCTGTCCGCGCCCCTCTCGGCCGCCAGGGATCCGCGTGCCCCACGTCCACCCGGTGACGACTGCAGTGCCACACCGCGGGGCGTTGTCTCTGGCTCAGGAGTCCTACAGACCCCCGCTGCACCCCCTCCTCGGGCTCGACCGTTTCTGCTCGCTGGAGCTGCCCTGGGGCGGCCCCCACTGGAAGCCAATGTCGGGGATCTACAGCCTGCCGCAAGCCTACCGCACTGAGAACTCCACCTACGGCAGCATGAAGCCTGCGGGGGTCTGAGCCCGCAGCGCCAGCACCCCCCTGGACACGCCCCCCCTCCCCGGGCGCGGAGCTAAGATCGGGAACCCCGCCCATTACGTGGGAGTGAGACCATGACCCGCCCACTGAGCTGTGGGCGGGGCGACTCCCCACACTTGACCACACTGCTGACGGGGGCTGGGGGGACTGGGCAGGGAGGTGAGAGCTGAGCGAGAAAAATGAACTTTGGGGCTGTAGGCTCGCGGGCAGGACACTCCCTCTGCGACAGAGGGGGCGGAGCTTCTTAGTCAACGACAGAGTTAAATAGCCTAAACCATGCCCATTGCTGGTGTCGGCTCTGGGAGCCTGGGTTTGGGGGGAAACGGGGCTCCCGCTGAATCCCTTGCGGAAGGAAGGCGCATCTGCCTGCGGGTGGGCACAGAATCCAATACTGAAGCCACGCCCCTCTTAGGGTTTAGACGGTGGTACAGGAATGGCTTTCAGTCTATGGCAGGTGGAGGGGGGCTGACGTCTCAGGCAGTTGAGGGCCCTTGCAAGGGGCTGACCTTCAGCCTTCCTTGGTGCCCACCATAATGGGCACAGGCCAGGCTACACCACCGGCGGCAAGGCCAAGGGCTCCCTCTGGCCTATTACCTAGGACCCCTACAGGACTTTGCCAGCCCTGGAGGATTGAGGCCCTGAAGTCAGCTTCCCTGTGGGCGTGTCCCGCTTCTTCTTGGTGTGGGCGCCACTCAGGGAGCGGGGGGAAGGGGCACTCCAAGGAACCACTCCTGCACACCTCCCTGACCTTTTCTGCTTCTCGCCCCCGGAAAGATTAGTGTCCAGGTTACCCCATCATGCCGCCACCCCCAGTGGCCTTGCCGCCTCCACAGCCTCCAAGTATAAGACCAGGTAAACCTCACAGGGAAGGCACTGAGAATGGAGACGCTCCAGGTAAGACTGCAGGGCCCCTGGGCACCTTGCAGGTCCAACTGGCCGTAGCTGGCACAAAGAGGGAGAGTTCTGTGACCCGATGAAGGAGGCTTCCTTCTAGAAGGGTGTGGATGGCCAACAGGCTTCCCACCAGGAGGGAAGCAGGTGCACCACGGCCTGAAGGGGGGGAATATGAAAAGTTGGGGAGTATCTGGGGTTCCCAAGTATGGAACAGGGGATCACAGTGGGAGGGTTGGGTCCCAAATAGAAGATGCCAGGTAGTGGATGGGAAGGTAAGGGCTCAGGGTAGAGGGGTCCAGCAGGCCCTGAGACACTGGCCTTGTCCCAGGGGCTGCTGCTGTGGCTGCTGCTGAATGTGGGTGGGGTGTGGGCATCCAGGGGGCCACTACGGCCTCTCTGCCGGCCCATCAATGCCACCCTGGCTGCTGAGAACGAGGCCTGCCCGGTCTGCGTCACCTTCACCACCAGCATCTGTGCCGGCTACTGCCCCAGCATGGTGAGCAGCAAGGGGTGGGGGGAGTGCCCGGGGCCAGCCCTGCTGGATTGGGGATGGAAGGGTGGCTTGCCCCCTGGGCAGGGGCTGGGGAATTGGGAGGGCAAGCTGGGCACGTGGGAGTGACAGCACAGGGGGTCTGCTGGACACCTGAGTCTGAGACCTGTGGGGGGCAGCAGGGGAGCTCAGGGGAGAGTCTGACTACAGGTGAACCATGCCCCCACCCCCTACCCCGGCCTACAGGTTCGAGTGCTGCCAGCCATCCTGCCACCTATGCCCCAGCCAGTGTGCACCTACCACGAGCTGCGCTTTGCCTCCATCCAGCTCCCCGGATGCCCGCCTGGAGTGGACCCCACGGTCTCCTTCCCCGTGGCCCTCAGCTGTCGCTGCGGGCCCTGCCGCCTCAGCAGCTCCGACTGTGGGGGTCCCAGAGCCCAGCCCTTGGCCTGTGACCGCCCCTCACTCCCAGGCCTCCTGTTCCTCTAAGGATCCCCCCCTACCCCAACTCCTGAAGCCAGCAGATGCTTCTTTCCTCCCCTCCTAATAAAGGCTTCTCAAACTGCACTCAGGTTGTCTTTTGTCAGACTCAGGGTGCATGTACGTGTGTAAACACACACACACACACACTCAGAATGGGTTCAGTTTCAGGGAAGCTGGGTGGCTGTTGGTTGAGCGTCTGATTCTTGATTTCAGCTCAGGTCATGATCTCAAGGTCATGGGAAGGAGCCCCACAATGGACTCCACACTGGGTATCCTGGAGTCTGCTTAAGAGTCTCTCTCTCGGGGGCGCCTGGGTGGCTCAGTGGGTTAAGCGTCTGCCTTCAACCCAGGTCATAATCCCAGGGTCCCGGGATCTAGCCCTGCATTGTGCTCCCTGCTTGGTGGGAGGCCTTCTTTTCCCTCTCCCACTCCCCCTGCTTGTGTTCCCTCTCTCACTATGTCTCAGTCAAATAAATAAAAAAAACTCAAAATCTTAAATCTCTCTTTCACTCACCACCTGCCCCACTGCCACCCCCTGCCCCATTAGCTCTCTCTTAAAAAAAAAAAAAAAAGAAGAGAGGGGGGAATAGGTCCAGTTTCAGATCCATTTTATACAAAGTAACAGTGTCAGAACTCTAGTAGAAAACAGGGTGGGCTGGGGCGGAAAGGGTGAGGGTGAGATCAGCTCAGGAGGTGTCCATGGTTTCGCCTTCTGTGGGGAGAAGGAAGGCCAGGTGGTCAGTGTGGGCTGGGAGTGGGGACTGAGGTCTCCAGATCAGATACCCGCCTGCCCTCTGGCGGGTGACCCCAGGGACAGGCATAGCAGGGGACACTCACTAAGCTCGTTGAAGAGAAAGGCGTCCTGGTATTCCTTCATGTACTGTGTGGAACGCGACTCGTCCAGAAAGAGCGAGTAGACTCGTTTGATGTCATCTACTTGCACTTCCGTGCCCTGCCGGGGGACGGCCACACCTCAGTGGGGCCCCTGGCAGGTCAGGGTGAAAACTCTAGGGTCTGGGTTCAAATCCTGCCCGGCTGTGGGCCCAAACCCTCCCTTCCTGGGTGGCTTCATCTGGAAGATGGACTTGATGGTGTTAACTTGGAGCTCCCAGACATCCGCGAGCACCTGCTCTGTGTCAGGCCGGGAGATACAGGTATGAACTCCACAGACCCATGTTTCTGGCCTTTGAAAAACCCTGGTTCAGAACTAAATCCAAAAACGCACACCAGGCCCTTGGAGAGGCAAGCGGGGCCTCCCACGCCCTCGGGCCTGTCCCTGGGGGCTTACTGTTGGCCTGACCTTGCGCTTCCGGCACACGAGACTGGCCGCGGTGATGAGCTGGATGGCGTAGCGCAGCGAGGTCTCTAGCCCGATGCGCGTCAGCACCGTGTAGGCGTCCTCACTCATTTCTACGTCTTCCTCCTCACACCTGTGGGCAGGTGGTGGTGGGGGTGGTGAGCCAGGGCCCAGGTTCCAACTGCAGCAAATGCCCGCCCCCTGGCCAGCCCATCCCCCACGGGCGCTGTGGGACATCCTGGGGGATGTGCAGAGTTGATCTCCTCAGAACCACAGAACGTGTAGCAAGAAGAGCCTCAGAGGCATGGCTGGGCCTGCAGCCTGGGATCCCCACCTCGACCCCCCAATCAAGTCCTGCCCTTCCGCTCCTTCCCTACCCTCAGATCGGAGGCCACTACTTGGATGCCCAGCCCAGCCTTGCCCTACCTCCTGCAGGCCCAGGGACCTTCCCCCTCAAACCTCCCTGCCCCCACTTGCCAAGCATGATGGGTGCTGCCATGCTGTTCAAGCTTACAGCCTGGCCCCAACCCGGGACAGCAGGTGGCCTGGCCCATACCGGATGCGGAGGATCTGCTTCGTGTCCTTCTCACTGTAGGGAGAGGTGGAGACGATGAGCAGTCGGTCCAGTAGGTCGATGGGGATGCCGTGGGGGCTCTGGTAGCTGGTACCCCGGATCCTGGGGAGGAGGGGAAGGGAGAGCTGTCAGGGCTACGCTCCTAGGACCCGGCTCTCCGTTTCCTCTCCTTGGAATACCCCCCCCACTTCCCCAACGCCACTACAGCCCACTCACTGGGCAAATACCACTTAACCTTCAGCTCCTGGCTGCTGTCGCCACCGACGGTGCAGCTGGCCCCCAGCTGCGTCCCCCCCTCCTCAGGGATGGGCTGATTTTAGCTAGGTATCTTTATCCGGGATTACTGAGTCAAGGTCCCACTCCTCTGCGTGAGGTAGAGCTCCACAGGGAAGAGATGGCCAGTCCTACTCCCTGCTGCACCAGGCCCAGCATAGGGCCCAGGAGACACTGTGGGTTCCCATTTCTCACGGGAGCTACATTCTGTAAAATGGGGCAAATGCTCAGTGGCAAGTGTCACACTGCTGCTTCTTGGGGACGCACATGGTTAGGTTCTTGTGAACCTCTGGTCACAATATTGCTGTCAACCGACTGACATATAACCTGGTTCTGTGTGCTTCTGTTTAAAGACATCTTTTGTAACATATGTCATCGCCCCACTGCCCTTGAACTCACGGCTAACGGCTAACTGGCAAGTGTCACACTGCTGCTTCTTGGGGACGCACATGGTTAGGTTCTTGTGAACCTCTGGTCACAATATTGCTGTCAACCGACTGACATATAACCTGGTTCTGTGTGCTTCTGTTTAAAGACATCTTTTGTAACATATGTCATCGCCCCACTGCCCTTGAACTCACGGCTAACGGCTAACACTTTCCATCAGGCCCGAATGGAGCTCACCTAACACACACACACTCTCTCTACGAGACGCATCCACTCCAGCCTTGTGGTTGGGGATACTGGGAAGTGACAGGCCCCTTTAGACGTGAAATCCCCAATAAAAAGCATAAAATGCAGCAAATGCGGCGCTGAGCCAATCAGGAAAAGGACATGCTTTTGGGGCGGGTGAGCCGAAACCAGAAGGCGGGCAGGGTGGCACCCTGCTGGAGCTTGGTTTGGAGCATCCCTAGAGGGCGACTCAAATGTGTGGCCTCTCTACGCACATCTGCCCCAGGGCACTGGAGTGTCACAGGTACTGGTGTTGGGGGTGGGGACAAATCAATGTTAGTGAGAGGATGCGGACACCCAAATACACAATGTGCAGATAATGAGGGACTTGGGTTGGCGCCCTGCTCTTGGCCAGTCTCCTCCCATCCCTGTTCAGAGATTGGCTCTGGCCCTGACCCCTTCTCCCTGTGACCTCAGGATCCGTCACGGGGCCTTGCTGTCCTCACCTGTAATGTGGGGCTGAGACAATATCCACCTCCCGAGCTTTTTTTTGTTTGTTTGTTTAAAGATCTTATCTATCTAATAGACAGACACAGAGAGGCAGGCAGAGAGAGAGGGGGAAGCAGCCTCCCTGCCGAGCAGAAAGCCCGACACGGGGCTCAATCCCAGGACCCCGAAATCATGACCTGAGCTGAAGGCAGAGGCTTAACCCACGAGCCACCCAGGCACTCCCTTCCTCCCCAGCTTTAGGGTCCAAGCAGTTCACCAGGGACACAAGCCAGGGACAATATGCCCATTTGTCCCCGGCAGCAATGACGGGGCCCCAGCTTCCTGGGGGCCATTTACCCCCGGCTTCCACCTCCCTGTCCGCCAATACAGATGAGGCAGAGAAGGCGGCCAGCTGGGACGACAGAGTGAGCGGTGCAGGCAACACCCTAGGGCAGAGGTTCTCAAGCTTTTCCAGAACCTGGGGTATTCATGGCTCAGGAAGGTTTCCCAGGCCAAAAGTAATATCCAGCTCTGTTCTGTAAGGTGGTTAGGGCAAAGTGAGCTAAGCATAGTGATTTACGCAGTTTCCAACACACACCTCTATGCACCCGTCAGAGACTTAAACCATCCCACAGCCCTCTGTGTGTGTGTTCTGTAGCACCCTGGGATGCCTCGGCACAGTTTGAGAACTGCAGCCTCAAGGGCTACAGGAACAAAGACAGAAAGAACGTGGTCCCTCAGCTTCCTTGTGAAGCAGAGCAGAGTACCTGCCTCCCTTGTCTGAGGGAAGCACATCTTTCCATCTGGGACCTGGTACTTGTGGGGTCTCGTTCCAATCTCAGCAAACGTGATCTGCTTACCCTGGGCCTATACCCACTGCCTGGAGCATCCCCTTCTCCCAGAGGCCTTTGAGGGGGCCAGCAGCTGGCTCACCGGGTGATGCCGCGGTTGGTGGCCATGATGAGGACTGGCGCCATGTCACTCTCCAGGGCCCGATTAAGAAAGGAGAAGCTTTCAATGTCCAGCATGTGGACCTCGTCGATAAACAGCACCTGGGAGCCATTGGGGGGTATGTCAAATCCACCACCCAAGCCTCTCTCCTCCCATTTCCCACCACCGCAAGCCGTCTGCCCTGGCCGGGCCCCGATACTCACCCCGGGGATGATCTCTGCCTTGCCCTCCTCACGCCACTCAGCTACCTTGGCATTGATCTGTTCTCGGACTTCTGACTTGATCTCCCCTGTGTCACCTAGGGAGGCAGGGGTAGTGCGCGGAGGGTCAGAGAGGAGACAGGGACCCAGAGCCGGAGGGTGGATGAAGACAGAGAAGGATGGGACACCAGGGACAGAGGGAAGACAGACCAAAACTGGAGTGGCAAAGGGACAGAAGGGGTGGGAGTTCTAAACGTCCCAGAGAGGAGGAGGACCGGAGACAGAGAACCTGCGAAGAAGAGAGGGCAGGACACGCAAGCTCCCATTGGACCACCCAAGAGAGGGACAGACGGCAACAGGGTGGGATGGACAAACCAGGGGGATACACTGGAGGGTGGGGAAGGGGGGTTGCACAGAGCAGGGCCAGTCTAAGGGGCCCCACCTGAGAAGAGAGCCAGGAAGCCCTGGGTGCGGGAGTTGATGACGTCAATTTCATGCAGGGACACGGTGTGGACTACCTCCTTGCGTTTCTGGAGCTCCCCGTCTGGACACTGCACGAACTTGGTCTATAGGGTCCGGGGAAGGGGAGGGAGAGACATCGGCAGAGAAGAGCATGAAAGGAGGCTCAGAGGGGCCTGTGCAGGGGGAGTTCGGACTCCAGACTCCTCGGAATGGAGCTGAGAATCTGGAAAACCCAGGTCCAAGAGTAGTTACCACTAGGGGATTCAAGAGCACTGAAGGATGGGGAGTTCCCAGAGGACCTTGGAAACCACCAGCAAGAGCCAAGATAAAAGGTCTTGGCTGCCCTAGAGGTTACAGAGAAAAACCAAGAGTGCCAGGGCCACAGGGCTGGGGTGACTGGAGGACCCAGGCCCTCTGGGCCATGCAGGTGTTGGTGGAGACACAAACATCCTGGTGTCTGGAGCAAGGGGACCACCAGAGCCCTGGCCCACCTGGGAGCCCATAGCGTCATAGTCACGAGCGCGTGTGAAGGAGCGGCCCAGCTTGGAGATCTTTCCCGTGGCCTTGTCAATGGTGATCACATCCCTGTGGGGGAGTGGGGGAAGGAGGGCGGGAGTGAGGACAAAAAAGGGCCCAAGATCCCCCACCCTGGCCACCCAGTGTGGCCCCCTACCACTCACCCGGCCTGGACCTTGTCTTTGGTCAGGGACTCAATCATCTTGGTGCCCAGGTCGTAGATGGTCTCCATCTCTGTGGTCTTGAGGGTCAGCTTGCCTACCTTAGAGCCCTGAGAGGGGTGACATGCCAGGCAAGCAGTTCAGAGCGGGCCTGCTATCTCCCCAACATGGCTTTGAAATGGGCATGACACAGGGATGCCTTAGGGGCTCATGGACATATTCACTGTCACGACCATGGTGACGGCCTCATGGGTACACACATATGTCAACCTTCAACATATACAGCTTATTGTTTGTCAACTTCTTAACTAACCGATTACTAAAACCACAGCAAGCAAACAACTTGCCTAAAAGGTTAAGTTTTGTTTGTTTGTTTGTTTGAATTTATTATTTATTTAACAGAGATCGCAAGTAGGCAGAGAGGCAGGCAGAGAGAGGAAGGGAAGCAGGCTCGCCGTGGAGCAGAAAGCCCGATGTGGGGCTCAATCCCAGGACCCTGGGATCATGAACCAGAGCTGAAGGCAGAGCTTTAACCCACTGAGCCACCCAGGTGCCCCAAAGGTTAAGTTTTTAAGAACAGCAACACGGACTAGCAGTCCATGACATGGGAGGGGCGGGGATCACAATCCCACATTCTTCATTTTCTATCCAGGTAACTTTTTTACCGTTCACAAACCCAGATGACCCAGAGCTAAGCTAAACACAGCTAAGAAAACAAAAATGCCACTCTCCCTCCCATAAGGTAAGCACAATCAGTGCATAGCTGTCGGTCTTGTTTCTAGGGAGCGGTCCTTTCTGTAGGGACAGGTGGCGGAAAGAAAGAGCCAAGATTTGGAAGGGAGAGAAAGATGGTTTTGGCTTTACATTTTTTTTTTTAAGATTTTATTTATTTATTTGACAGACAAAGATCACAAGTAGGCAGAGAGGCAGGCAGAGAGAGAGGGGGAAGCAGGCTCCCTGCTGAGCAGAGAGCCCGATGTGGGACTCAATGTGGGGCTCGATCCCAGGACCCTGAGATCACGACTCGAGCCGAAGGCAGAGGCTTAACACACTGAGCCACCCAGGAGCCCCAAAATATTTATTTAAGCATCTCTATACCCACCATGAAGCTCGAACTCATGATCGTAGAAAGCAAGTCACACACTCTACTGCCTGAGTCAGCCAGGCGCCTCCAGTTTTACATTTTTAAAGGGAGGGTGCATCCATGAATGTCTTCTGTGACAAAAATCTAACTTAAAGAACTAACTTGTGGGGCACCTGGGTGGCTCAGTCAGTTACGTGTCTGACTTTTGATCTCAGCTCAGGTCTTGATTTCAGGGTTGTGAGTTCAAGTACCACACTGGGCTCCAGGTTGGGCGTAAATCCTTACTAATCAAAAGATAAATAAAAATAAAATAAAAACATTTTGTTGGGGGTGGACACCTGACTGACTCAGTCGGGGGAGCATGAGACTCCTGATCTGAGGGCTGTTGAGTTCCAGCCCCACATTGAGGGTAGAGTTTACTTTAAAATTAAAAAAATAAATAAAAACAAGGGGTGCATGGGTGGCTCAGCTGGTTAATTGTTTGCCTTTGGCTCAGGTGATGATCCCAGATTCTGGGATTGAGCCTTGCATCAGCCTCCCTGTTCGGCAGGAAGCCTGCTTCTCTTTCTCCCACTCCCCCTGCTTGTGCTTTTTCTCTCACTGTGTCTCCCTCTGTCAAATAAACAATAAATAAAATCTTTTAAAAAAATAAAAGATTAAAAAAATTAATAACTAATCAGAAGAACTATCTTGGGGATGGCTTTCTCTATGTTTAAATATTCTCCTACCACATTTTAAAAATTCAAAAGGTAGGGGCACCTGGATGGCTCAGTGGGTTGAGCCTCTGCCTTCAGCTCAGGTCATGATCTCAGGGTCCTGGGATGGAGCCCCACCATGGGTTCTCTGCTCAGTGGAGAGCCTGCTTCCCCCTCTCTCTGCCTGCCTCTCTGCCTTGTGATCTCTGTCAAATAAATAAATAAAATCTTTAAAATTTAAAAGGTAATTGCCAATGGATAAGACTAACTAAGGAGTTAGAGACAGGGGTTAAAAATGCAAGTTGAGGGGCACCTGAGGGGCTCAGTTAGTTGGGTATCTACCTCCCACTCAGGTCATGATCCTAGGGTCCTGGGATCAAGCCTGGTGTCGGGCTCCCTTCTCTACGGAGTGTCTGCTTCTCCCTCTCCCTCTGTCGCTCCCCTTGCTCATTCTCTCTCTCAAATAAAGGAATAAAATCTTTTTAAAAAAAGAAACTGCAGGGTGCCTGGGTGTCTCAGTCATTAGGTATCTGCCTTCAGCTCAGGTCATGATTCCAGGGTCCTGGGATCCAGTCCTACATTGGGCTCCCTGCTCAGCAGGGAGCCTGCTTCTCCCTCTCCCACTACCCTTGCTTATGTTCCCTCTCTTGCTTTCTCTCTCTCTGTCAAATAAACAAAATCTTTAAAAAAAGAAAAAAAAAAAAGAAATTGCAAGTCAATGGAATTGTGCTTCTGAAACCTGTTTCCACTGAGAACGACGAGCAAATGAAAGAAGAGTACAGTGTCCACGGGACAAGACACAGGAACGGAAGGTGACTCGGTGCGAGGTCAAGAGGCCTGCAGCATGTCTAAACTTTCCATCATTTTTCTTTTTTTAAAAGATTTTATTTATTTATTTGACAGAGATCACAAGTAGGCAGAGAGGCAGGTAGAGAGAGAGGAGGAAGCAGGCTCCCCGCTGAGCAGAGAGCCCGATGCGGGGCTCAATCCCAGGACCCTGGGATCATGACCTGAGCCGAAGGCAGAGGCTTTAACCCACTGAGCCACCCAGGCGCCCCTAAACTTTCCATCATTTGGCATGTTACCAGCAACTACAACTGAACATGTACGAGAGAATTACAGACAGAGGAAGAGAAGCCAGCCATGGCAAGTCACCTGCCACAGGACCCTGTGTGTAAGAATGGCCCCAAACTGGCAAATCCACAGAGACCAGAAGTGGATCCATGGCTCCCAGGGATCGGGAGCCAGCAAAGTTCTAGGTTTTTTTTCTTTAAAGATGTTATTTATTTATTTGATAGAGAGAGAGATCACAAGTAGACAGAGAGGCAGGTAGAGAGGGGGAAGCAGGCTCCCCACTGAGCAGAGAGCCTGATGCAGGGCTTGATCCCAAGACTCTGAGATCATGACCCAAGGCAAAGGCAGAGGCTTAAACCACTGAGCCACCCAGGCGCCCTGAAGTTCTAGTTTTTTATCTTGCTGGTGGTCCTAAGGGGATTTGCTTTATAATAACTTACTAACCACATGATTACTTTATGTGCTTCCTTAAGTGTTTCATTTTACAACAAGAACGTTATCATTCTCAACTTTATATATATAAAAAAAAAAAAAAAAAAAAAAGGGAGGGAATCACAACAACCTGGATAGGAAATGCTTTTAAGTGCTAAGCTGCATAAAATCTCAAAGAAAATGTTCTTAAGCCTGACTATTAAGAATCAGTCATGAGAGGGGCGCCTGGATGGCTCAGTGGGTTAAAGCCTCTGCCTTCAGCTCAGGTCATGATCCCAGGGTCCTGGGATTGAGCCCCGCATCAGGCTCTCTGCTCAGCAGGGAGCCTGCTTCTTCCTTTTCTCTCTCTCTGCCTGCCTCTCAGCCTACTTGTAATCTCTGCCTGTCAAAGAAAGAAAGAAAGAAAGAAAGAAAGAAAGAAAGAATGAATGAATCAGTCATGAGAGAGTGCAGCAGCTCCTGCCCACAGGTCCTGTCCCCGTCCTTTGAGAAAACCACCATTTTGCGCGCACACACACACACACACACACACAAAGATTAACTATGAGAAGGCCCCCCAGCTGGTTCAGTCAAAAGAGCATGCAACTCTTGAGTTTGAGTCCCATGTTGGGGGGTAGAGATTACTTAAATAAATAAAACTTTAAAAAAAAAAATTAACTATGAGAAACTTCCAGACTTTCTCTGTCATGACACTATTTGGTATTAACTGCTCACGGTGCTGCTCACCAGGGGATAAACTGACCCCCAACCGTAGGCACCCAGAGAGGGCTCCAACCTGCAGATCAAACATTCCACAGATTCCGTCGCTCCACCCTCCAGCCCTGGAGGTGGCCTAGGCTGATAGCAGACTCACCGTCCCTGTCGCTGGCCGGTCAATCTGGATCTCCACCACCTCCCCTTCAATGATCTCGGTCTCTTCCCTAGGCAGAGAATAGGTATGAGCAGAGAGCCCAATGCCTGGGCCCTTGGGAATGGCTAACTCCCACGAGTCCTTGGGCACAGAACAAGTCGAACAGGACAGGGTCATTCCGAGGCTCTGTGAGCTGGCTCCATCCCCAGCCCTGGGTCCTGTGCTTACTTGATGCGAACACCAATAGACCGCCGGAAGGCCTGCGTCAGCGCCTCTGTCTTGCTCATTTCCAGGGAGAAGATCTCGCTGCCCGCAATGGCTGTGAACGGGGTGTCAGGGCCCAGGGCCTGTGCCATGCCTAAGGAAGAGGTGGTCTGGGTAGGGGGGAGCAGCCTAACAGCAGGCACCACCTACACTGTGTCAAACCAGCTCTCTCCCTGCTCAGGAAGGAGCATAGTTGAGACGGGCTCAGCGCCGGGGGCAGACAGGGAGACATGGAGAAAGCCAGGGACGGCAGGCTGCACACGGAGGCATGGTTTGAACCCGATGCTAACTAGAGGGCCAACTTCATGACCTGATCTTCTTGCTAAGCCCATCTCTCAACCTCTAGGAGCTGTTTAGCCTCTGGGCTCACGGGCAATGCACAGGAGTAGAGGCCAAAAGAGGGCTGAAACAGTTAAGGGTAATGGCTCTGGAGCCAGACTGCCTAGGTTGAATCCTGGCCCGACCGCTTAGCACCACGTGATCCTGAGAAGTCTTGTCTGCTTCGAGCCTGTTTGCCTCTCTGTAGAACAGGGACCACTAGTAGGGGAGGCACCCTGCAGAGAAGCGACCTGGGGGCGACAGGTGGGCACTGGTGTCCAACCATGAACCCGTCACATGACCGGGGACAAGCCAGGGAACAGATCTTCTCTCTGGCCTGGGGTTGGCTGGTGGCCAGTGGGGCTGATCTTGCAGTCACTCCAAGCACCACGCTGAGTCCCAAAGTGACTTCCTGAACCCTTCTCACCAGTGGGAGGTGGGGACTCTTCCTGGTCCACTTTTCAGAGATATGCCACACTCTGTGCCTGGCTACCCTGTTCTTTACTGTTCAGATACTCTGCAAGTCTTGGCTCAGGGCCTGACTTCTCTGGGAAGGCTCTCCTGGTAACTGCCACCGCATCCTTCCCTGCTCCCTCATTAGGGTCAGGATTTGCCTCTGTCTGTTACAGCATCCATCAGCCTGGAAGGAACTGTGTCCCCAAGACCAGAAACTCCCTAAAGTCAAGGCTTTGCCCTTCCTCATTTAAGTGTCCTCAGTGTCTGGCCCAGGACCCCCACTTTACTAAGGAAGCAATGGTCCACATTAAAACAAGAGATGTGCTCATGTCTCATGATGTCGCAGTAAATGTGATGATATGCTTAAGTTCTGGTCAAAGAGATGTTAAGTAAAACCGTGTGGGAGTCGCAAGACAACTGCTTAAAGGGAGCTACCTTTAAAGGGAGGGAGGTACATAATCACTGCAAGATCTCTTTCTTCTTCCTCCTATGTGGAAGTATGGATGGGAAGGCTGGAGCTTAGGCAACCCTCTTGGAACAGGAGGTGACCCTGACATGGAAGCAAGTACAGAGGATGTTGAGGTGGGAAGGCAGATTCTTCTACGTGAGAGAATGAGCCAGAGTGTTTATGTTCCTGCCATTTTGGGCGGCCTGTTAAAAGTGGCTGAAGCCAAGCCGGATTTATACAGTAAGGGTTATCTGGCAGAGAGCCGAAGAGCTCCTGCCCCAAGAGCACTCTTACCCATGGCAATGGCTGTCTTCCCAGTGCCTGGCTGGCCAGCGAGGAGCACTGCCCGCCCGGCGATCTTCCCTTCCCGGATCATCTCCAGCACAACGCCAGCCGCCCGCCGGGCTGCCAGTTGCCCCACCATGCCCTGGGAAGCCTATGGGGTGGAAGGCAAGAGCACACCAGGTGACTACCCACTGGGCTGCCACCCCATTTCCACTACCTCCAGGCCAGGGAGACAAAAGGGCATGCTGTTGGCTAGGACTTAGGGAAAAAAGCTGAAAAAACCTTTTCCACCCCAATTTTTAAAAATTAATAAAACTCTACACGTGGCTACATTTTATAGATAGGTGGCCAGAGGTCTGGGAGACCCTAACAGGGAGACCCCCTGTGCCTGGGACCTCCAGGGATCAGCCTCCCCACCTCACCGCCCTCAGCTCTACCTGCCGTGGCTCCAAGGCATCGTCCAGCCCCAACCCCCGGATGTGCGAGTGTGCACCTGCATGAGGGGAAAGAACCAAAAGACACAGTCACCAGTCAGCTCTGGATAATGTGTGGCCTGAGAAAAGGGGCTTTGTCTCTGAGCCCTAGTTTCCTCCTTGGTCAGATAGGGAGGTCTGAGTCTCTACCTCACGGGGAGGAGGGCTGGTCGGGGTAAAGGCTTAATAAACTAGAACTGCCCTTAAGCTACAGCACAGTGGGCCAGAATGACCAAGACCTGGCTTACCGCACCATCAGATCAGACTCTAACTGGAACAGCTGACGATCACAATTACTTTACATTTATAGCCTAAGTGGCCCTACAGATTCTTATCTCATTCCATAGAACCCTGAGAAACAGAGTCGCAGCTATTACCACCCCAGAGTGCTTCTGGGGTTCAACAACCTCCTCAGGCCCTCACCACCATGAAGTTAAGGAAGGAGCCCAGAGAGGTTAGGCCCCTTGGCCAAGACCACACAGCCCAGTGAGAGACACAGATGTGGGATTTCAATGTTTCACACTGGACCAAGGCTGCACAATCTAGAGCCTGTGGGCCAGGCTTCTTGTTTTTGTAAATAAAATTTTATTGGCACAGCACCACGACCGTTCCCTTACATAGGGCCTGTGGCTGCTTTTGCACTGCAGCAGGAGAACTGAAATATTTGCCAAAGAGAAGAGAGTTATATCTGGCTCTTTAAGAAAAGATTTGCTGACCCCAGCCCCAGATTGTAAGCACCCTGTGGAGAAGGTACCGGGTCTTCTGCTCCAACAGCACCTGGCCCTCTAAGAGCTGAAACCATGTTGGCCCCTGCACGTTAAGGGCTCTATGTGCCTGACCTTATGGAATCTTCTATCCATTGAAGAGGGGAACTACCTCTGCTCCATTCTTTTTTTTTTTTTTTTAAAGATTTTATTTATTTATCAGAGAGAGAGTGGGAGAGAGCGAGCACAGGCAGACAGAATGGCAGGCAGAGGCAGAGGGAGAAGCAGGCTCCCCGCTGAGCAAGGAGCCCGATGTGGGACTCCATCCCAGGACTCTGGGATCATGACCTGAGCCGAAGGCAGCTGCTTAACCAACTGAGCCACCCAGGCGTCCCCCTCTGCTCCACTCTGAGGAGAAGGACACTGAGGCCGAGAGCAATCAGCCTCTTGCAACGGAAGTGGTTCCCAGCACGGTCCCCCTGTGCCATCTGAGTCCACTCTGGCACTCAGCCCACTTCCCTCTCAGGGTCCCTGGGCAGTCTGGCTCTGTCTCAGGGGGCATGCAGGGGTGGCTATGCTCACTCACCGATACGCTCAATCCTCGTCACATCTCGGATCTCTGGGACCTTGGTTGTGGCCGTCTGGGAGCAGAGGAAGACACGTCTGAAGAGTCAGATGATCCCAGTTTTCACTACCTCCTCCGTCCCTCCCGCCCGCTTCCAGGAGGCAGTCCTTTTCATTCCTCTTCCCTACGTAGGGCAGGCCAACAGCCCCAACATCTGTCACTCCCACCCTTCTCGTCTGTCACCAACAAATGCTGGTTGGTTGACCCCAGTACACCAAGTCCCAGAACAATAAGGACCGTGTCTGTCTCATTCACAGCTCTGTCCCCAGGACCTGGCACAGTACGTGGTGTCCTGGAATGTTATGGTGAAGGAAGAAGTTTTCTCCACTCCCACAACCAGAAGGACAGACACCAAATGGAGTAGCAAGCTAGGTCGATCGCCCAGTCCCTTTGTACCTTGCTGCCCAAATCTGTCACCAGGCCTTTGCATGCACAAGTCCCAGGGTCCAGCCTGCTCTCCCCAGCTCCCCCACTGAATTAGATGAAGTGAACGAAAGGAGGCCCTCCCCGACCGCTGCCCCAGCCTAACTTGTTCCAGGGTCTCCGGATGTCTGGGCAGAATGTGAGGTCTCCCTTGGGAGCCCAATCTCCCTGTATAATCTCACATTTAGGGGGGAGACTGTCCAATCAATGTTCTCGGCTCCAGCGGATGGGAGTCCCATGAAGGGCACAGCCCACATCTTGCTTGTTCACTTGGGGTTCAACCCTTAGGGTTTGGATGAATGATGTACTAAAGTCTGAGCTGACTTGACAAGCAGGTATTGGGTCCTCTGGTGTCTCCAGCTCTCTGCAAAGAGCCCCCAGTCACCATTCCTTCTCTATAGGGGAGAGAGATGAGTAAGTGCCCCCTGGGACAATTCAAGAGCCCCTGGAGGGGCACCTGGGTGACTCAGATAGTTAAGCACCTGCCTTCGGCTCAGGTCATGATCTCCAGGTCCTGGGATCAAGCCCTGCCTCAGGATTCCAGCTCAGCCGGGAGTCTGCTTCTCCTTTTCCCTCGCCCCCTGACTGTGTCCTTTTTGGCTCTCTCGCAAATGAATAAATAAAATCTTTTAAAAAATTCAAGTGAGGGGCGCCTGGGTGGCTCAGTCGTTAGGCCTCTGCCTTTGGCTCGGGTCATGATCTTGGGGTCCTGGGGTCGAGCCCGCATCGGGCTCCCTGCTTTGCAGGAAGCCTGCTTCTCCCTCTCCCACTCCCCCTGCTTGTGTTCCATCTCTCCCTCTCTCTGTCAAATAAATAAAAATTAAAAAAAAAAAAATTCAAGTGATAACCTACTGAGCATAAGCCCCAAGTATGAGGTGCCAAAATATGAAAATGGCCCAAACAATTCCATGACAAGATCCCCAGCCTCTGCACCCCCAGCTGTGTCCCCTTCCCCACGGATACCCCCCAGGTCCTCAACACTCTTGTGGCTCAAGGTTAAGCAACTCCTCACTCTTTTTTTTTTTTTTTTTAAAGATTTTATTTATTTATTTGACAGAGAGGGAGAGATCACAAGTAGGCAGAGAAGCAGTCAGAGAGAGGAGGAAGCAGGCTCCCTGCTGAGCAGAGAGCCCGATGCGGGGCTCGATCCCAGGACTCTGGGATCATGACCTGAGGCGAAGACAGAGGCCTAACCCACTGAGCCACCCAGGCGCCCCGCAACTCCTCACTCTTAAGCACACAGGACAAGTCCCCACCTGAGCCTCCTCCTGTACTCAGGTGGCATTCATACCATCAACAACCCAAGGCTCCCGAATGGCTTGAAGCCCAAGATACTACAACCCTCATCAAACTTTAGGGCAAAGTTTGCAGAACTATCTGCTGATTGCACCCAGAGGACTAGAAGTTGGGAGTTCCCATAACATGATAACAGATCGGACCACTGAGACCTTGAATAACACTTGAATCCAGGATTCCAGGATACCACCCCCTTACTCCTCCTCAGACCAGGAGTCCTGGCCCCCAGACTCCTCTTACCTCAGACACGGGAGCCCAGGCCCCAGCAGCCTTCTCCCTCAGACTCAGAAGTCCTGCCCACAGCTCCTCCACCTCCCTCAGATCCAGGAGTCCTGACCCCAGCTCCTCCTCCTCCCTCAGACCCAGGAGTCCAGACCCGCAGTCACCTTCTTCCTCAGACAAGAGAGTGCTGGCTCCCAGGCCCTCTCCTTCCCCAGACCTGGGAGTCCTGGCCCCAGCCTCCTCCTCCCTCAGACACAGGAGCCCAGGCCCCAGCAGCCTTCTCCCTCAGACTCAGAAGTCCTGCCCACAGCTCCTCCACCTCCCTCAGACCCAGGGGTGCAGGCCCCAGACTCCTCCTCCCTCAGATGCAGGAGCCCAGGCCCCCAGCCCCCTCCTCCCTCAGACCCAGGAGTCCAGACCTCCAGCCACCTTCTTCCTCACACAAGGGTGTGCTGACTCCCATGCCCTCTCCTCTTCCAGACCCGGGAGTCCTGGCCCCCAGACCTTCTCCTCCCTCATAACTGGGAACCCTGGACCTTAGGCCTTCTCCCTCAGACCCAGGGGCCCGGGTCCCCAGCACCGTTCCCGCTCAGACTCAGGAGTGAGGGTTCGCTCCTCAGCAATCCCCACGCCGGCACTTACCACGGTTGCCATGATGCTCACCAACCGCCAATATCCTAGCGGAAACGGAAACGCGCTAGAAACGAGGCGTTCTGGTCCTTCTAGATGGCTAGGTCCTCCAAAGATCTCGACGTTTCCTCATAAATATGCAAACTCTCCTTGTGGGGGTGTGGCGTCACTTTTTAGGCCCCGCTCCTCTGCAGACTGAGATGGTAAAGGGTTTCCCGGAACTCCTGGGTCGGTTCCCAACGCCTCCTGGCCCCTCCCTTTACCCAGGCCTCTTTGCTGAGGCTGACTGCAAAATTCTTAAGACTTCTTTGGGCCACCACACGTCCCCCACGCTCCTTTTGCTCCCTCTTCCACCCTCTTTCCTCCCTGCTAACTCTGGGGCCTCAAGATTAGGATTGACAGAGTTGAGGGCCAGTCGGCAAGCGCGGCGGGCAGCCACGCCCCCCAAGGCTCTCATTGGCCGCTAAGGTGGCGGGGCAGAGCAAACCCTGCCTTGTTCACCAATGAGGAGACGCGGAAGCCCCCTCCCCTAGACACGGGCCAATGGCTCTGGCCCGGGGGCAGGCCCCGCCTCCTCGCGGCCGCAAGATTTCACTGCAGGGGCCCCATCAGCCTCAGTGACGCTGCGGCCGCCTCCTGCCTAGGGCAGTGAGCTCCCGGGCGGGGGTGCGGTCGTGCAATAGGAAGCCGAGGGCGTTGCAATCTTCCCGTTGGGCAGCAGCTACCTGGCCCCGCGCCCTGCCCTTTGCATTCCCCAGACACCTCTGGAGCCCCCACCTGTGGCCCCTGGAGCCCCCTTCACGCGTCAGCCATGCCTCTAAGTCGCACTTTGTCCATGTCCTCCCTGCCAGGACTGGAAGATTGGGAAGATGAATTCGACCTGGAGAACACAGTGCTCTTCGAGGTGGCCTGGGAGGTGGCCAACAAGGGTGAGCACGCCAGGCGGTGGGTCGCGGACGAGGAGGGCAGTCGGGGATGGGGGCTGAAACTCTTGAGTAATAGGGGAACAAGACTACATGGCATGACTCTTGGGTTCTGGAGCCTATGACTCCTGTGCCCTTGGGGAGAGGCTGGGATATGTCTTCTGGACCCTGGCGGGGTAGGGATGTGCCGCCTCACTGTTAAAACGAAAGGGTCCTAGGGAAGAGGGGGCTAAAATGAAAGATTCCTAGATCCTGGAGGGAAATTTCTGAGGGACCAGAGATCTGGGTCCTGAACAGGGAAGGAGATGGGCGCGGGGGGGGGGGGGCGGGGTGCTGGTTGGCGCTTCCTAGTGCAAACCGGGGAAGTGGCTGGGTTTCAGACCCGCGTCCCAGGGGAGAGGAGTCTGGGGGTATAACTCTGGATTTGAGAGAGAGCCAACTGGCAGATAGGATGCAGGAGGCCTGGTGGCACTTGAGAGTAAAGATGAGAGGGGCTACAGACTCTAATTATTAGGTTTTAGGGTGGGAGAGAGTTGGGGTCTGAATGCCTAGGCTCTGAAGGGAGGGGAGGGTGTGAGGTGTAGGGTGTGAGTAGAGGAGCCTGGGGCCTCAGACACATGCGTACTGGAATGAGGGAAGGCTGGGAAGTCCTTAGTTGGTCAGGGGCTGGGCCCAAGGATGGGAGTGGCTGGGGGCCTACATTTCTGCGGGGCCTGAAGTTCTGAGTTTGGAAAACCAGCTGGGCTGGAGGGAGCTAGGGTTTGGCTTTGTCCCGTCTTGGGAGAGAATGGGACCTGGTCTTACACCATGGCAGGCAGCCCTCAAACTGGGAGCCATGTATCACCAGGGCCCAGGCTCCCGCAGTTAAGGAGCCCAAGAGCCCAGACTCTTGGGTCTGGAGTGGTCATGGGACGCGCAGGGCCCTGCATGTGTGCCCTCAGTTGGGGAGAGAAGACTGGGGGACAGGTCAGCAGAGCCCCTGGGGGGCACGGAATGACAATTCAGCCTTCTTTTAGGCAACTGTGGGAATCTGAAGAGGGTCATGAAGAGAGAGTCTCCCCTGCTGTGACCTAGAGCCTGACTTGAGAATTTAAATCCAGTTCCTGTAAGCTGGGAACTTGGGAACCTGGGTCTTGCTAATCCTTGTCAGCTCCTGTCATCCTTGGGACCCCAGCACCTAATTACCTCAGGACCCAAGAGCCCGGGTCCCTAGCCCTTTCCTGTCTGACTCAGAAGTATAGCCTGAGCCCTGTTCTCCCTTCAGCCCGGGAGTACTGCCCTCGAACTCCTATCACATTCTCTCTGACTCAGAAATATGGGCTTCTAGTCCCTTCCTCCCTCTAAACCTCTAAGGAAGTCCAGGGCCCCAGCACGTCCCATGCCCCCACCCCAGGTCCCAGACTTGTGGACCTCGGCTGGGTCTTCACACACTTGGGCCCACAGTGGGTGGCATCTACACGGTGCTGCAGACGAAGGCGAAGGTGACGGGGGACGAGTGGGGTGACAACTACTACCTGGTGGGACCTTACACGGAGCAGGGCGTGAGGACCCAGGTGGAGCTGCTTGACCCCCCAACCCTGGCCCTGAAGAGGACACTGGACTCCATGAACAGCAAGGGCTGCAAGGTAGGACATGGCCTGGCTAAGGGTAGGGAGGTGGGCACCCAGAGTTAGGGCAGTCACCGTGGATGGTGAAGGGATGGCTGGGGAGGGAGGATCGCCCCTGATGGGGGGAGAGAGAGGCATGGACAGAAACAAGGATGACCCAGTACTTTCTCAGGCAGACATAAAGGAAGGAAGGTTAACAGACACTCAGACAGATGCAGGATGCTGTGAAATGGGTCGGTGAGCTCCAAGCTATAAGACATTGGTGAATGGACAGACAGACAGCAGGTACAAGATAGACTGAGAGACAGTTCCTAGAGGCCAAGATCATCAGACCCACAGAGAGAAAAAGAGCTAGGTAGAAAGACAGCTGGCCAGGCAGAACCCAGGGCAGGTGGGCATGGGGTGAGGCAGGAGGGCCAGAGTAGGGGAGCCTGAAGTTCAAAGTCACGTTCTCTACCCTCTGCCTCCGTGACCTTGGCTAATAAACATGGTAATAGCACCTACCTTGTACAGTTTTGGGGAGGATACAGTAGTTAATAAAGTCTTCCGGCCAGTTCCTGGCTTTTGTGTTATGAGATACTGTGATCAAGGCGATCGTTGTCATCGTCTTTATTACTATAAACAGTTGAGCTTGCTATGAGGTGGAGAGGTGGACCAAGGGAGAGAGACTGAGCGTCCCAAAAGGTGGTGATAGCGCCAGGGGCTAGAGCAATAAGGAGAGAGAAGAAGAAAAACAGCCCGTGGACATTTCAGGGAGAAGGACTTGGAAGGGAGAAGAAGATGGAATACTAGCAAAGAGAAAAGAGAGCTAGGTGAGCAGACCCAGGGGGGTAGAGGCGGGGCAGCCAATACAGAGGGGCAAAGCCAGGAATTAAAGCTAGGAGGGGAGATCTCGTCCCAGCATCCCGGATGAGGACTGAAGAATGAGCACAGGGAGAGGGCCGCCGTCTGCAGAGATGCCCAAGACATAGCCGGTCTCAATCTCATGACAGGTTGGAGTGTGGGAGGGAAGAAGTACAGTGGTGCCTGCATTCATTCGCAGCCTCTGGCTTGGGGTGGGGTCTGGAGTCCAGTCAGGCCGGGCCGTGTCCCTAAGGAACCCTAGAACAGCCTAGCCATCCCCCATGGCAGCTGCTCCCCACGTGCTGGGGGCCTAAGAATAGCCCCCCCCCCATCCCAGTGAAAGGGCAGGCAACAGCTGGCAGGGGGAGGGGCAGGGCATCAGAGTCCGGCTCACCAGTCTGGGAAAAGCCAGGTTGGGGAGGTATCTGACTGCTTGCTGGCCTGCACAGGGCCATGGCAGCAGGCCCAGAACCTAGGCCGTCATCTCGGGAGGAAAAGCAGCCGCCGACCTGAGCAGCCTGGCAGGGGCAGAACAAAACTGATGGCATAGTTTGGAAACAAGGCAGTGGGTAGAAAAATGCAGCCCCTGGGGGAGGAAAGAGGGCACCTGATGTTAGAAAGGGCGGCTGGCAGAGTATGAAACAGGCCTCAGGGCAGAGTAAGGAGGCAGCAGGTGACAAGCTTAGGGTGACAGGCTCAGACGCCAGGCAGCGGGTGGAAGAAAGAGGGCGGGGAGGACAGGAAAAGAAGCATCCAGTGGAAGGAATTTGCAGCCGAAGGAAAAGATCACGGGAGAGAGCAATGTGAGGGGAGTCAAGAGAGAAGTGGCAGGGAACATGGAAACAAGGCAGCAGGTTGGAGACATAATAAAAGTGGAAAAACAAGGCAGTGGAGGCACAGAGGAAGGAGGTGTAAAATGCACGGTTGTAGGTAGAGAAAGATGGCAGTGGATAGGAGCAGGATAGTGGTTATAGAAACTAAGCAAGGGACAGGGTAAGTGTAACAGATGGAAAATCATGGTGGGAGTAACTAAGCACATAGAGAAATGAGGCAGCGGGTTAGAAATCAGCAGCAGATACAGAGACAGGGTGGAGGAGCTGCGGATGGGAGAGCCGCAGGTGCTGAGCCCAGTGACCTCTGGCCGCAGCCCTGAGCCTTCCCTTGACCCCTACCCCACCCCCCACCCCACCCCCAGGTGTACTTCGGTCGCTGGCTGATCGAGGGGAGCCCCCTGGTGGTGCTCCTGGATGTGGGGGCCTCAGCCTGGGCCCTGGAGCGCTGGAAGGGGGAGCTCTGGGACACCTGCAACATTGGGGTGCCCTGGTACGACCGGGAGGCCAACGATGCTGTCCTTTTTGGCTTCCTCACCACCTGGTTCCTGGGTGAGGTAGGTCCCATTTCCTGTCCCCAAGTCACTCCTTCTGACTCTGGCCCCAGACTACAATGGTCATCAGTCCTTGACCGGGGGGGGGGGGGGGGTGGCGGGGGGGGGGATTTTTTTGAGCTGTCAGCTTTAGGGGGTCCCGGTTGGGTCCCTCTGGAGGGTTTGTACCAGGGAATTCTGGGAGTTGTAGTTCTAGTCTGTTAGTGGCTGCACTTAGCTCTCAGATGGGACCCTGGATGTTTTGGGGGATCTCCAGCCTATATGAGAACCAGGAATGCTGGTTCTGACCCTGTTTTAGGTTTTTTTTTTTTTTTAAGATTTTTATTTATTTATTTGACACACAGACATCACAAGTAGGCAGAGAGGCAGTCAGAGAGAGGAGGAAGCAGGCTCCCCGCTGAGCAGAGAACCCAACTCGGGGCTTGATCCCAGGACCCCGGGACCATGACCTGAGCCGAAGGCAGAGGCTTTAACCCACTGAGCCACCCAGGCGCCACCCGTTTTAGGTTTTAAAAGGCTCCAGAAACTTCACTTCTCATGCCCCAGGGTAAAAAGTCTAGGAACTGGTTACTCCTAGGGCATTCTGGGATTCTGGGAGTTGTAGTCCTTTAGCCCATACTGGGTACAGTTCTACTCTTGACTGAGATAAAGAGTCCAGGAATTGCATCCAGGACTTGGGGCTGCTTTCCAATTCAGCCCTGCGGGGACTTAGAAGGTTGGCCACCCCCCACCCCAAACTCCCATCAGCCTTTGGGGATGGGGTCAGCTGGTCTGTCTCAAGGATTTATAGTTCCTTATTCTAGGGGGATGGCAGTGGGTGACCATCCATCCTGTGCAGGAGTGGTGATAGCTCTCCCCTGCTTCCTCGTCTACCTTGGGGGATTGTCAATTGCCTACACGACACATATGGAGACACAGTGGCCCCGTTCCTGTTGCCCCATAGTTCCTGGCCCAGAACGAGGAGAAGCCACATGTGGTTGCACACTTCCACGAGTGGCTGGCAGGCATCGGACTCTGCCTGTGCCGGGCCCGGCGGCTGCCTGTGGCGACAATCTTCACCACCCATGCCACGCTCCTGGGACGATACCTGTGTGCGGGTGCTGTGGACTTCTACAACAACCTGGAGAACGTGAGCTGGGACTGTGGCACAAGGGGGCTCCCAGTGTTTCAGGACGGCCCAGGGGGATCAAGGAGTCCAGGGGAACTCCTCTCTGGAGTCCAAGTCCTCAGCTCCAACCCCCCTCAGACCCAGGAGGAGTTCACCTTCTGGCCTCAACTACCCCAGAGTCTAGACCTTCAGTCTTCTCCCCAGTTCTTGTGCCCTGACTGCCCTCCCTTCCCATCTAGTTCAATGTGGACAAGGAAGCAGGTGAGAGGCAGATCTATCACCGCTACTGCATGGAGCGGGCAGCAGCCCACTGTGCCCACGTCTTTACTACTGTGTCCCAGATTACCGCCATCGAGGCTCAGCACCTACTCAAGAGGAAACCAGGTAGGGTATAGGCTGGGGTCCCTAGACATGAATGAGGTGGTCTGTGCTAAGGCCTGGACCAATTTTTCTTAACTGTAGAGAGCAAAGAACTACACCCCCCAGAGAACACTAAATTGGTGACCTGAATATGAAGCTGCCTCACCCAACGCCCTAGAGATTAATGGGAGGTGTTGTTTCTTTGACATGAATTTCAAAATGGTAAAGTTGTTTTATTGGCTAATGTAGATATTGGTCTTCTGACAGGGAAGGGGGTTTCACTGGGTTTGGATTTTGAGAATAGCAGTGTTGGGACCAGTTAATCTTCCTGAGTTATGGTACCCATTCTCAATGGGTGTATTGTGAGAACTACAATTCCCAGAAGGCACTAGGCTAGTCAACTCCTGAGCCTTCTGAAATTTTGCACCAGGAGCAGGTAGAGGTTATAATTTTTCATTGACATGCTTTAATTTCTACGAGGATAGGAAATGGTTGGGACCTTAAGAAAGGCTTGAAGGTTGAAGATATGTTCTGGAGAAGCAGGAATGGGGATGTTTAAATCATTCTCAGAGCAGGGTGGACTAGGGGCAACAAAATTACTACAACTCCCAGAGACCCCAAGGTGGATCATTTCTCTGTGGGGGCTTAGCCATTTGCAGGGGATTGCTGGGATTTGTAGTTGTGCTTGTGAACCTATGCAAGTATCTTTGGGCAAGAAGCCATCCCGAGTGGCAGGGCAGCTGGGTCACCAAGGGAGCTCCCAGAGGAGCTACTAAAGCAGAGACATTGTTCAGGAAAAGGAGTCTTTCCTTTGTTTATTCATTCAGCCAGCTGATCAGAATGAATAAATGAAGATCTAAAACGTGGACCTTCTCCCCTCACCCCAGATATTGTGACGCCCAATGGGCTGAATGTGAAGAAGTTCTCCGCCATGCATGAGTTCCAGAACCTCCATGCTCAGAGCAAGGCTCGGATCCAGGAGTTTGTGCGGGGCCATTTTTATGGGTATGTGGACCAGATACCCAGGTCTTGAGAGAGGAGAGGGTTGGGAGCCCATGTCCTGAGTGTACAGCTGGCGGATCAGCCTCTTGAGCTCCTGAGCTCCAGAACAGTGGCTAAGTATTGAGGGATTGACCCCCATCCAAGCAGAGGAGAACCACAATTCTCAGGAATCCGCATGATGCCTCTGTTCTGACTAAGAGGCTCTTTGCCGCTGTAGCTGCTGGGGTTTGTAGTTTTAAGGTCAGGGCTAGAGGGTCCCCACCTTTGGCTTCACCCTGCCTTGTGGCTTTTTTAGGCACCTGGACTTCAACTTGGACAAGACCTTGTATTTCTTTATTGCTGGCCGCTATGAATTCTCTAATAAGGGGGCCGACATCTTCCTAGAGGCCTTGGCCCGACTCAACTATCTGCTCAGAGTAAGGCCTGGGCTGTGTGTGAGGACACGGAAAGAGGACGAGGAAATCAGGACATAACTGGGTGGGGGGATGGGAGAAACCCATGTATGGAGGGGAAGTGTCAAGACCCAGAGGGCAGACTGGAGTCCCCTTGGGGATGGTAACTTCAGTTTCCTGGACAGGAAGGGGCATGGTGGGGCCAGAGTGGTCTTGATGGGGTAGGTAAAGGATAGGTGGCCTCAGCCTTCTCCCAGGTGATCCTGATCCCCTTCCCCTACCCCCATGTTTTTTACTCTGCCCAGGTGAATGGCAGCGAGCAGACAGTGGTCGCCTTCTTCATCATGCCGGCTCGGACCAACAATTTCAACGTGGAAACCCTCAAGGGCCAGGCTGTGCGCAAGCAGCTCTGGTCAGCAGCCCTGGGCCCAGGAGCCTTGCTGTTCCCACTCCCAATTTTGTGCTTCAGGAAGCTCAGTTTTGTTCTTTGGAGCACGAGCAGCTCACCTCACCAGTTCTTAGGAAAGCCACTTGCTTGAGAGGCCCCCAGTTCAGGGCCAGTAAGGAGTTTGAGGGAGGACGAGTGTGACCACACAACCAGGGCTCTGGCAAGGTCCCCCTTGTGCCACTGCCCTTTGCTGGCCTTGTGACTTTAGGCAAATAATTCTGCCTCTCCCAGCCTCAGTTTCCTGAAGTGCAAAACCCATTCATCGGCCATCAGATATTCGTTGCACACCTACCACGTACCAGGCACTGTTCCAGGCCCTGGGGACACAGCTTGGAGGAGAAAGAGAAGAATATGAAAGATACAAATGACTGTCCTCGCCACCAAGCTCACATTCTAGAAAGTTTGATAGAAAGTGCTCTGGGGTACCTGGCTGGCTCAGTCACTAGAGCATGTGACTCGATCTTGGGGTTGTGAGTTCAAACCCCATTTGAGGTATAGAGATAACTTAAAATCTTTCAAAAAGAAAAGTGGGAGTAAAAAAAAAGTACTCTGGCAAGAAAATAAAGCAGGACTGGAATATGAGACAGCACACGGAGTTGTCAGGACAGGCCACACTGACAAAGTGCCATTGGGTAGAGACCAATAGGAAATGAGGGAGGGAGTCCTGCGTGTGTTTGGGGAATAGCATTTCAGGCAGAGGAACAGCAGATGCAAAGGCCCTGTGGTGTATTTGAGAAACCACAAGGAGACCAGTGGCGCTGGAGCAGTGTGCTATAGGGAGATAGGGTAGGAAATGAGGCCTGAGCTATGAGAGGATTAGGAGCTGAGGAATGTCGATGAGGCTGTAAGGTGTCACTAATTGCTAGCTTCCCTTGTGTACCTCAGGTTTCCTCTCTCAGAACATAATTTTCCCACTTTATAAAAATGGGGCTTAGCATTACCACTGCCTGGACTAGTGCAAGTCCTAAAAATAGCTGACATTTCTGGAAGGCTCACCATGTGCCAGGCACTGTGCACTTTTTGTCATGAGTTCATCAAGTTTTCACTGCAAACCTATGAGGTTGGTTCTATTTTTATCCCCATCTGAGTCACTAAAGTCAGAGAGGGAAGGCCACCTGTCCCTGGCCACACAGCTGATGCAAGGCACAAGGGATTCAAGCCATCCAGGGCCCGTTTCCCAGCCCCACATCCTCCAGCTCAGAATCCCCAGGGCCTCTCTGCTCAGACCTCGGTTTTGCAGCTGCCCCAGGGACCTAACAACATACAGCAGCTGATGTGTGTGCATGTGACGCTGTGGCTTTGCTCCTTCCAGGGATACGGCCAACACCGTGAAAGAGAAGTTTGGAAGGAAGCTTTACGAATCCTTGCTGGTGTGAGTGCCCCACCCCCAGCCCTGCATCCTCTGGGCTCTCAACTGCCCTCCTTAGCCCTGATTCCCAGATGCATGCGCTGCTCACCTTGCAGGGGGAGCCTCCCAGACATGAACAAGATGCTGGACAAGGAGGACTTCACCATGATGAAGAGAGCCATCTTTGCCACGCAGGTACGGTTGGGACCCCTCAACCCAGAGCTGGCAGCCCTGTTGGGGGAATCCATTCTCAAGTCCATTGAAGGTGGGAGCTAACTGGTAGGGCTTCAGTTTACTGAGGGCAGCCTGTTTTCCCGGGGCTTACTCTGCTACAGTTCTGGGATTTGAAGTTTTCTTTCTTTCTTTTTATTTATTTATTTTATTTTATTTTATTTTATTTATTTACTTGACAGAGAGAGAGATCACAAGTAGGCAGAGAGGCGGGCAGAGAGAGAGGGGGAAGCAGGCTCCCTGCCGAACAGCGAGCCTGATGTGGGGCTTGATCCCAGGACCCTGAGATCATGACCTGAGCCGAAGGCAGAGGTTTAACCCACTGAGCCACCCAGATGCCCCTCTTCCTTCTTTCCATCCTTCTTTCCTTTCTTTCTTTCTCTCTCTCTCCTTTTTTTTTGGGGGGGGGGGTTGTTTTGTTTTTTTTGTTTGTTTGTTTGTTTGTTTTGGTTTTGTATTTTGTTTTGCTTTCTTTTTTTGAGTTTTACTTTCTTTGAGTCCCTGGGGTCAAAGGATAAGCCAACCCAGCCACAGAAGGAGAACTACAAGTTCCTGCCGTCCCCGGGTCTTGGGGACTCCAGTGGCATACCCATTAGAGCCCGATAGTCCGCTAAAATGCTTGTCATTACTGGGAGAACACTGAAAGCTCTCAGCACCCCCTGCTTTTCTCATCCCACTGGCTGTGTCTTTGTCCCCAGAAGTGCCTGGGAGTTCTTTCTTCTTTAGATTCCTGAGCTTAATGCAATTAGGCAAATGTGAAACAGTAGTAGAAGGTACCAGGAATGAGAACTACAACTCCCAGCAGCCCCTTCTTCATGGAGTCTTCCCTAGCCCCAGAGGCTTTGGGGAGGTAGAGTTCTTTTCTTCTCTGGAGTCAAGAATCTTTGGTACCTGCGCTCAGGGTTGGTGAACCATTTTCTGGGGAATGAAAACCTAGGTAAGCCAAAATACGGTGTCATGTGCTTTTGGCCAGACTACAGTTTCCAATAGTCCTAAGGCAGTTGGCCTCCCTGAGGATGTATATGCCATGGGGCTGCTGGGAGTCGTAGTTTCTTGCAGCCCCTGGACGACAACTGAAGGTGAGTAGAACTTTTCATGAGATGGAAGAGAGACCCATAACTATCTGTCCCAGCACCCCATGGAAGTTCCTCGCTCTGGCCTCTCCCAGTGACTCTGGAATTGTGGTTTTTCTGGGCCTCGGTTGGGAGTGGGGATGGAGGGAAGTACAGGATAGAGAGTAAAGAGAACTTGGAGAGAAAGTGAGCCAGATTTTCACAACAAAACTACAACAAAAGGTGCCTGGATGCCTCAGTCAGTTGCGGGTGTCTTGATTCCAGCTCAGGTCATGATCTCAGGGTTGTGAGATCGAGCCCTGCGTCCGGCTCTGTGGTGGGCATGGAGCCTGCTTGAGACACACACTCTCTCCCTCTTTCTCTCTCTCAAAACAAACAAAACCAAAACAAAAAACCCCTGCAACTTTCAGCAGCCCCTGGAGCTTGCTACCATATTGGCAAAGTCTTGGGAGTTTGGGTTTCTTTGGGTTTCTTTTGATGACAGTGCAGGACAGAGTAACTACAACTCCCAGAGTCCGTGAGGTGTGTGAACGCTGACTTCGCCCCAAAGGCAGCTGGTAGTTTTAGTTTATTTCCAGCCCATGGTGATTAAAGGGAAAAGCAGACCTTTGCAGATAGGGCCAGATAGGAAATCTACGACTCCTCATTCCTTGGCCTTGTGGTTCTCACAGCCTGGCGGGAACTGTGGTCTCCCCAGGGTCAGCATGGCTCGTAGGGAACTCGGGAGCCCCCGTCCCTTCTCTGACCCCCATCCCACTTGTGGCCCCTGCAGCGGCAGTCTTTCCCCCCCGTGTGCACCCACAACATGCTGGACGACTCCTCGGACCCTATCCTGACCACCATCCGCCGAATCGGGCTCTTCAATAGTAGTGCCGACAGGGTCAAGGTAAGGGCAACGGTCAGGGTGGGTTAAGCATGGTGGGGTGGGGCGGGGGGAGGGGAGCCTGGGCCTCCCATTCCCCCTTTCCCCTAGTTTGTCCAAGGATTGCTGTATTTAGAAAGGACCTTAGCTCTTTAAGCAGACACACTTAGATTCAGAGCTTTGTCATCCCACTGACTTGTGTGACTTTAGACAAGTTTTTCACTCTCCGGGCCACTCCAGCATCCCAGGAAGCAGCCAAATAAGGCGTTTGGGCTGAGCTCTTCTTTTCTCGCTGGTAGGTGATTTTCCACCCAGAGTTCCTCTCCTCCACGAGCCCCCTGCTCCCCGTCGATTATGAGGAATTTGTCCGTGGCTGCCATCTTGGGGTCTTCCCCTCCTACTATGAGCCTTGGGGCTACACGCCGGGTGAGTGCGGCATGGTGGTGGGCTTCTGGTCTGATCAGGCATGAATGATGGAGGTACTTGCCCCATTCTGTGCAAAACAGGGACAATGGTAACAGTCTCTTAAGCTACAGAATGTGTTTTGGGGACACGGTAGCTCATGTGATATGTAATTAGAGGTCACACATGATTTCCTCACATTGGCTGATGTTTGGCCCCCCAGAAAGCAACAGCTGAATGCATAGTTCACCCATGGAATGTGGTCAGGGCTCTCCCTGAGAGAGGAAGAGGCCCTGACTCCAGGGCCGGTCCGCTTCACCTTCCACTTTGAGGTAGGGGTTGGCTCCGTTTAGAGACATGGTGTTTTTTTTGTTTTTTTGTTTTTTTAAGATTATTTATTTATTTATTTGACAGACAGAGATCACAAGTAGGCAGAGAGGCAGGCGGGGGGGTGGGGGAAGCAGGCTCCCCACCAAGCAGAGAGCCCGATGCGGGGCTCAATCCCAGGACCCTGGGATCATGACCTGAGCTGAAAGCAGAAGCTTTAACACCCTGAGCCACCCAGGAACCCCTAGAGACACGGTCTTGAACTTAGACCTTATTTGCAGTTCTCCCTCACTTCTGGACATTCTGGTGTAGCCCCAAACTCAACCCTGCCTCGTAACTTTTCAATCAAGCTACCTTTATGTTTTTCAAGCTAAGGAAATAATCACATTTGCTGTAGTATTTCTTAATTTATGAGTAATTTAACAAATCTCTCAAACCATGCTTGCATGAGAATTAGGATGATGATTTTACTAGCTTTATTTCTGTCGTGGTTTCAGTGATGCTGAGGTTTTGTGTGCTTGGCCCCAACCCTGTTTTTCCCCATAAGCCCTGTTACCTCTGGAGCCTGTGTTTGCAGGTTATGTGGGTTTTTAGGAACACTTATATTTGAATTATAACAAACTGCTTGAAGCATTTCTCAGGCTTATTTAGGGTATCAAACGAGGCAGTAGTGAGAGCCCTTCTCTTACCTTCTATCAAAATAGACTGAAGCTGGGGCACCTGGATGGCTGAGTCGGGTACGTGACCGACTTGGTTTCATCTCCAGCCCTGATCGCAGGGTCGTGAGATCAAGCCTGGCACCAGGCTTTGCACCTAGTGCACAGTCTGTGTGGGACTCTTTCTCCCTCTTCCACTATCCCTCACCACTGCAGCCCCCTAAGTAAATATATAAATTTTAAACAAAAAAAATACAAAACAGACCAGGGGCACTTGGGTGGCTCAGTGGGTTAAAGCTCTGCCTTCGGCTCAGGTCATAATCCCAGGGTCCTGGGATCTAGCCTGGCCTTGGACTCTGCTCGGCAGGGAGCCTGCTTCCCTTCCTCTCTCTCTGTCCGCCTCTCTGCCTGCTTATGATCTCTGTCTGTCAAATAAATAAATAAAATCTTAAGAAAAAAAAAAAAAAACAGACCAAAGGTATGATTAACCAGCATACTCTGGGAAGAGAAACTATCTTCCAGGTTGTGTGGATTAAGTAAAATGGTAGACATTGGCACAGAGTCCGTACTTAATAGTTCAGCATCCTATTGCCTGACTCTAGACTCTTCGTCATCCTGAAGCCTTGGGAGAAGTGAATTTCCTTTTCCTAGCCTCCTAGCTTCCCCTTTGAGACACTATGAGAGTCTAATGGACAGCCTGGTTTTGTAGGCTCAGTGATTTGCTCAAGGTGTCAGTAGAGGGCGCTGTTGGGGCTTTATTGCGATGTAAGAAGCTGCAAAGGCAAAAGCTAAGTGGCCCGCCCTTCTCACGCCTTCCTGCAGCTGAGTGCACGGTTATGGGCATCCCCAGTATCTCCACCAACCTCTCCGGCTTCGGCTGCTTCATGGAGGAACACATTGCAGACCCCTCAGCTTACGGTCGGTGCCCAGGAAGGGGTGGGCTCCTGGGTCCCCGGGGGAGGAGGCGGCGGCGTCCTGGCGCCGGAGAGTCCCTGGAAGAATGAAAGTTTCCTTAGTCTGATTTCTGAGCCCCTGTCCTGGCCTCCACAGGCATCTACATTCTGGACCGGCGGTTCCGCAGTCTGGATGATTCCTGCTCGCAGCTCACCTCCTTCCTCTACAGCTTCTGCCAGCAGAGCCGGCGGCAGCGCATCATCCAGCGAAACCGCACGGAGCGCCTCTCAGACCTTCTGGACTGGAAATACCTAGGCCGGGTAGGACTCCCTCCCATGTCCTCTGCTGGTAAATCGGCCGTTTCTGGCCCGGGGTCTGATTCCTCAGCCTCCAAGGCTGGTGCGGAAGACAGCAGCTTTCCACTTGTAAACAGCCGCGGTCCCTTTAAGAAATTAACCAGCTTTTGCAGGTAGACCGCAGTGTGGCGAAAGAGGTAACTATCTATTTAGGGAGTGGAGCCAGAAAGATGGATGATTGGCGCAGGGGCCGTCTGGAAGGCGCCGGGGTGTGCTCATCAGCATAAGGAGCGTGGTTGGGGTCCGCCCCCTTCTACCTCTGCCGGGGGGCGGGGTCTGACTCCCGTCCCCTGACACCCGGTCCCGTTCTTTTCCCCAAGTACTATATGTCTGCACGCCACATGGCGCTGGCCAAGGCCTTTCCAGAGCATTTCACCTATGAGCCCCACGAGGCTGATGCGGTGAGTGGACTCTGATCTCTGATGGGCTTGGAGCTAGAGGGCTGGGGTAGGGGCGCGTCTGGAGTGGGAAGGGCCAGGCGGGGGCCGGGGGGTGAGGGGACGACCGTAGGGGCCTCTGCTCACTCTCGAGTTTGTGCCCACACACCCCGGAACGCAGGCTCAGGGCTACCGCTACCCACGGCCGGCCTCGGTGCCACCATCGCCCTCACTGTCGCGACACTCGAGCCCGCACCAGAGTGAGGACGAGGACGAGCCCCGGGACGGGCTGCCGGATGTAGACGGGGAGCGCTACGACGAGGACGAGGAGGCAGCCAAGGACCGGCGCAACATCCGCGCCCCTGATTGGCCGCGCCGCGCCTCCTGCGCCTCTTCCACCAGTGGGAGCAAGCGCAGCTCCGTGGACACAGCGCCCTCCAGCTCGCTCAGCACTCCCAGCGAGCCCCTCAGCCCTGCCAGCTCCCTGGGCGAGGAGCGCAACTAAGTCCCGTGCCCCACATTCTCGGTCCATCCTGCAGCCCTTGTCTAGAGGGTGGACGAGGCCAGAATGGCGCTGTTCCTAGACCCCACTCCAGATCCCTAATCCTCTTGGGGGTCCACAGCCCTGCCCCCTCCGCCATACACTCCAGCCCTTCTAGCTCTGCTCTTGGAATCCCCAACACTCCAGAATCCACAACGCCGTGCCTTTCCTGGGTTCCAGAATGCATACTTTGTGCCCTGGAATCCTTCGGACCTGGCCTGGGGGCCAGGGGCCAGGAACCTGCCATTTCCCTGCAGTGGTGCAGGAGGTTCTAGGAAACCTGGTCTGTTGCCTTCCAGGCGGGGGCTCCTAGAGCCCTTTTTATAGCCCACAGGCTATGCCATGCTCAGACCTGGCCTGAGGGCCAGCAGGCTCTGGAAACCTTGTGGTTTCCCTGCTAATGGGACAATCAAGTCCAAAGCTGGGGCACTTTCAGGGACTTAACTGAACGCAGAACGTCCTCCATTTCAACTCCAGGACTCAGGCTCCAGACCAGGGCTCTCCCCTGTTTACTCTGATCTGGCCCTTCCTGGGGTGTTTGGCTCTGCCTGGAGGGCCCTTCCACCCCTGGTGTTCTCTTTCTCCCTCCTTTGGCCAATGGGGGGTGGTGGTGGTGGTGGTGGTGCAGAACCACTTGGCTTCTCATTCCTGTTGGAGAATATGCAGTCTTGGTCTAGATGCTTTTCTGGCCATTTCTGAACCAGAACGTCCTTTGGTTCCCTGAGTCTGATCTCTCCTCCCTATGTTGAGATTCCTGTTCCCTCCAGGGACTCCCCCTGCAGAGGACCTGACTGTCTTGGACCTGACTGTCTTCCCCTGCCACAAGCCCCAAGCCCTAGGCCCACCACGAAACCACTGGGTTCTAGGTCTTGGCTACTGAATCCAGAACCTTACCACTGTGCCGCTTCCTGGTCCCTTTCCCCTGGTCTAGAACTGAACCCACTAGGTTCTAGAACTTTTCATATTTACCTCGAGGCTCTTCCATCCTTAAACTGCCCTGCCCCCAGCTTTGGTGAAAGGGAGGGGCCCCTCTGTGTGTGCTGTGCTGTGTCTGATCCACTCAGTTTGCAGTTGGGAGGGGGAAGGGAGAAAGGGGTGTGATTGATGTGTGTCCAGAGATGAAAAATACATCTATATTTAAGAATCTCAGGATTGGTCCACTGTGAGGGCTTGCTGGGCCTTGCTCCTGGCCCCTCACTCCCCTTGGCTTCTCTACTTCTTTACCTCCTGTATTCTTCCCCCTCTCCTCTGCCTACCCTGGAGTCCCTGATAGCCTGATGTCTCCGAGCGACTTGGATTGCTGTTCTCGATTCTAGTTTTGTTTCAAGGGAAGGCGCACCCCTGTTTAGTTGGGACTTGCAAGCAGGCAAAAGAGTGGGCTCGGCCTCTTTGGCAGAAAGGGGCTTTGTCACCTGAAAACAAAACAAAACCTTAAGCCACAGCTGGGTGAGGCTATTTAAATTTAAATGAACCAGATTCCTCAGTAGCTCTAGATATAAGCAAACGACCAATAGCCACTTGTAGCCACATGAAGCTTATAGGTACACAACTAACAGCGCAAATACAGAATATTTATTTTCTTAAGATGTTATTTGAGAAAGCGCATGAGGGGGAGGGGCAGAGGGTGAAGCAGACTCCCTGTTGAGCGGGAAGCCAGCAGCGGGGACTGGACCCCAGGACCCTGGGACCATGGCCTGAGCAGTGGGCAGAAGCTTAACTGGCTGAGCCCCGGGAATATTTTCATCATTGCAAAAAGTTCTATTGGACAACACTAGCTTAGAACATGTTTCGAGGACACTGGCCTCTGGACTTTAGCCCTACTGTGTGTCCTGAATAGCTATTTTCCAGGGAACCTTTTTTTTTTTTTTTTTAAAGATTTTGACAGAGACACAGCAAGAGAGGGAACACAAGCAGGGGGAGAGGGAGAAGCAGTCAGCCTGATGCAAGGCTCGAGCTCAGGAACCTGGGACCATGAGCTGAGCTGAAGGTAGATGCTTAACTGAGCCACCCAGGCGCCTCTTCTTTTCAGTTCTAGTCTAGAGTGCGTCCCCCCGAACCAGTAATGTTTCAGAGGAATAGAAAACTGGATTTGCATGTGTGACCATCCCCGTTAACTGTTGGTGATGGACACACCTCCCCTCCAGAACCCTGAGTGGCCACCAAAGTTCCTGGGTGTCCAGGAACCACTTCCTCCTAGATTCTTTGACCAAAACCAGAGGGTGCAGGGGGTCAGAGTTCAGTTTCATAGTCTGGGCCCAGCAGCTGCCTGCTAACCCTTCAGTTCCCATTTGGAGAACCTAGTTCCCAAGTTTCACATCCTGTTTCTGTGCTGCGTCCCAAACCCCTAGCTCAGCGTCTCTTATCACACGCTCTTGCTTTACAAAGTTACTCATCAGAGCCCATTTCTGGTTACAGTTTGTTATTTCTAACAGTGCCTGCTTCCAGCCACCAAGCTAGGTCCTACTGGACTCTCCTTGGGAGTTTCGTCTCCGCCTTGCAAGGGGGCAGCTGAACAGCCTGGCCCAGCAGGGAATCTGCTACTCCACCCCACCCCACTCCTAAATTAAGACTAAAGGTTTAGAGAACCCCAGAGATCGTCTGCGGGGCCAATACCTGTCTCCCCGCCAGGGCAGTCCAGCTGTAAGCCTTGTGGAAGTGAATCCCCCGCCTCAGTTCCCACACCATACACACAAACGCAACACCAACACAACCCAAAGCGCCAACTGCTGCAAAAAGCTTTATTGTTTCCATTTGGTCCAGGGCTTGGGAGAGGGCTCCAGGGTGGTTACAAAGCTGCCTCTGGCTGCAGGGAGAGGGTGAGGCACGGATGTCAGCGAGGCCCCCTCAAAGGATGCTGCTGGTCTCCGGAGCTCCTAGTCGTGCTTGAGGGTGAGCCTCTCGAAGAGATACTCGCCCAGCCCAGCCTGGGGGCCGGCCAGCCTGCGGAGGTTCGTCAGGTGGTCGCCCATCTTCTTGATGAGCTTCACCTCCTCGTCCAGGAAGTGGTTCTCCAGGAAGTCACAGAGCTGAGCGACAGGAGACCACATTGCCACTTACCCATCGACAGTGTGACAGATGGGGAAACCCGGCTCAAAGGGAAATGTGCCCAATTAAATGCGGCTGAAGGGGATACTTACATGGGGGTCTGTGCGGGCAGAACCCAGGGCGTGCAGATCCAGAAGAGCCTGGTTCAGGCTCTTCTCCAGAACCAGGGCAGCTTCCATGGCGTCCAGGGTTTTCCCCCACTCATCTTGGGACGGCTTCTGTAGAGAGGGCAGAGCGCTCAGGACTAGCTACATCGTCCGCTAAAACGTCTAAGAGCTTGCATCTATCACCTCCAGGCTCCTACAACCACCCGTCTCAGGAGACCCCGTTGCAGTGTCTTCGGGGAAGGGCGCGAGCCTCCATTTTGCGCCGCACAAGAGTGAACACAATCGTCCAGATGCCCGCGCGGGGCCTACAGCGCTACAATCAAGGCGCTCGGCGCGCGCAAGGGCTACTGGGACATGTAGTCCGCTGCCCACACACTATTTACCTGGACGTCCTGGAAGAGGGCGCGGCCGCCGCGCTGGTTTTGCATCTTCAAGAGACGCTCGGCACCCTCGCGCTTCTCCTCAGCCAACTCGCGGAAGAAGTGCCCCACACCTTCCAGAGCCACATCGTCACGGTCGAAATAGAAGCCCTGCGGGAAGGGAGGCGCGAAAAGTGGTTAGCGGGAAGAAAGGCCGGCCAGAAGCCCGGACTCCACCCTCCGACTACCCTACGGGACAAAGGCAGCCAGCGCGTGCGCACTTGGGGGAAACTTGGACTGGGGGCGTCCTAGGGACCCTCACCAGAGAGAGGTAGGTGTAGGAGGCCCGCAGATGCATGTTGACCAGACGGTTGACGGCGGCCTCCACCTCGGTGGAATAATTCTGACGAATCTGGGAGCTCATGGTTGATTGAAGATCAGGAGGTAAGCCCGAAATTGGCTGTGGGCTGGTCCCGGAGGCAGCGGGCGGCCAAGAAGATGGCTCCCAAAGGTGCGACTGGAAAAGAGGTTGGAGGGTGGTCGTTGGCTGGTTGCAGGGGCGTCCCTGGGTCTGTTCCGTCCAAACACTGTTGAAGCAAGAGACAGATCCGCAGGACCGCCGGGCGCACTGCGAGAGGCTGTGGCCAAGGCGGCTTCTTTTATAGCGCGCGGGCCCTGGGAGGTGGGGCGTTCAGGGAAAGCGATCGGCCAATCCGCGGTGCTGGGAGGCGGAGCTTGGGACCCCTATTGACCAATCTGAGCTGATAGCAATCCCAGGCCCCCCGCCCAGAAGTGGGGAAGTCACGCGCCAGTAGCGCGAGGCTGTTGTGAAATGGGGAAGCGGAGGTGGGGGTGGGTTGCGGGGTTCAAGGGTCCTGGGGCTGATTCTGGGACCTCAGGGAATTGTGGGGATCTCCCTGGTAGGTGAAAGGTTAGTGGGGACACTGGGAGCCCTGGAAAATTATGACTTTGGGGTTTTGGGGGTATCTCAGGAAAGTAGGTTGGATTCTGGGTTGTCTCTTAGTGCATGGACCTTTCTGGCGCCCTGTAAGTTTCTCAGAGGTGCGGAGACCTCCAGATGACTGGGGTTTGCTCTGGAAGATAAGGGGTCCCTGGATCATTAAGAAGTTTGGAAGGCAGTGCGGTGAGGTATTTCTGCAATCTTTGGGATCTGATAGATCGATTGAAAGGGGGGACCTGGAGCCCTGGGGTTCACTCAAAGATTGGGAATTTCTGTAGCACTCAAGTTCACGATGAAGTCCTTATTTTCTGGAATCTTCCCCTGGGAGAGGGGTGGTGGTGGTGTGTGTCTTTAGACTCATGAAGTGATCTTCAAGATTAAAAGGAACAGTTCTAGAGCCATGGGGGTCCTCCTGTGCCCCCCCCCCCCATAGGGGACAGGGATATTTCTGGAAGCCTTCTAGCGGCTTTTCTAAGTGGTAGGTCTTTGGAGCCTTTGAAAGATTGGGGCATTTGGAATACCCTGGGGCTATTTCAGGGGCATGTTGTTTTTCTGGAAGCTGCCACATGTAGGGTGAAATGACACTCAAGCTTTACGGTCTCTCTGAGGCTACTTTGCTACTTTTCCTGGACACTATTCTGAGGGCAGCGAGACTTGGAATTCTCTTTGGCTCTGAAGCAGTCTCTGTCTTGCCTTAACACATGCTTCTCGAAGGTCTCAAAGAGAAGCCCTGGGTCCTGGGGAAACAAGGTCTAGGGACCTGTGGATGGGATGGGTCTCTAACCAGTGTACATTTTTTTAAGTCTATCAGTTGCGGGCTGGTGTCTTGGAAGCAAAGCTGGCTCAAACCAGGACCCTGCCCTCAAGAAACTCCCCATATCCTAGAGGGGGGAAAGGGGACAGACAGGAACTTGACCCTGTTTTCAGTGCCCTAAGGGGTAGCCAGCAGGTTGGGCAGGGGAGCTGAAGCCCCTGAGGCCTGCTTTGCAGGTGGTGGGGGGGACCCCAAACAGCCCAGGCAGAGGGGGTGTTTCCTGACCTAGGGGATGCTGGACCAGGCTGTTATCTGGGGTCGTCAAGGGGTGCCTGGGCCAGTGGCCAGGGAAGCAGCAGTGCTGAGTCATGCTGAACTCAGCGGGAAGGGTCTCGGGCAGAGGCGGGGTGGGGCCACTGACTGACCTCATGTCCGCGGCAGACTGCAAAGCGGCTGGGACCCTGAGAACTAGGCCTGGCTGGGAACCAGGTCTGGCCCACTCTCCCAAGAGGCGAGTGTGCTTGGTCTCCGAATCTTACAGTCTTTTTAGCTGCCTTGATGTTTTTCCTGGGCTCCTGCCTGTGGTCATAGTGTCCCCTCTTTATGGGCAGTTGACTCAGTCTCCCCTCATAGCTGTCTCATCCTACAGCTCTCCCCTGACCTGGTGTCTCTGGGCAGTCTCTGGGGGAGGGGCAGTTGCCCCAGGCACACAGTCACAATGGGGCCTGAGTTACTCATTCACCAAATTTCATACCTCAGCCTAAAGACCTTTAGCCTCCAGCAGGCCCCCACCTGCCGTGAGCTGGCTTCAGAAGTGCTCACTGGTGGAGGGAGAGGAAGTGGGGAGACAAAGATGATCTGAAGGACTGAGATCTTGAGGGTGGGGTGAGGGGTAGATCATTGGAGGGGGGAAAACAAGAGGCCCAGAGAGACAGAGGGAAGACCGAGAGATTGGAGAAGAGACCCACGCAGAAGGTACAACAGACCCTATGACCAAGTGATCTTTATCTCTGGTATCTTTTTCCGTGTCTAATCTGCAAGGCAGCTTTCCGGTGTCTTCATGAGGGCCAGCTCTCCTGGAGGGCCCCACCCAGGTACTGGGCCAGCCTGTCCCCTTGGAGCACACAGCACAGGTGCAGGCCTTGTCCTCTCTCTCAGAACCTGATTCCAGCATTCCAACCAGTTAGCTTCTCCACAGGGCTCTAGAGCCCTCTCCTGGTCCAGTAAGTCCTCCTCCCAAGGTCTCTCCACCGACCCCCCCCACCCCCGCCCCAATTCTCCACCTCAGTTAAGCGCAACTTCCTCCCATCCATATGGCAGAAGCTTCCATGCCCTAGTTCTCCAGGGCCTCTTCTCTTTTCCTAAAGCCTCAGGCTCCACTGCCTGGCTTGGCCTTGCCCACTGCTGCCTCCAGCACAATACCTCAGGCTTCCACACAAGTGATCTTCAATTCCCTCAGGACCCCAAGCTGCTGGAGGCAGAGCTGAGACTAACTCATCACTAACCCAGAGGGCACCAGGCTCCTTCAAAGAAGGTTTGTCAGCACACAGGTCTCCTTAGACAGCCAGCAAGTGGGCTCAGTGATTCAGACTCCGAAGTGTGGTCTGAAAGAGGTTTATTGCCCCCCCAAGACCACTCCTCCCCGTGCCCCCCACCCCAATAATTACAAAAGTAAGAAAAATGCCCATGACCCCCAATCCCACCCCTCCCGGAAAAATGCCATAATTTATGCAGAAAAGACACAGTCCAAGGCAGCTGGTGGCCTCAGCCCATCTTTTTCCAGATGGTGAGTGATGCAGTGAGCACTCCAGCCACAAAGATGGTCACTGTCTGCCACGTGGGTGTCCCAAAGTAGGAGAGGAGGCCGTCCTGTGGACAGGGACATCAGTCACTTCAGCAGCCAGCACATAGGAATCAGGGAGGGAGGTGGTCATAGGGCATGAGTGGGGGGGGCAAAACCCTAAGATGAATGGATAATGGGGTCAAAGGATCATCAAAAAACTAGAGGGAAGCCATAGGAAGCGGAGGCACCAGGAAGGACAGAAGGTACTGGTGGGGTCAGAGGTCACTGAGAGGTCAGAGGTCATAGGGAGGTCAGGGATCACCAACAGGTCAGTGGATACCAGACAAATTAGAGGAGTTGTTCAGACCTGTGAGGAAAGGCATTACAGACCCCGTTTGATGACCCAGAGTCAGAGAGAGCAACACTAGTGGGCTTGGGAAGACCTGAGGAGTGGGGGAGGGGGTTAGGGGGCCTCACCCAACCACCCTGGTCCTGGATCCAGCCCAGCAGTCGCTCTCGAAGGAAGTCCAGTGTCCAGCCCATGATGGTCCTGATCAGCTCGGGCACCTTGGTACACAGGGCCTACAGGAAGTAGGGTGGGCCTTAGGGACTGAGCCTTGTCCCCACTGTCTGGGGACAATGGCCCCAAGCCTCCTTTCTCACCTCTGCCTCCCCTCGTACCCTGCTGCAGTCTACTTCCACTCCTACTCAGAATGAGCCTCCTGAATTGTCAACTGGATCTTGTTATCAGTTGCCTGTTCACATACCTTCCGTGGCTTCCCAGGCAGTAAAGACCAAAAGGCCTCTCTCAGCCCACATGGCCCTGTATGAAGGCTCTGACCTGACTGCATTCCAATTTTCCACTTCTTTTCTGTGTGTCATTTACCTTCTCCCGGATCTTCGTTCCCACCAACTCTTCCCTGCCTCAGGACCTTTGCACATGCTGATTCTTCTATCTAAATAGGCTTCAACCAAGCAAATTTTTACTCCTCCCTCAAAGCTCTCATGTTAGGTCTAATGTCACTTCTCTAGAGAGAGCTTTCCTGACCTTCAAACTAGGTAGGACCAGACATACCTGCCAATGACTTTCCATCTCCCTGAACTTTCCCCTTCCCACCCTTTATGTATCTGGCTGCTTCCTCCCTATTGTCCCCAATACCTTAGCTCCATCAACATTTTGAACGCTCTCTCCCTCACCTCCAACATTCAAGCCCTACCAGCTGAATCTGGCAAACACATTAAGAAATCTACTCCCCACCTCCACTGCTACCAGTGGATGCCAGGTCAGTCAGTCATCAACCAGAATTACTACAGGTACCCCCCTCACAGCTTTCCAGTTTTTACCTCATACTCTCTTCTACCCAAAACAGCCCCCCAAAATTGTTGGGCTTCCACTCCCGATATATCTTGAAGTTAAAAGGATTTCACAGTGAACAGCCATATGCCTGCAGCTGAGATTGTACAATTACCATTTTGCTTGCTAGAACAATCCTTGAAATTTACAAATCAGGTCACCTCACTCTCCTGTTTCAAAACCAGCCAGTCACTCCCCTTTTGCTTACAGCAAAGTTAACATATTTAACATCGACTATGGGGGCCCTCACAAGACCCCTTCAAGTCTTCCCTCAATGCATCAGCCCCTTGGCCTGCCTCACACGACCTTTGCACTTGCTGTGGCCCCAGGATGCCTCCCCCGCCCCTGATCTTCTTAGATCACCACAACTTTGGTTTTAATGTCACTCGCTCTTAGAATGTTCCAACCACTTTGCATTACATCATCCTCGCTTACTTCTTTTGGCCCCATTGGACAATGTGAGCTCCAAGAGAGCAGGGACCTAGCCTGTTCTGTTTGGCACTGCATCTCGGGTGCCGAGTACAGGTCAGGCACATAGTAGGCCCAAGAAATGTTTGCTCCATGAATAAATGAAGGTGCAAACAACCAGCCCTTAGCTCTCTCCATTCCCTCTGGTAAACGGGCTTCCCAGGGCTTGTTGCCCTCAGAACCCCCAGGTCCTCCCAGGTCTGAGCGGAGCTTCCCGGGGCTCATGCCCTGCAGCCGCCCACCTTGAGCACCAGTTTGCTGGCAAAGTAGAAGAGGGCAACGACCCGACCCCAGTTGAAGTTGCCATCAGAAAACATTTCAGCTGCCACTCGGAAAAAGACCTCGCGGGGGGAGTCTGTGTCCACAGCTGCGATCATCCTGCAGGGAAGAAGGAAAGCCAGAGCTGGGGAGAAAAGATCAGGCATAGTGTAGAGACCCTGACATCCACCTTGTACCAAAGACAAAGACACTGAGGCTCAAGCCAAGCTAATGTGAAAAAGAAGGGGCCAACATGGGGGAAAGGAATGAGACAGACACTTAGGACTGTGGGGAAAATGACTGAGGGAGGGTTTCAATATTCTGAAGGAGGGAATGGCTGAGTGTCCAGGGTGCTAGAAGGTGTGGGGAGGGGACCTGGACCCCTGGGTCTAAGAGAATAGGAGGCTGCCGGTCTGAACTCCAGACTCCTAGGAGAAGGGGGGCCTGAGAGCCAGGACTCCAGGGTTCTGAGGGAGAAGAGGACCAGTGGCTGGACTCCTGGGGCCCCCGGGGCCACACCTCTGTAACTCCATGTTACTGTCCAGTTCATCTCCGATGCGCTTGAGACACTCGCTCAGCTTCTTGGTGGATGCATCCTGTGGCGCCTGCTCAAGGGCCAGCTCGGGTGTCTCTCCCCCCATTCGCCCTGCTCGATCTTGGATGAAACTAGAGTGGGAATGGAGTTTGGGGGGTGCAAAATCAGAATGGGGCATCACTCCTCAAATCCGCTCAGCAATAATCACACCTCAAACTCACCCCTGAAGCAAAAGGGCCCCTGTCTTCATGATCTGCTCAGAGCTGGTGGGCCCTAGAGGAGAAAGGAGGGAAGAGGTGCCTGGACTGTTGGATTCTAGGGGATCCAGGGACTAGGGTAGCTCATGATCTCTGAGGGAGGACAACACTAGGAGGTCCTGCACTTCTGGGTTCCTAGTAGATACAGTACTTAGGGGCCCGGACAACTGAGTCCCTGATGGAGAAAAAGGCAGGGAGCCTAGGCCTGTATCCTACGTTCTTCCGGTGGAGGCGGCTGAGGGAACGCTTCATGCATCCAGACCCCTGGCCTGAAGGGGCAGAGGAGAAACCCGCCCCTCCCACCAGGAAGTGGTGCCGGCGACAAGCCCGGGCCTGCCCCAGGGGCTTGGATTTTGGGGTCTCCAGCTTCTCGGGAGTCCGAGAGCACCAGGCAGGAAGGAATCGGGGCACAGAGGCCAGAGAGCCGGGAACCCCCGGGAAGGGAGGGGGTTGGAAGCTGGCAGCGCCCGATCCGGGAGTTTCTGCCCCGGAGTGCTTGGAGATCGCACGGCCCCAGACCGGCAGGAGGGATCGTGGGGCCAGCCAGCGAGGGGGCTTGCCCTCCTCCCGCCCGTCTGCCTCCTGCCTCACCCCCGCCTCTGGGTTGCTCCCCGGACCCGTCCATCACCGCCGCTCCCGCCGCCGCCTCTCGCCGGGTCCGCCCGGGCGGCCGCAGCACGCCCCTGGTCACGTGACCGCCCCGCTGAGCGTGCCTCTTCACGTGATCGCCCCGCAAAATGGCGGCCACGCGCTGTCGCCCCGCAGGCCCGTCCGATCACGTGAACACACCGGCCTCACCTGCTGGGGGAACCTCTGGCCCCGATCACGTGACCGTGAAATCCGCACTTCCCTGTAGGAACTGCCGGTGGCGCTCTTCTACCGGCTGCCTGTTCCTAGGCAGCTGTGAACTTTCATTCATTCCTCTGTGCAGTATTTTTGGAAGTTTCAGGTGGGATCTGAGCTCTCGCCAGAACAGAAGGAACACGGAAGGCCAAAGTTATCATCCTCTGAAGCAGGACGTTTCAGATGATTTTGAGTTGTTTTTGTGAAAACAAAAGGAATGTGAGGTTCAAAAAGTGGCAAAACTAATCTATGCAGAGGGACTGGAAAGGTATGAAAGGGGAAGGACCCAAGTCAGGCACCTGGGGGGACCTGAAATGAGCTTTATCTTGATCTAGGTGATGATTACTTGGGTAAACATGCTGAAAAATTCATGGAGCTGCACATACGAAATGTGCACTTTACCACATGGAAACTGTATCTCCTTTGACAAAGAATAAAAAGATTAGAAAATAGACTGGAGTCAGATAATGAACGTTGGAGCATATAAGGGAAGGTATCTAGGTCCTAAGGTGGGTGGGAGCCGTAGCAGTAAGATCGTAAGAATCCTAATACATCAGCCTACCACCACCACCAGAACACAGCCTGACAAAGTCAAGTTTACTGACCCACTGTGATGATAGAGATCACACAGAGAGAAACCATGGAGCATCTTGACAAAGGAAATGGTAGAGTTACTATAGGACCTGCCAGAAGGGTAGAACTTAGGTGACAACTAAATGATGGGCTTAAGGCAGGGTCAACATCAGGCACAGACTGTGAAATGGAACCAAAGTCTTCTATCCCCTGGAAACTACAAGGTCAATCCAGATGTGGAGTACTGGGTCCAGAAACCCTTTATGTGAAGCTCTGCACCTAGACTGGAAATCTAGGCTGCTACTTTGTTTTCAAATGACTACAGGGAAAAGTGGGATGTTTCATTTTTACTGATAAAAATTTCAATACTTTATGATTTTAGGGAACAAAGTCTCCTGAAAGACAGCATATACTTGGAGGAAACAGTGTTTCCTATTTGAAGCTAATGTTATCTGTGCCTATTATTCCAGCCCAGTAAATTAGCCTTTCCTTTTCCTTAACTAGAGAGGGCTTTTATTTTTTTTTTTTTAAGATTTTATTTATTTATTTGACAGAGAGAAATCACAAGTAGGTAGAAAGGCAGGCAGAGAGAGAGAGGAGGAGGAAACAGGCTCCCTGCCGAGCAGAAAGCCCGATGTGGGACTCGATCCCAGGACCCTGAGATCATGACCTGAGCCGAAGGCAGTGGCTTAACCCACTGAGCCACCCAGGCGCCCCTAGAGAGGGCTTTTAAAGTAGCTACAGACCACTGAACAGTACAGCCATTGAGTAGTGGGGAGAAAACTTCTTAGTTCTGAAGTAACAATGAAGATGCTTTCCAGACACTGGAACCTTGAAACCCACCTCCAAGAAAGCTCCTGATGATTTTACTCCCCAGGCATTCACGTCCGATTCGGTCCCCTCCCACACTGAATAGGGCTGAGCAACGTGATCAGTATGATACTGTGGAAATAACAGAGTGTGACTTCCAAAGTTAGGTCATAAAAGTTACTGCAACTTCTGTCGTGCTCTCTCTCAGATCACTCAATTTATTATTATTATTTTTTAAAGATTTTACCTGACAGAGAGGGAACACAAGCAGGGGGAGTGTTAGTTTGAGAATCAGGCTTCCTGTCGAGCAGGGAGCCTGATAGGGGCTCCTACAAGTTGGGGGGGGGGGTAAGGAAAAATGAAGGTTTCAAAAGAACTTTCATATGCTAAAGAGGACCTACAAGATACTGAGGCCTTGCCACTGTCAAGTCGAGGTTGTGTTTCCCCTCTAGCAAGGCATTAACGTTAAGATAGTTGGGAGATTCCTACATCTCTTGGCATCTTGGAAATACAAATCAAACTCACACTGAGATACCACCTCACAGCAGTCAGAATGGTTAAAATTAACCAGTCAGCAAACGACAGATGTTGGGGAGGATGCGGACAAAGGGGAACCCTCCTACAGTGTTGGTGGGAATGCAAGCTGGTGCAGCCACTCTGGAAAACAGCATGGAGTTTCCTCAAAAAGCTGAAAATAGAGCTACCCTCCGACCCAGCAATCACACTACTCAGTATTTACCCTAAAGATAAAAATATAGTGATCCAAAGGGACACATGCACCTGAATGTTCATAGCAGCAATGTCCACAAGAGCCAAATTATGGAAAGAACCTACATGTCCATCCACAGATGAATGGATAAAGAAGGTGTGGTATATATATACAATGGAATACTATGCAGCCATCAGAAGAAATGAAATCTTGCCCTTTGCAACAATGCAGATGGAACTAGAGGGTATTGTGCTGAGCAAAATTAGTCAATCACAGAAAGACAATTATCATATAATCTCTCTGGTAGGAGGAATTTGAGAGGCAGGCAGGTGGCTGTGGGGGGGTAAGGAAGGAAAAAATAAGATGGGATCAGGAGAAAGACAAACTGTAAGAGACTCAATCTCACAAAACAAACTGAGGGTTGCTGGGGGGAGGGAGGTAGGGAGAGGGTGGTGGGGTTATGGACACTCGGAAGGGTATGGGATATGGTGAGTGCTGTGAAATGTGTAAGCCTGATGATTTGCAGACCTGTACCCCGGGGCAATAACACATTATATGTTAATTTTAAAAAAGAAGAAGAAGAAGATGGGGCACCTGGGTGGCTCAGTGGGTTAAAACCTCTGCCTTCGGCTCAGGTCATGATCCCAGGGTCTTGGAATGGAGCCCTGCATCGGGCTCTCTGCTCAGCAGGGAGCCTGCTTTCTTCTCTCTCTCTGCCTCTCTCTCTGCTGCTTGTGATCTCTGCCAAATAAATAAATAAAAATATTTTTAAATAAATAAATAAATAAAAATTTAAAAAGGAAGAAGATAGATAGTTGGGAGATTCCTGAAGAGTGTCACCCGGGGCCCACCCAGTAGCAGGATGAGATCACGTGGTGTGAACTTCTGCTTTGTCTTCAGCCAGCCTTCTGTTCCCTCATTATCTCCCCCCTGAAAATTTTGATCCTTCAACCTTTAAGTTTGTTGAAGGTGGAAGGTCTCATCTTCTGTAATTTCTTCCTGCTGAATAGGGGCCTAGAGAAGTCCCTCCCTATGCATCAATACTGGTTAGCTGGGGAATGTACAGAGGAGCTGCAAAAGGCAGAGGCAGCTGAGTCCAGGGGAAACTGCTCAAGGAATCTTCCCGAGTGGAAAGGCTCATCCGTTGACGTGAAGTTATGGCAGCAAAGCAGTCAATACCCAGTGGAAAGACATGGGAGAAAATCGCAAAACGTGGTTAGCGAAACAAAAAGAAAAAGATGCTCAACTAAGGGGCACCTGGGTGGCTTAGTGGATTAAAGCCTCTGCCTCAGGTCATGGTCCCAGGGTCCTGGGATTAGCCCCACATCAGGCTCTCTGCTCAGCAGGAGGACTGCTTACCCCCACACCCCTGCCTGCCTCTCTGCCTACTTGTAATCTCTGTCAAATAAATAAATAAAAATCTTTAAAAAATAAAAAAAGATGCTCAAATAAGAGTTCTTTGGTAGTTGACAAAAATCCTTCCCAGTCCAGGTATTTAATCAACCATTAAAGGAAAGAGAGGGATTATTTAAAGTGCCAATTTTAGTATTTACATCAGGGAGAAACCCAGAAGTATTTTGTGGTTATCTGGACTGAATACACAGCATTTTTTTTTTTTAAGATTTTATTTATTTGACAGGCAGAGATCACAAGTAGGCAGAAAGGCAGGCAGAGAGAGAGGAGGAAGCACCTTGATCCCAGGACTCTGGCATCACAACCTGAGCCGAAGGCGGAGGCTATAACCCAATGAGAGCCACCCAGGCGCCCCCATTTTATGCTAGCCCAAGTTTCACCTTGTGTAACAGTTGAAACATCTAATGCCATTCTATTTTGCAGAACTAGCTTTACGCATTTGTGTCATCTCAGCGTGTAGCAAACAGATGCTATCGTGGGGATCGTTCAGGGCCTTTCCTATGTACTTAAGAACTTCCATGAACCAAGCAACATCTTCAGGTCTCAAAGAGGGAACAAAGATGGCCGCTCGGATACTATACTAACGTAATACAAACCGTGTCCACCATTGTTTTATATTTGCAAGGCTGGCTGGGTTGGTGATGGTTTTAATAATGCATCTGTGCATCCAGGCAAAACCCAGAGTACAGTGGCCTGTCTAGCTTGGGGAAAGCTATGGACACAAGTTAGGGCTACAGAGCCACTGGGTCCTGTTAGAAGACAGTCCTGTAGTTCTGGGTTTCTGTAACTACAGCCAAGACATCTAGGACTGTTGAGTTTTGGAGAGCCATCTTTTGAATGTATAATAAAAGGCAGTCTGCTGTTACTTTGTACGGATGAAGGGAGTCCAAATATAGGGACAGTTTTTCTTTGCAAAGTTTCTGTCACCTCTAAGGCCTTTTATCCATATCAATGGCCTGGTGTAAAACCCTGTATTCCTTTCTACTGGTTCCTAAGGTCATATCCTTTTTTTTTTTTAAACATTTTATTTTTTTGACAGAGATCACAAGTAGGCAGAGAGGCAGGCAGAGAGAGAGAGAGAGAGAGGAGGAATCGGGCTCCCTGCCAAGCAGAGAGCCCAATGCGGGACTCGATCATAGGACCCTGAGATCATGACCTGAACCAAAGGCAGAGGCTTAACCTACTGAGCCACCCAGGCGCCCCAAGGTCATATCCTTTGATGTCCTTTGCAGTGAATTACAGCTATCTCCTTAGGCAGGTGTGTACCAGCCTTAAGAAGAGTAATATTTCCAGCCCCTATTTGACTGGGGAGTTACAGCTTGATAATAACCCCCCTTTCTTCCAAACTGCTCCACAGACATGTAGGACTAGGAAAGCACATCTAGAGTCAGTATCAATATTAATTTTTAAGGCTTTGGCAATTGCAAAGCACCACACATACCCTAAAACCATAAAGTGGGCAGCACACATACGCAGTTTTTCTTAGTCTCTTTTCCATAAACTACTGACATCAGTAAACCAAGGGTCATCTGTCTTTTCAATGTGGGCATCTTTAAAATCTGGCTGACTAGCATCAGCAAGATGAATAACCTCTTAACAGTTATGCTCTACAGAAGGACGATGGTCAGGTCCAAGCATGGGTAGCTGGACGATGGTCAGGTCCAACCATGGGTAGCTGGGTTTAAAGTCTGACGGGTCAAGGATTATTTCAGAGGGATCTATATAAAGCATAAGTCTGGGGGTGCCTGGGTGGATCAGTGGGTTAAAGCCTCTGCCTTTGGCTCAGGTCATGATCTCAGAGTCCTGGGATTGAGCCCCGCATCGGGCTCTCTGCTTGGCATGGAGCCTGCTCCCCCCCCCCCATCTGCCTGCTTGTGATCTCTCTCTCTGTATCAAATAAGTAAAACCTTAAAAAAATGCATAAATCTGCCTCCATCATCCGTTGGTGGCCTTTGGTTTCAAAGACACTCTGGGCCTGATGTGAAGTCATTACAGTCAGGGACTGTCCAATAGTGAGCTTTGAGGCTCTTTTGTATGTACTTTGCTAACGCCTTTGCTTGCAACTCTTGCAAGAGAGGTGGCTTCTGGGATAAATAGGACTGTGAGGGATGAAACAATTAAGAAGACCTCTTTGGGGTCAAGTGTTAATATCCTAATTACAAGGAATCACTGGCAAGTGGGGGAAGACTTAACTAAGAAATAAGGACATTCCCAAGCACATTATGCAATCCGATCATAAAGAAAGTGAGGTCATCCGTTATCTCCAGTAAGTCCACAGTTAACCCTGGAGTGGGGCATGCTCTGGCTTTTAGGAAAGGATTATTGTCATCCCAGCCATGGGGAACTGGCCAAAGTGATAGCTGAGTTGTACAATTGGTGGGAAATCTATTCCATTCTCCAGTTGTTTAAGTAATCGTGTGCCCATGAGGGGCTGTTATTATCCCCACAGAATAAAAAGCAGGAAGATTATAAACGAGCTATTGTGCTTTTCTCTGAAGTTTCCCTCAAGCTGTCTAGCTTAGGCAAATGACAAACATTTGAAGACAGTCAAGGTCTAGAATTTAACATCCACAAAGTGGGTTATTTAAACATAATTCCTGGGCACCTGGGTGGCTCAGTGGGTTAAGCCGCTGCCTTCGGCTCAGGTCATGGTCTCGGGGTCTTGGGATCGAGTCCCGCATTGGGCTCTCTGCTCAGCAGGGAGCCTGCTTCTCTCTCTCTCTCTCTCTCTCTCTGCCTGCCTCTCTGTCTACTTGTGATCTCTCTCTGTCAAATAAATAAATAAATAAATCTTAAAAAAAAAAAAAGATAAACATAATTCCTTTCTCTAAAATAACCTTCATTTCCAGAGATAGCCGAATTAGGACTGATTTGTTTACAAAACGAGTCCAATTTTAGCAAACTTGGCCTAATTATTTACATACACTCAGCAAGAACAGTGAGTGATCATATAGCTCTTTTAGCATCTGATTTGCTGGAAATTTTTTTTAAATTTTATTTATTTATTTGACAGAGAGATATTACAAGTAGGCAGAGAGGTAGGCAGACAGAGAGAGGGAAGCAGGCTCCCCACCAAACAGAGAGCCCGATGTGGGGCTCGATCCCAGGACGCTGGGATCATGACCTGAGCCAAAGACAGAGGCTTAACCACTGAGCCACCCAGGCGCCCCTGTCAGAATTTTTTAAAAGGAATCTCTAGGTTGAACTTTTAGTAGCCTCTCCAGGCCTAGAAGCCAAGCCAAGAGCTTACCACCAGGCATGTTGGCAGTTATCTGTAGATTTGGATGAATTCCTCTTCACGAGGTCCCTAAGGTGTCTTGAGGGTCCTGTACCTGCCAGGAAGGGACATTCGGGCTGCTGGGAACTATGTAAGCAAAGTACCAGGCCAATGTTTCCAAGGGGCTTTACGGCTCCACCTTAAGCTGTCTGGTCCTTTCGGAGTCTATGGACGTCCTTCTCAAATATGACATTCCAGCCAAAGTCTTGGTAAAATAACCAATTGTTTCCAATAGTGTCCTCTTACAAGGAGAACAGATTCTTACGGAACTTAAGAAATGAATATGACTGCCATGGAGGAAAGAATACTTACTGAGACCTTTTGAATCTTAGAGGGTACAGGTAGAGATCTGTTTACAAATGAATACTTTAACACGTTTTTATGAGTCACAGTTATCTTAAGAAAAAGAATTCTTAATCTGGAAGAGTGAACATTAGAAAACCAGCAATGTTTCAGACAAGAGCCACAAGAATTGTAATCTTTTTAGTTCATTTAGTCTAATGTCACTGATTTTTGTTCAGTTCGAATGCAGCTTTTGGTTAGTTCTGGAAATTCTTACTCATTTCAGTTCTGATCTTAAAGATACGGAATGCTTGTATTGTCTTGTAAGTCTTTTATATGAACCTCCTTGAAGATGAACTCATTTTGCAAGATAGTAAGAACAATTACAAATGATGAAACAAAACCAAAAAATCCCCCAAACGGACAGTGTTAATGATTCTGATATCAGAGTTCACTATGATATGACTGACAAGGAAACTCAAGTTATTCTGACACTTAACACTCAATAACCAGAACGAGAAGGTAACATATCACACAAATAAGCCTCATCAGTCAACAAGACTGTTCATGATTTAAATCTTGGGGAAGTTTGCTGAAACCTTAGAACTTTGTGGGACACCTGGGAGGTTCAGTCGGTTGAGCGTCTGCCTTGGCGCGGGTCGTGATCCCAGAGTCCTGGGATTGGCCCCTGCCCAGTGGAGAGCCTGTTTCTCTACCCCTCTCCCTTGCCCTCTCTTTCTTTCTCTCTGCCTGAAATAAATAAAATCTTTAAACAAAACCCTCAGAAACTTTAAAAGCACATGCCTAAATGGGATTCAGGATGTTAAAGATCTGATAAAGGAAAAACACAGAAACTGTGTTTTTCTGGGCTGGCAAAAAGGAAACAACTATTTACATTTTCTTAATCAAGAGCGGACCAACAATTGGAGAAAAAACTATTTGAACCAAGAGAAAGCAGACTTTTCAGTGTTATACCAGTGTACTTTTAAAATCCATTCATTTCAATCTTTGTCCTGACCACACCTAAAATTCTATTCTGGAGTTTTCCTTTCCTAAATGTCCTACAACTTTCCTTTGCAATCAAATTTTGTCCAACGTCATTTATTTCCAAACAACCAATCTCGTTTAGGACAAAAGTACCTTCTTTTACCATCAACAAAAATGCATTCCCATTCCTTAAATCTTTCTTACATATCTTCTACTTTTCTAGAGTTTTTTCCCTTATTTCCATAAGTCTTAATCACACTTAGCAGAATTTTGCACTCTTACAAACACGGTAGTCCCCAATGATGACCAAGTAGTAACCAGTTGTGACCTGTTAAAACAGTGTTCTTTGGATGGCAAAATTAAGCACAAAACATGTTTACCAACAGATTTAAACATCCTCAGTTTCTTTGCCGTAAGAAGTCAAAAGCACAAAACCTATGTCCAGGTATCAATGATTTAGCACTTTATCTGATTTGGAAAAGACCCAGATGTCCAAAGAGTTTCATCCCATTTATCATCCAAGCAAAACTTTCAAGTTTCAGGATACCAAAGCCTTTGAAATATATTGTAGCAATTAATCATGAAAACTATGATGAGACAGACAATTCATCATTTCAAGTCATCGTTTTACTAACAACTGGCAACAGAGATAACACTCTGACCTTCAGTAAACCTTGACAGAGTATAAGAGTTTCACGTTTACTGGTGGTAACCTGAGACGTCGTCTTTTTTTTTTTTTTTTTAAGATTTTATGTATTTATTTGACAGAGATCACAAGCGGGCAGAGAGGCAGGCAGGGGGGTGGGGGGCATGCTCCCCGCTGAGCAGAGAGCCTGATTCCGGCTCGATCCCAGGACCCTGGGATCATGACCTGAGCCAAAGGCAGAGGCTTAACCCACTGAGCCACCCAGGTGACCCGAGACATTGCTATCTTAATTAAAACAACCAACTTAACTTAGTTTAAATATTGAATTATCCTCCCTGTTGTCAGTTTTTAGCTGAGACGTGGGTGGGGAAATCTGGACTAGGCCATGTTAAGTCCAGGAAGTGCTCTTCTCACTCCTGGACAGTGAGGGTAAGAGGAGGAGCCAACAGTTCTGGAAGCATGGAGGATGGTCGTGAACCCAGGTTTACAGGCCACACCCAAGGTGGTACAGAAACAGGGGGAGAAGAGGCAAAGTGCTGGCAGAAGGCAGAGAGAGAAGCGTTCCCGTCCTAGAGCTCCTCAGCTCCAACAGAGAAGCAGATGCCATGTTTCGCTGCCAACAAGTGGGGAACAGGCAGTCCATGTCCGGCCAGAGAACACAGGGAATTTCCCAAAACGAAGGGAGTTTCAGAAGCTGCCTGGGAATATTCCTTGAAGTCCCCGTCCTGAGGGAGACTAAACATACCTGGCTCCTGTTATCACCATTAACCAGGGAATGAGTGAGGGAGAAGCCCCCACATCTGTTAGGAGGAACAGAGAGGAGGAGAGTCAGGGTCCCCTTTGCTAGAGAGGGTCTGCGTTTCCCTCCAGCAACCCGGGGACGCCCGGGTGGCTCAGTTAAGCATCTTCCTTCAGCTCGGGTCATGATTCCGGGGTCCTGGGATCAAGCCCCACATTGAGCCCCACATCAGGCTCCTTGCTCAGCCGGGAGCCTGCTTCTCCCTCTCCCACTCTCCCTCCAGCAGCCTGGGTTTATTCGGAAGAGGTTGGATAATTACCACCCGATATGTCAGGAGGGAGTTTACTAGCCCACCCGTTCTGCCCTATTTCCTACAAAAGAGATCTCTCTGACAGATCCCACTGAGACCATGGGGTGTTACGGGAGCCCTGTCCTTTCCTTAGTTTTGCAATCCAAATTGTTTCCAGTGCGTTAAAGACTCCCCAAGGGAAAGTTCTTGGGAAGCCTACAGAGACCATGCTTCCAGAAAAATAAAGAATGTCCATTACCACATTCCCCCCACCCCCCTCCTAGATAGTGTCCCACGCAGGGTTACGTCAGAAGTTCCCGTGTGTCAAAAGCGACCTGAGGCATCCCTCAAACAAGACATCACTATTAATCGCAATCTGGCTTTCCCATGAAGGCATTCCGCCCTAAAAGGCCCATAGGAGGGATGCCGGTAACCCAGGCTGCTGATGGGTGCCTGGTGAAGGGACATAAACACCCGTGCACTGCTATCGTGTGTCCCTGGAGGCTGCGTACTGCCCTGCCATTTTAACCCATGGAAAATACTAGAAACGTTTTACAAGGGGAAATGACCCAATTTAGTAGTTTTAAGTAGTTAGTTGAGAACATTGACGGAGAACAGTAAAGACGGACATCCACCATGGTCTAAGCGACAGTGCAACATACGCTGTCCTTTCAGCCAACTTCCCTAGGAAATGGTCCCTGGTTGGGTTTTAATTCCATCGGATACTGGTTTTGGCAGGATTCCAGTGACCATCGCTCCGCCAGAAGCCGCTGGACCAGGGACATGGAAGGGATCGCATTAGATCAGTCGGGAGGAAACCTCACGTGGGAGTCTTAACACTGGCAGCTGTCCTGATGACTCAGGTGGCTGTCCCATGCCCAGGACAGACGACTTTGTATTAAGGACAGGAATGAAGAGAGGGCATCAAGTTGCTGGGTCTTATTACCATCCCGGCCAGGGGACTAACTTCCAGCCAAAAGGCAGACTTTCTCCTCCCCGTACAGAAGCCACAGGCTAGAGGACAGCGACCTGAGCAACTGGCAGGGAAACGTTCCAGTAAGACCGTACTCCCTGAAAGACCCCTGAAATGAGATTGAAGGAAGAGGAGAGAAAGTACTCACCAAGTTTGCACTGAAGCTCGAAGTCCCTTCATGGTTGCTGGATGTTGTTAGAAATACCTTAGGGTTAGGGCTGGAAGCCAATGGCCCAAAAAGAGTTCTTTTTTTTTTTTTTTTTTTTTTTTTTTTTAGATTTTTTATTTATCAGAGAGAGAGAGGGAGAGAGAGTGAGCACAGGCAGACAGAATGGCGGGCAGAGGCAGAGGGAGAAGCAGGCTCCCTGCTGAGCAAGGAGGCCGATGTGGGACTCGATCCCAGGACGCTGGGATCATGACCTGAGCCGAAGGCAGCTGCTTAACCAACTGAGCCACCCAGGCGTCCCCCAAAAAGAGTTCTTGAGACATCTTTGGTGCAAAAAGATCACCAGCAAGCGGAGAACACCCCTGGGGAGAAAGTACTCCACTAGAGTCACGAGGGGTGGCCCGTTATAAAACTACAAGTTGGGAGGGGGAAGTAGGAAAAAAGGAGTTTTCAAAAGAACTTTCATATGCTAAAGAGGATCTACAAGATACCTGAGCCCTTGCCATTGTCAAGTTCAGGTTGTTTTTCCCATCTAACAAGGTGTTAACATTCAGATAGTTGGGAGATTCCTGGAAGAGTGTCACACTTGTCCTAGGGCGGGGCGGGAAGGGGGTGTGGGAGGGGGTAGAGGTGAGGGTGAGGTGGGATTGTAAGGGGTGGAGAAGTAGGGGGTGGGGGGGAGTGGAGGGTGGGAGGGGTGGCGGGGTTACAGGGTGTTGGCTTGTGCTTTGCACTCAGCCAGTGTTCTTCTGTTCCCTTCTCTCCCCTTACCAGTGTCCTGATTGAGGCCCTGAACCTGAAGCACCCAGCTAAGGCACGTGTGGATTTCCAACCTCCAGGAACGGTGTGAGATAATATTTATTGCTGTTTTAAGCCTGAACGTTTGGGAGTGATTCATTTCACAGCGATAGCTGACTTAGTCATCCCGGACAACAAAGGCCTATTTACAGATGAGGACACTGAGGCCCAGAGAAGGAGCTGAACTTTTTTTTTTTTTTTTTTTAAGATTTTATTTATTTATTTGACAGAGAGAAATCACAAGTAGATGGAGAGGCAGGCTGAAAGAGAGAGAGGAAGAAGCAGGCTCCCTGCCCAGCAGAGAGCCCGATGTGGGACTCGATCCCAGGACCCTGGGATCACGACCCGAGCCGAAGGCAGCAGCTTAACCCACTGAGCCACCCAGGCGCCCCAGGAGCTGAACTTTCTAGAGTTGCACAGGAGTTCTCCTGGATGCTCTCAGGTGTTCAGCTTGACAGCTGTGTCATTCGGACAAGAGCTTTCTTACTCAGCCCCACTCATAGGTCCCAGCCTCTTCCATGTCCTCCCAGCCTCCAGTCCCTCCCCTCTAGTGCATCCCCCCACACGGACTTAGAAGGGTCTTACTATATACCCAGAGCTGACCATGGCCTTCCCCTGCTCGCAGCCCTCCCATGGCTCCCTGGTAATGAAAAATCTCTTACATGTTTTTAAAAAAATATTTATTTATTTATTTATTTCAGAGAGGGGGGAGAGAGAAATAGCATAGGCAGAGGGAGGGAGAGGGAGAATCTTCCAGCAGATGCCCCACTGAGCAGGGAATCCAACACAGGGCTCCATCCCAGAACCCTGATATCATGACCTGAGTTGAAACTAAGAGTTAGTTGCTTAACTGACTGAGCCACCCAGGTGCCCCTCTCTTACACGTTATTACAAGACAATGAAGGTGGGGCGCCTGGGTGGTTCAGTGGTTTAAATATCTGCCTTTGGCTTGGGTCATTATTCTGGGGTCCTGGGATTGAGCCCTGGGTGGGGGCTCCCTGCTCAGCGGGGTGTCTGTTTCTCCCTCTCCTTCTGCCTCTCCCACCCCTGTTCTTTCTCAAGTAAATTAATAAAACAAAAAAAAGGACAATGAAGCTAATAGGATCTGCTACTTACAGTACATCCAAAGAGGAGAGAAACTGGTATTTTAAGACTTTTCTAACAAAGAAAAATATAATGTACAGATATTTTAAAGTTATAGACTTATATTACAAGATGTAAATGATAGGTGGAATCTGGGTGTGGCTTCCCTGGGGTCCCTGCTTCACATTCTCTCCCAAGGCTATCAAAAAGGGGTCAGCTGGGGTTCTGGTCTCATCCAAAGTTTCAGCTGGGGAAGGATCCATTTCCAACCATTTTTTTTTTTTTTAAAGATTGTATGGACTTATTTAAGAGAGAGAGAGAATATGAGCAAGGGGAGTGGGAGAGGGAGAAGCAGAAGCAGACTCCTCTCTGAGCAGGGAGCCTAATGTGGGGCTCAATTCCAGAGTCTCAGGATCATGATCCGAGCCAAAGGCAGATGCCCAACCAATTAAGCCACCCAGGCACCCCCATTTCCAACCATGCTTGCATGGTTATTGGGAAGACTCAGTTCCTGGAGATAGGTTGGGTTGAGGCCTCCATTCCTTGCTGGCTGCTGGCCACAGGCTATCCTTATTTCCTTGTCGTGGGACCTCTTCACAACACGGCATCACAGTGAGCAAACAGGAGTGTAAGGAGGGCTGACGTCCGCTACTATCACTTAGTCTCAGAAGGGACATCCCAACCCCCCGGGCCTTTAGCAAATCACTAGATCCAGCACACCCACAGGAGGGGGAGACACAAGGACATGAAGACCAGGAAGTAGAGGTCACTGAAATCCACCATAGAAACCAGCACCGGGAGATGAGGAGCCCTTTATGTTGTGGGTGCAAAGTTATTCAGGAGCAGTGGGCCCTGGTGGCTGACCTAGGAAATTTTGCAGGGTGGGGACTACTAGGTAGGATCTGGGGGTTCTGTTTTGCTTCAACGTACTGAAAATGAATCCATCTCTCATGTTCTAAAAGCTGTGGTATCAGGTGTTCCAGTCAGCTACTGCTGCATAACAAATCATCCCAGAGATTCGCAGCTTCAGACCACAGGAATCATCTTATTATTTTTCATAGGCCCGTGGGTGATGGAATCAGGAAAGGCTTAGCTGGGCAGTTCCAGCTTGGGGCCACTCAGTGTTTTTAGTCAGACAGCAGTGGGGCTGGAACAGTAGAGTCTGTGGCAGCTGGAACCCACTGGCTGAGAATCTCCTTCCTCACGGAGTCTCCAGGCTTTCCGCATGGTTTCTGTGTGGGTTAGTTCGGGCTTTGTCGTGGCTTGGTGGCTTCAGGATGGCTGGGCTTCGGGCATTATGGCTGAAGGTTTCAAGAGTATTTCAGCTTGCAAGGAAGACGTTGCATGGCCTTTCCTGACAACTGCACAAGTCGTGGGGGTTGACTTTCTGCCATGTTGCAGTGACTATGGCTGAGTCATGAGCACATTCAGTTTCAAGGGAAGAGGAACAAGAGGAACTCCAGTGAGAGGGGAAGTGAGTGGGACAGGAGAGATCTCAGGAAAATGCAAGGCAGCCCACTAATTCAGCTTTAGGAAAAGCTAATGTGACAGTGACTTAAACATCAATGAAGCTTATTGACCTCTCATGGGAAGTCCAAGAAGATGCCATCCCATGTGATATGAACATAAGGAGGGAAGTTCCAAGGTCAGGGAGTGTGTGTTTAACTTTCTATCTGCTTGGCTGGGCCACAGAATATCCAGAAATATGGCCTTATATTTTTGGGGTGTTTCTGTGAGGGTATTTTGGGTGACATAACATTTACATTGGTGACTTAGTAAAGCAAACTAAAAGTTCCTTCCTGTGGGTGAGACCATCCAATCAGGAGAAGGCCTGACTAGAACCAAAAGGCAGACCCTCCTCAGAGTAAGAAAGAATTCTTTCTGCCTGACTGCCTCTGAACTGGGACACCAGCCTTCCTCCTGCCTTCGGTCTCACGCTGAAACATCAGTTCTTCTTGCATCTCAAGCTGCAGGCCTCCTGAGGAGACGTGCACCTGGTACTCCAGCCTTTGGACTTGATACTGGAACTAAACATCAGTTCCCCTGGGTCTCTGGCTTGCCAGCTCCCGCTGCAGCCTCAGGACCTGACCACTTCCATTGTGTGTCTTTCTTCTAGCTTTCTAGCTTGTGGCTCCACCATCTGCAAACGTGGCTTCTGTCTTATGGTGTACGACTGACACACCAATGCCCAACAACACATCTCTACTCCAGTATCAGGGAGAGGTTGAAAGGGAGACCATCCTCTTTGCTTAAAAAAGGCTGGAACTGGGCGCCTGGGTGGCTCAGTGGGTTAAGCCGCTGCCTTTGGCTCAGGTCATGATCTCAGGGTCCTGGGATCGAGTCCCGCATTGGGCTCCCTGCTTCCCTTCCTCTCTCTCTGCCTGCCTCTCCATCTACTTGTGATTTCTCTCTGTCAAATAAATAAATAAAATCTTAAAAAAAATAAAAAAAAGGCTGGAACTCAGATGCTGTATACATCCCATTGGCCAGCACCTACCCATGTGGCAAGACCTAGTTGCAAGGGATCCTGGGAAATGTAGTCTTTAGCTCAGCAGCCATATGTCCAGCGAATACTTTCCCATCATTTAAGTGAGGGATAACAGTGATGTTAGCCATGTTTGCCACACAAAAGATGGAAACCAAGCAAGCAGAGGGCTGAAACCAGTGTAGTGATAGCTGAACAATGTATAAGGGGACTTGGAATAGAAAATAATAGAAAACTCATTTGATTGATGTCTGGTCTCTCTTATTTGCTCCAAGTTGGAATTGCTAGTGTAAACCCAAGGTATCCACCTCCATCTTTTAGAGCCTGGTAGAGTTGGACTTCCTGGGCTCTCTCTGGCTCATCAAGGTCGTGTGACTAGCTTTTGCCAATGAATTACAAGAGGTTATGTATGTTGTTTATGTGTTAGGGCATTTAAATTTTGGTACCAAAGCCTCCAGAACTTTCTTTCCTTGGCCACAGTGACTGGCGGGATTCCAAATGCTAGCGGTCCTGTTAGCCTAGATACCAGACGTATACAGACCAGAACCCTCAGCTAATACATAACACCAGTGAGACATACACCTGTTTACTAAGTTGAGATCTGGGGGGTGTTACTGCAACATCACCGAACTGACACAAACTATTACAGAAAAATAGGAAAGTTAGACCTTGCTTAGAGCACAGAGTTAACCCTAATTGGCTGATCAGCCACCCACACATAGCCCCCGCCCAACTGCTTGTAATGTTAGTGGGACGGACATCCTAAACCTGCTGCACAGAGGGGCCTATGACCCAGGCTTTGCCAATAAGGCCACTGAAACTGAAGGCAAGGGGCACCTGGGTGGCTCAGTCAGTTAAGCGTCTGTCTTTGGCTCAGGTCATGATCCTGGGTTCCTGGGCTATCAACCCCCATGCTGAGCAGGGAGCCTGCCTCTCCCTCTCCTGCTTCCTCCCTGCTTGTGTTCTCTCTCATGTTCTTAAAAAAAATAAAAAGGAAGAAATGGAAGGTAAATCCTTTCTCTCCTGTTAAAATGACTTTTTGTACCATAATGGAGGCCTGGAGTTTCTAGACACTGGTTTGGAAAAGCCTGATCTCAAAGCAAAGGGCCATCAGTTAACATTTGTTGAGAATCTACCCTGCCCCCAGGGGCTGTTCATATACCATCTCATTTAACCCTCACCAGAGGGTGGTCAGTACTGTGTCTTGTCTTTACTGAGGAGGAGACAGGGACAGGGAGAGGCTGCAGGTGAGTGCACTTAGGGACACGCCTCCTACCCACAGGCGAGTCCTTGCCCAGGTCACACAGGGTATGGTAGGCAAACCAAGCTCTGCCCACAGGGGTCTGCTCTAAGAGCTTGTGAAAAATGTGGTCTCTGGATGCCTGGGTGGCTCAGTCAGTTAAGTTTCCGCCTTCAGCTCAGGTAGTGATCCCAGGGTCCTGGGATTGGGTCCCACATCAGGCTCTCTGCTCAGCAGGGAGTCTGCTTCTCCTTCTGCCTGTTGCACTCTCTCCCCCTCAAATAAAGAAATAAAAAATTTTTTTAAAGATTTTATTTATTTATTTGACAGAGAGAAATCACAAGTAGATGGAGAGGCAGGCAGAGAGAGAGAGAGGGAAGCGGGCTCCCTGCTGAGCAGAGAGCCCGATGTGGGACTCGATCCCAGGATCCTGAGATCATGACCTGAGCCGAAGGCAGCGGCTTAACCCACTGAGCCACCCAGGCGCCCCAGAAATAAAATTTTTTTAAGAAGTGTGGCCCTGACCCTGTCTTCCTCCCCTTCCCCACATCCTTCTACCAATTTATTCTCTAGTGACCCCTCTGGCAACCCCTTTGCTCCAGCTCCCACCAAACCACCATTGCCACAATCTCTGTGGGAGCCACGTCTTTTTTATTCAGGGCACACGTCAGTGTTTGTCTTAGGGGAAGGTGACTCCAATGGCCTTCCTCACTTCTTCAAGGATGTCAGCCAGGAGTTCACTTTCCACCAGGGGCATCACAGGACTTTCCTTCAGACCTGGGGGAGAGTACAGTTAGGGACCTCTTCTGAGTCACGCCTTTAAGATCAAAAGAACTACCATTCCCTGAATCCTGTGAGGCAAAGTCATACATGGTGCTGGCTGACCGATGCCCCAAGGGGATCCTGGGAATTGTAGTTCTAGACAGCTACTTAGAGAAGCTGAGGGTTGGGGAGCAGCCCGCTTTTCCTACCAGCTTTGCCCCTCCACCTGCCACCCTCTCACCCATCCTTTACATCCTTACCCTTTCGCAAGCACTCCCGGACATGCTTGGCCTCATAAACCATGCCCGCTCCATTTGGAAAATTGAACTCCTTGCCTGGGGTTGGGGGCAGCGGGAACTCCTTATGCTCTCCCTTCACCACCAGCTCTGTTGGGCACCAGAAGGGCTCGAGGACCTGGTGGGGAGAGAAGAGGTGGCTACTGTGGGCTCCAGCCTAAGGATATTCAGGGGGCCTCCCTCAGCTTGTCCCCCTCTTCCCCAATGCTGGAGATTTGCTTCTCAGCCACAGAACTGTCACAATAGAAAACTGTCTGTTCATCTTCCCAGGGACAAACCCCTCTCTAACAGGATGCTTAGGCCTCGAAGACAGCTTATATCCACATGTGTGTGACTCTCCTTTGCAAGGAGGAGACTTAGACAATCCAGCACCTTCTTATTTACTAGGAGACCTGATTTTTTGTCCCCAGAGCCCCGGGAAGCCAACAATATTCCTATTACCAAGTCTAGGCCAAACTGGAGACAGAAATGTGCCCAGGCAAGGTCCAAATTCTTCTGCTAAGAACAGAATTTCTTTTGGGACGCCTGGGTGGCTCAGTTGGTTGAGCGGCTGCCTTCGGCTCAGGTCATGATCCCAGCGTCCTGGGATCGAGTCCCACATCGGGCTCCTTGCTCCGCAGGGAGCCTGCTTCTCCCTCTGCCTCTGCCTGCCATTCTGTCTGCCTGTGCTCGCTCTCCGCCCCCCCTCTGATAAATAAATAAAATCTTAAAAAAAAAAAAAAGAACAGAATTTCTTTTTAGCAACAGAGCCCCAGGAAGCCCAATGAGGCCAATCTTTGGTAATGCCTGGACCCAATCCTGGAAGCAATTCCACAGGCCACATCGGCCCTCTAAGCATGGTTGATAAGAACTAGTTTCTCCTCAGTCTCAAGGATTTTTGACAGGCCAGGAAATTCACCTTCAGGAAGGAGCCTAGAGGTCCAAACCCATCCCATGGCCTGGTGGTCGAGGATGCCTTCCTTAGCAATGCTGGGAAAGAGGCTGATTCAGCCCCCAGTTGGGTCCGGCAACCACAACTGGCGCACTCCTATTGGGAGGGGCCCCAGTTCCCATCTTGGTCAGTCGCATCTCACCTGTGCCATGCCCTTGGTGCCGCTCACTGAGGCCGTATTGGAGAGCGGAGCACAGATGCTGCAGGTAAAGCTGGCCTGGAGCTCTCCTGGGTACTGGAGGAGCACGGTGACCGTGTCGTCTACACCTGGGGAAGGCACAGGACAGGAGAAGGCCTGGTCCTCAAATCCCGCCTATGGAACACTGGGGCACCTAGGTGGCTCAATCATTGGGTGTCTGTCTTTTGACTCAGGTCATGATCCCGGGGTCCTGGGATTGAGCCCCGCATCGGGCTCCCTGCTTGGCGGGAAGTCTGCTTCTTCCTCTCCCACTCCCCCTGCTTATGTTCTCTCTCTCACTGTGTCTCTCTGTCAAATAAATAAAATCTTTAAGAAAGGGGGGGGCACCTGAGTGGTTCAGTGGGTTGGGCCACTCCCTTCAGCTTGGGTCACGATCCCAGGATCCTGGGATTGAGTCCCATATCAGACTCCTTGCTCGGCGGGGAGCCTGCTTCTCTCTCTGCCTCTCCTTGCCACTCTGCCTGCTTGTGCTCTCGGTCTCTCTCTGACAAATAAATAAATAAAATCTTAAAAAAAGAAAAAAAAGGAGACCTCGCCTCTAACACAACAGTGAAAAAAGAATGAGGCACTAAAAACACACGTGCTGGGCACCTGGCTCAGCCGGTTATGTGTTGGACTCTTGGTCTCGGCTCAGGTTGTGATCCCAGGATCCTGAAATTGAACCCAAAGTCAGACTCCCTACTCAGCAGAGAATCGGCTTCTCTCCCTCTTCCGGAATTTCCCTCTGCTCCTCCTCCCATAATACATGCTCTCTCCCTCCCCCCAAAATAAATAAATATTAAAAAATTTTTAAAAACAACAACAATCACAAAAAAACACATATGCTAAGTGAAAGAAGCAGACCCGAAAGGCTGCGTATTGTTGAATGCCACTTGCGTGAAGTGTCTCATATCTGGCAAATCCCCAGAGCCAGAGAAGAGATGAGTGTGGCTGGGGAGGGCTCAGGGCTTTGGGAAATGGGAGAATAATCCCAGGCCATAGGATTGTACACTTTGAATAAATAAACTGTACAGTATGTGAATTATATCTCAGTAAAGCTGTTACCAAAATCAATGTATGCTGAAAAAAAAAGGGGGGTGCACCTGGGTGGCTCAGTCGGTTAGGCATCTGCCTTCGGCTCAGGTCACGACCCCAGGGTCCTGATATCAGGTCCCTCGCTGGGCTCCCTGCTCAGCGGAAAACCTGCTTCTCCCTCTCCCTCCTGCTCTGCTTGCTTGTGATCTCTCCCTTTGTCAAATGAATGAATAAAATCTTAAAAGAAAAAAGCTTGCATACTGGGGCCTGCTTTTTACTGGACATGAAACTGAGCCCACCATGTGAATGAGGCCACACTAGCCAAACGAAAAAAAAAAGAGAGATTGACTTCATTAACTTTATGACAATCTCAGTTCCCCTTTCTTTCTTTGTCTCTCTTTACTCCCAACGTGGGGCTCAAACTTTCAACCCCAAGATCAAGAGCCCACATGCTCTACTGACTGAGCCAGCCCAGTTCCCTTCTGACCACCTTATTATTGACATTTTACCAGTAACTAGGCTTCAGAGACGTTAAGTGCCTTGGCTAAAACCACACAGCAAATCCCAGGACAGAGCATGCCCACACTCTCCACTCTGATCCTCTTTGACTTTGGGTAGGAAGTTCCTACAGCTGTCTAACCTGATTCTTAGGGTCTAGGAGGCTCATCCCCAGTTCAGTGCTCCCAGTGAGGGAGGATCACCCTTATTGTGCTCATACAGTCCAGGATAGACCGTACCTGTTTCATAGAGCCTGCCCATGGCTGAAATCTTCTCAGGCTTCTGCCCACCAAAGACCATGGAGATGAACTGGACACAGTAGATACCAAAGTCCAACAGGGCACCGCCAGCCTGGGCTTTGTCTATGATCCGGGGTATGCCGGTAAGGTCCTTCCCAAATTCTGCCCGAGCCACCCGGAGACTTCCCAGAGCTCCCTGAGACACAGCCGACCTCAGAGCTTCTATAGCAGGAAAGAAGCGTGTCCAGATGCCCTGCACACCACAGACGGGAGAAAGCAGGACAATGGAAAAGGAAGGAAAGACGTCAGGACCCATGAGTTAACCAACCAGTTCCTCTCTCTTGTGGAACCCCAGCATGAGGGACTCCCTGCTGCTCCCCACTGTCCTCTCAAGAGCCCTCCGTCTCCCTTCCACAGCCTTCATCAGTCCCCAGGTTGTGTCCTGTCCCTGAGTCTCTCTGCCCCTCTCCTCTCCTCTCCATTTCCAGGGCCCCAACTCGGGCCTTGTCCTTTCTAGCTGGACCATTCCCCCAGTCTCCCAATAGTTATGGGCTCAATTGTGTCGCCACCAAATTCAGGGTGAGGTCCTAACCGGCTCCCCTCCGCCCAACGCCAGGACCTCCCAGTGTGGAGATGGGGTCTTTAAAGAGGTAATTAGGTTAAAATGAAGTCATTGTGGCAGGCCCTCATCCAACAGGAAGAGATGAGGACACTGACACTGAGGAAGGACCACCTGAGACACAGGGAGAAGAGTGCACTCTCCAAGCCAAGGAGGGAGGCCTTAGGAGAAACCAGCACCTTGATCATGGACTTCTAGCTTCCAGAAGTAGGAGAAAATAAGTCTCTGTTGTTGAAGTCCCCCATTCTGTGGTGGTACTTTGTGATCACAGCCCTGGCAACCGAATGCACAGGGTCTCCCCACTCCAGACCATCCTCCACGTGGTCCCGGAGGCAGCTTTCCCACTCCAAGTTGGCCCTGTCTCAAATTACTTGCCCCACCCAAGATCACAGAGCTAGGAACCGGTGAGATGGAATCTAGAGTCTCCTCTGACTCTAAAGCCTGTCCAAGGTCAAGTTCAACTAAAGACATGAAATCTGCCCACTCTTATTTTCTGGAAGTCTTAACTCTGCTTTTCCTCTCTGGCCTGCTTACCTGGGCACTGTACTTCTCCTTTACGGCTTGGGTCAGTCCCTACCCACCGGTAACTTCCTTGACTATCCCCCACGCTGGGCTGATGCCTCTGGGTTCTGTCAACTGCCTGGTACTGTATCTACAAAAGTCTGTGCAACTGGGCATCGCGATAGCCCATTTCTGGGACCATGGCCGACCTTGAGCTCATTGAAAACTGAGTCTGTGTCTTAACCCATTATGAATTCAGAGTTCCTAGGGTTGGATCTGGAACACAACTGGAGCCAATAAAAACAAGGAAGCAATAAATTCAGCACTTTGGCACTGCCGAGGCACAGTGAGAACCAGAAGCACCAAGGAACCAGAGTAAATCTGAACTATATCCTTCTTGTACATAGAGAACTTTTGAAGACTGGGAGCAGTAGTGGGCACAAGACAGCTAGCTAGGACATGGGGAAGTAAGAGATAGCTGTTGCTACTATTGGCAGAACCTATGGCAAGGCAGCATTTAAGAACCAGGATATTCCTTAATGTGAAAATAGCTCCTAAAGGTCATTTGGTAGCCGTCTTAACTGCTGGTGCTATCTAGTGCCATTGGGCAACCATTTTAATTACTGGCACTCTGCAAACTGTCAAAGGTCCCATAGAGGTAGCCATGTCTGATAAGGGCAAAAGCAAAGACAGGTTGACCTTGAGAGTTGGTAAGGTGGAGGTGCCCTGCTCCTTCTGATCAATATTCTTGGAAATTCCCCCAAACTCAGCCTGTTGCTTTTTTATGCCACTTTTTCTCTAAAAAGCTGACAAAATACCGCTCAGGGGGCTGATGTTTGCTAAGCAAGGGCTCTCCCTCCTGACAGATGTTGCTAGCAGAGTTCATGGCCCAGCTCAACTACATTCTGGAAAACACACCAACAACAGTTCCCTTTGCCGCGGTCTTTGTTCTTGACAAACCCTTCTGTTGTGCTCCTCCAAAAAAGTCCACTGGCAGCCATGTTTAATAATAGCAAGAAGCACTCTGTTGGAGGTTGGAATGTCCCCTTCACCCTCACCTCCATGAGAAAGAGGCCTCGGGATCGGGCTTCAGCAACCATTTCGCGAACTTCCGCAGAGTTTGTGCCCATGGGCTTCTCGCACAGAACGGCCTTGCCCGCTGCCAGACATAGCAACACTGCGGCCTTGTGCTGGACCTGCTGGGTGCCGATGTAGGCCACCTCTGGATTGGAAGGAAGGAGGGAGAGTCATTAGTAGCCCCAGCCACCCCAGACATCCTGGACCTGCCCCTAATGTCGAGGCCCCGCCCCCAGCAAGCTAGGAACTGGGGTCTCACCAACCAAGGACGGTCAGTCCCATCCTAGGGGTCAAGCCTCGTGTCCCATTAGGAAGGAGCTAACCATTCTCTCCTATAACTCATTTTCTTCAGATTATTTCCAGCCTTCCAAAATGATCATGAAGTCATTTGTCACGATACCACCAAGAGGCAGATACTCTTATTTCGCCTGTTTTACAAATGAGGAAACTGAGAAGGGCAAGCAGAAGAGCAAAATGCCAGTTCCAGCAGCCTAACTCCAGTCTGGTTGCTGTCCAGCTCTACCATCCTGCCCCCCACTATCCAGGCCGCTCCAGAATATAGGAGCCCAGGCCACACAGCTTACTTAAAGCCGGAACAGGGGTGCCTGGGTGGCTCAGTGGGTTAAAGCCTCTGCCTTCCACTCTGATCATGATCCCAGGGTCCTGGGATTGAGCCCCGCATCGGGCTCTCTGCTCGGCTAGGATCCTGCTTCTCCACCCCGCCCAGCCCAGTGCCTGCCTCTCTGCCTGATTGTGATCTCTGTCTGTCAAACGAATAAATAAAATCTTTTAATAAATAAATAAATAAATAAAATCTTAAAAAAAAAAAAAAAAGCCTGAACAGGGGTGCCTGGGGTGCCTGGGTGGCCCAATTGGTTAAGCGTCTGCCTTTTGCTCAGGTCATGATCCCTGGGTTCTGGGATCGAGCCAGTATGGGGTTCCCGCTCAGTGGGGAGCCTGCTTCTCCCTTTCCCTCTGCAGCTCACCCTGCCTGAGCTCTGCTACACTCTTTCTCTCTCAAATGAATGAAAGAATGAGTGAATGAATAAAATAAATAAATAAAAATCCTAAAAAGAAAAAAAAAGGCTTTTTTTTTTTTTTAAAGATTTTATTTATTTACTTGACAGACAGAGATCACAAGTAGGCAGAGAGAGAGAGAGGAGGAAGCAGGCTCTCCGCGGAGCAGACAGTCCGATGCAGGGCTCGATCCCAGGACCCCGGGATCACGACCTGAGCCGAAGGCAGAGGCTGATAACCCACTGAGCCACCCAGGCGCCCCAAAGGAAAAAAAAAAGTCTTGGGGCGCCTGGGTGGCTCAGTGGGTTAAGCCGCTGCCTTCGGCTCAGGTCATGATCTCAGGGTCCTGGGATCGAGTCCCACCTCGGGCTCTCTGCTCAGCGGGGAGCCTGCTTCCTCCTCTCTCTCTGCCTGCCTCTCTGCCTGCTTGTGATCTTTGTCTATCAAATAAATAAATAAAATCTTTAAAAAAAACAAAAAAAGTCTTAAGAGGCTCACAAATTCAGGCCCCTTCCAAACCATGGACACCTTGTTAACAAACACAATTTCTTGCTAGACTGTTAATCGCAGACCCAACCCGTTCCTACAGTTCTGTCCCCCCAGCCCCAGACCCTTCAGAAGCACACAGGGTTTGGGCCATCCCGCGGAGCCGTGTTTATCCTACGGGGCAGCCTAGAGCCAGCGCCCTGGTGGCTTCGGCTGCATGTGTCACTCACCCACATTCGGGTCTTTGGCCAGCTCCTCATAGGACCCATAGGCCTTGGGGATGTCATGTTTCCTTGCAAACTCCTTCGCCCGGCTCAGGTCTCGGGCTGCTACCGCCACCACCTGGAAGGACGCTAGGGTCAGACTTGGGAGGCTGCGACAGGTGGATGGGAGGGAGGTTGATGGAGAAGGGCCCGGGATAAGAAAATTACATCCCCCAGGATGCGAAGAGAAGGGATCCCGGGGGAGGACGTGACGGGGGCTGGACACGGGTCCTGGAAAAGAGAGATCTGGCGCAAGCGATTAAATTAAATCCCCTAATACCTAAATTTGTATTCTTCGCAGTAGTTCAGAACAAACCCTTCCCGAACTTGACGAAAGTCGAGTTCACGGGACAGAAGTAGGGAGAAAGGAGTAGGGTACCCTGGCTCCCTCCTCCCTCAGACCCTGGAGTCCCGGTCCCCAGGCCTGCTCTTCCAGAGGATTCCAGAGAGAGGGTGGACCTGGTGCTCGGAGCGAGGCAGCGTTCGCAGCACAGTCGTGAAGTCGCTGGAGATAAAACCGACTGACACGATGCCCCAGCGCACCGCCATGGTCAAAACCTGGGGTCGCAAGGTCTTGCCACCTGCGCCTAGAAATTAAAAACCTGGTGCCCCGCCCATCCGGGGGCGTGGTTATTTCTCCGCCTCTTGCACCTACGCCACTTCTCATTGGCCACTAGGCCTGCACACCCCTGCAGTCCGGACGCAAAGGAGAAGGTTATTTAAATCTAGCAGCTCACCATTGGCTCTGCTTTATGAGGGGGTGGGACCAGAAATTCTCCTTGAGTCGCCTATGGGGACTTCTAACCACGTGAAATTTTTTTTCCTTTTGCATCTCTACGGGCAACATTGGGGTTGAAGTCCCCACCGACAACAAGAGTTGCACGCTCTACCCACACGCTAGCCAGGCCCTCCGGGAGTGGGTGGGGAGGCTTCCTCCCTTGTCACCTTCGGAGCTGGCGCCCTTCCTCCTTCCCCTAACTCTTTCGCCCCAAAAGCCGGGCACCCTTAGGAATTGCCTAGGTGGGGGGGGGGGGGCAAGATGTAATAGCAAATATAAACATTACTAATATTTCTAGAACGCCTGTCGTGGCCAGGCCCCCAGCTCCGTGCTTTACTTTCCTCCCTTCCAATTTCTCACCACAGATCTGCGAACTGGATTCTATCGCTCGCTGTTTACAGAAGGAGAAACAATCCCAGAAAGCCATGGTCGTTTTTTGGAAGCCTCGCAGCCAGGATGTGAAGACGTGCAAACTGGCTGTTTCCAAAGAACGTTAAGTCTTAGAAACCAGTCTGTTCGCTTCTTAAGAGCCCAGGTGCCAGGTTGACTGGTCCCAGCCCATCCTTGCCACTGCCTGGCTGTACTGCTTTGCGCAAAGGGTTTCCCTATCAGAGTTTCACCTTCCTGTTCCAAAACTGAAGTCACAATGGCATCTACTTGTTGAAGAGGATTAACTGAGCTCCAGAGTCTACAATGTAAAATATATCAAGTGATTATTCTCTAAGTCAATTGGCAAATGGCTGGCCAACTTCACTCATGGCAAATCTGTGCACTTCTCTTTCCTTGTAGACATTCAGTTAAGGTCTGAGTTTCAGGGGCTCCTGTGTGGCTCAGTCGGTTAAGTGACTGCTTATGGCTCAGGTCATGATGTGAGGGTCGGGCATCAGGCTCCCTGCTCAGCGAGGAAGTCTACTTCTCCCTCTCCCTCTGCCCCTACCTGCCCCCTAGCTTGTGCTCTCTCTCAAATAAATAAAATCTTAAAAAAGAAAACAAACAAACAAACAAACAAACAAACCAGCTGATTAAATAATGTAGCAATGTCAGTTCCTGGCTTTGACAATGCACTATATTTACCTAAGATATCATCGCAGGGTGGGTTGCAGGGTGGGGGGATGCTACCTGTCGGGTACAAGAGGGAGCTCTCTACTATTTTTGTAAGTTCTTAAACAGTTTCAGGATGAAATGTTACGACTTCAAATTGTTGGCAGCGAGTCCCTGTACCCAGAGGAATCATTTTGCAATATCTGGTAAAGGAGAAAAGGAGGGTGCCTCGTGATCCAGCAATTTCCACTGTGGGCAGAAGACACATACCCTTGAGAAACTGTCCGATGTGTGCCTGCGAGGGTGTATGTATTATTGCAACATTGGCCGTGATAGCTCAAAATTGGGAAGAGCCATCAGTAGAAGAGCCCATGAGCAAATGGTGGCAAATTCTAACAACAGGGTACCACACAGCAAGAAAAATGGGTGAACGAACTCCACACTATGTATACACCAAATCTCAAAAACATAAACTTTCAGTGGGGTACAGTACAAACACTGAACTGTGACGGCTGTGTTTAATTCATAATCAAGTTAGGAAGATCACTGCCCTGGGACAAGAATCCTGTGTGCCAAAGGTCTGATAAGGAACTAGGGGTATACCGCTGGCTGGTAAGCAGATGATAGCCTCTCTGGGACCTGGAGTGAGAGCCAAGGGATTAACAAAGGGCATAAGACAATGTAGAATTTAGAGGTAGAACATCAGTGAATATATATTCTCTTGATGTCTGCTGGCAAGGGCTACCTGGCTGGGCACAAGTGGCCACACGGGGGGTGAGCGGGGGGTCTGTAACCTGAGAAACACACCTGCTTCCTAGCTCTTACTCTCTTTGTGGAGACAAGCAAGACAATGGTGCTGGAAGCATGGCAAAGCCAGTCTAAGCTTGGGCACCAGCACTTTCCAGAACTTGCAGGAAACACTGTAGGCAGACCTTGGAGGACGCTGAAATCATGGCAAAAGGGGAAGACCCTGTGCCAGCCAGCTTCTAGCCAGGAAATCCAGAATCCGCCTCTGGGGTCATTCCACAGATTGTCCTCCCAGGCAGAACACAGATATTTACTGAGCATCTAATTTGTTCTAGGTCCCGAGGACACATCAGAAATGAGACAGATATTTTCTCTGCTCTCATGGCAGCTTGCAGTGCTTTGTTATGTTCTAAGAACCCAGAACAGGCCATCATGGTTGGGTCAGTGGGGTGGAAGATGGGGCTGGGGAGGGGTCAGCAACGGTTTGGAGAAGACGTGGAAGGGTCTTCAGCAGGAGACAACAAAGATCTAACCATCATGACTCACATATTCACTGAGCAAACATTTTTACTTTTGACTTGGTCCTGTGCTGGGTGATGTGCAGGTACAACCTCGCTTTGCTCTCTGCCGCCCTCTAGTGGGCGAAAGAGAGACAACCTGTGGCAGGCACAGTAATCACCCCCTCCCAAAGACCAGAATCTATGACCATGCGACCTGACCTAATAAAACGGACTTTGCAGGTATCACTGTGAAGGCTCCTGAGATGGGGAGTTTTTCCCGGATTCTGTGGTGGACTCGTTGCAATTACAGAAGACCTAAGGAGAGGAAGGCAGGATACTCAACCCAAGCAGAGGGACCTCAAAACAGGGCAGGGGATTTGAAAATTCTCTGCTACTGGCTTTGAAGCTGGAGGAAGGGGTCATTAGGCCAGGAATGCAGATGCAGGTGCCAGCAGAAGCTGGAAAAGCAAGGAAACAGATTTTCCACTTGAACTGCCAGGGTCTTGAGTTCAAGCTCCAAGTTCGGGCACAGAGCTTACTTAAAAAAAGAAAAGAAGTCAGTCTGGAACCCAGGTTGGGAGTGGGGGAGAATGTGAAAGATAAACCTAGAAGGATCAACTGGACCACTTGGGCAGGGCTGAGGAGCTCCTGTGTGGGTGATGGAGTGTGAAGGTGAAGACAGCAGCGTTTTGATCAATAGAGTCATATCCAAGTGTTAGAAAAACCCTTAGGAAATTAACGGTCACAACCACAGAATGGATGAGTGGACAGCGAGCATGCCAGGCAGCGAGCAAAGTGTGCACTCATTAGCTTGTTTGTTTCAGATAAAGCGCTACACTCTACTTGGAGCTTGGACTCGTGGCCCTGAGATCAAGCGTCCCACGCTCTACTGATTGAGCCACCCAGGCGCCCCCCATTAACTCATTCACCAGAAAATTTTCAGCACAGATTCAGTGCCAAAAAGAACTTCGCATGAACTGGGTCCGGTGGACCAGGGTTCCAGTCCCAGCCCGGACATTTACTAGCTGTGGGCTTTTTGGCGAGTGACTTAGCTTCTCTTATTCGCTTCATCTGTAGAATGGGGTTTATAACAGTGATTGCCTCACAGTGTTTATGTGAAGATGAAATGGGCAGTTACCGAGATCATATAATGTGCTCGGCAGGGCACCTGCCACGTTCCAAGTGCTACAGAAATGTTCGCTGCTGTGTATTAGTGTCTCGCTGCTGCTGTAAGAAATGACCACCACCAATAGTAGCAACCAAGAAATCATTTTCCGAATATACATAGTCAAAATAATCCTGTTGATTTAAGACAAAAGGGGACGCCTGGGTGGCTCAGTTGGTTAAGCGGCTGCCTTCGGCTCAGGTCATGATCCCGGCATCCTGGGATCAAGTCCCACATCGGGCTCCTTGCTCAGCGGGAAGCCTGCTTCTCCCTCTGCCTTTGCCTGCCACTCTGTCTGCCTGTGCTCACTCTCTCTGACAACAACAACAAAAAAGACTAGAACAAAAGGCCAGACAGGGAGGCAGTGGTGGGGCGGAGGGGTCTTTGGGGCAGAGATGACCTGGTTCTTGACCATGTATACCAGCCATAGATGCTACTGTATGGGGCCACGAACTTGACAGATGTGAACCTCCCTCTCCTGGCTCCTTTGGAACTTAGAGTCTACTGATGGAGAGAGAGTAAGGAAGCCTGACACAAAAGGGTCCTGGGCAGCTGGAATGGGGGACCTCCTTCAATATGGAAGTCACCAACAGATGCCCAGGGACACTAATTGCGTAAATGTGTCCATATAATAACAAATTACTGCTTGCTGATCTCAAATTTCAACTCAGGAGCCATACTGTTCATGTGTATTATTATTGGATACTTCAAAGAACTCTACCATTTAATGCCCATTTTCCAGATTGGCTCAGTGAGGCTCAGCTCCCAGTCTTCCAGAAGCCGAGTGGCTGTGGCTGCTGTTTGTGGTCATTGTTGGGGTTTAAGCCGGGGTGCACAGCAGGTCGTATAACTCCCCAGACCCTTCCTTGGATATTTCAGGGTCTGGGAATTTGCGTTGTTAATGAGCCTCTCAGATAATTTTTTAAAAGTCCCATCAGTTCAGTAACAGTAAAAAAAAAAAAAAAAAAAGGTCCCCACAATGGCAGTGAAAACCCTTACTTCTGGGGTATGTTCAGGGTTCTGCAAGTCCAGGATCTTACCAGCAGGCCAGAGACAAAGGCCTCAGCGGGTTTGTAACTGCCACCCAGCAGCTCTTTGACCCATCTCTCCACATCAGTCTCCAGCCCCCAAATTTCCTCTTTCTGTGGGGGGAGCTGCTCTGGGTCCATGCCTCCCGGTCGTAGCTCCTTACGATCATACTTGACCATGACCTTCCCTTGAGGCCTTACTCCATGCTGCTGGAGGCGCTTGCCTGCAGCCCCAGAGGGCCTCTGAAAGTAGAGAAAGGTCCCTGGGCCACAGGCTGCCAATACCTGGCCCAGGGTCGCTATCCGTCCCAGCTGCCTGGTGGGGCAGGTGAGGGTGGAAAGTATGTGCCTCCCTGCACTGCTGCCTCCTCAAGGAGGCCCACCAGCTGGCTCCAGGCCACTGGCTTGGGCTCTGCCAGAGCCACACAGGACACCTCCCAGCAGATTTTCCTGCCCTTGGTGCCCAGGGGCCTTGTGTCTCCTCAGATAGCTTTTATCATTTGAGCCTCCTTTAAACTTCGTCCTCTTTGTGGTACCAAACCGGACCTACGCTATGCCCAGTGGTGTGCTGGCAAACACGCGCTGGCATGCAGGGGTACTAAGAGGCTCTGATTTGTCACCTCTGCCAATTTCCTTCATCAGCTGTTGGTACAGATGTGATATCTGGAGCAGCTGCAGCCACTCTGGGGCCACAGCAGAACTAGGTTATGGGAGGAAGTGGTTTCCTGGAATCACCCTACCCTAGGATGTCTTGTGTTGGGAGATAATACTTTTTCTATACTAAACCTTTCTATCCTTGTGGCTGGGATCCTGCTGAATGGGGTGTGTTTGTGTGTGTGTGTGTGTGTGCGCACACACACACACACGGTGGACTTCTCAGAAGACAGAAAGTTGCCAGGATGAAGCCCCTCAGCTATTACAGAATGAGGACTTTAGCAGGGGAATTGGGGATGAGGTTTCAGAGGGAACGGTATATCCAAAGACACAGAGGAATGGAAAGTGTTCCAGAAAGTGTATTTGGATGGAACTGGAGTACAGAGCAGAACTTAGAACCATGTGAAAAAAGGCCAGAAAGTGGGGCAGGGCCTCCTCCATGGGCTGAGGGGCTGGAACCTGATCCTGGGGCTGGGTTGGCTCCAGGACCCCTCTGGGGCTGTGTGGGAAAAGGGCAAGGAGCCAGGCAGCTGGAAGCCAGGGGTCAGGGAAAGTCTGGGTTCCTGGGGTCAGCACTAGTCAGCTATGCTCATGACTCTGCTGTCCCTCGCAGCCAGCCATGGGGAAGACACTGTCCTTGAGCATCAATGGTTCTCTCGAGACCCCCCCCCCCAAAAAAAAATACCTCATCAGCCGACAGAAGCCGGACAGCAGGCATTCCAGCAGCAGTGGGGACAAAGGCAGGATGCCAGGGTAGCCATGACCTGGGCAGCTGAGGCCAAACCATCTCGAGAAGGCAGGCACAAAGCCAACCCTTCTCAGGAGGGAGAGGACTTCCCTAAGTTAGGGATGCAGTGAGGGTCCAACTAGACTTGGGGGTCTCGGAAAGAAGGGAGCACAGACTGGGAGGCTGTGGAAGCTGAGGGGCAGATGTAGGGCTCAGGGAGCAATGTGTGAAGAGCCACCTGGCCCTCCCCTCCCCCAGGCGGCCACACAAGTCACTGGCTCCCCAGGGAGGTTGATGTCGACTCCACAGCCCCCTCCCACCAGCTGCCTCGGTAGGAACCCAGAGCGTGTGTGTGTGTGTGTGTGTGTATGTGTGTGTGTGTGTATGGGGGGGGGTCCCAAGAGGATCACAGGTGTTGGGTGTCCGACTGGGGCAGCTGTGGAGGCTGATCGGGAACCTTCTTTTCTAAAGGGTCGCCATCCTTCTGGTCACCCACTGGAGCTGGGACAGGTGCATCATCTGGAAATGCAGGGAGGCAATGGTAGCAGTAGGCATCCCAGCTTCTTCCTCCCTCGGACCTGGAGTGGCCGCCAGCACCCTCCCCGCCCCCGGGGTGCCCAGAGCACCTGTGTCCGGGTGGAACTGGAGCTGTCCCTCAGGGCCAGGGGCTGGGCTGTTCTGGCCTTGCTGCTGCTGTTTTCTTTGTTCCATTTGCAGGACGGCCTGCAGCGAGTGGGGCAGATTGCGTGGGCAAGAGGGGATGATACCGAGTCTCCATGGCAACCTGCTAAGTGGTCCTGAACCCATCCCTTCCCTATGGGCCTTGGCATTTTTCTCTCTCTCTGAGAGTTGGGCTTAACAGTAAGAAGATCCAGTTTTCCCTCCCCTGTCATGGCTTGGTTCATACCTCGGGACCGGGAAGCCTTCACTGAACCCTTGCTGAGTCTAGCCTCCCACTCTGTCTTTGGTCTTCCTCCCTCCCACTTTCTTGCTTAGAGCCCCACTGCCCTTATCCACCATGGCAGCCACAGAGCGGTCAGGGATGGGGACACCCGCCCTTACTAAAGATGGCGGTCACCACCTGAGAGTCTAGTAGTGATGAACATGGTGGCCACAGGCCTTCCCAGCTTCTGAATATACAAGGACAGAGGCCATCAGGGGCTTAGAGGATGGGGCCAGCCTCCCTGGCCAGTCACCTGCTGCAACTCTCTCTTCTGGGCCTCCAGGCGGCCCTGAGAGCGCCCCAGGGCCTCTGTCTCCTGGCTGAGGCGCTGCGCCTTGGCATTCAGCTCTGCCTCCCGGGCGGCCAACTCCTCCTCAAAACGCCTTAGTTCGTCCTCCGTGTAGGCAGGGTGCATCTCCACTGTCTGCAAGGTGAGGGCAGGGGTCTCAGCAGGGTGCCGTGAGCCTTAGCCCACCTGTGCTGGGGAGGGCGCCGCTAACAGAGGCGGCCTGGGTCACGTGTGAGGGCAGAAGAGCTCTGCGTGGAAGCTGAGGGTGATAAAGACCCAGAGAAAGGGGAGAAGAGAGACCCAGAGGGGGATGGAGACTGAACCCAGAGACAGAGGGAGGCAGAGAGCCAGGGTAGGGGGACAGAGACCCAGAGGGTAAAAGAAATGTCCAGAGACTCTGAAAGAAGGCTTCAGGCTGGGGGGAGAGAGGCATTCAGGACTCAGAGAATCCTCCATGGTCTCACCTCCCAGCCCTCCCCGGTGTCCCCAAACTCCTTCCTCTGGGTGGATGCGAGGAACTCCTCCAGGGTCACAAGGCGGTCCTGGTTGGTGTCCACCTGGGGAGCCAGGGTAAGCAACAGAGCTGGGCCTCACTCCACCCCAGCCCCCATCCTCCCCATGTCCCGTTCCTCATCTCACGTTCTTCATCACGTGCTCCCTCATGCGAAGCCGCTCCTCCTCCATCTCCCGCATGTCATCTTCTTCGTTCTTCGGGTCATACACCTTCTCCAGCTGCAGCAGTGTCAAGGGAGAGGAAGGACACATTGAGAGGTCCAGGGCGACCTCTCACCTAGGCTACTCCGTTTCTTTACACACAGAGACCACGCAACTTCAACTCCCAGAAGTCCTCAGGGGCCCCCTGACACTCCTGGTAGCCTCCTTCTGTCCCAGGGGCTGCTGGGAGTTGTAGTTTCTCTTGAGTTCCCATCCAGGGGGACCCAAGGGGACACATGTCCAATGCGGGCATCCTCTGCACCCGTGGTTCCCAAAATGCTCGCTCACCTCCTTGGTGAAGAGGGCCTCCAGCTCCTGTTCATCCAGGACCCCATCACTGTTGATATCTGAGGGGGAGACAATAGGGTATCTTGGGGGGACTGAGTACAGGGTGGGTCAATTCTTTCTGCTAGAGAAAGAATTGGGGGCTGATGTGGGCTCTGTTATGAGAGGACAGGTATCCTTGGGTCTCCAACAATACAATGATACCTTTCAGGCTTCAGTACCCCATTGGCCAGTTGCTAGGACAGCCAGATCCCTACCAACCAGGGTCTCCAGAAGGGAATAAACGAAGGCGGGCTTTGCCAAGACCATTCTTGGGATGGTCATAACGCAGGACTACTTGATCCCTAACCCCTGATGATCTAGGCACAGGATCAAGCCCTTTGCCCAGGAGCCAGGGGTGTCAGAGGCCTCTGTCCCAGAGACCCCGGCCACAGGAATCTCTCCACCTGTCACCCAGCTTGTATGGCTCCGAGGCTCCAGGTTTCTCAGCCGCATGGGCCACGCTCACTGTCCCCCCGCCCCCACCCCTCGCTCACTCAGATCAGCGCCCACACTGGTCCTTCAGAGGAGGCTGGAAACCCTGACCTCGTAAATCCAATGTTTAATTTTTTAAAAAACATTTTATTTTTAAGCAGCCTCTACAGTGAGTGTGGGCCTCAAACTTAAAACCCCGAGATCCAGAGTTACATGCTCCACTGACCAAGCCACCCGGGGGATCCCGCCAATGGTTAATTTTTCACCAGCATTTTACTTGACTTTCTGCCCTTGGCTTCCAGAACATCATTTTCTCCTCCCAAATACCCCTCGTTCTCCTTCGTTGGTTCCTTTGGCTCCATCCTCCTCCGGAATGCTACCTATCGGAATGCTACCTATCGGTGGGCCCCAGGGCTCAGGCCATCTAATCCTGGAATCCATCATGTAGCCGCCAGCCACACTGGCCATTTAAATTTAAATCGATTAAGATAAAAAATCCCAGGGGGAGTCTGGATGGCTCAGTGGGTTAAGCAACTGTTCAACTGTTCAGCTCAGGTCATGATCCTGGGAGGGATCGAGTTCCACGTCAGGACCCCTGCTCTGCAGGAAGTCTGCTTCTCCCTCTGCCCTTCACCCTGCTCCTGCTCTGTCTCTCAAAGAAATAATAAAATAAAAATCTAAAAAAAAAAAAAATCCCAGTGTCTCACCCCACTTGTTACCAGTCAAGCATTCAACAGCCACATGTAGCTGGTAGCTGCCATATTGGATGGCACGGAACATTTGGATCATTACAGAAAGACTGTGACTGGCCCGCCCCTCTTCAGATGGGTCCCTCCAGTCCCTCATCTACCAGTGCCTCTACACCTGAATATCCAACTGTCAACTCTCCTGGCCACATAAGTGTCTGACAGACATCTGCAGTTTAACACGAACGGACTTAGTTCCCAAATATGGCTGCTCCCACCAAGTACCTCAGAGTCACCCCTGACCCCTTTTGTTAGCTCATAATCCTCATCCAGCTGCATCCAAGCTGCGAGTCCTACCAGCTTGCCCTTCGAGGTAAACCCACAATCCAACGGCTCTTCCCTCCTTCCCAACCAACTGAGCCACCCAGGCGTCCCTCTTCCCTCCTTCCCATGGCAAAGCCACCAGCATGTCCCGTCTTCTCCAGGCTTTTGGCCCTCCCACCATATAGCCTATCCTCCACACAGCTTAAGGCAGACAGAATCAGTCCCAAACAAGACAAATTCTGTATGAGTCCACTTGTGTGAAATAGCTAGAATTCACAGAGACAGCACCCAGAAGGGAGGTGGCCAGGGGCTGGGTGGGGAGGAGTAGTGGGGAAGTTGTTGATTGACCAAAGAGTTTTCCTTTGGAAAGGATGAAGAATAATTCTGGACTTTGGCTGAACAACATGTGGGTGTCCTTAGCCTACCTGAACTATCCACTTCAAAAGGGCCAAAGATGGGACATTTCATGGTTAGGTGTATTTTACCACAGTTACAAATTAAAAAAAAAAAAAAAAATCATGTCTCAAAACTAGAGAATTCAGTTCCTTGGTGTGTTTCAAGAGCTTAACAGCCACATGGGGGCTGGTGGATACAATACACTTTCCGCCCATAACCCTCCTGTCATCTCTTCCACGTTACTCATCTCTTAGCACTCCTCGGGGCACTATTATCAAATCCCCTTCCTTGACTGTCACCCCCCCACCCCCCACCCCCAAGATCAAGAGACATCTTGGCATTGGTGGTGTGTGAGTTTCATGGGCGGCTTGTGTAAAAATTCTAGAACATCTGGGCGCCTGGGTGGCTCAGTGGGTTAGGCCGCTGCCTTCGGCTCAGGTCATGATCTCAGGGTCCTGGGATCGAGTCCCACATCGGGCTCTCTGCTCAGCAGGGAGCCTGCTTCCTCCTCTCTCTCTCTGCCTGCCTCTCTGCCTACTTGTGATCTCTCTCTGTCAAATAAATAAATTAAAAAAAAATCTTTAAAAAAAAAAATTCTAGAACATCTTATACTACCTGGATTTTTTAGATTCACCGAAATACAGCGTTATCAGTTTGCCTGATCACTGGCTGTGTGAGGGGGGGAGCTCGGTTCCCTTCACAGCGGGATCCACAGACTCTCCACGAAGCTTGGTCTCAGAGGGAACTGGGGAAATGTCTGCTGAATCAATGAGCCAGGCCCAGCTAAGCTCCGCGGACTGCTGGCAGCTTCTGGAGGGGGTCCTGGCAACCCTGGGTTAGGTTCCTTCAGAGGAGGAGAATGAAGGGATACGTGTGTCTGAACCACCATGGAAAAGATAGCCTTCCAGTCCCTGGAGGCCTGTTTATTTGGCAGCAGGGCTCCTAGGCTACTGTGGGAGGCACGCCCAGCCTAGCCAAGCCTGATGGCTCAGTTAGTGGGTATCAGCCTGAGAACCGAGGAGTCTAGTGTATCCCTGAAAAGAGAACTAGATCTTCACTAGAAGGTTCTAGCAATGCAGAAGGGTGGACCCTTCTAGACCAACAGGAGGGTCAGGCTCAGATCTCTTTGGCCTGCCTAAGCCTCACTGCAATGGGGACACTTCTTAGAATTCAGGCCCCAGAAAGGTCAGAGCCTCAGGGTTCAGCCTGGGTCTTGGGGCTCTTCCCCACCTTACCATGCAGTATGAAGAAGGTCTTGGGGTTAAACCTGTTGGGGTCCAATCCATCCAGCTCCTCCCATACCTCCTTCAACTGGGCTTGGCTGCCCTGTGGAGGGGAGAGCCAGGGGCTCATGAGCAAGAAGTCTGAGTCCCTCCCAGCCCTCGAATGTCATGCCCCTCAAGCAAGAAAAACTACAACTCCCAGCAGCTCCTGGAGGTGGCTGAGCATATTTAAAGGGCCTTCTGGCCTCAGGATCTGCTGGGAATTGTAGTTCTTTGGCTACTTTCTCATCTTGCGGTGCCTGGAGAGTTGGACTTGGTGTGGGGTAGCCACAAATGAGGGTTCTTACAGGTACATTGACTTTGGGGTGCTCTCGGTGCCGGCGTTGTTGTTCTTCCAGCTTTCTCTCTGCCTCCTTTCGCTGCTCCTCTCCCAGGGACTCCAGATAACGGCGTCTCTCGTGTTCCTTCAGCATCTCATAGCGTTTGAACTCTTCATGATGGGCTGCGTCGTACTGGGCGAGGTCCCGGGTGGCCTGGAGAGAGGCAGATGGTCACACCTAGGCCCTAATTTCAACCTCCAAATTCCAGGCCCTCAGCCATGAACCTGGTCAAGGGCCACCCCAATCTCCACCCAGTCCTGGGCTCCATGTCCTGAGCTCTCTCTTTTTTTTTTTTTTTAAAGCTTTTATTTATTTGACAGAGATGACAAGCAGGCAGAGAGAGAGGCGGGGAAGCAGGATCCCCGCTGAGCAGAGTGCTGGACGTGGGGCTTGATCCCAGGACCGCGGGATCATGACCTGAGCCGAAGGCAGAGGCTTAACCCACTGAGCCACCCAGGCGCCTCCCACTTTTTTTTTTTTTTTTTTAAGATTTTATTTTTTTATTTGACAAAGAGAGACAGAGAGCTCAAGCAGGGGGAGTGGCAGACAGAGGGAGAGGGGGAAGCAGGCTACCCGAAGAGCAGGTGGAGGCCGATGCGGGCCTTGATTCCAGGACCCCGGGATCATGACCTGAGCCAATGCAGTTGCTGAGCAGAGAGCCTGCTTCCCCTCTCTCTCTCTCTGTCTGCCTCTCCATCTACTTGTGATTTCTCTCTATCAAATAAATAAATAAAATCTTTAAAAAAAAAAAGATTTTATTTATTTATTTGAGAGAGAGAGATAAAGCGAGAGAGGGAACAGATGTAGGGAGAGTGGGAAAGGGAAGCAGGCTTCCTGCTGAGCACGGAGCCCAATGTGGGGCTCGATCCCAGGACTCTGGGATCATGACCTGAGCTGCAGGCAGATACTTTACGACTGAGCCACCCAGGCGCCCCTTCCCTATGGCTTCTAAAGAGAGTACAGCTCTGCCAAAGTCTTGGTTTGGACTCAGGGATACTGATTTTGGACTTCTGGCCTCCAGAACTGGGAGAGAATACAATTCTATTTTTTATTTTTTTAATTCAAAAAAGAATTTTATTTTTTAAGTAACTTCCACACCCAACATGGGCCTCGAACTCACCACTGCAAGATCAAGAGTCAAGCGTTCTAATGACTGAACCTGCCAGGCGCCTCACATTTGTTGTGTTAAGTCACTGAGTCTGTGGTAAGTTGTTACACCATGCGATAATTTCAAGGTGTCTTAAGCTATTAGGTTTGTGGTAATTTGTTATAGGGCGGTATAAGAAACGAACACAGCTGCTGTGTGGGGAACAGGTTCTCACAACGAGGATAGGTCTACAGGCATCGAGTGGGTAGAGAGCAGGGATGCGGCTAAACGTCCTATAATGCACAAACCTCCCCCACAACAAAGAATTATCCAGCTCCAAACGTCAAGAGTGCTAAGTTGAGAAGTCCTGGTGAGCTCGGAAGGCAGAAGCAGGGAGCCCACTGAAGAAGCAGCTATGAGAGATGTTGCGAGCTGAAGCTAGGAGAAGGACGGTGGGGCTGGAGAAAAGCAGAGTTTCTGGAATATTCTGGAAGTGACTGGCAAAAACATTTCTCAGGGACTGAGCCCAATGCCAGGAATACTCAACTGACGGCTATTATCTTCAGGGCCACTAGATGAAGCTCCAGGAGGCCAGAAACGGGGCACTCCAGGTTTGTCCTGGAGGCACTGGGGACCCAGGGAAGGAATGCAAGCAGGGAAGAGGCAGGGTCAAGTCTGGGCACAGCCTTGCACTCCCCAGCCCCGCCGCCCTTGGCTGTCCCCATGAGGCTGGGCTGGAGATCCTGCTTCTCAGATAAGGGCTCTATTAGCTCCTATGGCTGCTATAATTGTACACTTGGTGTAAATGTAAATGGTGTAAAACAACACACATTTGTTGGAGGCAGGCCCCTGGCCAGGGCGGCCTCCGCCATTAAAAGATGGCGCCTGGCTAGTTGCCAGGTTAGGATTGCCTCGTGAGACTAAGCAGAATGCCCAAAGAGGAGGTAAACAGCATTGGTTGCTAGCGAAGTTGTTCGTTTAGGTGCACAGCCTGATTCGCTCCCTCCTGTACCCTGCTCGCTGATTGGTCATGTAAACGTATATAAGTGTGTAGACCTGCAGAAATAAAGAGAGAGAAGATGCATCTGAACTGGGGCTTCTTGTCGTCCTTGCGGGCCGAGGGCGACAACATTCAGGGGCACCTAGGTGGCTCAGTTTGTCAGGCACATGACTCGATCTCAAGGTTGTGAGTTCAAGCCCCACATTGGGTGTGGAGCCTACTTAAAGAAAAAAAGGAAAGAGAGAGAAAGAAAACAACACACATTGATCATCTTGTATTATGGAGGCCAGAGATATGAAAATAGTTTTACAGAGCTCATATTACAGTGGAGGCCGAGCCATGCTCCTTCTACAGACTTCTCCTTTCTAGAACTGCCTTCCACACTGGCAGCTCCTTCCCCTGTCTGCAAAGCCAGCAACTGAGCACTTTCTGCTTCACACTGCTACCTCCAAAGGTAGTCACACCTCCCTCTGTGAGGACACGGAGGGCCCACCCGATAACCCAGGGTAATCTCACCCGCTCAGGACCCTCCACTTAATCCCCTCTGCAAAATCTCTTTCACCAAGAGAGGTCTACGCAGCCAGAGGTTCCACTGATTGGGATGTGAAGGGTGGGACATCTCTGGGGGGCGTGATTCTGCATGATTCTGCCACCCCCGCCCCCACCCAAGTCATATGGGGAAGGACAAAGCCGAGGAAGGATCTGAAATGGTCTGCATGGAGCCCAGCCCATTCTGCCTACACCTTGCTCTCCGAGAGAGAATCTGGGGAGGCTTCCGGGGACTGCCTGGCCTTTGCAGCCACTGACCTCGGAGAACACCAGGGTGATGGAGCACATGTCCCAGGCTCCATTCCCTTCTCCCTGTCCATGAAGCCTCCTTCAGTCCACTGCCCAGAGCACCCCCCCCACACACACACACTACCGTCTGGATCAGCAGCTCCAGGTCCCGGGCCTCGAAGGTGTGCTGATTCTGAGGGTCCAGATGTTCAAACTGCTTCAGGAGGCTCAGGTGATCCACCTGTACATCTGGATGAGGGAGACGTTACTTTAAAAAAAAAAGTGCACAGAATGTTCCTTCTTTCAAAATCCCTGGGCTAGATCTGCTCTGAAGGAGGTCACAGCAGGTACTGGGAAAGCACAGAGGATGTCCTGAATGAAGCTGGGGCAATCAGGGAGGGCTTCCTGGAGGAGGTGACACCACAGCTGACTCTGATGCTCAAAACAATAACCATAATAATAATCAACATGTATTGAGTACTCACTATATGTTAGGCTCTGCTTTAAATACATTAAATATATTTAATGCATTTTTAAAATACTTTATTTATTTGACAGAGAGAGAGAGATCACAAACATCAGGCAGAGAGAGAGGAAGAAGCAGGCTCCCTGCTGAGTGGAAAGCCTGATGAGGGGCTCAATCCCAGGACCCTGGGACCATGAGCTGAGCTGAAGGCAGAGGCTTAACCCTCTGAGCCACCAAGGCACTCCTATTTAATGTATTTTTTAAAAATTGTATTTACTTATCAGAAAGAAAGAGAGAGAGAAACACACAAGCAGGAGGAATGGCAGGCAGAGGGAACAGCAAACTCCTTTGCTGAGCAGGGAGCCCAATGCAGGGCTTAGTCCCAGGACCCTGGGATCATGACCTGACCTGAAGGCAGAAGCTTAACCGACTGAGCCATCCAGGCATCTCTAGAGCATTTATTTCTCACAAAAATCTTAAGACAAAGGTTCTACAATGATCCCATTTTACAGATGTGAAAACTGAGGCCCAGAGAGGGTCAGGGACTTGTCTAGGTCACCATCATCTAGGAAGTGGCAGAGAGAATATTAGAACCCATTGCCGGACTCCAGAGCGCAAGTCCTGTTATGGGCTGAATTATGTGCCTCAAAACCCATTTGTTGGGGTCCTTACCCCCAGACCCTCCAAATGTAACCTTATTGGCAGAGAGGGTCTTCCCAGAGGTGACCAAGTTAAAACAAGGTCTCGGGGTAGACCCAAATCCAAGAGGACTTGTTTCCTTCTAAAAGGGAAAAAAATTTGGACGCTGCAGGGAAGACACGAGGCAGAAGCTGGCCGTATCCAAGCCAAAGAGAGACCCAGAACTGATTCCCAGCAGAAGAAACTGATCCTGCCACAACCTGACCTGGGACTTCCGGGGTGCTAAAGCCAGCCTGTGAGGGGCAGCGGGACATGTGAATCAGACCCAGGCCGGCTCTCCAGTGGCTCCCGTTCTGGGAAGGGAGAGAACTGTACACACACGGGAAGGCCGGGAACCTGAGGTCTTGTGTTACTATGGGGCCAGCTCTGCCCAGGGTGAGCCCAGAGGAGGGACAGGCTCACAGGACACAGACACAGATCAAATTTCATGATGCATTATTCATGCCACTAATGGGGGCTGAGCCCCTACCCCTGGGCCAGACGTGGTACCTGGCCCTGGGGCCGCCATGGGAACCAGACAGCAGCAGCGTGGGCTCCCCTTGCCCCCAGCACCCAGCAGGAGACAGAGGACCAACACACGTGACCCTAGCAATCCCAGGGATAGCAACCAACAGAACCTCCCTTGAGCAGCCCCATCAGGGTAGGAGCTGAGACAGAAGCTTGGCCAGCAGTGCAAAGAGCCCTGAGAACATCCCAGGCAGAGGGAAGTGCCAGGGTCAAGGTCCAGAGGTGACAGACACACGCTGCCCGGAAGCGTTATTAAAAACGCTGACAGGAGAGGGCACCTGTAAAGGGAGGGGTCGGGTAGGCAGTGCAGCCGTGAGGACCGTGGACTTGGGCCTGCTGACCTCTGGGAAGCCGGGGTGAGTCCTAAGAAGAGGAGGGACAGGATGTGGACTGGATGCTGTGATGGACTGCGTCACCACCCCCAAGACGCCCATGCCCTAAACCCTGGAACCCATGACTAGGGGACCTCAGGTGGCAAAGTGTGACTTTCAGGTGATTAAATTAAGAATCTGGAGATGGGGAGGTGATCTCGGGTTACCCAGGAGATCCAATGCAACCATAAGGGTCCCTCTAAGAGGGATGCAGGGGTGCCTGGGTGGCTCAGCGGGTTAAGCCTCCGACTCTTGAAATTTCGGCTCAGGTCATGATCTCAGAGTCATGAGATCAAGCCTGGTATTGGGTTCCACACTCAGCACAGTCTTATTCCTGTCTTCTGCCTCTCCCCACTGCTCATGCTCCCAAGAATGCGCGTGCGCGCTCTCTCCAACAAATAAACCTTAAAAAAAAAAAAAAAAGAGGGAGGCAGAGGGGGAAGGCCACGTGAGCACTGAACACAAAGGCTACATACTAGCTTTGAGGACGGAGGAAGAAGCCACCTGCCAAGGAATGCCACTCCAGCAGCCAGAAAAGACGAGGCAACAGGCTGCCCCTAGGGCCTCCAGAAGGAGTGCGGCTGCGCTGATGCACTGATTTTTGCTGGGTGAAACTGACTTCCGATTCTGATCTCCCAACTGTAAGGGAATTGGTGTGTGTTCTTTAACCCCTGAATTTGTGGTGATTTGCTGCAGTGGCCACAGGAAATGGCTACAGGATCCCCCTGGCTGCTGAAGGAGTGTGGGGGCGGGGACTAGGACCCAAAGCAGGGGAGGCACCAGGGAGCCCAGGGAGGAGGCGACTGCAGTGATCCAAGCGGGACCCAGGCAACAGCAATGGATGGTGAAGTGGTCAACTCTGGAACTGTAATAATTAAATCAGCAGACAGCCGTGGGTGCCTATGCAGGCCATCTGGTCACCGTGGAGCTCCAGCACCTGCCTGGTGCCCGGCACACGGTACAACCGGAGACACGTGTTCGTCAGTGGACCCGTGGAATCAGGTAAGTCGTGAAAACAGGCGTGTCTGACTTTGGCTTGGGTCGTGGTCTCGGGGTCCTGGGATCAAGCCGCGCATCGGGCTCTGTGCTCAGAGCAGAGTCTCCTTTTCCTTCCCTCTGCCCCTCCCCCTGCTAATGCTTTCTCTCTTTCGATCATTAAAAAAAAAAAAAAAGGCGGGGGGCGCAAGGGTGGCTCAGTGGGTTAAGCCTCTGCCTTCGGCTCAGGTCACGATCTCAGGGTCCTGGGATCGAGTCCCGCATCGGGCTCTCTGCTCGGCGGGGAGCCTGCTTCCTCCTCTATCTCTCTGCCTGCCTCTCTGCCTACTTGTGATCTCTGTCAAATAAATATAATCTTAAAAAAAAAAAAAGAAAGAAAGAAAGAAATGAAAACAAAGCCCAGTTCTCCTACTGACCATCAACACCATCCACCAAGGCTCAGCACCCCCTTCCATAACATGGGAGCCTCACAGGATGTCCAGAGATAAGAGGGTCCATCTCAAGAAAGGGGGCATGTCCTTACATGTGGTCACGCCCCATACCAGACTACCACAGAGCCACAGTAAGTATAACAACATGGGCGGGGCGGGGGCGGGGCTGTGTGGCTTGGTGGGTTCAGCACCTGCCTTCAGCTCAGGTCATGATCTCCGGGTCAAGGGATCGAGTCCCACATCGAGCTCCCTGCTCAGTGGGGAGTCTGCTTCTCTCCCCTGCTCCCCCTTCCCACGGCTCGTTCTCTCTCTGCCTCTAATAAATAAAATCTTTAAAATTTTTTTTAGAAATTAAAAAATATATACCACTACGGTCCATAGGTCCATAGCCAAAGGGTGCAGACAACCCATATATCCATCAACCAATGAGTCAATAAACCCAATGGGGTCTATCTTCACATTGGAATAGTACTTGGCCCCCAAAAAGGAAGTTGCTGACACACGTTACATTTTGGATGAACCTTGAAAACTTTAGAAGTGAAAGGTCCAGACACAAAAGGTCACAGACGGTAGGGCTCCATTTATCTGGAGTGTCCAAGAACAGGCAAATCCAGACGCTTAACCAACTGAGCCACGCAGGCATCCCTACATCAATATTTTAAATGAAAATGGTTTTTATTTATTTATTATTTATTTTTAAAGATTTTATTTATTTATTTGACAGAGAGAGAGCACAAGTATGCAGAGCAGCAGGCAGAGGGAGAGGGAAAAGCAGACTCCCTGCTGAGCAGGGAGCCTGATGTGGGACTTGATTCCAGGACCCTGGGATCATGACCTGAGCCGAAGGCAGCCACTTAACCAACTGAGCCACCCAGGTGCCCCATTAAATGAAAATGGTTTTTAAAAATAAAAATTTAAAAAATGAAACGGAGAAGCAAAAAACAATCTACCAATCATGTTAGCGGTAGATGGTTCTAGAAAGAAAACTCGGTCAATTTTCTATGCACATCTTAGGTGGTGGACAGGGGTGGGGTGGGGGTGGTGGTGAGTCCCTAGGAGGGAGGCCATCCCACCCCACCCACCCCTGCTTACTGGGCTCCTGCTCCGCATCCATCTTGGCCTTGAGCAGCATCCGTAGCCGAGACACCTCCTGCCTCTTGAGCTCATCCAGCTTGGTGCGGACATGGTGGCTGACAAAGTCCAGCTCCCGGCTCAGCTTTCCACTCTGCCCAGGTGGAGGGGACACTGGTCAGGCTGGGGGCCCTGAAGGGGGCGCACGGGGCAGCCTCGTCCTTTCTCTGCCCTCCCGGGAGACTTCTACCAGCTTTGTGAAGCCTGGAAAGCTTACAGACCCTTGGCCCACCTGCTCCCCAAGCCTCCGAGACCAGGTCCAGCCCTGCAGCCTGGCGTCTGAGGCCCTGCCCACCCCAGGAGCCCCGAGGCCCACCATCCGTCAAATCACATTTGGTTCCAGCAGCACTAACTGGGCATCAGCCTCCACACTCAAGGCTCTTTCCCCCTCCTGGGCTTTGCACATGCTGGTTGGTCCCTCTGCCTAGGATTCTCCCGCCACCCCCTTTCTAGGCCTAAGCAGATCCTCACTGCCCTTAGACACTCAAAGCACACAACACCTCCCTTGAAAGATCCTCTGGGCAACTCCCCGCCCCCCTCCCTGGGGTGCCTTCCCTGGGCTGCCTCTCCTGTCACTTCAGATTCTGTTTGTTGCTCAGAGCTGACCCCAACCCTCTCCTGCTCACAGCCCCCATGGCTCCCCAGGGCCCCCAGGACAGAATCCCTGCGGCCGGTACCCGAGACCCTGCACACATCCACCTCTCTAGCCCCATCGCCCCTGTCTTTATGGCAGTGATCATGAACCACGGGGAGACACGGAAAGTACCAGAATGCTTTGCTTATACACAAAGTTCCCGCTGTCTGAAATGCCATGCCTTCAACCCCCCATACACACACACACACACACACACACACACACCACAACAACTTCTACACCACAGATATCCCCACTCAGACTTCAGACTTCACTTGGGCAAGGGGCACCCTTGCTCCAAAAGTTCTCTCTCACTTGTCATGCTGGACTGTGCCCTCCTGAGGCCCGCCCAAGGCCCTCTGCTATCTGTCATTGCTCAGGCTGTTTTGGTCACTTGAGACTCACAATGGGGCTCCCCGGCCCACAGGGCCCATGGCCCTTGAGAGGCAACAGGACACAGTGACCATGGAGACAGCCCCATTCACCCAACCAGTCAAGCATCTACTCTGGGCCAAGCCCTGTGCTGGACTCCCTGGGTCTGTCCTCTAATCTTGCCCACAGCCCCATTTTACAGATGGGCAAACTGAGAGCCCAGCAAAAGCCACTGGGTATCAGGTCAGAGTCATGTCTCCCCATATTCTTTTCCTACTCAAGCAGATATTACTGCCACCACCAAGGATGATGACTGACATCCACTGTGGCCTCACGATGTGCCAGAGCAGGCCCTGAGGTGGGGATCTTCACCATCCTACACCTCTCACGTCCCGCAAAGTGTTGCATCAGAACCCCCAGTATCTGAGAAAGACACCAGGGTCCAGAGGGTGAGGCTGCTCAGCCCGGAGCACATGAGGAGGAGCTGGGATTGTTCATTGTACTGGGCACCCGTCGCTCTCCACACTCTGCCTGCCTCACTGGCCCTTCTGTTTCCAAGATCATTTCCCACTGATATGATCTTGAACCCTGGCAGCCTGTTGGGGATGGCTGCACCTCAGGTTATCCCAGGTGGGCAATGGGAGGGACTGAGCTTTAGGGTCTCTGGCTCTGCTGGTCCGTCACTGGTGGCCAGGTAGATGGGGGAGACATGGGAGCCCCAGAAATGCCAGGAGGCTTTGGGGGAGCAGGGCCACCTGGGTCCTCTCTGGGACCAAGGACTCAAGGAGGCCCCTCTAGGTGGGGCATGCCCACACGCACCTGAACGGGGTGGGGGAGTCTGTGTGCAGCAGGGCAGGAAGGAGGAAAGGGGGCCAGTCAGCCCCATCTCCTTGTGGAGGGGGAAGCCGCCATCAGCCAGCCCTGTGGGGACACAGAGCCTATATGGATGACAAACACTGCCATGAGGGCCTCCATGTCCTCCTTCATAAAATGACGACAATCTCGGCCCCTCTGGAGGCCCAACGTGAGCTAGAGGGGAGGCGAGCTGCAACCGCATCTCCTGTGTCTTGAATTCTTCCTGAGCAGGACACACCAGCCTGGCCCTCAGGGGACCTGCACGTGCATGGTAGGTGCGAGGACCGCCACCCTGTGCATCTCCATCCTTGACGCATCTCACCTCTAGTGATCCTAAGCTGAACCCTGTAACGCAGACTCGGCTAGTGCGCCCTCTTTACAGATGGGGAAACTGAGGCACAGCACGGGGCGGTCACACGGCATGGAAGTGCAGAGCAACAGGAACGAGCACGCGCCCCTCGTTCCCTCCCACCTGGCCTGTGCCCAGCCGCACCTTGATGTCCTCGGCGTTCGCAGCCTGCAGCTTCTCACGGAAATGCCCGTCTGTCTCCAGCACGTTGATGACTTCCTGGAGGTACCGGTGGTAGTACAGGCCAGTGTCCTGAGGGGACAGGGATGAACACAGCGCCCCCCCCCCCCGTTCTCCCTGTGCCTAGGAGCCAGGGCCGACATCCCTGGGGGCCGGCTGAAGGACACCGAGGCCCCGTGCTGGGAGCAAGAGGCAGGCCTGCCCCATGGGACAAAGCTTCTAGAGCCAGGTGGCCCTGGTTCTGATCCCCAGCTGCTCCGTAAGACCAGGCTGATCCCCTGGGCCGAGGTACTTGTCTCCTCCCAGGCCATTGGTGGAGACAAAGTAGACATCACACGGGGAGACAGACACCCAGCCCGACGCCACACATGGAGCGGGTGCTCAGGGTGGACACACCAGTATTTGCTGGCGAGCCGTGAAACATACTCTCATCCATCGTTCATCAGGCAATCCCCGCGCTCCTACCGCGCACTAGGTGCTCTGCTAGGGACTCGGCAAGTGACCAAGACAGACAAAAATCCCTACGCTCCTAGACCCAGACTGGCGTGTGTAGGTGGGTGGCATGCCTGGGTGGCTCGGCCCATTAAGCATCTGCCTTCAGCTGGAGTCATGATCCTGGGGTTCTAGGATCGAATCCTGCATCAGGCTCCTTGTTCAGCGGGAAGCCTGCTTCCCCCTCTGCCTGCAGTTTCCCCTGCTAGCGCTCTCTCTCTCTCTCTGTCTCTCTCTTCCTGTGACAAATAAATAAAATCATAAAAAATAAAATAGGCAATAAATTCCCTGCTTCTCAGCGCCATGGTGAAAAGTACACAAGATGAAGGGCCTGGCACGATCCTCAATCTATTACTGCCATCATTTCATAAGTAGCGAGCACGCGGTAGGAGCCGGATAATCTGATGGCTCAGCCAGGCCCCTGTGGGTATACCGACTTCCCACTGGCTGACAGCAACCCGAATGTATTCCCTTAGCGTTCTGAAGGTCAGAAGCTCAGAACAGGACAGGGCTGAGTTCATTCTGGAAACCCTAAGGGAGAATCTGTTTCCTTGCCTTTTCTAGCTGCTAGAGGTTGCCCGTGTTCCTTGCCACATGACTGCATCACTGTGACCTCTGCTTACGTTATCCTATCACCTCTGACTTTGACCTTCTTGCTTCCCTCTTATAGAGAACACTTGTGTTTACGTTGGGCCCACTTGGATAACACAGGCTAACTTTTCCTTCCATCAAGAGCCTTGTCTCGATTACACCTGCAAACCTTCTTTTGCCCTGTAAGGTAAGATAGTCACAGGTTCTGGGAATTAAGGTGTTGACATCATTATTTTAAAGTTAATTTATCTGTTTTGTTCTATTCTATTCTGTTCTATTCTATTTTTAGTAATCTCTATACCACAGTGTGGGACTCGAATTCAGAACCCCGAGATCAAGAGTCATATGCCATACAGACTAAGCCAGCCAGGTGCCCCAAGGTGTGTACATTTTTGTTTAGCCAACGGGCTGGAATCCCAAATCTGCCAATTACTAGCTAGGTGACCTTGTTAGGACAGCTAGAATGCCTAGTTCACTTTAAATTTCTGATAAACAACAAATAACTTATAAATATACTGCAAGAGTTTACTTATATGCAACATTATGCATGCTTGTCTGAAATTCAATTTTAACTGGGCATCTTGTGTTTTTATTTGCTACACCTAGAAACCTCAGTTCTTGGGCAGTTACTTAAACCCTCTTGTGCTTCAGCCTCACCTGTGAAGTAAGGCTGGGCGCTCCCCATTGAGGCCCCACGTGACCTGCCCCCTCCCCATTCTGCTCCAGTCCCACTGGCCACCTCCATGTCTCTCTACTCACTCTGCTCTCCACACCACAGTGTCTTGGCCCAGGCTGTTCCCCCCTGCCTGGAATGTCCTTCCTTGCATTTTGCATTTCAGTTCACAATCCTTCCTCTCTGACCATCACCCTGGTGTCCACTCTCAAGAAATGTGTGGGATGAATGAAGGGAAAGGGGACTTAGAAGTGCCTTCTGTGCCTGCAAAGATGTCACCAAGCACAGGCCTAGCTCACAAGGTGGGACCGCCACACAGGAGCATAGAACCATCCCTTCCAGAGACAGTGACGTGACCCTTACTGATGAAGGCTGTAGGAGCAGTCAGGCCAGAAATCAGCGCCTGAGCCTTGGGAGTCTCAAATTCCCTAAGACCAAAGGTTTCACAGCATCTGATAAACACATGTTGGGACTACCTTCACAGCTTTAACAACTCCCACGAGCTCCAGGAAGCCAGCACACCCCAGTTAAGGAACTCCACCTGCCCTAGGTGTTACTGGGAAATGTAGTTCTTTTTTCAGATTCCTTCTTGGGGATGGCACTTAAAACATAGGGGGGTAATGCAGATTTGTCACTTAAATCTGACCTCATTTCCCCCACGCCTCAGAGCCAGGGACTTAGAAATATGCACATACACACGTATACTAGCCCCGAGTTTTTCACCACGTCAAAGCCCCAGGACGGCAAAGAATGGCAGGCAAACTTAAAGCCGCGGCGGTGGGGGAAGTATCCACCCAGGAGCGACGCGGATCCGCGGGACTGTAGTACCACTTGCAAACACCTGGCGGGAAAGCAGGGCAGGGCCACTCACTGGGTTCTCGGTCGCAGGGCTCTCCTGCTTGGGCGTCCCCCGCTCCAGGGGCAAGGCCAGGACAGTGCGCAGCAGCAGCAGCGGTGGCAAGAGGAGAAGGAGGGCTGCGCTGGGCCCAGAGGAAGGCATGGCGGCGTGGCCTGTGGGGGGCAGAAAGGTGGATAATGTCTGTCCCAAGTCAGACAGGACTCCCATGGACCCAGCAGTCCGGGCCTCCAGCGCCGCCCCCGTCCCCCTTCTAAGAGCCAAGACTCAAAGCGTCTCGTTTCCCGGGACACAGGATTCCGCACCTCCAGCTCTTCCTTCCTGAGACCCAGAAGTCCTAGCTCCCAGCACCCAGTCTCTTCGCTCAGACTGAGGAATCCGAGATCTCAACCCCTTTTCCACAGAACCAAAGGTCCAGGCCCCTCAGCCTCCCTCTTCGCCAGGATCTAGAAGTACTGGTGCCCAGTCCATCCCCCCCGGGACCCAGTTTTCCAGCCCTCTGGTCCCCTTCTCCCGCTCCACCCCACGACCCAATCTAGGACCCCTCCCAAACCCTAACCTTTCCTTCCGCGCAGAGGGCGTTTTCCCGGGCTGAGACCTCCGGCGCGTTCGGGTGATTTCCCCCCGAGGCCCCGCCCACTTTCCAGCAGAGGACCCGCCCTCAGAGGTCTGATTGGTCCGCGTTGGCTCCAGGTCCCAGGTCCCTGTCTAGCGATCCGCCCCTTGCCGAAGTCGCTCGTCTGTTCTCGAAAGCCTCGGTTCCCTTCTCGGAAGCTCTAACTCTTGATGCCGCATTTCCTGCGGAGAGCGGAGGCTTTCGAAGAGAACTACAATTCCCTGCAGGCAGGGGAAAATGAGGCCACTTCCGCTGGCCAGGAGGCGCCTGCCTCCGCCTCCTGGCTGTTGTAGTTTTCCGCATCTATTTTTCCACAAGAAGTGGCTGCAAGTTACAGATCGGTAGCAATTGGCACAGGTCATCTTATAAATTTCTAACATATAATATATGAGATAGATAGATAGAGATATATATCTAATAAAAGCCATGTACATCTAATATAAGACACATATATGTATACTCCATATACACACATGGATATACATATACGTATACATGTATATATGCGTATAGACATACGTGTGTGCATATATACACATGCACATGTTGTATGCACACACACACGTGTGTAGTAGAGCGACCCAGAGATGCCGGCTCTCTTGGGTCCCTTTAAGGAACACCTTCCACGCCCTTCCATTTCAGAACCCTGGAGCAGGATTGCCTAGCTGCAGTGGAGGTCAAGGGTCATTGCTTTGTTGGAAGTGGAGTGTGGGGGGCCAGGAGGGAGGGGATAAGGGCAGGTCCCAGTGGGAATTCCCCCCCTCCCTCTGAGCCCTCTTTCTTTGCCTGCTTAATTCCCAGAGACCCAGAGATTAGGTCCCCAGCTAAAGAGAGGGTTAGGTATTGTTTAGAAATTGGTCAGAGAGGCAAGGTACCAAAGTGGGAATGTGAAAAGCCTCCACAGGCACGAGGAGAGGAGCTGCCTGATCCCAGGCAGGTGGGTGCTGGCCACCTGGGGTCAACAGGAGTCGAGTGTTTGGGGCCAAGAGTCCTAAGTTTCCATGCCTACTTAAAGGAGAGTTAGCTATTTGGAGGGAGAGAGAACTGGATTCCTGCGCCCATCAAAGTCATGAAAGCTGGAAAAAGGCGGCTGGATCCCTGATGGAGGAGGTGCTAGAATTCCGGCTGCACGGGTCCAGGAGAAAATTTTAAAGCTTAAGATCAGATGTTGGAGGGTGGAGTCCACTGGGATCTTGGGTCTGTGTCCTGATTCTTCATTCTTGCTTCTCCAGAATGTCTCAGGAGAATGACACATGGAAGAAAGAGTGAGTGGGGCAACAGGATGGGCAAGGATGGAAACGGGGGTGCAGGAGGGGCTTAAGGTTTGATTATGCCTACACTCACTTCATGGCTTTATGGCCATGTTTGCAAGTTCAGCATTGTCAGCCTCACAGTAAGGGGCTGGGGGCCTGGACTCCTGAATCCTGCATTCTAGATAGGCCAGTGCTGAAAAAAAAGAGTTTCAGAACTGGTGGGGCAGACTGAGGTTCTGCTCCTTCTGTGACCTCACCAGTGCTCAGAACCCAAAGTTGGGCAAGAAGAAAGGGAAGGGGGGGTGGCTTTGGGGCGGCTGGGGTGCCCTGCTTGTTGTCACCATGACCCTGCTCCTCTCTCAGGGTGCTGGGGGATGAGCTCATCGCCATGAGACTGCAGAAGCTGGAACACCAGGTACTATGCCAAGGAGTACTGACACCCCCCAATCCCCCCCATCCCTCACCCCCACCCATCAGTCTTCCAAAGCTTCCAGGGGCACCACCCCAGGACTTTGTTCTGGGACTCCTGGCCCTCCTTGGCTCTCTCCAAGCATCAAGTCTGCAACTGGGAAATGAGAAAATAGGAATTGGGGATCCTAAAGAAACAGATCTTGGTGATGAGAATGCAACGTTTCTAAGGAACAAGGGTTTTGGAGGGCAGGACTTCTAGGACCTGGGGAACCTGACGGGTGCCAGGACTCCTGGATCCAAGGAAATAGGAGATGAGGGACTGAGAGCCTGGACTCCAGGACTCCCCTCCAGGCATGCCTCCCCTTACCCCAGGCCCTCCTTCGCCCCGTCTTCCCGTTCGGTTCCTGGCCCCCACACCCCCGTTTTCCACTCCGCAGAGACGGCTCTTTGAGAAGAAGCAGCGGCGGAAGCGCCAAGAGCCCCTCATGGTTCAGGCCAATCCCGACGCCTCCCTGTGGCCCCGGCGACCATGGCGACGGGAGGAGCGCCTCGCGGGTGACAGCAGTGAGGAAAAGTTGTAGTGTCGGGCAGGAGCCTAGTCCCAGAGGGAGGGGTCTGCGGGAGTTTGGGACCAGGCCCCCAAGGGCCGAAAGGGGAGGGTCCAAGCGGAGTCCTGATGAGACCAGTACCGGGCCCTTGGGCACCGGGGAGCAGGACCCGGGAGAACTCAGGGGCGGAGCAAGGAGACCGCGGGGGCGGAGCCCGGTGCAACTAGAGGGTGGGGCGCGAGAGCTGCGGCGGTGTCCGGCCGGGGACGGTGTCCAGGCGGGGGCGGGGGAGGCGGCCGCCCTGGAAAAGGCAGAAAGGCAGAGATTCAATTCCGGAGAGTGAAGGCTGGAATTAACAAAGCCCCGGGGGCGGGTGGGGGCCCAGGCCTGGATCTTCAAGACCGGTCCCAGAGAGACCGAGAGCTGCGTGTGCGATTGTGCAGGCACGGAGTTAGCCGCAGGGATGTGCTTGCTTGAGCCTTAGGATGGATTTTGCGTTCTGCATGGGTCTCCGGGGTTTGGGTGGTCACGCAGGCAGTCACTGAGAGCGCGTATCTTCGCAGAGGACTGGAATTTGTACATCATGTTAATGGGTCTCGCTGCACCTTCTCCTAGGCCTTGGGAACCCTTTCCTCCAGGAAAACGTGCCAGAGGCACACCTGCGCTCTGGTGTCCACAGTGCCCTGGGCATCGTGAGCTGCGGTGGAGATGGCAGCGGTGAGCATGGCCCACTGGCATCGCCGACAGAAGGAGGTAATCTCGAGTCCTTGGGCTGCCTGTACCCTAGAACTACACTCCCACCAGAATCCAGGAGTCTGGAATCTCAATCCTTGTTCTCCGAAGAAACCAGGAGGCCAGGCCCCCAGGGGCCCTGTCATCCCTCACACCAAGGAATCCAGATCCTGAAACTACTCCTTCTCCAACACTCAGGAATCTCAATCTCCAGGCCCCTTTCCCACCTCCCCAACCTCCTGAAATCCTGATCTCTAGTCCCTTTCCTTCTCCTGGCTGCCAGACAGTTCCGACCCAGAGTTGGAGGAAGTTTCCGTGGAGGATGTCCCCGCTTCTCCACCTCCTTATAAAGAGCCTCCAGGGACTCGACGCAGGGGTTGGCCAGCCCACCAACGACCTGGTAATTTCGGGGACACTGGGTGGAATCCGGTCCCCTGGTCCATATGGCCCCCTTTCTTGTAACAGTTTTGGTTTTTATTTTATTTATTTATTTTTTTTTAAAGATTTTATTTATTTATCAGAGAGGGGGGAGAGAGCGAGCACAGGCAGACAGAATGGCAGGCAGAGGCAGAGGGAGAAGCAGGCTCCCTGCTGAGCAAGGAGCCCGATGTGGGACTCGATCCCAGGACGCTGGGATCATGACCCAAGCCGAAGGCAGCTGCTTAACCAAACAGTTTTGTTTTTTAAAGATTTTATTTATTTGATACACAGAGAGAGAGGCACACAGTGAGGGAGGGAACACAAGCAGGGGGAGAGGGAGAGGGAAAAGCAGGCTTCCCGCTGAGCAGGGAGCCCAATGCTGGGCTTGATCCCAAGACCCAGCGACAATGACCTGAGTTGAAGGCAGCCGCTTAACGACTGAGCCATCCAGGCACCCCTCTTGTAACAGTTTTATTGAAATATATTTCTCATACCATACAATTTACTCATTTCAAGCTTACAATTCCATGGTTTCTAGTATATTTACAAAGACGAGCAACCATCACCACAATCAGCTTTAGAACATTATCATTATCCCAAAGGAAACCCTGTACCTTTTAGCAGTGACGCCCCCCCCCCCCCCCCCCCCGCCAACACCCTCCTCTCCACACTTCACTTCTCCCAGCCCTAGGCAACCACTAATGTACTGTCTCTTTAGATTCGCCTATTCTGGACACTTCATTTTTTTTTCTTCAAAATTTAAGATCAATTGGCCAATATATGGTACATTATTAGTTTCAGATGTAGAGTTCAATAATTCATCAGTTGTGTATAACACCCAGTACTCGTGACATCATGTGTCCTCTTTAATGCCCACACCCAGTTACCCCATCCCCCTCTCAGTTTGGACATTTCTTTGAAATAGAATAACATAGTATATGATCTTTCATGATTGGCTGCTTTTGATTAGCATGTTTTTAATGTCTCTCTATGTTGTAGCATCATCAGTACTTCGTTACTATTATTTCTTGTATGACAATTCCTTCTATTCTCATGACATGACCAGCGATTCAATAACAGGGTCCTTGATTATCACCTCAAACCCCGTTCCTCCCTCCCATTTTAGTTGCCCATCTCTCGGATGCGTTCTTTGGGACAAGGTAAAGGGAGGACTCTAACCCCACCCCTGTCCTTAGACCCAGGGGAGAGACTACTCAGCCAGTGTAGACACCGTGCACATGGGGGAGCTGGAGGATCTGGCATGAATAATATGGAGAGGCCAGGAACCCAGGATATCTGGCCTTTTCCAGCAGCACTGGTGACCTGGTCCTAAACTCCTGGGACCCAGGTGCCCTGAACCAGTCTTTTTTTCTGGCCCTTTCCACCCCTTAGGGGCCAGTGCGGAGGAAGAGAGTGAACCCCGGGATGTTGGAAATGAATACGAGGCCCCCAGTCCACAACCAAACCCGGGCATGGATGATGACCTGGGACGCGGAGACTTGGCCTCCAACAAGGTAGGAGGTGGCACAGCCAATCAGGATTTAAGTGGAGGGCTAGCTAGCCTCGGACTCGAGAGAGGGTGGGTCTGCAGCCCAATCAGAGGCCCTTTTTGCTGATGGGTGGAACCTGTTATGATTGGGCTACCAGTGTTTCTGGGTGTGCACCGTTTATGAAGTCAATCTGGAGGATTTATATTGATGTAGGCATACCTCAAAATCCAGCCCACCGAAAGGCAGCGAGCTTTGGAGGGGGTGAATCAGTGATAGGGAAGGGCCAGTTGGCACTCACGCTGAGTGAGTAAGACAGTTTCAGCTGCTGAGATCCGGGCCATGTTAGATGTTATCTGGACCGAAACAACACTGGTTTTAGCGGAACCGACAGTGCTGTCGAAGAGATTCTCCCAATGGGTAGATGGGGCGGGCGTTGCTCCAGAGGGTCGCTATTAGTGGTGACCAATGAACAGATGATGAAGGCTTGATTGGGTGGGCCCCTTGAAGGTGCTGGCCAATCAACACGTAGCTAAGACGTTTGACCAATAGTCAGAAAACATGGTTGGGAGAGGGCGTAACCCTGCGCCGGCATGGCCAATCAGCAGTTGGTAAGGCTGCGGTGGAGGCGGGTCTCAGCCATGCCTCAGTTTTAATTTGGCGCGTGGACTAGGGCGAAGACCTGGAAGAGAAGAAAGAGGAGTTGGAGTCCAGAGTGAGGACGTCCCCACCGGCAGCCGAAGAGGTGTCCGAGACCCCGGAAGGCGAGGTCGGCGCGGGAAGCAGTGATGTGGGCAGCTCGCCCCGCGCGCCTCTCCGCGCGCCTGGCCCTCGTCTGGGAGAGGACATGGAAGCTTATGTGCTGCGGCCGGCGCTGCGCGGCCGCACGATGCAGTGTCGCATCAGCCGCGACAAGCGCGGCGTAGACAAGGGCATGTTCCCTTTCTACTATCTGTACCTGGATGCCGCCGAAGGCCAGAAGGTGCGGTCTGGCCTCCTCTCCAGCAAACCCCACCTCCCAGGGGGCAAGTCCCGCCCCTTACTGAGCGAGGTCAAGACTTCCACGAATCCAGGTCTTGCTCAGTGATGACACTGAGCAAGGACTTTTGAACTCCAACGCCAAACCCTAACGTTCTCCGAACTAGGCTGCTTTCGCGGTAGCATAGGCCCTAACCAAGCCCGTAACAGCCTCGTCCACTCGAGATGGGCCCACCTTTCTTAAAGTCAGGCCTCGCCGTCTGAGGGTCTAAAACCTTACCCCTTACACACCCTCTTGAAGTGTTGGCCCCACTGTGTTTGTCCAAATTCAGTCTCTCGCTGAACCTTCTCATTTATCAGGCCCCTCCCCAATCCTGGGATAAGTCCCACCCCCTAGGAACCAAGCCCCTCCCCTCGCGGATTGCCTAGTCTAGAACCAAACCACGCCCCTCTCAACTGCCAACTTCCCCCTCCGCAGGGGCTGGGCGGCCTCTCCTCCAGGCAGTCTTCCAAAGAGAGGGTTTCCCCCTACTCAGTAGTGCTAGACCTGCTTTTGCCTGATGAGATGCCTACCAAAGTCCCTCTGGAGCCTCCTTCCTAGTCTCCAAAGCCACCCAGCCTGCCACAGTTAGGCTCAACGCTGCCAGGGCTCAGCCCTGACCCAGGACCCAGTGGCCGAAGGAATGAGGGGGATATTAAGATGTGAAGCTCCCCTTCAGGACCCAGCTGATGACTTCCTTCAGTGAGAACCACATCTTCCAGAGCAAGGCTCGAGATACTTTTTGCTCTATTACCCTCTCCTCTGCCTTGGGGACACGGTGTTTTTTTGTTTTGTTTTGTTTTGTTTTTATCTTGGACCCCTAACCCTAGCCAGATACTAGAAACTGATTCTGATGGGCCATGCTTCCTACCCACAGCACTTCCTCCTGGCTGGGCGCAAGAGAAAAAGGAGCAAAACCTCGAATTACCTCATTTCCCTGGACCCCACAGACCTGTCTCGGGATGGGGACAACTTTGTGGGCAAAGTCAGGTGGGCAGAGCCCTGATATGTGTGAGAAACAGGTGGCAGGAGGGCTTGGGGGTGCCGGGAGGGTTGGGGGAGAGAGGACAATCGGGCCACCAGGCACAAGTTCCACCTGTTTTAGGACCTTTCGTCTTAAGGATTGATGGGCTGTGTATATCTTAGGCGGTAGCCCCAGCATGGGTGGAAATAAGAAAACTAAGGGATTTGGAGCAGAGGTTGACGTTTAAGACGTTTGACTTATTGGGTGGCAAGAGGGTGGGACTCCTAATTCCCATAGGCCAGGGCTGTGGTGTGCGTATTCTTGTATTTTAGGGGGAAGAAGGCGCCTAAAAGGCAGGAGACTAAAAATCATGGCTCATCAAAGAAACAGAAGGGGCGGGACTGTAGATGCACGGAACACGGAACCCAAGTGCCAACTAGAGGGTTAATGGGAAGAGTTGATGACACGATGTGGGAAAGCACTTAATGTACAGCAAAACAGTAATTATTTTTACCCTGACCACTCACTCTCCTCCTGGGGCAGATCTAATGTCTTGGGCACCAAGTTCACCATCTTTGACAATGGGGTGAATCCTGAAAGGAAGAATTTCATCCCGGAGACTGCTCGGATCAGAGAGGAGCTGGGGGCTGTGTGTTATGTAAGTGTGTGGGAGACAAGAGAGAATGAAGCAGGACGGTGGGGAGGGAGAAAGAGCCAGGCCAACCGGAGCACAATACCTTCAGGAAACCAACGTCTTGGGATTCCGAGGGCCCCGGAAAATGACTGTGATCATTCCAGAAATCAATGCCCAGAACCAGAGAATCCGTATCCAACCTCAAAACGTGAGTTGGTTAAGGTTGGGAATTTCTGGGTCAGTCGGGGAGGAAGGCCTGGGAGATCTGCCCTAGGCCCTAAGGGAGAAGGGGGCCCATGGCTTGCAGGTGGTCCTATGTGAAGCCAGAGGGAGTCTGTCAGATTTCCGTGTTTCTCAAGGAAGAGAGATTAGGAACGCAAAATCTGCATCCCAAGAAAAAAAGTTCAGTGGTGGAAGCTTAACCACGCCCCCTGCTTTATCTTCTAGGAACAGGAGTCGCTATTGAGTCGCCTCCAACGCGGGGCCCGTCAGGGGCTTGTCCTGCTGCAAAACAAAGCCCCGTCGTGGAGCAACGAGAGCGGCGCCTACGTACTCAATTTTCACGGTCGAGTCACTCGGGCCTCGGTCAAGAACTTCCAGATCGTGCATCCGGATGACCGTGAGCTCCTAGGAACCGGTTTACCTGGGCCAGGGCTGGAAGGGCGAGGGATGAGCGGACGAGAACTACTTCCCCAATCAGCCCTTGAGCTTTTTTCTAGGTAGGGCCGAGCCCGCGTTATTGCAAAGCCTCTTGGGAACTGTAGTTTAAACGGCCCTCAGGTTTTCTGGGCTTAGTGGGAGCGTCGACGAGCCTCTGAGAAGTGGTAATCTCGAAGTTCAGAGACCCGCGGAAGGAAGTTGAGGAGTGGGGGCTAGGTTTCCTTAGTTTCTGACTTCCTCCTCAGCCGACTACCTGGTGCTCCAGTTCGGCCGCGTGGCCCCAGACACGTTCACCATGGATTTCCGCTTCCCACTTTGCCCGCTCCAAGCCTTTGCCATCTGCTTGTCCAGTTTCGATGGCAAGCTGGCATGTGAGTAATGCAATGAAATGTCATGCCCTCACCAGCTTCTGTGCCTGCTCATTTGGAGGAAGGGCCCCCGCGAGCCTCATTTTGCACCACCTTACTCATAACCAACACATCCTACTCTGCCTGCGTGCCCAGTCCTGTGCTCTGGGGAGTGGGCTTTTCAGCGACACCTACTTTCACCGGAGTCACAGTCATGGGAGATGGGCCTTAGACAACAACACAAAATCAAAATGCTCCTTTGCCACAAAGGAGAAAAGCACGTGGAGGCACAATTCAGCTGGGTCACATCAAGGTATCTATAAAAAAGTGATTTTCACACCACGTCTGAAAAATCACGAGGAACTAGGGCCAGAGGGGTCAGGGGCGAGAACATCAGGGAGTAGGCACAGCTCATACAAAGGTCATAAGGTGAAAAGGGGGCTCGATCGGTTTGGGAAAATGGAAGGAGACTAGTGTGGCCAGAGCCTGGGGAACCACTGAAGAGGGGCAAGGTATTTGAGCATCAGAAAGACTTCTGAGTTGGAGACATGAACTTGGATGGGTCATTGAAGACATGCATGGGTGAGAGAGAATGATTACAATATTAGCTACACTTAACTAACATTTATTATTTGGTGAACATTGTTTTGAATATGAACTTGGGATGCCTGGATGGCTCAGTTGGTGGACGGTGGGAATCTTGATTTCAGCGTTGTGAGTTCAAGCCTCACGCTGGGTGTGGGGGTTACTTAAAAATAAAACCTATTAAAAACGCAAATAAATAAATATGAACTCCTTTGGGGGTCTTACAGTCCTATAAGGCATGTGCTATTGTTAGTCAAGTCGTATAGGTAAGAAGAGTATGGAACAGGGCTTTAAGAAGGTGAAATTGGACCACTGAAATCCTCAAGCAGCCAGCAGTTAAAGGCCAGCGGGAGGACGAGTATATTCAAGGGAGGCACAGAAAACTGGAATTGAACTATTTTCTACAGATCAGGGATTCCAGCCCCCAGCCCCCTTGGGGAGATAACTGTTGCAAGTTTAATAAAATTTAGGCCGATACCAAAGGAGAAAAAGACCTGGGGCACCTGGGTGGCTTGGTTGGTTAAGTGACTGCCTTCAGCTCAGGTCACGATCCCAGAATCCTGGGATCAAGTCCCACATCAGGCTCCCAGCTCCATAGGGAGTCTGCTTCTCCCTCTGATCTCCCTTCTCATTCGCTCTCTCTCTCTCCCAAATAAATAAATAAGTAAAAGAAAAGAAAAAAGACCCACCAGCCCTTAGCTCAAAAGAAGCTTAAGACAAGAAGAGGCAAATTTGAGGGATGATGGGAAATAAGAGTTTGTCCTCTATTGAGGTACAAGCCTTTATCCCCAGGGTAGTGGATTATTGTCAGGTTAGTACACACAGTGACGGTGACATTGCTTGTTACAAATCAGCAAGTTTTATTTTTTATTATAAAATGACACACAAAAATAAATAACTAATAGAAACATAGAACTCCGTGATCTTAGCCACGCCTCCCACTGAGGTCCAGGCAAGGAGAAGGGGACACAGGAGTGGGGGGAGATGCCCCAACTTGGCTCAAGGGTGTGGCCTGGATGGAGGACAGTGGTGAGATCTGGGGGGCAGCAGGTGTGGCGGCCAGAAGGGAAGTAGGATTCCCGCAGCGGGCCCAGGCCCTGGCCCGGGCGGCAGGGGTGAGACAGGGGCCCAGCTGCTCCTGGGCCTGGGCAATCCTCCGGGCGAAGCGACTGCGATCCCGGGCGAGCTGCTCCCAGGGTCCCCGGCGGGCGGCCTGGGCTGGTCCTGCCCAGACAGCCAGGAGATGGACAGAGACCTTCTCAGAGAAGCGAACCTGGAGACAGAGCAGCACAGACGTGTGTCCGCAGGGGGGGGTGGGGGTGGGGGAGGGGAAGAGAGAGAGAACCCAAACAAAAATGAGTGACGCAAAAATGCTTGTTGTCTGAGTCACTCGCTCATCAGGAGCCCACGGGATTCTCCACGTGACTCACTGTAGGCGGAGGCTGTTTCCAGGAGCTAACCTGAGCCATAGCTGCTCCCCCTTCCCATGGGGCCCCAGCCTCTTGCAAAGGATTGCATTACAGTGAATGCAGCCCTCCCAACAGAGTTCACACGCAACCCTCTGCAACACGCAGGGGACCCAGAAGTTGAGGCATCCAGCCCTCCTGCACCCCCCTCCCCAAGCCCAGGAGTTCCAGCTCCTCCCTAAGACTCGATAAACTGAGCCATCAGTACCCACCTTTCGAGACTGTAGGGACGTCTCAGGGTCTGGATGCCGGGTGGGGGTTTCTGTGGGCTTGAGTCGCCTCCGCAGTCGGAGGGGCAGCTGAGGATGAGCCCACGGAGGTGGTAGCTTCTCTCCAGGTAAATAGATGGCCACTCGGAAGGGGCAGGGCTCAGCTTCTCCCCGCTCCTCAGCAACTGCCCCTGCCCCCGTGTCCTCCTTCCTAGGCCGGTGTGTCCAGCCCCTGTGGAGGGTGCTCTGAGCTTGAAGGGAGGGACTTGGCTCAGAGTGAGCTGCTTCTGAATCCTCTTCCTGCTCTGTGTCCTCTCCTGGTCTATATACCCAGGCCCTTGAGAAGGTATCTGTGGCCTCAACTTCTCCCTCCTCCTTGGTTGGTCCTGTATCACTGTCTTCATCTTCTTCCTCTGTGTCCTCTCCTGGTCGATAAACCCAGGCCCTCACGAGGGCACTTGTGGGTGGGATGGAAGAGGGACCCTCAGCTTCTCCCTCCTCCTCAGCTGGTCCCGTATCACTGTCCTCATCTTCTTCCTCTGTGTCCTCTCCTGGTCGATACACCCAGGCCCTCACGAGGGCACTTGTGGATGGGATGGAAGAGGGACCCTCAGCTTCTCCCTCCTCCTCAGCTGGTCCTGTATCACTGTCTTCATCTTCTTCCTCTGTGTCCTCTCCTGGTCGATAAACCCAGGCCCTCACGAGGGCACTTGTGGATGGGATGGAAGAGGGACCCTCAGCTTCCGCCTCCTCCTCAGCTGGTCCTGTATCACTGTCTTCATCTTCTTCCTCTGTGTCCTCTCCTGGTCGATAAACCCAGGCCCTCACGAGGGCACTTGTGGGTGGGATGGAAGAGGGACCCTCAGCTTCTCCCTCCTCCTCAGCTGGTCCCGTATCACTGTCTTCATCTTCTTCCTCTGTGTCCTCTCCTGGTCGATAAACCCAGGCCCTCACGAGGGCACTTGTGGATGGGATGGAAGAGGGACCCTCAGCTTCCGCCGCCTCCTCAGCTGGTCCTGTATCACTGTCTTCATCTTCTTCCTCTGTGTCCTCTCCTGGTCGATACACCCAGGCCCTCACGAGGGCACTTGTGGGTGGGATGGAAGAGGGACCCTCAGCTTCTCCCTCCTCCTCAGCTGGTCCTGTATCACTGTTCTCATCTTCTTCCTCTGTGTCCTCTCCTGAACACCACTCCCAGGCCCCGGTGTGAAAGCCTGAAGATGAGGGGGAAACACAGCTCTTTCTGACTTCTCTGTTCTCTGTTCTTTCTTCCTCTGTGGCTTGAACCCCTTCTTCTCCAGCACAGTACACCTGAGCTTTGGGCTTGGATCCCGGAGATAAAGGGGCAGTAGGTGTTCTGGCAGCTTCTTTGTGTACAGCTTCCTCCCCCTCCTCCTCCTCCTCTGCACCACACTCCCAGAGTGATGGAGGAAAAGAGAAGAACGTGACCATTTCATCTTCAGCAGCAACTCCTTCCATAGATGGCTCCTCTCCACGAGGTTCTTGCAGGGTTCTTAGAAGGCTGGGGGACAGGGGAGCAGGCTGGCCATTTCTAAATTCACCTCCTTGCTCTTTAGGGAAACTGGCTGCTTGGTCCCCAGCATATTCTTCGTCATCAACATCTGAAAGTTCCCAGGCTTTAAGAGGAGAACGGTTGGCTTTTAAATCATGGCAGGCCTCCCAGAATGCTTCTCCATCCTCCTCAGCTGCTCCACTGTCTCCAGTCTCCCCTTGAAAGTGCCTGACCCAGGGGGCATGGCAGGTGGCCGGAAATGTCTTGGTTTCTCCCCCCAGGCCAGCTTCTCCCTGATCAGCTTCGGTTACTGCTTCCAACAGCCAGGGTTCTGGGGGTCCTGGGCCCCTCAGGTGGCTCCAGGCCCTGCTGAGAAGGCCCATCAGTGGGGACAGGAGGAAAAAGGGGTAGGTTTCCCTCCAGGAGGCACAATGATGGGGCACTTGGCCTGGGGCCATCTGTCTGGGCTGGAAATAAACAAAAGGAAATAGAGTTTAGAAGTCACGTAGGGGAGAGCATCAAGGGATGACTGTGAGTCATAGCAACGGAAATAGTAACACAAATAGCAACAAGAGATTCCTGTCCCACATTCCTTGCTGATCCCTGCCACTCCCATCTCCAGCAGAGGCCCAGTGGTTCCCACCTCTCTTCTCTCCATACCCAGGAGTCTGAGCCAGCCCCCCAGCCTCTTCTCTCAGACCCAGAAATCCCAGACCCCAGAACTGAGAATACAGGTCCTCTACTTGGTCCCCTTGGGGACAAGGTCCTAGTCCCTGGCTCTCTCATCCTCCTGAGGATCAACAGATCAGGCCCTCATCACTCTCCTCCCTCTGAGACTCAAAAGTTAAGACCTCCGCAGGGTACTCAAGAGTACCCGGGGACTCATGAGTCTGGCTTCCAGAACCCTCCTCTCGCCAGGCTCAGGCCTCCAGGCTCCCAATTTCTTCTCCTTCCTTCTCCATGGAGTGCGTCCTTGTCCCATCTCACCCCAGACACAGGAGTCTGGGCTCCCAGGCCCTTGTTCCTCAGGACCCCGGAGTCCCGGCCTCAAACCCTCTGTCTCGGTACCCAGAAATGTAAACTCCCTCCTCACTGACCAGGAGTCTGATCCCCAGCCCCCAATTGCCGGTTGGGGGGGGCGGTACCAGGCGTTCGGACCCCTCACTCACCGACTCAGGGCTGCGCCTCACCCTGGGGGCAGGAGGGCCGGCTCGGGTTGCCACCAGCGATCGCAGATCTGGACGACTCGGGAGGCCAGAGCGTTCATCTCGCCCTCCGGTGCCGGGCTCGGGGTCTCAGGTTATCACCTGCGGGGGCAAGCACTGTCGCAACGAAAGGATACGGGGCTCCTGTCGTAGGTGGGTGTGATCCACAGCGAGGTTGGGAACAGACGCGGCCCGCACGGCTTTTATAGGCCAACGCGGCCGCATGTGATGACGTCACGAGGGGAGGCGGGGTTTCGAAACGAAGGCGTCGGGGCGTGGGGTGGGGTGGGGGGGGGAAGGAAAGTGAGGTCGGAATTCTCGCGGAGATTCCGGGGGGTTTTGTGTGACGATACCGCGGCGTTTCCGAACGCGGCCACGCCCCGAAATAAGCGAGCTTGTCAATCAAACACGGGCACGGCCTCAGCCGCTTGGGCGCTCTCCAAGCTCCTTTCCGGGTGGGAAACCGGCTTCCCGCCCGGATTTAAAAAGCAGGCCACAGGCTAGAGTCTCCCACCGTCACTACCGGTCCGCTTCCTTCCTGGTGGGGCAGAGCATTGTTTTTTCACATTCCGTTTTCACGGATGAGAAACTGAGGCTTGGGAATGCCATGTGCCCGAAGAAGTGGCCACAGCAGAGTCTAGATGAATTGCAAAGGAGAACAAGAATGTAGCACCCTGAAGGCAGGCACTTGGCTTTGCTCACTAATTTTTTTCCCTCAGTGCCCAGCACATAGTAGGTGCTCAACAAATATTGGGTGAGTGCACTGGAAACCAAAAACTCAGACTCCCCTTCCTGGTCTCAAGCACAAGTTTCACCCACTTGAGACGCAGACAAAAGCTCATACACAGGGTTGCCTGGGAGGCTTAGTTGGCTGAGCGTCTGCTTTGGCCCACGTCATGATCCCGGGGTCCTGGTGTCAGGCTCCCTGCTTAGCGGAGAGCCTGAGTCTCCCTCTCCCTCTGTTGTTCCCCTGCTTGTGCGGTCGCTCCCTCGCTCGCTCTCTGTCAAATGAATAAATAAGTAAATATCTTTTAAAAAAGAAAAAAAAAAAAAGCAAGCTCATACACAAATTGAAATCCTGCCTGGGCAGAATCCACTGAACCTTACCAGGCCCAGGGACACACTCCCAATTCCCTGGCCCATCCCCTTTACCATGATTTTGCTCCTCGAGATATGCCCAGGGACCGTGTCTCCCTCCAAACGGGGACATCCTCAGTCCAGAACACAATTATCACCTGGATCCCAGGTAGATGTTTGACCATGGCCTCCTGACTCTGCCCTAGTCATAATCCAGGAATCCAGGGTCACTCCCTTTTCCTTGGAAAACCTGGACCCATTGGCTCAAAAACACATTTCCCGCTGCCCAGCTCCACTAACCACTCAGGAGTCCTGACTCCAGGTTCACAGCTTGTCAGGGACCCAGAAGTCTGAGCCCCCTTTAGTTCCAGGATCCCAGCTACCTCCCTCAGGGTGCCAGTGACCCGGACCCCAGAGTTGTCGGGGCCCAGCTCCTCCTCTTCACAGAGGAATCCCAGTCCAGCAGGGACCCAGGAGGCAGGGCACCCCCCCCCACCCCTCCCCTGGGCGGTGGGGGCAGCTGAACTAGGGGTCAGGCTTGGAAGTTGGGGGGGAGGCCAGGAGGGGCGGGGTCAGCCGGGATTGGAAGGGGAGACCGCAGCGTGGGCGGCTGGCTGGCCGACCAGCAGGGAGGAAAGAGAAACGGAGAGGGGAGGAAGACAGAAAGGGAATCTGAGGGAGAGGAGGAAACAACGTCGTTGGGACAGAGAGAGAGAGAGAAAGAGGAAGAGCTTGAGGGTGAGGGAGAGAGAGGGGGAGAGAACGAGATGGAAACCTGAAGAAGAGAGACTCTGAAAGTCCGAGGGGGAAAAGATCTGGGACAGAAACAGAAAGACTGAAGGGAAAGTCCTGGGTGGAGGGGGCGGGGGAGAGAATGAGTGAGAGAGAGACTGGAGGAGACCGATTAGAGACGGAGAGGCAAGGTGAGGCTGGAGGCAGAGACGCTCTGAAAGAAGGAAGAGTGACCAGAAGAGAGGAGAAACAAAAAGCAAAAAAGGTGTGAGTGAGCAGGTGAGAAGGAAGACAGGTCTGAGAGGTAGCCCCACCCCCCACCCCCTATCCCCCGCCCCCCGCCAGCCAGAAAAGGAGGGATACCGCAGCTGGGGGCCCCAGCACTCACACGGCCTTCTTGCCCCGTCCTTGGGACCCCAGAGCTGGTAAGTTCCCGGGCTGGCCTGGGAGGGACTGCCTGGGTGCACATTCCTGGCAACCCCGAGTTTGGCAGGGATAGCTGGCGTGATGCGTGTGGGCGGCGGGAGACAGGTAGCTGGGGGCCGCTGGGAAGAGGCATAGAATGGGGGCTCCCTGAGCACAGAGAGGGTCAAATTCCTGGCTAGAGTGCAGGGGGCAAGAATAAAGGAGCCCCTATTCTCTGTCTTGGGCGGCAGACAGCTGCCCCTTCCCGCAGCTGCCAGCGCCGCCCACCTCTCTTGGCACCGCGCTCGGTATGCAGTCCCCGGCCTGGGCCTCCCCCAGCCCCCCAGTCCCCAGACAACGGGCTCTTTCTCCTCAGCCTCCTCCGACCTGCAAGCCCCTGACCCTGTCTCTGTCCGCAGCCGGGTCAGCTGCAGAGACAGGCACACAGTCCCTTTCTTTCTCTCCCCAAGCCCTTGATGGAGGAGGGCAGACCTCGGAGCAGCCTCAGCCTGGCCAGCAGCGCTTCCACCATCTCCTCGCTGGGCAGCCTGAGCACCAAGGTTCGAGCTTCTTGGAGGGGCCGGGGAGAAGGGTGGAGCTCTGGGCCGCCCCATCCTCCTGTGTCGCAGCCCTGGGGGTTGGGGTTCCATGCCAACCCAAGGGCTTCCCGTTGCTAAGGGTAAGGATCCTTAGAGATGGGCTTGCCCACACCCAGTAAGGTCCCAACTGCCCATCAGCCCGAGCTAGGAATTCAGAGGCACTCCCAGCTGTCCCCACCCTTTGGATTTTCCCAATTCAAGCAAAGTAACAGTCCCGCTGCACTCCAGTTGCTAAGACAGGACTACTCCCCAGCCACGAGGCTCCCTCTGGGAACTCAGGCTGTGGCTACCCTTGACTGGGACTGAGAACTCACTCCCTGTCCTACCTCTAACCAACCTACCCAGTTGTGAAATCCGATAAGGAAAGACCTTTTCTCTGATGATGTCTCCAAGAGGTCCGAGAAACCGGCGTCACAAATTGTCACCCAAAGTTCACTCGTTTCCTTGTCCTCTGCCACCTTCTACTCATTTCCAGTTTCCCCAGTTCAGAATCTAGAGATTTGATCCCAACCTTGGTCAGCGCCATCCCGTAGGAAGTCCTGTGGGACTCTGGCTGTGGACACCTGAGATGCCTGCATAGACGGGACAAGGGCTCCATCTGTTGGGGGGGGAGGGGTTGGGAGTCATCTCTCTGCCTTGGACATGGTTGCTAGGGATGTCACTCCCTGGCATGGAGACATCCTCCTCAGCTGACCCATCCAGCACCCAGAACGTGGCATGGAAGTCCTCCCTGGTTAAGAGGGCACCTCCCAATAGTTCCAATTCTTTTTTTTTTTTTTTTAAGATTTTATGCATTTATTTATTTGACAGACAGAGATCACAAGTAAGCAGAAAGGCAGGTAGAGAGAGAGGAGGAAGCAGGCTCCCTGCCAAGCAGAGAGCCTGATACGGGGCTCAATTCCAGAACCCTGAGATCATGACCTGAGCCGAAGGCAGAGGCTTAACCCACTGAGCCACCCAGGCGCCCCAGTATTTCCAATCCCGATCCCAAAGACTGTACTACACTTCTGGCTCTGGTGGCCAACAGCATCCTCTCCTTGGCAGTAGACCAGTAGACCCTTGAATCCCGTCCTTCCGCCTTCAGCCAGCAGCTTCTTCCTTTCCCCCAAACACCTCCAGCCACGCATTCAGACTAACAGCTCTGTACCACGAATATCCAGTTCTGATCTCAAAACTCAGTTTCTTCCTTGGCTTGGTGTCTAAGGGCAGCCGAGCAAGGGCCTCGGGTTGCCTTCCCCCCAAGCCCCAGCACCGCCTCCCCAAGCCCACGTGAGGCCCCGTTCATTTCTGTCCTCCTTCTCTCCTCAGAAGCCTCCCCGGGCAGTAAGCAAGGTGCATGCCTTTGGGAAAAGAGGCAATGCTCTCCGAAGAGATCCCAACCTCCCAGTGCACATCCGAGGCTGGCTTCATAAGCAGGTGGAGTGAGCATGAGAAGGGAAGGGACACTGAGTGACGCTAGAGGCTGGGCCCCTGGCTGTCCACTGTTTCTCTCCTTCCCAGTCTCCAAATGCCTTTCATTTTTTCTGATGTGACTTCTCTCCTTTTTCTGTCCTTGCTCCATGCACCCGTTCATTCCACAAGCACTTCCTGAATATCCGTAATGTGCCAAGAGCAGATAAGACTAACTAGTATCTATCGTACGTTCAAGAGGGGTTGGGGCAGGGACAGGTACGACAGTAGCCTATTTCGATTCTAGGAATTGTTGGAATTGCTCTGAAGAAATAACACAGGAGGATACGCACACAAGTGGCAGAGCGATGAGGCTGCCCTTTGACTCTTGGTCAGGGAAGGTGTCTCCGAGATGACATTTGAGATGAGAACGAACAGACAAGAAGGAACCCACCATGCTAAGAGCTGGGGGGATGGAGGGAATCTGAGAACAAAAGGCTTAGCCTAAAGCTTGGTGTTTAGAGCCAGCCAAAGGTCGAGACAGGAGGGATGACAGGGCAGTGGTTCCCAACGTGTCCCTGGTAGGAACTTGCTGGAAATGCCGACTGTCAGCTCCCACCCACCCTAGATCTATGGACTCAGGAACTCTGAGGGTAGGACCCAGGAAACTGTATTTTAGCAAGCTCCCCTGGTGGTTTTTGTGCAGACCCATATTTGAGGCTCCCTGCAAGCCAGGAAAAGAGGAGAAGGAATTCGAGATTTATTCTGAGTATGATGGAAGGCTCTGTTTTGAGCAGGGGACTCCCACCATCTGACATAATTGAAAAAGATCCTACTGACTACAGTGGGAATGGATTGGCGAGAAGAGGGGCACAAGGTTGGAGATGGAGTGGTTTTGGCAGAGGAGATGGGAGATGCAGGATTCAGATTATGGGTCCCAGTACCACCTTCCTGGCCTCTGTGTCTCAGACTCCAGAAGAATCCCATCAAAAGTCTGAGTATGTAAAGTTCTGGCACACGGGCTGTACAGTTGCCTGTTCCAGCCTTCTGGTAACTTCTCAATCCCCAATTGACAGATGAGAAAACACAAGTTCCTAGCCAGGAAATGACTAGTCTAATGGCATAGTTTGAGGGGGCGGAGCTAGGAGCCCAACTCAGGTCTGACTGTGTCCAGAATCCTTGTGAGCTCAACCAACCCCTCTACACCCTGTACAGCTCTCGGCTCACTCTGTTGCAGCAAACACGTGTCTGTTTCTCTCCTCTTTCTGGGTTTATCTGTCCCTGGGTGTCACTGTCTTCACTTCCACGTTTCTGCTCCCCACTACCCCTCTACTCAGACCTCGCCTCCCGCTGTTTCCCCAGGACAGCTCTGGGCTCCGGCTCTGGAAACGCCGCTGGTTCGTCCTCTCCGGCCACTGCCTCTTCTATTACAAGGGTCAGTGCGCCGGCTGGCACAGGGTGGACGCCCCCCCCCCCCTTTTTCCTTTAGCCTCTTGTGTGTTGCCTGATCCCAGCCCATCTCTTGCAGACAGCCGCGAGGAGAGCGTCCTGGGCAGCGTCCTGCTCCCTAGCTACAGCATCAGGCCTGATGGGCCAGGAGCTCCCCGAGGGCGGCGATTCACCTTCACCGTGAGTCCGTCCATCCCCCGTGGGCACTAAGGCACTGGGCCTTGGGGGCAGCCATGGGAACATCCATTATTGGAGATAAAAAAGCCTTGACCAGGGTCCATGGCATCCTCCTTTTTAGAGGGCCCGGGCGTCCAGATCCCCAGTTCTCTCTCCCCTCGCAGGCTGAGCACCCAGGCATGAGGACCTATGTTCTGGCCGCGGACACTCTGGAGGACCTGCGGGGCTGGCTGAGGGCGCTGGGCCGGGCCTCAAGAGCAGAGGGGGACGACTTGTGAGTATAGTTTCTGGCCACGCCCCTGACCTGCACTTCTAATCCATCTGATTAGCCCCAGCCCCTCCCCTTTAGGTCCTGCCTCTTCAACGTCCAAACACGCATCTTCTAGCTAAGGAGCTCCCGCCCTTCAGGTCCCAACTCCAGGGAACTTTTGCAAAAAGTCTTTCTCTTCTAAGCTCCGCCCACCATTTTTTTGTCCAGCCCTTCCCTTCATCAATATTCCATACTCTCTGATTGGCTCCCTCAGAAGTCCCCGTCGGTGTCATCCGTGTCTCCCCCCTCCGACCACTCCCCACCACTCTCCCCACCCCGCCCCTCACTCGGGTTGCTCAGTGGCTTAAGCCTCTGCCTTCCCGCTGCTCAGGTTCTGATCCCAGGCTCCGCATTGGGCTCCCTGCTGAGGAGACCCTTCCCGCCCCTCCCCCTCTGCTTCTCTGCCTACTTATGATCTCTCGCCCTCTGTCAAATAAATAAATAAAACCTTTTTTTAAATCTTTTTTTTAAGGATTTTATTTATTTATTTGACAGACAGAGATCACAGGTAGGCAGAGAAGCAAGCAGAGAGAGGAAGGGAAGCAGGCTCCCGGTTGAGCAGAAAGCCCGATGCGGCGCTCGATCCCAGGACTCTGGGATCATGACTTGAGCTGAAGGCAGAAACTTTAACCCACTGAGCCACCCAGGCACCCCAAATAAATAAAATCTTAAACAAAAAAAATGTCGGGTGCCTGGGAGGCTCAGTGGGTTAAAGCCTCTGCCTTAGGCTTGGGTCATGGTCCCGGGGTCTTGGATAGGGCTCTCTGCTCTGCAGGGAGCCTGCTTCTTCCTCTCTCTCTGCTTGCCTCTCTGCCTACTTGTGATCTGTCTGTCAAATAAATAAATAAAATATTTTTTTAAAAAGTCTCCACCCCCAAGGCTGCTACTTAAGTAACGATCAAATATAAAAAGAAAGGCTTTTTTCAAACTCCGTCCTCCTTTCCAAAGTTTCAGTCTGGAGACTCATAGTCTGGGAATTTGGCCTCAGTGACCCCAGAGGACCTTGTAGCCCTGCACTAGTCATTTCCACACTTGAGGCCTTAGTTTTCCCATCTGCAAAGAGGGAACAATGATTTATAATGCACCATTTACCCTTTAAACTGTGTGGGTTCCCCTGTGCTCAGGGGAATATGGGCTGTTACAAGGTACAAAGGAGCGATGTCTTTTTCTGTGCACACTCGTTAGTGGTCGACCCAGGTCACCCCCACGTCCCCAGCCTGGAGAGGGCCCTGGTGGCCCTGGTGGTCCCCCAGAGGTGAGCAGAGGGGAAGAGAGACACAGCTTAGAGTCACCAGAGGTGGCTCGGCTCTCCAGACTTCGTGGACGACCTGGGCTGCTCACTCCCAGCCCCACAGCCGACCTCCAATCTGGACCTCGGATCCGGAGGACCAGGAGCCCAGAGTGAGTTGAGGGAGTCTGGGGACAAGAAGGCTCCACAGGCCACAGCTTCAGAGGAAGAGCTATATTGGGGGCGTGGTCTAAGAGAAGAGCAGGGACTGTGGCTGATTCAGGGCGTGGCTTAGTGCTCTCTTCCTTCAGTGGATATGAGTTGCTGGAGTTCTTGTGGGTCAGAACCCATAGGGGGTAGTCTAAGGAGGAGATGCCTCAAAGGTGGAAATTATTCAGGATCAGGCTAATAGAGAGGGATTCTACTCTAGAGGGACAGTGAGACACTGAAAGGGGATATGTACATGAAGCTGACTGGGTGGGTAGTGGGCTGAGGAGGCTCTAGTTCACCCAGTTTCCCGATTGATTCTCTCTGCCCAACAGCCTATTCACACCCCTCTCTCGCCCTCCCTCCCCTCTGAGCCTTCCCCGGCCCCGTTCTGCTCCTGTGCGCAGACCCCCTCCATCCTCTGGTGACACAGCACCTCTTGCTAGACCCCATACCCCTCTGAGTCGCATTGATGTCCGGCCTCCCCTGGATTGGGGCCCTCAGCGCCAGACACTCTCCAGGCCCCCAACTCCCCGGCGAGGACCCTCCTCTGAGTCTGGGGGAGGAAGACCCCCCAGGAGTCCCCAGCACTGGAGTCAGGAGGCCAGAACACAGGTGAGCAGATGGGCATGGTCTGTCTTTCCAGGTTGGTCGGCGGCCATGGCCCCCTTGGCATCATGGAAATTGTGGTTCAACATAATCACAGCTGGCTTCAGATACGAGGGAAAGGGGACTTCATCTCCCATCAGTTCTCAGGGCAGTGTTTTCAAGCCAGCCTCTGGCCATTACACCTTATGTATTATGGGGATTGTAGTCCAGAACACTGTCCTGGACAATGCCAGGAGAGGTAGTGGGGATTGCACCTGTCTTGTGTCTCCAGTTTATCTTTCCAAGATGGAATTGTAGGCCCAGAATATCCACAGTTAATCACAAATGTGGGACTGAAAGTAGATTGCAACATTTATGGACCCTTGGGGCAGTTTTGCCAGGTTTCTCCATTTATTATCATCCCATGTGTCCCCGCAGTGGCACAAAGCTGGAGAACAGGTAGTTGAGGAAGTTGCAGGGGGCCCGTTCTGAACCTCAGAGACTCTCCTAAGTCACACCAATTCTGGATGCACCCACTGTAATATCAGTTACTAAAACATGTGAATTTTGAAACATCTCTATTTCGTTATTCCTCCCAGGCCCCCTCTGGCTCCTCCACATATCTCCAACTACCCCCGAGAGCTCCCGGGACACGGGCTTCCATGGTTTTATTGGTAGGTGTCCTTGGTGCCTCGAATCTGCCAGAACCCCCTTCCTTGTTTTCTTGGCTATGAAGAATGTCATCTCCTGGACTAGTGTGCCTAGAGAAGATTGGATATTTTAAGGTCCCTTGACCGATGCTTCCATTAGTTTCCTAGGACTGCCACAAACTGGGTAGCATACATATAGAATATCTTTCCATTCACTGATATCATCTTCTAGGTATTTATTTCAGTTTTAAATTTTGTTTTCCATAGAGCTCTTGTATACTCTTAGTTAAGGTAACTCCTAAATTCCTGATAGTTTTTATAGCTATTTGAATGGCATCTTCTTTTTTTTTTTTCAGATTATATCTTCTAGCTACGGATGGTGTAGAGATAGACTATTGATGTTTGGAAACTCGTTTTCACCTGGCACTCTTGCCGAATTCTCTTATTCTTTTTAAAAAAAAAAAATTTTTTTTTTAAGTAATCTCTACACCCAGCATGGGGCCCGAACTCAAGACCCCCAAAACAAGAGGCACATGCTTCACTCACTGAGCCAGCCAGGCACCCCGAATTCTCTTACTCTAATCACTCTTTGATTTCATTGGTTTCTCTGGGTCGATAAGCATATCATTCCCATCCTAACACTTTTATTTGTTTCCTTTTTCTTTTCTTATAGCATAGGTCAAGATCTCTAAAACAGTGTTAAACTGTAACAGTAGTAGCGAGCATCCTTATTTTATTTTCAGTTGTAAAAGAAATGTCTAAATGTTATCCACCAATTATAACATCGCTGAAGCTTTTTGGTAACAGAGTCATTGGATCTTCCTAAGGCCAGGAATTTGGCAGGTGGTCTACCGAGGTTTGCTAAAGCTTGGAACAAAGCTAATAAGGGGATGCCTGGGGGGCTCAGTCAGTTAAACGTCCAACTCTTGATCTCAGCTTAGGTCTCTATCTTAGGGTTGTGAGTTGAAGCCCCAGGTTGAGCCCAGAAAGAAAGAAAGAAAGAAAAAAAAAGCTAGTAAGAAGAAGGGTGGGGGGATATGCGAATAGAAGCAGGGCTTGAGAAACAGGGCTTGACTGAGCATTGAGCTACAGTAAAGACTGTCTGTCTATGTGACACCTGGCTTTTCTCCTTTTCCCCAGCCGGGTCCCCCGCTGGATTCAACTTTTCACCAAAGCTTGGAGACAGATGTAAGTTCTCTGTGGTGTAAACCCTTCCAAGTAATCAGAGCTGGGGGGAGAATGCTTTAGATGGGGTGGGGTGTGGCAGGGAGGATGGGGAAGAGCCAGATCTGGTCCACAAGCTGCTCCTGTTCTCCTTTCTCCAGACTCTGTTGACCAAATTGTGTGGGCAGGACCGGCTCTTGAGGATGCTGCGGGAGGAGATAGACCAGAGGCAGGAGGAGAAGGTGTGAGGCTCTGAGATGGGGAGGGACATTTGACTTCTCCACCTGCCTTTCCCCTCCTGCTCTCCAGCATGCCCAGGGATTTGGGAGGACACCTTTTCTCTCTTGCTGGGACCAAATGTGAACTCAGAAGTCTAACCACCTTCCCTCTCCGTGCAGGAGCAGCTGGAAGCAGCCTTGGAGTTGACCAGGCAGCAACTGGGCCAAACAGCCAGAGAGGCTGCGGCTCCAGGGAGGGCGTGGGGGCGCCAGCGCCTCCTGCAGGACCGGCTGGTCAGTGTAAGGGCTACTCTCTGTCACCTGACTCAGGTGAGCATCTGGGAAGGGGTGTGCACTCCTGCAGAGGCTCATGGGAAGGTCGTTCTTGAGAATTCCACTGCAAGGTTTTCTGGATAAATCCCCTCCAATTTTCTTTTTAGGGGGGTGAGGGGCAGAGGGAGAGGGAGAGATAGAATCTTAAGCAGGCTCCACATCAATCATGGAACTGGACCCCAGCCCTGAGATTGTGACCTGAGCTGATTTCAAGATTGGAGCGCTTCACTGACCCAACTGCCCACGAGCCCTCCCTTTTCCCCTCCTCCCCTCCTCTCTTCCCTATCCTCCCCTCCCCCTCCCCTTCCCCACCCCTCCCCTCCCCTCCCTAAGTTTTAAATCAGTCATCTTGACAGTCTTAGAGGGTGAGAGGCAAGCAGCCAAGAAACAGCAGACCTAATTTAGTGGTTTGAGAAGGTGAATTTGATGTGCGCTTCCTCGCTTTGAATCTCAGCCCCTACTTCCTACTCATGGTAGCTGTGTCACCTTAGAGAAGTTACTTAACCTCTCTGGGCCTTAGATGCCTCTTACATAAACCTGAAGTGATAAATATAGTATTTACTTCATGGAGTCCTTGCAAGAATTTCATAAATACATATATTTATACACAACATAATAAATGCATATTTAACACACATATTTTATGTATTTATCTTATAAATATATATTTAATATATAAATATAAATTTACATATAAATATATGAATACCTAATAGGGTAAGAAATGTTAGTTATAATTATTACTTGTAAAATGGAGACATTAATAATACTTACCCCGCGTGAATTAAACGAGAGTTGAGAATAGTGGCTGGCATGTGGTTAAGTGCCTCATCACTGTTAGCGGCGGTGATGATCGCGATGATGGTGAGGCTTCCCAGGGGCACTTGGGGCTTATTATCTTGACTCTTACAAGAACTTACTGGATCTGTAGAGTTTACCACCCTAGTGTAGTCCAGAAGTAAGCAGAGAATTCAGGGAAATCTGTTAGTTGTCAATACTAGCGGATCATTGGAATGACACGTTCCATAGAGACTCTGGGAGTCTTAATAGTCTGAGTGAAGAGGCTCTTGGGAGTTGTAGTACATAGACGCCCCAGGGACCCTGTTTCTCTTCCTCCTCGTCAACTGGAAAAAAAAAAAAATGGGAGTCGGGAAAGATCTGGTGGGTGGACGTACTAATCCTGTGTCTCCCCCTTTTTTGGGACCTGAGGAGCGGGAGCGCGTTTGGGACGCATACAGCAGCTTGGAACAGGAGCTGGGCACCTTGAGAGAGACCCTGGAGTACCTGCTGCACCTTGGTTCCCCCCAGGTATGTCCCCCGCAAACTCCACCCTCTCTGCCATCTTGCCCTGGAAACCCTTCAGGGCATTAAAGCTCCTCCCACTTCTTTTGAAGCTCCTCACCCCCCACCCCCTTTCCTTTCATTCTAAACCCCTTATTGTGCTTCAAATCCTGCCCTTTATTTTAACACCTGCCTCAGGTTCGGAACCACTTTCCCCTCTGGTTCTAAATTCTCTCCTCTAATTTTGGAGCTCGGTCCTCCAGTTCGCAGCTCCACCCCTCAGCCCTGTCCCCATCCTGCGTCCTGACTTTTGTTGTTATATTTATCCTCTGGAATTTCTAGTTCTAAATCCAATCCCTTGGTTCAAGCTCCACTTCTGAAGTATAAGTCCCCTTGCTTAGCCTCAGGCCCACTTTTTTTTTTTTTTAAGATTGTATTTTATTTTTTAAAAAGATTTTATTTATTTATTTGACAGACAGAAATCACAAGCAGGCAGAGAGGCAGGCAGAGAGAGAGGGAAGGAGGCTCCGCACCAAGCAGAGATCTCGATGCGAGGCTTGATCCCAGGACCCTGGGATCATGACTTGAGCTGAAGGCAGAGGTTTTAACCTGCTGAGCCACCCAGGCACCCCAAGATTTTATTTTTAAGTCATCTCAAAACCCATGGTGGGGCTGGAACCTACAACCCAGAGACCAAGAGTCACGTGATCCAGGCGCCCCTCCCCACCACTTCTTCAATCTAAGATGAATAATTGAGTTTCTAAATCATCTATCTTTAGTTTAAAATGTTGACTTCTTTTTTTCAAGATTTATTTTAGAGGGGGGGAGGGGCAGATGGAGAAGGAAAGGGAATCTGAAGCAGACTCTGGGCTGAACCCAGAGTCGGATTCGGGGCTCAACCTCTGAACTAAAACCAAGAGTCAGAGGCTTAACCAACGGTACCACCCAGGTGCCCATTAAATATTGACTTCTAGGGGTGCCTGGGTGGCTTATCTGATTAAGTATCTTGACTCTTGATCTCACATCCTGAGAGGTCTTGATCTCTTCCCCTGCATACATAATCCATTTATGACTCCATAAACAGAGCCTCACAGGGACACCTGGGTGACTTAGTCCGTTAAGCATCAGCCTTTGACTGGGGTCATGATCTCTGGGTCCTGGGATGGAGCCCTGTGTTGGGCTCCCTGCTCTGCGGGGAACCTGGTTCTCCTTCTTCCCCTGCTTGCCGCCCCCCGCCACTTGTGCACTTGCTCTCTTACTCTCTTTAATAAAGAAATAACATCTGGGGTGTCTGGGTGGCTCAGTGGGTTAAGGCCTCTGCCTTTGGCTCTGGTCATGATCCCAGGGTCCTGGGATCGAGCCCCGCATCGGGCTCTCTGTTCAGCAGGGAGCCTGCTTCCCTTCCTCTCTCTCTTCCTGCCTCTCTGCCTACTTGTGATCTCTGTCTGTCAAATAAAAAAATAATAAAAATCTTTAAAAAAAAAAAAGAACCTTTAATAAATAAATAAATAAAGCCTCACTGATTTCAGACCTAGTTCTAACGCTCCTGGCATTCTCCCACCTTTGAGTAACAGATTCCTTTCCTTCCCCCCAAGGACAGAGCATCAGCTCAGCAACAGCTATGGATGGTGGAAGACACGCTGGCAGGTCTGGGGGGCCCCCAGAAGCCACCCCCTAACACAGAACCTGACTCCCCATCCCCTGCGCTTCAAGCAGAGGAGTCATCAGAGAGGGAGGTAAGACTCACAAGCCTCTCTCTCCACCCCCAGCTTCCTGTCTCATCTGCCCTGGCCCAACTCCTCACCCACGCCACCTTCTTCTCTCTTCCTTTCTTTCTCTCAGCTAACCAACCACAGGCAAGTGTTGTAAGCTCCAGAAGCCTTTGTTTCTTTGCTTGTTAGATTGTGATCGTAGTCCAGCGGTGTGCTCCAGCCAGTTCCCAACACCTCCTAAGAGCCACTTGGGCGCATCTCCTCTCAACACCGTGTTCAGTGATTTCCTGTTGGTTGCTTGAAATTGACCATGGTGGCGATATTTGCACCACAGAGATTGGCGATTGCTACGTATCGGGGCTGTTCTCTCCCGGAGAGACATTTACTCAGCATTTACGAGACACTGCTGATCATAACCCCCAACTTGTAGGGTTCTGTAAAAAGGAGAGATGATGATTAGAAAGTGTCAGACATGGAGTAGGCCCTCAGCAGGCAAGAACCGCTGTTGTCTGAGCTGGCTTAGAGTGGCTGTGTTCCTTGACCCTCAGATCATGCATCCGAGAGACCCGGGTTCAGATCCCAGCTCTGCCATCTTTGTGATATCACTCGTTGACTTTGTTCTTGGAGCCTTGGCTTCCCCGTCTACTAAGTAGGGATGATAATGGCCACTTTGTAGGTTTATGGAGGAGATTTAATGAAATAATGCAGGTAAAGGACTTATCACAGCTCCTACTGCACAATCATTACAAAACCCGTGCTTACAATGCCTCGCCATGTGTCAGGTGCTGTTCTAAGTGCCTTACGTGTATGGACTCAATCCCCATAGCAAAGATGAAATATGGCTGGCCCAGAGAGGTAAAGTGACTGGCCCAGGGTCACACAGCTCAAAATGCCAGAGCTGAGATTTGAAAACAGACCAGTTTTCAGTCAGATTCCTATTGATGCTGTGTCTCCATTGCTGAGTGCCTGACAACTAGTAAGAATGATGATGATAAGTATTCCTCTCCTGACCCCTCCAGAGCCTGTCTGAGTCATTGGAACTGAGCTCAACCCGGTTGCCTGAGGCTGACTGGGGACGGCCCCCTGGGGGCGACAGAGACCTCTCCAGCCCTCGCTCAGGTGAGCTTCTGGGGCTGGATGGGACTTACTGGGCATTCCCTGGCCTCACCAAGTCCCATTCTGCCCTCTCAGGTCTTGGATCACCGAGGATCTCCCGGGCTTCTAGCCCTGAGAGTCGCCGTCCGGCTTCCCCACAGGCAGGAACCAAGGTAGGGGGGTCCATCTCCACATCCTCATGCCCATCTTTAACCCTTAAAGGGTTAAACCTGACTGCCACCCACTCAGGGGGAACAGCTGCGAGAAAGGAGCTCAGAGATCACACCCCAGGGTAGGGAGAGTGAGATTTGTTGAGTGCTGGGATTGAATTTTGTCTTTACCACTTCTAAGCTGCGTGACTTGGGGTCGGTTATGAAACCTCTCTGCCCGTGTGTGCCCATCTGCAAAATGGAGCTCTTGGCAGTAACCCCCTCACCCCCCTACCCCCACCCACCTCTGCCTAGAACTGATCTGAGGATTCAAACTGGACTTCAAGCTAAGGTTGAAAATAGTGCTTAGGAACACCTGGGTGGCTCAGTCAATTAAGCAGCTACCTTGGGCTCAGGTCCTGATCCCAGGTTCCTGGAATTGAGCCCTGCTTCTGACCCTCTCTCTCCCCTTCTCCCTCTCCTGCTCCTGCTTTCTTTCCCCATGTCTCTCTCAAATAAATAAAATCTTAAAAAAAGAAGAAGAAAATAGTGCTTACATGTGGTAAGGACTTCATTCATTCATTTGACAAATATTTATTAAATGTCCTCATGGCTGGGGGTGCCGGGGTGGCTAAGTTGCTGAGCATCCCATTCTTGGTTTCGCCTTAGGTCGTGATCTCAGGGTCGTGGGATTGAGCCCCGAGTCAGGTTCTGGGCTCAGCTCGGAGTCAGCTTGAGATTCCCTCTTCCTGTCCCTCTGACCCTCCTGCTCATGCTCTATCTCTCTCTCTCTCAAATCAATCAATCAATCAATCAATCTTTAAAATATCTATATATCTCTATTTATATCTTGTCATGGTTGTCCAAGAAGGTAGCCAATAGCCACATGGGACTATTTAAATTAAAATGAAATAAAATTTAAAAATCACTCGCACTCACTGCATTTCAGGTGCTTAGTGCCCCCCCCCCCACCCTGTGACCAGTGGCTATCCTTCTGGACACAGCAGATACAGAACATTGCCACCCTCCAGAAAATTCTCTTGCATAGAGCTGTCCAGGCGCTGAGGACACAAAGTAGAGAAAAAAAAAAAAATCCTTCCCTCATGAATCCGTCATTCTAGCGGGAAGAGGCACATAATAATCAACTTTCTCTATACTATTTTAACGTCATGAGTGCTAAAGAAGTAAAAACAACATGAACATGGTGAGGAGGTTTGGGATGGCAGAGGAAGGGGTGCAATTGTAAATGGCTTGGTCTGGACCAGTGACGTTTGTGCAGCCCCCTGAAGGAGGTGAGGGAGCGAGACTTGGGTGGAAAAGCGTTGCAGGCAAAGGAACAGCCTTTGAAGAAGTTCTGGGGGGAAGTGGGGGGGTGGAGGGTGGTTGTGAGTTGGAGGGGTGGGGGAGTGGGCTTGCCGTGTTGCCGGAGCCGCTAGAAAGTCAGAGTGGCTAGAACCGAGTATGGGAGCGAGGGGGAGAGTGGTGGAGAGAAGAGGAGAGATGGGTATTGGGGTTGGACGGTGTTGGGACTGTGGTTCAAGGGGAGTCCCAAGGAGGGTTCTTAACGCCAGCGGGAGCTGGCGACCTCTGCCGGCCATGCGGGGAACAAGCTGTGGGGTGACCACTGAGTGAGGCAGGAGACCCGTTGAGGACAGTCCAGATGGAAAATAACGGTAATTCCCACTAGGTTAGAAGAACTGGGTATGTTGAGAGGGAGGTAGATTCTAGTTACACCGCTCTTCAAAATGTATCCAAAACCCTGGGAACCATATTTAATTCAAAATGCAAAAATTTGCAGATTCTGGGGACACCTGGGTGACTCAGTCCATTAAGCATCTGCCTTTGACTCAGGTTATGATCCCAGGGTCCTGGGCTCGAGCCCCAAGTCAGGCTCCCTGCTCATAGGGGACCCTGCTTCTCCTTCTCCCGCTCCCCCTGCTTGTGCATGCTGTGCATGCGCTCGCTCTCTCTCAAATAAATAAAAAAAAATATGATTAGGCAAAGGATTTGCCAATTCTAGGCTGGTAATAGGATTCACATACTGTGTATTATATAAGACGTCTAGCGGTGTCTGGCACAGAGCCCTTAATCAGACACATTACATTCCTCTAGCTATACATATGATGATTCGTACTTAAATGGGATTCAGTTTATAAATAACATCTCAATTTAAATTTGTGGTTTTTAAAAATAGAGCACTGAACAACTAAATAATCGATTGGGTCAGAGTGGAATAAAAACCCATTATGAATATGCACTTTTTATTTCTTTTCTTTTTTTTTTTTTTTAGATTTTAGTTATTTATTTGACAGAGAGAGACACAGGGAAAGAGGGAACACAAGCAGGGGGAGTGGGAGAGGGAAAGCAGGCCTACCCTGCAGGGAGCCTGATGCAGGACTCGATTCCAGGACCCTGGGATCATGTCCTGAACCGAAGGCAGATGCCAACGACTGAGCCATCCAGGTGCCCCCAGGGCAAACCATCTAATTCCTAAACATCTCCTCTTTTTTAAAAAAAATATTTTATTTATTTATTTGACAGAGAGAGAGATCACAAGTAAGCAGAGAGGCAAGCAGAGAGGAGCGGGGAAGCAGGCTCCCTGCTGAGCAGAGAACCCGATGCAGGGTTTGATCCCAGGACCCTGAGATCATAACCTGAACCGAAGGCAAAGGCTTAACCCCATGAGCCACCCAGGCGCCCCAACATCTCCCCTTTTAATCACCCTGTGAAGTGCTTTCCTTCCCCGCGGAAGTCCCAGACACTCCACCCCCTTCTTGGTTCAGAACGACACACATAACCTCATTTTGCACATCCACCTTTAGAATTTCCAAATCTGTGTGGATTCCCCTTGCACATGCTATTAAACTGGAATTTCTTCACTTAATACTATCTTTGTCAATTCGATGCTTGGTCTGGCTGGAAGGACTCTTGATGGGCACAGGAATTTTTGCTCCCCAACAAATGATCACTCATTTCACCTTTTCTTCCATGGGAAGTTTCTCCCCTGTGCCCCCAATGTCCTCAACATCATCAAGGGGTCATCCTCTTGAATCTCTGACTGTCAAAGTAATGAATGCCCACCTGGCGGGTCACTAAGTCACTGCTAGGTCCAGCATGGGCTTCTTATATACACCTGATCACTGTGGGTGGAAATAACAAGGCTGGGGATCATCTTCTCACCAGACCCCAGATCTTTGCTTGAGGACTTTGGGACAGGAGGTCCCATACGTTTCACTTGCAGTGTCATTTTATTATATTTTATTTTTAGTTTTTTTTTTTTTTAAGATTATTTATTTGGGAGAGAGAACAGAGCTAGCAATAGAGAACACGAGTGGGGAGTGGAGGGGCAGAGAGAGAGGGAGAAGCAGACTCTCCGCTGAGCAGGGAGCCTGACGCAGGGCTGATCCCAGGACCCTGGGATCATGACCTGAGTGGAAGGCAGACACTCAATGACCAAGCCCCCCAGGCACCTCTTTTTTTTTTTTTTAATATTTTATTTATTTATTTGTGAGAGAGAAAGCGAGAGTGAGAACGCACAGTCAGACAGAGTGGCAGAGGGAGAAGCAGGCTCCCTGCAGAGCAAGGAGCCTGATGTGGGACTCCCAGGACGCTGGAATCATTACCTGAGCCAAAGGCAGCCGCTTAACCAACTGAGCCACCCAGGGGTCCCTGCCCAGGCACCTCTTGATCGAACGTTTTAAAGCATGTCTGGAGCTTCCTTTATTATTGCAGATACAAAACAGTCTGTCCTGTCTGTCGTTTCTGAGGAGGAGAGGCACTGTGTGATTCTCAAAGGGGTGTGTCCAGGTGGGGGACAGTCGGGGCTGCTTTGAATAAGGCTGAACCAGTCACGTGGTTCTGGGGACTGTGGCTGTTTACAGCTCTGGGATGGTGTCTGTTGTGAGTTCCAAGGATTTTGGAGCTAAGCAAGGACAGTGATATGACTGGGGAGGTGGAAGAAGGAACACCCGCGGGCTGTGTTTGGTCCACGCTGGGGCAGAGGTCACTGCCTGGAGGCTGCAGCCCAGAAGCTTCAACGGTGGGTCTCCGTGTCAGAGAGCTCCTGAGGGCAGCAGCCACTTGGGGTTTTTTAATAGCTGCGAGTTTATCTTATCTGTGGCTCGCAGACATGGGACACTGTTTCCTGGAGTCCTCAAAGCAGGCAGGCTGTGAATGGCTACAGTTTTCTGCCTATGTGGGCTACGTCTAAAACAAGTCCGTGTGTGAACCTTGGAATTTGGTGATGGCCGGTTTGGGGCCATCATTTTTACAGCAGGTGGACCTGTGACTCACAATGGCCCTGATCAGGGCAAAGCAGAGTAAACAGCAGCGTTTGGCCCTCCGCTAGGCAGCTGATCCAAGGCGGCTCCCTAGAATCCTCTAGGTAGAGGCTGCAGCTAAGAGTTCTCTGGTTTTGTTTGTTGAAGTCCAAAAGCATGCCCTTGGGGAATGCATGTGGGAAGGGGTCTGTTCCCAGGCATCTTGGCTAGTGGCAAGAGAACTCCAGGTGGCCCCTGGCATTCTCACTGTATGTGTCTGTGTCCACATGGCCCCCCTTTCCTGAAGGATGACACGTCTGCGGCCCAAGAGATCTGTCCGCCTGGTTCTTGCCTGAATGACAGCCTTCCTGCATTTCGTCCCCAGCCTTTTCCCCTTTAGTTCAGGCTGGTGGCATTTCCGATGAGCTGACTTCCCAGATTTGCACATCACATGCCTAATCTCTCAGCAACACTCTTGGGATTCTCTCCAGAGTTCTGGTTTCCTTTGAGTGTTTTTTTCCTCCTCCTTCTTCTTTGATTTGTCTCTGTCCTCCCGCATTTGAAGTTCTTAAGTCTAGAGGGCCATGGTTCAGGTGTCAGTGAGGCCAGGCTTGCTCTGAAAGGTGCTGGGGAAGCATCTGTTTCAGGCCTCTGTCCTAGCTTCTGGAAGGTCCTTGGCTTGTAGCCACGCCCCTGGACTTACCACATGGCGTTATGGCGCTGTCCCTGTGTGTGTCATCCATCTGGTTTCGGGAGTGAGAGAGAGAGAGCTCCGAAAAGCCCTTTTGAAGGCCAATCCAAAAGGATCCTCGTAACAATTTAGTGAATGTCTGTCATTCCTCCTTCTGTTGAGTCTAAGCTGACTCAGAGTTGTTTTTCATCACCAGGAACTGAGAGTTGACAGCCTGGCTCCTGACTACCAGGGCTAGAAAGCTGAGAATGTCCAGGACCTGTGGGTGTTTGTTAGGCTGTGGCCTAACAAGCAGGGCAGCTGCTGAAAATGAGGCCAGAGAGTCAGGGAGGGCCTCAGAGACCTTTGTCCCGAGAGTGCTTGGAGACCTGGGAGACAGCCTCAGCTCTGGCAGCCTAAAGATCCCTCTGAGTCTAGGGATGGAACTTACTGGAAAGGGCAGGACTGGAGACTGAGTAGTTCAGGGAAGAGAGAAAGAGGAGCCCTAAAGTTGGGGCCTCAAAGTGTTTCTCATCTCCCCAGCGTTCCCTCGCCCGGCCTCGGATGAGCGCTCAGGAGCAGATGGAGAGAATACGCCGAAACCAGGAGTTTGGACGGCCTCTCCCTCGCCCAGCCTCCCCCCGGCTTCTCACTCTGGGAAGGACGCTGTCCCCTGCCAGACGCCAGCCTGACACAGAACCAAGGGTGAAGGGAACAGAGGGTGCAACGTGGGGTGGTGGGGTGGTAGTGGGTCCTCCGTGCCTAGTGCAAGCCTGAGTTTTCCCATCTGTGAAATGGGCATTTCCCTCCCTCTTTTCCCAGAGCTGGGATTCGAGGTTCACCCCAATAAGTTCCTGTGCTGCTGATGGCTCCCCTAGGGGGGTGCAGGTGGGGGAAGCAGAGACCTCTTCACATCACCAATGTTTTTCCTTCAGGACGGGGGTCACAGTTCAGGACTGTGGGTCCCACTTTTTTTTGTTGTTGTTGTTACTATGTGTTATCAAAGGGGAAAACAATGAGCAAGTAAGGGAATGATTATATTCATCCTGTCGCAATGGGGAGAGCATTCCAGATCTGAAGATGAATGTCGTGGCCCATGGTTTCATCTGAGACTTTTCTAGGGAGTAATTAGACAAGTCATAGGTGGGGTGATTTTACAGCTGGGATTATTTTTGTAATCAGGAGACATCTTGGTTGAACACCGAATGTTTATCTCTGTGTCTAGTTAGTTTGAAGGGGATAAGCAGTTCAGCTAATTCTTTATGAGCCCAAAATTGTGAATTTGGAGGGCCCTTTCCTGGCCTTGTTGTAGGTAAATTAGGGGGTGGTCATCTGTCAGTCCTGTGGAGGTCATACAAAGGAAGAGAGGTTCTGTGGTAGGCCATTTCCCGGAAGCCAAAGGGATCTGTATTGGGGGGTGGGGGTGGGGCAGATTTTCTTAATGCTTGCTGTTTTCCAGGAATGCATGTAAAGTTAAATATTGTCTCTGAGGCAATTTCATTCCCTCTCAGAGCCCCCCTCATTTCGCCCTCAAAATGAGAACATGGGAACTTCCTGGTGAGGAGGAATTTTAATGCCCCAATTCCTTTGCAGCCAGTCCAGGGACACTCAGGAGCCCCCAAATGGCTCAGAAGCTCTGGATCCTGGAGCAGGTAAAGAACTGAGAGTGAGGCAAGAAGGAGGAAATCAAGTGGCCAAAGAAAAGCATTATTATTGCTGCCTTTTGAGTACTAAAGTATAGACTGCAAAACCTTTTAGAGATGCTTGACTTCCTGGGGCATCAGAAAGCATGAGAATTGCAGTTTCTCTGGGTCGGTATCAAACTCCTGCTCCTGTGTCAGGAAAGGGGGTGAAATTTAGGGAGGGCTAGACTCACATCCCATGAGGCACACAGGTGTTTTGAGGGCCACAGCCTGTTTAAAGTCTTTTAGGAACACGGGCTAGGGACTACAATTCCCAGAAAGACAAGCGTGCACAGTGGAACTGGCTCCCTGTAGATGTCCCCCAAATCTCTTTTTTTTTCCTAGTCCCAGGAATACCACCCCTTATTTGCCGACAGCCGAAGGGCACCGGGAGAGAGTCCTCAGCCTCTCTCAAGCTCTGGCTACTGAGGCGTCGCAGTGGCACAGAATGATGACAGGTGAGGAGGGGCTGGGGACCTTGGATTCCTGGGTTTGGGGGAAGAGGGAGCCAGAGCCTTGGAATCCCTGGTTCCGGTCAGGAGGGTTCTGAGAGCTGCTGGGATCCTATGTCCGGATGGGGAGAGCGCCCTAGAGGGTTTGGGAGTTCCAGATCCCAGGCAGGAGGGGACAGGGGTTTGGGATCCTGAGTCTGGGGGTGGGAGTGGGGCCAGACTTGTGGTCTGAGAGAGGAAGGGACTGGGGGCTCGACTCCCGGGTCTGAGAGGAAAGGCCCTGGGGGTCCAGACTCCTGTGTCCCAAAGTTTGCCATTCTCACTACCCACTCGTGCCGTCCAGGTGGAAACTTGGACTCCCGAGGAGACCCTCTTCCCCCTGCGCCACCGCCTCCGTCAGCCCCCAGCCCCCAGGTGACCTCGCCCCCCAGATCTCCAGTGGCTAATTCCGGCTCCGCGGGGTTGTCCCGCGGAGGTAGTGGGCGCGGCGCAGGCCCCGCCTCCTGGGAGCCCACTTGGGAATCCGGGACCGCCCCTCCTGCCCTGACCCAAGAGGAGGGGGCGTGGCCTCTGCGAGTCACGCTGCTGCAGTCCAGCTTCTGACCCGCCGGCGCGCCGCAGCCAATCGGAGTGTGAGGGCATGGCCCGGAGGTACCGCCCAGCGATCTGGAGCCACTCAGGGCGCCTGGAGGCGTGGCTCGGTCCCCTCTGTAGCCAGGAGAGGGAGACGTTTCTATGGCCAAAGTTTGGTTTTCCCAACGCTTGTCCAAATTCGGATTAAAACTTTGAACTTTTAGTCAATAGCTTTCTCTCTGTCTGTTTGGGGTTGTGACGCGGGGTCTTTTCGGGGCAGAGCTAGAGTTGTGGACTCCTGCGTCCTGAGGGTCTGGAACCTGTAGGTCTGACCTGGAGAGCTGGGGCCTGGATTCCTGGGTCTGAGGGAGGAGGGGGCTGGACGCCGTAAATCCTGACTTTGAGGAAGGAGGGGATGGGGGCGGAGCCGGACTCCTGGGTCTGAGGGCGGAGGGGGCCGGGGCCAAGCTGCCAGGCTTGGGGCCTTCCTGGCAACGCCCCCACCAAGGGCCGGGCTTCGTGGACCAGCCCCTATTTAATGGTTCTGCTCCACGGCCTCACCCGACTTTGGAGGTGGGAAGAAGCACAGAAGAGCGACAGGAAAGACAGACAGAAGCAGAATGGCAACGGGAACGCGTTATGCCGGGAAGGTGGTGGTTGTGACAGGGGGCGGGCGCGGCATCGGAGCCGGGATCGTGAGAGCCTTCGGTGAGTAGGGGTCTGGCTGCTCAGGAATAGTGAAGCCTAGCAGACGAGGGACCCTGGGAACTAGTGGGCGTGGGATCTTCAGTGCTGGAGCCAACGTTCTTATTAAAACCCAATTTGAGATGCTAATGAAGGGGTACGCAGTATAACCCTGGGGCCTGAGCTTTTGGCGGGTCTCCAGAAATGGTTATTCCCTTTCTCTGGGTCTCAGTTATTATACCTACAAGGTGGGTGGTTGGGGAATGGCGCTTGCGGGTTTGGGGTTTATTCTGGAACCAAGGATGGGGGGCTCAGGAACCCCAGCAGGCACCTGGAGTGGCCAGGGAGAATATGTGTCAAGTTTTCTGCCCTTTGCTCTAGAGGATCATCATGAGACTTTAGGGTCACGAGGGGAACGTTCGGGAAGATGGGCCCCCATTCCAGGTGGCCACAAGAGGGCAGCAGAGGCCTTTGCCAGAGTCTGTGCAGGGGGTGCTAATCTTTTCTTCCATTCTCAGTGCAGAGCGGAGCCCAAGTAGTATTCTGTGACAAAGATGGTGAGTGTCCCTCAGTCCTGACCCCCAGCCCCCTCCTTCCTCAGACCCAGGAGTCCAAACCCCTAGCCCCTCTTCCCTCAGACCCAAGAGTCCTGGCCCCCAGCCCCCTCCTCCCTCAGACCCAGGCATCCAGGCCTCCAGCCCTTTCCTCCCTGCAGAGTCAGGGGGCCGGGCCCTGGAGCAGGAGCTTGCTGGAACTGTCTTTCTCCTCTGTGATGTGACTCGGGAGGAAGATGTGAGGGTGAGCTGTTTTCATCCCTGTCTCATCCCAAAGGTTTAGGCTCAGCCTCATTTCCAAGCTTTGCCTGCTGGCCAGGTTCTGGGTCTCCTGGGAAAGTTCTTCTTTATCTCTCCCTACTTCAGGGTTTTTGTCATGCCTGTCACAGAGTCTTCGACAAAAAAACTCCTCACAGTGGACCTCCTTCCGGAAGAGTTTTCCTCTCCTGCCTCTGGGTGTCTAACCCTTCCCTTCAGTCAATGTCTCTCTGATATGTGCCCTCTGTCCCCCACCCCGCTGAGCTCTCTGCTGTGTGAATATAACCCGCCCTCTGGTCTCTGGCAGCCCTGGCTTCCTGTCTCCTCTTCTCCTGCCATGCTTGGTGATTTGGGGGAGTCCCCTCTCAGCTGTGATCCAGCTTCCCGCTCCCCACCTTGCTTTTGGGAGTCCAGGCTGGGTGCCCGGCACTGCTCACTTACAAGACATCTTTGTCCCCAGACCCTCATTTCTGAGACCGTCCGCCGTTTTGGCCGCTTGGATTGTGTGGTCAACAACGCTGGCTACCGTGAGTTGTGAGGCCCACAGGCCATTCTCCGCTGCTGTTAACCCGGCTTCCCATCTCTTCCTCCCCCCATCTCAGTTTCCCCTTCATCTTCCCCATCCCCTTCTCTCTCCCTTTGGATGGGACAGTATAGCTTTGGGATTCCCCAGCTCCTGGGCTTACGTCCTGGCTCTGTTCCGTCCCTGCCGGGTGCCTCCAGACCCGTGCCCTCTCCTCTCCATGCTTCAGTTCCTATATTTCTAGAATGGGAATGGTGGTAACGATCATCATCATTGCAGAGTTGTTGTGAGCATTGAATGAGGTGAACTACTCAGCCTCGTAATTACCAGAACCATCTTGGGCAAACAGCTTCCAGAAATCTTGTGGTCTCAATTAGCTTATCCATGCAGTGACATGGATGGCCCTTCTCGTTGCTGATGACTATGAAGTTATCCTTATGCATGAAAGTTTATGGGTCTTAGTGTGGTGACTTGGAAGGGAGAATGCCATCAGGTTAATGACTACCCTTCCTAAGAATCTCTCCTGCTGGTATACCAGGGCTCAGAGAGGTGAACTGTTCATACTGAGGTCATACAGCAAAGCGGTGATCAAAGAGACACCCTCTTCTATTACCCTCCCCCTGCTTATTGGCTGGGCAACTTTAAGCAAGTGGCTCAACCTCTCTGGGCTGCATTTTCCTCTTTAAATTGCTGTAAAGGTGAAAAAGATGGTGAATACTAGTCCATCCTTTCTCTCTGTGTACATTCAAGAGATATTTACTGAGCGCTTACTATGTCCCAAGTACTTTCCTGGGGATGGCGGAGTAGGCAGTGAATGAAACAGACAAAAACATTCTTGCTTTCTTGGGATTCACACACTCGAGGAAGGAAATAGGCAAGAAAGGATACAGTTATGTTTCCCCATTTGTGGTTTCTGTATTCATGAAATCACCAACTCACACACACAAAATTTTTTTTTTTTTGTAACACTAGCCTCAGTCCTCACTGCTTCCCAGGGATTTGCAGATTTGCATGGGGAGTGGTGAGAAAAGGCCTAGTTGCCCGAAGCACCTGTTCCCAGACCAGGCCTACCCCTGCCTGCTAGTTTCAGAGGATGGACCTGCCCTGGGGTCCTCTGGATGATTTAGCATCCCAACTCTGGTAGCCTCCAGCTAATGGCTTAACACTTCTGATCCTTGTTTCCTTGTTTGCAAAATAAATAAATAGAGTGTCCTGGTAGGAGTTGTTTTGAGGATTTAAGGCTCTAATCTGATTTGCAAATATCTATTAAGTTTATGTATATACGGTGTCTACATACAGACATATATATAGTGTCTTAGGGGTTCTAGAACAGAAGTGCCACAGATGGGGAGGGCTTAAACAACAAAGGTCGATCTCTCACAGCTTTGGAGGCTGGGAAGAGGAGAGGTCAGCAGATTCGTGTCTGGGGAGGGCCTGCTTCTTGCTGTATCCTCACAGGGTAGAAAGGACAAGGGGATCTCTTGGGTTTGTTTTCTAAGGGGGTCCATCCTTGGGACTTGAAAATCCCCCTGTAGACCTCCCCTCCAAGTGCCATCACATCGAAGGTTAGGATTTCAGTATATGAATTTGGGGGGTGCGGGGGACACGTTTGGTCCATAATATTTACATCTTATTACATAATAGGTCCTATTTCCCTTGGGAGCAGTGGATGAATGATCACTCATTCATTGTCATTGGAATTTTATAGAGCGTAATGCCTTGAATAACAGGATTGGCTGTATATACGAGTATGTCCGGTGGTGATAAAGGCTATGAATAAAAACAAAGTCAGCCTGCCTGGCTGGCTCAGTCAGGGGAGGCTGCGACTCTTGAACTCGGGGTTGTGATTTTGAGCCCCACGTTGGGCATAGAGCTTACTTCCAAAAACCAAATAAATAAATAAATAAATAAATAAATAAAAAGATTAGGGTCTAGAAAATGGCAGGGGCTGTTTTCAACAGAGGATCCAGGGCGGATTCTCTGAAGATGTTTGAACAGCTCCCTGAGCAAGCCAGGACACAAGCTCTGGGTCCCTGGGAAAGAACAATCCAAGATTCCCTCAACTTTCTGGCCGCCGTCTTGTTTTCTTCCTCCCCTTGTCTTCTATCTTCCCAGATCCTTTTCTTCTGAACATTGATTTTTCTGTCTCTCTAACCCTAACCCCTCCCCCCAATTCCTCCTATTTATTTTACAAATACGTTATGGGACTAAGTGTCAGGCACACATATGGACTCATGAAAAGAAAATCCTTTTAAGACTTTATTTTTTATCTTTTTAATTTAAATTCAGTTAGCCAACATAGAGTATAAGATTTTATTTTTAAGTAATCTCTACATCCAACGTGGGGGCTTGAACTTATAACCCCGAGGTCAAGAGCCACTTGTTCCACTGACCCATACAGCCAGGTGTGCTGACTTGGGAAATTTCCTTTTTTTTTTTTTTAAAGTAGACTCCATGCCCAACATAGGGCTTGAACTCACAACTCTGAGATCAAGACCTAGGATCAAGTGCTGTACCCACTGGGTCACTCAGGGGACCCCAGATTTGGGAAACTTCTAAGCCTGAGAGCAAAGTGTCATCCTCCTTCTGTAGATAGAGAGGCTGAGGCACAGAGAGGCAAAGTGACTTGCCCAGAGTCACACAGCCAGGAAGTGGCAGGGGCTCATATCGGAACCCAGGCCCTCTGGCTGGAGGCGGCTTTTTAATTCACTGTTATGCAACCTCCCTTCCTTTTCAGGATCCCTGACCCTCTTGTCTGTCCCCTGTCCTCCGCTGGTGCCCCTTCCTTGCCATATCTCTATTTCTTCCCTGTTCTCTGTGTCACTCCCTCATTCTCTCCACCTCTCTGTCCCCCACCCTCAGACCCACCTCCGCAGTGGCCCGAGGAGACCTCTGCCCAGGGCTTCAGGCAGCTGCTGGAGCTGAACCTGCTGGGGACATACACCTTGACCAAGGTGAGGATCGCAGCCCTGGCTGCCAGGCCAGGGGGCCTCCTGATGGTGAGATTCTCAGATGCATTTTTTCTCGGAGCAGAAGTTTTCCTCTGCCTTGGTTTGACCTGACTCCAAAAGCACTCTGTTCTTTGCAGCAAGTAGGTGGGGGCAAATCCCTACATCCAGCCAAAGCTTAATTGTGTGGCTACTTGGCCCAGTCCCCTTAGGAACCTTCCAGAACATTCCAGAGTGCTATGCTGGTAGTGTTGGGGGATATTAGGAACAGGGGCGAAGTGTTGGGGCAGGGGGTCCGTGATAGGCATTAACAGCTTTGCCACCCTGTGAAGAGCTCTGAAGAACGAAGAGCTTTTTTACCTCCCCCATCTTGCCCTCTGAATCCCATAAAGGTCTCCTGCTTAAGGGCCTCTCCTTCCCAAGCATACTTGCTTCTCTAGCACCAGTGTGCATGCACGTGCATATCTGTTCTCTGTAACAGCTTGTTTATTTTCATCAGAGCACATTTTAATTCATTCAACAATTATTTGCTAAGTACCCGCCGTGTGCACCCAGCAGAGGACAAACATCCTTGTTCCTGAGCAGCCAACAGACTGGTAGTGGGGGACAGGCAGTGAGCAAGTAAATAGAATATAATGTCAGGGAGTGATAAATGCTGGCCAGAAGGGTGATGGGTAAGTGTAAAGACTCTTTTAGAAAACTTTTTTTTTTTTTAAGATTTTATTTATTTATTTGACAGAGAGAGAGAGAGTGATCACAAGTAGGCAGAGAGACAGGCAGAGGGGGAGGGGGGAGCAGGCTTCCCACTGAACAGGGAGCCCGAGGTGGGACTCAATCCCAGGACCCCAAGATCACGACCAGAGCCGAAGGCAGACGCTTAACCCACTGAGCCACCCAGGCGCCCCCTTTTCTTTCTTTCTTTTTTTTTTTTTTTTTAAAGTGGGCTCCTTGCTCCGTGTGGAGCCCAGTGTGAGGCTTGAACTCACAACCCTGACCTGCCTGAGATGAGACTGAGTGGAACACTGAACCAACTCAGCCATCAAGGCGCCCCTACGAAACTTTTTATTTTGACATTTTTTTAAAAGATTTTATTTATTTATTTGACAGACAGAGACCACAAGTAGGCAGAGAGGCAGGCAGAAAGTGAGAGAGGAGGAAGCAGGCTCCCCGTTGAGCAGAGAGCCCGATGAGGGGCTTTGATCCCAGGATCCTGAGATCATGACCTGAGCCAAAGGTAGACACTTAACCCACTGAGTCACCCAGGTGCCCCTTATTTTGACATTTTGCAAGCATACCCCAAAGCAGAGAGATTGTGGACTGAATTCCACACACCTATCACCCAGCAACCGTTAGCAACATTCTGTCATTCTTCCCATGGACCTCTTACTGTTTTCCTGCTTTACTTTGCTTTCCTTTCCTGTTCTTTTTCTTTCTTTTTTGCTGGAGTATTTTATTTTTATTTTTATCATTTTTTTAAAAGGGTTTTATTTATTTATTTATTTGAGAGAGCACAAGTAGGCAGAGCAGCAGGCAGAGGGAGAGGGAGAACCAGGCTCCTCGCTGAGCAGGGGGGTCCAATGTGGGGCTCATTCCCAGGACTCTGGGGTCATGACCTGAGCCAAAGGCAGCCACTTAACTGACTGAGTTAGGTGTAGGTATCCTTGAGTCAAGGATATGGGTGAGCCTGAGTGATCCAGCAGAGAACAGCCTGTGCAAAGGCCCTGGGGTGGGATTGCTCCAAGCGGAGGAGGAACAGCGAGAGGCCAGCACGACTGAAGCAGGGCAAGGGAGAGAGGGGAGAAGGTGAGAGCATAATGATGACGAAAGGGCCTAGAGCCTATCTGGCTTTATCCACCACACAGTACTTTGGCACTTGAACCTAAAGCCCACGGAGTGAGTGGCCATTAGTGGGATTCAGAGCCCTACCTCGGCTGAAGGCTGCCTTTGGAACAGGTGGGGGTGAGGGCGGAGGCAGTGGCCCCAGAGTGGTCCAGGCAGGAGGTGATTTGAATCCAACCAGGCCAGTGGCTGTGGATTGGTAGGGAAGCGTTCTGGTTCCCGATCCATTTTGAAGGTAGAATCGTTGGGATTTCCTTGTAGACTAGACGTGGGGGAGTGGACTCGAGAAAGAACAGAGTGGAGGTTTTGGTTTATTGGTCTCCCGCCCCTACTGCCAGCAACTGACCATGGAACTGAGTTGCCATCCATTGCCACCGGGACACCCTTTGGGTGGGGGTGGGGTGCTTAGCCCACGTCCCCTTGCGATTCTTGGGTCTGGGGTGTGGGGAGATGCCTGGAGTCATCAGTTGGGGGTTCACCAGCCTGAAGCTAGGGTAGATCGGAAAAGACATTGTAGACAGAGAAGGGAGGAGCCCCAGGAGTGGGCGGGCCTGGGTGGAAGGTGGTCACCAGTGTGAGGAAGCTCAGGCACTGTTTTGTTTTGTTTTGTTTTAAGATTTTATTTATTTATTTGACAGATCACAAGTAGGCAGAGAGGCAGGCAGAGAGAGAGGGGGAAGCAGGCTCCCCACCCAGCAGAGAGCCCGATGCGGGGCTCGATCCTAGGACCCAGAGATCATGACCTGAGCCAAAGGCAGAGGCTTTAATCCTCTGAGCCACCCAGGCGGCCCTCAGGCACTGTTTTTGAGGTCACACCAGAGTTCCAGGTGAAATGTTTCTGGGCATTTGGGTGCCCTTGTTCAACCCATGAACGCTCACTCCTAGCCCTCACTTGTGTTCACCTGTATATGGTAAGACATATACCACAGCCCACAAAGAGGGTATATATCTAATTAAATATTATATACGTAATTATTATATAATCTTTCAGTGCCCAGTATTTATTTTTTATTTTTCTTAAAAGATTTTATTTGTTAGGGCGCCTGGGTCGTCAGTCATTAAGCCTCTGCCTTCAGCTCAGGTCATGATCCCAGGCTGGGATCGAACCCCATATTGGGTTCCCTGGTTGGCTAGAAGGCTGCTTCTCCCTCTCCCACCCCCCTGTTTGTGTTCCTTCTCTCGCTATGTCTCTTTCTGTCAAATAAATAAAATCTTTATTTAAAAAAGACATACGAGGGGCACCTGGGTGGCTCAGTGGGTTAAGCCTCTGCCTTCGGCTTAGATCATGATCTCAGGGTCCTGGATTAAGCCCTGTATCAGGCTCTCTGCTCAGCGGGGAGCCTGCTTCCCCCTCTCTCTCTGTGTCCTTGTGATCTCTCTCTGTCAAATAAATAAATAAAATCTTTTTTAAAAAATTAAAAAAATAAAAAAGACATGGGAATTCAAAAAAAAATTTTTTTAAAGATTTTGTTTATTTATTTGATACACCTCGGTTTTCTCCTGTGAGAAATGAAGCTTATCATGGCATCTCATTCACTGGGTTGTTCCTGAGAATTGTGTGAGGATAAAATACCCATAAAGCCCTTAGAACATGCCTGGCACAGTTTACTATCTGCACATTCTTATGGCTTGTCGTGAACTTTGCCCCATTCTGTTTCCAGTAATCTACCCCACTCAGGTCAAGCTCACAGAAATATACATGGGGCAGATGAAACTTGGCAGAAGTAGAAGGGAAAAGGTGAGCTTTAAGCTGAATCCTGAGTGGGAGGAAGGGAAGTGGAGAACTAGGCCAAAGAGTGTTTCATTTACCAAAAAAAAGACTGTGCAAACGTCCTGGGGATTGTAATCACCCAGATGTGTTTTAAGAATAAGAGAGGCTTGGGGCGCCTGGGTGGCTCAGTGGGTTAAAGCCTCTGCCTTTGGCTCAGGTCGTGATCCCAGGGTCCTGGGATCGAGCCCCACATCGGGCTCTCTGCTCAGCAGGGAGCCTGCTTCCTCCTCTCTCTCTGCCTGCCTCTCTGCCTACCTCTGATTTCTGTCTGTTAAATAAATAAAATCTCTAAAAAAAAAAAAAAAAAAAAAAGAATAAAAGAGGCTCATCTCCCATCCACGCCTCTAGCTTAGCAATTAGAAGCGTTTTATTAAATTGTTTTATCCATTGCCTTCTGCCACCTCCTACCGAGACATCCTATAATTTCATCAGTAGGAACTTCACAAATACTACCAATAATTTAAATGTTTACTTATAGTTATTGACATAGTTTAAGACTCATATAATCTTGTCAGAATAGTACGGAGAACGCCTGTATACCCAGACTCCTCGTTGCTCATATTGTACTCTGTTTGCTTTATTTTTCTGCCTCTTGGTTTGACGGTAAATTGCAGGCGTCCATTCATGTCTCCTAAGGTGTCTGATGTCCATTCACCCCCCCCAAATCTGGGGAGTATTTCCTAAAAACAAGAACATTCTCTCATGCAGTCACAGTAAGATTAACATTGACACCGTGGTCTTGGGTAATCCAGAGTTCTTATTCAGATTATTAGAATTCTTTTTTTAAAAAAGATTTTATTTATTTATTTAGGAGAGAGAGGGAGCAGGGGGAAAGGGAGCCTGATGCAGCACACCATCCCAGGACCCCGGGATCATGACCTGAGCCCAAGGCAGATGCGCAACTGACTGAGTACCCAGGCGCCCAAATTTTATTTTTAAGTAATTTCAGGGTGGCCTTCCCAGTGTAAGTGAAAAATGAATAGCATTGACTAGAGAGTGGGGTAAGGTGGTGGGGGGTGGCTCTCCAGGCTGGGAGAAGGGGGGAGGAGATCCAGACGTACCATAGTCCAAAGGGGTCCTTGATGTGGCTACAACTGAGGTCTAAGTGTTCCTAGCAGAGGGAACAGCTGATGCGAAGGCCTGGCCTTCGAGAGCCACAGAGGCCACAGAAAGCTGGGCACTGTGGAGAGGCTGAGTCCTGCAAGCCAAGGGGTGAGGAAGACGTTGGGGGAGCAGATCATATGGGGACCCGAGGGCCATGCTGAAGTGTCTGGTCTTCCTCTCAAGTGCAATAGGGAGCCTTGGAAGGTATTTGAGCAAGGAAGCGATGTGATGCCATCAATACTAACAGATTGTGGGGCGCCTGGGTTGCTCAGTTGGTTGAGCTTCTGACTCTTGGTTTGGCTCCGGTCATGATCTCACAGTCATGAGGTCGAAGCCCCTGCTGGGCTCCGCACTAGGTGTGGAGTTCCCCCACACATGCATGCATACCCTCTCTCTTTTGCTCTCTTTCTTTCAAAATAAATAAATAAATAAAATCTTTTAAAAAATGCTAACAGAGGGGCGCCTGGGTGGCTCAGTGGGTTAATCCTCTGCCTTCGGCTCAGGTCATGATCTCGGGGTCCTGGCATCGAGCCCTGCATCGGGCTCTCTGCTGGGCAGGGAGCCTGCTTCCGCCTCTCTCTCTGCCTGCCTCTCTGCCTCCTTGTAATCTCTCTCTCTCTGTGTCAAATAAATAAAATCTTAAAAAGCTTTAATAAAAAAAATGCTAACAGATCATTAATATTAAGAGATCACTCAAGGGGCACGCCTGGCTGTCTCAGTCAGTAGGGCACCCGATTCTTGATCCCAGGGTCATGAGTTCGAGCCCCATGTCAGGGGTAGAGATTACTTTAAAAAAAAAAAATCACTCTGGCTCTTGTCTGCAGAACAAATCAGAAGACAGAGTGTGGCAGTGGGAAAACCAGTATTAGGAGACTGGCATTTGTGCAAGTAAAAAGAGGTGGCCTTCACAGCCTCATATCGTCTGGCCCTGGTTCCTCCTCTGATCTCTCCTCCCACCACTGTGACCTTGTGCCAAGCGCACCAGCTCTGTCCTGCCTCAAGGCTTTGTACATGCTTTTCCTTCTGCCTGGCCCAGGTCCAGGCTTCTTCAAGACCTCCCCACAGTTCATATCTGGGTTTGCAGCTGCACCCAGCCCAACACTCCCATTCCCCTCATCTTGCTCTACTTTCCCTGACCACACTCTAGCACATTCCATTATACTCTTTTATTTGTTTATTGCTGCTTCCTCCCCAGATCTTGGGCTCTGTGAGGACAGAAGTTTTGGTCTTGTTTCCTGTGGTATCCCTGTTGATGTACCACAGTACCTGGCACATACGAGGTGTTCCGTTAATGTTTGTTGAATGAATGAGGGGGAGACAATTGTAGAGATTCTGGAGGTCCTTAGATCCTTAGAAGGCACAATGGCCAGGGCTTGATGAGGGATCATTTGAGAACTTAGGGAGAGGGAGGCTCCAGAAGGCTCTCACCTCTCTGGCTTGATAAGCTGGATGTGAGTAGACCCCAGGTCTGAGGCTGGAAATCAGGAAGAAAGGCAGATTCTAGGAGGAGACAACGGAGTGAGTTTTGTCCTGGAGACTTCAGAGATGGAGGGACCCAAAGGTGGCAGGGGAGCTCCAGAAGGTGGTTCTAAGGGAGACTTAGCATACACTGATGGGAAACCAGCAAAGCAGGGGCTCCCCTGGCAGATCTCAGGGAGAAGCAGACCCAGGAACCCCAACATTTAGGAGAAATGGAGTCAGGCCAGAGCAAGGCTGCAGGCTCCCTGGGACAGTCAGGCGTCCGAAGGGAGGGAGGGCGAGAAGGGAAGGGCAGGCCAGTAAGATTCCAGTGCATCCTTGATGTGGCTACTCTGAGGAGGTGCTAGGTGACCTTGGAGGTGGGGTTTGGGCTATGAGCCAAAGAACGTGTGTGGGAGGGTTGAGAAAAGGACCGCAGGGAGTGTGGGACAAATATTTATTCAGTGCTAGCTGTGTGCCCAGTGCTAGGAGAAGGGTGGCGAATGACCCATATCATGCAACCTGTGCGGTCCTTAGGGACCTCACGGTTGCAGGGTGGGGATGGGGAGGGAGTTATAAGGCTGGGCAAGGAGAAGGTTTAGGAAAGAAAAGGCAGGGGTGTCTGGGTGGCTCAGTCATTAAGCATCTGCCTTCGACTCAGGTCATGACCCCAGCATCCTGGGATCAAGCCCTGCATCGGGCTCCTTGCTTCTCCCTCTCCCACTCCCCCTACTTCTGTTCCCTTTCTCAATGTGTGTCTCTCTCTGTCAAAAAATAAATAAAATTAAAAAAAAAAAAAGAAAAAAAGGAAAGAAAAGGCAGGGGCAGTACCTGGAGGAGGGGAGGCGCAAGGCCCAGGCTGAGGGAGGACGGTTCCAAGGTCAATAAGGGGAAGGAAAGAAAGGAATGGGGGGGCGATGGGAGGGAGTCAGTCCCCGGGGAGAGGTTGGAGGAGTCAACCCCCCTAGTGCCCACATAATGATGGCACTCGTGCTCATATTATCTTAAAGTTCTTTTTTTTTTTTTTTAAGATTTTATTTATTTATTTGACAGACACAGATCACAAGCAGGCAGAGAGAGAGAGAGAAGGAAGCAGGCTTCCTGCTGAGCAGAGAGCCCGATGCGGGGCTCGATCCCAGGACCCTGGGATCATGACCCGAGCTGAAAGCAGATGCTTTTAACCCACTGAGCCACCCAGGCGCCCCTATCTTAAAGTTCGTAAGACTTAGATTGTCAGAAATTCTTTTTGTGGTTGTGGGTTTTGGTCTCTGCTCACTGTGGGTGGAAATACTGGCTCTGACAGTTGTCACATGACCCTCAGAGCCTCGGTCACCTGTTCAGTCTCCTCACCTGGAAAAAGGAGCTATGGACATCCCTTCTAGGATTGTCCTGAGGATTAAATGAACTAATCTGTGTGAAGAGCTGACAACAGGGCCAGGCACATAATAGATAAATTCAGGGGCACCTGGGTGGCTCAGTCAGTTAAACGTGTCTGCCTTCAGCTCAGGTCAGGATCTCAGGTTGCAGGGATGGAGCCCCGCATCTGACTCTCCGCTCAGCAGGGAGTCTGCTTCTCCCTCTGTGCGCTCTCTCTCTCTCAAATAAATAAATCTTTAAATTAATAAATAGGATGGTCAGGGTTGGCCTCATTGAGAATGTGACATCTGAATGAGATTTGGAATTGTTGAGGAACTCGGTTTACCCAGGATTGTCCCAGGTGAGCCATGAAAGTGAACTGAATATCCCATGTCCCCAGGAACCCTTCGGTGCTGGGCAGATGAGTGACTGGTCACTCTAGGAGTGAGTCCCATGTGTATCAGAGCAAAAGTACTCCAGACGGAGGAAACCACAAATGCAAAGGCCCTGAGGTTGGGACACGCAGGGTATGTTTGAAGACATGGTCCTCAGAAAAGGTGAAGGCTGTTTTTGAAGGGAGCAGAGAAAGTTTAAAATTGCTGGTGGGGTGACCCAGAGAGGGAGGGAATTTCAATTCCCACTCTGGAAACCCCCAGGGGAGCCTGCTTGTATTCATTAATGTTTAGTGGCAGGAACAGGTCTTGACCGGCCAGCTCAGCTGTCAAAAGAAAGTGAGGGGAAGGATAGGATTTGAATTTATTCAAGGTCATGAGTAGTGAAAGAGCTGAGAGACAGAGGAAGGGAGGAGAGGGAGGAAGAATTAGTTTAGGGACCTCTGGAGAGCCAGAGAGTTGCAGGGGAGAAGCTGGTAAAAATGGGTGCATTTCCTGAAGGTCTCCCACATTACGTTCTGACCACAGAGTTCTCCCTAAAGTTCAGAGAGACTATCTTCCCCTTATGGATAAAAGAGCTTCCTCCCATTTTTGCAAAATATACAGCCATCTTGCATTTTCCTGTCTTGATCTGGACACGAGTTAGAGTAACATACAAAGACCTAGAGGGGGGAGACAGAGACCTAGAGAAAGGGGGGCAGGCCGGGCTGGGGTGGGGAGGGAGGTCGGGGAGAGGGTGAGGGACACAAAGGGGAGGCAGGGAGGTAGGAGAGGAGACATGGAGAAAAATGCCTTCCAGACATGGAGGGACTCCTTAACCAGACCCGGAGACCCTGGGGCAAACCGGTGAAGGCCCTCTCTGGAGTTCTAGAATGCTGTCCCCACTAGGCACTGCGATCCGCTAGTGAGCATACCAGGGCAATGGCCATTGACCCAAGCAAGCATCAGGATGTGTTTTGGTGTGGCTGGTGGAACCAAGGGGCCGCGTGGCTGACGTTGCCTTCTGTCTCCCCAGCTTGCCCTACCCCACCTGCGGAAGAGCCGGGGGAACGTTATCAACATCTCCAGTCTGGTGGGGGCCATTGGCCAGGTCCAGGCGGTTCCTTATGTGGCCACGAAGGTACCCTGCCCCTTCCTTCACTCCCTGCTGGGCCCTCCAGTTACCTCAGCCCCAAGGCATGACTACTCTGTTCTCATGCCCCAACTTGACACCTGCTGCTGGAGGAGAGAACAGGAGGAACCTTCTCTTCCCTGAACTGAACTTTGCTTCCAAATCATCTTCTGCAGGGGGCAGTAACAGCCATGACCAAAGCCTTGGCCCTGGATGAGAGTCAATATGGCGTCCGGGTCAACTGGTGAGCAGCTCTAGCTGGGCAGAGAAGGCTGGAAGTGAGCCCGAGAGGCCACGCTGGTGGCACCCATCCCTGACCCCCTCTTCTCCCTTCCTCAGCATTTCTCCAGGAAACATCTGGACCCCACTGTGGGAGGAGCTGGCAGCCTTCACGCCTGACCCTGCCGCCACAATCCTAGAGGGCACCCTGGCCCAGGTAGGGGTGGGTGCCCCGTCCAGGTGCTTTGGGAGTGGCTTAGGGCAAGGCAGCCAGGCCAGGTGCTTCACGTGTTCTCCTTTGCCTCCGGTCTCTCCCCAGCCCCTGGGCCGCATGGGCCAGCCAGCCGACGTGGCGGCCGCTGCCGTGTTCCTGGCCTCGGAAGCCAATTTCTGCACCGGGATTGAGCTGTTTGTGACTGGGGGTGCAGAGCTGGGGTATGGGCGCAAGGCCATTCCGGGCACCCCCGTGGAGCCCCCCACCATCCCTTCCTGATTTCCTAAATTTCCACGCGGGCCTTCCTGATTAGGACTCCCACCCCAAACTCAGTATCCCAGATTTCAGCTTCTACCATCTACAGACCCCAACTCTAGACATTAACTCCACTTACCAATGTGCCAAACCACCCCGCGAGTTCCCATAAAACCAGTTTGCAGCCAGGAGAAGGAGGGTATCACGACAATTATTTCCATCCTCGAGTTCTGCCACTCAAGGACGGCGTCTGCGCTCCCAGTCCCAGGTGTTCCCATGCGTAGCCTCGACCTGAGGGACTACAACTCCCGGCAGGCCTTGTAGCAGGCTCCTGGGGAGGTATTGCCGGTCGGCTTTACCCTAGCTAATACAAAGGCCCGCAGGGAAGAAAAAATTAAACCCTATTAGGAGATAATAGTGGAGGTGAAACAAAAGGGCCTCCTCGTTATTCTAGGTCCTTAAGGGAATGGAGTTTTGAGCTCGCTGGCTGTGGAATAGGAGGGTGGCGGGTTCCAGAAGTTCTGTGGGAAGCAGCAGCAAGGGTTGAGAGTCCTTTGGTCAGAGGGAGGAGGGGCTGGGATCCTGGACTCCTGGGTTTGTGGGAGGAGGAAACATGGGGCGTGGACTCCCCAGTTAGGGAAGGAACGTACCCTGGATTCCCTCGGGGGCGCGGGGCCCAGTTTGGGTTGAATCTCCCCAGTGGGGGGGTGGGGGTGGGGCCGTATGACTGCTGCGGATTGGCCGTTTCAGAGGGTGTGCGGCAACCGCTGATTGGCTGCGGCGGGGGTGGGTGCGGTCGTGGCTACCACGCCCCCTCGGGCTCCAGGCCTGGTTGTGCGAGAGGGAGACTGGGGCATAGGAAACCAAACTTGGTGAGACTTTGTGCGGGAAGGCTGGCAATTTGCCGAGGCCTGTGGGGTGTTAGGGCTGGGTGACAGTGACCCGGGGACAGAATTCGGGGCAGAATATCCCAGAGTAGAATTATGCAGGCACAGTGGCCCAGGAATCGGAGTTTGAGGACCCAACAGGAACAAGATTTTGGTTCTTGTAATCCGGATGCAGGAGTTGGGGGAATCCTGACCTCAGGAGGTTTTGGGGCCACAGTGACCGAGGAGTTCGGTATAGGGGGCACTGATGCAGGTTTGAATTGCTAGGGATTAGAAGGATCCTGATGAGCTGTAATTAGCAACTCTGCCCCTGGGGGTTCTGTCACTGGGGAGACACTCACAAGGGGGCATAACCAGCTAATCCTACCCTAGGGGCTCTAGGGGCTGTCCTTAGAGGCTCACTCATGCGTTGGTGGGTTAAAATTTTTCTGGTCTCACTGATGGGACTGGAACCATGTGTGTTGTATCTTTTCTAAAAATGATATTTATTTACTTATGGTGGGGAGGGAGAGGGAGAGAGACAAGCGGATTCTGCGCTGAGCAAAGAGCCAGCGACGGCCTGGCCTCTATCTTTTGATCCCGATAGCATGACCTGAGCTGAAATCAAAAGCGGGAGCCTTAACCGATTGAGCCACCCAGGCATCCCTATTTATTTCAGGTATTTATTCATTCTAGAGAGAATGAATATGTGAGCGTGGAAGAGAGGCAGAGGGGGGAGGAGAGGGAAAAGCAGAGAATCACAAGCTGACTCTGCGCTGTGTGGGACTCGATCTCAGGACCTTGAGATCATGACATGAGTGGAAACTAAGAGTCTGACGCCTAACGGACTGAGGCACCCAGCTGCCCCATGTGTGTTGGATCTCTTAAAAAGTTATAAAGAATACGCATACATTTTCTCCTTGGAAGGAAAAACTATATTCCAACTGGGGGGCTGACTGCGACCCCTTCATCCATCCCTATGTGCCACCCTTTTCAGAGGCCTTCTTCCAGGGTCCCTTTCCTTTTCATTCGCATGCTATATGCGCCCGCCACAACACTTACAGCAAAGCACTCTCTGCCTTATCACCAAGGGATGGAGACACGCAGACTTTCCAGTTCTTGGTCTTTTAGCTCTTATCTCAGGCTGCTTATCCTCGTTAGGGTTCCGTGACAGTACCTATTAAAATGCATTTAAAACAAACAAACAAAAAAACTTCATGCACTGTCTTGCACAGCGATCGTGTGGCGGGGACAGAATCTGGGTGGGAGTTGAGAGGAGGGTGCATGTCCACCTACTCCCCTAGCCCCGCTGATTCCAGCGCATGCGCCCTCTGGCAGGACCCAGCACCCCATCCGCGCCCTATAATTGGGGCGGCCTGACCCGCCTGCCGCGTAGGGCAAGCAGCCCTCCAAGCGGGAGGGGGCGTGAGCGGGGCGGGGCCGGAACGTCTTTCTCCCGGGCCGCGCCCCGGGCGGGCACAGTTACCCGCCGCACCGACCATGGCCGCAGCCGCACTGGGACAGGTGGGTTCGCGGCCCGGGACCGGGAAAACGGGAGAGGAGGTGGGGAGGCGGGGGAGGTCCACTTCCGGGTGGACCACTAGCTCCCGGCCCCGTCCGGCTTCGCGCCCCCGGCGCTCGGGTTCCGCTGCGGAGCGCCGAGAAGGAGGGGGTCTTTTGGAGAGGAGCACGAGGCTTTAAGGGCGAGGGAGGTGGAGGGAGGTAGTTGGTGGGACGGGGCCACCAGCGGGAGGTGCGAGGGAAACACGGAAGAGGGTTCAGTAATGGGACAGGCTGGGGCGGGTGGGGGTTAAGGAGGGGGTAACCGCCAGCCTGTGGGGGCGCCGGGGTAAGACGCCCCGAACTTCTGGGGTGGGATGAAGGCGCGGATCTCAGGTCCGGACTGGGAGTTGGACCCACGGCCCGGTTCTCTTGAACAAGAAGTTAAGATGTATGCGGACTGTCCCTGCAAGCTCTCCTCCAGAGCTGCGCATCAGCGTTCCAGCTTCCCGCTGTCCCAGAGATGGGTCCTCCCGGTCCCTTCTGACCCCGAAGAGGTCGACCCGCAGAGTTTCGGAGAGTGGGGTTTTACAGCACAGTTTCTCCGCGAGGAAGGAAACGCTAACAGCTCGCAGAAGGGATCTGTACAGCCGTGCCCGGCGGCACCATCCCACTAGGAAAAGGGGTGTTCGCGTCCTGTTCCGCTCCTGCCCCGCCCCGGGACTCCTGCCCCAGCTTGATCGAGAGCAGGGCCCATTGTTACTGTTCTGAGTTTTGGGGTGACTGACGCTGGGCTATCCCTGGGACCATCTGGGCTCTGATGGTGCCACTCCGGGGCGGCGGTGGGAGAGTCCCTGGCAGTTTGGTGGAGTCTTCAGCTGCTGTGAGGCAGTCTTGGTCTGCGATGGGAGAGTCCTGGGTTATCATGGGACAGATCTACTTGTGATGGGATCGGTCCTGGGCCATGATGAGGACAGTTTGGGGCTTTGACTGGGACTGTTTGGAGCTGTAATAGGGACATTCCCCGGATGAGACAAAGGATAGCACTGCATTACCAGGGGGACCCTTCCTGGGCTGTGATGGGGGCACAGTCCTGAAGCATGAAGGGCAGTGCTGAGCTATGCAAAGACAGTGCTGGGCTCTGATGGTCACATCCCTGTTGAGAGGACACCCCTGGATTGTGCTGGGGACAGTCCTAGGCTGTAATGAGACCCCAGGAGGTTCCATCACGTTGCAGAGCCCTACTTTGTGCCTGTCCCCCTCCCTCTCCCCTTCCTTGTTTTTTAATTCAGCCTTTTTTTTTTTTTTTTTAATTCCGCCCAATCTTTTCACACTCTTTGTCCCAGTAGCCCGTTTACCATCCCCTGGACCCAATCCCATGGCATGGGGTGTCAGATGGTAGAGCCCCTTCCCTGAGCTGAGGTGAGACTCCCCCCCCCCCCCACCACCCCCACAGAAATGTCCTGGAAGGATAAAGTCAGCTTCTTCCAGGGCAAGAGGGTCTTGATGGCCAGGGGGACCTCCCAAGTGCGTGGTGGCCATTGCTGATTGTCAACATGGGCACTGCCTGGCTCTTTCTCTCTGCCCCGTGGGTGTGTTTTTCTGCCTCTCCCTTCTCTATCTCTTGGATATACTCTGTCTCTAAGCATCCCTGAGTTAGTTTCTTTCCAGGTGTTGGCATCGCTCTGTCTCTTTGTCTTTCCTCCTTTCTCTGGGTCTCCTTTCACTTTGTGCTCTCGCCTGAAGGCTGGTCTTTGTCTATTTACTTTCTCCTCCCTCAGCCTCTCTGTATCTCACCCTTGGCATTTGTCTAGATTTCTCCAGACTTGACTTAACCTGAGTTTGTCTCCTAATCTGTCTCTTGTATCAGTTTCTCTTTATGATCATATCTGCTTTGGCATCTTGTGTTCTTGATTTCTGTTCTCAGTTTTGTTTCCTTTTTTTTTTTTTTTTTTTTTTAAATTTTATTTTTAAGTAATCCCTCCACCCAACCCGGGGCTCGAACTCAGGACCCTGAGATCAAGACTCACCTGCTCTTCCAACTGAGCCAGCTACGCACCCGCCTCGGTTGTGTTTTCTATTTCTATGTCTATTTGTTTTCTCATTCTTGCTTTTCTCTCCCCCCGCCCCTTTTTCTTTTCCCCCATTCTGGCTTTTCCTGAGCGTTGCTCTCCTGCCCAGATACTGGCTGTCTGCCCTGGGTGTCTATCCTTTCTCTGTGCTCTGGGTCTCACTGCCAGAGTTGTGTGTGCTACACGGCGCCACCTAGAGGCCATGCCGCGGACCCACACTCTCATCCGCCCAGAAGCCCTTGGGCCCTGCACTATGGGGAACCACACCTCAGACTTCACGCTCCACAGACGCATCGGCCCATGACTCACCTACTGACCGGTGACCGCTGCCATTCATGTTGGTTCTCACTGACTGGTGTCTGCTTGCCCAGCTCACAGGGCAGGAAATGGCTCGGCTGTTCTGTCTGCACCAGCCTCAGGACCCAGCTGCTTTCCTGCCGGGCTGGGAAAGAGGTGTTGTGAGGTCAAAGAATACTGGGGAGAGGCCACTCTCATGGACAGACAGACTGGCTCTCCCTTGTTTGTCTCAGGCAGGCCACAGATGTTTCTGAGCAGGGTCTTTGTTAATGACTAGGATCACACCCCAGGTCCATGGGGCTGCCTCTCAGCCCTGGGATCTGAAGGGAATTGGGAGTCACTGGTGTCCAAGGTATGGGGCTGGGAGCTTAGGTAATTTGAGCCCAGTTGGTCTAATATCCTGAAAGAATAAGGACTTGGACTCCTGGATCTGAGACAGAAGGGGTGGGGGCCTGGACTCCTGGGTCTGAGAGAGGAGGGACTGGGGACTGATGATCTGGGTCTGAGGGAAGAAGGGCTCGGGGCCTGGACTCCTGGGTCTGAGGGAGGAAGAGGCCAGAGGTCTGGACAGCAGGGTCTGAGGGACGAGGGGGCTGGGGGCCTGGACTCCTGGGTCTGAGAAAGGTGGGACCGGGGACTGATCTCCTGAGTCTTAGGAAAGAAGGGCTGGGGCCTGGGTTCCTGGGTCTGAGGGAGGATGAGGTCAGAGGTCTGGACTCCTAGGTCTGAGGGAAGAGGGGGACAGGGGCCCAGCTTCTGGGTTCAGGGGAAATATGGCCTCTACATTCCTCACTTTTCTAATTCTTATCAGGATTTGGGTCCCCGGGGTAGGCCTTCACTTACCTGTGCACTGTGCCTCGCTGTCTTCTGTCTGAGCTGATCTCAGGGCTGGGGCCAAAGTTCCCAGGGGTGGGAGGTGCCTGTGTTTGACTTTGCCCTGGCTGGGAGGCAATGGGAGCTGATTCAGCCCTTGCTGGGGATTGTCCTTGTGAGGACAGGGAGGGGGCTTGGCCTCCTTCAGACTTTCTCCCACAAAGAGAAAGGGGAGTGGACTTGTCCAGGAACACATGGTCCATCTAGAATGCACTGGGCCTTGGACAGACCAGGGCAGATGGGCCTCCCAAGTGTATGGTGGCAAAGTGCAGGTGCACCAGGGTCCCCTGCTTTCTCTACCTTTCCTGGCCTCACTGCTTTTCTTACTTTTGTCCCCATCCCCAGATTTGGGCCCGAAAACTCCTCCCTGCCTCTTGGCTTCTGTGTGGCCCCAGAAGATATGCCTCATCTAACTTCAAGGTGAATGGAGGGGAATGTACTTTTGGATCTCAAGATGGGACTGGGGCCAGGACTGCTGGGCCTGAGTGGGGGAGGGGGTGGGGGTTCAGGACTCTTAGGTTTGAGGAAGGGGTGGGCAGCTGAATTTTGGGCATCTCCAAAAGGGTCCAGGGTCCAAAGGTGAAGGTGTTTGGCAATGGGGTCCTACTAGTCTGCTGTAAGGCTGTGGGAGAGATGAGATAGGGTATGTCCCAGAAACCTCTGGGGCTACAGGTCTTTTTCGTCTTTGGCTCTTAGCCCCAGAGGTTCATGGGAGTTGTAGTTTTTCAATTTGAAGTTGCGACCGGATTTCAGGATGCTTGGGTCCCCGTCTTTTCTCAGGCTGCAGACCTGCAGCTGGAAATGACGCAGGAGCCTCACCAGAAGCCTGACCCCAGCAAGCCCCTGGTGTTTGGGAAGATATTCACTGACCACATGCTGGTGGTAGAATGGAAGGAGGAGAAGGGCTGGGGCCAGCCCCGTATCCAGCCCTTCCAGAACCTCATGCTGCACCCCGCCTGCTCTGGCCTCCACTACTCGATGCAGGCATGGCCCCAGCCTCCCTCCCCGTCTCTCTGCATCTCTTCCTCCTTGCTGTGTCTCTCGCTGAGTCTATTTTTTCCTGGGCGTGCGCACTTCGTGTGTTTCTTCTTGCTCAAGATATGTTCCCTGAGGTCTCTTGTGTTCCAGGCCCCTTGCATTGGGATGCCGGGGTCCCCAAGAAGAGCAGACCCAGTTCTTCCCCTCGAAAACCCCATGTTCGGGTTATAGCCCCAGGCAGTTGTGCCCTGAGGGAGGCTGCTGAGGCATTGTGGGAGCCAGAGCAGGCACCAATCCCACCTCTAACTTGAAAGGTGGTAGGGTCTCTTTCAGCAAAGAAAGCATAGGGTGTCAGTGGGACAGGGAGCCACCAGTACAAAGACACAGTACAGGGCGCCTGGGTGGCTCAGTGGGTTAAGCCGCTGCCTTCGGCTCAGGTCATGATCTCAGGGTCCTGGGATCGAGTCCCGCATCGGGCTCTCTGCTCAGCAGGGAGCCTGCTTCCCTTCCTCTCTCTCTACCTGCCTCTCCATCTACTTGTGATTTCTCTCTGTCAAATAAATAAATAAAATCTTTAAAAAAAAAAAAAAAAAAAAAAGACACAGTACAAAGGAGAGCCCGGTGTTTCCGGGAATTGGGTTGAACCCGATAGGGGAGGCTGAGGATGTCATCAGGGACCTCAGAGGGGCGGAGGGCTGGCACCTTGTCAGGAGGGCAGCCCCCTTTAGGGCGCTGGGAGCCATGGAGGGCTCTGATGAAGCATGGAGCAGGTCAGCTCTGGCTGTAGTGACCCCCCTTAGGCTGATGGGAGGATGGGTTGGAGGGGAGAGCTGGAGCCAGAGCCGGGGGAGGGACAGAAGGAAGGGTCTGGCAGGCTGGACAAGATCAGGGAATGGAGGGCCAAGCATGGCGCCCAGAGGTGTGGGCAAGGTGACCAGCTAGGCCATGGGGCTGTCCCCCTGTGGGGACTCCTCTGGAGATCGGCTTTGCCGAACTGGCTGAGGGGCCTTTGAGGGAAGATATCTAGGAGGCATTCAGGTGACAACTCAAAGCTATGGCTAGAAGCAGAGTCTTCCTGAGGCAGCTTCCGTGCTGACAAGAATTTGGATGAACATGTTTCAGCCCTTATAACCGGTTTGCAGTGTCAGCTCAGGAGGCTGAGATAAGAGGGACCAGATCCTGTGAGGCCTCCAAAGCCAAGGTCAACAACAGGCTGGGGGTGCAGATCAACTTCGTGGGATTTTTTAATTGTTGTTGTTGTTGTTTTTACCTTTACAAATGTTTTGGGGCACCTGGCTGCCTCAGGCAGTGGAAAATGTGACTCTTGATCTCGGGAGTCATCAGTTGGAACCCCACAAAGGCTGTAGAGAGGACTTTAAAAATTTTTTTTAAAGTTTTTATTATGGGAAATTTCAAACATAAAAATAGAATGATATATAAGCCCCCCACCACCACCCTGCTTCATCAGCGAGCACCTGCAGGTCCCCATCTGGACTCCCATCTTCGTGCCCCACCTTTCTTTAAGATTTTGAAGCAAACCCTGGACTTTTCTGTATTTCACTCATAGCAACTTCAGTGCTTCTCAAGAATGCAAGGAATCTTTAATTTTTTTTTTATTTTAAAGATTTTTATTTATTTGTCAGCAAGAAAGAGAGCACAAGCAGGGGGAGCCGCAGGCAGAGAGAGAAGCAGGCTCCCCATTGAGCAAGGAGCCAGAGGTAGGGCTTTTTCCCAGGACCCTGGGATCATGACCTGAGTTGAAGGCAGACGCCTAACTGGCTGAGTCACCCAGATGCCCCAGATTCTTTAAAAACAGAATTTGCAGGGGTACCTGGGTGGCTCAGTGGGTTAAAGCCTCTGCCTTCGGAGTCAGAGTCCTGGGATCAAGACCCTGGCACAGGCTTTCTGCTCAGCGGGAAGCCTGCTCCCCCCGCCCCTCTGCCTGCCTCTCTGCCTACTTGTGATTTCTGTCTGTCAAATAAATAAATAAAATTTTTTAAATAAATAAATAAATAAAAGTATTTAAAAGGAAAAAAACAAAAACAAAAAACAGAACTTGCATGCCATCGCTCGCTGTTCCGGAGAAATCGGACCAGTAACACGGAAGGGATTTAAGCAGGGTGATCCCTCTGCATCTCTGGGAGTGTGTCTCCTGTCTTCTGGTCTCTCTCTGTCCCTCTCTGTCTCTGCCTTCTCCTCTTTCTCTCTGAGCTCAGCGGGTGATCTCTCTTCCAGTCTGTCTCTGCATCTGTGTCTCAGTCTTTGCGTATCAGACGCTGTTTCGGGATCTCTCCATGTGGCTCAGGGGTTCCCTGAGGTGGGGTTTGAGCTCCGTCCCCCACCCGCCCGTCCCCGCAGCTCTTCGAGGGCATGAAGGCGTTCAAAGGCAGCGACAAGCGCGTGCGCCTCTTCCGCCCCTGGCTCAACATGGACCGGATGCTGCGCTCGGCCCTGCGCCTCTGCCTGCCGGTGAGGGGCCCTGGCTGGCCCCAGGGAAGCAGGTTGGGGGAGGTGGGGGGGTAAGGGTGGGGGAGGGGGCTGACTCGTGGGAATCCTATCCAGGGTTTTGATAAGGTCGAGTTGCTCGAGTGTATCCGCCGGCTGGTGGAAGTGGACAAGGACTGGGTCCCTGAGGGCAAGGATACCAGCCTCTACATCCGGCCTGTGCTCATTGGAAACGAGGTGGGCTGGACTCCCTGACTTGGGGGGCGAGAGGGGGTTGGGTTTGGGGGCCTGGACTCCTGGGTCCCTGATGCCACCTTCCGCCCACCGCAGCCCTCCCTCGGCGTCACCCGCTCCTCGCAAGCGCTCCTGTTTGTCATACTCTGCCCCGTGGGCGCATACTTCCCCGGAGACGCCGTGGATCCTGTCTCCCTCCTGGCCGACCCAACCTTCATCCGGGCCTGGACAGGTGGGGTGGGTGACTACAAGCTGGGGGGGTAAGTAGTCCCTGAAGCAGTCCCTCCCCCAACCCTCCATATCCCCCTACTTGTCCGGGATGCTAGACATCCGAGACACTGGCTGTCGTGCTTCAGGTGTGGATCTGTGTCTTTTTTTTTTTTTTTTTTTTTAAGATTTTATTTATTTGACAGCCAGAGATCACAGATAGGCAGAGAGAGGAAGGGAAGCAGGCTCCCTGCTCAATCTCAGGACCCTGGGATCATGACCTGAGCCTAAGGCAGAGGCTTTAACCCACTGAGCCACCCAGGCGCCCCTGGATCTGTGTCTTTGGATGTCAGTTGCCCTTCCTGTCTTGTTTCACGTGGCTGGGGACAGCTCTGCTTGCCCTTGGGAATGGGATGCTGTTGGCACTGTGGTGGGGGTGCCAGGGGAGGCTGTACTAAGTGCTATGGACACATTGGCTCAGAATTTGGCCGGGGGAGCATAAAAGTCAGTGGAGAAACCCTGATTGGTCACCCGGGAAGCCTTCAGAAATGAAGTTTATTCTTAGCTCATCGGTGTCTCCCCTGAGCATGGAGGCTCGGCCAGCACCCCGCCCTCCCAACCCCAACACGCAGCTCTCCTAGTTCCCTGGTCCTCCAGTGACCACCATGCTCTGTGGGGGCTTCCTGTGGAAAGCCAGGAACCTTGGCTCAGCAGGGCAGGGAGGGTACCCCCCCAGGTGATCCAGGCAGGAGGTGGAGTGACGGTGTGTAGGGGATACCAAGTGTGGCCCCAGCTGGGAGATTCATACGGGTCCTTTCCACACACCTCCCTTGTGAGGCTCCCAGGGCCAGACCCTGTGCCCAGCAAAGCTGGGGACACAGATGAATCAGGTGTGGGCCCTGCCTTCCAGGGGCTCCCAGGCTAGAGGGCGCCCCAGTACCCAGAGCCCCGGGCGGGCGCTGTGATGGAAATGGCTGGGGCACTGCTCACTGTGATGGGGAGTGAGCCCTCAAGTGAGTCTGAGGGAGGAGCCGTTCCTGGTCAATCACGCTGCTCTCTGCCAGGAATTACGGGCCCACCGTGTTGGTGCAGCAGGAGGCGAAAAAGAGGGGCTGTGAACAGGTGCTCTGGCTCTATGGGCCTGACCACCAGCTCACCGAGGTGGGCACCATGAACATCTTCATCTACTGGACCCACGAGGATGGGGGTGAGCCCTTCCGTGACATCCCCCTCCCCCCCCCGGAAGTGGGTCTATCATAACTCCTAGCCGGCTGTGGGGGATCGGGGGTGGGGTGGGGGGTGGGTTTGGGTGGTCTCTAAGAAGATGGGCGGGTGTGCCCGAGGGCATGAGGTAACCCTCCAGCCCTTGAACTTGCCCCAGTGCTGGAACTGGTGACCCCCCCACTGGACGGTGTCATCTTGCCCGGAGTCGTCAGACAGAGTCTGCTGGACCTGGCTAGGACCTGGGTGAGGGCGCCGTGTCCTTGGCTGGAATGATGGGCTACTGCCGGGGGCGGGGCGGGGGGCGGGCGCAGAACTTCAGGAGGCTCCAGAGGGGGCTGTGACACCCCATCAGCACGTCTCTACTCCTGCTTCTCTCTGGGTGTCTGTCTCCTCGGGTGTCTTTGTCCCCGTGCCCTGGGAGGACAAGGCAGGGCTCTGCGGTGGGGGCTGGTCCTGGGCTCACGGGAATCGCCCGGCAGGGTGAGTTCCGGGTGGCAGAGCGGAAGATCACCATGAAGGAGTTGTCTCGGGCGCTGGAGGAGAGGCGGGTCCGGGAAGTCTTTGGCTCTGGCACCGCTTGCCAGGTCTGCCCTGTGAACCAAATCTTGTACCAAGGCAAGGTGAGGTGGGGCTGCCTTCGGAAACGGGAGGGAAGAAGAGGGGTTTCCCGGTCCTCACGGCATGGTCTTCTCCAGCATTTGCACATTCCCACCATGGAAAACGGGCCTGAGCTTATCCTCCGCTTCCTGAAGGAGCTGAAGGCGATCCAGGTGAGATGCACCGGCTAGGACGTGGGCTGGATGGGTTTGCTCCCCGGGAAGTTGCCGTCCCAGGAGCCTTTGGACTGGGAGCCCTCCTGCCCCGCAGTCCTAAGAGCCAATAGGCCCCTGCCGTGGGCCTCTGGGCCCCAGACCGAGTCACTCTTCCTTTCCTGGGAACCTCTAAATGGTGACTCGAGAAATCCCCTTCCCTCCGCCCCTGTGGCTCATGGGTTTCCTTGCGGTGGGGACCCCTTCCCAGGGACCCGTGGGAGTTCGGGCCGGAAGCTCCGCGGGGAGCCGGTAGAGCCCTGGGCTTTCCCTTTGGCCTGAGAAATTTCCTTCCGCAAGTCCCTGGACCCTCGTGCCCCTCTGTGGCCCAGGAGTATTACCTCTCATAAGCCTCCGGAGGTGTTTCCATACATCTCGGCCGAGGTATCTTTCATGAGAACCTGTGGACTCCTTTCCTGCCATTCGACCTAGAACTGCCTTTCCTGTGAGGTTCTCTAATGTCCTGCGCATCGGGACTTAGAACAACACCTCTCCTCACTCTCCGGGACATCTCAGCCGAAAACGACTCCTTTTCCACCGAAAGCCTTTCAGGCCTTCCAGTAACTCTTTGCAGAACTCCATCTCCCTTAAGCCTCTGCGCCCACTCGGCCACGGTTCCCCTTCCCTACCGCTTGCGGGAAGTGGACTACATTTCCCATGAGGTCCCGGGGCGCACATCCGCAACCATTTAGCCTGGGACGCCGCCGGGCTTTCTGGAAATTGCAGTGTGACTTTCCTCTGACACCTCGCTTCTGTTGTCCCTCAGTACGGAGCAGGAGCCCATGACTGGATGCTGCCAGTGTGACGCTAGAGACTTAGCCCTACCTCTTCCCGGATCCACCCCCACCTCCGCGGCATCTAGTCCTCCACAGGTCCTCCCCTCCCTACCAATGACTCACCTGAAGTGCAATATGAAATAAAAGGCCGGAGGCTGCCGGGACGCCTGGGTCTCTGGCGCCCCCACATGGTCTTGACACTCCCAAAGCCATAAGGGTCAGACCCAGGCGTCTAGGCCCCAGCCCCGCCTCTCAGATCTTGGGGGATTTGGGCTCCCCGCTGCTCCGTGTTGTGGGGTCAAGGATACACTTTGACCCGACCCAACTCGACTTCGCATCTCTCCGTTCTCAGACCGGATCTCCCGGTGCTGCTGTTGATTTTTTTTTTTTTTTCCTTTTGCTGCAATTTTGAAATAAATGCCAAAGAACAAGCCATTAACTGTTTTCTCCAATGATGCAACTCAGATGCTCTAGGGTTTTCACAGGCAATCCTTGTCCTGGGCCTTCTTTTTTTTCAAAGACCCAGTGACCTGGCGGGTTGTCTGATGTGGGAGATTTTCGCACCTCCTCACACCCTGAGTCGAGCCTCTTGCCTCCTCTACTTTCCCATCTTTGGGAAAGCCCCACTGGACATCCAGTCACTAGGCCAGATCCCTCCGGGCTGTACCCCTTTCTCCCCAAAGTCCATCACACTCAAGTCCTGTCCTCTGGGGCACCTGGGTGGCTCAGTCGTTAAGCTTCTCTGCCTTTGGCTCAGGTCATGATCCTGGGGTCCTGGGATCGACCCCGAGCCAGCTCCCTGCTTGGCAGGAAGCCTGCTTCGCCATCTCCCACTCCCCCTGCTTGTGTTCCCACTCGCTGTATCTCTGTCTTTCAAATAAATAAAATCTAAAAACAAAAGCAAACAAAAAACCCCAGTCCTCCTGTGCCCAGCTCTGCCCTGTCTCCTCCTCTGTGTCCTCTCAGCCCCACTTCAACCCAGTTCTTGTCTTCTCCTGCCCGGACCCTTGCCCTACCTAGCCGGCTCTCTGCAGTCAGTCAGGCCCCCAAAGGGTATTTGTCCACCCAAAGCTGCCTCTGCTCACTCTTTTCCCAGGTTGTCCCAGCACCCACGGCCAATACTGCAGATAGTAGGCCCTGGTGGGTGAGCAGTGGGGCAGGATGCTTTACCCTTGGCTGAGAGTGAACATCAGAAGTTGTAAAACCTAGTCCCCGTTCCCTCCCTGTAGCATGCCTTGTGTCCCAACCTTGGCTCTTTCACACATACACTTTGTTTTTTTCTTTTTTAAAGATTTTATTTATTTGACAGAGATCACAAGTAGGCAGAAAGGCAGGCAGAGAGAGAGAGGAGGAGGAAGCAGGCTCCCTGCTGAGCAGAGATTTCCCCATGTGGGGCTCCATCCCAGGACCCTGGGATCATGACCTGAGCCAAAGGCACTGAGCCACCCACGCGCCCCCACACACATACTTTAATAATGGTCATGTGTAGCTATAGAAAGAGCCAGACCTTAGGACTGGGCTAATGTAGGAAAATGTTGGGGTTCAGAGCCGACAACCAAGGAAGAATTCTAGAGATATCTTTGGTGCAAAAGCTGATTTTACTTCAGCATGGGGATAGGATCTGTGGGCAGAAAGCTGTACTGGGGTCATGAGGAGTGGCCTGTTATATACTTCCAAGTTGGGAGGGGGTTAGGGATGATGTAAGTCTCTAAGAAATTTTGGAAGCAAGGTTTCCAAGAACCTGAGGGGGCTAACTATTGTTAGGAGAAGATCATTTATTACTGTCTAATAAAACCTCTGTCATGAGACCCTTTGGATGTATATCAGTGGGTCCTATGCTTGGGGGATGACAGTCCACATACATCTTGGGGGAGGGGCAGGTAGAGATAAGAGAAGTTTCCAAAGAAAATTTTTTTTTTTTTAAAGATTTTGTTTGATTCTGTCAGAGAGAGAGAGTACACACAAGCAGGCAGAAAGGCAGGCAGAGAGAGAGGAGGAAGCAGGCTCCCTGCCGAGTAAGAAGCCCGATGCGGGACTCGATCCCAGGATCCCAGGATCCCAGGATCATGACCTGAGCTGAAGGCAGCGGCTTAACCAATTGAGCCACCCAGGCATTCCCCCAAAGAAATTTTTATGTTAAAATGGATTGACAGGACCCTGGGGGTTCTGGATGGATAATGTTAAGGTAATTCGGCCTTTTGCACTTAGCAAAGTATTAACATGGAGGCAGCTGAGTTTCTAGAGGAATGTCATGCTTCCTGTTTCAAGGACTTGTCAATGGGCTGTAAGTGATAAGGAAATTGAATGTTTCTTTTGCCTTTGCATCCCACATTCGCAGGCATATCCATTTGATTGCAGGTGTAGAGACAAACGTGCCTCCGTTATCTGCTTGGTGTGTGACCTTGGGCTGGTCGCTATCTCTGACCCCCTCTGACTCCCTTTGTGACCCACGTGGGACTAGGACAGACACAGTCTGTCCAGCAGTTAGTTATCAGCTCTGGGACAAAATTCCAATTAGTGGATCACCATTGTCATCCCGTCTCATCTCCTTTTGTCAGTGATTGCTCAAGAGAAGGTCATGCACACTATGGGGATATCTGTGTGGTTGCCTCTGGGAAAGCTTTCTTCCCTCCATAAAAGAAATTCTGAAAGAAGACAACGTTTTCTTTTCTTCCCTCCCTTTGGCTGCGATAATCTGGAATTATGATGCTTGGAGTGGCCGCAGCCATTTCACACCCAAGAGTGACACTGTCCACACACTGACTGCCAAACACACAGATGTCAGGTTCTCCAGCCATTAAGCCTGATTTCTAGGGATGCCTGGGTGGCTCAGTTGGTTAAGGGTCTGCCTTCGGCTCAGGTCAAGATCCCAGGCTCCCTGACTTCTGCCTGCTGCTCCCTCTGTGCTTGCTCTCACCCACTCTCTCTGATAAATAAATAAATAAACCTTTTTAAAAAAAAAACCCACCTGATTTCTAGAAAAAAAAAGTCAAGGGGTGCCTGGGTGGCTCAGTGGGTTAAAGCCTCTGCCTTTGGCTCAGGTCATGATCCCAGGGTCCTGGGATCAAGCCCCACATCGGGCTCTCTGCTCTGTGGGGAGCCTGCTTCCTCCTCTCTCTCTGCCTGCCTCTCTGCCTACTTGTGATCTCTGTCTGTCAAATAAATAAATAAAATCTTTTTTAAAAAAGTCAAAATTAAACAAAAACGGGTTTAAGGGCGTCTGGGCTGCTCAGTGGGTTGAAGCCTCTGCCTTCGGTTCAGGTCATGATCCCATGATGCTGGGATGGAGCCCCGTGGAGGGCTCTCTGCTCAGCAGGGAGCCTGCTTCCCTTCCTCTTTCTCTGCCTGCCTCTTTGCCTACTTGTGATCTCTCTCTGTCAAAAAAACCCCCAACAAAAGAAAACAAACAAACAAAAAAAACTGGTTTAAGCCACTTCTGTCAGATTGTGATTTGCTTTTGGGTTTTTTTGTATTTTGTAGGGTTTTTGTTTTGTTTTGCTTTGTGACCTGCAGTCAAAGATTCTTTGCTTCTTTGCTACTTGTCCCAATGGCCAGAGCTAATTATACCCAAGGAGAATCCCTGACTCTGGTAGCCAGTTGAATTCCTGGGCAGTAACTGGGCCCCAAAAGGGTAGGCCAGATTTTATTTTTATTTTTTTTAAATATTTTATTTATTTATTTGACAGAGATCACGAGCAGGCAGAGAGTCAGCCAGAGAGAGCGGGGGAAGGAGGCTCCCCACGGAGCAGAGAGCCTGATGCGGGGCTTGATCCCAGGACCTTGGGATCATGACCTGAGCCGAAGGCCGAGGCCCCAACCCACTGAGCCACTCAGGTGCCCTCGTAGGCCAGATTTTTATCATAGATTTGCATCTGAAGGGAAAGGACAGCGTAAATAGCCATTATTATGAGGTTAACAAAACCAGAAGCCCTCCAATAAAGACTGAGTCCCTGCGAAGTAAACATTAGTTAAGGATTGTTATTTTTAAAATGAATTAATGAATACCTATTTGGCTAATCGTTGCGATTTCTAATTCTGTAAATATGGGTAGATGTGACCCACATTAAGGCCCCTTGGTTGAGGTGGGGGTGGGGGGGTGGTCCTCATGGCTTTTGAGGAAGGTCAAGAGGTCTCAGGACCAAAAAGTCCATGAGCGATGCTTGGCACTTAGCAAGCTCATGCGAGATTTGGTTAAATGTTAAAATAAGCAACAGATCTGCTCCTGTTGCAGCTTCTTAATTACAGGACTTATTTTGGGGGGACAGGTACCTGGGGAGGCCTTGGAAGCTCTTTGCCCTTCCCTAGGCCTGGTCCTTGGCGTCTTATCGTCTGCCCGTTCCTGGGTTATATCCGGCTACAACCAACCGGTGATCTAGATCCAATCTGAGATCCCACATTTCCGTTCTCCACCTGGCTGCTTACACTCTTCCTAGGTGGGGAACGTCCTACGTCTTCTCTTTCTTCCCTTCTTTTTTAAAGATTTATTTATTTTGGAGAGAGAGCACGTGAAAGCGGTGGGGGAACGGAGAGGGAGAGAGAGAATTTCTGAGCAGACTCCTCTTTGAGGCTGGCGCCCGATACGGGGCCCAATCCTGCAACTCTGAGATCGGGACCCCAGTTGATGAGGGAGCAGGAGGCTGGCTGAGGACAAAGCAAAAGCTGGCGCCTTGCACCCCCTCTTCACCCGCTCCCCTCCATATGTGTAGCATTCCTCAGGCACCCCTGATCGCCATAAAACGATAAATAGTTAACTTGCAGGGATCGCAGTCCTGCAGAACAGGAATCTCCCTTGCCCTACAAGATGTCCTAGAGACCTAAACAGGGAGGTTACCTTATCAATAGCACAAATTTCCAGAGGCAAATAACTCTCAGTTCCTGAAGCCCTAATGTCTCCCTCCCACCATAAACTGGAGGAGACTGAGGTAGAAAGGAATGTAAATGATAGCAGGATCATAATGCCCCACCAAGAATCTCCCAATTATCTTGATGTTAATGCCTGACCTAAGGACGACATTGATCAAGCCATAATGGCAAAGACTCCCCCTGGCACCTTGTAGGCCCTCCCTAGCATGTGAGAACTCTGTCGAAATCTCCCGTTCCTTCACCACCTCCCCCCAACCGTGGGGTATATAACATGCCCACCCTCACAATCCGGGGCAGCAGCTCTTCCTGCCCACGGGTCCTGTCCCCGTGCTTTAATAAACCACCATTTTGCACCAATGACGTCTTAAGAATTCTTTCTTTAGTCGTCGGCTCCGAACCTCCTCACCCCACCGAACCTGACTTAGGTTCTGGGACTTCATCACAGTGGAGATCAGGAGTCCAGTGCTTCACACACTGAGGCCCCACCCACCCACGCACCCCTTTTGCATCTTTTCTGATCTTTCATGGCCTGAAAAGTCATGCAGAATAACGGTAAAGAGAAGGAGGCAAGAACATAGGTCCTGGCTCTGTTAAATCAGCAGCTCAACTATCCAGGGACGTTGGTCGGTTTCTTGGCAATGCCCTTGCCAACTGGGGGCAATTCAACACCGAGATTCCCAAGACGTACCTCCCACACCTCAGTGACCAGAATGGGGCCCACCCTCAAAGCCGAAAAAGAGGCTGGCAGCGTCCCAGTGGCCACAAGTCTCGGCCCAGGTGTCACTGCCGGAAGGAGCCTGGGGTCCGGCCGCCTTGATGTCGCACACTGCCCCTATGGCTACCTGGTCACGCTAGGGCTGGTAGCTGGAGAGAGCTGTCCCTAGATTGTTAAAAACCAAACACGAAACTGTTTGAAAAGAGACATGAGGTCCAACAGGGAGTAACTAGTGCAAAGGCCAGCCCCACGTCACCAGAGTCTGATACCCAATCTAGGTAAGGGTTCAGCCCCTTTCAGGAATGGCATCTTACACTATTTGCAAATCCCCTCATCAGCCCTCCTGAGGCCCCCTGCTGTCCCCTAAAGGAAGGGGCCCTTGCCACAACCAATCCACTTCCTTTTTTAAAAGATTTTATGCATTTATTTGAAAGGGGGAGACAGAGCACGACCAGTGGGGAGGAGGCAGCAGGCAGAGGGGGAGGCAGGCTCCCCGATGAGCAGGGAGCCGGAAGTGGGACTGGATCCCACGACTCTGGGTTCTCCGCTGGAGCCCAAGGCAGACGTTTAACCGACTGAGCCACCCAGGCAACCCAAATTTTTTATTTTTTAAAAGATTGTATCTATTTATTCAAGTATTCATTTATTTATTTTATAGCGAGAAAGAGTGCGCAGGAGCACAAGGTGAAGGGAGCGGGGAGGAGCAGAGGGAGGAGAGCTTACTCCCTGCTGAGGGAGCCTTACTGGGGGATGGATTCCATGACCCTGAAAGCAGGACGCCAGCAGAAATCAAGTGTAAGGGCCCTTAACCGACTGAACCACCCAGATTCCTTGGAGTTCTTCAAGTTCGGTTCAGACATCTTCACCCCTCCCCCCTTCACTTTGTGTCTTCCAACAATGAAGCCGTTTTTTCTCTACTATAAATCACTGGGCCACATATAATGAAATTAACAACGATTCCCGAGGCACATGCGTGGCTCAGTGGGTTAAGCCTCTGCCTTCAGCTCAGGTCATGATCTCGGGGTCCTGGGATCAAGCCCCGCCTCGGGCTCTCTGCTCAGCAGGAAGCCTGCTTCCCCCTCCCTCTCTGCCTGCCTCTCTGCCTACTTGTAATCTCTGTCAAATAAATAAATAAAATCTTTTTTAAAAAATAAATAAAAAATAAAAGCTAGCAAGACAAAACAAAAAACAGGACTTCTTTCCCTTAACACTATCCTACAGGGTAAGAATTGGGTCCTGCAAGCCTGCTGGTAGTGCCCCTACTTCAGACCCCAGCTCCAATGACAGTTTCTGACCCCCGAGCTACTGATCAGGGCTTCCCACAATCCCTTCCTTGGGTTGGACTGATTTGCTAGAGTGGTTCACAGAACCCAGAGAAACGTCCCTTACTAGATGACCGGTTTATTATAAAAGGATATAATCCAGGATAGGCCAGATGAGGCCTGGGGAAAGGGCACGCAGCTGCCACGTTCTCTCCAGCAGTGCCACTGTCCCCAAATTTCCAGCAGCTCATCCACCTGGGAGCTCCCTGAATCCCACCCTGTTGGCTTTTACGGCCACTTCAGTACACAGACACGACTGATTAAATCACTGACCATTGGTGATGAACTCAACCTCCAATTGCTCTCCCCTTCCCTGTGGTCTGGGGGTGTGGGTGGGGGAGTGGGACTGAAACTTTTAAGCCCCTAGCCACAGGATTGGTTAGACAACCAGCCCCCACACTTAGATGCTCTCCAAAGTCAGCGTTTAAACTCAAAGGTGGTTGAAAAGGGTTTGTTAGGAACACCAGGAGGCTTGGTTGCTTAAGTGTCTGCATTTAGTTCAGGTTATGATTCCAGGGTATTGGGATCGAGTCCTACATCGGGCTCCTTGCTCAGCAGGGACCCTGCTTCTCTCTCTGCTGCTGCTGCTCCCCGTGCTTGTGCTCTCTCTCTCTCTCTGGCAAATAAATAAATAAGATCCTTAAAAAATAAAAAAGGAATAGCAAGAGACCTTGATCACCCTAAAGCACTTAGGAAACTCTAAATGCTTCGGAAGGAATGAAGACCAACGTATATATTTCTTACTATAAATCCCAGGATCACAGGGTAAGCTCCAGTTTGGAGCTTTTATGAAAAAAGCTGATGAAACATATTGATCAGACTGGCCATTCTGCACTGGTTGTATTAATTCACAGCCCTGAAGGACGCCTGGCTGGCTTAGTCGGTGCAGCCCGAGACTCGTGATCTCGGAGTGTGGGTTCGGTCCCCAGGACAATCCCTGGCCACTTTGTGTACTCACTTTACCAGAATGAGAAATAAAACTCGGTTGCTTCATCTGTGGATATTTCAGGATTTATCTGCCTCAGTGGGTAACATTGTTTTACCTACTACAGGGACCGGGGCTCCTGGGTGGCTCAGGCAGTTAAGCATTGGACGCTTGATTTTGCTCAGGTCATGGACTCAGGGTCATGGGCTCGAGCCCCGAGTCAGGCTCCCCACTACTGCTTCTCTCTCTCCTCATGCTCTCTCTGGCGACCTCTGGTGTCTCTCTCTCAAATAAGTAAATAAAATATATATATTTTTAAAGGAACAAAGAAAACCCTATCAACCCGATAGAAGGAAGGAATGGAAAAAACAGTTCACTGAATAGACTCCAAATGACTCAAAGATTTCAATGTTAAACACGCAACCATGAAAGAAAGGGAAGCAAACGTTGGGAAGTTCCTTTCTAACCTGAGTATGAAGAAAGCCTTTACACTGTGACTCATAATCCTGAATTATGAAGCCATAAAAGAAAACTGATGCATTTAGGGGCACCTGGGTGGCTCAGTGGGTTAAAGCCTCTGCCTTTGGCTCAGGTCATGATCCCAGGGTCCTGGGAGAGAGTCCCGCATCCGTTCTCTGCTCAGCAGGGAGCCTGCTTCCTCCTCTCTCTGCCTGCCTCTCTGCCTACGTGTGATCTCGGTCTGTCATATAAATAAATAAAATCTTAAAAAAGAAAAAAAGAAAGAAAGAAAACTGATGCATTTATTTTTTTTTTTTTTTTTTTTTTTTAAAGATTTTATTTATTTATTTGACAGAGAGAAATTACAAGTACACTGAGAGGCAGGCAGAGAGAGAGAGAAGGAAGCAGGCTCCCTGCTGAGCAGAGAGCCCGACGCGGGACTCGATCCCAGGACCCTGAGATCATGACCTGAGCCGAAGGCAGCGGCTTTACCCACTGAGCCACCCAGGCGCCCCAAACTGATGCATTTAAACACGGGGGAATGGAATCAAACAGTCTTCTTTCTTCTTTTGTTTCTTTTTTTGAACAAGTAGTTCTAAGGCCCTTGGGTGGAGCAGACAAGGTCAGTTTATGCAGGAACAATGGCCCAGAATGGGGTGTCTTGACCTTAGTGGGTTGGAGAGGGCTCAGCATAGTGGGGAGCGCCCAAGGGGTTTTTGCTGGGAGCTGGGGTGGCCAGCTGGTATGGAAGCAGAAGCCCAAGGTAGGTGGTAAGGGTTTGGGTGGGGGCAGAGGAGGGGAGGTGTAACAGACAAGGGAATTGATCAAAGAAGTCTATTTCTTTTTTAAAGATTTTATTTATTTATTTATTTTAGATTTATTTGACAGAGAGACAGAGATCACAGGGAGGCAGAGAGAAGGGAAAGCAGGCTCCCCATGGAGCAGAGAGCCCGATGCAGGGCTCGATCCCAGGACTCTGCATGACCTGAGCCGAAGGCAGAGGTTTAACTCACTGAGCCACCCAGGTGCCCCTAAGATTTTGCTTTTTTTTTTTTTTTTAACTGATGTCTGCACCCAGTGTGGGGCTCAAACCTACAACCCTGAGATCGAGAGTCGCCCGCTCCCTGGACTGAGCCAGTCACACACCCTGAATGAAGAAGTCTATTAAGGAAAACAGATGATGTCTTGTAGGGCAAGGAGGGAACAGTCAAGAAAGAATTCTCCAGGGGCACCTGACCGGCTCAGTAGGTGGAGCATGGGACACTTGATTTTGGGGTTGTGAGTTCCAGCCCCACTGTTGCGTGTGGAGATTACTTAAATAAAAATTGAAAGGGAGAGGGCGCCTGGGTGGCTCAGTGGGTTAAGCCACTGCCTTCGGCTCAGGTCATGATCTCAGAGTCCTGGGATCGAGTCCCGCATTGGGTTCCCTGCTCAGCGGAGAGCCTGCTTCCCTCTCTCTTTCTCTCTGCCTGCCTCTCCATCTACTTGTGATTTCTCTCTGTCAAATAAATAAATAAAATCTTTAAAAAAAAAAATTGAAAGGGGGAAAAAAACTAGTAAATTAAGGTAAAAAGAAAGGAAAAGAATTCTTGGGACGTTTTTGGTGCAAAAAGGAGATGTTTTTATTAAAGCACGGAAACAGGACCTGAGGGCAGAAAGAGCTGCATGGGGGTCATGAGGGGTGACTGATTATGTGCTTTTTTAGTTAGTACCTTACACTCAGAAAGTTCTGGAAAATAACTCTTGTTTGTACGTATTTCCAGAATTTCTATACGCTTGTGATTGATTCAAAGTTAAGAAAAATTATTATTAAGATTTCATTTTAAGGGGGCGCCTGGGTGGCTCAGTAGGTTAAAGCCTCTTCCTTCTCCTTGGGTCATGATCCCAGGGTCCTGGGATAGAGCCCTGCATCGGGCTCTCTGCTTGGTGGGAAGCCTGCTTCCTCCTCTCTGCCTACTTGTGATCTCTGTCTGTCAAATAAATAAATAAAATCTTTTAAAAATAAATAAATAAATAAGATTTCATTTTAAGTAGTATCTACATATATATATATATCACATCATATACTATGGAAATATATATATCATAGCTTTATGTCTATATTTATATATGAGCATGTCTATAGTCTTTTTTTTTTAAGTAGTATAGTTCTTTATTTTTTAAATTAACATATAATGTATTATTTGTTTCAGGGGTACAGGTCTGTGATTCATCAGGCTTACACAATTCACAGCACTCACCATAGCACATCCCCTCCCCAAGGCCCATCACCCAACCACCCCATCCCTCCCACCAGCAACCTCCACTCCAGCAACCTTTAGTTTGTTCCCTGAGATTAAGAGTCTCTTATGATTTGTCTCCCTCTCTCGTTTCATCCTATTTCATTTTTTCCTCCCTTCCCCTATGAATGTCTGCCTTGTTTCTCAAATTCCTCATATCAGCAAGATTATATGATAATTACCTTTCTCTGATTGACTTGTTTCACTTAGTGTAATATCCTCTAGTTCCATCCATGTCATTGCAAATGGCAAGATTTCATTTTTTGATGGCTGCATAATATTCCATTGTATATATCTATACCACATCTTCTTTATCCATTCATCTGTTGATGGGACATCTAGGTTCTTTCCATAGTTTGGCTATTGTGGACCTTGCTGCTATAAACACTGGGGGGCACGTGCCCCTTCAGATCACTACATTTGTATCTTTAGGGTAATTACTCAGTAGTGTGATTGCTGGGTCGTAGGGTAGCTCTATTTTCAACCTTTTGAGGAACCTCCATACTGTTTTCCAGAGTGGCTGCACCAGGTGACATTCTCACCAACAGTGTAGGAGCGTTCCCCTTTCTCTGCATCCTCACCAGCATCTTTCATTTCCTTATTTAATTTTAGCCATTCTGACTGATGTGAGGTAGAATCTCATTGTGGTTTTGATTTGTATCTCCCTGATGCTGAGTGATGTTGAGCCCTTTTTCATGTGTCTATTGGCCATCTGGATGTCACTGCAGAAATGTCTGTTCATGTCTTCTACCCATTTCTTGATTGGATTATTTGTTCTTTGGGTGTTGAGTTTGATAAGTTCTTTTATTTTTTTTTTTTTGATATTTTTTTTTTTGATAAGTTCTTTTAGATTTTGGACACTAGTCCTTTATCTGATATGTCATTTGCAAATATCTTCTCCCATTCTGTCAGTTATCTTTTGGTTTTGTTGATGTTTCCTTTGCTGTGCAAAAGTTTTTATCTTTTTTTTTTTAAGATTTTGTTTTTTTATTTGACAGATAGAAATCACAAGTAGGCAGAGAGGCACCAGAGGGGGACGGGGGGGGGGGGGGAAGCAGGCTCGCTGCTGAACAGAGAGCCTTGTGTGGGGCTCAATCCCAGGACCCTGAGATCATGACCTGAGCTGAAGGCAGAGGCTTTAACCCACTGAGCCACCCAGGTGCCCCTGATATTTATTTTTCAAAAGATTTTATTTATTTATTTGTCAGAGAGAGAGAGACAGCAAGAGAGCAAATGTATAAGCAGGGGGAGCAGCCGGCAGAGGGTGAAGCAGGCTTCCTGCCAAGCGGGGAGCCAGATATGGAACTCAGGACCCTAGGGTCATGACCTGAGCCAAAAGTGGATGCTTAACTGACTGAGACACCCAAGCATCCCTTAGTTTCTCTTCTTAAAAAACTTGGGCCCCTTGGTTGCTCAGTGGGTTAAAGCCTCTGCCTTCGGCTCAGGTCATGATCTCGGGGTCCTGGGATGGAGTCCCACGTCAGTCTCTCTGCTCATTGGGGGCCTGCTTCTTCCTCTCTCTCTGCCTGTCTCTCTGCCTACTTGTGGTCTCTTTCTGTCAAATAAATGAAAAAAACAAACAAACAAACAAAAAACCTTAAACATTTTGCTTGGTTATTGAGAGGATATATTTGTTTACTTTTAAAGTCCATCAATTTTGGGGCACCTGGCTGGCTCTGTCAGTGGATCGTGCCACCCTTGATCTCAGGGGTTGTAGTTTTGAGCTCCACATTGGGTGTGGAGATCATTTAAAAATAAAATCTTTAGGGGCATCTGGGTGGCTCAGTGGGTTAAAGCCTCTGCCTTCGGCTCAGGTCAAGATCCCAGGGTCCTGGGATCAAGCGCCACATCGGTCTCTCTGCTCAGCAGGAAGCCTGCTTCCCCCTCTCTCTCTGCCTGCCTCTCTGCCTACTTGTGATCTGTCTGTCAAATAAATAAATAAAATCTTCAAAAAAAAAATCTTTAAAGTCCGTTGACTTCAATAGGGTACAATTTGATACTGATTATTCTTCTGTATCAATCTCCCTGAAATACAATGATTTATGAGAAATATGTATTTTGTCATTCAGATGACCAAAATACATATTTCTCAGCTGTATTTCGTCTTCATGCAGTTCCTGCAAATGCTTCAGAGCCCTGCAGGTGAAAGGGCTGTCTTGTTTTTTGTTTTTTGTTTCTGTTTTGAGAGAGAGAGACCCTTCATGAATGGAGGGGGAATCGTGTCCATTCAAGGCAGAGAGAGAAGCCTAAGCAGGCTCCATGCCCAGCTTGGAGGCTGATCATGCCCAGCTTGGAGGCTGATGTCAGGGCCAGATCCCAGCACCCTGAGATCAAGACCTGAGCCAAAATCAAGAGTCGGATGTTCAGCCAGACTGAGCACCCCAGGGCTGTCTCGTTATTCACGAAGGTGACTTTTGGACCCCAGCCTAAGACTCAGCTGGTTACCAGGAGGACTGGCCTTGTGAACAAGGGGGTGGAGCTCTCATTCCCACCTCCACTTCCCCAACCGCTGGCGAGGCTGAATCAGCCAATGGCCCAATGACTTAGTCCATCGTGACTCTGCAGTCAAGTCTCCATAAGAACCCGAAAGGCTTGGGGTCTGGAGAGTTCTGGGCTGGTGAGCCCATGGAGGTCAGGGAGAGCGGGGAGGACTTGCAGCGGGCACAGAGGCTTCCCTGTTTTTTCCCAGACCTCACCCTGTGTATCTCTGCATCTGGCTGTTGATTCACTTCCTTTATCATATCCTTTCATAAGCGGCTAAACACAAGTAAGTGTTTCCCTGAGCCAGCCTAGCCAGTTAAAAGCATCACAGAGACGGTCGTTGGAACCACCAATCTATGGCGGGTGGGTCAGATGCACAGACCGAGGTTTAGACAGCCTGATGTCTGGAGGGTGGGGTGGGGGGCCGTCTGAACCTGTGGCGTCTGAGGCTGCCTCTGTGTAGAGAGTGTCGGAATGGAGTTGAGTTCATGGACACCGGTAGGAACTGCTTGGTGTTGTGGGGCAGGGGAATCCACCACCACCCCCACCACCGTGTGGGGATTTGGAGACACCTCTAGAAGAATTGGTGTCAGCAGACTCTCCTTACGCTATATGCTATATCCTTTTCATCTGGAGCTTCAAATCTTTTGTTTGCTGATAAAGCTGTATTGAGTTACATCTTTTTTTTTTTTTTAAGATTTTATTTTTCAGCCAACTCCACATGGACCCAAGGTGGGGTTCAAACTCACAACCTTGAGATGAAGAGTCACATGCTCAACCAACTGAGCCAGCCAGGTGCCCCCATCATTTAATTATAGCAGCCAACTATGAACCATATGTGCCTCAGTCTCCTAATCTGCGAAATAGGGATATAATGTTGCTTTTATCTTTCAGGGATTTTCTGACAATATAACAAAATAATACTTTATTTTAAGATTTTATTCATTCATTTGACAGAGAAAGAGAGAGAGAACACAAGCAGGGGGAGCGGGAGGGAGAGGGAGAAGCAGACTCCCCACTGATGCAGGGAGCCTGATGCAGGACTCTATCACAGGACCCCAAGATCATGACCCGAGCAGAAGGCAGACACTCAACCAACTGAGCCATGCAGGTGCCCCTATTAAATCACATACACACAAAAAAATTTACTTAATTGAGAGAGAGAGAACCTGGGCCGGGGAGGTGGGTGGAGAGGGAGAGAGCCTCAAGCAGACTGCCCGCTGAGCGTGAAGCTTGACTCTGCGCTCCATCGCTCCATCTCATGACCTTAAGGTCGTGACCTGAGACCCTGAGATCATGACCCAGACCGAACCCAAGAGTCACCTGGGCGCCCCCCAAAATCAATTTCTTCATCCGTGTGATGGTGACAAAGTCTAACTGGGATGGAATTCGAGCGTGGTGGGAATTACCTTGGAAGGTAGCCAGCTCGTGTCCTAGGACTGAATCCTCAACCCTCAGACTATTAACTTCAGCTCCTGGGTGAGTGAAGCCTACCTATAAGGTAGGAAAAATCACAAGTTAGAAGTATCAAGACCGTGAAGTCAAAATCCTGATCAGAATAGAGGTACTGAAGAAACAGATTTATATCCAGGACACTGGCGCCCTTGTAACCAGTTGAATGTAAAGAAATTGATTTGCTGGGGCACCTGGGTGGCTCAGTTGTTAAGAATCTGCCTTTGGCTCAGGTCATGGTCCCAGGATCCTGGGATCGAGTCCAACATCAGGTGCCCTGCTCAACCGGGAAGCTTGCTTCTCCCTCTCCCAGTCCCTTGGCTTCTGTTCCTTCTCTTGCTGTCTCTCTCTGTGTCAAATAAATAAATAAAATATTTAAAAGAAAGAAATTGATATGCTTTTGAATGCACTATACTCCTGTCTGTCTGTCCTTGAGATATTTAAGGCATTTAGAAAAATCTTGTATATTTGATTTGCAAAAAATACGATCAAGCTTGTATTACTGTTTGTCTTCTCTTCAAAGCACTTCACTCATTTAAGGGAATCTGAGATGAAGTTCATTGATTTACGTTTGCAATGTTCAAAAGTTTGGAAAAATCTAAAGTTGTGAAATGCACAGCTTGCTATTTTTAGCTGTAGATGTCGTCAGCTAATGTTTAGAGGAAAGTGGATTGCTTAAAAATTCGTTAATCATTACCAGAGAAACAAATAGTTGTGAATATTTGTGTCCATCCATAAAAACTTTTGTGACATTAAAAGAGCTCACCACAGTCTTCTCAGCAAATGATGCTGGGGAAACTGCATGTCAACACAACAAAGAATGAAGTTGGATCCTTACCTAATGCCAGATGCAAAAATTAACTCTCATTAAATCTGCGACCTAAACGTAAAGACCTAAACTATAAAGCTCATAGAAGACAACATGGCGGGGCTGGGGGTAGGGGTGGGGTGTCATAACATTGGGTTTGGCAATGATTTCCTGGATATTACAACAAAAATACAGGCAGCAAGAGTAATAATAGAAGAACGGGGCTGTATCCAAATGGACAACCTTTGTGCATCAAAGGAGACAGTCAACAGAGTCAACCCACGAGAAAAAAGAAAATATTTGCAAATCACATATGTGATTAGGGATTAGTGTGTATCTCTACAGCTTTCTATGATGTCACTCACATTGATGGGTCTGCTGATTCCAATGCTAATCTCTTCCAGAAACACCCTCATGGACACACCCAGACATCATGTTTTGTCGTCTCTCGGTATCCCTTCCGTCAGGTCAAGTTGACCTATACAACTAACCATGACAGCTCCTCAAATGATTTTAAAAATGGGGTTACTATATGATCCAGCAATACAATGCTGAGTGTATCCCCCAAAGAAGGAAACCATGGTTTTTGAAGAGCTATTTGTACATATGTGTTCATCGCAGCCTTTTCCCCAATGGCCAAAAGGTGAAAGCAGCCCCGATGCCCATGGATGGGTACACAGGAAACAAAAATGTGGTCTGTCCGTACAGTGGATACTAGGTAACCTTGAAGGGTATATTGATACATTGTACACCACTTTGGATGAACTTTGGAAACATTGTGCTGGGTGAAGTAAGACATTCACACACATAGAAATATTCTATGATTCCACTGACTTATCTGAAGTAGTAAAATTCATGGAAACAGGAAGCAGATGGTGGTGGTGGGGGGGGAGCTAGGGGAAGGAGGGAGTGGGGAGTTGTTCAATGGGTACAGAGGTTGAATTTTACAAGATGAAAAAAGTTCTGGGAACTGTCTGCCCCATGACATTAGTCATTCAAGACTGCTAAACTGTAGGGGCGCCTGGGTGGCTCATTGGGTATGAGTCTCTGCCTTTGGCTTAGGTCATGATCTCAGGGTCCTGGGATCGAGCCCCACATTGGGGGTGGAGGGGGTCTCTACTAAGGGACCTACTAAGCCTGCTTCCTCCTCTCTCTTCTGCCTGCCTCTCTGCCTACTTGTGATCTCTCTTTGTGTCAAATAAATTTTTAAAAAACTAAAAAAAAAAAAAAAAAAAAAGACTGCTAAACTGTAGACTTAAAAATGGTTAAGTGAGGGTGCCTGGGTGGCTCAGTGGGTTAAAGCCTCTGCCTTCGGCTCGGGTCATGATCCCAGGACCCTGGGATCGAGCCTCGCATCAGGCTCTCTGCTCAGTAGGGAGCCTACTTCTCTTCCTCTCTCTCTGCCTGCCTCTCTGCCTACTTGTATTCTGTCAGATAAATAAAATGTTTTTAAAAAAAATGGTTAAGTGAGTGATTGTTATGTTTTGTAACATACATACGCTTGAACCACCCAGGCGCCCCTAAAAATAAAATCTTAAAAAAGTAAAATAAAATTTTATTGCAGGGTGAGAAGGGGTGGAATGGGGTGGGACAATGTCCTTGCTGGCTTACCAGCTATGTGCCTAGTTCCCTCCTGTGTTTCATGACTTTGTAGGATGAGCTCACTCAAGCCTTCCTCTGTTCAATCTGAGCTGGGTGATGTCTCTCTAGAGAAGCTTTCTCTTTGCTTTGGCGGGAGACCTAGGGACATCACCAGCCCAACCGCTACACCTTTAATTTCTCAGCTTGTCAGTGCCTCAACCACCCAGCTTGATTTCCAGCCCATTCCACATGAGACTGGTTGGGTGGTCACTCAGCGTTCAGTGGAGGGGACGCCTGGGTGGCTCAGTGGGGTAAGCCTCTGCCTTCGGCTCAGGTCAGGATCTCAGAGTCCTGGGATCGAGTCCCGCATCCGGCTTTCTGCTCAGTGGGGTTTGGGGTTTGTGTTGCTTCTCCCTCTGCCTCTGCCGCTCCCTTGCTTGTGCCCTCTTGCTCTCTCTCGCTCTATCTCTCAAATTACTAAATTAATTAATGCTTGGGCTCTGGATGGCGGGGAAATGATTCTTTACTGATTTTTTAAATTAATTAATTAATTAATTAAAACTAACTAATTAATTAAATTTAAAAAATCAGTAGAGAATAATTTCTCTGCCATCCAGAGCCCAAGCACAAATAGGAAAAGCTCCTGGAGGTCCTCCTAGAGCCACTGGGTGATCATTTCGGGGGGGGGGGTGATTATTTTTTATTTTTAAATTTTGTCCATTTACTTATTTGTTTGAGGAATCTTTACACCCAGTGTGGAGCTGGAACTCGTGACCCTGAGATCGAGAGTCACGTGCTCTTCCGACTGAGCCAGTCGGGCACCCTGAGACTTCATTTTTACTGTGGTGAGAGACACATAGCAAGACACTTGCCATTTTAACTGTTCATACGTGCACAGATCGGTGGCGTTAAGAGCATTCACGCTGAGGTCCACTATGACCGCCATCTGTTCCCCTATAACTTTTTCTTTCTTTCTTTTATTTATTTTTATTTTTTTTTAAGATTTTATTTATTTATTTGTCAGAGAGAGAGAGAGAGCGAGAGCGAGCACAGGCAGACAGAGAGGCAGGCAGAGTCAGAGGGAGAAGCAGGCTCCCCGCTGAGCAGGGAGCCTGATGCGGGACTCGATGCCAGGACGCTGGGATCATGACCTGAGCCGAAGGCAGCTGCTTAACCCACTGAGCCACCCAGGCGTCCCTCTTTCTTTCTTTTAAACTTTAATTATTTGAGAGCGAGAGAGAGAGAGGGTGAGAGAGAGAATGAACACGTGGAGGGGCAGAGGAAGAGGGAGAGGGCGACTCCCTGCTGAGCGGAGAACCCGACATGGGACTCGATTCCAGGACCCCAGGACCAGGACCTGACCTGAAGGGAGGCACCCAACCGCTGAGACACCCAGGCAGGACTCCTCCTCCAAACTTTTTCATCTTCCCAAATGGAGACTCTGCCCATCCAGTGGGCAACTCCACACCATCCTCTTTCCCCCAGATTGTGGCCTTTGGCATAAGTGGCTTCAGGCTTCCTCTGCCATGCAGCCTGTGTCCCAAAGTCCTTCCTTTTTAAGGCTAAGTAATGTCTCATTGGAGGTAGGTCAGTGGGATTTTCTTTTATTTCAAGATTATTGATTATTTGAGAAAGAAAGAGCATGAGCAAGGGGGGTGGACAGAGGGAGAAGCAGGTTCCGCACCAAGCAGGGAGCCTGATGCGGGGCTCGATCCCAGGACGCTGGGATCATGACCTGAGCTGAAGGCAGAGGTCTTAACCCCCTGAGCCACCCAGGCGCCCCTAAACATCAGGCTTTCACTGAAATTCTGGCCGTGGACCTTTCTCTTCATAGACATCCCTGTCAGTGCCTGAACGTTCCAGAAAGCTCCTTCCTGCTCAGCCGGCATTCCACTCTGATTTCACTGTTTCCGGTGTTGGCCTCTTCCCTCCCTTTCTTTTACCTTTCCTGTCACCTTCTGTCCTTTTCTTCTTCCTTCCCTCCCTCTCCTTCTCCTTCTTCTTCTTCATCATCGTCTTCTTTTGTGAGGGAGGAGATCTGGAAATTTCTGTCTTCTCACAGGCTCTCCATACATTTAGAAGGATGCTTGGAAAGAGGTGAGGTGACAATGAGGTCACAGCTTGGAGTCCCCCGCCCCCCGCCCCCACAGGGGTAGCTTTTACCTGATATAATTTTGAACGTACAGAAAAGTTCCCAGACTAGTGCAAAGAATTTCACAGATGCTTTACCAGGCTCCAGGGCTCGCTGTCCCCACCCCCCTTTTGTCTTATCATCCCAGTGTTCTCTCTCTGTATTATTATATATTTACATTTCCAGAGGCATATGAGAAAACACCAGAGGTACCACGCTCCTTTGTCCCTAAATATAGCAGTGTGTGTGTATTTGCTAAGAACAAGGACATTCTTTTTAAGAACCACAATGCAGGGGCACCTGGGTGGCTCAGTGGATTAAGCCACTATCTTCAGCTCAGGTCATAATCTCAGGGTCCTGGGATCAAGTCCTGCATCAAGTCTCTGCCGAGCAGAGAGCCTGCTTCCCTCTCACTCTCTCTGCCTGCCTCCCTGCCTACTTGTGATCTCTGTCAAATAAATAGAATCTTAAAAAAAAAAAAAAAAAAGAACCACAATGCAATGATTCAAGTCAGAAAACTTCACGTGGATCAATTACTATGATCTAATGCACAGAACTCACTCAAATTTCATAAAGCGTCCTACAACCGGGATATCACCTGATTGGTCAAAGGATCCATTAGTATGACTTTCCTCCCTCTTCCTCTTTCTCCACCTTGACCTTTTTGAAGAGTCAAGGCCAGTTCTTGGGCAGAAGGTCTCCTGACTGGAGAATGTTTGATGTCTCTTCATGATCAGATTCAGGCTGGGTGGCCTGATTCAGGCTGGTTTCTTAATCTTCCATGGGGCTTGAACTCACAACCCTGAGATCCAAGACCTGAGGTGAGATTAAGAGTCTAACACTTTGGGTGCCTGGGCGGGGCTCAGTCAGTGAAGCGTCTGCCTTTGGCTCAGGTCATGATCCCAGGGTCCTGGGATTGAGCCCCGCATCAGGCTCCCTGCTCAGCGGGGAGTCTGCTTCTCCCTCATCTCCACACCCCCAGCCCCACTTGTGCTCTCTCTTTCTCTCTTGTGCGCTCTCTCAAATAAATAAATAAATCTTAAAAAAAAAAAAAGAGTCTGCAGCTTAACTGACTGAGCCATGCAGGCGCCCCCAGAATGTCTCATTTGGAAGGACAAAACTCCATGCTTTAAAAAATAGTATTATTGGGGCACCTGGGTGGCTCAGTGGGTTAAGCCGCTGCCTTCGGCTCAGGTCATGATCTCAGGGTCCTGGGATCGAGTCCCGCATCGGGCTCTCTGCTCAGCAGGGAGCCTGCTTCCTCCTCTCTCTCTCTCTGCCTGCCTCTCTGCCTACTTGTGATCTCTCTCTGTCAAATAAATAAATAAAATCTAAAAAAAAATAGTATTATTAAGTGTGTAAGCCTGATGATTCATAGACCTGTACCTCTGGGGCAAAAATACACTATATGTTAACCAAAAAAATAATCTTTTAAAAACGAAAAAAATAGTATTATTGAACTATAGTTGACATAAAACATTGTATAAATTCAAGGCACATAGCCTGTTCATTTGATACATTTATATACTGTAATATGATTGTCATTATAGCAATAATGGACACTTCTATTGGGTTACATAATTATCCTTTTTTTTTTTTAGAAAAAATAGGTCTAGTCTAGTAGCTCTAGTCTTGTGAAAACTGGAACTCTGGGAGTAAAGGAGAGAAAAGCTTCAGATACTAGTGGGAGAGGAAACTGACCTGTCTACACAATTTCGGAGAGCTTGATGTACTGAGAGGTTATATATATGTATCTTTTCCTTTTTTAAAAGATTTTATTTTGGGGCACCTGGATGGCTCAGTGGGTTAAGCCTCTGCCTTTGGCTCAGGTCATGATCCCAGGGTCCTGGGATTGAGCCCTGCATCAGGCTCTCTGCTCAGCAGGGAGCCTGCTTCCTCCTCTCTCTCTGCCTGCCTCTCTGCCTGCCTACTTGTGACCTCTCTCTGCCAAATAAATAAATAAAATCTTAAAAAAAAAACATTTTAGGGGTGCCTGGGTGGCTCAGTGGGTTAAGCCTCTGCTTTCGGCTCAGGTCATGGTCCCAGGGTCCTGGGATCGAGCCCCACGTTGGGCTCTCTGCTCAGCAGGGAGCCTGCTTCTTCCTCTCTCTCTCTGCCTGCCTCTCCACTACTTGTAATCTCTGTCTGTCAAATAAATAAAATCTTAAAAAAAAAAAGATTTTATTTTTAAGTAATCTCTATGCCCAACATGGGGCTCAAAACTACAAACATTAAGCATCCCATGCTCTTCCTACTGAGCCATTATTTTTTTTAAGATTTTATTTATTTATTTATTTGACAGAGAGAGAGAGAGAGAGACCAAGTAAGCAGAGAGGCAGGCAAAGAGAGAGGGGGAAGCAGGATCCCCGCTGAGCAGAGAGCCCGACTCGGGGCTCGATCCAGGACCCTGGGACCATGACCTGAGCCGAAGGCAGAGACTTAAACCAAGGAGCCACCCCAAGAGGGTGATTTAGACGCAGACACACACAGACACTTGGGGAAAAGACCATATGGAGACGGAGATTGGGTGACATGTTTCTAAGCCAAGGGATGCCAAGGATTGCCAGCGGACCACCAGAAGCTGGAAAGAAGCAAAGAAATCTTCTTACCAAGAGACTTGGGAGAGAGGCTGTCCCTGCCAACACCTTGATTTCAGACTTCTATGCCCCTAGAACTGTGAAGGAGCACATCTCTGTGTTTTAAATCACTCAGTTTGTGGTACTTCGTATGGCGGCCCCTGAGGAAAATCATACGCTCCCCTTTCCACCCTCCTACCAGTTGGTGGCAACCACTAAACTGATTTGTGTGTCTAGGAGTTTGCCTAGTCCCCAGAATTTTTTGATCCAAGAGGTCTGGGGTCGGGAACGTGCATTTCTAGCAAGTTCCCAGGCGGTGCTGATGCTGTTGGCCTTTCTGCAGCATCTCAAGCATAGGGCACCTGCCAAGAGCTGACAAAGGGCACCCCAGGCCCTAGAGTTGAACCAATAAGTTCACTTCCTGGGATCCCTTCCCAGGCTGGCTCCCCAGGTTGCTGCCAGTTTCAAGGGCAAGACCCTGCTGTCCTTTTGTGCACTTTGCAACTCCCCACTGAGCACACTTTGCACCCCACCCTGTGAAAGCTGCCGGTGAGTTTTGTGGCATCTTGGCTCCTGCTTCCGGTGAAAATACTCTCCCCCACCTGAGCCAGCCTCTGCCATCAGAGCAGAAAACCTCCCTTCCACAAATACAGACTTTCATCTCCTCCGGGCACTGACTCCGTCTCATGAGCTTCAGGGACATGCACTGATATCCCCCCACTCTTCCACGGAGGTGTTCCTCTCATTGGAACAGGGGAATTAAAATGAGGGGTCCAAAACCACAAGTCCCAAGGGCCTGCGGTAGTCGGTCAGACACCCAGGACCTAAAGGGCACTGACCATGAGCCCCGGGGAGGGGTCAGTCCTCCTGTCCTTCCTAACTGCGAAATAACCCTAGGAGCAATGTGGAAATCTGGATGGTGGGGAGGGAGGGAGAACAGGCAACTCCCTGGGACTGGGGTCTGTGACAGTCGTTAAGTTCTGGAGTCCCTAAGCACCTGCATGGAAGCATTTAGATCCTCAAGTGTTCTCCTGAGGACCAGGACTCCCAGTCTCCAGAGTCTGCCCTCAGACCGGCGTTCCATGTTCCTCTTCCCCTGTTCTCCTGGGACCCAGGTGTCCAGATATCCAGCTCTCCGATCCCTCAGGACTCAAGAGTCCCATCTCACACCAATTATGGCCCTAGGATCCAAGAGCATTTGCCTGGGCCCTGAGGACCCAGATGTCATCCCATTCCTTGTGCTAAGTGGATCCAGAAAACTACGTCTCCCATGAGGCCTTAGGTCTGCAGTGTCATTGTTTAAATGCTCCCTGTTATTGAGGTACCTCAGAAAAATAGTTGCACACCACAAGCACGAGGTTGGGGATGGGTTGGGGAGGGGATGGGAGGTTAACAAGCCTTCTCCTGTCAAAGGGCAGGGATAGTCCAGAGTCCCTGGGGACACCAAAGCAGAGCAGAAAACTGAGGCCCAGAGGGCAACTGGGACCTTCCCACAGCTTCCTGACAATGGGGGCAGGGGTGCTTGGGGTGGATGGGAGACGGGGAAGCAGATCCCATAACCTCCCTCAAACACTCACACAGGCTCACTCGGGTCCTCCTCTCAGATTCTTTATTATCCCAAGTAATAAAAATAAAAAATAAATAAATAAGATAAATAACCCAATAAATAAAGAGGAGACCCCGTAATAAACAGCCGGTGGCTTCAGGAAGTGTAGCTGGGACTTTGACCCTGCAAAGGCCCCACCATGCTCAGGGGGTCTGAGGAGCCCACGTCGGGAGGCTCGGGGGCTGGGATCCCCCGGGACTCCGGGGTGGCCGGAAGCAGGCCTGGCAGGGGCAGGAAGCGGGCAGGCCCCCGGGGCGCCAGGTCCCGGTATGGGGAGTTGTGGGGGGGCAGGCGCAGTGGGAGGCCCAGGGTCTCAGAGTGGTAGATGTTGTATCCATCTTCCAGAAGCACTTCCCGGAAGCTGCAGGCTACGGGGTCGAAGTGGAACTGCGGGAACAAGAAGAGAGATCAGAGACATGGGATCCCTTCACATCGTCCTGCTGCAGGACCCAGGCATCCAGGCCGGCGCCCTCTTCCCTCGGACCTGGGCGTCTGGGGGCCCCCAGCTCTCTCTTCTTTCTGACCACAGAGTGCTCCCCTCCAACAGGATACAGGAGTCCAGACACTCCTAGAGAGCTGGGGGAGCCCCTCCTCCCTCAGATCCAGAGTCCAAGTCCCCAGACACAAACAACAGAAGCAGGCTCCTCCTTTCCCTCTGGGCAGTCCACCTCCCGACCCCACTTCCCAGAGAGGATTATTCCAGCCCAGGGAGCAGTCAAGGCTCTCTGAGTCCAGACAGCAGCATCTGGCTTCCTCCCAGGGGTCACAGTCACTTTACAGGCCATGGGTCCTCGGAGGGACCCTGTGCCCAGCAGGAACAGGACATGTAAGAGGACCATGCGGCCACCAGGGGTTCTAAGTCACAAGACTCAGCCTCTCAGGCCACTCTGTCATTCACAGGCCTCGTGACTCGCAGCTGGCGTGTCCCTGTGTAAGCCTCAGTTTCCTCTCCTTGTAAACATGGACAAGGTCAGCTCCCACAGGTAGGGGGGCTGGCGTGGTACAGGCATGTGGAGAGCACAGGACCAAGCCTGGCCCAGGCCACAGGTGCCAGACGTGGTGCCCCAGATGGGTGAAGATGACAGGAGGGAGGGTGGAGCACAAGGAGGGGCACCCCGGAAACTCACCGATCCGTACAGTGTCCCATTCGGGCCCTGGCACAGGAACCTGGATGTTTTCACTCCCAAGATCTGAATGACCCCTGGCTTCAGGGCTTTCAGCTCCAAGAGACCTGAGGGGGAGAAAGTGGTCCGGGACTCAGAGGGCCTCTTCCCAGGCCCCTCTCTCTTGGACCTGGGAGTCCAGGCCTCCAGTCCCTCCTCCCGCAGACCACCCCTGGTCTATATACTCACTTTCGGGGCTCCGGCGGGCAGCCCCCACCACCGTGCCATCAGCCCTGATCTCTAGGTGGGCCTCCGTCTCCTGAGCGTCGTCTGTGTAGAGGTACCGCTGTCGAACTTGGCCTCCAAATTGGAGGAGGGGGCTGGAGTCAGGAATAGGGTATGCCTGGCAGGCTCCCAGCAAAAGGACCGCCAGCACAGGGACCCACAGCCCCAGGTGCTCGGACCTGGCCTCCTCCCAGCCCATCAATGGCTCACGTCCTCAGGCGAGATCTGGGGTCTGGGGTCTGGTAAGCGAGCGGAATGGTAGAGATTTTGTTCCAGATCCTGGCCGTCTGGGAGAGCAGAGTCACGGATCACTGCTTAGCCTGATCGCCTGATCGCCTGGGTCCTCTCGCACATGGATTCCCAGCTGAACCGAACACCCAGGTCTCCTAGAAGGGATGCAGGCGCTCCAAAATTTATATCCAGACAGACCCGCCCCATCACCTTCCCCACACCTGACCCATGATATTTGACCCACTTGGCAGGAACCAGGATTCCACGGTGGCCAGATCGGGCTGAACGGATGATGCAATCCGGGGGGTCCTTTCAGGTGGGGACCTGGACTTCCCAGTCTGAGGAATTAGGGGGAGAAGGTTCGGAAGAACTGGGACCTGGGTGACAGGGGCTGGGGGACCGGGACCCCTGGAATCTCAGGGAGGGGACGGCTGGGGGGCAGGGGGCTGGAAATCTGCTTCCCTGACTGACAGACTCAGACTGTGTCCCATAACTGGAATTTCTGCACGCCACCTGAATTTCTAGGTTTCTGGGGGTCACACGTGTTCCTCGATCATCAGGAAGGCTGCGAATGCCACATGACCAAAGCGTCCCCTGCAGGGACAGAGGCATCCTGACCTCAAAGTCACCAACCCCAGCCCAGATGCTCCTCCTGCACCAAAGGTCCTAGTTTCTCTCTCTCTCCTCCCTGATGCAATCGTGGTGTTTCTTTCACCAGAGAAGCTATCCCCAGGCCCAGAAGGGTGCTCTCAAAATAACTTGGGGCAGGGGGAGGGTGAGAGTCTCTGACTCAGCGTTGGCGGCCCAGCCAGGCTCTGGAGGGGGAACTGAGAGGCAGGAGCCCAAAGGGAATGAGGGGGTGGGCAGTTTCCTGGAAACCAAAGGTACAGAGACTGGCCACCTGGGTCTGAGCGAGGAGGGCACTGGGGGCCTGAACTTCTCCAACTAAAGAGGGGAGGGGACTGGGGTTGGAAGTCCAGGGTCTGAGGAAGGAGAGGCCTGGGGGCCCCACTCCTGCCTGGGTCTGGAGACATTTATGGCCAAGTCTCTGGACAGTGAAGTCAAATCCCTATTGAATGTTCACGCTTCCCTGCTGCAGCCTCCCAGGGTGGGGCTGGGTAGGGCCACCTTGACCATGGGAACAGTTTCAGGTGTGCTGCAAAGCAAAGCCTTTGAATCCCAACCTGGCACTGTGGGAGGATAAACAGGCTTCCACTCCTGCCTGCCAGCTCCTTCTGGGCTCAAGGAGAGGCTATCACCAGGAGGGGCCCGTCTAGAAAGGAGCTGTCGGCACCAAACCATCCACTCCCCACGGAGGAGAGGCTGGGGGCCTCGGCTCTGGCATCTGGAGGTGTGCGGTGTGGACAGGGGCGATCAGCTGTGCCTGGTGTGCGTGGGGACACCCACAGACAGGAGGCTCCCGCGTCTGGGACCCTGACAGCTGGAGGAGGTTTTCCATCCGCTCCAGGAGCAGCCCGGCGAACGGGTTCCTCACCCCCACCGGGAGGACGAGGCAGACAGAGGGCGGAGGATCTTACTCCCAGCCCGGGCCTGGTGTCCGGGGAGTGACCGGGCTCCGAGCCTCCAGGTACCCGGGGCAGGCTGTGAGCCCGGGATGCCAGAGAAGGGGGAGAAGTCCATGGACCCGAACACCTGGGTCCAGCATCGCGTCGGGCGCTATAAGTCCACGTCCACGGAAGGATGCCGCTGCTGGAGGCTAGGTAGGCGGATCCTGGAAAGCCCTGTGGCTGGCCGAGGCCGGAGGGGATGGGGCTGGGCGCAGGTCGCGGGGTCTGGGGAGGACAGGGGGCGGAGGCTCCCACCCCAGCCTGGGGCTCCAGGACGGGGGCGGGGCTCCGCCTCGGACCTACCTGCCTGGCCCTGGAGGGGCGGAGGCTGCGAGCCTCGGAACCGCGCCCATCTCCTTCCTCTCCTCCCCGAGCCCTTGGAGCCAGTCGGGGGAAGCGGCATGGAGGGGAGGGCTGCCGAGCCTTGGGATCTGGAGTTCGGGATTCCGGGGGCGGCCGGATGTGGACTGCACTTGCGGACGGCTCGCTGCAGTCTCGCCAAGCTGACTGCGGATCTGCCATCCGCCAGAAGCTCAGGTGAGTGGGCCTAGCAGATGCCTGGCACCTAGGAACCTGGGCCTTCCCTTCCCGGGAGGCGCACCCCCAACCTCTCGCCCCTTAGGATCTGGGGAGTCTCCACCCCGCCTGCAACTCCTGCTTCTCCAGGAACCAAGATCCCTTACTCCGGTCTGGGCCTCCAGACTAATCCTGTTCTGCTTGGCCTGTGTCTTCCCGTCACCTCCATAGTGGAGGCTGCGCACCTCCTTCCCTTCTCCCCAGCCCCGGGTACACCAGAGAAAGGAGTTGGTGGAACATTGCCCAACTTCAGTGGGCCTCCGGGGCCCCAGGGGAGCCAGATCCCAAGGTGCGGAGGTGACTCCTGGGTCCCAGACCGATGCTCTCTTGGAAAACACCATTTCCCATCCCCATCCCCTGAAATTCCAAGACCTCGCTTCTCCACCCTAAGATCCAGGACCCCATCTCCCCTTCCCCAGGACCCAGGAGTCTGAATCCTTAGTCCTCCTTCCGACTGGCCTCTGCTCCTTGACATATGTCCTTGGGCCCCTTGAGTCACTGCTAACTCATCTCTCCTCCCGTTCAGCCATGTGGGCCCCCAGCCGGCGGCAGCTCTGTCTGACCTTCCTGCTAGTCTGTGTTCTTTCAGCCGTCTTCTTCCTCCACATCCACCAAGACCTCTTTCACAGTGGCCTGGACCTGACTGCCCTGTGTCCGGCGCGCCGCCTGCTGACACCCCCTGTGGCCGTCTTCTGCCTGTCAGGCACGCCGATGGAGCCCAACGCCTCCTTTCCCTGTCTCAAGCCCCCTGCGTCGCTCTCAGGAATCTGGACCATCTACCCAGATGGCCGCTTTGGTAACCAGATGGGGCAGTACGCCACGCTGCTGGCCCTGGCCCAGCTCAACGGTCGCCAGGCGTTCATCCTGCCCGCCATGCACGCCGCGCTCGCCCCCGTGTTCCGCATCAGCCTGCCCGTGCTCGCCGCTGAGGTGGATGGCCGCATGCCATGGCGGGAGCTACAGCTGCACGACTGGATGTCGGAGGACTACGCACACTTGGAGGACGCCTTCCTGAAGCTTACGGGCTTCCCCTGCTCCTGGACCTTCTTCCACCATCTCCGTGCCCAGATCCGCAGGGAGTTCACCTTGCACGACCACCTACGGCAGGAGGCCCAGGGTCTCCTGAGCCAGCTCCGCTTGGGCCGTGCGGGGGACCGCCCTCGCACCTTCGTGGGGGTCCACGTGCGTCGTGGGGACTACCTGCAAGTCATGCCCCAGCGCTGGAAGGGGGTGGTGGGCGATCGCGCCTACCTCCAGCAGGCTATGGACTGGTTCCGGGCCCGGCACGAAGCCCCTGTCTTTGTGGTTGTCAGCAATGGCATGGCCTGGTGTCGGGAGAACATCGACGCCTCCCATGGGGACGTGATCTTTGCTGGCGATGGGCAGGAGGGCTCTCCGGGGAAGGACTTTGCGCTGCTCATGCAGTGTAACCACACCATCATGACCATAGGGACCTTCGGTTTCTGGGCCGCCTACCTGGCTGGTGGAGACACGGTCTACCTGGCCAACTTCACCCTGCCTGACTCCAACTTCCTGAAGATCTTTAAGCCAGAGGCTGCCTTCCTGCCCGAGTGGGTGGGCATTAATGCCGACTTGTCTGCACTCCAGTCGCTGGCGGGGCTGTGAGCAGCAGGGAGACTTTTTGGAATCGCTGATCAGTCTCGGGGCGGCATTTACCTGGCAGCTTCTGGGGAAACCTATGGGAGCCCCACAGCCGGTGCCCTCCCCCCATTTCTAGAGCAGTTCTAGCTGGCTAGACTTTGAGAGAAAGGAGGGCTCTCTGTAGCTGTCTGGACATTTTAGAACCAGCAGAAGATCTTTTCCTGTGGGTTGGCAATGCCCAGAGAGGCTCATATCAGTTCTAGAAGGCAGCGCCTACCTGTTCATCCCAGCCCATATCCAGAGTACTTTCTGGTGGGCTACACCCAAGTCCAGGCAACTCCCCCTTCGAATGTTGCCCCTGGTCTTCTCGAGAAGAGAAGTCCAGTCCCCAGGACTGAGGGAACTTGTGGGTGTCCTAGAGCAAGCACCCACCAACTCCTGTCCGGTGTTTCTGGAGTCATTCTAGAGGCCCCAGCTCGAGTACCTGTGGAGAATCCTGCAGGGATCTTCCAGAGGGGTGAGGTTCTGGAATTCCAGGAGAATCTCAGGAAGGTACAATCCAAATCTTAACACCTCAACCACTGCCGGGAATATGGGTAGAAGACAGATTATGTGTAGCTAGCTGAGAGCTGACCCGAAGTCTGTCTGACCTCTCAGCCCCTGAAAAGAAAGACCAAGACTCTTTTTTGAGCAGATGGACGAAAATGTGGGAGGTGGTGGGAGGGGGACAGATTCAGAAGTGTAGCCAGTTCTGGAGTGAAGTTTTTCAGAAATGTGGGAACACTTTTCTTTTTTCTTTAAGTTCAAAACCTGCCAAAGACAAGTGCCCCACAAGGCAGGTCTGAGTTGAGTTGGCCCCTCCCAATTACGGAAGTTTCCTCCTCTGCCTTCCTTCCCCTCACCCCTTCACCCCCCCCACACTGGTCTGGGGGAGGTGGGGGTGGGGGGGTGAAGGGCTGAGGGGTGGGGAGGGATGATGGAATCCATTTTCTGGAATTCGGCCAGCTTGAATGTTTCCTTCTGCCTTGCAGAAAGCGCCTGGCAGGCATTGTGCCCCTTGCCAACCCTGGTCTGCCCCTGATATCACAGAACCACTAAATCTGACTTCAGGTTTGAAACGAATGGAGGGTGTGCAGACCCCCGGCAGTTCTCAGACCCAGGCTGTCCTCAGACCCAGGCAGAAGGGAATGCAGGGTCTGGCCACGGAGGATGGGATTCTGGACTCAGATTCCAGGAACGCCTTGAGGCTTTTGGAAGAGGGTGAAGGTGGCCTGCCAGCTTTATTACAGACAACTCTGATCACATCTGTCCACTCAGAAGAATGCAGACCCCTTTTTCAGTCTTCCTAAGGGAATTTTGAGGGATCATTCCTGATTCGGCTGCCACAGGTGGGGGAGAGGGAGGTATGAATTAAAAGGCCACATCGCTAATGCCTGTCCCTGCAGTGTTTTGGAGTCCTGTGTGTGTGTGTGTGTGTGTGAGGAAAGTTTCAGAACTGCTAGGGATTCATTCACATCTAGGGGTATTGTCCTGCTCAAATCTGGCCATCTCTTGTTCTCAGAATTGTGTGAGTCATGGTGCCTGTTTTTCTGGTGGCCTGTTTCCAATGATGCAGAAAAGGAGACACCTTCCAGGACCCAAAGAACCCCAGTTCCTCAGTATTAGCCCTAGGCCTCTCTCCTCTGGGACCTGGGCATCAAGCCCCACGAGGTAGGGAGAGAAAGTGTAGGAGGAAGCCAGTGAAGTGTGTAACTCCGGAACTACATTTCCCATAGAGCCATCGGACTGGCCGGGAGAGACCCCAGGGCCTCCTGGGAGTCGTAGTCCTAGGGCTAGAAAGGGCCCCTTTCTTCATCTTCGTGGCTCCACGCCAGGTTTGCAAAAGGCCAAGTGCACCTAGCCGGAAGCCTGGGTCCGGGGGCTCAGGGAGGGGAGGAAGCTGAAAGCCAGAAGTCCTTTCCTTGGTTTTAGAAGCTGGAGGGGACAAGATACTTTCCTTTCGGGTAGGCGCTGGGAAAATTCTAGTTTGAAAAGGCGGCCGCCTCTGTGATATCATGGAACGATAGGCGGAGTCTCCCTTTGTTGCGGTCCTCTCAGACTCCGCGTTGGGCTTGTGGGCGGGGCCGAGAAAACTCCCTGGGAGTATCTTTTGGGGAGTTGGGGCCCCATGTGAGAAGCTAGAAAGGGGAAGCTGTGGAAATTCCTCGTAGACCCGGGCGAACCGTGACCGTGACTCCAGTCAAAAAGCTCTCCAAATCCCGGGACCGACCTCACCCTCGCCCCCAAACAAAATCCTTAATTTTAGTCGTGGGAAAATAGCAGAGTGGAACGACGTGGCCTGCTCATCCTGCCTAAAAGCCGTCAGCCTGGATTCGGCTCTTCAGCGGGTCCTTGTATTTGAGAACACAGCATTCAAGTTCAAGGTCGGGCAGCGGCTGTTTAGGGCTCATCGGGTCTCCGGACTCCTCGGTTTCCTAACCGAGAAGTGTGCGCCCTGCAAATTAAGGGTCTTAGTCTCGGAGAAGGGCATCTTTCCACTTAGCGTGAAAGTGTGGGGTAAAAGGACCCTTCCCGGGGTTCGGCGCGGCCTGAGCGCTCCGGTCTCAATGGGTCCGCAACTTCCCTTCCTGGTGGCGGCGCTGGCCAGCTGCCTGCTTCCTGCCCGGGCCTGTCTCATGTGTTCCACAAAGGTCGTGGAGGCGCTAGACTCCTTGGAGAAGGACTACCTGCCTGACCACTTGCCGGCCAAGAGCCACGGAAGCTTTATGAAAAGGGTGAAAGACGCCGTGCTGGATTTCAAGAACCTGCCAATTCACGAGGATTCCTATATGGGGGTTCTTGGTGAGGGCAGGGAAGAGCGTAGAAATCCTGAGTCCTGGGAAAGGAGGGGTCTGTGGCTAGGATAGCGGGGTGCCGGGCGGGGGCGGGGCGGGGGGGGAGGGGTTTAGTGGGAAGGGAAGGCAGGGCTGGAGGCAGAGCCTACTGGGCTCGGGAATGGAGAAGGCTGGAATGCAGATTCTGGGCCTTACCCAGGATCGGCAAATACTGTTTCCCCCACTTTAGCCTCCACTTTTGTGCTTAAAAATAAAACAAAATAAAAAACCACATTAAAAAAACTACAACTCCCAGAAGGCAATGGGCAGACAAGCCCTTTACCAGTCTTTTCCTTGCCCAGTAGCCTCATGGGTATTGTAGTTTCTGACACTAGGTGAGCCAATGAGGCAGTAGGGCTTGTAATCTGGACTTCTATCTCCCCCTCCCCGCATCCCTGCTTCCCACCCCTCCAGATGAGCCCACACTGGAAAACGCATCCTGGAGTTTTCTGAAGGATTTGAAACGTATCACAGACAGTAATGTAGAAGGTAAATACACAGAGGGGCCAGGGGAGGGCCTCCAGAATCTTTCGGAGAAATGGTAGTTGGTGACAACTGGTCTGGTAGTGGCTCTGTGAGCCAAACTGCCCAGGTTCAAATTCCGGCTCTGTCATCTCCTAGCCGCATGGCTTTGAGTGAGGGCCTGTGTCACCCTGCTCCTTCCCAGGTGAGCTTTTCGTGAAGGAGATGTTTTGGATGTTGAGCCTGCAGAAGGATACCTTTGCCCGCTTTGCAGCTCAGTTCCAAAAAGAGGGTGAGGGAAGACGAGAGTCCCTCAGGGACCACAGCCCCTTTTTCAACAGTCCCAGAGTCCCTGTCCCCATCACCCCCCCCCCCCAGCCTCCCGCTTCTCTAAGTCCCGCCCCTCCGCTCTCCCAACTCCGTCCTCCCTCGGACCCTGGGATCCAGGCACCTGGGTCCTTCCTCCCTCAAACACAAGAGTTCAAACCCCAACCCATTGCCTCCTCTCATATCCTTTAACTTAGCAATCTGATAATCTTTTTTTTTTCTTTCTTTCTTTCTTTCTTCTGAGGCAGTTTTTTGTCCCAACCAATGTGGTGAGTTCGAATTTGGGAACTGGTCCTTATCCCTCACGGTCGCTCCGGTAATACCCAGCCGTTCTCCTCCCCCTCTGGGTCTCGATGTTTCTCCCTTCTCCACGTCTGAGAGGTTCCACAGTCCTTTCCTACTGCGGGCTTACTGGAAAGCCCGTCATATTGTATTTGCACTCTTTACCGAGCCTGGTTCTATCCCTCTTCCAGCGGGGCTGCCTTTTACCCCCGCCCCTTGGGCTGACGTCCCCGGGATTGGGCACCTGACCCCGCCCCAGCCCTTGGCCCTGCCCTCTCCTTTTAGCCTCCTCTCTCAGGGCGAATACAGCGTTGATCCCGCCCCTTCAGGTGTGATGTTGCAGAGTCTGGTCTGGTGCAATTCCTGCCAGAGGCAGGTTCACGCCTGTCGAAAGCACCCTAATTGCGGGGGTGAGAGAGCTGGGGCCGGCAGGAGGGGGGCGGTGCAAGAGGGGCGGAGCCAGAGGAGAGCCTGAATCTAGAGAGGGCGGAGCCTGGAGCCGGCCGACGCGAGAAGGCTGGGCGGAGACCAAGCGGGAGGGAGTTGAAGGGCACCGAACTTGGAAGAAGCATCGCACCGTAACCCCCTACCCTCAGAGCGCCTAGTACTCGTCCACGAGAAGGAAGATATGATCCTGAACTGTGAGCTCAGCTGGCATCGACTCTCTCAAGGCCTGACCGATTACAGCTTTTACAGGGTGGGGCCCTCTAAATCCTGTAATCCTTGATCCCCAAGTCCATCAGGCTAGTGTGAGCCCCTTGATCCCTGTATCCACCACAGGCTTGCACCCACAATCCCTATGACCCATGACCTACCTGCCAGGTTTGGTTTCTACTGATCCCTGAGGACCCCATGTCCCGACCAGTATACCCAGGACTCCCATCTCCCCCGCTGAGGCCCCATGATGATCTCACCCTTGTACAACCCCAAACCCTGAATTCCCCAGGCCTCTGTGACCCCTTGAGCTTGGGTCTAGGTTTGGGGGCAAAATTCTGAGACCTTGCTGTCCGAGGGGAAAGATCCCATCCTGACCAAGACCGCGGTGACCGCGGATGACGCAGGCGTCTACCGCTGCAGTTTGGGCACTGTCCAGTCCATCCCAGCCACGGTCCTCCGCTTTCGAGTCACAGGTTAGTGCTGCATTGTTAACAGCAGTATGGGACTCAAGGTCCCGGCGGGGAAAGCAATCAGCTTCAGGGGCGTGGTCTGGGCTACATTCCCTTTCTGCAGGGGTGTGGTTTCAGGTCACGAGGGTGTGGCTTCGTGCCCTGGGTGTGGCCCTCCCACCACAGTGTTCAGTCACTTAGGGGCTGGATTCCTTCCTGCTAGGCGTGGGTCCTGGGGCTGGCTGGAGTTGAGCAGGCTTGCGTTTGCTCGGGCGGGACCTTCGTGCCCTCCCAGGACGTCTTCCCTCTCCTCTGTCAGTGTTGCCCGAAAGGATCCGTGAAGAGCTACCGTCAGGCCAGGCTGGGGAGGCCGCAGGTCCGGGGGATTCGATTAGCCTCCAGAGGCCCCCAGCCGGCCAGCCTACATCGACACAGTGTCCGAAGTCCGAGAACATGCTGAGAGGCCGTCTGATCGGACTGCTGATCTGGGGCTTTGTGGTGCTGATAATCGGCTTTGCGACCGCGTGAGCCGCCCACTGAAGAAGGCAGGGCTTGGAGCAAGGGGCGGGATTTCCAACTTCCTAACGCCGGAGGGGGTCTGGGAGCTAGGGGGAAATACTGGGAGCTGTATTTCCGTTGGGGATGGGTCTTAGAAAACAGGGTGGGCCTTATCTAGGTGGGCTAAGCTTGGATCACTGCTAGAATTAGGTCAAATATAGGGAGGCTGGGAGGGGTGTCCCTCACTCAGGACCTAATCTGGTTCTGCTGTTTGCAACCCCCACCCCCAGGATACTTTGCTTTCGGCCTGAGAGGGTGATCAGTTGCATCAAGGACTGTTTGGGCACCATGAAGGAGTCTGCCACGCCACCACAGGTTTCAAAGGAAAAAGTCACATCATCAAGGCACAAATAAAGATTTGTCTGATTGTCTCGATATCTGACTCATTCCTCTGGTCTGATCCTAACTTTTGGTTTCCCCAGAGGTCGGGGTCTGGGGATGGTCTCCTGTCTAAGAGGAGGGGCCGGGACGCCAGCTCCTGGAGTCGTGGAAGGGCCCAACCGGCTGAGATGTAATTCCAGAATCAAGGAGCAGGGAAAGGCCAGCCCTACCCAGATCTCCTCCCTCAGGCCCAGTCCCCTCACAGGACGCCCCCTCCCCGCTCTTCCTGCCGGGTTTCCTCTTGCCTTTTCCTGTCCCCCACCCAGTGCTGGGAGCTGGGGCAGAGGCAAAGGCTGAACAGGAGCAGCAGGGTCAGGAACCAACAGGGCCAACGGAGCCAGGGCCCCAGGGTGCTGCTGGGACCTGACGCAGGGTAAGTGCCAGGGTCCCAGGAATCCAGACCCAGGAGTCAGTTCTCCTCCACCTGGCATCTCAGCACCCAGGAGTCTAGGCTCCCATCTTTCTCCTCTACTCAGAATGTCTGAGCCCCAGCCCCCCTCTATGACTGAGGAGTCTCAGTCCCCCTCTGTCCCTACCCAGCCACTCAGGGCCTCAGAATTTGGGGTCTTACCCACTCTTCCTTAGGGCCATGCTATCTGGTGAGCGGAAGGAGGGCGGAAGCCCCCGCTTCGGGAAGCTCCATCTCCCCGTGGGCCTGTGGATCAATTCCCCCAGGAAGCAGCTGGCCAAGCTGGGACGTCGCTGGCCCAGTGCTGCCTCTGTTAAGTGAGTCCCCCCCGCCCCAGACTCCTTCCCCTGTCCCATCTGCTTCCCATTTGTCCCCGTTTATAACCCAGTCTCTGTGCCGGGTAATGCCAGGGGCCCCAAGGATTGGCTTCCAGTTCTTGTCCTGAACGGCAAGTGAGCTGGCAGGCAGGAGGAGACCGTGGGCCTCAGCGCTCTCAGGCCCAGGGTGGGGAGTCCTGGGGCTGTAGATGGGGTTAGGCTGGATGGACTCGGGGATGGGGACACAGGGGTTTGGTTCACCTTCCTTCCTCCCCTCCCTGCTTCTTGGAATTTCCTTCTGGGGGACTTGCCTTTTATTTATGTATTTATCTCTCTCTTTGCTTCTGGCCTCTGCCCAACCTCATCTCTGTTGCTTCACCCCCCCCCCGCCCCCACCCCTAATCTCTCACCCTTCTGTGGGTACCTTGTCTCCCATCTTCTTCGTTCTCTGGGGCTCCGTCCCTCTTTTTCTCTGGGTTTCTGTTGCCCTTTCTCTGCTTCCCTGTTCCCTCTCAATGGGTCTCTGTCCATTCCCCCCGCCCCACCGCCGCCATCCCTTCCTCCCTGGGTCTCTGTCCCCTCTGTCTGGATCTTTGCCCACCTCCCTCCTTCTCTACCATCTACTCCCTTCTCTGCCTGTCTTTCTGGGTCTTTCTCCCGCCTCCACTCCCCGGCGGATTCCCAGGTCGTCTTCTTCGGACACGGGAAGCCGCAGCAGCGAGCCGCTGCCCCCGCCGCCGCCGCACGTGGAGTTGCGGCGAGTGGGCGCGGTCAAGGCGGCCGGAGGAGCCTCGGGGAGTCGCGCCAAGCGCATCTCCCAGCTCTTTCGGGGCTCGGGGACCGGGGCCACGGGGTCCGGCGGCGCGGGAGGCCCCGGGACTCCAGGGGGCGCCCAGCGCTGGGCCAGCGAAAAGAAGCTGCCGGAGCTGTCAGCCGGCGTGGCCCCCGAGCCCCCGCTGGCCACGCGCGCCACGGCGCCCCCGGGGGTCCTCAAGATCTTCGGCGCCGGGCTGGCGTCGGGAGCCAACTACAAGAGCGTACTGGCCACCGCGCGCTCCACGGCACGTGAGCTGGTGGCTGAGGCGCTGGAGCGCTATGGGCTGGCGGGCAGCCCCGCCGGCAGCCCGGGCGAGAGCAGCTGCGTGGACGCCTTCGCGCTGTGCGACGCGCTGGGCCGGCCGGCGGCGGGCGGCATGGGCAGCGGCGACTGGCGGGCGGAGCACCTGCGCGTCTTGGGCGACTCGGAGCGTCCGCTGCTGGTGCAGGAGCTGTGGCGAGCGCGGCCCGGCTGGGCGCGGCGTTTCGAGCTGCGGGGCCGCGAGGAGGCGCGCCGCCTGGAGCAGGAGGCCTTCGGGGCGGCGGACAGTGATGGTGAGCCCGCCAGCCGGATTCTGGGGGCGGGGCTTTGCGGGCTAGGGCGGGGCCTGCGGGAGGTGGGGGCGGGGCTGGGGGCGGGGCCGGGGCCGGGGCCGGGCGGGATCCGGGCTGGACTGGAGCTACGAGTCGTAGGCTGGAGGCGGGACCCGCGGGAGAGAAGAGGACCGGGAGTGTGACCTATAGCACCAGGTCTAGTGGGGAGTGGGGCTGGGGCCAGGCCAGAGGTTTTGGCAGAGCTGGTGGGCGGGGCCTGCAGAACAGAGGTGTTGAGTGGCAGCCTGGCCTCTGGCAGGAAGCCTCTCAGAGCAATAGGTTGAAGGGGTTCATGAGGGACCAGGCCCGTGTAGATTAAGCGTAAGGGGAAGGGACTTGGGAAGTGAAGAAATGGACTACTTGATCTGGGCCTAGAGTAGGGCGGAGCCTCAGGGGAGCTGGCCTTGGAGCAGGTGCCCTAGGCTCTGTGGACTGCAGAGTGTGAATGGGAGACTTGAGGGTGGCTCAAGGGAAATGAAGAGAGAGAGTGTTTGTAGAGGCCGAGGAAGGTCATGCTTGCATGCCGGCCGGGTCACGGAGAAGGCCGGGCCTGGAACAGGAGGTGATGCCTTTGGTGGAACAGGGTGCACGGAGCCGGGTCTGGCAGGGATGGGGCCTGGCTCAGGGCCACGGGCCGCTCAGGGAGCCTTCTACAGCTTTTCTGTTTCTGAGTCTCCCTTTGAGAGACAAAGTGTTGTAGTAGTTATACGCATGAGCTTTGAACTCTGGCTTGAATTCCAATCTATCCTTTGCCAGTTAAACTGAGCGAAACCCTAGGCGAAGGTGAGATGAGATCATGTATAACAGGGCTTTAGTACAAGACTTGGCACATAGTAGTTGCTTAATAAAGAATGGCGATTATAACCATCGCTCTCTCCCCCCAACTCCCAAAAGCATTCGTTGAGGGCCTACTGTTGGCCACACATTATTTAGGGCCGTGGGGGAATGCAGTGAGCAAATGACAGGTGAGGGTCCCACCCTGCTGTTTTACAGCCTGGTGAGAACAATCAGTTCACTCCTTGGGCCCGGTGTGGTGCAGCAGTGCCCCGAACGTAGTAGGTGCCCCCTCCCCCTCAAAAAACAGTTGAAAGAATGAATTTCTGAGCTGAAAACTGCAAGGTGGGTAGGAGTCAGGCAGAAAGTGTGTTTCAGGCACAGGGAACTGCGTGTGCAAAAACCTAAATGTGGGAACCCGCCTCATTTCTCTGTAAATTCTTCGTCTCTTCACAATCCGCCTCTTTCCAGTCTCAGCCTCATCCCTCCATCTCTCGGCAGGCACGGGCGCCCCCTCGTGGAGGCCACAAAAGAACCGCTCCCGGGCGGCGTCTGGCGGGGCGGCGCTAGCCAGTCCCGGCCCGGGGTCGGGGTCAGGGCCCCCGGCTGGGACCGGGGGCAAAGAGCGCTCGGAAAACCTGTCCCTGCGGCGCAGCGTGTCGGAGCTCAGCCTGCAGGGGCGGCGGCGGCGGCAGCAGGAGCGCCGGCAGCAGGCACTGAGCATGGCCCCGGGGGCAGCGGACGCCCAGATCGGACCCGCAGACCCTGGCGACTTCGATCAGTTAACCCAGTGCCTCATCCAGGCCCCCAGCAACCGTCCCTACTTCCTGCTGCTCCAGGGCTACCAAGACGCCCAGGTAAGCGCAGTCTATCCCACTGGGAGAGACCTATGCTCTACCCTTCCGTGGCAGGGAGACAAAATTACAACTCCCAGAATTCCTTGGGATTTGGTAGTCTCGGGTATGCCCCAGTAAGGTTCCAGTGTAGGAGATGATATTGTCAGAGATGGGGCATGGAGGGCCGGGGGAAGGTGGTGGTGGAGGGGGTTGATGGCTGAAAAGATCTGGATGGAAGAACAAGTAGCCGATGGCTCATTTCATGCCAAACTGAGGGAAAGCACTGTCTTTGGTGGGGAGGGGCTGTGAGAGTCTATTGTAAAAAAGTGATCTCCTTGTAAGGTTCTGTTTCTTGATGAGGAGTAATGGAAGTGTCTGTTTTGTTTGGGAAGAAGATAATTTGATGGATGAATGGAATCTTGTTCTGGATAAGCCTGCATTTGTTGGAAAGGAGTGGACTAATCCATTCTTTAAATGTGCTGGTTTACACTAGAACGATCTGACTATTGTTGATGGGGGTAGGTGATACTCATACTTCTATTTTTTATATTTGGGTGACAATAGAACTTGCTTGAGTGTTAGGAAGCAGAGGGGGAGAAAGGATTAGGAGTTAGAAAATTACTAGTGGGTTACTGGGAAATTATTTCATTAATAGAAACATAATGTATTATTGGAAATACTCACTTTTGTGCAGGTGATGATTGGGAGAGTCATTTTCATGATGTTGTTCAACTTTGGGTAACAGTCAAGTGGTACAAGTCACATTCAACAGGTGCTTCTGGAAATCAGTGGGAAAGGCCACTAGTGGAACTTAGTGATTAGTCCCATTTTTCCTGTCATAGAGAGTGATCAATCGGGTTAGGTGGCCTGGCTTTATAATTGAGTGAATGAGGAAGACTATTTAGAGAAGGGCTCGCTTAGAAGAATTCATTCTTCCTTGTTAGGGCAAGAGGATGGGGCAAGTTCATTATAGGGAGGAGTTTGCATATATTACAACAGCCTATTTCTCCAGGCAAGGTTGGAGAATAGGAAGGTCTATTTTGGGAAGATACTCAAATCGGAAGGATCTATTCTGGGAGTACAGGAGAGTCTCTTATTGGAAGAGGGGAAAACATTGGAAGCATTCATTCTTTTGAGTGAGGTTCACAAGAAATTCCTTTTTAAGAAAGAGGCTTCATTGGAAGTCTTTCTTCCTTGGGATCAGGAGTAAGAGGTGAATCTCTCAGAGGGGAATTTATCTGCACTCATGTAGTCATGAGTGGCCATCTTTGGAATTCTCTATCATGGGAATGAGGGTAGTAGACAAGTCCATTGTAGTACTATGTCTCTTTGGAAGTGAGTCCAGCATGGGTTGGGGAAAAATGAGAGTTCATTGTAGAAAGGGGTGTCTCCCCAGAGTGCATACTTGTCGGGTGGAGAAAATGGAAGAAACCTTTGTTCGAAGGGGGAATCTCTTTAGAGATATCTATCCCTTGTTTTGGAAATATTCAGAGAAGCTGTTATTGGAAGGAGAAACGTCTTTGGTAGTCTCCATCATGGGGTTCCTAAAAGAAAGATTTCCTTGGAAAGTTCCATTCTTTGTAATAGGACAGTCCATTTTAGTAGCGGGGTGTGGTATTCTTGGAAGCACCTGTTCTTTGAGCTGGATGTTGTGGGACAAGTGTACTGTGGGAACGGATTGCCTTGTTAGGGTCCATTCAGAGGAGGTGAGAAGATGGGAGAGTCTACTGGACAAAGGCTTCCTGGAAACCATCAACAATTTGAGGGAGGGGAATTCTAGAGCCCCTATAAAGAAAGGAGTTTCCTTATAAGCAGCTGATCTTCAAGATGAGTGTTAGGGGGCAGTCTGTCACAGGAAGTGCCTTTGAGAGGTCCACTCATGCATGCTTGGGTGGAGGTAATTGGTGAGTCCTTGACACCCCAACAGATCTCCTTGGAAGTGTTCATTCTAAGGAAGGTGGTTGATGGGCGAGTTGAGTGTGACAAAAGGTCCTCCTTGCAAGTGTCCATTTCGCCTGGAGCTGTCCCTCCTGTATCTTCCTTTCCCCTCCAGGACTTCGTGGTATATGTGATGACGCGGGAGCAGCATGTCTTTGGCCGGGGCGGGAACTCCTCGGCCCGCGGGGGGTCCCCGGCCCCATATGTGGACACCTTTCTCAATGCCCCTGACATCCTGCCGCGGCACTGCACTGTGCGAGCGGGACCTGAGCCCCCGGCCATGGTGCGCCCATCCCGGGGTGCCCCAGTCACGCACAACGGGTGCCTCCTGCTGCGGGAGGCGGAGCTGCACCCTGGCGATCTGCTGGGGCTGGGCGAGCACTTCCTCTTCATGTACAAGGACCCCCGCACTGGAGGCTCGGGGCCGGCGCGGCCGTCCTGGCTGCCCGCCCGCCCTGGGGCCGCCCCGCCGGGTCCCGGCTGGGCCTTCTCTTGCCGCCTATGCGGCCGGGGCCTGCAGGAGCGGGGCGAGGCGCTGGCGGCCTACTTAGACGGCCGCGAGCCGGTGCTGCGCTTCCGGCCGCGCGAGGAAGAGGCGCTCCTGGGCGAGATTGTGCGCGCTGCGGCTGCGGGCGCTGGGGACCTGCCACCGCTCGGGCCCGCCACGCTGCTGGCGCTGTGCGTGCAGCATTCAGCCCGGGAACTGGAGCTGGGCCACCTCCCACGCCTGCTGGGCCGCCTGGCCCGTCTAATCAAGGAGGCTGTCTGGGTGAGTGCCTCCCGCCACCGTCGGCGCCCCAGGTTCTTTCCCCAGCCACGCCTCCTCTCCACCTTCCAGCTGTGTGGGCGGGTTGAAACCACTCCTTCCAGGATGCTCCGGGAAGGGGGGTTGGGGCTATTACGCAAGGGGGCTTACGGGGATGCTGGGAGCTGTGGATTCATCCACGGTGCTAGAAGAGAAGGCAGTGAAATACCACCTTTGCACCTGTGGGATAACGGGAGAAATCATTCTGGGAGATCGGGCGAGATCCGGCTGGATGAGAAGTCGGGAGAGACCATTGTGGGAGTTGAGGCCGGCAGCCCCTTGGGCGGGGCTTTGAGTAGTCGCGGTCCAGACCATTCTTGGAGGGGAGGAAGAACAAATTTGTCCGATTTACAGATGGAAGTGCCTGGGAGAAATCATCCAGAATGGGGTTTCCATTCCCACTGAGTTCTAAGGTTCCATCCAATGGGTTCCAGCCCACTGAGCTAGGGCTCATTAGAAGCTTAAGGAAGCGTCTTGGTTGGGGGGGGGGGGCGGGGTAAGAAGATACTATTTGAGCGGACCTGAGGGCGATAGACCACTCACAATCATAAGGGTTTGTGTTTTAAAAGGTAAGAAGAGGAGAGACCATTCTGATGCTTGAGGGTTAGAGTCCATTTGAGTGGGGAGAGTCTCTGTCAAAAAGGTGCTTCTAGAAACACCAGGGTATTAACTCGTAGGCCTCTCCCCAACCACCCCCCCCCCAACCTTGACTCTGATCTTTCTGTTCTACAGGAAAAGATTAAGGAAATTGGAGACCGTCAGCCTGAGAAGTAAGAGAAGTTCTGGGGAGAAGGAATTAAAGGGATGCAGGGGTGGGGGTTTGCAGCGGGGGCTCTTTCACTCCATTCCTGGCTTAGTGCAGGTTTTTGCTCTTCCTCACCACTCAACTTTTCCAGCCCTGAAATGAGGATTGGTCTCGGTCCCCAATTAGACCTTGGGGTCTAATTTCGGGGTTTGGACAAAGTGAGGATTGGGCAAAGATCACAGGTCCTTTTCTCCTTCCCCAGCCACCCGGAGGGAGTCCCCGAGGTGCCCTTGACTCCCGAGGCTGTGTCCGTAGAGCTGCGGCCGCTCATGCTATGGATGGCCAACACCACGGAGCTGCTGAGCTTTGTGCAGGAGAAGGTGCTGGAGATGGAGAAGGAGGCTGACCAGGAGGGTGAGCTCTGACCCAAGCCCAAGCCTGTACAAGTCCCCTGTCATTCCTGCTGCTTGGGGACTTGGGCTCCTGCCTGTCAGCCTCCGGTTCTCTCTCTCACCCCCAGGTCTGTCCTCAGACCCACAGCTCTGCAATGACTTGGAATTATGTGATGAGGCCATGGCCCTCCTGGACGAGGTCATCATGTGTACCTTCCAGCAGTCTGTCTACTACCTCACCAAGGTTGGTCTCCTCCCCTGCTTCCTGTCTGACATAATCTCATTTCCGGTTGGAATTGTGTCGGATCGCTCCTATGTCACTTCCTGTTTGACCTTATAAGAGTCCCTGCTGCTCTGACATCATTTCCCATTCACCGAAGCACTTTGCTGTTCTGGTACCACTTCCTGTTTGAGCCTACATCACTTCCTGTCTTTCCGGTTCTCTTCCTGTCTCTATAACGATCCCCTCTTGACAGGCTAACTTTATTACCTATGGTTTTATCACCATTTTCACTTTTTTAAGCACCTGTTTTCTAAGTCCACTGGTAAATTTAATAGATGATCAATCGATGGATAGATGATAGGACTCAAACAGTGCCAGACACTGTCATTTAAATGAAAGGTCCTCTCGAATCTGGCCTCACTTCCAGTGTTTGCTGACTTACTTCCTACAGCTTTGAATTCACTCACTTTTCCGAGCCACAGAGGTTCTCCCTGGAGTGCTAGTCCTGCAAGACTTTGCCCCAGTCCCCCACCACCCTTGACCTTAAGATGGTGTCTTGGAATTCTAGGGTTTCAGGCTTCTGGTGGGCCTGAGTTCCTTTCTGTAACAGCAAAGGAGATCTTTGGGGAGAGTCCTTCTGTTCCTTTAGCAGCCTTGATTGGTGAAGCCCGTTCCTCCAACGCTTCGCCTCTTGTCCATCCCTGCCAAGTGTAGCTTTATTTCTTCTTTGCCTCTGACCTCATTTCCTGTCCTTAGCCTGATCTCACTTTCCACTGGCTCACTGCCATGCAACCCCCACTTCCTGACTCTTCATTCTTTTTCTTTCCTTCGGGAACTCTGGGCTGTCTCTGTTGAGAATAACAAGTCCTATGAGGTAGGAGAGGTGGTCTTAAAATTCCCAAGTAACTCCGGGAGGCTTTCTTAAGACTTGAGGTGTCCTTCACCTGATGAATGCTAGATGCCCATCTGGAAAGTAGGGATTTTCTCACAAAGAACCTTTAGCATGTTGCAGGTAGAATGGACTAGAATTCCCAGAAGCTCTGTCATCCTGAAACTTCCAGGAAGTGCAGTCCAATCACTTGTTTTCATCTCTGTGTGTTCTTAGACTCTGTATTCAACCCTGCCGGCTCTCCTGGATAGTAACCCTTTCACAGCTGGGGCAGAGCTGCCAGGGCCTGGCGCAGACCTGGGGGCCATGCCTCCAGGCTTGAGACCTACCCTGGGCGTGTTCCAGGCGGCCCTGGAACTGACCAGCCAGTGTGAGCTGCACCCGGACCTTGTGTCTCAGACTTTCGGTTATTTGTTCTTCTTCTCCAATGCATCCCTTCTCAACTCGCTGATGGAACGAGGTGAGGGTCAGACTGGGGAAGGGGTGGCGAGGAAAGCACGGGAACCTCTGAGACCCATCAAATCAGACACCACGCCCCAGGATCCAGCCTTATGTTTAGGGACTCTGGAGAGCAAGCTCCAGATCCCAAACTGAAGGATAGGAAGGATCTGGGATGTGGGAGGGCCAGGTCCACACACCCATTGCCTTTCATACTCTTCCCCACAGGTCAAGGTCGACCTTTCTATCAATGGTCCCGAGCGGTCCAAATCCGAACGAACTTGGACCTTGTCTTGGACTGGCTGCAGGGGGCCGGGCTGGGTGACATTGCCACTGAATTCTTCCGGAAACTCTCGATAGCTGTGAACCTCCTTTGCGTGCCCCGCACCTCCCTTCTCAAGGTGACTGCTGATCCCTGACCTCTTGATTCCTCCACCCCACTCAGCCATGATCTGTTTTCAGCTCACCCTTGGATCTCCCCTTGGACTTTGTGTTATCCCTGGTCCCAGCTCTGACACTGTGGGTGATGCATCGACAGTAGAAGGAAATCAGCCACAAGTGTCCCCAACTGCATCTGAATCCCATGGTACTTACTAATGCTCGTTTCCAAGGCCCCCCACACTCAGACTTGCTGATTCAGAAAGTCTGCTCTGAGACCAAGGAATGTGATAGTTAAATCATGCATGGAACATAAACGACACAACTGACACTGTCTAGCGCTTCTCACCGAATGTTGACTAGGCCTCATGAAATAGGTTATTAACTGATAATTCATTTCGGACAAGGAAACTGAGAATCAGGTAAAATAAGTGACTTGATTTCATTTATTTATATCTACCAAACTTTTACAGAGCATTCGATAAGCACCAGGCAGTGTCCAAAGCACTTTGCAATCTTGCCTTATTGAATCCTTGGAACCACCCCGTTAGGTAGTCGCTATTCCTGCCCACACCCAATTGACAGATGTAGAAAGTGAGGCACAGTGACTTGCCAGAAGGTAATGAGTAGTCAAGCTGGGATTTTTGGACCCAGGCAGTCTGGGTTCCCAGCGTTTGGGTTTTACCCTAGTGATGATTCAGATGTCATCTCAGTTGGGTGTAGAAATTTTCAGATACAAAAAGCAGCCACAGTACAGTAATGAAGGCTTCAGTACATGTCATCAGCTTCAGTAATACAAACTAATGGCCAGTTTTGTTGTTCTCCACCCTCCCCACCAACGCCTACATCCTCATCTATGCAGAAGCAAATCACTTTTTTAAAAAAAGATTTTATTTATTTATTTGACAGAGAAAGAGAGAGGAAGCAAAAGCGCACAGCAGAGGGAGCTGCAGGCAGAGGGAGAGGGAGAAGCAGGTTCCCCTCTGAGCCAGGAGCCCAATGCAGGGCTTGATCCCAGGACCCTGGGATCTTGACTTGAACAGACAACAGACCTGAGCCACCCAGGCGCCCCAAATCACATTTTATTTAAAGTGCCCTTTCCCACTGAAAGCGCTCTTTCCCACCGTCACTTTGGCTGACAGCCTGGCCTCACAGTGTCTGGAAGATATCACACAGACACCACAATCTAGCCACCACATCCATGCCCTTTATGGGGGGCCTTCCATTTTAGGATTTCTCAGCTGCCCAGTAATGACCATAGATTTCTCACTTGATCTTCCCACCAGGCTTCATGGAGCAGCCTACGAACTGACCACCCCACACTGACCCCTGCTCAGCTCCACCATCTGCTCAGCCACTACCAGCTGGGGCCTGGCCGTGGGCCACCACCTGCCTGGGATCCTCCCCCTGCAGAGCGAGATGCTGTGGACACAGGTGAGGAGAGACAGGGACAGAGGCACTGGAGCTGTCAGCGTTTTTTGTTTTGTTTTGTTTTCCTCTTGGTCTCAGGACCCAGGAATCCATAGCGCCAGCCACTTCCTCCTTCTGACCCAGGATTCTGGACCCTTAGCCCTCTCCTCCATCAAGACTTAAGTGATGGACCCCAACACCCTCCTCCCCCAGGGTATATAAGTTCACCCCCTAGATCCCTTTTTCCCCAGGCTTCAGGGCCCCAGTCTCTTCCCCCGACAACCTTCCCTCCTCACCCAGGAGTTCAGGTTCCAGTCCCCTCCATTACGTAAAACTAAGTTCCCAGACCTTCCTTCCTTATGCAGCTAAGAACCCAATACCTCGTCCGTTTCCCGAGCAACGGTGGCCTTTCTCTGTCTGAAACTACAACTCCCATGACCCCTGAGGACTCCCGAGAGTCCTGATTGCGTGGATCCAGCTCTAGGAATTGCTGGGGTTTCGAACTTTTTCCTTCCTTCGGGAGTGACACAGCCTCTCCCCAACACTGCTGCCTCACGCCCATTTTCAGAGTTTGACTCCGTCTTCTTTGGTCTCTTAGGGGACATCTTCGAAAGCTTCTCTTCCCATCCTCCCCTCATCCTGCCCTTGGGCAGCTCGCGCCTGCGCCTCACGGGTCCTGTGACGGACGACGCCCTACACCGTGAACTGCGCAGGCTCCGCCGCCTCCTCTGGGATCTTGAGCAGCAGGAACTGCCGGCCAATCACCGCCACGGACCTCCCGTGGCCCCGCCTCCTTGAAAGCCAATAACAAACGAGCGCGCGAACCTTGAATAATTCTTCAGCAGCTAATCCCCGGAGCCCGCCTGAGCTCAGAGCTCTCTGGGAGTTGTAGTTCTTTCCCCGCGTGGGATGCCGGGAGTTTGAGTTTTCGGGTAGTAGAGGTTGGGACAATGGGAAGATGGGCTTGGGATGTGAGCGCAAGGAGCAATAAAGGTATCTGTGGTATTGGCAGCGCCTCCTTGTAAGACACGGGAACGCTGGTGGTGATGATTTTCTGCGGATTAGAGCACCAGGGTCCTCGACTGGAGTGTTGGGTTCTTGCCGAGTCCGAGGAGGTATTTATAGCCTCGGCCTCAGCTTGCCCTGCTGTGTGAAATCCAAACCCGGAGCCCTGGGGCCTCCCACGCATTTCAGGACAGAGCTCTAAGCTTGGTCTGCCAGATACCAGGCCCTCAGTCCTGCCGGAGGGAACCAGACTTCTCTCCCTCCGACCCCAAAGACTATAGTCCAGACCTCTTCTCCCTCAGACCCAGGAGTCCGGGTCCCCAGCCCCCATCTGGACATTTCTGCCTGTCGGGCACAATGCCGAATCCCAACACCTCTCGTCCTTGTGCTGGCATCCCTCCTTCCTCACATCCGGAAGTCCGGGCCCCCACCCAACTCCTCCCTCAAACCCGGGAGTCCAGGTCCCCAGCCCCCTTATCCCTCGGATCCAGGAGTTCGGGGCTCCAGTTTGAATTTTCCACTCCCCTAAATCCGACTCCTGCTGCTGCGTCAGGGAAAAAATAAGCGACAGGTGGCACCTGCCCGCAGGCTTGGGTCGCGACCACCTGCTCCCGCTGCTCAACCGGCGCCCCTCTACAGGCACCTGCTTCTGTCAGTCCGCCCGCCACTGCCCCGCCCGACCCCGCAGCCCCAGGACGCGGAGAAGGAGCGACCCCGGGAACCCTGACGTTCGCCCCGCCCCAGTCCCTCCCAGCCCGTGCTCCCGCCCCTTCTCAGGGTCCCAGGCGGGTCTCCAGTCTCCCCTACCCCGCCCCGCCCCATTCCACAGGCTCCTGGCACGCCCTAGAAAGGGGTGTCCTAGGCGGTCCTAGGCTGGTGGGGCGGACCCTGCGGCCTGCAGCCTAGACCAGGGGACTCAACACGCTCCAGAGCACTGCTGCGTGGAGCTCACCTGGTGAGAAGCCCCTGGGATGGGGGTGGGGGGATCCCACCTTAACTCTTCTGTCACCTCTCTGGTCCCAGTCCCTTCCTCACAGACCATGGTGGCTGACACCCACCCACGCAGGTGGCAAAGCCCCTTCCCATTCCGCAGGAACGTACCAGGTCCCTTTCCCCTCTTGATCAAGGGTGTTGGATTCTAGTACCTTCAGAATATTGAGCTGTCCCTTCACCCCGTGGGTGAAGGGTCTCCCTTCATAGATCCCAGTATTTCCTCCCCCAGGCTCCAGGAATTGGGGCCCTCAACCAGGATTCCGGGCTCCCAGGCCCTCCTCCCCCAAGTTCTGACTCAAGGCCTCTCCTATCCCTAAGCCCCCAAGGCCCTTTCCCTGCTGCCTTCACATGAAGGGGCAGCCTCCTGACCTCCACTCTGACCCTCCTCCCATGGGGACCCTGTCCTCCCCTCAGTCCAGGTCCCCATCACAGATTTGGCAATGACTCTCGCGACTTCCTCTCAGCGCTCCCAAATCATTCGTTCCAAGTTCAGATCTGGTGAGAGCCTTCTCTCTATGCATACAGGGAAGGGGTCTTCTGGGTCCTGGGACTGAAATACTCCTGGGTAATGTGTGTGGTAGGAGAGGTGGGAGGGGGGCCGTGGGACCAACAAGGCGGGTGTTTTCTGGGCAAAAGGTCATTTGTGTATAAAAGAGGCCCAAGCAAAGGGGCTGAGTTTTGGGGGCTCAAGGAGGGTGCAAATGGCCAACGCCATGTTCCTGTAAACAGTGAGGAGTGGGTGGCTAGGGGTGGGTTTGCAGATCAGGTATTGTAAAGGAGCAGGGGCTTAAATTGAAATGCATGCAAAGAGGAGGAGTGCACAAGAGTGGGGAGTGGGCAGTGTGGCAGTGTGGGAGTGTTGCTGAGGGGACAGTGCACTGTAGCAAACCTTGAGCATGCAAAGGTTGTATTTTAGGTCCCAATGATGACCGGAAGTGTACAAGGGAGTGTGGCATTGGATGTCAGTTCCTCAGTAGGCCAAGGGCATACGAGCATGCAAATGAATATGCTGGGTGGGTACAAAGACACCAGTCCCCAAAGTACAAGGAGTGTGCCAGAGAGTGCGCGTGCAATGTGCCCAGAGAGACCCCTGCTCCAGAACCTGAAGCCAAATCCTGAATGTGCAAAGAGGTGTCAGTAAGGCTGGGTGGGTGCCAAGGCAGAGTGAGCCAAGGAGGAAGTATATCAAAGGGTGCAAGTGCCCCAAAGTGGCTCAGGTACCAGACCAGAGCCCAGGGAGATGCATGTGCAGAGGGAGTGAGTATGGGGAGGCCCCAGGGCTACACAGAAGGAAGCAGGCTTGTGCAAACGGGAGCGCATGGACGAGAAGAGGTGAGGTGCCCACAGGTCAGGCTGCCAAGATGGCGATCATGCCTTGGGTGGGGGTGGGCACGTGCTCACGAAGGGGGCAGGTGGAGCTGGGGGCAGGGCTGGCTCTTGGTTCCAGAACAGCTCTGGCAGGGAGCAGGGAGCAGGCGGGAGGCCCAGGAGAGGGAACAAGCTGCCGGCCCACCCGCCTGCATGGGGTGTGTAAGGGGGCTGGCATGTAGGTCCTGCCAACTGCAGTTCACACGGCCTGCCAGCCCAGGCTCCTGGACACTCCCTTCCCGCCTTTCTCCTCCTGCCCCCCTCCTCCCTCCATAGTCCTCCAGCTTCGGATCCACAGACGGTATCAGGACCTAAGTAAGTGTGGGCCCTGAAAGGGAGGGGATGGATGGATGGAGGCCCACCACCGGGTGTGCTGCCAGATGTCAGGCACTGATTCCTGAGCCCCAGCCCCTATACCAGGGATACCTCTAAGTCTGATCCTGTTCCTTCCTGAGGACCCCAGAGTACAGGTTCCTGGCTCCCCCACCCCCCTCATAGCTCTGCTTCCTTCTCTATGACTTTTCCCACTCCGACGATATGCGTGAGTCCAGATCCCGTTTCTTTGGAGAGGACAGGCATCCCAGACTCCACACTGGGCACACACTCGAATCTCAGGATGTGGCTTTCGGCTTCTCTCTCTCCTCAAGAACCAGGAGTGCTGGCCCCACAGCTGCTCCAGAAAAAACCCCAAAATCTGTTGATCCTCAGCCACCGCACCCCTTAGTGACTGAGGACATGATTCCTGCCTTTCTGGAGAATATAAAATTCTGGAACCTCTGCCCTGAGATCCAGGAGTCTGGACACCCACCTCCTAATGCTGGGTTTCCCTCCCACACTGGGGGGGGGGGGGTTGGCAGGGTGAGGGGAGGATGGGGGGTGGCTGAGGCCTCCAGTGCCCTCCTTTCCACACAGTGTTCTCCCTCCCTGCCCGGCTTCCTGTCTACAGGCCTTTCCAGGTCCTTCACTGCCTCCCCAGTCTTGGATCCAGATCCCTGGGTCTCAGCCACAGACCCCACTCTGGCTCCCGGAGCTCCAGCCCCAGTCTCCCCCAAGGGCCCCACCCCTTTCCTCTTCAACCCTGGGGACCTGCTTCTTGAATCAGAATACAGCCCTTGGAGGTCCCTGAAGGTGAGTCTCCAGTGAGTGAGGAGAAGTACCCCGGAGAGTCTAGCTAGCATTGGTCATCCTTGCCGTTGCCCTTTTGGCTCCTTTCTGGTGATGCCAAGCCAACGCCATGCTTTGCATGACTCGCTGAGGCAGGACAGTGGGGCCAGAGCTGAAGCATATGACATCACACCCACTTTTTCAGGAGTCCCCCAAGATCTCCCAACATTGGAGAGAGCCCAAGCCAAAGGGGAACTTGACCTACCACCAGTACATGCCCCCAGGGCAGAGACAGGGGTCCAGGGTAAACCCCCAGGCCAAAGGGTTGGCCCTGGGTCCCCTAGGACCACCTCTATGGGAAGGGACAAAGTCACAGCAGCCACCTCCCAGGTATGATCCCTGGTTTTGTTCTCTGGGGGAAAATTCAGGCTCCCCATCCTCCTCCCTCAAACCCAGAGTCCAAGAGCAGGGGAGTCCAGCCCCCAAACCCTTTCTCCCCCACGATTCGAGAGTCAGTTCCCAGTCCCTCTTCCTTCAGTTCCCAGGGAGTCCTGGCTTCAAACCCAAGAGATTGCCCACGCACAGGAATTAGCCTCTCTCTCTCTTTTTTGTTTTAAAGATTTTATTTATTTATTTGACAGAGAGAGATCACAAGTAGGCAGAGAGTCAGGCAGAGAGAGAGGGGGAAAGCAGGGATGCTGAGGCAGATGTGGGGCTCGATCCCAGGACCCCGATCCCAGGACCCCGAGACCATGACCTGAGCCGAAGGCAGAGCTTAATCCACTGAGCCACCCAGGAGCCCCAGGAATTAGCCTCTCTTTCCTCCTCACAAGCCCCTGCCTTTGAGGACCCTGGAATGCCCCGTCTCTCTCCACCCCCTTTAACCTCTGATTCCCTCCTTAGGACTACCGCCAGGATGAAGCCCACTGCCCTCACTCCCTCCCCACCTGGAGTCCCCAGCCCCTTGCCCCCTCCACACAAGTTGGAACTTCAGACCCTTAAGCTGGAGGAGCTGACGGTGAGTGTGGGGAGTAACTTCCCAGGCTGGCCCTCTCCCTCGGTGGGTACCCACAGGTCTAACCCCGCAGCCTCTGCCCCATCGGAGACCCAGGAGCCGATCTGGCAGTCCCTGGTTTCCAAATGTCCAGCCCCAGCTCCCGCCTGCGCCCCAGAACCCTCCCAGCAAGGCCTCTTCCCGCCCCCCCCCCCACCCCAGGTCTCAGAGCTCCGGCAGCAGCTGCGCCTTCGGGGCCTCCCTGTGTCGGGGACTAAGTCGATGCTCCTGGAGCGCATGCGCAGCGGCGCCCTGCCCCGCCAGCGGCCGAAGCCGCGGCGCGAGGACGGTCCAGCGTGTGCTCCCTGGCCGCGCCTCAGGCCCAAGGCTCTGGGAGCCGTCCGGAGGCAGGGCTCGGTGAGGGCGGGGCTACGCGCGTATGGACCAGTGAGGAGAAGACAAAGCGGGACGGGGCGGGAACTCGATAGAAGGATAGCCAATGAGGTGCGCGGGGCGTGGCTAAGACCCCTAAATGGGCGGATCATAAGGGAAGAGAACCCAATGAAAGATTACGGGGCGATACCGGAGGGAGGCGGTCGACCAGCGAGCGCAGGGCCCGGAGGAGACCAGGGGGTGGAGCCACAGCTGCGATTGGGTGGGGTTGCTCCCGGTGGGCGTGGTATATGGGAACGCCTCTTTGCGGTTCTAGCTCAAGCCAAGCGCCAACTCTCACGCTCAGCCTCCTGCACGTGCCCCGGAAACTCCTGCTACCGCTGCGGGTCCGACTGCCGCTCCGGCTCCGGCCTCGACTCCGGCCTCGGCTCCGGCTCCGGCTCCGGCTCCGGCTCCGCTTCGGGCTGCGGCTGCGGCTGCGGCTCCAGCACCGACTCCTCCCGCGGCACGGCCCACAGCGGCCCTGACTCTGGAGGAGGAGCTGCAGGAAGCCATCCGCAGGGCGCAGGTGAGCGGGAGCGGGCCAGGGTCTCGGTCAGGATGGGGCGGGATCCCGGGCTCACTCCGCTTCTGCCCATCCGCAGTTGCTTCCGAACCGGAGCATTGATGACATCCTGGAGGATCAGGTGGAGCCTGAGGGTAAGAGTCGAACTCCTAGATTTGGGGGAGGAGGAGGCTGAGGTTCTGGAGACCTAGTCCACGGGAGGAAGAAGTTAGGGTCTGGAGTCCTGGGTTCTAGGGAGGAGTGGGCTGGGGACTTGGATTTCTGGAAACAAGTGGGGTCCGTATCTCTACCTTCCTAAACTCACACTCCATCCCTTCTCCTGCAGACCCGCTGCCCCCCATCCCCTTGGACTTCCCCGGCTCCTTCGACGTGCTGTCCTCCTCCCCGGATTCCGAAGGCCTCTCATCTGTCTTCTCTTCCTCGCTCCCGTCCCCCACAAACTCCCCGTCCCCCTCTCCCAGGGGCCCCACAGACTCCTTGGACTGGCTGGAGGCTCTAAGTGGGGGTCCCCTGCTAGGCTGTGGCTCCCCAGCCCCCAGCATCTTCTCTGCTGACTTATCTGACTCCAGTGGAACCCGGCTGTGGGACCTGCTGGCGGATCCATGGTGATGGGTGCTGTGGTTTCCAGGGGATGCGAAGGTCACTGAGACAGACTCTCAAAGGAGGGGGTCGGACAACCGGCAGAGCCCCTCCCACCACAGACACAGAATCAGAGACACCTCTCATCCTCATTGGGCGCCCCCCAACCGCTGCTGACATGCTAACCACCGGACTTTCCCCTGCCTGACCTCCATGTGATCTGATCCCCTCCATGGTTGTGTGGTTGGGGGCCGGGATGTGTCATTTGCTGCTGGCCAGAGCAAACAAGCTGCCTGCTGCTTCCTTCGGAGACCTCCCGGATGTTTTTGTTCCCGACTTCTCCCCTCCCCTAGTGCTGCCAACTAGATGGGAGTCGGAAAGGTGGTCTGTATTTTTTGGGTGCAAGAGAGAAGGCTCACTCACAATTTCATGGGTTGATCAGTTCAGCAAGGTGATTCTCCAGCATCATATAACTAGGGCTGCAATCGCGTAGGGTCCAAGAGGGCTGGACCATTCAAGGTAGCTCAGACGTGTCTTGCGCCTTGGCAGGAATGGCTAGTAGGCTGGAGCCAGCTGGGCTGTGGTCTCTCCGACAGGGTAGCTGGGTTCCCTACACAGTACCTCAGGGTCCTCCAAAGCAAGCATTACTCAAGGGGGGAGCAGAAGCTGCCAGTGTCACAAAGACCGAGCTTGGGACTGGTCCAGTGTCACGTTCACTACACTCCATTGGCTGATGCAAGTTGGGCTGGCGGGATATGCGAGGGGGGGGCTACACAGATGTATGCATCTTGGAGGCATGGTCATTGGGGACCATATTTGGAGACTCCACTACACCCCTCTGGTCAGTTTGAGGCCGTGGGTCATGAGGAGAGGGTGGGGCGTAGACTGCTGGGCACCTTGAACCCCAGGGCATTCCTGGGAGGAAGGTCACAGAGGAAGCCCTTAGCAGCAAAATCTTGTAAAGTGTAGGTTTTATTATTATTCAGGTGTGGGGAAGCCAATGGATCGGAATGACCTCCATGGAAAAGATCCTTGGTTGGGGCACCTGGGTAACTCAGTCGGTTTGGTGGCAGACTCTAGATCTCAGCTCAGGTCTCCATCTCAGGGTCGTGAATTCAAGCTCTGCATTGGGCTCCATGCTGGACGTGGAGCCTACTTAAAATATATATATATATATATATATATATATATATATATAGTTTGTTATTTTCACAGATCCCCAAAGAAGGGGGTGTGGAAGCCATGCGTGGCCACATGGGGAGGTCCCACTGTTGGTCAGGAGGCAAGAGGGGGAGAGGGGAGCCCAGAGCAAGAGCCTTTGTTGTGGTTTCCCAGCAAAGGAACAGAGGAGAGAGGGTAAGCTGGCTTAAGATTGTCTGGTGTGCATGATTTCAGCTGGCTCTGGGGTGTAGGGACCATCCCTAGTTGTCTGAAACGTGGTCCTGGGGTGATGAAGTAGAGTAATCATGGTCCAGAGTAAAGGAGCTCATAAAGGAAGAGGTTGGGGGGGGTCTGGGCTCTGGATTGGTTGGTTTGCATATGCAAATCACGCTCCTGGGAGAGTCCTTTATTATCCCTGGAATAGGCTAGCCCTGGGAAGGGCCATCCCTCCAGATGTCAAAACACCAGAAATATGGGAAATAAAAAGCCATAATGAATGCAAGAGAGCACACAGAGGATGGGGGGCTGGGTGCCCAGAGTCAGGAAGAGGGATCTAGATCTGAGGGGAACTGTGCCCTCAGAGTTGGAAAAACAGAGCCTCAGTCTCTGCTCTGGTGAACCTCGAACATTTGCACAGAGAAAATTCCAGCGCTGGGTGACAGGTATTTTCACGGCAGTGGGGCCATGACTCCTAGAAAGTACCAGAAGCCGTGGGGAACCGGGAGGGTGATCAGAGGAACGGCCTGGGGAACCTTGTGAGGCCAGGGCTGCTGGAACAAAAGGGAGGTGGTGTGGCTGCTGTGGCTGCCTCAGAATTTGGGGCTGGAGGCAGGAGGCAGCTGGGGCTTGCGGGCACCTTCCTATCAGGCTGAAAATTGTTGGTAAAGGGATGCCGTCAGCGCAGGAAAGATCAGGAAGGGGTGTGGTGGGGCTTCTGTCTGTCTCCATCTTGGCCCGAGTCTGAGCTTGTGACTCTCTGTCCCCCTGTCTCCTGTGTCCAGGGGAGGAGGGCAGCTCCAGAGGGAGTCGGGGCAAGGGGTGGAGGCTAAGGAATTTTCTGGTAGGAGATTTGAAAGATGTGCACTGGCTTGGGTACTGGGTACATGTTTGAAGCCAGCACTGGAGAAGACGTGGGCCCTATACTCCCCACCACCTGTCACCCAACCCTTCTCCACACATTCCGGTTGCTCCTTCTGGTACCCCGGGGAGAGGACTGCACTGCACCCCAGGGCTGGACCAAAGGGGGACACAGGAAGATGGGGAGCACCGCATTGCCATCCCATGAGCTCAGTCGACACATGAAAAAGACCAAGAATATATTTGAAAAATGACCAAAATTATCAATTTCCTTTCTTTTCTTTTTTAAGATTGTATTTATTTACTTGAGAGAGAGAGAGAGAGAGAGAGCATGGAAGGAGAGGGAGAAGCAGGCTCCCCACTGAGCAGGGAGGCCAACGCGGGGTTCGATCCCAGAACTGCAGGATCACGACCCCAGCCAAAAGCAGCCGCTTAACCCACTGAGCCACCCAGGAGCCCCTATCCATTTGTCTTACAGACATAATCTCTGGAAGGACACATTGAGGAGACTGGAGAATATACTCATTTTTCTCTTTCTCCTCCTCCCCTGCCCCTCCCCATTTCTCCCTCCACCCCTGTCTCTCCCTCCCTCCTTGGTCTGTGTTACCATGCACCCCCCTCTGTTGCTGCTCCCCATCGTTGATTTCCATTCCATTATTTTCCCTCTATACCTCCAGGGTGTCGCCCCCCTAGCATCCAACTCCACCAGACACCCCAAGACAACCCCCCATCCACCATCATCGAGTGCAGTCCCATTACAGAATGTGAATTTCCCCCGGGGGAAACACCCCCAGGGACGGATGACACAGGGGCTGGTGCCATGGCAACCGAGAGTCTCCTCTCCTGGGTCAAGATCGAGCTGGGTGGACGCATCTCTCCATCACTCTCCATGGCCTAGGGTGACCCATTGAACCTCCCTGGGCCTTAGTTGTCTCATCTTGATAATGGGGACAAGAGCAATAGTACCTTCTCCACGCGGTCGGCTGGGGATTGAATGAGTTCATGTGTGCAGAGCGCTTAGAACCGCACCTGGCGTGGGACACCTTCATGAGGCGTCCGCCCTTGTCACCGCCCCCCTGGGGTGGATTGACTTCCATTCCTCTAGCACATGGCTGCCCTCATGGGGGCCATGCACGAGGCTTGATGTCGTCCCCTTTTTCATCACCAGTCTGTTGGGCTGTTACCTCTTCTGAACCTCAAGTCTTGTTTATCCTTTGGGGTGGGTGATAGGGGACTTCCAGACCCCAGGCAGCCTAGTGGTGAGGACCCCAGAGCCAGGGTAGGGACGGAACAGGTGGCTGAACTGGGGGGAAAATAGGCAAATGGGAGTCTCGAGCCTGCACTTCCTGGGGGGACAGGCCTCTCTCCTCCCCTTGGGATCCGGAAACCAAATTTGGGGCCAACCCTGCGTTCAGAATTTGAGCCCAGCCCCTGCCTGGTGGGGGACACCAGAAAAGTCCATTCTCCTCTGTGCCCTCATAGAAGACCTCACTCCTATGTATTTTCCCAAGAGATAGGATAACATGCCTACACAAAGATATATGGGCCAATGTTCATGAGAGTATAGCCCCGAACTGGCAATAACCCGAGCATCCATCAAATGGAGGAACAGATCAACAGCCCGTGAAAAGGCGGTGAATGACTGAAACTTGCAAGAACATGAATGAATCTCAGATATGTGATGTTAGACATGCCTGGGTGTCTAGACACATCAGGCTCCCCACTCAGTGGGGAGTCTGCTTCTCCCTCTCCCTCTGCTACTCCCCCTGCTTGTGCTCTCTCTTGCTTTGCTCTAATAAATAAAATCTTTAAAAAAAAATTAAAAAGGACACAGTCCTATTGGATTAGGGCCCCCCCTAATGATCTTGACTACATTTTCAAAAACCCTATTTCCGAATAAGTTGCATTGACAGGTCCTGGGGCTCAGGCCTTCCTTCAACATAATCCCTTCTGGGAGGCAAAATCCAGTTCCTAACAGAGGCCGCTCTAAGCAGACAAACCAGCCTCGGGTTCTTTTTTTGTTTTTTGTTTTCCCCTTATAAAGCTTTTATTTATTCATTTGGCAGAGAGATCACAAGTAGGCAGAGAGGCAGGCAGAGAGAGAGAGGGGGAAAGCAGGCTCTCCACTGAGCAGAGAGCCCGATGCGAGGCTCGATCCCAGGACCCTGAAATCATGACCGAGCCGAAGGCAGAGGCTTAACCCACTGAGCCACCCAGGTGCCTCTAGCCTCAGGTTCTTTAGGAAATATGACTGCCTTCTCCCAGCTCAGAGCCCTGCTGGCTTATAGTATATAATAATGTATATTTAAGATCATCTGAAGCATATGGACCAGATTAGCTTTACTCTGCAATTGATTAAAAAAAAAATCTGGTGGGGGGGTGGGAGGTTGGGGGAACCAGGTGGTGGGTATTAAAGAGGGCATGGATTGCATGGAGCACTGGGTGTGGTACAAAAACAATGAATACTGTTATGCTGAAAATAAATTAAAAATAAATTTTAAAAAATCTGGAGAATGGGGATGGTATGATGTCCTAGAGGGTGCAAGATATAGGAGACAGATGATACTGCTATGTTCCCGGGACCCCAGATAAAATTCTGGACTAGATTATGAATCAGGTGTCTTGAGAGCCTGCAGTTAAGAGCCAGGAATCGGTGTGGGCTGTCTAGGAAGATGTCCATATTATTCTGCTCAGGTCATGATCTCACGATCATGATCTTAAGTACCATAGTTACTGTTTTTTGGGAGGTTGTGTATTAGTTAAGAAACTAAGTGCCTGGCTGGCTCAGCTAGTAGAGTGTGCGAGTCTTGATTTGGTGGTCATGAGTTCGAGCCCTACACTGGGTATAGAGACTACTTTATTTAAAAAAAAAAAAAAATTGTTGGGCGCCTGGGTGGCTCAGTGGGTTAAAAAAAAAAAAATTGTTTATTTGACAGAACAATCCAAGGAGAGTGGTAGGTAGAGGGAGAGGGAGAAGTAGGCTCCCCATTGAGCAGGGAGTCCAGTGTGGGGATCCTGGGATCATGACCTAGGCCAAAGGCAGACAGTTAATCCACTGAGCTACTAGAGGTCTCTTAAAAAAATTTTTAAGTCATTAAGCATCTGCCTTTGGCTCAGGTCATGGTCCTAGGGCCCTGTGTCAGGCTCCCTGCTCACCGGGAAGCCTGTGTCTCCCTCTCCAACTCCCTCTGCTTGTGTTCCCTCTCTCTGTCAAATAAGTAAACAAAAATCTTTTTTTTTTTTTTCTTAAAGATTTTTTATTTATTTATTTGTCAGAGAGAGAGAGAGCGAGAGCGAGCACTGGCAGACAGAGTGGAAGGCAGAGTCAGAGGGAGAAGTAGGCTCCCTGCAGAGCAAGGAGCCCGATGTGGGACTCGATCCCAGGACGCTGGGATCATGATCTGAGCAGAAGGCAGCTGCTTAACCAACTGAGCCACCCAGGCGTCCCAGTAAACAAAAATCTTAAAAAAAAAAAAAAAAAAAGGAAATCCCCCTAAGGGGGGAATCATTAAAAAGAAAGAAACCTTTGCCCACCTCAGGGTCATGAAGATTTTCCTCCCATGTTTTATTCTAAAAGCTTTATGCTGGAGCACCTGGGTGGCTCAGTGGGTTAAGCCTCTGCCTTCTGCTCAGGTCATGATCTCAGGGTCCTGGTATCAAGCCCCGCATCAGGTTTTCTGCTCAGCAGGGAGCCTGCTCCCCCCCACCACCACTCCTCTGCCTGCTTGTGATCTCTTTCTGTCTGTCAAATAGGTAAATAAAATAAAAGCTTTATGCTTTTTTTTACCTTTCACATTTTGGTCTATGATCCATCTTGAATTAGTGTTTGTGAATCGTGGGAGGAAGGGGTCAAGTTCACCTTTTCTGTGTGGATGTTAGATCGCTTCCATTTATTGACGAGGTCTTTCATCTTTCACCTAAACTGCATTGATGCCTTTGTCATAAATCAAGGACCATGGATGTGTGTGGTCTATTTCTGGACTCTGATGGACTCCATCTGTCTATTTTTTTTTAAAGATTTAGGCAGAGAGGCAGGCAGGGAGAGAGGGGAAGCAGGCTCCCTGCTAAGCAGAAAACCCGATGCAGGGCTCAATCCCAGGACCCTGAGATCATGACCTGGGCAGAAGGCAGAGGCTTAACCCACTAAGCCACCCAGGTGCCCCCCCCCTTTTAAAGATTTTATTTATTTATTTAAAGGATTTTTTATTTATTTGACAGAGAGAGATCACAAGTAGGCAGAGAGGGAGAGAGAGAGGGAGGAGGAAGCAGGCTCCCTGCCTAGCAGAGAGCCCAATGCAGAACTCGATCCCAGGACCCTGAGATCATGACCTGAGCTGAAGGCAGAGGCTTAACCCACTGAGCCACCCAGGCAGCCCCTTTATTTATTTATTTGACAGAGATCACAAGTAGGCAAAGAGGCAGGCAGAAAGAGAGAAGGAAGCAGGCTCTCTGCTGAGCAGAGAGCCCAATGTGGGGCTGAATCCCAGGACCCTGGGATCATGACCTGGGCTGAAGGCAGAGGCTTTAACCCACAGAGCCACCCAGGAGCCCCGATCTGTCTATCTTTTATGCCAGTACAATTTTGTCAAGGTAACTTTAGCTTTATGGTGAATTTTGAAATCTGGTCATCTCATGGGTCTCTTCGCTGCACTTCCACCATGACCTCACTGGTCCACCATCATTGCTTGCTGGTAGTAAAAATCAAACCCATTCTTCAAGGCATGTCTTCAATATAGTCTTGACATCCTAGCTTTCTTGGCATTGTGATACAGAATCACACACACATACACACACACACACACTCACTTTTTTTTTTTTTTTTTAAGTAGGCTTGAACTCATGACTTCAAGATCAAGAGTTGCACGCTCTACCAACTGAGCCAGCCAGGCACCCCTTAGTATGTTTTGAAAGAGACTTTTGTAGGTGTCCAGGCAAAGGTGGTGGTGACCTGGATAGAGTGGTGATGGTAGAGGAAGGAAAGGTCCAATTCAGGGTATATTTTGAAGGGAAAGTCGGCAGAACTTGCCGGTGGATGGAATGTGAGAGCAAGAATCTAGAGTGAGTTAAGTTTTTAGTCAAAGTGAATGGATAGTGCCATGTACTGAGATGGGGATGGGCGGGGGAAGATCTGGGTGGTTAGAGCTATGGGGAGATGGGGTCATGACCATCTTTGGAAATGACTGCCAATCATGTTGTTGTTTTAACTGAGGACCATGCAATGCGTCCCCCAATACATTTAAAATGTACATTAAAAGAGAGAATGCCAAATGTATAGACAAAATAATTAAGGATTTATTTATTTTTAAAATAGCAAACCCTGGTCCAGCAACCATCACCCCATTCCAGCTCTATAAAATCACATGGGGGGGGTCACCTGACTGGCTCAGTGGGTACACCATTGACCCTTGTTCTCAGGGTCATGAGTTCATGAGTTCAGGTTGGGCATGGAGTCTACTTAAAGAAATAAAATAAAAAAATAAATAGAAAATCTAAATTCGGACGAGAAATTTGAATGAGTTAAATAGAGTTACTGAGGCAGAGACTTATCAGCACAATGGGTACTGTGGCACCATTCTGTGGGTACTAAGCCAAAAGGAAAGGGCTCCAAGAGAACCAGGTGGAGAGACTTTGGGGCCTGCAAGATATGAGGTGGCCGTCAGAGTGCAAATATTCTGCGGTATAAGCATGGGTCGTTCTTGACATTGGGTGTGACCGCTTGACGTGCTTCAGTCACTGAAACACAAGTGGCAAACATGTTTCTCCATATGCTCAATTGCGGAGCATCTTCCCAATCCTTATGTTCTTTCTTACATTTTTATTTAGTTTTTTAAAATTAATTGATTATTTATTTGAGAGAGAGAGAGAGTGCGAGCACTGAGGAAGAAAGGGAAGCAGAGTCCCTGCCAAGCAGAGAACCCGATGTGAGCTTTGATCCCAGGACTCTGAGATCATGACCTGAACAGAAGAAGGCAGAAGCTTAACCCACTGAGCCACCCAGGCCCCGCCCCCGCCCCCAGTCCTAATATTCTTTAATTACCTTCCTTTCAGACCAACTCCGTGACCTTTCCGCACAGGTCATTGGCCCATGGTGAATGCTTGACTCAAACAGCATTCTGATTGAGGCATCAAGATCTTTCAAGATTGTCAGACTGGCAGAGAGACACTAGCAGTATCTGCTGAGCCCTTGAAAGACCTCCTTGGCCCACCACCACTTTTTGCTAGGATCGTTACAGTAGCCTTCTCCCTGGTCTTCACCCCTCTCTCACCCCTACAGCCCTTCCTCCACACAGCAAATCAGATTGTGTTACTCCCCTGATAAGCACCCTCTGATGGCTTCCTCTTGGTCTTAGAATAAAACTCAAAGTCCTTGCCATGGTCCACTAGGCCTTTCATGGTCGACCCTGATAACTTCTCTCCCACCTGTCTCCATGTGTTCCAGCCACACTGGCCTGGTTCTGCTCTCATGTATAACCAGATTCCCCCTGCGACAGGGCCTTTGCGTGTGGGATCTCAAGTCAGGTGGGGACATTCAAGTTTTGCCTAGATCATGCCCAAGTCACAAAAGTGTCCGCAGATAAAGAGAATCTTCCATTTAGTTTATCTCTGGCTATATCACACATGACTCCAGAACTTCACAGCATTGAATAATTGTATTGTTATGCTCACAGACTGTGAATCAAGAATCGAGATAGGGCTGCTCTCTGCCACACATTGTCAGGAACCTCAGCTGGTTGCTAGACTGACTTGAACGACATGTGGCAGCACATCTGATGCCCACCCTGAACTCGGAAGTTGACCTCAGCTAAGACTGCTAATTGGAGCACCCACCCGTGGCCCCAGAGTGGGGCTGGGCTTCCTCATAGCATGGAGGCCGCTTTCATGATGTTGACGACTGAGGGGAACTGTACTCCACAAAAACAACAGCGGCATGAGGCCTCCACCAACACCGCATGGAGAAGAGAGCCCCCAGCTGACCCACAAGATTGTAGGAAATCCTAAATTGCTGTAACTTCAAGCCACTATGTTTTGTTAATCCAACCTTTGCTAGCAGGGATGCTGTTAGATGCACCACCACAGACACTTAAAAAGAACAAACTCTTCAAGTTCACTGAGCCCTGCTGGGCTCTGGGTTCTCACCAGGAATCATCCTAAGCCCTAGGAAGCCAGGGTTGCCGAATTGGGGCGGGAGGTCTTAGAAGCACACCAGCTACTGGCCAGTAGGGCGGCACTCTTGGGAAAACTGGGGAAAAGGTCTCAAGTCTGGGCAGATGCACTAGAAAACAGTGAGTCCTCCGGGTGGACACGGTACCAGGGACACGTGGCTTGGAGAGTAGGCTGTTGACTCTCCCAGAGCTCCATCAACCCCCTTGGCCAAATGCCTTTGTGCAGCAAACAACGCACACAATTCAGGGATTCTCCGTTTTGTGTTGCATCTTCTTTCTCGTTAGGAGCACCTGTTCTCTTTCTGCAAGCCTCCATGTCTTCCAGAGGAGGCGATCAACTCCCCAGCTGGAGAGAGCAAAGATTTATTGATCTGAAGCTAAACCAATCCCAGGGTCTTCTTCACTTTGCCCTCTAATGGGTCAGGTGGGCACTTAACACACTTCCGGTCAATGAGCTATGCGGGGGCTGGGAGGGCAGGGTGGAAATTGCTGGAGGGCTTTGAAATCTTTCTCTCATTCTTCAAAAGGGTCCCAAGAATGAAGTTCTTTTTGCTGCCTCATGACGAGGCTGTCTGTATGTGACACCCGGTTATGTGGCAGCCCTTTTGGGACCATGAGGGAGCCAATCTGAGAGGAGTTGACAGCAGTTGAACACGAGAGATGGAACAGGGGTCACCGATGACACTGCTGTGCTGCTGACTTAACTAACCCCAGAGATGCCCCAACTTTGTGTCCTCTTGTAGAGGACACATAAATAGGTTAATTCAGCAAGTCAGTGACTTGCAGGAAGGAAGTGTCCTGGTACATGTAACAATATGTTCCCTGTGCCTTGGGGATCTGCTCTTGGAGCCAGCAAAGGAGGAGGGGCCAAGGGCCGCCTAATATCAGTGCTTGAGTAGTGGGGAGAGGTCTGCCTGGATCCCAATCCACTCAGGCAGGAAAGCTGCCTCTGGCTTAAAGAGTTTGAGGAAGGGGGAGTCCGGCAGGGTGTAATTGGCTAGGTAGATGGTCTCGCCACCTGCGAGGTAGGCAGCCCAGATTCCAAATGTCCCAATGGTCATGATGGTGTGGTTACACTGCGTGAGCAGCGCAAAGTCCTTGGCAGGGGAGTTCTCGATGCCATTGCCCGCGAACACCACGTCCCCCAGGGAGGCGTCGATGTTCTCCCGACACCAGGTCATGCCATTGCTAGAGACCACAAAGACGGGGGAGTCGTAGCGGGCCCGGAACCACGCCAGGGCCTGCTCCAGGTACCGCCGGTCGGCGACCACGCCCTTCCACACCTGCGGCATGACGTGCACGTAGTCCCCCCGGCGCACGTGGACTCCCACGAAGGTGCTTGGCTGTCTCCCATTCACCTGCAGGCCCCTTAGAAACTTCTGGGCGTCCTCCCGCACGTGGTCGTGCAAGGTGAACTCCTGCAGGATCTCGTCTCGCAGGTGGTGGTAGAAGGTCCAGGAGCAGGGGTAGCCGGTGAGGCGCACGTACTCCCCGGGGATGTGGCGGTAGCGCTCCTCCATCCAGTCGTTCAGGTGGTAGTTCTGCCAGGGGATGCGGCCGGCCGTGCTGCCGTGCAGGACCGGGAGGCTGATCCGGAAGATGGGGGCCAGCGTGCTGTGCATCTCGGCCGGGATGAAGGCCGGCCGCCCGTTCATCTTGGCCAGGGCGTACAGGGTGGCATACTCGCCCATCTGGTTCCCCAGGCGGCCAATGGCGTTGATCGTCCACATGCCCCGGGGCAGCTGGCTGGTGGGACTTTCCGTCGCCAAAACCAGCGTGTCAATGTCCCATGTGGGGCGAATCTTCGCTAGCCGTTGCTGAATGTGAAATATGGTGGAAGCCGTGAAGACAAAGAGGACGAAGTGGACCATGGGGAAGAAGAAAGGCGTCTGATTGCTGAGCATGGCTGTCAGGGAAGGGAGAGCAGGGAATGTTAGCTGGGGGGTGGGGGTGGGGTGGGGTGGGGAGGTGGGGTTGGGGTATTTGGAGGCCCTAGTGGGGTTCATGAATGAGCAAGGGCAGCTGTGTGTGCAGATACTGTGTGTGTGTGTGTGTGTGTGTGTGTGTGTGTATGCAGATGGCTTTGCTGTGTGTGTGTGTCTCCAGGGGCGTGAACACTCAGGTGCGTGTACGGAGGTGGGTCTCCAGAGGGTGTGATGGGAGTGTGTTTACATGCAGTTCATATGCTCCTGTTTACAAGATCTGACTACACCGTGTGTATTCACATACGGCCCGTGCATTGCAAGAGTGTGTGTGCGCGTGCATACGGGTATCTACACACTGTATACCTATGTGGGTGTGTGTACATTTGCCTACATTTAACGGATATGTGTACGTTGTTTTGTAGAAAAGTATCTATCTCGTGTACATACATGGGTGTGTATGCTATATAACATAGTGTGGACATATATACACACACATGAACACACGTTATGTATATATACCTTGTATGTTTGAATGTGGGTGTTTATAGCCTGAATATACATACATGGGTGTCTACAGATAGGGAGTACATGTGTATAAACCTACTATTTACTGGGGATCCAGTTCCTAGAGAGGTCCATCTTTGCATGCCCTGCCTACCTATATTTCCTTTGAAGGGAAATGGCCCAACCCATCCTGAATTCAACCATGTAGCTTGCCTACCCTCCTGGCCACAGCCAACCCAAGCACAAGATAAACACCGGGTTCCACGGTGGCTTTGCCATTTACTGGTCACGACAGGTTGTAGGCCGGCTCTAAAAGATGAGTTGGTCAATTCTCTCTCGAATATTTTTACTGAAAGGTCAGAAGGCAACTGGCAGGTGAGAGTTGGTTTTCTTCTCCCCCGGGTGTCCGACACCCAGCTGAATTCAACAATTCAATTAGATTTTGACATTGTCTACCTGACTTAGTATCAGATCTGAGAGGTTAAAGAGTTCAGTCCCACTTCATACACCCCCTATAAGTCCTGAGTCATTCATGCTTCTTTTGACTAGTAGGTTATAAACTGACCCCCTCCTTAGGTTTGATAGTCTCCTAGAATGGCTGGCAGAACTCAGAAAGGCACTTTACTTATGTTTACCAGTTTATGATAAAGGAGACAGATGAATAACCAGAGGTAGTACGTAGGTAAGATCCAGAGGGAGCTTCTATCTCCCTGGACCACCTTCCTGGCTCATGGCTGTGTTTGCCAACTCAAAGGCTCTCCAAAACCCATTTAGGGATTTTATGGAGGTTTCATTATGTAGACACGCTTGATTAAATCATCAGTCACTGGTGATTAACTTAATCTTCAGTCCTTCTCCCCTCCCCGGAGGTTGGGGGCTGGAGACGGAAGTTCGGAAGTTCGAATCTCTTCAAGCTTGGTCTTTCTGGTGACCAGACCCTGAAGCTACCTAGGGCCCTGAGAAGAGTCACCTCATCAAAGCAGAAGACACTCCTATCAGCCTATCACTCAGGAAATGCCAAGGGTTTCAGGAGCCATGTGCTGGAACTAGGGACAAAGACCAAATACCATTGTAGGAGACCACAGCAGGTGATGTTGAGAGAGGCGGGGCTAGAGTGGCTGGGACAGGACAGATGCAGGCTGAAGCAGAGGTAGCCAGTAACGGGGAGACACCTGAAGGGATGTGCAGAGACATAAAGAGAACTGGCCAAGAAAACCCAGAGAAAATCGCCCTCATATACTTATACAGCCTGTTCTTTTCAACTCTGGTTGTAACAGAAATCAGTTCCAGGAGTGGGGTGGTTGCACTGGATGGACCTTCCGAGAGCACATGGGATTTACCGTAGTATCAAAGGAGGTAGGGGACATTGAGAATTCTCTATCCCAGGCCATACAAGTTGGACCAGTGATCTGTAGAGCAAAGCTGTTCATGAAGCTCCTACGCTGGGACTCCCTGAAACAAAGTAAAAGCCCCCAAAGGAGAGGGGTTTGAAGATACGGTTGTTGAGCATAATCCAAACAGTTGAAAGTGGAAGAAAGCAGGGAATGAGTTGGTGCTGACTCCCTATTACATGGCAGAAGCCAGTCAGGACAAGTGGAACAAGCAAGATGACTTAGGCTGACTACAGTTAACACTTCATTAAAGACTGCATCCAGGAATGACCAATGGGCTTTGTCATTCCACAGTCCAGGCTGGAACAACACTTGTACCATGTTGCCACAGTCAGAAGTCCAGGATTGGCCACTGAACAACTGTGGAACTGGAAAAATGGGAATGGGGAGATGTGGGAAGAGTCAAAAAAATGAGACGTTTCTGCTTTCCTACCTCTTTCAAAGGCTTCCCTCTTCCTTCCCTGTGCACGAGAGCTTCCCAATCATTGTTTTTAAAACTCTTCCTCCTGAGCAGGATTTAATCAAAGCATATCCTGGAGGCTGTGCGCAAAGGTAGATTCAAGATGAAAGGTCTCTGGTTAACGTGGTCCAGGGCTTGGGTTCCTGGTCTAAGTATTGACTCAAGTGGCCATTAAGAAGAGAATAGTGGGGCTAAATCAAGCAGGGCGTGACCTGGTTCAACCTGGGAAGCCTCCAGAACCTGTGCAGGTGTGGTCCTTAATGATTATAGCCAATGAAAGTTGGCATGGGACCTCATATAGCAATATCCCTGTTTCTAACTCATTGCTACCATCATCTGACCCACTAAGATCACATGCATTACCTTTCTTTCTCTAAGTTTTTATTTATTTGAGAGAGAGAGAGAGAGAGTGATAGAGAGCATGAGCAGGGAGGAGAGGGAGAAGCAGGCTCCCCACTGGCAGGGAACCTGACATGGGGCTCCATCCCAGGATCCCAAGATCATGACCTGAGCTCAAGGCAGATACTTTACCAAGCCACCCAGGCGCTCTGCATTATCTTTCCAGAAGAAACTCCAGTTTCTCCACTAGATGCCTGGGCTTGAGTTAAACCAACTCAGCTGGGGTCTGGGCCCCATGGGTCATCATTGGATGTTGAGTTTAACCCCAAGTGAACTCCTGGATGGTACAACCTCCTCTTGCCCTATTCATCTTGAATGTAAAGAGCCAGGGAGGCTGGATTTGCTGAATAAAGTTCACTTCACAACCGAGCTGATGCTGAGGATTCTGTCTTCCCGGTCAAAGTTCCAGATCAGGCCCCTTCCTCATGGCCACCGGAAGTGAAGCTTCTCTTCCCTAAACCCAACACAGAATGCACTTCGTTCAGGGACCACGAGGACCCATACATAACTCTGCGGCTACCGGCACACGCTCTGGTCACAGGCTACTGACTGCAGGCTCCCACCCTCATTAGCTGTGGGATTCTGGACAAGTAACTCCACCTTTCTGAGGATTCAAACCACCTGGCCTGAGGACAAAACCAATACCTTTTGAGATCCTCACGTACAAAGCAAACAGTGCTGTTTTGTGGGGGCTCTGGGCCAGGCACCATTTTCACACTGGTCACGGTCATGGTCAAATCTAGCATTTAGGTCACAGAATTTGGAGGAGTCACACGTGGAGGATGGATGAGATGGAAACCTACAAGAGGAATGAATTTCACTCCGAGGTTGGTGAGTTCTGGAACCAGCCAGGGTAGCCCCGCACGACCAGGTATAGACATGGTGGACTAAGCTGACTTTGGGGACTGTCCCTCTGAGTAGTGGGTGAGTATGTGCGGTTCTCCTTACCCTGAGGAATGTCCGATTTTTTTTATTATTATGGAGATGAGGGTCTGAGATAAAGCATATGTATGACAGCAACCAAAGCATAGACTGGATCAAGGAACTATATTGTTGCTCCCCCAACCCATAGACCTTGTGCACTGTGTGTTGGATTGTGTCTTTCTGCAGTAGGTATATTGAATGATAACTCCTTTTTTTTTTTAAAAAAAGACTTTATTATTGGGGTGCCTGGGTGGCTCAGTGGGTTAAGCCTCTGCCTTCGGCTCCGGTCATGGTCTCAGGGTCCTGGGATCAAGCCCCGCATCAGGCTCTTTGCTCAGCAGGGAGCCTGCTTCTCCCTCTCTCTCTGCCTGCCTCTTTCCTACTTGTGATCTCTCTCTCTCTCTATCAAGTAAATAAATAAATGAAATCTTTTTAAAAGATTTTTTAAATCTTTAAAGATTAAAAAAATCTTTTAAAAAGATTTCATGTATTTATCTTTAAATTATTTATTTTATAATATAATAAATAATAATAATTTATATTATATATTATATAAAATATATAATATATAATGTATTATATTATATTATTATATATTATTATATATAATTAAGATGATATATTATTATATTTTATTATTATATATTATTTATTATTATATATGATATATTTTATTTATTCATTTAATCTTTAAAGATTTAAAAAAGCATTAAAAATATTTCATTTATTTATTTGACAGAGAGAGACACAGAGAGAGGAAGGGAACACAAGCAGGGGGAGTGGGAGAAGAAGCAGACTTCCTTGGGCCAAGCAGGGAGCCTGATGTGGGGCTGGAGCCTGATGTGGGGCTCGATCCCAGGATGCTGGGACCATGACCTGAGCTGAAGGCAGACGCTTAACAATTAAGCCACCCAGGCACCCAGTCGAAGACTAACTCGTGATACTGCAGGATATGACTTCATCTGGGGACAGGGGTCTTCAGAGAAGTGACCAAGTTAAAACGAGGTCATCTTAAGGTTGACGCTAATTCAACATGACCAGTATCTTATAAAAAAAACTAAAACAGGGCACTCAGTTGGCTGAGCAACTGCCTTCTGCTCAGGTCATGATCCTGGAGCCCCAGGATCGAGTTCCGCATTGGTCGGGGGGGGGGGTCCCTGCTCAGCAAGGGGTCTGCTTCTCCCTCTGACCTTCTCCCTCTCATGCTTGCTTGCTCTCATTCCCTTTCTCTCTCAAATAAGTAAATAAAATCTTAAAAAAACAAATAAATAAAAGCAAAACTAGAACACAGCCCATGGTATATCGTGTGATCTGTGGGCCTCTTTATTGCCAGCTCATGATGTGTGGGCCTGGGGGACGGCTCAAGAGACCATCTGTGTCAAGCAGATTCTCCCCCTTGGGAATCTGAAGTCGGGAGCAGAGAGGGGGTGGCTGGCTGGCGGTGGGGCTGGTGGCCAATCAGCCTATTAGGACTCACGCGCACCCATACTAAGTAAGATGCCATACTAAGGGCCAGAGAAATCCATGAACACAGGGGATTCGACCTGAGAATAAAAAGAGGGTTGTGAGGGAAAAATGGACAGTATGACTGCACCCCTGATGGCTTCCTGGTTCCTGTTTCCTCGAGGCCACCTGCACTTACATTCCTGTCCGGGTCCCAACACGACTCCTCATGACTCTGGGTAGAAGGAACTGTCTGGAGGCTGGGAGGCAGGAGGAAGCTGGGGAAAGAGGGGCCAGTCCAGGTAGGAGGAGGGAGTGCTCCCTGCGGAGTGGCCTCGTGCCTTCTTCCCACTTGTTCTGGGTGTTTCTCTCTTCCTTTTGCCAACTAGATTGTGAGCCTTCGAAGGGCAAGGAGTCGACCTGGCTCCTCTGTCTCGTTCCGAATTTACCAAGTACGGGACGTGGGACAAAAGGCACCAAGGGAAATGCTTGTGGGAGGGCGGAAGGATGGAGGGAAGGAGAGAGGAAAGAGATGGAAAAAGAGACAGGGAAAGAGAAAGAAGAGGAACTAGACTGAGAGGAAGACAAGGACAGAGCCAGAGAGAGCAGGAGGAGAGAAAGACAAAGAGAGATGGAGACACAGAGAGAAAGAGGGAGACCGGGAGAGAGACAGAACGGAAAAACCGTGAGACAGGGTGAGAGACGGAAAGAGAAGGACAGAGAAATAAAACAGGCGGGATGGACCTGCCCGCACTCAGTCCAGCTCTGTCCCCTGTTCTGTCCCAATTCTGCATCTCCAAGTGAGTCCCTGTTGGGATCATTCAGTCCCAGTCTCCTGATCACACACACAGCTCCGCGAAGGAAGGGACAGCGTCAGTCTTATTCCCTCTGTGTCCCCGGCAGCCCCCGGACATGGGGCTCAACACACAGTAGGTGCGCAGGAAATGGAGGCAGAAGGAATATGGGTCTGTGTCCACCTGTCAGGACCCAGTCATGATCCATCTGTTGCTTTTCCTCCTTGCCCAGGTGTCTGCCAACATCTCCATGTGTTGAGTTCTCTCTCTTTTTTTTTTCTTCTGAATCCATTTCCCAGCATCAAGTAGGTAAAAAAATGAATACTGGAAGGATGACCTTCACAATCAAACCTCGTAATTTCTGAGCTCGCCCTGAATATCCCCTGGAAATACGTTGACAGCAGACAGAAAGACAAGAAGGCTAGTTCTGTTGGGGTGGGGGGGCGCGCGGAAGGAAGACAGAATGTTCTAGAACAGAGTCTCTCTCAGCTTCCTTGGTGGTTTCCTGCTTCCTCCCTCGGGAAGAGGGAGGGTCCACTGTTGAGGGCCTAAGGGAAACACCTGCAGACCTTGGCCCCCCTGTCCTTGAGCCAGGCTGCGGGGAGAGGAGGGAGGGAGGCTTACAGGGTTAAGTCAGGCCAGTGTCTGGGAATGGGGGCAGATCTGGAGAGAAGCTCAGGGTAATGCCGTCATCAGCCTCTGGTTGGCTATATGACCTTGACCGAGGGCCTTTACTTCTCAGTGTTGTCATCTAAAACTTGGGGCTTATTGCTCTCCAGGGCTGTGTGAGCTCAACGTGGGTTCGGAAATCCGAACTGGATGCTTAAGGGCGTGGCCCAGTCCTGTAGGTGGTGCAAACAGGCCCATTTGAAAGCAAAGGCAAAGTGAGGCTCAGGGACTAGTCAGAGAGGGGCCTGGGGGGCAATCCTGGGGAAAGGCCAGAGCTGGGGCGCAGAGCTGGGCACAGGGAGTCTGGGAGAGCGGCTGGCCCGCCTGACACTCATGGGGAGGTTTGGGGTACTGCCAACAGCCAACCAGCCAGCCCCAGGGAGAGGCTTGATGGAAAACCCGGCTGCTTGGGGCAAGTGGGAGGAGCCTGCTTTCCCCACCACACCCCCTTCCTGGAAGTCAGAAAGTGCACCTCGTTATGGGTCCTGGGTACCTGCAGCCTCACGCAAGTTGCGGCCAGCCAGGGAGGGAGGGGCAAGAGGAAAGGTCATAGGGCACCGGCAGGGCTCAGTCGGTTCCGCTCAGGTCAAGATCCCGGGGTCCTGGAATCGAACCCCGCGTCTGACTCCCTGCTCAGTGGGGAGGCTGCTTCCCCCTCGGCTCTAGCTCGTGCTCGCCCCCTCTTGCTCCATCTCAAATAAATAGGTAAAATCTTTAAAAACAAAACAAAAAAAAACAAAAAACAAAAAACAAAAAAAGAAAAAAAAGAGGAAGGGTCAAGATCCCTTCCTTCATCCGGGTCCCCTGGCTGCCGTCCCTTGGGCGATTGCCCCAGGCCGAGTGGAGAACCTCGGGGCCCCAACTTTGAAGAAGGAGCCCAGCCTCCAGGTCCCTCGGAAAAATGGGGCCACCAATATCTATCCGTAATTTTTTTTAAACTCTCGGTCTCAAGTTCCAGGATGAACCTAGTCCTCTCCGTCCTCCCCCCATCTGGAGCCTAGCCCCAGGCGCCTCCCCGCCCCCATCCGTCTCCATCCCGCGAGCTGGCCTGGCCCCCCCCTCCTCAGCTCACCGCCCTCCCCGGGTTTCCCAACCCCACCCAGGCAGGCATTGCCACCAAGAAATAACTCCGTCTCCCACGTCCCGAGGCCCAGTGGTCACACCCTGTGATTTGCGTGTCTGGTCTCCTCCGCACGGAAAGCCCCCTCCCTACCCCTTCGCAGCCTCTCCCCCAGGTAAGCCCAGATCACCCAGTTCAGTCCCCTCCCCTACCGCTCTGGGCACTGCTGGTTTGTCCTGTCATTCCCACAGCCCGGAATTCACACTGTAAGCGCTTCTCTGGGGAAGGACTTGGGACCCAGAAGTAAGGCCACCACTTTCAAGCCCCCACCGTGATTCCCAGGACTGGAACGGAAGGTGTGACTCCGGAGCCAGGGATCCCTGGGGCCACGGTCGGCGGGTGGGCGGGGGGAGAGTTGGGGACTCTAAGGACCCCTGGGTCCTGTGGTTGGGTCCCGCGTCCCTCCCGGAGGTCGGGGAGCAGACCCCGAGAAGCGACCAGGAAACTCAAGTACTACAGGTCTGCACAGTGATTCTCAGGTAGGTTCCAGGAAACGGTTGATGGAGGGAGGGAGCTGGCAGCCTGAGGCGGGGGAGGGGAGAATGGGGGGTGATGGAGGAGGGTGGGGTTTCAGGTAATAGATCTGCTAGGAGGGAAGGTGAGGGTAGTCCAGAGGGGAGACGGCTGGGGGGCTGGAAGCAGGGGGGGGGGGCGCCTGGGCTTTAAAGGATGGACCCTCTCTTTTTGGAGACTCAGAGGAGGGCGCATCCCAGAGGAGGGATTCCTGAGTTCGAGTATGTCCCAGCCTCCCGCCCCGTGAGCGCGCGTGCGTATGTGTGTGCGCGCGTGTTCTCGCCCGCTTGCTGGGGGTCGGAGAGAGCCCCCCCACCCCCACCATCTCTCACCTGATTCTGGCAGCAGGAATTGGGGTAGCCGGCGATGTGGCTGCTCTGCGAGCAGATCAGGGTGCTTCCACCCGTGAGGTCAAGTCCTCACTCGGAAATCTGACCCTCCCAGCACTAGTGGCCGGAAAACCCCGCCCAGGATCTACCTGGCCTCCCCGAGCAGTAGGGAGGCGGGGTGAGCTGGACTTGGGGAGCCAGGTGTGCCCGGAGCCCCGCCTCCTCCCTCCCCACGTGACCGCTGGGAAGCAGGCCAGGAAGACTCTCCGGAGGAGGAGGTCTGAGTCCCCACAGGTCAGCCTCTTCCAGACTCAGCCCTGTCAGGGTCCTGCTTTTATTTATTTCGGCAATAACGGGAGCGTTTCGTGGTCTGTCAGCCTCATTCCGTCTTCACAATTCTGTGACGGGCGACCCTCTCAGGAACCCTCCAGTACTGAGGGGGATACCGAGGCACAGACAGGGGAAGTAACTTGCTCAAAGTAGCACAGCTAGGAAGTCAGAGAAGCCAGAATTCCAAACCAGGCAGGCCAGAATTTTGGAAAACACCTGGCAAATACCAACTCTTCTCAATTTCCCTGCTTTTAGAGAGGATTCTCAGGAACTCAGAATCCCGTTATCGTACATCAGCCGGCCAGGCTATGCTGGTCTACCGCTGCCAAAATCAAATGCCAAGATCAAGGAGGAACTTTTCCGGGGAGGGAATGAGGCAGGCACCTCCAGAGCGCCCCCCCCCCCCAACAATCCTAACATTGAAACAGGGTGGAGCAGCCCCTCCTGGTCCCTCAGTGAGGCGACAGGAGGCTTGCTGCACCCGCTGTAAATCTCACAGTCCACCCCTTCGCTGCAAAATAAGAATCGGAATCTGATCAAGTCTCCGGGGTGAGCGCCAGCTTCCAGAAAACAGGAGGATAGAGTTGCCCCGTGAATGGACACCATGAGGGCATCAGGAGCCAAATCCAGAGTGTGGGACTGTCTACAGGACCACGTGACCTGGTTTCCCTGACTTTGGAGAAAAAGAAAAAGATGAAGAAGCAAGGGGAGCCTTATAATATATGCAGAGCAGATCTTGGGCTCAGAAATGTATAAATGGATTTTTTTTTAACCTATATGGATGTCTGACCAGATATCCGAAAGTCACCAGGGTGCAGGACATGTCTGTTCTATGTCATCTTTTTTTTTTTTTTTTAAAGATTTTATTTATTTATTTGACAGAGAGAGACCACAAGTAGGCAGAGAGGCAGGCAGAGAGAGAGAGGAGGAAGCAGGCTCCCTGCTGAGCAGAGAGCCCGATGCGGGACTCGATCCCAGGACCCTGAGATCATGACCTGAGCCGAAGGCAGCGGCCCAACCCACTGAGCCACCCAGGCGCCCCTGTTCTATGTCATCTTTAGCAGTGTTGATCCTCAGTCACTAAGTGCTGCAGTAACATCAGACAACCACTGTGACAACTATAAATTCCTCCTAGATGCCCAGAATGCCCCCAGGACAGTACTCCCCAAGAGGATAGCCTTGTACCCCGTCAGCAGGACCAGCAGCTGGTAAATGCTTAGCAACCAGCTCTGGGCTGGCGGGCGTGGGGGTGGTGGGAATCCCTGCTAAGTAGTGTTTGCCAATTTCCACAGTGTAAAGATCACACACCCCCACCCCGTCTTCCTCCTGCCCATTCATCTTCGGTGTTTCTGATTGGAGCGTGGGCACACCTCCAACATACTGGGGGTCAGGTTCTGGACAACCACTGTAAAGTAAATATCGTGGGTGCCTGGGGGGCTCAGCTGGTCAAGCGGCTGCCTTTGGCTCAGGTCATGATCCTGGGATTCTGGGATCAAGCCTCAGTGGGGATTCTACTTCTCCCTCTCCGCCATCCCTCTCCCCTTCTCATTCTCTTTCACATGCTCTCTCTCTCTCTCAACTAAATAAATAAAATCTTAATATATACAAAAAGTTACTCACCTTAATTAAAAAATGCTTTATGGGGGCGTCTGGGTGGCTCAGTGGGTTAGGCCTCTGCCTTCGGCACAGGTCATGATCTCAGGGTCCTGGGATCAAGCCCTGCATCTGGCTCTCTGCTCAGTGGGGAGCCTGCTTCAACCCCTCTCTCTGCCTGCCCCTCTGCCTGCTTGTGATCTCTCTCTCTCTCTCTCTCTGTTAAATAAATAAAATCTTTAAAAGAAAATACTTTATGGCCAGAAAAGGCTGGCCACCATCTGAGCTCTTAGTGAGTTGTAATCACTGATCGCAGATCACCAACAGAAATATAGTAGTAATGAGAAAGTTTGAAATATCTCTAGAGTTACCAAAATGAGACACTGAGACAGCAAGTGAGCAAATGCTGTTGGAAAAATGATGCCTAGAAATTTGCTTGACACAGGGTTGCCACAAATCTTCAATTTGCAAAAAAAAAGAAAGAAAGAAAGAAAGAAAAGAAAAGAAAAATTGCTGTATCTGCCAAGAGTCAAAAATGAAACCCAGTACAAGGTCCCACTCAAGCCTCGCTCCATCTCCATGAACACTGGTCCATGTCCTCTCGGAGTCCAGCCAGTGTGCCTAGAGGAAGTGCAGCCTGTCTGCGGTAGAGAACCCACAGGGAGTATGCCTGACCATCCCAGCCAAGCCCCATGCTGAGCCCCATGCATTAGAGACCTCCCACCCCGCACAGAGACAGGAACCACCAAGTCAATCCCCATAATTGGGAGAAATCATCAATTCTGCACTTAGAGCCATGATATTTGGGGATGGCTTGTTACATAGCATTAGCTATCTGAAACACTTCCCATTAAGGTGACGGGTCCCTGAGAGCCAGAAGCATGTCCATTTTTTTGCTCATTACTGGGTCTCCACTGTCTAGAATGTTTCCTGGCAGAGGGCAGTGCTCTGGAAAGAAGGAGGGAAGGAAGGAAAGAAGGGAGGGGGGGAGGAATGGACATAACCATGAAGGTTACCTATGGCTTCTGCCATCAGATTGGGAGCCCTCTGGGGTGGAAACCAGGGCCGGGCCACCCCTAAGCTTGTCCCTGGGCACAAAAAAGGGCGTTGGTGAATTTCCTTAAAATGTACTGTGGAATTTGAATTCAGCAGCTTGCTCAGAAGTAGACAGACTGGTACAACAAAGCCCCATACACCCATCGCTCGATTTTCAACTTGTTGCCAGTCCGGCTTGCTCTGTCCTTTGCCTTCTCACTCAATCTGGACACATTTCAGTGTGTTCCTCTGACCAATAAGAATACTGAAAAATGGGGGCGCCTGCATGGCTTCCGTTCAGGCCATGTCGCAAGTTCTCAGAAGAATCGAGTCCCTCATTGGGCTCGCTGATCGATGGGGGGGTCTGGTTCTCCCTCTGCCCCTGCCTGCTGTTCCCCTTGCTTGTGTTCTCTGTGTGTGTGTGTGTGTGTCAAATAAATAAATAAATAAAATCTTTAAAAAAAGAAGAATATTTAAAAATGTATAGCAAACCCCACGTTGTCACTAGCCCTAAAATTAAATCATCTCGGGACGTGTGGGTGGCTCAGTCGGTGAAGCGTCTGCCTTTGGCTTAGGTCATGATCTCAGGGTCCTGGAATCGAGTCCTACATGGTGGGGGGGGGGTCCCTGCTCAGTGGGGGTCCTGCTTCCTCCTCTCTCTGATCCTTGCCCCTCCACTTGTGCTTTCTCTCTCTTTCTCTCTTGGAATCTCAAATAAATAATTAAAATCTTTTTTAAAAACGTTAAAAATTAAAAAAAAATTTTTTTAATTAAAAAAAAATAGGGAGGGGCGCCTGGGTGGCTCAGTGGGTTAAAGCCTCTGCCTTCGGCTCAGGTCATGATCCCAGGATCCTCAGATCAAACCCCACATCGGGCTCTCTGCTCAGTGGCAAGCCTGCTTCCTCCTCTCTCTCTGCCTGCCTCTCTGCCTACTTGTAATCTCTGTCTGTCAAATAAATAAATAAAATCTTAAAAAAATAATAAATAAAAAAAAATAGGGACGCCTGGGTGGCTCAGTGGGTCAAAGCCTCTGCCTTCGGCTCAGGTCATGATCCCAGGGTCCTGGGATCGAGCCCCGCATCAGGCTCTCTGCTCATCAGGGAGCCTGCTTCCTCCTCTCTCTCTGTGCCTGCCTCTCTGCCTGCTTGTGATCTCTGTCAAATAAATAAATAAAATCTTTTTTAAAAATTAAAAAAAATTAAATAGTCTCTGAACAACATATAAAACCCAATCAAATGATTTCCCTGATGGTCTCAAAACCGCCCCCCCCCTTTTTTTCCTTTCAACCTCCAGCAGCATACCCTCAAGCAAAAGTGGAAATAAATCCATGGGGCCCCTCCCCAGTGCCCATGCATAACAGCGCCCTTTGCTTTGCGTGTGATAATAGCTAATGCTGCTGACAGTGTGTCTATGTGTTGGGCATGGTTTATTTTTTATAATAGTTGGTGGAGATAGAATTCACTTACTATAAAATGTCAAGTGTATGAATCGCTTGAAGTATTCAATTGGGAGGTGGATGGTGGCCTGCTGATCTGTGTCTTATAAACCGGAGTAGCTACAGAGGTGGGCACTCATCTCCACATTGAGGAACATCATCATCTTCCCCCACCCTAAAAAAGCAAGCTGGAACCCATAAGTGCTCACTAGCTAGGCGCCCACCAGTCTGCTTTCTTCCATCCCTGTGGCTCTGCCTTTTCTGGATGTTTCGGACAGTGTGTGGTTCATCAGCTGGGTCGGTCCTGTTTTAATCCTCAGAGAGGGGAAGTCATTTCCCCAGAGTCACACAGCAGGAGCAAAGGGGGAGCCTGCCAGCCTCAGCCTGGGGCCAACGTGCGCACTTAGTCACGGAGCTTTGGGTCTTCTCTGAGCCACTGTGCAACGCGTGTTCTGTGTTGGGCTTAGGGACATCCCCTAAGAGACATCCCCTGAGCTGAGAAACAAACCTTACTCAGTAAACACCACCTCCCTGGCTCTTTGCCTTCCAGTCCAAGGCGGCCACAGGGCATATGGCCGGGGAGTCTGTTTCTAGTTGGGCTTAATGCCTGGTCATGACCCAAGGTGCCTAGATCCCCAGCTCGGTTGGCTCAATTCGGGGAGAGGCATTTGGTTGATGAGACTGAGTTTCTTCTGGAAAGATCTCTCTGGCCTCTGAGAGTTTGGGGAGACTTATTAACCACAAGCGGGGTGGATGGGGCTGCTGGGTCACCTGTGGGGTGTGCCCCGATAGCTTCCACGGCTTCCCAGATTCACACCTAGTGTTTTCCCCTTTGCTGGCCACTGGGTTCCCTATCTGACCAGGAACACAGCAGCCTGTGTCTCTAATCTGCTGGTGTGCTAAGTGAGAGGCTTGGCAGGAGCTCAGCACTTGGCCAAGCCATTCAACGGACATGAAACTGTATCAGTGCTCCGAGTCTGCTGTAACAATGATGCAAACTGCGAGCCTTCAAGCAGTACTAAAGAAATGATCCCTCCCAGCCTGGTCTCCGCTGGAAGCCGGTCTCCACCCGTCATCCCAGGGCGCATGCCCCTGGAGGATCCATGTCACCTGCCACGTGGGAGGCGAGGCCCACCCTACCCCACCGTGACCTCATCATAACAATTCACCTGCCAAGACTCTAATGTCCAAACAAGGACACATGCCGCAGTCCCGGGGCATTAGGATTTCCACCCGTCTTTCTGGGGGACACAACTCCACCAGTAACAGACACACATGGTGTGCTCCATTATGGTCTGGAATACAGGGCGAAGGCATTCCTGTCCCGGGCTTCCTTCTGTCCCCTGTGGCGAGGACAAGGAGGAGGTCTTTGAGCTCAGGGCAGAGCTCAGTAAATATTTGTGACTGATTTAGCGTGGTCTATGGTTAGCTCAGTTTATGATTGACAGCAGGCCAATTTCTGCTTTGGCCTTCATGAAATAAAGGAGTCATTCACTTCCTCTTCCAAACAAGGCCCTTTAAACACCAGGAACAGAGTTGGGTTCCTTTTTGCCTTGAGATTAAACAGAATGAACTATGGTCTTATTGCTCTACCCCACCCCGCTCCCGGAAGCCAGTGGCACCTGCTCTGTGCACCTGAAGGGCAGGTTCCTGGTGGGCACCTCCCCGGGAGGTAATGCAGGAGAGCGTCTGGGAGGATGGATCTTCCGAGTCTTCTCCTGCCAGGCTCCCAGAGGCCAGAGCAGGGTGGAGGAAGTTGGAGAGATGGGGAGGAGGGGGGCGGGGTCAGGGAGGTAGGGCCTGGGGAGAGATCTGGCACGGGAGTATTTTGTTGAAACGTGAGATACAGTTGCCCTTTCCTTCTGTGCTTTGATACTGTTGCAATTGGCAGAGGGCCAGAGGTCATGGCTCAGGTTCCTCTACCCTTCCGGCTTGAGTCTCTCTGAAAGGGACAATTTGGGAAAAGATCCTGACTCAGGTAAATTACCCTTGTTATGCCCGTGTTTTGGCATCCCAGAGACCACCAAGGAGCCAACACTGATGCCATCACATGAGGGTTTATTTAACAAGCTTAAGCTTGGGTCCGAGTATACCCAACACAACGGAGTAGGGACTTGGACCCCGAGCTTAGTCAAGGCAGGGGTATTTATGGGTTCCTATTACTAAAGCAGGGTGGGGATTCCTGTTACTAAAGCAGGGTGAGGGCTTCTGGAACTAAAGTGAAGTAGGGGAAAGCTCAGCCCTTGGTCCCAGGGGCCGGAGATGGCTGCCAAAGCTAAGATGGCTGTACTTAGGCTAAGGCTAAGCCTGAGGTGGGATGGCCTCAATTTTTCTGGGCCTCCACATTTCCCCCTCTCAGAGGAACCTAAGGAAGGACCCAATCATGGGTCCAGGCTGGTCTCAGCAACAAGGTCCGGTGGTTGGTATTGCTGTCTGAGCACCATGAGCTAAACTGTACTGACTCTGTCTTTGACAAAAGTAAGCAACATTAGTGGGGTGAGAATGGTGCCATCTTCGCTTTAGGGGATTGTCCTTGTTGGGCTGACTTTTCCATTCTGGGACGAAGTCCTTGAGAACGGCGCGCGGGTCAGCTGGCCGGACACGGGTGTAGAGGACCCAGGGAGTCATCCCGTCGACCTTGAGAGCGGTGGGAGTGGTCAGGATCACGCTGTAGGGTCCCTTCCAGCGAGGCTCCAAGTTTTCCACTTGGCGGCAACGCATCCAAACCAAGTCCCCAGGTTGGTAAGGATGTGGTTCCAGTTCCGTCTCCATCTCAAGTGTGGGCAGTTAGGATCCCTGCATGGGCTAGACAGACTGTAATGCCGCAGTGACTGGAGTACAGACCGATCAGTCATCGTTGAGGAGGAGGCCTGATACCCCGTCACTCCAGCGTTTGTCACCCACCGGTCCGGTGGAGTCGGAGAAGGCCCTCCATAGCGTGGGTGGTGGTCAAGATGAGATGTTGACCCAAAGTCAATTTGCTTGCATCCTTGACCAGGAAGGCCGTGGCAGCAATTACGCGGAGGCAAGGGGAAACCCAGCCGCTACTGGACCGAGTTTCCTGCTAAAATAGGCTTCTGGTCTTTGTCAAGGCCCCAGAGTCTGAGTCACAACTCCTTTGGCCACGCCTGCTTCTTTATCCACATACAAGTGGAAGGGCTTGGTAACATCTGGGATGGCCAGTGCTGGGGCACTCAGCAAGGCTGTTTGTAATTCCCGAAATGCTCCTTATATCTGGGGCTGACTGACTGGCAAAAGCAAGATCGTCTAACTTCTCTGAAGTTTACCTCAAGTTGTCTAGCTTAGGCAAACAAACATTTAAAAATAATCAACTTTAGAATTTAACACCCATACAGGTGTGTTATTAAAACATAATTTTTCTCTAAAATAACCCTCATTTCAGGATGCCTAGGTGGCTCAGTGGGTTGAGCCTCTGCCATCGGCTCGGGTCATGATCTTGGGGTCCTGGGATTGAGCCCCGCATCGGGCTCTCTGCTCGGTGGGGAGCCTTCCTCCTCTCTCTCTGCCTGCCTCTCTGCCTACTTGTGATCTCTCTCTCTCTCTCTCTCTCTCTGTCAAATAAATAAATAAAATATTTTAAAAAAATAACCCTCATTTCCAGAGATAGCCAAATCAGGACTAATTCATTTGAAGAACAAGTCCAGTTTTAACAAACTTGGCCTAAATACTTACAGAAGCTCAGCAAGAACAGTGAGTGATCTTATAGATCTTCTAGAATCTGTTTTGCAGGAACTTCTTCTTTTTTTTTTTAATTAAAATATTTTATTTATTTATTTGACAGTGAGAGATCACAAGTAGGCAGAGAGGCGGGCAGAAAGAGAGGAAGGGAAGCAGGCTACCGGCTGAGCAGAAAGCCCGATGTGGGGCTCGATCCCAGGACCCTGAGATCATGACCTGAACTGAAGGCAGCGGCTTAACCCACTGAGCCACCCAGGTGCCCCATGTTTTGCAGGAACTTCTCAAAAGGCATCTCTAGGTTGAACTTTTAGTAGCTTCTCCAGGCCAGAAGCCAAGCCATATAGTTCAGACATGCCTGTAATACCTGTCGATTTGGGCGAATTCCTCTTCTTCCTCAGGTTCCCAAAGTATCCTGAGTCTCCCACCTGCCAGAGAGTGACATCCTTTACTCACCTGGTGAGGCTGCTGGGAACTCTGTAAGCAAGGTATCAGGCCAACAGTTCCAAAGGGTTTTACATCTCCAGGTTTTATAAAGTCAACCTTAGTTCCTTTAAGCTGTCTGGTCATACCTGAGTCTTTTCAAATATGACATTCCAGTCAAAGCCTTAGTAGAATAACCAGTGTTTCCAATGGTGTCCTGTTACAAGGAGAACAGATTCTTATTGAAATTATGCAAATGACTGATTGCCACGGAAGAACGAACACTTGGCTGAGACCTTTTGATTTCAGGGGGTTCAGATAGAAAAGTTGAATGATGCTTTGATTTGTTTACAAATGTATATTTTCACATTTCTCTAAGTCACAGACATCTTAAGAAAAAAATTTCCCTAGTCCGGAAGAGCAAACATTAGAGAACCAGCAATGTTTAAAATAAGACAAACATTAAGAGACACAACACTAGGGGCACCTGGGTGGCTCAGTGGGTTAAAGCCTCTGCCTTCAGCTCAAGTCATGATCCCAGGGTCCTGGGATCAAGCCCCAAGTTGGGCTCTCTGCTCAGCGTGGAGCCTGCTTCCTCCTCTCTCTCTGCCTGCCTCTCTGCCTGCTTGTGATCTCTCTCTGTCAAATAAATAAACAAAATCTTAAAAAAAAAAAAAAATAGAGAGACACAACACTATAACTTTTAGTTTATTTAGTCCCATGTTACTAATTCTAGTTTAGTTTGAATGCAGCTTTAGTTAGTTTTGGAAATTCTTACCCATTTCAGTTCTGATCTTAAAGATATTGAATACCTGTGCTGTCCTGAAAGTCCTTTTTATGACTCTCCTTTAAGATAAAACTTATTTTACAAGAGAATTAAAACAATTATAAATGACAAAAACTCAGAATGGATATGGTTAGAGCTGATGAGACCAGAGTTTACAATTTAGCTGGCAAGGAAATGGGTTATTTCTGTGACACATAACACTTCTATAATTACAATATCAAGTGATGATCTATCAAATCATTAAAACTTTAGGAAATGCATAGAATCTCTAGAGTAGTTACAGAATTTACCCAAATGTAATCCAAGGTTTATCATTGGTTTAGCAGTACTCCCTGAGTAACTTAGCATATCAAGGAAAAACCTTATGAGTCAAAGAGATCTCATTTACAATTTTGGGTGGGCAAAGAGAAAACCATTTACATTTTCTTAACAGCAGATCAATTAATCTAAAAAAACTTTGTCCTTTTAAATAGAGAGAATTTCAGTCTTATACCAATGGACCTTTAAAACCCATTCATTTCAATCTTATTCCCCCCTGGCCATCTTAAATTCCATTCCAAAGATTTCCCTTTGCAAACCTTCTACAACTTTCTTTTGCATCCAGGTTTTGTCCCAAGCCATTTCCTTCCAAACAACCATCTCATTTAGGACAAAATTACCTTCCCTTCCCTTCAACAAAATGTATTCCCATTCCTTAAATCTTTCTTACATATCTCCTACTTTCCTACATACATAGTTGCTTCCTTTATTTCCATCAGTCTTACAGTTAGTGGAATTTTGTACTTTTAGAAACACCTTAACCTCTAGTCCGTTATTAACCAATTGTGAACGGTTACAACAGAATTCTTTAGATGCCAATTTATGAATCAGTTAAGCACAAAACATGTTTACCAACAGACTTAAATATTCTTCTTTTTTTTTTTTTTTTTAAGATTTTGTTTATTTATTTGACAGACTGAGACCACAAGTAGGCAGAGAGACTGGCGGAGAAAGGAGGAAGCAGACTCCCTGCTGAGCAGAGAGCCTGATGTGGGGCTCGATCCCAGGACCCCGGGATCATGACCTTAGCCGAAGGCAGAGGCTTTAACCCACTGAGCCACCCAGGCGCCCCCGGACTTGAATATTCTTATTTTCTTTGCTGTAAGAAGTCAAAAACACAAACCTACGTTCAGTACTCAATGCTTTAGCTCTTTATCCTATCTGGAAAATACCTAGATGTCTAAGAAATTTAATTCCATTTGTCATCCAAGCAAAACTTTAACCTTTCAGGTTACCAATGACCTTGAAAGCTACTTTAACAATTACCCATTAAAACTTTGAGACAGACAATTAACCATCAGTTTAATTATCTCTTTGCTCATAGATTCCACGTTCCACCTGGGCCCACTCCACTTTAGAGGCCCTGCTTTCCCGCCAGCAAGGGGGAGGGGCTAGGCAGTCCCGGTCCTGCCAGAGACCGCAAGGAACTTCCCCCAAACAAAGGTAGTTTCAGCCGCTGCTTGGGAATATTCCTTAAAGTCTCTGTCTCTTAGACTAACCCCAGTTGGCTGCAGTTATAGCCCTAAACACACGAAATGAGTGAGGGAGAAGCCCACCTCTATTAGGAGGAATGGGGAGACGAGTCAGAGTCCCCTCACTCTCTGCTTGTCTCATTTCTCCAACCACAACAACAGCGCAACAGACAACAAAAAGACAGGACAAAGACAACGGCAGACCCAGCAGCCCTCCTGGGGTCACCCAACATTAAAGGATGGCCATTCAGATATGCAGAAAGTCAGAAACTTTCCCTTTCATATGTCCGTGCTCAGGTTATGAGCTCTTTCCCTAATGTCTGAGAAGTGGTCAATCATCAGAGACAGACGGGTCGTCTGTCCCCTCACGTCCTCAGCCCACAACAAGACAAATACACTTACGACAATTAACAAGAACGCACTCACAAAGACAAACGATCCAGCGCGGCCGTGAAGACAAAACTGGAAGGATGTTAAGGGAGAATCCGGCCGTAACAGCAGCCGGCTCTCTTCACAGATGAGGACCTCGTCCTTCAGGCCTGACCGCACCAGCAGCTGAGCCTCCAGACACGGGCCTTCCGCAACGGAAGCCGAGTCTCCAGATGGGGGCAAAGAGACGTCTCCCAAGACACCCCAGTTGACGGCCCGCCAAATGTCCGCTTGAGCCAATGTCAACTCCAGATACTCAGATTGGAATTCCTACAGGTAAAAAAAATGCAGAGTGGAGCTCCCAAAGTATGCAAATAGATATAAAAACAAACAAACAAGTGCACTCACCAGCTGGTGCAGGACCCTTCGGGTCGGAGTCCTGGGGTCTCTCAGATCTCGGTGGAACCTCCAAATGTTATGCCCGAGTTTTTATGTCCGAGAGACCACCAAGGAGCCAATACTGATGCCATCACATGAGGGTTTATTTAACAAGCTTAAGCTTGGGCTCAAGTATACCCGATGCAGCGGAGTAGGGACTTGGACCCCGAGCTTAGTCAAGGCAGGGGTATTTATGGGTTCCTATTACTAAAGCAGGGTGGGGATTCCTGTTACTAAAGCAGGGTGAGGGTTTCTGGAACTAAAGTGAAGTAGGGGAAAGTTCAGCCCTTGGTCACAGGGGCCTGAGATGGCCCTGAGAGGAGGGAGGAGAAGCAGAAGGGAAGTAAAGCCAGTCTGATTCTAGGCTTGTGCCTCCCACAAAAATGCGATGTGGAGGTCCTAACCCCCAGCCCCCCAGAATGTGACCTTATTTGGAGACAGGATCTTTAGGGAGACAATGACATTAAAATGAGGGCGTTAAGTGGGGACCAGAATCCTGGATGACTGGTGTCCTAAAAAGAGGAGGAGACAATGGTCATCGCAAGCCAGGAGAGGGCATGGGAACAGAGTCTCCCTTACCCCCTCAGAAGGGACCAACACTCCCGACTATGATTCTGATTTCCAGCCCCCAGAGGCATCAGGCAATCAATGTCTGTGGTTTAAGCCCTCCATGGTGGTACCTTGTTTTGGTGGCCCCTGGGACCCCCCCCCCCCGCCCTCACCCTGTGCACTCCCTGTGTGCATGCCCTGGTGTGTTCCCTCCCACAGTGAACCAGGGCTGTTCTGGGTGATGTATAGGATATGACAGACGTGACCATGTGTGACCGAGGCAGGCTCGGCCCTGAAGGCATGGCGGTTTCCACCTTGGTCTCTTGGATTTCTCGCTAGGGAGGCATCCAGCCGCTGTCAGAAGGCTTACGCTGTCCCATGTCACAAGGACCGGACCATCCAGCTAAATAGAACCTTCCTCCCAGCTCCCCTCCCTTTCCTTCCAGACCCTTCTGGTGCTTTCTCCAGGATCCCCCCTACCCTCAGCCCCAGACCATGCTGACTCCATCAGGACTTCAGGAAGTAAACTGGGGTCAAAATGACTTTGGGGAGATACAACATTACTGATAGGTTGAAACAAAGGTGCTGGACCTCAGAAGCATGCCAGGAAATGGGCATAAGGAAGACACTTGGAAAGCGTGTAAGACTGGAAAGGGATGGGTCAGAAATGTTCTCGAAACAAGAGTGCTTGCTCATGCTCAGTGACAATTTTCCATGAGCGTAAATGACTGTATGCTAAGATTTTGGAGGGGCGTGCGCTTAGCTGGCTCAGCCGGTGTAAGGTCTGCCTTCGGCTCAGGTCATAGTCCCAGGGTTCTGGGATTGAGTCCTGCGTTGGGGGGGGGGGGGTCCCTGCTCAGCGGGGAGCCTGCTTCTCCCCAACCGCCTCCCGTGCCACTCTCCCTCCTTGTGCTCTCTCATTCTGACAAATAAATAAAATCTTTAAAAACAAAGAAGTTTTTTTTTTTTTTTTAAATATCCAAAAAGGAGTATTACAAGAAAGATACCGGTATATCCATAAAGCCAAATGCACTGAACACAGGAAAGCCCGAATCGTGATCCCCTGGTCCAACTCTCATCCACACAGGGGTTTCTTAGAGGGACTCTGTGCCCTGGGGGCCTAGGCAGTGCCAAGGGGTGAGGCCATCTGCCTGCAGCTGGCTGCTGACATGACCGGACTTTTGTCTTTTGGGACCCCTGGGTTCCACCAGCCACTCCTAGGACCTTACACTCTGGGAGTCTTTGCTGCCTTGGGCAGAGTGGTGTGGAGTCCTTCCTGAGTCCCACGTGCACCCCCATTTCCAGGGACCTCACCTCCCCACCAAGGGCACCTCCCCGAGATTCATCCTCTCAAATTGTGGGTTCCTCCCTTCTACATTAAGGCCCCTATGAAACCCCAAACCTGACACTTGGCTGGCTCTCCTTGACTGGAGGGGAGGAAAGGCTTCACTGAACCCTCCCAGGAGGCAGGGGCATTGGACTTAACTCCCAAAGCCACGGACAAGGAGAGGGCGAAAAATAGGTTTCCACGTTAAACCCTCTGGAAAGTTCGGGGTGCACCAACCCACACTCCTGTGTGTGGCGGGCACTTCTGGGGCCTTCCCACGACACTAAATGAACTTGTGGCAAGAGCCTCGGAGGGAAGTTCTGGATTAGGTCCGCTCGGCAAGGCCCAGAGAGGTTAAGTTACTAGTTCCAGGTCGCCCAGCTGGGAGGCCTCAGGGCCTGGAGTTCTCTTTGGCCCCACCCAGGTCAGCGGCGATGCCCACCCACTCTGGCAGGAAGGCTGCTTGGGGCTTGAAGATCCAGCGAAAGGGGGAGCCGGGCAGGGTAAAATTGGCCAGGTAGATGGTGTCCCCGCCCACTAGGTAGGCAGCCCAGATCCCGAACGTGCCCACGGTGATAACGCTGTGGTTACACTGAGTGAGCAGCGCGAAGTCCCTGGCGGGGGAGCCCTGAAGGCCATTGCCTGCGAACACCACATCCCCCCGGGAGGCGTCAATGTTTTGCCGACACCAGGCCATGTCATCGCTGGTGACCACGAAGACCGGGGAGCGGTGGCGGGCCCGGAACCAGGCCAGGGCCTGGCGCAGGTAGTCCCGGTCGGCGACCACACCCTTCCACACCTGCGGCATGATGCGAACGTAGTCCCCTCGGCGCACGTGGACGCCCACGAAGGTCACCCGCCGGGCCCCCTTGGCTTGCAGGCCCCTTAGAAACTTCTGGGCGTCCTCCCGCACGTGGTCGTGCAAGGTGAACTCCTGCAGGATCTCGTCTCGCAGGTGGTGGTAGAAGGTCCAGGAGCAGGGGTAGCCGGTGAGGCGCACGTACTCCCCGGGGATGTGGCGGTAGCGCTCCTCCATCCAGTCGTTCAGGTGGTAGTTCTGCCAGGGGATGCGGCCGGCCGTGCTGCCGTGCAGGACCGGGAGGCTGATCCGGAAGATGGGGGCCAGCGTGCTGTGCATCTCGGCCGGGATGAAGGCCGGCCGCCCGTTCATCTTGGCCAGGGCGTACAGGGTGGCGTACTCGCCCATCTGGTTCCCCAGGCGGCCTTTGGCCCTGATGGTGAACATGCCCCCTGGGGGCAGGGGTCCAGGGAGCAGGACCACGTGGCCTGAGGCCCAGGGGGCGGGCACCAGGGCCAGGCGGCGGTGGCAGTGGAAGATGGTGGACACCACCAAGAGGATGAAGAGGAAGTAGATGGTGAAGACAGAAGGGCAGGTGGCCCGGAATCCCAGGATGGCTGGGGTAGGGGAAGGGAGCAAAGGGGAAACGGGAAGTGGTCAGGAGCGACAGCTAGGGCCACCCGAGTCCTGTTCACCCCCAAATCATACATTCCTGTGCTCAACTCCTCCAAGCAAGTCCAGGGGCGTCCAGTATGTCCTGACCCGCTTTCTGCTCCTCCCTTTACCTGTGGTTTCCCCATGGCTGCAGCTTGGGGGTCTTGTGGGCCCGGGCAGAAGGAAGCACTGGGTGGCAGGACCCCCACTCTTCCTGCTCTGCCTTCTGCCCCACCCCTCTCCAGGAGCCCCACTACTCCCTCCGGCCAGCCTCATTAAATGGCAGGTTTCTGTGGGCCTTGCCTCAGCTCTCCTCTTCCTGCTCCAATATTCCAGGGCTCCTGACTTTAGTAATCTGACCCTTTGGGAAATCTGAACACTTATGGGCCCTCCTCAAATGTCCCTTGTTTAATGTGGGTCCCCAGCGAGGTCGGCTGGCTCTTCCACAGGAGGGCTAAAGTAGGACATCACCTGCCCTTCCCTGGCGGGGTACCATAAATGCCCTGCCCGCTGCTTTTGTTGCCAAAAAACGAGCCCCTCTTCTCTCTGGGCTGGTGACTGCTCTGTCCCAATCCTCATCACGCTGTCTGCTCAGCTCAGGTCCCGCTGGGGGCCAGCTTTCAAGGCTGTCCAGGTCCCAAAGCCAGAGCAGGTGAGCTGAGCAGGGACTGGAGCCTGGGCCACTGGAGAAGAAGCAGCGACTCAGGACCAATGTACCCACTGCCCAGGGCCTCCCTGGTGCGCAACTGGGCAGTTGTCCAAGGCCTGCACTCACGAGGACCTACGCTTCACCCGGCTGGCTGTCAACTGAACAGGCGGCTTCTGATCTCGGGGTTGCAAGTTTGAGCCACATGCTGAGGGTAGAGTTTACTTTAAAAAAAAAAAAATGGGGGCCTGCACTTGGTTTAATACTCTGCTCTCACTAGGTAGAAATTATCAGTACATCCAAATAAGGAATCCCATGTTTTCACTCCCAGCTAGGCTCTGCAAATCCGGCTGCTAGTTCGTTAGGCTGTCACCTTCTGTCCTTGAGTCTCAAGAGTGCCCTCTCCTGGCTTCTTGTCAGAAAAGTCCCAGAAAACCAGTACATCTGGGCTGCGGCCCCGGACCCCAGGCAGTGATTCCTTACCTACCACCTTCCTGAAGACTGGTGGCCAACCCCCATCTGAACTGAACTCCTGTGGGGACAAAATGGGGCCTGAAGCGACCTGCGGCTCCTTGTGGACTAGACTTAATGTGATGCCCGTGTGTTCTGCTGCACAAACCGTTAACGTTCAATTATGGGATGCTGCCCAGACCCCGCACCCCGCCATGGGGCCGATGGCGAGTTTCTGAACCCTGTCTGGTCCAAAAGTTTCAGGTATGAGTCTGCGGGCCTGTCTTCACTCATCTAGACCTCATGGTTTCCCCTGGGGAAGGCGCATTGTTAGAGTTATTTGACAGATGAGAACGCTGAGGCACAGAGAGGTTAAGAAACCTGCCGGAAGTCACACAGCTAGGAAAGAGGGAGCAATGGATCTGAACCTCAGAAATCTGTGCTCTCCGTTGCTGTCCTCGATTTTTCAAGTCTTCCGGAGGGAGAGCTCTCAGATGCACGCTCTCTGTCCAGTTATACGCAGAGCATGATCTGCCCTGCCTCCTGGAACCTCTTATTTCTGGGCCACTGAGGTAGGGATGAAAGACCTCTGAAAGCCCAGAGCTGTGGGTCCCACCTGGCTGAGCCACCACAGAACTGTGCCCCAGGGAGATCCTGCTTCCTTCTCTCTGGGGCGCTGCGAGGGGGAAGGTGCCCAATCCTGGAGGAGCGCCCCCCCCCCCCGCAAAAAAAGTTTCTTTCCCAATTTGGAGAATTCTTTCTGCTCAGCTCCTGCCCCTGCCGCTGCTTCTGCCCTTCCCCCCACAGCATCTCCCAAGGTACCTTTGGGGGTAATTGCCTCAAGCAGCTCAGGCTGCAGAAAAAAACAAGAGTGAGAAAGAAGCCTCCCTCCAGGTCACATTAGCTTAAGAAACTTCTTGTCCCCAGGAGGGGAGGAAAATAAAGGGAGACCCAAACCTTCTGGACTTTTCTCTGGCCAAGATAGGGTCGCTCCTATCTTGAGGATGCCTGGGTGCCTTCCCCTCCCCACTTTCAGGCCTCAGCCCAAAAGTCCCCTCCAGAACCCTGCCCTGCCCGCACTTTCCTGCCCGCTTTTGCTCCGAAGTGCCTGTCACCTTCTGCCATTCTCTAGAACAGAATTACTTACTGCTTTTCCATAGCGATCTCTCCTCTAGATTGTAAACCTGACAAGGACGGGATTGCTGGGGTGCGGGTACATAGGAGGGAGGGAGCCTTGCTCTTCCCTTGCTCCTTGGGCTCACAGTGCCTGTCTCCGCCTGTCCCCAGGCACCGGTATGCCCCCTCTTGCAGCCAACTGCTCCCCACAGCCTAATTTCAAAACTGATGCCTCTGTCCCAGCGCCTGCCCAGGCTTGTCCCTCCACGGTGGTGCAAGGGGGTCCCCAGGAACCAGAGTCACAGACCGTCCTGGCTGCGCCGGACCCCAGAACAGGCTCCTGACAGAAGGAGGGGGGGTCCCAAATTCCTCTCAGGGTTGGGTCCACACTGCACCACAATAAACCAGTAAACATACCAGTAAACATACACAAAGCCACGGCAGCACATATCTGGGTCTAAGCTCCCGAGGGCTTCTCTCAGAGGGAAGGAGTGGAAAGCTTTATTTTTCTAGTCAAAACCAGTGGGTCTGTAATGGTTGACACATTTGCACGAAAATCTCATGACTGAAGTGTTAAGGCCATGGGGAGGCTGTCTTTGAGCTCTGTCCCTGTCCCCCTCAAGGTCCCTGCTCTCTTCCTCCAACACCAGAGGAGTCTCACCTCCTCACTTCCTTCCCCAATGTCTTAGAAAGTGGCCCAGTTCTTTGGGTTTTCCTATGGCCGCCCAGATCTTGCCAAAAGGAAAGCGACTCACCTTAAAGCTCAGTTTACCCACAGCAGACAGAGGATCCAGAGGGGAGGAGGGGCTGGCTGGGGGTCCCACCACCTGGCAGATCAGCCCCTACCCCTCCCGATGGGAGGGATGGACTGAACCACCCACCATGTGGTGAGCTGAGCCCAGCCTCCAGTAGCTGGGAGCGGTGGGGAGTAGGTGGGACAGAGTCTGAGTGTGACGGCGGTGGGGACCCCGACCCGGACCCGGGAAGCCCATGGAGCCACTGTCCCATCCTACCTGTCTTGAGCCTCCTGGGCCAGCGTGCTCTGGGCTGCCTGGTTTCAGGCCCCCCTGGGGTGACATCCCTCACGTCCCACACAGTCCTGGGTGGTGTGACTGGATGGGGTCCCTGTGGGGAGAGTGTGGCTGCCGTTGGCAAAGGGACTGGGGCGGGGGTGGGGGGGAGTGGTGGTGGTGTTGGATTCTGCGGGCTCTGCTCAGAGCTCCCGCCCAGAACCCCCACTAGCCTGGGGCCTGACAACAGCCACTCGGCACTCACTCCTGAGAGCCCACGCCGCCGCAACCGCCAAGCTCCTGCAGGAGGGAAGAACACCACGTGAGAAGCTAACTACAGGGGACACTCTCTTCTTGGGTGCAGGTTTGGCCAATGTCAGGTACAAAGGGCAGGGTGCGTGCAAAAAAGCCAGGGAAAAGGAGCCTGGGCCCCAGATGGACCCTTCACTGCCTAGGCATGGGGGCCTAATGATGGGTCTGGTGGGAGCACAGCTAGACTGTGCTCCTTAAAGGGGGGATGGGAGTGGGCTTTGGCTCCCAGAGGGGTAGGCGCCTGGGGGCTGGACATCTGGGTCCCCAGATGGGCAAGGGCTGGCTTCCGGATCCCCCGGGGATGCCGGGGGGACTTGTGGCCTGGCTGGCTGAGGTGCTAAGTTTAAGGGCCAAAAACGGTACCCCGTGAACCACCCAGGCAAGAAAGGAGAGGTAGGAGATGGGGGCTCGATCCTTAACGAGGCTGGCGCTAAGGGACAGGGCGAATGCCAGGGCCGCATGGGTGCAAAATGGCACCAGGCTCATCGGGAGGGGCGGCGGAGGGTGAGGCCCATTATCCGGGGCCCAGGGGTGGGGGGGTGGCAGTCTCTGGCAACCACGGTGGGGATACTGGGGGCTGTGAAATCAGGCCCAGGGCGTTTGTGACCCCAGCCGCAACCCCAGATGCCTCAGAGACTCCCGGGAGCAAGCCAGGGGCACGGACACTGGGGCCCAGAAATGCTCCAAAGTCCCCAAACCTAAGGCAGTTCGTCATTAGGGTCTGCTGGTCCCAGAAGGGGAAAACTAGGGAGGGGGTGCTTTCCACACCAAGCCCTCCCTAGCCCCTGCCATCCCAGGGTCTGGACTTCAGGCACCCCTCAGACACTCTGCCACCTGGCCTTGCCTCTCTTTCCGCCCCCACCCCCGCCAGCACCTGCCACCTCCACTCTGTTAGACCTTCTAATCTGGGGACCTTAGGGTGGGTAGAGAATGTGGGGGCTCCACTCTCCTGACCCTGAGGCCTAGGATGATAGGCGGGAATGGGGAGGGCTGAGATTATCAGAAAGTCCTCTGAAATCCAAGGATAGGGTCCTCCTACTCTGAATTCTAAGGAGTACTCAGACATCTGCTTTCCCAACCCCCCTTCTTCAGCTCCTGAGTGATCCAGTCTTCGAGTCCCCTGCGTGACCCTCTCTGGTTCCTTAGCACACAGTTCTCTGGGCTTTGCAACTGGGTGGGAAAGGGTTAAGGCCGGGTGGAGGCTAGGGGTGGGTGGCAGTGAGGAGGAGGCAGTGAGGAGGAGGCGGCTGGGTTGTATGGCGATAATCCCCCTCCGTGCCCTGGGTGTGGAGAACAAGGTTAGGGCCCCACATGGGAAAGGGCCTCTGCTCTGATCCTCGTGGGCCAGGGGCCTGGCCTCTAGCTTTTGATGCCCCGCCGAGCCCTTCCCCCGCTTCCCCACCTCCCTACCGGCCAAGCTAGGGAGGCCCTCCATTCTCCTCCAGCTCTTTGGGTGTGTCTCCGAGCCCCCAGGTCTGCCTGTCTGTCCTGGCCCCGGCCTCTCTGAGACTCTGTACCCCCCATTCTCTGTGGATCTGGGAGTCCAGCCGCAACCCATCTGGACCTTCCGGCCTCCCCTTATATCCGGTCCTCTATCCTCACGCTTCCTTCTCTGCACCTGGCCCTTCCCTTAGACTTGGATTCCCTTCCTCTCTGTCTTTGCTGTCTGTGCCTCTGTCTCTTTCTCTATTTCTTCGTTTCTAAGCTTCATCAGTATCCAAGTCCCCCTCCCCCGCTTGTGGTCTCTCTAGGTTTCCCCATCTGTCCCCACCCCTGCCGTGTCCCCAGGGCCCCCACCCCTCGACACTGACGATAGCTCTGGGGTGTTAAGCTACGGATTAGTTCAGGCAAAATTCTCAATTTTGCTTGCGTTCTTTTCCCTTTGGGTTATGTAAACAGTAATTCTCCCCAGATGGAACTATTTTCCTCGCTTAGCAGCAGCCGGGGAGGGGGCTCAGGCAGGGCAGGGGGTGGAATGCAGGGGGTTCCTCAGAGAGCCTGGGGCGGGGGAGCGGGGTGGAGACTGACCCATGAGGGCAGCCTGAGGCCCTCAGCCTGGTCCCTCTTCTCCTCTCCAGGTACGTGCTCTGCTAGGACCATGTCCATGACCTTTGCACTCTTGCTCCTCCTGGGCCAGGCAGCCACCGCAGACCCATGTTACCATCCTGGTGGCCGTCCGCGCTTCTGCCTCCCACCAGTGACCCGGCTGACTGGCATAGCGACCTCCTGTCCCCAGGCCTGTGCTCTCTCCCTGGGGCCGGACCTCAGCCCCCGGGCCACCTGCAATGGCAGTCTAACCCTGGCCCTGGGTGGCCCCTTCCTCCTGACGTCTGTCAGCCTGCGCTTCTGCACCCCAGGATCCCCGGCCCTGGTCTTGTCTGCTGCCTGGGCTGCAGGAGGTCCCTGGAGATCGCTGTGGCGCAGACCCGCCTGGCCCGGGGCCTTGGGAGGCCCCGAGAAGGTGACCTTCCGAGCCTTGCCAGGCCCTAAATCCAGCGTCCTGGTCAGTCACCTCCGCGTGGAGTTCGGGGGCCGGGCGGGGCTGGTGGCAGCTGGAGTTCGGGGGCGCTGCCAATGCCATGGCCACGCAGCCCGCTGCGCCGCCCGTGCCCGGCCCCCCCGCTGTCGCTGCCGCCACCACACCGCCGGCCCCGGGTGCGAGAGCTGCCGCCCATCCCATCGAGACTGGCCCTGGCGGCCTGCCACGCCCTGGCACCCCCACCCTTGCCTGCGTGAGTCCTGGGGCCCCCTCTTCCTGCCCTCACCCACTCCCACCCTGCCCCCACCCTGCAGGGGCTGGTCCCTGGTCCCTACCAGCAGGGCAGTGTTTTGTCTCCCTCCAGAAAGCTCCTGGCTCTTCGCTTCACCCCTGCTGATCCTGAGCCCGCCCCCTCCTCCCCTGCCCTACAGCCTCCCACCTTCGCTCCCCCTGCCTGTCCTGGTCCTTGCTGCCCCGACTTCCAGCTGCCCCATAAGAGGCTCCAGCCTCTTGCCCACTTGCCATTGCGAAGCTGCTGCTGCTATGAAAAGCATTTCCTGAGCAAGCGCAGGTACAGGACTGTTGGACCTTTCCTGACTCCTCAGACCCACCACAGCAGTTAAGTCCATACTGAGGCACCACCTGCTGTGTACCAGGCGGGGTTTCTCATCACGTCCATTTTACAGACCAGGAGACTGAGTTTAGGTGGGGAGAAGTCCCTCGCACAAGGACACACAGCTAGGAAGTGGCAGGTCCAAACCCGAGCTCAGAGCTCGGGGGTCTTGGCTTGTCCCTGCCAAGCTCCTGTCAGGGGCAACCTTGCTAGGTTCTCTGGAGCGACAGACAGGCCCATGGGCTTGGCAGCGAGCCAGCCAACCTGGGCTCAAATCCCAGCTCCTCTGCTTCCAGGCTGTGCGACCACAGGCAAGTGACTTGACCTCTCTGGGCCTACACTTCCTTCTCGACTGTAACGTAGGGACGGTGACAGCATTTCTTTCATAGGCTGTAGTGCAAATCCAATGGGTCGATATGTATAAAGTCCTTAGAATAAAGCTGGGTATGGCACCTGGTACCGAAGAAGAGCTTGCTGCGTACCTGCCAATGTTACCGATCCCCAGATGAAGAAGGGGGACCCCCAGAGGGGAGGCATCTCTTGCCCTCAGGCTCTGTGCCAGCAAGGGGCAGTGCTGGGTCTAGACTCAGGGAGACAGAACTTCCTCCATAGCGAGCAACCCCCTACACCACGCAGGTAGATCAGAGCTCCTGAGTGTTTCCAGACCCCGAGCTTCTGGAGCCTGGCCCTTCCCCATTGCTCCAGCAACCCCTCCTCAGAAACAGCCCTCCTTCTTGCACTGCCAGCCTGCGGGCCTGGCTAGAGGGTCTGAATAAGTTATGAGGCCTTGGGAAGTACATCTACTCGACAGACAGACAGACAGACAGACCCCCCTCCTCTCTCCACCCTCCAATTCTTTGCCCATCCCTGCTCTCTTTCTTCCCGCCATGTTGCGTAGAGTAACTTACAGCGCGCCCCATCGTCCTTGGCTCCCCACTCTGTCCTCCTTCCCATCGGGGTCTTGCTGGACCCTCTGCTCCCACCACCCCTGGCCCACTCCCACCAGCCAGATCTGAGACCCCTGCGGGGTGGGGGTTTTGGGAGGGGGAAGGAGGGGAGACTTACATTGCCTGGGGGTAGGATTTGGTTCATCCTGGGCCCCGAAAGGGCCTGGGAGCTGGGGAGGCCGTCCCTCTGAGGATCACCATGTTGCCCCAGGCTGAGCATGGCCCCGGCTGCTGCACCTGGGTAAGAAGCCAACAGTGTTGTGACGAAGCAGAGTCTGGGCGGACAGGGTGGGACTAAGTCCTGTGGCCGAGCTGCCAGCTTTATGGGGCCCAGTGCTCTAAACCCCTTCCAGCCATGTGAATCTTCCGGATGGAATTGAGTTGAAGTCTTCACCCTCAGGTCAGAAAGAACCCAAAGCCTGATTCTTCCCACTGATAACCCGAAGAGTACTGCGGCCCACAGCAACCCAGGGAGAGAGGAGCTAAAATCCCCACTGCGTGAGGAAACCAAGGTTTAGGGAGGCGAGTCATTTCTTTCCTGCAGCTGTCCCCCTATGTTATGGGCACCTGCCAGTCCAGGCCTCCCAAACCCCACAGGGGTTAAAAACTCCTTACACCTCTCCCAAGAGCAGTCCATGAACCCCCTCCTGTGGCCCCTCACTCAGAAACGCTGGCTAGAAATACAGATCCCTGGGCGCAGCTGAAGGTCTGGGGTGTGCCCTGGAAGATGTGTGGTTTCTTCTTAACATTTCCTGGTAACTCTAAGAAGTAGGAAGGTTTGAGAGCCAAGGCCTCACTGATCAGCGCTCCCCAGGAACACACACACACACACACACACACACACACAATCCTCATGCCATGGTGGGCCACACTGGAGCACGGTTGCCAAGAGCTCTGGGTTCTGAGCCTGCCTCTGACCGCCCCCAGCCATGTTACTTTGGGCAGATGACTTTGCCTCTCTGTGCCTCTGCTTTTGTATCAGTAAGTTGGGGTTGATGACAGCACGGGCCTCACAGAGCTGCTCTGAGAATGAAACATGCTGAGAACAGATGCGCATGCTCTGTGTCACAGGCCCTGGGGCAAGCCTTTTATATCCTTTTGGTTTCCTTTAAACCTTGCAGAAGGGACGCTGTAACAGCGAAGGAGGCCGAGCTGTAGAAAGAAGTCACTTGCGCAAGGAGCACGGTGGGGAGCAGACATGCAGCGGGGCTGACCCCACAGCCCGAGCCCCCGGGAGCAGAGTGGCTGCTCCTCCCTAAGCTCCCAGTCTCACACAGACTTTGGGCCCTCAGGCTCACCCACTCCAGTCCAGTGTGCCCCCCTTAAAGATGAGAATGAGGCGGGTCTGGGACCCAGACAACCTCCTCATTGCAGGGATGCGTTATTTCCTCTCCTGAGGGTGGGGGTGGTGGGGGGAAGCTGGGGACCGGGACAGAAGGCGACAGAAGGCGGGAGCCTGAGGCACATGTCACGACCTGTCTCTAGCCTGCTCCTGCAACCAGCATGCCCGACGCTGCAGGTTCAACTCGGAGCTCTTCCGGCTGTCCGGTGGCCGGAGTGGGGGCGTTTGTGAGAGGTGCCGCCACCACACGGCGGGGCGGCACTGCCACTACTGCCGGCCGGGGTTCTGGAGGGACCCCAGCCAGCCTATCACCAGCCGCAAGGTCTGCAGGGGTGAGTGCGGCCTGGAGCCTGGCCTAGAGGGAAAGGAGGTGGTGGTGCCAGACTCCTGGGGCTGGGGGACTAGGTAGGAGCGTCTGGGGCCCTGACAGCCTGGGTCCCAAGTTCCTCTCCTCATGCAGCCTGCCAGTGTCACCCGATCGGGGCCACGGGAGGCATCTGCAACCAGACCAGTGGGCAGTGCCCCTGCAAGTTAGGGGTCACCGGCCTCACATGCAACCGCTGTGGTCCCGGCTACCAGCAGAGCCGCTCTCCCCGGATGCCCTGCCAGCGTGAGTCACGAGGGGCAGGGTTGCAAGTCCTAAGTGGGACAGGAAGGGGACATCCTGGATCTATAATGGGCAAGGATGCTGATGGCCAGGTCCTTGGTAGATGGAAGCTAGAGGCTGGAGGTCAGACTCTGGACCCTTGGGGGAGATGGGGACTCAAATTCCAGTCTCCTTAGTCTTGGGAAGGAGGAGGCTAGGAGCCTGGACTCCTGGATCTGAGGGAGGAGGGGGTGGGGGATCTGAAGGAAGAAGGGACTAGGGACCAACTCCAGGTCCTAGGAGGAGGAGGGCAAAGGGAGCGCACACTCCTGGGTTTTAAGGGAATAGACATGGGATCTGGATGCCTGGATACCTGTTGGGGTGGGGACGCATGGGAGGGGGCATTAAGGGTAAATTTCTCCTTTGGTTTCTCACAGGAATTCCAGAGGCAACCACCTCCCTGGCTACTACCCCTAGTGCTTACAGCTCTGGTAAGACCGGTTGGTGTGGAGAACCCGGAGATCAAGGGCGATCAGGGATGGGCTGCTTGGGCCCCCAGATGGGGATACAAGGGTGGCCCACTGAGCCCAATCCCAAGGGGTGGGGCACCCCAGTTGTCCATCAAGATGGAGCGTGGGAATGGGCAGGATGGGGCGCTGCAGTCCAGGCCCCGGGAGCCCACTGCAGATGGCCTGACCCTCCCCAGACCCCCAGTGTCAAAACTACTGCAATGTCTCGGACACCAGGGTACACATGAGCCTCCGGAGGTACTGTCAGCAAGACTACGGTGAGTGCCGGGGAGAAAAATGGCCGGCGGCTACTCAGGTGTTCTGTTGAATGCCTCCTTCTCCACTTTCAGCTTTCTCATCTTAAACGGGAAGGAGGTCTCTAAAGGACTCTTCCTGATCTCGGACCTAATGGGGCAGAAGACAAAGGGGGGCAGGGGCAGCAGAGTGGGGGTGTTCCTTATTTTTTTAGGTCTCCTCCTTCCCCATGTTCTTGGCCCCCTTCAGCTGGACATCTTTGAGGGAGAAAGGGGACCTTCTGGGGATGAAAGGAGAAGGGGGTGCCCATTGAATGGAGGGTCCTGCCTATCTTAGATACTTTGCATCACCCGTCAGGGTCCCAGATTCTGAACCGTAGGCCCACTCCCACAGAAGCTCACCCCCAAAGTTCCCTAACCCATGACCTCAGGGCCTATGACCTGGGGTATCTCAGATCTCTTAGATACTCAGGAGTTCAGCCCAGCCCTTGAATCCAGACCAACCTGTGACTTCCCTCAATGGTGTTAGACCCCAGGCCTCTCCTCCCTGAGAATCATCATCTGGCCAGTGGTGTTCTAGGACTTGGACAATAGAAACTTCTTGTTCTGCCTCCCACAGGGATCTTCCGCCCCACAGACTTAGCTTGTGAGCCAGAGTCCTGCCCACAGCACATCTCACCTTAGCCCTTCAGAGATCACGTTTCTGAATCACCACCAGTCTGACCTCAACCCTCAGGTTCTAGGTTCTGAACTCCTTCTGGCCCCCAAATTCATCCCAGAGCCTCTCCCAAGCCTTTTTCCAAGGGCTCTGCTTCTGACGTCTTTTGACTCTGCCACATTTGAGACCCCCGACCTGCCTCTTCTGCCTTGTTCCACCCACACCCACTGTGGGCCCCCCAGTCATCCCTCCCCACACCTCAGATCATTCGGGCATCTGCTGCTCCCAGGATGAACCCCAACCAAAGCATCCCACATGGCATGTCCCATGTTCCCAGGCTCCTCCGTTTGGCCTCCCCTCCACAGGAGGAGCCCTCCATCGCCCCACTCTCCTATCACAATTCTGGCACCCCATCTCACACTCCATAGAGCCCTGCTCTCCTTGCCTTGACCATGTCTCGTCCAGCAGGGTCCACCATTCAGGACACAGGGCCATACCCCCAGAGCTCTCACCCTCCAATGTTCAAGGTCTCTCTCCTCCCTTGGGGCTTCCTGGGAACCCACCCCCGGGGTCCTGTCCCCTCTCCCCACCGGGTCAGGCCCCTTGCGACCCCAGAGCACTCCTCTCCAGCCTGGGCCTTATGGCAACCCTCCCCGCAGTTCTCCGCGCGCAGGTGCTGGCGTCGGAGGCCGCGGGCCCGGCGTGGCAGCGGCTGGCCGTGCGCGTGCTGGCCGTGTACAAGCAGCGGGCGCGGCCCGTGTCCCGCGGCAGCCAGGACGCCTGGGTGCCTCGCGCCGATCTGGTCTGCGGCTGCTTGCGGCTACGACCCAACACCGACTACCTGCTGCTGGGCAGCGCAGCCGGCGGCCCTGACCCCGCGCGCCTGGTCCTCGACCGCCACGGCCTCGCGCTGCCCTGGAGGCCACTCTGGGCCCGGCCACTGCGGCGGCTGCAGCTGGAGGAGCGCGCCGGGGGCTGCCGCGGCCTGCGGCCCCCCACCCCAAGCCCAGGCCCCGAACCCCGAACCTCAGAGCCAGAGCTGGGTGCCTCCACAGCCCACTGAGGAACTTGGAAGCGACGGTGAGCCAAGCCTTCCACTTCGACGGCGCGTCCCTTGGCGAGACAATCAGAAGCTGTGGAGCCCCTGACGTCACTGGCACGCGCCCGCTAAAGTGCGTGGGAGTGGGGGCGGGGCCAGGACCCGCTCCCCTGCCCCCCACCACCAAAGACGGCAAAACGCCAGCAAGACTTTTGAGGTATCTGGCCAGGACGTTTGGCCTGTGACCTGTGCGGCCACTCCCCTAAATAAAGTCTTAAATCTTGGGGGCAATTTTGGCTACAGCACCTGATATGTGTTGGGACGGTGGGAAGGGGGGCAAATGAAGGAAACTAAGCAGCTGAAGGACGGCTGTGCTCCCCGACGCAATGCCTGATCCAAGCAAGGGGTTGGTACACCGTCTCTGCGTGCTGGTCAGATAGATCTGTGTTGCTTGATGATGGGCCTGAAGCCAGTTGGAGGGGGAGGGTGGATAGAAAAGGCGGGAAATGCGCTGAAAGAAAGGACAGCGGTTCCAGACTTCCAGAAATTTCCACACTTCAGCACTTTGTGTTCCTGATGGGTCCTAGGGCAGTCTCCAAGAAAGGAATAAAGGGAATTGGGGTGAATAGCCAAAGAGGGTTCTTACTGAGGTTCATCTGGTCTTGAGGTACAGCCTAAACCCTTTCCTGAGAAAAGAGCCCATTGGGAGCCACAAAATGGCATGGCATTACTTGGTGCTGATCGGAATTCTACTCCCACCCCACAGCTGGGTACCTCCAGGCCGGAGGGGTGGAGCTAAAACAACAACAACAACAATAACAACAACAACAAAACCCTAGAAGCAGTAAATACTATGGCAGTGAAGGTTGTCATGGCCTAGGACCTTCCTTGCCATCCTGACCTCTGCCCACTGCAGCCACAATGGAAAACACCATTTCAAATTTGAGTGTTCTTTGCAGGAGAGTCACTGAGGGAGTACTCTGAGGGATCCTCAAAGGAAGAAATATGACTTAGGGTTCTTTTGAGCCTAGAGAACAACCATTTCATTCCCTGAGAGGAAAGTGGACCTCTCAGCCAATGGAGAGTCAGGATGGGTTATGATGTCATAGGGTACTAGGTAGAAGGAAAGATCCTCCCCTTAAGGTTCTGCTGTGCTCCTCATGGGACTGAAAAAGGCAGGAAATAGACTCCAGGAGGTGACTGTTTAATCCTCAAGCCACCAGTAATATCTCATATCTGGGAAACGTGTCTTTGGCTTCAGCCAGGTTCATGGTGGGGGCATCTCTGAAGCAGGAGTTAGGAGTCTCTAAGAGATTTTCTTTTTCTTTTTCTAATAAAGATTTTATTTATTGACAGAGAGAGTATGGGAGGAGAGACAGAGGGGGAAGGAGAGGGAGAGAATTCCAAGCAGGCTCCCACTGAGTGTGGAGCCGGAGGTGGGGCTTGATCTTCTGACCCTGGGATCATGACCTGAGCTGAAACCAAAAGTGGGATGCTCAACCAACTGAGCCACCCAGGCGCTCCTCTTTAAGGGATTTTCTAAGAAGCATTCTCTGTTCCAGGAAAACTATACTCCTAATCTTGTCTTTTCCCATTGTTTCTTTTTTTTTTCCAAGATTTTATTTATTTATTTGACAGACAGCGATCACAAGTAGGCAGAGAGGCAGCCAGAGAGAGAGGGGGAAGCAGGCTCCCCGCTGAGCGGGGAGCCCGAAGCAGGGCTTGATCCCAGGACCCTGAGATCATGACCAGAGCTGAAGGCAGAGGCTTGACCCACTGAACCACTCAGGCGCCCCTCCATTCTTTCTTGAAGCCAGTTTCGTGGGGCATTTGCCCTATACCTCCCCGCCCCCCACATGTCTTGTCTCATCAGCAAGTCCTGTATAATCCACTGCCTACATATGTTCATAACTCAGCCATTTTTACATGTCCCCTCATACCACTCTGTCCAAGCCATCACCAGTGTTATCTTGGATTATTACAGTGACCCATACTGGTTTTCCCTCTATCCCCTTAGAGTTTTCTTTGTACAGAATCAGGAAGATGGCTTTTTTTTTTTTTTTAAAGATTTTATTTATTTACTTGACAGACAGATCACAAGTAGGTAAAGAGGCAGGCAGAGAGAAAGGAGGAAGCAGGCTCCCCGCTGAGCAGAGAGCCTGATGCAGGGCTCCATCCCAGGACACTGGGATCATGACCTGAGCCAAAGGCAGAGGCTTTAACCCACTGAGCCACCCAGGTGCCCCAGGAAGATGGCTTTAAAACCCAAGTCAGGGGCGCCTGGGTGGCTCAGTGGTTTGGGCTGCTGCCTTCGGCTCGGGTCATGATCTCAGGGTCCTGGGATCGAGCCCCGCATCGGGATCTCTGCTCCGCAGGAAGCCTGCTTCCCCCTCTCTCTCTCTCTCTCTCTCTCTGCCTGCCTCTCTGCCTACTTGTGATCTCTGTCTGTCAAATAAATAAATAAAATCTTTAAAAAAAACAAAAAACAAACAAACAAAAAAACCCAAGTCAGATCATGATCCTATTATGCCAAAATCCAACTCTTTTTTTTTTTTTAAAGATTTTATTTATGTATTTGACAGACAGAGATCACAAGTAGGCAGAGAGGCAGGCAGAGAGAGAGGAGGAAGCAAGCTCTGCTGAGCAGAGACCCCAATGCGGGGCTCCATCCCAGGACCCCGAGATCATGACCTGAGCCGAAGACAGAGGCTCAACCCACTGAGCCACTCAGGTGCCCCCAAAATCCAACTCTTGAGTAGATTCCCATCTCTTTCAGAATAAAATCCAAAATCTTGCTATGGTGAGTGCTGTGAAGTGTGTAAACCTGGCAATTCACAGACCTGTACCCCTGGGGATTGAAATATATTATATGTTAATAAAAAATAAAAATAAATAAAAAATTAAAACAACAAAAACCACACCAAAAAAAAAATCCAAAGTCCTTGCCCTGCCCTACAGGGCCCTGCATGACCTACTCCCACCATATAATTGACCTCACAAGTCCCCTCATTCACACCTCTTTAGCCACACTGACCTCCTTCCTGTTCCTTTAAAAGTCAAGCGCACTTGCCCCAGGACTTTGCACTTGCTGTTCTCTCCTCCTGGGATGCACTTCCTTGCATAACAGCAAGCTAGTGCCTGCACTTCATTGATCAGGTTCTGCCAGCTCTGCTAGAATGATACAGTAAAAATTGATTTCTTGGCCGTGTATGTGTCCCATGCAAGTCACCAAGGGATGGTTCTCCGCAGAGTCATTCAAGGACTCAGGCAGAGAGACATCTACCATCTTATCACTGCACCAAACGCAAACCATGGCATCTTGATCAGCAGCAGGCAGAGAGAGAACCCGCATGGTCCCCACACAAGAAATAAATGTGTTGGCTCTGGAACGACTCCAGCACTTCCCTTCCTAGTCATTGGTCAAGAATACTCACATGGGGGGCACCTGGGTGGCTCAGTGGGTTAAGCCTCTGCCTTTGGCTCAGGTCATGATCTCAGGGTCCTGGGATCACATTGGGTGCTCTGCTCAGCAGGGAGCCTGCTTCCTCCTCTCTCTCTGCCTGCCTCTCTGCCTACTTGTGATCTCTCTTTGTCAAATAAATAAATAAATAAATAAATAAATGGATACTCATATGGTTTCACCTAATAGCATGAAGCTGGAGAAGCAGAATTCTCTTATGTGTCTGGAAAGAGAGAAAAATGAGTGTATTAGTTTTCTACTGCTGCCATAACAAGTTACCATAAACTCAGCAGCTGAAACAATACAAATGTATTATCTTGCAGGGTTTTTTAAAGAGTTTTTTTTTTTTTAAGATTTTATTTATTTATTTGACAGACAGATCACAAGTAGGCAGAGAGGCAGGCAGAGAGAGATAGGGGGAAGCAGACTCCCTGCTGCACAGAGAGTCCGATGCAGGGCTCAATCCCAGGACCCTGGGATCATGATCCGAGCTGAAGGCAGAGGCTTTAACCCACTGAGCCACCCAGGTGCCCCAAGAGTTTATTTATTTATGAGAGAGAGAGTGTGCGGGGGAGGAGCAGAGGGAGGGATGAGCAGACTCTGTCCCACAAGCCTCGGATCATGACCTGAGCCCAAATCAAGAGTTAGACACTTAACCAACTGAGCCACCCAGGCGCCCCTATTATCTCACAGTTCTATATGTCAAAAGCCTGACATGGGTTTTACTAAGCTAAAATGGAGGTGTCGACAGACTGCATTCCTTCTGCATCCTCTAGGGGATAATGTTTCCTTTTCATTCCCAGCTTATACAGGCCACCCCCATTCCTTGGCTCTGGGCCCCTTCTTCCAGCTTCAAAGGCAGGTCGAGTCCCTTTCACACTGTAGATTTCTGCTGCCTCTTTTTCTGTCCTTACATCTTTTTCTCTTCCTGCTGGGAAAGGTTCTCTGCTTTTATTTTATTATTATTATTTTTTAGGATTTTATTTATTTGACACAGAGAGAGAGAGAGAGAGACAGTGAGAGAGGGAGAATGGGAGAAGGAGAAACAGGCTTCCCCCTGAGCAGGGAGCTTAGATGCGAGGCTCACTCCATCCCTGGACCCTGAGATCAGGACCTGAGCCCGAGGCAGATGCTTAACGGCTGAGACACCCAGGTGCACCTTAACTTGAGAATCATTTTTTTTAAATTAAGATTTTATTTATTTATTTGAAAGAAAGAGCAAGAGTGCATGAGAGGGAGGAGGGTCGGGGGAGGAGTAGAGTCCCTGCTGAGCAGGGAGTCCAAGGTGGGGCTCGATCCCAGGACCCTGAGATCATGACCTGAGCAGAAAGCAAAAACAACGGATGGAACCACCCAGGTGCTCCATAATTTGAGAATCTTTTTTTACTTTTTTAAAATTTGACAGACAGAGATCACAAGGAGGCAGAGAGGCAGGCAGAGAGAGAGGGGGAGAAAGCCTGATGCAGACCGATCCCAGGACCCAGGGACAAGGACCCTGGGACCATGACTCTGAGATCATGACCGGAGCTAAAAGCAGAGGCTTTAACTCACCGAGCCACCCAGGGACCTGAGAATCTTAAAGAGCATTTCAAAGCTCTCTTACTTGGAAAGATGATAGAGGCGTGACATTTTGGGTTGGGTAAACGTAGTGATGCATTAAAATTAAACACCAGTCTAAGTAGATTCAGCAAATTTAAAAAAAAAAAAAATCCTTCTCGGGGCACCTGGGTGGCTCAGTGGGTTAAAGCCTCTTCCTTCAGCTCAGGTCATGATCTCAGGTCCTGGGATGGAGCTCCCGCATTTTCCATCATTGCGGACAGTTCTCTTGGATGGCACTGCTTTAGAGACCATTTCATGAAGGGCATAAACTCCAAAGCCAGGATGCCTGGGTTTAAATCTCTGTGTGTCCCTCAGGTCTCTCATCTCTAATACTGGGATGATGAGGAGGAGGATAGGAAGTAACTCATGGGACTTATTATTATTATTATTATTTTAAGATTTTATTTTTAAGCAATCTTTACACCCAGTGTGGGACTCGAACCCACAACCCCGAGACCAAGAGTAGCCTTTCCACTGTTGGGCCAGCCAGGTGCCTCACGGGGCATATTATGAGGATTAAAAGAGTTACTATGTGGTTTAACGGGCTTAGAACTGCCTGGCACAGAGGAAGAGCCTTTTGAATTTGTTATTATTTAAGTGTCTGGTGGCTACACACACACACCCCACCCCACCCCCAGGAGAGCAGAGCCCAGAAGGCGAGAATACCGATGTGCAGAATTTGCTGGGTTCCCCTAGGGAGTGGAAGTTGGGGGCAGCTCTCTCCCTGTTCTCAAGGTGAGAAGGTGAACAGGGGCTGTGGGAACCACCCAGGCCTGGAGAGGTTGGGCCCTCCTGCCTCCCACCCAGGGGCCAGGGAGGTAGGAGATGAAAGTGAGGCACAGGGCGAGCCCCATATGTTCCCCATGACCCGAACTTTGTTCCCAGCAACCGAGACAAATAGGCATGAAATCCACATCTGGGACCCACCTCCGGCCTGGCCTTTCCCTCTGCCTCCGGGCATGGAGCCCAGTCTGTCTGTGCGCTATAATGGGGACTCAGGGACAGGTGGCTTCGAGAGCTCCAACGAGGCTCCTGCCCACCTCACCACTGCTGATGGCTTTCTGGAAAAGCAGACTCCTGAGTAAGAATTTGCCCGGTGGAGGAGAGGGAAAAGACAACCCCAGTTAGAGAAAACAGCTTGTCCAAAGGTCTGGAAGCTCAAGGACCTGGTGTGGTATAGAGAAGAGAGATGAGGCTGGGGATTGATGCTAGCCAAGGCTTGGGTGGCCTCTAAGGCCAGGCTGAGGGCCTGCATGTTTCTCCTGGGGGTGGGGAGGGCACCAGGGAGCCATGGGAGGTCTTTGAGCCCTGGAGGGGGAGGGTCAGTCCTCTGTGAGAAAAAAATCAGTGATATGGGGGTGCCTGGCTGGCTAAGTTCGAAGAGCATGCAACCCTTGATCTTGGGGTTATGAGTTCGAGTCCCACATGGGGTGCAGAGATTACCTAAATAAATAAAACACTTTTAAAAAAGTTCACTGAGAGCCAGGAGATCAGGAAACGCCTCAGAGAGAGTGACATTCAAGGTAGGTCTTGAAGGACAGATAAAAGATTTATTTGGTCCCCAAGAGAAAGGCCGAGGGGCCGGCACTCCATCCAGGGGAGCTGGGCATCAATGGAACCGCTGTGGGTAGAGCAGAGGGAGGATGAACTCTGGGATCTCTGAGGGGTACACTGAAGGGGGAGGGAGAGTCTGGGAGGGGAAGGCCGGGGGGGTGAGGAAAGGATGAGTTTTGAGCTGGGGCCCCGGTTACAGGGACAGAAAAAGAGTCAGGAAAATGTCACCTACACCCAGAAAGCCTTCCTCTTAACCGCCGTGCAAAATTTTTTTCCCACCCATTTCTGAATGCCCCCTTCTCTCTATTTTGGCTTCATTCACTCATTTTTTTGTTTACTCAACATATACTCCTGGGGCGCCTGGGTGGCTCAGTGGGTTAAAGCCCCTGCCTTCAGCTCAGGACATGGTCCTGGGGTCCTGGGATTGGGCTCTTTGCTCAGTGGGGAGCCTGCTTCCTCCTCTCTCTCTGCCTGCCTCTCTGCTTACTTGTGATCTCTGTCTGTCAAATAAATAAATAAATAAATCTTTAAAAAAAAAAAGAAAAGAAAAAAAGAAACAAACAAACAAAAGAAAGTAAACGCAAAAAAACATTGTCTCCTGAGGTCTCCCTGGAAAATGCTGGAATGGAGATCTGAGTCAGACCCAGGACTTGCCCTGCAGGGGCTCCCCATCTGGGAGGGTGTGCTAGGGGACAGACTTATGTCCAGTCACATCTGGTGCGGTGGATAATAATGGAGGCAGCAGGGGACCTTGCCTCTTAGATCAGAGAAGACTTCCCAGGGGAGGTGAGGCCCTCGCTGGGCCTTGCAGGAAATCCAGTTGTCTCTCAGCAGACAGGAGGAGCCCAGAGTCTCTGGGGAGAGACATCAGGAGCATTGTCTCATTCAATTGTGTTTGATTCCTCTCCTGAGGATCCCAGTGTGCCCTCTGGGGGCCAGTGTTGGACACCCAGAGATGGGTCAGGTCTGGGCCCTTGAGGGAGGACACAGTTCCTCCCCTAAGGGATCGGTGCTCTAATGGAGGTAGCCCAGGGTGTTAGGAATGTGCACAGCAGGCACTGACTCCGGTTGGAGGAGGGGCAGTCAGGGAGGGCTTCCTGGAGGAGGAGAGTCAACAAGCCAACTTGGAGAGCCAAACTTGTAGGTAGAAGCTGCTCTTCTGCACTATCAGCCTTGTCTGTCTCTCCCTCCATGTATCTCTGGTTCCTTCATTGTCTCTGCCTCTGAAAAGTTCCATGTCTTTCTCATTATTGCTCCACACCCCTGGGGTCAGCTGCAGTAAACAATGACCACAAACTGCATGGCTTAAAACAACAGCAATTTATTCTCTCACAGCCCTGAAAGCAGCAGGTCCCAAATCAAGGTGTCAGCAGGGCCACAGTCCCTCCAAAGCCTCCAGGAGAGGATCTGTCCCTGCATCGCACAGCTTCTGGGGATTCCATGTGATCCCGGGCTTGCAGCAGAATCACGCCAGCCTCTGCCTCTGTCTGCACATTGTAGTATCGAATCTCCCTCCGCCTTTCTCTCATAAGGACAGTTGCCCTTGGATTTTGGGTCTAGCCAGATAATGCAGGATGATCCGGTCGCACGGTCACTGACTTAGTTACATTAGCAAAGACCTTTTTGGCAAATTAGGTTCCACTCTGGGTGCACTTTTTGGTGTGTGGGTTTGGGGGTACCATTCAACCCATGCCATCTTGGGAGAGCCCCTTCCCTCTCAGACCAGCCTCAGTGTTCTATCTGTATAATGGGGCTAATCCTAACCCCTCCACTCCCTGGGGCTGCTTTGAGGGTTAAAACAAAGCCAACAGAGAGCATGGCACGGCCCAGCATCAAGGAAACTGGTCAGGATGGCTGCCATTTCTTCCTGATTTATTTCTCCAACAGACCTGGGTTCTCCAACCCCCAACTCCCTGCCAAGCTTCCTGACAGATTCCTCGCTTCTCGGCACAATGCCTCCATCGTGTTTTCTTCGTCCCCCTTTGCTCTATTTTCCTCCCCTGCTCCACCACTTCCTATTTGTATAACTCTGGGCAAGTCACCTGCACCCTCTGATGCTTGGCTTCCCCATCTGTAAAATGGGCCAACACAGCTCCTGGGTGGCTCAGTTGTTAAGTGTCTGCCTTCTGTTCAGGTCATGATCCTGGGGTCCTGCGATCACCACATCACCCGCAGCATCCCAGCATCACAGCATCAGGGCTCCCTGCTCAGCAGGGAGCCTGTTTCTCCTTCTCCCTCTGCTGCTCCCCCTGCTTGTGCTCTCTCCTCTCTCTCTCTCTCTCTCTCTCTCATCAGTCGATCTGGAAACCAGCACCCCTATAGCCCTCAAGAGAGGCACAGTGATGAGGAACTTGGAAGTGCCGTTCAGCCCCAGTCGAACCTCCAGGGGGCTGCACCCTGGTCAAGGTCCTAACTGGACCTTGTGGACCCCCGCCCCGCCCCGGTTAAGCCATTCCCAAACTCCAAACCCTCAGACTCGGTGGGACAGTAAATGCTTGTTGGTTGAAGCCACCAAGTTTGGGGGTGATTCCTTATGCGGCCATGGATAAGCAATACATACCTTTCTTTCCTGCGTTTTCTTTTCTCTCCATTTCTGACCCTCTTTGGCTGTCTGTGCCTTGACTGTCTGTTCCAAATTCTTTATCTGAATGCCTGTCTTTCTGACTCCACGCTGTCCTTTGATGTCCCTTGGTCTGTTTCTGGGTCTCTCTCCCTCTCTCTGGGTCTCTGCCATCTCTTCCTCTCTGGTGAGCTCTTTCTCTGCATCAGGCTCTCTACTCAGAGGGGGGTGTGTGTGTGTTTGTGTATGTGTGTGTCTCTTTCTCTATGTTTCTGTGTCTCTCTCTTTGAGTTTGGCTGTTGTCTCTCTGTCTTTGAATCTCTTCTCAGTTTCTGTTTCTCCCCACCCCCACCCCCTTGGCCTGGCAGCTTCTTCTCCCTTCTCTGACCGGTGGGATGGGCGTTTCTGTTCCTATGGCCAAGTGTGTGTCTCTGTACGTCTCTCTCTGCCTCCACCAGTATCTCCCGTTCTCTCTCTCACACTCTGTCTCTGACTGTGTGTCTCTGTCTCTCTCCTCCTCCCCCCCACTCCCCCGCCTCCCCGTTCCCCTATTTCCAGCACGCAGGTCTCCCTCCGCCATGTCTCCCCGCATCTACCTCGGGCTCCCCTTCCCCTCCTAAGCCTCTGCAGTCCTTCGACCTCACCTCGGCTGCCTCCCCTCGGCCTTCCCGGCTCCTCCTCCCGGCGCTCGGTCCCTCTCCAAGTCTCTGCCTCCCCCTCCTGGTCAGCTGCCCGCACCGCACCCCGGTCTCCCAGGGGATCCCTCAGCTCGGTTAAGGCGGCCCCCAGCCGAGGCCGACTGGAGCACTGGGCGGGGGCTGCAGGCGCCACTAAGGCTCCAACCCGGGTCCGCACCAGCCGGGGTACCCCGGATCCTCCGGCACCAGCGGCCTGGAGCACGGAGACCTCGGAGGACTCCCCCAGCTCCACCTTAAGCGCCCCCCCCCTTCTCCCTTCTGCGGAGGCTGGGAACTGCCAGCTCCGGGCCCCAGGTGTCCAGGCCACCCCCCCACCCCTCCGTCCCCCTCCCCCGGCACAGCTGGAAGCTGGATATTAGCCCCCAATGACCCCTCCATCCTGCCCCTTGGTCTCTCCCCACACCAGTCCGAGGACTGTTTGCTGCTGTGAGATCACTCCCCCCCCCCCCCCCCCCGCCAACAACAACGGCAAAAAAATTAAATAACACCCAGAGAGAGATCAGAGAGGGAGGGGGAGGAGGGAGCGAGGATGAGGGAAGAGAGAGACGGCGAAACAGGAGAGGCAGAAGAGGAGGAGGTGGGGAGACTGGGCGAGAAAGAAGCAGGAGAGGAGGGAGACCGGGAGGAGGAGAGAGAAGCAGGATGGAGACATGGGGTTAGGTGGCTCCGGGGAGCTGAAGAAAAGAGAGCAAAGAGGGGGTGTGGATTAGAAACCAGGAGGTAACCCCGGGGAGAAGCAGGAGGCAGAGAAAGGGGTAGGAAGATCGGGAGGTAGAGGGAGGCTGGAGGGTTGGGGAAAAGAGAAAAGGAAGGAGAGGCACAGAGAGCTGGGAGAGCAGGGAGGAGTGTATTTGGGGGGTCTCAGTTCCCGGCTGCCTCGGTGTTTGGGGAACTGGACTCCCTGTAGGGAGGAGAGGCAGGCTGGAAGTCCTGGAGGGACAGGGTCCCACAGAGCAGGGAAGGAGGAGCTGAGAGAGGGGCCAGGACGCTGGGAGGGGGTTGCTCAGAGGCCTCCCAGGGATGGGGGTTGCTGCTCGTCTGAGCGTTCCTAGGGCGCTGGTACTCTGGGCCGCACTGGGGGCGGCAGGTAAGGCCGGGGGTTGGGGCGGGAGCCCCTGAGGGAGAGGTGGGGGTGGGGTACCAAGGGGAGGGGTTCAGGCTGCTCTTTCCCCAGCTCACATTGGACCTGCACCTGACCCCGAGGACTGGTGGAGCTACAAGGATAATCTCCAGGGAAACTTCGTGCCAGGTGGAGCCAGGGCGGGGACCCAGGACTCGGGGCTGCAGGGTGCCTCCTTCCTCAGACCCAGGAGCCCTGTCCTCCTCGCAGGACCCCGGAGTCCCAGCCCCTTCCTTCCCTCTCCCTCCCTTCCTCCCTCTAGAGTCGGCCCCAGCCTCTGAACCCCAGCAGCTCACCACGGGACATTATATATGCGCATTTCAAGTAGTGAGTGGGAGTGAGTGGAAGGAAGGAGTGTGGGGGTGCAAAAGAGAGTGGGGGGGGTTTGCAGGGAAAGAGGCAGGTAGTAGGTCTGGCTTGTGCTGGGAACCAGAGGCTCATTGGTCGCATCCCCTGCCTTGACCAGCCCCTGCAACTCCTCTCCCCCGGTACATTCATTATCCAGCTGTGGGACAAGGGAGAGTGAAAGAACTACAACTCCCATGGGCTCTGGGGCAGACATGCCGTGGATGGTAGGCTGGCAGCACTCAGGCCTGCTTGGAGTTGTAGTTCCTTCCCCCAATGACTTAATTGAAGGTAGATTTGGTTAAGGAGGCGGCTAGATGATCTTTGGAAACTCCTCCAAGATTCTTCTAGGACCCAAGATTCTGGATTCCCAGCCCCTTCCTCCCTCAGACTCAGGAGTCCCCATCCCCTACCCTTCCTGTCCTGGGATCCAGGAGTCCAAAACACAGCCTTCTCAGCAGATCCCAGCTTTGGGATCCAGTCCTATCTTTGACTCCCTTTCCTCCCTGCCCCACCCCTGCCTCCAGGGCCTCCCTTCTGGGGCTTAGTGAATGCAGCCTGGAGTCTGTGTGCTGTGGGGAAGCGGCAGAGCCCTGTGGATGTGGAGCTGAAGAGGGTCCTTTATGACCCCTTTCTGCCCCCACTGAGACTCAGCACTGGGGGAGAGAAGGTAAGGGGCCTGGTGGGAGGGTTCACCAAATCCCCTGGGGGTGGGCACGAGTGGGGGTGGGGTGCGGAGGTGGAAGGGCCCCCTGGGTTAAGGAGCCGTAGACAGTGGGTAGAAAGGAGGCTCCTTACACTCTAATATGAATCACCTGTTCTTCTTTATCCAAACATGGCTCCCTAGGTTTTCCGTGTCTGTAAAAGCAATGTTAACACAGACTGTTCCCTGGGCCAAGCATGGTTTTAAAAAGCCTGATCAGCCTGCTAATCCTCCCAACCACCCCATGAGATAGAGGCTATTGTTCTCCTCATTTTAAGGATGCAGAAACTGAGGCACAGAGAGATTGAGTTACTTGTCTGAGGTCACACAGCTAGAGGGTCAGCACTGGGATTCAGACCCAGGTAGTGTGGTCCTAGCATCTAGGCTCTTGCACACTTTGCAATTCCATTTCTTGTAAGAGTTGGCACCCCTCTTCACTCACCTGCCCCTGCCAGAAGCCCGGGGCTATTCCCAACCCATTCTTGCCTTCATTCCCCTGTCCATTTTGGGTCCTTTTTCATCTCCCTGCTCAATATCATTTGGATCCTGTCACTGTGTGTCTCCTCCAACTCCCCCACCATCAACTTGCCCCTGGACTAGTGCCACAGGGTGCTAGCTAGCCTGGTTCTCTGCCTTCTGCCCTCCATTCTCCATCCCACAGCTAGAGGGATGTTTAAAAACACAAAGCAGAGCATTCCACTCTCCTCTCAAAATATTCCTAACGGGAGAAGTAATACTAACAGATTTAAACAGCAAATACCATGTTCCAGGCACTGTGCCAGGTGTGAGATTTTAGATATATATAAATTTTATATATATATATATATATATATATATATATATATTTATATATATTTATATTTACACATATACATATAGATGTATTTATTTTTAATTATTTAAATAAAAATACAAAATATTCCATCATTGTCCACAAGGCCCTGTACCATCTGGCTCCTATCACCTCTCCGTTCACCAGGCACTAGTCCCACAAGCCCCTGCACTAGCACTGAAAGAGGCTACCTCAGGGCCTTTGCACTTGCTGTTTCCTCTTCCAGGAATACCCTTCTCTCCTTTGCAACAAATTCCTACTTATCTTTTGGGTCTCCATTCAAATGTCACTTTCTCATGAAGGCCTTTCCTCATCTCCCCACCCCCCACCCCAGTCTAGGCTGGGTTTCCCATGTTACCTTCTCAGAGCTCTCAGTTCTTCCCCGCTTAAGCATAAGATGTAATTAATTAAGCAGTTACTTACGTAATTTGTTATTTATTGTCTGCCTCGGCTCCGTGAGGACACGAGTTCCATGAGCCCAGGGTTTTTGCCTACTTTTTCCTTGCTCTCTTCCTGGCATCCATGGCACATAGTAGCAGCTCAATAAATATCTGTGAGTTGAATAAATGCACCGATATTGAGCACCTATCATGGGGCTAGAACAGACCCTGGGAAGTAACTGATGTTCCAGCTGTGCTGAATGATTAAATGCTTGGTGGAAGCAGGAAATGTAGGAGTGGAACACAGGAGGGAAAAGACCTTCCCTCTTTGTCCCTGTGACAGCTTCCTCCTCTCCTACAGCTTCGGGGAACGTTGTACAACACTGGCCGCCATGTCTCCTTCCTGCCTGCGCCACGGCCCGTGGTCAATGTGTCTGGGGGTCCCCTCCTCTACAGCCACCGACTCAGTGAACTGCGACTGCTCTTTGGAGCACGTGATGGAGCTGGCTCTGAACACCAGATCAACCACCAGGGCTTCTCTGCTGAGGTGGTGGCCACTGACCTCTGACCCTTGACCTTCACCCAGAGCTGACCCAATTCCTCCCACCTCACCTTTCTCTTAATGCCTCACCCCACCCTCCTTTCCAGAACCACTGCCCCCCACCCAAGCACTAATCTTTAACCTGCCTTGGGACCCTGAGGGCCCAGAGCTGCACCCATTCTCTCCTCCACTTCTACTGGGGGAACCCCACTCTGTGCTCCCCTCCCAGGTGCAGCTCATCCATTTCAACCAAGAACTCTACGGGAACCTCAGCGCCGCCTCCCGGGGCCCCAATGGCCTGGCCATTCTCAGCCTCTTCATCAATGTGAGCCCAGGCGAGATCCCAAAGGATGAAGGGGAATTCTGGAATCTGGTCTGGGGAAGAGGGAGTCTGGGTGGCCCAGATTCCTGGGTCCTGGGGGAGGGAGGATTGGGAGCTTAGACTTGGGACTTTTGGATTCCTACCTCCTCACCTTGTACCCCCACACAGGTGGCTGGCAGCTCGAACCCCTTCCTCAGCCGCCTCCTTAACCGGGACACCATCACCCGCATCTCCTACAAGAGTAAGTCCTTGGTGCATTGGGGGGAGGGGATGGGGAGCTGTGTGTGCACAGGAGGGGAGTTCAAGAGGGGTCCTGCTCCTCACTCTAGCCCGGTATTGCTGCAGATGATGCCTACTTTCTTCAAGACCTGAGCCTGGAGCTCCTGTTCCCCGAATCCTTCGGCTTCATCACTTATCAGGGCTCCCTCAGCACCCCGCCCTGCTCAGAGACTGTCACCTGGATCCTCATTGACCGGGCCCTCAATATCACCTCCCTCCAGGTGACTTCTGTCTGCCCCCTCCAGCCTGGCTAACCCGTTCCGTGGCCTGGGCATCGCTCTTGGCCTCTTCTACCCTCCTTCCGCCTTACTTTTCTCCTGGGCCGAGTGAGACCCCGCCCACCTGCCCCAGGGGCGGGGCTTTCCTCTGTGGTCCTTCACCAAGACCGTTCACGGTTCACTCACAGTTTCCCACCCGCTTCCGCCGCAGATGCACTCCCTGAGACTCCTGAGCCAGAATCCTCCGTCCCAGATCTTCCAGAGCCTCAGCGGTAACGGCCGGCCCCTGCAGCCCTTGGCCCACAGGGCCTTGAGGGGCAACAGGGACCCCCGGCACCCCGAGAGGCGCTGCCGAGGCCCCAACTACCGCCTGCATGGTATGGTCCGGTCTGCACCCCTCCCCGCACGTCTTGGTCTAACCCGCCTATGTGTCTCCCCTTCTTTTCTCAACATGATATAGTCCTACCCACCCCTTTGACGTTTCTGTACGGTCCAGCCTCCTGAGCTCGCACTCGCTCTTTTCTCCCTTCTATGTGTCAACATGGTACAGTCCACTTCCACGCCAGAGACCATTGCTGGTCCGTGATTTGTCTTTCCTCTCCACTGCTTGAAACTTGCAACTTGGTATATAACCCGAGCTCCCTGGCTTCCCACTGGGCCGTGGTTTTTTATTACGACGGCTTTCCAAAATGGTACAGCCCGGATCCCTTCCCTGTTTCGGTGTGGTACAAATCTCAGGCTGTTCCGTAATCTGACACACACCCCTTCCTGAAAATCAACATGGTACAGCCTCCTCCCCTTCCTACTGTCTCCCCGAGCTTCGACCCTGTGATCTTACAGCCACTCAGCTAGCTTCTCAACGTGGTATGGCCCAGACCCTCCTACCCCCACCCCATGAATACCTTCGTGTAGTTCAGTCTGATGCTGAAGCTGGACGTCAACCCTCCTAGTCCACCCTCCTGCTGCCTCCTGCTGGTTAAACCCAGTGCCGGTCCAGAATCTGACCGTTTCCCCCAGTTTCTCGACCTGGTACATCCCGGCTTCCCCTTTCGCAGCCTCCGTGGTAGAGCCCTCCGCGGCCCAGCCCCCGACTCCTGCAAACCCTCTTGCAGGGTCCAACCTCTCGTGCCGTAAACTAATGCTCCCCCACCGCTGTCGTCTGTCTTACAGTGGATGGTGCCCCCCATGGTCGCTGAGACTCCCCATCGAGGATTGTGCCTGTCCTTTCCAAGCCTCCCCACACGGGGAGGGGAGTCACCCCCAAAACAAAGCTATTAAAGGGACAGAATACTTCCTGTTTCTTAGTGGTCTGATTCTGGGCGCGGCGGGGAAACATTTGGGTCGTGAAAAACAGCAGCCTTCTAGAAACCAATCTCCGTCTTCCTAAACCGCACTGCTCGTTTTTTTTTTTTTTTTGCTTCCGGTTTCCCAAAACCGTCATTTAGACTGGCGGCTCCTTTAAGCCGCGGCTCTTTCACTACCCCCCCAACTCACCCTCCCCATCGGGCAGCACGCGCAGAGCCATGTGCTTCCCCCTCCCGCCTGCCTCATTGGCCCGAAATGGGTCACGGTCCCGCCCCCAGTGCCGTCTCCCATTGGGCAAATGTAGGTCAGGGTCCCGCCTCCCACCTAAAGGCACTGCAACTTCTCGCACGGAACCCTTCACGCGCCCTCCCGGGCCTCGGCGGATCCGGGGGTCCCATTGGCCGTGCATCTCGAGGGGTCAAGACGCGATTGGCCCGCTCTTTCAGCCGGAGGGCGGCACGCGGCTGGGGTCCTCGGCCCAAGCAGCTAGCGGGGGCTAATAGGAGGGGTGCGCGCTGTGGCGTCGAGTGTTTTGGTTTGGCTTTTTTTTTTTTTTTTTTTTCCGCGAAAGAAGTTTGCGTTGGCCACGCCTCAAGGAGGCCGCCTCCTCTTGCCCCCTCCCCCGCCCCTCCGCGCACACCTCTTGGTGCAGATTGCAGAGCGCCTTCCGCTGAGAGAGCTGCAGATTTTGCAAGAGCAAGGCTCGCCCACCGTGTAGAAGGAGCGCCTTGTGTCCCCTTGAACTCTGGACTGCAAAGAACCCGCTGCCTGATTTGATCAACCCCTCACTCAGACTGCATGGTCTCCAGGGACCCTCTTGAGTTGCACGTTTCTGCACCGAGGACTGCAAATCCCCGTCACTCCTAGGATTTGCAGTGTTCTGGATACTGGAGGCTCGCAAGCTACGCTCGCCCGCCCCTGGGCAGGCACTCGCCCGAACCACTGGAGTGTGCCTCTAACTGGCAGGCCGGCTCTTCGCCTCTCCATGAGCCCCTGAGCCTGCGGGCAGGTGCCCGGTGATGGCGCGGCCCGTGAGCGACAGGACCCCGGCCCCCCTGCTGCTGGGCGGCCCAGCCGGGGCCCCCCCTGGCGGGGGAGCGCTGCTTGGGCTGCGGAGCCTTCTGCAGGGGACCAGCAAACCCAAAGACCCAGCCAGCTGTGAGTTCTAGCCCCCCTCTATCCTAACCCGGACACCCTACTCCCTCAGGGATTCAAGTGCTGGGACGGGGGGCTCCTCTTACGTGTCGAGAGTCCATCTTCCAACCGTCATCTGCCCAGTTACTAAGGTGTTTAGGCCCCTAGATCTCTCAGCACCCAGGATCCAAAAGTACCTGCGCTCAAGCCCGTCCAAGAGGAGGACCCAGGAGTCCCCCAGAGTCCTCCTCTCCGAGGACCTGAGAGTCTGGGCCTAAGCCCCCCCCCCCCCCGCATTCTTTGGTCCTGAACGTCTGGACCCCTGGGGTCCAGGGAGGAGGGAGGGGGTGTGTCTGATGCTCACACGGTAGTGACACGGGCTTGGGCGGGGCCTCCTGGGGTCACATGGAGTCTAGGGATGAGGAATGTGCCCCAGGAATAGAGCCCCTTCCTGCCCCTTACATAGTGTGGGGGTGGGGAGAAGAGGCCACAGTGAGCAGGGGTAGGCTACAGAGAAATTACAGAACTGTCATTTTTTTCCCCTCTCACCTGCCCAACCCTCCATCTACCTCTGTCTGAACTTCCGTCCCCCTTCTGTCTATCTATCCCTTCCCTGGTCTGTGTCCTACCCCTCTCTGGGTCCCTATCCTCCCCTCTTTCTGAGTCTCTGTCCCTCTCTCGGTTTCTGTCCCCCTCTGTCTGTGCCGCCCACGTCTGTGCCTTCTCTCTCTGGGTCTCTTCTCTTTGGGTCCTTGCCTTCTCTCCTGTCTGTTCCTCTTCCCCGCCTGTTCCCTCTTTGGATCTCCGCCCTGTGGGTCTCTATCTCCCCTTTCTTCGTGTATTTCTGTCCTGGGGTCTCTTGTCCATCTCTTTCTTCTCGCCCGCTCATTCCCTGGCCTGCAGGTCTCCTGAAGGAAAAGGAGCGCAAGGCGGCTCCGCCTGCAGCCACGGTCCCCGGGCCCGGCCTGGAGACGGCGAGCCCGGCGGATGCCCCAGCTGGGGCAGTGCTGGGCGGCGGGTCCCCGCGGGGGCGCCCGGGGGCCGCACCTGGCCCGGGTCTGTTGGCGCCGCTGCTGTGGGAGCGGACGCTGCCGTTCGGCGACGTGGAGTACGTGGACCTGGACGCCTTCTTGCTGGAGCACGGGCTCCCGCCCAGCCCGCCGCCCCCCGGCGGCCCTTCACCGACGCCCTCCCCCGTGCGCACGCCCGCACCCTCCCCGGGGCCGGGTTCCTGCGGCTCAGCTTCCCCTCGTTCCTCCCCGGGGCACGCCCCCACCCGGGCTGCCCTCGGGGCCGCGGGCGGCCACCGCGCAGGTGCGACGGCGGGGGCGGGGCAGGACCCTGGAGGGGCGGGGCTTGGGCTTCAGGGGCAGGGCTGTGCCGCACTTGGCCGGGGACCTTGGGGCTGGGGTTGTGCGCCCAAATTCTGGGTCCACGCAGTAGCGAGATGTTGGGAGAGGAGGCCGGATTCTTTGTCCCGTAATGCATCAGAGACTGGGTCTCCTGGATCCATTGGAGATGAAGGACTTGGGATCTCAAATTCTAGGAAGCCTTTCCTGTGGGGCGGTAGTGAGGACTTTTCTTTGGGACGTGGTGAGAGAAGGTCCGGATACTCGAGGAGCCGGGATTGGGATCCCAGAACACCGGAATTATTTGCTGGGGAGTGAAGTGCACTCTGGAATCTGGGCGCGGAGTCAGTGGAGTTGGGGAAGGACTGCTACTCCTAGGCCCTCTATAGGAGAGAAAGCAAGGTCTGGGTACAGACTTCTATTTTACCAGGACATAAAAGACTGGCACCCCTAGCTGCTGGATCCTCCCGTGGAGAGGAGCTAGGGCCCGGGGTCCCGGAGTCGTCTAGAGGGGAAAAAAGATCTTCATTCTGGGTCTTCTGTTGCAGCGAGGACCGAGAGCTTCCTATGTTCCTGGGAGAGGAGGGGCTTGGGAATCCCAGAATCATGTGATCCCAGTGGCGAGGGAGAAGGTCCAGGGTTCCGTTTGTGCCCATGTTCCCCAGACACCAGGAGGGCCTGGATCTTTGGAGCTTGAGAGGTTTGAGCTGAGAGACTCCAGGGGGCAAAAGGAAAAGTGTGTTTCCTCGGGCACTTGGGGGTCTCCACGGGCAGACTGCAGGTTGGGAATTCCTGGACACACCTGCCCCTGGCCGGACCTCTAGGCAGAACCGGGGCCCCCTCTTTCCCAGCCGCACATTCCCGCGCCACGTGAGTCCTCTCCTCCCTCCTCCCTGCTCCTCACTTCGCGCAGGCGCGGTCACACAGAGGGGGGGCGGGGCCTGAGGAACTAGAGGGCGCCCGTGGCGGGGGGGGGGGGGGGGAACGGGAAAGCTGGCGCCCACACGTGACTGGCCCTGAACCTGTATCCTCAGCTGACCCCGGCATGCTCGCTCTTAAAGGCACAGTCCGGCCGTACCCCCTCCCTTGAACCAGCCTTCCCCAAACCTCATTCATTTCTGCTTTTCTTCCTTACCCGTTTGGGCCAGTTAGCTGTTAAGCGGCGCACCTGAAGTCTTTTCAGTGCACTGGATTTCTTTCTTCTGAACAGCCTTGGGGTCTAGGCTTTGGTCAGGGATTCAGTAGGCAGGATTCAGGCTAGGTAATGGGAAAGGAGCTAACTCTGCAAATTTGAAGGCCTGGGGTTTCAGAAGCAATAGAACAGGCTCGTGTGTTACTTAGGGCGTGTCAGTTGTCATTGGGCCTGTTTCCCTGTTTGTGAAAGTGGAATTGGTTCCATGATGTCTAAGCACCTTTGTAGCTTCGGGAACCTTCCTGTTTTACATTAGAGAGGTTAATCTCTGGAGGGCCTTGTGGTGGATCTCATTAGGGCCTTCCTTGTGGTCAAAGATATACCTGAGCAGGGGGTACTCTGAACCTCCCCCCCAAGTAAATACACACTCAGGAAGCACATTCTGTTTCCCCAAGGCCTGACCTCCCGGGACACACCCAGCCCGGTGGACCCAGACACGGTGGAGGTGCTGATGACATTTGAACCTGACCCAGCTGATTTAGCCCTGTCAAGCATTCCCGGCCATGAGACCTTTGACCCTCGGAGACATCGCTTCTCAGAGGAGGAGCTGAAACCCCAGCCCATCATGAAGAAGGCTCGGAAGATCCAGGTGCCAGAGGAGCAGAAGGTGAGCCCTGCCGGATGTAGGCTGCAGGCATGGCCCCTACAGGTCCCACAGCCAGGGATGGCCCTTTCCTCACAGACAGGCCTGGGCTTTTCACTGCGGTTAGCTCTCAGGTTCTCTTAACCTGCAGCCAAGCATCAGTCGTCCACAGCCATGGGGCACAAAGGAGACCAAAGTTTCAGCTTGAGATTTACGAAGATGGTATCATTGTGGGACGCAGACTCAGCTAGCCCTGCTGGAACCACTCCTACAGGCTTGGAGCTTTGACCAGGCCCTGTTGCTAAGGACAGCATCTCTTAGCAGTAGCATCAGTCTGTTTCTTCTGAGCCACTACCTGGGCTGGGTCTGGTCCTTTGACCTCTGCTTTGGGGCATTCTGCAGGGTGCTTCCATCTGCCTGGGATGCAGACTTTGCCAGCCCTGGGCCTTGTTTTCTGGGCCTTGGCTGCTCATTGATGAGAGGCCTTGAGTTCCCATTAGCAGCCAGAGCCACATTCTGATCTGGGCAGTGAATTTTTTTTTTTTTTTTCTTGCTGCTTTGCCAGTAAGGGGTTCCTGGGCTCCTCTCACTGGACTTCACCATAACTACCTGAAACACTGAGGACTGACCTGTAAACGCAGTCTAGACCAGTGGTCTAGACCTGTCACAGGGCCTGGACTGGATTTGCCCTAGTAAGTGGGAACTAGGCTTTAATGACATGGGGGGTGGGAGGAGAGCATCTTGTGGACCTCTGTGTGGTCCTCGTTCCTAAGGAGTGGTCCTCCTCTGCAGCCAGATTCTAGGACTGGAGAACTCTAAGTGTAATGGTGTGGGGAGGCTTCTTTGCTGAGGGACAGCTCTTCTAGCAGTTGGGACCCATGGGGAAGAAGGCAGCTCTCTGGCCTCTATCCAAGGCCAGAGGGTCCGAGACAGCCACAGTTACTGGAACCACTCAGATTGCTGGGGAAGGATGGGGTTGCCTTGACAATGAGGTCAAAAGGCTCCAGCTCTGGGATTTATGGGACACAAAACCCCATTGCTAGGGAGCCTAGGCTTTCCTTAGCAACCAGGATCTGAGAAGGTGGTACATAAAGCAGTGCTTTTTACTGGAAGAAGCCCTCAGACCCTGAAGGCCCCGTTGCCAAGGAACAAGCATCCTTAGCAACCAGGGGCTAACTGTAGGGCCTTTGTCAAGCCGAGTGGTGGGGTCTGCTTCGCACAGTGGAAACATGGGAGCCCAGTGGCTTGGAGTGGGGAGAACTAGCTCACACCTTAGTTGTTGCTAGGGGCCTGCTGCCCTTAGCAACCAGACCCTTGGGTACTCATCCTCGGAGAGCCCTGCTATCCTTTGCATCCCACTTGCTGGCGTGAAGCATCCCAGAGGGTCTCTTAGCTGTCCTCTGGTCCTTGAAGGCACAAGGAAAGCTGCTCCCCCTGGCCCTTAGTGCCTTCTCAAACCCCACCCTCAGGATGAGAAGTATTGGAGCCGGCGGTACAAGAATAACGAGGCAGCCAAGAGGTCCCGAGACGCCCGGCGGCTCAAAGAGAACCAGATATCAGTACGGGCGGCCTTCCTGGAGAAGGAGAACGCCCTGCTGCGGCAGGAAGTGGTGGCTGTGCGCCAGGAGCTGTCCCACTACCGCGCCGTGCTGTCCCGCTACCAGGCCCAGCACGGAGCCCTGTGAGGCTGTCCCCCGCCCCTGCCCGGCGGCCTCGCTCAGACTTGCGCCCTGACGTCCTCTTCTCTCCCCGCCCTGTGGCCCACCCGCCGGCCAGCTGGGTGCCCAGGGACGTGATGATGCAGATAAATACATTTATATTTTTAAGAAAAAGCGAGCCTCCCCCCCCTCCCTCGCGGGGGCGGGGAGGGTCCTCTGTGTGTGCCCCTGCCACTTCGGGGACCCCATCCTCCCACCGCCTCCGTTAACACATCCTGAATAAATCTTGAGAACCCCAGAGCCAGCTGTTGTGGGGGAGGAGGCAGCTTCCTGGCCCCAGTTCAAGGCCATTGGGTCACACTGGCCGCGGTCTGTGGGCAGGTCTGGGCTTCGGTCCATAGAAGGCAGGAGCTACTGGAAGCGCCTAGAATTGGATCCCCCCACGGGCTGCCGGATGCAGAAGGGGCGACGGTCTGAGAGGAATGAAGCGACTGCCTTTATTGCATAGACCTTTTCAATTGCTTTGAGGATGAGGGTCAGGGGACGCACAAGAGACAGAAGACTGGAGAAAGGAGTTTCCCCGCCCCCACCGGCGGGGGAGGGGGGCGCTGGGAGGTACATTAGTGCAAATCCGAGCTCCGCCCCGGGGAACCTGCCCCTCTTGGGCGGATTGGCCAGTTAAGTGGAGGCACCGGAGTGGATAGGGCGAGACCCGGGCCTCCCCAGCCCATACGTGCCAGGTCCCGTCATTGGACAACGCATAAGACAGTCTCCGCCCTCAGCGGACCTGGCCTCCCACGAGCCGGAAGCGAGGCTCTGGACCGCGCCCTGCCCTCATTGGTCAGGCACTACCCTCGGGGCCTGCCCGTTAGTCGGTGACCGGGATGACACCGACCCCCTGGAGTTAGAGCCACACTCCGTCCAACATTACCTCTAGTCCCCCGGGGGCGCGCAATCCTGAGACGGGGCAGGGATTCCTGCGTATGGGGCCTGCACCCTACCTCTAGCAGCTAGGCCATGCCCCTAGACCAGGCTCCGCCTCCTCGGAATGTCGGCCCCGCCCCTGGCGGGTTGCAAGCTTCATTAGGTTCAGGGCTCCCGACTGCGGCGGTGGCCGGGAGGCCCGGTGAGCAGCGTACCGAGGCCTGGGTGCACCTGCGCCTGCAGCGGCCCATACTCCACCTGCTCTCCGTCCACAGTGAGCACGCCGCGAGGCGTGAGAGGCTCGAGGCGGAAGGCACGGGCCGCAGCATAGCCCAGCTGCGGACAGCCCAGGCTGAAATGGCTGCCCCGCTCCATGGCCAGAAAAAGGCGCAGTAGCGCCGCGCGCGAGATGCCAGCACGCACCCAGCACAGGTGCACCAGGCCATCGTCAAAGCGCGCATGGGGGGCTGCCACCAGGTCAGCCCCCAGGTGGCTGGGTGAGATGGCCAACATGAGCACAAAGTCGCCCTCCAGCGTCACCCAGCCCGGGGGCAGTGGGGTGCCCAGAGGAGGGAGCAGGTGGTCAGGTGGGCCCCTGGCAGAGGTGGCTCCCGGGGCAGCTCCCGGGGCAGCTCCCGGGACATCAGGGGAGGGAGGTGCGAGCCCAGAGGAGGCTGTGGTTTCTGGGACCCCCTCGGTGATGGGTGACAGTAAAGCCTTAGGGGAGCTAGGTGGTGAGGGCAGCAGCGGGTCTGGGGACAGTGGGGCATCTCCAGCCCCACCCCAGTCCCCAGCCAACTCTGGGCCCCCGCCATTGAGAGACAGGATGGGCAGGGGCTCAGGTGAGCCTGGCGAGGTCAGCGCAGGCTGGGGCAGGGGCAGAGGCAGGTCAGACACCGAGCGATGCAGGGGTGAGTGCGCCACAGGCGGGGCCGGTGCCGGCGCTGGGGCCGGGGCAGGGGCCAGGGTCAACTCTGACTTGGCACGGGGTAGGCCTCGGGCAGGGGCGGGAGAGGCAGGCTCTACAGCAGCGGGGAGGTAGGAGAGGCGTCCGCGGTAGGTGTGCAGGGTGGCAAGGCCCAGCACCGTGCCCAGTGTGAAGCGTGCGCTTCCCAGGGCCCTGAAGCGCTCGCTCTGGATGTCCACGTCGGACACGAAGCCCCAGGCAACGGCCAGGAAGGAGAAACAGCGGGAGCCTGAGGCCAGCGTCACAGAGAGCAGGTCCAATGGGCGGCTGCCGCCCCGGCACAGCAACAGTGAGCAGTTGAGCAGCAGGTCGACACCCAGGGCAGGTTCAAACCTTCACAGCCAGAGACGGGCGAACACCGGCGGGGAAAAGAGTAAAGGGGGTGGCATGAGAGACCCAGAGCACAGGGTGGCAGGAGAAAGACGCAGAAAGTGGGCACGCAAACAGCAGGGGGACCATGTGGCTGCCTCTGGATGGACTCTTCTGAGCTGGGATCCCTGTCTGCTCTCTCATCTGTTAAGCATTTGCTCAGTGCCCCTGTGTGTGTCTGCCACCGTTCTGGGCACAAGGGACACAGCCAGGAACAGACAGGCAGACATGTCTGGGGCAGGGGCGCAGTATGGGGAGCATCCCAGCCAGGACTGATCAACCTGACTGACCACAGACGTGCCTGGGACAGACGTGCCAGGTTGCAGGAGGGCTCACCCCTCCCCTTGCAGTGCTGGGCTGGCGGAGGCAGGACCCCACCTACCCCCCATGCTGGTTCACAGCTCCAGCCAGGGCGTTGCCCGAGCCACAGGGGAGGATGCCCACGGGTGTCTTCACAGCTTCTTCCCAGTCAGGGCGGTCTAGGAGTCCGTTCAGCACCTACAGGGTGGGACAGCGGCCACTTGGGTCCTGGTCCCAGGGCCAGGCTCCAGAGTCCCCCAGTGCTCAGGCAGGGTACCCTTGCCCTACCTCGAACAGCAGCCCGTCTCCCGAGACTGTGACGATGCCATCCCACTCACTCAGGCTCAGTCCCTGCACCAGCTCCCGGGCGTGGTTCTGCCGTTCTGATGTGGGGAACCAGGAGGTGAGTCAGGCTGTTCCACTCTGCCCCCCCACCACGACCCTAGCCCCCTCAGAGCCCCTACTTCCAGCCTGCCATGGCCCCTACCTGTCCGGATGAGGTTGAAGGACAGCCCGGCTTCAGAAATCATGGGCAGCACGTGGTTCTTACACCACTGCCAGGCCAGACCCCGCCCCCCAAAGGGATTGACCAATAGGAGCAATCGGGGTGGCTTAGGCAGCAGCTCAGGGGTGATTTCTGCAAAGAGAGGCGAAGGAGTCTACAGAAGCCACAGACCCAGGCCCCTCACCTCAGAAGGCGGAAATGCAAACAGCCCCCAGTGGAGGGCTGGCACAGCCGCCTGCTGGGAACTGCCTGCTGGGAACTGTTTTTCTACTGGGCTTCCGAGTGTGCAGCCCCGCCCCCCTCTCCCAGGGGCCCAGACAAAGGCAGGACTTGGGAGGCTAATCCCAGTGCCCTTTGAACCCACAGGTGGCAGGAGGGAGGAAAGCTGTGGGTTCAACTTTCTTTATCCTCAAACGCCTGGAACCCAGGATCAGGTTACCCCCTGTGCAAGGCTCCCTCACTGTCACCAGTGGGGCCTCCACCCAGCCAGCGGGATCCTGGAAGACCAAGGAAGCCTCCCCAGATGTGGACCCTTGAACCTTTACCTTCCTGGGCCAACTGAGGAACCTGGGTGGGGCCTCCGGCAAGAGCCTTCTCTGACTACCTGTCCCGGCACCACAGGCCGGATTAGATGCCGCCTCGGGGCTCCTGGGACGTCCTAGGGGACTTCTGTGGGGGCCTGTCACCCTGGGTGGTGACTAATCGTGTCTCAGTCTGCTGCTCTCACCAGACGGGGAGCCTCTGACTCATCTGTGTGGTCAGGGCCCATGGAAGCGGGGGAGGGGACAGAGTGAAAAATCTAGGAGAACAGCCCACACCAATCATTCTTCTCTGCCTGTGGTTTCTCTTCCTTCTGTAGCCCATCCCTGTGCATCTACCACTCTTTCAATATGGACTGAGAGAGACAAGCCACAGACAGACACACAGGAGAGAAGAGACAGAGGTGTCCACACAGGGAAATCCACACAGATGCCAGGGTGGCCCTAGGGGAGAGCGGCTGCATAGTGCCTCACCCCTGTCCCCTGGCAGTGGCAGTCCACGGAGCAGACACATGAGCGCAATGGCCCAGCGCTGGGCCTCAGCGCGGTTCTCCTCGTAGGTGACTGCCCCGTCGGCCCGAAAGGTGCGGGCGGCTCTCCGCTGGCCCCCGAGGCGGCCCCCGTGCCGGCCCTGCGGGTAGGTGTAGACGCAGAAGTAGGCCGCCTGGTCTGTGGGGCTGCGGCTCCGCAGGGTGCAGCAGCCTGACACCTCGGCCAGGGGGACCAGGCCACCCCGGGGGCGGGCTTCGGGCTTCGGGCGCAGCCGCTGTATGTGCAGGGCCTGTGGGGTGAGAGTGAGGGCCAGGCGGGAGCCCCGGGCCGGGTAGGAGCCAAACTCGCCATGCAGGAGCGGGGTGCTTGCGGCCAATGGCAGTGGCGGTGGGGGGGCCATGGCCTCGGCCCTGTCCAGGGCGCTTCTAGGCCTGTGGCCCCAGCTCCAGGTCAGCTCCTGGTCTGGCCTCTGTGGGGAGGGAGGAGGGCAGGAGTCAGAGTCCAAGACCCCTGTGGCAGGTAGAGAGAAGCTGGGGGAGGGCCTGTGGACAGGAGACAACAAGGGGCGGGGACAGGCAAGATGGGAGCATCAGAGACAGACAGGCTCAGACAAGTGCGAGGAGACCCTGAGGACACAGGGCAGAAGCCCATTATACAGGAAGGCTGGCATCCTGGAGGGTGGACAGCCAGGCATGCAAATGTACATTCATTTATCCCCCAAATAATTACTCACTACCCTCTATGTGCCAATCACAGTGCTAGGCCCAGCAAACACAGCAGGGAACAAAGCAGACAAAAATCCCTGCCTCTGTGGGTTCATATTCTCACCGGAAGACAGAAAAGAGAAAGCAGTCAAAGAGTGTGTTGGATAATAAAGGCTTTGGAGAAATAGAAGGCAGAGGAGAGAGAGCTGGATAGTGGAGATATGCAGAGACAGAGAACACAACACACACACATACAGTTATCTCCAGATGGAAAAAGTTACACAAAACAGACATTCGGACACAGACAGAGGGATGAAGTCTAAGGGCCAGAGGAACTCCAAGAGAACAACCAGCTTTGATGAGATGAAACCCAGGATGAGGAGAGATAAACTTAGGAGAGTCACAGTTCAGGGACTCCAGGAGGTCCTCTGAGGGTCAGAAAGACAAAGGACAGAAAGAGCAGATAGGAGGGGCAGGATGGAGGGGTGTAGACAGCAGGAGAGATCAAGAAAGGGATGTGACATGGAGGAAATAAAGAGAGTTACAGGAGTCACACGCAGGCACCTGCAAGGGACAGGGGCCAAGAGCTGGATCCCAAGCACTGACCTGGGTGTCTGGCCGCCTGCTCTCCAGGGAAAGGGTGGGAGCTGGGCCTGAGGTCCCCTCCCCGGAGGCCTTCCCCCTGCCCTCTGCCCAGCTTCTGCCTCCTTCCTGCTCACCTTTGTTCCCCACCACCCCGCCCACCCAGCCAGCTGCCAGTCCTGTCCCTCACCTTCCCCGGCCCAGTACTGCACCAGACGCACCCCGATCTGTAGACTCACCCTCAGGAGTCACCTCTGCCCCCTGCCCCGGGCAGCTCCCTCAGCCCCGCCCCTAAATTTGCACTGAACAGCGCCCCCATCCCTGAGCTCAAATCAGGCTTAGATAGAGTCCTAGATTTCCTCCAGTACTGGGCCTGAGCCTGTCCCTAGGTCCTCAAGTCTCTGGCCTGGTCTCCATTCTCTCTACCCACCCTGGTCCCCCAGACCTGGGCCTGGGTCTCCATCCAAAGGTCCCCCCACCCCCAATCCATTATCCTGAGTCTCTGTTTCCGGTTCCTCCGGTCTGGGTTCTGCATCCCCACCCCATTTCCAGAACCCAGTCCCAGACCTAGGTTTCCATTCCTGGATCTCTCAGTCCCGGTTTTGGTTCTCCATCTCCATCCCACACCCCTGGTACCCCAGTCCCGGCCTGCGTCTCGGTTCCTCTCGGTCCCGCGGTCCCCCAGACTCGGGTCCCTGACCCTACCCCCACACCCTCCTCACACGCCGAGTCCTCCTCCAGGCGGCCCCTCAAGTCAGCACCAACCGCCCCCATCAGACCCAGGGGTGGGGGGAGGGTGTGCATCCGCTCAGCCAATGGGCGCGCGGCCGGCCTGAGCCGCGCCAGTGAAGGCGCGCGAGGGGCGGGGCCGGCCAGCTCGCGAGCTTGGCGCAGGCGACCAGCCGAGGGACGGCTTGAGAACTGGGCGGGGTATCGCGCTTCGCGAGATCGGCTGCCATAGAAAGTGAGGGCACACACGCAGCAGAAGCGGCGTCACGATCCTACAGTCAGGTACGCTGACGCCATTTTTGTAGAGGGCAAGTGGTAGCCTTGCCCCATCCATTGAGTTTTTTGAAAGAAAAGAGGCAGGAGGGAGGAGAGCTTCAGCTGCAGTTACGGACTGACCCTAACACAGGTAACCAAGACCCAGAGCTATGCAGATGGAGTTAGTAAAAGAGACCCAGAAAAGCAGATTTAGAGGCACTAAGAGACTTAGAGAGTGCTGCCTGTTTTTTAGATAGTTACAGGAAGTCAGAGATCTATACAAAGAGACAAAGACAATAGAATTGAGACTATGCAAAGTTAAGGACACAAGAAAACCCAGAAAATGATGGACACAGAGATGGAGACTGATACTCCTGGAATGAAAATCCGGGAGGACAGGCTCATTATTCACCAGTTCTTTACCTTGGACTCAAACCAGAGTGGAGGCAGCATGACATGGACTTCTGCCCAGCGAATGACCCAGTAACATGGCAAGACAGAGACACAAGGAGAGAGATGGGGAGGAAGAATATCTGAGAGAGACTTCTAGGTTAGGAGTGAGGGAGGAAGACGATGCTGGAGGACCAGAGCCTGAGAGGAAGGGAGCCTGGGAGACAGAAAGCAAGAATGTTGACAGAAAGACATAGAGAGGGAAAGACAGAGTGAAAGCGGAAAGAAAGCAAGGCGAGAATAGTATCAGGAAACCAAGAATCAGAATCGTAGAAAGACACATGCAGAAAGAGACAGGGACAGAGTTTGCTAGAAAGTGATGAATGGAGGACTTTCTTTTATTGTCAAACAGCACACCTTGTTTAACCCAGAGTAGCAACAGTACCTGATAATATATGCCAAAGAAATACCCAGAAAGGGGGGGGGGTGGGATGGGGACAGAAACCCAGGAAGAAGGAGAGACAGGGAAACGCACATCTTAGTTTGGGAGAAAGAAAAGCAGGCACACCATCAGACCGACAAAGAGGCTGGGACTCAAAGACAGGGACCAAGTCACTAAGGCAAAGGAACAGAGATGAGGAGGAAATTGTGTTCCATGGTGTGGTGATCTTAACTTTCAGAGGGACCCCTTACCTGGTCCCGCTGCTCCTCTGCTTCAAGGTTTCCATTCATCTGCTGGCCCTTGCTGTGTTACCACATCAGGAAGACCCTGGTCCTGGGCGGCAGGCCATGGGAGGGTGGTATTGGCAAGGAGTGAGGCCTCACGGTCCAGGCCTGGCCTTTGGTTCTGTGGAGGACAGGTGAATAAGTAGGAGCATCAAGGGCAGACTGTGGGCTGGGCTGGATGTGCTGGGAGGCCAAAGGGGCAGGGCTTCCCTGAGGAAAGAAAAAAAGAGGGGACAGGTCAGCCTCGCTACTGCTCCAGCCAGTCCATCTGGTCCTACCCAAGAAGGGCTAACAATAAGGAGTGGAGGCTAATTTGTATTGAGCACTTACATGCAAAGCATTGTCCTAAGCATTTATACTAACTTATGTAAAGCTGGAAAATACCCTATGTGCCAAGTCTATTATCCCCTTTTTGCGGATAAGAGAAGTAAGGCACAGAGAGGTTAAGTGACTTGCCCAAGGTCACACTATTGTTAGTACTTAGCATGGCCAGAATTTGAATTTGGTTACAGCAGACAAGACCCCATCTCACCATCTATGTTAGTGCTTCTCCCCAAATCTCCATCTTCCCTTACTTTCTAGGTCTCCCTGTCAACCCCCAAGTCTCCATTTCCCTCACTCTGGGTCTCTGTCCAATCCCCCTCAGGGCCTCCAATCCTCCTCCCCTCTGAATCTTTATCTCCTTCTTTCAGGATTTCACCCAATCCCTCTCCACCCCACACCCCAAGCCTGGGGCTTCAGTGCGCCTCCTTCGCATTCCAATACCGTGCAAAACCCTCACACAGAGTCTGTTGGACCACTCGAATCTCTCCGGCCGGGAAAAGCAGCCCCAAAGTGGTAGAGGCTGGGGAGGGGTCAGAGAAGGGGCAGGGGTAAAAGACGAATATAAAACTTGGAAATAGGAGATACTCGAGACTGGGATGCAGCAAGAAGATTTCGGGTTAGATCTCAGGTAGGACTTCCCGAGCAGCGGCTGAGCCTCGGAAGCGCAGCAGGAGATAAGAGAGGTGAGCCTGATAAGGAAATGCCCGAAGCGTGGGGTCAGAGGTTTCCCGAGGTCCTGACAGGCCCCGCCAGCTCCGCCTCCTCACCTCCAATACGCGGCTGGCCGGGTCCTCCAGGAGCCACAGAGAGGCCGTCCGCATCGGGCCAGAGCGTCACCGTGAAACGCGACCTCCCAGCGCCGCGCGACATCTCTCTAGCTCCCAGAACCCTTTCTTCCGGAAGACTATCGAGAGCAGGGGTTGGGTAGGGCCAGAGAGGCCCCTCCCCCAACCTCCCCTGCCCCGCCGCCCTTGACGTAGCGCTTGTTCCCGGTGGGTTGTCCTTCCACTTATTCCGGAATCGCCCATTCGGTCGCTCTGTGATTCGCCATAGAGAGGCCCGACTCGAGTAGAGCGCCGCGTCGCGTCTGTGACGTCACGTAGGCGCCTCTTGCTGAAGGCTTTCCCCGCCCACCCTGACAGTGTTCTCTCTTTCCGGACCTGGCTAAGCAGGAGGCGCCATCATGGTGAGTGTGCTTTGAGATGCTCCCGGCTCGACTATCCGCCGCCATCCGTCGCGGTCTTGGGCTGGGGGAGTCCAGGAGGGGTGCAGAGATGTCAGGGCTGTTCGAAGGGGAAGACTCCCGCGGTGTGGGGGGGGGGAGTTAATTTGGGAGCTCGAAGACTAGGGATGGGTCAGACTTACCGGCCTCCAGTCCCTTCCGTCCTCACTTATTATTAAAGCTCCAATTGAGTAGATGACCAAATGGAGGCGCAAGGAGGTTAAGTGATGTGACCGGGGTCGCAATGCCAGGAAGTGGCAGAGCCGACATTCGGACCCTGGCGTAGGACCCACATCCATGCTTGCCCTCTTGTCTTTTTTGTCTTCTCCACCCGGACCTGTCGCTCTCCTGGCCTGGAACGTTGGGTTCTGGGCGGGGGGCCGGGGAGGGGGGAGCTCGCCACCATCCAGTGCCCCGGTTTTGCAGCCGTGGTCCCTGCCAAGTCTGTGATCTTGCTTTTCTTGGCTGTGACCCCAGTAACTTGGTCTGTCCCGCGTCACCGATGTGCGTTTGGGAAGTCGTAGGAAGCACGCATTAGAGGTTACTGCGTGCATGAGGTGTTGGAGAAAAGGGAGCTAGGAATCATTCTGTAGTTCTTTACAGTTCCTGGCACGGCCTGTTAGAGACCCTCAGGACAGCAGCCGGGGTCTGGGGGAAACCGTGGCTTCCTTCGGTTTTCTCAGCTCAAGTGGGAAACGGCTTCATAAGGCTGCTGGAGTCAGGCAGGTTGTGCGCGGAAGGTTCTGGTCGTAGTTCTACATGGAGTAAGTTGCAAATAAAGGCTCTTTGCTGTATTTTTAGGGAGGGCCTGTCCTTGGCCTATATAATCGGAAAACACCCATTCTAAAAAGTGAAAATTTCTAAGTCGACGCGTCTGCTCTGTTAAGGCTTTTCAGGGTGCTGTGTGCCTTGTGCTGAAGGCTTTGTAGCATTCTTGTTTGTTGTCTCTTCAGAGACCGGGGCCCTAGCACTTCCTCGGGGATGGGTAATGCAGTCGTTTTGTGGGGGTGAGTGATCTGCTAGGTCAGGTTTGGGTCCATAGTCTCTCCTCAACTCTGCAGGGAGTCGACATCCGGCACAACAAGGACCGAAAGGTTCGGCGCAAGGAGCCCAAGAGCCAGGACATCTACCTGAGGCTGTTGGTCAAGGTGAGGCTGAGGCCTGAGAGCCTTAGGCCGGGCTGTCCAAAACTGCAGCTTCCAGAACCGGCATTCTGGGCCCCAGGCCATTCCGGGGCCCTGTGGGGCAGGCGCACATCCATGGTTCTGCCCAAGGCTTCTGGGGTTCAGCGTTTTCAGCCTCTGGGGAGGGGATTTGGGGGCTCCCTTGGGCTCAGTGGGGTGGAGGAAAGCCATAAAAACCTCGTCAGGCCAAGCCATGCTGTTTTGTCTTTCAGCTGAAGGTTGGGGGGTATGTGAGCCACCCTGGGTTTCCATCCTTCTTTTCTCTCTCCTCCAGTTGTACAGATTTCTGGCCAGACGAACCAACTCTACCTTTAACCAAGTCGTGTTGAAGAGGTTGTTCATGAGTCGCACCAACCGGCCACCTCTGTCCCTCTCCCGGATGGTGAGGGGCTGATTTGGGGAACAACCGAATTGTGTCTTAGAGCTGGGGTTGGGGGTTTGGGGGCCTGGCCATCAGCTGGTTGACTTCACCCCGTGGTGGGCACACCCTTGGGGTTGTAGCTGAACAGCGGTGGGTCTTTTGAGTGGCTTGGACTCATCTCATTGTGACGTGAGGGTTGGCTGCGGTGGCTTTGTCTTGTGGGTCAAGTCTTACATGTCCTAAGTGCTCCCGAAGGAGAGCTCTGTTGAAGGCTCTGTGCTTGCGTTGTGTATCCAGGGTTTTTCCCTGGCTGGACTTGAGGTCAGGCCTCTGCTGGCTGAGAGGCGAGGCGTGGGTGGCTTTATCCCCTTCAGGGCCCAACAGTCTGTCCTGGGGATGCGTGACCAGTGGGGTTGGATTTAAACGCCAGAAGGAGCTTCCTTAGTGTGCGTTTGTCCTCCCCACCAAAGATCCGGAAGATGAAGCTGCCCGGCCGGGAAAACAAAACCGCTGTGGTTGTAGGGACCATAACCGATGACGTGCGGGTCCAGGAGGTGCCCAAACTGAAGGTGAGTATGGAGCGGGCACAGGGTCATGGTGGGTGGGCTGGCGCCCCGACCTGGCTCGTGTCCTCGCTCTCCTGATGATCTCTGTCACCGGTGCCATGAGGCTTGTGATGCCTTCCCAGTCCCCTCTCTTCTCTGGGTGAGGTAGGTGTCACACCTCCTGGTCTGGGTGGCTTTTAGGATGGAAGGGGGATTGTCCTTGGCATTAGGCATGGTGGGTGTCCCCAGGCAAGAGCCTTCTGGGTCCCTCCCTAATGGCGGTGCTTGCTGGTTCTTGAGCCTTACAGCCTGGCTTCACATCTAGATTTCTTGGCCACTCAGTGGCCTGTGGACAGAGTCCTGGGTCTTTTTAATTCCTCCGTTTCCTAATCCGTAATAAGTTCAGGTTGTGGTCTTAAGGGAGGTTTTGGACATAAACTGTTAAGAACTGCTATTGGCACTCAGGGAAGCTTTCCCTAGTGGCAGTCTTACTGGGCTCTGCAAGCATCTAAATGCCTCTGCTGGGCCAGAGCCAAGGAGAGGAAGGCCCCGCAGTCCCTGGGTGGCTCTACGGGGTGGGGGTTCTGACCGTGCCCGTCCCATGTGTCCCCCAGGTATGCGCGCTGCGTGTGAGCAGCCGTGCCCGGAGCCGCATCCTCAAAGCTGGAGGCAAGATCCTCACCTTTGACCAGTTGGCCCTGGACTCCCCCAAGGGCTGTGGCACCGTTTTGCTGTCTGGTGAGTGATGTTCAGTGGCTCCCATGGCGACTTACTGGAATTGGGTCCCTGGCTGATCCCATCTTTCCCTCCCTAGGGCCACGCAAGGGCCGAGAGGTGTACAGGCATTTTGGCAAGGCTCCCGGAACCCCACATAGCCACACCAAGTGAGTACACCCAGTCCTGCTGTCTGGGCCTTGCCATGCTTCCGGTCCCTTCTGTTTCGCACTCTAGTCCAGCCGCAGCCTTCCCTGGAACTCCCCCACCTCGATTTCCCCGCTTTGTCCTCAAGCTGTTTACTCCCCGTTGCTGAGATCGCTGCCAGGCTGCATCTCCCACCTCCCTCTTGCCCTGCTCAGCTTTTCCAGCAACCTACTCAGTGTCCCTTCCCCGCCCCTTCTGATGTCCCTGTGCTGCTCTGTGAGAGCGAGCCACGCCCTGCTCAGGGCTTCCTCAGCATTCCACCCCAGCGGGGCCACACTCTAACCCTCTTTTCCCTCCCCACAGACCCTACGTGAGATCCAAGGGCCGGAAGTTTGAGCGCGCCAGAGGCCGGAGGGCCAGCCGAGGCTACAAAAATTAACCCCAGGGGCGCCTGGGTGGCTCAGTGGATTTAGCCGCTGCCTTCGGCTCAGGTCATGATCTCAGTGTCCTGGGATCGAGCCCCGCATCGGGCTCTTTGCTCAGCGGGAGCCTGCTTCCTCCTCTCTCTCTGCCTGACTCTCCGCCTACTTGTGATCTTTCTCTCTGTCAAATAAATTAATAAAATCTTTAAAAAAAAAAAATTAACCCCAGATCCTGCGTTGTTATTAAAGATTTTGAATTCTGATGGTCCTCTGTGTGTTTCTGGGGGGGGGGGGACGGGAGGGGATTGGAGTGAATTGGAGCATTCGAGGTGGACCGAGTGGGTGCCCATCTCCATGGAGACCAACCAGCCAAGGAGAAGCCCTTCCATCTGCTGGGCAGAGTCCCGCTCTCCCTGCAGACGCCCTCTAGTGGCTATGATGCCTGCTTGTCGATCTTGCACTTTTGGACACTCGGGCCTCCCTATGGCCAAAGTCCCGCCCCCTTAATAAGCTAGGTGACAGGTGTTTCGGAACCTGTTACTTTGCCCGGATTAGTCACACCTGCTGCTATGGGCAAGGGATGGTGGGTGGGGCATAGGCCGGGAAGTACAGAGGGGTTGGGACTGGTGGGGGAGGGGTACATGGGAACAGGTGAGTTGCTCCCCTTTTTCCCCCTTGAGTCTGGCGGGCCACTGGGCCCTGGGCCAGTAACCTGACGAGTGTGTTCCTTGCATTAGGGCCTTCCGGTACCCGCACAGGAGGCCTTTCCCAGGGACCTGCTGTGTGGGCCCTCCTCTGTTTACACAAGGGGCTGGGTTCCCCGGATCCCAGGCTAAAACCTGATGAATGAGGCCAGACGCAGGAAGAACAACAGAAATAAGAGCAAGAGGTTTCCAGACCCCCGCATTCCGACCTCTGAAAAGGCAAGACAAGGGAAAGGGGATGGGGGACTGAACATGTTGGAGCTGGATGGGGTGAGAGGGAGTCCTGCTTTTATTCCTCTTCTCTTTGTAGGCCTCTTCACTGTGGTGTGGAGGAAGGAAGCCGCCTGGGTGTGCGATTGGAAGGAGGGGCTGCCGGTTTGAGGGGATCGGGTCCACAGGCCAGAGGTTGGGTCAGGAACCTCCAAGGGTGGTCCTTGGCCAGGAACAGGTGGATGGTCAGCAGGAGATTGTGGGATTCAGGCAGAAACCCAGACAGCTCAGCTCGGCCAGGGATCAGCATAGATCAGGGGACAACCCAAGACAATTCTGGCTGGGAGACTGAGGGGGGGGTGGCCAGTCCAAGGAACAGTGGCAAGTCAGGCCCTCCAGCTAGAAGGACCGCTGAGGTCATGGGCAGGTCCCCTGGTGCTGCAAGCCCCCATTGAGTGTATCCTCCACCGGAGCAGCCCAAGTAGGGGTGATGCCTCAGGGGCAGAGTCCCCAAGCGACAGAGACTAAGACCTCCTTTCCCCTCTGGTGAAGGGGGCCCAGACTTAGGGCTAGAGCCCGTTCCTCCCAAACCGAGAGAGCAGGTCCAAAGGGGAGGTGCCTGGGATGGTCAGTCAGTGAGAACCAGTGAGCCAGCCACCTGTCGTCAGGAAAGACATTCCTCTGGACACTGCAGGGTGCTCCACCAGGCGGCTAGGTACCAGCACTACTAGTGGAAAGCAGTCAATGTTTGCCAAATAATCAAAAAGACCAGCTGGACAGGGTCAGTTACATGTGGTATCTATCGGTCAAGGGCAGAGAGGCAGCCCATTTCACCTTCAGTCAGGGATGGTTGGGTGCTAGAGACAGGCGGGCAGCCTGTGGCTGTTGCCTGGAGATGGTTGTCTAGTCAGCCGGACCTCTGGTCAGGCCAGTTGGCCCTTCAGCCTGACGGAGACTGATCCAGCAAACGGGTCCGTTGGGACCGCTAGACCCCAAGACAGCTAGTAGGAAGTTCAGATGGCCAGCCTGTCACTGTGGCGGCTGGAGGCAGGCGACTAGCTGGTCTGATCTGAGCAGCGCATGGCCTGGGCAGTGTGATTGTCAGGACGGGGAGCCGGGGACACAGGGGACTTCACGGAGCGACCCTGGAAGCCTCAGCCAGCCACATAACGCCAGCCTCACGGTCGTCTCTCACGAGCAGCCCAATGGCAGCCTCCCAGTTGGCGGCGCTGGAAGGAGAGGAGTCAGGGGCTGGGGGACTGCCCTTGACGGAGACCAGCCCCGGCTTCCTGTATTCTGAGGGCCAGCGGCTGGCGCTGGAGGCTCTGCTGAGCAAGGGCGTGGAGGCATTCGAGGCCTGCATGCAGCGTGAGGGGCTACGGCCCTTCCTGAGCGGGGAAGAGCTCCAGAGCCTGGTGGCGGCAGCTGAGGACTGGACTGCATCCAAGCAGCCGCCCGGCAGGGCAGCAGAGGGAGCCCCTGCCACCGATCGGGACTCCGGCAGCCTGACTTACTGGCCAGGACATTCAGAGGAGCTGGTGCCCACGCTGCGCCTGGGCTGGCCAGAGGATCTGGCCTGGAAGGGAATCACCCGGGCTCAGCTGTACACTCAGCCCCCCGAAGAGGGCCACCCCCCCCTCAAGGAGCTGGTGCGCCGGGAAATCCAGGCTGCCTGCAAGGTGGGGGTCTCAGAGGGCCTGGTGTCCACTCCCCAGACCCGGACATCCTCACATGCCAGCTCCCGGACCTGGGAGTGGCGCATCCCCTCGAGCCCTGGGCGTCTCACCCTTGCCCTCCTGGGACTCATGAGTCCACGCCTTGCATCCCCCAGGACCCAAGTGTCCACATTCCCCAGACCTCCTCCTTACTCTCTCTCCAAGGCCTGGGTCCCCCAGAGCATTCATGCCCCTTGGACCTAATTATGACCTCTTGGTTTCAGTCACCTACCCCACTGCACCCCGCCCCACCCTTAGGATAGGTGTCCATCCTTCCTCCCACAGAGGGCCTAGATGTCTCCCCTACAGCCCCCCGGAGAGCCTCTTCTTTATCTAACAGCTTGTGCCGGCCAGATCCCACGCTAAGTGCCTTACGTGGGTTAACATTTATAATCACCAGGAGGGTCCTGGAGGTTGGGACTTATTATCCCAAGTGAGGAGAGATGGGGAAACTGAGGCACAGAAGGTTAAGTCTCTCACCGGTAAGTGGCCAAGTGGGGATTTGAACCAAGGCTGTCTGGCCCATGGGTCAGGAGTCATTTCTGCTACATGTTTCTGCCTGCAAGATCCAGGCCCTCAGTGCCCCCTGCCCTGGTCCCCAGAGATCCCCTGGGTGGCCAAGCAGATTATCCCTCCTCCCCATTCAGGGCACCCCCAAGGACCCAGCCCACTGAGACCTGGAGCAGGGCCACCATCCAGTGTTACAGCACACGGAGCACCGTGTGCCACTGCAGACACGATTATGATGAATTTTCCAGAAGTAGAGACCTCGGTTTTCGGGAAGGACGGTCTTTTCCTCATTCCCATGTGGGTGCTGTATGCACAGTGGGGGGTCTCTCCCACAGCTCCCCTGAACGTCTTGTCGAGGCCAGGCATTTAAACTCCCATGCCCAGGAAGCCTCAGTCCCCAGGGTCCTCCCCCACCCCCTGAACATCCCCAGAGCTCCAGGCTCCATCCACAGCCCCTCTCCCCACTCCCCAGCTAGTGGCTGTGGTCATGGACATCTTCACTGACCCAGACCTGCTTCTGGACCTGGTAGACGCCGCCACACGTCGCTGGGTGCCTGTCTACCTGCTTCTGGACCACCAGCGGCTGCCTGCCTTCCTGACACTGGCCCAGCAGCTGGGGGTGAACCCCTGGGGCACCGAGGTAGGAGCCTGGCAGGAGAGACCTGAGTCCCCATTCTCCTGGCACTAGGGCCAGCCAAGGGGGGAGGCAGACCCTTCCAAGGCGTCCTGCTCATCGAGATGGATGCCCGCTGAGAGTTCCGATGCCCACCCATGGCACTGGGGGAATTAGAGGCGAGTCTTCCCATGGGATCCCTCTGAGTTAGGGGTATCTCCAAGAGATCCCCGAAGCTCAATATTGGTAACTCTGGAAAAGCTGGGACAGACCTTTCTATAGAGCCATGGGCCACCCAGGTCCTAGCCAGCCTGGAGGGATCCCCCCCTGCCCTGAGCCCTAGGCAGTGAGTAGGGGTGTACGGGGTTGGCCTGAGTGAGGGTGTACTTCCTCTACTCCAGAACCTAGATATCCGTGTCGCGTGGGGCTGCAGTTTCCAGAGCCGCTGGCGACGGCAGGTGAGCGGCAATGTGCGGGAGAAGTTTGTGCTGCTGGACGGCCACAGGGTCATCTCCGGATCCTACAGGTGCGGCTGCCCCCCCAACCAAAACCACCACCTGGTGGTGTCCTGTCCCCAACTCTCAGAGTAGTAGGTGCCCCTTTCCACCAGCCTCACTTTCCTGGTCTGTGAAATGGGTCTAAGCACCCTCACTGGTAGAGGATGGGCATACCAAGGGGCAGAACCCACTTGGGGTCGAAACAGACCTGCCCCAGCGTAGCAGGGGGTGGGGGTCTGGCTGTGGCTCCTCCTGCTGGCCAGCTTAGTGACAGGGCCAGGGCTGGGGAGAAGCGGGGGGGGGGGGGGTCATCTCTTCGACACTGTGTCTCCTCATCTGGAAAACAGGGCCCATAGTTTGTGTGTGGGTTTCAAAACCAGGACGACCTGGATGGGAGTCCTAGCTCTGCCTTGGGGTAACTCCATCTCTCTAAGCATCTGTAACAAAAATAAGAATTGGTAAGCAAGGGACCCGACCCTCATCCTGGCTTGTGTCCCTCTTCCCCTGTGTTCAGGGTCTAGCTCCTGGCTCCTTGCCTTCTTAGCTCTGTGACAGACCGGCTCGGTGCCTCCCCCTACTCTGTACCATTTCCCCATCTGGAAAGTGTGAATTAATAACAGCAACTGCCCCATAGGGTGGTCTTGTGGCAGGGAACGGGGTGCGTGGACCCTTAGGTCGGGTAGCCTGGCTTCAAACTGGGGCTCTGCCAGCTCCTGGCTGTGTGATTTTGGGCAACTGACCTCACCTCTCTGTGCCTCCCTTCCCCTTCTATAGATCGGGATGATACGGTTAGTCCCTCTAGAACAGGGTTCCCTCACATTTGGGGCCAGATAATTCTGTGTTGGGGGTACGTCCTTGGGCATCGTGGGGGTCTGCAATGAATTTCCAGCCTCCACCCTGTAGATGTCGGGAGCACCCTGCTCCCCTATTAAGACCACCAAAAGTGTCTCCAGACATTGCCAGCTGTCCCCTGCGGGGAGTGCTGATGTGTCCAGCGGATGACCAGTGCTCTCCACTGGTGGTTTTCAATCTTGGGCCTGCCTGTGTCGGGATCACCCGGACTCCCCCCTAAAAACACAGATCTGGGGTGCCTTTGCAGCCCTACCCCCTGGGAATAGGCATTTCCCGCGAGATCCCTGCCCAACCCCGGTGCTGCCGCTCTGGGGACCACCCTCGGGGGAACCGCTACCCTGGCGACTGGGGCCGTCTCAGAAAGCACCTGCCTTCCCTCCCGGCTTTGTCCGGGGGTTCAAGCGAGATCAAGGTGCCCTGGCATGTAACAGAAGCAGCGCTCCGTGAACGTTAGCGGTTGTTTATTGTCGTTGTTCATTTGAACCATATTTCATCGACTCTAAGGTGCCCCCGACAAAAAGAAGCATCCCGATCGACATGGGAAAAGCTACACGTCTTAGAACCCATGAAATACAGTAGAGGGGTCCAGCCAAACCCTTCGGGCCGTGTTCGGTGGCCTGAGGATGCTTCGCCCCGGGCTCCGGGCGGACAGCCCTGGTAATGGATGAAGCCGGGGCCACACGAGGTTGTCCAGGGCCTCTGGCCATTTAATGGGGGGGAAGGGGTGGAGGCGGGGGGCTCGGGGAGCAGCGGAGCCGGGAGACCAGTCCCAGGCCCTGCCCTTCGGGTTGGTCAAAGCAAATGTGGGAGCAGCAGCAGCACGCCCAGTGCCAGGCCGGCGGCGACCCCTTCCGTCCGGCCGCCTGCGGGATTGGGGGCCCTGTTACACATGTGGCCGTAGCAGCAGGTGGAGGTGAGCGTGTAGGTGACGCCCATATAGGTGACCGGCTCCTCGTGACCGCAGGACGTGGACACTATGCAGCCTTTGTTGATGATGGGGCCGAGGCCCGGGGCCACCCCGATGCCTGTGAAGCATTCCTCATCGTCGCCACAGCGCATGTGGATGCCGGGACACTGCTTGGAGTCAGTCAGCTCACAGAACACACAGTCCTTGGCGCCTGTGGTGCCCGGGGGCAGAGCCATTACCAGAAGCAGCAGCCAGCCGAGGACCATGGTGCCCTGGCGGCGGTGACAGTGCCCAAGCCAGGCCGTGGGCTTCCTGGGCCTCCCGGAACTGCTGGATGATGCTCCCGAGGCCTGCGAGACTTTTGCCCCTGGTCTGGGCCTCCCAGGGTCAGCGCACGGAGGGTCCTCGTTTCCCAGCGCTCTGTGTCCCTCTCAGGGTCTCCGTCGTGACTGCAGCTCACGAGTCCTTGGGTCTCAGAAGATTCCCTGGGACAGAGACAAGCCAGCGGCTGCTACCTGACGGCACTCTTTGTGGAGCGGAATGGGGTGACCTCACAGACCCCTCCAGGCTCCCACTGGCCCCTCCAGGGGTGAGGTCACAGGTGGGGGGAAGGGTGTCATAATCTGCAGGCAGATGGGCCTGCTGACCTGCCAGGGAGCAAGGACACGGCCACTCCGCCAAGGTAAGGATGCTTGGACCAACCCTCGCCATCCCGGTGACTGACACATCCGTTCTCCGGGCACTGGGCCCACTGGGGCACACGACCTATGGTGAGCCCATTTTTCTGATGCGCAAACCAAAGCTTGGGAAATGAAGGGAATGTGGCCAAGGTCCCCGGAAGCAAGATTAGAGCCCAGGTGCATTTAATTCCCAAAGGCACCTGCTGTGTGCCCAGACCTTAAAGCCAGGTGCTTTAAATACCAGCACTGTGACCACAGGGACAGTAGGGGACCTGCCCACCATAGCCAGCTGGGCATGGGCTAGGCGCCAGACAGGCAGCTCAACCCCTTGTTCTTTCTTTCCAATCTTCCTACATCTTCGCTCTGTATCTCAGATGCAAACTGAGGCACGGAGCCCGCACCTCCGGAGCCTGCCTTATGGCAAGTGTTTAATAGTGGCTGTCATTATGTAAGAAGCAGCCGAGTCTGAAGATGGGCCTTGCGGCCATTTAGTCAGAAGACTAATCCCACCTCTTCTCAGAGAGGGAAACTGAGGCACTGATGGTCTCCTTTGCTGGGGATGGGGCAGCGTCCCAGTTTAAGCTCAGGCTGGCTTCCAGATGATCATTAAAGTATCTTAACCCTTGTTGTCACATCAGTCCTCTAGGTTCGTACCTGGGGGGTTCTCATTCTACAGAGGGGGATGTGGAAGCCAGAGAGGTTGCAGCACATGCCCAAGGTCACACAGCCTGCCCCGGGACTGGGTGGGGACCAGTAATGGGGTCCAGGCCGGGCCTCCCGGGGGGTGACCTGGAGATCCTGACCCCTCACTTCATGCCTCCCAGCTTCACATGGAGTGACTCTCGTCTGCACCGTGGCCTGGTGACCCTGCTGACCGGCGACATTGCTGATGCCTTCAGCCGAGAGTTCCGGACACTGTACGCGGCCTCCTCGCCGCTCCCGGCTGCGCCCACCCAGCGCCCCTTTGTCAGCACCGTGGGGGGGCTGCGGCTGGCTCACAGCCCCCACCGCGTGGCCCACCGCCGCTCTGTGGCCCCCATGTTACCGCCGCCACACGACGGTCCGCTGGCCCAACGTTTGGCCGCCTGCCGGGTGTTTGAGGGGGACAGGCAGGAGACCCCAGCTGCCCCAGGGCCAGCGCTGAGCGATGTCCTGAGGAGTGTCCAGCACGCCCGGACCCCCAGCGGCCCCCCAGCCCGGCCCAGCCGTTCCCTGTGGGACCTGAGCCGCCTGTCCCAGCTGTCCAGCTCCAGCGACGGGGACAGCGAGGTGAGAACTGGTGGTGGGCCTCTGATAAACAAGAGGAAGGGGATGGGGCAGCTGAGGGTCTACTATGTGCCGGGCCCCACCCGAGTTCCTGATCCGGGCGACCATTCCCTATGGCCCTACTACGCCCTGGGTAGGGGAGTGCTGGGTGATTTCGGGCAGGGACCCCAAGAGAGAGGCACTCTAGGTGCAAATCCTGGCATGACCCACTAATGGGGGGAGCTGAGCAGAGATCTGCCTTCTCAGAACCCTCTGTGTTCTCATCTGGCAAAGGGCGCAGCCACTGTCCCCAGTCGCGGTTTGGTGGGAAGGAGGAGTCAGTGAGGGGAGGACGAACTCATGAGAACGCGAAGCATTGCGATGCATCCCCATGGTGGAATTTATTTGTTATTTCTTTCACGAGGTCTTCTTCCCAGATCAGTGAGGTAATTCCCTTCTCATGCTCCTGGTTACCGACGGGAAAGCGGAGACTCAGAAGGGTCAAGTAACTTGGCCAAGGTCAAAATGATCATCTGTCGTGGGCACCGTGCCACATGCCACAGGGGTGGCTGAATTGGATCTTTGCCACGACCCTCTGAGGCGGCATGTGGTGACAGGTCCCTGCGCCCCTCCTCTCAGCTGGCTTCCCACCGAGCCTGCCTAATTCTCTGGGACCCTGGGCAGAGCCTCGGTGGCCTTGGCTGTGCAGTGGGCTGTTGAGAGGGTCAGAGCAGAGTGATGAGGGACAAGGGGCATCCTCGCCCTGGATACCCACAGACCCGTGGTCCCGTTTGCTCTGGGAGCTGTGCCCCTCTCGGGCTCAGTTTCCCCATCTGCTACGTGGGAAATAGTGAAGACCTTTTCCAAGGGTGAGGGAGAAATGTCCCAGGAATTGCCTCCCTCTGTTCCAGCCCAGGGGAGGAGGGGGATAGGCAGGGCCCGGGCAAGGTCCTCGCTGCCACCAGGTCTTGAGGCGCCCTCCCCCACCATCACCTCCCTTGGCAAATATTTGTTCTCCTGGGGGCAGCTGCTGGCAGCTTCCTGTTCCTCCCCATCCTGAAGCTGCAGGGGGAACACAGCAGCTGGCCCTCTGAGGGTCTGGGAGCCCCTGGCCTCTTGGCTCACTTCCCTTCCCCGCCTTCTCATCTGCCGAGAGAGAGAGAGAGAGAGAGAGAGAGAGAGACAGACAGACACACACACACACACACGGACTCAGTCCCTGGAGCCTTCTCTCACTTCCCTCTCTTTCCCTCCACAGTTCAAGACGTCCTGGGGCTCTAAGGACACCCCAGCCAAGGCCCTGATGAGGCAGCGGGGCACTGGCGGGGCCCCCAGGGGTGAGACAGAGCCCCATCCTCTGAGCCAGTCCCAGCCCTGGGGCGGCACCCTGCCCCTCCATCCTGCACTACGCCTCCGCTATCTGTCGCCGATCCGAAGGAGGTTTGGTGCGGATACTGCCTCCAAACTCCTGGAACGCCAAGGCAGCCAGCAGCCAGTTCGGGCTGCCCAGGCAGGACTCAGGGGGCAACCATGATAGAGCCAAAGCCACATGGGGTCAGCCCCACCCGCAGCTCCAAGCCCCCTGCCTCCGGTTCGTGCCTGGGACAAGGCTTCTGGCGTGGGTGTCTGTCCGGAAAGCAGCAGAAGGGATTTTTTTTTTTTTTTTCTCTTTGTTCTAGAACCTGGGCAAGCCCAGTGCTCACCCTAGAGGCCAGTGTCACAGTTTAGGAAATGGGCAGAAAGTCTCGAGGAGCAAAGATCCTAGAACAGTGCATGTCCCACTTTGGCCCAGCCAGAACTTCCCTATGGAGGTAGGGGCCTGGCTGAGTGACACCCCCTCCCCCCACCCCCTACCCCGTGCTTTGAATTGTGTGGGGTGAAGGTGGGGAGCCCCTGGGACAAAGTAGGGGAGCTTCGGGCACAAACCGTGCTCAGGAGCTCTGGGTAAACAGCTTGGCAGGGGAAAGGACAGAATCCAACCCAGGGAGCAGGGCTGAATAATGACGGCCTGGAAATTGGTGGGGACACAGCTGCCGGGGGATGGGCCAGGGCCAGGGGCCCTGGGGCTGTTTTGCCGGTGCTAAGGACTGGGTTGCTGGGGGCTCCCTTTCCCTCTGCTCAGAATAAAACTGCGTGATGACAGAATGTTGCATTTGCACAGCCTAGCTGAAGACCCAGGAATGCGGTGCTGGTCCCCTCCTCCCTCACACCCCCCAGGCGTCCCCGCCGCAGCGCCCCGGCCTTGGGGGAGGCAGGTGCCCAGCGTTTGCCTCCCCGCAGCACCTTTGCCTCCGGCAGGGGCTTCCGAGTCACCGACCCCACTGGCGTGCGGGGTCGGGGAGAAGACCTCATCCTCCCCGGAGGCTCTAGCTGCACGGTGCGTCCCCACCCCCAGCCGCCGCCTCCCTCGCGCGCCCCCTGCCGGCCGACCGCGGCAAGTCCCCTCTAGAGCGCAGCGAGAGCCGGGGGCAGGAGCGCCGCGTTTATTCTCAGAGTCACGGGTTGGGGGGCTCGGAGGCTTCGGGGGTGCTGGGGCTGGGATCGGGGTCCGGGCTGGCGTCGTCGGGAACGTCCCAGGGGAAGGTGGGCAGTCCCCGCATCTGCTCGCGGTAGACACGGTCGAAGGCTTCGCTCTGCGCCACCGTGAAGTGGTTTTTCCAGTCGCCGCAAACCCCTGGAGGTTGTGGGGGAGGGAAGGAGGGCGAGGTGAGGAACGTGGGAACCTTCCCCGCCCCCGACATGCCAGCACCCCCTTCCCCACCTCCGGGCCTTTGCCAGAAGCACCTCCCCACCCCCTTCATCTCCACGTTGCCCCGTTACCTCCTACGGTGGCCGCCTCAGTCCCCAGTCACCTGGCCAGACCCCTGGGCACCCTTCTTGCGCCCTCCCTCCCTCAGCTCCTCCCATCCTACTTGTCCCTCCGGTAGACCTGTTGCCTTCCTGTTTTCCCCTGACCCCTTAAAGCTCTCCGCCCAGAACATCATCTGCCTCCCCACCCAGCATTCCTGCCCCAGTGTCACCTGTGTGACTGTGTGGCTATGACCCATCCCTCACCTCCCTGTCTAGAACAGGGCTTTCTCACCCCAGGGCTCCTGCAACCCCTACGCTACCTCCATTGTGGCTCTGACAGTGGGAATGAAAGCTTTCCCACACTTGGTGCCAGGGCACCGCTGAAGGGCTGCCCTGGGTTCATGGGGTTCAATCCTTAACACTCGCAACAGCCGAGCAGGCAAGGGGTGGGAACTCTGCCCCTTCCATGTGCCCAGACAGGTGCGGGGATCCCTCTGACCCTCACGTTTCTCACTTCGTCATGGGGCTTTAACCTGGAATCCAGGGGCCAATGTCATTCGGATTGTGGTATTTTGAATCTTAGCAAGTGTACACCCCACATACTACACGAGGCCCCTCATGAGGTCTAGGGGGGCTCACTGTGGAGCTGAATAATCACCCCCCCAGATGTTGACCTGTCCTAGTCTTTGGAACCCGTGCCTATGTGACCTTGCATAGCAAAAGGAAGTTTGCAGGTGTCATTGTTAAAGACCTGGAGGTGGGGGGGGGGATCCTGGGTCATCTAGGGAGCCCCCATTTAGCCTCCAGGTGAGAGGCTCCCAGTCAGAACTCACAAAGACTCTGGATAGCCTCAAAGAGTGTGAGTGTGCCCGGCCCCAGGCTAAGCACTGGGGGCGGGGTGGCGTCAATCCTGCATCCACAGTGACGCTGTGAAGGTCATTCTGTTTGGAGCAACCCCAAGTTTCAGCGGGGAAAACTGAGGCCCAGAGAGGTTACGTGACTCGCCCAGGCCACACAGCCAGGTAGTGGCACCCCAGAACCCCTCGCCCCCGCACCTTTCCGGAGGAAGGCACCATGGCGCTGGTCCAGCAGGCTGGGGGGCAGAAGTGTGAAGTTGGACATGGCGTTGGCCTTCATCGCTCCGAAAGCTGAGTGTGCCACCACGGAGCCCAGCGCCTCCTCACCCAGCGGCCGCCCCAGGAATTGGCAGATGCGCTGCACGGAGCCGTGGAGATCCTGCAGGTAGGGGAGAGGGGTGGGATGAGGGGCCGGGCGGAGGGAGGTGGGAGGAAGGGCAAGGAAGGGCATCAATCAGACTCTGAATCTGGGCATCTGAGTCTCAACCCAGAGCTGTCTGTGGGACTCTGATGCTTTGCCTCAGTTTCCCCATCTCCAAGCTGAGGGACTGGGCTCTGGCTTCTGAGAGTTTTCACAGTTAAAAGGTTTTGGAGGGTTCTGTGGGCAGGAGGGAGGGGCGGGGGTGGGATGGAGGTCACAGCAGGGTGCAGAGGTCAGTCGGACACCTTACGCCAAATCACCTTCACTTTAGTTAGAAGTGAGAGTCAGCCTGTCTGTACCCCATATTTGCACTCCCTGCCAGGTCCCCATCCTGGAACAGTGGTCTTGAGCCAGTCCCAGGCCAGCCTCCCATCCCTCTGTCTCCCCTGCTCCCGCACCCCTGGCAGTCTATCTCTGCCCCTCCCCTCCTCTGGGCCCTCAGCCCTAGCCCTGGTCAGGTGGGGTCCTCTCCCTATGGACTCCTTGCCCCAGCCTCCTCCCTGCTCCCAGCCCTCCTATGGCTCCCTAGTGCCCTAGGACAGGAGTCCCAGCCCCCCAAGCCTGACTTTCAAGGACAGAAGTGGTCTGTCCTCCCCCATCCTCTCTTTCCAGACCTTACCATTCCCTGCACTTTGCTCCCTGCAGCCTCGGCAATGCACTCCCAAGAATGCCCCGTGCCACCACCCCTCCACCCTGCAAACCTCCCCACCCAGACCCAGCTCAAATATCCACGCCCTCCTGACAGCTCAAGTCACTGGGGACTGAACATCTCCTGGGTACCAAGCTCTGGTCCAAGCCTCTCGTGTGTATTTGTGCCAAGTGTGCCAGTAGCCCTGCAGAGAGCGGTCCTTACTCCAATTGGTAAATGGAGGCTCAGAGAGGGGAAGACACTTGTCCAAGGTCACACAGCTAGGGAGAAGCTCAAATTTAAGGGTCCAAAGCTGCTGCCTCCCTGCCCCCCTCTATCTTGTTGCCTTCCCTGAAATGCAGCCAGCCTTCTGGTCAGCTCCACCAGCCCCATGGCTCTGATTTTCCAGGTCATTCCTAGTTTCATAACCCTCCATCCCTTTCTTGTCTTGAACCACTGGCGTGTCCCAGAAATTCTAACATGTTGGCAGTTCCTCACACCCAGGGGCACAGCCCAGAAGCTCTGTCAGGCTGCATGGCCCAGTTTTAGGTTTGGAGAATAAAGTTAGATGAGAAAAAAAGTGGTTGTGGGGGGCGGGGTTGGTAATGCCGAAATCTCTGGATCTTCCAACGTGAAGAGATTTACCAGGGTGGGGAAAAAAAAAAAAAACTCAGGTAAGTTGTCAACTCTCTCTAGTATCCAAACCCCCAGGCTCCTCCTCTATAAAACAGGGGTATTAATAATATTGGGGGGAACCATATAAAATGTGGCCAAATATTGGCAACTTTGTGTGGTTTGCTCTAATAGATAACTCACCTATCCATACTTGGCGAGGATTGAATGTGATAAAACCACACGTGGTATCTGACCGGTGGCCTCGGTCACCTTCAGTGGACACTGGCCGCTACCCTTGCTCTTTTACTTTACAAACTATATTCACACCGTGCAGTACCTTGTTATGCAGTAATATGCCAGTGCCCACCGCTGTGGTTCTCACAGTAGCCCCGAGAGCCTGCATTTTCCCACCATTTTTTAAAAAGATTTTATTTACTTATTTGAGAGAGAGACACAGAGATAGCGACAGAGAGCACAAGTGGGAAGGACAGGGAGAAGCAGGCTCCCTGCTGAGCAGAGAGCCTAATGCAGCAGGGCTCAATCCCAGCACCCTGAAATCATGACCCAAGCTGAAGGCAGACATTTAGGCCCCTGAGCCACCCAGGCACCCCTTCCCACCATTTTTTTTTTTTTAATTTTTAAAGATCTTATTTATTTATTTGACAGCGATGACAAGTAGACAGGCAGGCAGAGAGAGAGAAAGGGAAGCAGGCTCCCTGCTGAGCAGAGAGAGCCTGATACGGGTCTCAATCCCAGGACCCTGAGATCATGACCTGAGCCAAAGGCAGTGGCCTAACCCACTGAGCCACCCAGGCGCCTCTTCCCACCAATTTTTAAAAAACATGTATTTATTTATTTATTTGAGAGAGAATATGAGCAGGGGGGAGGGGCAGAAGGAGAAGGAAAAGCAGACTCTCTACAGGGCAGGAAGCCCAAGGCGGGGCTGCATCATGACCTGAGCCGAAGGCAGAAGCCCAACAGACTGAGGCCCCCAGGCGCCCCCTTTCTCACCCATTTTAAGGATGATATGTCTTAGGATCTGAGGGATTTAAGTTTGTTTGTTTGTTTGTTTGTTTTTTAAGTAAGCTCCATGCCCAGCATGGAGCCCAGTGCAGGGCTCGAATTCATGACCCTGAGATCAAGACCTGAGCTGAGATCAAGAGTTGGATGCCCGACTAACTGAGCCACCCAGGCTCCCCAACATTTTAGGGGATTTTAACTGCTTTATTGGACATAAAAAATGCAGGTGTTTCCCACTCCAAAAAGTACTGACAGAAAGAATACAACACACACCTGAAATGCGCATGCAAGAAGGGAACCTGTCCCGGGAGCTTAGTGAGGGGGCATGTAACGGGGGCTGCTCAGGTACCCAGCCTCTGGGAACATCTTTTTTTTTTTTTTTTTTAAGATTTTATTTATTTATTTGAGAGAGAGACAGTGTGAGAGAACATGAGCGAGGAGGTCAGAGGGAGAAGCAGACTCCCTATGGAGCTGGGAGCCCGATGTGGGACTCGATCCCGGGACTCCAGGATCATGACCTGAGCTGAAGGCAGTCGTCCAACCAACTGAGCCACCCAGGTGCCCCTCTGGGAACATCTTTGTCAAGAATCTAGAATGGGGCGCCTGGAGGCACCTGGGACCCCATCATTAAGTGTCTGCCTTCGGCTCAGGTCATGATCCCGGGGTCCTGGGATCGAGCCCCGCATCGGGCTCCCTGCTCAGTGGATAGTCTGCTTCTCCCTCTGCCTCTGCCCCCAGCTCATGCTCGCTCTGTCTCAAATAAATACAATCTTAAAAAAAAAAAAAAAAAGAATCTAGAATGGTTGGCTGTGTTCACTGTGGACTGTTCCTGTAGAAGCCCAGCATCCTCCTCGCAGCCCAGCAAAGCAGTGGGCATTCTTCATGGCACCTTCTTCTGGGAAGCTCTCCCTGAGTGCTCCAGCCAGAAGGCATTTTTCTCTCCCAGGTGCCTGCTCCAGGGGTGTTTGATGGAGTCCAGACAGGATTCCCATGTAACTCCAAAGGCTGTTTCCTTCCACCAGTCCCCTCTGCCTTTCAGGTCACAGCCATCCCTGAAGCTCACTTCCCACATGCCCCAGTTCTGCATGGCTTCCCCTTCTCAGGGCTGACCACTGGCTTCCACCTATTCAGAGACAAGCCAAGGTCTCTCTGGGCCTCCTGTCTCCCCTCTGCCCACATTTCCCACCCCCCATCCCAACTCACTCTGGCCACATGGGCTTCTTTGCTCTCCTAGGAACACATCAAGCATTCTCTCACCTCAGGGCCTTTGCACTGCTGTGTGGTTCCCTCTGCCTGAGACAATTTCCCCCCAGATAGCTCCAGGGCTCCTTCTTCTCCTTCAGATCTTTGCTTGAGTGTCATTTCCCTCTGCCCCCGTCCCCAGCACAGGCCTCCCTGACCACCGTATTTAAAACTGTGCCAAACAAAACAAAACAAAACAAAACAAAACAAAAAACTGTGCCCCTACACATTCCTTTTCCCCTACTCATTTTCGGCTTGCCTTTGCTCCTTCGCTCTGCTCTCTGGCTACCATTTATCTTATTTATCCATGCCCTCTCTGTGGCATAGGAGCTCAGGACCCTGTTCTGTTCACCATTGTGCCCCCAGTACCTGGTGCGTCGCATGGAAGGGTGGGCCTTGCCGAAAGGGAAGGGAAGGGAAGTGGGCACGAGGAGGGGAGGAGTGGGGGGTGCTGGGCTGGGGTGGGGCGGGGGCCTCACCTGCTGCAGCTCCTCGTAGGTGATAAACAGGAAGTTCTCTTTGCCCTGCATCCGAATCCAGCCCTTAATATGGTCAAACCAGGAGCCAAACTGCACTGCGGGCGGAGGGATGGGTGGATCAGGGCCGGGCAGCAAGACCACACCAACCAGGGCTTGGGGCTGGGGCAGGGGGTGTGCCTCACTGGCCCCACGTGGCCCCAGACATGGCGCCTCAGAGCTGGATGCCTCCCCCAAACCCCCCACATCTGGCCCCCTGAAAACCCCTATCTCCCCATCTCTCTGTTTCTGTCCCTTTTCTGCATCTCTGTCTCTTTGTTTCTCTCCTCTCTGTATCTATGTGTCTGTCTATATCCTTCTCTCTGTTCCCCTGTCTCCTTCGCCCTAACGCCTGGGATCTCTGCCTCCCTCTCCTTCATACCCCTCTCCACCCCCTTCCTGTCCGGGTGACTGAGGGGCACCCCCTCACCTCACTTTGCCCCAGTCCTCACCTTCGCCTTTGAGAAAGTTCTGCAGGAACTGGTCCGGCGTGCCAGGGTCCTTCAATTGCCCAGCGATCTTGGAGTAATGGTAGAGGGAGACCACCACGTCCCGGGGGTTCCGGCCCATGTAGATCACCTGGGTGTGGATGTTGGGGAGAGATGAGAAGCTGTCAGACACAGGCAGGACCCCAGCCCCAAAGACTGCATGTCTCCAAGCCTTCCTTCTTCTTATCCTACAGCTGGAACGACTTGGGGTAGATTTCTCAGGGGATTGTCCTGCTAAGATTAGATCAGTTTGCCACATCCCAGAGGATGGGGAGAGTTCCCAGCAACCACATTCTAGGAGGAGAGAAGGACCATTCCTGGACCAGACAGAGTGACAGTTTGGCTTCAGGGAATCAAGACTGGAGGAGGAAGCCATGGGGCTCAGGATGGGGGAGATCAGGGTGAGAGGTGTTGACCCTCCTTCCTACTCCCATAGCCAAGGCCCTAGCTCATCCATTCTTGCCTGGTCCCTGACCTCAGCCTCTTTCCCAGCCTCCCAGCCTCTACATGGCCCCAGGTCTTTCTATACCCAGAGCTGACCCTGCCCTCCTCGACTCTCCAGCACCCCAGGGAAGAGTCCCAACCCCTGAGCCTGGCATTTAAGGCCCCCATGACCTGGCCTTACTCTGTTTACCTGCTTCATATGCCACAACCAAGCTCCCTCCAGCCCCATCAGATATGTCCTTCCCTGGCAACTGTCTCCTTCCCCGAGACCACAGTCAGGCACTCACTTCCTTGGTAATCCCACCAGTCTCCTGGGTGTAATTACTCTATCCATCTCTGTGTGGACCAGCAAATAACAGATACGTGTGTCCAGCCTAGATCTGTCCTATCACATCCTGATTCAGTTATCTCCCTGCCCACTGGCAACCCTCACCCAGCCGCCCAGGGCCGACGACAGAGCTTCCACCTTCCCCTGAGTCTCCCCTCCCGCCGCCCTCCATCCCAGGTGACGACAGCCTCATCCTCCCAGCTGCTTAAGCCAAACACCACGGAGTCACCCTTGACTCATCTGCCTGACACCCACACCCCATCTGTCAGCAAATCCGACTCCTGGTTCCACTTCCAAAATACACCCCAAACCCAGCCCGCTTCCTTCACCTCCTCGGCCACCACCCTGGTCTCTGTCACCAAGGCCCCCCACCTGGACTCCCTGCAGTCGCCCCCATGGTCTGTTCTCCACCTTGCCTCCAGAGGGCGCCTGTGAAAACCCAAGTGGGCTCCCATTCTGCAGCTCAGAACCCTGCCCTGGTTCTTGTCCCTCAGAGGACAAACGAAGTTGCCACCACAGCTCAGGCAGCCCTGCACAGTTGGGACCCTGTAACCTCCCTGACCTTATCCCTACTCCTTTCCCCCTCATTCAGTTGGTTCTGGCCACACAGGCTTCCTTGGAGCCTCAGGCATGCCACACCGGCCCCCAGGCCTTTGCACCTACTCTCCCCTATGCCTGGAATGCTCTTCCCCCAGATGCCCCCACACCCTGCTCCATTCTAATGTGAGTTTATCACCTTGGCATCTTAAAGAGCTTCCTTATCTATTCTCTGCCTGTTACTCCTTAGAATGCGGGCTTACATGGCTGTGTGCTTATTGACCACGGTTCTAGATCCGGTCCAGGGACCTAGGAGGTGTTCAACAAACACGTGCTGAATCCATCAGTCAGTTAATCCATCAGTCAGTTATGTTCTACCCCACCCCAACAGCACCCCGCACCCCTGGCTGTCGCACCTTGGCCTTGGAGTTGAAGAAGGCTTTGGTGAAGAGCTGGATGGGGAGGTGGGAACTCATGAGGCGGGGGCTGGGCTGGTCCGAGAGGCTGAAGGCCCCCATGATGGTCTCACACCAGGGTGCCCGCTTCCAGATGGGCACCGAGCGGATCCAGGATGGGTCCCCATCCTTCAGGATTAAGCTGAGAATCTCAATCATCCAATTGGTGCCTGTCAGGAGATATCGGGCAAATTAATTGAAGATGGGGTGGCGGGGGGTGGGGGCGGGGGGCAGAAAGAAACAGAATCGGATTTCTCAGATGCCTCCTGGCCAGCCAGCGGGGAAGCTGGGGCTGCTGCTTATTATGATTTTCAGAGCAGGACCTCAAGGCTCAAAGAAACAAAGTCGCTGGTGGCCAAGGTGGTGAAGCCAGGAAGCGGCACGCAGGGCAAAGACTGGCTCGCTGTCCACCCAGCCCCATTTCATCTCCCCACCAGGACTAGGACGGCACCGCATTCCCCTCGCCTCCCCTGCAGCTGCGTGTGGGGCCATGTGACCGAGTTCTGGCCAAGTGAGTGCAGGTGGCAGTGACAAGCAGCCTTTTCCAGGCCTGGCCCATAAACACCTCCTACACGGCCCCTCCCCCTTCCCTCTCTGCCGGCTGGTTGTGGGGACGCCCCTGGAAACTGGGGCTCCCGGGGATGGCACAGCCATGAGATGGAAAGAGCCAGAATGCCGAGGGTGCATGGAGTTCCCCCCACTTTCCTCCACGCATTCTGCCCTGCGCGGAGTTTAAAGGAATGACAAGCTTCTAGTAGGTTCCGTGGCTGGGACTCTGAGGCTTATATGTGAGGCAGAAGCATTCCTCTAGTACATAGGGGAATCTGCAATTAAATCAATCCAGGCGTCGGGGCTTAAATTAAAATCTCAGCTGCTTTCACTACCCCTTCTCGGGAGTAACCCCTTGATTTCTGGGGGGACCCACAAATGTTACATAGCAGAAAGGGAGCTCATCAATGACCTGCTTCTCTTGTCCGGATTCCGAGAGACTATCGGCAAATAAGATGAGAAATAATAATAAATAATATTAACAGTCACCTATTATTAGTATTATATTACCCTGGATCTCTGTTTTTGTTGTTGTTTTGTTCAAGATTTTATTTGACAGAAAGAGCACAAGCAGGGGGAGCTACAGACAGAGGCAAAGGGAGAAACGGGCACCCTGCCGAGCTGGAAGCTGATGGCGGCCTCCATCCTACCACCCTGGGACTCGGACCTGAGCTCAAGGCGGACGCTTAGCTGACTGAACCAGCCAGGCGCCTTTGTCTGCTTTTAAGTCGTCTCTGCGACGAAGGTGGGGCTCGAACCCACGACGCCGAGATGGGGAGAGTCGAGCGGCTCACCAGCTGAGCCCGTCGGGCGCACCGGTATTGCCCTGGATTCTAGCACTAACCCAGCGCGGGTTCTTGATGCCCTGCTTCTTGCCCCCAGTCCACTCTCCCATGCCCTTTCCCGGGAGATGGGAGCGGGACCCCTTGAGCAGGTCTCCGGCGCCCGCGCAATGGTAACCTCTGCCAGTAGAGGGCGCCGGAGGAACCCTGCGGCTGGATGGGGCTCGCTTCCCAGCTGGCTCCGTGATGGAGAGCGGCCTGCAGGGCCCTGAATACCCCGCGACACTTTCCGCCCACCCGACCCCGCGCCCCCAGCGGACTTCCTTGGGCCCTCTGCTTCCGCCCAGGGGGAGTGGCTGGCTGAGCCCTCCCTGGGCTCTTCCTGTATCCCCTGGGGTTCTCCTTATTCCCTTGATGGGTTTAAAACACCCCCGCTAGTTCACATGTTCTATTTTGCGGATGTGCAGTAAAATAACGCCTAACGTAAAATTTACGCATTTCACCCTTTTTAAAGTGTCCAGCTCAGTGGCGTTAAATGGATTCAGATTGTTGTGAAACCATCGCCATCCGGCTCAAAGCGGCTTTGGACGAAACCGGCTGCTCAGGGAAGGGAAATTTGGCGATGGCCATCAAAATCACACATTCACAGACCCTTTTCCGGGGAATTCCGCATCTAGGAGCTTTTTCTACAGATATATGCGTAGGTTGTGCAAATGCTATTTGCGTGGGAGGCAGCATTGGCTATAAAGTGTGTATTGTGTATAAAGGCAAAAAGGCTGAAAACTTAGTCAATATTCATCAGTCAGGAGCTGTTTAAACAAGAATTCCCGTGCATCCAACGTTACTGAATACTATGGAACCGTACACAAACAAATGAGCAAGGAAGTTCTTGGTCCACAGTCTTAAGATGTCAGATGGGATGATGTCAAGATACGAGGAAAAAGAGGGGCGCCTGAGTGGCTCAGTCAGCTAAGCGCCTGACTCTTGATTTTGGCTCAGGTCATGATCTTGGGGACATCAGAAAAAGCCCCATGTTGGGGGCTTAAGATTCCTTCCCTCTCTCTCTGCCTCTCTCCCTCCTAAACGAATACAAGGAAAAAGAAAGCAAAAATATAAACAAAACCATAGTACAGAATGGTACCAATAGCGTGTGAACCGTGGGGGCAGGGGGAGTGACAATGTATTTAGGCACCTTTCTGTTTGCACGTACAAATTCTGTAAGGATACACAGAGGCTCTTGGTGATTGCAGAAGGAAAGAGATCTTTTGGGGCAAACCCTTTGTACCTCTTGAAATTTTGAACTATGACTGCATTACTACTACTACTTCTTCTTCTTCTTCTTCTTCTTTTTTGAATGCATTACTTCTTAAGAACAGAATCAATACATTTCAAATTAAAAAAAGAAGCTGGGGGTGCCTGGGTGGCTCAGTGGGTTAAGCCTCTGCCTTCAGCTCAGGTACTGATGTCAGGGTCCTGGGATCTGCCTATATCCGGCTCTCTGCCCAGCAAGCAGCCTGCTTCCTCCTCTCTCTCTCTACCTCTCTGCCTATGTATGATCTCTGTCAAATAAATAAATAAAATCTTAAAAAAGAAAAAGAATTCTCTTGAAACTTGATAATGAGAAAACAAACGGTTTTGATTTAAAAAATGGGGAAAGCAGGGGCGCCTGGATGGCTCAGATGTTAAGTGTCTGCCTTCGGCTCAGGTCATGGTCTCAGGGTCCTGGGATTGAGCCCCATATCGGGCCCCCTGCTGGGTGGGAAGCCTGCTTCTCCCACTCCCACTTCTTCTGCTTGTGTTCCCTGTCTCACTGTGTCTCTCTCTGTCAAGTAAATAAATAAAATCTTTTTTTAAAATGGGGGAAAGGCTTGAACAGACATTTTATCAAAGAAGACACGTGATTGGGGCACCTGGGTGGCTCAGTGGGTTAAGCCTCTGCCTTCGGCTCAAGTCATGATCCTGGACCTGGGACAGAGTCCCGCATCAGGCTCTCTGCTCAGCAGGCAGCCTATTTCCCCCTCCCACTCTGCCTGCCTCTCTGCCTACTTGTGATCTCTCTGTCAAAATCTTAAAAAAAAAAAAAAAAAAAAAAGACATGTGATTGGCCAGTAAGCCACATCCTTAAACACCAAGGATATGCAGATTAAAACCACAGTGATAGTTGGGGCGCCTGGGTGGCTCAGTGGGTTAAGCCTCTGCCTTTGGCTCAGGTCATGATCTCAGAGTCCTGGGATAGAGCCCCCCATCGGGCTCTCTGCTCAGCAGGGAGCCTGCTTTCCCCTCTCTCTCTGCCTGCCTCTCTGCCTACTTGTGATCTCTCTCTGTCTGTCAAATAAATAAAATCTTAAAAAAAAAAAACAGTGATAGCAATATGCACCTATTCCAATAGCTTAGAAACCAAACAAACAGACAGAAAAGCCCAACAATATCAAGTGTTGGCAAGGAATGACGCTTGGTTGACGAGCTCGCCAATGTCGCTGGTGAGAACGCAAAATGAAGCCACTTTGGAAAAAAAGCTTGGCAGTTTCTTATAAAGTCGAGCCAACCTACTTTCCGTAGACTCTGAAATCTCACGTCTGAGTATTCCCCAAGAAAAATATTTCCATGCACTTGTGTGCAAAGCTGCACATAGATGGTAGGAGTCCATCTATGTGACATTCCGGAAAAGGCGAAACTCTAGGGGCCACAAACGGCAGTGGTTGCCAGGGGCTGCGGCTGAGGGAGGAGTTGGCTGCGCAACAGTGTGAAGGGATTTGGGGGCGATGGGGCTGTTCTGTGTCTTGGTTGTGACGGTGGTTATAGGACTATGTGTCTCTCAAAACTGGGAACTCTGAGGGAAATGAAAACATGCGTCCACAGACAGGATGCCCATGTTTCTAGAAGCATTACTCGAGACAAAGCATGCAGACAGCCCAATAAATTACCAACCAGTGAATGTATAAACAGAAAATAGAACGCATACTATGGGACGGCATTCCACCATAAAAGGGAATGAAGAAACACTAACACGTGCTATGGCATGGATGAACCCCAAAAGCGTTGTGCTAAGTGAAAGAAGCCAGACATAAAAGACCCTGCATGGTAGGATTCCATTTATATATAATGTCCAGAATGCGCAAATCCATCGAGTCTGAAAGCTGACTCATGGTGGCCATAGCTTGGGGTTGGGGATGTGGGGTTTTGGGGGTGATGGCTAATGGGTATAGGGTTTCTTGTTGGGATGGTGAAAATGTTCCAGAATGGATAGTGATAAAGGTTGCTCTGCTTTGTGAATACATTACTACCAGAGAACAGTACACTTTAAAATGGGCAAATTGGGGGCGCCTTGGTGGCTCAGTGGGTTAAGCCTCTGCTTCAGCTCAGGTCATGATCTTGGGGTCCTGGGATCAAGCCCCACTTCGGGCTTCCCCCGCCAACCTGTCTCTCTGTCTACTTGTGATCTCTCTCTCTGTCAAACAAATAAAATCTTTGAAAATAAATAAAATGGACAAATCGTAGGAGGTATGAATTATATCTCAAAAAATACCCCTCATGGAACTCCATGGTGAAGAGGGTGAATATCATATTTTGAAATGTCATATTTTGAAAAGACATCTCAAAAATGTCTTGAAAAAGAAATAAAGGAGTCAATTCCCATTGTTCTAGAGAAGGAAAAGCTGAAGTCTGTCCCTTTTCTCACTAAAAGTTCCTCGAGGGACTTTGAGTAAAGTCACCGGAGAACCTCTCCTTGGTTCCAAAGGGATGCTTCATCAACCCATGTGCCCCAGTCTTCTCCCCAGCCTTGCTGATCTTCCCTTGTTCCTTCAGTCTCATTAAGCTGCCTCTGACCCCAGGGCCTTTGCATGTGCTCCTCTCTGTGTAGGACACACTTTCCCACTCAAACCCCTCTTCAGCTTCCAGATCTGGACATGAACGTCTTCTCCCCCATGAAGGCTGCTCTCATCCCCATCTCTTTTTATTTTATTTATTTGAGAGAGAGAGAATGAGAGAGAGAGAGGGAGATCGAGTGAGCATGAGAAGGGGCAGGGTCAGAGAGAGAAGTAGACTCCCACCAAGCAGGGAGCCTGATGTGGGGCTCAATCCTGGGACTCCAGGATCATGACCTGAGCTGAAGGCAGTCACTTAACCAACCAAGCAACCCAGGCACTCTCTCTCTTTAAGATTTTATTTATTTATTTGACAGAGATATCACAATCTCCCTGCCTGCAGAGAGGCAGAGAGAAGAGGAAACAGGCTCCCTGCTGAGCAGAGAGCCCAATGGGGGCTCGATCCCAGGACCCTGAGATCATGACCTGAGCCAAAGGCAGAGGCTTAACCCACTGAGCCACCCAGGCGCCCTCCCCCAGAGCAACTCTTGTTACCTACATTCAATGCTCCCTGCATCTTTCCTTGAGGGCACCCATTCCAACCCTAATTACATAGTAATAGAGGTGATTGCATATTGAAATAAAGTCTGTCTCTCCCAACAAATTGACAGCTGTCTTCCCTACCCACAGCTGGGTCGCCACACAGGGCAGATGATTAGTAAGCAGCTTTTCAGTGACGGAATGGAGAAAATTAAGAGCATCCCCTTCCCCCTCCCTCCCTCCCCGCCTCCTTTCTTCGGCCAATATTTACCGAATCCTTATTAGGTGCCGGGCACTGTTTTAGGCTCAAAGACTACAGCAGTGGCCCAGACCCACTAAACCACCTGCCCTCAAAGAGCTCCTGTTCCAGGGAGAAAACCAGAGAATAAGTCAACAAACAAAAGCACAATATAGGTCCTCATGGTGACAGGCGCTCTGAAGGAAAGGAGATTTAGTTAAGGGGCTGGAGAGGGACAGGGTGGAGACCCTGCTTTAGCTGGGAGGTCAGGGGAGGCTTCCCTGGGGACCGAGAGCCCACCTGGCAGGAGGAAGAAGGGACACCTGGTGGGTGGAGGGATTCATCAGGGCAAAGGCCAAGTTCAACCCTGTAAGGAGCAGTTCCAGAGCCCCACCGCACCCTACCCGACCCCCAGCCCCTCTGCGCGCCCTTCTCAGGCTCCGTGGCCGCCACCCCGGCCCCCCCGCACCTGGCAGGTACCTGACTTGGGGTAGGTGATGATGAAGATGTCGTCATCCTGAACGTCTGCGTTCTCTACCATGCGGATGCTCTCCGGCGAGTAGATGCCAACGGGGAAGGGGACGCCCTTGTACCGGAAATATTCGCCGGACAACTTCTGGCTGTGGGAGTGTGGGGGAGACACCGTGAGCACCAGGGAGCAGGGAGGAGGTGAGGACAGGCGTCAGTTCTGGAGGTTGGAGGTGGGTGGTGGGCAGAGGACTCTCAGGGCAGGAGGGAGGGAGAGCAAGAGACAGGTGAGGGGCGCTCGGATCCCCACGGGAACCCTGGCAGCAAATGTTCCCGGAGCCTCATTTCTTCATCTGCAAGGTGGGGATGGTTTACCCAAACCCCACAACGAGACTCTGAGGTCAGGAGGGCTATTAGCTGCCTTTTATGAATGAAGAAAGCAAGGCACTGAGAGGTAGAGTGACTCCCAAAGCCACACAGCCGGTGGGACACGGAGCCCTTCACAACTGTAAAGCGGGGCTAAGTGCTTTTCTCTCCCCCACCTTTTGCCCCAACCCTTGAGGAAGAGGTTAACTCACCACCCCATTTTACCAACAAGGAAACCGAGGCCACAGAAGCTATGCGCCCTGCCCGCTCCTTCCTTGCAAGGCTATGGAGCACAGAGCCCACCATTCAAACCCAACCCAGGGGTCACCATGAAGCTGAAACACTTCTGTTTTTGTTTTTGGCTTTTAACATTTTAAAGTAATCTCTACACCCAACATGGGGCTCGAGCTTACAACCCTGAGATCGAGAGTTGTCTCTTGCTCTACGGGCTAAGCCCACCAGGCACCCCGAAGCTGAAACAGTCCGAAAGTTCAAGCCCCTCACTTGAGCTGCCTTTCCAAAGTCCCCATGATGGGTCCACAAAGCCGCAAAATGAGATGTTCTAAGGGCAAAATCCATTCAACCTGCTGTAGCTTTCCGTGACAGCCTCCCCTGGGGTCTCCTGCCCCTGGCGTGTGGGAGAGGGGTGGGTATTGGGGGCCCTCGCTAAGGTGAAGGGGAGCTCGCCCCCCCAGGGTATTTTTGGGATCTGCAGTCATGCCTGTCCTGTCCTAGCAAGGCCGCATTCCCTCTAGGCCGCTGACTGCAGGAATTCACATCACAACACCCCTTGTCCTTGGGCACCTGACCCGGAAAGCAAGAGGTGGAGGAGGAGGCGCAGGTCTGAAGTGTATGAATCCAAAAGCTTGTTTGTGTCATTTTTCTGGAATGTTTGGAGGGTTTGTCAGCTTTCAAAATGAAGCAAGTCGCTCTAATTCTCTTTCTTACTCTAAATAAACATCCCGCCTCTCCCTATGGCCAGAGTCACACACATTGGTTCTTTCCCTTAAGGAGAGCCCCCTTGCCACCTTCCAAACTTCCAGCCCCGCAGAATCCGATCTGCCCTTCCTGAGCTGCCGCTCTGGGCCGTTTCCATTCATGCCTCGTTAGAGTACACTGAGAACAATGCTGAACTGGGGAAAAAAAAAACAAAAAACAAACCAGTATGTGTGTAAGTAGGTTATGTTGTCTGTGGATTTCACTTCGGGATGGCAATATGCTATTACCAATATGCTGTTATATATAAAGAGGGTTGGGGACCACAAAAATGAAACTCAGAAGCACAGTGTTGAGTGAAGGACGGGTCGCAGGAGGGTCCGGACCCCATGATTACAATTACGGGAAGTTCAAATACAGGAAATGTGCTAGAAGTTGCTAGAAGTTGCTAGAAGGTGCTAGAAGTTTCCAGAAGGTGCCAGACGGCGGGACAGCAGTTATCCTTGGGGGTTTGGGAGACTGTGATGTGGGGGCTGGTTACACAGCATGCCTACTGTGCAAAATTCCTTGAGTTGTTGACCAAAGCCCCGTGTACAGCACTCTTGTGAGTTTTACCTTAACAAAATATTCAGTGAATGAATGGATAAGTAATTAAAGGGCGGGGGGTGGGGAGACCTTCCAACTAAAACAACTATTTCTAGTAAAAAGGAGGTGGAGTGTGGGGCCTGAAGAGGTTGAAAACCCAGCTGGCTTATTGACAGTTGAGCTAATGGAGGTCCCCTGAAGGCCATGACTGGCTCAGGGGGCCCCCAGGATCCTTCCTGAAGGCCTTTACCAGCTTTAGAGATTGAGGGATGGAGAGATTCTCCAAGGCCTGGCACCGGGTAAGGCTTGGAGGGGAAGAAGAGAAGCTTGAGAACTGTGTACTCTGCCTGGGGTTGCTGGAGGGCTCTAGGAGCCCAGGGGAGGCTCAGCTGGCTGGGGCCTCCCAGGGACAGTGTCCCTGTCCCGAGGTAGGCCTGGAAAGGTCTGCAGGAGAAGCTGGTATCAGAGGCTACGGACTGTTGGCAAAAAGCCCTTTATCCCTGACTGGGGGTTGTTCTCGTGGAGATGAGGAGGGAGGGTTGGTCACCTCACAGGTTGAAGGGGGTGTGGCCCTGGGTAACTATAGTGGTACAGGCCTGAGGAAGAGCACAGCCTTGGGGCTGGACATGGCTTTGGCACTTCCTAGCCGAGCTGAGGCCCAACACAACACTCTTTCTCCAACGACAAAAGGGAGATGGGAGAAGTAGCAGTGTCTTGATGGAGGGCCTAAACTCTGAAGCCAGAATATGGGGGTTTGAATTCTGTGTCCCACCCACTGTGTGGCTTCGGGTAAATCAATGGACCTCTCTGTGCCACCTGTTTTTTTATCCATAAAATGGGGGTAGTAATAATCGGTACTTCATAAGGCTGTCGTGAGCATGTAAAAAGTACTTGAACTCACTGCCGGGAGATCAAGAGTCGCATGCTCCACCAAGAGGCAAAGTTGTAGTGACCTCACTGTTCCCGGATGACTGTCAGCTTCCCGGGTGGGGGGGGGTGTGGGCATGGAATTAGTGATGTCACTGGATGCTAGGCAGATTAGCCCAGGGAGTGGGCGCTTGGAGGCGGTCAGTTCCCATTAGACGGATTGGCGGCCCAGTGCCTGGCTCTTGGCGCTCTCCGTGCCTTGGCCAGCGGATCTCGCCTCCCTGAGCCTCAGTTTCCTTATCTGTCCCATGAGGATAACACTCATCTCTACCTCAGGGTTCTTATCCTACCTGAGGATTAAAAGGGATAATATAGGGGCACCTGAGGGGGCTCTGTCGGTTGAGAGCGTCTGCCTTCAGCTTGGGTCATGATGATCCCAGCGTCCTGGGATTGAGTTCCCACATCAGGCTCCCTGCTTAGCGGGGAGCCTGCTTCCCACTCTGCCTGCTGCTCCCCCTCCTTATGTGTGCACCCACTCTCTGTCAAATAAATAAAATCTTCAAAAAATGAAAATAAAAGGGATAATCTCGGAGGCGCCTGGCTCCTGGTAAACACTGGGAAAGCTGAAACTCCCTCTGGTGGGCAGCACTGTTTGGGTCTTTGATCAGACAGCCTCTCGGAGAGATGTCCTCCCCGGTTGGCAGGAGAGGAAAAGGGAGATGCTGACAGGGAAAAGATGCTGTGCCCTTCAGGAGTCCCTGAAATATTCACGGATGGCATGAATCAATCAATACGAGGGTATCTCCCTCATGCACCACCCCCCAGCAGGGAGGGTCCTCGCTCCACCCCAGGGGGTCACGTCCCTGGTTCTCTCCTGTATCTGACCGACCCAGTGCACGCGGGAGTGAACGAAGGCACTGACCAAGAAGAAAGTGAGAGAGATGGGGCCCCTGGGTGGCTCAGTTGTTAAATGTCTGTCTTCGGCTCAGCTCATGATCCCAGGGTCCTGGGATCGAACCCCAAGTCCGGCTCCCTGCTTGGCAGGAAGCCTGCTTCTCCCTCTCCCACTCCCCCTGCTTCTGTTCCCTCTCTCTCTGTCAAATAAATGAATTAAATCTTAAAAAAAAAAAAAGTGATAGAAAGTCAAAGAGCTTTTGTGATGTCCTTTCCCCTGTCTCAGCCCTTTGCAGCCCCCTGCACTTCAGAACCCCCTGCCCGGCCCCTTCAAGATGCCCACAGCTGGGCCCCCTTGCAGGCCAGCAGTGTGCAGACCTTATCAGTGTGCTCTCAGAGCCCAGAACAGCCAATTGCTCATTAAATAAACAATCGAGGCCCAAATGCCGCCTCCTCACATGTGCCGATACTATAGACGGGACAATGGAAGGAAGGGAGAGTGATCTGACCAAGGCCACACATGACAAATTCCAGGCAGAGCTGGGATTTGAACCTCGGCCCTGCAGGCAGTTTCTGTCCCAGTCCCGCCTTCCCTGGGTACCCCGAAACTACTCCCTGCGCTGAGCACTATTTCCACCTCCGGGCCTTTGTGCCTGCAGCTCCCCTGGCCAGGAATGCTGGGCCCGCCCTCACCCTTGTCTGTGTTTGAGGGTTCCAGGCTGGGAACGCCCCCCCACCCCTTCCTGCTTGGCTGAATCCCACTGTGTGTCCTCAGACAGGTGCTGTGTGCCTTCGCTCCCCAGCTTGTAAATCAAATCTGGCCCCGGGGGGACTTGACTCTCCCTGGGTGACAAGCCTGTTTTGTTCCCACACCACGTCTGGGGCCTGGCACGGAGTTATCGCTCGACTGGAGCAGAGGAATGAAGGTGACAATGGAGGTGGATCAGTCTGGCCGCAGAAGAAACAGCAGAGAGCACGCCTGCCAACATAATGGGCCGCTGGCTGAGCTCCTGCCTATTAGCCTTCTCGAGGCTGCCGGTTCTGGTCTGCCCTGCTCCAGAGACCCTAGAACGTGAGACTAAGAATGGCCTGACACATCGACACTCCGGCCTCCCACCCCAGCCCTGGCCCTCTCTTTCTCTCTGTCCACACTGCGCCCGTCCAACTCCGGTCTCCTCCTCGCCCTCTCGCTCTCCAGCCAGGCCCTTCAGTCCCTTGGCCTCCAGCCCCTTCCACCTGTCCATCCCCGCATGTGGCCGCAGTCCCTCAGTCTGCAGCTCAAGGTCCTCCGTGACCTAGGCCTGCCCATTCTTCTGGCCTCCTCTGACCTGAAAGACCCTGTTCTGACTTGCCTTTGGCCCCAGAAGGGGAGGAAGAACATGGGATTCGCCCAGAGAGAAAATCTATGTCAAAAACATTCATTATTGGACTTCTCCCAGAGCCCCATGAGGTGGGTATGGTGAGCACTACTTTCTGCTGGAAGACATGGAGGCCCAGAGAAGTTAATATATTTCCCTCAGGTCGCACAGCACTCTTCCTAGGTGGTCTCAATAAGTACCTGTCAGTGCACCTCTACCCCTTCCTCTGCCACTAGAGCAGTGTGTGGGTCAAGGTCAGTGTTTTATCCCCAGGGTCTGGCACAGAGTATGTGTGCAATAAACAAATCCATCCCTGCTTAGGATCCCCGGGCGATGAGGGCCCTGTCACCATCTCCAGAGGCAGCCCCGTCCGCAGTGGGGAAGGAAGATGGGTTGAGGGTGGGTAGACTTGGATTTGAACTCAAGCTCTGCTACCAACTAGCTCCGTGACCTTGAATACATGACTTACCCTCTCTGGGCCTCAGGATGAGGAGAGTAGGAAGGCTTCTTCCCTCCGACTGGACTTTAGTGGCCGCCTTACTGGTCTCCTACTTCTACCCCTGCACCCCAGCGACAGTTCTCCCCACTGTTAGAAACTAAGTAGGCTCTTGTCTCTCCTCTGCTCCGAACCCACCCACCTTAACTCAAAGAAAAAGCAACACCCTCACCGTGAACACGAGGCCCCACAGGAGCTACATTGACCCTTCCGCCTTAATTTTCACCTCCACCCCTCACTTACTGATCTCCTTGCTGGTCCTCTGACCCTTCAGGCTGAGGCCTGCCTCAGGGCCTTTGCACTGACTGCCCTCTCTGCCTTCCACCATGCTTGGCACCCTCGCCTCCTGCCTTTGCTCCAACAGACAGCACCCCGCTTGTCGGTGAGGCTTCACCTGACACCCTCTTTGCACTCGAGCCCCACCCCAGCCCCTCACCCTGCTTTGTCTACACACCACCAGTGCGCTGGGCATCTTCCCAGGCGCTCTCACGGTTTATGTGTCTCCCTGATTGTTGATTGCCGTCCTTCTCTGCTTGCACGTAAGCTCCGTGAGACCAGGGATTATTTTATTTATTTATTTATTTTTGGGTCTGTCTTCATTGCCAAGAGCAGCCCTCCAGTCGATATTTGTTGAGGAAGTGATATTAATACCGACAGCGATGGCTGGTACGTAGCACGTCCCTGCTATGTGATGGGCCTGGCTTCCTGCACTCCCTTGACATCCCCTCCCCACCTTGCAAATGTGAGCTGGAAGCACAGAGAGGCAGAGCCGGGATAGTAACCCAAGCACCATGGCTCCACGATTTGACCCCTAACCAGCTGGGAGCCGTTGCCTGCACGTCTCTGGGTCCCTGCGCTCAGTGCTCCCCAGATGTGCTCCTGTCTGGGCAGGAGTGTGAGCAGTAGTCAAGGAGATAGAGGTTTGCCCCCGGGGAACTCACGTGACCTCTCAGAGTGGGACTCCATCTCCCTCCCCTTGGCTACCAGAGTATTTAACTCCTGGGGAATATTATTATCATATTATATTATATACGGTAGTCTCACCAAACCAGCTTACTTTGTAAAGATTTATTTATGTATTTGAGAGGAGGTGGTGGGAGGGGGGATGGGGCGGAGGGAGAGGGCGAGAATCCCAAGCAGACTTGGTGCAGAGTGCGGAGCCCCACGCGGGGCTAGATCTCGCTGCTTGGAGATCCTGACCTGAGCCGACACCAAGAGGGCTGCGCTCCCCGCACTGTGTCCCACAGGCGCCCCTGCACTATCTTATTATAAGCAGATCTGAAACCAGAGTCTCTCCCCCTCCTGGGTGTTTACCCACGAGCAACGAATGCTGATGTCCACACAAACATTTGTATTCATGTGTTTACAGTCACCTTGCTCATGATCCCTCCAAACTGGCAACAACACAGACGCCGTCCAGCGGGTGAGCACGTCAACAGCGGCCTGTCCACACCAGGGGACGGCCCTTGGCAATGAGAGGAGATGACCGCCGCGACCCACAGCAGCGTGGATGCCTCTCGAAGGCGCGAGGAGGGTGAAGGAAGCCAGACTCAGGAAGGCACGTCTGTACGGTCCGCCCGGAGGATGGTGGTCCCCACGGACGTGTGCACCCCAATCCCCAGAGCCCGTGACTAAGTCACACTGCGGGGAAAGGGGGTCTCGCAGCTGCGATTCTGGTCAGGATTTCGAGATGGGGAGATTCTCAGGTGGCCCGAAATTTAATCACGAGGGTCCTTCAGAGAGGGAGGGGAGGAGCTGTGATTGCAGAAGCTGTGGTCAGAGCACAGAGTTGGGCACATATGAGCGAACTGCTGGCTTTGGAGACGGACCAAGGACCCACGAGCCACGGAATGCAGGTGGCTTCTAGGAGGTTCTAGAAGCTGGAAAGGCGCAGAAGAACCAGATTCTCCCAAGAGCCTCTGGAAGGAATGCAGCCCTGCTGCCACTCAGATCTTAGCTAAAATTGTGCTAAAATTCATAGGACAATACGCTCCCCCCTACACAGACACACAAATCAACTTTGCTCTGTATGACTTTCTTTAAAGAGCTTTTGTTCATATACATGCTCAGCGTCCATTAGCCACTATGATAACAGAACAACCTGCTGGTCAGTGTCCCTCCTGGATATCCCAGAGATGTGCCAAGAAGCAATGCCTGCCCATTTGCAGGCCTGCCTTAGATTTGCTGTGTGACCTGAAGCCACTCACAAGCCCTCTCTGGTCTCATCTGAAGAATGAGCAGTGGAGGGTGCCTGGGTGGCTCAGTTGTTAAACAACTGCCTTTGGCTCCGGTTGTGATCCCAGGGTCCTGCATCAGGCTCCTGGCTCAGCAGGAAACCTGCTTTTCCCTCTCCCACTCCCCCGGCTTGTATTCCCTCTCTCACTGTGTATCTCTTTGTCAAATAAATAAATAAATAAATCTTAAAAAAAAAAAAAAAAAAAGAATGAGCAGTGACAGGGGGATCAGGGACCTCTTTTCCTGGGACATTCCAGCCTGATGCCCAAGGAGAGCTTCCCAACCCTGGAGCTTTAGGCCTTTTTGCCAGAGGTGGGGCAAATTGATTCATTCAGCCCACAAATATTTACCGAGCACCTACTCTGCACCCTGTGCTGGGAGATACCAAAGTGAAGCGAAATGACCAAAAAACCCAATTGTAGTTGGTGTTTGAATGGACAAAAATGAACCGAAAAATGTTCTAATGTGTGTGTACGCCCTGTGTTTTTAAAAGATTTTATTTTTAAGTCATCTCTACACTCAACACGGGGCTCAAACTCACAACCCCCGGATCAAGAGACGCAGACCATGTGTGCAAAGGAGATGACAGGATCCGGGCCTGGGATTCTGGGTTCTGCGTGGGGCTGGAGCTGCTCCCCTTCCTGGGAGTGGCCCCACGCTTCCAGCGGGAATGTGGAATGCAATCCAGCCCGCAGGATCTCTTAGCAGCCCCGCCAGCTGTCCTGCTGACTCATGGCAGCCACCTGTGGTCAACCTGCCTTTCTCTGGGGAACACTGCCAAGCCTCCCCAAGCCTGAGCCAGGTTCAGCGCACCCCATTCCCCTGACACACGGTGCAGTTCCCCAGGCTGGGCTGTTCTCCGTCGCAGGAGTACCTTTCCCTCACCTCCTGAAATTCCGCCTGGAGCCCATCTGGGCAAGCATCAGCATCTCCTCTGGGCACCTCCATCCCAGTGGAATGACTCATGCCTTGGCCAGAGTACAGAGAAACAAGCTCTTTTCACTTGCCTGCTATTGGCAGGAGAGCAATTAGACTAACCTCTTTGAGAGATCAGTTGGCAACATTTTAGGCATGCAGACCACCTCCGCTAAAGCAGGAGACACCCACTGCGAATCTTTTCGCAGCAGTTTTAACACTTAGTAACTAATTTCTTTGGCTAGTGACTTCTTAAGATCAGCCGACCCCACTCCCAGGCTCTCTAGGAGGGAGGAGAAATTATCCTACCGTGTCCCACCTCCAAGAACCAGTATCTGACATTCTGGGCACTACCCCATCATATCTGTTGGAGGGGCAAAAGGACGTGACCCCTGGAAATTTATGGAATAGATCGGTGGCCTTGAGGGGGTGCCCAGTTAAATATATACCAGGATGTTCATTGCAAGATCATTGAGCAAGACTTGAAACAACACAGGGCTGGATAAATCCATCAGGGCTTGACAAAAATTAGAATCCAGCCGTTCAAAACGAGGAGTTTATTTCTTGAGAGGGGCGGGGGTCCTGTGTGTATTTCTTAAAACCCAGCAAACTTCAAATTTGTGCACTACGCTGTAGGTATACATCCTCTTTCTCTCTCTTTCTCTCTCTCTTTTTTAAAGATTTTATTTATTTGACAGAGAGAAAGAGAGCAAGAGAGCACAAGCACAACGGAGTCTGCTTCTCTCTCTTCCTCTGAACAGGGAGCCCGATGAGGAACTTGATCCCAGTACCCTGGGATCATGACCTGAACTGAAGGCAGACGCTTAACCAACTGAGCCACCCAGGTGCCCCTAGACATTCTCTATTAAAAGAAAATCCCATAAGCAAATATGGGATTGCTTACAAGGCAATGTTCTGATGTCTACAGCTTACTTTAGAAACGTATCACAAATAAGTTCACAAATAAGTATGGACGGACCGATAGAAGGATGCTCAGATACGTGATAAGACATATATATAAGACAAATATAATAAAATATAAAATAAAATAAAACAAGACATATAAAAAATAAAATATATAATAAAAATAAAATACAATAAAAAGACATATATAATACCAATAAAAATTGGGAGGTATAGGGAAGTTTGTGGATAATTCTTACAAGGTTTTTTTTTTTTTTTTTAAATATGTTTGGATATTTTCACACTAAAAGACCGGAGGGGTAAGGAAGTGGTATTTATTTGTTAAAACGTCCCAGATACTACAAAAGGCTAAATGGTATGAAGTAGTATCTTGATTCTGTTTTCAAAAGAAATGAATAAGAAGAGATATACGCGTGAAGGTTCATTTCTGACAGGCAGGCATTAACAGTGATGACTCCAGGGATGAGTCTGGGGTCGTCGTGAGACTAGAATTTTCCATTTCATGACTTCCCTATGTCTTGAATTCTGAACTGTGAGCACAGCGGCCATGACAGCTATGTGCTGGCCCCTTGCCCGTGGCAGGTGGGCCCAGAGACGTCTGGGGGGTGGGGTTAATGTGGGAGTCAGAGGTGGAAGAGCCCTGGCCCACCAAACACGTGGCCACATGACCCCAAACACTTGTGGCCGCAATGGGAGCCCTCACTCAATGAATTTCGACCGCCTTAAGCACCGTGAGTGGGAGGCTGTTGAATTCTGCCAGACTTTCTTCCAAGGGCGCATGCGTCTTTTTCTTTCTCTCTTTAGAAAATCTAATTAGGAAAGTAACAAATTCTTGGATCATATCTCTATAGCTTTTGATCATCTGCATTTATTAATGGTCTCTCCCGGCAATGCCACTGCCGGCCTCAGGGGATCCCAGCACTACCAGTGTGGAGGCCGAGAAAACGGAAGGCCATCCCAGCTCAAGTTTAATGTCAGCATGAGTACAGACCTCGTAGCTAACTCAGGCAGCCAACTCAGGCCCCTGTGACCAAGGGCTGAACTTTCCCCTACTCTACTTCAGTTCCAGGGAACCCCACCCTGCTTTCGTTCCAAGAAAAACCGCTATACCTAACCCTGTAAACAGCCCGGCTCCAGCTAATCAGCTCATTGCAGGAAAGTCTGGAATCTTCCCTCTCTGCCCACCCCCCCCCGCCCCACCTCAAGCCTCTGGTAACCGCACATAAATACCCCTGCCTTAACTAGACTCGGGGTCCAAGTCCCTACTCCGCTGTGTCGGGTATACTGAGGCCCAAGCTGAAGCTTGTCGAATAAACCCCCGTGTGATGGCATCGGTGTTGGCTCCTTGGTGGTCTCTCGGATGCAAAAAGTTGGGCATAACACCAGTTTGGTGAGTAACTTCACCGCTTGTAGAAGCAAACGCAAACATTCACAGCGAGGGCTCGGATTCCCTCCCTCGCTCCCCCTTCCCCTCTCCTTCTTCTCCACCTCCTTCTCCCCCTCCTCCTCACCCTCCCTTCTCTTCCCCTACCCCCTCCCCCTTCTCCTCCCCCTCCTCTCCTTCCTCCTCCTTCTCCTCCCCCTTCACCCCTCCCCCTCCTCCTTCTTCACCCCTCCCCCTCCTCCTTCTCCTCCTTCACCCCTCCCCCTCCTCCTTCTCCTCCCCTTCGCCCCTCCCCCTCCTCCTTCTCCTCCCCCTTCACCCCTCCCCCTCCTCTTTCTCCCCCTTCACCCCTCCCCCTCCTCCTTCTCCTCCCCTTCGCCCCTCCCCCTCCTCCTTCTCCTCCCCCTTCACCCCTCCCCCTCCTCTTTCTCCCCCTTCACCCCTCCCCCTCCTCCTTCTCCTCCCTCTTCCTCCTCTTCCTCCTCCTCCCTGTTCTTCTCCCTCTTTCCCTCCTCCTCCTCCTGCTCTCCCCGTCCTACTCCCTCTTCTCCTCTCCCCTCCCTCCTCCTCCCCTCTCCCCCTCTTCCTCTCTTCCTTCTAAAAAATATTGGTTTCAGACCTTACACCTTACCCTGCACCTTGCTTATTTTTCTAGGTCAATCGACAGCTGTCTCGTTTTGCTTAAAAATAGCTGCGAGATATCCCACTTCCCTCCTTTTTAAAATTATTTTCCTTTTGAAGGAATATATTACTCTTCAGTGAATTTTGACAGAGGCATATCCTCCTGCGATTCCCAACTCCTGGCAAGATGTAGAAAAGCCCAGCGCCCTGGAAAGTTTCCTGCTGCCTCCTCCGAATCTGCCCCCTCCTCTGCCTGAGAGGTGACCTCTGTCCCAAGTTTTCCTCAGAAATGGAGTTGTCTGGTCTTGGCCGTTCTGGAACTTTCGTCTTACAGAACGTGCTCCAGCGCCTGGCTGCTTTGGCTCAGTGTAACATCCTTGACATTCATGGGTGTTTGTGTGTATATTAGAGTTTTTTTTTCCTTTCTGTGACTGAGTTGAATTCCACTGTGTAAATAAATCACAGGGTGCCTATCCATTTCCCTGTTCTAGGCTGTTTCCAGATCAAGTTTTTAAAGGTGCTGCCCCCATCCTGGTCTTTGGGTGGCCCTGCATTCTCATTTCCTTGGACAAATAACCAGGAGTTGGAATTACTCAGGCATTGGATGGGGGTCATATTATTTGCATTACTGTAACTATGAGGTTTCGTCCTGATGGGGTAAAATCCCCTCTCCAGTTTCTTCCTCTCCCTCCACCTCTAGCACATTTCAAATCCACTCAAACTTTTAAATAACTTAAAAAAATTTTTTTGAGATGTATCACTTTGATGTATCACTTTCCTAAAGATAATAGTAATGGGGAAAAATCTAGCTAAAGAAATTAATCACTCTCTTCAAATTCTCAGAGTTCTTTGTACTGCAGCCCGGGCTTTGTCCCTCAAGGGCCAGTAGACTCACTGTGCCTCCATTGGCTCACACGGCCCCCACCTCTCTGAGGCCCCACTCCAGCATGGCCAGTGTTGTTCTGTTCCCACCACAAGTTCTCCCAGTTCCCTGCATACTCTATGCTCCACCACGCCTCAGAGCTCAGTGTGTGCCTTTAGCCTGAGGCTCTTTGTGATTTTTCTTTCTTTCCTTTCTCTCTAATGCTTCCTCTCTCTCTCTCTCTCTTTCCCTTCCAACATGCATTTCTTAAGCTCCTACTAGGTACCTTTCCAGGCCCTTGGGTCACTCACAGCCTGGAGCCATGCCGGCCAACAGAACTTTCCAGAATGATGGAAACACTCAATTCTGCACGCCTCCCCCCCTGGATATTGTGTGGGTCACTGAGCCCTTGAAACAAGGCCAGAGCAAAAGGGGGGCCCATTCAACAGTATTTGCTATTTACTGATTTCACCGTCACCCTGACACTTGATTCCAATGATCAGAAAGCTTTTCAGGCAGGTTGGTTTTGACTCGGGCCCGGGGAAGGACTTTCTTGAGCTGTAACGCCATGAGCCCAGAGGCAGATGTCCTCCTGATGGAAGGCTGCCCTTTCATTGGAGCAAAAGGCCACTTGGTCCCAAAGGCTTTGTGTACCGAGCATGTAAAAGATTTCATTGATAATTTTTTTCTCTTGGTTCTGTGTTGAAATGGTAGCATTTCAGATATATTGGTTAAATAAAATATAGAATTAAAATGATTTTTGCCTGTGTCTCTTGCCATTTGTTTTCTTTCTCTCTTTTTTCCTTCTTTCTTTCTTTCTTTTTTTTATGTGGCCGCGAGAAAATGTTTGCCTCAGAGGGCTCACGCTGTGCGTCTATGGGACTGCGTGAGTCTGGCAGGTGGACAGACCACAGAGGCACTGGTCCCCTCATGGGGGTGATGCCTGCCGAGGGACAGTCCTTTCCCAAAGTCTGAGGACTCCTGTCTGAGCCCTTTCTCTGGGAGGTTCGGAGCAAGGCCCTGGACCCAAGGATCTCAATCCACTCAAAGCCCTCCAGGAGCCTGGCACACGCTGAATGCTCAGGAAGGTTCTAATTATCACCATTCTTCACCCTGGCCCCACCCTTCCTGGCACCTGAGTTCCTGGCTCAGGAGGGGGTCACGGGGTTTGGAGAAGGAGGAAGGAAAAAAAATACGCTCAAACCCTGACTCAGCAGAGAGCGCTGGATCTGGCCCATCCCCCCAGGCATCACCCACTGTACCCATTTCACAGACGCAGAGCTCCAATGCCCCTGTCTGCCCCAGGGTCCCCGCCAGCGAGCGACCTGGGCAGGATCTTAACTCAGGGCTGTCTGCTCACGAACTTCACGGCTCCGGCATTTGTGTCTACAGTGGCAAAGCCCTGGTTCCTACCTCTCTCTCGGGGCCTCTGATCCAGGCTTCCCCAGCAACACCAGCATCTCCCTCCTTGCCTTGGCATTCGGTGCCTCCAGAGGGGCCGCCGGGAGGCCACTCTCCTTCCCATAGACACTGCCCTCCAGCCACCCGAGCTGTTCAGTCCTTTCCACCTGGCTCCTCGATGTTCCCACGTTCCCAGCCCCGAAAGAGCACGTGCACACACGGAGACACATCCCGCCCTTTGCTCCCAAGCCCACATCATCATCGGGCAGCTGGGTGGCTGCGAACATCTCCCAGAGCACCTTATTTACTAGCGGCGGCCCAGAGTCCACACCCTTCTCGGCCTGTCCAAATTCCACCCAGGCGGCGAGGTCCAATGTCCTATTATTGGTTTACTGCTTAGAACCTTTTTATTAGCGGCCCCCTCTCCTTGGGAGAAACAGTTCTGTGACTGGCAGGGATTGAGCCAATAAAATCTTTGAGTGGCTCAGCCCTCCCCAGGAAAGGAGGGGGCCAGGACTTTCAAAACCAGGGCCAGAGACCTCAGCCATAAACCTGGCGGAGATCAGAAAGGGCCTTGCAGCAGGCTCTCCAAGATCAGAGGGAGGGAGGGAGGGGTGGCGACAGCAGGTCCAAATGCGAGCTTGGCTTCCTCCGGCCTCAACTCTCTCCAGAAGGGGCTGGTCATGGAGCAGCCCAACATGCCGACACCCCAGGAAAAGGGCCGGAGCAGGGACTGCCCGCCAAGCCTCCCACCGGGCCTGCCAGCAGCTGCCTCCCCCTCCTCCCCTCGCTCATCCCCAGACTCCTTTCCCGCCCGCCCATGCCAACCGGCACGCAAGAGGCCAGGCAGCCTCACTTCAGACCCTGGCGACATCCCACCTGGCAAGCTGGGTGCCCTTGGGCAACTCACTCAACCTCTCTGGGCCTCCATAGTAAGACAAGAGCTAGTCATTGGTGCTTGTTAATCCCAGACAGTGGCTGGGAAGCCCATAAGAAAGAAAGGACCAGAGGGGATGCAGAGCACAACAGTCAGGGTCCTGTCTGCCTCCTGCTGTCAAGGTTTTTCTTTTCAAATTTTGATTTTTGCCCTTGGGATCCCCGTTTTGTACACTGGACCCCTACCCAAACTGGACCCCTACCCGGCAGCAGGGAACAACACAGAACTTATAAAGCGTGATTGATGGCAAAGGCTGTGAACGAGAATGTTCCGAGCCCCGGGTCCCACTGGTGTCTCTGGGTTCCTTCTCCCCACAACTGCGACCCCCATGAAATCCTCTTCCGTGGTGGAGTTCTGTCGCGTGTGCCTGTGTTCTCCAAGCAGTATATGAGCTTTTCTGGTTTTCCAGGGGAGAGGGGGGTTGTAAAAAATAGAATCGGGTTGCAGGTGGTGTCATTAAGAGCCATTCACTATGGGTACTAATAGTCCCCATGGGAATTTTCCACTGTCCCACTGGTCCCCTCAGATTCACAGTCTGCCTCTCCTCTCCCTTCTCCCTCCCTGCCCTGCCCCTGCTCACCTGCCTTCTGTCCCTGACTCATCCAGCCGGCTTGCCTAACCTCCATTCATTCCTTGACATCATTCTCAGAGACTTGCTAGGGCCCCCAAGGGGGCCCAGCTCTGACCCTGTCTGTGAACAGGCCACAGTGTGATGCGTGGGGTGAGTCTGAAGCTGGAAGTGGGGTCAGGGAACCTAGCTGCGGTGGCCGAGAATCTGACACCGTGTAAGAAGGGAGTTTGCCACACAGGGAGAGAGGTCATCCCAGGCGAAGGAATGTTCAGATGCAAATCCCAAAGGTGTGAGATCCAGGCCCGGGTGGAAGTGGAGGCAAGCAGGTGGGGCGCAGGCATTGAGGAAGGTGGGGACTGTGGGAACAGAGAGGAGCTCCCACAGAAGAAGCAGGGTGAGGGGCAGGACCTCAGCCCTACTCCTCTGTTTTAAACCAGAGCAGCTCCCTCTTGAACTCTGTGATGTATTTCTGCTCCAGAAGAAGATTCCTCTAAAGAGATCTGTGTCTTAAAAGGTTTCAGAAGCCATCGCTATGGGTGCTAGGGAGTCACAGAAAAAACTTGAGCTGGGCATGGCCAGAGGTGGATTCAGGAGATTAGAAAAAAGACTTCTCTGGGAATCCCCACAGAGGAAGTGAATATGCAAAGGCACTGGGGCAGAGAACAGGGAGGCAAGGCCAGGGAATCTCAGGGGCTGGGATGGATGGAGCACATGGGCAGGAGGCCAGACTCCAGGCAGGACCTGGAGGGCCTTGGGACTGGGGGGCAGGGAGGGAGAGCTCTGGGAAGGACTGGAGGCAGGGAGGCTGAGGTGAGGCTGGGGGGAGGGAGGGAGAGGAGGCCTGAGGGCACAGGCAGGGGGAGGGCATGGGCTGGAGAGTCCCAGCACAGGACAGTGGGGCTGGATACTCACAAGCCTCCAGGAGAGAGAGGAGGGGAGGGGCAAGGTCTGGGGGTGACCCGGGGACCCATGGGGCCATCCCCGAGATGGCAACCGGGCAGGAGGGACGATTCTGGGGAGCCCCTCGGGTCCCGCCCCAGCTGGAGATGGGGTATGTCTGAGTCGCCTGGGAGGGGCCCAGAGGAGATGGTGGGGGCCCTCATGAGGGGCATCCTTCTGGGTAGAGGGGTTCCAGAAGCTCATGGAGAAGAAAGCTGGAGGCGCCATTAGGACCCCCTAGGGACCTACACACAGTCAGGTCTAGACGTGTCGACCGGGTGAGGGTTATTTACCCCCATTTTTCGGATAGAGAAACTGAGGCTCAAGGGGGCACTGAGCAAGAAGCGCTGGGGATTTGCTGGCCCCTGGATGTGGGGGAGCAGAGAGGAGGGAGGCTCCCAGGTGCCCAGGTCAGGGGTGAGGCCCCCCCAGAGGTGGGAGCCCAGGAGGGGAGCCCGTTGAGCTCTGGAGGGAGAAACTGCAGAGCCCAGAGGCCAGGAGAGCGGGAGACGAGAAGGCTGAGAGGAGGATGCTGGGGCCTTCCTCCAGCTGGCCTGGGACAGCCTGGTGAGCGCCCTCAGCCCCAGAGCCCCAGAGCCCCTGCAGGCTTGTCTTGTCCACATCACACAGCCATCAGAAGTCAAGTCTCTGTGCCCTGGCTCCTGGCCGAGGGAGGGGCAGGCAGGGGAGGGGCCCAAAGGCTACAGCCTGGGCTGGCTGGAGGGGCCCAGAGGGCCAGTGCGGACACCCGCCTGGCAGAGGGGAAGATACTGGGGCAGCGAGGTCACCTAAGCGGCTGGCTGTGTGATCCTGGGCAGCCCGCCTGCCCTCTCTGAGCCTCCACTCGCTCATCTGGAAACGGAGCCTCGGGGAAGGGGTATCACCAAGGCTGCTGAGGACAGGAGGGACCGCAGACCTCGGGGGTCAGACCCATCGGGTTCGGATCCGCTTCAGGCTGCGTGACCCCGGTCACGCAGACACTTTCACTCTCAGCCTCAGTTTCCCCATCCGGAAAGCGGGTGTGATAAAAGCGTCTGACTCATCCCCGGGAACAAAGGGGTCCCGCTCAGGAGGTGGGGAGCACCGTGCTCTAATGTCTCCCATGAGGGCTGCCCGGGGGGCGGGGGGGCCCATCCTCCTGTCCTTCGAGCCCCCGGGGGGCCACACAGAGCCTCTGGCTTGGGGACTCAGCTGCGTCCCCACCCCTGCCCTCCCCTGCTCTCACATCCTCCCCCGAGCCGAGCAGGTGTCCCAATCTGAGCCCCCATGAGGGAAAGCAACCCCATCCGAAGGTGCTCTGGGTGTCCAGGAGGAAAAGGGGACGATAGGCACTAAGGTTTCCTGAGAAATTACTGAGAGCCAGACTTCAGCCCCCATCAGCCCTGTGTCAGGAAGAGGCTTTTGGAAGACAGACCCTGAGGTCCCCGCAATGGTCCGGGACAGCTCAGGAACCCCAAGTAACTCAGCACTGCCCTGTGCCTCATTCCCTTCCAGCAGGGACGAGCCAGCTGGTTCTCGGCCAGGTTTGAAGCAGCAGGGGCTGGTCCCCGGGCCCCCTTGCCAAGGCCCATGGCTCTTGTTCGGGTAATGGGTTGGGGGCGGGGATCTCCCCACTGGTGCCCAGGGCCGGGCCTCACCTGAGTTCGGAGATGTTGTTTTCATGCGTGTCCCACAGGGCCGGGATCCGGGGTTCGGAGGGCCCATCCATGGCAGGCCGGTGAGGGAAGGGAGGGGAGGACGCGCGGGAGCAGGCGGCACGGGGACCAGGTATGTGCAGCAGTGGCGTCTGCCACCAGAGGTGCCCGGCTGGAGCCTACCTCCGCGCCCAAGGGGAGGGGCAGCACCCAGCCGGTTCTCCCAGCTGCTACCCACGCCTCCAACAGCGGGGAGAGGCTGGGAGGGAGCCACCCTTCTCCGAGGGTGGGGAGGGAGGAGAGCTGATGGACACATCCCAGGAATCTCCCCAGCCACCAGGGGCAGAGTCCAGGAGGCCACTCCAGTTCCATACTGGAACCTTCTGTGTTCCCGGCCCCAGGCACACCTACCCGGGGTCTCCGTGTGCAAGTTCTCAGAGAGTTCATTCATTCATCCATTCATTTATTCATTCAGAAAATATTTCTTGGGTGCCTCGGGCCTGTCGGGCGCTGCTCTAAGGGCTGGGACAGTGTTAGAACCACATGCTCGGCTCGGGAGAGGATGGGAGAGCAGGGGAGGGCAGGGGTGGGGACGCAGCTGAGTCCCCAAGCCAGAGGCTCTGTGTGGCCCCCCGGGGGCTCGAAGGACAGGAGGATGGGCCCCCCCGCCCCCCGGGCAGCCCTCATGGGAGACATTAGAGCACGGTGCTCCCCACCTCCTGAGCGGGACCCCTTTGTTCCCGGGGATGAGTCAGACGCTTTTATCACACCCGCTTTCCGGATGGGGAAACTGAGGCTGAGAGTGAAAGTGTCTGCGTGACCGGGGTCACGCAGCCTGAAGCGGATCCGAACCCGATGGGTCTGACCCCCGAGGTCTGCGGTCCCTCCTGTCCTCAGCAGCCTTGGTGATACCCCTTCCCCGAGGCTCCGTTTCCAGATGAGCGAGTGGAGGCTCAGAGAGGGCAGGCGGGCTGCCCAGGATCACACAGCCAGCCGCTTAGGTGACCTCGCTGCCCCAGTATCTTCCCCTCTGCCAGGCGGGTGTCCGCACTGGCCCTCTGGGCCCCTCCAGCCAGCCCAGGCTGTAGCCTTTGGGCCCCTCCCCTGCCTGCCCCTCCCTCGGCCAGGAGCCAGGGCACAGAGACTTGACTTCTGATGGCTGTGTGATGTGGACAAGACAAGCCTGCAGGGGCTCTGGGGCTCTGGGGCTGAGGGCGCTCACCAGGCTGTCCCAGGCCAGCTGGAGGAAGGCCCCAGCATCCTCCTCTCAGCCTTCTCGTCTCCCGCTCTCCTGGCCTCTGGGCTCTGCAGTTTCTCCCTCCAGAGCTCAACGGGCTCCCCTCCTGGGCTCCCACCTCTGGGGGGGCCTCACCCCTGACCTGGGCACCTGGGAGCCTCCCTCCTCTCTGCTCCCCCACATCCAGGGGCCAGCAAATCCCCAGCGCTTCTTGCTCAGTGCCCCCTTGAGCCTCAGTTTCTCTATCCGAAAAATGGGGGTAAATAACCCTCACCCGGTCGACACGTCTAGACCTGACTGTGTGTAGGTCCCTAGGGGGTCCTAATGGCGCCTCCAGCTTTCTTCTCCATGAGCTTCTGGAACCCCTCTACCCAGAAGGATGCCCCTCATGAGGGCCCCCACCATCTCCTCTGGGCCCCTCCCAGGCGACTCAGACATACCCCATCTCCAGCTGGGGCGGGACCCGAGGGGCTCCCCAGAATCGTCCCTCCTGCCCGGTTGCCATCTCGGGGATGGCCCCATGGGTCCCCGGGTCACCCCCAGACCTTGCCCCTCCCCTCCTCTCTCTCCTGGAGGCTTGTGAGTATCCAGCCCCACTGTCCTGTGCTGGGACTCTCCAGCCCATGCCCTCCCCCTGCCTGTGCCCTCAGGCCTCCTCTCCCTCCCTCCCCCCAGCCTCACCTCAGCCTCCCTGCCTCCAGTCCTTCCCAGAGCTCTCCCTCCCTGCCCCCCAGTCCCAAGGCCCTCCAGGTCCTGCCCGGAGTCTGCCCTCCGCCCGTGTACTCTATCCACCCCAGTACCTGAGAATCCATGGCCTCGCCTCCCTGTTCTCTGCCCCTCTGACCCCAGCTCACCTATTTCTTTACCCCTTAGAGGCTTTGAACTTGGCCACAAAGTCCAATGTTCTTATGACTTATTTTTATATAACAGAAGGCCTATATGTACTTTGTTTAAAAAAAAAAAAATGGAAGAAACGAAAGCAAATGTCCGAACAGTCACGACCAGGTAGAAAATAAGGACCTCCGTAAGCCTCCTTCTACCCATGGAGAGAATCACCATCAACAGTTCGGTGGAGTCTTCCCAGAATGTTTTCTGTCATTTCTCTAGTATGTGCCAGAGAAAATTTGGTTGGTTGAATAAATACAAAATGGTTGCCATTTAAAATTAGATTTCCAAGGGGCACCTGGGTGGCTCAGTTAAGTGTCTGCCTTTGGCTCAGCTCACAATCCAAGGGTCCTTGATTGAAGGACCAAAGGACCAAGGGATTGAATCCGCATTAGGTTCCTTGTGAAGGAGAATGTGGAGAGCCTACTTCTCCCACTCCCTCTCCTTCTGCCGCTCTCTCTCTCAAATAAAGAAAATATTTTAAAAAATAAAATAAAAGGGGCGCCTGGGTGACTCAGTTATTAGGTGTTTGCCTTTGGCTCAGGTCGTAATCCCAGTGTCCTGGGATCCAGCCCCACGTTGGATTCACTGCTTGGTGGGAAGCCAGCTTTCCCTCTGCCATCCCCCTGCTTTGTTGCTGCCGTCACTGTTTCTCTCTCTCTGTCAAATAAATAAATACAATCTTTAATAAAGTAAAATTAAATTAAATTAAATTAGATTTCCTGACCAATTATTGCCTGCCCCGTGTTGTTGCACACAGGAGGGATAGGGCACACGAGACTCACTAACAGATGCACAAAGGCAACTCAGAGAGGTGGGATGAGCTGCCCAAGGTTGCACAGCGTTGCCCACTTTCACTCCAATGGCAGGCAGAAGACAAACATTCCAGGACAACGCACCCCCTTGGTTCATCTGCCCAAAGGCCCACGGCTGAGGTGCTGCGGTGTGAGGAGCTGCCCCCAGCCCCACTCCCAATAGATGAGTTGGAATCTTACCTTGGCTACTTTCAGAATTAGCCTTGATGTGCCCATCTGGGCAGGGGGCTCCCTCGAAGGGAGTGGGGGAAATCAAGAGGGCTCGCTCTCCCTGCCTGGGGATGATGGACTTCTCTGATGTCAGGGAAGTAGGAGCACTGAGCTGGGACACCTTTCCTGGCCCTCTGGGCTAGGCTGCCCTGCCTTTCTTCTGCCTTAATGACTTTGTTTCCGGCTCTGAGGAGGTGACAACCCTGTCTTATCCCTCCCATGGGAACCTCCCCTGAACCCTGTCCTAGGTCCCCCCACAGCACTGTCAGAACCAGAGGAGAAACCCACCTGTGCCAACCTCAATTTCCAGAGGAGAGGGACTGTCTAGGGGGACCAGAACACTCAAACCTTCGAGGGAGACTGGGAAAGAAACTTGGGAAGGGGGATTGCCTTGGGGGACAAGGACATCTAGGAAGACCCAGGGAGAGTTGAAGGAGGACAATGTTGAAGGGAGAAGGAGGACCTGGTGGCTGTACCTGATTGGACAAGAGACCATTTAGATAAAGTAACCCAGAGACATAGAAATGTTTGCACCTCAGGGCCTTTGCACTGCCATTCCTCTGTCTGGTGTACACTTCCCCAGAAAGCTGCATGCTTTGGAGCCTCCCTTCACTGTACCCGGCCCTTCTTCTCCTTCCTGAACTTGCCTACCAAGTTCTCCAACCTTTTCACTCATTACCTTTTTGACATCTTAAATGTTTTACTTCTTGGTCTTGCTGACTGTCTATCTCCTCATCAGACTGTCAGTCCCATGAAGACAAGGCTTATTATATGTTTGTCCCCTCTTGTAGCCCAAGGGAAGTGCCTGGAAAAGTTGCTGGGACTTAGGGGTTCCTGAGTAAAGGCTGTGGATGGAGTGAGTGAATTATCACAGGGTGAGGGGAATGAGCAGCTGGCCGATGGTGGTGCCTAGAGAATTAGTTGGATCTCTTCAGAAGATGCGGGTAAGGATGGGGAGAGGCAAGACCAGGTTGTATGGGCCTAGACTACTGAGGAGGTGGCAAGGGGAAACAGAAGACAGGGTGGCTTCTTACCCAATGACAGGAGGGGAGGGACAATAATGGGAATCACTGACCCCATCAACAGGGACATGAGGTAGGTATTTGAGGGACAGTAAAGAGATTTGGAGGTGTGGGGGGGTGGGTGGAGAAGAAAGTGGAAAAGCTGGTGTCCGCTGGTGCTCCCTGGGAGGAGCAGGGATTGATTATCCATCATCCCTCCATCCATTCATCTACCCACCCCCCAAACATCCATCCATCTATCCATCCTCCAACCATCCATCCATCATTCCTCCCTCCATCCATTCACCATCCATCCTTCAACCTTCTATCCATCATCCCTCCATCCATCCATCATCCATCCCTCAACCACCCATCCTTCATCCCTCCAACTCTCTGGAGAGGCCTCCTCTGCAGGACTTGGTGTTGCATCCATAAACAAGACAGTGAGTAAACACGGCTTAGAGCTGCCCTCTCAACACAGGACCCATCATCCACATGTGGCCACTGGGCTCTAGAAACGTGGCTCACGTGACCCGGGAAGTGAACATTTCCAGTTATATTTTAATTTTAATTAATTTACATGTAACTTTAAAAACAGAAACAGCACCGAATACTTTCCTCATAAATGCAACAGTAATGCTTTGGTAAGATGACATTCTGACTTGGCACCTGGGTGGCTCAGTGGGTTAAAACCTCTGCCTTTGGCTCAGGTCATGATCCCGGGGTTCTGGGATTGAGCCCCACGGCTCTCTGCTCGGCAGGGAGCCTGCTTCTCTTCCTCTCTCTCTGCCTACTTGTGATCCCTGTCTGTCAAATAAATAAATAAAATCTTTAAAAAAAAAAAAAAAGGATTACATTCCAACTTAACCCTTGGAACTGAGCAATGCCATTGAGTTCAAGCATGTAAAATATCTCCCGAGTAGTTTTTATATTGATTACACGTGGAAATGATGGTCTTTTAGACATACTGGATTAAGTAAAATGCATTCCTCAAATTAATCTTATCAATGTCTCTCTCTCTCTCTCTCTTTTTTAATGTGGCTGCTGGAAGGTTGAAAATAACATGGGTGGTTGCATAGTGGTGGGCTTGGGTCTGCTGGCCTGGGGCAAATGCAGTCTGGTTGGTATCCTGCCTGCAGGTCCTGGGCCCCTGTGGGAGGTCAGGGATGGCTTTCCAGGGCCAAGGATGCCCCAGGAGGGGAACCTCTCCAGGTGAGAAGCCTAAAGCTCCCAAGCGCAGGGTCCGGTGGGGACAAAGACCCGGACGCTGGAGAGGCACCTGGAAGGGATGTTCTTTGTCCAAGGAGGGAGACTCTGGGGATAAAGGGGACATTTTGGGGCCCTAGGGTGGGAGCTCAGACCTGTCCCTGGGGGGGGTTAAGGGTAGCAAGAATCAGTGCTAGGTAAAGGTGGGCTAGGCTGGCCAGTAAGCCCCCCATGAAGATGAAGATGTCACCACTGTACATGACTGACCAGGAGAGGAGCCCCTCTGCCCTCAGATGTCAGGGAAGGTCTCACATGTGTTCCCCTGTTCTGGGCCCCCCCAAACCAATTCCTTGGTATTCCCCAGGCCCCCACTGGGGCCCTGGGAAGCCCCAAGCTATGCCATTTTGTTCTGGGAGCTCAGATGTGGGCAAAGGGAGGTCACTGGGTCATGATGTCATGTTTCCACAGAATCCGGGCCATTGTCACCTCCAGAGCCTGACCTTTCCATTAAAAGCTAGTAATTGCCGGGAATTCTGGGAGAGCCAGGACCAGGCCAGCTCTGGCGGCTTAGAGGCTGGGTTCCCAGGAGGGCGGAGGCTGGGGGGCAGGGCTCCCAAATCCTGGAGTCGGGAATAAAGAATCCATCTGAATTAGATTGGGGAGTAGTACAGAAGCTGGGGGTTCTGGCTTCTGGGTCTCAGGGAGGAGGGGGCTGGGGGCCAGGAATTCCTCGGTCGGATGAGGGAGGCGGGGCTGGAGGCCGGGACTCCCATGACCTAGACAGACACGAAACTGGGACACCAAGACACCGCGACCTACGTTAGGGGTAGGCCACAGGCGAGGGATGCCCTTGTCGTCAAGGCTCTGGGGGACCCCTTGGAGAGGGCGAAAGAAGACGTCAAGCTGGACGGGAAGGGAGGAGGGCGGCTGACTCCTCAAAGGCAGCCTATCCCTCCCGCCAGCTTTCCCCTCTAATCAGTGGGTCCATCTCGGGCTGTGCAGCGTTGCAGAAACCTCGTTCTCGGCTCCCCACCCCGATTACTCCATCCCAGTGGAGGAGCCCGCCCCAGGGCCGATACTGCGGGGCCGGGCCCCACCTGCACACTCACCCGGGCGCCCCGCCCACCCTGTTCCTGGGGCGGGGCTGGGGCTGCTGGGAGGAGGAGGCGGCCACGCCTGGTCCCCTGGATGGGGGTCGGGTTGGGGGGGGGGGGACTGCACGGCTGGGGACCCTTATTCGGGCCAGAGACTGAGGAGGGACACTGGCGGCGGACCTGAGAAGCCGGGTCTTCACCAGATCACAAAAGAAGAGGGGCACAGGTGTACAGAGTGCCGGGATTCCCGGAGGTCAAGCCGGGTGATGACAACGTGGGAGAGCCCAAGACTTGGGAGCCTGGAACCCTGGCTCTGGGAGGGGGTCGGGCATAGGGAGCTTAGCTTCCTGGTCCCTGGCCCTGAGGCAGAACCCGGCGAGGCTTCCCGGCTGGGGGTGTTGGATATGGGATCCCTGGGTCCACAGGCACCTGCGTCTTCCAGGCCTCCCAGGTGCTCCCAGCAGCATCCTTGCCTGTCCCCAGGGCTCTCCTCTGCCAAGATGCCGGGACCCGCCAAACCCGCTGTGCCAGTCAGGCCTCCCTGTGACAGCCCCCCTCCCCCCCCCCGCCCCCGCCCCCTGCAGTGGCTCCTAGAAGACCTGGGCCCAGCCCGAGGGCAGGGCAGTGAGTAGGTGGGTGGGAGGCGGGCTCAGGCAGGAGAACAGGATGGACCGAGTGATGCTTCATCCTCCCGCCAGACCGACCTGTCCTGCTCATCCCTGCTCCTTCCATCATCCTCCCGCCTTGGGCCAGGGGCGTCACCTCCACATCCTTCTGGGGATGGCACTTCCTCTTTGGCCCCGGGTCCCCCCAAACCTGCTCTACCAAACTTCTCCCCTGTCCTTCCTGCTCCGGTGTTCCATTCGTTCACTCGGCAACTCCTACAGAGTTCCTACAAGAGCGCCTATTGTGGGCCAAGAGCTGTGCCAGGCACTGAGGATGCAGCGGCGGACGGAGGCTGAGAGTGTGAGGCGGGAGCTCAGTCATGACCCTGGGCCCCGGTGATCCCAGAACAGACCCGGGACCTGGCACGGCAAAAGGGGCTTTGGAGAGGCGATCAAGTCAAGGGTCTTGAGATGGGGAGATGCCCCTGGGTTTCTAGAGTGGGGTCAGTGTCATCACAAGGGTCCTAGAAAGTCAAAGAGGGAGCCTGGACGGTCTAGACAGATGTTCGGCAGCTGGTTTGAGAGAGGCAGGAAGGGGCAGTGGCCGAGCGGGGCAGGAGGCAGCCTCTAGAGGCTGGAAAAGGCCCAGAAATGGAGTGTCCTCTGCAGCTTCCAGAAGAGACCCAGCCTAGGGCACGGTAGGCTTTTTAACCCCATAAGAGCCACTTTGGACTTCTGATAAATTTGTGTTGTGTTAAACGACCACGTCTGTGGGAATTTGCTCCAGCAGCAATGGGAAACTACTGTCCTAGACAAGAAAGATAACAAGCAGCTAAAAATCACATCAACAGCCCAGAGCAACAAGCACTAGGGAAAAACTTAAGTCAGGTGAAGTTGCTGGAACATGGACAAGGGACTGTTTTCAGTGGGCGGTCAGGGCACTAGGAGACCGGGAGTGGGTCTGGAGTTGAATTGCAGTTTTTTGTTTTATGTTTTAAATGTAACTTCCACACCCAACGTGGGGCTCAGGACCCTGGGATGAAGATCGGACACTCCACTGACTGAGCAGGTCAGGTGCCCTGAATGGCAATTTTAACCAGAGGTGGTGACGTCTGAGCAAATGCTGGAAGGGGTGAGGGGGGGAAGGGCAGACCGTCTGCAGGAACAAAAGTTGGAGGTGGGACCCTGCCTGTCAAGGGGCAGAATGGAAGGATGGTAAGAGCTGGGGGCAATCCCAGTTTCCCTCTGGGACCTGGGACTCTTCCTCTGACTCCACAGACTCTCTCCCAGCTCAGGGAAACTGACCCGCATTGCACAATACACAAACACAACCAGGGATGCTTTAGTCATACCAAGATCCATATTCAGTTCTGTTGTATTTGTGAAACACTTAACGTAGCATTTATTGAGTAAGTGATGTAGGAAAGAACATTAGGGTTCAAAGCCAACAGCCAAGAAAAAATTATTTTCTTTAAAAGATTTTATTTATTTATTTGATGGGCTGGGGGGAGAACACAAAGCAGGGGGAGCAACAGGCAGAGGGAGAGGGAGAAGCAGGTTTCCAGCTGAGCAGGGAGCCAGATGCAGGAATCGATCCCAGGACTCTGGGATTATGACCTGAGCTGAAGACAAATGCTTAACTAACTGAGCCATCCAGGCTCCCCCAGAAAGAATTCTTGAGAAGTCTTTGGTGCAAAAAGGTGGTTTTATTAAAGCACGAGACAGGACTCGTCTGCCTTCTGCTTAGGTCATGATCTCTGGATCCTGGGATCAAGCCCCAGGTTGGAGTTTCCAGCTCAGTGGGGAGTCTGCTTTTCCCTCTCCCTCCACCTGCTGCTCCCTCTGCTTGTGCGCTCTCTCTCTCTGTGTGTGTCAAATAAATAAATAAATGAATAAAATCCTTAAACTTATTTCATTACTTTTAAAGTCATCTCTATCCCCAGTGCGGGACTCGAACTCATCATCCTGAGATCGAGGGTCACTCGCTCCACCGACTGAACGAGCCAGATGCCCCTCACGGAAAAAAAGTTTTGCACATCGCCTGGCCCACAATAAATGCTTAATTAACAGTAGTCTGGGAGTCACCAGATCTCATCCTGGCTGCCCATCCAAATCTCTTTGGGAGGCTTTTAAAAGCCAGTCCCTAGGTCAAAGAAGTCAGAAACTCCAGGGGCCCAAGAGTAACAGCCTGTCTCTCTGGTTGGTTGACGGTCCCTGGAAGAGGGATTGTGTCCACTCACCTCACCGCCCAGGACTCCGCCTGGGGAGTAGGAGATGCTCCTGGGAATAGTGGGTAGAGGCCAAGATGAGGTTCAACACCTTGTAGCACACAAGGGGGCCCCACTTCAGAGTCATCTGGCCCCAGATGTCAGTGGTGAGAAGACCTGCTGGAGACACCTTCCAGCTTTGAGGGAACCTGGAGGCAGGTGGGTGGTCTGAGCGAAGGGACTCCTCAGAGAGAGATGAACCCAGAAGGTGGGGCATTCCATCTAGAACAACAGACCAGGCTCCTCAGCTCCTCAGATCAGGAGCAGCAAAAGGGAAGGACCGCCCAAGTTACCCATTTCTCAAAGCTCCCTGAATTAAGATTTTTGCATTTCACACCATGTACATTGCATCCCATTTAAACAGCTACAACTGTGAACAAAGCTGAACTCGAGTGAATGACACAGTTGTGGAAGGGTGGGGTGAAATGTGCTGATTTCTGCAACTCACTTCTTAAATGAATCAAAAGATTAAGGGCGCCTGGGCGGCTCGGTTTATTAAGCGACTGCTCTAAGGCTCGGGTCTGGATCTCAGGGTCCTTGCTCAGCAGGGACTCTGCTCCCTCTCCCTTTTGGTCTCCTTCTGTGCGTCCTTTCTCGCTCTCTCCAATAAAGTAAATAAAATATTTTAAGAAGTAAAATCAATCAGTCAAAAGATTAGATGCATACCGTGATGTTGTGGTTTATAATAAGAAATATATATGGGGCACTCGTCTGGCTCAGTTAGAAGAGCATGTGACTCTTGATCTCAGAGTGTGAGTTCGAGCCCCACAATGGGTACAGAGATTCCTAAAAAATTTTTTACTTAAAAAAGAAAAAGAAAAATATATTTGGTCCCTGTTCCTGGCACAAAGCTCCTAAAACCCTTGGCATTTCCCAAGCAACAGCAGCATGAAGGAGTTTCAACCACACCTGAGAATATGTTAATGAAGTGACTTTTGGAAAAGACCTAAGGATGTGGATGGTTGCCTGGAGATGAGAGGAACCTCTAACCTACCCCCTCACCTCTGGGGAGGAGAAAGAGGCTGAGGGTGGAATTAATCACCAGCGGCCAATGAGTTAATCAATCACACCTATATAATGAAACCTCTGTAAAAAGCTGAAAGTTGGTGAACCCATGAAGATGGGGAATAGAGTTCAGCTTGGAGAGAGCATGGTCGCTTCATCTGCCCCTATGCATCTCTTCCATTTGCTGCTCCTGAGTTATAGCTTTTTATAATAAACTCGGGATCTGGGAAGTAAAATGTTTCTCGGGGTTCTGTGAGCTGCTCCAGCAAATTCATCCAACCTAAGAGTCATTAGAACTTTGCATCAGCTAATAGAAGGTGACAGCCGGGGTCATTGGCATCCAAAACTGGGGGAAGGGCGGTCTTGGAGGACAGAGCCCTTCACCTGTGGGTTCTGATGGTGTCTCCAGGGAGACAGTGTCCGAATTGAATTATAGGGCTCCCAGCTAGAGTTGGAGAATTGCTTGGTGTGGGGAAAAAAAAAAATCCATCCGTCGGAATTGGTATTGGTGTCAGAATATTATATACCCACTAGGGGTGCCTGGCTGGTCCAGTTGGCAGAGACTGCAACTCTTGATCTGGGGGTCATGGGTTTGAACCCCATGTTAGGTGTGGAGATTACTCAAAAATAAAGATTTTTAAAAAATATTTTGTTTATTTATTTATTTGGCAGAGGGAGACACAGCAAGAAAGGGAACTCAAGCAGGGGGAATGGGAGAGGGAGAAGCAGGCTTTCTGCCGAGCAGGGAGCCCGATGCAGAGCTTGATCCCAGGACCCTGGATCATGACCAGAGCTGAAAGCAGATGCTTAATGACTGAGCCACCCAGGCACCTCCCAAAATAAAATCTTTAAAAAAAAAATTTAAAAAAAATAGAAAGGCCACGTGCTGGCAAGAATGTGGAGCCATGGGGCGTCTGGGCGGCTCAGTGGGTTAAAGCCTCTGCTTTCGGCTCAGGTCATGATCTCAGGGTCCTGGGATTGAGTACCACATGGGGCTCTCTGCTCAGCAGGGAGTCTGCTTCTCTCTCTCTCTCTCTGCCTGCCTCTCTGCCTACTTGTGAGCTCTGTCAAATAAATAAATAAAATCTTAAAAAAAAAAAAAAAGAATGTGGAACCAATGGGAGTTCTTCTATATGGCCGGAGGGGTATAAAACGACACAGCTACATTGGAAAACAGTTTGTTGTCTCTTCACAAGGCAAACATCGACTGGTGTGACCCTCCATCACAGTCCTGGAATTTACCCAAGAGAAGTGAAAGCACGCGTCCATCCCAGTCCCAAGACTTGGACCTGGACGTCCACAGCTATTTCATTATAACCAAAATCGGGAAGAACATAAACATCTATCAACAAGCAAATGGGTCAGGAGATCGGCCCATCCAGACCGGGGACTACTGCTCCACGGGGAGAAGGAATGAACTGACACACGCAACAATGTTGGACAAACCTCAAAATAATCCTGCTGAGCCAAAGCAGCCAGACAAAAAATAGAACCTTCCATATGATTCCATTTATATAAAAGTCTAGAAAACGCAGACTGATCTACAGTGACAGAAAGCAGGTGGGTGGGAGGTTGGGGACAGCGATTCGGTTGGAAAGGGTAGGAAGGAGGAATTACAAAGGAACCCAGGAAACTTTTGGGGTGACAGATGTGTTTACTGTCTTGACTGTGGCCATGACCTCGTAGGGGTACACAGAGGTCAAAACTTGCCAGACTGTGTACTTTCGAACGTGTACAGTTTATTGTATATTAATGACCTCAGTAAAGCCGTAAGTCAATGAAAACCTACTCATTGAGCTTTGTACTTTCAAAATTGAGCCAGGGGGGCCTGGGTGGCTCAGTCATTAAGCATCTGCCTTCAGCTCAGGTCATGATCTCAGGGTCCTGGGTTTGAGCCCCACATTGGGCTCCCTGCTTGGCAGGAAGCCTGCTTTTTCCCTCTCCTGCTCTCCCTGCTTGTGTTCTCTGTTTCGCTGTCTTTCTCTCTCTCTCTGTCAAATAAATAAATAAAATCTTAAAAATAAAATAAAATAGAGTCAGTTACTCTAAGGGGATGAGTTCTACCATATTGAAATTGTATGACTGTAGGTAAGTAAGTGACACCACGAGAAACTTGACTTATAAAAATAAGATGGACACAAACTTGTGACGGATAGATAAGTCAGTCCTGGATATCCAGCACCAAGCACAGTGATTATAGACAGCAACACTGTGTCATAAACTTCAAAGTTGCTAAGAAACTAAATCTCTATTGTTCCTACCACAAAAAAGAAATGATAATAATGTGACGTGATAGAGGTGTTAGCTAATGCTCTAGGGGTAATCATATTGCAACAGAAAAATGTAGCAGATTGACACACAGGTACACCTTGAGCTTACGCAATGTTACCTGTCAGTTGTATTTCAATTTTAAAAAATGGGTGAACAGAAAGGCTGTAAAGCAGAGTGAAACTGTCTACACTGACTCTAAGGGCCGAGTGTGGGGTATTCAGTGTCTAATCCTTTGGATTGTTCTGCATGTTTGAAATATTTTATATTAAAGTGCAGGTGAGGGGCACCTGGCTGGCTGGCTGAGGTGGGAGAGCCCGTGACTCTCAGTCTTGGGGTTGTGGGTTCGAACCCAACATGGCGTGTAGAGGTTACTTAAAAAACCAAAATCTTTAAAAACAAATAAAAAAATAAAATGGGGGAGAGAGGGTTTTCTCTCTTCACAGCACGCTGAGACCAGAAGTATAGGCTATCCCCACCTCCCCGTCCCCCACCCTGAACCAACAAATTCCCCATCTCTCTGGACCCCAGCTGGGAGTCCAACACTTCAATTCAATTCTGACCCTCACTACCCGCACTCACCACAGACCCCACAGATGAAGGGCTCTCGGTCCCTCAAGACTGGCCACCACTTCAGATCCCAGTCCCGGGTCGCAGTTTTGTCCACCTATACTTTTTTTTAAATTTTTTATTTTTATAAACATATAATATATTTTTATCCCCAGGGGTACAGGTCTGTGAATCGCTAGGTTTACACACTTCACAGCACTCACCAAAGCACATACCCTCCCCAATGTCCATAACCCCACCCCTCTTCTCCCAACCCCCCTCCCCCCAGCAACCCTCAGTTTGTTTTGTGAGATTAAGAGTCATTTATGGTTTGTCTCCCTCCCAATCCCATCTTGTTTCATTTATTCTTCTCCTACCCCCTTAACCCCCCATGTTGCATCTCCACTTCCTCGTATCAGGGAGATCATATGATAGTTGTCTTTCTCCGATTGACTTATTTCGCTAAGCATGATACCCTCTAGTTCCATCCACGTCATCACAAATGACAAGATTTCATTTATTTTGGTGGCTGCATAGTATTCCATTGTGTATATATACCACATCTTCTTTATCCATTCATCTGTTGATGGACATCTAGGTTCTTTCCATAGTTTGGCTATTGTAGACATTGCTGCTATAAACATTCGGGTGCACATGCCCCTTTGGATCACTACGTTTGTATCTTTAGGGTAAATACCCAGTAGTGCAATTGCTGGGTCATAGGGTAGTTCTATTTTCAACATTTTGAGGAACCTCCATGTTGTTTTCCAGAGTGGTTGCACCAGCTTGCATTCCCACCCACAGTGTAGGAGGGTTCCCCTTTCTCTGCATCCTCCCCAGCATCTGCCATTTCCTGACTTGTTAATTTTAGCCATCTGACTGGTGTGAGGTGATATCTCATTGTGGTTTTGATTTGTATTTCCCCGATGCCGAGTGATGTGGAGCACTTTTTCATGTGTCTGTGGGCCATCTGGATGTCTTCTTTGCAGAAGTGTCTGTTCATGTCTTCTGCCCATTTCTTGATTGAATTATTTGTTCTTTGGGTGTTGAGTTTGCTAAGTTCTTTATAGATTTTTGACACTAGCCCTTTATCTGATATGTCGTTTGCAAATATCTTCTCCATTCTGTCAGTTGTCTTTTGGTTTTGTTAACTGTTTCCTTTGCTGTACAAAAGCTTTTTGATCTTGATGAAATCCCAATAGTTCATTTTTGCTCTTGCTTCCCTTGCCTTTGGCGATGTTCCTAGGAAGATGTTGCTGCGGTTGAGGTCGAAGAGGTTGCTGCCTGTGTTCTCCTCAAGGATTTTGATGGATTCCTTTCTCACATTGAGGTACCTCATCCATTTTAAGTCTATTTTCATGTGTGGTGTAAGGAAATAGTCCAATTTCATTTTTCTGCATGTGGCTGTCCAATTTTCCCAACACCATTTATTGAAGAGGCTGTCATTTTTCCATTGGACATTCTTTCCTGCTTTGTCAAAGATTAGTTGACCATAGAGTTGAGGGTCTATTTCTGGGCTCTCTATTCTGTTTCATTGATCTATGTGTCTGTTTTTGTCCAGTACTATGCTGTCTTGATGAGGACAGCTTTGTAATAGAGCTTCAGGAGAATAGGAATTAGTTCTTCTTTAAATGTTTGGTAGAATTCCCCCGGGAAGCTGTCTGGCCCTGGGCTTTTGTTTGTTTGGAGATTTTTTTTTTTTTAGATTTTATTTATTTATTTGACACAGAGAGAGATCACAAATAGGCAGAGAGACAGACAGAGAGAGAGATGAGGAGAAGCAGGCTCCCTGCTGAGCAGAGAGCCCAATGTGGGACTCGATCCCAGGCCCCTGGGATCATGACCTGAGCCGAAGGCAGAGGCTTAACCCACTGAGCCACCCAGGCGCCCCTGTTTGGAGATTTTTAATGACTGTTTCAATCTCCTTACTGGTTATGGGTCTGTTCAGGCTTTCTATTTCTTCCTGGTTCAGTTGTGGTAGTTTATATGTTTCTAGGAATGCATCCATTTCTTCCAGATTGTCAAATTTATTGGCGTAGAGTTGCTCATAGAGTTGCTCATAGTATGTTCTTATAATAGTTTGAATTTCTTTGGTGTTAGTTGTGATCTCTCCTCTTTCATTCATGATTTTATTTATTTGGGTCCTTTCTCTTTTCTTTTTGATAAGTCGGGCCAGGGGTTTATCAATCTTATTAATTCTTTCAAAGAACCAGCTCCTAATTTCGTTGATTTGTTCTATTGTTTTTTGGTTTCTATTTCATTGATTTCTGCTCTGATCTTTATGATTTCTCTTCTCCTGCTGGGTTTAGGGTTTGTCCACCTACACTTTTGACCTACCAGCTATCCACGGAAGTTTCCCTCCAGTGCCTCCTTAGGTTTGAGAATTCGAGAATTCACTATGGCAGCTCACAGAATGCAGGGAAACCCTTTTCTTATCTTTATCAGTCCATCACAAAGGATTTTATGAAGGATCCAGATGAACAGCCAAATGAAGAGGAGTATGGGGCGAGGAGGAGGAGATCCAGAGTGTAAGAAGTTCTGTGCTGTGAGGTATGCCACCCTCCCACGATGTGGGTGCTTTCACTGATCCCTGGGCTTTAGAAGTTCTTGTGCAGGAAATGAGATGAAGACCAAGTATATGTTTCTTATAGCTAGCTCAGTCTCACAACAGGACTGCCCAGTGGAGAAGAAACTGAAGAGATCTAATAACTCGACAAAACACGGGACCCTTAGCTAGGATCCTGGTTCATTTATTTCTTTCCTTTCCTCTTCTCTTCTTCTTTCTTCCTTCCCTTCCCTCCCCTCCCCTTCCTTCCTTCCTTCCTTCCTTCCAGAAATCTCTATACCCAACATGAGGCTTGAACTCACAACCCTGAGATCGAGAGTTGCACGCTCCACAGACTATGACAGCCAGGTGCCCCTAAGGATCCTAGTTCAAACAAACCAGCTCAAGAGACCAGTGGGGACACCTGAATATGAAGGACTCATTGTTAAGGAATTACTCTCCTGTATTGTGGTTGTGTGTGTGTGTGTGTGTGTGTGTAGGGGGAAGCTGTCCTTATGTTTTAGGGACACACACCAAATATTGTGGGGTGAGACGTCCTGCTGTCTGGGGTTTGCTTTAAAACACTTCAGCACTCATGTGACGACAACAGTGTGGGATTTCCTAAATGATGCTGAGCGGAGCGAGCTTGGCGTCAAAGAGTGCACACTGTGTGATTCCATGTATAGAATGTTCTAGAAGGAGCAAAACCAACTCATGGTATTGGAAGTCAGGTTGGAGCTGAAAATAAAGAGCTATGGTGAGAGGCAAATAGAGTGTTTCTTTAGGATCAAAGAATTGTCATTTAGGGGGCGCCTGGATGGCTCAGTCGATAAATCAGCTCAGGTCATGATCCCGGGGTCCTGGGACTGAGTGTTGGGCTCCCTGCTCAGCAGGGAGCCTGCTTCTCCCTCCGCCTGCTGCTCCCTTTGCCTGTGCTCGCTCACTCTCTCAAATAAATAAACAAAATCTTAAAAAGAAAAATTTCAGGGACGCCTGGGTGGCTAAGTTGGTTAAGCAGTTGCCTTCAGCTCAGGTCATGATCCCAGCATCTTGGGATCAAGTCCTGCATCGGGCTCCTTGCTCCGCAGGGAGCCTGCTTCTCCCTCTGACTCTGCCTGCCACTCTGTCTGCCTGTGCTCGCTCTCACTCGCTCTCTCTCTCTCTGACAAATAAATAAATAAAATCTTTTTTAAAAAACTTAAAAAAAAATTCAATTGGTCCTAACAGGCTCAGTCGCTTTTTTGTATCAATAAACGTAGCTACTCCTAGTATGCTCTCCTTAACTATTCTGTCTCCAAAAGTCTGCAACCAACATTCTGAAGATCAAGATTCCCGCATCCTATTTACTACACAACAATTGCTTGTAAGACAAGCCATTTTGGCCTGTCCCAAGAGTTTGGGCCCTCCGCTCCACAGTTCATTTCTCTGCCCTAGCCCCTCCCACTCTTTTGGGAGGGGGATGGGGGTAGAGAGAGACAGATTCTTAAGTAGACTCCACTCTGAAGCAGACTCCACTCCCAGCATGTGAGCCTGACAGGGGTTCGATCCCATCACCCGAAGCCCAAACAAGGCCGCTTAACTGACTGAACCAGTTAAGTTAACTGACTGGTTAACTGACTGAACCAGGCACCCCAGGTTCCATGTTTAAATGGCTCCTCCAGTTCATGGCCATTTTTCATGGTGGTTAATTTGGGGGAGGTGGTAGTGCCAGGGGAGGGGGTATGCACACATGTTACACTTCAGGATAAGGTTCTAGGCAAACACCTGGGGGGAAGCACGGGGTTTGTTCAGGAGACAGAAGCAGGTGCAGCAGGAATCCCAAGCCAAAGCCTTTACCAGGAATTATGCAGGGCTGGGTTGAAGGGTTTAGGATTGGCTACTTCCTATAATTCTGGTGGGCTTTGGGATATAGGGGCAGTCTCTAGTCGCCTGGTATCTGGTCCTGGGTGACTTAAAGCAGGGGAAATAGTGGGTTAGTGTGAAGGTTGACTAAAGAGGGTATCTGGGGACTATGGGTTCAGGATGGGTCAGTTTGCATCTGAAAGGTGTGCTAGTAAGCACCTTGTTATCTTTAAGGGTCAGAGAGCCTGGGTGGGGGAGGGGCTGTTTTCCCTGGACCTCTAACCCCTAAATGTCAACATAAGATGCAGAAAAATGTTAAAGTGATTAATATGCTTGTAAATGCGTGATCTCACGTAGCAAACGTGATTCTGCGGGTGTGATTAAATTAAGGATCTTGAGATGGAGAAATGATCCTGGAATAACCAGGGGAGTCCAACTTGATCACAATGGTCCCTGTAAGAGGGAAGCACAGGGGAGATTTGATACACACTCAGAAAAGGAGGAGATGGTGTCGTGCAGACAGACACAGAGTTACCCTAGAAGGCACAAGAGGCAAGGAAACAATGGATTCTTCCCTGGAGGCTCCAGTGGGAACCCGTCCACCTCAATTTAACACCAGAAGACTCACTTCAGACTTCCGGCCTCCAGAACTCTAAGAGAAGAAATGTAAGCTGCTTGAAATCACTTAGTCTGTGATGATGTGTTGCAGCAACCGTGGGAAACTAACACAGTTGGTCTATTTCAGGGTTGAATGAGAAATAGGGAACCAGCGATGGGAAAATGCCTGGATTGGAGCAGACCAAGGTTAATTGGGATGCTTCCAGCCTCTAGCATCAGGGGCCCTGTCCCCTCAGCTAGGGCTCCTCTCTCTGCACTAAGGTCAAGGGGCTGTGGTCCTGGAACCTAAAGAGACACAGCCCCAGTCTTGTTTCAGATTCCCAAGACTGTGCAGAGTCTCTTACAGAATAGTCACTGGCAGGATGTGGGGGGAACTTTATCCCCCTCTTCAAACCTGTGGTTGGGAATACTGAGACAAGACCAGGTCGCCCTTAACACCTGGAGAGGGGGTCCCCAGAGGGGGTTATGGACATTTAGTCCATGAGACTAGGGGTGTCCCAACTTGACTTCCAGGAACTGGGGAGCAAGTGGCATTCTTGGAAATCACCCCTGATATTCATGTTCATGAAAACACAGGCTCAGGATGGAACAGCTGACAATCATGAAGGAGGAAAAGAGGAAGAGAGTCATGGCCATGTTTTTTATCATGGCAAAAGAATTGGGAACGGGTGGTTCAGTGGGTTAAAGCCTCTGCCTTCGGCTCGGGTCATGATCCCAGGGTCCTGGGATCGAGCCCCGCGTTGGGCTTTCTGCTTGACAGGGGGCCTGCTTCCCTTCCTCTCTTTCTGCCTACCTGAGATCTCTCTCTGTCAAATAAATAAATAAAATCTTAAAAAAAAAAAAAAAAAGAATTGGGAACGACCCAAATGGTATCAGGAAGACAATAATTAAATAAGCCAGGACTTCATGAATATGGTATACCATGTGTTTCAAACCACAAGCAGGTGGGAGGGACAATCAGCCCTTGGAAGCATGTTAACTGACAAAGGCAAGTTACAGTACAATTCATACAGTATGATGTGCAAGGTTTAGGTGGGAAAAGATCTGCAGAAGTACGTATTTATAAAGGTTCATACATGTGGGAAATACATGGGGATAAAAACCTGCATGGGGTGGGAGGGTTGCCTGCGTGGCTCAGCGGGTTAAGCTTCTGCCTTCAGCTCAGGTCATGATCTCAGGGTCCTGGGATCGTATTGGGCTCTCTGTTCAGCAGGGAGACTGCTTCTCTCTCCACCCCTCCCCCTGCTTTGCTCTCTCGCTTTCAAATAAATAAATAAAATTAAAAAAAAAAAAGAAATAACAAGTAACACTGAGACCCATTTATTTCCAGGTTTTATTTTTGTAAAACTGTGTTGTTAGCACCCTCTTTTTGTCTCCAATTTCCTATATATAGATAAAATTTATATTTTATCTATATACATATATAATGCACACTTTATATGTCCCTTCTATGGTGCATATGTGTGTATATATATACTATGTACAATATATACATAAATAGTATATATATACATACATATATATATAATCCTCCCTAGGAGAGGATAATACTGCATATGTCATTTTATATCTTACTGTTTTACACATTATTTTATTTTATATTAATTATTTTTATTAACATATAATATATTATTTGGCGCAGGGGTACAGGTCTGTGAATTGCCAGGTTTACACACTTCACAGCACTCACCATAGCACATACCCTCCCCAGTGTCTGTCACCCAACCACCCTCTCCCTATCCCCCACCCCCCAGCAACCCTCAGTTCGTTTTGTGAGATTAAGAGTCTCTTATGGTTTTACACATTATTTTAAACATAATAAGCATTTGCTGTGGTTTCAGGCTCTTCATAAACATGATTTCTAATGCCTGCTTCAGAGTCTAGGGATAGATTCTCATTTATTCCCCAGTTCCCTGCTGTTGGCCGTTTGGTTCATTTCCAGGATCTCACTGGGGTAATTACGTCTGTGTCCAGCACTGGTTCTGCATTTTTGGATTTGTTTCCACCCATCTCCAGACAGAATCCATGACTGCCCAGAGGAAGTGAACACTCGTTCTGAAGAGAATTCTCTTTCTTTGCACTCACAAACAAACAAAACAAAACAAACAAATAAACAAACAAAGCAATTGCATCCATATTTTTGTAAAGAGTTTGGAGATACAGATAAGCAAAAAACAAAAACAGAAACCGTTGGCGATTCTGCCATTATTTGCTATTGAGTTGTCCAGTAATTTAAAAATTATGGATCATTTTCCTTCTGTTTCTTGCTGAGAACACATTACACAGCACTTCTGAATCCTGCTTACTTTTACCTAATAGACCGTAAAACATAAAAACATTTTCCCATTTCATTTACAACAATTGCATGATATTCCATAATGCTACAGAACCTATAAAGTTTTTTAAAAATTTATTCATTTGACAGAGAGCACACGTAGGCAGAGAGGCAGGCAGAGAGAGAGGAAGAAGCAGGTTCCCTGAGCCTGAGCAGAGAGCCCCATGTGGGGCTTGATCCCAGGACCCTGAGATCATGACCCAAGCCTAAGGCAGAGGCTTAACCTGCTGAGCCACCCAGGCACCCCTATAAAGTCTATTAGTATAAATATTTGTTATATCCAATTCTGTGGGTTTTAAAAAAAACTTACAAATAATGCAATAGGGAAAATCATCATGCATAAACTTTTGTGCAGATCTTATGTTATTTTCCTAGAACCTAGTCCCAGGAATGGAATACTGGCAAAGAGTGCCAAGTCAGTTTCTAGAAAGGTTAAAATAATCTCTGTGTGTTCATAATAAGCTCAGTCTGGCAGGATTTGTGTCCCTGCATTTTTGTTATCATTGAGTGTCATTATTTTATGAGCCCTTTGCTAATGCATAAGTGAACAGTTCACTCTCATTTTCATTTATATAAATAAATAAATATATTATATATCCACTCAATAAATCAAAAAATAGTTATTGAGCACCTGTTACATGTCTAGGCTCAGGGGAACAAAAGAGACTCATATTCTAGAGGATGTAGGAAGGGTGATGGGCAGCCAACTAATAAATCATTGAACAAGGTTATCTCAGAGAGCGATACATTCCATTAAGAGAGCTCATAATGAAAATCAATGTAGGGGTACCTGGGAGGCTCAGTAGTTAAGCATCTGCTTTTAGCTCAGGTCATGATCTCAGGGTCCTGGGATCGAGCCCTGTATTGGGTTCCCTGCTCAGCGAGGAGTGTGCTTCTTCCTCTCCCACTCCCCCTGCTTATGTTCCCTCTCTCATTGTGTCTGTCTGTCAAATAAATAAATAAAATCTTAAAAAAGAAATGTGTTCTCACGAGTGTGTAATCCATTGTAGTTCTGCCTGTGACTTCTCTGTTCCCATTCTTTGCCCATTTTATCAGTATTGAGGTTCAGCATCTTCTAGTCTTTTTTCCCTTCCCTGCCCCAAGCTCAGCATTTTCTTTTTCTTTATGCTTTATCCTATCTATGGCAAAAACAGTGGTAGTACTGTGTATTGACCATCTGCCCTGTGACAGTGATTCTACTAAATGTCCTGCCCTCGTTATCTTGGGCAATTTTGCCAGGTACGTAGTTATTACCTTCACTTCACAGATACAATTTGAGGTTCAGAGAGGTTAAGCAACTCGCCCAAAGCCACACAGCTTAAGTGGGACAGCCCAGGCTTCCCCTCACCAGGCAATTTTGTTCCTAAAAAGCCTGAGACACTAGTTGTCTTATCTGATTATTTGCTTCCCTGGCAACAATAACTTTTCTTTTAAAATTTTAATTAGATTACAATGCACATATAAAAAAGAACACAGTTCAGTAGTGGAAAGCAGGATGAATTAATTCTAAGCGACACACCAGTTATCCAGCACCCTGATTGGAACAAAACAGGAAAACCTTGCCTCTTGTGCCCTGTGGTGCTCCTGCCAAGGTAATCATGCCCATGACTTCTCATACCTGGTAATCATATTTTATTTTACTTTATTTTATTAAAGATTTTTAAATCTTTATTTGTCAGAGAGAGAGAGAGAGAGGCAGGCTGAGGAAGAAGCAGGCTTCCTGCTAAGCAATGAGCCTGACACAGGACTCGATCCCAGGACCCCAGGATCATGATCTGATCCCACTCACTTAACCGACAGAGCCACGCAGATGCCCCACAACTATTTATTATTGATGAAGGGTGCCCATTCCGTAAAGTTAGATGTCAATTGTTTTAAATCAATACACTGAAATAATTATGTTTCAAGTAGAAAGACAATCTCACAAGTTATTGTCCTGAAGGTCACTGGATGTTTCTGTCCCTAAAACTTCATCATCTCGGGACACCGGGTGGCTCAGGTCAAATGCCTTTGGCCTTTGGCTCAGGTCATGATCCTGGGGTCTGGGGATCAAGTTCCACATGGGGATCCCTGCTCATGGGAGTCTGCTTTCCCCTCTCTCTTTGCTTGCCTCTCTGCCTACTCGCGATCTCTCTCTGTCAAATAAATAAATGAAATCTTAAAAAAAAAATGTTCCAGAGATCTATTGCACAACATAGTGTCTAAAGTTAACAATATGGTATTGTGTACTTAAAACTTTGAAAAGAATGTGCTATGGTGAGTGCTGTGAAGTGTGTAAACCTAGTGATTCACAGACCTGTACCCCTGGGGCTAATAAAACATTTTAAGTTAATTAAAAAATTTTTAAAAATTTTTAAAAAGACTTTGAAAAGATTGTAGCTCTTTCTTAAGTATCCTTACCTGAAAAACAAAAAATAAAAGCAAAGGGGTGCCTGGGTGGCTCAGTGGGTTAAGGCCTCTGCCTTCAGCTCAGGTCATGATCCCAGGGTCCTGGGATTGAGCCCCTCATTGGGCTCTCTGCTCAGCAGGGAGCCTGCTTCCTCCTCTGTCTCTGCCTAATTGTGATCTCTGTCTGTCAAATAAATAAAATCTTAAAAATAAATAAATAAAAGCAAAAATCAACAAAGACAAACCACACACACAAGAGGACACAGGAAACTCTTGGAGGTGATGGTATTATTACCTAGACTGTGGTGATGGTAACACGAGTGTATACGTATGTTTAACGTCATCAAATTGTACACATTATGTGAAGTTTTTGTATATCAGTTATACCTCAATAAAGCTGGAGAAAACCTAAGTGGGTTACTTACACTAAAACAGAAGACAAAATTCAAATGATCCAGACTGCACGTTTCATGCCCACCCCCAAATTTGTTTTACAAGTTTGTTTTGTATCCTTGAATACCTTTCGTCTGAGCATGTATATGTATGTGCCTCAAAAAGTAGCTTTGGATTACTGTTGCTTTCTACTTTTTTTCTTTTGTAAATAGCATTGCACTGCACTCAGTGTTCTGTAACTTGGGTTTTTCAGTTGACAATACATCCTAAAACTCTTTCTCTATCAGTCCAAGACTCCTTCCCATTTTTAATTTTTTTAAAAGTTCCTTCATTTATTTGAGAGAGAGGGTGCATGTGAGATTAGGGGGAGGGGGCAGAGGGAAAGAATCTTCAAGCAGATTCCCCTCTGAGCATGGGATGCGATGAAGCAGGGCTTGATCCCATGACCCATGAGATCATGACCTTACCTGAAACTAAGAGTTGGATGCCTAACTGACAGAGCCACCCAGGGGACCTTCCTTCTCATTTTTTTTTTTTTTAAGATTTTATTTATTTATTTGACAGACAGAGATCACAAGTAGGCAGAGAGGCAGGCAGAAAGAGAGGAGGAAGCAGGCTCCCAGCTGAGCAGAGAGCCCAATGCGGGGCTCAATCCCAGAACCCTGGGATCATGACCTGAGCCGAAAGCAGAGGCTTTAACCCAATGAGCCACCCAGGCGCCCCCTTCCTTCTCACTTTTTAAACAGTTGTATAATATTTCATAGAACAGATGCCCCCCTTTTATGAAGCCACTTCCTATCAAGGAGCATTGAGGAAGCTTCCAATTTGGGGGGCTTTTACTTTAATGATGATCAAAGACAAATACACTATAGACAGAGAGGATCTGGACAGAGTGGAAGTATTGCTTCAGATTCTATAGTCAGACCTACACAAATATCTCTCTCTCTTGCTAGAAAAATCCAGCCAGCAGATCTGGACTTGCTGGCATAGCCCTTGGGCACACCGCCTTCATGCCCTAGGTCAAGCCCCAGCCCTGTCTCTTCCTAAGTGTTTATGGCCATGGGCCAGGACCATGAGCTCTCAGAGCCTCTGTTTTCTCTTCTGTAAAATGGGCTGATAACGATATCTGTCTCTGAGACCTGTTAGGACAACATCTGTGGCCTGGTGAGTGTTCAGTGTGGTATTAAACACTCAAGCTGTTGCTTTTCTTATCAAGCTAAACATACCCCCACTTTCTGACCCCACCATCCCACTCCTAGGTATTTACCCAAGTGTCCTTACAACCGAGATCCACGTTGAGACCTGCACATAGCTCGTTCACCCTTGTCCTGAACTGAAAAAGATCCAATAGAAGGCGGATGGACAGACCGTGGTCCGTCTCTATAATGGCATACACCGCAGCAGTAAGGAAGGAACAAAGCCAACAACAGGGATGCACTTCCAAATCGTTCTGTGGAAACGGGTGCAGACTCTAAAGATACCAACTGGCAGTCCCCACTCACGTGAGGTTCAAGGAGACTTTCTGTAGAACAGGGATGTTCTAGATCTTCTTTGGGCCGTGCTTACAGAACTGTATGGATTTGTTAACACCCATCTAGCTGCACTCCTGCGATTGTGAGTGTGACCCTATGCAAACTACACCTCAATGAAAATGAAGTGAAGGGGGGCCCTGGGTGGCTCAGTAGGTTGAGCATCTGCCTTCAGCTCAGGTCATGATCCCAGGGCCCTGGGATCAAGTCCCACATCAGGGAAATCCCCGCTCAGCAGGGAGCCTGCTTCTCCCTCTGCCTCTGCCCGCTGGGATGGAGGCATGTAGTTACTGAATGAATGAATGAATGAATGAGGAAAGGGACTAAATTAGGTTTGAGGCAGCGCAGTGGCTCATGGAATATCCCTTGCTGAGCCCCTCACACCCCTGTGGCCCCCTGATTCTAAAAACGAGGAAGCAGCTCTACGCCCTGATCCTGGTCATCCTGGGCAAGGGCCCCTCCTGGCCCCAGAGATGCTAGGCAACTTGGCTCAGCAGACCAGACCTTCTGGGCACCTCACCCCTGCCCCCTGCTTAGGTCCTTCTACCCTGTCACTGCAGGCTCACCCCTTCAATCACTAGACACACAATTTCTTCTTTTTTTAAATAAGATCTTATTTATTTGACAGAGAGAGAGATCACAAATAGGCAGAGGGGCAGGCAGAGAGAGAGAGGAAGAAGCAGGCTCCCTGCTGAGCAGAGAGCCCAGCCTGGAGCTCAATCCCAGGACCCTGAGATTAGGACCTGAGCTGAAGGCAGAGGCTTAACCCATTAAGCCACCCAGGCGCCCCTCCCACACACAATTTCTGAGCATCTCCTGTGCACAGGCACTAGGGAGAGAGCTGGGAACAAGGTAAACCGATCCTGTCCTAATGGGCTCCGTAAACAAACGGGCAGTGTGATACCAGGGAGAGCTAAACACAATGAAAAACTGGTCTCAGGGCCCCGCGAAGGTGGGGGCCTTCGAAGAATTGGGGGCTGCAGCTTTGGTGACCAGGGAAGCCCTCTCTGGAAAGATCACATGTGGGCAGAGAGCCCTGACTGAAGCAAGGAGGTCAGCCAGGTGGAGATCTAGGGAAAGGGCATTCCCTAGAGAAAAAGAGCCAGTGCAAAGGCCCTGGGGGTAGTTTCTTATTTACACTGTGTGATTCAAGGAACAGGAATGAGGCCTGTGTAGCTGGAGGTGGGTGAGGGAGGGGAAGGGCGGGAGGACCAGACAGGAGGGCAGAGAAATATTGAGAGGCAGACCATTTAGGGCCTCATGGGTCATGGGTAAGAGCCAAAGGCTTTTGCTCTGCGTGGGATGGGAGCTGCAGGACAGTTGGGAGCAGAGGGGGAATGGGAGCTGACTTAGGTGTTAGCAGGCTTTCCTGGATGTCGTGGCGAGAAGACACTGTGTGTGCATGTGTGGGGGGCCAAGGGAGGGAGGCCCCTGGAGATGATACTGCAATGGTCCGAGCAAACTGTGATGGTGGGAGCAGAGGTGGTGAGAGGTGGTCAGGCTCTGAGACTATTCTGAAAGCAGAGCCAGCTGACGGATCGGGTGTGGGGGTGTGAGAAAAAGGCAGGATTTGACAATGACTGTGAGGTTTTGGGTGTGAGCCACTGAGCTGGGGGAGGCAGTGGGTGGGACGGGGGGAAGTCTCCTAAATGTTCCAGCCTGTCTCACACCTCCAGACCTTTGTGCACTCCATCCTCCCGGGCTGGAATGTCCTCCCTTCTCCACTTCCCACCTCCGTCCTCAGCCTCGCCCCGCTCCGGTTACAGCTGAGCCCAAATACCACCCTTTCCTAAAGCTTCTCTTTCAGCGGCCCTGGCTTGGCGCCAAGTGGGTGACTCTCTCGAGAGTGGCTGGGTAGGGGCCATGGCTTTAATCCAGCAGCAAATGTGTCAACAGGAAATGGCCCTGAATTCTTTTCTTCATTCAGCAAGTATTTATTGTGTCAGAAACTCTCGCAGGCACTGGGAAAACAGCAGGGAACCGGAGAGACAGGTCCCCTGCCCTCATGGGGGTCTAGTGGGAGAGATGACAATAACCAATGCAAAGAAATAAAGATCTAGCATGTCACATGGTTAGGGAGAGGAAAGAGGGTGGGGTGCAGTTATTAGTAAGGTGATCAGGGAGGGCTTCACTGAGGAGGTGACATTTGAGCATAAATTGAAAGTGAAGGAGGAGAGCAATGGGTATCAAGGAAGAAGGAACAGCCAGTGCAAAGGCCCTGTGGTAGGACTGAGCTTAGAATAGGGGAGGAATCTGGAAGTTCATCTGGCCAGAGCACGTGAGGAGAGGGGCCAGAGAGAGTAGGTGCTGAGGTTCAGAGAGAATGAAGGTAGTTGGGACAATCTTCAGGGCCTGGAGGGCCACTGTGAAGACTTTGCTTTGACTCTGAGTGAGTGGGAGCCATGGAAGGGTTCTGAGCAGAGGAGGGACAGGCTGGATTCAAGCTTCAACAGGGTCACCACAGTTGCAGCAAGAATTATTGACATTTCTGGAACATTTTCTGCTAACCAGGAATTGTGCAAATTGCTTTGTACAAATGATGTTGGCAGAAGGCCACTTGGTCTATCCAGTTGTCCAAGCCACCCTGGTGATCAATCTAGACACTTCTTCTCCCTCAGGCCCTGCGCCCAAACCAGCACCCAGGTTGGTCCAGCCACCTGCCCAAACAGTTTTCGACAGCTTAGACCACGCAACTGGCCCGCCCCCTTAAGTTGTCCAAGTCAGTGGTCCTTCCTACATTCACAGGGTTGTGAAACCATCCCACCATCCATTTGAGCTCATGTTCGCCATCCCCACTGAGAAATCCTTAGCTCCTCCCTTCCCAAGGCAACAACTAACTTACTCTCCGATTTGCCTATTCTGGACATTTCCTATAAATGGAATCCTACAAGGTGTGGCCATTGGTGGCTGACTTCTTTCGCTCAGCACAGACTGGTCGGTATCCATTGGAGCTGCAGTGTCCATCAGGAATTGCCTCCCTTTGGTGGCTGAATGACGTTCCATTTTCTGGATCTACCGGGCTTTGTCTGATGGGCACTGGGGCTGCTCCAAATCGTGCCTCTGGGAATTCCCATGCGCAGGTGCTTTGTGACCGCGTGTTTTCACTCCGCGTGGGTAGACACCTCGCAGCGGCATTGCAGGGCCCCAGAGGAATGCCGTGTTTAACGGATGAGGAGCCTTGAGACCGTCTTCTAAAGCGACCGCAGTTTCCACCCGGCGTGGGTGAGGGCTCCGATTTCTCCACATCCTCGCTGACGCCTGAGTTTGTCCTGAAGCCACCTGGTCCTCTCCACTCGCGCTGCCAGCAGCGTCCTGGAGCTGCCTGCACTTGGACGTGGCCCCCAACCCTGGGTTCCCGGTTTCCACCCTGTCTTTCCTCACACGACCGGCAGAGGGCGCCTGTTAGCCCCGAGGTCGGGTCCTGTCCGTCCTCAGCTCAGGCCTCTTCTGCAACTCCTCATTGGCTGAGAGTAAACCCCCAAGTCCTCACCCTCTGACCGGGGGGGGGGGGGGGGGGGGGCGGGGGGGCGGCTCCTGCTCTCCTCTCTGACGTCACTAGTGTCCCCACTTTACACATTCAGACCCAGCCGCGCCCGCCTCCTATTCACTTCCCGATGCCCAGTCCCAGTATGCGTTGCCCTGTTCTCTTCCCAACTCATTTTTTTTTTAAAGATTTTATTTATTTATTTGAAAGTGAGAGAGCATGAGCGGTGGGGAGGGGCAGAGGGAGAGGGAGAAGTAGACTCCCGCTGAGCAGGGAGCTGGGTGTGGGGCTCGATCCCAGGACCCCAGAGATCATGACCTAGCGGCAGGACCGAGCTGAAGCGGCTTAAGCGGCTGAGACCCCAGGCACCTCTCTCTTCCCAACTCTTTCCTTCCCTTCTCAGATCAGAGCTTTACTGTCATCTTCCTAGAAAAGCCTCCCCTAACTCCTCTCCAGCCTAAGTCACACTCCTATCCTCTCCCTCTAAGCTTTGGCCAGGGTTTAAAGTTGCATGTCTGGGTGACTGTTTGCCCAGTGGCTACCTTCACCGGAGTTGGTTTTCCATGAAGCTGGGCGAGCATCGTGCCTGGTCCACGAAGAGGGCAAACTAAACTATTCTCACTTCAGCCTCTCAACAACCACCTCCTACTGTCTTCTTTGCATGTGCAGTTCCCTCTGCCCAAACACACTCTTCCCTCTCCTTTTCTCTGGCTGACTCCCATGGGGTCTCAGTTTCATGTCACTTTCTCTTTTTTTTTTTTTTTTTTTTTTTTTTTTTAAAGATTTTATTTATTTATTTGACAGAGAGAAATCACAAGTAGTCGGAGAAGCAGGCAGAGAGAGAGAGAGGGAAGCAGGCTCTCTGCTGAGCAGAGAGCCCGATGCGGGACTCGATCCCAGGACCCTGAGATCATGACCTGAGCCGAAGGCAGCGGCTTAACCCACTGAGCCACCCAGGCGCCCCCTCATGTCACTTTCTCTTGACAGTATTTCAGTTTTTACTATGACACAGTGAATGAATGAATGGGTGGATGGATGATTTTCTTGTGACTGGGACATACATATAGACACAAAGCAGCAGCTCTCAAACCTTCACACCCTTAAAATTATGAAGGACCCCAAAAGGCTATTATTTAGGGAGGTTATATCTATAGATATTTATCACATTAGATATTAAAATTGATTAATGTTTGCAATGTTTATTATCACATTTTAAAATAACAATAATAGGGGCACCTCAGTGGCTCAGTTGGTCAAGTGTCTGTCTTTAGCTCAGGTCATGATCCTAGGGTCCTGGGATCGAGTCCTGCATCAGGCTCTCTGTTTCTCTGGGAGCCTGCTTCTCCCCCTGCCTCTGCCTCTCTCTCTCTGTCTCTCATGAATAAATAAATAAAATCTTAAAAAAAAACCACCCTCCTACTGCTAATAAATAAATAAATAATTAACAATAATGAACCCATTGCAGTTAACATATAAACCTATGTTAATACAAACACGTTTTCCAAACAAACAAACAAAAAAAATGAGTGAGGGGATGCCTGGCTGACTCAGGAGAGCATGAGACTCTTGATCTCAGGGTTGTGAGTTTGAGTCCACATTGGGGGTAGAGATTACTTAAATAAAACTTTAAAATTTTTTAAAAATAATAACAAAAATTAGGGCATCTACCTTCAGCTCAGGTCATGATCTCAGGGTCCTGGGATTGAGCCCCACATGGGGGGAAGGTGTCTCTGCTCAGTGGGGAGTCTGCTTCTCCCCCTCCCTCTCCTTCCGTGTTCTCTCTCCCTCCCCTGCTCTCTCAATTACATAAATAAAATCTTTTTTAAAAAAGATTTTATTGGGGTGCCTGGGTGGCTCAGTGGGTTAAGGCCTCTGCCTTCAGCTCAGGTCATGATCCCAGAGTCCTGGGATTGAGCCCCGCATCGGGCTCTCTGCTCCTCGGAGAGCCTACCTTCTCCTCTCTCTCTGCCTGCCTCTCTGCCTACTTGTGATCTCTTTCTGTCAAATAAATAAATAAAATCTTTTAAAAATACTTCATTAAAAAAAAGATTTTATTTATTTGTCAGGGACAAGGAGAGAACATAAGCAGGGGGAGCAGCAGGCAGAGGGAGATGCAGACTCCCTGCTGAGCAGGGAGCCCAATGGATGTGGGACTCGATCCCAGGACCTTGGGATCATCACCTGAGCTGAAGGCAGATGCTTAACCGACTGAGCCACCCAGGCGCCCTAAATAAAATCTTTAAAAAAAAATACTAATAGAAACTAGTGAGAAGAGTGGCATTGTTTTTACCATTTTGCAGCTCAATCTGTAACGTCTGGTTCACAGAAAATTTGTTCCTTGTACCTGCTTGTGTTTACTCACAATAGCGCACCCCGTGTGGCTTCTGAAACTCCAGTTTACACTCAGGAGAGAATGAGTGTGAAAGGCAGGTAATGTGTCAATGTTAGTATGAAAAAAATTTGGGGGGTGCCTGGCTGGCTCTGATTGGTAGAGCACATGACCCTCGATCGTAAAGTCATGAGTTTGAGTCCCATGTTGGATGCAGAGATTATAAATAAATAAATAAATAAATAAATAAATAAATAAACTTTTTTTTTTTTTTTTAAAAGAAGGGGAGGGGCGCCTGGGTGGCTCAGTGGGTTAAGCCGCTGCCTTCGGCTCGGGTCATGATCTCAGGGTCCTGGGATCGAGTCCCGTATCGGGCTCTCTGCTCAGCGGGGAGCCTGCTTCCTCCTCTATTTCTCTGCCTACTTGTGATCTCTCTCTGTCAAATAAATAAAATCTTTTTAAAAAAAAATAATAAAAAAGAAGGGGAAAAAAAGAATTTTAACCTCTCGGATTCCCTGACAGGGTCTCAGGGACCCCCAGGGGACCCTGAACCACATTTTGAGCACCGTTAACCCACCGATGGTTTTGAAATCAATAAAGCTCCCAAGCCAGAAAGTTTGATCATCAGTTTGGAGGCAGAATTTGACCTAAAATTTAAAAATCTTAAATTTATTTCGCCCCGTTATCGGGGTTGTCCACAGATTTCAGTGCCGAAATATTAAAATGATAGCAGTGTCTACCCCAGACACACGGGGCTGTTGAGAATATACAGAATATATTCAACGGCTTTATTTCCCACATCCAGAACACACCTGGCCCCAGGGCTTCAGACAAGGGACCGTGAGAAATCCACGTTCCCTGCGTGGATATTTCCTCCACGCGGTCAGGCACTCTGCTATGTTCCAGCTTATTCTATTTTATTTCCCAACAAAACTTTGGTCACAAGCCCCAAGCTTGCTGTCACACCTCAGTAATGGCTCACAGCTCACCGTTTGACAAACTCCAGCAGAGGACCTTCCGTAAGCCCCTGTGACGACCCCGCCTCTGAAGGGCCGGGAAGGGGTTTGACTCATTCCTTGCTGCAAGTCCAAATTCTGGCATAGGGCCTGGCTCAGTACATAACGGGCACTGGATAAATGTTTGCGGAGTCAATAAATGAAGAGTGAGCCAGGGACAGGGTTAGGACTGCAACCCCATCTGTGCTGTTCTCTAGGACTCAACAATTCTGTCCACACTGTTTTCCAAAAACCCCGGCAGCCAGCCAACGGCACCTGCTACTGCTTGCTCTCCCGCAGGCGATGAACCCGAGCCGCCCTTCTGGCTGAACCAGAACTACGTTCCCCACAAGTCTCAGGGCTGGGACTACACTTCCCGTAAGCCTCTGCGCTCGCCAGGTTCTGTGCCCTTCAGCCACACGGGCAGTTAATTGCATCTTCAGGGCTCCCTCCCCGGCCACCAGTTTCGTTCTCTCTACCCGCATCCTAGTCAGTTCACCTACCAGGCATGGTCCCGGCGCCCTCTAACCCCCACTCCTCCTCGCGATGAACCTGCCTCAGTTTCCCCAAGTGAGACCCCAAGAGGCGCCCCTTCTCCCTCCCCGGGACCCCCCCCCACACACACCCTATGGGGCGGGCTGCGCGTCGCTGGCTGCGTGAGCCGCGCGTTCCCGCTGCGTCCCTGCGGGTGGGGGGTCTTGGACACCCTCTCCTCCGCTGGGGGGCGGAGGCGGGGCGGGCGCGCAGGGGAGGGGGGCCCGGGTCGCCGCAGCACAGCGCCGCGGGACTGCGTCTGAGCTGCGCAGCTCCCGCCCAGCCTCACGCGGGAGGGACGCAGCGCAGGTGCTCACGGCCGGCGGGGACGTCCGCGCGCAGGGTGGGAGATCGTGCTTCCGGTGTGTCTGCAGCTCGGCGTGCTGTGGGCTGGGGTGTGAACCCCCCGACGGCCGCGGCCTGGCACGTGACGTGTGCGTCGTTGTCTGTTTTGTCTGTGTGCCTGTCGCACAGGGTTCCAGTTCCCAGATCCGCCCCTGCCCGTCTGGGGCAGGCGACCGCACTTCGCCCTGACTCAGTTTCCTCATCTGTACTATGGGGCTGATCAAAGTACCCGTCTCAGAGCGCTGTTGTGTAAAGCGCTGAGAACGCTGCCCGACGTAGAGTGAATGGTCAGAAGAATAAATCAATAAAATAAACTATGATTATGTATCTTGTATGAAGGAGGCGTCGATGGCTATGTCATGCCGTGTAACCTCTTAGGAAATGTGGATATTTGTGATGTGCGCGTTTCTGTAAGTGTAGTGTGTGTCCGCATCTCGGTATGTGTTCCCCTGTGTATTTAGGTATGTGATGTGTGCAAATAATGGGCAATGTGTCTTTGTGACCTTGTGTGTAACGTGTGTGTATTTGTAATGTGTCTGTCCATGTGTTTAAGTATGTGATATGTGTATATTTGCGTCTACGTATCTGAGGTGTGTGTGTTTATGTATAATCCCTATGACTATGTTTAGAAATGTATCTGTGTGTATTTTTGTATATGATTTGTGTAGCTTTGTATGTATGTGTAATTCTTTGAATGTGTTGTGTCTCTATGCACGTGTGAGTTGTGGCTATCCACGCGTATCTGGGTATGGGATATGGGTCTGTGTGTTCAGGGAAGTCAAGCGTGGGTTTGTGTATCTTTTAGGTACCTGTGAATATGTGTGTGTTGTGTGTGTTGTCATGTTTGTGATACATGTCTCTTCTTGATCTGCTGTGTGTCTTCATGTATTCATGGTATGTGTATCTATCTGTGTTGAGTGTATGTCATGTGTGTGTGTCTGTGTGTGTATCTGTGAAAGTGATGCCTGTGTGTATGTGTGTGATGTGTCTGTGTGTCCGTGTATGTGAGGTTGGTATTGATGGGTGTTCTTTGTTGCCCATTTGTGGAAGGTCTACATGTTGTGACTGTGTGCCTTGGCAAGTCCCCCATGGGGTCTGCTGGATCTTTGTCTGTGGTGTAGGTGTCTGTGGATTTGGGGCTTGACTTTGTGGCATGTGTGGGTCTTTGTGATGCTTTTCTGTTCTTGTGTGATGGGGTGCATCTGTGCCGGGGGCCTGCTGGCCGGTGCGTACCCAGTGCAGCCCGTCGTCCCTGCGTCTTTGTGTGTGACGTGTACGTGTCCCCGTCTGCCGATGGCTGTCCACCTTTGTATGCGATGTGCTTGTCTATGAGGGTCTCTGCGATGTGTGTCAGGCGTGTGTGGGCTATGTGCGCCTCCCCGACATCTGCGTCTCGGCGTGGAGCACACGTGTCCATGCTGGTAGTGTGTCACAGCAGTGTCCGGGCCAGGCGCTGTGGGCCCTGCGCCCCCCACAAGGGTCTGCTGGTCCCTGTCTGTCTCTCCTCCTCCCCTCCCTCCTGGCAGCCAATGCTACTGGGGAGCCAGTTGCCATGACGACGCTCCATCCTCCCTCCATCCTCCCTCCTCCCACCCTTCCTCTGACAGGCTCTCTGCTCCCCCAATCCTGGCTGCCCTCGGGGGCGGGGCCCTCATTCTCCCCCCCATCCTACCCTCTCCCCCCCACCCCAGCAACCCTGGCTCCCCAGCTCCTCTCCTCTGTCCGCCTCTCCATCCCTTCATCTGTCTGTCCCTTCAAAGAGGGGGAGGGGGGTACCTGAGCCAGTAAGCAGCCCCTCCCTCCCCCTGTCCTGCGTCTCCTGCCCCTCTCCTGGGCCGGGGGGAGGCCAGGGTCGCGCGGGTCCCCATGGCTGGGGGCTGAGGGCCCGCCCCCCCCCTCCTCCCCAGCCGCCACCACCTCCACCTCCCTTCCATCCTCGACAAGATGCCTGGCCCCGGCGCCTTCATCCTCCTCGCGGCCGTCTCCGCCTCCGGCTGCCTGGCATCTCCGGCCCACCCCGGTGAGTCTGTCCGGCCATCCAGCTGTCCGGCCATCCGGCTGTCCGGCAGCCCCCACCCCCACCCCGGGCCTGCCCGGGGGTCTGTCCGCGGCGCCCCGGCTCCATCACCTGCGTGCGCGTCTCCCCGCAGCCAAGCCGGGGCCTGGAGAGCCGCGGGGACGGTGCGGCTGTCAGCAGGGCCTGTGGGAGGAAGGCTGGGGGCTGGGTGGGGAGGGGGTCCGTTTGGGCAACATGTGTGTGTGCACACACGCATATGTGTGTGCAGGTGTGTGCAGGGAGCCGGGAAGGACGGGGCCTCTGGGAGAATTGGGGGCAGAGGGAAGGAATACTATTTCTAAGGGGGACACAGCATAGGAGGCTGCCTCTAGCTTTTGGGGGAGACCCAGAGCTTGCGGAGTTTCCCTTCACAGGGGCTTGGGCTGGGGACAGAGGACATGTGTGCTCCCCGAGGCCCTAAAAGAGACAGGCCTCAACCCCCGTAACGAGGGGATTCCAGCGCGGGGCAAAGACTCTTCTCCCCGCCTGCAGCTGGGGGGCTCATCCTCTTGCCCAAATAGGGGGTAACGAGACTGTCCGTTGGAGTGTATTTTAAAATCTGAGAGCTCCAGGCTCCACTATGACACCTCCTTCCCTCAGTCCTCACTGGAATTCATCCAGGCCTGCGGTGGGGTGATGGGGGGGGTCCCAGATTGGGGCGAGAGGAGGGACCCCACCCCCAACACAACCACCTGAGAGGGCCTTAAACTACAACTCCCACAATGCTGGAGGCCATCCGGCTCCTCTGTCAAGGAGTCCCTGGTTGCAGAGCATTATGGGAACTGTAGTCAATCCTGGACAGGATGGGAGGGGCAAGGATTCTGGGAGCTTAGGGCTTGAAGCCGGGACCCCAACCCAGCCCTGTGCCCACAGATGGATTCGCCCTGGGCCGGGCCCCTCTGGCTCCTCCCTACGCCGTGGTCCTCATTTCCTGCTCCGGCCTGCTGGCCTTCATCTTTCTACTCCTCACCTGTTTGTGTTGCAAACGGGGTGATGTCGGCTTCAAGGTGAGGTGCATGCGGGGGTTCTAGTGGGGAGGAAGACTCCCGCAAGGCCTTTGCCCCCCGAGCCCAGGTGGCTGGTGGGGGAGAGAGGCAGTAAGTCTGAGAGCACCTTCTGGCCTGAAGTTCTGGCCAATCCGGAGTGCTGGCATGATCAATCGGGGGACAGTTATCAGAAAGACGGGGAAACACACAATCGAGAAGGGTGATGGCGTGTCTCAGCCTTGTGTTCTCCCACCCCTTACCTCTCCCGGCCCCAGGAGTTTGAGAACCCTGAAGGGGAGGATTGCTCTGGGGAGTACACTCCCCCCGCGGAGGAGACCTCCTCCTCACAGTCGCTGCCTGATGTCTACATTCTCCCGCTGGCTGAGGTCTCCCTGCCGATGCCTGCCCCGCAGCCTTCTCACTCAGGTACTTCCACACCTTGACTAGGATGGTCCCACGGGACAGGGGGCAAGTCCCGAGAGTCTTCCTCAGGGGCCAGGGAGCTGAGGTCCCCCGCAGCCAAGGGGAAAGACAGAGGTGGGAGCCGCAGAATCTTGGAAGCGGCCTATAGGGAGTCAGAGAGCATCTTGGTAGAAGCTATTGCTTCATCCAAAGCCAGATTTGGGGATTCTTGTGGGGCAATCGGTGGTGAGATCAGCGTAGATCTCAGTCTCAAAGGCAGCCAATGGCAGGTTGAAGTCAAGTCACAGGATCTTGAAACGCTAAAGGGAGGGATGGATTGGATGCCGGGAACTTGCGGGCAGCCAATAAGGAGGCTGAGATCCATCAGGGAATGTTGGGGCAGCCAATGAAAAAAGACTGGTATCGGCTTTGACCCCAGTCCTCACTGAATTGGAAGGGGGTGGTGATGGTGGCACTTGGGAGGGGAGAGAGGCTAAGGGGCCTCCCCTTTTTGCCCCCTCCCCACTCCCCAGACATGACCACCCCCCTGGGCCTTAGCCGCCAGCACCTCAGCTACTTACAAGAGATTGGGAGTGGCTGGTTTGGGAAGGTGAGTGGGGCTGGGGGTGGGAGGGAGGGGGGTCCATATGATCCAGGGCTGTGCTCCTCTTCTGTGTCCATTCCCCCACCCCCCCACGCCCTGCTCCCACCACTTCTCATCTGTTCCCTGCCCCTCAGCCCACCCAGCGTCCTCGTCTCTGTCCACCTCTCACCTGCTCCCACCTGCTCCATCCCCCCACACCTGTCAGTCAGCGCCTCCCTCCTCACTCCATTGACCACTCTGCCTCGCCACCTGGCTCTCCACGCGTCCGTCTGTCCATCCTTCCATCCGTCCCTGCATCCATCGGACTCTGGGCCCGTGAGTCTCACTCTGCATCTGTTGTTGGGGGACAAGGGCGGTGGGATCTGAAGGGAGAAGTCGGATAGAAGGGGGAAGCTGGAGCCATGCCGCGGGGTGGAGATGGTCCCGGGGCTGGGCCTGGGGCACATGCAGGCACTGACTCCCTGGTCTCCCTTGGCCAGGTGATCCTGGGAGAGATTTTCTCTGACTACACCCCAGCCCAGGTTGTGGTGAAGGAGCTCCGAGCCAGTGCTGGGCCCCTGGAGCAGCGCAAATTCATCTCGGAGGCACAGCCCTACAGGTACCGGGGACTCTGGCGGCCCCAAGCTCCGGGTTTGCTTCTCAGGGAGGTGCCGTTAGGGAGTGGGAGGAGTCTCGCGTGCGGTCAAACCAGGTTTGAATCCTGGGTCTACTTCTTCCTGGTTGTGAGACTTGATGGACAGCATTTGCTTCTCTGAGCCTCGGCTTCCTCCTTGGGGCAGAGTCAGGGATATATTAAAGGAGGGGCAGGATGATGAGGGTGAGGGGAGGGCACGGAAGGTGAGCTAGAGGGCTGCCCTTCTCCACTCTGAACCTCAGAATCTTCATCTAGGTAGTGAGTCTGAGAAGCCCAAACGTCCTCATGTAGAGGGCAGCTGAGAGGATGTGAGATTTTGTGTTAAGCACTGGGTACATAGGGGTTGTTCCCGGCTTCAGGTCCCTGCTTGTGGGTGAGGAAAGCATCATGGACCCAAAATGGCCCTGAGGAGCTTCCACACCTCACCTCCCACCCCTACTGGACTCTTAGGTCTGGGAAGGCAGGACCCTGTCCCTTCCCTGCTTGGTTTCCCCTCCACTCTAAGGACTTCTAGATAAGAACTAGATGAACATTTGCTGCATAAATGTCTCGTGAGGTAGTAATTGCCCCATCGGAGAACCTTTTTCAAACAGTTGTAAAAGTGAGGCATACCCTGAGCCATACAGACACCGGACTTTACCACCCTCATGCTCTTCAATCTCCCATGGCTCCCTATTGCCTGCAGAACAAAGTCCCATGCCTCTGTACAGCCCACACACCCTGCAAGGTCTGCCCCTACTCCCTTCCTGCCCCTGGGCCCCTTGGCCCAGCCATCCTGGCCTCTTCACTGATCCTTTCCCATAACAGTCTCTTTCCTGCCTCAGGACCTTTGTCCTTACTGTTCCCTCTGACTAGGATATCATTCCTGGCTCACTCACCCCCAGCTTCAGATAGTGGGCTCCTTTCCCCTCCTCAGGTCCTGGTCAGAAAGGCCTGCCCTTACACACACGCGCACACACACACACACACACACACACATGTAAGGAGGGCCCTTGGCTGTTCCATCACACCAATTCGTTCATTTTCTTCCTAACACGTATTTCATTGGCTGGCTTGTTTGCCTGCCTCTCCCTAGACCCGTGCTGGCAAACACTAGCCACATATGGCTATTTAAATTTATGTTAAATAAAATGAAATCAAATGAAAAATTCATTTCCTTAGCTACACGCAGCACATCGCAAGGGCTTAGTAGCCACATATGGCCAGTGGCTCCCATGTGCGACAGCTCAGATCTAGAACATTTCCACCTTCGCAGAAGGTTCTGGTGGAGAGCGCAGGATGACACTGGCAGCTCGGAATGGGGGGCGTCCTTCCACCCTGTGTAGATGCTTACTCAGAGAGCCAGCAACCTGGGACCAAGTCCCCACAAAACCACTGTTACCAGCTGTGTGACCTTGGGCCAATCGCTTTACTTCTCTGAGCCTCTATTTCCTCTGGATTCAATGGGAAACACCATCCTGCCCACCGGGGTGACAGAAGAGTATCCGATAGCAGAAGTGGCCAGCCTGGGCTCAGACTAGTAGGGGTCCAAGCCTTCCTCCATATCTGCCAACCTAAATCCCACCTTCAGAGCTCCAGCTGTCCCTCAAGTCCCCAGGACACACCGAGCAATTTATGACCACTTTGTTCTCGTGACCAGGCAGGAGTGCGAGGCACAGTCCTCCCAGGTGGAGAAGGTTGGAACTCGGGCGGTGAGGCTGGGCACCAGCCCCACCGCACACCAGTGGCCCCTGCCCCTGGCCCGACCGGAGTGGGAAAATTTCTCACTATACCCTGAAAGCCGGGCATGTTTTCACCTTTCTCCAGACCCCCAGGCTGGGAATCAGGACAAAAGCCTTCACTGGGCCCATTTTCATTGCACCTCCCCACCCCGCCCCCACCGTCTAGGCACTGGGGACACAGCCACCTACACAGAAAGTCCCCAAATTCTCGTCCTAGCAGGGCTCCCCCCCTAGTGGAGGAAATCTGCAATGGACAAATGAAGAAGGAAATTTTAAGAAGAAAATGTCAGAGACTGACAAGTGCCAGGAGGAAAGCTCTGGAGGATCCTGGGGGAGGCGGGGTTGACTGGGAGGGATCGGTGGCGCAGGCCTGGTGGGAAGCATGTTCCAGGCAGAGGGAAGAGCAGCTGCAAAGGTGGGAAGGCAGGAAAATGTGGGGCGATATGAGAATCAAACAGTGTGTTAACATGGGAACGGAAAAGCCGTAATAATAGCAAGGATCGTCCACTGTGTGGCAGCTTCTCCCTGGTCTCATGAAATTCCTCTTCACTACTGTTTGAGGGAGTTACTACAGCTGTGCCCATTTTACAGCTGAGGAAAACTGAGGCAGGAAGAGGTGAAGTTATTTCTCTGGGGTTACACACCTGCCAAAGATGGACACAGGGGGCGCCCGGCCGGCTCAGTGGGTGGAGCATCTGACTCTATTTTTTTTTTTTCCTTAAGATTTATTTATTAGAGAGAGAGAGAGCATATAAGCAGAGAAGGGCAGAGTGAGAGGGACAGAGTATACCAAGCAGGCTCCACGCTCAGCCCTGATGCAGGGCTCCATCCCACCACCCTGAGATCTCCACCTGGGCTGAAATCAAGGGTGGGTCGCTTAACCCACTGAGTCACCCAGGTGCCCCAGAGCATGCGACTCTTGATCTCGGGGTCATGAGTTCAAGTCCCACGTTTGGGGTAGAGATGACTTAAAAAAAAAAAAAAAAGTGGACTCAGGATTCAACCCTCCCCTTGCCCCCCAGCCTGACTCTTACCCACAGTGTGAGGCTAAAAGAGGGGGCTTGAGGGCGGTGACGTTTCTTGGGGAAATGATGTTGAAGCCGAGGACTGAGGGAGGGGGAGGACTGCTGAGTGGAAGCAGAACCGCAAAGGCCTGCGGTCTCAGTGGGTGCCTGTGTGTTTGGGGAGATGCGTGGGGCGTGGTGGGGACAAGTGATGCTGAGGAAGGGCAGGACACACCCAGGATCAAGACTTGCTCCGTCCTCGGGTGATCGGGAGCCACGGAGGGCTTTGTGCAGCGAATGGCATGTCAGAGACAGACCGGAGGCAGGGAGGAAGCTGAGAAGAGAGGCCAGGAGATGAAGAAGCTCCAGCCAGGCTTGGGGGAGGGGGTGTGTGCGGGGGTGGGGGGGTGGGGGGTGAGGTGAAGACGCAGGAGGGCAAGGAGGCACCTGGGGGTCTGGCCTGGGAACTGGGGAGGAGTGGGGTGGTCCTGAGATGGGGACCCGGGGTAGGAAGCTGTGTGTTGAGGGAGCGTGAGTGTGGGGGTGTGGCCGGGAGCCGGGAGGTGGAGCAACATTTTGGTGTTGCGGGGAGGCTGGGGCGAGACAGGGGTCTGCGGTGGGACGGTGGCGGCTGTGCCCTGACCCTGCCGCCTCCCCACCCTGACCCCAGGAGCCTGCAGCACCCCAACGTCCTCCAGTGCCTGGGCGTCTGTGTGGAGACACTGCCCTTTCTGCTGATTATGGAATTCTGTCAACTGGTGAGGGTCTGCGGAGGGAGGGCGGGGTGGCGGGCTGGACGGGTTGAGGGCTGCCAGCAAGCCTGGGGGCCTGGGAATCTTTGGCAAAAACACGCGCGACGTGCGCTAACGTTTCCTGAGCGCTCACTGTGGAAGAGCGCTCGCTCGGTTGGCGCAGTCAACTAGCATGCGAGGTGGGTTCTCTTGTTGTGCCCTTTTAAGCCTCAGGGGAAACAGGCTCAGAGGGACTGCCCCCTGCGTGCAGAGGCCGCCCCCCCATCCTCACCTCGGATAGGCGGGATGAGTGGATCCCTGGAAGGGGGGGGGGGTCGTACTGACCCCATCCTGTCCTCCCTCCCAGGGGGACCTGAAACGTTACCTCCGGGCCCAGAGACCCCCTGAGGGCCTGTCCCCTGAGCTGCCCCCTCGAGACCTGCGGACACTGCAGAGGATGGGCCTGGAGATCGCCCGCGGGCTGGCACATCTCCACTCCCACAACTACGTGCACAGGTGGCTGCCGGGGGGTCCACGGGGAAGAGTGTGTGTGGGGTACTACTTAAAGGAGGCAGGCGAGGCTATGAGGGTGGGAGGCAGAGCCGCAAGGAAGGGGCTCAACTACGGGAGAAAGCGAGTCAGGAGGGGAAGAACCTGGAGGGGAGGGGTCGGAAGAGGAGCGGGAGGAATCAGGAGAGGGGAGTGGAATCAGGAGAGGAGGAGTCTTAGGGGAGAGGGGGAGGAGCCAGAGGGGAGGGGAGGAGTCAGGAGAGGAAGATGCATGGAGAGGCGGGGCAGGGGAGGAGAAAAGCAAGGAAGGGAGAAGGGGCGGAGCCTACAAGGTGGGCGCTGTGCAGGCGAGGCGGGCAGTCGGTCTCAGGCTGTCCCCCGTCTAGCTTCACGTCCTTGCCCCGCCCCCAGCGACCTGGCCCTGCGCAACTGCCTGCTGACCTCTGACCTCACCGTGCGCATCGGAGACTATGGGCTAGCCCACAGCAACTACAAGGTGGGGGCTGCCCTCCGTCAGGGCGGGGGGCGGGGGAAGGCCCCCCGACCCGCCTGACCCGGCTCCGGCCCGCCCCCCAGGAGGACTACTACCTGACCCCCGAGCGCCTGTGGATCCCGCTGCGCTGGGCGGCGCCTGAGCTCCTTGGGGAGCTGCATGGGACCTTCATGGTGGTGGACCAGAGCCGCGAGAGCAACATCTGGTGAGAGGGTCCTCCTGCCCCGGTGCCCGCGTGCAGCCTAGGGCGGCGAGGAAGGGGGAAGGGTCACGGGTCCTGTGGCTGTGGAAACGGAGGCCGGAGGGGAGGCCCCCAGGCGGGGCAGGGCCAGGCTCTGACCTCTCTATGCCCTCTGCTCCCCGCAGGTCCCTGGGGGTGACCCTGTGGGAACTCTTTGAGTTTGGGGCACAGCCCTACCGACACCTGTCAGACGAGGAGGTCCTCGCCTTCGTGGTCCGCCAGCAGCACGTCAAGCTGGCCCAGCCGAGGCTCAAGTTGCCTTATGCAGACTACTGGTGAGGGCAGGGCCTTACCCCCAACCCCTGACCCTCCCAGCTCACCCCAGGATGTCCCAGAGCCTCTCACCTCTCGGCACATCACCCCCAGCCTCACTCAGCACTCGCTATGCCCCACCCCTGTTTTCTGCTTGGAGGTATCTGCCCCTTGAAAGGGGCAATCCTGAGGCAAGACTGGTACTTGAACCCTAGTTTCTCCACTGCTGAAACACCCCTGCCGCTTGCTTGTCTCTGATTCCAGAACTCACAGCCCAGAGAAGGAGGCCGCCTAGCTATCATTTCTTTACATCTGCCTTACTGTCTGTCCCCCCCCAGGACCCCTCCTCCACCACCCCATCTGTCCTACACATGCCCTGGGTCTCTCCCTGCCCCCTCCACACACCTTCAACTCTACCTTACTCACCTGTGCCTCCCCCTCCCCCAGGTATGATATCCTGCAGTCCTGCTGGCGGCCACCTGCCCAGCGCCCCTCGGCCTCTGATCTTCAGCTGCAGCTCACCTACCTGCTCTCTGAGCGTCCCCCACGACCCCCGCCCCCACCCCCCCCACCCCGAGACGGTCCCTTCCCCTGGCCCTGGCCCCCGCAGCACAGTGCACCCCGCCCGGGGACCCTTTCCTCCCCATTCCCCCTCCTGGATGGCTTCCCCGGGGCCGACCCTGACGATGTGCTCACGGTCACTGAGAGCAGCCGTGGCCTCAACCTTGAGTGCCTGTGGGAGAAGGCGCGGCGGGGGGCTGGCCGCGGTGGGGGGGCACCTCCTTGGCAGCCGGCATCCGCGCCCCCGGCCCCCCATGCCAACCCCTCCAACCCTTTCTATGAGGCGCTGTCCACGCCCAGCGTCCTGCCGGTCATCAGCGCCCGCAGCCCCTCGGTGAGCAGCGAGTACTACATCCGCCTCGAGGAGCATGGCTCCCCGCCCGAGCCCCTCTTTCCCAATGACTGGGACCCTCTGGACCCAGGAGTGCCTGCCCCTCAGGCCTCCCAGGCCCCTTCCGAGGTCCCCCAGCTGGTGTCCGAGACCTGGGCCTCCCCTCTCTTCCCTGCAGCTCGGCCCTTCCCGGCCCAGTCCTCGGCATCAGGCAGCTTCCTCCTGAGCGGCTGGGACCCCGAGGGCCGAGGTGCCGGGGAGACCCTGGCGGGAGACCCTGCCGAGGTGCTGGGGGAGCGGGGTACCGCCCCGTGGGCAGAAGAGGAGGAGGAGGAGGAGGAGGGCAGCTCCCCGGGGGAAGACAGCAGCAGCCTTGGGGCTGGCCCCAGCCGCCGGGGCCCCCTACCCTGTCCCCTATGCAGCCGAGAGGGGGCCTGCTCCTGCCTGCCCCTGGAGCGGGGGGAAGCCGTTGCTGGCTGGGGGGGCCACCCCGCTCTTGGCTGTCCCCATCCCCCAGAGGACGACTCGTCCCTGCGGGCAGAGCGGGGCTCCCTAGCCGACCTGCCCCTGGCCCCCCCCACCTCGGCCCCCCCCGAGTTTCTGGACCCCCTTATGGGGGCGGCGGCGCCCCAGTACCCCGGGCGGGGGCCACCTCCCGCTCCCCCCCCCCCGCCGCCACCTCCCCGGGTCCCCGCGGACCCAGCTGTGTCCCCCGACCCTCCCTCAGCCGTGGCCAGTCCCGGCTCAGGCCTGTCGTCTCCGGGCCCCAAGCCGGGGGACAGCGGCTACGAGACCGAGACCCCTTTTTCCCCCGAGGGAGCCTTCCCAGGCGGGGGGGGAGCCGAGGAGGAAGGGGTCCCTCGACCACGGGCTCCCCCCGAGCCCCCCGACCCAGGAGCGCCCCGGCCACCCCCAGACCCGGGTCCCCACCCACTGCCGGGGACCCGGGAGAAGCCGACCTTCGTAGTTCAAGTGAGCACCGAGCAGCTGCTGATGTCCCTGCGGGAGGACGTGACAAGGAACCTCCTGGGGGAGAAGGGGGCAAACCCCCGAGAGACGGGACCCAGGAAGGTGGGGAGAGGCCCCGGGAACAGAGAGAAAGCCCAGGGCCCGAGCAGGGACCCCACAGTCCTGGGCAGCGGGAAGAAAGCCCCAAGCCTGAACGAGGACCCGAGCCTCCCCATGAACGGGGTGACAGTGTTGGAGAACGGGGGCCAGAGAGCCCTGGGCATCGAGGAGAAGGTGGCAGAGAATGGGGGCCCAGGGACCCCAGAGAGAGAAGAGAAAGTGCTGGAGAAAGTGCTGGAGAATGGGGAGGTGACACCCCCAAGGAGGGAGGAGAAAGTATTGGAGAATGGGGAGCTGAGGTCCCCCGAGAGAGAAGAGAAAGTGCTGGCGAATGGGGGACTGACACCCTCAAAGATCGAGGAGAAGGTGTCAGAGAATGGGGGCCTGAGACTCCCCAGGAACATGGAGAGGTTGCCAGAGACTGGGCCTCGGAGAGCCCCAGGGCTCTGGGAGAAGGTGCCCGAGAGTGGGGTGCCAGCCCCAGAGACCTCGCTGGAGAGAGCCCTCGAGCCCAGCGCAGTGGCCTTGTCCCGGAACGGCGGGGAGACAGCCCCTGGCCCCACTGGCCCAGCCCCCAGGAGCGGGGTGCTGGAACCCGGGACCGAGAGGAGAGCCCCCGAGACTGGGGGGGCACCGAGAGCCCCCGGGGTTGGGAGGCTGGACCTCGGGAGTGGGGGCCGAGCCCCAGTGGGCACGGGGATGGCCCCCGGCGGCGGCCTCGGAAGCGGCGTGGACGCAAAGGCCGGATGGGTAGACAGCACGAGGCCACAGCCGCCGCCGCCGCTGCCGCCGTCGGAAGCACAGCCGAGGAGGCCGGAGCCAGCGCCGCAGAGGGCCAGGCCGGAGGTGGCCTCCTCCGAGGCAGAGCCCGGGGCCCCAGACAGCAGGGCCGGCGGAGACACAGCACCCAGCACAGACGGGGACCCCCCCAAACCCGAGAGGAAGGGCCCCGAGATGCCACGACTGTTCTTGGACTTGGGACCTCCTCAGGGGAACAGCGAGCAGATCAAAGGTGAGGAGGAGGCTGCTGGGAGCAGGGGAGCGAGGTTGGGGGGTCGAGGCCTGGCTCCTTCCGAGGGACATGGCTGAGCTGAGGATCTCGGGTTGCCAGGGAGCAGACAGGTCAGGCTGACCATAATGAGAGCCGGTCCTGGATCCTCCCCACCTGGGCTCAGATCTGGGCTCTGTGGCCCGGGACAAATGACCTTACTTACTTCTGTGTACCTCAGTTTCCCTCCAAAGACAGATGATGAGGATAACTCATCTTCCTAATAGGGCTGAGTGGCTTCAAAATATTAGGACTTCCGAAGACCCTTTGCAATTCCATTAGACTTGGGGGTCTCAAACTCAGATGCCCATGGGGCCAGACAGTATTGGGAAATGAAGGAAGCCATCCAGGAGAGAGGGGGTGAGGAGTTGAAGGAGATGCGGCCGCTTTCCACCTCCAGCCAGCAATGCCCACCTGGCATTGCCACATGGCTGCTTTTCCCTTTTTAACCGAAGTTCTGCGTGTTTTAATGGTTGAAGCCAATTCATGCTTACCTTCTCTTTGTGCCAGGCCCAAGCTACCCAAAGCCAGGGCCCAGGGAATTTCAGACTCTGCCCTGCCCTACACCCAGCGCCCCCCTACCCCATGCTATGGGTGACCTGAAAACTAGAAATGTCTTTTCTGGAAACTGAGTTTTGGTAGGAACACAGAAAGTGTTTTTTGTTGCAGAGGGGGATTGATTTAAGAGAAAGATGAATGGCCCCTCTTGAGTGGTGGGCATAGGGGCTGTGGCTCTACCCAAATCACCCAGAGGCCTGATTTCCTTACGTAGTGATATGAAAGTTCTAAATGGCCACTGGTTTATATTGGTAATCTCACAGCCCCCCATGAGGGAAAGGGTATCCTCTGAGGGAAAGGTCCAGAAGGGGGCTGGGCACAGAACTTTCCTTCCTTTGAGCCCACGGTATTAGAACACTATCCCTTCCTTGAGATTGTTGTGGGGAATTTGTGACCAGCTGTGTCAGGAAGGGCTCCAGACAGCAGGAAAATATCAAGGGATGAGCAGCTAAGATGCTTCAGAGGATTGTGGGAGGAGGGGGGCACCGGGAGGGTGTTGCTGGGTGGGAAGATGCTGGGAATAGCCTGCTTAAAAAAAAAAAAAAAAAAAAAAAAGTGCATGACCTCCTACTTATCCTTCAAGACCCCACTCAAATTTCCCCTTCCCTGGGAAGCCTTCCTGATTTCCAAAGGCTATCACCTTGTCCTTCCTGAGAGCTCCTTGAGAGCTCCCTCACAGCCCCCAAACCCATCGCCCTGAGATGGATGGTCAAGGAAGGCCTCAAGGAGGTGACTTTTGAGCAGATGTGAAGGAAGTAAGCTGGGTGGTCATTGGGGGAAGGGTGTTTTGGGTGGGGGGCACCTAGATGGGCACTAACTTGGCATGCTTGGGGAAAAGCAAGAGGCCAGTGAAGCTGGGATGGAATGAACGAAGGGAGGAGAGCGACCCCATCCACACCCAGTCTTTTTCCCTGCTCTGCCTTGACCCTCTTGTCATCCCCACCCTTGCCCCCACAGGGCCTGTCCCACATTTACTGGTGCACTAATGGAGGAATGAGTGGCCCCTGTTAATTTCCTGGTGAGGGGACAGAGACTCAGAGAGGTGGATTTCCTTGCCCAGGGGGAAAAAAGTGAGCAAGTAGGCTTGGGATTTGAAGCCAGGTTTCCTCCTCCAGGGACCTGGAGTCCTTACCTTCTTTTTAGCAGGCCGAGATCAGGGAGTCTTAGAAGTGGGGGAAAAGAAACCTTGAGATGATTAGACACTCCAGTTTTGTCTGGCAGTTGAGGACCAGAGAGGGAAAGTACCTTGGTCAACATCACATAGCACAGAACATTCATTCATTAATCCCACAAATATTGCCTGAGTACTTCTGAGTGCTTGGGGATGCAGCCAGAACGAGCCCGAGTCAAGTCCGTTCTGTGGCAAGGCAAACATGAATCACATGACCACAGAAATACAGCTACACACTGAGCTCATCTGCTTGGAAGGAGCAGCTTGATGCTATGGGGGTGCAGAGCTGGTGGCCTTGCCTGACCTTTGGGGAGAACTCTGAAGGCTTGAAAGCCCAGACCAGAGCTAGGGGTTGAATAGGACTTGAACCAGAAAAGGAGCTTCTGGGCAGAAGGAACAGCCTGTGCAAAGGCTCAGAGGTGGGAGCAATAGGGAGGTGGCCCAAGTGGCTCGCTGGGTGAGGTGAGGAACAGAGCCCTAAGAAATCAGCGGGGCCAGGGCACTAGGGCCTTGGGCCGCAGAGAGAAGTGGGGGCTTTGTGATGCGGACTCTGGGGGAGTCATGGAGAGGGGTTAACCCCTGGAGTAGGGGGAAGATCTCTCCTACTCTGCGTGGAGAAAGGCCCCAGAGCAGCCCTTTGCTTCACAAGAGGGGAAACTGAGGCCCATACTGGGGCCCGATACTACCCGAGGATACACAGCAGGGCAGGAGGGCATGCCTCAGTTTCCCCGGGAGCAGAGGCTCACCGGGTCTCTCCCCTCGCAGCCAAGCTCTCACGGCTCTCTCTGGCGCTGCCGCCGCTCACGCTCACGCCGTTCCCGGGGCCGGGCCCGCGGCGACCCCCGTGGGAGGGCGCGGACGCCGGGGCGGCTGGCGGGGAGGCCGGCGGGGCGGGGTCGCCGGGGCCGGCGGAGGAGGACGGGGAGGACGAGGACGAGGACGAGGAGGAGGAAGAGGAGGCGGTGGCAGCGGGCGCGGCGGCGGGGCCGCGGGGCCCCGGGAGGGCACGGGCAGCCCCGGTGCCCGTCGTGGTGAGCAGCGCCGACGCGGACGCGGCCCGCCCGTTGCGGGGGCTGCTCAAGTCTCCGCGCGGGGCCGACGAGCCCGAGGACAGCGAGCTGGAGAGGAAGCGCAAGATGGTCTCCTTCCACGGGGACGTGACCGTCTACCTCTTCGACCAGGTGCGCTGCCGGGGGCGGGGGGGCGGGGCGCGGGGGCGGGGCGGGGAGGGGCCAGCTGGCCGAGGGCGGAGCTGGGGAATCAGGGCAGGTCTTGGAGACCTTGGGTGTGGGGGCGGTGTCTGGGGAATGGGCCGGGGCATGGAGTGAGGGGTAGGGTGCGTCCTGTGGGGAGGACGCTGGACGGTTGGGGGGGCTGGAGGGTGAAAATGGGTCTGGAAGGACGGTGAGGAGATACCTGGTGGTCGGGGAGGAGTCCGGAGAGGCTAGGGAGAAAGTGCTGAGGAGATTGGGGCGTGGTCTAGACGGCGGGGGCGGGGCCAAGTGAAGTTTGGGGCGGGTTCTGTCGACCTGCGCTCTTGTGGTAGAGGCTAAGGGGCCGGCTCGGGATGAAACGGATTTTACCCACGAGGGGCGGGCCCTGGCGAGGCTGCAGGTAGGGCATAAGAGAAACGGCTTGTAGTGTTAAGATAGAAAGTGCAGGAGCGGGTTCAGAGGTAGACAGAGCTAAGAAACTGCGGTGGGGCTTAGAGAGATGGGTTGAGCATTGTGTTAAGAGTAACTAAGACTGAGAGCATCGTGCTGAAAAGAAACAGGAAAGGCGGGATGATGCTTGTGGATTGGGGCCGAGATGGGTGTGGATGGATCTCGGTCAACCTGGAGCGGGGCACACTGGGATGAAGTCCCGAGATGAGAGTCATGAACAGGGTCCTGGGCCACTGAAGCAAAGGCAGGGTCTGGCGGGCTGGAGCCGGGCCACTTCCGAGTACGGGGCTCAGGGCCTCGGGGGAGGTCGGGATGCGCAGGATGGTAGAAGGGTTTGGAGGACCAGAAGAGTAGGTAGTTCTGCGCCCCGAACTTGAACGCCTGTGGCCGAGATATCGAAAGGAGTTAGGGGTCATGGAGACAAGGCGGGACTTATGGAGATGGTATTGGGTTAGGGGGCTCCCACGAAAGCGTCGCGTTAAGGAGCAAGGAGAGAATTCCTGCGGTGGAGGGGCTTAGCCGTGGGCGGGACTCCAGGGGAGGAGCCTCGGGCCGGGGTGGGGTTAAGGCTGACCTGAGGTTTCGAAGGCAGATCAGGGCCTCCAGCCACCTCGTCAGAGGCTGCGATTGTAAATTGGGGTACCTGAAGCCCCAGAAGTGTTAGCGGGCTTTGTTGCTTGTTGGGTGGCATGTGACGGTTCGCCCCCTAATCCACCTGCACAGGAGACGCCAACCAACGAGCTGAGCGTCCAGGGCCCCCCCGAGGGGGACACGGACCCGTCAACGCCCCCAGCGCCCCCGACGCCTCCCCACCCCGCCACCCCCGGAGATGGGTTTCCCAGCAACGACAGCGGCTTTGGTAAGGGGCGGGGCGGGTCCTGGAGGTGGGGCTGGTCTTGAATGGGCGGAGCTGGGGCGGGGTCTGGAGGCGGGCCAGAGTTGGGGCGCTGTCCACCGTGTAGATTGCTGGAGACAGGTGCCTGTGGAGGGGCGGGGTTGGACAGCTGGAGCTGAAGGTGAGCGGCTCCAGAAGTGCCTGGAGGGTCTGACCGCGTCCTCTCCTCTTCTTTCTCAACACCCCCTTCCCGCCACTAGGAGGCAGTTTCGAATGGGCGGAGGATTTCCCCCTCCTCCCCCCTCCAGGCCCCCCCCTGTGCTTCTCCCGCTTCTCCGTCTCGCCTGCGCTGGAGACCCCGGGGCCCCCCGCCCGGGCCCCCGACGCCCGGCCCGCAGGTACAGTGCTTCAGACCCTCGGGCCTGCCCCCACTTCTGCCTCTCTTTCTCTGTCCCCATCCCTGAATTTACCTGTCTCTTTCTCCTCAGTCTCTCCCCCCCTTCTTCTCTCAGTCAACCCCCACCCAACTCTTGGAACCAGCTCAGACCAGGTCTATCCAACGGATAGACCAGGGCAGTCACGCCCCTTCCCTGAGCCTCAGTTTCCCCTTCTGTAAGGATCCCCTCAGAGTCTGGCTCATCTTTGCCCAGTCTCTTGCCTGGCACTTGTCAGATCCTGATCCCACGTCTGTTTGGGGGCACAGGCTGATCAAAGGCCGACAAAGGGAGAGAAAACCAGTGTGCCCAGAGCTAGTTAGCTGAACTGGAGCAGAGAGAACATGGTCAGGAAGTCCATAGCAATAACAACAACGGCATTACTACTAACAGTAAAAGGCCCTTACAGAGGCCCTATTTTGTGCTTGCACATCTGAGCCGGGAGACTCCTACGGCGACTTGGGCTCTCTGCTGCCCCCTGCTGCCGCTCTAGAGAATACCCCTGGATGCAGAAATTGCGCTGGCCTGAGCAGACGCACATGTTCCCGAGAATAGGGCTGAGAAGGTGGAAAGTAGGAGCATTCCTGCTCCCCCAAATTGTGCCCGAATCCAGTTGTTGGCCCTGCCTGTCCTCGACTCGGTGACCTAGAGCAAGTCACTTTCCCTCTTTGTGCCTCAGTGTCCCCATCTGTAGAATGGGGATGATCCCAGGATCTAACCCAAAATTATTGAGGGGATTGCATAGTTTCATCCTACACACACACAGCCCCACAGACTGGTCATGCGCATGCGCGGTGGTCTCTGGTAGCTCTCACTGCGCTTAACGAAGTAGATACCCATTGAGCATTGCTTAAGTGCGGGTGCTGGGCTGGGCATGCGTGATTCCGTGCTGAGCAAGGTCCATGAGCCCCACAACACCCTACCCCACCCACAGACACTGACCCCCACACTGTCATGGGAAATAAGTGCAAACTCAGGGCTGCTGGAGAAGCAGCTGACAAAGGAAAAGGGCTTCGTCAGTTTGGCCATGCCACTGCATCAAGTACTCGAGGGGCTGGCCGTCATGAACTAGGTGAAGGGGAAGGAGGCGACAGCACGCTAGCAGATGGAACAGCTTGCCCAAGGGCCTGAGGCAAGAGAGAACTTGGCCAGTTCAGGGAACAGAAGGCAAGCGGATGCATCTGCGGGCTACTTAGGGAGTGGGGGGAATGGAGGGTAGGGGGAGAGGGCGGACCCTGTAGGGCTTAAGGGTGGGCTGAAAAGAGGGACTTTGTCCAGGAGGCACTAGGGAGCCATGGGCCAGCTGTGATTAGGGGAAGGGCAGCAGTAGCTGCTGGTGCAGGAAGACCCCTCTGGGGCCATGTGAGGGATCCAACCGGAGGCTGGACAGGAGGCTGGCACCAGCGTCCAGGAAGGAGAGGAGAGTAAGTTGGGATTCGGGGCAGGAAGGACAGGGCCAAGGGCACACTCTTCACTTGGCTCCATCGTCAGATTTCACCTCAAATGTCACTTCCTCTCAGAGGTCTTCTCTGAGGCCCCCGTGAGGACAGAGTGGGGTGGGTCCAGGGCATGAGACACGGCCAAGTGGTGAGTCAGGGCTGAGAGCAGCGGGGGACTAGAGTGCCAGGATGACTTCACCTTTAATCACTAGGAGAGGCAAGGGAGGGTCCAACTGTGCAAAAGCCCAAATCCCTTCACTCGGCCGATGCTTCTGCTACGGCGGGGCAGGGAGGCTGCTGACCTTTCTGTCTCCCAAGACCCTGGCGGGGGTTGCAGGCTGGGCCCCCTTCTGTATGGACTTCTATGCTTGGTGGGGCTCTGCCCACTTACCCCTTGTCTACTGGACCCTACCATGCAAAGGCCCTGGGGTAGGCCCTGGAGCCCAGGAGAAACAGCAAGGAAGCCAGTGTGGCCATGGAGGGGACAGGGTGAGGGGGATGGGGTGGGTGAGGACAGAAACGGGATAGGGCAGGTCATGTGGGGGACCCTGTGTGTCCTGGTGAGGGCTTTGCTTTCACTCCAAGAGAGACAGAAGCTGCGAGCCTGTCTGCCCAGTAAATCATTTCCTCTGTCCTCAGGCCCCGTGGAGAACTGACTCCCCGACGACCCCACCCCCCTGCACCCCCAGAAGAGGGGTTGAGAGTAGAATCCTCTGTGGACGACGGAGCCACTGCCACCACCACAGACACCGCCTCTGGGGAGGCTCCTGAGGCTGGGCCCTCCCCCTCCCCCACCATGTGCCAAACGGGAGGCCCTGGCCCCCCACCCCTTAGCCCCCCAGACGGCTCCCCTGAGCCCCCCGACCCCCTCGGTGCCAAATGAGGCAGGAAAGCCCCTCACCCCTCCCTGAAGAGCCGCCTTTCTCGGAACTGAACTGAACTCTTTCGGGCCTGGAGCCCCTCGGCACAGCGGAGGCCCCCTCCTCACCCACTCCTGGCCCCAGAGAGGGGCTGCAGGCTTCGGGGACCTGGACCCCCATCTCGCGTCTCCCCTGCCCGCCCCAGCCTGGCCCCTGGAGGGGCCTCTAGTTCAAACCTTCGCGTGGCATTTTCACATTATTTAAAAAAGACAAAAACAACTTTTTGGAGGAATGCAGGGCCTGCGTGTGTTTCGGGGCAAAGAGGGGAGGGTCCCGAAGACTTCGCCATCAGCCGCCTGCCGCCCACTTCACAGATGGGAACATGGAGGCTTGGGAAGGTGGAAGCGCTGTGCAGGGGGAGGCCGAGGCTCTGCTTCTCTGGCTCCCGGCTGCGTCTGTTGCTGGCGGCACTGACCTGCGCTAAGAGTTGGCAGGGAGAGGCCAGGGCGGTCGGAAGAGCCCTGTTTGCCCAAGGCGGCTGTGGAGGTGGCCAGAGGCCCTGCGAGGGCCAGAGCTGCGGACGGGGTGCTCAGGAATGACGGGTCAGCACCCACGTGGCTCCTGGCCACATCCCCCACACCTCAGAACAGAGCTGCCCTGTGCCTCCACTGAGGCCACTACCTCCCTGCCCCACAGTGCCTGTACCTCAGTTTACCTGTGTCTGCTTGTGAGCGTCCGCCTGCCAGGACATTCTCATCCCACTTGGCCTGAGTTCTGTGGCCCTCTTCCTAATTCTACTATTTCTTTGTGTTTCTGCATCTGGATGTGTCTCCTCTGTGCCTCCCTGAAGCCTGTGTCTTTCTGCCTTGTCTCTTTGTCCCCGTTTCTTTTTTCTGTTTCTCTGGGGCTCCTGACTGATTCTGCCTCCTGTCTCTCTCCTCTGTTTCTGATCTCCTGCCTTCAACCTATCGCCCCATCCCTTTGGTCCCAAGTTCATTTGCATGTTTGCAGGACTCACTTTGGGTGAGAGCAAGGGAGGGAAGGGACCAGAAGTGGGGACCCAGCATGGGTGCTGCAGACTCCTGGCTTAGGAGTTAAGGGGATGAAGGCATTAGGGTCACTTGTTAAGTCCCAGGGATGGAGAAAGGGAGAGTGAGGATTAGACTCTTGCGTCTTTCTCAGAGGCACTGTGGGAAGACCGGGCTGTGCTTCAGCTGATCTGTGGACACACCTGACCAGGGTGTGTGCTGATGGAGCCAGGACTGGTAGGGTGGTGAGGGCCAGGACTCTGGAGTCTAAGGGAGGAAGAGCAGGGGGCCAGGACTCCTGGGTCTGAGGGAAGAGGGGCTTGGGGCCAGGACTCTTGGGTCTGAAGGAGTCCGGGGCTGGAGGTGAGGACTACTGGGTCTGAGGGAGGAGGGGCTGGGGCAAGACTCCTGGGTCTGAGGGAGGAGGACTATATTACTAGTTCACTGACAGCATCTCTGTTCTGGAGGCTAGAATCCAAGATCAAGATGTCTGCAGGATCTGTTCCTTGTGAGGCTGTGAGGGAGAAACTGTTCCAGGACTGGCCTCACTTCTAGTGGTCGCCAGCCATCTTTGCTCCGTAATGTGTAAAAGCCTCACCCCAATTCTGCCTTTACCTTCACATGTTTTCTCCCTCCCCCATGCGTGTGTCTCTGTGGGTCCAAATTTTCTCTTTGTATAAGGACACTAGCCATATTGGATTAGTGCCTATATTAATGACCTCATCCATCTTACCAGATTTTATCCGCAATGATCTGATTTCTAAATAAGACCACGTTCTGAGGTACTGGGGTTTAGGACTTCAACATACTGATCTCAGGCTGATATGATTCAACCTGTAACAAAGGGGCTGGGGATTTGGGGTCCTGGGAGAGGTGGGAGCCGGCAGCTAGAATCCTCAGTCTCTGGGAAGGAGATGGATTTGGGGCAAAACTGAAGGACGATTTTGAGGTGACGAGTCTGGTTTGAATGTCCCACAGGCAATTGCAGCTAAAGTTGGCCAAACCAGAGCCACCAATCCCTACTCCCCAGCCCCACAATTCCCTCTCCAACCATCTCGATCAATGGCATTTTCACTCGTTGCTCGAGCCAGAATTCCAGAGTTGGTCTGGCACTCAGCAAATCCTGTGGGTGCCCCTTCCCAGGTCCACTTCTCTCCATGACCTCAGCCCCAGGGTAAAACTGCACTGCGTCCTATCCTGCCTGTAGCTGCCCCCACTCCTTTCCAAATTCTTCTCTTGCAGCAGCCAGAGGCCCTTCCTACAGGCTCAATCCAAATACGTCATTTGCCTTCTTCACACCCTTGGATGGTTTCCATCAACTAAAAATACATCCAAAGTCCCTCCCATGGTGGATCGGGCTCCAAATGATCAGGCTTGTGCATCCCCTTTGACTCCCCTCTCTTACTAACTTCCCTCCATCATACCATACAAGCCTGCTGTCCGTTAACTCCAACACACCGTACCTTTTCCTGCCTCTGCTCATACTGTTCCCTGTGCCTGCAATGCCCTTCCAGGGTACCTCTGCGAGCCGACTACTCTCCCTGCTAGTGGACATTCAGGACCTATGGGTTTACTCCCCGGAGGCGGGCAGGATAGGATGAGGTAGTGGTGGGACCCTGTGTGTATCCAGAGACCTCCTTTCTCCTTGAGCTGATGACTCCCACTTCCCTGGAATGTTTGGAGTTGGGAATCCCATATTCTCATTTGGGAACTCCACTTCCCATCCGAGCCTGGGAGTTAAAGTGCCCAAGGGCCTCTTTGCCCAACCAGCACACAAGTGTAGGAAACTGGGCTAAGTAAGGAACACCCCACCCCACCCCCCTCACTGGAGCCTTAGGAAACTGCAACTCCCAGAAGGCCTCCAGACTGGCTCTCCCACTGGTGGGGACAGCCAGCCCTGCACAGCTTGCTGGGAATTGTAGTCCAAGGCTCCTGCAGGGAGAGGAGCCCACCTTCGAGGACAGCAGTGTTGCTAGTGCGCGTGGAGCAGGTCAATGCCTGTGGCCAAGGGCAGAGCCAGGATTTCCACTTCACCAGGAGCACTCAATTAGTGCTTCCACCCTTTGAAGACAGCTTGGGGGAGGGAGGAAATGCAACTGCCCCCCCCCAATCCAAAACACACACAACCTGCAGCGGCAGGCCTGTTTCAACCTAATGCAGTCTGGTCCCAGGGCCTGCCCAATGTCGGGGTTTCTCGCACTCAAGCCTCCACAGCAGATTTGGGTGTGGGAGAGTGACGAGGGGGTCTCCCGTCTTGCCACCACCCCCCCATCTCTGTGCCTTTGTTCTTTGGGGATGCCAAGTGTATCCCAAGCTAAATGGCCAGGAGGAACAGGCCTGGCCCTGGGGTTCAGGGGTATCCCATCCCTCAAGTATTTGCTCTCAAGGAAAAGACCTCCCATTTCCGAGGCTGATTCCCAGGACAGGAGCAGTACCACGGGTTCCCAGAGCTGTTCCCAGCTGCTGGTTGAGAACCGCGCTCGTTGGCCCCCCAGTTCTCCACCCCCACCAACCACTCCCACCTAGCCCTCCTCTGACACCAGCTGCCTCTTGCCCAGCCCCAGGGGACAGCTCTTGGGCTCTTTTCTGGGCTCCTCTGCCCAACGTGCTCCTGGAGCAGGTCCCCCCCACAGCTCGACCCACTCTCTAGTTCTTGCTTGCAAAGCACTGGCCTGCTCACAATCCCATCAGCTCAGAGCTGCGGCCCCTCTGGGAGCACCAGCCGGCTGAGGGGCCCCCGCCTGGGTTTGGCTTGTCAAGGCGTGTCTGGAACGAAGGCTAGGCCTTGCCCCAGGACCTCTGCCCGCCCACTAGCTCGATACTATGCAATTCTAACCACACCACCGGCTGCCCCGTGACACCTCCCCTTTATTCCAGCCTTTATTCCTGCAGGCTTGGGGGGTGGGGGTGGGGGCAAAGGGGCGGACATGGGAGGCCCCTACTGGGCTGCAGCATCCCCAGCATCCATCCCTCACAGGCCCGGACAACCCCCAATAGAGACCAGTGCTCCCGGCCCCGCTGGTGCACAGGCAGCCCCGCGGGCTACAAGGCTGAGGCCCTCCGCCCTGTCAACCCCGAGAAAGGAGGGGTCCCAGGCCACAAGTGGTTAAATAATTAATAAGATTACCAATGGTGTGTTAATTACAAACAACGAGAGAGGAGCTAGAGGTGGTGAATTTTCCAAACAGAGAACCAGGATTGGAGAACCAGGATCCACAGCCCCGGGGCCCAGGGGTCCGGCCACCCGGGTGGGGCAGCTCCGTAATAAATAACGGGGTTGGGGGGCAGGGGGTCAGGGCTGCTCCTGCTTCTTCTTGACGGAAATCCGCTTCTTCCTTGCTGCCAGCATCTCATAGAAGGGGTCCACGCTCACAGCGGCCCTGCAGAAGGGAGGTTCGCAGGGTGAGGGCCAAGCAGCCAGACCCCGCCCACTGCCCAAGGACCTGGAGCCCTGGCTCACTGGATGGACTTGATCCACTCCTCCTTCTCCTCCTGGGTTGGGGCCGAGATCCGGTAAACCATGTGGTTCCCCTCAACCACCCGGCCGTCCGCCTCAGTTTTACAGGCTTTGATGAGCTGCCCCTTGTTGTTGGGGATGTAAAGCTCAAAGCAGTTCTGGGGAGACACGAGAGCAGAAGAACAGTGGGTAAGAGTGGCCCCAGGACCAGAGGCCACCCCCACCGCAGCAGGCTGGGGTACAGAGAGGGCCTTACCGGTTTTCGGGGGTCATCTACTTCTCGGATGCTCAGGTTCTCCAGGGGGATAATTCCACGGGGTTCCTTGTCCTGAAGGAAAAAGGAGCACAGGACTCAGACTCCCCAGCCCTCGCCCAGCCCCTCCTCTGGAACCCCAGCAATGTCTGTGGTTTGAGCCACCAACTCGTGGTACTTTGTCCCAGTAGCCCTAGTGCACTGATACAGCCCTCCTCCCTCAGACCCAGAAGTCCAGACCCTCAACGCCCTCCTCCCAGCTCCCAGCTCCCTCAGATCTGGGAGTCTAAACCCTCAATGCCCTCCTCCCTCAGACCCGGGAGTCCCTGCCCCCAGCCCCTCCACCAGGCCCTGCCCTCACCGTGGTGTACTCAAAATAGTAGAGGCAGTTGTCTGTGAGGATGAACCAGCGGCGCTTCCACGTCTTCACCCGGCCCCCTGAAAGGGAAGGGGTGGGAGGGGGCCTGGGCTCAACAGGGGGACAGGGCCTCTGGGAGGGCAGGGAGGGCACCGAGAGGCAGAGTGACGCAGGGAAGGCGGGGCTGGCGGGGCTAAGAACAAAGCAATGCGTGGGAAGACAGACAAGCAGGGACAGGCTGGTTTTGGGGCCCCAGGATCTCGCCCACCCCACTTCCTAACCCTGTCAGTCAGCCCGGGAGAGCCCCCTCCCCCGATGTCAGGTCAGGGAGCAAGGATGGGCAGCGTACCTACCTCCTGGGGCAGACAGCGAGAAAGCAGGCAGGACCAGGCGAGAAGGGAAGGCAGAAGAATGGGGTGCCCCCAGAAGCCGCAGGCCACAGAAACGGGGGGGTGGGCAAGGGCCAGAAAGCACAGGGGGTGGGACAGAAACAGAGACAGAGATGGAAACAGCAGAGAGGAACACGCAGAGATGGAGGGAGAGAGGGAGGGAGGGAGGGGGGAAGAGAGGGAAGAAAACCAGTTACATCGACATGACCCTCTCCCTCCCAGGGAGGCCGAAGATCAGTGCCTGGCTCCAGCCCGTCCCCTCGGGGTAGGTCCTCAGCCAGGAAGGCCCCCCAATGCCACAGTAAAGAGGTCTTCCCCCCACTCAAGTTATCACAAAGGGAGGGGACAAACCCTGCCTGCACTCCCAGCTGCTTGGCCCAAGGTGGCTGGGCCACCTCTTGCCCTCTCTGGACTCCAACCCACAGACCCACTTGTGCCCACACCTTCCTGCTTCAAGATGACCTGCTTTTGGGCTCCTTGACCGTGACAGCAACAACGGCCACCATTAAGCATCCTTGTGAACATGGCCGCAACCACCACCCACCACCACCACCACTGGTCCCCCTCAGCCTCTGGAGGAGGAGATGCCTCTCTCCCTGTCCCTGACCCTGACGCTGTCCACAAAGAACAGAAAGCTATACTCAGGGTCGGAGATCTGGTGCCGAGGTCACCCCAGCTCTGTGGCTGCTGCTGGACAGCGACTGAGCCTCAATGTCCCCACTCCAGAAAATGGGAAGCATCCCTACAGACGGAAAGGTCTGCAGAGAACTAGTTCCTGGGGCCTGCTTGCTGCTTCCCTGCCTTCTCCCTGGGCACCGGAAGCCTTGGCCCCCGGGACAGCGCCGTGGCCCTGGAGCAGCTGTCCGCTGCTTTGGGGCTCAGAAGCTGCGGCTAGCACTCCCACGGCGCCTACCATTACCACGCAGGGCTCCAGGCCAGTGGCTCTCAACTTCGGCTGCCCTGGAAGGCGGCTGGGGAGCTTTCAGCATGACTGACAGCCCATCCCGCCCTAGAAATCCCAGCTCCAGGAGGCTAAGGCTTGGCCGTCGGAGTTTTAAAAGCTCCCCAGGGAAATGTCCCGTGAACCCAAGGGTGAGAACCCCTCCAATCCTCAGATAACCCCCACAGAAGGGGCACTTGCCTGACCCCTGCTGACTTATCTAGAATCTGTTGGATCCCTGTGTTTCTGGGGGAATCGGCTCCACCCCCACCCCATTCCACCCCCGCGGGGACTCTGTGTTCATAAGCACAGAGCCTGGCAATTATTCAGTGCTCCCTAACGCCTACCCTGTACCCACAAATATTTAGGGGGCCCTCCTCTATGCCTGAGCTCGGGCCCGGCACACCGACCTCATCTTGTTTTTGGCCCCGTTTTGCAGATGTGGCAACTGGAGGTTCAGAGAGGTCAAATCGTTTGCCTAAGATCACACAGCAGGTGCGCATGGCAACGAGAACCTGGGACTCCTCACTTTCCCCTGCAGAGGCTGCCAGCGGGGTCAGGAGGGGACGTACCCAGCTTAAGGAGCCAGCCCTCCCGATCCGGGTTGAAGAAGGTGTGGGTCAGGTCATTCCCGTCATCCTCAGGAATCTTGAAGGGCTCGTTTCGGATGCTGTCGTAGAGGTTCTGAGGGGCGAGGATGCAGTCAGCATCTCCAGGCCCAAGGGACCCTCCCGGGGTGACCTGGTCATGGTTGGGGGGGCCCCAACAGCCAGGGAGGCAATGAGACCAATGGGACCAGGGGAGGAGTGGTCCGGGGAGGAGGCAGAAGGATGGAGGGAGCCCCAGGAGAGGAAGAAGAGATACAGAGTAGCAGTGGCCAGCAGAGTTCTCAAGATAGACAGACAGATGGAGAATCAGACACACTTAGACCCCGAGGGCCAGAGAGAAACGGGAAAGAGAAACAAGAGAGATGAAGACTGAGGGAGGCCCAGAAAAGAGAGAGAGAAAAGAAATGGGACACATTGGCACGACTGCACTGGCCGGCTTGGGCACCGGGAGACCCACGGGGAGGGCCTGCGGCAGGGAGGGGGACAGCACTGGGTAGGGGGGCTGTGGGGAGGGGAAAAGGGGGCCTGACCCTGAGCAGCTCCTCGGGCAGGTCCCCACCCTCGTTGATGCCCCGGTTCATGGCCACGAAGCGCTCCAGGCCCGGCTTGTCCCGGACGTTGGGATTGTGAAGACTGGTGTTCAGCATGATCACGGCGAAGGACAGCACATAGCATGTGTCTGCAGCAGACAGTCAGGTGGTGAGGACACAGGCAGGCGGGGCCCTGGCCCTTCCTTCCCAAAGCCCCCGAGGCCGGGCCCCCACCTGTGGACTGGAAGACCCCAGGGTTGCACAGGCAGTATCGCTGGGCAAAGGCTTCCATCATCCGGTCAATCTTCTGGGCCTCTCCGGGGAGGCGGAAGCTCCAGAGAAACTGCCTGCATTAGAGAGGAGCCAGGTATAGGTGCCATGTCTGGCAGAAGGCCCTCGCTGCTCTCTGTCCCCATGTCAGGAAGCAGCCAGTAACAGCCTTATGGCCTCAGCAGCTATCTCAGGTATGGCTCCACACTGACCCATGAGCACTGGCCGAGGGACTTTTGGTGGATTTATACAGGAAAAAAACAACAACAAAAAATCCCAAAACCCCTCTTTCTGCTAGGTTTGCTAAACAAGTCTGCAGGGACTTCTGTTGCCACGTGACAGGTGAGTCTACAGAGAGCAATGCCAATACAGTGGCAAGGACAACCCAAAGCTAGAGAAAATGGACCTTCTGACACCACTTGAGCACCTAGATATAGCTATGCCTGAAGGAGGCCCTACCACAGACTTCTGTGTTACGTGAGACAATCAATCCCTTGATCTTTGTTTCTGTTTTTACTCTGAGTGGGTTCATCAGTTGTAAAGAGCGAGCCCTGATAGGTACATTCCTGCCCTCCCAACCCCATCCCTCTCTCACCTGAGGGCCTGCACCAGATTGAGGTCAGTAAACTCGTGCAGGTCCACAAAGGCATGGAGCACTGCCAGGTTCAGTTCTTCCCTGGGAGGGCAGAAAGACATAGAGTCATGCACAGGAAAGAGTCTGGGGAGGCTGGAGCAGGAGCGGACAGGAAGCAAACACTGGGGCGGAGTGTCTGCCCCTGGGGCGGGTGGAAATTTGAGCCTGGCCCCATCACAGGCCTGGCACCAGGACAGGAACACTCAGAACACGCTCTTGGGAGGACCATCTGCTACACAATCACCACCGGTCTAGCGAACCTTCGTGGTCGAGAGGAGCACAGCAAACACATGTTCCACCCACTATCATCTCTCTGATGGCCCTTCTGCAGATGTCCAGAGATGGTCCCCGTGCACCCCAGCTATCCACAGAACAGTCCCCACCACACCAGCTGTCCCCGGATGGCCCCTGGACATCTACAGAGGGCTACCCACCTCCCCCCGATGTCCAGACAGTCCCCACACAGACTAGATGCTCCTGAAACACTCCCCACGCACCTCAGGTGTCCACAGAGGGTCCCCCAGACATCTCCAGGTGCCATACAATCCCCATGATCCCCAGACAACCAGCGAGCCCTAATACAAGCCAGATGTCCAGAAGGTTCCACACATTCCAGATGTCCACACAATCCCTACGCTACCCAGACATCCCGCTGGTCCCAAGCACCTCAGATGTTCAGATCGCCCCTGATGTCCATAGACAATCCTCATGCCCCAGACGTCCATGGGTCCCCGTGTCCCTGAGGACCCCCATACTCCCTAGCTGTCTATGTGGTTACCACGCTTAGAAGCTGTCTACAGGATTCTCACCACCCCCCAATGCTCACAGCTGTTCTCCGCTGTCCCAGACCTAAATGGATGGGCCTCAACTTTCCAGGGGTCCGCAGGAGATTCCCATGCCCCCCAGATGGTCACAGGCAGCCCCAGGTTCCCCTCGATGATCCCAGGCTCCCACCAACCCCTTCAGAGGTCCGCTCTGTCACAATCCAGTCAGAGGGCTGATCCACCCGGGCCTCTCCTTGGGAGAAGTGGGCGGGAAGGGCAGGAGCAGGGCGCAAGGGACTGTGGGAACTGGGCGGGGTCTCACCTCTCCCCCAGGTAGTCCCCGATGGCTGTCTTGTTCAGGCCCTCGCCCTTGTACAGGAAGCGGGCAATCTCCTCGGGTGTGTTCTGCAGAAGTTCATTCTCCACCAAGAACTGGATCCCCTGGTGGATGGGGGCCGGGTCTCAGCCCCGACAGCCAGAAAGCTCCCCGGACCGCAGCCTCCCCAGGGACCTCAGCATCCACACCCACCCCCGCTCTCAACAGTACTTGGCCAGGTTCTGTCTTCAGGCTTCACCCAGGTACTTAAGCACCACCCCTCCCGCCTCAGAGCCTTTGCACTTAACTGCGCCCTCTGCCTCTGCCTGCTGAGTCCCGCACCAGGAGCAGGGTCCAGCAAGGAACAGGAGCCCAGGGAGTTTGTTGAATGTCTGATAAACTACAGCTGCCCGTCGAGGCCTGTGAGTACCAAGCCGCAGGCTGGATAGGGCCTTCTGGGGCTCGGTCTGTGCCATGAAAGCTATATCGACTCTGGAGTGCGGTATCCATGTCTAGGGGCTCGCTGAGGCCAAGGAAAGGTCAAGCCCACTCTGGGGCTCCAGAGCTGCTCAGCACAGGGGCAAACCTGAGACAGCGTCAGAGAGCAGGAACGACCGGATAAACAAACATCGCTCTCCACCTGGTGAACACAGACTTGACCTTCAAACTGGACCTGACTGTCCTCTCCTTCCAGGAAGCCCTCCCTCACTTTCCGAGGCTCCCCCGGGAGGGTCCACAGCCTGGCTTCTCTCTGAAGTGGCCCTAGTCAACCCTGCCTTGCGCATGTCACCGTTCATGTTCCCTCTCAGTGTTGAAGCTCCTCATGAGACTCTAGGTGGCCCCATAAGAGGGTCCAGAAATAGGAAGAGAGCCTCCCCCGCAGAGGACACAGACCATACGGGCAAAGGTCAGGAGGCTGGAATGCCTGGTGAGTGGTCAGAGACCAAATGGACAGCCAGTATCTGAATCCGGGGATTAGGACCCCATCTGTCCACCTTAAGCATGCTTCTGGAATCTAAAGTTGTCAGAGCTCCCTGCCTGGATGTCTGCCTGACAGATCCCAGCTCTGTGGCCCAAGCACCTTCTTGGGATCCATGTTGAACTTCTTCCTGCCCATCGCCATCTTCCGGTTCCGCTGCAAGGTCTTACTGCAGGAGAGAGCAGGGGAGGGAGGCTCAATGCCGGGGCAGCCCTGGCCTGGCCCCATAACCCCCAAGTTCCCCACGCAGCCCTCACCTGCCCTCATTGGCCTCCAGACCCTCCACCTCGCTCATGGCTTCACTGAGCTCCTCCCGCAGACGCTGGATCTCCACCAGCAGCTCCTGCTTCCGCCGCCGGATGTTCTCCAGCTCCATCCGCTCCTCCGGAGTCAGGTCTGGGGGCTCTGAGGGTAGGGTCAGGGGTTGGAGGTCAGTTCTGGGGACTGGGAGCCAGGATTCTTGCAATCTGGGGGAGGACAGGGCTGGGGCGGGCAGGACTAGGTTGGAGGGGAGGGCCTCCACTGTCTGCTGGAAGAAGAGGCTGGGGGGTGGCGTGGGTCTAGATTCCTCAGCCCAGAGCAGGAAGGGCTGTGGATCTAGACTCTAAGTTCTGGGGGAGGAGAGGGAGCTAGGGGTCAGGACTCTTAAGTCTGAGGGACAAGGGGGCTGGGAGCCCGAGCTGCTGGGTCCATTACTTGGAAGGGGGCTGGGGCCTTGGTTTTCGGCCTCCATTCTTGGCGAGGTAACTGGGAGCTTGGGTGTCCGGACTCCTGGGTCCATGAAAAGTAACTACGGCTGGCAAAGCCTGACAGCTTGGAAGAGTTGGGGCAGGGGGCGGGGCATCGAAGGCCCCCGCCCACGCCTTAGCGGGATCGCTGCGGTCCCCAAGATTCCTCCCCACCCAAGCGCCCCAGAAGCCCCCCTCGCGGCTCCCAGCAGGCACTGGGCTCGCCCAGCCTTTCCAGCGGGAATGGTTCCGCCCCGGCCTCGCCTCCGTCGCTCCATCCCGCCCCCTCCCGCTGCCACCGGAAACAGGCTCGGCCCAAACAATGGCCTGGAACGCCCTGCTCTCGGGCCCCGCCGGAAGCCCGTCTCGCGCCCCACAAAAGCTAGTCGACGACAGGGCCGAAGGGCTCCGCGCGCCGCGCGCCGGGAGGGATGTTCGCGGCGGAACGTTCGGGTCGAAACGCTCCATCCCCTCCCAGCCGGCCCCGCCCCTCCCTGACCTACCATAGACACCGTCCTCCATGGCGGCTAGGAAGGCCCGCGGGGAGTCCGGGGCGGTCCCGCCGGTCGGGCCTGGATCCGCGTTGGCCCGCGGGCTCGGATGAGCCCGCTCAAACGCCCCGGGAGCCACCGCCGCCTCCTCAGCGCCAGTCCTCAGCGCTGAAAAGACTCTCCCTTCGCCTCCCAACCGCCCCGCCAATAGGGACCGCCCCTCGTTTTGACACTGTCCAATCCACGGAGGGCCCTCTCGTCTGCTCCGCCCCCGACCCCGAAGTATCGTCCTCCAGGGCCAATAGGCACACAAGGAGCAGACGTAGCCCTGTCCGGCTGGAGGTAGACGGTCTGTGGGGCCAATCGGAGTGCGACGAGGGAGCCGGGCCCCGCCTCCGAAACAATAGAAGGCATTTGGCTGGTGTGCCCGCCAATGAGAAGGCTCGGAAAGGAGTTGCATGGAGGTGGGACTATGCGCGAGCAGAGAGGATTGCGCCTGCTCCAGGGCACTGGGAGGCTGCTAGTTCAGTCCAGCCCCGCCTCTAGTCATAGGTTGCTGGGGAGCGGTACTTTGTTAGTCTCGTTGCCAGGGGGCGGCGCCACAACTGTCGGCTGTTTCCGGGAGCGACACCTCCTCGGCTGGCCAAGCAGGCTTTTGACCGCAGCGGTTGCCAGGCAACTGGGAGCGGCTTTGGCCGGTCTTTTGGCCTCTGTCCTCCCGGTACTGGCCCCTCTGATCTCCAGATCCTTTCCTTAACCCTTCTCAGGACTTTCCCATCCACTTCAGCCTCTTGAGAGTTAGGGAGTGGTGAAACAAAAGACTTATTCTTCTCACGCTATTGGGTGTCTGTCAAGGAGAATGGGACATTAGGGGAAGGCCAAATACAGCGAAGGCTCCGCCTCCCTGGCGCCTTCTGCCTCTCAGGGTCCTCCGCTCTCCCTCAAACTACCCCCCGCCCCATTTAGCATCTCCCCCCCCCCCCCCCCCCCCCCGCATAACAACTCCCTTTACTCAACGTCCTTCCACCTCTCTGGTTCCTTCCTCACTCTCAAAGTCCTTTCCTTCCTCTGTGACTCCCCTCACTTCAGGTACCCCCTCTTCTAAAACTCTTCCCTCCCCTCGGAGTCCCCCCATATAGGATGCCCTTCTCTCCCCTCCCCGTTCCCCAACCCCAGCCTCTGATTTCCATTCCTTGCAGAAAAAGCAGTTGCAGGCAGCTGGCCAGGATAGCGTACCTGGGCATCCCTGTCCTGGGGGGTTCCCTAACTGGGTTTCAGGTGGTGTCTGGGCCTTGTCCTCATTTGCTGTCCCTGGGCTAGGCAGGTGGGGCCTAGGACCTGGTTCAGGGCCAGGACCTGGTTAAGCTGACAGATTAGACACGGAGCCTCTTAATCTCTCCCTGACCTTTATGAGTGGCCCAGGCCTTGTCCTCCCCAGTGGAAAGCTAGGCTGTGCCAGCTTTGCCCCACTCTCTTTCCTTCCAAACAGAATGCTTTTCCTGTCCCTTCACCCCCAATTTAACATCCTTCTCCGTGCCTGTGTTTCCAGTTACCCCCGTCCCTACCCAGACACCTGCTCTGGGAGAACGGCTAGCTAATTAATCCCATCCGGTTATTAAGGGGGGATTTTGAAGGATAAAGGGAGGTGGAGAAGCCAGATCCGGGGACCTGGGCTGCTGCAGCCTTCGGGCAAGCTAATGGGCAATGACAGTGCCTACCCGCAGTTCTGGGACACGGGTGGGAATGTGTCCTCCTCCCTGGCACTGGCTCCTTCTGCATTTGGCCCCCAGCCTGCTGGGCACTTAATTAGATAGGAGTACGGTGTGGGCTGGAGGACAGGTGTGATGAGCCATCCGCAGAAGGACACTCAGACACACCAACAGAGGCCCCAGTGATTTAATCTGGGGCACAATTCTCCCCTGAACACATACTTTCTCCTGGCATTCAGACCTACCTTCTCCTTTCCCTGCCCCCTAACCTGGACTGGGGCCCTTAGCCACAGCCCACACTACCCCCTGCCTGCTGTGTTGTTCACACATCCAAGTTCAGAGCTGGCCTTCAAGAGCATCTCCTGTCCTGGTTACCCCTGGAAGGCCATGCCTTCCAGCACCAGGGAAAGCTGGGAAATGTATAGGACCCTCACGCCTGCCTCCAGCTGTCCCCTTCAATGAAGTGAGGAATCATCCTGGTGGAAGGGACTTTGGAGAACTTCAAGTTTGAGTGCTCCATTTTTACAGATAGGGAGATTGAGGCAAGAAAGAGGGGAATGATTAGCCCAAAACCACACAGCAAGTTGTTGCAGAGTCGGGATTTAGAGCAAAGCTTCCTGGATCCTCATAAGGGACTCCATTTCAATTAGCTCATACTCAGTTTCTAACCCTTTTGTACGAACCACAGGAAAATATAGATAGATATCTGTATTTATATTATATATATAATACACATATGTGTAACATCTTTAAGAAATAGACACACATTGCTAGGTGTAGGATTCCAGAGCATCATTGACCCATCAGCCTTGGGCCTCTCTTTCCCTTGCCCAACGACCAGCCCTGTTACCCACAGGGTCTTGTGTGGGCCCTCCCTTTCTGGGTCAGCCCAGAAATGCTGCCAATCAAGTCCCGAGTCCCCCTCCCAGAACTGCCAAGTTCTAGGTGCTGCTTAGACCTTCCAGGTTTTAATAATGGACAGCCCTGGATCCCTGGAGCCTTGATTCCTTTTGGCATTACAGAACCACAAAGAATCATCGAGATTCTCAACTCCACTGGGCAAACTGGAACCGGCCAATCTCAGCCATCTAGCATCACCTCTCCTTCCTTGACTCTGTGATCAATCTAGAGCCACAGAATCCTGATTCCTTTGGACATTCTAGAATGGCACTTTTTTTAAAAAACCACTGTGGGTCATAAAGAAGCACTGATTATCCCCTGGACCCATGGACCCAAACCCCTTGGTTTGATGTTCTACGGCTAGTGGCCTGGAGTTATCTAATATCAAGAACTCCCAAGCTGTCGCTGTTGCGCTTCCAGACCCACAGACACTGTTTGTGCATTCTAGAAACATGACTCTTTAGCTTCCTCAGTAGCTCAACATTCTAATCAACGTGTTCTAGAACCACCAGTGCTTGCCTCTGTGGCCAATCCAGATTCACAGAATCTTAACTCTTGGGCCTTCTGAAACCACAAGTTCTTTTCTTGACCTGCCTTCAACAATCTTTGTCATTGGTTATTAAAGATCATCTTGAATTCTTGGGGAATTCCATAACCTTCCCTCCTTACGTGGTCTAGGAAAAAAAATGATTTGCTACTTGGTTAGCTGAGGCAAGAAGCAACAGTCCCTTGAATCTTAGGTCAGTCCAGACCTACACACTCTTAATCTCGTTGCTGTACCTGGAGGCAGTATATACCACTGATTCCTGACCCTGCTCAATAACCCAACCCAGCCACGTAGAAGAATCTAGAACCACAAGTCCTTGCCTCTTGGGTGGTCTGGAATTCTGGATCCTGAAGCTCTGGAGAGACTCAGGAATCAGGCTGATAAAGGGGTCTCAGGAAGGAGCATGGACTGCAGAGAGATTAAGATCCAGTATGTCTGTGGTGGGTCCACTGCGCATGGCAGAACTTCACCAGCTAATAATTTACCCAGCAGGCTTGTTGGTCTTGGGAAACACCTGCTCCCATCCCAGGAGAGGGCCTGAACTCTCCATCTTGCTATTTCTGGGAAGGGGGTACAAATAGGGGGACACCAGCTGGCATCACGGGGGTAGGGTCAGTGCGGGGGTTGGTGTTAGTACTTGGGGGCTGGCAGTCCCATCTTCTGCCTCCACCCCATCCCCCTCCTTGGCCTCCTCTTCCTCCTCTTCCTCCTGGCAGCAGCTCAGCGCAAGTTCATTCTCATAACAAAACGCAGCCAGAGAGCCGGGGAAACTGGACTTGGGGCTGTGGGAGGCCCGTTCGGCCTGTTCATCCAACTCCTTGGCGCTGCAGACCGGTGTCCCTGGGACCTCGTAAGTGCGGTGGAAGTGGCGATAGTCAACCTCATACTGGGAGCCGCGCTGGAAGAGGACTGGCTCAAAACGATGGCCCCAGAGCAGCTCACCAGGGAGGTAGGAGGAGCGACACTGTGTGGTCATGGCCGTGGCCTCAACCATGCCCTCGAGAATGACCACCAGCTCAAAGTCAGCCCGGGCCAGCTCGGCACGTCCTAGTTCATAGAGAGGACTGGCAGAGTCAATCTCGTGCACGATGGTGATGGGAGACACGAGGAAGATTCGATCGGTGCCGCCGTCAAAGCCCACGTCCACGTCCTGGTGATCCAGTGGTATGTACTCGCCCTCTGGGGTCACACGGGGCTGCAGCAAGAGGGGAGGGTCCAAAGACAGCCCACAGGGAGCACAGAGATGAATGGAGACAGACATGATGAGAGAATGGAATGGAGATGCCAAGGATGGGGGAGCAGAAAGAGGCAGGGGTGGTGGGGTGAGAACACGGACCCAGAGAGAGGGGAATGGAGGCCCAGAGAGAGGATGATGGAGGCCCAGAGAAAGTGGGGGGACAGAACCAGAGGTAAAGAGTGAGGGACAGAGACTCAGAGGGTTTGGGGATAGAGATGCAAGAGGAGCAGAATGATTGGCACAGAGTAGCAGAAATCAGCAAGGCAGAGACAAGTTAAAGAGAGAGCAGAAGGGAAGAGTCATGTGCAAGCAGCAATTGGAGGAGGAGGAGAGGGATAGAAAAATGGTTTTCAATATATGGCCACAGAGGGATAAATAAGCATGACAACCTAGGTCCCACACTCCATATTCTACCACAGCCTCAGGCTAGCCCCTGGGGCGCTACCCAGGGGCTAGCCTGGGGGTAACCCAACTACAAGACTCTCTGTCCCACTGTGTGTGTGTGTGTGTGTGTGTGTGTGTGTGTGTGTGTGTGTGTATGGCGGGGTGGGGACAATGCAGTCCCCAGGCCAGATATGGGTAGTTTTCCACCTACAACCCCCCACTGGTTCCACAGGCAAGCTCCCAAGCCGTGTCAGCGCCCCACAGACTCCCGGAAGAGAGAGTATCTCTCCTATTCATGAATCTTAGTCATGAATCCAGAAGGAGCCCCCAGATGCTGCTGGGAGTTGTAGCTCCCACCACCATCCTGTCCTCCCTTTCACCAAACTCCAACCTCACCCCAGGGTTCTTAAGTGTCTCTACCTGGGCAAGGACAACTACTGCCCCAGGCTTTGGGCGGTTTCATCACAATTCTAGAGAAACACTAAGGCGCCTTCTTCGGGGTACCAGAGGGAGCTGCTACCCCAGGCGCCAATGGGGGTCAGTTGTTTTGACTGTCTTAGCAATACCGTACAATTCAAGGGTGTTTTTCAGCCCTGTACTCCCCTGAGCAGGAGGCTGGTAAGGCCGGCTGGGCCACTGAGAACTGCCTTCCACAGCTCTTCTGCAGGTGTGACCTGCACCCCATCTTTGGGCTTACATCTCCCACAATCCCATGGGCCTAGCCTCAAGTCATAGACCCCTGTAGGTACTGCTCTGTGGGCTATGTGTGTAAACCCGAGCTGTGGTTTACAGCCACCCACAAAACGACATAATTGGCTCAGACCGTCCCTTCCTAACGGGTACCCTGCCCACAGAGGCTTCTGGGAATTGTAGTTCAGAGCCTTTACAGGCCAGGTGTGGCCTCCACAGGTCTCGATATCCCACAACCCCATTGGGGGCCCATCCTCAAGCCACACGAAGCTCTTTAGGTCTCAAGATCTGTTTCAAGCCAAGGTCTCCGGTTAGCACTGGTCACAGATCTCTCTCTTGGGTTTCCACCTCCTATAACTGATCCAGGAAGGAGCCTTGGGCCACAATGGAGACGAGAGGTTTCCTGCCCGCGTGACTGCTGGGAATTGTAGTCCACGCGCCAGCCAGGCCAGCCGCACACCACCCCTCCAACCTCACTCTCAGGCCTACATCTCCCACCATTCTACCCCCCTCCCCCCGCGGCGGGCCTCTTCCAGCCCCAGGGCGGGCCCTTCCACCCCTACGGCTCCCACCTGCAGCAGCTGGGCCCGCACGTGCGCCTCAACCAGGTGGCTGCGACGGAGGTTACCGACGCGCCACATGAGGCAGAGGCGGCGGTCGCGCAGCGCCACGACAGCGTTCTCGCTGAACACGAGCGTCTCGTTGCGCTTCTTGGGCTTGGCCATCTTGGCCATGACGGCGCCCACGACGAAGGCGTCGAGCACGCAGCCGGCGATGCACTGCAGCACCACGGCGGCCACGGCGGCCGGGCACTCCTCGGTGACGCTGCGCACGCCGTAGCCGATGGACGTCTGCGTCTCCAACGCGAAGAGGAAGGCGGCCAGGAAGCTGGCCACCTGCGAGAAGCAGGGAGCCGCCGGCGGCGGGGCGGCCAGGTCGCCGTGCAGCGAGGCTATGAGCCAGAAGGCCAGGCCGAAGAGCAGCCAGGAGGCGAGGAAGGAGCAGGAGAAGAGCAGGCACATCCAGCGCCAGCGCACGTCCACGCACGTGGTGAACAGGTCGCTCAGGTAGCGCGCGCCCTGGCCGCCCAGGTTCACGAAGCGCACGTTGCAGTGCCCGTCTTTCTTGACGAAGCGCCCGCGGCGCCGCCCCACCGGCGACGGCGCCCACCCGTTGCGGCACAGCCCCGGCCCGGCCTCTTCTTCCTCATCGCCGGCGCGGCCCTCCCTGGGCTCCCGGGCGCCGCTAAGGCGGCGCAGGGCCCTGGCCAGGCCCATTGGGCGGGGGCACCCCCTCCACTTGTCCTAGTGGGGGGCGGGCGCCCCGAACCTGTGGAAAGGAGAAGCGGGCAGCCACGTCAGGGGGGCGCCGGGAAGGGTGGGCTCCTCGGCCAGGCGTGCTCCCTGGGCCGTGGTGGCCTCATCTGGCAAATGGGTGGCTCATTACTCACCCTGAAAGGCGGAACAGTTCAGCATCGAGGACAATGATAGGGGATGCTTGCAACAATAGGGGAACAGCAGCAACAAAGTCATAGCTGTGACAATATGATAGCAAGCACCACAGTAATGAGAGCAGACATCCGTACTGCGCCAGACACTGTTGGGAGCCCCTGACATGAATTTACATAGTTGAGTCTGACACCCATCTTATAGATGAGAAAACAGGTACAAAACGTTTAACTTGCCCAAGGTTGGAGCTGAGTAAACAAGGATTTGAGTGTCACCAATCCAGAGTCCACAGAGTGGTGACTGTTTCTCAACATGGAATCCGCATTGGAGAGAGGGGCCGGGGCTCTCCATCACCTATGGCTCAAAGACGGGTTCAGGAAGCAGAAGCAGCAACAGGAAAAATGGTGGATGAATTTGAACTTGATCAAAATTAAGAATTTTTTTAAAAAGATTTTATTTATTTGAGGGAGAATGAGTAAGAAAGCATGAGAGAGGAGAAGGTCAGAGGGAGAAGCAGACTCCCCAAGGAGCTGGGAGCCCGAGGCGGGACGAGATCCTGGAAGTCCTGGATCATGACCTGAGCCGAAGGCAGTCTCTCAACCAACTGAGCCATCCAGGTGTCCCCCAAATTAAGAACTTTAAAAAAAAACGATTTTATTTATTTAACAGAGAGCTCATAAGTAGAGGGGCAGGCAGAGAGGGGGGGGGGGAAGCAGGCTCCCCGTCAAGCAGAGAGCTTGATGCAGGGCTCAATCCCAGGACCCTGAGACCAGGACCTGAGCCAAAGGCAGAGGCTTAACCCCCTGAGCTACCCAGGTGCCCCCAAATTAAGAACTTCTGAGGGGTCCATGGCTGGCTCAGTCCCTCCAGCCTGGGGTTGTCAGTTCAAGCCCCACAGTGGGTATAGAGATGGTTTAAAAATAAAATCTTTAAAAGAAAAATAAAAGCTCTTGTGCTTCAAAGGACACTATCAAGAAAGTGAAAAGATGGACACCTGGGTGGCTCAGTAGGTTAAGCCTCTGCCTTCAGCTCAGGTCATGATCCCAGGATCCTAGGATCGAGCCCCACATTGGGCTCTCTGCTCAGCAGGGTGCCTGCTTCCCCCTTTCTCTCTGCCTGCACTCTGCCTACTTCTGATTTCTCTCTCTGTCAAATAAATAAATAAAAAATCTTGAAAAAAAAAAAAAGAAAGTGAAAAGACAACCCACCAATGGGAGAAAACAATTGCAAATTATATATGTAAGAAGCTTTCATCTAAAATATCTAAACAGGGGCACCTGGATGGCTCAGTCAGTTACGAACCTGCCTTCAGCTCAGGTCATGATCTCAGGGTCCTGGGATCAAGTCCCACCTCCGGCTCCCTGCTCAGTGCAGAGTCTGCTTCTCTGTCTCCCTCTGCCCCCCACTGGTGCTTGCTCTCTCTCAAAGTTTTAAAAATCTTAGAAAATATATTTAAACACCCCTTACAACTCAATAGTAAAAAGACACCACAACTTAAAACTAAGCAAAGGAGGGGCACCTGGGTGGCTCAGTCAGTCAAGCGTCCAACTGTTGGTCTCAGCTCAGGTTGTGATCTCAAGTCCTGAGTTTGAGCCCTGTGTTAGGCTCCATGCTCGGTGCGGAGTCTGCTTAAGACTCCCTCTCCCTCTGTCCCTCCCTCCTGTGCTCTCTGTGTCTCTCTCTCTCAAACCAACCAATCAATCAATCTCTGAAAAAAAAAATAGGCAAAGGACCTGAAAAGACATTTGTCTAAGAAGGATTTACAGGTAGCCAATAAGATAAGCACATAAAGCATCTAAAGGGATGCTCCACGTGGTCAGCCATCAGGGGAACGCAAATCAAAAGCACAATGAAACTTGGGAAGAGGAGTTGGGCGTCTGCTCAGGACAAAACAAACATCCGCACAGACCGCTTGTTCACAGATCTTCCTGACAGTGTTATTTGAGATCGCCAGCAGATGGACACAACCTGAGGAGCCATCAGTTGATGAATGAATAGCGAAACATGATCTATGCACACAGTGATATACTACCCAGCTAGGAAATGTGCTGACACACCACAACATGGATGAACCTTGAAAGCGTCATGCTAAGGAAGCCGAATACAGAAGACCACATGTTGGGAAACCTGGGTAATTCAAGTGGGTGAAGCATTTGATTCTTGGTTTTGGCTCAGGTCTGATCTCAGGGTCATGAGAGTAAGCCCTGTGTCAGGCTCTGCGTTGAGTGTAACGTCTGTTAAGACCCTCCCACCACATAGTGTATACTTTCATTTATATGTCCAGATGGGCAAGTCTGTACATTGAGCTCCCCTGGGGCTGGGGAGATGGGGCTGGGGTGGGGGAGTGATAGCCAGAGGACATGCTGGGGTGATGAAAATGTTCGAAAACTGTGGTACAACTCCATGAAAATACTAAAAAACACTGAATTGTACACTGAATTGTATTTTATCTGAATTTTTATTGTATTTTATTGTATTTTATCTGAATTATATGTATTTCTTCAAATTTTAAATTATCTCTACACTCAACTGCGGGGCTCAAACTCATGACCTTGAGACCAAGAGCTGCACACTCCACTGAGCCAGGAGCCCCCTTTTCGAACTTGTATTTCAATGAACTGTCACAAAAATTCCAAACAAAAACCCAAAAAAGAGCCAACCCAAGCTCTGTCCTGCATCTCAGGTCTTGGGCAAATCTTTCTAAGCAGTTTTTTCAACTATAAAATGGGGCAAAATCAGACTTCTTCAAGGTCAGGGTCTCCCAGTCATCTGGATCAAAGGCCCCGGTCCTGGCTCAGTGGATGACGCACCGTATGCCCCGGGACCACTGGCTTCCTTTCCTGGAGTCTGGTCTCTAGAAAGAATCTGCGCTTTTGAATCCAAGCTCTGATGCTTCCTGACCGTGGGACTGGTGGCAAGTCACATCCCTGCCTGAGCCCTGGCTCCCTCCTCTGGGAATTTGAATCACCACTGCTCACAGGGTAGAGAAGGAAGGGAAACTGTGGGACCGGGACCCAGGGACTTAGTCACCCTGCACCCTAGCAGCTGTGGAGGTGGCTAGGTTAGATTTGGGGCAGTCCCACCAGTATTTACCAAGTGCCTATGTATGTGTGGCCCCTGGGTCACACTCTGGGACCCCCATGAGCTCCTAGGCAGGGCCTGGAGTGCTCAAACTGAGAGAGCTGTTAGTCAATGTCAAGTCCGGCACCAGTGGGTTCCGCACTGCCCTCCCCCGCCAACAACGGAGAGCTGCACCTGCTGTCCATAACCACCTGGATGGCTCTGGCTGTTGACTCTGAGGATGCAAAGTGGCAGCTGAGGTCAGAGTGGACGGGGCCTGGCTGTACTGAGCATCAACCACATACCCCCACCTTGACTCTTTTCTCACCTTCAACAACCCTGGGAGATGGGAGAGCATTCTTCCCGAGAGGGGTTAAGTGAAGCTGATGCTGGAGGGGCCGGGTTTGAATCCAACCTCTGAGCTCCGTGTTTGCAGCCCTCTCCCGCCCAGAAGCCGCCACTACACGTTGGTCCCATCAGCAACCACTGACACAGTAGGGGAGTTGCGTGCCAGGCTGGGTCCTCCCCTACCTGCTCACCGGTCTCTAACCACAACCTTGGATGTGGCGGTGGGTGGGCTTTGTTTTTCACAGTAAAGCAAACTGAGGCCCTGAGGTCCCTTCTTTTTCTCAGGCTCCCATCCAGGTTTCTCAGCTGCCAAAGCCTGAGCGACAACCCACGGACAACCTAATCGGAGCACTCCTGCTCCCTGAGCACCTACCGTGTCCCTGACCTTGCATGATCTCAGGGATGCCTGCAGCCCGCCCACTGGACTCTGCCAGACCCCACCACTCACCTCACCTCAACTGTCCAGGACACCAGGAGGTCAAGATCACCACCCCACTTCACAGGTTGGGAGCGGGCTCCACGACCTGGCCAGACCCATGCAGTGCCGAGGGTGGGGTGCCGGTTTGGGTCCTGAGCCTTTCCAATGCAGGACTCTGCCTCATAAATTCCCCCCTCAGCCCTGTGAGGCAGAAGTGGCTGTGGCCATTTCACAAAGTCGATGGGGGCCTTCACCTCCAGGGGGCCAGTCTGCATCCCACATGGCCCAGCTCACACAGGGTGGATGGGACAGAGGTTCAAGCCTGCCCTCTCCTCCCCCCACACTGCCCCGTGAAGGCAGGACAGGAGGGGAAAGGATCCAGAGCCTCAAGTCCTCCCCCATCCTCCCCCTGACCTGCCAGAGCAGCTTAATGTTTCCATATAAAGGAGACATGGGGCTTAAGGTGTGTCAACTTGGTGTCAAAGTCACTGTCTAATCTGAGGCCAAGAAGCTCCGCCCCCAGGCCCCAACTCCCCCCACCCCCAAAAAAGGAGTACTTTCACACTTCGGGAGACCCCGGGTGTTGCCCTCCCCCCACTTTTCCCCCACCCACCAACAGAGTCTGAGCAGCAGGTTGGAGGGCAGAGACTGCCAGAGTGGGGGCTGGGGTGTGAGGAACCAGAGGCTCAGAGGGGACAGGAAAGGTGCTGAGAGGGAGCCTAAAAGAGGGAAAAACCCTCTAAAGGGTATGGGTTGTAGAGGGAGGGGGACAGAAGCTCAGAGGGAGGGGGACAGAGACTGGGTGGTGGTAGGGTGTAGAGAAACCTGGGGAGGTATCAGAGACCTAGAGAGAGAGATCGGAGCCACAGCTGGAGGGGACAGAGACATGGCGGGAGAGGGCAGGAGAGACAGGCAGACTAGGAGCAATTGGGAAGGGAAGATGATGTGTCAGGAAACGGGAAGCCGGAGGGCTGGAGCTGTGGACAGAGATGGGCGGGAGAGGCTCCTGATGACAGGCATGAGGGGGCAGAAGCCAGATGGAGACGGGGTCAGAGCTGGTCACCCAACCAGGGGAAGAGGTTGTTCTGGGTCTGGAATTGGTGAGGCAGGACCTTCCCGGGGGAATAGCGAGGAGAGGGATGTAGGGCAGAGGGGTCCAGGCAAGGAAGGTGCAAGGAGGAACGTGGACTGGGGGGTGGGGGGGTGGGATGGTTTCAGCCCAGGACCCTCCCACTCCCCGGCCAGGGTCCCTGTATGGAGACACATACCTGGTGGGGCAGCCCACCCCCATGCCCTTCTCTAGGGCTGTGGGGAGGCCTCTGTGAGTGCCAAGGGGCGGCGATGTGTCCTGGGGCCTTGTGCTGGGCGCCCGACCTCTGTGTCCACAGGCGGATCAGAGGCCCAGCCGAGGGAGGGGGCAGGGGGTGGGGCCAGCTCAGAGCCGCAGAGGGGGAGCCCGGGAGGACGGCCAGGCAGGGCGGCTGGGCCGTAGCCCAAGCAGGCTGGAGGAGATGCGGTGGCAGACACGGGGGGGGGGGGGGGGCAGGGAGACACGGGGATATGGGGACACGGATGAGGGAACAAAGAGAAAGGGGACAGCAGTGGAACGACAGAGAGATGGGGGGGGGACTCCCTGGTTCCAAAATGAAGCCTTCGAAAGTTGGGGGGACACAGGTGAGCCACCCTTCCAGAGACCCAGACTGTTCCACATGGAATAAAATCTATGGCAGGTGGATGTCAACAGCACCCGATGGGGCCAAGGGACCACATGATGCGGGGCTTCCCAGGGGCCTCTCCAGACACACAGGCCTCTGGACATCTGGGGGCCCACTTCCCACTGCCTCCTCCCGTCTCCGCACAGGGAAGCAGCCCGCCAGTGAGTCCTACACACGTCAGGCCTTGTTCCGGTCCTTTACTGCCTCAGGAGCCCCCTGGCATTCCTCCCCGCATGGAGCCCATCTTGCATGGTGGACAGAGGTGAGGAAGACCCCCTGTCCCCCGACAGCCCCCACTAGGAAGTCTGGACCAAACCCTGTGTGGCAGGAAGACAAAGGGCAAAACCAGATTCTGCCAGAGGAGCCCAGCTCACCACTTTGGCCCACCCATGGCGAAGTGCTCGAGTTCCCTGCGGGGAGACTGGTGGCGACAATTGGGTCCTGGGACGGAGAGGTCAAAGGGTCGAGCCAGGGGCCAGAGCTCACAAAATATGCACGATGACAGTGGCCCCCACCAGGTCCACCTGGGAAACAGGCCAGCAGGTCCTTGCACAGGTGGTGGGGAGAAGAGGAGGGCAGTCTGGGCCAAACCAAGTCTTCCCGCATGAGGGCCCCCGGCACCAAACGGGGCCCTGTGGTCAGAAGGCTCCCTGGACGGAACCATGCAGTTCTACAGTCATGGGTTAAACCAGAATCTTTGGCAAGAGGGGTGGTGGGACGAAATGAAGTCATTTCAAAGAACAAGACGTCACACAGAATCCATCACGGCAGCCAATGGCCCGCTTGACGTCCTTGGATTGGAGGAGGGTGGGTCGGCAGACCTGCCCCTGCCCGCGGACCCAGTTCTGGCCTTGGCGGCCGAGTGAAGGGCCTGGGGCCGCCGCAGCAGGCGCATCATACGCTGATGGTGCGGAAGACAGTGAAGCCCGACAGCGCCGTGCTGACGAGGAGCCCGGGACACTGCGGGTGCCAGTGCAACTCCTTCAGGTCCGTCTCGCCCTGGTGCACGAACAGCAGCTGCTGTGGGAGGCCTGCCAGCCCGGGGTCAGTGCTCTCCACCTCGCCTGCCTCGGGGTCACGCTCCACAGCCAGGTCCCACTGCGTGATCTGATTGTCCGCACCTGAGGCCGCGAAAACCCCACTATCCTGGGGGTGCCACTCGACTGAGGTCACGGGGGCCACGTGCTGCTTGAAGGTGGCCACCGGGGAGCCAGACTATAGGAAGAAGAGAGTGCGGGGCTCTGAGCACCTCAGCCTGACTCCCTGGGGTGGCCCAGGCCGAGCCCTCACCACTCCTAGGCTGTCGGGTTCCCCTAGGGCACAACCCCTGGGACCCACACAAGCCCAGGTTCTCTGAAAGGGACAGGAGGCCAAGTGCAAGGGTGATACGGGGCCTAATGTCCTAGGGGGCTGCTGAGAACCGTGGTTTCACCTGCAAAAAAGCCCTGTCCAGCTCCAGGTCACAAAATCCCCACCACTGGTCCTCTGAAACTAAGGGTGTGCCTCAGTTTCCCTTCCTATAAAAGGGAGCAGTTCTCAGGGCCCCAGGTGGCTCATCCAGTTGAGCGCCGACTCTTGCTTGCAGCTCAGGTCATGATCTCAGGGTCCTTGATCAAGCCCCACGTGGGGCTCTGCAACATTCTCTCCCTCTGCCCTGACCCCCGCTCATGCGTGCACATTCTCTCTCTAAATAAATAAATCTTAAAAAAGGAGGGGTGGTGGTGATTCTCAAACCTGCAGATTCTATGAAGGCCTTAAAGAGGGCAGAAGCACAGCTCCCAGGCTCCAGGGGCAGCCGAGGAAAAGAAAAACAGCACTTTTACTAAAGCGAAGGTGCTGCTGGGTGCTGGAGTCTCTCTGGATTGGCCACGTGGTTCCCAAGTACCAGTGGCCAATCAACTTCGCCATGGAAACTGCCCCGACACCTGCCTTGGGGGCTGGAACCCGTTTCTAGAAGCTTCCTTAGAGCTGATGCTGTGGAACTCACCACACCAGAGGGGAGAAAAGATTACGTCGTGGGGTTCCCGGGAAGGGTACAGAGCTGTACTTAGTGGGGGCGTCGGCCAGGGGGGCGCCAGAGTTGCAATTCCTCCTGCCCAGAGCTGCCACCGACTCCGGGAAGTCAACTTTTGGCCCGATGGTGATGTCTCCTCTGCTCCTGTCCTTCCTGCACCTGTTTCCTCTCCTATGATGAACTATGCAGGTTCCGAGTCTCAGCTGACTGTACAAAGCTCGTTAACCAAAAGGCTACAGCTCAGAGGCGCCTGAAGCCTCCAGCTGCCCGGCTCACGAGCGGGGGCATGGAGTTGGGGGCCATGGCTGCTGCTCGGCCTGTTGTCTCCTGTCCCCTCTCCGGCTGGCGGAACAAGCAACCCTACACCAATCACAGCATTCCTCCCGCTAAGCCTGCTTCCACATCTGTACCCCAACAGGGCCAGACCACCCCCAACAGGCCTTCCCAGCTCTGGAAGACAAGAACCCAAGGGAAACCTGCAAATCCTAGCAGCTGCTGGGAGTAGGCCCCCTTCCAGTGAGGGAAATGTCTGGCTGGGAAAGTACCTTGAACTGCCGCAGGTCCCAGACCTTGAGGGCACCGTCATCCCCACCGCTGAGCAGGAAGGGTTCCCGGCGGCTCCAGCTGATGACGTTGACATCCCCGTTGTGGGCAGCAGCGGCGGTAAGCATGCAGGCCTTGCTGGGGGCGGCCCGGATGTCCCAGATGCGAATGGAGGCATCAGCTGAGCACGAGGCGAACACCTGGGCGAGGCAGCATCTGTGTGACCCGGGGTACCTGCCTCCCCACCCTGGAGACCAGGGACGAGTAGTGGGCTACCCTCTTTTCCTAGTGTCCCCCTCACTGGGACGTAGCCACAGTCTCCGTCCCGGCCCCAAGACCCAGGAGTCGGGACCCCTCAGGCCTCTCTCACTGTGTCCTCAGTTGGGGACCACTGCAGGTCCTCCACAGAGCGTGTGTGGCCCACAAACGGCCGCTGGTCCACGTGCCAGGAGCCGCCGTCCGTCGGCGTCCACAGGTGGATGTTCTTCTGACAGTCACCGGTCAGCAGGCGCCCTAGAACCAGGACTCAGGAAACTGCCGGGGCCCAGCTGGCCCCGGCTGGCTCTTCTCCCCACACCCTCAGCCCCCACCCTTCCTATGGACCCTGCTCCCTCATCCTCCGGGGACCGAGTAGGCACCCCAGTGACTTACCAGACACACGAGGGGACCAGTCAAGTGCAAAGCCCTCGCCCATGTGGCCAGAGAAGGCGAATATGGGCTTCACACGGGCCTGCTCGTCCCGGAGGAAGGTCGCCAAGGCCTGGGGGTCATCCACCACCTGCAGGAGCCGCCGCAGCGCATACACCTCCACCTGGCCCTTCTCTGACCATATCCCAGCCACCAGCTCCTCCCCCAGCCACGACACCTGCAGGGGAAGAGAGAAGGGAGAGGGAGGGGAGAGTGACAGGAGGCTCAGGGTGGTGAGCACAGTTCCCAGCATCCCCTGAGAATCAGAACTGCAGTTCCTCAGAACTCCCACTACTTCAGGGGTGGGGCTCTGGCTCCCAGAAGCCTTTGCGGGGATGGAATTAGCCGGCAGGACCAGCATGGTACCTGGGACAACTTCCCACATTGTGTAGGGGCGGTGATATGAGACGGAAAATGCCTAGAGCCCCAGGAAGAGAGGCCGTAACTCCACCAACCCTTGGAAAAGGGTTCAGACCACGGGTCTCCGTAACCCTCTAAATGCTGGTGGATCACAGGCCTCTGTCCTTGGGTGTCTCTGCCCTGTAACATCTGCTCACTAGGAGATCCCACGTGGCCTCAAGGTTTCCAGTAATCCCTCCTACCATACCAACTGTTCAAACATGACCGAAGCCAAGCTCCTAGTCACCACTGGCAACCTCCTCCTTCCTGGGGCTCCCCGCCTCAGGCCCCAAACTATTAGACTCACTGACTTGTCTTTTCCTCCCCACACCCACCCCATGCTACTGGCTACATTCAAAATGCACCACTTTCAACCCCTCAGAACCTCTAATGTCACCACTCCTGCTACCGTGTCTTCCTTTCCCTTGAATTATGGCTTCCCCATAGGACTGTCCTCCCTTGCCTCCCTGCATCTGTTCTCCATACAGTGGTCAGAGGAAATCTCTTTAAAACACAAGTCAGATCCTGGGGCGCCTGGGTGGCTCAGTCGGTTGAGTGTCTGACTCTTGATTTCGGCTCAGATCATGCTTTCAGGGTGTCGGGATCAAGCCCTGTGTAGGGTTTCATGCTGTGCGTGGAGCCTGCTTAAGACTCCCTCTTTCCCTCTCTCAAAAACAACAACAAAAACCCGTAAGTCAGATCCCATTTGTCCTCTGCTCTAAACCCTCCAATGGCTCAAACTTTCTCCCCAAGTAACCAAGTCCTTCCATCAGCCTGTAAGCCCTATACAACCCACCCACTCCCATCCCCCATATGCTGTCACTCTCCCCTTCGTCCATGTGCTTTAGTGAATGCACTGGTCTCCCTGCCTTCCCTTGAACTTCCAAACATGTAATGTTTGTCCCAGGGCCTTTACTCTTGTGTTTCCTCTGCTGTGTTTCCTTTGGCTCATTCCCTTACTTCCTGTGGGTCTCCGTTCACATGGCACCCTACCATAAATACTTCCCTGACGACACTATTTAAAAGAGCAAATCCACTCCAGGAACATCCTACTTCCCTTTCCTTCCTTACTTTCCCCCACAATACCTGGCACCTCTGGATGCATTTACTCAGCTTCTTCTTGTTCCCTTCCCTGCTAGCACTTAAGTTTCAGAATACTAGAGACCTTTTGCTCTCTGTTAAATCTCCCGGGCACAGAACGTTGGCTGAAACACGGTAAGCCTTGAATGGGAACACACAGGAAGAGCTGTGGACCATGCACTGCCGCGAGTGCTGTTCAAACACCATCTAGTTTCATTCACACATCAGCTGCTCTGAAGGGGCTATAACTCAGCAGCACCAAAGTGACCCTACAGCGCAGGCCAGTTCCTGAACAATAACAATAAAACACACATTTCTATACTACAACCAAATGCTGTCTCTAGACACTTCAAATAACCATATGTTATTCCATTTCAGCCTCCTGTCAGCTCATCAGGCAAGTTTTGCAATTTTCACCATTTTACTGAAGAGGAAACGTAGTAAAAAACAGCGCCCTACGGCTCCTAACACACAGTGACAATGACAAAGATACCTAAGAGAGACACAAACTAATAAATGCAAACTGTGTGCCAGGTACTATTCTAAAAGCCAGAGGCATGGGCAAGAGGGTTAGGGGTGGAGGGGGTTTAGGAGAACGTAGAGAAGGCGCCAGGGACTGTACATACCCGGACCCGGTTGATGCCACCATAGTGGGGCACCATAGCCAGCTCCAGCTGAGGTTTCCGTTCTTCTTCATCCTCCTCATCTTCCTCCTCCTCATCGCTGCCCTCTGACGGTGGGGGCTTTGTCCCATGCAGATTATGCATCCGAAGCACCATCAGTCTGGGGAAAAGTGTGGGGTGAGTGGATGCCCGGATCCTTAGGAGGGAGGGGGATCTGGGGGCTGGATAAAACCTCAGGTCTCACTCACCTATTGCTCTGGGCGCTCTCCGCCTGGGTCCCAGCACACAGGTAAAGTGTAAGAGGGAGCTCTGTTCGGTTGTCTCCCAGGTGATCGCGGACTATGTCGAAGCTGAGGCAGGGGGCTCCTGTGGATAGAAGGAGTTGGAAAATTAGGATGGGACAGAGATCTCAACCTCCTCGTGTGTGATGTTTTCACCCATCTTACAACCCAGTCTTCTCTCTGAGTGCCTCGTAAGTTAAACACTCAGTACCAGCCTCGCTCAGAACTCGGGATTCCGGTCCCCTCCTAACTCAGGAACCAGAAGTCCTGGTGCTCAGTCCTACCAGTCTGCGCTCGGTGGTACAGCACATAGGCCTCCTCGTCCATGACCAGCTCCTCTCCTTCTCGCAGCGGCGGTCCGCGACCCGGCAGGTACACCTGGGTCGGGCCTTCGGTCCCTGCGTCGCTGGACTCGGCCTCCATGGGTTCCCCGGTTTCACATGTGCGCCGCCTACCCTTGCGCGCCGCCATCTTCGAACCCTCTCACCACGGGCGCGAGGTAAGGACGTCACTTCCGGGTTGCGTTTCCCTCCTTGGGAGTTCCGCCTTGCGGCACGGTTGCCTTGGAAACCTCCCAGCTCACCCAGTTTGAGAGGGCGGTGGGGACCGGGTGAAGGAGAGCTAAGGTAACGGCGTCCCAAGCCTAGCGACCGAGGCCTGCGGTTACGGAGAAGCTACACCCTCCGCGTGACTTTGCGGCGCTATTCGGCAGAGCAGCGGCAAGGCCTCCTGGGAGTTGTAGTTCTGTACGAGGCCAGTTTTGTCCTACTGGAGGAGTTCCGAGCTTCGACTCCATCTTTCACCTTTGACTCATTGCTTCCTTTCCGTTACATTATTCATGTATGCAAATAAGAGTTCTTACTGGCAAGTGGACTGTTTTTTTGCTCCCTGAGGACCGTAAAGCCTGTTTCCTTACCCCTCCTTGTTATGACGGCTTTAATTCACTTCAAAATCCTTTAGCGTAGACGGGATAATATGTGTAAGTTAGTCTGTTGAGTCTACCCTCTTGGGGCAGGCAGTAGCCTAACCAGGCGTTCACATTGCAGCTACGGTCAGAGATAATCAGAAAGTCAGCCCTCTGGAGACCACTACTACGTGTGCTTTGGCTCTCCTTATCGCTCATCAGCACCGGAGGTTTGGCTAATTGGCATAATGAAATGCTAAAATAGATTCTCATTGGTGAGATTGAGGGCATTCAAGGTAGATGGATTGGCTAGGACATACTAGACTCTCCCCTCGCTTGCATGAACAGGATGTGAAGACTCTAGCAAGCCGCGTTGCTTGCAGCCATAGGAATGGGACGCTAGACTTAATCCTGAAATGTTTTGATCCTGGATCTTTGTTGAGTTCGCTGTTCCTTCTCTCTAGGTCTCTGTCCGCCCTCACCCCTTCTCATTCCTTCTCTTCTTAGGATCTTTTCTCACAGCTTCCTCTGGGTCTTTGTCTCCCACCTCCCTCCAGGTTCATTGTTCTCAATACAATTTTCCTTCTGCCCTCTCTTCCTCTGTGGGACTTTTCTTAGTTTCTGTTTCCTCCAGAGAAGTTTGAGGGCAGCTGAGACAAACACGGAGCTCAGACTTGGGACTGAGGAGGCATAAAAACATGGTTTATTCCAAACACTGCAATGTGTAACAGGAGAGTGGGAGGGGAGGTTGGTGGTGGGTGTGGATTCCCAGACCGTCCCCTCCACAACCCAGCTCCAGACCCGGCTGGAGATCTAGGAAGAGGAGGCTTGGGGGGGGGGGGGTCTGCAGGGTCATCATGGGAGGGTCGCAAATAAGGGCTAGATTTGGTGAGGCTGTGGATGGTGGCACGTGGGGGGTGGGAGTGAGGTGCGACAGGGTGGGAAGTTTTGGCCCCACGTTGGCTGGGATCAACGCTAGGGCAAGGGGAGGTGAGGCTTCCGTTGGGAGTGTCCTAGGTCAAAATAAGGAAAAGCTACGGGGAGGAGGAGGGTGTGTCAAGGCTTGACGTCAAGGGTCACAGTCTGGTCGGGGTACAGTCTGGGATTCGGGTCACAGTTTGGGGTCGGGGGTCACAGTCTGGGGTCGGATGACCATTTTAGGGGTCGGAAGTCACAGTCTGGGGTCAGGGGTTTCTGTGTGGCGGGGCCAAGGTCTGGGGTCACAGTTTGGCGAACGCATCTCACAGTTTTGAGTCCCAATGGATGAAAGGTTAAAAACGGGCTTCCCCGGAGGCGTGGCTGGGGCCGGGGAGCTGCACAGTGATGAGGGGGCCACGGCCCCGGGCGTGGGGGTGGGACGCGGGCGTGGCGTGACCCCCCACCTCCCGCCCCATCTGGTGACGTTAAAAAGCCCTTGTCGGGTTTAAAAAAAAACAAACTCCAGTGGGCTCCGAGACCCCCACCTTTCAGGCTGGGTGAGATTTGGGGGGACCAAATCCTTTCCGGCTTGTGGTGCCCCCAAAGCGAGGGGGCGCAGGACGCTGCTCCAGGCGGGGTCCGGCCAGGTCCGTTTTTTTCCTTCCCAACCCACGCGGGTCCTTTTCATTGCGCGTGCCCCCTCGGGCCGTGGCCTGCGCTGACCGAGGGGGCGCTAGAGCCCCCGGGGCCGCGTCATACCTCGGACTCGAGGCTGGAGAAGTGCGCCGAGCCCCTGCGGGTACCCAGGTCCCCGCCCCGGTGTCTCCGGTGGGGCACGGCGGTCAGCGGCGGCCCCCAGTGCGCAGCGTGCGGGCACCGGCGCGCGTGGCGGGAGGGCCCGGTGAGCCTGCGCGCGGGGGCGGCGCGGGGGCACGAGCTGAGGTCCTCCAGCGAGCGCGAGGTGGGAGCCGGCGGCGGGAGGTCCCAGCCCCCCGCGGCGCGCCGGTGCCGGTGGTGGTGCGGAGCGGCGGCTGCGGGTGCGCGGTGCGAGGCCCGCGGGCGGTGAGGGTGCGGCCGCGGACAGCCGCAGCGGGCTCGGCGCCGGGGCGGGGGTCCCGCGGCCCAGGGCGGGGGCGGCGGCGCCCACCAGCCGCCGTCCAGGCCGTCGTGCGAGCAGCTGAGATGGCGCGGCGGCGGCAGCAGCTCCAGGCTGGCGCAGTGGCGGCAGTGCCAGGCGGCTGGGCCGCTGCGTGGGGGCAGGTAGTCCCAGCTGCCCGCGCGCCAGCCCCCAAGCTTGTCAACCGACCAGTAGCGGCCGGGCGGCGGCCCGAGGCGCTCCGCGTACGGGTAGGGGAAGTCGGCGAACCACCAGGGCTCCAAGCCGCCCAGCGACGCGCCGCCCAGGCTCTCCGAGTCCTCCGAGTCAGACGGCGACGGCTCGAGGTCCAGGTAGGGGCAGGGGGGCGGCGCAGCGCGGCACGGGGGAGGCGCTGCCTGGGCTCCGCCGGCCGCGCCCCCCGCACCCCCAGCGCCGCCAGCGCCCGGCCCCAGCAGGGGCTGGCTCTCGGGGTCGGAGCGCGGCCAGCGCGCGGGCGCCGGTGGGCTCTCGTCCTCGTAGGCCAGCCGGCAGAGCGGCGGCCCGACGGCGGCGGCGGCGGCGGCCGGGGGCGCGGGCGGCGACGGGAAGCCGGGGAAGGGGCCGGCTGGGGGCTCGGCCGGCTCCTTGTCGCGCACGATGGCGAAGTAGGACGGCGGCGGCTTCTGCGGGGGCTGCGCGGCCGGCGGGGACAGCGGGCGCCCGGCCGAGCCCCGGGGTGCCGCGCGCGCCTCGCCCACGCCCAGGCCCTGCGGCTCGATGGGGCCGTAGTAGCGGTGGAAGCCGTCGGCCAGGCCCGGGGCCCCCGGGGGCCCTGCACCTTTGGTGCGACGCCAGCGGTCCACCGCCGCACGCTCGCGGGGCACGAAAGGTGCGGGACCAGGTGCGGGCCGCGCCGGCGGGTACGCGGGACTGGGCAGCGGCTGCGGCGGCGGCGGGGGCTTGGCCGGCGGCGGGGCGGCCTCCGCGCTGCAGCAGCTGTACATCCCCTGCGGGGGGCGGCGAGAAAGGCAGGGTCAGCGCGGGATGCCCAGCACCCCCTACCGCCCCTGCCTTCCCACCGCTCCTCCCACCTCTCCCGCACCAGGCCCCAGGACTCTTGCACTTGTAGGCATGCCCACCTGCCTCCCGCCAGCTCCGCCCTTTTGCCTCCTCTGACCCCCCTACCCTAGAGAAGGCCAGCAGGAAGTCCATGCGGTGGGTGGGCCCCAGGCAGTGCCGCAGGCGCCAGTACACCAGGTGCTCCCAGGCGAAGACCAGCAGCGAGAGGCCCATGGCCACCAGGAGCATGTAGAAGACACCCGCCATGTTGTCGATGTCTAGCTTACTGCTCATCACCTCAATTTTGTCATTGTGGCAGATCCCGGAGAGCCACAGCCGCTCCAGCATCTCGATCTCATCTGGAGAAAAGGCATGGGGCGGGGAGGTGGGGAAGTGCTGTCATAGGTCACCTTCCATGGGCACCATCTGAGGATCCTCTTATAGGAGTCTAGGCACCCAGCCCCCTCTTCCCTCAGACCCTGGTGCCCTGATCCTCATCCCCTCCTTCGCCCAGGACCCAGGACTCTGGTCCCCCATGCCCCACCCCCAAGGCATCCCAGCCCGCTGCCACACACCGTCCCCTAGGAACTGCAGCAGTGCCAGATCGATGGGCCGCTTCCAGCGGGAGCCCTTGTGCAGGGCGATGCCATAGCCGGTTGTGGCAAAGACCTTGCCTGAGCCGATGGTGACGAGCTTGCAGCCTTCGTCCTTGCGGGCCATGTAGTTGAGCACTGCTGCATCATAGATGAAGGCATCCAGCTTCCTGGGGGTGGGGGTGGGGGGTGCATAAAAGGCAGGGTCAGTCCCACCCAGACACTCTCATGGCCTAGCCCAGAACCCTCCCTCACCCCTAACCTCCAGCTGCTCCAAATCCTGATGGGTGGTGAACTCTTGAGCAAGTCACTGTCTCTCTTGGTGCCTCGGTTCAATCTGTAAAGTGCGGTTAATGGTAACACTTCCCTTCCTGGTCCTTGCAAAGGTAAGAGGGTGCTTGGTGCCAAGCAAGTGCTGGAGACATGTTAGCTGTGACTGATCGTTCTTCATGGAACGCCCCCCACCCCAAGCCGCAGAAGAGTCTGCAAATGCTTCTGTTTTACAGGGGAGGACTGGGGCTCGGAAAGGGGACTCGTACACAGAGCAATAACGCTAACGATCACTTATATTGTGCGAGATACTGTTCCAGCTACCGTAATAACTCATTCGATCCTCTCAACGTTCCTGGGAGGTGGAAACTCGTTATCTCCATCATTCAGATGGGAAATGCAGGCCCAGACATGCGTCTTACTTTGCTTGGGTTTTCCGACTAGGCCCTCATTTCTCAACCTTGATGGGAAGCCGAAGCCAAGCAGCGAGATGGAAGGAGCGCTCACAGATGGATACACCGTGCGTGTTACTTCCTTCACACATGCTTCTGTGATTATCTGATTCCTGTCAGCCTCTCCCATTAGACCGTGAGCTCCCTTCGAGTGGGATCGGCTGGGACACACTCCTGGCTGGACCCAGCCCGGTTCCTGGCACAAACAGGGTACTTGTAAACACTTGTGGGATACGTGAATGAGTGAATAAATCAATCCACGGTGGGGAACCCTGGGTAACTATTCTAGGAGACAAGATCTGACAGGAAGATGACCAGGGTGTATCCATGAGGGAAAAAAAGAAAACAGGAGTCCCAGAATCCCACATAGAGCATAACCCCACATTAATTTTTTTTTTAAATGGTACAGTGGGGTATAGTTTTGGTCATCTCAACTGCAGACACCAGGCCAGTTCTTGGAGGAAGGGACCTGTCCTGCCCAGCATTGTCCAAGAGAATGTTCCATAATGACAGGCATGGCCCTTTCGCGCTGTCCAACATGGTGGGGCGCCAGCCCCATGGCAAGGTGACCAGTAAGCCCAAGGGACAGAACTTGATTTTTTTTTTTTTTTTAAGATTTTATTTATTGGGCGCCTGGGTGGCTCAGTGGGTTAAGCCGCTGCCTTCGGCTCAGGTCATGATCTCAGAGTCCTGGGATCGAGTCCCGCATCGGGCTCTCTGCTCAGCGGAGAGCCTGCTTCCCTCTCTCTCTCTGTCTGCCTCTCCATCTACTTGTGATTTCTCTCTGTCAAATAAATAAATAAAATCTTTAAAAAAAAAAAAAAGATTTTATTTATTTGTTTGACAGAGAAAGAGAGAGAGACAGCGAGAGAGGGAACACAAGCAGGGGGAGTGGGAGAGGGAGAAGCAGGCTTCCCGCTGAGCAGTGAGCCCAATCCCAGGCTCGATCCCAGGACCCCAGATCATGACCTGAGCTGAAGGCAGATGCTTGATGACTGAGCCACCCAGCCGCCCTCAAAGGACAGAACTTTAAATTTTACTTAATTTGAATTAATTTAAATAGTCCTAGACAGCGCAGGTCTAGGGAAAACAAGAGAGATCAAGGTATGTGGCTGGACGCTGGGTCATGGGGAAGGCAAAGGAGTTTTGGAGCCGTTTGCCTATCTGCAGACATAAATGCCTCTGGGACTCCAAATCCTCAGTAAAGCCCTGTCCACACTAGCACACACGATCCCATAAATGCCTTGTTGTACTTACACAGCATGACTGGTTGCAGAGAAAGGAAGGAAAAGGACAGAATTAGTCCACGGACCCTGAATGGGGGACACTCAGAGATTTCCCCACAATGAACTGACTCTGGCCGAAGCAAAAAATTGGGAGTGGGGCAAAGAATTTGAGGCTCTGGAGAAGGAGCAGAAACTTGGGGAGGCCAGTTACTAGCCCATGGTTGGGGAATGGTGTTCGAATTAATTTTATATGGCTCCTAACAGGGAGATCCCAGCTCACATCTGGAAATAAATAAATAAGTAAATATCGGAAGAGGAGGGATGGAGGTACTGAGCACGAGGATGGAGTGGAAGGAGGGTGTCCAGAGGTCCTTGAGGGGCGTTAGTGGGGAGACACCCGGGGACATGGCAGAGAGGGCCAGAAATCAAGGCTTCCAGTGGCGGGGAGGTTTGAGGGATTTTCAGGAAGAGGGGATGCTTTGCTCAGCAAACAATAACTGCCTCCCTTCCCTTACGCCCTACCCCCTATCCCCTACTCCCTGCCGTTGTCACTAAACCTCGCCTGAGACTCAGCCACATTCCACAGCCTTGTTTAGACTCAGGTTCGGGATCTTAACCTTTGAGTCAGCTTCCGGTCCCTCCTCAGCTCACTACCTTCCCTTGGCTCCCAGTATCGCTCAGTAACTGGAGTTACCTCGCATTGCAAGGCCTCACAGCACCAAGCACCCCTGGATCCCTCCTACCCCTCTGCCCTCATCTCTCACCCATGCCTTCCTTGCTCCCCCTGCTCCAACCACCCTGGCCTTCACGCGCAGTTCCTGGATGGCTCTAGCACCCTCCTGCCTTAGGGCCTTTGCACTGGCTGTTCCCTCTGCTGGAACATTCTTCTTCAGAGAGCTGCCTGGCTCTGTCCCTCACTTCCTTCAAGAGTTTGCTTAAAAGACACTTTCCTGGGGCACCTGGGTGGCTCAGAGGGTTAAAGCCTCTGCCTTCAGCTTAGGTCATGATCCCAGGGTCCGGGATCGAGTCCCGCATCGGGCTCTCTCCTTGGCAGGAAGCCTGTTTCCTCCTTTCTCTCTCTGCCTACTTGTGATCTCTCTCTGTCGAATAAGTAAATAAAATCTTTAAAAAAAAAAAAAAAAGACACCTTCCTGAGCACCTTATTTAATACTGCAACCCATAGCCTCCTCCACAGCTCTACCAAACTCACTCCCCCGGCCGTATTTTTGTCCATAGCGTGTATCCCCCTTGTAACTATTATATGTTCTTGATTATTAAGTTTATTGTCCAGGGGCACCTGGGTGGCTCAGTGGGTTAAAGCCTCTGCCTTGGGCTCGGGTCATGATCCCAGGGTCCTGGGCTCAAGCCCTGCATTGCATTGGGCTCTCTGCTCAGCAGGAAGCCTGCTCCCCCCGCCCCCCCCCCCACCCCCCCGCTCTCTGCCTGCCTCTCTGCCTACTTGTGATCTCTGTCTGTCAAATAAATAAATAAAATATTTTAGAAAAAAGTTTATTGTCCATCTCCTCCCACTGGAATTTAAATTCCATGAGGGAACAGGTCTTATCTGTTTGGTTTTCTGCTGTTTCCACAGGGTCTAGCACAGGACCTGACATACGACAGGTGTTTCATAAAGTACAGCCCGATGAATGAATTCAGGCTGGCTCAAGATGGGCATTCTGGGGGCCAGGCATGGAACTGGGAGGCAAGAGTTAATATGGACAAGATGCCAAGGGTTTTTTCTCCATGGAAAAAAGCAAGATGAGAATAGTGTGTGCTTTCAATAAGGAATGCATGAAGAGATATGTAGGCACACATAGTTTAGGTGATCCGAGAGAAATTAAAAAAAAAAAAAAATGGAAAGGGGACTTGAAGTTTCCTTTTTTGCCCTTCCTGTATGAGTGAGAAATTGAACATCTCTCACCAAATGGGCTTCCAAAACTGGCTGGGAGGAGAAGCCATGTTTCTGTATTTCTTTTTAAGAGATATATTTCTTTTCTTTTCCTGTGACCTTGCTTGCCCCCTGTAGTAGGGGAAGACCACATCTGGTATGTGAGCCACCAAACCCATGTGTGACTGCCAATTCCGTCCTACCCCTCTGTAAGGATGGCATTTCCTAGTGCTGTCCATAGTGGTGACCACTAGCCACACAGAGCTAAGTGAATTGGAATTTTTAATTAAAATTTAAAAATTCAAAAAAAATTTAAAAATTCAGTTCCATCGTCACACCAACCACATGTCAAACAATCAGGAACTGCTGGCTACCACGTTGGACTGCCCGGATCTGGAACAGTTCTGTCATTGCAGAGAGGGCTGTTGGAGACTGATACTCTAGGAACATATGTGTGTCTGTCTCCCAGACTGGAAAAGAAGGTCCAAGAAAGCAAGGACTTCAACTTGTTCACTACTCTACCCCCAGTGCCTGGTGCAAGAAGATCTTAATACTTACTAGATGAATGTCTTTTTTTTTTTTTAAGTTTATTTATTTAAGTAATCTACACCTAACATGGGACTCAAACTCACGACCCTGAGATCAAGCGTCATGTTCTTCCAACTGAGCCAGCCAGGCACCCCTGAATGAATGTCTTTTAACTTTTATATTATTGAGGGTTATTTTGTCAAGGAGATCATGATTCAGTATTTGTTTTCCTTGGTCCTCTCTATATTAAAAACATTACATATAATGAATGATACATGTACACACACGTACATATGAAATATTTCATATGTACGTGTGTGTACATGTATATATATGTATATATATATTTCATATGTACGTGTGTGTATATATATGACTAAGATAAAAGACAAGAAAATACTGACATTGGGAATTCCACAACAAAAATGGTCCAGACAGATTACCTCCTTTGACGTTGAGTGAACAGTTTTGCTCATGTAATCACATCCCCACCATTTCTAGAGTTTTGGACTTCCACTCCCAGATATGGACAGACTACCAAGGATTCCTACACATCAGTAAAGTCTCAATAAAAAAGACAGAAACAAAACCAACAAATGGGAGGGAGAGGGGACTTGGAGGAAACAGATTATGCAGAGAGGAAAAAGTGCCAAAAACCCAACAACTACCAATATCATCAGAGAAACAAGACAAGATATTCAACTTTGAACAGCATATCATAAAACATAGAGTACTATCAAATAATACTATAAAATTTATAAAACACTGTAAAAATTCAGAGATTATTGGGGTGCCTGGGTGGCTCAGTGGGTTAAAGCCTCTGCCTTCGGCTCAGGTCATGATCCCAGAGTCCTGGGATCAAGCCCTGCATCAGGCTCTCTGCGCGGCCGGGAGCCTACTTCCTCTCTCTCTCTCCCTGCCTCTCTGCCTACTTATGGTCTCTGTCTGTCAAATAAATAAATAAAATCTTTAAAAAAAAATTCAGAGATTATAAAGTGAGTTCTTAGCAAGGTGCCTGGCTGGTTCAGTTGGAAGAACTTGTGACTCTTGATCTCGGGGTTGTGAGTTAGAGTCCCGTGTTGTGTGTAAAGATTACTAAAAATAATAAATAAACTTAAAAAAAAGAAAGAGTTCTTAGAAATTGAAAATATACTAGCAAAAATGAAAAGCTTAATAAAAGAGTGGAAGGTAAGCTTAAGAAAAACTCTCAGGAAGTAGGGCAGAAAGATAAAGAGATGGAAAAATAAGAGAGGATAAAAGGAAGAATTCAGGAAGCCCAATATCGAATTAATAAGAGTTCCAGAAAGAAAGGATAAGAGTTCCAGAGAGAGGGGCACCTGGGTGGCTCAGTGGGTTGAGTCTTTGGCTCAGGTCATGATCCCAGGGTCCTGGGATTGAGCCCTGCATGGGGGGTGGGGTGGGGGTGTGTGTCTCTGCTCAGCAGGGAGCCTGTTTCCCCCTCCTCTCTCTGCCTGCCTCTCTGCCTACTTGTGATCTCTTTCTGTAAATAAATAAATAAAATCTTTAAAAAAAGAGTTCCAGAGAGAAATGGAGGGAAGGGGGAAATCATAATTGAAAAAAAAATCAATGAATGAATGTCATGAGAATACAATTGAAAGATCCATTAATGAAAATAAATGAAGCTGTTGCTGAGAAATGTCAGCTTAGTGAGGACAAGGGAAAGAAAAGCGGGTGACACACAGGCTTATGGATCAGAATGACTTTGGGATTTTAACAGTAATATTGGAAATTACAAGACAATGGAATGATGCCTTCAGAATTCTAAAGAAAATGATCTCCAGCCCAGAATTTTATACCTATCCAGGAGGCCTATCAAGACCAAAGATGTTTTCAGATACACAGTGTCTCTAAAATTTTACCCACCCCACCCCCATGTGCTTTTTGTCAGGAGGCTCAGAAGAACAAGGGAGAAAAACCCAGGAAGAGTGAGAATTAGAATATGACAAGAACCAAACCAGGGGGCAGGTGAAGGGATCTAGATGGTAGCTATGTGGCAGATGGGGCAGGCCAGAGGCCACGAGAGAAACTTCTTCCCTATGATGAAATTAGTGGAGTACGTGATGTGAATGAATATGTGAAGAAGAGGTTCGTTTGGTTAACAGAGAATTTTGAATTAACAAAGAAAACTCAGCCACTAAGCAACTTAAAAAAAAAAAAAAGACAATTATTAACTCCAGGAAAAACAAAGAATTGTGTGGGAGAGGAAAGTAATCACGGTTTACTACTTGTGGCAGCTGTGGGAGCATTTACACAGTCATAACATGTAAACACTGCATATTCATCTAGCCAGAATCACAGTGTGGGAGGCTGGAGTAATTTAAATAAGAGTATGAGTATGTGTCTTCCATAGTAAGCAGTGAATGGAAAATACCTAAAATTGAAAAATCAAGAGGTAGCCACACAAACATGGTATTTAGAGACAGGGGAGCAAACAGCAAGATGATACAATAAATAAGGTAAAAGCAGATTCCTCTGGGGTGGGAAAAATGGGGGGTGGGTAGGCAGATGGAAGACTGTTGGTTTTCGTTTAAAAAAAAAATCTTGTATTTGACTTTCCAAACTATGTGGATGTATAACTCAGATAAAAATAGAACTAAAAGTTAGGGGGGAAAATGTAAAAAGGAATACTGGGGAGAAAAAGAATTCGGCAGAAGCAGAAATCAGAGCAAGAAGTAACAGTGAGAAGCACAAGGAATCCTTTGTGAATCCAAGAGGCTGCTGGGAAGGGGTACAAAGAGGATAATTCTGGAATTTTCACGGCCCACCTGAGGCAATGTAGTGTAGTGGTTGAGGGGCTGGGCTCAGAATCTGATGACCAGGGTTCAGATCCCAGCTCTGCTGCTCGGTACCTGTGGGATCTGGCTGTGCCTCAATTTCCTCATCTGTAAAATGGGAATGATAATATTCACCTCTAAGGTCTTATGGTCTCCCAACAGTTGTAACATTGAGGTCCTACCTCAGTTGGAGAAAGGGTCTTTACAGAGGAAATCAAGTTAAGGTAATTAGAGTGGCCCCTAATCTAGTAAGACAGGTATCCTTTCAAAAAGGGGTAATTTGGACAAAGAGACACATAAATGGAAGACAATGGAGAAGAGACCCATCCACAAGCCAAGGGAAGTTCCTTCCCTTGCCCTGAGAAGGAACCCAGAGGACTTCTAGCTTCCAGAACCATGAGGCAACAAATTTACAATAGCCCCAGAAAACTAATAATGAACTAATTAAATGAGTTAGAGCAGAACTGGATATATAATAAACACTCTAGTAAATTGAAAAGAGAGAGGAACGATCTGAGCCTTGGCAGGGATATGGGACAAGGGGAACTTTGCACTGTAGGCGTGTAAGTTGGCACGACCACTTTGGAGGATGTCTGGCAGGATCTTTTGAAGCCAAGCCTCTCTCTCCCTGTGATCCTGCCATTCTGCCCAGGGGGATTTACCCAAGAAAAATGAATGGCGCACATCCCCCAAAGACTTGTACAAGAATGTTCACAGTAGAGCATTCATAATGGCCAAACTCTGGAAACAATCCAGATGTGCACCAGCAGTAGAATGGACGAATTGTGGTGTATTCAGAGAGTGGTATACTCAGTGGGATATAGGAATGAACGAGCCTGGTAGAGCGTGGGGGCAAAACAAGCCGGACTGGTGGGACAGAGGGGAACCGGAAATGGTCCATACCCTAATCTGGTCATATAAAACAGCCACGTGTTATGTAGACAGTCAATGAGCTTCACACTTAAGATTTGCAGGTTCTCTCCCAACAACAAAAAATGACACAGATGAAGCCTCAAGTCCATTTTTAGCTATTAAGGGCAGGGGTTGTGGCTGACCTTTGGATGAAAAACAAAAACAAAAACAAAACACACACACACACACAAACGCATATCCATCCTTCTCTCAAGTCAGGGGCAGGAGAGATTTGGATTCATTCTTTGAGATGGGGCTGCTCTCGAAAACTCAGGAACTAAGTGGATCGGGGACATGGGGTCCCCCCACACACACACAGTGTCTGAATTTTTGCTCTCTGAAGGTGAGGAAATTGACCGAGAAAGTGACACGTAGCTCTAGAACTACAAGAAGACAGTTCCTCGGCTTCCCAAGGAAGAGCTTGTCCCTGTCCGGGAGTAGGGGTGGATGGGCAGAGCTTGGGGAAGCTGCCCCGCTTTGTGGAACAAAGGGAGAAGATCTGGAATTCCCAGGGGCCTTCCTGGAGGGAGGGGCTGAGGCCCAACGGGAAGAAGAGGCAAGGGGGTAGAGATGAGTCAGCTGGCTGCCTGGGGAGGATACTCTGGGGGTGAGCACGGAAGCGAAAAAGTCCCAGGGGGCTGTTCCTATTGTTCATTAGGAAAATTTGCATTTACAGGATGTAGACGGGGCGGCCCAATAGCGTAGCTACACGCCTTTGTGGCTGTTCCACACTCTTGAACGCCACGAGTCTGAACTGAGATGTGTTGGGTGTAAAATGCACCACCGGCTTCGTGCAGGGAAGGGCAGGGAAGGGAAGCCGAGGGGTGTGTGTGGGGGGGTGGATTATGTAAAAGGTCCCAACCATTTTTATGCTGTATTATTTTGGATCCAATAATATTTTGGATACACTGGGTTAAGTAACATGCATTACTAAGATTAATTTCACCCGCTTCTTATTACGTCTTTTAATGTGGCCACTAAAAAAACTTTACAGCCACACTGCATTCCAGAGGACAGCGGCTTCCCAGGCTCAATCCCAAACCTAGCACTGGACACTCAGGTCTGAGGCTAGTGGAGGCTTTTACGGGGATTAAGGGAAGGGGTGGGCTTTGATTTTGGTTAATAGCTCTGGGGCTGGGAAGACCCACTCGGGGCCAGTGAGATGCTCCAGAAAGCGAATTAGATCTGGCAAAGAGGAGCTTGAAGCCGGAGCGAGTCTGAGAAGCACAGGAAATTTGCAGCTTCTCTGGAGGGGAGTTTGGAGCCAATGTTAGAGCAATCCTTGGCGGGGTGGGGAGGCGGGGAGCCCCTATATGACCTCTGGGGCTGGGGCAAGCAAAGAAGATCAGGAAGGGGAAGAAGTCCAAGTACAAGAAGGGGAAGAGGGGGAGGGGAGGAGGAGGAAGAGGATGCGACGGAGGAAATGACGGGAAAAGAAGGAAGGGAAGAAATAGGAACAAGAAAGCTAAGAAGAGGCTCTGGTTGGCTCAGTCTGAAGAACCCAGGACTCTTGATCTCCGGGTTGTGGGTTAGAGTCCCACGTAGTATGTAAAGATTACAAAGAAATAAATAAATGAACTTAAAAAAATGAAAAGGTAAAAAGACAAGAGTTCTGGGTTGACACTTCCCACAATGTCAGTCACTAGTCAGGTGTGGCCCATGAGCCCTTGGAATGTGGCAAGTCCAAACTGAGATGTGCTGTGAGTAGGACATACTTCAAATTATAAAAATAAATAAATAGGGGCGCCTGGGTGGCTCAGTGGGTTAAAGCCTCTGCTTAGGCTCTGGTCATGGTCTCAGGGTCCTGGGATTGAGCCCCACATCTGGCTCTCTGCTCAGCAGGGAGCCTGCTTCCCTTTCTTTCTGCTTACTTGTGATCTCTGTCAAATGAATAAATAAAATTTTTTTTAAAAATGAAATAAAAAAATAAATCATTAATTTTTATATCACATATTGTAGTCATATACTGGAGATATCGGGGTAAACAGTATTTCACTAAAATTAGTATCACCTGTTTCTTTTGAGTATGGCCAATAGAAAATTTTAAATTACATATATGGCTCCCCAGCTCTGCTCTAGGGAAAAAAAAAAAGCTGGAGGAAACTCCTGGAATCATGAACAGTGGATAAGGAGGGGAAGTGGGGAAATCTTCTCTTTTTACCTCATTATTATTTTTTTTAAATATTTTATTTATTTGAGAGAGGGATAGCACAGAGGGAGAGTGAGAGGGAGAAACGGACTCCCCGCTAAGCAGAGATTTTTTTTTTCCCCCAGATGGGACTCAATCTCAGGATGCTGAGATCATGATCTGAGACCAAGGCAGGCGCTTAACTGACTGAGCCACTCCCAGGCGCCCCTTTGCCTTATTATTTTTAACACCAAGGTAGTGTCGTGCTATGCAAGTAAAACCACTAAAGAGAGGTTATAAGACATTTGAGGGAAGGGAAATTTTGTTCCAGGGCTTGGGAATGTGAAGCGAAGGGTGCCAGGCACAGAGAAAGGGGGTGTCCTCCAGATGGGGTAGGCCCGGGGAGGGGTACAAAGGGGTCCACCAGGCTTCGCAGCTGAAGGAGCATCCCAAGACTGCTTGCTCACAAGTGCCGGAAAGTTCATCTTTGAGAACCCTAGCAGAGCAGGGGTGTGGCAAGCCAGAACTCATGTGACCAGGCCCTGCCCTGACTGCCCCTGATTGGCCCCAGAATAGACACCTGACTCCCAGCTGGATCCACTGCAATGTCACTAGCCAGGATGTGAAATTGAACTGAGGCGTGCCAGGGCTCACAGGGGACCCTGGAGCTGAAAGGCTGCGTGGAAGCTGGGGGCCAAGGTAACGTGCAGATAGACTAAGACAGGAACCAGTGGAAGAGGCAGAGAAGCAAGGGAGGAACCTTGGTTCCTGATGTTTTATTTCCCAGAGCTGCTTCATAACCAGCTGGGATTGTTGATGCCATATTATGAAGGCGAAAATTAAGGCTCAGAAGCTCAACAGATTGGCCTAGGGCCCACAGCAAGTAAAGGGTACTTCCCATTCCAACCCTGGACCATCTGGTTTAACCATCAGTGCTGTCTGCTATTCAACATAGTACTAGAAGTCCTAGCCTCAGCAATCAGACGACAAAAAGAAATAAAAGGCATCCGAATCAGCAAAGAAGAAGTCAAACTCTCACTCTTTGAAGATGATATGATACTTTATGTGGAAAACCCAAAAGACTCCACTCCAAAACGACTAGAACTCATATAGGAATTCAGTAAAGTGTCAGGATATAAAATCAATCCACAGAAATCAGTTGCATTTCTATACACCAACAGCAGGACAGAAGAAAGGGAAATTAAGGAGTTGATCCCATTTACAACTGCACCCAAAACCATAAGATACCTAGGAACAAACCTAACCAAAGAGGCAAAGAATCTGTACTCAGAAAACTACAAAGTATTCATGAAACAAACTGAGGAAGACACAAAGAAATGGAAAAATGTTCCACACTCATGGATTGGAAGAATAAATATTGAGAAATAGTGTCTATGCTACCTAAAGCAATCTACACATTTATGCAATCCCTATCAAAATACAATCAATTTTTTTCAAAAAATTGGGACAAATAATCCTAAAATTTATATGGAACCAGAAGAGATCCTGAATAGCCAGAGGAATGTTGAAAAAGAAAGCCAAAGTTGGCGGCATCACAATTCCAGACTTCAAGCTCTATTACAAAGCTGTAATCATCAAGACAGTATGGTACTGGCACAAAAACAGACACATAGATCAATGAAACAGAATAGAGAGCCCAGAAATAGACCCTCAACTCTATGGTCAACTAATCTTCAACAAAGCAGGAAAGAATGTTGAATGGAAAAAAGTCTCTTCAACAAATGGTGTTGGGAAAATTGGACAGCCACATGCAGAAGAATGAAACTGGACCATTTCCTTACACCACACACAAAAATAGACTCAAAATGGATGAAAGACATCAATGGAAGACAGGAATCCATCAAAATCCTTGAGAAGAACACAGGCAGCAAACTCTTTGACCTCAGCCACAGCAACTTCTTCCTAGAAACATCACCACAGGCAAGGGAAGCAAGGGCAAAAATGAACTAGTAGGACTTCATCAAGATCAAAAGCTTTTGCACAGCAAAGGAAACAGTCAACAAAACCAAAAGACAACCGACAGAATGGGAGAAGATATTTGCAAATGACATATCAGATAAAGGGCTAGTGTCCAAAATCTATAAAGAACTTACCAAACTCAACATCCAAAGAACAAATAATCCAATCAAGAAATGGGCAGAGGACATGAACAGACACTTCTGCAAAGAAGACATCCAGATGGCCAACACTCACATGAAAAAGTGCTCCACATCACTTGGCATCAGGGAAATACAAATCAAAACCACAGTGAGATACCACCTCACACCAGTCAAAATGGTTAAAATTAACAAGTCAGGAAATGACAGATGTTGGCAAGGATGCGGAGAAAGGGGAACTGAACCCTCTTACCCTGTTGGTGGGAAGGCAAGCTGGGGCAGCCACTCTGGAAAACAGTATGGAGGGTCCTCAAAAAGTTGAAAGTAGAGCTACCCTATGACCCAGCAATCGCACTACTGGGTATTTGCCCTAAAGATACAAATGTAGGGGCGCCTGGGTAGCTCAGTGGGTTAAAGCCCCTGCCTTCGGCTCAGGTCATGATCCCAGGGTCCTGGGATCGAGCCCCACATCAGGCTGTCTGCTCCGCGGAGAGCCTGCTTCCTCCTCTCTTTCTCTCTGCCTGCCTCTCTGCCTACTTGTGATCTCTGTCTGTCAAATAATAATAAAAAAAAAAAAGATACAAATGTAGGGATCCAAAGGGCCACGTGCACCCGAATGTTTATAGCAGCAATGTCCACAGTAGCCAAACTATGGAAAGACCCCAAATGTCCAACAACAGATGAATGGATAAAAAAGATGCGGTATATATACACAATGGAATACTATGCAGCCATCAAAAGAAATGAAATCTTGCCATTTGCAATGACGTGGATGGAACTAGAGAATATTATGCTGAGTGAAATAAGTCAATCAGAGAAAGACAGTTATTATATAATCTCTCAGGAGGAATTTGAGAGGCGGGGGGGCTGTGGTGGGTAGGGAAGGAAAAAATGAAACAAGATGGGATCGGGAGGGAGACAAATCATAAGAGACTCTTCTTAATATCACAAAACAAACTAAGGGTTGCCAGGGGTGTGGGAGGGTAGCAATAGGGTAATTGGGTGATGGACACTGGGGAGGGTATGTGCTATGGTGAGTGCTGTGAAGTGTGTAAGCCTGATGATTCACAGACCTGTACCCCTGAGGCATATAATACATTATATGTTAATAAAAATAATTTTTTAAAAATCAGTGCTGTTAAACACCCCCAGAATATTGCTTGGGGGACACCAGCACCCCAACATTATATGGGACGATCTGGATGGGTGGGCTCTAGAGAACAAATGAAAGGATGGATGGATGGATGGATGGATGGGATGCACAATTTAAAAAACAGTTTTTCCTGTTCTGTGTCCTAGCTCCTCTGCCTGGGATTCTCCAAACTTAGTACCCATCTCAGACCTCCCTCAAGGGACTGCTATTCTAGACTCTGTGCTTCTGAGCATCCCCACTCCACCCAACTTTTCCAGAGGAATCCTGGGGCCAAGGAGTTGTACCCACCCAGAATCTATATCTCTGTTGGGTATTTATGCTCTGGGAACTTGGAGTAGGTAGAATGATGGTCTCCCAAAGATATCCACACCCTGGGGCGCCTGGGTGGCTCAGCTGGTTAAGCATCTGCCTTCCGCTCAGGTCATGATCCCAGGATCCTGGGATCGAGCCCCAGGTCAGGCTCCCTGCTCAGTGGAGAGTCTGCTTCTCCCTCTCCCTTTGCCTCTCCCCCCCACTCATGCTTGCGCACACTCTCTTTCTCTCTCTCTCAGATAAGTAAATTTGAAAATATTAAAAAAACAGGTATCCACACCCTGATACTTGGAACTTGTAATCTTACACTGGAAAAGAGACTCTGCAGATGTGAATAAATGAAGGCTCTTGGGATGGGGAGATTAGCCTGGGTTATGCGGGTGGACCCAATGTCGTCACAAGGTCCTTTCAAGAGGAAGGGCGGAGGGTCAGTCAGAATAGAAGCTGTGACAATGCTAGAAGAGTTTCAAGGACCCAGGGCCAGGAGCCAAGGAATGCGTTTGGCCTTGAGAAGCTGCGAGAGACGAGCAGACAGATTCAGGTGGGAGGACAAGGAGTCAGGTGCTCTCCTGGAAGGCAGAATCCCGAACTTGAACTTGTTTAGCCTTTCTGTTGGTTAAGGTCTATTTGTCGAGGCAGGAGGACCCAACCTCATGAATGGTCAGCTAGCACGATCAATAAAAGTTTCAATAGTCGGACATGAGGTATGCGAGCCTCCGTGTGTACTCTTCTGCAAACGTTAGCCATCGGGCTGCCCAAAGTCTTGGTTGAAAAAGAAAAGCTTGTTACCCCAAATGCCTCCAGTTCATGGTGCTTTGAGGGGGAGGGTAGAGGAGAAAAGAGCAGTTCTCTGCCAGGGGTGGAGTGGGGCAGAAAGAAAGGACACGTGACTAATGAGAAGGGGCTCAGTGTCCGAAATGAGGCTCGCGGGGAAAGAGGACACAGAGAGGACACAGGGAGAGACAGAGACGAGAGACCTTGTGACCCCCCAGAAGTCCAGAGAGAGGAAGTAGAGCCCTGGAGAAGGCAAAGAGGCAAGAGGGAGGCTGTCTGGCGGCACAGTTACACATTCCACAAGGCCGGGACTCTGGCACAATCTCCATTTGCAACCTCTCCGTCTGCCACTGTCTACCACAGAGCCTGGGAGGCCAACACACCCAATTTCCCAGCTTCCTCTGAAACTGGGAATGACCCTCTGGCACACGCTCTGAAACAGCCACAAGTTCCTCAGAAAGGCATACTTGCCCCAGTATAAAGGCAAGGCTTGCCAGGAGGAAATCCATTCTCTTCCTCTTTCTCCTCCTTCTTGCCTGCAACCAAGATAGGCTCCACGGCGGGGCAGCAGCCATCTTGTGACCATGAGGCAAGCACAATGAGCTAGAAGGTCTAGGCACCAAGGTTAGCAGAACAAATACATGGGAAGAGTTTGGGTCATTGATAGTATCTTTGAGCTATCATGCCAGCCTCGGACTTCTTACTGAGAGAGGAAAAGAAACCTCTCTCTGTTTAAGCAGTCCTAAGGATCCGGGTGACCTACCTCTTTTATTGACTATTGGTATCTGGTGCAGGAACTGTGCCTGGCACAGAGCTGGTATTCCCACAAAGCCTAGATTTCTTTCCTGCTACTAGTTCTGCATCGCGATGCTTAGCCCCTGCATTGCGATGCTTACCCAATCATCTTCCTTACACCCGGTTGGCTGAGTTTCTTTTCTTGCAGCTCAACAATCCCAATCAAGACAGAGGTGCTAAAAGGAGGAGCTGCTTGAGGGGTGAGCTACATGGGGAAGGTGATCCAAAGGACCACACTGATGTCTGTCCATCCACTCTCCACCTTGCACTGGGGCGTGACGGGGGTGGTGGTGGTGGCATTTGCGAATGGAAATCAGATCACACCCTTCCCTACTTAAAATCTCCCTGCCTCATGGCTTCTTGCTGCCCTTCAAAGAAAATGCAACCCTGATCTCAGCTTCAGGGCTCACCCGTGTACCCTACTCTCATCTCCCCTCTAACGTCCCCTCCCGGCCCCTCAGCCACGTTGACCTTCTTGCTGTTCCTCCAGTAACCCCTCGCCTGCCTCGTGCCATCGGCACACCCTGTTTCCTCTGCCCGCAAGGCTCTGCCTCCGTGAGTCCATGAGGCTAGCCCTCACCTCCCTCAGGGCTCTGCTCCAGTCACCTCCTCTGAGAGGCCCGCCCTGAACACCTTGGTGAATATATCCCAGTTTAGTCACACCCTAGCTCATGATCACTTTCTGGATCATCCTGATTCTTCCGTTTGTACATTTCTTATTCATGTCCCATCCCCAGACCCTAAGCTCCCTTGAATGGAGGGAGCCTGCCTGGCATAGACGAGGGGGCCAAGAAAATAAATGAAGCGTGTTGAATGATGAAATCAAAGAGGCGCAGGGAGAAAGTCACTGTAATCAACTTTGTTGTAACCTTGGTCGGTACTCTGGAGTCTGAACTTAATTTTACCCTCATGACTTAGGAAACTGAAGTTCGAAAACAAAACCAAACAACCTCATCCAAGTATCCATTCCAGTGGGTTCAGATCTAATGATCATAATGAAAATAATAATTCAGCAGCAAGCGTCCACAGCGAGCTGGCACTACCGCTACCAAATAATATATTACACAGCCCAATCATAACAGCCATAATCATTCTTACAACAACCTTAGGAGGTGGGTCCTTTTCTTATCCCCATTTTACAGAGGAGGAAATGAAGGCTCAGAGCGGTTGAGTAACTTGCCCAAGATCACACAGCCATGAAGAGATAGAGCCTGGATTTGAACCCCGGCAATCCGGTTCTGGAATCTCTAAGTCCCGGGTCTCTGCAGACATCTGAAGGTGTCACAAGGACCCTGGTTGTGCAAGGGGGGGCCGTTCACTGCCACCCTCAATGACCTAGGCATGCCTTCCAGGCCGAACCACCCCTGGCTGACCTGATGCTGATGAGTGGCTCCCGGCCCCTGGCTCTCTGCCCGCATCCTTGGGGCCCCCGGCGGCCCCCCACCCCCCAGCCCGAGTCTGCGCTGACCCTGCCTTGAGCTGAATGAGCGCTTCCTCTACGCGGGGCTGATTGTAGCGCACCATATAGCTGTGCATGTCGGGGTAGTTGCTGCGAATGTTCTTCTCCGTGGACCCGTTGGGCACGGTCCCAAACTTCAGGGGCGGGTACTGCTCCTGGGGCCGCTGGAACTGGGGCAGAATGGGAAATTATTAGGGCGCCCCCCTGGGGCCATCTGGGTCAAGAATAGCTTTGACCCAGATGCTCTGTTCTGGGGGACACCTGCCAACTGGCAGGGACCCCAGCCCAGAAGTGTTTCTCCAACGTGCTCACCGTGACCCTCTTCTGCTCCCACCCAGCAGATCCATCTGCAGCCAGCCACACGTACACACACACACACACACACACACACACACACACACACACGTGCACGCACACATATATGCATACAGAGTCTGGAGGAATACTGAAATATTTAACACTGGCATGGCCTGATCATAGTCCAGTTTGGAAAGGCACTGGCTACAGAGTTTGAAAAGGGCTGCAGAGGCCTCTGATGTGCCAGGCATTAACCCTTAGCTTGCTGGATCATGGGAGGTCCCAAGGGTGGGGTTTGGCCTGGTGGGGAGCTGGAGGCAATTGTTATTTACAAATCCATTCAGAAATAGCACACTTTTTTTTTTTTTTTAAAGAGAAAGAGAGAGATCTCATGCAAGCGTGAGCGCCGGGATGGGGTGGGTAGGGGCAGAGGGAAAGAGAGAATACTAAACAGACTCCATGCTCAGCATGAGCCCAATGCAGGGGTCAGTCTTACAACTCTGAGATCATGACCTGAGCTGAAATCAAAAGCTGGATGCCTAACCGATTGAGCCACCCAGGCGCCCCAAAAGTTTACTCTTTGAACAACAGACATAGCCATATGGTGTGTGCTGACTCAGTGTCAAGTGCGTATATGACTAAAACAAAGGTACAGACATATTTTTGCTAAGTAATTAACAAAAAAAAATGCTTGTTGGGATGCTCAGGTGGCTCAGTTGGTTAAGCGTCTGCCTTCGGCTCAGGTAATGATCCCAGGGCCCTTGGATCGAGCCCCGTATCAGGCTCCCTGCTCAGCGGGGAACCTGCTTCTCTGCCTGCCATTCGACATGCTTGTGTTCTCTCTCTGACAAATAAATTAATAAAATCCTATAAAAAATGCTTATTGCAATCCACTGAACTGATTTCTTAACCTTCTAATAGGTCATGATAATCCAGTGAACCACTTCAACCTCAAACCGTGCTCTGCAAACCACTAGTACCTGAACAGACCGTGATCTGCAATGAGGTAAGTATAGAAATCAAGAGAATAAGCACTTAGAGCAATTTTTTCAAGAAGATTTTTAAATTTGGGGCGCCTGGGTGGCTCAGTGGGTTAAGCCGCTGCCTTCGGCTCAGGTCATGATCTCAGGGTCCTGGGATCGAGTCCCGCATCGGGCTCTCTGCTCAGCAGAGAGCCTGCTTCCCTCTCTCTCTCTCTGCCTGCTTCTCCGACTACTTGTGATTTCTCTCTGTCAAATAAATAAATAAAAATCTTTAAAAAAAAAAAAAAAAAAAAAAAAAAAGAAGATTTTTAAATTTGTTTCTTTTTAAAGTAAACTCTACACCTAATGTGGGACTCGAACTTATGACCCTGAGATCAAGAGTTGCGTGTTCTACCGACTGAGTCAGCCAGGCACTGGGCATTTAGAACAATTTGACAGAATAATTTTATGTCTGTTGAAACTACATAAAAATTCGGGTTTGAATTGTGCATGTCTTGGTTTTCAATTTTATGTTTCATTTCTCGTAATTCGTTTCTATTGTATCTTACAAAAGCACTGATCTCTACCGGAGAAAGTTCAAAGATTAGCTCTTCATCACACTCCGAGAGAAGCACTCATCTAGAATATTCCATTTGGCACTACTGCCCCCCCAGGACATTTGGGGTTACTCTCTTCTCCTGCGAATATTTAAATAGTCCATTGTGAAACATAACCATTCTCTTCTAGAACATTCTTTTCTACCATTTTGGAACTCTTCCTGGGAAAAGACCCCCAGGAATCCAATTCGGACCTCCCATGTGCCAAATTTCAGCCTGACCTCCAACCCTAGCCAACTCCCTCTCTCCCCCAAACACACACACCTTTCGATCACTGAGCCCAGACACGGTGTCCACATACTCCTCCTGGATCATGAAGGCGGCAAGGTTGGCTGTGTAGCTGGCGAGGAAGATGACGGCGAAGAAGGCCCACACCAACACCATGATTTTGCTGGTGGTCCCCCGGGGGTTCTCCACGGGCACCGAGTTATTGAACACCAGGGCCCAGAGCAGCCAGATGGATTTCCCAATGGTGAAGGTTGAGCCGCCAGGCCCTGCAGGGGGCCAGGAGGGCGATATGGACCCGAAATCCCTTCTACTCCATGAGGGAGCAGAAAGAACTATGATTCCCAGCAGCTCCCAAGGCCTCTGGCGCCTCCAGAGGCCATTGCTCTACCCCAGGGGCTGTTGGGAAATGTAGTTCTATCTGTGGTCCGGGCACTTGGAGGTGATGGAGGAAGGGGACTCACGCTTGCCGGTGGCCAAGCTGCGGTTGTAGCCGACGGGACTGAGGTACTCGAAGATGAAAACGGTGACGGCGACCACAGTGAGGCACATGACGAACATCATTACCCACACGGCAGGGCTGTAGGGCTCTGGGGGCAAGGAGGTATGGGGTCATGGCTTGGCCAAGCAAAGGACTGGAGGTGGGGGGGACCAAAGACATATGAACAAGGTGCATCGCAGACAGGATCTTGTCCTTCTCTGTCCCCTTCCCAGTCTCCCCACCTCAGGGACATCCAAATGCCTGGGAGACAGTCTCTCTCAAGAAAGCCAACTCAATCATTTCTGTAGTTTTGGTCAGTAGATAGATCCTAAATGTTTCCTGAGTCCCAGACCTGAGTCTCCCCCACCTCCCCAGCCACTCACCATGTCCCACACTGAGGCCAGCATCCATGCCCAGGCTCCCCATCCTTCCATCCCATCACAGTCCGACCCCCCATTTGCCAGCCTCGCTCCCTCCCTCCCGCCTTACCCCTCCGCAGCCACAGTCTATACCCCCCACCCTTGCCCCCTACCTTGGCCTTTCCTCCCCATTCTTTCAGGCAACAGGCTCAGGCCTCATCCTCTCTCCTGGCCCATCTCCACCCCACCCTGCAGCCCTAGGGGCTCCTGCCGTGGGTGCTCCTTCGGCACCCAGAGGTGACCTGGCCTCTCCCCTGCTCACAGCCTCCTGTGGCACCTCAGCGCCTCCATGAAAGTCACTGCCCCTCAGCCTTGCTTCCAGGGGCAAGCAAGCCCCTCTCTGCAAGCTCCCTCTAAAGCAAGCTCCTCTCTGGCCTGATTGCTCTCTCAAGAGCCCAGTGCTTTAACTGGCCAGAACTCATGGTTCCAGAATGAGCCTCACCCTCTCTGCCTTGTCTCCGCCGTCCCTGCCACCCCCGCCACGCTGACCCATCGACCAGACACACTTGCACCCATGTGTCTCCTCCTCACACTGGCAATGAACCCAAATCACCACTTCTTGAGATTCATACCAGGTGATCTGCCCTCCCTGGGCCAAACGCAAGTGGCCAGGACTGCCCCCGTCACAGCAGGGTCACCACCCCAGACTGTCACTGAGGCATCTGGGGACACTCCTGTTGCCTCTACTGGGCAACGTGGTGGGGCATAAAATGACCTTGTCACTTCCCTGGTGAAGGCAGGGGCCCCATGTGGTGCATCTCAGGGTGCCCTGCAGAGACCTTGGCCAAGGGACGGCCACAGAGATGCTCTTGGCGAAACAGACAGAAACCAAACGTAAAGCAAGAGATGTCCCTTCTCTCAGCGTTGTCACTCCCAGGAGCTTTGCCCAGACTTCAGAGAGCAAGAGGGAACTGACGTGAACAGCTGCCCTTGGCCTGATGTGCACTTTTCCTTCTCTTGTCTCCAAGTTCAGCGAGATCCCTGCCCCATCCACCTCATAGCCACCAACCCATCAGGGGCCAGCTTCCTACCCACACTCCAAGCCTGGTTACTCGCCCACGCTCACTATCATCTTCCTATCCCACATCCACCTCCTCTCTGCGCAGACCTCTGCCTTCTCATGGGCCTCCTGCCCCTGCTGCCTGCAGTGGGATATTTTAAAAGCCTAGATGTGACCATAAACCCCCTCCCCCACCATCTACAGTTAAAACCTTGGCCATTGCCCTAAGAATAAAACTCAACTTTCCTACCAGAGCCACCAAGGCCCTGAACTTTCCCCCCATGTCCCCCAATTCCCTCTTAGCCCTTGCCTCCTACCCCCTCACAATCACTCACTGCCCCCTCTGGTCACACAGACTTCCGGCTATTTCCCAAATATTCCACACACAGTCCCGCATTGGGTTCTTTGCCCCTCTGCCTGGAACGGTTTCTCAGATCCCATCTCCAAAGGGGCCTTCCGGCCCTCTCCAGGCAGCACCAGCCCCATTCCTCTCCACTTCCTCACCCTGGCTTAATTTCTCATTATAGTCATCACCACTTGAAGTGATCTTGTCCATGTATCGCCTTAAGAGATTATTTTCTGTCTTCCCCACGAGGCCAAGAGCTCTTAGAGGAGAGGGGTGTGTGGGGGCAGCTCAGAGCCTGGCCCATGATAGATGCTCAGTAAACGCTGAGAAGTGACTGGAGCATTTACCATGTGCCACTCTCATGCTAATCCCTTTTCCTCATCTCATATACAGGGGAAGACTTGAGGGTTGTGGGGGCCTGAGGCTTGTACAATGTGGAGGGTTGTCTTTAAGAAAAAAGAAGAAGAAGAAGAAGAAGAAGAAGAAGAAGAAGAAGAAGAAGAAGAAGAAGAAGAAGAAGAAGAAGAAGGGGAAGAAGAAGAAGAAGAAGGGGAAGAAGAAGAAGAAAAGAACACGAAATTATGAATACAAGAATACAAGGTACAGGGCCTTGAAGAGAATGTGCGAGAGAAGGTTCCTGAAGCTCCAGTTCCCTTGGCATCGTGGTAAAATGGCTTCTCCCATTTTACAGATTGGGAAACCCAAGGTCAGAAGCGACACCACCTCACCAGTCACGGTACGGGGACAGGCAATACCAGGATGGGAACTGAGCACACAGGTGTCCCAGTGTTGCCGTCCCAGGGCCCCGGGCTCACCGAGGAAGGCGGAGGGGGACACAGTGCCGTTGCTGCGGGCCACCATGACGCTGATGCCCGTCTCCACGAAGGGCACAGAAAAATCCACGATCTCGGACCGCTCCTCGTTGATGGTGAGGGAGCCGATGGCCATGTCCGCACGCTGGTAGAAGACCTGGGGTGAGGGCGAGGAGGGGGTGAAGGAACCTGGCTGGGTCAAGAGCATAGAGGCGGATGGTGGGCAAGACGAGCCCCAGGTGACCAGTGACAGGGTGACAGAGAGGGCTAGGAGGGTGGCGGGGTGGCCTAAGGGGGCGCAGAGTGGGGCAGGAGAGGAGGAGGTGAGAGGCGGAGAGCAGGGGTGGGAAGAGGTAGCCCCAAGCCCAGTCCCGCTCCCAGAACACGCTCTTTGGATTTGGGCTCAGTCCTCTCGGCCCCGCCCCCTTCGTTTGAGAGGGCCACCCTCCGAGTCCCGCCCCACCCGCCGACAGTTTCTTGCCCCGCCCCCAGCCGAGGCCCCGCTCCTCAAGGCCCCGGCTTTGCTCCCTCTGGCCACGCCCCTCCAGCCACAGAGCTCCGGCACCGTGGCCCCCCCCAGCTCGCCTCCTTCCCACCCCCACTCCCATCAGGCGCCCCACCTCGCCGATCATTCCGTTCCAGACGCCGTCGATCTTCTTTCCGTGCTTGCCGTTGGTGACCAGGTAGAGGTCGTAGCTGAAGCCAATGGTCTGCGCCAGCCGCTTCAGAATGTCGATGCAAAAGCCCTTGCAGCACCGCTTTTCCGGGCGGGGAGCGTCCGGAGGAGGGCTGCGGGGAGTGAGCAGGCTTGGGGATGCTGGGGATTCCCCCCGCCCCACTTCAGACTCTCCCAGGAGATGAGGGTATGGCGGGAGAGACACACAGCAGCTAAAACTATGGTTAGCGCTTTCTGGGGAAACTGAGACTCAAAGGAGTTTCGTGACTTGCCCAGGATGAGAGGGCTCTGTGGGTTCTGAATTCCAAGGGAGGAGGGGGCGGGGGCCAGGACTGCGGGGCTGCAAGCCCTGGAGCCCGGGCTGTCACCTGTGGGTGCGGTTGAGCTGGCTCCTGCAAGGCACAGAGTCCCGGATGCAAGTGCCACTGATGGGGTCGGCGGGCTCCACAATGACAAAGGGCCTCTCCTCCAGCGTGGCCACGGTGAGGTGTTGTGTGTCATCCACCGGCTGCAGGAAGCGGCCATAGCGGGACCACAGCGGGTACTTGAGGCGGAGAGTCTGCTGCTCCCAACTGCCCACCTTGGCCAAGAGAAGGGGGTTCAGGCTCCAGGGCGGCGACTTTGCAGCATGTCCTGGCCATCGGGGCCCTCCTTCCTCAGAACCCCAGGCCCCAGCTCCTTCTGCCTTAGATCTGGGAGTCTAGGCCCCATCTCCCTCTTCCCCTTCAAACCCACAGGTCCGGGCTCCCACTTACTTCTGCCAGGACCTAGAAGTCCGGCCTCCTTCCTCCCTCAGAGGCCAGAGTCCTCCTCTCCGTCCGGACCAAGGGGTCTGTGTCCCCACATCCCCCCCATCAGTGCCTGGGACTCCAGGCCTCTCCCGTGCCTGGGGTTGGGGCAAGGACTCACCACCTCCCAAGTCCTATCTCTGGTGAGGGAGATGACCACCAGAGAGGGGTTCACCAAGAAGCCATCCTCATTGAAGGAATAATCCCGGTTATCCCAGGTAATATTCATGAAATACCTGCCCAGGAGGAAGGGAGGCGACATGTGGGTACCTGGACTGGACCTAAGGGGCTGAAGGCAGAGAAAAATCCCCTTTCTCTGGACCAGCCCTGGCCCTTAGCTGGAATTTATCCCCCAAGACTCTGAACACCCAAACATCCCCCTTCTTTGTTCAGGAGTCTCTGCCTGATACCCAGCACTCCCTGAACAGGGTTGCAGACCCTCAGCCTGAGTTTGAGGTCCTCTTAGAGACCCTGTGTGTTCTGGCCCCATCTGGCTGTGCTGGCCCATCTCTGATCCCTGCCTCCCCTCAAACTCCTTCCACCCCAAGCCCTTTCTGAATGCAAAGTTACCCCCCAAACATATCGAGTGGTTTCCTATCCCTTGAGCATTGTAGGGGCTATGCTGTCTGCCTGAAAAATGCTTTTCTGTCCCTTTTCACCCTGATTAATTCTGATGCCTTCCAAGATTCAGCTCAAGTGTCCCTTCCTCTGGGAGAAGCCCCAGGAGGCCTCTGGACTTGCAGATGATCTTCACAATGCATGGCACTTGTACCGTGAATGCTTGTCCCTACGCCCCAGTCACTGCATGGGACCTTCAACTGCCATCCTCACTTCCTCGCTCGCCTCCACACTCAGTCCCCAAGTGCCACCTTCCTGCCCCCAAGATCTCTCCATGTCATCCCGCCTCTCCATTACCACAGACCCCCTGGACCCTTGCCCCAGCCTCCTGCCCAGCCCCCAACCTCCATTCTCTCTCCTCCAGTCGATTCCACACTCTACCACCCCGATCCCAGGGGTCTTTATGTATGTGAAACTGACATCTCTCCTTTCCTGCTCATAACCCACCATGGATCCTCAGTGCTCTTGAACAGAGTCCAGCCTCTCAACCTGGCATTCGAGGCCCTTGTGGCCTGGCCCTGTCTGCCCCCACCCCCAGCCTCATCACCCTCAACCCCAATTCTCTTCCCTTTATCCACCCTGAGCTGTTGCGGTCCCACCAACATGCCTGAATTTTTCTCCCTGCTGGGTCTTTGTGCAATGCTGTTCCTCCTGCCTGAAATTTTAACCACATTCTAACCACAAATTAGAATCACATCCAACCCCCTTACTGTGGCCAAAATGCCCTGTATGAGCTTGGGTCTACATGGACCTCACTTGTTTCTCCAGACCCTATCCCCGCCTTACTTGCTAAGCTCCAGGCACAGTGGCTTTGTTTCAGGCTCCCAAATGGGCAGTTCCAGCCCGAGTGAGCACCCCTGCACCTGCTGTCCCCCCTCCAGTCTCGTCATTCAGATCTTCCAACGGCTGGCTCTTTTTCTTTGCCCGTTTCTTTTTTCTTACCTCCAAATTTCATCTGCTTAGAAAGACCTTTCCAGACAGCCTCACCTAACCTAGCACCCTGGGCATTTTTTTTCTTTTTTTAAAAGATTTTATTTATTTATTTGACAGACAGAGATCACAAGTAGGCAGAGAGAGATTGAGGAGGAAGCAGGCTCCCTGCTAAGCAGACAGCCAATGTGGGGCTCGATCCCAGGACCCTGGGATCATGACCCTAGCTGAAGGCAGAGGCTTTAACCCACTGAACCACCCAGGTGACCTGCACCCTGGGCATTTCTTTCTTTCTTTCTTTCTTTCTTTCTTTCTTTCTTTCTTTTTATATTTTTATTCATTTATTTGACAGAAATCATAAGTAGGCAGAGAGGCAGGCAGAAAGAGAGGGGGAAGCAGGCTCCCTGCTGAGCAGAGAGCCTGATGCGGGGCTCCATCCCAGGACCCTGGAACCATGACCTGGACCAAAGGCAGAGGTTTTAACCCACTGAGCCACCCAGGCACCCCACCCTGGGCATTTCTTACCACATTCTACCTGTTTCATCACTTGCTGGTATTTCTTCTTTATCCTGTTTGTTCACTGTTTGTCTCCCCTGTGAGATTGTTGGCTCAGAACAGGGACTTTGTTCAACACAATGTACCCTTGTGCCCAAAGCAGTGCTTGGCACATAGCAGACTCTGATAAGGACTCATTCAATAAATGAATGAATGAGCCATTCGTCTCTTAGCTGTCTGCTTAGATGTCTCCTCCTCTTGGGGACCTCCCTGACCCCATATGCTGACCCGTGACAGAGTAGCCTAGTTTGGAAGGCTGATTGGGGCCGATGAAATCTGTCTTTTGGGAAGACATTGGCTGTGAGATTTGGGGTGCTGGGGGGAATGGGTGGTGGACAGGATAGGTTGAAATTATGAGTATCAGCAGAGAGAGCAGAAATTCTGGGTAAACGGTGAGTGGTAAGAGAAGAACTGGACAGCCTCTGGGAGTGGCAGGTCAGACAGAGAGGGGTGGAGGTGGAGAGAGTATGAGGGAGACAATCAGAAAGAGATGAAAGGGTAGCTGGTCCCCAGGCTTGGCCTCAATTCCTGGCATCTGGGTTTCTGTGCATGTTTATCTTCCCAATAAACCCCCTTTTCCCTTAGGAAACTTGAATGAGAATCTGCCTCCAGCAACCCGAAATGTCCTGGCGCAGACAGTATTCCCGCTGGTTTTCCCACAATGCCCGGGCCACCTCTGTGATAGCAAGCATCACACTGTGTTGTCATTATCCCGTCCCTGTCTACCACCCCTACAGGACCCTGTGTTCTTTGAAGAGAAGTCCATGGTCTTATACATCTTCGTGTTCCCAGAGCCCAGCATGATCCCTAGTTCCTAGCGGGTGCTCAGTAAGTATTTATGAACGAGGGATGCTTTTCTCACCCTCTTGTCTCCGGATCCTGTCCCCCAAGTCACCAATTCTCAATTCTCGTCCCTCCGGCTTTCTTCTCCACCCATCACCACCTCCTTCCAAGATGCACCAAACCCTGTTCTATTCTAAAACAATAGTGTGTTGGGGCGCCTGGGTGGCTCAGTGGGTTAAAGCCTCTGCTTTCGGCTCAGGTCATGATCCCAGGATCCTGGAATCGAGCCCCGCATCGGGCTCTCTGCTCAGCGGGGAGCCTGCTTCTGCCTCTCTCTTTGCCTGCTTCTCTGCCTACTTGTGATCTCTGTCAAATAAATAAATAAAATATTAAAAAAAAAAATAAAACAACAGTGTGTAAGCCAGGCACACACCTGTCCAGCTAGAGTCCACACCTCGGGTCCTCTAGTCCAGACCCCATGCAAGTAAAACCCTAGGACAATTGCACCTCCTCCGCCTCCACCGCAATCACAGCTAGCCAATCAGAATCGACTTCTAAATAATTTGCATGTGACGAGCCTGTAAACAACCAATAAGGCAGCCCCGGTCGCCCCAGGACATCCCCACTGTCTCGCTTGCCCGGAAGGAAATTGCTTGCTCCCCACTTTTTCTCTTTTCCCCTTTCTCACTATCTAGAATTCACACGTGCGGCTGACCCTGCTTCGACTGCACCAAGAAGGTGGCGGATCCTGACCTATCACATGGAGCAACAGAGCCACCTGATAACCTGGAACACTCATTTCTGGAATTTTTTTTTTTGAAGATTTTATTTTTAAGTGATTTAGGGGGTGCCCTGGGTGGCTCAGTTGGTTAAGCGTTCTGCCTTGGGTTCTGGTCATGATCCCAGGGTCCTGCTCAGCGGGGAGTCTGCTTCTCCCTCTCCCTCTGTCACTCCCCCTCCTTGTACTCTTTCTCCCTCTCTAATAAATAAAATATATATTTTTAAAATGATCTCTATACCCCGTGTCCCCATGGGACACGAACTCACAACCCCGAGTTGGAGAGTTGCACGCTCCACCAACTGAGTCAGCCAGGGGCCCCTCATTTCCGGTTTGTTAAGTGAGGAAGAACAACTTCTATCTCTTTTGGGTCTATGGATTGTTGGTCATTTTGTTGCTGGAATTCAGCTTATACTCTAGGGAATATCATCATACCCGTGATGTCATCAACTATAGGGTGCATCTCTAGTTTTTTGTACCACAAGGGAAGAAAAAGGTGCTATAAGCCATCAACTGTAAAGTATATCTTGATTTCAAAGACATGAAACTGGAAAAAAAATTCATCTTAAAATCAGGAAATACGGCAATACACTCACTGTGTCTTGGGTGCTTTTTCCAAATTACCTGATTTAACCCCAAGCAGGAGAGCGAACTGTATCTGTTTTACAGAAAAGTAAACTGAGGCTCTGAGAGGGGATGTGACCCATTTGAGGCTGCTCAGCCAGTGAGTAGTCAGGCTCTGGAACCTTCCCACAGCCCTCCCACACCAACCCCACTCACCTATGCAGACTCTCCCCTCGGTGGGTGCGGTTCTGGGCACGGCAGTCATGGCCGAGCTCGGGCAGGAACCCATAGTCACGTAGCAGAGCCTGGGCACCTCTGGCCACTACGGCCACACCAGCGGCCACCCGCCGGGCCAGGTCATCTCGCCAGCCAGCCGAGCGCACGGCGAACAGCCCGGCAGGCAGTGGGGCTCCTCCTGGCAAAAGAGGGGGCTCTCCAGGGGCGCCTGAGCCTCCGCCTCCGGCCAGCTGGGGCCCCACCATGAACCAGACGTAGCCAGGCCCCGTGAGGCCAGCCTCCTCCGCTGCCCGGAACACGGGTTCGGCTTCCTCCCGGGCACAGAAGAGGAGGCGGATCTGCGCGCTGACGCTGCGGAGTTGGGCACCCAGCACCGCCTCGCCTGCTCCCGGGTCCAGTGTCAGTGCCCCGCGGTGCTCCCAGCCCACCATGCTGCCATCAGTCAGCACCTCGATGTAGGACAGGAAGGCCCGGTGGCCGGGGGCACGTGTGGTCACCGCCACAAAGGATGTCCAGTCGTACTCCTCCAGCACCTCAAAGATGACCTGGAGCTGCTGCTCTGTGGACGAGCCCAGCTGCAGGAAGGTGGAGCCCTTCTCCTGCGGGGAGGAGGAGGAGGATGTCAAGCTTCCTGGGGGGGGGGGGACCCCAGCTCCCAACAACCAGGAGCGGGCCTTCAGTTCCCAGTTCTCAAATGGACCTCATCTCCCAGCAACTGATGAGGGCATCCTAGCTCCCAGTGGCCACGGGTATGTCACAGGTCTCAATAAGGCAACTGCATAGCTCTTCACCAAACCCCTCCCCTTTTCCTTGCTGATGCACAGAGCTAGACCTGGGTTAGGTTTAGCTATGGGACTGAGTTCTAGACTCATCCAGAAAAGCTCTCCCCCCGTGCACCTTACTCTCTTCCCTGAGAACACATGCAGAGGCTCCAGGAGAGAACTCTGAAGTCCTATGTGGATTACAAAGCCATGAGAGGGAGGAGAATGAGCCCCTCGGTCATTCTTTGGCAGAGAGCCACCTCTAATCAGGAACACCTGTTTGGATTTTAGATGCGTGAGAAACAACCTTCCATTGGGTGGAGACGTGGGGGTTTATCTGTCACAGCAGTGAACATTACCCTAGAACACACGGAGCATCCAAGGAGGGAACTACAGTCCCCAGCATCTACTGAGAGAGACTACATTTCCCTCACACCTAATCCAGGCCATCTTCCAGTCTTCTCAGCTCTCAGTTCAAAACAACCCCATTCACAGGATGCCTAGGTGGCTCAGTTGATTAAGCGATTGCCTTTGGCTTGGGTCATGATCCCAGGATCCTGGGATGGGGGCCCCACACCAGGCTCTTTGCTTATCTGGAAGCCTGCGTCTCCCTCTGCTGCTCCCCCTGCTTGTGTGGTCTCTCTTTCTCTGACAAATAAGTAAAATCTTAAAAAAACAAAAGCAAAAAACCACAACCCCATTCTTCGCTACTGCTCCATCACAACCCTCGTTGACTGCTATCTTGCTTAGAGAACTGCAACAGCTTCGTGACCACTGCTAACATTTTTTGCATCTTCCAGTCCATTCTCCATCAGCAGCCAGAGTCATCTTTTCCAAAATATTAGTTGGATCCCATCTCTTCTTCGTTGAAAACCTTCCAATACTCCTACCTTAGAGTCAAAGCCAAAGCCCTCACTTTGGCCCACAGGCCCTGCATGGACTGGCCCTTGCTGCCTCTCTGACCTCATCTACCACCACCCCCACCTCTCTGTTCTTCCTCAAACACATCAAGTTCCTTCCAGCTTCAAGGGCTTGGCCCTTAGCTGTTGCTTCTCGCGGGGACACTCTCCCTCAGCTCCTTCATGCTGGACCTGCCACTTCTCATTCCTCAGGTCGAGATCATTTGCCACCTCCTCAGGGAGGCCATCCCTGACTGCCATCCTACCCTTCTGCCAGGACGGATTTCACAATCTCTTATTTGCTTTCTGTCTCCCCATTAGAATGCAAGCTCCAAAGAGAGCAGGAATCCTATCTTTTTTTTTTTTTTTAAAGATTATTTATTTATTTATTTGACAGAGAGAGATCACAAGTAGGCAGAGAGGCAGGCAGAGAGAGGAGAGGAGGAAGCAGGCTCCCTGCCGAGCAGAGAGCCCGATGCGGGACTCGATCCCAGGACCCTGAGATCATGACCTGAGCCGAAGGCAGCGGCTTAACCCACTGAGCCACCCAGGCGCCCAGGAATCCTATCTTTTCTCCACCTTTTCACAACTATATTTCTGTGGAGCTAAAACAGCCCCTGCACAGAGTCAGCCCTCAGTGAGAAATAGTGAACTTTTTTCCTTAGGCATGTACCTGTGGTTTTACGTACAGGAGACAGTTGTCCTGAGCGGATGAGGCCTCCCAGCCTGCAGTGAGAATCCTGAGAGGACCTCATCCTTGGCAAGCGGAGATATGCCACATTTCCAGCATTCAATGGAAGCACGATGGCCCTATGAGGACCCCTCTTTCTCCCATCCTGAGATACTGAAGGGACTACATTTCCCAAAAGACAACGCGCGTACCCGAGCGGGCCACAGTACCCAGGTGACAGAACAGAGTGCTCCACGCTTCTCAGCATCAGTGGAGGAGGAGAACCACATCTCTGGGTAGGCCATAAAGGCAGCATCAGGGAGTAGCAGTTCATGTGGAAGGTGATCTGCCTGCAAATCTCTGGGCAACTGTCTAAAGAAGAAAGTTGGCCAGAGGCCCTTCCCAGAATGCCCTGGACAGGAGAGAACTGCAAGTCCCAGGATGTAAGTGGGACCTAGTCACGAAGCTACTGGCCCTCCACGTGGGAACTGGTGGGGACTTAGGCTCCACCCACTCAGATGGCCCCATTCACCCTAGCACCAATTCGGTTACACTGGCTCCACCCCCAAACAGGCCCCGCCCCTTCTCCTAGCCTATCCCTTCTACTTCTCAGTACCTGCAACCAGGCTTGGTCCTTTCCTACCAGAAGTCTGCTCCAGCTGGTCCCCCCCACACACACTCCTCGTGCCCTCGGGTGGCAGGCCTCTTTCCAGGCCACAACCCGCTTCGGCCTCTGCCCCTCTCTCCTGCAGGCTCCTGGGTTGGCCTTCTAATTGGCTGGGCCTGCCTTTCTGGTGGGCCTTCAGCCTCCCAGGCCCAGCTTCTGGATTCTCGCTTTCCACACCTTACGACTGGGGTTGTGCTTCTGCCCACCCCACTCCTGGGACTGTTTCCCACTCTAGATCTCGCCCCTTTCGTCCTGAGCGTAGGCCCTGCCATCTTCCTGGCCTCCCTCTGTGCCGCCTCACCAGCTAGCTCTCCCCTTGCCCGACTGCCGTCCCCCCCTTCCTGGCTGCATGGTTCTGCCCTTCCCCAGCTCATCTGCGACCCCTCTCCTCCCGCTCCTCCTTTCACAGGATGGCTCCGTCCTCCCACCTAGACTTCGAGAGCCCTTGCTTGCTCAGCTGGCCGAATCAGTTGACCAAGTCCTTCAGTACCCTGACCTCCGCGTACCCTTTCCTGGCCCTCTCCCTGCCTTCCTGTCTCCTGCCTCCTCAGTAGACCCCACCCCTTCCTGAACCCCGTTCCTTTCCAGCTGACCCCTTCCTTGCTCATCCCCAGATCCCACTCCTCCCTCAGAGCGGGCCCCCTCTGGCAAACCCGTTTTGTTCCCAGTCCCCACCCCTCGCTGCCCTAACCCCGCCTCTTCCCCAGATTCCATTCCCTCCCCTGACTCGGTCCTCCCGGAGACCCTCAGTTCTCCGTATATTCTGCCCAGGACAGGCCTGTCTCTCACCCTGCTCCTGGGTCAGTGCCCCTGCGGGGTCCACTCACCCTATAGGCCACGCCCCCCAGTCAGCCCCGCCCCTCCCCTAGACCGGACTCTACCCTCGGACCCCACTCCGTCGCAGATGCGGCCCCTCCGTGTCGGCCCCGCCTCCCCAACACGCGGCTGGCCCCGCCCCCCCGCAGGTCGCGCGCACCTTGGGCGTGAGCACGAGCGCGGCGCCGCCGTGCACGGCCACGATGGGCAGCGAGGTCTGCGCCGACAGGAAGTCGAGGATGGGCGCGACGGCGGGCGCGCGCGAGTCGTCCTCGAACACGACGCCGTGCACGCGCAGCCCCGACAGCAGGTCGCAGAGCTGCAGCACGAGGCTGCGCGGGTCCGAGCCGTTGAGCACCAGCGCCACCGGTCGCACGTCCAGGCCAGGGCTGCGCACGGCTGCCGCCACTGCCGGGCCCAGGCGCGCCGCCTCGGTCGCGTACGCGGGCCCCGAGAACACGAGCGCCACGTTAAGCGGCCGCGCCCCGCCGGGGCCCCCGCCAGGCCCGCCGGCCCCGCCCGGTCCCGGCGCCTCCTCCGGGAACGGGCTGGCGCACGCCAGCGCCAGCAGCAGCAGCATCTTAGTGGGGCCCCGAGGGCCGCGGGGGCCACCGGCGCCGCGCATCGCCTGCGGGCCCCTCCGGGCGGCCTCTGACACGGGAGAGCGGGCGCGCCGAGCCGGGGAGACCCCGGTAGCGGAAAAGGACACAGATGGGAGGAAGACACAGAGAAGGGGAGACAGAGAGAGGAGACAAGACAGAGACACGGAGAAGAAGAGACAGAGAGGGAGAGACGCAGAGATAGGGAGGAGAGGGAAAGGTGGGGATAATAGAGACAGGGAGAGACAGAGAGAAACACACACACACACACAGGCAAAGGGAGAGCCAGAGATACGAGACAGGGAAAGTGGAGGTGGGTAATGGGGACAAAGAAGATACAGAGATAGGGAAAGAAGATAGACAAGGCAGGAATGGGGAGGATAATGAGACAGGACAGATGGGTAACAGACCCACAGAAATGGGATCAGAATCGGAGCAGAGAGAGACCGAGGGAGATGCGAAGAGAGATGAACACAGCCAGAGAGAGATGGTCAGAGAGAGACATGGACAGGAATAAGGAGAGAGAGGGTCAGAGTGACAGAGACAGGGAGAAGTGGAGGCAGAGAGAGATAAGACAGAGTGACAGAAATAGGGAGGGAATGATAGGGAGGCAAGGAGAGATGCAGAGATAGACAAGAAAGGTGGGAGAGATAAGAGAGGCGAGAAAGTTGGACAGAGACAGGAAGATGGAAAGAAGCCCAGAAAGACGGAGATGGACCCCACGGCCACCGAGAGACACGGACACACAAGAGATGGAGAAACAGGCAGAACAGATTGAGGGAGGAGGCAGGCAGAGCAGACAGAAAACACAGGAAGACAGAAATAGCGAACCAAGGCAAAGATCAAGACCCCCACCAGGGAGGTGCCCAGCACAGACATGAAAGGAAGGCCGGGAAGGCGGGTGGCAGGAGGGATCAAAAATAAAAGGAAGAAAAGTGAGGGGAAAAAAATGAGAAAGGGAAAAGGGGTCAGGTGTGTGGGGGGAGAGAAAGAAGAGAGAAAAAGAAATGAGCGGGGCATCCCAAGGAGAGAAAACACCCCCAGGACCTTACCCCCCACCTCAACCACAACCCCCAACCTCTTTTTGTCCCCCTATGCTGTCCCTATCCCCCCCCCAAGTCTCAATGAGAGCTGGAAAGAGAGTCACGGCCCAGACGAGGTTGCAGGGTTGGGGGGCACAGCTGTGGAGAACTGGGGGGGGGGCAGGGGTCCCTGGCTCCCAGCCCAGAGCAATTTAGTAAATTAGAGGAAATACAGCATCTCTTCCTGTGTCCCCTGTTGAATACTAGCTGCCTGGGGTGGTCGGGCTGGGGGCCCAGATGCCTGGCTCCTGGGTCTGAAGGAGGAGGGCACTGGGGGCCTGGACTCCTGGTTCCCAGAGAGACATTAGAGCCTGCACTAGGGGCTTCCTGAGGGGGTGAGTGTCCAGAGGGGGAAGAGTTCTCTCTTGGCTGTCAATCAGGCTCCTGTCCGGTTGCCATGGTAGCGCAGGCCTCCTCTACCCCACAGGGTGGGGGAAAGGCCCACACCCCTTCCCCTGCTTACAGGGCTCACTGCCTGCCTCCCCCACACACCTGCCTTCCTAGGGATCCTGGGCCATGGTCTCCCCAGGGATGGGGGTGGGGACTCCTAGTGTGCCCGTCCCTCCCAAATCCTGGCTCCCCTGGCCCCTCCTCTCCTCTGCCCTTCCCCAAGCAGCTGGCTCAATCAGTGCTCAGAATAGACCCCCCCCCACCCCAAAATAACCCACAGCTGTGGCCTGGCCCCCGCGGGGTTAACACTCACTCTCTCCTCCCTTCCCCGTTGCTTCTCATCCCTCAGACCCTCCTCTGCCTCTCTCAGACCCACCCCTGCTTGGCCTCTGTCCTTGGGGACCCCAGGGTCCTGTTCCCCGCTGAGGCCCAGGAGGCAACTCCAGCCCCACCCTTCTTAGGAAGCTGGTTCCGAGTCCTCTCGTGGTGAGGGCAGTCTCCCACTCCTCTAGGGTCTGAGTAGTGGCATCTCTAGCCACTGGGGGATTCTGGAGGCCCAGTTCCCAGAACCTATGCCCTCAGGGATCACATTGCCCAGGTCCTCAACCTCCACCTTGTCTCAGTCCCCAGGTCCATTCCCATGGGGCCCAAGAGCCGAACCCCCTCATCCTCTGCCTGTCGGAGACTCAGGAGACTGGGCCCCCAACCTCCTCTTCCCTCAGACACAGAAGCTCTCTCTTAACTTCTCCCATAAAGACTCAAGATGAGTCTCAGCACCCTTCTCCCCCAGGACCCGGGAGTCTGGGTGCTCTGCTCTGTCTTTTCCCAGGACCCAGAATTCTTGGCCCCCTACAGCCCCTAAACTGGGTGCCCAGATTCCTCTATGCCCAGAAACCAGAAGTTCAGGTCCATAGCCCTCTCCTCTCTTAAGAACCCCGTTTTTGCCTCAAACTCCGTCAGTCCCACCATCCTGGGAGCCCCCCCCCATTCCCCGCCAGCTCCAGCTTCCTGTCATCCCACTCAGGTCCTGTACACAGCACAGGCTGTCCCCCAGCTAAGAAGGAGGAGGGTGCCAGAGATTCCTGGGGTGTCCCTGTCTCCATCACTACCCCCTCAATCCATCACAGAAGAGGCAAGAGGCCACTTTGATCAACAGCCCGCCCCCCCCTCCCAGCGTGCTGCAGACGGCATTCCGTCCCCCCCACCTTCCAACACCATTCTCTCCCCACCCTAATCCTGGTGCTCAGACCAGGCTGGAAGGGTATTCCAGAACCTTGAGGAAAGGGTGGTAGCTTGGGGTGAGGGGTGCTTGGGGCCTGGATGCCCTCAAGGACCTTGGCGGGGGTATTAATAGCAGACTCATAGCTCTGAGAAGGGAGGGGAGAGCGAGAGGAGAGAGGGAGAGGGCCGGCCAGCGAGGGGGGAGACCGATGCGGGCAGGGGGATGCAGAGGGAAGATGGGATGGAGAGATAGGGGACAGAGACAGATATGGGGTGTCAGGTATGCAGTGCTAGGGAGAGGGTGCAAAGTGTCCGAGAAATGGGGGGTTAGGAGGTCTGAGGAGTAGAGACCCAGGAAAAAGGGGCTCAGAGAGGGAGAAAGAGAGGAGGCGGAGGAGAGCCTCCAGGAGACCAGGGAGCTGGGGAGGGCCAGAGACCCCTGCTCCGTGCCATCCCCCCCCCCCCAGGACCTGGCCAACTTTCCCTGTCCTAGATCTGGGGGTCCACATTCCCACCCACCCCTGCATCCCCTACCCCGGTCTTACCTTTTCATGACCCTGTTCTGTGGGGGGTATTGCGGGGGGGCAGGACCGGAACCCAGAGTCCAGCGACCCAAAGATTCGGCGGAGGGCTCAGGGAACCGCTGGGGGGGCCAGGCCCCGGGGCGGCGGCAGCGGCAGTGGTGGCGGCAGCAGCAGCAGCGGCGGTGGGGACCTCCTGCCTGTCCCCGGCTCCTCCGGCTCTCCCTCCTGGTCTTCGGTCCCGTCCTGCCCTGTCTGTCCCCCAAGGTTGCGGCCACCCCAACTAGGCGAGGACGCGGCTACACATGTTGCGCTGGAAGTTGGGCCCCGGACATTGCGGAGGCTGTCGGGGTGTCCTCTCACCGCCCCGACCCCGTGGGGATCCCCCCTCCGCCCACCTGGGGTGCCCCCCTCTGCCGCTTCAGCCCCGGCTCCTCCCCCCTGTCCATGTGTCCGGTCCCGCCTCTCCCTGGCTCATTCGCACCCCCACCCTTTGTGCCCTCAGCGCCCCCCCTTCCAGCGTCTGTGTCTGTCTGTCTGTCTGGGTCACCTCTGAAGCCCGCAGCTGGTGTGTGTGCGTTTGTGTGAGGGGTGGGAGGGTGCTTGTCCCTTCCTCTCTTGGCCACCTCCAGACCCCCCTCAGCACCCCCACACTCAAACCCAGGCAGAAACACACACATACACACACGCATACACGCACGGCCTCACTTCCCTGGGATTCCCCCTCAACACCCCCGGAGCTTGAGGAGGGAGACATACACACACACACAGACACACACACACACACACACACACACACACACACACACACAGGGGGTCCAATGGGGGCCAGGCTGCCACTGCCGTCCGGGGCTGTTCGGACAGACAGGAGGACACAGGCAGCTGGGGACGCCAGACGCCCAGCCGGACGCAGGCAGGAGGCACAGAGTCCAGGTACACACCATCCATTCGGGTTTGGGGGGCTGGGGGGAGGAAACTGGGGGCCCCACGACACCTAGGCAGGAGGCTCAGAATTGGTACAGACAGACAGACCCCTCCCTCCCTTTTTCCCTCCCTCCCTCCCTCCGTCAGCCGCCGCAGCCCTTACAGACACACCCCCCCTTCACCAGCCCAGCCCCAGACACCCTGACACACAGATCCTCACCGGGCAGATGGCAGACGCACGAGAGACCCCTGGGGGCCAGGCGGACCCACCCAGGTCGACACCCCCCAGCTGGGCACTGGTGGCCGAGGGCGGCTGCGGGCGGAGGGTGGCGGCAGCAGCCGCTGCTCGGAGGAGCTGGAGCGGGAGGGACTCGCACACTCGCTCTGTTCTCGCACACACACACTCACTCGGGATGCGATTAACATTCAGTCCCCGTCCGCCCCTGCCGGGAGACCCACAGCCCCCCTCTTGGCCTCCCTGGGGACCCCTCCTTCTGCCGGGGCTGGGGGAGGGGGCTGCCCCCAACCCCAACTCCCAGCTTCTGCCTTCCTCCTGGGACAAGAGAATGAGGGGTCGCAAATAAAAAGGGAGGAAGTGTGTGTTGAGTGGGGCGGGGTGGGGGGGCGGTTGAGGGGAGGGAGGCAGGGACTCAGAACCCAGCATTGACACAGTGGCTTTGGTCCTGGACTCCAGGGCCTAGGGGCTACTGCCCTCTGCCCCCTCCCCAGTTTGAGGCTTGAGAAGCAGGAGGCCATTCCCAGACTTCCGTCTCCGCCATGCTAGGACCCATCTTTTGGCTTCTATTGCCCCAGAAGCCAGGCTTGCAAACTAGGTCTCCATCATGAAGCTAGGAGTCTGGGCTCCCAGCCCCCCTCCTCTCTCAGATTTGGCTATTCAAGTCCCCAGCCCCCTCCTCCCTCCAACCCTAAAGTCCCCCAGTGCCTCCTCCCTCAGATCCCTTCCTCCAGGCCGGGTCCCCATTGGGCACTCAGACAACCCGACCCCCCAGCACAAGCCGACTTCAGGGGCCCACGAGTCCGAGATTGATGGATGTCACCGTCAGGCAGCCCATCCATCCAGGCCTCTGAGGAAACCAATGCCACTTCTGCTGCTGAGGTATCCTGGCCTCCGTCACCCATGGGTACTCAAACATCCAAGAGGAAAGCAGTGACTGCTTCCTCCTAGACACAGCCTGGACCCCAGAGCAGCCCTTGGGCCAGCTGTCCAGGTCGTGGCCCTCATGCTAGAGAGGCTGGGCCCACGGTTCTCTAAAGTGCTGGGGTGGGGTGGAGTGCAGGGCCCCTGGGCCCCTGAGGGCAGAGCCCAGGACAGTGTGTGTACATGCCTGTGAGGGGACAGGGCTGTGGGGGGCTGACTCCAGGGTCTGGGAGAACAGGGGTGATGAAGAAACTGGGGACCTGAATCTGTGGGTCCCATGGGGAGGGAGGGATTGTGCATCTAGGTTCCTGGACCAGGATGCTGGAGGCACAAGTCGGTTGAGGTGGGACCCTAAATCTCAGGGAACTGGGCCGCCGGGGGGTGGGGGGGATGGGGGAGGGGGGGTGGGGGTGGTGCGGGGATGGTGGTGGTGGTGGTGGTGCACACTCTTGGGTCTGAGGGAAGAAAGGGGCTGAGGTTCCAGACTCTTGGGTCCTAGGGGATGAAGGCGCTGAGGATCCAGACTCCTGGGTCTGAGGGAGGGGCTAGGGCCTGCTTTCTGGTTTTTTGGGTGGATTGGACCTGGAGGCCCCTGAAAGGCCAGTGTCTGGGGCCCTGTCCAGGATTTTTAAAGCTCACAGACCAGCCTCCCGAATCCTTGACAAAGGCAGAGGCTGGGAGGCTGAGCTGCCGCCCTTGCAGAGGCACAGATCGCCCGGAGGAGCAGGCGCCAGATTTGGGAGTTTCAGATCCCATCGACCCCACAAATTCCTACCAAGCAGCCTTGGGGGTGCCTTTAGCGCCGATTCTGCAAGCTGGGAGATGAGGGATAGAGGGCGCCGGAGACCCGGAACTCCGCCCTCGGGGGCGGAGCCTCCAGCCCGACTCCTCCCCCTCCCGCCCTCCTCCCTCTTCCCAGCTCCGGCTCCGCCACCAGCTCCGGCCTCGGCTCCCCCTCCCAGAGCCCCCTCCCCGGAGCGGAGCCCACCCGAGGGCCCCTCTCCCGCCCCCCCCAAGCCCAGCCACCCAGTCAGAACATCAGCCCCGGGGGTCAGACCCCCTCCAGCCTGCCTCCCACCAGCCCAGCCCTGCCAGACCCCCCCAAAGCATGAATCTCTTCCGATTCCTGGGAGACCTCTCCCACCTCTTAGCCATCATCTTGCTACTGCTCAAAATCTGGAAGTCCCGCTCTTGTGCCGGTGAGATGCCCACCGGGGCGGGAGAAGGGGGGAGAGTGCGGGGGACATCCCAGGACTCGGGGAAGGGTTTGGAGGCACTAAGGGGACGGGTCTCCCCACCCATTCCCCCCACCCACTGCTTGCTGGGTATCCCCCTTCCAGGTCCGGGGTCACTGGAGGGTCAGTTCCCTTCCCCAGAATAGGGGTGCATACACTTGGGTGGGGGTGGCTCCGGGCACCCAATTCAGGTCCCGCGGGCCCTTCTCTGTTGGCCCCAGGATTTCGGGGCTGGGAACCGGAGCCGTGGCGGGCAGGGAGGTGGCTGGGAGTTGGTGACGTGGACCGTGGCGGCCAGGAAGGGAGCGGGAGAGCGGCGACCGGTTCCAGGGGGCTGAGGTCAAATGGGGTCCTTCCGAGGCCCCACCTTGTGTCCGGACTGTGGGAGGACCCCGAGGGGGCCGGGATTGGCGGTGAGGCCTAGCCTGGGACAGAGCCTCGGGCTGGAGTAGCTTCAGGGCCGGGCTGCCCCCTGGCTGTGGGCCGTGGGAAAGGGCCCTGCTCCGGCGGGGAGGGCGGGGAGGCCTCCAGGGACAGCTGCACTCCGGAGCCGACTCTGGGATGGTCCCAGGCGCTGGGCCTCGCTGTGCAGCCCACGCCCAGCCTACCCGCCCCCCACTCTCTCACAGGGATTTCAGGGAAGAGCCAGGTCCTGTTTGCTGTGGTGTTCACTGCCCGATACCTGGACCTCTTCACCAACTACATCTCACTATACAACACGTGCATGAAGGTAAAGGCTCTGCCCTTCCTGTGGGCCTCCCCTGCTGAGGGGGGAGCCAAGCAAGGGTCCTAGGGAGGAGGGAGTATGGATCCCAGACGTCTAGGTCCAAGGGGGGAAGGGGCTGAGGTTCCAAAGTCCTGGGTCTGAGGGAGAAGGGGGCTGGAGGTGAGGACTACTGAGTCTGAGGGAGGAGGGGCTGGGGGAGTGAGGACTCCTGGGTCTGAGGGAGGAGGGGGCCCGGAGTTCCAGACTCCTAGGTTCAAATTGCTTGGAGCCTCAGGCCCTGTGCTTTGTGCTGAAGCTCGCTTCTGGTCATCCCCCTTGGCAGGTGGTCTACATTGCCTGTTCCTTCACCACAGTCTGGATGATTTACAGCAAGTTCAAAGCCACTTATGATGGGAATCACGACACATTCCGGGTGGAGTTCCTTGTTGTTCCCACGGCCATCCTGGCGTTCCTGGTCAACCATGACTTCACCCCTCTAGAGGTAGGCTACCTGGCAGGGGCCCTGTAGTGGCTGGTGTCAGAACGGCTGTTGACAGTGGACCTTCTCGAAGGCTTCCTTGTGCAGGGTTTTCTCAGACTTCCTTATTTATTTTATTTTTTAAAAGATTTTATTTACTTATTTGAATGAGGGAGAGGGAGCACAAGCAGGGGGAGGGTCAGAGGGAGAAGCAGGCTCCCTACTGAGCAGAGAGCCTGATGCGGGACTCCATCCCAGGACCCTGGGATCATGACCTGAGTCAAAGGCGGACGCTTAACTGACCAAACCCCCCAGGTGCCCCCAGACTTCCTTATTTTAGGACATGCAAGTTTAGCACACAGGTTCGGGAGTCCGATGGTATTAATGCAGTAACAGCAGCGCTCACGGCGTTCTAGTGCTGCTCTAAGCATTTCTTTGTACAGCAGCCCCATTTTACAGAGGAGGCAACTGAGGCTTAGGGAGTGTAAATGACATGTCCAAGATTATTGGCTTAGTGAATAGCTCCAGAATTGGGAATGGGGTTTCTGGAGCCACGCTACTTGGATTTGAATCCCACATCTGCAACTTTCTATCACTGTGACCTTGGGCATGTGACTTGACTCCTCCATGTCTTGGTTTCCCTATCAGTAAAGTCCCGATTGGGTCATTGTGAGGATTTACTGATCATGTAGCATGGTCCTGTGGTTAAACACCTAGACTGTGGAAGCAGAGAGCAGGGGTGGGTCAAAGCCAGCTTCTGCTACTCAGCAGCTGCAGGACTGTGGGACTTTGGGCAAGTCTGTCATTTTGCTGGGCCTCAGTCTCCTCGTCTGTAAAATGGGGATAATCAATTCCTATTTCATAGGTTTTTTTTGTTTTTGTTTTTAAGATTTTATTTATTTACTTGACAGAGAGAGAGCACAAGCAGGGGGAGAGGCAGGGAGAGGGAGAGGGAGAAGCAGGCTCCCTTTGGAGCAAGGAGCCCAGTGCAGGATTCGATCCTATGACGCTGAGATCATGACCTGAGCTGAAGGCAGATGCTTAACTGACTGAGCCACTCAGGTGTCCATTCCTATGGTTCTAATGAGAGGTTTGTATTGGTAAAGCACAGTGTCTGGTCCTGAGTTGTAAATACTGTGTCAATGTTAATTTAATGACTGAAGTTTAATACCCTGTTGATACTTCTCCTAAAAGGCACGGTTTTCATCCCATAGCATTTGGTTTGCACCTGTACAAATTCCTGGGAACAATTTTGAGAGGGCCTGTGCTAAGTCTGTGAACTCACACTTCTTGAGGCCCAGTGGGAATCAGAAAATAGAGCAGCCCTCCTTCCCCTAGACCCTTTCTGGCCTTGCAGGAAGCTGGCCTTGGGTGGCCAGATGTGCTGATGTTTTCCACATAGATCTCAATTAGGGAGTTTTCCTAAAAGATTGAACTTTACAAATTTGCCCACATATTCGAATTATATTTCTTTTTTTATTTTTAAGGATTTTTTTTGTGTGTGTTGTTTTTTTTTTAATAATCTCTACATCCAACATGAGGCTCGATCTCATGACCCTGAGATCAAGAGTACTGTGCTCTTCAGACTGAGCCAGCCAGGCACACCTCAACATTTTTTTTTAAAGATTTTATTTATTTTTTTGTCACAGAGAGATATCACAAGTAGGCAGAGAGGCAGGCAGAGAGAGAGGGGGAAGCAGGCTCCCTGCTCGGCAGGGAGCCTGATGTGGGGCTCAATCCCAGGACCCTGAGATTATGACCCAAGACGAAGGCAGAGGCTTAACCCACTGAGCCACCCAGGCGCCCCAAAATATATTTTCAAAAGCACCGTGAAGGCCAGACAAATTTGACCAAGGGAAGCATTGGCTCACAGGTCCCAGGAATGTCAGAAGGAGGCTGTACCGTGCTGTGGCGGGAACCCTGGGCTTGGCTGTAAGCCCTGGTCTTTGCAAGCATACCATCCTCACCACTTTTCTGGACCACTTACCCATTCTGCAGATGAGGAAATAGAGGCTGGGGGAACGAACTGGGGCTTACTCTAGATGAAGGTGGCCAGGCTAGAACTCAGGACACTTGACTCCAGCTTTTGCAATTCCCTCACTCAGAGCGGGGAGGTCACTCGTGCAAAGTATTGGCACCCATGGTGTGTCCTGCTCTGCACTGGCTGTTCTAGATACCTCATCCTCTGCTCCCTTGGCCATCCAGGACGCAGACATCCTCATCCCCATTTCTTAGAGCACTAAGGAGAGGCTTAGAGGGGAGAGCTCACAGGATTTGAACCCTGGTCCACCACCCATGCTGTTACCTGGTGCATGCTAAAAAAAAAAAAAAAAAGATTTTTAAATTATGGAAGAAAATTATTCTTCAAGAATTGAGACATCACAGGGCATCTGGGTGGCTTAAGCATCTGCTTTCGACTCAGGTTATCATCCCAGGGTCCTGGGATTGAGGCCCATGTCAGGTCTGCTTCTCCCTCTCCCACTCCCCCTACTTGCGTTCCCTCTCTCACTGTCCCTCTCTCTGTCAAATAAGTAAATAAAATCTTAGGGAAAAAATAAAAAGAATTCAGACATCAGGAATAGAGAAATTAACATGATGAAAATATGATCTTCCCTCTCCTCTTCTGTCATAATTCTCTTCCCTAAGATTGATCCCAGGGGTAACAGTTGGGCGTGCATCAATTTAATGGGTACATTTTTTTGAGAGCCTTGATATGCTTGACTTGCTGAGAGCGGTGCTGGAGGATTCTGAGTGATCACGGGAGCAAGCGCTGGAGTGCCTGGGCAGGAATCTGTTTCTATCCCTATTGTAGCTGTGCGACCTTGGGCCTCAGTCTTCTTTGTGTAATGGGAATAACAATAGGATTCAGCTCCTGGGAGTAAGACATAAGGTGGTAGAGCAACACCTTGGGTATGGTAAATGGTGGGTGAGCATGAGATGTTCCCCCCTTTTCTCCCATAGACCAAAATAACAGGGGAAGAGCATCACCCGCCACCTGGCCTTGTGCTCTGAGGGGAAATTTCGGTGGGTGTCCGACCAAAAGTCACCCAGGTGGGACTTTCAGGTGGCTGAGGACTGAGAAGGAGCTGACAGATGTCTGTAGTCTCCCTTCCCGCTCCTACGATCCCTGTCCTGCTCACAAGTGATGATTGTCACTGTTTTCTAAATGGTGGCCGGTGACAGACAGGCACACGGGTTGCTGGCTCCCGTTCACTCACACATTCATTCAGGCATCAAATAGGTGCCTGGCTCTGTGGCCATGGGGTGAACAAGATGTGGGATCTGGGCCTCGTGGAGCTCGCTCTTGTTCTGGTGAGAGCTAAGAAGGAGGACAGAAGGGGGGTGATGTGACAGTCCTAGGGGTAGGAGGAGGAGCACTGCCTCCACACCCTCACTTCTCATCCCAGCTGTGTTGCTTCCTAGCCACGTGCTCCTGGGCTGATCTCTGGGCCTCAGTTTCTTCATCCATAGAATGGGGATGCCAGTGATGGGATCCCCTTGCTGGGGTGGTGGTGAGGATTAAATTGTGGGGGAACAGATGACACGGGCAGAGTGGTGTCTGGCACACGGTGAAGGGAGGTCTCTCAGAAGCGATAGATCAGTGAGGCAATAAGGAGGGTGGAAGAAGCCAAATATGACAGTCTGTGGAAGAGCTGAGGGAACAGCAAGTTCAAAGGCCCTGGGGCAAGAAGGAGTGTGGCGTGTTGGAGGACCAGCTGGAAGGCTGCCTCTTGGAGAGCAAGGGAGGGAGTAAGGCTGGAATGGGCCTTAAAGGCCACTGTTAGGAATCTGGAATTTATTCTGGTTGTGATAAGCAGCAGTGACTGGACTTTAAGTCAGGGAGTGAGAGAACCTGATTTATCTCTCTAAAGATTTTGCATTGAATGTCATCCCAGCAAGGGTGGGAAAATTAGCCCCATTTTAGAAATAAGGAAACGGAGGCTCAGAGAATCTGGGTCTCTTGTCCAAGGTCTCATAAAAGGGAAATCTCAGAGCCAAGATTCCAACCCAGGGTGCCTGGGTGGCTCAGTGGGTTAAGCTTCTGCCTTCAGCTCATGTCATGATCTCAGGGTCCTGGGACCGAGCCCTGCGTCCGGTTTTTGCTCAGCGGAGAGCCTGCTTCCCCATCTCTCTCTGCCTGCTTCTCTGCATACTTGTGATTTCTCTCTCTGTGTGTCAGATAAATAAATAAGATCTTAAAAAAAAAAAAAAGAGAGAGAGTCCAGCCCAGTCTGCCTCTCAGAGGGGCACGACTGCAAAGTACTCAGGAGCACTGCCTCCACACCCTCACTTCTCATCACAGCTGTGTTGCTTCCTAGCCACGTGCTCCTGGGCTGATCTCTGGGCCTCAGTTTCTTCATCCATAGAATGGGGATGCCAGTGACGGGATCTCCTTGCTGGGGTGGTGGAGAGGATTAAATTGTGGGGGAACAGATGACACGGGCAGAGTGGTGTCTGGCACACGGCGAGTGCCGGGTCAGCACTGCTGTCCCTGTTCTTTCTCCACCGTCCCTGCGCCGGTGACTGCGAGGCCGTCCACCGCAAGCTCCCCCACCCTGTCCCCCACTGCCTCACCCCGCTGTCCATCCCTGCTTCTTGGGCTCTGCACAGATCCTCTGGACCTTCTCCATCTACCTGGAGTCGGTAGCCATCCTGCCCCAGCTGTTCATGGTGAGCAAGACGGGGGAGGCCGAGACCATCACCAGCCACTACTTGTTCGCGCTGGGCGTCTACCGCACGCTCTATCTCTTCAACTGGATCTGGCGTTACCACTTCGAGGGCTTCTTCGACCTCATCGCCATTGTGGCGGGCCTAGTCCAGACTGTCCTCTACTGCGATTTCTTCTACCTCTACATCACCAAAGGTAGACTGCGTGGAGGGCCAGCCGCAAGGCATCCTGTCCCATCCCCAGCTCCCGTCCCCAGCTCCCGCCCTGCGTGGGGCCCAGGCTCTGTCTCCCTAGCCCTGCAGCCTTCCTCTCCTGGCTTCTGGGGCCCCCGGCTCACTGCCTTCCTAGGAGTTTGGACCTCCAGCTCCCGCCTACCAAAGCACCAAAGCATCATACTTCTAGTTCTCCTAGCCCCTGTGTCCCTGGTAAAGGAACAGCAAGGCATCCGGGGCCTGGGGTCCTGCTGTCTACTGCAGACTAGCGGCCTCCCGTGACCCCACAGTGAGTGGGCGTCCCTCTCCCCAGCTCCTGGGCCTTTGGAGGATGAGGAGACAGGACAAAAAGAGGGCAGGAGAGGCCTCTGACGTTTCTGCACTCAGAATCCATCCTAGGCCTTCCTCTCGGCCTCAGGTTCCAGATCCCATGAGAAAAAAATCAGAATTCTATCTCCCCAACCCCAGCAGCGCTCAGAGAAGGGAGAGCCTCCTCTCTGCTGCTTGGTCTCTGTCCTCACCCTCCGGGACTCAGGCCCACCACGGTTCATACACTCATTCCTTCAGCCATCCAGCAAACGTACTGAGCACTTTGCTGTGTCCCTGCCAGGGCTAGGCTCTGGGTGAGCAGCGGAAGGGAGAAAGGCTGCCCTCCCCTCCCCTGTGTTCTAGGCGGGGCTGGGGGAGATGGTGTAGGACCAAGGAGAGAGAGCTGGTTACAGACAGCAAGAGAGAAGGAAACCAGGGATGGGTCGGGGAACAACCAGGGGGTGGGGCGAGGGGAGCGGTCTGAGGGGGGGACGATGGAAGCAGGGAACTGAGACACGAAGAGCCGGTCAGTATGAAGGAGAGAGGGGACAGTAAGGGCAGAGCGTGGAGACAGCCTGCGGGCCCTCTGGATTAAGGCTAGGCGGGTGGGGGGGTGAGTGATGGCACCTGGCCAGCCCTCCTGGGCCTTGGACCCTGTCCTTTGGAGACCCCTAGGTGCCTCTTGCCTGCACTGCTCAGCCCAGCCCTGGGCAGTTAAGGCCTGTCCTCCCCAGCTCATGATGCGGGGTCCCACGGCTGACCTTCCAGCCCATGTTGGAGGCTGTCCCGTCCACAGGGTCTCTTGCTAATACCTGCCCCCTCTGTCTCCTTGCAGTCCTGAAGGGGAAGAAGCTGAGTTTGCCGGCGTAGCCCTGGGCCCGGCCATCCCTCTCCTCGGCGGCCCCGCGAGAGGCAGAGGAAGGCAGCGAAAGACAAAGAGCCTTCCCGTCCAGGGGTGACTTTTTAAAGAACCAACCTCTCCGCACTCCCCAGTCCCCCTCCTGCCAGGTTTCAGGGGGGCGGTGGAGGACCCAAGTCTTGGGGAGCTCAGGACCTGGGGTGTTTGTAGTTTTTTGCCTTTTAGAGAAGAAGAAAAAAAAAATCTTTCCACTATTTAGTTTTTGATTCTGATGACTCCCTTCTCTTCTACTCTCTGGCCCCCGATTTTTATAAACTGTTTTTGAGTGTCCTGTGGGGCGGGGCAGGGTCGGAGATCTTTTCCCTCCCCCAAGCCCCTCGGCTTCCTTCCAGATCCTACCCCCAGCCCGCCAGTTGCCAAACACTAACCTTGCACATACCCACCTGTCTGACCTCCCACCATGGCCAATTATACAGACTCCCCGCCAACCCCCCCAAAAGTTCAGGACTGGGGAGAGGGAAGAGGGGAGGAACAGTCTCCCTGATTTTTCAAGATAATTTTTTTCCAGAGTTTGGATTTTTTGGTCTTGCCCTCATTTTTTGACAATTTGGGGGAGGTGGGGGTGCGGGGCCGGACGTGGCAAAGGGGGTTGGCCTGAGGGTCACTGTGGCTCATCAGCCACATTTTTGTACAGAATTGATGGTTGATTCTTTGTTCTCTTGAAATAAACCGAGGAAAATGATGCCTCTTTCGCTACTCCTTGCCCTCTCTCTGGTGTTTTTGGGGTCCCTCCCGTTCCTCCGCCCCCGTCTGCTTCTCCTTCATCCCGTCAACAGCCTGCAGGTGACTGAAGCCTAGGGAGGAGGCAGGTGAGAAGCTGGGCTCCCCAAGACTCTGAGCTGCACCCTCACTCCTCATGGCTGTGATGGGGAAGAGGTTTCGGGGGGCAGGGGAAGGAAAATCTTGAAGATTCTCTTTATCCTGGCATAGAGCTTCCCTGGCAGTTCTCCCAAATCCCAGGACTGCCGAGAGCCTTCCAAAACACGTGATTTAGAGGTCACCAGCGGGCAGCCCCTGTCCTACCCTCATCTGCCATTTTGTTGAGCCACTCTGTTTTCTTTGAATGAATGAATGAATGAATGAATGAATGAATGGAATCTGTTGCCAGCCTTTAGAAATCAGATTTTCACATTGAAACCTGGATTGCTGGCTTCTCTTGGAAAAGACTCCATCACTCTGACAAGGCCGAGTCCTCACTTCCGGGCGGCAGCAGATGGCTGGAGCCGAACTGATAGGACGAGAGCCTTCCATCTCAAACCCCGGGACTTGGCTAAGGGGTTGCTCCCATTTATTTATTATCCGGCCGACACTGGTGTTTTTTGTTTTTGTGTGGTGGACTTAGAAGAAAAGCCAAATATTTTGGCTCCCTCCAGATTGGCTTCACATCTGGCCTCTTACTTCCTTCACTTGCGTTACCTGCCTGGACCTTGTCAAGCTCTTGGAGTTTTGTCCCCTGGTTCGGGCAGACGCCCTAGATGTCTGCTGAGACCTTCCCGAACCATGCTCGGTTCTGTCAGACGGCTTGGATACTTCAGCAGGCGGGAAGCTGGCGTTTCCCGACCCTAAGTGCCAGGCAGGGTGCGTTGCATGGATGAGGCCGCCGGACCCCCAAAAGCACCCCTAAAGGGGAGTACTTTGTGGAGGAGGAAATCAAGGCGTAGGGGCAAGTGGCAGAAGTGGTGTTTGTCCCTGAGCTTCCTGATGCCGCAGCCCGTGCATTTCGCCACCTCTGTGGTTTTTCAACTGTTTTTGTTTCCTTGTAAGCTAAGGCATCCTCTGTTGACAGGAATTTTACCCAGAAGGCTGAGAGGAAAAAAACGCAGGAGGATGGCTGCTTGGGCCATGATTTGGGATGTGGAGGTGGCCCCTTTCTCTGTGCCATCTCAGCACCATCAATCGAAATGTGGTCGAGTCTTTAGTTTTTCAGCCAAGCCAGCTTAGCCAGGAGAGATGAAGGGCTATATCCCAGCTGATCGAGCTAGCAGCAGAACGAGGACTAGTGCTCAGAGACCTCCTGTTTCGAACCTCGGAACATGACCCGCTCCGCTGCGCGGCTGTGGTTTTCCCAAGATGCCCACAGGGACCACATCCTACTTGTTTTCCTACCTTCAGGAGTGAGCACGAAATAAAATAAAAGGGACCATAGAACCCGCATGGGACGCCCCCACTCTCGGCTCGTATCCCTTTGTCCAGTTGGTAAATGAACGCTCTGCGGGTCCCAGTGGCCCTCATGTGGGTGTTTTGTTTGGCCTGTGTAACATTAATAGTTTTTCTTGCTAGTCATTGCCTGCGAACTCCACATAAAAAGAAATGGATTTCTGATTGTTTGAGGGAGACCAGAAGGTTCTAGAGCTTTGCTGTGTGATACAGTAGCCTTTGGCTCCTTGCAACCATTAGCGCCTGAAATGCGGCGGGTCTAGATCAATGGGCTGTCTGTGAATTCCAGAAATTTTGTAGGAAAGAATGTAGGAGACCTTGATTTTTCTACTGATGACATGTTGAAAATAATGATAAAATTTTGGATATATTGGCCTAAATAAAATCTACAAAAGCTAATTTCACTTGTTTCATCCTACTTTTCCTAATGTGGCTACTTGACCATTTAATATTCTGAAACTGCCCCAGGCCCCCTGGCTTGATTATATTCTAATTGGACAGTGCCGTGCTAGACACCCCAGGCCCGCGCAGCTGAATGGCGGATGCTGAGTGAAGGTTTCCTCTCCACGACACGGCCCCTGTCCCTACTACTCCCTTAATGAGTGCTTCACTCACTGGGGTCCCTGTTCGGCTTGTGTCTGAGTCCCCAGTTACCTTCTGGATTCTAGAATAAAATCCCTTCCTCTTCCCTAAGACAGTCTCGCAAATGTTGACAGACAAGGATCTCCCCTGATCTCATTCACGCACTCATGGCCCCCTGTTCCTTGGTTTTGAGTTGGGTCCCTTGTCACTGGGGTGAGTGGAAGGGCTGCTTCCAGTGTTGGCTCTGGATCCCCCTAGTGCTCTCTCCACGGGCAGAAGACTTCTCTCTCTGCATGTGAACTTGCCCGACCACGCATCGGACCGCCTTGCACCTCCTTCCTCTGGTCAGAGTGAGGATCGAAGGGACCAAAAGGGATGTCCCCTTCCTGTCACCGGGGTGTGCCATCATCCCGGGGGTACCAAGATGGAGAGTCTGGGATGCAGTATGGGAAATGTGGCCCCCTGCAGAGACCCTGGAAATGGCCTCATAGGATTTCTCCCCACCCCGGCCACTCAAAAGATCAGAGAGGAACAGACACAAAAAGGACCGAGGGCTGTTTTCAGAAACCTTCTGGAGGGAGGAGTATCTCTTTACTGATGTGGAGGAGGATGTTCAGTTGTCGGTCATCATAGCAAGGCGGGGGGCCTTTGGGGTGGTTAGATAGGGGGACAGGGCAGAACTGGCATAACTCAGGTTGTTGGGGCCAGCTGTGGGCGTGTTAACAGGGCTGGCAGCTGAGGGCGGGGAGAGGGTGGTCAGCACCACACCACCCTCATCCAGGGAGCGCTTGTAAGGGACTGCAGTGTCATTCCGGAGGTCCTGGAGGGCCAGGTAGGCCTGGAATATCTGTGGGCAGGAAAGGGCATGCCGGAGGCTGGCTTGGGTTAGCCAGGGGAGGAGAGGGACCGGGGTTGGGAACCAGCTTAGGAGGGAGAGCAAGGTATGGTTGTGCTCACTGCTCACTGCACAGCACAAGGGCACCCAGCACGATGCACAATGCTGAGCCTCATCTGAGCTGCAACTTCTTTACAAGTTGCCCAGTCACAGGAAAGACGAGCAGAGGCCCCAGGAGGAGCCCTCCCCCACCCCCAGGGGAGCTGAGTGTGAGAAAGTTCTAGCCCCCCAAGCCCTGCCCTCCGAGGGGGTGCATCCTCACCCAGATGAGGATGGAGAAGAAAGCGAAGGTGATGGCGGCCTTGGCGCTGCTTCTTCCCAGGAGGAACCCTTTGGGTGAAGAATGCTGCCACTGGTTAGCCAGGAAGCAGAAACCCACGAACCAGATGCCTGTCCACAGGACTGGGGGGTCGCAGGAGAGAAGAGGGGCAGGGGGAATCTGGCTCAGGAAGGGTTCGGCTGGGGTCTGGCTGGATGGCCTCTCCCTCCCAGCCCTCCAGAAAGCACCCCACTGGAGAAGCTGGGCTGTCCCCTCCTGGAGCCCAGAGCCGTTGGCCACGTGCTGTGTTTCGATCAATTAAAATTGGATTTAAAAATGCAGCTCCTCTGTTGCACTGGCCACACCTGAGGTGCTCAGAGGCCCCATGTGGCCAGCGGCTCCCCTACTGGGGAATGCACATATGGGACATTACCATCTTCACAGAAATTTCTGGATTCATTTACCTTTGAGGGCCTTCCCAGCCTGAGATGCTGGGATCCTGCAGATGGGGAAGAGGAGGTGGGGACAGTTGAGATCAGACCAAGAAGAGGGAGCCCCAGGGCCTGAGGAAAAGGAACTCATAAGGGGAGACCGTGCTTTGCAGGCCAGAACTGCCATTCAGCAGCCCTGTGCCCAATTACGTAATCTCTTCCAGCCTCAGTTTCCCCCTCTGCAACATGGGGGTAGGAGCAGGACTTTGCTGCTCAGGTGGGTCTTCATTGTGCATGGGATGAGGCACGTGGAGCCCCTGGCTCTTTGCCTGACATGTGGGAAGTGCCCAGAAAAGGGCAATGCTACTCCAGGCCTCCTCTCTCTTATTTCATGCTCAGAAAAAGCCCTGCGTCGTGGGGGTTTTCATCCCAGCTTCTACTGAAGCTCAGAGCAGCTCGAGCCACAGGAGTGGAGATTTCAAACTCAGGTCTGCCTGGCTCCGTGCTGGAGCCCCACCTCCGGTCCCCGGGGGGCTTTTCAAGGAATGTTCTGTGAAGAAGGGAGGTGAATGCGAGGCAAAAGCAGGGCAGGAGGGAGGCTTCTAGAATTAGCCTGGGGGTCAGAAGAGGTGACCCTTACACTGAGTCAAAAGGATGAGTAATAATTCCCTGGGGGGAAACAGCAGGTGCACAAGAGCTTCCAGAAAGGGAGGAGGGAGGCCTCAGGTCACGTGTGGAGGACGGTGGGCCGGCAGGGTGGAGAAGGGAGGGGTCCCCAGGGCCCCAGGGTGGAGCAGGGGGCGCTCACCAGCCAGGATGAAGTCCAGCAGCTGGAACGCCGTCTTGAAGCGGGCGCTGCCGCCACGGCTCTCGTGGGCGTCCAGGGCGAGGAAGGTCAGGCAGCTGAGGAAGGCCAGGAGGCCGGCTCCCACGGCGAAGCTGCAGGCCACGTTGTTGCTGTTCAGGACGCAGTGGAGCGTCGAAGACTCGGTCTTGTTCTGGTAGCCGTCGGTCAGCAGGGAGGAGAAGACGATGAGGGAGAAGACCTGTGGGCGCAGGAGGGGGTTCCCAGCCGGCCCACGTGGAGCTCAGCAACCACCGAAACTGCACCTTCTCCTGGGTCCCCGTCGAGGAGCGGTGGGCCTCGCTCCCCTCCTTGTCACATCCTCGGGGCCTCCAAGCCTGTCTTTATTGCTCCTCACCCCTCTTCCCTCCATCTTAGTTCAGGTCTAGGCCCTCCCCACTGGAACCTCAACCCCGCCTCCTCCCTGGCCTCCCCGCTTCTAGTCTTGGCCCACAAGCTCCCATGGAGGTCCTTTCACACCCTTCCCTTCTCCGTGGTCTGTACTGGTCTCGCTCCTCCAACTCCATCTTTCTCTCCCCACTCTCGCCCCCATCTCCCACCTCCCCCATGCTTCCCTTCTGCCACCCCAAACAGGTACCTGCCACCAAACCCGGGGGCCTTAGCGCAGAGCCTGGGACACGTGAGGAGCTCCAGAAGCATTTGCTACCCACGAGTATCCTCTGCCTGCCCGCCCTTCCTTCTGCCTGTGACTTCTTCCTCCTCCCTCCCCGCTCACCTGGTTCCTCTGAATTTGTTCAAATAAATTTGTGAAGTATTCCAAACACACACACGGAAGTACAGGGAGAGGGGTGTCAGGTGCTCAGTTGTTAAGCGTCTGCCTTGGGCTCAGGTCAAGACCCCAGCCACCCGAGGACGTGGGTAGTACTGCCAGCCCCATTTCCTTAGAGAATGGAACCAAGGCACAGAGAGGCCAAGGAGTTGTCCCAAGCCAGTCAGCTGGCAGGTGCCAGAGGCTGGGTTTGGATGGAAGCTGCCCAGCCCCAGAGCCAGCTTGAAGGCCCAGCTCTAAGGCCTGAAGCTGAAATCAGCTGTCTGGAGGGCAGGGGTTCACAGCAGTGCCACTCAGGGAAAGCTCCAGCACTGTGACGTGGGGCAAGTTCCACACCAGCTATGGAAGGAACTGGTTGGGTAGGGGTAGTGGTTGGTGGGAGCTGCTCCAGGGAGGCATTCTGGAGTGACGCAGGGTGAGAAAGGTTGTCTGGAGGGCAATAGGGAGCCATAGCAGAGTGGTGATCAGGGGAGGGCAGGGGCAGATCTGAGCCAAGACAGACTGGACAGAGTGAGACTGGAGGTTTGGGAGGCCAGGGAGGAAGCTGTGGACCTGGGGTCTGGGAGAAAATCAAGGTTTGAGCCAGAATGGAAGTTGTGGGGGTTTAATTTAGGAGGAAATAAGGTGAGGTGTGATTTGCACATTAAAGAATAAGGAGATTTTCGGGCATACCGGGAGGAAGGGCATGGGGGGTGGTGTAAACTGTGTGTGCAAAAGCCAGATGCTGCCAATGGGGCTCCTTCAGGGACTGGAGAGAAACCCACTGGAGGGATTGAGAGTGAGATGAGGCCGAAGAAGTGGGCGGGAGCGACAGCCTCAAAGGCCTTGAACACCAGATAGGAGGGTGTAGACTTGGGAGGCATGGAAAGTGAAATTTCTTGCTTGGATTTAACTTCAGGCATGGAAGTATTCCGAGCAAAGGGTGGCTGGGATCAGACTTAGCCCTGGAGTCAGAGAAAGATCTCCAGGGTGATGATAGATTGGGGTTGGGGGCAAGACGAGAAAGAAACACACAGAGAGAGAAGCCAAGACCAAAGAGGAGATTGGAGGGAAGGCTCCGGGCAGAAATGCGGAGGCCTGAGCTGAGGTCAGAGCTCTGGGGAGGCCAGTGATATTTAGTACGTAAAATTGGACTTGGAGATTGATTGGATGTGGCGGTGTAGGGGGCGGGAGTGGAGGAGTAGGTGAGGGGAAGGAATTCACCGGAATTGGAACTCCTCCTGGATAGGGGACCCATCTCTCTATCCCCACCACCAGCTTGGACCTCAGCCAATGTGTGTTGGAGTACTTGGGACTTTCTCTGCTCCCACCCTGTATAGATAGATAGATAGATATAGATACATAGATATATACATATATGTATATATCTATTTATATATATGAGGATGGAGGAGGCAAAGGTTCAGCCCTTTAACTCCTCAGCTTGTGTCCATCCTCCTCTATCCTTCCCCTTAACTGCCCTCTCTGAATGAAAACCGTAACAGAACAATGACAACCAGTCTCTCTTTTGTCTGGCCCTTTTGCACGATCCAAAGCTGTTCACATCCATTCCCGGTTTCGGAGCAAGGAGTTCACAGAAGAGGAGCATCTCGGTCAGCTGCTTGGGGATGGAGCCAGATCGAGGACTGAAAGGCCCATCGATCACTCGAGCCCGTCTCCATGTTACCTGCTCTACCTCCCTCGCACCAGCCCCACGTGGTCGATTTCTGTTTCACAGGTGATGAATGGAAGCCATTAAGGTGGAGTGGAAAGAGCCAGGCGCGTCCGGCTCTGCCAGCTGTGTGGCCTTGGACAAATCATTCACCTCTTACAGCCTCAGTTTCCCAGGCTGTCTTGGGGCTGTGCAGAGGGGCAGGAGGCCTAGGACGGATGATGGGTCTCATGATTGGCCAGAGAGGGGACGTGTCCTCTCAAGGTCAGTCAGCGAAGGAGGGGCAAGGACTGGGCTCTGGTCCTCCTGACTTCCCAGCCTGGGGTCTGTTCATCCGCTGACCCTGGAGACCTTGGGCTGCGGTGCGAGCCTCGGGCCCTGGAGACTCAGGGAGGGGGCTCAGCTGGGCCAGAGGGACCCAAGCCCTCTGAGGCCAGAGTCCAACTTCCTTCCACGCCCTCCTTGGCCCATCCCCAGGGAAGGAGCAAAGATTCATCAGTTAAGACACCAGCTGGCAGGCGGCAGTGAGAAGGACAAGAGGACCAGCTGCCCAGAGACTCCCTACTGAGGAGCCAGGCCAGGGGGGAAGGAGGAGAGGGCGGGAGGGAGGGAGGATGGAGGCGGCGGGCAAAGTCCGTGACCAAAACGTCTGGCACAGCCCGTGGCCCTTCCCTCCCCCTTCCCCAAGCCCGTTCACACCAGCTGGGCCTCCTCCCTTGCCACCCGCTTTTCCTTCCAAAGCTTGGGAGGTGCGAGAATCCTTTGACTAGCTCGCCAGCTGGGTGATGACCTTGGCTAAGTCACTCCACCTCCATAAGTCTCAGTTTCCCCTTGGGTCGAACAGGGGTAGTTGACGGCCATGCCACTGGGTCACGGTGAGGAGCAGAAGTTAACGCCCACGACGGACTCGGAACGTGGAATTCCTAATTCCCCTCATCCCCTGGGGAGGAACGGCAATGTACGCAACTCCCCATCACCCTCAGCCCCCCAGACCCATCCCTCGAGTTGCTCACAGAACTGAGTTGTCCTAATAATAATCTCTATTTAGGGATTCAGACTTTCCAGGCCCGTGCTTTTCCATTTAGGGACAGAAACTGGTTTCACTTGCAGAACAGTCTTTCCTACCAGCAGGCCATGGGGAGCCTTTTCTCAGAGAAATCAAGTCACTTTCTCAAGGTCACAGATATAGAGCGACTGGGTACGTTATCCACCAAAAACGGGGCACTTTTGGGGATCAAGGGCGGCACTCGAGCTGATTCAACCAGGTGTGGCCCCAGCAAAGCAAGGAGTGTGCCACCCCAGGGGGGCAGTGCGTGGCCGAGCCAGGATTCTAAGGCTTCTAAACCAGGCCCTTTGGATCCTTCTCCATCCAGAGGTTCCAGAAGGGGTAGGAAGGAGAAGCTCCAGGTGAGGACCCTGGATTTGATCCACCTGTTCCCAGGACCCCAGTCAAGTCTCACCAGCAACCTGGGCCTCAGTTTCCAGCTCTGTCAAAGGAGAGCAGGGGAGTTGGCCGAGCATAAAGCCCCGAGTCACAGCTCTAACCCCTTTAGGAACTGAGGTCCAGAGAGGCACAGTGATTGGCTCCAGGTCACACAGCCAAGTTTGTGCTGAATGAAGATTTGAGCCCGGGGGTCTTGAGTCTGGGAACGTGGTAATGATCCAAAAACATCTATAAAGCCCTGGCTTGGCACACAGTGACTGGCCCACAGTGGCTATCCCATGCCTGGTATCTTAGTCCTAAGTGACACGCTGTTGTCTCCCCTCTGCGCACCTCTTCCTTCCCAGAGGAACTTGCCCCTGCTCCTGTCCTATCCCTTTGTCTGAGGGGTGCCAAATTGAAACGACTCTGGCATTTCACAGACCCCAGTTTGCATCTGAATCCCAGCCCTGCCTCTTACTGGGGGCCCTTAGCCAATACTGTCCAATGGAACTTTCCACCATGGCGGAAATGCTCTAGATCTGCACCGTCCATGTGAGGCTGGTGGGCATCTGAAAGGTGGCCACTGCGACCCCCTTTTGAAACGAACTCTTATTTTAATTAGTTTATATTGCAATAGCCACACGTGGCTTGTGGAGACCCCATTGGAGAGCGCAGCCTTTAAACAATGATGTCCTTAAAAATAAACACTGATTTGATTTTCTCCGATACTCAGTTTTCTCAACACAAAAATGGGGCTCATAGCACGTACTTGGGAATGCTGTGTCTTCCTCTGAGAGTTACTAAGCGCTCAGGGTAGCGCAGGGCCTAGAGTGAGATGCTCAGTAAGAGGGGACTTCTGTTATGAGCTCCCTTTTATTTTGTTCTCCCAATCTGGCCACTTCCAACCCCCCCCCCCCACCAACTCCCTCCACACTGTTTCCTGTCACCCATGGGGCAGTCAGGCCCCAAGAGGGCCTCACCCCTGCAATGATCCGGGTGATCGTCTTGGGCCTCTTTAGAAACTGCACGGCTTCACTGTCAGCCAGGTCCTGGAGGCTTTCAGGGATGTGCATGGCGGCTGCTCTGCTTCTGGGGTCCTGGGGGGCGTGAGCAGGGATGCTGGGTGCTGCCTGCTGGGCGCTGCCGTCCAGGGGCTCCAGGCCCACCCTGGGCTCGGCTGCTGCAAGACAAGATGGATGGTGGAGGATAGAGTCAGAGGTGTGGGCTGAAGGAGCTGCCAGGGGTCCCAGGAATGGGGGCATGAGGTAGAGGGTTCAGGGGGTCCCCCAAGAATGGGGTTATGTCGAGTGACGGGTCTACTAGGGTTGAAGGGGTTGGGGCTTGGGGGTGAAGGGGTCACCGGAGGTCCCAGAGGTGGGAGTGCAGGGCGAGAGGGTGGCTGAGGGTCCCACAAATGGGGTAAAGGGTAAGAGAGCTCCTGAGACTGGGGTCACATCTCTAACTCAAGAGCCAGGGAGCTCATTCTAAGGACTGTACTCTCTGGGTGAGAAGCCATGGGTAGGATTTTCCAGAGATTAGGGGGTACCAGAACATAGATCAGAACCCTTGGGAGGTCTGAGCCAGAGGAATCCCTTTCAAGGTTTGGGTGACAGCCCCCATAGTGGAGAATCAAGGCATCTCAGGGTGTATTTTAGGCCGGCCTCGTGACTTGGGGTTATTTTCTCAGGATAAGGGCCTCCCCTTAGAATCGAAGTCCATCTTCCTAAGAGTGCATTTCCTCCAGTTGGGGGGAGGCTGGACCTCAGATGTGTGGGGAACATGGGCTCAGAACGGAGCTCTCCCCTCAGAATTACGAGGTCACGCCCCAGGCACCAGGCTACCTTCTTAGAATCGGAGTCTTCCCTTTAAGGGCCTGGAATGGGGGTGCTGGGCTTGGGGTGATGCTGCCTGGCAAAGGGCCACCCCTACGCTGGAGGCCCGGTCTTCGTCACCTGAAGGCCGGCTCTTCCTTCCGCCCACCCTCCCCTCCTGGTCTCTGGCGCCGCCTCAGCCTTTTGGTTCCGCTTTTTCCCGCCTTTTCACTCCTCCACAGCTGATTGGCTGCGTCCAAGTCCCGCCCCCGCGCTTTTCCCGCCTACTCAGGAGCTGACACGAGTCGGGGCGTGGCCTGAGCGGACGTTGGGCTGCCCGCCGTTGGCTGGCCGCGCGCGGGAGTCCAGCCCGGCCCCCAGTTCTCCTCCGAGTCTCGCGCCCGCTCCGCCCCCTTCCCTTTGAAGCTCGCCGCCAAGGAGACACTTCCGCTGCGCACGCGCCGCACTCAAACAGGGCGCGAGAAGAAAGGCCGGCAGATTGCGCACGCGCAGTTGAGACAGGGCGTTAGGGGAAAGATGGACGGCTTTAGATGACCCAGGCTTTGCGCATGCGTCTTACTGCAGGCTGAAGCAGAAACTGGGGGACCCAGGACACCTTCCTACACATGCGCAGGAGGCTCAATGACAGTCGAGCGTTGGCTAAGGTGAGGGAGAGGGCGGAGGATTGCATGGCCGGGGGAGGGCCGCCCTACACCCCCTATGTAGCATTTCCGAGCATCTCCTATGCTCCTAAGATCCACCTGCTGCCTAGACCCCGCAGAAACCCGTTGTACCAATATAGGGTCTCTGGGCCCTTAAAACGCCCCAGGACTCAAGACTTCTGACCCCTGCCTGCAGTTCGGGGCCACAGGAGCAATGTGGGAGGGCACAGGCAAGACGCGCTGCCAACGAGCAGTTGGGCTCTGCGCCCTGCCTGGGGAAGGGACGGCCCCTGGAGGTGGGAGGGTACGGTTCCTCTAGATGACCTTTGACCCCTGTTCATTTCCCTTGTTCAGGCTCCGGGGAAAGGGTCTGGCCATGCTGCATGTGACCCGGGGGGTCTGGGGATCCAGGGTCCGAGTATGGTCCCTGTTGCCTACGCTCCTCGGGCCCCCCCGGGCCCTGTCGTCGCTGGCGGCCAAGATGGGGGAGTACCGCAAGATGTGGAACCCCACGGAGCCCCGCGACTGGGCCCAGCAGTACCGCGAGCGGTTCATCCCTTTCTCCAAGGAGCAGCTGCTCCGCCTCCTGACACAGGTACCGCCCGTCCCGGGTCCGAGAGCCTGGGGACTACGGCTCCCGGCAGGCATCGCGGTGGCACAGCCCTTCGTGCCATAGAGGGCTGTCCTGGAGCCTCCTGGGAGTTGTAGTTCCGTTCCCTTTATTCTCCCGGGTAGGCATTCAGGGACAGACCTGTGAGGTGCTGATGTAGAAGCAATTCCGGACTCTCCCTTGTTCTAGGGCCTTGAGCAAGCCCTCTCTGGGGCATGGGTTTTCCCTCTGCAAAATGGGTATAATAATCATCCTCATCATTACTATTACTACCATGTAATAATAATTATTATACTAGTGAAAACATCATCATAATTATCACACTGTTTTAGCTCTTACTGTATGGCACAGTGCTAAGCATTTTCCACATCTTGTTGAGTCATCAGAACAACCCAGTAAGAGAGAGACTACCATGGTCCCTATTTTACAACTGAGGTGACTGAAACAGGTGAGGAGAGAAAGTGACTTATCAAGGTGATGATGTTGTGGCCCAGGTTAGAACCAAAGTGGCCTGACTCCAGAGCAGGGTAAGGACTGTGATCTCTAGTGAGGCATTAGGCACCTGCTGCACTGAGGGCCCAGCTCCAGAGCTAAGCTCTTACCCTACTCTCATCATCCTACTTGTCATTAGTGAGGATTATCATTCATTTATTTAAAAATTATTTATTGAATACCTCTGTATGTACTAAGGTCAATGCTAGACTTTATTCACAAGCACACACGTAGGTATCAACACACACAAACACTATTGTACAGGGACATGGAACTGCATCTCATTCTCACCATCGCTCTCTCAAAAAGAGGGTGTGGTCCTCTGTTGCTGATGAGGGAACAGGCTCAGGGAGGTGAAGACATTGATCTAGAGCACAGAGGTAGGAAGCATAAAGAAGTGGTTAAATATGTGTGTTCTGGAGTCACAGGCCCTGATCAGAGTCTCAGCTTCTTTTCCTACAAATACTGTGGCCCTCAGTGAGTGACTTCCACTGAGCCTCAGTTTCCCCTTCTGAAAAATGGGGGTTTAAATATAATTCCATCCAGCCCTGTGCAGCCTCTGGAGGGTGATAGACCAGCGAGCTGCAGCTGGTACACCATCACTGTGTCAATGTCAGCAAGTGAGTGTCAAAGCGGGAACTTGACCTTCTAGCTCTTTCCGCTGTCTGTTTTCCACTACACCGGGCTGTCTCAGTTTCTTGGTCAGTAAAATTGGCTGCTCCCCCTACCCCAAGCAAAACAAAATCTTTAAATTAAAACCCAGATCATATGGACTGCCAGAGAAAGAAATCCCACCCCGAGAGGAAAGGGGAAAGAAACCTAACGAGAAGTTTTGCCTCCTGAGGTAATAGGAATTCCACTCCAGCCCCAAGGAGAAGGCAGCTTTAGCCGATTTTGCGGCCCACGTGGACTTCTGCACCCTGTTCCACTACCACCACATCCTGGCCCGGCTGCAGGTGAGGACCAGGCCCCTGGCACCATCCTTGGTGTGCCTGTTTGCTTATCTGTTCATTCAATAAGAATCCTCTGAGACTCTCTTTGGAACCCAGCCCTGCTCTAAGCATCAGTGAGCAGACAGATGAAGCCACGTCCCTGTGGAACTGAAATTCTGGTTGGGGAGACAATGAATGAAAGAATGAATGAATGAATATGAAATGGGATGGCCCAGAGCCATAAGTGCTGTGAAGAACAATGAAGCAGAGTAGTGGGATAGGGAAGGATGACATGAGGGCCTGTTTTAGACTAGGGTGGTCAGGGAAGCCTTCTCTGAGGAGGTGACAGTTGAGTGAAGACCTGGGTGGAGACACAGAAAGAGAGCCCTATAGATGTCTGGTGGCAGGCAGCGGGGAGTATTCTAGGCAGATATTCTAGGCAGAAAAGCAGATACAAATGTCCTGGGGCACAGAGAGTTGGGAGAACAAGGCAGGGAGCCCTGTGGCTGGGGGGCAGTGAGGGAGGGAGAGCCGGCAGAAGATGAAGGCAGAGAAGGGTCGGGGGTAAATTGTTTCCTTAGGTGATCTGGAAGCCACGGGAGGGCTCTGAGCAGAGGAGGGACATGTGCTGATTTAGGTGCTAACGGGATCCTTCTGGAACAGACTATCGGAGGCAGGGAGATCTATTCAGAGTCAATTATGTTTGTCCAGGTAAGGGATAATGGCAGCCCCAGCAAGGGTAATAGCTGTGGAAATGGGGAAAAGTGGTCAGATGCTGGTAATGGTGGGATGGCATCAGCGTTTGGCTGGGCAGGCGGGCGGTGAGGGAGAGGAAGAAGCCAGGGGGGGCCTCCAGCCGTTTGGGCCCGCTCCCTTGGAAGAATGGAGCTGCCATTTACCAAGATGCGGAGGACAGAGCGGGGGCGGGAGGCAGATCTGCAGGGATGACGCGAGCTCCGTTTTGCACTTAGGGATCTGAGATGCCTATAAGACAGCCAGATGGAAAGATGGACCCAAATGGGGGTTCCGGAGGTCATGGGAGGGGTCTGGGCTGAGCAGCATCCCCTGGGAGCATTTAGATTTTGCTGATGAGATCAATAGGGGGATTAGTGGAGCCCTGGGACATGCCAGGCTTGAGATCAGGAAGGGGAACTAGACCGGTGAGGGGGACAGCCAAAGAGCAGCTAGACAGAGAAGTGGAACCCCAGGGAAGGGTGATGTCATCAAGCCACATTCTCACATCCTCCCCCTTCCGCTCCCAGGATCCTGGTGGGGGGTGGCGGTGGGGAGGGGTCCCTGAGACAGTGATCGGCCTCAGTGATTTTCTCTGTGTGACTCACTGAGCTCAGAAAAGCTGTTAGGCTCACAGTAATAGTTTATTACAACAAAAGGATAGCGAACAAAGTCAGCAAAGGAAAAAGGCCCTGGGGTGGGGTTCCAAAGAGGCCACGCCATCTCTCCCAGAAGTTTCTTACAAGATGACAATTAGTTCTCTCACCAGCAAGGTGGGATAGCGTGTATGGAGTACATTGGCCTGCCAGGGAAATTCACCTGAGCCCTGGAGTCCAGGATTTTTTTTTTTAAGATTTTATTTTTAAGTAACTTCTGCACCCAGTGTGAGGCTCGAACCCCAGCCCCAAGAACGAGAGTTGCATGCTCCAGTGACCGAGCCAGCCAGGCGCCCCAGCTGGGATCCAGGATGGTTACTGAGGGTTGGTCAGTGCTGGCTTGGCCGGCCTTAGCTACTCAGTCACCCTCCAGGGCCATGAAACTGCTCCTCCGTAGCCAAGGCCCCTACCATGAATCACACTGTTAGCATAGACTGGCTGCTGTGGCCCAAGGCCCCAGGGAAACCCAGATCCTCTTAGCAAGCAAACATTTCCAAGGCCTTAGAAGTAACCCAGGAGCCAAGGCCAGGGGCAGTCCTCTGGAATGTGCAGGTTTTGGACTACCCAGGCATGTTGAGCCCACCCTTACTGCACACTGCCCTGACATGTCCCCTCTGTGCTTTGAGGGGCAGTGACAATAGCCCCTTGCCACTGAGCACACACTCCTGGTCAGGCTCACGGACCCCTTTCTATGGCATCGAGGGGCAGCTGCCATCAGCCCCATTTACAGATGCAGACACGGAGGCTCTGGGAGGGCCTGGCCGAGCCAGGATCTGCAGCCAGGTCTAGCTGCCTCCGAGCCCTAGCCTGGGGTCCGTGAGAGGCAGGTTTTTTTTTTTTTTTTTTTTAAACTTATTTAGAAAATTATCTTATTCTATAAACAGTTAAATATATGGAAACACAGAACACATGTAAAATGAAGATGCATATTACCACTGCGGCAGGAGATTTTTTTTTTTTTTTAAGATTTTATTTATTTTACAGACTGAGATCACAAGTAGGCAGAGAAGCAGGCCGGGGGCGGGGGAGCAGGCTCCCCACCGAGCAGAGAGCCTGATGCAGGGCTCCATCCCAGGACCCTGGGTTCATGACCTGAGCTGAAGGCAGAGGCTTTATCCCACTGAGCCACCCAGGTGCCAAGAGGCAGGAGATTTTAAACTGTGACACTAAGAGGTGAAGGGAAGGGTGGGAACAGAGACAGGTGGACACCATGGGGGACCTTTTCCTGATGACCTAAGTTCCCTGAGGAAGCCGCCCCTGGGCAGGCAGAGAGCTGGCTATGTTGTTTATCAGCCCAACAGTGACCTTGACAGGTGACCTCTCTCTGCACTTCCTTTCCCTTATTCATCCTTGAATTCATTCAGTGGGTATGTATGTACATATTTTAAATATTTATTTATTTATTTATTTGAGAGAGAAAGCGAGCAGGGGGAGGGACAGAGGGAGAGAGAGAGCCAAGCAGGCGCGACTCTCAGCTTAGAGTCTGATGTGGGGGTCGAACTGACGACCCCCAGATCACGACCCAAGTGGAAACCAAGAGTCTGATGCTCAACTGGCTGAGCCATCCAGGCTGCTATCCTTGGCCTTTCTCAGCTTGTAGACAACAACAGTCCAACCTCTGTCTCCCGTCTTCATATCACCTTCTTTGTGACTCCGCTTGTCCTTTTCTGTCTCTTATAAAGGACATACTCATTGGATTTAGGCCCTCCCTAATCCAGGATGATCTCATCCTGGGATTCTTACCTAATTAGACCGGCAAAGACCCTATTTCTGAGTGAGGTCATATTTTGAGGTTCCAAAGAAATGTGAATTTTTGGAGGATACAGTTCAACCCTCTCCACCCAGTTAAATTTAAATTTCAGATAAGCTATGAATAACTTTTTTCTTTTGCAGTAGAATTATGTCCTATATAATACAGTCCTCAAATATAAAATTGTTAATTGTTGATCTGGAAATCAAATCTAAGTTGGTGTACTGCATTTAATTTAATTTAATTTAATTTAATTTAATTTAATTTTTTTTCTAAATCTGGTAACCTAATTAAGAAGAAAAAGCAAGCAGGAATGTTTTGCAATTTTAGGTAGAATAGTCAGGGAAGGCCTCACAGAGAGGATGACATTTGAGCAGAGACCTGAAGGAGGCAAGAGTGAGCCAAGAGATCTGTGGGAATGGTAAGCGCAAAGGCCCTGTGGCAGGAGTGTGCATGGTGTGCAGCAAAGAATCTGGGGAAGAGGGCCAGAAATGAGAGCAGGCTGGGGCTGGGGCCCAGATTCTGCAGAGCTTCTTGGTGAGCACTTTGCTTTGACTCTGAGTGAGGTGGAAGCCACCAGAGGGCTCTGAGCAGAGGGATGGGAGCTGGCTTCAATGACAACAGGTGCCCTCTGGCGGCTGCCTGGGGAACAGACTGGGTTGGGTCTGGAGGATGTGTGTAGGGGGACCAGTGCCCAGGCCACTGCCACAGTCCAGGGTGTAAGGGTAGCTCAGACCTGGGGCGAGAGGGGGGTGGTAGGGGGTGGTGATGAGAAATGATCAGATTCTGGATCTGTTTTGAATGTGGGGCCACCAAGATTTGCCAGTGGGTTCAGTGTGTGAGAAATAGAGGAGTTGGACGGACTTGGCCTCTTCTGAGCCAGGTAAGGTGGCAGGAGAATCAGGTCTGAGGAGTTTCAAGACTCCAGTTTGGGAGGCAGTGGGTTTGAGAGGAGCCCATCAGATGCCCGCGTGCAGGTGTCAGAAGGCCCATTTGGACGTCTGCCGGCAAGCGTTGATTGGGGCTCGGGAACGTCAGCAGCAAATTCATGCATGTACCTTGCCCTCAAGGAGCTGAACTTAAGTGGTGCGGACAGGTGGAAGTCAGGTGCTCTCCTCGATGAGTGGATAAATTCAGACAGTGAACTCACTGGGCATGGTTCATAGCAGCAGATAGCAAAGCTGACCTTGGTTTCTGTACCGAAGTCCGTGTGCAAATTGGTGAAATGCACTCCTTTCTCTTGACTGGTGCTGCATAATATGGTAGTTGCTATCCACATGTGGCTGTGTTTAAATTTGAGATCATTGCAATTAAATAAAATTGTGAAATTCCGTTCTTCCATTGTATTCACCCCATTTCAAGGGCTCAGTAGCCACCTGTGACCAGGCTATTGGATGGTGCAGATCTTGATGTTTCTGTCATTGTCAGCAGTTCTGTTGGATGGTGTTACTCTACATTCTTTATTTTCATCTGAAAGAGTGACAGGATAAATGTATATGTCTACTGCATCTAAAATGGTGCTCATTAGATCTGGCACATTTGTGCAGTGCCCAATCTGCCCAACCTCACAGGGCAGCTCTGCTCAGCCTAAGGAGCGAAGAATGGCTCTTTGAGAGTGATAAGGGAACTGGAATGTTGTAGAAGAATAGGACTTAAGTAGTGGACAGGGAGGGGGGCAGGGAGAGTCTTTTAACAGCATGTACAATGTCCCTGTGCCTGGAGGAACTTACACCAGTGTGGCTGGTGTTGAGCCACCAAGGGGGATTGTGGTGTTAGGTCCTCTGAGGCCTTGCAGGACACAGTACAAAGCATGATCCTATTTTCTGAGGGCAGTAGGAGCCTTGGAATGATTTTAGCAGGAGATCGACGTAGTTAGAAGTGTAATTTCCTGATATAACACTTCTTCGCTGTGACCTTGGGCAGTTACTTAACCTCTCTGTGCCTCAGTTCCCATTTCTGTAAATGAAGGTAACAATAGTACCTTGTCACATGGTGAGAACAACCTGCTTCAAGCAGTCCCTGGTGTGTAGAAAGTTCTATATAAATGTGCACTATCATTTATTACTGTTGTTGTTATGGTTTGATAGAATCTTGGCTGCTGTGTAGAAAGCAGATTGTTGGGAGTGGGGTAAGGGGATGTGGGGAGACCATTGAGAAGGCTGTTGGACTCCTCCAGGCAGGAGGAGCAGATGGGGGTGTGGATGGGGTAGGGCGAGGGGGGTGGTGCAAAGTGGTGATCTGTTTTGGAGGTAGAGCCAGCAGGGCTCATTGCATGGGGGAAGGGAGTAGCAGGGGTCACCTGTGACATCCAGGGGTCACCTGTGACATCCAGGTTTCTGGCCGGGAGCCGTGGGTGGAGATGGATGGGAGGAGTCCAGAAGAGAATTTGGCTCTCAGCGGATGCTTGATGAATGCAGATTTCTCTCTCCTTTGGCTATGAGCTTCCCTCCCCCTCAAACTGCGGCTCAGTCCTGGCAGTGGAATTTCTCAAGGTCACTCTGTGAGTCCGAGAACTTGGCCTGTGGGACCTGAAGGGCTTCTGGCACAGGCCCCAGCGTTGGGCCAGAGTCCTGTCCTCGGGCAGCACGCCCCAGCCATGGGAGTTCACTTGGAAGGGGACTTGCTGAGGCTCAGCTGTCCTAGCTGTCCTGTCCCCCTGCTCAGTGGTTTCCATGGCCCCGGGCCTCCCTGCCTCCAAACTTCTGCCCGGGTGTTCTTCCCACTTGGAGTACCTCTTTCCTTCCACTAATTCAAAATCACACTTGGCCTAGACAAGTTGTTCCTTAGGGCTACCTGTCCTGAGACACACAGGGTACTGGGCTTCTGGACCAATGATCCCTCCATGAGGTTCACTATATAGTCTGGGACAAGTCACAAGTCATCCTGAAACCAGCAAAGAGCCTAGGTACCCAGAAACTCTTCCTGCATTCATTCACTGAGTCAGCATTTTTTCTTTTCTTGTGGGTAGGGGAGGAGGGGGTTGTGGGTATATAAAATGAAATGGGCAGAGCAGAGGCCAGTTTGTGGGGGACCTTGGAGGTGGTGGACAAGTTCTGGTATTTATGCCACTGCGGGGGGTTGGAGGGGAGAGGTTGCGGGATCTGTTTCTAGTCTGAATAAGCTCTTTGAGGAGAGCGGTTTGGAAGTGGTGAGCAAAGAAGCAGGAAGAACAGAAGCCCAATGCAGTTGTTGGGGCAGGAGGAAAAGGTGGCCATGGAGATGGGGGAGGGGGCAGATGGATTCAAGGGCAACTCAAGGGTCTAGCCTGTGAACTTGCTAAAGGGTTGGAGAGGGTGGTGAAGAGAAGGAAGGGATCAGGGGTGCCTCCAAAACATCTGATCAGAGCGTCTGTAGATTCGGGTAGTACTATTTCCTTTATTTATTTATTTAAAAAGACTTGATTTATTTATTTATTTGTCAGAAAGAGAGAGAGAGAAAGCACACACGCAGGCAGAGAGGAAGGCAGAGGCAGAGAGAGACAGGCTCCCTGCCGAGCAAGGAGCCCAATGTGGGATTCGATCCCAGGACCCTGGGATCATGACCTGAGCCAAAGGCAGCAGCTTAACCCACTGAACCACCCAGGCATCCCAGTACTATTTCCTTTAGAGAGAAGGCTGGTGGAGGGGAAGGAAGAAATGAGGCACTCTCTTCTGGCTGGGTTAGCTGTGAGATGCCGTTTCCAATGAGAGGTACGGAAGAGATCATTGACTATGACTGTCTGATGCTTGGGGTGGAGGCCAGGGCTGGTTGCCAAAGGAAGAGGTCTGGGAGAAGAAACTCAAATTTATTGGAAGATGGGGGTAGAAGGACATGACCTGTGGCTGGACATGCTGCATTTGAGGCAACTGACATCCCACAAGGGATGTCAACTGGAGAGTTTGCTTTAGTCAGTATAAAGGCTTAGCTGCTGTAACAAGCAGACCCCATGACACAGTGGTTTAAAGGAAGCAGAGAGGGATGCCTGGGTGGCTCAGTTGGTTAAGCGACTGCCTTTGGATCAGGTCATGATCCTGGAGTGTTGGGATCAAATCCCACATCGGGCTCCCTGCTCAGCCGGGAGTCTGTTTCTCCCTCTGACCCTCCCTGCCCTTGTGCTCTCTCTCATTCTCTCTCAAATAAATAAGTTAAAAAAAATCTTAAAGGAAGTAGAAGGGGACGCCTGGGTGGTCCAGTCATTAAGTGTCTCCCTTTGACTCAGGTCATGATCCTGGGGTCCTGGGATCAGGCCCTGCATTGGGCTCCTTGCTCAGTGGGAACCTGCTTCTCCCTTTCCTACTCCTGCTGCTTGTGTTCCCTCTCTCACTCTTTCTCTGTCAAATAAATAAAATCTTGAAAACAAAAAACAAAAAAACAAAAAAGGAAGTGGGGGATTATTTCTCTCCCCCTTCACTATCCGGTGACAAGTGGGCCAGGGTTCCAAATGAGGTTATTATTCTAGGACCCAGGGTCCTTCCTTCGTGTTGCTGTGGCATTCCTTAGAATGCTGTCTCCATCTGTGTGGTCAAAACTAAGCCGGGGGCAAAGCTGTGTTTTCAGCCAGCAGTTGAAGGAAAAGAGTGGAGATGTAGGGGAGCGAGAAGTGAGGGGGAAGTCGGACCTTTTGCAGCCTTTCTGTTCACGGTCCGTGGATGAGACCTGCCTTCTGGCCACATCTAGCCTCCGGAGAGACTGGGAAACATATTCTCCCTCTGCATCCTTGCATCCCTCTTCCCCTCTGTTACTGGGGACAGATGCTCATATCCCGGAACTGGGTATCAGGTCTGGAAACTTGGAGGACGGGTCCGGGCTAGAGATGTGAAGTTGCCCAGAGAGACACAGATTCGCAGAGCGATGTTTAAAGGGATGGGAGTAATGAGGCTACTGAAGGTAAGCGCGAGGAGAGAGAAGGGGAGAGAGCCCAGCACAAGCTCTGGGGCACCCCATCCCCTAAAGGGTGGGCCGGGAACCATCCCTCATGCTGTGCCCTAGCCCATTTTTCTTCTCTCTGACTCTCTTCTCAGGCGTTGTATGACCCCATCAACCCCGACAGGGAGACCCTCGACCAGCCTTCGCTGACAGACCCCCAGCGTCTGTCCAATGAGCAGGAGGTGCTCCGGGCTCTGGAGCCCCTGCTGGCCCAGGCCAACTTCTCCCCGCTCTCGGAGGACACCCTAGCCTACGCTCTGGTGGTCCATCACCCTCAGGATGAGGTCCAGGTGCCTGTCTTCTAGGGGAGGCCCGGAACTTCCAGGAAGCCTTGGGGCAGCATGGAGCCTTTGGGAGGCAGAGGCTGCTGGGAGTTGCCCTGAACACAGGGTGTGAGCCCACAGCATTTTTGGTGAATTAGAATGCAGTACCTCTTTCCCAGTCACGGCACTGCCATCTGTTGGAAAAGTGTCATAATATATGGATCTTCCTAGGACTAGAGCCTTTATCATCATCTTCCAGAAAGCTGTAATAATAAATAATACAAAACGCTCATCCTTAAAGTCAACAAAATTAAAATAAAAATTGTAAAATTCCAAAATCCCCCATTTAGTGATTTTTAAGATACACTTTTTTTTTCCAGAGTCATATTTTGTCTGAAATTGGGATATGACTTATAAGTGGTAGTATGGCATAGTTTTAACTGACAATATAATTCTCCTTCAGTTGCTTCATAAAATAGTGGAATATCCAGTTCACAATTATTGCAATATATAAATGTGTCAAAGTAACATGCTGTATACCTTAAGCTTACAGTGTTGCATGTCATATTTATTCAATTAAAAAAATGGGGTATCTTAAAATCAGTGTTATTTTAGATTCTCGGAAATGTGGTAATAAAAATGACTTTGAGGTAAATGATGCCATCTTAGATAGTATGCCCTTGTGCAGTATACAACATGAGCAACTGTACATGGCCATCCTGTCTAGACCCATCCCAGATGATGATAAGCCTGGGAGAGGAGTGGAAATCATTGAGGGGAGGGGCATCTAGTTCTAGTAGCCTACGCTCTCACCCTTGCCCATGCTCAGCTGCCTCTGCTTCCTTTGTCCCCCTTGTCAGGTGACAATAAATTTGGATCAGTATATCTACATGCAGTTCTGGGCCCTGGGCCAGCGAGTTGGGCAGATGCCCCGTAAGTCCAGCGTGGGCTCCAAACGTGGCTTCTTCAGCAGGTCACCCCCCGCAGAGAGGTGAGGCGGCCCTTGTTCCCCAGCTGCAGAGAAAGGGAGCAAGGTTAGAGTCGAGAGGGGACTGACAGGTCAGTGTCTGGATTTGGGTATCGGGACCTGGGAGGGGAAGTCAAGAAAGGGGTGGGGAGATCATCCAAATGCTGTCCTTTTTTCCCCTAGGGAAAGTAAGAACTACAGTGCCCAGGGAAGAGGAAGGGTAGGGACACTTCTCCCATTTTCCAAATGAGGACAGCTGAGGCTCAGAAAGAGAAGGCCACATTTTTTTAAAAATGGCGCAGCCAGGATTCTGGTGAACATTATATTTTAAACAGAAACTGCTCTAATACAGAGCAGGGTGAGGAGAGGCAGATCTCTTGGGCCTGTAAATTACCCAGCCTTTCTGGAAGTCAGTTTATCAAATATGGTCATGAATCCAAAAAACCAAACCAAAACAAAAAACCTAAAGACAAAAAACAAAAACAAAACACAAAAAAACCCAAAAAACAAAAAACCAACCCTTTTATCCCTATATACCCCTTAGTAATTCCACTTCCAGGAATCTATTCCAAGGAGATATTTATACTTGCAGACTGTGTGTTTATTTATCTGTCTCTCACATTGGACTAGAAGCCCCACAAAGGCGGAGACCGACTCATTTGGCTCCCTCTCCAGAGCTGAATAGCGCTCCCTGGCACCTCGCAGACATCCGAAATGGAAAGTAGGATTTGAGTTTGAAAAATAACCAAGAGGCACCTGGGTGGCTCAGTCGGTTAAGCATCTGCCTTCGGCTCCAGGTCATGATCTCCAGATCCTGGGATCGAGCCCCAAGTAGGGCTCCTGACTCAGCGGAGAGCCTGCTTCCCCCTCTCCCTCTGCCTCTCCCCTTTCTCCTGCTCCCTCTCTCTGTGTGTATCTCTCTGTCTCAAATGAATAACTCTCTGTCTCAAATGAATAAAGAAAATCTTTAAAAAAAAAAAAAAAGAAAGAAAGGAAAAGAACTAATGAAAAGATCGGCATTCAGTTCCCCATTCACGAAGTACCTAAAGCTGGAAGCCATCTATGTGTCCAATGACAGGGGATTGTGTTATTTTCACTGATGCCCTGTTGTTGGACACTGGTCTTCTTTCTGAGTTTCCTTCCGTCCCCATTAAGCAGCCTTTATGCTGAGTGTGTAACTCCAGAGCTAGAGAGTGTCCTGGGTGTTCGGGGCAGGGGGTCGGAGGGTGCTCCCCCAGAGTGATCTGACCACCCTGCCTCCCCCATCCCCCCTCTGTCTGGCAGGAGGTATTTCAAGAGGGTGGTGGTGGCCGCCCGTACCAAGCGGGGGCACCTGGTGCTGAAGAGCTTCAAGGACACACCCCTAGAGGGCCTAGAGCAGCTGCTCCCGGAGCTGAAGGTCCGCACGTCCACCACGCAGCGCGCGCTGCTCAACCTAACGCTTTTCGTCTCGGGCCTGGCATTCTTCGTCAATGTGGGCATGGTGGTGCTCACAGACCTCAAGATGGCCACCTCCCTGCTGCTGCTCCTCTTTGCCATCTTCATGGGCCTGCGGGCATCCAAGGTGAGTGGCCGGCCACTGGCGTGCCTATGCGGTCCCTGCCTCCCCCTGCTCCAGAAGCTGGGCCGCCCTGTGTTTCTGCTTCTTTCATGCATTCCTCCCCCTGCTGTGCTTCCTTCCTTCCCTCCTTTACTTTGTCATTCCCACATTCCCTCCATCTCTTCCTTCTCCATCCTCTGTACTCTACGCAACCTTCCTCTTAACATCTCGGGGCTTCAGTTTCCTCACCTAGAAAACGGAGACAGGAGTGAGACCTGCCTTGTAGGGTTGTCCTGAGCAACACTGAGTTTGAATCTGGCTCTTCCATCTCCCAGCTATGGGACCTTGAGCAGATTGCTTAACCTCTCTGGGTTTCTGCTCCTGCATCTGGGGAGTGGGGATGACAAGAACCTGATTCTCAGGGTTGTTGGGGGATTGGATGAATGAAGACACAGGTGATGCTGAGAACAGAGCCTGACATATAGTACAAAATGTACCATATAAGTTTGCTGTTCTGATGATTATTATTACTAACTGGGCTGTTGTTCTCTGAGTCCGGGCTTCCTCATCCTGGCGGGGTGGCATTATCACCAGGGGACCGGTTTTATAAATGTGGCCTCCTGAGCTCCAGCTCAAACGGACTGATTGGAAACTTTGGGACTGGGGCCAAGGAAACTATTTTTACCACACTCTCTTCCTGATTCCGCTACATATGAACGCATGGCTGCTTCATACAGTTGCGCAGGTTGTTCACCATCCAAGGATTCGAGGCCAAGGGGAGGGCTGGGGGCTGAAAGCTGACTTGCGCCATGCGTGCTGACCTGAGGCTGAGTCGGCCCAGGGGGGTTGCCTTTTACCGATTCTCACCAGGGCTGGCACCGGCCCCAGGAGTGTGGACTGGTGTATGGCATCCATTGTACTTGATTATTCACTCGCTGGTCCATTGCTTTTCAAGCTGTTTATAGCCATCCCAGCGGGGTCTTAGGAGGACTGGTAATAAAGCCTACAGATAATAGCCAGGCTGGGCTGGCTGAGAGGGTGAAGGGCCAGGGTGGGGTGTAGGGGGTTGTGGGGTGATAGCAACTCCCGCTGAGGACTAGGGGGTCAGGTGGGATCTAAGGGAAGCTTTGCAAGAGGGAGGATTGAACCCAGTGGGGAAGGGACTAAATGAGTACAGCTTGAGGGTTCTCACAGGGCTGGAATCCAGGGTACAGGGTGAAGTGAGGCCCCAGAGGGTGGCAAGGGCCTTGAATGCTAGAATAGGGACCCCGGGCTTTATCCACAGGGCAGCTCGTGGATAAAGTGCCACAGTGCCACAACAGAGTCTCGAGCCCAGAGGGAGTGGAGCCACCACAGAGGGGGTGGGGCTGTGAGCCCAGCGGCAGGGAGGCTGGTGAGGGGTGTCCACTGGTCTGGAAGGGGACCCAGAGGCTCAGCCCTAGGTGCACCGTGCATCCCACCTCCCTGAGGCTCCAGGGGGCTGGGAGCCTCTTGGGCTCTGCAAGGGTCCATGTTAAAACCCAGTTCCCTAGTTAATTAGTGCATCCCCATTGAATGTTTTCCCATGCTCTGGGCTAAACTCCAGTCCTTAAATGTGGGCCCTCTGAGCCTCCCTCCAGCTGCACACTCTTGTCCCCTCCTGTGTGTCAGTGTCTCCCAGGTATCTGTCTCTGGTGCAAACTCCTGGATGTCCCTACACCCTTCCCATGGACACCTCATCCCCTGTGCCCAGGATCCTTTTCCCCCAAACCCCCTTCTAAGGACTGGTCTCAGATCAGATGCCTGGGAGCTGATTTTGCGGCCTTGTGCACGTCCCTCTTTCTTCCCCTGCCACCCGCTTCCCCCGCCAAACCAAAAGCTCATCCGTTTCTGTGGTTTGCACAGGCAGCCCTCTGTCATCTCTTAGATCGGGGCTCCATGCTCAGCCTGGAGCAGGCCAAGTCCAGAACAGCCCCATGTGGGCACATTGCCCTCCCCTCCAGCAGCAGCTCCCCACACCCACTTCTGGTTATGGTTCTCATCTGTAGAGGGCCCTGTCCCCCCAGTTACTTGCTAGACCCCTGGAGATGGCCCTTGCCCTACCCCCCTGTTTGTCAGTCCCCAGCCTGGCCTCACTGCCCCTATTTTGCACCCATCTTGTTCCCTCTGTCCTGGCCACAACGCAGGTCTTCCCAGCCTCCCCAGTCGGTCCCGTCCCAGTTCTCCAGCCCATCCCCAGGGGCCCCAGAGCTGGCTCTGCTCCTTGCTCATAGCCTGGCCCCAGAAACCCTATTTCCCCAGCCTCACCCAGCACAGTCGTATGCTTCAGCTCCCCCAAAACATAGTGCTCACACCCCCTCCTGTTCCGCGCTCTACAGCTTCGCTGCACTCTTCTCCCCTTTGCAATGCTGTTCCCAACCGAGGACCAAGGACTGAGATGTCCTTTCACCCCATTGGGCTGGCCATCCCCCGCTCACCCTTTACCCTCTGCCTCAAGGCTTCAGGAACCCTTCCCAGTGTGGGTACAGACGCATGGACAGACTGCTAGCATGCCTGACAGAGGTCACAGTGATCACTGCAGGAGCCCGATGACACTGTTGCTCCTCTGTGGGACACAATGTCCACCCTGAACCTTGAGGATGAGGCAGTGAATGTTTTCTAAGAACAGACCAGGGGTGACTTGGCTTGTTCTGAGGCCTGGAGGCCTGAGAGAGAGGGCAGCTCAGGATAATGTTTGGGCTGAATTGGCTCATCAACAGGAGACGCATTGAGAGCAGGAGAAATCTTCAGGGGCTGGGCCATGCAGGGCCTTAGCATCAGGCCAGGGAGCATGGACTCTCTGAGGACCCTGGGGAGCCATGGCAGGGATGTGAGTGGGGGAGGAGCAGGGTCAGCTCTGAGGCCCTGAGGAGACAAACTGGAAAGGGCAGGGGCAGGCGGGAGGAGGCCACGCACAAGGCAGTTTGCAGAGGGGATAGGGCTGAGAAAGTCAGGGCAGGAGGACAGGGCTAGGGACCGACAGTCTGCCAAGGAGGGAACAAGGATGCTGCCAGGGGTCTGGCCTGGGACTGGGCAGATGGCGAGGCCACCCAAGATCTGGAGCACAAGAGAGGGGGAACTGGTAGGCTGGGGGGCCGTGAGGGGCCACGGTGAGGATTAAAGGGAACACCTGGGTGGCAGCTGCTCTGTCCTCTCCAGGGAGAGAGGTCTGGTGTCATCTCCATGCCACAGAGCATGACCGGCCTGGGAATTCAGCGGCATAAGCTCGGCAGAAAGACAGCAAACCCAGGGTGTGGTTCATCCTGGAGGGTCCCTAACACACGCAGCAGTTCTCCATCCCCCCACTCCCACCCCCCACCCCCCCGCTGAGATGGCCATTCATTCCCACACAGGGACAGACACTGCCTGAGTGGGGCTTGCGGCAAGGGAGAGCAGGGTTGTGCACAGCCTTGTCATTGGTCCTGGGCTGGTCATTTGAGCCATTTCCACGACTCTGAGGACTTCAGAGGCATTTCACCTTGGGTCCCCGTGTAAGATGGGCGGCAGACAGTACGGGCCTTTAAAAGACGGCACCTAGCCTGGAGTGCGGTTGAATATTCCATAGTAGCTAATGTCAAAATTCTTGTTAAGGGTCTGGCGCAGTGCCAGGTGTCTCATAAACTTCTGGAACCTCATTTGACTGACAGTGCCCCCTGCAAAGGACTTAGGTCTCAGCCAAGGGCTCACAGAGGGTAGGGGACAGAGTTGGGACTCTCCCCCCCTGCCCCCGCCGGCTTGGGGACCCAGTGGGCTTGAACTCATTTTGTGGATGAATGGGGCAATCAGAGTGGAAGTTTTAGTGTGAGCCCTGGAGGGCACCTGTGGGCTCTCCTTTCCCTCCTTAGGGATGCCAAGTTTGGGGAAAGGGGTCCAGCCAAGGAGGGGCAAAGGTGGGGAAGGGGGCTGTTCCTTAGTAGGGACCCCAAACTTGCCCCTCCCCGCATTCTACCCCATTCTCCTTCCCTCAAAGAAGCTTGGAGTATTTATTTCCCGTTAACACTTCTCTTGACAATTTAACCTTTGAAACTTTCTATTACGGTAAATTTCAAGCAAATGCGGGAATAGAACCGCGTGATGAGCTCCCGAGTCGTCGGCATCCGGCGTGTATAATTATCCACAGTCATTCGGTTTTCACCTAAGGACCCCCTGCGCACCCACCACTGGGTTATTTTGGAGTCAATCCTAAACATATCGTTGGAAATACTTGAGTAGGTGTCTAAAAGATAAGGACTTTAAAAAAAAATCATCGTCACAGAGTTCCAAGGCTAAAGCTCTAATCGCCCGGAAATCCTTGAACAAATCTATTAATACGTGCCTCAGATAGGCAAACCCGTGAAGCGGCGGCGTCGGGAGTGTGTGTGTGTTAGAAATACAAACACCCGGGCACTGCTCCTGGGGACCTGAACCCAGGAAGTCCCAGGAGAGCGCGCCAGAAGGCGAGAAGGACACTCCCAGCGCTCAGTGACTGGGAGGGGGAGTGTATAGGTAGGGGCGTGGGGTCCCAGCACCTCCCGCCCTCCCTCCTCTCGCCTCTCCCACCCCCGGTCGCCTGGCTGAGGCTGCAGAAAGGACCATCCCAGCACTTAGTGACTTGGGGGGGGGGGTGGTATGGGTAGGGGCGCCGGGTCCCGGCCCCTCCCGCGCTCCCCCCCCCCGCCCCAGCCACCCCCCCCCCCCCCCCCCCCGGGCAGCCCGGCTGACCCCGCGGTGTGGTCCTGCCCGCAGATGTTCGGACAGCGGCGCAGCGTGCAGGCGCTGGAGCTGGCCCACATGCTCTACTACCGCAGCACTTCCAACAACTCGGAGCTGCTCAGCGCCCTGGCCCTGCGCGCGCAGGACGAACATGCCAAGGAGGCTCTGCTAGCCCACAGCTTCCTGGCCCGGCTGCCCCAGGGCGCGCGCGGCCAGCCGGAGGGTAAGCCTGGGCCCTGGCCCTGGTGGGTGGTTCTGCCCTGAGGTCCGCCCCTTGCCCCGCCCCCGGCCTTTGCTGCTCTGCCCCCATCCCATCGCGGCCCAGTAGTGACCTGGTCCCTGGGAATTCAGCGGCATAAGCTCCCTATTCTGACCTTATCCCGAATAAGGGTCTTGGATCATCGGACTTCTAGAGTGGCTCGCCCTCCTTTGGTCCCAACTTCCCTAGCGCTCCTTCCAAAGGAGGGACTCTTGTCCCCTCCCAATGTGAGCCTCAGGTTGTCTCCTTTCCAACAGGACCCTCCCTGACTTGTCCCTAGATGACAGATCCAGAGCTGGACAGCACCCCTCCCCCCAACCCCCTCAAGGCCTTGTCCCACTTACTTGCTAACCTCAAGCCTACCCCTGGGCTTCTCCCAAACCCAGACCCCGCATGTTCCTTGCCCTGTGCCCTCCCTGCTGTCCCTTCCGGTCCTTCTAGGTCCCAGTTACCTCCTCCTAACAACACCTGCTTCTCTCCCCGCAGAGACCTCCCAGTGGCTCCAGTCCGAGGTAGAGCACTGGCTCTTGGCCCAGTCAGGCTGTGACGTGGCCTTCAACGGAACTCGGGCCCTGGCCCACCTGCAGGCCCTCACCCCCAGCATCGGGATGTACCCACCCCCGGGTTTCCCCAAACTGGACCTGTTGTCCACAGTCATCTCCGAAACCCCACAGCCGGCACCCAGCAGTGACCAGCCCTGAGAGAAACCTCCGCCCAGCCCCACTCGGCCACCTGGGGAGGCACTAAGCCCCGCCCCCACGATAAGCTGTCAATCAAAGCTACTCCGATTTGCCCCTCCCTAACTTTCACTCGCCTACAGGCAATCACTTCCGTTACACTGCACGCTTAAACAAAGCTAGCAGTTGTGACAGCCTGCAGTTGCTAGGCACCCCCCCCCCCCCCCCCGCCAACATCCAGTCAAAGCTTTTTGGCTCTGCTTCTAGGCCATCCCTTAGTCCCACCCCGCCGTGAACATCCAAACAAGGCTGGGCTGAGAAGGAGTGTCCGCCAATCACAGCTGTTCGGTGGTACAAACCACCAGGCACCGTGGTTAAAACTGTCCCTCCCGAGGCCATAGATCATCGTCTTTTTAGCCCGCTCGGGGCAAAACGCCCAACAAGTTCACCAAGGCGGAGCCCCAGGCCACCGCCAATGGGAGCCGGTTAGCCCAGCTCTCTGGCCAACTGCCAATGACAGCTGCTGGGCACTGTCAGTTGTCGCCGCGTAGAAGCGACCAATCAGAACTTCTAAAGGAAACCCGATCTTTTCGTCAATTGCCGCCTCTCCTCAGGCAGGCTCTCCGGTCTGCTGCTGCTCAGCTGGTCCAGGCTAAAGGGGTTTGAGAGCCTTGTTTCAGGCAGAAGACTGGGGGTCAGGAGGAACCAGAGACCGTCCTCACTCCCAAGACTCGTTTCCACTCAGGCCCCAACAATCTCAGGTGCCTTTCCTGCCCAGGTTCCTCACCCTTTCTGCAGAAACTACCTCGGTCTGGATCTTTCTTCCACCAGTGGCCTGTGCAATATTTATTGGTCTGTCAACTTCTGCCCTGTCCCCTCTCTCAAAGGAATAAATCATGTTTAATAGCTGTGGATGCGTGGGATAGCTGCAGGGGTTGAAGAGAAGGAAAGCATCAGAATCTTGGAAAGAAGGGATGCATGTGGGTGGGACCTAGGCAGAGAAGGCTGTAGTCCTAGGAAGAGACTAGGTTCGCAGTTGGTGAAATAGACTGGCTGTGGGTAACAGAAGAGGATCTGAGAGAAGATTTGGTTCCTGAGGAGAGGCCCTGGTTCCCCAAAGACTGGATCTTATGAACAGGGAAGAAAGGAGAGCCATGTGCGGTTGTGCAAATTGTTCACTGCACAATGGCACACAGCCAGGGCATGGTTGAATGTAAAATCCAGCCATCTCCCCATACCCTACGTGTGTCCTGGTCCGGCTAGGTCAGCCTGGAGGGGTGGGGTGGGGGATACCATCTTATTTTTACTAAGACGTCATATGGACTAATGGCAGAATTGGGCAGGGGAGGGGAAAGAAGAGGGTTGGGTTCTAAGGAGGGAAGGTGTCTGAGTTCCAAGCGGGAAACAGAAAAGTCTTCCCAGAGGTCGGGGGGGGGGGGGCGGGGGGTGGAGACCAACAATCTAGAACAACACATACCCTGCCTGGTTGAGAGAAAGACACCCTTGTACATGGAAAAAGAGGACAGGAAACCCACATGCCTGGTTCTTCCCCGCAAGTGCCTAGAGGTCTAGACTCTGCAGGAATCCTGAGACGGGAGGGTGCAGGGCCACAGGTAAGGGGGAATGCGGCCGGGACCCTTGCTTCCTGTGTCCTGGTTTAGAAGGGCCTGGGGGCCTGAAGCTGGACTTTCTGAAGGCTGCTGCTGGAGGTGCTGTCCCAGGTTCAGGAAAGATCAGGCCTTAGCAGCCTGGGTCCCTGGAGGAGGCAGGGAGGAAGGAAGGAGGCAAAGGCGGAGCAAGCGGTTAAACGGTTTTATTTTCTGGAGGAGGCCGGGGGCGGGGGCTTCAGGGATGAGACAGAGGGCCCGGCACCAGCAGTGGCGGCAGGGCGACGCGGGGGCCCTCACTCCCGCTTCCGCAGGTGGATGTAGATGACGCCACTGGCCAGGGCAAGGGGGAAGGCCACCCAAGCGAGGGCGAAGCAGTAACCAAAGCTGCCCCCCGGCGGGCGCTCCGCCAAGATCTCCTCAGCGTGAATGGCGTAGATCAGGGCTCCGGTAAAGACCGCCACACCTGCGGGGAGACCAGAACCAGGTGTCACGCTGTACCCGCAAGAAGACTGCATTTCCCAACAACCCACGGGGCAAAGAAGCCGCTGGAGAGCCAGGGCTCAGCGCCGGTGCCTTCTGGGAGTTGTGGTTCGCTCCTTCAGAGCCTTGCAACGAGGCCACCGCATATGGTCCTTGGGCAATTTAGCTGATCTGGCTGGGTGCCCTTTACTCATTCATAAAATGGGAGATAATATTCATCCACCCATTCATCCATCCATCCACCCATCCCTTTGAGGAACATTTTTTAGTGCCTTTCTGTGAGCCAAGCTCGAAAATAGTAAATTAAAACGAGAGGGACTTTATACTTTATAGGAACCTAAGAGAATATTCTAGAAAATGACTATGATCACTTAGCTCTCTGCTCCTGAAGGCAAAAAATTTTTAAAGTGTATGAACTTGGAGTGTCTGATACGCGGTAGGTCCACCAGAAACAGAAGCTCGCTGTACAAAATCACTGCTATTATGATTCAGAGTTCTCTCCTGGAGTATTACTTAGCCAACTGTCTCCCTCCCATCCTTGGGATCTAAAGTATTCGCTCACACCACCTTTTCCAGCCCCGGCTCCTTGAAGCTCTAAGTGTCGGCTTCCACATGACTCAGAGATGCATACCACAAAACACGGAATCAGTGAAAAGTACAACTCCCAAAAGTCCCCAGGCAGAGAGGTAGCCTGACAAGGCAGGTCCTTGGGCTGTTGTCCAAGGTGGACAGTCCAAGGTGGTCCTTGGGCTGTTGATAATTGTTTTCTTTGACCTGATGTCCATTCTCAGGGCCCACAGCACCCAGACAGTCCCCTGTCACTTCCCTTCAATTCCCTGGGGCCCGTACTCACTGGTGCAAAGCTGGCAGAGGCCAGTGGCATAGAAAAGCCCTCCTCGCCGCATGGTGTAGAGTTGGAACATGAACAGGATGAAGGACAGGCAGCAGAGGATGAGGGAAAGCACCATGAGGACCTGAACTGCCTTCAGCCAGCCTGCAGTAAGGAGGAGATAGAGGTGAAGTCACAGTATGTCCAGAATCCCAGCTCCACCAGCTGGCGCATCGTTCACTGCCCTACCCCGTTCACAGCCATACAGGTTTGGATACTTGTGAATATCACTTATATTGACCTTGATTCCTATTACTTTGCTGAGTTCCCTTATCAGTTTTAGAAGCTTTTCTCAAGATTCTTTAGGATTTTCTACATGAACATGTCCACTGGGAAGAGAGAGACATTGTTGCTTTTTCCTCTCCCCTCTTTATACCTTTTATTTCTTTTTCTTGCCCAGTTGCATTGGCTAACTCCAGTATAACACTGAATAGAACTGGTGAGAACAGAAGTTCTTGCTTCACTCTTAGGGGAAAATCATTTAATCTTTCATTTTCTTTCTCTTGGAAGTTTAGAAGGATACAGCTCTCCTCCTTTATCACTCAGATGCAACAGCACCATACCCCCAACCCACCTTGTTCAGGACCCTGGAAGGATTTAGCCCCACCCCTTTAGAACCCTAATGTGGTTCCAGCTTCAATGCCTTGGAACTTGGACAAACTGGTCCCAGACATCCATTACAAACACCAGTCCCATTTCCTTAGAATTTTGAAAACATAATCCTACCTTCATAGAATCTTGGGAGCTTTCTTCCCCCATTCCTTAAACCTATAGCATGTGCTCTCCCCTCTTTCTGAATCATAAAGGAGGGAAGGGGTTAGTCCATTCTCTCTAGAACAAGAGCATATTGCTCCCTACCATGCAGATAAGAGTGTCATAATCAGCCCCACTCACTCAGCATTGAGACCCAGAGCTGTCCACTCAAACTTTGAAGGGGTCCTAGTTCTTGGTCTCGGGAAGAGACCTGGGGTGACCCCTCCCTTTGCAGATTGGTCCGCAACCCCCTCACCATTCTCGCTGACGTTACTGCAGGCCCACGTTTTGTTGTCATTGTTCCACGTGCAGTCATACCAAAGATTCAGGGACTCCTTCCCTGGGAGGGTCCACCAGGACTGGGATGGACAGAGAAACAGGGGCAGCGTTAGGAGAGGACAGTGGGTGGCATCAGGGAAATTGTGGGTAGGGCTGGGAAGGCATTGGACTGGGGAAGGCATGGATTTAGTAAGAAGGGGTGAGAGCAGTCAGGGGAAAGGGCACGGTAGAGGCCTCAGAGGCAGACCTCTGAAGGGAAGATGCTAGAGAAAAGGGGTGGGGCCCGAGGGACTTTAGAAGAGGGGTGTGGTGGGAGTCTGCAGGAGAAAATGCCTGCCGGCTGGAGTAGGCTTACCTTGTCCAAAGTGGCCACGAAAAGCAGGATGAGAATGAGGATATGAAGGGCAGAGACCACCAGCAGGAGGAGAGACATGGCTGCAGTGGAAGCCTGGGCTGGGGGGTGTCAGGAGATGGTTGTTTCAAGAGGCTGGCACAAGTGCTGGTGAGATGCTCCAATCCTGGTGGAGAAGGGGTCTGAGTCAGGACTCCCCGGGGGTGATGAAGAAGAGGGCTGGGGGCCGGGACTCCAGGGTCTGAGTGGGGGTAGGCTGGGGGCAAGGACTCCTGAATTCTCCAGAGGTTGGACCAAGCCAGGGATGGACTCTTGGGTCCAGAAGAAAGTAGGATGAGCAGTGTGGCCTCCTGTCTCCTCAAAGTCCTGATCCTGGGCACATATGAGCCAGGATGTGAAAATTCAAGCAGACACCCCTCTAGATTCATCAGAAGCTGGGGGCTTCCCCCCAGAGACAGGCGGCATCCTTGAGTCACCCCCCTCCTCTCCTGGGGTAGGGAGGAGGGGGACCCAATGAGTCACCCAGTGACTCATCTCACCCCCTGCCTCCAAGAAACAGGGAAACCCCAGTCCCTGGCTATGCCCATGAGGTCCCCACCCCACCCCACCCCATCTTGTAAGAAAAATGGGTGAGATCCATGCTGGGGGTGGGAGGCCTGGGTTGGCAGTAGGAGGCTTGACAAAATGAACCCATCAGTGTCCAGAAAGGGGGTGCCTAGACGTCCCCCAGATGTGGGGTGTTCTCTGGCAAGGGTCCTCAGGAGAGATTGGACAGCTATGGGGAAAAACTAAAGGAAGTTTACCAGTGGAGGGCTCTGCTGAGAACCCCGAATCTTTGCCGGCCCCACCCCTTCCCGAATCTCCACCCCAAGTGCTAAGAGATCACTTCTTAAATGACAAGGATTTCCATGAGGTCTGAGAGCAGGGCGTCTCTCCCTGCCTGGGGGTATCCTTCCCAAACTAGTGCACTCCCAAGTAAATAAAGAAATCCCAGTCCGAATAACGGACTGAAAACTTACCGAGAGCGGCAGAAAAAGTCGGAGCTGGAGTCTCGTCCCTTGCTGGGGCCTCCGCGCCCCGCCCTTCTCCTCCCTCCTTCCACCCTCTCGAGGCCCCCGCCTCTCTCACCGCCTTCCTCCCTCCCTCGCTCGCTCTCCCCTCTGGCTCTCTTCCTCCTTCTCCCCTTCAATCAGGATCTCTTTCTCTCCTTTCTTCCTTCTTTCTCTCTCCAGTCCTCACTGCCTATGCCTCCTTTCTCTCTCTTCTCACTCTCCTGGTTTTTCTCTCTGCTCCTCCCAATAAATACTGACCCTTTTATACCCACTCGCACCGCACCCAGCTGAGGTCTGTAGTCAGAGGGAGGGACTAGGCGCTTGGGTTTCTCATTCTCTGTGCCACCACCCACTACCCGCAGACAGGCATCTTCTGGGGCTCACTCCCAGCGTTGAGATGAGAAGTCCTTGGAGTCCAGGGAGTGGAGCAGCGGCAGGGTGGGGCAAGCATCGAGGAGAGGGAGGGCCCGATTTTCAGGACTCCAGACTGGGTCCTGTCCCCAGCTGGCCGGCCGGAGTCTGCTTTCCCTGATGGAACTTAGGACTGGATACTTCGAGGAATGGGGGTTTAGGAGAAAGGGCCAGATTCCCACTGCGTGGAGGTGGGTTGAGATCTGGGAGGGAGTTCGCCCCACAATGGGGATCAGGGGATGGAAAATGGTAACATGTAAAATTCTGGAAGGGGACAGGGAGTGGAAGTTGATGCCAGGGCCACTATTTCCTGCCCGGTGGGGCGAGGGGGGGGCAGTCTTGACTGATTATTTCAACTCTCTGAGCCCCGTTTTCCTCGTCTGCAACATACATGGATACTGTAATACTAAAAATACTGACAATAGGGGCACCTGGGTGACTCAGTCGTTAAGTATCTACCTTTGGCTCAGGTCATGATCCAGGGTCCTGGAATCAAGCCCCGCATCGGGCTCCCTGCTCAGCGGGAAGTCTGCTTCTCCCTTTCCCACCTCCCCTGTATGTGTTCCCTCTCTCACTGTGTCTCTGTCTGTCAAATAAATAGATACAATCTCTTAAAAAATGATAATATTGGCAATATACTAATAGCGGTAATCTTAATTCAGATACTGACTCGAAATGAATAAGGTAATGCCGGTACACTATAACGCAGCCACACATTCGTTCCTTTCTTCATCAAACATTTATTGAACATCTATTATGAACCGGGAGGTCATAAGAGAGAAAACAGATGTGATGCCTGCTGTTATCATGGAGGCTACTTTCCTAGTAGGGGCTGGTGGACCCTAAAGAGAAAACCTACCAATGCAGTGGAGAAATTTCAGAGGCAGTGCTAAGTGCTTTGCAGGAAATAAAACAGAGTGGAGGTGAGAAGGAAGTAGCGGCAGGGAGCTACTTTAAACAAGGTGATCAGACAAGGGCTCTGTGGGGTGGGGACATCTGAGTGGAGACCTGAGGACAGGAGTCATTTCAGGGCTGGAGGAAGGGGAAATGAGAGGCTGGAGTTCGAAAGAACAAGCTCAGGTTATTTGGAGAGCAGACAGAAGGACCAGTGTGGCTGGAATTGGGGGGAGCTGGAGGGAGTGGTAGGAAGGGAAATTAAAGAGGGCCCTTGAAGACTAGGGGAGGAGCTTGGCTTTTATTCTAAGGGCAGTGAGAAACCACTGGAGGGTTTTAAACAGAAGTGTAGTACCAGGGACTTAATGTTCACTGTTATTATTACTTATTGTTGAATTATTGAATCAGGGTGGGATGTGATTACTATATACTTGGGTCTCTTGGAGGGTGTGGGTACTAGTAAAAAGTGAGGGACAGGGGTGCTTGGGTGGCTCAGTCGTTAAGCGTCTGGTCTGCCTTCAGCTCAGGTCGTGATCCCAGGGTCCTGGGACTGAGTCTCACATTCCCTGGGAAACCTGCTTCTCCCTCCCACTCTCCCTGCCTGTGTTCCCTCTCTTGCTATGTCTCTTTCTGTCAAATAAATAAATAAAATCTTAAAAAAGAAAAAGTGAGGGGCAGGGGATCAGGTGTCTGGGGTCCTGATAGGGAATTGGGAGCTGCAGGACTGAAATCCTAGGTTCTTGCAAGGGAAGGGAACTAGACTATTGGATGTCTGGTTATTTCAATGGGGCCAGAGCTAGGGGACAGGAGTGTGGTTGGTCCTCTCAGCTCCCTGAATGGGTGAGGGATGGGCAGTTCAGTGACTAGGCAGGTACTCAGGGGACCCAGAAGCTGGGGACCAGGACAGCAGTCTACAGAAGCACATGGGCTGGATTCAAATCCAAGCTGCTGTGCTCATTCTCTGTGATTTTGGACAAGTTACTAATAACCTCTCTATGCCTCAGTTTATCTGTAAAATAAGGATAGTCATAGTAAATCCGTCATAGGGTGGTTCTAGGAGTGTGCAGCACATAGTATGTGATTGTTATACCCAGCATTGGGGCCCTGAGTGGATTTAGTACTGGGGGACTCTAGTTCATAGTCTCTAGGATTTGGGGTAGGGGAAAATTCTTGGGTCCACTGGACATCAAGGCCAAAGTTAGGAGTGCAGAATTAGGGTCCCTGGGGACAGAGACTGGGGTTCTGAATTCAGAACCCAAGGAAGTTAGGAAGTCTGGGTCACTGAGGGAAAAATTAGAGGCTGGGGGGGGGGGGTCATGTGCTCTTCATGGGAGTGTAGGCAAAGGGACAAGACCTGGCCCCGTTAGGAATCTGGAAACCAGGGGCTGGGGAGATGGAAATGTGAGTGAGGGAGGTGGAAAGCAGGAGGCTAGTACTCTAAATCAAATTCCCTGAGTGGAATCAGCCCAGATTTAGGTACCCTGGGAATGTAGGGTCGGGGCGTGGGAGGAGGTCCCTTAAGCTAGGAACCTGTGGAAGGGGGAGAATCAGGGAGCTGGAAGGCGGTAACGGAATCTCCCCTTCCTGGGCCTCCAGAGCTAAAAGCCGAGCTGAGCGCCCGCGGGAGGTTTCCTCCCACAGGAAACCGCAGGCTTCAGGCACACCCAGCCTGCAGGGAGCGGCGCCCACTGCCCGCCAGCTCGGGGGAGGCCCACGTGGGTAGCCGCCTGCAGCCCAGGAGGCGCGCCCAGCAGGGCGAGGGGGCGTGACCAGACGGGGGCGGTACGAGGAGCTCGCGGCCCCGCCCACTTCCGCCTCTCAGTGCGCGGACCCAGCAGGCAAGAGGATTTTGGCGGCTTCGCAGGAGGCCGTTGGCCGCGCATGCGTAGTGGGTCACTGCAGGGACCTGAGTTGGTGGTGAGCACTCCTCCCCCTCACAATTCCCGGTGTCGGCACGGTCTTCCTAATGAGAGTCTTCGAAATAACGTAGTCGAAATAACATCTCTCGGGCCTCGTCCCGAAGGACCTCGGCCAGCTCCAAAGCCTTCCAGACGTTTCTCTCCCAACCCTGGCTCCATAGGGTCTTTCAGCTCCTTCCTCTCCCTCCCGAAAACACACAGCCCGCCCCTCACAGAGCCCCCCCCGCCCACCGATCCCCGTTAGCTCCTTCCAGACCTTCCAGCATCTCCCCACCAGGCCCCTCAGGTGTCCTTCTAACCACGCCCCTCGTAGGTCTGTGAAGCTGCGGCGTGGGCAGGTACCGGTGCCCCCTCCCCTCGGCAGCACCCCCCATAGTCCCACCCCATAGTCACCTCCCATTCTGGGTCCCAGCCCCGCCCTTTACGGATACTGTTCCGGGGTCCTTCTCTAGTCCCCCTCAGCCCCGCCTTCCGCAGGTACAGTGCTCCTCCCACCCGAGCCCGGCCCCTTACAGGTCTCCCGGCCCTCGGGAGCTGAAGCCCCGCCCCTCGTGGCCCGGCCAGCCCCGCCCCTCAGGGCACGCCCGGTCCCTCCCCTCACAGGACCTGCCCTCCTCCGCCCCTCGCAAGGCTCACAGCTCCGCTCCCGCAAGTTCTCCCAGCCCCGCCCCTCGCAGGGCTTTCCGCCCCTCGCAGGGCTTTCCGCCCCCTCCAGTTCATCTGTACCCGCCCCCCCCAGTCTTCTCAGGTCTTCTAGCTGTCCTGGCCCCTCTTCCCCAGCCTCCCCTCCCACGGCTCCTCCTCCCAGCGGTCCCTCCTCCCCAGCCTCCTCTTCCATGGCTCCTCCTCCCCAGAGGTTCCCCCCTCCCCAGTCTCCCATCCCACGGCTTCTCCTCGAGTCCTTGGTCCCACCCTCAGGCCTCATTGGCCCTTTATCTCCCCAGTAACCAGGCCACAACAGTGAACTCGGAGCACCAAGGACAGGGCAGGCACTCCAGCAGGTAGGGACTGGGCCTCGCTCCTCTCAGCCAGCGGAGGTTTTTCCCTGTCCGTGTCTCCTTCCACAAACAGCCACGCCTCAGAGATACCGCGAGCCTAGGCGGCCTGTCCCCCGCGCCAGACTTAGAGTTGAAACACAAGTCAAAAAATGGGAGAGGTGGGAGGTCGGGAGGGGCGTGGAGAGAGGCCTGAGAGTGACCCCCTCCAACACATTGGAGGCACCGAGACTCAAAGATCGCAGCTGGTTCTGGGGTCACCTTCCAATTCCTAGTCCCTTGCGCTTGGTCCCCCACCTTCCTTCTGGCCCTCTCCTGCTTGATGTCTGAAGGGGTCCTGTGTCACCCCTGCAGGAGCCCCACCCGCTTGGCCAAGATGCCTTTGGGACAAACTTTAGGGAGCACCCGCTCGGAGGATGGAAGTGAGGCCTTCCTGGAAGGAATGGGTAATTCATACAGTCTTGCTCCCCGCCCCCCCCCCCGTCATTCTTTCCTCCGTTCCCCAAGTTCCAGGTACTGTACTGCAGCACACGAAGGACGGGGAGACCTTCTAGCCGTGGGAATGGAGGTGGAGCAGGCAGAGGGGCTAGGCCGACCTGGGCAGTGGCACAGTCTGGGAAGGCTTCCTGCAGGAGAAGTTGGAGTGGGGCTTGGAACTCTTCCCAGGAATTCCCAATGGGAGCAGGCAGGGAAGACTGTTTCAGCAGAGACAACAGCATGTGCTAGAACAGGGTTTCTCAGCCTCCACACTGGTGGCACTTGGGATCAGATCATTCTTAGTCATGGGACTGTCCTGGGGAATTGTGGGATGCTTAACATCGTCCTTGACCTCTAGCCATCACTTGCCACAAGCACCTTCCCCTGCCCCGTCCCCACATCGTGACAATCAAAAATGTCTCCAGACATTGCAAACTCTCTGTGCGGGACAGAATGGCTGGTTGAGAGCCCCTGGGCCGTGGGAGGTGGGAAGCTGCTGGACCAGACTCAAGAGGTGGGTAGGGTCAGATCATATGGGGTCTCGAACCCAGGCTGAGGAATTAGGAAATTATCCTGGAGGCCCTGGAGCTCCTAGGGAGCCCTGTGAGCAGGGGAGGGTCGGTGTCAGTTCTGGGTGTAGAAAGACCCGTTGGGGATGTGAAGGGAGGCCTGGAGGTTGGTGCGGAGGTTGGGGCAATGGTCCAGGTGGGACAGGAGAAAGCCTGAGCCTAGGGCCCAGGCTGAAAGTGAGGAAGCAGGAGGATGGGCAGGAGGACTGCCAGGTGATGGGGGCTGGAGGGGACGGAGGGAGCTAAAATGCTGTCCCCAATTCTTGGCACCTATCTTCAACTTTCCCAAGTTCCAGATCCTATGTGGCAAGTTCCCAAAGACCAAGAAGTCCACCAGGAGCGCCCTCTAGTGGGGAAGGGAATGTGTGCCAAACCTGGGGCAGGAGTGATGGGAAGAATCCTGATGTCAGCTTGGGGTACTGGAGTGGGAAGGGGGATGGGAGCCGAGGTGCAGTGCCAGAGGGCTGGCGGGGCCTGGGTGTGCACTTCTGCTGCAGTTTGTGGAGACCCTGAGGGAGCCAGAATTTTCTAGGTCCTGGAGAGGAAGGGGCTGGGGCCTCCTGGATGCCTCCTGAGCCCCCTGGCTGGTCCTGCCCTCAGCAGACTGGGAGCTGAGCAGACTACAGCGGCAATGCAAAGTGATGGAGGGGGAGAGGCAGGCCTACAGCAAGGAAGTCCACCAGCGCATCAACAAGCAGCTGTGAGCCCACTGCCTGGTCCTGGAGCTAGGGAGGGGGCTCTACTGGGAGGGGGGTTGGGGCTCCCACTCCTGGCTCCAAGAGGGGGGAAGGGCCAGCCCTGCCTCTGGCCTTCAGTGATTCTGAGCTCCGCCCCTTGCTGGCTTGCTCCGCCCTCCCTGCCTGGGCAGTGAGGAGATCCAGCGCCTGGAAGGGTTGCGGGATAAACTTCAGGTGCAGATCAGCGTGGCCCAGAGCCAGGTCAAGCGGCTGCGGGACAGTGAGAGGCTGGAGAACATGGGCCAGCTGCTCAAGTGCCGGGTCCAAGTGCAGGCCGAGGTCAAGGAACTCCAGGAGCAGACCAGAACCCTGGACAAGCAGGTGGGTTCTGAGACCAGACGCCGGGGATCCCACATAGGGGCCGGGAAGGAACTGCTTTGAGCCTTAAATTCCTCGCCTGAGAAATGGGCTCATGGAAAGCAGCCACGGAGGAGGGTTACATTCAGCCTGTAGTGGGAATCTGGGTGCTTCCTGCTTAGCATAGTCCCCCACATCCCAAACAGGGGGCTGGTGTGGTTAAAGGGGAAAGGTTCACCCCTGGAGTCAGCAAAGCCTGCATTAGAATCCCGGCCCTGTCCTGTCAGAGCTGTGTGACCGAGGGCAAGACTTTACTTCTCTGGGCCCTACTTTCTTCATGGGCAAAAGGAGGATGCTGGTAATACAACGGAGTCTACAATAGGTTTTCAGTCCCACCTGCTTCCAGGTCTTGACCTTGGCAACAATGCAACTTCTGTAGGTCAGTGTCCCTTCAGGTTTTTATGACCATGACCTCTGGAGAGGCAGCTCACACACATGTGGATATAAATACACACATAGATCTCAAAGAGAAGTTTCACCAGGTAATACCGATGTTTCCTAGGTGGGATGCATTCTGCGATTTTCTATTCTAGTCTTGGTTAAAAGAGTCACTTGCCTAGACCAAAGGATTTCTTGCGCATGTTGGGTTACAAACAAGACTTTGAAGGTTACTTACATTGGTGGTCTGTATCATTTCCTATTTTTGTTGTAACAAATTACTACACACTTGGTGGCTTAAAATATAATACAAACTAGGGGCGCCTGGGGGCCACAGTCACTTAAGCAACTGACTCTTGATTACTGCTCAGGTCGTGATCTCAGGGTCTTGGGATCAAGGAGAGTAAGCCGTGGGTCAGGGTCTGCACTCAGCATGGAGTCTGCTTGAAATCCTTTCCCTCTCTCTCTCCCAACCCCCTGCTCAAGCACATGCTCTTTCTCTCTCTCAAATAAATAAATAAAATCTTCCAGCGGCAGAGGACAGGAGTCCAAAACGGGCTTCCCTGGACCAAAGTCCGGTGTAAGCAGGGCTGTACCTCTTCTGAAGTCTTAGGAGGAGAATGTGTTTTCTGACTTCTCCGGCTTCTAGAAGTTTCTTGCATGGCTTGGTTTGCAGCTCCTTGCCTTGTCTGCAAGGCCCGCTGCAGGCAGCTGTCCTTCTCATGTGCGTGACTCCCACCTCTTCCTTCTCTGATTCAGACTCTCCTGCCCCCTCCTTCCACCCGTAAGGACCTTTGTGTTTATCCTGGGCCCAATATGTGGACATATTGGCCCTGTAGGAGGGCATCATTCTGTCTACCATATAGTTGTTTTTTTTTTTTAAGATTGATTGATTGATTGATTTTTTAGAGTGAGTGAGTGAGTGGGGGAAGCAGAGGGAGAAGGAGAGAGAAACTCAAGCAGAATCCATGCCGAGTGGGGAGCCTGACGTGGGGCTGACGTGAGATCACGACCTGAACTGAAACCAAGAGTCGGTCGCTTAACCAACTGTGCACCCAGGTGCCCCTACCACGGAGTTTTCTTCCATTTGACTTTCAATCAGTTTGTTTGCTCTGCTCTCACAAGCTCCCCAAGATTCCTTTTGGAAGCTGAATTCTGATTCACACATGCCAAACTTCTGGCTGTTTCGTGGTGTGCAGTGGCTTTGTGGGGGTTGGCTGCTGGGATTGGTTTTCCTCAGTCTTTCACGGAAACTCATCAGAGTCAGAATTTTATACCCAGGGGCACCTGGGTGGCTCTATAGGTTAAGCATCTGCCTTCAGCTCAGGTCATGATCTCAGGATCCTAGGATCGAGTCCCAGGTCAGCCTTCCTGCTCAGCGGGGAGTCTGATTCTCCCTCTGACCCTCCCGCTGTTTGTGCTCTCTCTTGCTCTCAAATAAATAAATAAAATCTTTAAGAAAATAGCAAAACAGGTACCCAATGGAAATATTATCTCTGAATGAGAGAGAACAGACATTTTCTGGCAAAAAAAAAAAAAAAAAAGTAGACAACTTAGATTTTCACAAACTATGTGTGTTAATGGACCAATGTTTAAAATTTCCAATCTATTACTGACTGCTGCTTTTAGAAGGCTTGTGCCATTTCTGATGCTTACTTCAATGCTTGCTCTCATTTTCTGAGCCCATCACATCAGAGACTGATGACGGACGGTCCTTGGACTTACACCTGTTTATAGCACTGGTCTATGTAGAAATAAAAAAGTGTTTAATAACATTCAGCGTACATTCATGCTAAAAAATCTTAGGAAACCAGGAATAAGGGGTGCCTGGGTGGCTCATTCAGTTGAGGGTCTGCCTTCAGCTTGGGTCATGATCTTGGAGTCCTGAGATGGAACCCCGCATGGGGCTCCCTGATCTGCAGAGAGCCTGCTTCTCCCTCTCCCTCTGCCTGCCTCTCCCCATTTGTGCTTGCTTGTGCTCTGTCTCTCTCTGTCAAATAAATAAATAAATAAATAAATAAAATCTTAAAAAAAAAAAAAGGAAGCTAGGAATAAAAGGACATTTCCTGAATTTGGTGAAGGGCAACTATAAAACATCTACAGAAAATATTGTGTTTGATAACAAAACATGACAAAGATTATCTTTGAGATCAGTAACAATATAAAAATGTCAGCTAGCACCACTTGTATGTAACATTGTGCTGGAGGTCCTGTCTGGTGCAGTACAGCCAGGAAAAGGGAAAAAACAATGTAAGCATTGGAGAGGAAGAAATGAAATTGTCATTGTTTGTAGATGATATATTTGTGTACATGGGAGAGCCAGAAGAATCTAACAACAACTTATTGTAATTAATAAGGTCTTTTAACAATGTGGCCAGGTACAGAATTAATATGCAAAGTTAATATTGCTCTGTATTAGCAATAACTGTTAACAAAATAAAAGAAAATATGCATTTATAATAACCAGAAGAAGTACCTGTGAAGAAATTTAACAAGTGTGCAAGACCTCTATGGAGTAAGTTGTAATATTTTATTGAGGGCTGGTAAAGAGGAGCTTAATAAGTGTAGAGACCTACACAAGGACTTGAAGAGTTAGTGTCATAAAAAGTCAGATCTCCAAATTGATGTATAAATTCAATGTAATCGAAACCAAAGTAATAAAAGTTTTTTTTTTTTTTTTTAAGGATTTTGTTTATTTATTTGACAGAGAGAGACCACAAGCAGGCAGAGAGGCAGGCCGTTGGGGGAGGATGTAGGCTCCCCGCTGAGCAGAGAGCCCGATGTGGGCCTTGATCCCAGGACCCTGAGATCATGACCTGAGTCGAGGGTAGAGGCTTTAACCCACTGAGCCACCCAGGTGTCCCTGAAAGTTTTTTTTTTTTAAATGGATGGAACTGACAAGCAGATTCTAAGGTTTATATGGAAGTACAATGGAAAAGATGACTTAGACTGACTTAAAAGAAGAACAATGTGAAAGGATTTGCTGTATCATTTATCAAGATTTATTATAAAATTCTTACAATTGATGCAGGGTTAATCACATGGATCAATGGGACAGAAGAGAGTCCTGAAAGAGACCAAAGCACATGTGGACACTTAACATATGACTTCAAGAAATGGAAAAGGAGGATAAGGGTGCTGTGAAAATTAGATATTCATATTGTAAGATGAAACCAGACCCTTCCCTCGCCTCGTACCCCCAAATTAATTCCAGATGGATCAGAGATCTGAATGTGTGGAGGTGGGGAAGGATTTCTTAAATAAGTTATAGAAATCTCTACTTCTAAAGGAACAGATTGTTGCTTCCTATGACTTCAAGGTTAATAACTTGTTAAAAGAAACATAGTGTGCAAAGTCATGGAATGGAAAGTTACTTGCAACATGTATAGCTGACAAAGGACTAGTAGCAAGAACATGCAAGGAACTCCTACAAATTATTGAAGAGTCAGCTCAATTGTATTTATTTTGCTTGTATTTTTTAAAAGATCTTATTTATTAGAAGGAGAGAGAGAAACGAGTGGGGGAGGGGCAGAGAGAGAAGCAGATTCCCTTCGAAGCAGTGAGCCTCATGCGGGACTTGACCCCAGACCCTGGGATCATGACCTGAGCTAAAGACAAACACTTAACTGACTGAGCCATCCACATGCCTGAGTCAGCTGAGTTTTTAAAAATAGAGGATTTGAGCTGACACATCACAAAATAAGAAATTCATTTGTCCAATAAATGTAGGAATTACTCACCACTCAATAGTAATCAGAGAGAGGCAAATGAAAATCACAGTGAGATTCCATTAAACACTCACCAAATTTGCAAAAATGAGTGTCCCAAAATACCAAGTGTTGGGGAGAGAAGCAGCAAGTGGGAACACCTAATGAACTGTTGTCAGGGGTATATAAATTGTCACATGTATTTTGAAAAGATCCCCCCCATTATCAATTACATTTACTGATAGACCTACACTGTGATTCGGGGCCGCCCCCACTCAGCATGGTCACCAGAAGCAGTTTTGGGTTCCACCTGACATTCACGCTCACAGGATGCTCTGGCTACAGAACTTGGTACCAGGTTCACTTTGTAGGGTGATGGAGGACAGGAAACAGCAGCATCTTGGCATGAGAGCATCAAGCACACCTTCCTTGAACATCTAGGCACTGCTGCCATGAGGATAGGGTCTAAGTTGAAGCCCCCACAAGGACCACACTCAGGAAATACCCTGCAGGGGCGCCTGGGTGTCTCAGTCAGTTGAGCATCTGGATGTTGATCTCAGCTCTTGATTTCAGGGTCATGAGTTCAAGCCCCTTGTTGGGCATGGAGCCTACTTTAAAAAAGAGGAACCCGAAGAGAAACCAGGTTTCTGTTTCGTGCTGGTCATATTGGCCCTTGAGATCTATGAGCCCAGCTTGCAGTCCTTCTAGTCCAAAGTAGTTGACCAATCAGGGGTCATTTTTATAATAAACACTGTTGCCTGGGAACAGAGCTGGCATTCCATATTTACCTTAACCCAGTGTGTTTCCATGGAAACCGTTTCAGAAGAAAGTAAGCCAAAGTCACCTTCTAAGAGAAAACAGGTTTAGATCTGTTGTTAAAGCTCCCTCCTGCCCCGCAAGTACACTTCTGAGCACGTGCCACAGAACCAGGATTCACGTGAAGGAATGTTGAAAGAAACATTACTCACTCTTGCTACTCCAAACCGGAAGTAACCCAAATGTCCGACAGGATTTGAATGAATAAATAAATTGTGGTGCATTTGTATCATGAAATAGTATACAGTGATGAAAAATGAATGAATCACACACAGCCACGAGGAAGGAAGCAAGGCATAAAACATACAGGAAGCATAATCTCACTGACATAAAATATAAAATCAGGCGAAAATAAACTTTTGCTTAGGAGTGCATATATGGGTGATAAACTATAAAGTTTAAAAAAAAAAAAAAGAATTCCGCTGGAGGAAATATGGTAGACTGAATAATGGTCCCCACCCCCACACAAGATGTCCACACTATAATCTCAGGAACCCGTGAGTATGTTACTTTACATGGCAAAAGAGACTCTGCAGATGTGAATAAGGATTTTGAGATCCGGGGGTTACCCTGGATTGTCCAGGTGGACCCCATGTCATCGCAAGTGTCCTTAGGGGCGAGGTAGGAATGTCAGAATAAGAGAAGATGGAGAGGGTAGATGTGAGGAAGAGAAGCCGAGGTTGGAGTGGCCACAAGCTAAGGAATGCATAAATCAAGGAATCCAGCTTCTAGAAATTGCCTGGAGCTTCCAGAAGGAAGGCAGTGAGTGTGCCACCCCCCCACCCCCCGCCCCAAGCTCCTTCCTGGGGACCACACTCAGCGTGTCAGCCTCCAGCTGCTAGTTTTTGCACCGTCTCTGAGCATCTGTGTTTTATCCCAGTTTATTTTCTGCATCTGTCAGCAAGTGTTGTCCTAAGGTATCAGAAAAGCCTAAGAGGGGTTATTTTGGGGCCAGGGGAATGCTATACATTGTTTCCATTAAAACTAATGGTAATTCCTTTTTCACTTTCTGCCAGTTTGGCTTATGAAGGGTCTCATAGGAATGCTGTAGTTTCAAAGAATGGGGAAACCTGTATTCTCCTCTTGGCTGTAGTGAATATATCCCAAGGTGACCTCCCACACCCACTGTGTACTACCCGCCCCTTCAGTGGGGGTAGAACCTGTGACTTGCTTCTAGCCAACAAAATACAGTACACTGGGGAGGGGACTGAAGGGAGGGAACGACATTCCCTTCATTAGGTGTGCTCTATTAGACTGGCCCTGCATAGATCAAAGACAGGTGTTCTCTGGCCAGCCTTGAAGGTGCAAGAGGCCATCCCACGGAGAGAGCCACCTGGCAGGGGACCGCACAGTGAGTCCCAGATGAGACCACAGCCCTCTGTGGAGAGGATCCAGCTGAACTGTGCGGGACCCCTGACCCATGGAAACTTCGAGATCATAGATGGGTGTTGTTTTCAGCCACCAAGCTTGGGATAATTTGTTTTGCAGAAAGAGGAAAATGAATACAGTGGTTACTTCCAAGCTGCCAACAGTTTAACTCATGTAATTCCTAAAAATGGAACAATCAGCTAGCTTTCAAGAGCTGTCCTGGGGTCCAGTCTTGTTCTGCTAACAGATCTACTTTAAATAAACCAGTGTTTTCATCCTAACAACCTAGAGACCATTTGAAAAAAAGAGAATATATAAGTAGAAAAAAACACACAAAAACCCCCTGTATTTCATTCTCCAAAGCCATAATTACTTGCCTGTGGGATGTTTGTGCCTCTGGGTCTTGGAGTCAGATCGGACTGACCACTCTTACTCCGTGCTGATTTCTGGGCAGTATTCTCTTTTATTTCTTTCTTCTTTTTGTAACTGAAAATTTTACTGGGATAATTCAGTTTCACATGCAACTGGAAAAAGTAATAGAGATTCCTTGTACGCTTGGGCACTTTCTCCCACTGGTCACATTTTTGGGTATTTGGTTTTTTATCACAGCAACAGCTAAAAAATGCTTGTTCACAAAGATGTGACTCATCGAAAGGGACATAGCACTACCTTGTGTTGAACCTGTGAACTGCCTTGAGCCGTAGCTCATGTGGTGTCTGACCATGTTGGTTGTCTCCCTCCAGACTTAAACATTCTCGTGGTGCAGACTTTGAGTTGGCAGTGATGCTGTGGGGTGGCGGGGGGCATGTGTTAGTTTTCTAGGGGATGCCGTTACTAAGTACCACAAACTCTGGGTGGCTGAAATGACAGGAATATATTGTCCCACTGTTCTGGAGGCTGGAAGTGTTGGCTGGGTGGCATTCTCCCTGTGTGCATGTCTGTCCAAATCTCCCCTTTGTGTAAGGACACTGGTCATATTGGACCAGAGTCCCCCCTAAGGACATCATCTTAACTGGATTATCTCTGCAAAGACCCACTCTTTTGGGGTATTGGGGATTCACACTTAAACAGAAGAATCTGCAGTGGTGGGAGTGTGGGCTGTGGACAGGACATAAACCAACCCCTAAAAGCACACAAATTGGCAAGCCCAGTTTTTTTTTTTTTTTTTTTTAAAGTTGGGCGTAGAGCCCAATATGGAGCTTGAACTTAATGACCTTGAGATCAGGACTTGAGCTGAGATCAAGAGTCGGACACGTAACCAACTGAGCCACCCATGTGGAAAACACAGTCTTCAGCAGTTCATGTATTCATTTGATCTGCATGTTTTATTGAGCACCTACTTTGTAGGTTTTTGTTGAAAACAAAGTCTGCTCTCGTGGAGCTTCCAGTTTAACTAGAGAGATGCCTGGCCCCAGATACATAATGATGAACATAGAAACGAGGACAGCTTCGGAGAGGTTTCACCCATAACCAGACCCAGGCATTCTAATGACGTCGGTGCTCATTCTCACCATCTCTCAGTCTCTTGTCTCCACTTTGTCTACTGGTCTCCTCCTCCCAGGACCCCCCCGTGTGCTGGGGAATATGATCGTGGGAGTCTCAGAGCCCCACGCATCTAGCTCATTAGATGAGGGAAGGGATTGAGGCTGGCTGGGTGCCTTGTTGTGACCGGAAGCCAGAACCACAGGGAAGGTTGGGCATCATTAGCAGAAGGGTAGGACAGATGCCTGGGGCCACAAGGATGGGAGGGGACAGCTACACTCAGCCCCTCACCCTTTCTTGGCGCCTCAGTCTCTCCACATTCAGCATCCTCCTCTTTCCTCCAGATCCAGGAGTGGGAGATCCGGATCTTTGTCCTAGGTAAGGAAGTCAGGGCCCCGGGGGTCATCCTGGATCAGAAAGTCAAGATCCGGCAAAGGATCAAGATTCTAGAAGACCAGTTGGACAGGGTGAGAGTCAGCCTCTTGGCTCTTTCCAGACCTGATCTCTGGGTGTTGGGGGTTAACTGAGCAGGAGTGAGTTCCATGGAATTCAAGTTCCAGGAATGATGGACCAGATTCCAGGAGGGAGGTGGGCCTGAAACACGGGGCTCCCAGAGAAGGATCAGGAGACCCGGTCCTGGGTGGATGGAGGGTTCCCAAGGAAAGGAGAGTGGTGCCGAGATCCTTAGGGTGGCTGGGCAGCGCTTTCAGTTTCTCCAAAGTGGGAACAGGCTCTGCCTCTGACACTTGTCAGAGCATGGAAGAGGGAGGTAGACCAGGCCTCAGACTTCTGTACACCCCGACTCCCCACCAGGTCACGTGTCGCTTTGACAACCAGCTGGTGCGCAACGCGGTGCTGCGGGAGGAGCTGGACCTCCTGCGCATTGAGCGTAACCGCTATCTGAACGTGGACCGCAAGCTGCAGAAGGTCAGTGGCCCTAAAACCTGGGACCCCTCAGCCCAGCCGGGGGAGAGGAGAGGTTGCAAGGTTCACCTTGCCAACTCCAGCACGGTGGCCTCAAGTGCAGAATCGGTCGGAGTCCTAGGTTTGATGTGGTCCAGGGGGAATGGAGACCACGAGAAGGTTCTGGGAAGCCTCTAACAAAAAAAAAAAAAAAAAAAAAAAAAAAAAAAGCAGCCTCCTTCAGACTTGCAGAAGCCAGAGATGTCATTTTGAATATCATCGGCCAGGACAGTCAATGAGCAAGCAAGACCGTTTACATTCTGTGGGCATCTCCGTAACTGTTGGTGTTCCTTCCCTTTTTCTTCCACCTTCGCTTCCCTGGAAGGATAGTACAGAGAACTCCAGCCTTCACCAAGACTGATCATTTGCCGTATTCTCTCTCTCTCTCATTATTATTTTTACCAAAAAGGATTTGTTATCACCATTGCTGAACTATGGAGAGCACACTGCAGACACTATGCCCCTAAAAACTTCAGCATGTTTTGGTCCTAAGAATAAGACCGTTTTCTTGCAGAAACACAGGGCACTTATCCAAGTCAGGAACTTCGATGTTATTACAATTCTACGTAGTCCCTGTTTAAAGTTCTCCAATGGTCCCGATGACGTCCCTTACAGCTAATTTGATTTTCCTGCTCCAGGCTCCCAGCCAGGGTCCCACACTGCATTTGGCTGTCCAAGGCTCTGTTCTGGAACCATCCCTCGGCCCTGCTTTGTGGTCACGGCTTTGACATTTTGGAAGCCCGTTGTGTCATACAAAGTCCCTCGACGGGTCTGTCCAATCTTCACGATGAGATTCGTGTGGTGTGTTTTGGGAGGAATAGCACAGAGGCGATGTTGTGTCCTGGGGGCTCATTAAGTAGGAGGCACGAGATGGCCATTTATCCCTGTGATTGAGGTCCACGTTGATCCCTGGGTCAGCCGTGGTTCTCCAGTGAGTTTTCCCTTGGTGAGGAGTAAGTGGAGATTCTCAGAGACCACGAAGATATCTTGCTCCCCGACACATTTCCACTCCATTGCTGGGGACTCTGATAATGATTCTTGCCCAATGATTATCACTGTCATGCCGAATGGGGGTCGTTTTTTCCCCACCTCTCTTGTTTCTCCTATGTGTGTAAGAGAGCATACATAAGGAAGAGCTTCTCGTCCTCCTCTGGGTATTTGTGTGTTATCGGTAAGCATCTGTGGGTTCTTCCTTTACTGCATGGAAGTCATCATGCGTGGTGATGTTCAACTCGTCCCAGATCAGGGAGACAAGTCAGTGGAAGCCAGTAGGGCCCTTCAAGTTGGCTTCTATGTGCTTTTGATGTGCCCCTGGTTTTTTCTTTTTTTTCTTTTTTTAAAGATTTATTTATTTATTTGAGAGAGAGCAAGCACAAGCAGGGGGAGTGGCAGGCAGAGGGAGAGGGAGAAGCAGGCTCCCTCCTGAGCAAGGAGCCTTATGGAGGACTCAATCCCAGGACCTTGGGATCATGACCTGAGCAGAAGGCAGATGCAAAACGACTGAGCCCCCCAGGTGCCCCTGAATACATGAGACTTTAAGAGGATTTCCCAAGACAAAACTATTCCAAAAGATATTCCAGAGAAACACCATTTCTTTTCCATCTCTTCCACTTCGATCCCTCTTTGTGTGTGTGTGTGTGTGTGTGTGTGCTCGTATGTTCATATATGTGTGTACGTGAACGACTGTGCGTGTACATGTTTTATTTGCATATACGTATATTGGATATCTATCTATACACACATACACACATCACATGTGTGTTCAAATATATATATAATTTCCTCCCTTCTTTCTCCTGAAAAGAACATTTTTTACCCATAATACTGCAAAGACATTTCTTTGGAACTAGAAATCAGGTTCATGTGGTCACCACTGCGAAATTCAAGCACATTTCTGAAGCGGACCACAAAGTTAGGTGGTGCTCTTAGGGTTTTGCTGGGAGAAGCCCTCCGAGCCAGCATCCCAGCTGTCAGTTTCCCTGCCCATGTACTTGGTACCTCTTAGGATCCCCGCCCCCACCTGGCGGCTGTTAATGGGGAAGGTCCACACACCTGGATGGCAGAAGAGCTTCGTGGCTGAAGGGAGAGTCCTACAGGGAGGAGGCTGTAGCAAGGACATTGGTTTTGTTCTCTCGCAGGAAATCGAGCTTCTGCGACACATGGTCAGCTCCCTAATGGTCTCCTCGGCGGCTGCCTACACCGTCAGGTAGGGCACCCCCCCACCCCGCCCCCAGTGCCCCCAGGCCTCCAGGGAGCTCATGCACTATGAACCTTGCCCTAAGGCTTTGGCGGGAGGGGTCAGAACTCCAGGAACAGACTGTCACAACCTGTTATTTTTTATAAGGTACCCCTTTCCCCCCTCCACTGACATCCCAGGTCCTCGGGCAACACTTGTTGGCTGTGTGGACCCACTTCTTTGGGTCCCTCCCCGCCCCCCCTCCTTCCTATCTTTCTCTTTCACTCCCTCCCTCCCTTCCTTTCCTTCCTTTTTTGCTAAGATGCACATAACAAAATTCACCATGTTAAAATGTACAGTTCAGTGGCCTCTAGGACACTCGCTTCTATCTGGGTCCAAAACGCTCTCATCACCCCAAAAGGAAGCTGGTACCCAATAGGCAGTCGCTCTGTCTTCCCCAGTTCCCTGGAAACCACTGGTTTCCTTCCTGTGCCTACCAACTTCCTGGTTCCAGGCATCTCGGGGCAGCGGGACTGTGCAGCATATAACTTGGTGTCCGGCTTCCTTCACTGAACATAACGCATTCAGAGGTCACCCATGTTGTAGCCTGGATCAGTCCTTCCTTCCTTCCTTCTTGTGGCTGATGCTGCAGTTTCTTGTCTTTGGTCCACCGCGACCCTGTCAGAGCCCCGACTCCATCTGGTGGCTTCTGCTCACGCTCGGCTTTGGCTTCATCCGAACTTGACCTTCAGAATGTGACCTTCTCTGGCTTCTCTCCGCACGTCCTTCTAGTGGCAGCTCCCTGCTTTTCCGTTCTTAGCTCTTCCCAACTCGGCTTCAGAGAGAGAGAATCTGAGTGGGCTGGCGCCTCTCTTCTGCCAAGTGCCACCCATGGTGGCCTGTCTGTGTGGTGAGAGCCTCGACCACTGCTCTTCCAGCCGATGGGGCAGGGGTGGGGGGCGCTGCTGGGTACCAGCACAGGGTGGTCTCAGCCAGAAGGCAGGGCTAGGCAGCGTCTCCTGGGCCTCCTTGTTGGATGACCAGAGCAGGTCACATCCCCTCTCTGAGCCTGTTTCTTCCACTGTGACATGACGGTAATGACAGCACGGCCTGGCTCTCAGGAAGTCGGGGCCCCTCTTCCCTGCCCCTCGGTTTGGCATGGAGCCCAGGGCACAGAAAGAACTGTGAGTCCTAATCCCTGAAGGACGGCCACCAGCACCTGGAGGGGTCATTGGAAACAAGGCTGGTGGCCACCAGGGGAGGCATCCCATCGAGGAGGACGGGCTGATGTGCGGAGGTCTTATAAAGGAATTTGACCGGAACAAGAAGCTGGAGCTCTGGATGGAGGCAAGGGTGTGAGGGTGGGAACTAGAATGGTCCATGGGCAGGGACATGAGGACACTGGCCGGCTGTGCTCCCAACAAAATGACCCTCTGACTGTGATCCTGTGTCCTGGGAAGTAGGTTTGGGACCCTCGGGATTTGCAGGGAGCCGCCCTGTGTTCAAAAGCTTAAAGGCCACATTTTCCCATGGGCAGGTCAGAAGGGGCTCAGTGACTGAAGCTTCTAGAGTGTCCCCATACCCCAACCGCGCTGGTGATGTTATCCACCTGCCCAACATGAGGCCCCGAATGGTCCAGGCTCCTTATATTTCCAACCACATGACCCCCAAACTCCAGCACCATACCTTCTGCCCTAGGTCCACCCCGCTCCCAGCCGAGTATGACCTCTGATGGTGCCCTCCTCGCTGTCCAGCCTCCTGTTCCCGGGCCCACCGTTGGCCCGCAGTGCACTGCAGCAGTGTCCCATCAGTCCCTTCCATGGCCCAGCACACCCCCCAGACCCCCGATTCCACCTCTCCACCTCTTCCCGCCTGCAACCTGATACCCCTCTGGGAACCCAGAAAGTTTTCTGCCTTTTGTGACCTCGGGGAAACTGCAACCTGATTCTGCCCGCGCCCTGGGACTGATCCCAGGCTGACCCCGGGCTCACCCCCCCACCCCCCACCCCCACCGGCAGAGAGGAGGCCAAGAGCAAGATGGACCTGCTGCGGGAGAGGGCGGAGAAGGAGGTGGCCCAGAAAGACGCGGAGGTGCAGACCCTGCAGCGGCAGATCGCGCACCTGGAGCAGCTGCACCGCTTCCTCAAGCTCAAGAACAGCGATCGGCTGCCGGACCCCGCGGTCGTGGAGAAGCGCGAGAAGCGAGGTGAGGCCCCGGCCGCGCGCCCCAAGGGCTCGGGATCTCCACTGGGCGGAGCGGGCGGGGCGCGCGCGGCCTTAGCTCAGCAACCCCCCCAGACCCCGCTGCCCGCCTCTGGCCGCCGCGGGTGCGGGTCTCAGCGCCCCTCCCTCCCTCCAGCCCGGGAGGTGGCCGAGGGCCTCCGGAAGACCTCCCAGGAGAAGCTGGTGATGCGCTGCGAGGACGCCATGAACAAACTGTCCCAGCTGACGGGGGAGAGCGACCCGGACCTGCTGGTGGAGAAGTACCTGGAGAGTGAGTGCGGGCCGCGCCGGCGGGGCGGAGGGAGGGGGCCCCGGTGCAGGACCCCTGCGCTCCCCCGCCCGCCCCCATCGATTAGGCGCAGGGGCTGAGCTCCGTCACGGTCACCGAGGGCCTCCGCTTGGGCCCTGGGGACTCCGGCACCTGCGCTGGAGACTCGAGGCGTCAGGCGCGCCCTCCTCGCCCCTCTCCGCCCGCCCCGCCTCTGCCCCTCGAGCCCTCTCCCCAGTCTCTCTCCCTCCCCGTCTCGGGCCTTCTGAGCCCTTCCTTCTGTGTGCGTCTCCCTCTGGCCTGCATCTCTCAGTCCCCTCCGTCTTTAGGTCCGTTTGTTTCTGGGTGCGTCTGTCTCCCCCCTCCCTCCCTCCCTCACCATTCCGGGCCTCCCGGTCTCTCTCCACATCTTCCCTCAGCCTCTGTGTTTCTCCCTCCCGGCGCTTGTTGCTGTCTTCTCCCGGGTCCTGGGCTCTCTCCCTACCTCTGCTGTTTTCTCTCCCTCTCCTCTCTTCCTCTGTGTCTCTGCGCCTCTTAGTGTTTCTCGGTCTTTCTTGATTTTGCCGCGGTCTATTTCTCTTACTCTCACTTGCTCCGGTTTCCTCTGTGTCCCCTCTGGTTTCCTGGACCTCCGTCTCTCTTTGTCTCTGCGTGCTAGTGTCTGTGTCGTCTTTCTCAACATCTCTCTCTCCCTGTCCTGTGCGTCCCTCCCAACCCGCCTCTCTCCAGTGGAGGAGCGCAACTTCGCCGAGTTCACCTTCATCAACGAGCAGAACTCGCAGCTGGAGCATCTGCAGGAGGAGATCAACGAGGTGAGTGAAGGTCCCCTCCACCCTCCGCTCCTCCTCCCCCATCTCCTCCGCTCCTCCGGGAGCGGCCCCCCTGGCAATGGGCACCTGCCCCGCCCCGCAGATGCAGAAGGCCTTGACGAGCACACGCGCCAGCGAGGATTTCGTGCGCGCGCAGCAAGAGCAGGAGAGGAAGGACTTGGAGCAGCGCGTGGACGAGGTGCACGCGGAGGCCCTCGGCGTGGAGGCCAACTTCCAGGACGTGCGGGGGCGGCTGGAGAAGCTCAAGGCCGGTGAGCGCCCAGCCCAGCTTTTTCCTCTGGGAGGATGCGATGAGCCTCCCCAGAGGGCCCAGCCCGCAGCCCGCCTCAGGGGAGGTGTTCCACAGCGTCTCTGTGTGCTGGCTTGTCTATCCATCCCAGATCCTTGCTGCCGTCCATCCTGCCGTCCTTCCAGAGTCCGGCTGCCCTGGGTTTGCAGCCAGCTCCATCATTTGGGAAGCTTGTGTGTGGTTTCCACGGCCGAACCCCCCTGGCAATGAGATGGCAGATGACAGCTTGGGGGGTGGTCGGGAGAAGTGGGTGGGTTCCCCGCTGGGAAGTTGAGAAGGTGGAGGTGGAGGTCAGCCTGTGGTCACAGTAGGGGCTCTCCTACCGGAAGAGCCTCTTTTTCTCTGTCCTGACCATGACTGTAAGGGCTGCAGGGAGCCAGGTGCATAGTGAGAAGGGCCCCCAAGGGCAGGGCTGGGAGGGACACCAGCAGGCCAGCTGGGCACTCACTACCATCCCAGGGCCTAGGACAGCAGCGTGGGAGCCTCAAGGCTGCCGGGATTGGCTGGGCCCCTGGACAGAGTGAAAAGGTAGGGCCCTTTGTTAAACAAGAGAGCAGAGCCCCAAGCCCAAGGTGGGAGCCTCCTGAATGTGGGCGCCCTGAGCCGTTGCATCACCTGCTGCTGGCTGAAGTGGGCTCTGCCGGGGTGGCTGTGGGCTTCCTGGAAGCGGTGATGCTTGAGGCTGATTTTTTTTTTTTTAAGATTATTTATTTATTTATTTGACACAGAGACAGAGAGACAGAGACATCATAAGTAGGCAGAGAGGCAGGCTGAGAGAGAGGGGGAAGTAGGCTCCCTGCTGAGCAAAGAGCCCAAAGCGGGACTCGATCCCAGGACCCTGGGATCATGACCTGAGTGGAAGGCAGAGGCTTAACCCACTGAGCCACCCAGACGCCCAAGGCTGATTCTGAAGGATGAGGATTTCACTGAAAAGTTCGGTTCGGGGGTGGTCCCAGCAGGTGGGGGCAAGGCCTGGAGATACGTGTAGGAGTGTAGGCTCTTTGTGTGGAGAAGGGGAGCAAGGGTGAGAGTGGGAGGGGGAGGATGGCAGATTCTAAAGAGGTGCTGGGCTGGGACACTGGGGAGCCATGGGAGGGCTGTGAGCAGGAGAGGCCATGGACAGGGGTGTTGGAAGAGGAGGAAAATGGAGAGGAGGGATGGGACCCAGCGGTATCAGACAGATGGGCAGTGATTGAGGGGGTTGCACAGGGTCTGGCCTGGGAGGGGTACTTGGGAGAAGAAGTGGGTTTGGGGATGCCCTTGAGCCCAGCGTGAGCATTGTAGGGGGGGGATGTTCAGGGAGGGACCCCAGGGGGAAACTACATAGGAGTCGGGAGCTTAGGGGGAGGCAGCTCTGGGGACAAGTGGGGGGAACGCAGTGCCGTGGGCTGCAGATCTGTGTCAAGGTCACGGGTGCTTTCTAATGTCATTAACAATAGCCAGTTCGCCTGAAAGAGTGACTAGGTACAAGTGGGCCAACTAGGTACAAGTAGAGCCAAGGGTGGGTCATGGCAGTGGCCGGTGGGCCAGCCAAGGGCCACAGCTAATCAGCCGGGTGCAAGTGGGGGCCAGTATTGAAAAAAACAAAGGAGGCAGCCTTGGTGGTGCGTGGCTGGCCTCCGACCTCTCCCGTAGAGCACCCACAGGAGTGCCTCTCTGGGGTCACTGGGTAGGATGGAAGTGGGGTGTTTCTGATGGAGCTGTGTGAAGGAGGCCTTTGAGACTAACTGAACAAAGTGAAATAAGAAACAAAAAGAAGAAGGCGGCCTAGAGAGCTGGCAGTGCTTTTGTCAGCTTTTCCACTGACCTCCCGCGATTTCTGCCTTCTGTGGTTCTGAGCCCCGTGGCCAGGCCCCAGGGGCTAGCAGGTCTGTGACAGCCTGTCCCCTCCTCCCACAACCTCAGACCTCCAGCAGCTCTTCACCAGGGCCAAGTGTGACAACACCGTCATCGAAGACCTCCTGGGGGTTAAGACCCACATGCGAGACCGGGACATTGGCCTCTTCCTGGGCCTCATCGAGAAGCGGCTGGTCGAGCTCCTGTCCGTGCAGGCCTACCTAGATTTTCAGGTGGAGAGGCGGGAGGTCCCGGGGGGCGGGGGGGGGGTGGTGGGCAGGGAGCCCAAATCTTGGAAGCTGGGGCCTTGGGGATGAGCTGACCACGGGTTTATCCACCTTCTAGAACTACAGCACCCCCAGCTTGGTTAGCACCGCCCTCCTGGTTCTGGGCCAGAGCCCTGAGGACCTCCCGAAGAGGATGGCCGTGCCCCAGCTCCCTGACAACCAGTGAGGCATGGGGCAGGAAGGAGGGCAGCGGAATTCGGTTCCATGGGGGCCGAGGGGACAAAGAATGAGGTGGAGGGTTTGGGGAGGTGGCTCTTGGGTACCAGAGGGTGAGTGAGGGTGCTCTGGAGGCACCTGAAGGAGTTGGGGCTCCAGAGGACTGAGCTGGCCCCAGGTAGACCAGAAAGGCCAAAGGCCGCTGTGCCGGCCAGAGCGTGGCTAATGGTCTCCGTCCATAGCAATGAGGAGCTCTCAGCCTTTTGTGGCTTCGAGTGTCCTCCCTTCCTGCCTTCCCCCCCCCTTTAGGGAGGACACCCCAGGCTTTGAGGCCAAAGAGGACGCCCCGATGAGCAAGGAAGAGCTGCGGAACCAAGTGACAAAGCTGGTGAGGATGGGGGCCTGCCGGGCTTGGGGCCGGACCTCAGCCTCCTTCCGGGGACGCTGACTCGCCTCCCCCGCAGCTGGAAGCGCGGGAGCTGGCGCGGGAGCAGCAGCTGAAGGAGCTGGCGGACACCGTGCGGAAGGTCGAGAGCGCACCCAGCGTACCCAGCCTCTCGGGCACCCAGCGGGTCTCCTCGGGCTCACCCGTGGGGATTGCCAAGAGCCCCAGCATCATGCCCAGCTCTATCCTGAGCCAGAGGACTAGTGGCGTCCTGGCGTCCAGTGGGGGCCGTGCCACCGGCTCCAATGTCGGCCGGGTCACCTTTGGTGAACCCAGCTCAAGTGTAGGCCACGTGACCTTTGGTTCCACCAGCGCCATGGGGGTTCCGCTCTCCAGCCGGGCCTCCACGGGGGGCCATGTGACCTTCAGGACCTCCAGCTCTAGTAACTACCTGGGGTCCACCGGGTACGGGGTGTCCAGCGGTGTCCACGAGAGCCACGCAGGCGTGGAGAGCAGAAGCATGGGGTCGGAATTGAGTGGAGGCCTCGGGTCCAGCAGAGGCCAAGTCTCCAGCCCCCGCCACACTTCCAGCACCCACCGCGGCTCCACCACCAGCAAAGATTAGGGCGCCACCCCCCCTGGCCCCGGGGCTTGACCTCCCTGTCTCGAGATTTCCTCATGACTCTCCATGTCTCTCTTGCCCCACGGCTGTCTGCATCTGCCCAGCACTGTGTCCCCGTCTGTGTCTGTCCACGCCTCACCACCTGAGACCTCAGCTCTGTCTCCTGGCCCCTTTGGGTTCCCATCCCGCCTTTCCCTTCCTGTCTCCCAATTTCCAGTTCTCCCAGCTTCCTGTTAAGAGTATCTCTGTCCTGGGTTCGCCTCTCCCCAGCTCTGCCCTAACCTCCCCAGCTGTCCTCCCCTGCACCCCACCTCCTGTTTCTGCTCCCGCACCTCTAATCCCTGCCCCTGTCTGTCTTCCAGGCTCTCCTTGTACCTCATGTCCCTATCTTTGTAGCTCCTCCTTCCTCACCCTCCCTGGGAGCCCTGGGTACTAAGCATCGGGGCAAGAACTGGAGGGTCAGAGTGAGCTGTGACTGTAGGAAATAAAGGTCAGAGCCTGACTTTGACTCCATCCTGGTTACAAGTGTGTGTGGGAGCAAGCTTGAGACATGGCAGTTTCCTCTACCTCCAGCCCGGAAATTTATGACCTTTTCCCTATTCCCATTCATTCATTCATTCATGCACTCATTTAATATTCATTTATTCATTTTAGAGAGACAGAGAAAGAGAGAGCGTGAGTTGGGGGAGGGACAGAGAATCTTCAAACAGACTCCCCACTGCACGGGGAGCCGGACGCAGGGCTGGATCGCACGACCCACGAGACCATGATCTGAGCCGAAATGGAGAGTCAGACGCTCAACTGACTGAGCCACCCAGGCTCCCTCCTGCCCCTCCCACCCCCTTTTTGGAGACTGTCACATTTCAGGCTCTAATGAAGACTAGGATGTATCAGTCAGGATAGGCTGGGTTATGCGGTAGTAACAAACAAGCCCAGGATCTCAGTGGCCTCGCGCAGCAATGGCTTATTACTTGCCAGTGTTACTGGTCTTTTGTGGGTCACCTCGGGGCTCTGTCCCACATCCTTCTTGTGACCCAGGCCAAGGGAACAGCATCTCTCTGGAGCGTTGCTGGTTCTAAAGCACTGGGAAGAGGAAGTGACAAAGCCTCAGTGACTTACAGCTTCTGCCTAGATACGAAACATGTCACTTGTGCTCGTATCTTTTGGCCCAAGCAGGTCATTGGACGATGTGTAACTTCAAAGAGGAGGTATGGTGGGAAGTACAGTCTGTCTGTTGCCTGGGAGGAGAGAGGGAAAAGAATATTTGAGGACCTCCCTAACACTAGGGTCACAGAGATAAAGCAGACTATCCTCTTCCTGCTCTGGGGTGGTTTGAGAGGGAGGGGGATTAGAACACTGTGGGTCACTCTTCTCCATGGAGACCTGTCCTGCTGAATTCCCTGTTTAACCCACTGAGCCACCCAGGCGCCCCTGAATTCCCTGTTTAAATTTAATCTGACCAAATCCAGACAGATAATCCATCAACACCCTCCCAATCAAGGAAGGTAATACTCTGTGCCTCACTCTCCTTAAAATAGGTTGATGGTAGCACACACCTCAAAGGCTTGTGCGAAGAAATGAGTTGGTACACGGAAAGCTTTAGCAAAAGTGGGGTTTTCCTGAATTAGCGTATGGTAATCCCCGTCTTTAGATTTATTTTTTTTTTAAGGTTCAAGCCAGTGAGGTCTAGCACTGTCCCATTTTCGTTCCTTTGCTAGATCACAGAGGTTTTAAGGAACTTTTTGCTGCAGGGAGTTTTCTCGGACCTTGGTCCGGAGCTAGAAAAGAAGGTGTGGATTCCCGCTTTACATGGAAGCTCTAAATGCCCTCCACATGGGTGGGGAGGCAGGGGATAATGTTGGGGCACATCTGAGTTTGGCCTTGGCTTCAGTAACTGTCCAAAATGTGCCGATTAATATTGGCTTTGACCTTGCCTCTGGAAACATGAATTACCACCTACCTATTTCAGTGCAATAGCCCTGAACTTGTGGGTGTTTAGTGATGTTGCAATCACATAGGTTACACACACACACACACACACACACACACACATACACACACGTATCGCAGGGTCAGTTACAGGAGCAAAACATTTTAATCGGACTTTCTAACTTTTGCGTGTGCACTTTCCAATACGGGTAATCCGGAATCACAAGTTGTGCGTTCTCTACTGGTGAAATTCTATCAGTGCACAGAAGCATTAAGGTATATTTTCACCACAAGACTAAGAGGCCGGTGGTACCCTTCATTCTTTTATTGCTCAAGTGGCGAATTCTTGGTGCAGAATTTTAGGTACAAAATTTATGAAGAAATTCCTAATTGAAGCACAAACATTTTAACGGTAAGGGAGTATGTTTGTCATACGAATCTAGGAAGGATATTACTTCCTTTTTGAATCAATAAACGGTTTAGTAAAATTTAAAAGACTAAAGGGGTGCTTGGCTGGCTCCTTATGAAGAGCATGCCAGTGTTAATCTCAGGGTGGTGAGTTCAAGCCCCACACTGGTCATGGAGCCCATTTTTTAAGAAAAAGTAAATGAGAATATGAGGAAGAATAACAAATTATGTTCTCTCTTAATTAAAATCTTTGTAGAGTATTTTGGTGTACCTTTCAGACTTTTAAAAGAAAATTCCCGTTTCGGAATTAAGCTTCCCGGTGAGCCTGTGTGTGTCTGGGCAACCAGCAGGGGCCGCCACCTTCCACGCTCAGCCATTCCGGATGTTAGTTCGTACTTGTGGTCCGGGTACCATTTATTCCACGTGGGCTCACTAGTTTTATTTGTAAAATAATTAATCCATCAGAGTAATGGGATTTTAATTTCCCATAATGCATATGGGAAAAGAGGAAAAAGCTATAGACTTTCTGATCTGATGAGAAAGCTTTCTTGTATTTGTAGAGTCTACACGCAGGAAGTCAGCGAGGCAGCAGCCTGGGTAGCCTTGGACAGGTGTCTTCACCTCTGAGCCCAGTTTATCTTGCTGGCGACCGCACAAGGTGGTGGACTAATACCGCTAGGGGGCGGTCTGGGCGCTTAGCCCTTTCTCCACTGTAATCTTTTGTCAGCGGGAAAAAAAACTAGACCTGAAGACGGTGGCTCAGTGGATTAAAGCCTCTGCCTTCAGCTCGGGTCAGGATCCCAGGATCCTGGGATCGAGCCCCGCATCGGGCTTTCTGCTCAGCAGGGGCTGAGCTTTCTGCCTCTCTCCCTATCTCTGTCTGTCAAATAAATAAAATCTTTTTTTTTTTTTTAAGATTTTATTTATTTATTTGACAGACAGAGATCACAAGTAGGCCGAGAGGCAGGCAGAGAGAGGAAGGCAGAGAGAGGCAGGGAAGCAGGCTCCCTGCTGAGCAGAGAGCCCGATGTGGGGCTCGATCCCAGGACCCTGAGATCATGACCTGAGCTGAAGGCAGAGGCTTTAACCCACTGAGCCACCCAGGTACCCTAAATAAAATCTTTTTATAAAAAAATCATACGGTTATTTCCTGAAGCTATGTTAATGTGGAATGATTTCTTACTGTGCATCACGGTCAGAAAAGTCTGGACGCCACAGGGAGACGGGCCCCAGCCTCGCACTGATTTCCAGACCCCCGCCGGATGCACTCGCGAGAGCATCTCCCTTTCAGACGCGATCCCACGTCGCCCGGAGCAAACCTTCCCGGTCTCCTCGCGGCGCTGTGCTGGCGGGACTCGGCCGCCAGGTGGCGCGCGCCCCCCGCCGAGAGCGGGTTCTGCTCCTTCCCACCGTCCAGGCCCGGGTTTCCACTTGGTCTCGCATCGCCCCGAGGGTCCAGTTTGCCAGGGCTGGAGACCCTGGTCAGGAGTCCAGCTCCCCGAGCAGAGAGCGGCAGGAGGGCTCGGGGGGTCAGGAAAGGATGAGTCCTACATCTCCCTTCGTTCTGCAATGATCATCCATACCTCCCGCTGTGCGCTGGACGAGTCACCGCTCCCAGAGTTTGTGTCCTGGAGGGGAGGACAGACGAGAACCCACAGTCACGACCCCGCCAGTAGGGGACGCCTCCCCACCTAGTGCTTAGAGACCGGTGTGGTGCTGGACAGCCGGGGGTGGAATCCCATCGGGCTCCCTAGATGGCTGTGTGACCTTGGTCAGCTAGCTTAGCCTCTCTGTGCCTGTTTTCTCTGCTATGGAACGGGAAATAGTGCCCATGGCACAGCGTTGTCGTGGGTATGAAAGTAGTTAATATTTGTAAAGCACTTAGAAGGGGCTTGGCATGTTTTTAAAACCAACTGTTACAAATTCCTATGTTGCACCTGTAGGAAGGCATGGGGCGGCGGAAGGAATCCCAAAGCCTCATTCAACCTTCCCTGCCCGCCACTCCTTGGAGTGGAGTCCAGGGATCCTGACTCCCAGGCAGAGTCCTTTTCCTCTACAAGGCACTCCTGGTCATGGCCTGGGCGGATGGGGAGGGGGCCTAAATGCACCCAGATTCGTTGGTAAAACAGGGAGTTGAAAAGGCAGATGGTGGGACTGCACAAAGCAGGCCAAGCACGACAGCCCTCTCACCCACAGGCTGGGTCCCCTGACCCCCAGCTCCTCCCCAAACCTCCAAAGCTGAACTTAGCAGAGCTTTTGGGCGTCAGGCAGCTGTGGACACCCAAGGCCTGTGATGTCTTTTACCCTCCTTCCCCCTTCCCTGCCTTCAGGGGTTCATTCGGGCATAATTTACTGGCTGGAAAAGTCATCCACTGTGAATATTCAGTGATTTTTCACAAACTTACAGAGTTGTGCAATTGTCACCACAGTCCAGTGTTAGATAATTTCCACCATCCCCAAAGGTTCTGTCTTGGCTGCCTGCAGTGAAGTTCCTGTGCTATCTATAACCCCAGGCAACCACTGATCTGCCCTCTTGTCTCTAGATTGGCGTCTTCTGGAAATTCCATATAAAGGAATCATACAATACCGTCCAGTCTAAAATGCTTTTTTTTTTTTTTTTTTTTAAAGTAGTCTCCACGCCAAGCCTGGAGCCCAATGCTGGGCTTGAACTCATGACCCTGAAAGCAAGACCTGAGCTGGATCAAGAGTCCCACACCGAACAGACTGAGCCCCCTGGTGCTCCCTAAAACACTTTTCTGTTGAACTTAAGCAGATTGTACAACCCAGCAGTTCTATTGCAAGAGAAACCCATTCAGAGACTTATCAAAATTGGTTTTAGCAACAATGTTTATAATATTTACAATGAGATACATGAACAAAGGTCTCTTTTGCTGAATTTAACTAAAAAATAACCCACGGGGCAGTGAAAATAAAAGAACCAACCATCTGAGTTAATCTTTCTTTCTCTGGGGGCACCCGGGTGGCTGAGTTGTTAAGCATCTGCCTTTGGTTCAGGTGGTGATCCTGGGATCCTGGGATGGGCCCCCCATGGGGCTCCCTACTTGGTGGGAAGCCTGCTTCTCTCTCTTCTACTTCCCTTGCTTGTGGTCCCTCTCTTGCTGTGTCTCTCTGTCAAATAAATAAATAAAATATTAAAAAAAAATCTTTCTCTGAAAAAAGCAGAACACAAAGACATATTCACTGTGCTGTCATTGTGTGTAGTATAAAAGTCAGAAAATGTATTCGGGGACTTATACAAAGGCAGTAACATAAAGATGAACAAGGGAATATATACTTATATGGACAATACATTAGTCTCCACTTGGGGCTTGCAAGAAACACCTGTAGGTACAGACCTATATTCTAGGGCATTTAATAAATTGTGATGGGCGTGGATGGTATGTGCTGATCTCTTTCTTGACTTTTTTTTTTTTTTTTTAGATTTTATTTATTAATTTGAGAGAGAATGAGGGAGAGGAAGCTTGAGAGGGGAGAGGTCAGATGGAGAAGCAGACTCCCTGCCGAGCAGAGAGCCTGAGGACTCAGGCCTCAATCCCAGGACTCCAGGACTATGACCCGAGGCGAAGGCAGTTGCCTAACCAACTGAGCTATCCAGGAGCCCTTTTTATTGACTTTTAACTGTATGTTTACATTTTCATATACTTTTGGGGAGCCATATTTCCCAATTTAAAAAAAATTAATAAGAAAAATCAGTATATAAAGAGCCATGCCTCTATATAGCTCTGTCTTATTCCCAAGAAAACATGAGATAAAAGCTTGTTTTGTTCTTTCCTTTAGACCAGAGCCCAGCAAAGTACAGCCAGTGGCACAGATCAGGCCTCTAAATTAAGAATGGTTTTATATTTTTAAATGGTTGGGGAAAAAAGTAACCAAAAGAAGATTTCGTGATATGTGAAATTATGTGAAATTCAAATTTCAATGTCTATAAATAAATTTCACATCCATTTGTTTACGTGTTGCCTGTGAAGCCTAAAATGCTCTTAGGCTCTCAGTCCTCAGCCTAAAGGAGATGCTCAAGAAGATATATCTGATTAACAACAGCACGGTCTCAAAAGCCAGAATAACTTAGTTCTGAAGGTTTTCTCTTGGACCATTAATAAGCTTGATATTTCATATATGTACTGTAGTAGACAGAAGAATGGCCCCCAACAATATGTATGTTCTAATGTCCAGAGCCTGTGACTATGTTATCCTATTAGCAAAGGGGAATTAAGGTCACAGATGGAATTAAAGTTGCTAATCAGCTGAGCCTGAGATGGGAGATGATCTTGGGCTGTTTGGATGGATCTGATGTAGTCAAAAGGTCCTTATAAATGGAAGAGGAAGGACTCTAACAGAAGCCTAAGAGTCAGAGGAATGTGATGTGAGAATTCATCCACTGTCACTGGTTTTGAAGGAGGGGAAAGGGCCATGAGTCAAGGAACGCAGGTGGCCTCTAAAAGCTGGAGAAGGCAAGACTATAAATTTTCCCTAGAGCTTCCAGGAAAGAAGATAGCACCATGGACACATTGATTTTAACCCAGTAAGGCCCACTTTGGACTTCTGCCTGCCAGAAATGTGAGATGATAAATTCAGGTTGTTTAAAGCCACTATATTTGTGACAACTTGTAACAGCAGCAACAGGAAACTAACACAGGCACTAAACCCTGAGCTTGACAATGAAAACTTTGTTTGGCTTGCTTTGAACCTCAAAAGAAGCTGTTTCCATCGGAAGGCTCCCTTAACTTCTGTGCTTCAGTTTCCTCAGTTATGAAAGGAAGATGATGAACATCTATTCGTGGAGTGGTGATGACAAACAAACATGGATTAAACAGAAAACTCACGTAATAAAGAAAATGACTAAACTCCTATGCATCTAATAACATTGTCTACAAATACATTAAACAAGAATTGATAAAGCTGTGAAGACTTTGATAATCTACTTCTCTAGTGGGATTTTATATGACAAGCTTGCTCAGTAAAAGACGGATGAAGAGTCAAAAATTTTATTTGTGAGAGAATGTAAAACACTCAAGGAGTGAAAATCAGTGTTTTGAAACACACAAGAAGCAGTTTTAAAAACACTGGCCCTACACTAGTTTTATCATTTAACTCTGGAGTTATAAAATGCTTCTTACTCTAACTAGGGGATCACCTCACATAATAAGTTTAGAAATGAAGCCTGTTGCAGCCACAGACACCCAAAAACATGCTACAGGGGAGTGGGGGTTCTTGTGTTTTGTGTGTTGTGTTATTGAGGCTATAACCTTCATCCCTATGATCCTAAAGTTGCTTGTGCTAATTCAGTGAACTTCATCCAACTTCCAGAGAGTAACTGGGAAAGAGAGCAAAGGGAACTTAGTTAAGAGAAAAAGAATGACAAACACTCTCCTCTTTCCAACAGCTTTCTAGGCATCCAAACTAATGAATTCTGTCAAAGATGTAAGCTCTACCTACCATCAGTTAGGAGAAAAAGTAGAAAATGCATTTAAAAACCCTCAACAGGGGCACCTGGTGGCTCAGTGGGTTAAAGCCTCTGCCTTCGGCTCAGGTCATGATCCCAGGGTCCTGGGATCAAGCCCCCATCAGGCTCTCTGCTCAGCGGGGAGCCTGCTTCCTTCTCTCTCTGCCTGCCTCTCTGCCTACTTGTGATCTCTTTCAGATAAATAAATAAATAAAATCTCAAAAATAAAAATAATAAAAAAAAACCTTCAACAGTGCTAACTCTGGAAAAACAAGTCTATGCACCCTTAGTAAAGAGGATGAGACAAAAATAATATGGTCAGGTAATTGACAGAATTAGCTCCAAGAGATTGAAACGATCATCAGAACACTTGTCTCACATCATCAACATCATAAAGACCGCATCCTCTGACCATAAAGCCATCAAATCATGACCAGTAAAATCCAACTGACCAAAAAAAAAAAAAAAAAAGCCTTATCCTGGAGCACACTACACCACAATTGGAATTAAATGAGGTTTAAACAGATGTTCATGTTGGAGAGACCATCTGGATATAAATTCTAACAAATCTGCTACATACTGAAATTCACATGGCAGAGTTGCAAGGGCGCATAGGGGGATTTTCATCATCTTCTAGGATTTTATTAGAGAAGAAAAACTGGAGAATCACAAATTTTGGTCCCAGTTGAAGGATGAGATGATATAATAGCAGCAATCTTAACATTTACTGTGTTTCTCTCCAACTATGTACTCATCTTACGGAAGGCTTTCTTCTATCTATTACAATCGCAGTACCTCTCTGGCTGTAACTTAAGGAGTAAGTTTCAAAGGGGTCTTTCCCACATTCCTTACTCTGCAGTGTGAGTTCTTACAGGGATTACGTTGGGATTATGTTGAGACAATGTTGAAGGCTTTTCCACATTCCTTAGATTCATGGCATTTCTCTCCAATGTGAGAACAAATGTCTACTGAAGATGAAAGAAGGGGGTGCCTGGGTGGCTCAGTCTATTAAGCAGAGGACTCTAGATCTCAGCTCAGGTCTTGATCTCAGGATCGGGAGTTCAAGCCCCATGTTGGGCTCCATGCTGGGCATGGAGTCTACTTAAAAAATATTACTAGTTAATAAAAAATGAAGAAGTCATAAAGCAGGAAGGCATAAAATCTTTCTAGACCTTACCTTCACAAGATGTGAATATGTAAATGTGTGAATTCTCACATTTTCATCCTTCAGGGAAGACTTGAGTTCCCTTAACATGTCCTTATGTGCTTGGTCTTTTGAGAAAATTAATGAAGCTTTTCTCACATTCCTTTCATTCACAGGACCCCTCAACTGTGAATTCTTATTTTTATCTATTTATTTTTAAAGCTCATCTATTTATTTAAACAATCTCTACGCCCGACGTGGGGCTCAGACTCACAACCCCGAGAGCAAGAGTTGCAAGCTCTCCCCATTGAGCTGACCAGGCATCCCTCAACGGTGAGTTTTCAGATGGCTTTTAAATCTGTGAGAATTGGTGAAGTCTTTCCCACATTCCTCACATTTATAGGGCTTCTTCCTAATGTGCTTTGCTAAGTGTTTGTCAAGGTGTAAGGTATATCTAAAGGCTTTCCCACAGGTCTTGCATTCATAAGGTTTCTCTCCGGTGTGAATTTCCATGTGTTTCCTAAGGAATGACAGATACACGTAACTTTTCCTACAATCTTGACATATATATCTCCCCTCTCTGGTCTTAGTCTTCCTGTGTGAGTCAGAATTTGCAATGTGGACAGAGGTTTTCGCACCTTGATTCTTCTCGTGATTTGCCTCTGCCATATCGGGTTGCCTCTGCACATCATGGGTCGAGCTATTTTGGAAGGTGATTTCACATGGATTAGACTCATAAGTCTTCTCTTTCATGGGAGTCTTGCATAACCTAAGGGAAATGTCTTCCTCAAAGGTTTTTCCAAATGGATCCCATTCATGGAAGTCCACCCCCCTGCAGATATTATTATGGGTCTGAAGCACATTGTTCTGACGGTCAGTCCATATTTTGGACTCTGGCTCCATCTGATGTCCTACAGATGGGGTCGTCTCAACATGCTGCAAGATTGTATCATTTTTGTTGTTTCTGTAGATCTTTTGATGACTGGTTAGGGCAGGATTTTGTTTCAGAATGTTTGAGCCATGTTTCTGGATACGGTTTCCTGTAGAATCTCTCCATGAGCGAGGCAGAGAGTCGTCCCTCATATCATGAGAGTCATGGATTCTAACCGGAGACTCATCTTTTTCGTGTACAGTGGCAACTCGCTTCAACTTTTGCTCCCTTTGTGTGAGTGGTTTGTCTGTTTTGTGGCATTTCCGGTCTTCTCCCAATAGGGACTGCCGGGAAGCATGGCTCACGGTGCATACTCTCTTTGCTTCAACAGGTGTCTTTTTAGCAAGAATGTCTGGCTGAGGGGTTGAGTTTTTTGTCTGATGTTGCTTTAGCAAATCTGAAATAAAGGGACACAAAAGTTAAGTTCTTTGTTGACCGTTAAGGTGGGTTGGAGATGCTAAAATAGGCAAACGCCGGTGTGGGTTTCTTTTCAAACATTCACTCAGCATATGTGAGGGGGATGTGAAAGGGAAGGAAGACCAAGCAAGTGAAGCAGAAAGACATCAGGGATTTGGGCCGCATCAGGAGCTTGACCGTGGTGATGATGGGTTCTGTGGGGATTAAGAGCATAGTCAGGAATGCCACATGGGCAAGAATGGAACAAAGAGTCTGTCATGGACTGAATTTGTGTTTCCTACAAAACCCTATGTTGAAGCCCTAACTACCTCCCCATGGGATAGTATTTGTAGGTGGGGCCTCTGGGAGTAATGGGGTTGAGATGAGCTAGGACAGTGGGGGCCCCCATGATGGGACTAGCGTCCTTACAAGAGCTGGGGAATGGAACTCACTGTCTCTCCACCATGTGAGGACACAATGAGAAGGTGGCCATCTGCAAACCGGGGAGAGAGACCTCACTGGGAATGAACCTGCTGGCTCCTTGACCTGGAACTTTCCAGCCTCCAGAATGTGGAAGAAAGTCTGTGTGTAAGTCACCCAAGCCGTGGTGTTCTGTCATAGCAGCCCTAACAGACCAAGACAAAGCCCATGTGTAATTTTAAAGATGAAGGGGTGGGGCCCCTGGGTGGCTCAGTCGACGAAGCATCTGCCTTCACCTCAGGTCATGATCCCAGGTCCTGAGATCACGCCCCACATTGGGCTCCCTGCTCAGCGGGGAGTCTGTTTCTCCCTCTCTCTCTGCCTCTCCCCAGCTTGTGCACTGTCTCTCTCTCAAATAAGTAAATAAAATCTTAAAAATTAAAAAAAATTGCAATGAAATTCACTTAACATAAAAGTAACCATTTTAAAGTGTACCCTTCAGTGGCATCAAGGACATTGGCCATGTGGTGCAAAGAGCACCTCTACTCAGTTCCAGGACATCTCCATCACCCCCAAAGGAAAGAGAACTACAAGACCATGAAGCGGCCACTCCCTGTTCTTCCCTCCAGCCCTTGGTAACCGCGAACTGGCTTTCTGTTTCTATAGATTTGCCTATGCTAAATATTTCATATAAATGAAATCAGGTAATACATTGTCTTTCGTGTCTGCCTTTTTCCACTTAACAAGATGCTGCATTTGAGGTTCGTCCATATTGCAACCTGTTTACCATATTTCATTTGTCCATTCATCTGTTGATGGACAGTTGGTTGATTCCCACATTGTGGCTGCTGTGAGGAGTGTTGCTATGAACACACCTGTATCTTCTGGAACATCTGCTTTCAACTCCTTGGGTAGATACTAAGGAATGGAATTACTGGGTCATACAGTAATTCTACATTTAACTTTCTGAGGAGCCACAGCTGTTTTGCACATGGATGAAATGGATTCTTCATCAACATTTCCACATTGTAAAATCCTTCCTTGTAAGGATTCATGTCTTCCCAACAGGCAGGTGCACAAGGTAAAATTCCCCCGCACCATTCCCAGACCAGCTTCTTGCTCCAATTGGGAGACCAGACTCTGTTTGCCTAGTTAAGATGCCCGGTCACGGGAAACGGGACAGTGCATGATGGCTCAAGAGAGCAGGGCCAGGATTTTCCATGAAACAGGGGTGCACATTGTGGTCTGCAGGGGTTCTGGAGCTAAGTAAGTGTGAGTAGGGAGCAACAAAGTGGTCCCTCTGTTTTCCTCACGAAACGCTCTGTTCTCCATGTTCACCCACCTAAGGACCTCCCGAGGGCTGTTAATCAGGAAGAGAATAAAAATGCAATGCAATGGACAGATTTCCTGTCTCATGGGGTGAACTCTAGTCCACCCCCGGGGGGGGGCGGTGGCCCCATCTTGGTTATTCAGCAAGTCCCACCCCATTTCTCAGCACAGCTCTGGGAACCTAGGAGGGGGTCTGACTCGCATTTGTCCTGGCCATGAACATGTCTGGGAGGGTAGGATGCTCACCCAGAGAGGCCAGGTTCCTGCAGTTTTCCAACATCACGTCTCTATAGAGAATTCTCTGCCTGGAGTCCAGGAGGGCCCACTCCTCCCTGGTGAAGTTCACGGCCACGTCTGTGAAGGTCACAGGGTCCTAGAACAACACACCCATTTGGGGAGCACTGTTATGAGCTGAAATGCGTCCCCTCCCAAGATATGCCAATGTCTTAACCCCCAGGACCTGTGAATGGGACAAGATTTGGAAAGAAGGCGGTTGTGAAAGAGGTACCATGAGGGGGCACCTGGGTGGCTCAGTCAGTGCAATGTGTGACTCTTGATCTTGGGGTTGGGGGTTGGAGCTCCACCTTGGGTGTAGAGACTGCTTAAAATCTTTAAGTAGAGGGGAAAAAAAGCTTAGCAGTACAAAAGATCTGTCTAACCATTTGCTGTTAAATCATGGAAAGTGTGAACACGCATAATACAGGGAAAAGGAAATGCAAACAAGCCCTCACCCACCATCTACCTGTTTCCACCCATCCCCCTTCACTGCCCTTCTCCTATCGCATTATTGTCAACAAAACTCCAGCTATCATAGCATTGCATCCTTAAATACGTGCATTTCCTATCTCTAAAGCATGAGGAATCTTTTAAAATGGGGCCACAAGGGCACCTGGGTGGGCCCCGTGGGTTGAGCCTCTGCCTTCGGCGTGGGTCATGGTAGCAGAGTCCTGGGATCCGGCCCACATCGGGCTCTCTGCTCGGCGCGGAGCCTGCTTCTCCCTCTGCCTGTCTCTCTGCCTACTTGTGATCTCTCTCTCTCCTTCTGTCAAATAAATAAATAAATAAATAAATAAATATCTTTTAAAAGAGAAACACGAGGGACGCCTGGGTGGCTCAGTTGGTTAAGCAGCTGCCTTCGGCTCAGGTCATGATCCCAGCGTCCTGGGATCGAGTCCCACATCGGGCTCCTTGCTCTGCAGGGAGCCTGCTTCTCCCTCTGACTCTGCCTGCCCTTCTGTCTGCCTGTGTTCGCTCTCACTCTCTCTCTCTCTTACAAATAAATAAATAAAAAATCTTAAAAAAAAATAAAAAATAAAAGAGAAACACGAGCAGTAGTGTTTTTATAGAAACAAATACCCTTGTCGGTCTCGGAAGACCCCCCATATGACATTCGGTCACCTGAGCCTTTTAAGATCTGTAACACTAGCTGCAGAAGAGTGCACAATGAGCTCATTTTCTCATTTTCATGAATTAAAGGAAAAATAAGGAACCTTGAAAAGACCGGCAAGGATCTACAAAAGTGGCTGCTTCTGCGCAGCCAGGAGCCTCGAACAGAGCGAACCAGGGCAGATGGAGGAAGCCTTCAAGATCTACCCCAACCAACCTGCAATTTTTTAAACACATTGATCTATTATTACATATTCCAGAAATACATTATCAAGCAAAACACAACCTACAATTAAATAATTTACAATACAATTGATGAGGTTGGCTTTTTTTTTTTTTTTTTTAAGCCTTGAAGTCATCTTTTCCAACTAAAATAAAAATTCCTTCTACTGGAGAGATTTAATTAATGGCTTTCATATTTCAAAATTCCCTAGGGGTGCAAACAATGTACCAGGTGTCAGAGTACCCACATCTTCTTAAATACACTGATTCTCGGGTTGTAGATCAAGCTCCACATCAGGACTCCCTGCTGGGTGGGGGGAGCCTGCTTCTCCCTCTGCCTCTGTCGCTCCCCCTGCTTGTGCTCTCTCTGTCTCTCTCTCAATCTCTCCCACAAATAAAGAAAGTCAATCTTTAAAAAATATATACCGAATCCATTTCTTAAGAAGCAGACATCCATCCTACCTAGGCTTCAAAATACCAAACATTTATGTGGGGTCCCCAAGATCCCCTCGCATTCACTACTCTGGGGTTCACGCGAACTCAGGTTTTCACAAAACAAACAGAAACACGACCCTCAGTATGACAAAGTTACTAAATGTCGGGGCAAGCTGGCAATTACAGGCAGCCCCATCACCGTGAATGCAAGGCTGCAAACCCGCCCTACCACTCATCAGGTGAAGAGATCAGACCCCGAGGAAACCAGCAGCAAAGTCAAAAGGATTCTTCCCCACCCCCCCCCACCCCCTTACTTGTTTGCTAACTCACCGATAAACTTTGTTCCCTAAAAATCACAGCCCTCAAAAATGCTGCTGTTTGACATCCTATCAGTAAGAAAAGTACATCCCACTCCTGCCTGTGGGGGAGTCCTGAGTCACTTGGACCGGGAGGCAGCCTCCAAGTGCAACTCTGGGCAGACCTTCAGATAAGGGGTTTGGGACACAACATTCCACCTCTATGTGACCTTGTAGTTTCCAAGGGACAGTCGGGTCCAGATCATTCCTTCACACGCAGTTCAGCCTGAGCCTATCTAAGCCAGCATGCAGTTACATTTACTCTGAATTCCACCCCCTCCCTTCCTCCCACCCCCTCCCCGCCCCGCACCTCTCAATCCTGTAAGGAATGAATGCCTCCATCCCTTCATTTGCAAGGTTCCTCTCTGGGGTGGATCTCTGTCTCTCTGTCCTTGCAACAAACCCAGATAACTGGGGCTCCGGGTGAGTCCCTGGTGATCTCAGACACCCTGGGGTTTGGAGCAGTGGGAAAAGCAAAAAAACAAAACCAAAAGAGAATTCATAGTTCTGGGTAAGAGGTAGAAGGAAAACACCCACATCGGGACAGTGAAACTCGTTCCCACCGCTGCCCGGAGCTTCCCTGGGAACAGACCTTCCTGGAGTCGGTGAAGGACAAACAGGCAACTTGTTGAGACCAGGGGGTTTGATCCTGTCCACTCCCCTGAACTCCTTTCACCTTGGCCTTTTATAAATGCCCTTAACCGAGACCTCAGTTCCTCAAAAAGGAAGAACGTGCTTCCGGACCCTACTCAAATCCGGCAACCCTTTCCCCAGAAGAGAACCCCAATGGCCATCCCCTCGATCTGATTGTGCCCAGAATTTTTCAGCTCGCCCTAATCACGACAGACTCCAAGACTTACCTGGATCTAAACAGCAACCCCGCCCCGCCCCGCCCCGCCCCGCTGCAGCCCCACCTCCGCCGCAGGCGGGTGTCCCCCAGCTCCGGCCAGGGAGTGCCCCCTGAGGCAAGGAGAAAGGCGCATTTAGGGCTCGACGCGCGGGCCACTCTCGGCCTCCTCTCTCCTCTGGGACGGAAAGGATCAGGCTTCCCCGGACAACGGCTCCCTACTCCCCGGAACCTGACCCGGTTCCCCCAGCAGTGTGGACTCCGCGAGAACCGCGCACACTCACCATCTCAACAACACCGGCTTCGGGACCAGCCTGCGGGCAGCGCAGCCTAAGGGCTCGTTCCCTGTGCGAGGCAGAGGGTTGCAGGGCTGAGGACCGGAGGAGTGGGACTGTAAAAATAACTAAAGAAACAAATAAAACAAAACGACGCCCCCCCCCCCCCCCCCAGGAAGGATCGATGACAGAGACTCGTCCTGCCCAGGCCCTTTGTACCTGCTTCCGGACCCCCTCCTCAAAATGGATGGTTTGAGGGATTGGGTAGGGGCGGAGGGAGGAGGAGCCACAGGAAGGGGATCCTGGGACCTGCACCCCTGCCGGGCTCTGGGACTCCCCCTCCCCACCCCCGGGTCCCGCAGAACTTTCTCCCCAGCCACTTCTGGTCCTTGGGGGCGCCCGGAAATAAGAACCACTTCCCAGGGAAAAGAGGACTTCTCAGAGCTGGAAAAGGACAGTGTGGTGGAAGGGTCCCTGGTTTCCCTCTTGGGCCCCCCTCCCTCTTTTCCTTTTGCAACCTTCCCCACGCGGCGAGCGCGGGCTGACGGATAACTGCAAGGTTTGCGCGAACAGTCCTCCGAAAATACTATTCTGACCGTTACTGGGATTGAACCAGCGACCCTCCGGCGAGGAGCAGGAGCGACCGACGATCCCAAATTCCAGCGAAAGAAAACAGCTGCCTAAAATTCAGCCGGCGAGTGTCCCGACCCAGCTCCCCTCGCTGCTGTCAAAGCGCCTGGATCCGGAGTCACGTGATCTTCAGGCGCCCTGCGAAACCCTTCGGTGGAATAAAGCGTTTAACCTCAATTAGAGAATTTATTCTGGATGGGCCCCGACAAGACGTGATTTACATGCCCCTCCCCCCGCCACCCTGTCACCTCCCCTCCACCCTCCCGTCCTCGCCCTCCGCCCCTCCCCCAAAGACTGAGGCCAGCCCAGCCCGTTCCTCTGACTCTAGGAAAGAAGGGCAGGGAGCCACCAAAAGTCCATTAAATCAATTAAATTTGTCTTAAATGTCTCTTTTCTAGTCATGCCATTCTACTCTAAAGCTTTCATTGTCTAATACTAATATATACCTAAACTCGTTTTTCAAAAAATAATCTCTACGCCCAAGGTGGGGCTCGAATTCACAAACCTCCCCCCCCCCCGCCCCGCCCAGATCAAGAGAGATCAGCAGTCCCACTGAAAGACCCTAGTGGACCCGCACCCAAGGACGCACTCACAGACCACTGGATGCAATAAGCAAGAGGATTTTATTCGGGCATGCTCGCACTCCCAGGGACACTTGACCACGAAATCCGTTAGGGATGGGTCAGTGTCTGAGAGCCCCGATCTGTTTCGGGAATGACTTAATATAGAATTTTACAGTCCATTACATCAGAGCCCTCACTTTTCTAGCCAGTAATTTCAAAGCATTACAGCAAGGCCTACACACAGGTAGCCACTCCTTTAAAACCAACCATACATTCTGGCCAGTCACCGTTCAGGTAGTGTACAGTAGAGGGTACGTGTTGAATTGCACATTTCTAACCTTTATCTGTATACGTGCTGAACCGCACGTCTCCGGCCTTGGTACGGGAGACAACCCTTATCAATTTTACTTAGTAGTAGGGGAAATTCTTAACAGGGGAAGGGTATAACTTTATTTGATTACACAGCGAGCGAGGGTTTAAGCAATTTTTCATTTCGTAGCAAAGCATTAGAAGCATTATTATACAGAAGCCAGAACCAGCTGGGTTAAACACAGATTTTTGCTATTCGTTATCCTGTTATGCTGCTTGCTGACTCCCTTATCTATGGTCAGCTGGCCACAGTTTCTTAGTTAGCATGAGCTGGTTATAAAAAGAATGTTAAAACTTATAGGCTATACTATAGTTCTGACCTGGGGTCCTTCACCACATGCTCCGCTGACTGAGCCAGCTGGGTACCCCCTAAACTCGTTTTTTAAAAAATGCTTCATTATTTTTAAAGCAGTATTAGGTTTACAATAAAACTTGGGCGGTACAGAGATTTCCCGTATCTCCCCGGCCCCAAACATGGTCTCCTTCCTTATCAACATTACTCTCCAGGATGCCTTTTTTTTTTTTTTTAAGATTTTATTTCTTTATTTGATAGACAGGGATCACAAGTAGGCAGAGAGGCAGGCAGAGAGAGAGAGAGGAGGAAGCAGGCTCCCAGCTGAGCAGAGAGTCCGACGTGGGGCTCGATCCCAGCACCCTGGGATCATGTCCTGAGCTTTAAATATGCCTTTTATGAGTGGAGCTACTGCTGTATTGAAGACTTCTTCCTGTTCCGTAGACGGGCCAAACACAAAATCGTAGGTAAAGGATTTGTCAGTACCAACCACCACCTGAGGTTCCCCGGTACGAAAGAAAGGCACATCTGGCAGCCCTCACTAATCTCTTTGGGGACCAGAGGGCGACATCGCAGTGCCACTCTTACAGGAATTCCCTTCACCTCTCTTAACCCACTGAGCCACCCAGGCGCCCCCCCCCCCTTTTTTTTAAACCAGAGATGAACTTACATACAGTAATCAGCCAAAGCCCATAGTTTGCCTTGGGGTTCACTCTCCGCGGTGTACACTCTATGGATTTGGATAAATGTGTCCATCTATCCATCACTGTAAATTCACACTGAGTATTTTCACTGTCCTAAGAATCCTCTGCGCTCTGTCTCTTCCTCTCTCTCCCTCTACCCCCACCTACAATACAATCAATTTCTGTTGTGATAAATATACACAACACATGAACTCTTGCACTATTTAAAGGGTCTAGTTCAGTGGCATTAAACCCATTCCAACCGTTGGGCAATCATCCCCACTGTCTGACTGCAGAACGTTTTTCTCTTTCCAAACGAAAGGTCTGTATCTATTAAAGACTAAATCCTGCCAATTGCAAGAAAACCGACTTTTATTCACCATAGCCTGGGAAGGAGTCTTTCCGATTGCTCTGAAGAGGTCCTCCAAAGCTTGTTAGCTGCTGGGGACTATATCTACAGAAGGGAGAGGGGTATCTGTTTGTAAGCATTTCTCTAAGTACTTGAGCATCACAAGGTATAACTTGTTACAGTTGTTAAAATTAAGGTTTACGGATTTCCACTGAGACACAAGAAATACCCTCAGGTCATCTTAATACATTATGTTTTTTATCTGATTGTTTAAAAGTGTTGCTTGCATGCCTCTGTTTAACTGTTGTTTATTTTTCTGGTTTTGATTCTTCCTTGAGGTCACTTGAGAGGGTCACGGAAGGCTGACATCAGTCACTTAGCACAATTTGATTTTACTTTTTATTTTATTTAACTTATATTTTTATTTTTAAAAGATTTTATTTACTTATTTGACAGACAGAGATCACAAGTGGCAGAGAGGCAGGCAGAGAGAGAGGAGGAAGCAGGCTCCCTGCGGAGCAGAGAGCCCAATATGGGGCTTGATCCCAGGACCCTGGGATCATGACTTGAGCTGAAGGCAGAGGCTTTAACCCACTGAGCCACCCAGGCGCCCCTACTTTTTATTTTTATTTATTCTTATTTTTTTCTTTGTTCTTTTTTTAAAAGATTTTATTTATTTATTTGACAGACAGAGATCACAAGTAGGCAGAGAGGCAGGCAAAGAGAGAGGAAGAGAAGTAGGCTCCCTGCTGAGAGAGATCCGTCCCCATGGGGGGCTTGATCCCAGGACCATGGGATCACGACCTGAGCTGAAGGCAGAGGCTTTAACACACTGAGTCACCCAGGTGCCCCTACTTTTTATTTTAAAAAAATATTTTATTCTCTTAATATACCTGAGAGAGAGAGAGAGAGAGCATGGGCACAAGCAGGAGGAGCAACAGGTAGAGGGAGAAGCAAGCTCCCCAAGGAGCAAGGAACCAGATGTGGGACTCAATCCCAGGACCCTGGAATCATGACTGGAATTGGGGGCAGACTCTTAACCGACTGAGCCACCGAGGTGTCTGAACTTAGCACAATTTTAGTGCATGTCCCCATTTCCTTTTCCCTCCAGCCGCTAATAACCTCTACTTGCGTTCTGCCTCTATGACTCTGACAATTCTAAGTACCTCCTAGAACTGGAATCATATAATACTTGTGCTTTTGTGTCTGGCTTTTAATTTAAATTTTTAAAAAGATTTTATTTATTTATTTGACAGAGATCACAAGTAGTAGACGGAGAGGCAGGCAGAGGGAGTGGGGGGAAGCAGGCTCCCTGCTGAGCAGAGAGACTGATCCTGGGCTCGATCCCAGGACCCTGAGATCCTGACCTGAGCTGAAGACAGAGGCTTAACGCACTGAGCCACCAGGCACCCCATTTTATTTAATGTTTTCAAGGTTCATCCATGTCGTGGTGTGTATCCATGCTTTGCTTCTTTTTTATTGGTGAATAATATTCCACTGTAAGATTACACCACATTGGTTTATCCCTTCATCCGTTCATTGAATGTGGGTTGTTTTCCCCTTTGGGCTTTTGTGCATTATGCTATAAACATGGGTGTCCAGGGGCATCTGGCTGGTTCAGTTTGTATAGTGTGGGACTCCTGATCTCAAGGCTGTGATTTGGATCCTCAGGTTGGGTGTAGAGATTGCTTTAAAAAAAAAAAAAAAGTCTTAAGAGGGGCACCTGGGGGGCTCAGATGGTTAAGCGTCTGCCTTTGGCTCTGGTCATGATCTCCAGGTCCTGGAATGAGCTCCAGATTGGGCTCCCTGCTCAGTGGGGAGTCTGCTTTTCCCTCTCCCTCAGCCCCTCCCTTTGCTTGTCCTCCTTCTCAAATGAATAAATAAAATTTTAAAAAGAAATCAAGAAAGAAAGTGGGTGTAAAAAACACAATTTTATTTTTTAAGTTAGTGTTTTGTTTTGTTTTTTAATTGTCTTGGAGATGTGGGAAAGCATTGCATTTCCTTTTTTTAAAAGATTTTATTTATTATTTGACAGAGACACAGAGACAGGGAACACAAGCAGGGAGACGGGGAGAGGGAGAAGCAGGCTTTCTGCTGAGCAGAGAGCCCGATGCGGACCTCTATCCCAGGACCCTGGGATCATGACCTGAGCTGAAGGCAGAGGCTTTAACCCACTGAGTCACCCAGGCGCCCCTTTAAGTTAGTGTTTTTATGTTATAATTTATTTTAAGACTTCTGCTTTCCACTCTTCGGTATCATTATACTTAAAGCACATTTCTATAAGCTCTGTAGTAAGTGAATTTTTATTTTTAATAACTGAATCTTAAAAATCCCATCTGAAAAACTTTGTCTTTGAATTGGAGTCAATCCATTTATATTTAATGTAGTTACTGATATAACTGAATTTAAATCTGCCATTTTATAATTTAATTTATATTTTCTCCTTAATGTCCTGTGTTCCTTTTTTTACTTTCTTGCCAAATCTTGGATTATTTTATAATCCCTCTCTAAATTATTCAATCTTTAAATTTTTTTTTCAGTTACGCTAGAGATCTCAAAATACATTTTTTTTAAAGGATTTTATTTTTAAGTAATCTCTACAACCAACACTTAGGGCTCAAACTCACAATCCCAAAATCAAGAGTCACATGCCCCACTGACTGAGCCAGCCAGGTGCCCCAGAAAACACATTCTTGACATAAATATCTAGTATATAATTATAGTTTTATTACATCAAAGATAATGTAAAGACCTTAGAATTTATTTATTTTTATTTTTTTAAAGATTTTATTTATTTATCAGAGAGAGGGGGGAGCTTAGTCCAGCTGGAAAGCCTTTCCTTCCCTATAAAATCATGATGATAAGGAGAATGAAGGGAAGAGAAATGCAGATAAAATTAAATCCCACTGATAAATATCTGAGGCAGGTTGAGGACAGTCCTCAAGGGACTTGTGGCGGCCTTAATGTAAATGCTTGGCTGGTGACAGAAAACAACCTGACCTTGACAATCCCCAGGCCTCCAGGACCCTCTAAGACTTCTTTAATGAAGGGAAATCCCTTTAGAGACTCATGTGACCTCTACCTGCCTACCCCCAACTCAAGAATATATAATCATTCCCACCTTAACACCTCATGCAGTTTCTTTCCTTCTTTTTTAAAGATTTTATTTTTCTATTTGTCAGAGAGAGGGCAGAAGCATGGAGAGCAGCAGAACAGGCAGAGGGAGAAGCAGGCTTCCTGCTGAGCAAGGAGTCGGATGTGGGGCTCAATCCCAGTACCCTGAGATCAGACGCTGAAGGCAGACGCTTAACCGCTTAACTAACTGAACCACCCAGCTGTTCCCCACGTGCAGTTTCTGCCCACAGGTCCTATCCCCAGGCTATAATAAAAGCACCTTTTTTGTACCATAAAATATCTCAATAATTCTTCCTTTTTTTTTTTTTTTTTAAAGATTGTATTTTTAAGTAATCTCTATCTCCATCATGGGGCTTGAACTCACAACCCTGAGCTCGAGTCCCCGCTCCACCAATCGAGCCAGAATTCTTTTTTGACTGTTGAACTCAACTGCCCAGCATCAATTACGTTGTACACCTTAAACTTACCAATATTATATGTCAGTAATATCTCCAAAAAGGTGGGGGAGAAAAAGGAAATGCCACTCCAGAATACGTCACTTTGGGGTAAGGATTATTTTGAGCTGAAGGCAATCGAGAATGGGTTGATGCAAGAAGAGCTCTCTCTCTCTCTCCTTCCCTTAAATGACTGAAAGCAAACCATAAATTTCTCTTTGGGGAAGGTACCTTTACCCGACCCCCTCTCTCCGCCCCACCCTCAGCTCTGTACCAGGGAGAGAAAAAGGACTCTTATTGTGGAAGGTGGGGGAGTCAACACAAAGACTAATTTGCATAAACTGACTTTACTAAAAGAGCCCGTATCTTTCATTAGCGCCCCACCCCCCACCATTTCTTAGTCCCCTCCCTCACTAGGTCTTCTCCCTTAAGGTTCAAAACCTCTTTTCTACTGCTTGAGTTTCACTTTTTTCCAATGAACTACCAAGCATGAAACTATTAATAAAAACTGTGCGCCTTTTCTCCCATGTATCTGTCCTTTGTTATTTAATTTGCAGGCCCCTGGTGCTTAACCTGATGTGGGAAAGAAAAGCAAAAGAAATATTAAATTTCCCCACTACCTATAGCCTGACAAGTCCTTAAAACAGGCAGAGTGACATTCCTCTAGAAACTCAGCTACCTTGATGTTAACACTTCGCTAAGGGCAAAGGACAATCTTAGCCTGACCCGCAGGATCCTTAAAATCTACTTTAACATGTAAAAATTCCTTTGGAAACTTCCTTTATCTCTACCCCCAAGATACACGTTGGCTCATATCCCCCAAGCGCATGGCCCATTGATGTACATCTGAAGGGTCTCATGACTAAGGTTTTATTAGATGGTAATAAAAGGCCTTTTCTCAACAATAGGTAGCCCTCATCAAGGTCCTGAAATCTTGCTTCCAAAATTCCTTAGAGACTTACACTATCCCCAACTCCCTCCCAGCTTGAAAGTATATAATGGGCCACTCCTGTCCCCGGTGCAGCTCCTTCTGCCCAAGGCTGTCCCTGGGCTTTAACAAAATCACCTTTTTGCACTAAACACACCTCAAGAATTCTTTCTTGGCCTCGGCTTTGAACCCTAACATCTTTCCTACATCAAACCTAAGAGGGAAGAGGAGAAGTCTTTCCTTCTCATTGTGGGAAGACAGTGCTAGAAAACACAAACACCACAGATCCGGTAACTCCGTTCCTTAATGACACTTAAGAAATGGAAAATGACTTTGTATCATCCTAGGGCCTCCTTGATTTGAAAGTGATCCACTTTGAAAATAAAATGCAGAATAAAAGAAGCCAGAAGTTCCCCCAAGGCAGTTAAGGATTTTCTCCTCTATCCTGACATTCCAAAGCAGGGTCTTTTCTTATCTACATTAATTGATCTTACTTTATGCATGAGGGCTAAGTTTTATTGAACAAGGAGTTGGGAGGGGGGCACCTGGGTGGCTCAGTCGGTTAAGCATCAGCCTTCAGCTCTGGTCATGATCTTGGGATTCCAGGATCGAGCCCCACATCAGGTTCTCCGCCCCACATCGGGTTCTCCGCTCCATGGGGAGTCGTCTTCTCCCTCTCACTCTCTTCGTGCTCTCTCTCAAAAAATTAATTAAAAATCTTAAAAAATATATAAGAAATATATGTGCGGTCTTTGTTTTGTTTCGGGAGGCAAACTAGTGCTCGGAGATTGACTTTGTCTTTGCCAGCAATTTATTTAACACAGGGTCACTGCGAGAAATCCTAGTAAGTTTGCAAGCCAACAGCATATAGGTTAATGTTTCCAGGAAGCCAATAAAGAAATACCACAGTCCAGACCAATGGCAGATCAGTCACACCAGTTCCAGGCAAGGGGAGATGAACGGGAATAAAGTCGTTCAATTGAGATGTATTTTTATACCCGTTGTACTCTGGTGAGCTGACGCCCAGCTGTCCGGACAAAAGCCAAAGTCCCCTGACGCCAGAGCGCTCTCTTGCTAGCACCTGCGCGGACAGCCTTTGGGAGGCGCTGTTCCCTTTCCACCTGTTGGGGACCGAGTTGCCTTGACCTTGGCAGGAGCTAATCTTCCGAAGGTCCTCAGAAGGTCCTCTACGTAGCTAGCTACTTAGAGCAAACAGTCTCCTTGCCCAGATGCAACAGTTTCCACTGATCTAAATGTCCCCGGTCACCAGTTGTTTTTACATTTTTATTGATAAAGCCCCTGGCGGGTTTCCTCTGAAGCGAAGCTACGGAGAACTTCCCAGTGACAACGGATGACTTGACCACATCCTGTCCTTCACGCTTCGAGCAAAATGACTTTACTTTTTTTTTTTTTTTTTTTTTTAAGATTTTACTTATTTGATACAGAGAGAGAGGGCACAAGCAGGGGAGTGGCAGGCAAAAGGAGAGGGAGAAACAGGCTCCCCACCCACTAAGCAGGGAGCCCTACGCAGGGCTGGATCCCAGGACCTGGGATCAGGACCTGAACCTAAGGCAGTCACTGAACCAACTGAGCCAATCAGGCCCCCCAAGACGATTTTACTCTTAAGAATAATTTCATTTTGGAGGACCCCTGGCTGGCTCAGTTGGTACAGCACATTGACTCTTGTCTCAGGGTCATGAGTTCAAGTCCCATGTTGGGCCTGGAGCTTACAAAAATGGTGGGGTGGGGGACAATTTCATTTTTGTCATAAACAAGTGGGATTTGAAATCATATCGAACTGATCTACAGCAGCCTTCTATCCTGTGGGGCACGGAGCTTCTAAAAATCCTTGGAATTTCCCATAAGGCTGATAAATGTGTTTTTGTTATGCTAATGAGGCGACTGCCAGAAAGCCCAGAAGGGTGCGGATGGTTGCCAGGGGAACCAACATCGCGTTCAGAGGGTTGGAACTTTCACCCAACTTTCCTCGCCTTTCCCTACGCTGAGAGGCTGCTTGGATTCCCTGATTATGGCCCTTTCCTCCATCTTGAAAGTGAATCTTCCCACCATTGCTTCCACTGCGACGTCTGTGACCAACCCTCCTGCTTCCCTCTCCAATTTACACAGACCCTGGTGATCCCACGGATCCACTCGGAAAATGCAGGATAACCTTCCATCTCAAAGTCTTCATTTTAGTCATTTTGGCCACACATCCCTTTTGCCATGCGTGGGGACAAATCCACAGGTTTTGGGAATCAGGGCATGGGCATGTCTGGAGGGCCATTATTCTGGCTACCGTAACATGGTAATGAGCTCCAAAGACATTTCTATTAAATGCTTTAATTACATTTACATAAAGATTGAGAAATGCAGGATCGACAAAAACGAGCCAGGAACGTGAGTGGGAAAAAAGCCAGGACCTGTGAATCACACAGCGGAGAGAGAAAATCGGGGCCGCATCAGAAAGCAAAGGCAAATTTGTCTTCCTGTGGATGATTCCCACGATGGGTCAGGTCAAGTCCATGATGGATCTGGACGCGTGTATCTTCCCAATGCACAAAGCATTTATCTGTCTTCACAGAAGAAAACACCAACAGAGACAGCGGAATAGCTAAAATGCCAAGGAAAGTAAATGTGCATTTGAAAAATTCTCATGGGTGATTCTCTCTAAACAAACTCTGGGGGAAGGCAGCTGCTCCAACAGCGTTTTCTTTCTTTCTTTCTTTTTTTTTTTTTTTTTAAGAAGATTTTATTTATTTGACACACACAGAGAACACAAGCAAGGGGAGTAGGTGAGGGAGAAGCAGGCTCCCCACTGAGCAGGGAGCCCCATGAGGGGCTGGATTCCAGGACACGACCTGAGTGGAAGGCAGACGCTTTAACACTCAGCCACCCAGGCGCAAGTTTAAACTTGAATTTAAATTCAAGTTTCTCAGTTACAGGAGTCATATTTCAAGTGCTCGCTAGTAACAGCTGGCTTGTAGCTTCTGCACTGGACAGCATGGATGGGGCACATCTTCATCACTGTAGAAAATTCTATCGGACTGCACTATTCTAGATATAATCTTGGCTCCTGTTTTTGATTATGTGATGGTGACAGAGGCTCTCTCTCTCTCTCTCTCTCTTTTTTTTTTTTTTTTGCTTTTTTCAATTTTCTGATTTTCTTAACTCATCACAAAAGATGACATCTACTTCCTAGTTAGATTTTACCTTCACACGTGATGTTTCTAGAATTGGATCTGATGCTAGATCCTCAAAAAAAAAAAAAAAAAGAATTAGCTGGGATTTCCCTCATGATCCCAGTCCCAACACCATGGCCAAATGCAGCCATAGGGGTGATCGTAGCAAAATTGTTGAAAGATCCAATCTGTCTCGGCACTCCACTTTTTGCTCCCCAATCACTCGAATAAATTGGTAATTCCCTCTCTGAAGTTCTTACTCTCCAAAGTATAAATTCCTAGAAATTCACTGATCGACAAATCTGCCATACTACTGATATAAGGTCAAAGAACACTGTTTTATAATGGAAACTCGGAGGCAAACATATACTCAAGAACAAAAGAATTTTTTTTTGATAGTAAAAATCCAATTATTTGGATAAGACGTGATAAATATTTTCTGGCAAGAAGCACTGCAATAAAATGGAATGATCTAGAACTCCCAAATTGGACCCTGGTCACCAGGCACATTTTCTTGCTTGGGCTCAGTTTAGAATCCTGAGCCCAGTTCCCTGCCCAGCGGGGAGCCTGCTTCTCACTCTCCCTCTGCCGCTCCCCCTGCTTGTGCTTTCTCTCCCTCAAATACCTTTCTAAAGATAATTTTTAAAAAAGAAGATGGTATAGTATGTTACCTGTCTCACTGATTCTAATGATATTTTTGAGTGAAACAGGCGTTTCCTTCATCCTTGCTTTGAAATGTTCATCATCTTCAGGGTTCAGATTATGGCCCTTGCCTGGAATCAGAGGACAACATTCTTATTCTTCTTGTTCTCCTTCTTCTCCTCCTTCTCAAAAAAACAAAAAACAAAAAACATTTTATAGTACTCTGTGTACCCAACGTGGGGCTCGAACTTACAACCCTGAGATCAAGAGTCACGTGCTCCACCGACAGAGCCAGCCAGGCACTCCTGGAGGATAATATTCTGAGTGGTTATTTCTCAGATGTGAAATGGAAAGCCAGTTCCCAGAGAAAAGTAGTTCTTGGGACATCAGTATTTGAGCAGTTCACAGAGGGTGGGAGGCTTTCTAGGCATGGGCCAAGACTCCTTCATGTGATACCTGTAGCCGAACTCCAGCTACAAGAGTTCAGACCACGTGGGAGGACACCATGATTCCCAGATGTGCAAGGTCAGGACGAACACATCACCTTCCCCTCCCTGACTCCTGCAAACCAGTCCCGGGGAATTAACATCTGACGCTGCTCTCTGCTGGGAAGGATGTGTTGGCCACCGAGCAGGGACCTTGGCAGTCATGTGAAGAAATGTATCATTCGTAAATGAAGTCACTGAAGATGATCATTTTTTCTACCTTTTCCAAAATCTGAACCTCACTATGCGGATCGCTAACACAACTCTCTGATACGTCCTGTGGGTGACTTAGACATTTGACAACCACCCACAATCTTGGATATTATCACCCCAGTTTGGGATCCCATTGACGTTCTCCAAATGGTGAATCCTACCGTAAGAAACACCGAAGCATATTTCTCAGATGCCCTGCGGGATAATGTGGAGATCTCCTCTACCAAATGTGTGCTTGATTAGGAGGGCTGCATGTTAAAATCTGATCAGAATGCGTGTCCTAGGGCAGTGATTCCAAACCTTGCCCTCGCATTGGTGTCACCTTTGAAAAATTCCCAAGATCCCGAGAAACTCACTCCCCAGGTTTCCTTAAAAAGTTAAATGGGGAGGCACCCAGCTGCCTTAGTGGGTAGAGCACAAAACTCTTAATCTTGGGAGTCGTAAATTCAAGCCCCACATTGAGTGTGGACATTACTTTAAAAAAGAAGTCTATGGGGACACGTGGGTGGCTTGGTCGGTTAAGCATCTGCCTTCGGCTCAGGCCATGATCTCAGGGTCTTGGGATCGAGTCCTACATCAGTACCCTCGCTCAGTGGGGAGTCTTCTTCTACCTCTCCCTCTGCCTGCTGCTCCCCATGCTTGTGCTCTCTCTCTCTCTAACAAATAAATAAATACAATAAAAAAAAAGAAATCTATGGAGCACCTGGGTGGTTCAGCTGGTTAAGCATCTGACTCATGATTTCAGCTCAGGCCATGATCTCGAGGGTCCTGGGATCCAGACACGTAAAGCCCACCTTGGGCTTTACCTGGGCATGGAGCGTGCTTAAAATTCTCTCTCTCCCCCTCTCTCTTTGCCCCTCCCCATCCCATCTCTCTCTATAAGTTATGGTGGGGGGAAGGAAATCTAAAAAGCAACCCCAAACCCAAATTAAACAGAATTTCCATGACTCAGCGATTCTACTCTTAGGTACATACCCACGGGAACGGAAAACAGATCTTCATAGAAAAACTTGTACATGAATAATAGTAGGACTATGAAGGTAGAAAGCCAAAAGGTAGAAACAACCCAAAGGTCCATGAGTGAGTAAACACAACGTGCTTATCGATACAATGGAATATTATTCAGCCCGAAAAAGGAATGAAGTATTGCTATGTCCTTCCCCATGCATGAACCTCAAAAACATTATGCTAAGGGAAAGAAACCAGTCATCAATGTCCAGAAGAAGCAAACTATAGAGACGGAAAGCAGATTAGTGATTACCAGGGGCCGGAGGAGGGACATATGGGGAATGACTGATTAATGGGTCTGTTCAGGTGTTTGTGGGGAGAACCTCGGGAACCACTGAATTAAGAGGATTATGTTACTAAGTTCTTGACTCCTTTGGGAGACGGCCAAAAGACAAATTCAAATTTGAGATAATCATAAAAATAATCAAGAGTCCATGAATCAGCTGTATTATGCCATTTTCAACAGTTCTGGACTTCCTATTTTTAAAGTTTGCTTTAAAATTTACATTTAGGGACGCCTGGCTGACTGTCACTGGAACTGCGGACTCTTGATCTCTGGGTTGCGAGTTCAAGCCCCACGTTGGGTGTAGATATCACTTAAAAATAAAATGAAAAAAAAATACCCCACGAAATTTACAGTTAATAAAATTCATGTTTTTGAGGCTCCAGCTCTGAGTTTTGACAATGCAGTTTCAAAGCCACTGCCAGACCGAAAGTAGGAGACTCTGACGCAGTGGAAACATTTTCTTGGGCTGCCCCCCTGTGGCCAGCTTCAGTCCCAAGTCCTGGCAACCACTCCTCTATTCTCTCCCCAGTTTTGGGAAACCGGGTCCTAATCGCAGTACCACAACGCAAAGGCTTTTGAGACAGGGTTTTTTCCCTCTGGGTAGGAGGCATGTGAGATTTGCCATATGCGTGACTGTTTGAAAACTTCATTACTGTTTATTCTGAGTAGCGTACTAGAGTTTATTGACCTTTGGGTAGTTTCAAGTTTTTGTGGTCTAAACCTTCCCATACTGGGGTGCCCGGGTGGCTCAGGTCACATGATCTCAGGATTTTGGGATCCAGCCCCGCATTGGGCTGTCTGCTCAGCGGGGAGCCTGCTTTCCTCTCTCTCTCTCTCTCTACCTGCCTCTCTGCCTACTTGGGATCTCTTTCTCTGTCAAATAAATAAATAAAAGTTTTTTAAAATAAATAAAAAATTAAAAAAAGAAATGGTAAAGAAAGAATTCTAAAATAAGGCAAAATAGAAATCATAAAATATATGGTAGAAACAAATCAAAATGTATCAGTAGTGACACAGTAGTGACACACACATGATATTGTCCAGTTAAAGTACAATGAAAGTCAGACAGGGAAAAATGAAAATTTCATTTTGTTTACCCAGAAAACAGAAAGCACAAGGCGACAAACATATGTTCTTCTTTTTTTTTTTTTTTAATAAAAGGAAAATTGTAACATGCAAATTTAGGGATCTTTTGCACTGAAGCCAATAAAACCATTGAACAGAATCTATTCAAAGTGCCACCCTTGCTGCTCCCCAGCCACACTTATAAGCAAAACTCCCAAGTGTCTGCACTTGACCCTGAACTCTCTGTTTCTGGTGGTCTCAGTGCCCCCACATTGTTGGAAAGTAGGTACCAACTCCAAAACACTTTCTTCTCTAGCAAGACCACAACCCACATCCCAGACAGAGCCCCTTGAACAACAGCTACCTTCTGCTCAGTCCGCCAAGACCTCCCGTGGGTTCAGAGGCAACCCTCTCACGTCCCTCAAACCCCTTAAAGGGCCCAGCCTCATGGGAACTCGTCTGATATTTCTCTGGATGTCTGGTCCCTCTCCTCTCCTGGGAGAGTGAACCAATTCTGCCCTGTTTGTTGCTCCACTCTCTGTGCAATCCTTCGTCACCCTTGTCACTGGCCAACCTCACAATGGTACCCTATATTCTTCCATTTTTATTCTATTTTATTTTTAAAGATTTTATTTATCTGGCAGAGAGAGAGAGAGAGACAGCGAGAGAGGGAACACAAGCAGGGGGGAGTGGGAGGGGGAGAAGCAGGTTTCCTGACAAGAAGGGAGCCCTAAGCAGGATCGATCCCATGATCCTGGGATCATGACCCAGTGGGAAAGCAGACGCTTAACGACTGAGGCACACAGATGCCTCTATTCTTCTATTCTAAAATTTATTATTTTTTTAAAAAGATTTTTATTTATTTATTCGACCGAGAGAGACACAGTGAGAGAGGGAACACAGCAGGGGGAGTGAGTGAGGGAGAAGCAGGCTTCCCATGGAGCAGAGAGCCTGATGCGGGGCTCGATCCCAGAACCCTGGGATCATGACCCGAGCCAAAGGCAGACACTCAACCACTGAGCCACCCAGGTGCCCCCTAAAATTTATTTTTAATTCTAAAAAAGATTGTATTGATTGAGGGGATGGGGCAGGGGAGAGGAAGAAGCAGGCAGAGGGAGAGGGAGAAGCAGGCACCCCGCTGAGCAGGGAGCCCAACACGGGGCTGGATCCCCGAACCCTGGGATCAGATCATAACTTGAGCCAAATGCAAACACTTAAGTGACTGATACTACCTATATTCTACATGCCTTTTAACTACACTTTAAAGATGTCATACACCAAATTGGCCCTTGAGAAAATATGATGATAATCTAAACACCACTTACAATAAAATGCGTTATTGACTTGCAGTTTTCATCTGTTAGCAAGACAGGGTGATAATCGACATAGTATCATTATCGGCACATAAAGAAATTGAGGCCAAAGCTGCTGAGGCTGTGTGGTTGGAGAGAAAAGTGAGACGGGCATGAGGGTGCCGGGTTGGCTTAGCTGGTGGAGCCATCACGCCCTTGATGCTTGGATCACAGGGTTGTGTGTTCGATCCCCCATGCCAGGTACCAGATTACATAAACATACATTTTTTAAAAAGCGAGTATTAATAAGACAATGAAATCCAGATCCTAGCCAATGCTGAAATTTTATCTCCACTTTACATATAAGAACACTTTGCTTGACAAAGTTAGTCAAGCCATAGTATCAAAATCCTATATATATTTTTCAATGTTTTAAACAAGATTTATTTATTTATTTACGCAATCTCTGCACACAGCATGGGGCTCGAACTCTTGATCCTGACATCTAGAGTCTCAAGCTCTAGGGACTGAGCCAGCCAGATGTCCCTATATATTTAAATTTAAATAAGAGTTTCCCTAGGGGTGCCTGGGTGTCTCAGTGGGTTAAAGCCTCTGTCTTCGGCTCAGGTCATGATCCCAGGGTCCTGGGATCGAGCCATGAATTGCGCTTTCTGCTCAGGGGGGAGCCTGCTTCTCCCCACCTTTCTCTACCTGCCTCTCTGCCTACTTGTGATCTCTGTCTGTCAAATAAATAAATGAAATCTTTAAAAAAAAAAGAAAAAAATAGAGTTTCCCTGTCATAATTATAGTATTAAATGCACAATTCAAAATTATGAATATCACCAGCATAAACATTAATGTAAAAATCATTATTATAGAAACATTTGCCTTTGAGTATCAGTGGGGGGCCTGTCTGGCTCAGCCCCTAGAGCAGGTAACTCTTGATCTCCGGGTTGTGAGTTCGTGCCCCACGTTGGGAGTAGCAACTGCTTAAAAATAAAGTCTTACGGTGCTCAGCTAGCAGGAGCTGCTGACCACCCGCAGGCGCGCGCTGACCACCCGCAGGCGCCTGCGTAACAATAAAGAACCTCTTGCTGATTGCATCCAGTGGCAGTGTTGGATTCTTGGTTCAAGTCTCAACTCACATGGAAGATCCTGAGAGCCAATCATCCTGAGGGAAACTGAAACCACCCCGTCAAGCAGTTAAGAATGGCCCTAAGCCAGCCAGTCCCCACCAATGATTGACTCACAGATGCCATCGCTTTGACTTCCACTGCCTACCTGCACTACTCATCCACCCACCTTTGCCCTACATTTTCCTTAGAAACCTGGGAGTATTTTCAATACTTTGGAGAACAGTCTTTGAGAGGCCACTCTGCTGTCTTCCCACTGTCTGCCACCTGAGAACAAATCCCTTTTTCCTTTCACCACCAGTGGTTTCTCTGCCTTTTGAATTTTGTCAGCAGGAATGGCAGAACCTGGTCTGTTTGGGACTCCAAAAGATGTGGATCCCAGCCCTCCGCTGTGATGTAGGAAACGTAGGCAGAAGAGAAATTATTAAATTCCCTTACTGTCTACAGCCCAATGACAAGTCCTTCAAACAGGCAGAGTGACATTCCTCTAGGAACTGAGCTGCCTTGATGCTGATACTTTGCTAAGGGCAAAAGGCAATCCTAGCCCAACCCCCTGGATCTTGTACATCTACTTTAACATGTAAAAACTCCTTTAGAATTTTCCTGTAGCTCTAATGTACCCCCCATCTCCAGCCAATATATGTGTTGGCAATCATCCTCTAAGCATATGGACCCACTGATATACACTGGAAGGGTCTCATGACCTAGGTTTTATTAGATGGTAATAAATGACCTTCCCTTAACAGCTAGCCCCCTCAAGATTCTGGAAACCTTGTTTCCAAAATTCCTTAGAGACTTACACTGTCCCTAACGCCCTCCCAACTTGAAAGTATATAATAGGCCACCGCTCATGACCCCAGTGCAGCTCTTTCTGCCCAAAGGTCCTGTCCTGGTGCTGTAATAAAACCACCTTTTTGCACTAAAAAAAAAAAAAAAATAAAGTCTTACAAGATAAAATAAAATAGAAAGACAGTAACCGCACATCTCCCTGGGAGAGCATTAGGTTATAAGTAACAGGAGGCAGGATTTCTTCATTTAACAAGGGGAGGTTCGTTACTTCTCACCTGATTCAGCCTCCGTCCCTTCCCTTTGGGGTCCTCCTTCTCCAAAGTAATAGAATTTAGAGCAGCCTAGGGATGTCGGAGCCAACAGACCTGCCTTCTCCATTCTGCACCCTGGGGAGACTGAGGTTTAGCTGGTAAGCACTGCAGGAAGAGAGCAGGAGGTGTGGCCTTGGGGGAGGGAGGGACAAACCAGAGTGTCTATCAGCTGTGGATTGCCTCTTGCTGACTGCCTACCTTTTTTTTTTTTTTTTTTAAATTTCTTTTCAGTGTACCAGAATTCATTGTTTATGCACCACACCCAGTACTCCATGCAACACGTGCCCTCCATAATACCCACCACCAGGCTCATCCAACTTCCCACCAAAACCCTCAGATTGTTTTTTCAGAGTCCATAGTCTCTCATGGTTCATCTCCCCCTCCAATTTCCCTCAACTCCCTTCTCCTCTCCATCTCCCCATGTCCTCTGTGTTATTTCTTATGCTACACAAATGAAACCATATGAAAATTGACTTTCTCTGCTTGACTTATTTCACTCAGCATAATCTCTTCCAGTCCTATCCATGTTGCTACAAAAGTTGGGTATTCATCCTTTTTGATGGAGGCATAATACTCCATAGTGTATATGGACCACATCTTCCTTATCCATTTATCAGTTGAAGGGCATCTTGGTTCTTTCCAGAGTTTGGCGACCATGGCCATTGCTGCTATGAACATTGGGGTACAGATGGCCCTTCTTTTCACTACATCTGTATCTTTGGGGTAAATACCCAGTAGTGCAATTGCAGGGTCATAGGGAAGCTCTATTTTTAATTTCTTAAGAAATCTCCACACTGTTTTCCAAAGTGGCTGCACCAACTTTCATTCCCACCAACAGTGTAAGAGGGTTCCCCTTTCTCCACATCCTATCCAACACATGTTGTTTCCCGTCTTGTTACTTTTGGCCATTCTAACTGGTGTAAGGTGGTATCTCAATGTGGTTTTGATTTGAATCTCCCTGATGGCTAGTGATGATGAACATTTTCTCATGTGTCTGACAGCCATTTGTATGTATTCATTGGAGAAGTGTCTGTTTATGTCTTCTGCCCATTTTTTGACATGATTATCATTTTGTGTGTGTTGAGTTGAGATCAAGAACACGACAAGGATGCCTACCCTCACCACTCTTGTTCAACATAGTATTAGAAGTCCTAGCAATAGCAATCAGACAACGAAGAGAAATAAAAGTATCCAAATTGGCAACGAAGAAGTCAAACTCTCTTTGCAGACGACATGATACTTTATATGGAAAACCCAAAAGACTCCACCCCCAAACTCCTAGAACTCATACAGCAATTCAGTAATGTGGCAGGATACAAAATCAAGGTACAGAAATCAGTTGCTTTCTTATACATTAACAATGAAAACACAGAAAGGAAAATTAGAGAATCAATTCCATTTACTATAGCACCAAGAACCATAAGATACCTGGGAATAAACCTAACCAAAGAGGTAAAGGAACTGTACTCGAGGAACTACAGAATACTCATGAAAGAAATCAAAGAAGACACAAAAAGATGGAAGACCATTCCATGCTCTTGGATTGGAAGAATAAACATTGTTAAGATGTCTGTACTGCCTAGAGCAATCTATACTTTTAATGCCATTCTGATCAAAATTCCACCGTATTTTTCAAAGAGCTGGAGCAAACAATCCTAAAATTTTATGGAATCAGAAGAGACCCCGAATTGCTAAGAAAATGTTGAAAAAGAAAAACAAAACTGGGGGCATCTCGTTGCCTGATTTCAAGCTTTACTACAAAGCTGGGATCACCAAGACAGCATGGTACTGGCATAAAAACAGACACATAGACCAGTGGAACAGAGTAGAGAGCCCAGATATGGACCCTCAACTCTATGGTCAAATAATCTTCGACAAATCAGGAAAAAATACACCATGGAAAAAGACAGTTTCTTCAATAAGTGGTGCTGGGAAAATTGGACAGCTATATGTAGAAGAATGAAACTCGACCATTCTCTTATACCGTACACAAAGATAAACTCGAAATGGATAAAAGACCTCAACGTGAGACAGGAATATATCAGAATCCTAGAGGAGAACATGGGCAGTAACCTCTTCGATATCAGCCACAGCAACTTCTTTCAAGATATGTCTCCAAAGGCAAAGGAAACAAAAGCGAAAATGAACTTTTGGGACTTCATCAAGATCAAAAGTTTCTGCACAGCAAAGGAAACAGTCAACAAAACAAAGAGACAACCCACGGAATGGGAGAAGATATTTGCAAATGACAGTACAGACAAGAGGCTGATATCCAGGATCTATAAAGAACTCCTCAAACTGAACTCACACAAAACAGACAATCATGACTGCCTACTTCTAAGCTCAGTTTGAAACCAGCAACACAAGGGAAGTGGGTTTTTGGGACCTCCGGAAGCCAAGGTCATTGTGGTTAGATCAGAGCCAGCCAGAGCCAGCATCCCAGGCAGAAGCAAGCAAAATCAAGCTCAGTTTTGCAGAGTTTATAATAGGCTCACACAAATCTTTCTTTTCAGCAGAGTAGACTACAGGCACGATAGGATACTTTAAATAAAACCAACGCTGGGCGTGGAGCTCCCTCTGGAAGGCGTCTAGCCCCTCAGCTCTAACCGCTCACGAGAAACTGACCTTAATTTCGAATTGATTCCAGGGGTGTGGGTGTGGGTGTAGTTTTTTGTTCTTTCAATTTTGTTTTGTTTTAAGTAGACTTCCTGTTCACTGTGGGACTTGAGACGACGTGAGATTAAGAGTTGAGGGCTCTACGACTGAGCTAGCCTCGAGCCCTAGTTATTTCCTGTTAATTGCTCTATCAGGTTAACGCAGTGATGGCATCAGGAATGATCTAGCCATTCTTTGGATGATAGACATTTAGCTGGTTAACTAGCTTCTTCCCAACAGTGGGCAATAACACAACCAATAACTTTTTCTGTGCATTTCCGGGTGCACATATGAGATCCTGGGAATGGGATTGCTGATTCAAACCAATTCAATGCTTGAATCTTTTTTTTTTTTTCCCCTAGATGTAGCCAAATTATCTTCCAAAGTGGTTGTGTTTTCTCCAAAATCTGCTCACTACCAGTTTGAGTCTCTATTGCTTTACGTCTTCATTGACCCTTGGTTTTGTCATATTTTCTTCTTTTCATCGCTAACGTGGGTGAGAATGTTATCTCATGGTGGTTTCATGGGCCTTTCCATGATCACTAATGAATCAATCTTTCTCTCTCTGCCTGCCTCTCTGCCTGCTTGTGTGCTTTCTCTCTCTCTCTTTCTGACAAATAAATAAATAAAATCTTTAAAAAAAAAATAAAGTCTTTTTGTGTGGACACTCGTGTTTTTTCTTTTCTTTTCTTTTTAAAAAAATTTTATTTACTTATTTGAGAGGCAGAGAGACAGCGGGCAAGAGAGAGCGTGAGCAGAGAGAGGAAGCAGTGGGGAAGCTGGGAGTGGATTGGGGCGGGGGACACTAGCATGCCTCCTATGGGGCCTTTAACGGTGGCGTGATTGTGTTCAGGGGATGCCTCGGTCGCTTTGACACTGGGAACTTCTAACATAACTTCTCGGGGGTCACAAAAGGATTTTTTTGGTAATGGACCTTCTCTTCTCCAGTTCCCAAGGGCTCTCCCTTGGGGTGCCTTTTAACCCACAGGAAACCATTCGGACTGCAAAATTTGTGAAAGGCCAGAGTTCCTGTAACACTGCATGGCCCCAGCAGGATCTATCAGGACTCAGGCACATGGACCTGGGGTACCTTCATCGCTTTACCCCAGGACCCTGAGCTAAGGGTCTCTCGCAGGATCCCAGGGCATGGGGGCGGGGGGGGGGCACTGCTTCTCCCACTCCCCCTTTCTGTGCTCTCCTGCTCTCTCTCTGTCAAATAAATTTAAAAAATCTTAAAAAAAATGTGTTTGCCGGAATGAGTTCCACCAATAAACTCCCTCCTGACATGCTGGGCGATCATGAGCCAATAGACCTCCTCAGAATAAACCCAGGCCCACCCAAGCAAAGGGGACGCTGACTCTCTCTCTCTCTCTCTTTCTCTCGTTCCTCTTAATATCTACACTGGCTTCATCCTCGTTTCCATCGCAGTGACTCCCACTGGAACCCACTGCCTCTGGTTAGTCTAGCTTAGGGCTTTACGGAACACTCCTAAGCAGCTGCTGAAACTCCCTCTGTTTTGGGCCATTCCCTGTCTTCTCTGGCCTGACACGGACTCCTGATTCCACTTTGGAGGAGAAACGAATGTCCACAATTCTGCGTCTGCTCATCTGTCTGGGCTGACAGGTTTTAGAACCGGAAATCTTCTTTTTCTGCCTTTTGGCAGAATCTGTGTCTTCTGCCTCCTCTCCCCTCCTCTTCCTGTTTCTGTACCGTCATGCGTGCGACTGGCCTTCGGGGCACTGTTCACTTCAGATTTCCCCACCAGCATCTCAGGTAAAAATCGACAAAATAGGGACACCTGGGTGGCTCAGTAGGTTAAGCCTCTGCCTTCAGCTCGGGTCATGATCTCAGGGTCCTGGGATCGAGCCCTGCATCGGGCTCTCTGCTCAGCGGGGAGCCTGCTTCCCCTTATCTCTCTGCCTACTTGTGCTCTCTCTCTCTGCCAAATAAATAAATAAAGTCTTTAAAAAATTAGGGGGAATATTTGAAGAGCTTAGAAAAATGTAACTTTGAGGGAAATGTTGTTTAAAAAAATCGACAAAATAAACTGATGGGCTTCTAAAAAAGAATTCAGGTGGAATATAATTTGGTGTTTTAAGTAATGTAAGTGTGTTGGTTTAATTAAAATAAATACGGCTTGAAAGTTTTCAACTGTTAAATGTGAAACTTTTATTCTACTAAGATTTACCGAAGGTCAAATGGGCTCATGGTTTTGTTTTGTTTTTAAAGATTTTATTTATTTATTTGACCCAGAGAGAGCATGAGCAGGGGAAGCAGCAGGCAGAGGGAGAAGCAAGCTCTTTGCCCAGCAGGGAGCCTGATGTGGGATTCAATGCGGGACTCAATAGGATCGAATCTGGGGTCATGGTCTGAGCTGAAGGCAGACACTTAACTTACTGAGCCACCCAGGCGTCCTGGAAGAAAAAATTCATATGTAGTAGGATGTAGTTAGATTGAAATGAATAGATTTTATTTTATTTTATTTTTTTAGATTTTATTTATTTGTCAGAGGGAAAGAGAGCACGAGCAGGGGGAGCAGCAGGTAGAGGGAGAAGCAGGCTGAGCCACCCAGATGTCCTGAAATAAGTGGATTTTAAAGGTGCATTGGGAGAAGATTGAAATTCTGCTTTCTCTCTCTTCAAAAGATGAAGTTTTCCTAAATCGTTGGTCTACTCTTGATGAGAAAATGTAAACAAAGTTGTTTTTTCTTTATCTGCCCAGGAAAATCAGTTTCTCTAATTTTTCTTTTCAGGTCTTTGATTACTTAGTTAAAACTTCTATATTAAACAAGCTAACTTTTGGAGCCTGGGTGGCTCAGTGGGTTAAGCCTCTGCCTTTGGCTCAGGTCATGGTCCCAGGGTCCTGGGATTGAGCCCCGCATTGGGGGGGGTGTCTCTGCTCAGCAGGGAGCCTGTTTCCTCCTCTCTCTGCCTGCCTCTCTGCCTACTTGTGATCTCTGTCTGTCAAATAAATATATAAAATCTTTAGTAAAAAAAATGTTGTATGTCCAGGGCGCCTGGGTGGCTCTGTTGGTTAAATGTCTATCTCTGGCTCAGGCCATGATCCCAGGGTTATGAGATGGAGACCTTCATGGGCTCCTTGCTCATGGAGAGCCTGCCTCTTCCTCCACCTCTGCCCCTCCCCCATCATTGCTCTCTCTATCTCAAATAAATAATAAAATCTTAAAAAAAATAAACTGGGGGTGCCTGGGTGGCTCAGTCTGTTAAGAATCTGCTTTCATCTTGGGTCATGATCCTAGAATCCTGGGATGGAGCCCTGGGTCAGGGCTCCCTGCTCAGCGGGGAGTCTGTTTCTCTCTCCCCCTCTGCCCGATGCTCCCCCTGCTTGTGCTCTCTCTCTCTCTGTGTGTCAAACAAATAACTAAAATATTAAAAAAAAAACTTAACAGGAATTAGTAACATGGGACTCTTGTTTAAAACATTGCAGGTTCTCTAATGTTTAGTCTTCCAGATTAAAAAAAACTTTCTCTTAAGAAAACCATGACTCCAGAAATGTATGCATTTGTCAACAAACTGAAGGAGTTAACTTTTCTCTCTACTTGAACCCTCTGAAATTCAAAAGGTCTCAATAAGTATTCTTTCTTCCATGGCAATCATAGTTATTTGCATAAGTTCAGTAAGATTCTGGTCTCCTAGGAATAGGACATCATTGGAAACATGGGTTATTTTGCCAAGGCTTTGACTGGAATGTTGTATTTGAGATAGACACACACAGACTCAGATAGGACCAGAGAGCTTTAAGGAACTGAGGTCGACTTTATGAAATGTGGAGCCATAAAGCCCCTTAGAACTGTTGGCCTGATACCTTGCTTACAGGTTCCCAGCAGCCTCCCCAGGTGAGTAAAGAATGTTACTTCCTGGCAGGTGCAGGAACCTCAGGATACTTTGGGGACCTCACGAAGAGGAATCCACCCAAATCTGCAGGTATTGCTGACATGCCTGGTGGTAAGTGCTTGGCTTGGCTTCTGGCCTGGAGAGGCTACTAAGACTTCAAACTAGAGATTCCTTGGAAAAACTTCCAGCCATGCAAATTTTAAAAGCTCTGTATGGCCAATTGCTCTTCTTGCTGAACTTATGTAAATAATTAAAACAAGCTTGTTAAAATTGGACTTGTTTTGTCAACAAATTTGTCTTGATTTGGCTATCTCTAAAAAAAAAACAATGAGGGTTATTATAGAGGAAATTATGTTTCAATATCCCACTTTTACACATGCTAAATCTAGTTCTGATTGTCTTTAAAAGTTGTTTGCCTAAGCTAGACAACTTGAGGTAAACTTCAGAAAAATTGACACAATAGTTTTGGCTGCTTCTTTGGTGGGATTCCCAGGACTTCCAGTAGGACTACCACAGAAAATAAGCAAAACAGAATGTTTACCCAGCAGGATTCTAAATTATTCTTCCCAGATGCCAAATGAACTTAACCAAAAAGGCCACAAACCTCCTAATCAAGTTTCCAACAAAAAAACCTGCCGTAAAAATCTTGAGTGGCAAACCTTTGGGTCTCTCACTCTAGAGAGCTTTTCCTTCCCTTTCTGTTCTCACCTTCTCACTTAATGAACTTTTCCTTCACTTCACCCTTTTGAGTGCACGAGCATCATTCTTTGACTCTGGGAGACAAGAACCCTGCAATCCTGCAACATTGCTGTTGTAATGAACCTTGCCCTTAAAAGACCATGAACTTAATGGTCATGTTGTGACCATGTTGTGTGTGTCCTGACTGCTCCACTGGCCCGCCTCTCCCCATCTCTCTCCCTCTTTTTGGATAACCCTAGTGTTTGAGACACAACAATGTCGAAATTGGGCTCATTAATACTCCAACAATGGCCTCTCTGTTCAAGTGAAAGGAAGAGTCACTTACGTCTTTTACTTTGAATTGAAAGCTAGAAGTGAGGGTACTGGGGAAGGCATGAAGAAAGCTGACATAGCCCAAAGCCAGGCCTCCTGCTCCGGTTATCTAAGTTGTGCATTCAATGAAAAGTTCTTGAAGGAAATGAAAAGTGCTATTCTGGGGAACATATGGACAATAAGGAAGAGAAACACCCTTATTGCTGATGTGGAGAAAGTTTAATGGCCTGAATGGAAGATCAAAGCAGCCCCAACATTCCCTTGAGCCAAAGCCTCATCCAGAGCAAGGCCCTGACTCTCCTCCATTTTCTTTTGGCTGAGAGAGGTGTGGGGGCTGCATAGGACAAGTCTGAAGCTAGCAGAGGTTGGTTCGTGAGGTTTAAGAAACAAAGCCCTCTCCATGACAAAGATGCAAGGTGGTGTGTGCAAAATGAAACTCTTCTTCCTTCTCATTTTATGTGTTTTTTTTTTTCCTCCAGTTTTTTGTCCCATTGTGTTGCTGCAAATTCTTCTGTGGATTCCAGATGTCTCCCAGAGCTGGCTTTGTTTGTGGATAGCTGCGTATTTGTGATTTTCATCAGGGGGATGGAGGCTGGGTCTCCTCCAGCACCATCTTGGTGATACCATGTCTCTGATCTGGGAGTTGTTTCTGTATCTCTTATATTAGCACATACAGAGTTTTATATAAAATAAAACGTGTTTTCAACTTCATAATCTTTTCTGGGTCTCTCTCCCAAGTGCCTACCATTACTGGAAACACTTTAACTGATGTATTTCTATTGAATGGACAATAAACAATTTTGGTTATCGTGTGGAGATATAATGGCTAACATTTATCTGCAAGTTCTTCCAACTTACTTGGATACAATTTTCTTTTCTTTTCTCAGGGTTAATGTAGCAGGGAGATAAACACACCAGCTGATAAATGGGAAAAGATACATTTAAGGAAGAGATCCAGGAGATGTCTTCTGACAGATCCTGGAGATGCTGTCTGACATGGAGAAGGTATGTATCTACCCTTTGAGGGCTCTTGATGGCTTTGATTCCTCTATATCTCATTATTGCTGCAGAAAATTCTGAGTTCTGTGGCCTTTATTATTTATTTTTCCCTTAAATAAAGGCTCTGCTTACAGTTTTACTTATTCACACAATCTCATCATTCCAGAAGGGAAACACCTTCCTGGGCACCTAGATGTATTACTTCAACTTCTTCTCTCCATCGTGGGGTAATATGACCTTGACTCTGACCACACGACTTCATACCTGAGCACATGCAAGTCTATGGATGTTCCTCCAGCTCTTTCTCTGACACCATGGCCATGCTTTTGACCACCCCATGGCACCAGGCAAACCCACTAAGCTCCATCCATGAGTTCTTCTGCTCCTCCCCATCAACATGCTTTCAGAGGCTCATGTTTCATCTGTGACCAATTCATGCACGTTTTTGCGTTGTCTTAGAACTTGCAATAAATGAAGTGGACCAAAGATTCAGCTACTATGGCGTGTGTAGTATTCCCACAGGCCAGGGAATAAGGAGGATCACTGGAGCGAGTTACTTTCTCCGGGAACACAATGATTTCCAGTTTGGGTACTAAGTAATATTACCTTTCTATGATTAATCACTACAAGGATTTGTGTTATATCCTATTCAAAAGTTGGAAAACTAATACTTAACACAGAGAATGAAGCCACAATTTTGCCCCGAGTGTAAGTTCCAGGAAATGGCTTTGCCAGATTGTGGATTCTTATCTCTTTGGTCTCTGTAGTCACGACCAACTCACACTAAAGAGCTGTTGCTTTGGGGGAAGTATAGTTCATCCAGTGTCATGTAACTTTATAAAAGTTCCCTCCTGTTTAGGACGAGTGAAGGTTAGCACGAGAGTCAGGGACTTCTCACACCCCCTACGTTACTAGTACGTGATATTGTTATACAAGTTATGTACGGGTCTGTAGCCAGTCTTCACAGGTATTACATATAGATGTGATGGACTTAAAGGGCTGAGAGTCCGGTGAGGCATGTCTCCCGAGATGACATCACTGTCTGCTGCACAGGGACAGAGGAAGGGTTAACAGTGTGATGTAAGTGGATCCTGGGGCGAACATCCTCTCTGAAGATGGAACATCCAATTTGTGCTACGTCCTCTCCATCACAGCAAAGAGACCGTCCCACAACCAAGTTCTTTGCTCACAATCAAATTACAAATCCCTTGTGTCTTCCCAGGCTGTGCGGGTGGTGCTGCTTTGGAAGCAAAGAGGAACCAGCCCGAGAGCTCAACTACAAGTCAGGTCGGGGACGGAAGGCCGTGCTCCCTTTGTCTCTTCTTAGCCTGCCCTTTCCACGTTCTGACAGGTAAGGGACAGATAATCAGTAGGGAAAAATGGAAGATTTTGGATCTTGTTCTTCTCTCTCTTGTCCCTCAGTCTCTATGAGACAAAGACGAGAAAAGCAAAGACGTTTAGATTATTTGCATAAAACCAGCATATTTCTTTTTTCTTTTTTATCATTATAACTTTTTATTTTGAGATAGTTTAAGACTCATGGGAAGTAGCAAAAAAATACAGAAGTGACAAAAATGTACATTCAACCCAGCGTTCCCTGTTGGTAACACCTTTTACATTAGAAGTCATTGTCAGGGTCAGGAAATTGATTTGACTCAGTACTATTCACTCCGATACAGATTTTGATCAAGGTAATATTTGTCGGGCTGGAAAATGCTGCTGCTGAACACAAGAATTCCTCAGTCTTGCTTTGTCTACCCACCCTTTCTCAAAGACCCACTTCATTTGGTTGAGCCGGTGGGAGATACTCAATGCGGTGTCTAGTCAGCTGGACTATAGTAGGTGATCAAGGTCAGAGCTATCAATAACATTCTTGCCATGATAGATATATTTCATGTCCAGGGCGTTTAATATGGAAACTGGCCATTTGTCATGTTTGGGTGCTTGGGATAGGGCTAGTTCAAGTGAGGAGCTGATTTCTGAACTTAATTACTTAAAAAGTGAATTTATTTATTTTTTTTTAAAATTTTTTTAAAGATTTTATTAATTTATTTGACAGAGAGAAAGATCACAAGTAGGCAGAAAGTCAGGCAGAGAGAGAGAGAGAGAGAAGCAGGCTCCCGCTGAGCAAAGAGCCCGATGCGGGGCTCGATCCCAGGACCCTGAGATCATGACCTGAGCCGAAGGCAGCGGCTCAATCCACTGAGCCACCCAGGCGCCCCTAAAAAGTAAATTTAAATAGGTTTGTGGGGCTAGTAGCTATCATGTTACACAGTGCAGGTGTTGGCCCAAAGGACACTCTCTGGCTCCTAACCTCAATCTTGATCCCAGCCAGTCCAGGGAGACCAGAGACCAGCTCTCAAGCGTGAAGAAGAAAGTACTTAGCTTAGGGCTTTCCAGTTCCATATCTGGATGAGGATCCCCAGTGGAAGAAGAAAACAAGACTGATATCCGTAATTTCCTTCCCTCTTAGCATCCTCATGGGTCCCTCACCACGTGGAGGCGGGAGGCAGAAAAGAACATTAGTACTGCGTGGGTCCTTACAACACATACATAATCTCACTGATGTCCTGGAATTTCAATCACAATAGGGTCCCATTTTCTTGGGAACCAATGAAGGGTGAGGGCAGAATATAAGCTAGGAATCTTCTCTTTTCCCCAAAATCCTCAACAAGGTCTTCTAGGTCAATAACCTATTAGGAAACAATACCTTACAGCAGGTTCTAGGTGTTGAGAATCGACTGAGTTCTGCTTCCCCGGGATGGAGAGAGCAATGTGGAGTGGGACACAGAGACACAGCTGAATCCACTATGAGGGCGAGATGGAGTCATGGGGGCTTGAGAGAAGGTTTCCCTGAAGACGAAGCATGGGGTCTAGGGCTTTTAATGACATAAAGTCATGCTACAGAGACTGTCCTGTCACCAGACTGCCACCACGCTGTATTCCTAACACAACTTCCCTTCTGTTTTCCAGTGGATACTGTGAAGAATCTCTAAGCAGTACTTTTAAGACGTCAAACAACAGCTCCCAGGTTTGTCCTTCTTCAGAATCTGAAGAACTGTTAACAGGAGAGCCAACACTGCATATCCCTCCTGGACTTCTGTCTTGGTATGGCCAAAAAGAAAGACAGTTTAAAAAAAATAGATATTTAGGGCGCATGGGTGGCTCAGTGGGTTATGCTGCCACCTTTGGCTCAGGTTATGATCTCAGGGTCCTGGGATCGAGCCCTGCATTGGGCTCCCTGCTCAGTGGGGAGCTTGCTTCCCCATTTCTCTCTGCCTGCCTCTGCCTACTTGTGATCTCTGTCTGTCAGATTAATGAATAAAATCTTTAAAAAACCACTAGTAACTTACAACTGCCACACAGACAAAAAAAACAAATGGTCCACAAAACATTCTCCTTTCCTTCTGAAGATTTTACAATGCATTGCTATCATTAACCAGTCTTCTACCATTAAACTTAAATGGCCAACTGACACAAACAGTTCTGAGACATTTCTTCCACCACTGATTAAGACGGGGGAGGCTGGTATCGGAGATAATATTCATTTAGCTTTCTTTTTGTTATTTATTTATTTATTTTTAATGTTTTATTTATTTATTTATTTGACAGACAGTGATCACAAGTAGGCAGAGAGGCCGGCAGAGAGAGAGAGAGAGAGGAAGAGGCAGGCTCCCTGCTGAGCAGAGAGCCCGATGGGGGACTTGATCCCAGGACCCTGGGATGACCTGAGCTGAACGCAGAGGCTTTAACCCACCGAGCCACCCAGATGCCCCTACCTTTCTTTTTTTTTTTTTTAAAAAGATCTTTATTTGTTTATTTGACAAAGAGAGACACATCAATAGAGGGAACACAAGCAGGGGGAGTCAAAGAGGGAGAAGCAGGCTTCCTGCAGGGTAGGGAGCTTGATGCGGGGCTTGATCCCAGGACTCTGGGAACATGACCTGAGCCAAGGGCAGATGCTTAACACCTGGGTCACCCAGGTGCCCCTTCATTTAGCTTTCTGACTTTCTGGGCAGACTTGGTGACCTTGTCCGCTCTGGCTGCCTTCTTGTCCACTGCTTTGATGACACTCACAACAACCATTGGTCTCATGCATGAACAGCAAAACAGCCCAGAGGAGGATAATCAGAGAAGCTCTCAACATGCACAGGTTTGCCAAGAACCATATCAACAATGGCAGTATCACCAGATTTCAAGAACTTGGGACCATCTTCCCAGCTTTTTCCCAGAATGATGATCTATCTTCTCCTTCAGCTCAGCAAGCTTGCAAGCAGTGTAAGCTGTGTGACAGTCCAGCACAGGTGCAAATCCAGCACTGATGGGCCTGGATGGTTCAGGATAGTCACCTGAGCCAGGAAGCCAGCTGCTTCCACGAGTGGGTCATTTTTGCTGTCACCAGCCACATCACCATGACGAACATCTTTGACAGATACATTCTTGACATTGAAGCCCACATTGTCCTCAGGAAGAGCCTCACTCAAAGCTTCATGATGCATTTCAACAAACTTGACTTTAGTTGTAACATTGACTGGAGCAAAGGTGGCCACCATGCCAGGTTTAAGAACACCAGTCACTACTTGGCCTACAGGCACAGTATCAACACCATCAATTTTATAGACGTCCTGGAGAGGCAGATGCAAGGGCTTGTCAGTTGGACAAGTTGGTGGCAGAATGCAATCTAGAGCTTCAGGCAACATGCTTCCACTGGCGTTCCCATGTTTATGGGTGACTTTCCAACCCTTGAACCATGGCGTGCTAGCACTTGACTCCAGCATGTTGTCACCATTCCAACCAGAAACTGGTGCAAATGCTACTGTGTTGGGGTTGTAGCCAATTTTCTTAATGTGTATTTGCTGACTTCCTTAATGATTTCCTCGTATCTCTTCTGGCTGTAGAGTAGCTCAGTGGAATCCATTTTGTTAACACCAACAATTAGTTGTTTTACACCCAGTGTTTAAGCCAGAAGGTGTTTAAGGATGTTTAAGCCATGCTCACAGGTCTGCCCATTCCTGGAAATACCTGATTCAAATTCACCAACACCACCAGCAACAATCAAGACAGCACAGTCAGCCTGAGATGTGCCTGTAGTCATGTTTTTGACAAAGTCTCTGTGTCCTGGAGCATCAGCAGTGGTCACATAATACTTGCTGGTCTTGAATTTCCACAGGGAGATGTCAATGGTGATACCACATTCAAGTTCAGCTTTCAGTTTTCAGATCCAGGCATACTTGAAGGAGCCCTTTCCCATTTCAGCAGCCTCCTTCTCAAATTTTTCGATAGTTCTTTTGTCGATTCCATCACATTTATAGATCAGATGACCAGTGGTGATAGACTTGCCTGAATCTATGTGTCCAATGATGATGATGTTGATGTGAATCCTTTTCTTTCCCCTTTTGGTTTAGGTGGAGTGGTGGTTTTCATGAAACCCGTGCTCTGGTGGTAACCTCATTGAGAAGAAGGTAATTGAATGTTTAAAGGGCCCTTCCTGGCTAGTGGCCTCTAGCTTGTAATCACATCCCCTTTACTTATTTATTTATTTACTTTGGTGAACTGATTAATTTTTTGAGATTTTATTTTTAAGTAATTTCCACACCCAAAATGGGGCTCAAACCCATGACCCCAAGATCAAGAGCCACATGTTCCAATGACTGAGCCAGTCAGTCTCCCTTCTGAACTGATTTCTAATATTTTCTTTATTTTTGAAATGCAAGGGTCCCAGGGAGTAGCAAATCAGCAGACCAGGAATCTTCACAGACACAAGAATCAGGTAATTGTCTAATATAGAGATGAAGCCAGGGGTGTATAGTGGGCTGATGGAAATGTCCTGTGTTTTTATGGGGAGAAGACAGTTTGAAGTCTTTGGGGGTAGTAACAATCAAAAGTATTTTTTCCTTAGCTCTAACACCATCCTCCCTACAACTTAAATGGGAATACGAAGTACTTGTCATCGTGGATAAAATGTCTGGAATAGATTCCATATTCTAAACACTCTATTAGGGACATTTTACATATTCCCTTTTTGTTATCTAAGGAACTCTGTGAATGCATCGTCTAGACTCTGTGTCAAGACAAATAAAGCAAACTTAGAGGAGAGAAATCTTCCAGGTGAGGTGTGACAGCGTAGGATTGTGTTTGGGTTAATTAAAAGGGGCTTGTTTTCTTTTACCCTAATCCATGCTAAGACTTCAAAACATAAGCAATGTGTGCTTAATGATCTTGATCCTTTGTGACATTTGTACTTTGACAGGCTTTGGGCTGGGAGACATTCCTACTCTATGAGTGTCCTAGGGCTGCCATAACAAGATACCCCAGATGAAGGGACTGAAATAAAAGACGTTAATTTTGTCATCATTCTAGAGGCCAGAAGTCTCAGATCAAGGTGCTGGGAGATTTGGTCTCTGATGAAGGCTCTTCTCCTGGCTTGTAGGTGGTCACCTTCTCCCTGGGTCCCCACATGGCCTTTCCTCTGTGTATCCAGAGAGAGAGAGAGAGAGAGAGAGAGAGAGATCTAGTATCTCTTCCTTGTCATATAAGGACACAAGGACACCAGTCCTATTGGATTAAGAGTTCTTTCTTATGACCTCATTTCAGCATTAGGACTTTCTTACATGCTCCATCTTCAAATTCAGCACTATCCCAGCCGATGTTCACTGGGTTGGAAAAATTTACCCAACTCAACTCTCCTAGATCCTGTCATTACACACTCCACTTCTAAGTGCTCATGGTTGGAAACTGTCCCACTTGGTGTGAAGTAGTTTGAAAGCCACCTGAGATTCTGGAGAGCAGGGCACTGGTGTTGACTGTGTCCTGGTGCTCAGCTCAGCTCCTGTGCTTACCTGCCACGAGGTTGGGGGAAGCTCATCTGTGTTCATATGAACGGCTGACACCGTGTGCTATTTTCTGGAGGTGCCACACAGCTAGTACCAAGATTCAGAGCAATTCTATAAGGTGCGGGTAGCATTAGTCTATCTGACATGGGAGAAAAAAGTCTCAGAGTGGTTAGGTAACCGTCTGAGACTTTTCCTTTTTCCTATCCCAAATCCCTACTCTCTGCCAAATGAGATTCCATCATTTTTAATTCTTGATAAACCAATTTTCTCTGAGCACAGTATTTCAGAGACTTCTATCATCCAGGGTACAGATATTTGTTCTATGCAAATCATCCTCACCCAGAGTCTGAGCAGAAAGAATGGTATCCAGGAGCGCGTGCGTAGAGGGTCTCTAAGTGCTGCTGGGAAGACTCTCCCAGTTGGGTGGTGGAAATGCTGGGGGAACCAGAGGATGGTCTGCAGTGCCTTGGGTTGGATGGCGGTGAACACTAGGGTGAAGAGTTGTGACTTTCCTTCTTAAGCTTTCATGCTTGCTCCTTTTACGGACTTGTGTTCCCCCACCAGCATCGGGTGTTAACTGCTGCTTGGGACCATGTAGAAATTTAGTTGCCGTGGTTCCTGCCCTAGGTGAAAACTGCTCCCCAACAAAGCCATCCAGCCTCACTTCCTTCTTAAATTTGGGGGTTCATTTTCAGTAGTGACCAAGAACATTCTTGTGCCTTTCTTTGTCTGGATTCCAAGACCAAAGCCTCTTGTTCTCCCTCCATACTCTTCTCTCTGATATCTGGATTCCCAACAGCACATGTGTAATTCAAAATCCAGAACGCCTTTAGGCCTTTTCCAACAAATCCAATCTGACATGTACAATGTGTATTTTTCAGAAGAGACTTGCTTGGAAGAGAAGACACTAGTGCCCCTTGAGGCTCCTAAACTCTTTTCTGGGGTTGGACCAGCTTGTCATAGTTATCAGTTTCTGGGACCTGAAGGAAATGTGGATATTGAGTTGATTGATGAGAGTGCAAACAGATACAGGTAAGAATTGAAGATGTTGGTTGTTTCAATACAATTCTCCCATAAAGGAAGTATGTGCTGTGTGATACTTAGATGTACACACCTACATGATAAGGTATGCGATTCACCCCTTCAACATTGGAAATTTTGTCAGGATTCTCTGATCCTATGCACTGAGTTGGTGTTTTATTTATTTTTTATTTTTATTTTTTTTTTAAGATTTTATTTATTTGACAAAGAGAGATCACAAGTAGGCAGAGAGGCAGGCAAAGAGAGAGAGAGAGGAAGAAGCAGGCTCCCTGCTGAGTAGAGAGCCCGATGTGGGACTCGATCACGGGACCCCGAGATCATGACCTGAGCCGAAGGCAGCAGCTTAACCCACTGAGCCACCCAGGTGCCCCTGAGCTGGTGTTTTAATTTCACCACATGTAGAATATAGAGAAAGTGGGGCCCTCAGAGCGTCTTTAACTCGCCAGAGTGTTCTAATGTGGTGAAAGCCACAGAGGGGTCTTGGACTTTGCTCCACCACAACATCACATCCCTCTGCACCTTCGTTTTTTAATTAGAGACCCAGGGAGCCTGGGTGGCTCAGTCGATTGCAGTCCGTCTTTGGCTAAGGTCATGATCCAGAGGTCCTGGGTCGAGCTCCAGTTCAGGCTCCCTGCTCAGCTTCTCCCTCTCCCTCTGCTGCTCCCCCAGCTCGTGCTCTCTCACTCACTCTCTCTGAAATGCATAAATAAAATCTAAAAAAGAAAAATCAAAGTCCTGGTCTTCTCCCAGCATGACTATCACTCTGGCTCCTTTCAGCGTCCACTTCCCCATGGCTGGCTTCTATCTGTGGCCAGCGACACGCCTCGGATTCTTGGTAACAGCAGCAGTGACCGTGAGGATAGCGTTGGATTCTTGGAGTCTACACATGAAGTTACAGCACGAGAAACAGTGGATGGTGGCAGGCCCACTGTTTGATATCTCCGTGGAGCCCGAGGGGGTCATCGCTGAAATCCATCTCCCTCACATCATCTCCCTGCCAGGTAAGGAGGGGAGAGGGGGCTGTGGGGCTGGTGGGGAACTTGTCTGATGCCCTTTTTCATTGTCCTACAGCAAATGAGGTCGATATGTCTTGGTTCCACGTTGCCCATTTTAAGGATGAAGGTATGGTCCTAGAGCCACCAGCCCGAGTGGAGTCTTTCTATGCTGTCCTGGAAAACCCCAGCTTCTCTCTGATGGGAATCCTGCTGAGATTGGCTAGTGGGGCTCGTGTTTCAGTCCCCATCACTTCCACGGCACTGCTCTATTATCACTTCTACCCTGAAGATACTAAATTTCACCTGTACCTTATCCCCAGTGACTCCTTGCTAACGAAGGTAAGGTTGGCAGATTTGGAGAAGTGAGAATTACCCATCCGCTTACAACCTTGGACCTTGTGCTTCTGTTCCTTTTATTTTCTTTCTTTCTTTCTTTCTCTTTTAAGATTTTGTTTATTTGCAGGAGAGAGAAAGTGAGAGAGAAAGAGAGACTGAGAGAGATAGAGAGAGCACAAGAAGGGAGAGTGTCAGGCAGAAGGAGAAGCCGGCTCCCTGCTGAGCAAGGAGGTGGATGGAGGACTCCATCCAGGACCCTGGGATCATGACCTGAGCTGAAGGTAGACGCTTAACTGACTGAGCATCGTTTATGCTCACATGAAACTCATGTTTCAGCATTGGACACCCTTCCTTTAAATGGATCTATGGATTTCTTTTAACATGAATCAAATACGCAGATAAATGGATCGCTCCCTAATTTTTGCAGTGAACACACCATGTGTGCAGCACCCAGATGGAGAAGTGGACATCACCAGCTTCTTTCCCCTTCCTGCCCCGACCTGATCGCTACCCACCAAGAGTATTTACTAACTGGACTGATAAGAGCATCTTCTGTAATTGTTTTTTGACAGCAATTCTTGCTTGTTAATTCCAGAAAGTGTGTATTGAGCTATAGCTGAGACTTGTCTAATGTTATTATTATTTTGTTATTTGAGTTCTATTCTGTATCGTGGGTGGATCCTCAGAGAGCTCTGAGGTCTCTTCTGTTCTGCTTCTGGGTCTCTCTGGGGTGACGTCACTGCTGTACTGCTTGCTGGTGGGCAGGTGGCTGTCACCTCATGGAGCAGGAGCCTCACGATGGAGGGAAGTCGTCTTTACCCTCGTCCCTCATAGACGCAGCTGCGGACAGCAATGGTCCTCTGTCGAGGCACAAGGAGGAAACCTCTTTGTCCCCGGATTTGAGGAACACTTAGGCGATCCCTGCCACATTATACAAAGAAAAATCAAACTCTACAGAGATTTGTAATAAAAAGAAACCCTTTGTGGGGGGAGTGATTGGTAGCTCAGTTGGTTAAGTGTGGCTCAGGTCATGATCTCAGGGTCTTGAGATGGAGCCCAGAGTTGGGCTCTGTGCTTAGTTTGGAGCCTGCTGAAGACACTCTCTCCATCTTCCTCTGCCCATTCTGCCCCGCCAAGGAAAAAAACAAACAAACAAACAAACAAACAAACAAAAATGAAAGAAATCCCTAGCTCTGAGATAACCAGCAGGAAAATTTTATTAATACATGTCTCTCGTGCACCAAGCTGGGGAAGTTGGAGGAACATGCAGCTGTGGATCTCAGAGTTGTGAGTTTATTCCCCACATTGTGTACAGAGATTACTTAAAAATAAAATCTTTTTTTAAATTTATTTTTTTATTTTCAGCATAACAGTATTCATTATTTTTGCACCACATCCAGTGCTCCATGCAATCCGTGCCCTCTATAAAACCCACCACCTGGTACCCCGACCTCCCACCCCCGGCCCCTTCAAAACCATCAGATTGTTTTTCAGAGTCCATAGTCTCTCATGGTTCACCTCCCCTTCCAATTTCCCCCAACTCCTTTCTCCTAACTCCCCATGTCCTCCATGCTATTTGTTATGCTCCACAAATAAGTGAAACCATATGATAATTGACTCTCTCTGCTTGACTTATTTCACTCAGCATAATCTCTTCCAGTCCCGTCCATGTTGCTACAAAAGTTGGGTATTCGTCAATCTTAAAAAAAATAAAATCCCTCATGTCTAGAAGCATATGTTTACTTTTAGCTTTGCTCCCTGATTTGCTTCTGCTGCTTCTTCCTCAGGCAATAGATGAAGAAGAAACTAAGTTTCACGGTGTGCGTCTGCAGACCTCACCCCCCGTGGAACCCCTGAATTTTGGTTCCCGTTATATTGTGTCTGGTTCAGCTCACCTGGAAATAATGCCTGAGGTCAGTAGAATTTGAATGTAACTCAAATTTCACTCGGGTTTCTAAATATTTTGTCTTTTTTTTTTTTTTTTAAAAGGAAGACCAGGGGAGGGTTAGTAGCTCACATGATTATTCTCTGAACCATATCCTGATAGGAGCTCGGCTACCTTTCTTTCCATGGAATAATACTAATTTCTAAAATTGTAAATTTAAAAGATTGTTGACCATTCTCCTTTGGTCTCCCCTCAACCAGCCACAATACTGTATAGGAAATGGCTAATATTTCAGTGACCAGTTCACTGCAGGCAAACAAGCCTTTCTACTCCCGCCCTCAATGCCATGATAGTTTAATTCAAGTGCTGTGCTTCTTCTAGGAGTTGAAATTATCCTACAGGAGTCCTGGGGAAATCCAGGTGTTCTCTAAAGTCTTTGCTGGGAAGATGGAGGAACCAATCATACTTGAAGTTACGGACAAAAGACACAAGACTTTGGTCTGGCGCACTTTGGTGAAGCCAGGTAGGTAAAAATATGGAGTTTAAATTTGGGGGGAAAAAAACAAATTATGCACCTCTTTTCTGTGTTGTAGTGAAGTGTGTCAGAGGAGAGGTCTTTTTATGGTCCCATCCCAGAGAAGAAAATAAATCTACTGCCAGCCTAGAGTCCATGTTGAGTTGAAACAAAAGTGTAGACACTCGTCAAGTTTGCCTGGGATAGGGATGGCTGTCGCTATCAACAACTGGATGCTCTCATACGTAGGAGGCAGTGAACAGGAAATGCTAATTATAAGAATCAGAAGGAACAGAAAGTCAATTTAATTCTATGTCCTGGGCAATTTTATAGTTGTTTTCATATATAGAGATAATCAGCTGCTGAAGGAAGGATGCAGAATTGATCAGAACTTCAAAGAACAGCAGGGCTTTTGAAAGACCATGTGGAAAGCTTCATGGTAAACAGACTCTAGTGACTTTCCCAAATGGTGGCTCCAATCGGCAAATCTCCCACCAACTTATATGTGTGTTCAACGTATAAATTTTGCACCATCACAATCCCAGTATTATAGGGTTTAAAGAACATCATCACTGGGGTGCCTGGGTGGCTCAGTGGGTTAAGCCTCTGCCTTCGGCTCAGGTCACGATCTCAGGGTCCTGGGATCGAGCCCCACATCAGGCTCTCTGCTGAGTAGAGAGCCTGCTTTCTCCTCTCTCCTCCGGCTTCCTCCTCTCTCTCTGCTTGCCTCTCTGCCTACTTGTGATCTCTCTCTCTCTGTCAAATAAATAAATAAAATATTAAAAAAAATAAAGAACATCATCACTTATTGTCAAAACCTACTCGCTTCATGATGGTATTTCGTGTCTAAAATACATTTGCCTGGAGGATGATTTATGTAGCACAGTGTGATAATGTTATCAAAGCTTTCACATTTCCTCACATATTGGCTTAGAAATAGAAATAGAATATTCGAAAAACTGTTACTTCCTCTGATTTATTTCCTGGGTGGGCAGTGAGTGACCTTCTACTTAATTGGGTTCCATTAGGTATATCAGTGTTCCAATGGGATCCTTAACCCAGGAAATGGAATCAAACTATTTTAAAGCATTGCATCAAAGACCAGAGGGGCATCTGGCTGGCTCAGTCAGAAGAGCCTGTGCCTCTTGATCTCAGAGTTGGGAGTCTGAGCACCATGTTGGGTGTAGAGATTACAAGAAACAACAATACCTAAAAAAAAGAAAAAGAAAAACTAAATAAGGTAAATGGTTCATTTTCCAACTTTTCCTTCTTTCCTAGTGGAGCTCCAGTTTTGTGCTGCATCACCGCCTTCTCCCCTCTCAGGTGAGTGCAGTGTCCACACCAAACATCAGGAGGTTTTGAGGGGTGTGAGGTGGCTCAGTGAGGGATCCTATCTTCTCTTCAGTTACAGAGACTGAGTGCTGTCGGACATAAAGAAGGCGTCTGAGCCACCTGAGCGAATTCATGGGAGGGTTTAATAAGCAGACTCTGAGCATGCAACCACGTCTTATTGGGGAAAATATCTTGCATCTGAGGAAGTCTCAGTGAAAGTAGTTCGATATGGCTGGAGATGAAACTTTAGAGGGATGGAGGACACATATGACCAGAGGCAGGCAAGAAACAGAAGTTGGAAGCAGAAGGGTGATGGCTGAACTCTTTTGGTCCTTAGGCTGAAGGCAAAGGGGGACTCAGGAAAGGTGGGTAGCAATGCACTCACTGTTCTGAACAGTGTGGATGACTGTGGGTGTGGAATGGACAGGAAGTGGGAGCCGGGTTAGGAGGCTGTTGTGAAAGTTGAGAACAGGGATTAGCTGGGAATTGGTTAAGGTTACTGGAGTTGATAGGTAGCAGAGAAAGAAATTATTCAAAGTAAGGAGCCAAGGGGTACCTGGCTGGTTCAGTCAGAAGAACATGTGACTCCTAATATTGTGTAGTTGTGAGTTCAAGCCATGACTTGGAGTAGAGATTACTAAAAATAAATAAAGAAATAAAGCCTTTTGAAAATAAAAGAAAAATAAAACAACAGTCAAGATTCAGAGGACTGCATTCTGCCTTCTGTGCTGTTGGCTTTGATTATTAGTCTCCACACAGTAAAAGTGACAGGCCTCCTGTAACAAAACAGATCATCCAGGAGGAGAAAGGGAACATCCCCTGATTCCTCTTACTCCTCAGGTGTCACACTGGCTTCATATGGCACAAACCCACTTCCTGGCCAGCTGGTGTTATGGTCAGGGGGCCCAGAGAGGCAGATGAGCTACAGAAAATTAGACCTCATGCCTGGAGTTGCAGTTGGGTTCAAACCCAACCACAGATACAGTTAAGAATGAGGTAAAGATGATTTCACAAAGGAAATTGAAAGGGTTTATGTAGGTGGTGAGTGTGTAGCACCAAGAACACGTCTCTACCCTTCCTCTTCTACAAGCTCTAGAGCGAGAGCTACCTGGTGTGAGAAGGATGAAACCCACCCTCGTGTGCTCTCTCTAGAATACCCTTCAGAAGCTGCTGCCAGCCCACATCTTGAGTCAGATCTTCATTCTGGCCAGCATGCACTGTGAAGCCTGACATCTCTCTCCCCCTCTTTGCCCTTTGGCCTGGTGGCATCTTGTATTTAATACCAGAATCCTACTCCTCAAAATCCTCCTCTTATACTAACTCTTCTGTGAAGACTTTGCTTGAAAGTCTAGTCATCCCCTCCTTTCTGAGCCAAGGGCTATGGTTGCATTTTTCTCCTATGGAATTATGGTGATAAAAATGATCATGGAGACAAATGCAGCTTATTAAATGCCTGTTGCATGGCAAATATTCAGGGTACGTATGTGTGTGCTTATACTCATCACTTCTTTTTTTTTTTTTTTAAAGATTTTATTTATTTATTTGACAGACAGAGATCACAGGAGGCAGAGAGGCAGGCAGAGAGAGAGGAGGAAGCAGGCTCCCTGCCGAGCAGAGAGTCTGATGCGGGACTCGATCCCAGGACCCTGAGATCATGACCTGAGCGGAAGGCAGCGGCTTAACCCACTGAGCCACCCAGGCGCCCCATACTCATCACTTCTGTCTAGTCCTGTCAATGCACTTTGGCTGGCTTCCACAGAAAAGCATGGAGGAGCATCAGAGTGAACACAGCAGCGGTAGCGGTCCTGTATGGAACGTAGCCTGAGACAGACACCACCCCCCACACTCATGGGGTTTCTATTACAGCAGGTGAAAACAGTGAAGTTGATTTCCCAGTGCTTATCAAAATACAGTTGTGATACAATTATGAGAGGATAAGATGGGTAGTTCAGATCTAAACTTGAGGGAGTTGAAAAGTTTCTGTGTACACCATGGAGAGAGGACAAAAGTGAAGTTTATGTCCGTTGAAGAAGATTTAATAGAAACTGCTAAAGAAATGGGCGGGGTGAGAACAGTTGAGGCAGCAAGAATAGGTTAAGTTGAGCATCTTTCTGTGAGAGGAACTTTATTCATTCAAATTGAGGAGTCACGGAATGAGCACCTCCAATAACTTGAAATTTTTTTTAAAGATTTTATTTATTTGACACAGAGAGAGAGAGAGAGAGAGAGAGACAGAGAGAGAAGGAACACAAGCAGGGGGAGTGGGAGAGGGAGAAGCAGGCTTCCTGCTGAGCAGGGAGCCCAATGCCAGGCCTGATCCCAGGAGGCTGGGATCATGACCTGAACTGAAGGCAGACACCCAATGACTGAGCCATCCAGATGCCCCTCCAATGACTTTTCAATAGAAACACCAAGACTTCACAGAAATTACATCATTAAATTAAGCGATTTGTTTATGGCGGCATATGGCATTGATGATCTGAGCTACTGTGTTTAGAACAAAAGTTCTAGATGCATGAGTTGTACATAGAAAGCAATCATGTTTTTGGGCACCTGGGTAACTAAGTGGGGTTAAGCATACGATTTTTTTTTAAATTAACATGTAGTATGTTATTTGCTTTTGGGTACAGGTCTGTGAATCATCAGTCTTACACAATTCGCAACATTCATCATAGCACATACCCTCCCCAATAGCCATAACCCAGCCACTCTATCCCTCCCCCGACCTCCCAGAAACCCTCAGTTTGTTTCCTGAGATTAAGAGTCTCTTATGGTTTGTCTTCCTCCCAGTCCCATCTTGTTTAATTTTTTCCACTCTCTGGCCCCCATAACCCTCCCTTGCCTCTCAAATTCCTCATATCAGAGAGATCATATGATAATTGTCTTTCTCTGACTGACTTATTTCGCTTAACACAATACCCTCTAGTTCTATCCACATCGTTGCAAATGGCAAGATTTGGGGCTTTTTTTGATGACTGCATAGTATTCCATTGTGTGTATTAACCACATCTTCTTTATCCATTCATTCGTTGATGGACATCTGGGTTCTTTCCATAATTTGGCTATTGTGGACTTTGCTGCTATAAAAAAAAAGCCGTTTACTATATGTAGGTTTTATTTTGATCTATTAGAAGAAACTGTATCCCAAAATTTTAAAGAAAGAAAAACCTATATGTATACTAAAAATAAGGCTAAATACAATGAAGGAATAGAACATGACTATAACAATGAAAATTTAAAAAGATTTTTGAAAAGGTATTGATAAGATAAAATAGTTAAAAAGCATTAAAATAGGAAAGAGGAAAAATTAAAAAAAATGTAATTTAAAAAATTTAACCTTGAAAGACTAAAGAATCATGGGAAAAAAAGTCATGAATTCTATGTGTTGCTTTCCCCTAGCTCAGTGATCTCCGTGTGTCGTTTCTCAGTTCTCAGTCATCGGTGAATTTGGTTTTGGCTGGATGTTCTTGCTGATCTTCTAAGGGAGGGGCCTGTTGCCATGATTCTCAAATGTCTTTGCCAGAGGTGGCATTGCACTGCCTGTGGCAGTGGCCAGGCTAAGCAATCTGCTAAGGTTCACGCTTGGAGTTTTGTTCCCTGAATGCTTTCTATACTGCTTTGGAGGACGGGAATGAAAATGGCAGCCTCCCAGTCTCCCGCCAGAGGAGCTGAGAGCTCAGGTCCTGCTCAGTGCACCCTCGGAGAAAAGCAGTCAATCACTCCCGTCTCCCTGGCCTCTGGCTGCACTCTGAGCTCACCTGTCTTGTGACCGAGCATTTCTATCTTGGGCGCCTGGCCCCGTTTGGAGTTTCCAAAACCAGCAGATTCCTGCCATGCCCCATGCTACTCCTCCCAGAGGAAGAAGGAGGGGTGTCCCCAGATCTGCCACTTATGGGGTCCCTGCTTGAAGAGCAGTGGTCCAACTGTGCTGTGGATCATGGTTTAAGGTAACCCCAAGCTGAAAGTCCCTCCTCAGCTCCATCTCTGTTGCAACTTCCCTGCTCTGATACTGGGGACTCTGTCACATTCAGATAACCCTGGACTTTCTGTGACTCTGTGGGTCCTAGACCACACCGTCCCTTCGAGGGCTCCACCCCCCACTTAGCCTCTGGGGCGATGACCCTCAGTGGAGCAGACTTCTAAAAGTTCCAATTTCATGCTCTGCTGCTCTACTGCTTGCAGGGAATCAGCACCCCCAACCCCACCCCTGGTCTTTTCTCATCGCTTCAGATTCACTTCTCCATGTGTCCTACCTTCTAGAAAGTGGTCGATTTTCTGTTCCTAGACTTGCTGCTTCTCTCCTCTTTGATCTCCTTTTGAGTTTGTAGGTGTTTTGGTAACTATCTAGCTGAACTCCTGGGGCCTGATGATATTTAGTCTCCTACTCCTCAACCATCTTGCTCCTCCTCACCAAGCATCCAGCTCTTGATTTTGGCTCAGGTCATGATCTCAGGGTTGTGAGCCCCACATCAGACTCTGCACTGGGCATTGATCCTGCTTAAATCTCTCTCTCTCTCTCTCTCTCCCTCTGCCTTTTTCCCGCAGCTCATGCTCATTCTGTCCCTCTCTCCAAAAAAAAAAAAAAAAAAAAAAAATCCAAAAGCCAATCTGCCAAGGTCACACCAGAATTATATGCAGGCAGGCACCAAACAGTACCCTGAGTCAGCATGAAATACCTTCTCTCCAGTGCTTCTGGTCCTTCTGTGTTGTACTTAGCCAGCTAAATAAATCCCTTTCTACTAGTTTATCGGAAGGCTCTTGAGAGTAGGGAGCTAGTCTACTGTACCTAGACCTCTGGTATCATGCGTACCAATGTATGAACTTCAAGGTTGTTAGAAGGATGAATAGATGAATGTAGAACAAGATAGAGCTGTCTTTAGGGTTCCAGTGAAAACCAGAAAGTAAAGAAGAGGAGGTGCTCAAAGTTTAGGAAGGAGGGGATTGGATTGAAGAAGAGGGATCATTGAGTTTCCCTAAATTCATAGACCCTGAGAACTGACTGCATATCTTGGGTCCCTTGGGACAGGACTGCATAGGCTGTGTGTGTGTAAGATCTGGGCAACATGCAAAACACAATGAGCAACATCTCCACACAGAATATGTCTTTAAGGAGTGCCTGGGTGGTTCAGTCAGTTCAGTGTCTGACTCTTGATCTCAGTTCAGCTCTTGACTCAGGGTCTTGGGTTCAAGCCCCATGTTGAGATCTATATTGGCTCTGGAGCCTAAGAAAGAAATAAAGAGAAATAGATAGATGATATTAAGCTGGACATAGGTCCTGAACACCTTAAATGATCTGTCCTTTTCTGAGTCTGCAACTCTTTCTTGTGTCCAGCTGAGGCCTTTATGAAGGAGAACCACCGGCACTTGCAGGCCAGGCTGGGGGACCTGAGCGGAGTACTAGATGATCTTCAGGACAGTGGGGTCTTCACCGAGGAAGAGAAGGAGCTGGTGCAGCAGTTTCCAACACGGCAGAGGAAGAATGAGACCCTGCTGAGGATGGTGGAGAAGAAAGGGCCCCAGGCCCTGGAGATATTCTTCAGAAGCCTTCAGCAAAGAGATCCTTACCTGATGTCCTACCTCAGCCAGCAGAGTTTACAACAGTGACTCAGGCCAATACTCAGGAAGAGACAATCCCATGTTCTGCACTGAAAATGGATAAACAGGCGTGCTTGGGTGGCTCAGTTGTTTAAACGTCTGATTCTTGATTTCAACTTGGGGTCATGAGATTGAGCCTTATGTTGGGCTCTGCACTCAGCTCGGAGTTTGCTTGAGATCCTTTCCCTCTGCTTCTCCTCCCACTCTCTCTCTCAAATAAATTAAATCAATCTTAAAGAAAAAAAGAACGAAAATGGATAAATGGGCATGTGATCATTGAGTTCATTGTTCAAGACAAAAGTGGTTAGTAACACCCAGCCATCACACAGGCTTTATTGAGGACTGATGTGTAACTACACAGATATCTATTTCTGTATCCTCATATCTTCCCCTCAACAAAATCTCAAGAGAGTAGCAATAATCATACTAAATATTTTTTTAAGCCAAATTTAAAAAAAATTCCCAGTTCACCCATTGACCTATTTCTTGGAAATCTGGGCAGAGGAAGGCAAGACCAGGTGTGGTTATGATTGACAGGGCCCAGGGAGACCAACTCTCCTGAGTCACATGAGAAGCAATTCTAGTGAACATTACATCTGAGCTGTTACCTGCTCACAGTGAAATCTAGAAAGGCTTACAGAACTCCCTGTTGAGGGCATTCATGACATTCACAAATTTTGATATTTTAAAAAAATACACTGTGTCTTTAACATTTTATCCGTTGCTATTTCTATTAGGGTGATGAAGTCCCTTGAGGGAATAGAGCTCAGGAGTGGAAGCAAATGCCAAAGTTGGCAGAAAACCTTTGATCTCTGGTATATAGGATGGTACCAGGGACGGGCACATTCTGGGTCACACAACTTCATGGAACAGCTCGGTGGATCGCAGAGGCGGAGTATGGATGAATGGTGTCCACAGAAGCAGCGTGGGGGAAAAGGAGGAGCATCCGGTGGTTGTGAGGGAGGCCCTCCTGGCAGGTATGTCACAGAAATAGGCAGAGCCTTCCACTGGGGTTCTGCCATTGGACCCTGCCATTTTGTATGCGTCCCAGCTGCCTTTGGACCAGTGTTTGCGTGACATAAGTAATGCTATCCTCTGACTTTGAGCCCAGTTATTTCCTTGTATTTGAAGTGAGTTTGTAGAAGACAGCCTAGAGTTGGGTCAGTTGGCTTTTGTTATTTATTTATTTATTTATTTATTTATTTATTTATTTGACAGAGAGAGAGATCACAAGTAAGCAGAGAGGCAGGCAGAGAGAGAGAGGAGGAAGCAGGCTCCCCACTGAGCAGAGAACCCGGTGCGGGGCTCAATCCCAGGACCCTGAGATCAAGACCTGAGCCGAAGGCAGAAGCTTAACCCACTGAGCCACTCAGGCGCCCCGGCTTTTGTTTTTTTAACTCATTTTGAAAATCTGTTAAGTGGTATGTTCAGCTCTTTACGTTTAACAGAATTCTTGAAAGGTTAGGAGGTACCCCAAGTCAGCCATTTTAGTATTTGTTTTCTGTTTATTCTCTCTTGGTTTGCATACCCATCTTTCCTTTTTGGCTTTTTAAGGGCTTATTTAAAGAGTTTTTAGTATTCCACCTTAATTTATCTATTTTGTTTTCTTTGGCTATGTGGTTGTGTATTTTTTAGTGATTGTGTTAGAGATGGAAAGATACATCCTCATATCCATAGTGTGCTAATTAAAATGGAATCTAGAAACCTTAGCACCATTTTGACCGTGGTACACTCTATGACCCAGTTGCTTTCAACATTATCTCTGTATATAATAAGGTCTTAATCAGAAAAATGTTTTAATGTTTTTCCCCTCTTTTTTAAAGAAAGATTTTATTTGTTTATTTTAGAGAGAGATACAGAGAGAGCATGGGGATGTGGAGAGCAGAGAGAGAGGACAAGGAGCGAGAATGTCAGCCAGACTCTGTGCTGGGCATGGAGTCCAAGGCAGGGCTCGATCTCTTGACTCTGAGATCATGACCTGAACTGAAATCAAGAGTCAGATGATTAATCAGCTGAGACCTCCAGATGTCCCTGTTTTTCACTTGCAATCGCTGAGTATGTTTTAAGGACCCATAAGGAGTATCATCGATGATACGTGCCCTGATATATACCAATTTTGTGGATCCTCCTGTAATCCTCGTATTCTTAATTTCATTGAACTTCCTTTGGTGATTCTTTTTTTTTTAAACTTCTTTATTTTTGTTAGCAATTTCTATACCCAAAATGGGGTGCAACTTTCAACCCTGAAGTCAAGACTTGCAGGCTCTACAGACTGAACCAACCAGGCACGCCCACAATTTTTTTTAATGCAGATCTCCTGACTATGGATTCACTTAACTTTCCCTCATCTGAAGATGTCTTTATGTTACTTTCATTCCTGAAAGATATTTTTGCTGGTTATAGAGACAGTTCTTTTCTTCAGCCATTTATTTCTTGTTCCCATGGTTTGTCATGTGGACTCTGCAGTCATTCAAATTGATTCCCTACATGTAATGTATCATTTTTCTGTCTGTTTTCAAGATTTGTTTTCTTTGTGTTTAGTATTCGGCAATTGGATTATGGTAGATCTGGGTATGGATTTATTTAGATTTGTGCTCTTTGAGATTCATTCAGTTTCTTAAATTTGTTGGCTTATATTTTTTCACCAAACTTGAATATTTCTTTAAATATGTATATTGAATATATATAAATATATGTATATATATACATATATGTGTGTGTATATATATATATATATATACACACACACACACACACACATACATACATACACGCAGGGACACATTTTTTTGTGTGTGAAGTATGCGCCTCCCCAATGTGGAACCCAACACGGGGCTTGGCTTCAACTCATGATACTGAGACACAGACCTCAGCTGAAATCAAGAGTTAGAAACTTAGCTGACTGAGTTAAGTAGGTGTCCCTAAGTATATTTTTTTCAATCTGCATTTTTTTTTCTTTTCTCCTTCTGGGATTCTGATAGTATGAATGTTAGATTTTTGTTGTTGCCTCATAGTTCTCTGAGATTTCATTATTTTCCTATTGTTTCCTCTTCCCATTGTTCTGATTGCATAACAATTTTTGATTCCTTTTTAAAAAATTCTTTAAAGATTTATTTGATTAAAAAAAGATTTATCTTATTCACTTATTTATTTAGAGAGAGAGTGAGCATGAGTGGGGAAGATATTGAGGGAGAGAGAGAGAGAGAAAATCTCAAGCAGATTCCATGTTGAGTGCTGAGCCTGACTTGGGATCCCACGACCCTGAGATCATGACCTGAGTAGAAATCAAGAGTCAGATGCCCAGTTGACCTAACCATCCAGGAACCCCAAACTTACTGATTTCAAGTTCATTTTTTCTGTCATCTGTCATCTGTGTTCTTCTAGTGAGTCCATTCTCTGAATTTTAATTTTTAGTTTTTGTATTTTTCAGTTCTAGAATTTGGTTGCTCTATTTTCTATCTCTTTTCCCTCTCTACTTTCCATTTTCCATCACTATTCTATTTCCACATTTTCCATGTCATATATTCTATTTTGCACATATTTTTCTATTGTGCAAGTGTGTTTGTGGTTGCTTGTTAGAACAGTTTTAGAGCATTTCCTGTAACGTCTTTGTCAGGTAATCCCAAAATCTGAGTCATCTCATTATCTGATGTCTATTGATTGTTATTTTCCATGCGAGTGGAGACTTTTGTGGCTCGTCCTCATATTTTGAGTAAATTTAGTTTGTATCCCGGACATTTGAATGTTATGTTATGAGACACTGGGTCTTGTTTATGTGCAATGAAGAATGTGGATTTTTTTCTAAAGATTTTTTTAGGTACAGGTCACATTGTCCACCAACTGAGCCAGCCAGGTGTCCCTGAATCTTTTTTTCTATTTTATAATTTCAAAGCTTTTAGAGTGTTATTCAGGTCTATCGTATATATTTATCTATGGATTGGGCCGAAGTCTCCCCAGTACCTCAGTTCTCAAAGTTCTCAGGATCCTAAATAGGGCCAGATCTATGTATACCTAGGTTGAGCTTGCACAGAGGAGTTCATATTACTGAGTCCTCATTCCAGAGCTTCTCTCTCTGCATTATTGTCTTAGTGGGAGAAATGGTAATTTGTGACTTTTTATATCCTAATCTGAAGTAGAAGCACATTTTTAAGTTTGAAATTTAACTTATACAATACATGCCTGGATACATCCTCGCAGGAACTTCCACAGTCCTTGGTGATATAGACACGAAGGAAACACAATGTGTTCACTGAATAAAAACAGTTGAGAGTGAACAAGAGATACATAATGGAAAATTTTGTAACCTGACAGGATCGATAATCTTGAGCAAGGTGAAGTCTCCTCAGAGTCAGCTTCCATCAACAAGATTGAGAGCCACTTGTGATGCCTCTGACAAAACAAAAAAATAAAAATAAAAAAATAGAATGAATACCTAAGAGTCACGGGGCTGGGGCTGTTGCCCAAAGAACCAGAACCTTGTATTAACCAGGGTTTTCTGAAGTCCCTTTTTACCGCAGGTGAGCAGCTACTGATTGGCGGAGGGAGTTGTCCTGAGGAATCTGGGCACGTGGGCTGTAGAGAAGGCAAAGGTCTGAAGGACAGTAGGTATTAGCCTTGTGGCATGCTCAGTTAGGGGGTAAAAGCAAGACATACTCATTATAAGAGAGACACCATGGGCCTGGGGTCCTGCTTTTTGTTGGGGTTGAAGGTGGGGGTCTAGGGTCTGGAGGGCTCTCTCCTTAAAACATGACAGTCATACCTAAATGCCTTAGTCAGTTAAGCTACTGACTCTGGATTTCAGCTTAGGTCATGATCTCAGGGTTGTGGGATGGAGACCTGGACTGAGCTCCCCGCTAGGTGCAGAGTCTGCTTGAGATTATCTCTCTCTCTCCTCATCGCCCACCCCCCCATAAAATAAAGATAATCTAAAAATATATATAAAATAAAATAATATAAACTGGGTATTGGGACTGGTGGCTGGCTCAGTCAGTACAGCCTGTGATGCTGGATATCAGGGCCATGAGTTCAAGCCACACACTGGGTGTTGAGCTTACTTTTAAAAAATGAAACTTTTTTTTTTTTAAATTGTGCACTAAAATTTTCAAGTCATCATAAAAAAATAGAGAAAATGATTATTTCAAAACCTGGAAAGAGAGAGAGAAAAAAATGGAACAAGAAAACATTTTTAATGTAACTTAAACCATGAAAAGTTAAGAAAGAATCCTAAAATAAGAAAGCAAAATAGAAATCAGAAAATATATGGTAGAAACATATCAAAATATATCAGTAGTGGCACACACATGATACTGTCTAACTAATGCACAATGAAAGTCAGATTGGGAAAAATAAAGGCTTCATTTTATTTACTCTTAATAATAACAGGAAGCACAAGGCAACAAACACATGTAATATTTTCTTGGAATAAAAGGAAATGTTGCTCTACTCTCTATGTTGCTCTATTCTCAGTCCCGTCCTTCATCACCCTTGTCACTGGCCAACCTAACGATGGTACTCTATATTCGACACGCTTTCTTTTTAAAAATTTAGGGCGCCTGGGTGGCTCAGTGGGTTAGGCCGCTGCCTTCGGCTCGGGTCATGATCTCAGGGTCCTGGGATCGAGTCCCACATCCGGCTCCCTGCTGAGCAGAGAGCCTGCTTCCTCCTCTCTCTCTCTCTGCCTGCCTCTCTGCCTACTTGTGATCTCTCTCTGTCAAATGAATAAATAAAATCTTAAAAAAAAAATTTAATTCAAGTGCAATTAATTAACATATAGTATATTATTAGTTTCAGAGGTAGAGTTCAGTGATTCTTTAGTCTTATAAAACACCCAGTGCTCACAACATCACATGCCCTCGTTATTGTCCAACACCCAGTTACTCCATCCTCCCCGCAACTCCCCTCCAGCAGTCTTCAGTTTGTTTCCTGGAGTCAAGAGTCTCTTATGATTCTCTCCCTTTCTGGTTTTGTCTTATTTTATTTTTCCCTTCCTCCCACCACGATCCTCTGTTTGGTTTCCTAAATTCCACATATGAGTGAAATCATATGATAATTGTCTTTCTCTGATTGGCTTATTTCACTTTGCATAATACCTCTAGTTCTAGCCACATCATTGCAAATGGCAAGATTTCATTTTTTAAAAAAGATTTTATTTATCTATTTGACACAGAGAGCAAGAGATCACAAGTAGGCAGAGAGGCAGCCAGAGGGGGAGGGGGAAGCAGGCTCCCCACTGAGCAGAGAACCCGGTGCGGGGCTCAATCCTAGCACCCGGAGATCATGACCTGAGCCCAAAGCAGAGGCTTAACCCACTGAGCAGCCAGGTGCCCCAAGATTTCATTTTTTTGATGGCTGAGTTATATTCCATTGTATATATATATACCACCTTTTCTTTGTCCATTCATCTGTCAAAGGACATGTAGGCTTCTTCTACAGTCTGGCTATTGTGGACATGGATGCTATAAATATTGGGGGTGTGGTACCCCTTTGGATCACTATATTTGTATCTTTTAGATAGATACCTAGTAGTGCAATTGCTCAATCATAGGGTAGCTCTATTTTTAACTTTTTGAGGAGCCTCCATACTGTTTTCAGAGTGGCTACACCAGCTTGCATTCCCACCAGGAGTATAAGAGGATTCCCCTTTCTCTGCCTCCTCACCAACACTTGTTTCCTGACCTATTCATTTTAGCCATTCTGACAGGTCTGAGGAGGTATCTCATTGTGGTTTTGATTTGTATTTCCCTGATGCAGAGTGATGTTGAGCATTTTTTCATGTCTGTTGCTCATTTCTATGTCTTCTTTGAAGAAATGTCTGTTCATGTCTTCTGCCCATTTTTTGACTGGGTTACTTGTTTGGGGGTCGAGTTTGATAAGTTCTCTATAGACTTTGGATACTAGACCTTTATCTGATAAGACATTTGCAAATATCTTCTCCTATTCTGTTGGTTGCCTTTTGGTTTTGTTGACCGTTTCCTTTGCTGTGCATAAGCTTTTGATCCTGATGGAGTCCCAATCATTCATTTTTGCCTTTGTTTCCCTTGGCTTTGGAGATATGCCTAGCAAGAAGTTCATGTGGATGAGGTCACAGAGATTGCTGCCTGTGTTCTCTAAGATTTTCATGGATTCTTGTCTCACATTTTGGTCTCTCATCCATTTTGAGTTTATTTTTGTGCATTGTGCAAAAATAAACTCAAAACTTCATTCTTCTGCATGAAGCTGTCCAATTTTCCCAACACCATTTGTTGAAGACACTGTCTTTTCTCCATTGGACCTTCTTTCCTGGTTTGTTGAAGATTAGTTGGCTGTAGAGTTGAGGGTCCATTTCTGGGTTCTCTATTCTGTTCCATTGATCTATATGTCTGTTTTTGGGCCAGTCCCACCCCATCTGGATGATTACAGCTTTGTAATAGAGCTTGAAGTCCAGAATTGTGATGCCGCCAGCTTTGGTTTTCTTTGTCAATATTCCTTTGGCTATTCAGGGTCTTTCTAGTTCCATACAAATTTGAAGATTATTTGTTCCAGCTCTGTGGAAAATGTTGATGGTATTTTGATAGGGATTGTTTTGAATGTGTAGATTGCTCTGAATAGAATAGACATTTCTACCAATCTGTGAGCATGGAATGTTTTTCCATTTCTTTGTGTCTTCCTCAATTTCTTTCATAAGTATTCAATGCTTTCAGAGTACAGATCCTTTACCTCTTTGGTTAGGTTTGTTCCTAGGTATCTCAGAGTTTTTGGTGCAATTGTAAATGGGATCTACTCTTTAATTTCTCTTTCTCCTGTCTCGTTGTTTGTGTATAGAAATGCAACTGATTTCTATGTATCAGTTTTATTTCCTGCCACTTTGCTGAATTCCTGAATCAGTTCTAGCATTTTTTGGTGGAGTCTTTTGGGCTTTCCACATAGAATATCATGCCATCTGCAAAGAGTGAAAGTTTGACTTCTTCTTTGCTGATTTGGATGCATTTTATTTCTTTTTGTTTTCTGATTGCTGAGCCTAGGAATTCTAATAGTATGTTGAACATCAATGATGATAGTGAACATCCCTGCCATGTTCCAGACCTTAGGGGAAAAGTTCTCAGTTTTTCCCCATTGAGAATGGTATTCACTATGGCCTTGTTGTATATGGCTTTTTATCACATTGAGGTATGTTCCCTCTATCCCTGCACTGCAGAGAGTTTTAATCAAGAAAGGATACTGTATGGGCGCCTGGGTGGCTCAGTGGGTTAAGCCGCTGCCTTCAGCTCAGGTCATGGTCTCAGGGTCCTGGGATCGAGTCCCACATCGGGCTCTCTGCTCAGCGGGGAGCCTGCTTCCCTCTCTCTCTCTCTGCCTGCCTCTTCATCTACTTGTGATCTCTCTCTGTCAAATAAATAAATAAAATCTTTAAAAAAAAAAAAAAAAAAAAGAAAGGATACTGTATTTTGCCAAATACTTTTTCTGCATCAATTGAGAGGATAATATGCTTCTTGTCCTTCTTTTATTAATGCAGTGTATCACACTGATTGATTTGTGGATGTCGAACTCCCCTTGCAGCCCAGGGATAAGTTTTACTTGATCTTGGTAAAGAATCCTTTTTTTTTTTTTTTTTTTTTAAAGATTTTATTTATTTATTTTATTTTTTTTTTAATTTTTTATTTTTTATAAACATATATTTTTATCCCCAGGGGTGAATCCTTTTAATGTACTGTTGGATCCTATTGGGTAGTATCTTGGTGAGACGTTTTTGCGCCCATGTTTGCCAGGGATCTTGGTTTGTAATTCTCCTTTTTGGTGGGGTCTTTACCTGGTTTTGGTATCAAGGTAATGTTGGCCTCATAGAAAGAGTTTAGAAGTTTCCCTTTCATTTCTATTTTTTGAAACAGCTTCTGTTCAGTTTTTTTTTTTTTTTCCTTTGGATTTGTCCTTTATTAAGAGTTGTTTTTTTAACGAATTCCTTGGGATGTTTTTTTTTTTTTCTGTTCAGTTTTTTAAAAATTTCTTCTGGCTTCAGTTTTGGTAGTTTATAAGTTTCTAGGAAGGCATCCTTTTCTTCCAGAGTGCCTAATTTGTTGGCATATAGTTGCTCATATGTTCTTACACTGGTTTGTATTTCTTCAGTGTTTGTTGTGATCTCTCCTCTTTCATGTATGATTTTATTTATTTGGGTCATTTCCACTTTCTTTTTGATAAGTCTGGCCAGGGTTTTTTCATCTCATTAATTCTTTCAGAGAATCAGTTCCTAGTTTCATTGATCGGTTCTACTGTTCTTTTGGTGTCTATTTCATTGATTTCTGCTCTAATCTTTATTAATTCTCTTCCCCTGCTGGATTTAGGCTTTATTTTCTGTTCTTTCTCCAGCCCCTTTAGGTGTAAGGTGAGGTTGTGTGTTTGAGACTTTTCTTGTTTCTTGACAAAGGCTGGTATTGCTATATGCTTCCCTGCTAGGACTGCCTGTGCTGCATCCCAAAGATTTTGAAGAGTTGTGTTTTCATTTTCATATGCTTCCATGAATTTTAAAAATTCTTCTTTAATTTCCTGGTTGACCCATTCATTCTTTGGTGAGATGCTCTTTAACCCCCATGTATTTGTGTTTCTTCCAATTTTTCTCTTGTGATTGAGTTCAAGTTTAAAAGCACTATGGTCTGAGAATATATGGGGAATAGTCCCAATCTTTTGGTACTAGTTGAGACCTGATTTGTAATCCAGTATGTGATCTATTCTGGAGAATATTTCCTGTGCACTAGAGAATGTGTATTCTGTTGCTTTAGGATGAAATGCTCTGAATATATCTGTGAAATCCATCTGGTCTAGTGTGTCATTCAAAGCCCTTTTTTCCTGTTGATCTTCTGCTTAGATGATCTGTCCATTGTTGTGAGTGGCATGTTAAAGTCTCCTACTATTATTTTAAGAGTATCAATGTGTTTCTTAAATTTTGTTATTGATTGGTTGATATAATTGGCTGTTCCCAAGTTAGGGGCATAAATATCTACAATTGTTAGATCTTTTAAAACCCTTAAGTCATGATTTAGTGTCCATCTTCATCTCTTATTACAGTCTTTGGTTTAAAATATAATTTATTGGATAGGACACCTGGGTGACTTGGGGGTTAAACCTCTCCCTTCAGCTCAGGTCATGATCTTAGGGTCCTGGGATTGGTTTGTGGATCAGACTCTCTGCTTGGCAGGGAGCCTGCTTCCTCCTCTCTCTCTGTCAGCCTACTTGTGATCTCTCTCTGTCAAATAAATAAATAAAATCTTAAAAAACATATATAATTTTTTGGATATAAGAGTTGTTACTCCAGCTTTGTTTTGATGTCCATTAGCATGATAAATGGTTCTCCAACCCCCTCGCTTTTAATCTGGTGGTGCCTTTGAGTCTAAAATGAGTCTCTTGTAGACAGTGTATTGAAGGTTATTTTCTAATCCAATCTGATACCCTGTGTCTTTTGATTGGAGGATTTAGCTTATTTACATTCAGTGTAACTATGGAAAGATGTGAATTTAGTGCCATTTTACTTCCTGCCAAATCACTATACCCGTATATTGTCTGTGTTCCTTTCTGGTCTTTGGTACTTTTGGGCTCTCTCTTCACTTAAAGGACCCCCTTTAATATTTCTTGCAGGGCTGGTTAGTGATCACAAATTATTTTAGTTTCTTTTTGTCTTGGAAGCTCTTTCTTTCTTCTATTCTGAAAGATAGCCTTGCAGGATATAGTATCTTGGCTGCATATTTTTCTCATTTAGCACCTTGAATGTATCGTGCTAGTTCTTCCTGGCCTGCCAGATCTCTGTGGACAGGTCCTCTGCCAGCCTTCTTTCTACCCTTGTAGGTTATGGACCTCTTGTCCTGAGCTGCTTTTAGGATTTTCTTTTTGTCTCTGAATCTTGCAAGCTTCACTATTGTACGTCGAGCTGTTGATCTATTTGTATTGCTTTTGAGGGGTATACTCTGTGTCTCTTGGACTTGAATGCCTGTCTCCTTCCACAGATTATGGAAGTTCTCAGTTATAATTTTTCCAAATAAACTTTCTGCCACCCTTTCCTCTTCCTCTGGGACCCCAATTATTCTGATTTTTTTTTCTTTTTGGTTTCACTGATCTCTCAGATCCTCTCTTGTGATCCAGCTGTTGTTTATCTCTCTTTTTCTCAGCCTCTTTATTCTCTACCATTTTGTCTTCTATATCACTGACTCTCTCTTCTGCTTCATTTATCCTAGCAGTTAATGCCCCCACTTTTTTATTGAATCTCAGTAGAAGCCTTTTTGATTTTTACCTGATTAGATTCTAGTTCTTTTATTTCTCCATAAAGGGAGAGATTCTCTAGTGTCTTCTATGCTTTTTCAAGCCCAGCTAGTATCTTTATAATCATTGTCTTGAATTCTAGTTCAGACATTGTACTTATATCCATATTCTTAAATCCCTGGCAGTGAGTACTGCCACTTGTTCTCTATTTTTGGGGTGAATTCTTCTGTCTTGCTCTTATGTCCAGAAGAACAGATGAAAGAGAGGGAAAATACAAAAATAGTAACAATGACACCAGAAAAATATACACTACACAAATCAGAAGAAGAAAGAAACAAACAAAAAATGAGAATAAAATCAAAGAAGAAGTTGAACAGAGAAGAAAAATAAACTAGATCCTGGGTGTATTTTGGTCTGTTTGTTTGGAAAAACTCAATCTGAACATAGGAAAGAAAAAAAACCCTAATATATGTGTATATATACATATATATTTATATGAAGTTGAATACAATGAAAGGAAGCAAAAAGGGAAAAATATATAAAACATAAGTATAAAAATGAAAATTAAAGAAACTTTAAAAAATAACTGATACAGGTAGTGGGTATTATAGAGGGCATGGATTGCATGGAGCACTGGGTGTGGTGAAAAAAAAATGATACTTTTATGCTGAAAATAAATAAATGAAAAAACATAACTGATACAATAAGAAAATAGCTGAAAAGGAAAGTAAAATATAAAACTGAAGGACTAAAGAATAATAGAAAAAAAAAACATGAACGAGATATACTTCTTTCCCCAAGAGCTGGAGTTTTACATTTCTCTATGATTGGTAAATTTGATATTAGCTACAAGTCCCTGCTTGTAGCTTGGTCTTCTGGAAGAGGGGCCTGTTGCACTGATTCTCAGGTTCTTTCCCCAGGTGGAATTGCACCCATTACATGACTTTCAAATAAACTTTAAAGTTTCCATAAAGCAATAACCTGGGTGGCTCAGTCGGTTGAGCATCTGACTTCTGCTCAGGTCATGATCTCAGGGTCCTGCAGTCATGACCTGAATTGGGCCCCGAGCTCAGCGAGGAGTCTTCTTGTTTCTCTCCCTTTCCCTCTGCCATTCTCCCTGTTCATGTCCTTTCTCTCTTTCTCTCCTCTCTCTCTCAATTAAGTAAACAAATAAATAACATAAAATAAGTTGTCATAAAGCAAGTAGGCACTTGAGAAAAATATGGTGATGATCTAAATATACTTTACAATAAATGCATTCTACTTAAATAACTTGTGTGTTAGAAAGTTTTCATCTGCAAAGAAAATATGGTTATAATCAATGTATTATCATTACTAGCACATAAAAGGAATCAAAACTAAAGCTGCTGAAGCTGTGCATAGTTTGAGAGAAAAGAAAGATGGGCATTGGGGTGCTTGGCTGGCTTAGTTGATGGAGCCCCTGACTCTTGATCTCAGGGTTGTGAGTTTGAGCCCCATGTAGGGTACAGCGATTACCTAAATGTACCAAAAAAAGAGAGAGAGAGAAGCATTACTTAGGACAATGACATCAAGATCCTAGCCATGCTGAAATTTGGATTGCTTTTATTGCCATTTTACATATAAGAAAACAGGCTGCTTGACGAAGTCAGTCAAGCCATGATATCAAAATATTATATATATTTTAATTTTTAAAAATAGACTGATTTGTTTAATTAATTAATATCTGCACCCAGCATGGGGCTTTAACTCATGACCCAGAGATCAAGAGTCACAAGCTTGGGGCGCCTGAGTGGTTCAGTGGGTTAAAGCCTCTGCCTTTGGCTCAGGTCATGATTGAGCCCCACATCGGGCTCTCTACTCAGCAGGGAGCCTGCTTTCCTTCCTCTCTCTCTGCCTGCCTCTCTGCCTATTTGTGATCTCTGTCTGTCAAATAAATAAATAAAATCTTAAAAAAAAAGAGTCACAAGCTCTACAGACGGAGCCAGCCAGGCTCCCGAATATATTTCAATTTAAATAAAGTTCCCCTGTCATAATTATAGTATTCCATGCACAATTCAAGAATATTAATATCAACAACATAAACATTAATGTAAATTTATTATTATAAAAACATTTTAAATTGCCATTAGTGGGGCATCTGGCTGGCTCAGTCAGTAGAACGTGTGACTCTTGATCTTGGAGTTGTGAGTTCGAGCCCTACATTGAGTGTAGCAATCACTCAAAACTGAAATGTTAAAAAAAAAATAAGATTAAAATGAGTATCAGTAACTGTTGCAGGATTTCCATTCCTTTAATGCCTGCAATGCTTGGTCACTCTGCTTGGAAGAATGAAAAGATAGACCAGATGAAGAGTGATGGGCAGCCAAGCAAAATTTATGGAGCAGTAGTAAAGTTTATCGAGCGTAGTGCGGAACTCCCAGAGAACGAGGAACCTGAGAGGATTGCCACTGCAGTTCCTGAGTTTACGGTTTTTTTATGGACTTGTTGACAGGCTGTTTTAATCTGATTAACCCTCCAAGCCTCTCATCGCCCAATTAGATTTTTGTCTATGCACTCATTTACCTATCAGGTAGTTGATCACTTGGAGAAAGGGTGGAAGGCTCCTTTTGGGGTGTGTGTGCGTGTAAAGTCCTTTTAATGGTGATTTCCTCTTAGGGTGGGGGCCCTTTGTCTCTGCTTGCTTTTCTTGGAACTATCTTTCATTATACTCCCCCAGCTCAGGGAAGCCATTAGGGTATAAGTAACAGGAGGCAGGGCTTCTTCTATTAAGGGGAGGTCCCTACTTCTCATCTGATTCGGCTTTGGACTTTTCCCTTTGGGGTACTCCTTCCCCAGATAGATAGAACCTAGAGCAGCCTGGAGATCTCCAAGCCACCAGCCCTGCCTTCTCCTTTCTGTACTCCAGGGAAACTGAGAATTAGCTGGTAAGCACTACAGGTAAAGAGCAGATGGTGTGACCTTAGCGGTGGGAGGGACAAATGATAGTAGCTCTTAGCTACAGACTGCCAATTTCCAAACTCCTTTTGGAATCAGCAACCCTGGGGAAGTGGGTTTTCATGACCTCCAGCAGCCATGTGGGTTGTGGTGGATCTGAGTCAGCCAGCTGGCATCTGAGCCAGAAGAAAGCCAAATTAAACTCACTTTTGCAGAATTTGTAATAGACTTTCTTCCTTTTAAAAGACAAACCTTTCTTTTCAATAGAGTAGATTACAGGCACGATAAGACACTTTAGATAAAACTGAGGCTGGGCATGGAACTCCCTCTGGAAGGTGTCTAGCCCCTCAGCTCTAACTGCTGTCCAGCAACTGGCGTTAATCTTCCTGCATTATTCATAGTTTTCTAAATGTATATGAACATTTTTATTTGCTTAGTATCAAGCTGTAATATATCTCTTTAGCAATTTGGCTTTTAATTGGCATTATTTTTGCTTGTTTTTTTAATTTTAAAGATTTTATTTATTTATTTGACAGACAGAGATCACAAGTAGGCAGAGAGGCAGGCAGAGAGAGAGTGAGGAGGAAGCAGGCTCCCTGCAGAGCAGAGAGCCCCACGTGGGCCCGATCCCAGGACCCTGGGATCATGACCTGAGCTGAAGGCAGAGGCTTTAACCCACTGAGCCACCCAGGCGCCCTTTGTTTGCTTTTTATGTTTTTATTTTTGTATCAACCCATGTTTGGCGTGTGGTTCTAATTAATTCCTCAGTTTTTTGTTTTGTTTTAAGTAGACCCCATGCCCAACATAGGGTTTGACCCATTGCCTGAGATTAAGAGTTGAGTGCTTTAATGAATGAGCCAACCAGATGCCCTAATGAGTGCCCGTTAATTACTCCATCAGGTTAATGTAGTGATGGCATTATGGTCCTTGTATCCATTCTTTTTTTTAGATTTCATTTATTTACTTGTCAGAAAGAGAGAGCACACAAGCAGGGGGGAGTGACAGGCAGAGGGAGAAGCAGGCTCCCCACGGAGCAAGGAACCCAATACAGGACTCCATCAAGGACCCTGGGATCATGTATGTCCTGGGCTAGAGGCAGAATTCACACTTAGCTAGTTTCTATTTTCTTCGTCACAGCAAGCAATAACACGGTCAACATTTTCTGTGCATTTCTGGGTGCACATAGGAGACTCATAGAACAGGGTTGCTGATTCAAAGCATTTCAATGTTTGAATCTTTTTTTTCCCCCTAGATGTAGCCAAATTATCCTCCAAAGTGGTTGTGTTTTCTCCAAAATCCACCCACTACCAGTTTGAGTCTCTATTGCTTTACAACTTCACTGACGCTTGGTTTTGTCCTATTTTGTTATTTTCATCACTTTTGTGGGCAAGAATGCTATCTCATAGTGGCTTCCATAATCGGTAATGAATCAAAAATCCTTTCTTGGGCACCAGTCTGGCTCAGTGGGAGGAGCACGTGACTTGGTCTTGGGATTGTGAGTTTGAGCCCCGTGTTGGGTGTAGAGATAACTTAAATAAAGTAACTTAAAATCTTTTCAGAACATTTGTGTTTTCCCCTTCAGACTTGTTCAGCCATGTCATCTTCCCATTGTGCTGTTGTTTTTTGCTTTAATATGTCAGGGAATGATGAATTTTATTCCACTTAAGGACTTTTAAGTAATGTTTAGAAAAATCTCCAATGTTGTAGAAAATGGATCATTTAATACGCAAGAATTTTAATTCAGGTACATCTCTTGCTGTTGTAATGAAAGATTATTGAAAAAAAGGTAGGCAGGGACAAGAAGCCCCACCCTAAGAGAAAATCTCTCTTGAAAGCATTTTACACCACCCTGGAAGGAACCCTTCATCCTTTCTCACCTTCTCAACTAACTGCCTGATAGACAGATGCTTCAGGGGCAAAAACCTGACTGGGTGACACAGGCTTGGACGGTTAGTCAGGTTAAAACAGCCTGTCAACAAGCCCATAAAAACCCCCCATCCTTGTGAGCTTTGTACTGTTGCTCCAGAAAACCTTCCTATTGCTCCATAAACTTTGCTTTATTGCCTGGCACTCTTCACCTGTTCTACCCTTTCATTCGCACCTTCTCATACCACAGAGAGGTGAAACCAAGAACCAGGGGCACATAGGCAAGAGAAATCCTGCAACACTAGGACTTTGCAGACACTACCTTTTTTACAGACTGAAGGTTTTGGGGCCACCAGCATGGAGCAAGGCTACCACTGCTACTTTTCCAATAGCATTTTCTCACTGTGTCTCTGTGTCACATTTTGGTACATCTCACAATGTTTCCAACTTTCATTATCATGATGTGTGTTCTGGTGATGTGCAGTGAGCCATTTTTGACGCTACTGTCGTAATGAACCATGCTTTCATAGGATGGTGAACTTGATCAGCACATGTTGTGTGTGTTTTCACTGCCCCACTGGCCTGCCTCTCCCCATCTCTCTCCCTCTCATCAGGCCTCCCTAGCCCCTGAGACACATCACTGTTGAAATTGGGCTAATTAATACCTTGTCAGTGGCCTCAGTGTTATCCAACACATGGACGATAAGGAAGAGAAACAGCCTATTGCTGATGCAGAGAAAGTTTAATGGTCTGGATGGAAGATCAAAGCAGCCCCAACGTTCCCTTGAGCCAAAGCCTCATCCAGAGCAAGGCCCTGACTCTCCTCCATTCTCTGATGGCTGAGAGAGGTGTGGGGGCTGCAGAGGACAAATCTGAAGCTAGCAGAGGTTGGTTCGTGAGGTTTAAGGAACAAAGCCGATTCCATAATCTAGACGTTGCAAGGTGGTGTGTGCAAAATGAAGCTGTTCCTTCTTCCCATTCTCTGTGTTTTTTTCCCTCCAGTTTTTTATCCCACCGTGTTGCTGCAAATTCTTATGCAGATGCCAGATGTCTTCCGGAGTTGTTTTTGTTTATGGATAGCTGTGTAATTACTGATCTTCATCAAGGGAATGGGAGGCTGCTGCCATCTTAGTGATATTACTTCTCTGATCTGGGAGTTACTTCTATATCTCTTGTATTTGCACATAGAGGGTTAACACAGAAAATAAAATAAAATAACTTTTAAAGTTCATAATCTGGGGCACCTGGGTGGCTCAGTGGGTTAAAGCCTCTGCCTTCGGCTCAGGGTCCTGGGATCGAGCCCCACGTCGGGCTCTCTGCTCCGTGGGGAGTCTGCTTCCTCCTCTTTCTCTGCCTGCCTCTCTGCCTACTTGTGATCTCTGTCTGTCAAATAAATAAATAAATAAAATCTTTAATAAATAAATAAAGTTCATAATCTTTTCTGGGTCTCTCTTGCATGCGCCTAGCATTACTGGAAACAAATCAACTGATGTATTTCTATTGAATGGACAATAAGCAATTTGTGCTATGGTGTGGAGATAGAACAACTAATATTTATCTGCAAGTTTTTCCAACTTCTCTGAATACAATAGTCTTTTCTTTTCTCAGGATTAATAGAGACGTAGCTGAGAGATAAACACACCAGCTGATCAGTGAGAAAAGATACCCTTAAGGAAGAGATCCAGGAGATGTCCTCTGAGAGATCCAGAAGATGCTCTCTGACATGGAGAAGGTATGTATCTACCCTTTGAGGGCTCTTGATTGATTGATTCCTCCATATCTCATTGATGTTCCACATAATAGAGTACTTGGCTTTTTTTTTTTTTTTCCAAGAAAAGGCTCTGCTTGCATTTCTTTAAAAGATTTTATTTATGACAGAGAGAGAGAATATAAGCAGGGTGGATGGGTAGAGGGAGAGGGAAAAGAAGATTCCCCATTGAGCAGGGAGCCCGATGTGGAGCTCAATCCCAGGACCCTGGGATCATGACCTGAGCTGAAGGCAGAGGCTTAACGACTGAGCCCCCCAGACACCCCTCTGCTTACAGTTTTACTTATTCACTTGTCTCATCAAACCAGAAGGGGAAAACCTGTCTGGGCACCCAGATGTATTACTTAGACTTCTTCTCTCCCTTGTGGGGTAATATTACCTTGGTCTGACCACACAATTTCATACTTGACCACAAACAAGTCTATGGATGTTCCTCTAGCTCTTTCCCTGATGCCATGGCCATGCTTTTGACCACGCCATAGCACCAGGCAAGCCCACTAAGCTCCATCCATGATTCCTGCTCCTCCCCAGAAGCATGCTTTCAGAGTTTCATGTCTCATCTGTGACCAATTCACACATTTTTTCATTGTCCTAGAACTTGCAATAAATGAATTGGACAAAGATTCAGCTACTATGGCATGTGTAGAATCCCCACAGGCCAGGGAATAAGGAGGATCACTGAAATGGGTTATTTTCTCTGGGATCACAATGTTTTCTAATTTGGGTACTAAGTAATATTGTCCTTCTATGATTACTCATCACAAGGATTTGTGTTATATCCTTATTTTTAAAATTTTATTTATTTATTTTTTTAAAGATTTTATTTATTTATTTGACAGACAGAGATCACAAGTAGGCAGAGCAGTAGGCAGAGAGAGAGGAGGAAGCAGGCTCCCCGCTGAGCAGACAGCCCAATGGGGGGCTCGATCCCAGGATCCTGGGGTCATAGCCTGAGCCAAAGGCAGAGGCTTAACCCACTGAGCCACCCAGAAGCCCCTGTGTTATATCCTTATTTAAAAGTCAGAAAACCAATACTTAGCCCAGAGAGTGAAGCCACAATTTTGATATAAGTTCTAGGAAATGGTGATGCCGGCCTGTGGATTCTTGTCTCTTTGGTCTCCGTAGTCACGACAAACTCACACTAAACAGATATTCCTTTGGCGGAAGGATAATTCATCCAGTGTTGAAGTTCCCTCCTTTTTAGGACCAGTGAAGGATGGCACAAGAAGAAGGAATTTCTTACCGCTTACTTTAGAAGAAGTAGTATCATTAAACAAGTTATATACAAGTCTGTAGTCAGTCTTAGCAGGTATTACATATAGATGTGATGGACTTGAAGGGCTGAGAGTCCAATGACGCATGCCCCCTGAGATGCCATCACTGTCTGCTGAGCAGGGACAGAGGAAGGGTTAACACTGTGAAATAAGTGGATCTCCGAGTGGACATCAGGGAATGCCATTCTGAAGATGGAACATAAAATTTGTGCTACTTCCTTTCCATCACAGCAAAGAGACTGTCCCACCACCAAGTTCATTGCACACAATGAAATCACAACTCCCCTTGTGTCTTCCCAGGCTGTGTGGGTGCTGCTGGTTTGGAAGCACAAACCCATCAAGTCAAAGTCAGATGGTCTCCCAAACTCTTCGGGACTCACCCTCTATACAGTACAGTAGGTAAGGGACACTATAATCAGTGGGGGAAAAGGGAAGATTTTGGATCTTCTCACAAGAGATTTGCATAAAAATCAGTGTGTTTGTCCTTTCTTTTTTGTCATTATAACTTTTTATTGTGAGATAGTTTAAGACTGATGGAAGTAACGAAAATAGTACAGGAGCCAAAATGTACATTCAACCAAGCTTCCTCTAATGATAATAACTTTTATAACAATAGTCATTGTCAAAACTAGGAAACTGACACTGACTCAGTACTATTAACTCAGATACAGGCTCTGTCTCAAGGTAATATTTGACAGGCTGGAAAATGCTGCTGCTGAACACAAGAATTCCTCAGTTGCTTCATCCATCCACCCCTTCTCAAAGATCCCCTTTATTTGGTTGAACCAATGCCAGATACGGCAGTGCCAGTCTCTAGTCAGCTGGCTGGAGCAGATGATTAAGGTCAAGGCCATCAATAGAATTCCTGCCATGAAAGACATACTTCATATCTGTATTCATATTCATATTATATTCGTGTCTACTATGGAAACCGTTGGCCATTTGTGGTGTTTGAGCACTTGAAATAGGACTAATTCAAGTGGGGAATTGATTTCCAAATTTAATTATTTAAATTTAAGTTTAAATAGGCACAAGTGGCTAGTGGCTATCATATTAGATCCTGAAGGTCTTGGCCCAAAGGACATTCCCTTGTTCCTAACCCCAGCCTTGATCCCAGCCAGGAAAAGGAGACAAGAACCCAGTTGTCAAGTGTGAAGAGGAAAAGATCTAGCTTAGGGCTTTCCAGTTCCATATCTGGATGAGGATCCCCAGTGGAAGAAGAAAACAAGACTGATATCCATCATTTCCCTCCCTCTTAGCATCCTCATGTGTCCCTTACCACATGGAGACTGGAGGTAGAAGAGGAGCCTTAGTACTATGTGGGTCATTATAACACATACATAATCTCACTGATGTCCTGGAATTTTAATCACAATAGAGTCCCATTCTCTTGGACACAGCGATGGATGAAGGCAGAATGTAAGCTAGGAATCTTCTCCTTACAATTCTCAACAAGGTCACTTAGGTCAATGGCCTATCACGAAACAAAACCTTACAACAAGTACTAGGATTTGAGAATTGAGTGAGTTCTGCTTCCCTGGGTTGGAGAGAACAATGTGGAGCGGGACACAGAGACACAGCTGAATCCATTATGAGGGTGAGATGGAGTTATGGGGGCTTGAGAGAAGGTTTCCCTGAAGACGAAGCATGGGGTCTAGGGCTTTTAATGAACATAAAGTCATGCTGCAGAGATTGTCCTGTCACCAGACTGCCATGCTGTATTCATAACATAAGTTCCCTTCTGTTTTCCAGTGAATGTTGTGCTAGTACTCTACGTACTGTGGTAAAGGTGACAGACCTCAGGCCTTCTACTTCCTTAGGATATGAGGTGATAACAGAAGAGCCAACACCGTATGTCCCGGCTGCTGGACTTCGATCTTATGAGGGAGCTCTTTCCAAGTAAGGGGAATAATTTCCCAGGGAAAGCTGATAATAGTATTGGATTCCGTTCATTGATATCACAGGGGTACAAGAGAATCAGGGGACCTGGGTCATTGATACAGGAATCAGCGGGAGAATGAATGAGCTTATCCAGTCTTACCAACCAACCCAGAAATTTCTGAATGAGGCCAACTACCTCTTCCTTTAGGAAGGCGTCTTGAGGAGCTATACACAAAAAGGCAGCAGATCTCATGCAAAGATCTGATTTTCAAGTTTAACGACTTAAAATTTAAGTTCATTTTTTATTTAAAAATATTTTATTTATTTGCGAGAGAGAGACACACACACACATACACAAGCAGGGGAAATGGTAGGCAGAGGGAGAAGCAGACTCCCCACTGAGCAAGGAGGCGGATGGGGGACTCAATCCCAGGGCACTGGGATCATAACCAGAGCCAGATGTAGATGCTTAGCCAACTGATCCTCCCAGGTGTCCCAAAATTTAAGTTTAAATTGGCACATGTGACTACTGGCTATCATGTTACGCAGTACAGGTGTTGGCCCAAAAGATACTCCCTGGCTCCGAACCCCAATCTTGGTCTCAGTCAGGCAAGGGAGACCAGAGACCAGCTCTCAAGTGAGAAGAAGAAAGCACCTAGCTTAGGACTTTCCAGTTCCATATCTGGATGAGGATCCCCAGTGGACGAAGAAAACAAGACTGATATCCATTGTTTCCCTCCCTCTTAGCATCCTCATGTGTCCCTTACCACATGGAGACTGGAGGTAGAAGAGGAGCCTTAGTACTACGTGGGTCCTTACAACATATACATAATCTCACTGATGTCGTGGAATTTTAATCACAATAGAGTTCCATTCTCTTGGACACAGCGATGGATGAAGGCAGAATGTAGGCCAGGAATCTTCTCCTTAAAATTCTCAACAAGGTCACTTAGGTCAATGGCCTATCACGAAACAAAACCTTACAACAAGTACTAGGATTTGAGAATTGAGTGAGTTCTGCTTCCCTGGGTTGGAGAGAGCAATGTGGAGCGGGACACAGAGACACAGCTGAATCCTTTATAATGAGGATGAGATGGGAGTCATGGGGGCTTGAGAGAAGGTTTCCCTGAAGACGAAGCATGGGGTCTAGGGCTTTTAATGACATAAAGTCATGCTGCAGAGATTGTCCTGTCACCAGACTGCCATGCTGTATTCATAACATGAGTTCCCTTCTGTTTTCCAGTGAATGTTATGATGAATCACTATACAGTTGTTATGTGACATGGGATGAGCGTCTCCAGCTTTGTCCTTCCTCAGATTATGAAGACATGATAACAACAGGGCCAAAACCACGCATCCTTGCTGCTGAACCTCTGTCTTGGGAGGGAGCTGTTTCTAAGTAAGGAGAATGATTTCCCGGGGAAAGCTGATGGTAGTCTTGGATTCCATTCCTCAATATCACAGGGGCACAAGAGAATCCGGGGATTTGGGTCATTGATACAGGAATCAGGGGGAGGATGAATGAGCTTATCCAGTCTTACCAACAAACCCAGGAATTTCTGAATGAGGCCAACTACCTCTTCCTTCAGAAAGGCGTCTTGAGAAGCTGTACACAGAAAGGCAGCAACAATTGCAAAGATCACTGTGTTATTGGCTGAGCTGGGAAAGAATGAAAGTAACCAACTCAGTGCCTGGGAAACTGACTGATGATGAGGAGAAAGGATGGGCTGGGGTTGGGAAGGGGCACTGCAAAATGTTCAGGGAAAGGGGAGAGCCTTTGGTGGTAGTGTTTGCCAATTTCTGTGGGGTGACTACTTCCATCAGGCGGATTTCAAACTACCAACATGCTGTCCCTGAACAGGACGTTGGAAATAGGTGTGCAGTAGCCCAACTACAGAGTATTTTCACCACTCAGGTACCATAGATGGAAATAACTTCAGTTGAGCAGAGTATGGTGGTGTCTTGCTGACTCAGTCAGTAGTGCATGCAACTTGTGATCTTGCGACCCTGAGTTCAAACCCAACTTGAGTGTGGAGATTACAAAAAAATAAATAACTAGACTTAAAAACAAAAGAGCACAGAGTATCATAAGATGTAGTAAAATAATTAGAAAGTCCCAAGTTTTCAGCATTTATTATCTCTGTAATATAGATCTATTTAAATGAAAATTTTATATAATTTAATTTTATGTTAACATGTTTAACACTCTACCCACTAAATTCTTGGAAAAGTAACAGTCAGATCCCATGATCTGGGATAAGCTGGCTCGCACTCACCGGTGGCTTCCTCCCAGCTCCTAAACCTGACCTCAGCCACCCACTGGAACCCAGCATGCACAAGCAAAGAACAGAAGGCAGTGTATTTCCTCTCAGTGCTTTGCATGGGGGCTGACATAACCCATGGCTGATTTTGTAGCCTCAGACAAAGCACCAAGACTTAGGAGGGTAGGCCAAGTTTCTCTCCCCTGGCTTGCCCAAAACCCTTTTGAGAAAAGAGCTACAAATCCTTTTTTTAAACTCCATTTCTCCAAATATGCATCTTTATTAGCCTTGGTCTATGTATAGTTCCTCTGTGAATCCTTTTCATGTTGAAGTGAATAGAGATATCAAGGAATATATAAAGAATCTGTAGATCAAGGATTACATGTATAGAGCAAGAAATCAGGAGACTCTAAGAAAATGTCAGTGAAATCAGACATTTCATGATCCCATGGCATCAATCATGCAATAACTACTGTATCCCCAGAAACCAATGCTTTCGGTCCTCTTTCATCACACCCCTTCTTAGGAGCTGGGACTGTTGCCCCATGATCCCCCTGGTCTTGATTCATTCCACATTTCCAACTCCCCAGGGCAGAGATCGGATAGAGTTGGTTGTCCTCATCCAGAAAATATCACCTAAAGGGAGTATAGCTCAGTGGTAGAGCATTTGACTGCAGAAAATATGTTTAGGCACATTTCTCGCAGTCAGGCATTTCCTTCATGAATCACTAGCTCACCCTATATCTGATGATTTTCAACATTGGCTGAGTATTGAAATCATTTGGGAAGCTTTAAAAGTAATTATGCTGGGGCGCCTGGGTGGCTCAGTTGGCTGAGCATCTGCCTTCAGCTCAGGTCAAGATCTTGGAGTCCTGGATTTGAGTCCTGTGTTGGGATTCTTGTTCAGTGGGAAGCCTCCTTCTCCCTCTGCCTGCTGCTCCCCCTACTTGTACTCACATGTGGGCTCTCTCTTTCTCTGATTAAGAAAAAAAAAAAAAGTAATGATGCTGAGGTCCTGCCTCTGCCTCCTGATTTGATTGGTCTGTGCTGTGACCCATTTATTGTTTTTTTTTTTTTTCTTTAAAGCTTCCCAGGTGCAGTCGAATTTGGAGACCGCTCCTATGGGGCAGTATTCTACCCATGAGTCAATTGCTAATTCAATGTTTTTATTCCAATTGTCATAGATATCTATCATAACCATTTATTTACTTATTTATACTCAGTGTTCTTAAATCTTTATTTGACTAAATTCTATTTCATGAATAAGCCTGGTGGCCTCCCCTGTTTATTAGACTTTGGCAGTTAAAAAACAATAAACAAAAACCAAAAAACAACCAAGCAGTGGCATATCCAGAACAGTGCATATGCCAAGGGTGAGGGTAATCTACATTTTTAATGTAGGAGAAGTATATCTTTTTTAAAAAGCCTCTCTCCCTCTGGCCACATCACCTCTTGGTTTTGACCTTTAAATATGGACACATTTTTCAAAAGTCATTTCTTTGCTTCTTCCAAGGTCTTCAATGCTGTCATCATCCACCTCTGATCATTTTTCCTGAATGACATCAAGTATGTCATCTGTAATGGCCTCCCCGAATGATCATTTCATCCTCTCCTGTTACTGAGGCACCACAGACTCTTTGAGAAAAAATAAAAAATGAAAACTCTGTTTCTTTTTTCCTTAGATTTTATTTATTTATATGACAGACAGAGATCACAAATAGGCAGAGAGGGAAGCAGAGGGGGAGGGGAAGCAGGCTCTCTGCTCAGCTGAGAACCTGATGTGGGTCTCAATCCCAGGACCCTGGGATCATGACCTGAGCCAAAGGCAGAGGCCTTAATCCACCGAGCCACCCAGGTGCCCCAACCCTGTTTCTTTTTTAAATTTTTGATTTAATATTTGAAAGACAGAGAGAGTGGAAGCAAGTGGGGTGAAGGGTGGAGGGAGAGGGAGAGAGAGAGAATCTCAAGCAGAGTCCAGCCAAGAGAGGAGTCCAACTCAGGGCTTGATCTCACAATGCTGAGATCATGACCTGAGCCGAGATCAGGAGTTGGATGCACAACCAACTGAATCATCCAGGCGACCCTCTCTGAGCTTCTTTAAGGCCACTTTTGAAATCCACAATGCTACGCATTCCTCTTACATATTTCTTTTTTGCTCTGGGATATTGGCAATCCTAACGTTTTGTGGTATTGTCTTCCTTTTTTACTTTATTTGACCCCTTCCACCTCTCTTCTGCTCTTCTCTCCCTTTTCCCTGCTGTGCGTTGACCCTCACTAAGTCCCGCTTCTTGTTTCTGTATCTTCTGCAGTAAGCTTTGCAAACTCATTTGGAACATTTTTTCTAAGCACTGTCTGCATTTAACAACTTCGGGCAGATATACTCAGTGCATGCTGTTGGTAGTGAACAGACTGCACTGTAAAGGACTCCAGGTGGGTAGCGTGCATCTAACTTGCCCTCAGGTATTGCCTGATCTCCTTGGCCATGATGCCCACCAGATTCAGAAATCCCAGCAGTCATCTCCCAAACCCAGATGGGAGCCCAGTTTCCTGCTGCCTCTACTCCTTGCACCACCACCAGCTGAAGCGACACACGCCCAGTCAGGGCAACTTAAACAATAAAGTGAAGTGTGACCACTTTGGACACCACCTAATAGGAGAAGACATAGAATGGTCAAGCCACATTTGGTCTGAGAGGTCCCCTTGGTTCTACTCTTCAGATACCTGGTTAAGAAACCTCACTTTGTCCAAGTCATCTCCTTTTTGAAAGTCTAATGGACTGTCCAGTAGAACTTTCTGGGATGATGGAAATGTTCTCTTCTGCATCAGCCAATATGGTAGCCATTTGCCACAGGTAGGTATGAAGCACTTGAAAAGTGGATAGTACAGCTGAGGAGCTGGATTTTAACTTAATTTAGTTGAATTTAATTTAATTGAATTGAGATTTTAAATGGCCCCTCCTGGGTAGTGGCCATTGTTTGTGCAAAAGAGCTCTAGTTTTTAATCACATCCCCTTCATTTCCTTTGGTGAATTGATTTATTATTTATTTTTTTAAAGTTTTTTTTTTTAAAGATTTTTATTTTGTATTTTATTTTTTGTTATTTTTTTGTTTTGAATAAATAAAAGATTTTTTATTTTTAAGTAATCTCCACACCCAACATAGGGCTCAAACTCATGCCCCAAGATCAAGAGCCACGTGCTCCACTGACTGAGCCAGTCGGTCACCCCTTGTGAGCTGATTTCTAATAATCTCCTTATTTTTGACATTCAAGGGCCCCAGGCATCAGTGGATCAGAAGACCAGGAATCTGCACAGATACTAGAATCAGGTAATTGTCTAATATAGAGGTGAAGCCAGGGGTGTGTAGTGGGCTGATGGAAATGTCCTGTGGTTTTATTGGTAGAAGACAGTTTTGAAGTCTTTGGGGTGGTGACAATCAAAAGAAATTTTTCTTAGCTCTAACACCATCCTCCTTACAATATAAATGGGAACAAGAAGCAGGTATAATCTTGGATATCATGGCTGGAGTGGATTCCATATTCCAAACACTCTATTAAGGACATTAGCACATTCTCTTTTTGTTATCCAAGGGAACTCTACGAGTGTATCATCTAGACTCTGTGTCAAGACAAATAAAGCAAACTTAGAGGAGAGAAATCTTCCAAGTGAGGTGTGACAGCATTGGATTGTGTTTGAGTTAATTAAAAGGGGCTTGTTTTCATTTACCTTAATCCATGCCAAGACTTCAAAACATAAGCAATGTGTGCTTAATGATCTTGATCCTTTGTGACATTAGTACTCTGATTGGCTTTGGGCTAGAACACATTCCTACTGTATGAGAGTCCTAGGACGGCCATAGCAAGATACCCCAGACGAAGTGGTTCGGTGGTGGGTATTAAGGAGGGCACGGATTGCATGGAGCACTGGGTGTGGTGCAAAAACAATGAATACTGTTACGCTGAAAAGAAATAAAAAAAATAGAAGTTAATTTTCTCATTGTTCTGGAGGCTAGAATTCTCAGATCAAGGTACTAGCATTTTTAGTCTCTGGTGAAGGCTCTTGTCCTGGCTTGCAGATGGTTACCTTCTCCCTGGGTCCCCACATGGCCTTTCCTCTGTGTATCCAGAGAGAGAGAGAGAGAGAGATCTAGTGTCTCTTCCTTTTCATATAAGGACACAAGGATACCAGTCCTATTGGATTAAGAGTTCTTTCTTTTCTTTTTTTTTTTTTTTTTAAAGATTTTATTTATTTGACAGAGAGAGATCACAAGTAGGCAGAGAGGCAGGCAGAGAGAGAGGAGGAAGCAGGCACCCTGCTGAGCAGAGAGCCCGATGTGGGACTCGATCCCAGGACCCTGAGATCATGACCTGAGCCGAAGGCAGCGGCTTAACCCACTGAGCCACCCAGGCGCCCCAAGAGTTCTTTCTTATGACCTCATTTCAGCATTAGGACTTTCTTACATGCTCCATCTTCAAATTCAGCACTATCCCAGCCGATGTTCACTGGGTTGGAAAAATTTACCCAACTCAACTCTCCTAGATCCTGTCATTACACACTCCACTTCTAAGTGCTCATGGTTGGAAACTGTCCCACTTGGTGTGAAGTAGTTTGAAAGCCACCTGAGATTCTGGAGAGCAGGGCACTGGTGTTGGCTGTGTCCTGGTGCTCAGCTCAGCTCCTGTGCTTACCTGCCACGAGGTTGGGGGAAGCTCATCTGTGTTCACATGAACGGCTGACACTGTGTGCTATTTTCTGGAGGTGCCACACAGCTAGTACCAAGATTCAGAGCAATTCTATAAGGTGCGGGTAGCATTAGTCTATCTGACATGGGAGAAAAAAAGTCTCAGAGTGGTTAGGTAACCGTCTGAGACTTTTCCTTTTTCCTATCCCAAATCCCTACTCTCTGCCAAATGAGATTCCATCATTTTTAATTCTTGATAAATCAGTTTTCTCCGAGCACAGTATTTCAGAGACTTCTATCATCCAGGGTACAGATATTTGTTCTATGCAAATCATCCTCACCCAGAGTCTGAGCAGAAAGAATGGTATCCGGGAGCGCGTGCGTAGAGGGTCTCTAAGTGCTGCTGGGAAGACTCTCCCAGTTGGGTGGTGGAAATGCTGGGGGAACCAGAGGATGGTCTGCAGTGCCTTGGGTTGGATGGCGGTGAACACTAGGGTGAAGAGTTGTGACTTTCCTTCTTAAGCTTTCATGCTTGCTCCTTTTACGGACTTGTGTTCCCCCGCCAGCATCGGGTGTTAGCTGCTGTTTGGGACCATGTAGAAATTTAGTTGCCGTGGTTCCTGCCCTAGGTGAAAACTGCTCCCCAACAAAGCCATCCAGCCTCACTTCCTTCTTAAATTTGGGGGTTCATTTTCAGTAGTGACCAAGAACATTCTTGTGCCTTTCTTTGTCTGGATTCCAAGGCCAAAGCCCCTTGTTCTCCCTCCATACTCTTCTCTCTGATATCTGGATTCCTAACAGCTCATGTGTAATTCAAAATCCAGAACGCCTTTAGGCCATGCCTTTTCCAGCAAATCCAATCTGACATGTACAATGTGTATTTTTCAGAAGAGACTTGCTTGGAAGAGGAGACATTAGTGCCCCTTGAGGCTCCTAAACTCTCTTCTGGGGTTGGACCAGCTTGTCATAGTTATCAGTTTCTGGGACCTGAAGGAAATGTGGATATTGAGTTGATTGATGAGAGTGCAAACAGATACAGGTAAGAATTGAAGATGTTGGTTGTTTCAATACAATTCTCCCATAAAGGAAGTATGTGCTGTGTGATACTTAGATGTACACACCTACATGATAAGGTATGCGATTCACCCCTTCAACATTGGAAATTTTGTCAGGATTCTCTGATCCTATGCACTGAGCTGGTGTTTTAATTTCACCACATGTAGAATATAGAGAAAGTGGGGCCCTCAGAGTGTCATTAATTTGCCAGAGTGTTCTAATGTGGTGAAAGCCACAGAGGGGACTTGAACTTTGCTCCACAAACACCATATCCCTCCACACTTTTGTTCTTTAATCAAAGACCCGGGGAGCCTGGGTAGCTCAGTCGATTAAGGGTCTGCCTTTGGCTAAGGTCATGAACCCGAGGTCCTGGGATCGAGCCCCAGGTTAGGTTCCCTGCTCAGCTTCTCCCTCTCCCTCTGCTGCTCCCCCAGCTCGTGCTCTCTCACTCACTCGCTCTGAAATACATAAATAAAATCTAAAAAAAAAAAAAATCAAAGTCCTGGTCTTCTCCCAGCATGACTATCACTCTGGCTCCTTTCAGCGTCCACTTCCCCATGGCTGGCTTCTACTTGTGGCCAGCGACACGCCTCGGATTCTTGGTAACAGCCGCGGTGACCGTGAGGATAGCATTCGATTCTTGGAGTCAGCATCCAGAACTGAAGTTACAGCCTGAGGAGCAGTGGATGGTGGCAGGCCCACTGTTTGATATCTCCGTGGAGCCCGAGGGGGTCATCGCTGAAATCCACCTCCCTCACATCATCTCCCTGCCAGGTAAGGAGAGGAAAGGGGGCTGTGAGGATGGTGGGGAACACTGTCTGATGCCCTTTCTCATTGTCCTACAGCAAATGAGGTCGATATGTCTTGGTTCCATGTTGCCCATTTTAAGCACGAACGGATGATCCTAGAGGCGCCAGCCCGAGTGGAGCCTTTCTATGCCGTCCTGGAAAACCCCAGCTTCTCTCTGATGGGGATCCTGCTGAGATTGACCAGTGCGATTGGTATTTCGGTCCCCATCATTTCCACGGCACTGCTCTATTATCACTTCTACCCTAAAGAGATTAAATTTCACCTGTACCTTATCCCCAGTGACTCCTTGGTGATGAAGGTAAGGTTGGCAGATTTGAAGAAGCAAGAACTATACGTCCACTTATAGCCTTGGAACTTGGACTCTGTTTCTGTTTGTTTGCTTTCTATATTTCTCTTTTTCTTTCTTTCTTTTTTTTTCCTTAAGACTTTCTTTATTTTCCAGAGAGAGAGAGAGAGTGAGAGAGAGAGAGAGACCAAGAGAGATAGAGAGAGAGCACAAGAAGGGGGAGTGTCAGGCAGAAGGAGAAGCCGGCTCCCTGGTGAGCAAGGAGGTGGATGGAGGACTCCATCCAGGACCCTGGGATCATGACCTGAGCTGAAGGTAGACGCTAAACTGACTGAGCATCGTTTATGCTCACATGAAACTCATGTTTCAGCATTGGACACCCTTCCTTTAAATGGATCTATGGATTTCTTTTAACGTGAATCAAATACGCAGATAAATGGATCGCTCCCTAATTTTTGCACCCAGATGGAGAAGTGGACATCACCAGCTTCTTTCCCCTTCCTGCCCCGACCTGATCGCTACCCACCAAGAGTATTTACTAATTAGACTGATGAAAGCATCTACTGTAATTGTTTTTTGACAGCAATTCTTGCTTGTTAATTCCAGAAAGTGTGTATTGAGCTATAGCTGAGACTTGTCTAATGTTATTATTATTTTGTTATTTGAGTTCTATTCTGTATCGTGGGTGGATCCTCAGAGAGCTCTGAGGTCTCTTCTGTTCTGCCTCTGGGTCTCTCTGGGGTGACGTCACTGCTGTATTGCTTGCTGGTGGGCAGGTGGCTGTCACCTCATGGAGCAGGAGCCTCGTCCCTCATAGATGCAGCTGCGGACAGCAATGGTTCTCTGCCGAGGCACAAGGAGAAAGCCTCTTTGTCCCCGGATGTGAGGAACACTCAGGCTATCCCTGCCACATTATACAAAGAAAAACCAAACTCTACAGAGATCTATAATAAAAAGAAACCCTTTGTGGGGGGAGCAACTGGTATCTCAGTTGGTTAAGTGTGTGACCTTTGATTTTGGCTCAGGTCATGATCTCAGGGTCTTGAGATGGAGCCCAGAGTTGGACTCTGTGCTGAGTTTGGAGCCTGCTGAAGACACTCTCTCCATCTTCCTCTGCCCATTCTGCCCCGCAAAGGAAAAAACAAACAAACAAACAAACAAAAATGAAATAAATCCCTAGCTCTGAGATAACCAGCAGGAAAATTTTATTAATACACGTCTCTCGTGCACCAAGCTGGGGCAGTTGGTGGAACATGCAGCTGTGGATCTCAGAGCTGTGAGTTTGCTCCCCACATTGTGTACAGAGATTACTTGTCCAGAGGCATATGTTTACTTTTAGCTTTGCTCCCTCATTTGCTTCTGCTGCTTCTTCCTCAGGCAATAGATGAAGAAGAAACTAAGTTTAACGGTGTGCGTCTACAGACCTCCCCCCCTGTGGAACCCCTGCATTTTGGTTCCTCTTATATTGTGTCTGGTTTGGCCCACCTGGAAATAATGCCCAAGGTCAGTAGAATTTGGATGTAACTCAAATTTCACTCAGGTTTCAAAATTTTGTACTTTTTTTTTTTTTTTTTAAAGGAGAGGGTTAGTAGCTCAGATGATTATTCTCCAAACCATATCCTGATAGGAGCTCAGCTACCTTTCCTTCCATGGAATAGTACTAATTCCTAAAATTGTAAATTTGAAAAGATTGTTGACCATTCTCCTTTTGTTTTTCCCTCATCCAGCCACAAGACTGTATAGGAAATGGCTAATATTTCAGTGACCAGTTCACGGCAGGCAAACAGGCCTTTCTACCCCCACCGTCAACCCCCTGACACTTTAAGTCAAGTGCTGTGCTTCTTCTAGGAGTTGAAATTATCCTACAGGAGTCCTGGAGAACCCCAGTCATTCTCTAAAGTCTTTGCTGGGAAGATGGAGGAACCAATCACATTTGAAGTTACCGAACAAACATGCAAGACTTCGGTCTGGCACACTTTGGTGAAGCCAGGTAGGTAAAAATATGATGTTTAAATTTGGGGGGATAAAAACAAATTATGCACCTCTTTTCTGGGTTGTAGTGATGTGTGCCAGAGGAGAAGGTCTGTTTATGGTCCCATTGCAGAGTAGAAAATAAATCTACTGCCAGCTTAGAGTCCATGTTGAGTTGAAACAAAAGTGTAGACACTGGTCAAGTTTGCCTGGGATAGGGATGGCTGTTGCTATCAAGAATTGGACCCTCTCATACGTAGGAGGCAGTGAACAGAGATACTAATCATAAGAACCAATGGAGCAGAAGTCAATTTAATTCTATGTCCTGGGCAATTTTATAGTTTTCATACATAGAGACTAATCAGCTGCTGAAGGAAGGGCACAGAATTGATCAGAAGTTGAAAGAACAACAGGGCTTTTAGGAAGAACATGTAACACCATGTGGAAGGCTTCATGGTAAACAGACTCTAGTGACTTTCCCAAATAAGGCTCCAATTGGCAAATCTCCCATCAACTTATATGTGTGTTCAACGTATAAATTTTGCACTATCACAATCCCAGTATTATAGGGTTAAAAGAATATCATTACTTATTTTTGAAATGTACTCACTTTATGATGGTATTTCGTGTCTAAAATACATTTGCCTGGAGGATGATTTATGTAGAATAGTGTGATAATGTTACCATAGCTTTCTCATTTCCTCACATATTGGCTTAGAAATAGAAATAAAATATTGGAAAAACTGTTTCTTCCTCTGATGCATTTCCTTGGTGGGCAGTGGGTGACCTTCTACTTAATTGGGTTCCATTAGGTATATCAATGTTCCAATGGGATCCTTAACCCAGGAAATGGAATCAAATTATTTTAGTGCATTGCATCGAAGACTAGAGAAACTGCAGGGGCACCTGGCTGGCTCAGTCAGAAGAGCCTGTGCCTCTTGATCTCAGAGTTGGGAGTCTGAGCACCATGTTGGGTGTAGAGATTACAAGAAACAACAACAACAATTTAAAAAAAAGAAAAACTAAATAAGGTAAATGGTTCATTTTCCAACTTTTCCTTCTTTCCTAGTGGAGCTCCAGTGTCGTGCTGCATCACCGCCTTCTCCCTTCTCAGGTGAGTGCAGTGTCCACACCAAATGTCTGGAGGTTTTGAGGGGTGTGAGGTGGCTCAGTGAGGGATCCTACCTTCTCTTCAGTTACAGAGACTGAGTGCTGTCGGACACAAAGAAGGAGTCTGAGCCACTTGAGTGAATTTATGGGAGGGTTTAATAAGCAGACTCTGAGCATGCAACCACGTCTTATTGGGGAAAATATCTTGCATCTGAGGAAGTCTCAGTGAAAGTAGTTCGATATGGCTGGAGATGAAACTCTAGAGGGACTGAGTACACCTGAGACCAAAGGCAGGCAAGAAACAGAAGTTGAAAGCAGAAGGTTGATGGCTGAACTCTTTTGGTCCTTAGGCTGAGGGCAAAGGGGGACTCAGGAAAGGTGGGTAGCAATGCACTCACTATTCTGAGCAGTGTGGATGACTGTGGGTGTGGAATGGACAGGAAATGGGAGCCAGGTTAGGAGGTTGTGAAAATTGAGAACAGGGATTAGCTGGGAAATGGTTAGTTACTGGAGAGGATATGTAGCAGAGAAAGAAATTATGCAAAGTAAGGAGTCAAGGGGTGCCTGGCTGGCTCAGTCAGAAGAACATGTGATTCTTGATCTTGGGTAGTTGTGAGTTCAAGCCCCACCTTGGGAGTAGAGATCCTGTAATAATAACAACAACAACAACTTTTAAAAATAAATAAGATATAATAAGAGTCTGAATTCAGAGGACTACATTATGACCTCCACATTGTCAGCTTTGTCAGTCTCCACACAGTAAAAGTGACAGGACTCCTGTCCCAAAACAGATCATCCAGAGGAGAAAGGGAACATCCCCTGATCCCTCTTACTCCTCAGGTGTCACACTGGCTTCATATGGCACAAACCCACTTCCTGGCCAGCTGGTGTTATGGTCAGGGGGACCAGAGAGGCAGATGAGCTACAGAAAATTAGACCCCATGCCTGGAGTTGCAGTTGGGTTCAAACCCAACCACGGATACAGTTAAGAATGACGTAAAGAAGATTTCACAAAGGAAATTGAAAGGGTTTATGTAGGTGGTGAGTGTGTAGCACCAAGAAGACGTCTCTTCCCTTCCTCTTCTACAAGCTCTAGAGCGAGAGCTACCTGGTGTCAGAAGGATGAAACCCACCCTTGTGTGCTCTCTCTAGAACACCCTCAGAAGCGGCTGCCAGCCCACGTCCTGCGTCAGATCATTCTGGCCAGCATGCACTGTGAAGCCTGACATCTCTCTCCCCGTCTTTGCCTTTTGGCCTGGTGGCATCTTGTATTTAATACCAGAATCCTATTCCTCAAAAGCCTCCTCTGATACTAACTCTTCTGTGAAGACTTTGCTTGAAAGTCTAGTCATCCCCTCCTTTCTGAGCCAAGGGCTATGGTTGCATTTTTCTCCTATGGAATTATGGTGATAAAAATGATCATGGTGACAAATGCAGCTTATGGAATGCCTGTTTCATGGCAAATTTCTGGGTACATATAGGTGTACATTATACTCACCGCTTCTGTCTAGTCCTGTCAATGCACTTTGGCTGGCTTCCACAGAAAAGCATGGAGGAGCATCAGAGTGAACATGGCAATGGTAGTAGTCCTGTATGGAACGTAGTCTGAGACAGACACCCCCCCACACACACACTCATGGGGTATCTACTCCAGCAGGTGAAAACAGTGAAGCTGATTTCGCAGTGCTTATCAAAATACAGTTGTGATACACGTTCCAAAGGAAAATTAGAGGGATATAAGGGAGGTTGAAATGGGAGGCTCAGATCTAACCTTGAGGGAGTTGAAAAAGTTTCAGAGTGTATTGTGGAGAGAGGCAAAAGTGAAATTTATGTCCAATGAAGAAGATGGAATAGAAATTGCTAAACAAATGAGGCAGCAAGAATAGGTTAAGTTGAGAATCTTTTTGAGAGGAACTTCATTCATTCAAATTGAGGAGTCACTGAACGGACACTTCCAGTAATTTTTCAGGAGAAGCACCAAGACTTCACAGAAATCACATCGTTCAATGAAGGTGTTTGGTTATAATTGTGATGACTGGACATGAATGATCTTCACCACTGTGTTAAAGAACAGAAGCTCTAGAGGCATGAGTTGTATATAGAAACCAATCCCCCTTTTGGGTCACCCTTTTGGGTGGCTGAATTGATTAAATGTCTGACTCTTGATCTCGGCTCAGATCATGATCTCAGGTTTGTGAGATCGAGCCCTGTGTCCAGATCCACACTGGGTGTGGAGCCTGCTTTAGACTTTCTCTCTCTCTCTCTCTCTCTGCCTTTTCCTCCTTACTGGTGCTCTGTCTCTTTCTCAAAAAGAAAAAAGAAAAAAAGACAGTCATTCCTTTAATGAAGAAACTGAGGAATTCGAAAGCGATATGTTTTAGCCAAGGTCACACAGGTATGATGTGTGGTCACCAGCGTGAACCCTGAGTTGGCATGATGCGAAATACCTTCTTCTCTCCAGTGTTCTCTGTCCCCTCTGTGTTGTACTTCACCCGTTAAATCTCTTTCTACACAGTTTATCAGAAGACCGTTGAGGGTGGAGAGCTAGTCTACTACACCTTGACGTCTGGTATCCTGTGTACCAATGTGTGAACTTGAAATATGTTAGAAGGATGAATAGATGAATGTGGAAAAAGATAGGCCTTCTGTGGGATTCCAGTGAAAATGAGAAATAAAGAAGGAGAGGTGCTCAAAGCTTGAAGAAGAGGGAATGGAATTGCAGAAGAGGGATCACCAAGTTTCCCTAGATTCATACACCCCTGGGAATGGACTGGAAATCCTGAGGATGTGTGTGTAAGATCTGGGCAACATGCAAAAGAGAATGAGCAATATCTCCACACAGAATTATGCCTTTAAGCAGTGGCTGGGTGACTCAGCTGGTTAAGTGTGTGACTCTTGATCTCAGTTTGGGTCTTGACTCAGGGTCATGAGTTCAGGCCCCATTTGGGGCTCCATGCTGGGCCTGGAGCCTACTTAAATTAAAATATGTGTGTGAGTGTGTGTGTGTGTGTGTGTGTGTGTGTGTGTTTACATTGAGCATACATCTTGAACCCCATAAGTGAGCTATCCCTTTCTGAATCTGCAACTCTTTCTTGTGTCCAGCTGAGATCTTTATGAAGGAGAACCACCGGCACCTGCGAGCCAGGCTGGGGGACCTGAGCGGAGTACTAGATGATCTTCAGGACAGTGAAATCTTCACCGAGGAAGAGAAGGAGCTGGTGCAGCAGTTTCCAACACAGCAGAGGAAGAATGAGACCCTGTTGAGGATGGTGGAGAAGAAAGGGCCCCAGGCCCTGGAGATACTCTTCAGAAGCCTTCAGCAAAGAGATCCTTACCTGATGTCCTACCTCAGCCAGCAGAGTTTATAACATTGACTCAGGTCAATACTCAGGAAGAGAGAATCCCGTGTCCTCCACGGATAATGGATAAAGAGGGGTGCTTGGGTGGCTCAATCATTTAAGTGTCTGACTCTTGATTTCAGCTCAGTTCGTGATCTCGGGATCGTGAGAGTGAGCTCAGCTCTCAGCTCCACACTAAGGGCGAGTCTGTATGAAATTGTCTTCCTCTGCCCCTCTTCCCACTCTCTCTCTCTCTCAAATAAATAAATTAAATAAATCTTTTAAAAACAAGAAGGAAAGTGGATAAACAGACGTGTGATCATTGAGTTCAGTGTCTATGACAAAAGAGGTCCAGGTGACACCCAGCCATCACACAGGTTTTACTGAGGACTGATGTGTAACTAGGCAGATACCTATTTCTGTATCCTCATATCTTCCCCTCAACAATATCTCAAGAGAGTAGGAATATTCACACTAAATATTTTTAAAACTATTTTTAATTAACATTTAATGTATTATTTGCCCCAGGGGTACAGGTCTGTGAATCGTCAGGCTTACACATTTCACAGCACTCACCATAGCACATTCCCTTCCCAGTGTCCATAACCCAGCCTATCCCTACCCCCACCCCCAGCAACTGTCAGTTTGTTTCGTGAGATTGAGCCTTTTATTTCATACTAAATATTTTTAAAGTCAAGTTTTTAAAAAATCCCATTTCATTCATTGACACATTTCTTGGAAATCTGGGCAGAGGAAGGCAAGACCAGGTGTGGTTATGATTGACAGGGCCCAGGGAGACCAAGTCTCCTGAGTCACGTGAGAAGCAATTCCAGTGAACATTATATCTGAGCTGTTACCTGCTCAGAACAGAAGCCAGGAAGGCTTACGAAACACTCCCTGTTGAGGGCGTTCATGACATTCACAAATTTTGATTTGTTTTTTAATACACTGTGACTTTAACATTTTATCCGTTGCTATTTCTATTAGGGTGATGAAAAGTCCCTTGATGAAATAGAGCTCAGGAGTGGAAGCAAATGCCAACGTTGGCAGAAAAACTTTGGTCTCTGGTATATAGGATGGTACCAGGAATGGGCACATTCTGGGTCACACAACTTCATGGAACAGCTCGGTGGATCGCAGAGGCGGAGTATGGATGAATGGTGTCCACAGAAGCAGCGTGGGGGAAAAGGAGGAGCATCCGGTGGTTGTGAGGGAGGCCCTCCTGGCAGGTATGTCACAGAAATAGGCAGAGCCTGCCACTGGGGTTCTGCCATTGGACCCTGCCATTTTTGTATGCGTCCCAGCTGCCTTTGGACCAGTGTTTGCGTGACATAAGTAATGCTATCCTCTGACTTTGAGCCTAGTTATTTCCTTGTATTTGAAGTGAGTTTGTGGAAGACAGCCTAGAGTTGGGTCAGTTGGCTTTTGGGTTTTTTTTTTTTTAACCCATTTTGACAACGTCTGCTCTTAATGTGTTCGGCCATTTGCATTTAACATAATTCTTGTGTGGTTAGGATTTAGCCGAGGGCAGCCCTTTTAGTATTTGTTTTCTGTCTATTCCCTTTGTGCTGCATGGCTATCTTTCCTTTCTAGGCTTTTTTAGGGCTTACTTGAAGAGTGTTTAGTATTCTACCTTAATTTATCTATTGTGTTTTTTATGGTATGTGGTTTTGCATTTCTTAGTGATTGTGTTAAAAATGAAGAGATACCTCCTGAATGCGTTGGTCCTCATATCCATAGTGTGCAAATTAAAGTTGAATCTAGAAACCTTAGCACCATTTTGGCCATGGTAACTTTTATGACCCAGTTGTTTTCAATATTACCTCTGTGTATAATAAGATTCCAATCATAAAAATGTTATGTATGTTTTTTTACTTTCTTTTTTTAATGATTTGATTTATTTATTTAGAGAGAGATGAACAGAGCATGAGTAGGGGGAAAGGCAGAGGGAGGGAGAGAGAGAATTCAGACTCTGTGCTGAGCATGGAGCCTGAGGCAGGGCTCCCTCTCATGATTCTGAGATCAAGACCTGACCCGAAATCAAGAGTTGGACACTTCACAGACAGCCACACAGGTACCCCTGTTTTGTTTGCAATTGATGCGTATGTTTTAAGAACACATGAAGAGTATAATCTATGATATGCGCCCAGATATTTACCATTTTTGTTGAGTAATTTTGTTCTGTAACCCTGATATTCCAAATGTCATTGAACTTCCTCTGGTGATTCTTTTTTTTTTTTTTAAACTTATTTATCTTTTTCTTTTTCAAGATTTTATTTATTTATTTGACAGAGAGAGATAGAGAGATCACAAGTAAAGAGAGAGGCAGGCAGAGAGAAAGAGGGAAGCAGGCTCCCTGCAGAGCAGAGAACCCATGCGGGGTTCATGACCTGAACTGAAGGCAGAGGCTTAACCCACTGAGCCACCCAGGCACCCCTTAAGCTTGTTTACGTTTTTTAGTGATTTCTACACCTAACTTGGGTCTCAAACTCATGAGCCTGAAGTCAAGACTTGCACACTCTACTGACTGAACAAAACAGACACCCCAACAATTCTTTTAAAGCAGATCTCCTGACTATGGGTTTACTTAATTTTTGTTCATCTGAAGATGTCTTTGTATTGTTTTCACTCCTGAAGTACATTTTTGCTGGCTATAGTGGCAGTTCCTTTTTTCAGCCATTTATATCTGGTTTCCATTGTTTCTAATGAGAAATAGCTCGTCATTCAACTTGTTTCCTGGACATAAGGTATCATTTGTCTCTGTTTTCAGTTTTCAACAATTGGATTATGATAGATCTGGGTATGGATTACTTTGGGTTTGCCCTATTTGGAATTCATTTGATTTCTTAAATTTGTAGCCTTATGTTCTTTCACAAAACTTGAAAGTTTACAAATATTATTTCTTTAGATAGATAGACAGACAGACATACTGAGTTCCCAGGTGCCTCTAATTACCTTTTTTTCAATCCTGCATTTCTTTCTCTTCTCCTCTGGGACTCTGAGGGTATGAATGTTAGATTTTTGTTGGCCCATAGTTCTGTCAGATTTAATTGTTTTCCTATCACTTCCTCTCCCTGTTGTTCTGATTGCATAACACTTATTTATTTATATTTTAAAATTTTTTTAAAGATTTCATTTATTCAATTGTTTATTTATTTATTTAGAGAGAGAGAACAAGCACAAGTGCAGGAGGTGTAGAGGTGAGGGAGAGAGAGAATCTCAAGCAGACTCTGTGCTGAGTGCAGAGCCTGACATGGGGCTTGATCCCACAACCCTGACGTCATGTCTTAAGCTGAATCAGGAGTCAGATGCCCAACTGACTGAGACATCCAGAAGCCCCAACTCTTACTGATTTATTTTTCAAGTTCATTTTCTTTGTTATCTGTGTTCTTCTAGTGAGTCCATTCTCTGAATTTTAATTTTTGGTTTTTGTATTTTTCAGTTCTAGACTTTGGTTGTTCTATTTTCCATTTCTTCACTTACATTCTATTTTCACGTTTTCTATGTCACATATTCTATTTTGCACATATCTTTATATTATGCAAGTGTTTTAGCAATTGCTTGTTAGAACAGTTTTAGAGCATTTCCTGTAATGTCTTTGTTAGGTAATGCCAACATCTGTGTCATCTCATTATCTGGTGTCTATTGATTCTTAGTTTCTGTATAAGCGGAGACTTTTTTGGCTCATCCTCATATTTTGAATAAATTTGGTTTATGCTCTGGACATTTGAATGTGAGGTTACAAGACACTGTGTCTTGTTTATGTGCAATGAAGAATGTGGATTTTTTTTCTAAATATTTCATTTTTAAGGAAGGTTCAAATGTTCCACTGACTGAGCCAGCCAGGTGCCCCTGGATTTTTTTTTTTTTTTAATCTTACAGTTTTCAAAGACTTTGCAGTTCTCTTAAGATCTACCATATGTATGTGTCTATGGATTGGACAGAAGTCTCCCAGCTCCTCAGTTTTCAAAGTTCTCAGGATCCTAAATAGGGCCAGATCTATGTATACCCAGGTTGAGCTCAAGCAGAGGAGTTCATATGACTATGAGTCTTCATTCCAGAGCTTCTCTCTTTTCATTATTGTTCTAGCGGGGGCAAGGGTAATTTATGACTTTTCTTTTCAAAGATTTTATTCATTTGAGAGACAGAGTGAGTGAGAGAGAGCATGAGTCGGGGGGCAGTGGGAGAGGGAGAAGCAGAACTGTAACACTGCATGGTCCCAGTGCGATCAATCAGTTAGGTCTCCTCGGGAGAACACAGGCAAAGGGTCCTAGCTCTACCAGAGGACCCGGACGTAAGGGCCTCTTGCAGAATGTGTTTGCCCCAATGTCTCCAGTTAATAAACTCCCTCCTGACATACTGGATGGTAATTAACTAAGTAGACCTCCTCAGAATAAACCTAGGTTGCTGGAGGAAACACAGGGTGGGGTGCTGACTCTCTCTCTCTCTGTTCCTCCTAATAGATGTGGGAACTTCTCCCTTGTTTCCGGGTTAATGGCTATAATTGGAACCAAGTGTCTCTAATTTTTCTCCCCCAGGATTGGGACTTTCGGGATTATTCCCCAACAGCTGCCCAAACTCCCTTTCTTTCAGAGAAATTCCCTGTCTTCTCTTGCTTGACACAGACTCCTGATTCCACTTTGGAGGAAAAACAAATGTACACCATTCTGCGTCTGCTCATCTGTCTGGGCTGACAGGTTTTAGGACTGGGAACTTTCTTTTTCTGCCTTCTGGCAGCACTCTGTGCCTTCTGCCTCCTCCCCCCTCCTCTTCCTGTTTCTGCACCATCCTGTGTGCCGCTGGCCTTCGGGACACCGTTCACTTCAGATTTCCCCACCAGTGTCTCAGGTAAAAATCGACAAAGGGAAACAAACTGATCGGCTTTTAAAAGAGAACTCAGGACAAACATAATTTGGTGTTTAAACTAATTTAAGTGTGCTGGTTTAATTAAACATGTCTTGAAACTTATCGGCATTATATGTGAAACTTTTATTCTACCAAGATTTACTGAAAGTCAGATGAGCTCATGATATCTGTTGCAGTTTTTTGTTTGTTTGTTTGTTTATTTTCTAAGGTTTATTTGTTTGACAGAGACAGAGAGCATGAGCAGGGGGAGCAGGAGGCAGAGGAAAATACAGACTACCCACTGAGCAGGGATCCCATGAGGGACTCAATCCCAGGACCTCAGCATCACGACCTGAGCCAAAGGTGGTCCCTTAACCGACTGAGCCACCAGGCATCCTAAAATGAATGGATTTTAAAGGTACACTAGTAGAAGATTGAAATTCTGCTTTCTCTCAGTTCAGAAGATTAAGTTTTCGTAAATTGTTGGTCTACTCTTGAAAATGGAAATGAATTTGTTTTTTTCTTTATCTGCCCAGGAAAACCAGTTTCTCTATTTTGTCTTTTCCGGTCTTTGATTACTTAAAACTTCTCAGTACTAAAGGAGCTAACTTTGCTCACAGCTATATGACCCTACATATTTGCCTTTGGAAACTTAGGTCATTTTGGTCAAATATGTAATTAAGTTTTGGGCTTATAATGATCTGTAATTCTACTCAGGTATGTGCTTTATAGCTGAGTTGTTTTGTTTTGTTTTGTTTTTTTTTTAACAAACTTCCCCAAGGTTTAAATCATAAACAAAGTCTTTTTGACCAATTAGGCTTGTTTATTTGGTATCCGAAGTTACCTGGAAAACACCAGCAAACAAGTAATAAGCCTCGGGTTATGTTGTCTGGATAAATCTAGCTATTCTGGAGATGATATACAATTCCTAAAGTTGTAATAGGTTTTGGTAATTATGTCATCACTTAACACTGTAATTACTAAAATGTTTTATGTCCAGGGTGCCTGGGTGGCTCAGTTGGTTAATCGTCTGCCTCTGGCTCAGGTCATGATCCCAGGCTTATAGGATGGAGTCCGTCATGGGCTCCTTGCTCAGCTGGGAGCCTGCCTCTTCCTCCCTCCCTGCCCCTCCCCCATCATTGCTCTCTCTATCCCAAATACATAAACAAAATCTTTAAAAAAAGTAACCTGAACAAGAATTAGTAACATGGGACTAAATGAACTAAGAAAAGGATTATAGTTTTGTGACTCTTGTTTAAAACATTGCCGGTTCTCTAATGTTTGGTCTTGTAGATTAAAAATACTTTCTCTTAAGAAAACTATGACTCCAGAAATGTAATAAAATATACGTTTGTAAACAAATTGAAAGAGTTTACTTTTCCATCAGAACCCTCTGAAATTCAAAAGGTCTCTCAATATTCTTTCTTCCATGGTAATTATAGTCATTTGCGAAAGTTCAATAAGATTCTGGTCTCCTGGGCTCTTGGGTGGCTCAGTCATTAAGCGTTTGCCTTCAGCCCAGGTCATGATCCCAGGGTCCTGGGATTGAGCCCTGCACTGGGCTCCTCAGTGAGAAGCCTGCTTTTCCCTCTCCCACTCCATCTGCTTGTGTTCCTTCTCTCTGTGTTTCTCTCTCTCTCTGTCAAATAAATAAAATAAAATCTTTAAAAAAAAACTTTGTTATAATTGGACTTGTTTCGCAAACAAATTATTCTTGATTAGGCGATCTCTACAAATGAGGGTTATTATAGAGAGAAGTTATATTTCAATAATCCACCTTTGCGGATGTTCATTCTAGTTCTGATTGTCTTTAAAAGTTGCGTGTGGGGAACCTGGGTGGCTCCGTGGGTTGAGCCTCTGCCTTCAGCTCGGGTCATGATCTCAGGTCCTGGGATCGAGCCCCACATAGGGCTCTCTGCTCAGTGGGGAGCCTTCTTCCCCCTCTCTGCCTGCTGCTCTGCCTACTTGTGATCTCTGTCAAATAAATAAATAAAATCTTAATAAAAGTAGTGTGTGCCTAAGCTAGGCAACTTGATGTAAACTTCGTAGTAATGGACACGATAGCTTTGGCTGCCTCTTTGGTGGGTCTCCAGGACTTCTGGTAGGACTACCACATAAAATAAACAAAACGGCATGTTTACCCAGAAGGACTCGAAATGATTCTTCCCAGGTGCTAAATGCACTTAACTGAAAGTTACGTGAGGTCAGAGAGGGACTTCTCGAAAGCCAGACCACTGTTGATTATCTCCTATTACTCCACCATTTAGGATGTGAGGCGTTTTTTTGCATGTGTTGCTTCAGCATGGCGCTTAACTCTTGCAGGGGACATAACTCTTAATAGGGGACATTTGTGATCAGTTAAATAACATCAAGGTATCACTGTTCTGTTCAATGGAATTGGTAACTGAGGCTCCTACCTAGGAGATGTGATCTCTTGAGCTTGACATTTCTTTTATGCTTATTCTTTTGCATGTGTGATATGTGGATCATCTGCTGTCTGTTATGACTCCCCGCACCCCAGAGCCATTCTGTGGGCCCCTAGACCAAACCCTGGATAGATTCCAACTGCATACAGCACACTGCCCCATTTTGGCAGGAAGCAGCCAGAGCCCTCATCATCCTATCCCCTAAGGGCAGTTAAGGATTCTATTCTATTCTATTCCAAAGGAATGAGTGAAAAGGAAAGGGTTAAGGTATAGACAGGGAAGGTAGGGGATCCCTGGCTGGGCTCTGAAACTATTCTTGGCAGGCAGAGGTGCTAAGACACAGTGAACAAGAGAGAACAGAATAGACCAGAACACCTGGCTCCCGGGGTGTTAGAGAAGTAATATTCTTTGGTTGCTACAGTGTGATCACGAAAAATGACTCAACCTCAAAAAAAAAAAAAAAAAAAAAAAAAAGGAAGTCATTAAAGGTGTTGTCAATAGTCCTTGATCAAACCAAACTAACACAAGTATCTCAAGGTCATGAGCTGCCTTGTCAAGTTTTCAATAAAAGACCAGTCTTGACAGTGGTCAAGTGGTCCCACTATGTTGTTTCTCAGTGGAAACCCATTTGGGACCCCCTCACTCTAGAGAGCTTTTCCTGTCCTTTCTGGTCTCACCTTCACTTAAAAACTTTCACTCCATTCACCCTTTTATATCTGCAAGATTCATTCTTCAACTCTGGGAGACAACATCCCTGCAATCCTACATTACTATTGTAATGAACCTTGCCCTTAGAAGACCATGGACTTAACGCATGTTGTGTGTGTTCTGACTGCTCCACTGTCCTGCCTCTCCCCATCTCTCTCCCTCCCCTTGGGCCTCCCTAGCCCCCGAGACACAACAATATTGAAATTGGGCTCATTAATATCCCGACAACGGCCTCTCAGTGTTCAAGTGAAAGGGAGTCTGAGAAACCAACTGAGGGTTTTATTTTTATTTTTATTTTTATTTTTTAATTAATTAATTAATTAATTTTTAAAGATTTTATTTATTTTATTTGACAGACAGAGATTACAAGTAGGCAGAGAGGCAGGCAGAGAGAGAGGGGAGGAAGCAGGCTCCCTGCTGAGCAGAGAGCCCGATGCGGGGGCTCGATTCCAGGACCCTGGGATCATGACCTGAGCCGAAGGCAGAGGCTTTAACCCACTGAGCCACCCAGGCGCCCCCCAACTGAGGGTTTTAGAGGGGAGGAGGGTGGGAGGGTGGGTGAGCCTGGTGGTGGGTATGAAGGGGGGCACGTATTGCTTGGAGCACTGGGTGTGGTGCATATCAATGAATGTTGAAACAATGAAAAAACAATACTGTCACAGTTAAGAGGAGCCCAAGAAAACAGGATGACCACGTGTAATGCGGTCTCCTGGATGGGATCTGGGGACAGGAAAGGGATGTTAGTTTCAAAATTAAGGATATCTGAATAACCTATAAAGTGTTAAAAAAAAAAAAAAAAAAGGAAGTTAGAGTCACACGTCTCTCACTTTAAATCAAAAGCCGGAAATGATGATACTTATTGAGAAAAGAATGTTGAGAGTGGAGACAGGCCAAAAGATGGGCCTCTTGGCGCCAGTTGGCGAAGTTGTGAATACCAGGGAAAGTTCTTGAAGCAAATGAAAAGTGCTATTCTGGGGAACACATGGACAATAAGGAAGGGAAACACCCTTATTGCTGATGTGGAGAAAGTTTAATGGTCTGGATGGAAGATCAAAGCAGCCCCAACATTCCCTTGAGCCAAAGCCTCATCCAGAGCAAGGCCCTGACTCTCCTCCATTCTCTGACTGAGAATGGGGCTGCAGAGGACAAGTCTGACGCTAGCAGAGGTTGGTTCATGAGGTTTAAGGAACAAGGTCATCTCCATAACTTAGAAGTTGCAAGGTGGTGTGTGCAAAATGAAACTGTTCTTCTTTTTTGTGTTTTTTCTCCAGTTTTTTGGTCCCACTATGTTGTTGCAAAATTCTTCTATGGATTCCAGATGTCTTCCAGAGATGCTTTTGTTTGTGGATAGCTGGGTATTTGTTGATTTTCACCAGGGGGACAGAGGCTGGGTTCTGCCGCCCTCTCGGTGATACCACGTCTCTGATCTGGGAGCTATTTCTGTATCTCTTGTATGTGCACATAGAAGGTTACATAGAAAATAAAATAAAATAACTTTTTAAAGTTCATAATCTTCTGTGGGTCTCTCTTGCAAGTGCCTAGCATTATGGAAACAAATCAACTGATGTATTTCTATTAAATGGACAATAGGCAATTTGGGCTATGGTGTGGAGATAGAAGAGCTAATATTTATCTGCAAGTTCTTCCAACTTATCTGAATACAATAGTCTTTTATTTTCTTAGGATTAATAGAGACATAGCAGAGAGAGACGCACCGGCTGATCAACAGGAAAAGATACATTTAAGGAAGAGATCCAGATGTCCTCTGACAGATCCTGGAGATGCTGTCTGATATGGAGAAGGTATGTATCTATCCTTTGAGGACTCTTGATGGCTTTGATTCCTCTGTATCTCATTGTTGTTCCATGAAATACGGAGTACTGTGGCCTTTTTTTTTTTTTTTTTTTTTTTTTTTAAAGAAAAGGCTCTGCTTGTATTTTTTTTTTAATTTTTTTTTTAAATTTTATTTATTTATTTGACACAGAGAGATCACAAGTAGGCAGAGAGGCAGGCAGAGAGAGAGAGGAGGAAGCAGGCTCCCTGCTGAGCAGAGAGCCTGATGCGGGACTCGATCCCAGGACCCTGAGATCATGACCTGAGCCGAAGGCAGCGGCTTAACCCACTGAGCCACCCAGGCGCCCACTGCTTGTATTTTTTAATAAGATTTTATTTATGACAGAGAGAGAGAGAGTACAAGACAGGCAGACGGGTAGAGGGAGAGGGAGACGCAGATTCCACATCAAGCAGGGAGTCTGATGTGGGGCTCAATTCCAGGACCGTGGGATCATGATCTGTGCCAAAAGTAGATGCTTAACCTACTGAGCCACCCAGCATCCCTCTGCTTACATTTTCACTTACTTGTTTTTTACTTATTCATGCATCTCATCAAACCAGAAGGGAAAAACCTGCCTGGGCACCCAGATGTATTACTTAGACTTCTCTCTATCGCAGGGTAATATTACCTTGACTCTGACCACACAACTTCATATCTGAGCACAAGCAAGTTTATGAATATTCCTCCAGCTCTTTCCCTGACACCATGCCATGCTTTTGACCACCCCATGGCACCAGGCAAGTCCACTAAGCTCCATCCATGAGTCCTTCTGCTCCTCCCCATCAACATACTTTCAGAGTCTCATGTCTCATCTGTGACCAATTCATGCACATTTTTGCGTTGTCTTAGAACTTGCAGTAAATGAATCAGACCAAAGATTCATCTACTATTCCCACAGGCCAGGGAATAAGGAGGATCACTGGAGTGAGTTACTTTCTCTGGGAACACAATGTTTTCTAGCTTGGGTACTAAGTAATATTACCCTTCTATGATTACTCATCACGAGGATTTGGGTTATATCCTTATTTAAAAGTTGAAAAATGGATACTTAATCCAGAGAGTGAAGCCACAATTTTGTCCCGAGTGTAAGTTCTAAGAAATGGCTTTGCCAGCCTGTGGATTTTTTTTTTAAGATTTTATTTATTTATTTGACAGAGAGAGATCACAAATAGGCAGAGAGGCAGGCAGAGAGAGGGGGGGAAGCAAGCTCCCTGCTGAGCAGAGAGCCCAATGCGGGGCTTTATTCCTGGACCCTGAGATCATGACCTGAGTCAAAGGCAGAAGCTTTAACCCACTGAGCCACCCAGGCCCCCCAGCCTGTGGATTCTTGTCTCTTTGGTCTCTGTAGTCACGACCAACTCACGCTAAATATAGAGCTGTTGCTTTGGGGGAAGTATAATTCATCCAGTGTTGTGCAATTTTGTAAAAGTTCCCTCCTGTTTAGGACCAGTGAAGGATGGCATGAGAGTCAGGGACTTCTCACACCGCCTACATTACTAGTATGTGGTATCGTTATACAAGTTATGTACGGGTCTGTAGCCAGTCTTCGCAGGTATTACATATAGATTGATGGACTTAAAGGGCTGAGAGTCCGGTGAGGCATGCTCCCGAGATGACATCACTGTCTGCTGTGCCAGGACAGAGGAAGGGTTAGCAGTGTGAAGGAAGTGGATCCCGGGGCCGACATCAGAGAATGCCTCTCTGAAGATGGAACATCCAATTTGAGCTACTTCCTCTCCATCACAGTGAAGAGACCGTCCCATCACCAAGTTCCTTGCGCACAACCAAATTAAAACTCCCTTGTGTCTTCCTAGGCTGTGCAGGTGCTGCTGCTTTGGAAGCACAGAGGAGCCGTCCCCAGTGCCCAAGGACATGTCAGGAAATGTGAGGATGTTCAGGCCCCATTCTCAGGCCCAAAATTTTCATCGAGGGTATAGGTAAGGGACACCATATTTAGTGGGGAAAAGTGAAAAACTTTGGATCTTGTCCCTCTGTCTCATAGAGATTCATGAAAAGCAAAGACATTTAGATTATTTGCGTAAAAATCAGTGTATTTTTTCCTTTTCATTATTTTAACTTTTTTTTTGAGATAGTTTAAGACTCATGGGAAATAGCAAAAACAGTAAAAAACAGTAAGAACAGTATAATAGGAACAAAAAGTACACTCAGCTTCCTAAATGATAATATCTTTTATCACAATAGTCATTGTCAAAATCAGGGAATGTACATGATCCAGTACTATTCACTCAGATACAGACTCTGTCTCAAGATGATATTTGAGAGGCTGGAAAATGCTGCTGATGAACACAAGAATTCCTCAGTCACTTCATCCATCCACCCCTTCTCAAAGATCCCCTTTATTTGATTGAACCAATGCCAGATACTGCAGTGCCAGTCTCTAGTCAGCTGGCTGGAGCAGATGAGTAAGGTCAAGGCCATCAATAGAATTCCTGCCATGAGAGACATATTTCATAACTATTTGTGGTGTTTGGGTACTTGTGGTACCACAAACAGTATTTGGTCATTTGTGGTGTTTGAGCACTTGAACGAGTGACAATCTGATTTTCAAATTTAATGAAAACTTAAGTTAGTTTTTAAACAATATTTTATTTATTTGTGAGAGAAACACACACACAAACAGGGGATGTGGCAGGCAGAGGGAGAAGCAGGCTCCGCACTGAGCAAGGAGGCGGATGGGGGACTCAATCCCAGGGCACTGAGATCATGACCAGAGCCAAATGTAGATGCTTAGCCAACTGAATCCCCCAGGTGTCCCAAAATTTAAGTTTAAATTGGCACATGTGACTACTGGCTATCATGTTAGCCAGTGCAGGTGCTGGCCCAAAGGGCGCTCTCTGGCTCCTAACCCCAGTCTTGATCTCAGCAGCCAAAGGAGACCAGAGAACAGCTCTCAAGCATGAAGAAGAAATCCCTAGCCTAGGGCTTTCCAGTTCCATATCTGGATGAGGATCCCCAGTGAAAGAAGAAAACAAGACTGATATCCATCGTTTCCTTCCCTCTTAGCATCCTCATGTGTCTCTCACCACATGGAGACTGGAGGTAGAAGAGGAGCCTTAGTACTACACGGGTCCTTACAACATATACATAATCTCACTGATGTCGTGGAATTTTAATCACAATAGAGTCCCATTCTCTTGGACACAGCGATGGATGAAGGCAGAATATAAACTAGGAATCTTCTCCTTACAATTCTCAACAAGGTCACTTAGATAAGTGGCCTATCATGAAACAAAACCTTACAAGTACTAGAATTTGAGAATTGACTGGGTTCTGCTTCCCCGGGATGGAGAGAGCAATGTGGAGTGGGACACAGAGACACAGCTGAATCAGTTATAAAGAGGGTGAGGTGGAGTCATGGGGGCTTGAGAGAAGGTTTTCCTAAAGATAAAACATGGGGTCTAGGGCTTTTAATGACATAAAGTCGTGCTACAGAGATCGTCCTGTCACCAGACTGCCATGCTGTATTCCTAACGTAAGTTCCTTCTGTTTTCCAGTGAATGTTATGATGAATCAACATACACTGGTTTTGAGACATGGCACAAGGACGTCCGGCTTTCTCTTTCCTCAGATTCTGAAGAAGTGATAGCAGGAGAGCCAACACCACGCGGGGCTGTTACTGAGTCTCTGTCTTGGGAGGGAGCTGTTTCCAAGTAAGGGGAATGATTTCCAAGTAAAGGGAATGATGGTGGTATTGGATTCCCTTCCTTGATATCACAGGGGCACAGAGAATCAGGGGATTTGGGCTATTGATACAGGAATCAGGGGAAGAATGAAAGAGCTTATCCAGTCTTACCAACAAACCCAGAAATTTCTGAAGGAGGACAACCCCCTCTTCCTTCAGGAGGGCGTCTTGAGAAGCTGCACACAGAAAGGCAGCAACTATTGCAAAGATCACTGTGTTGTTGGCTGAGCTGGGAATGAAGTCAAGTAACCAGCGTAGTGCCTGGGAAACTGACTGCTGATGAGGAGGAAGGGCGGGGCGGGGGAGGGGGTCATGAAGTGGTATGCTGGAAAATGTTCAGGGGGAGGGGGGAGCCTTTTTACGTAGCATTTGCCAATTGCTGTGGGTGACTACTTACATCATGGTGGATTTCTAACTACCAACATGCTGTCCCTGAACAGGACATTGGAAATAGTTGTGCAGTAGCCCAACATTACAGAGTATTTTCACCACTCAGATACCATAGATGGAAATAACTTCAAGAGAGCAGAGTATGGTGGTGTCTTGCTGACTCAGTCAGTGGAGCACGCAACTTGTGATCTTGGGACCCTGAGTTCAAGCCCGACTTGGGTGTGGAGATTACAAAAAAATGAAAAACTAGACTTAAAAACAAAAGAGCACAGAGTATAGTAAGAGATAGTAAAATAGTTAGAAAGTCCTAAGTTTTCAGCATTTATTACCTTTGCTTGTAATATAGGTCTATTTAAATGAAAATTTTATATAATTTTTTTAAAGATTTTATTTATTTATTTGACAGAGAGAGATCACAGTAGACAGAGAGGCAGGCAGAGAGAGAGAGAGGGAAGCAGGCTCCCCGCTGAGCAGAGAGCCCGATGCGGGACTCGATCCCAGGACCCTGAGATCATGACCTGAGCCGAAGGCAGCGGCTTAACCCACTGAGCCACCCAGGCACCCTATATAATTTTTAATAACCATGTTTAACAATCTACTCACAGAGTTCCTGGTAAATGTAACAGTCAGATCCCATGACATGGGATGGGCTGGCTCCCGCTCACCAATGGCTCCCTCCTACCTCCTAAATCCCAGCCTCAGCCACCCACTGGAACCAAGGGTGCAAAAGCACTGTAAGAGAGCAGAAGGCAGGGCACCTGGGTGGCTCAGTGGGTTAAAGCCTCTGCCTTTGGCTCAGGTCATGGTTCCAGGGTCTTGGGATCGAGCCCCACATTGGGCTCTCTACTCAGCAGGGAGTCTGCTTCCCCCCACCCCCCTCTGCCTGCCTCACTGCCAACTTGTGATCTCTGCCTGTCAAATAAATAAAGTCTTTAAAAAAGAGAGAGAGGGAGAGAGAGAACAGAAGGCAGTGTATTTCCTCTCAGTGTTTTCCATGGGGCTGACATAAACCATGGCTGATTTTGTAGCCTCAGACAAACCACAAGACTTAAGAGGGCAGGTCAAGGTTCTCTCCCATGATTTGCCCAAACCCTTTTGAGAAAAGAGCTACGAATTCTTTCTTTTTACTCCATTTCTCTGAATATGCATTTTTATTAGCCTTAGTCTATGTATAGTTTCTCTGTGAATCCCCTTCATGCTGAAATGAACAGATATATCAAGGAATTTATGAGGAATTCATGGATCAAGGATTATACGTATAGAGCAAGAAATCAAGAGAATCTAAGAAAACATCAGTGAAAATAGATGACATTTCATGATCCCATGGCATCGATCATGCAATAACTACTGTACCCCCAGAAATCAGTGCTTCTGTCCTCTTTCTATTTTTTTAATTTTTATTTTTTCAACATAACAATATTCATTGTTTTTGTACCACACCCAGTGCTCCATGCAATCCGTGCCCTCTCCAATAGCCATCACCTGGTTCCCCCAACCTCCCACCCCCCGCCCCTTCAAACCCCTCAGATTGTTTTTCAGAGTCCATAGTCTCTCATGGTTCACCTCCCCTTCCAATTTCCCTCAACTCCCTTCTCCTCTCCATCTTCCCTTGTCCTCCATACTATTTGTTGTGCTTCACAAATAAGTGAAACCATATGATAATTGACTCTCTCTGCTTGACTGATTTCACTCAGCATAATCTCTTCCAGTCCTGTCCATGTTGCTACAAAAGTTGGGTATTAATCCTTTCTGATGGAGGCATAATACTCCATAGTGTATATGGACCACATCTTCCTTATCCATTCGTCCGTTGAAGGGCATCTTGTTTCTTTCCACAGTTTGGTGACCGTGGCCATTGCTGCTATAAACATTGGGGTACAGATGGCCCTTCTTTTCACTCTTCGATATCAGCCACAGCAACTTCTTTCAAGATATGTCTCCAAAGGCAAAAGAAACAAAAGCGAAGTTGAACTTTTGGGACTTCATCAGGATCAAAAGCTTCTGCACAGCAAAGGAAACAGTCAACAAAACAAAGAGACAACCCACGGAATGGGAGAAGATATTTGCAAATGACAGTACAGACAAAAGGTTGACATCCAGGATCTATAAAGAACTCCTGAAACTCAACACACACAAAACAGACAATCATATAAAAAAAAATGGGCAGAAGATATGAACAGACACTTCTCCAATGAAGACATACAAATGGCTATCAGACACATGAAAAAATGTTCATCATCACTAGCCATCAGAGAGATTCAAATTAAAACCACGTTGAGATACCACCTTACACCAGTTAGAATGGCCAAAATTAGCAAGACAGGAAACAACATGTATTGGAGAGGATGTGGAGAAAGGGGAGCCCTCTTACACTGTTGATGGGAATGGAAGTTGGTGCAGCCACTTTGGAGAACAGTGTGGAGATTCCTCAAGAAATTAAAAATAGAGCTTCCCTATAACCCTGCAATTGCACTACTGGGTATTTACCCCAAAGATACAGATGTAGTGAAAAGAAGGGCCATCTGTACCCCAATGTTTATAGCAGCAATGGTCATGGTCGCCAAACTGTGGAAATAACCAAGATGCCCTTCAACATACTCTTTCATCACACCCCTTCTTAGGAGCTAGGACTCTTGCCCTGTGATTCCCCTGGTCTTGATTTGTTCCACCTTTACAACTCCCCAAGACAGAGATTGGATAGAGTTGGTTGTCCTCATCTAGAAAATACCACCTGCCTTACGGCAGATTTGTCCCAACCAGGTGCCAGCTTCATGAACTGCTAGCTCTCCTTATGGATCATGATTATCAACTTTGGCTACACATTAGAATTATTTGGGAAGTTTTAAAAGTAATGATGCTGAGGTCCCATCTCTAGTCCCCTGATTTCATTGGTCTGGGCAGCGACCCATGTATTGGGGCATGGTTAAAGCTTCCCAGGTACAGTTGAGTTTGGGAACCACTGCTATAGGGGCAATATTCTACCCATGAGTCAATTGCTAATTCAGTGTTTTTGTTCCAACAGTGATAGGATATCTGTCAGAGCCATTTATGTATGTATGTATGTATGTATGTATTTAATTTTAGATTTATTTATTTTTACCAAATGGCCCCAAATGTTTATTTGACTAAATTCTATTTCATTCAAGGTCATTGAGCACAATGACCTTCCCTGTTTATTAGACTCCAGCAGTTAAAAAACACAAACAAACAAACAAAATAAATTAAAAAACGGGCATCCTCATCCAGAACAGTTCAAATGCCAAGGGTGAGGGTAGTTTAGTTTTAATGTAAGATAAATACATATTTTTTTAAAAGGCCTGTGTCTCTCTGGCCTTATCAACTCTCAGTTCTGATCACTAAATATAGACAAATTTTCCAAAAATCACTTCTTTGCTTCTCCAAGGTCTTCAATGCTGTCATTATCTATATCTGCAATTGCAGGGTCATAGGGAAGCTCTATTTTTAATTTCTTGAGGAATCTCCACACTATATCTGGCCACTTTTTCCTTCTCCTCCTCCTCTTCCTCTTCTCATCTTTTTCTTCTTTTTAAAGATTTTTATTTAGCTGAAAAAAAGAGATTTTTGTTTAGTTGAGAGAGAGAGAGAGAGAGAGCACAGAGGGAGAATGAGATGGAGAAGCAGGCTTCCCACTGAGCAGGGAGCTTGATGAGGGCTTGATCCCAGGACCCAGAAATCATAATCTGAGCCGAAAGCAGATGCGTAACTGACCCAGGTGCCCCTATTTCATTTATTTATTTATTTATCTTTTTTTTTTTTAAGATTTTATTTATTTATTTGACAGAGATCACAAGTAGGCAGAGAGGCAGGCAGAGAGAGAGAGAGAGAGAGAGAGAGAAAGAGAGGGAAGCAGGCTCCCTGCCGAGCAGAGTCCGATGTGGGACTCGATCCCAGGACCCTGAGATCATGACCCGAGCAGAAGGCAATGGCTTAACCCACTGAGCCAACCAGGTGCCCTCATTTATTTATTTGAGAGAGAGAGAGAGAGCAGGATCCGGGTGAGGGACAGAGGGAGAGAATCTCAAACAGACTCCAAGCTGAGAGTGGAACCCAGCTTGGGGCTCCAGCTCACAACCCTGAGATCGTGACCTGAACCAACATTGAGTCAGATGTTCAACAGACTGAGCCACCCAAGCACCACTCTCTTTGCTTCTTTAAGATGTGTTTTGAAAGTCACAAGGCCATTGTGACTCCTGTTACAGCTTCTTCCTCGCTCTAGGAATTTGGGCGATCCTAAACTTTTGTGATACCTTCTTCTTTGTTTGTTTTGTTTGGCTCCTTCCATATCTCTTCTGCCTTTTCTTCTCTTCCTCTTCCCCTGCTCTGCCTTGACCCTCACTAAGTGCAGCTTCTTGTTTCTGTGAATTTTCTGCAGTAAGTTTTGCAAACTCTTTTGGAACATTCTTCTCTAAGTGCTGTCTGCATTTAGCAACTTTGGGCAAATACACTCAGTTCACGCTGTTGGTAGTGAACAGACTGCATGGTAAAGGATTCGGGGTGGGTAGCGTGCATCTAACTTGCCTTCAGGTATAGTCCCTCAGATCTCCTTGGCCATGATGCCCACCAGATTCAGAAATCCCAGCAGTCATCTCCCAAACCCAGATGGGAGCCCAGTTCCCTGCTGCTTTTGCTTTTTGCACTACCACCAGCTGAAGTGACACACACCGAGTCAGGGCAACTTAAACAAGAAAAGTTAGGTGTGACCACTTTGGATGCTGGTTTAATAGGAGAAGACATAGAATGGCCAAGCCACATTTGATCTGAGAGATCCCCTTGGTTCTACTCTTCATATATCTGGTTAAGAAACCACTTTGTCCAAGTCATTTGTTTTTGAGAGTCTAATGGACTGTCCAGTAGAACTTTCTGTGATGATGGAAATGTTCTCTTCTGCATCAGCCAATATGGTAGCCATTTGCCACAGGTAGGTATTAAACACTTGAAAAGTGGATAGTACAGCTGAGGAGCTGGATTTTAACTTAATTTAGTTGAATTTAATTTAATTGAAAGTCTCAATGGCCCCTCCTGGCTAGTGGCCATTGTTTGGGAAAAAGAGCTTAGTTATTAATCACATGCCCTTCATTTCATTCAGTGAATTGATTTATTTGTTATTTTTAAAGATTTTATTTTTAAATAATCTTCCAACACCCAACATGGGACTCAAACTCATGTCCTTAAGATCAAGAGTCATGTGCTCCACTGACTGAGCCAGTCAGGCACCCCTTGTGAACTGATTTCTAATCATTTCCTTATTTTTGACACTCAAGGGTCCCAGGCAGCAGTGGATCAGAAAACCAGGAATCTTCACAGTTATTAGAACCAGGTAATTGTCTAATATAGGGTGAAGCCAGAGCTGTGTAGTGGGCTGATGGAAATGTCCTTTGGTCTCCAGGTTGTGAGGGGAAAGGCTCTCCCAGCTGGATGACGGAAACACTCAGGAAGCCAGGGTATGGTCTGGGTGTCTCAGGTTGGATTGTGGGTAACACCAGGGTGAAGGGATGTGCCTTTGCCCCTTCAGCTTTTGTGCTTGTTCCTTTTATGGACTTGCATTTCCCCTGACAACATTAGGTATTAGCTGTGCCTTGGGACCATGTAGGAATTTAGTTGCTGTGGTTCCTGCCTGAGGCGAATATTGTCCCCCCACCAAAGCCATGCAGCCTGGTTACCTTTTTAAATTGGGGGGTGCAGTTTCAGTAGTAACCAAGAACATTCTTGTGCCTTTGTCTGGATTCAAAGAACAATGCCCCTTTTCTTCCCCCTCATACCAGTCTCTCTGATGTCTGGGTTCCCAACAGGACATGTGCAATTTACAGGACACCTTCAGATCATGCCTTTTCTAGCAATCCACATCTGACACATGCAATGTATATTTTTCAGAAGATACTTTCTTGGAAGAGGAGACACTAGTGCCCCTCCAGGCTCCTAAACTTTGTTCTGGGGTTGAACCAGCTTGTCATAATTATCGGTTTCTCGGGCCTGAAGGAAAGGTGGATATGGAGTTGATTGATAAGACTGCAAGCAAATACAGGTAAGAATTGAAGATGTTGATTGTTTCGAGAGAATTCTCATATAAAGGAAATACATGCTGTGTGATATTTACACGTATGCACCTACGTGATAGGGTACGTGATCTATCTCTTAAGACATCGGAAATTTTGTCAATATTCTCTGTATTCTAGGCACTGAGTCAGTATTTTCTACCTATGTAGAATACAGAGAAATTGGGGGCCAGAGAGCTTCATTAACTCCCCAGAGTTTTCAAATGTGGTGAAAGTCACAGATGGGTCTTAAACCCTATCCACCCCAAACTTCACATTCCTCTGTACTTTTATTCTCTAAATCAAAGTCCTGGTCTTCTCCCAGCATGACTATTACTCTGGCTCCTTTCAGCGTCCACTTCCCCATGGCTGGCTTCTACTTGTGGCCAGCGACACGCCTCGGATTCTTGGTAACAGCTGCGGTGACCGTGAGGATAGCGTTGGATTCTTGGAGTCTACACATGAAGTTACAGCCTGAGGAGCAGTGGATGGTGGCAGGCCCACTGTTTGATATCTCCGTGGAGCCCCAGGGGGCCATCGCTGAAATCCACCTCCCTCATATCATCTCCCTGCCAGGTAAGGAGGGGAGAGGGGGCTGTGGGGCTGGTGGGATCATTGTCTGATGGCCTTTGCGGTTGTCTTTCAGCAAATGAGGTCGATATGTCTTGGTTCCACGTTGCCCATTTTAAGGATGAAGGGATGATCCTAGAGGTGCCAGCCCGAGTGGAGCCTTTCTATGCCGTCCTGGAAAACCCCAGCTTCTCTCTGATGGGGATCCTGTTGAGATGCGCCAGTGGGACTGGTGTTTCGGTCCCCATCACTTCCACGGCACTGCTCTATTATCACTTTCACCCCAAAGATACTAAATTTCACCTGTACCTTATCCCCAGTGACGCCTTGCTAACGAAGGTAAGGCTGGCAGATTTTGGAGAAGTGAGAGTTACATTTTCAGCTTATCACCTTAGACCTTCTGTCTCTGTATTAAATAGAAAATGTAAGACAACGGCTTTCATTGATAGAAGCATGACTCCCCCTCCATGTGGTCCATCGGCAGGTGCTGACTCTTGAGTCATAGGCAAGAATCTGCAATGGGAATTCAGTTCTACTAAAAATGGAGCTGCCTTTTCTGGCTTTTATGGAGAAGGAAAAAGGGAGACAAGACTTACACAGACTGGCAGAGGGAGTCATGCAGAGATTTCACTGTAGATTTTGAAGCTAATAGTGCCCAATTTATATGCTACCCACCTGCCCCCACACCCAGTACACATACACCCCTCCAGAGCCATCCTCCTCCTGTGTAGGGACATTCCCTCCAGCACATTCGTGAAAGACTCGGAGCCTCCCCACCCTTTCCTCGGTTACTGCTGAAGCAGAGGCGCTGGTCATTGTCGCCACAGAGCTCATGGTTTCTTTGATTGAGTACCTCTTCTCTCCCTTCAGCCTTGGTGGAGAGGTTGTTGGGGAAGATTCATTTGATTTTCTTAAAATTGGTGAATTCTCCTAGAGCCCAAGAAGAGACAGGTGCATGCCTGCTGGTCATTAGCTTTGTGAGTAACTGCAAGTATTTAAAATACAAGAGAAAATATTTTAGTCTGGATGCCAAAGATGACTGTTCCTGGGGTACACAGGGAAAGAAAACAGCAGGAAAAAAACAAAAAACAAAAAACAAAGAAAGTCATTTGTGGCTCTTCCTTTTGTTCTAGAAACTCCCTGGTTCCCAGCCTGGCCCATGCTGCTCCTTCTTTCCTGGACCCCGAATCTCACACAATCACTTGCTCCTACTTTATTGATTCAGTAGAATCAATGAGGTGGAAATGACCTCACTTTCCTGTCACCAACTTGTAAATCTAATTCTCTGCTGGACTTACTCCCCTTGGCTCCTTCCTGTGAGGACAAGGCTACCCTCTATTTGCATGAAGCCAGGGTTTGAGACATGTCCAGGATCCCTTTCTCTCTTGCCTTTCCCAGGAGGACACCACACCTGGACGGATCTTCTCTCATGTTCTTTGTCAATCTCTCTTATCCTGGCGTCCCATTTCCTTCAGCCACCCCAGATGAACGCTAGCTACCGTATTACAGAGATGCTTTCCTTCTCCTACAGTTTTCATTTTTCTCTTCTTCTTTTTAAAAACCTTTTCATTTATTTTATTTTATTTTTTATATTAACATACAATTTATTATTTCTTTCAAGGGTACAGGTCTGTGATTTATCAGTCTTATATATATAATACCCAGTACCCATTACAACACTTACCCTTCCCAATGACCATCACCCAATACCCCAATCTCCTACCTTTTCCTCCCCTCCAGCAACCCTCAGTTTGTTTGAGTCCCTTAGGGGGGCTCCTGGGTGACTCAGTGGGTTAAGCCTCTGCCTTCAGCTCAGGTCATAATCTCAGTGTTCTGGGATCAAGACCCACATTGGGCTTCTGCTCAGTGGGGAGTCTGCAACCTCCCACACCCACCACCCCTGCTCTCTGTCTGCCTCTCTGCCTGCTTGTGATCTCTGTCAAATAAATAAATACAATATATTTTTTAAAAGTGTCTTAGGGTTTGTCTCCCTCTCTGGTTTCATCTTGTTTCATCTTTTCCTCTCTTCCCCCATGATCTTATATGGTTTCTTAATTTCTACCTATCAGTGAGATCATATGATATTCATCTTTCTCTGATTGACTTATTTCCCTTAGCATAATACCCTCTAGTTCATGTTTTTGCAAATGACAAGATTTCATTTTTTGATGGCTAAGTAGCATTCGTGTGTGTGTGTGTGTGTGTGTGTGTGTGTGTATAAATATATATTTGGATATATATGTCCTTCATCTGTCAATGGACATCTGGGCTCTTTCCTTAGTTTAACTATTGTGGCCATTGCTGCTATAAACATTGGGGTGCAGGTGCCCCTTAGGATCACTACATTTGTATCTTGGGGTAAATACCCAGTAGTGCAATTGCTGAGTCGTAGGGTAGCTCTATTTTCAACTTTTTGAGGAACCTCCATACTGTTTGCCAGAGTGGCTGCACCAGCTCGCATTTTAAGCAGCAGTGTAAGAGGTTTCCCTTTCTCCACATCCTCACCAGCATCTGTCGTTTCCTGACTTGTTAATTTTAGCCATTCTGACGGGTGTGAGGTGGGATCTCACTGTGGTTTTGATTTGTATTTCCCTGATGTTGAGGGATGACGAGCACTTTTTCATGTGTCTGTTGGCCATTTGGATGTCTTCTTGGCAGAAATGTTTGTTCCGGGTCTTCTGCCCATTTCTTGATTGGATTATTTTTTCTTTGGGTGTTGAGTTTGATAAGTTCTTTATAGATTTTGGATAATAGCCCTTTATCTGATTAGACATTTGTAAATAGCTTCTCCCATTCTGTAGGTTGTCTTTGGTTTTGCCAACTGTTTCCTTTGCTGTGCAAAAGCTTTTTATCTTGATGAAATCCCAATAGTTCATGTAAAGTTTCGCAGGCAAGGTAAACACAACACCAGGCAAGGTGGGCACAAGGCAAGATTTATTAAAGGCGCTCTCCGGTGAAGTTTCAGGGCTCAGGAGAAGGGGAGCCAGGAAAGTCACGCCCGGAAGAGGTGGGAACCCTCGCGTGAGGTTCTGTGACTCTGGGAAGCCCAGTAGGGGAAGTTGCACTGGGAGAGAGTTGGCAGGGGTCTTTTATTGGGCCAAGGTAGGGCATGGGCTCACATCTATATATGGTAGGGTATTTGGTGATCAGAGGGTATGGGGTGGGGGGTCCTGATACTTCTGTTTCCTGCATAGGTATCGGGTTACCTATGGAGACATGACCTGGGCATACATCCTTTAGGCGGGAGAGTCAAGGGTTAAGGAAAGGGGGGTGAGGAGGAGGCTGGAAGACGGCAGCCCCAGCAGTCATTTCTATTGTTCCTCCTGCACTCCCAGAGCCACGGACCCAACAGTTCATTTTTGCCCTCGCTTCCCTTACATTTGGAGACATATGTCTAGCAAGATGTTGCTGCTGCTGAGGTCACAGAGGTTGCTGCCTGTGTCCTCCTCCAGGATTTTGATGGATTCCTGTCTCACATTTAGGTCATTCAAACATTTTGAGTGTATTTTTGTGTCCCGTATAAGGAAATGGTCCAGTTTCATTCTTCTGCATGTGGCTCTCCAATTTTCCCAACATAACTGGTTGAATAGACTGTCTTTTCCCCCATTGAATATAGGGGGATTGGGGTAACAGGGTGATGGCCATTGGGGAGGGCATGTGTTGTGATGAGCACTGGGAATTATATACGACTAATGAATCACCGACCTCTACCTCTGAAACTAATAATAATAAAAATAAGTAAAACTAAAAATAAATCCCCTCATGTACAGGGGCATATCCATATATATAATATATGAATATAAATATACAACTCTTAACATCGATTGAATCATATCATACATGCTACTTAATACAATAAACCAAGAGCTTGTGTGCCATTACTTTTACTTATTTGCTTTAAGCTTTGCTCCCTGATTTGCTTCTGCTGTTTCTTCCTCAGGCAATAGATGAAGAAGAAACTAAGTTTCACGGTGTGCGTCTGCAGACCTCACCCCCTGTGGACCCCCTGAATTTTGCTTCCCATTACATTGTGTCCGGTTCAGCTCACCTGGAAATAATACCTGAGGTCAGTAGAATTCAAATATAACTCAAATTTAATTTGGGTTTCAAAATATTTTGTACTTTTGGAAAAAACATAGAAGACCAGTAGAGGGTCAGTAGTTCAGGTGATTATTCCCTGAACCATATTCTGATAAGAGGGAAGGTAAGCTGAGGACTACCTTTCCTTCCATGGAATAATACTATTTCCTAGAATCGTAAACTTAAAAGATCATTGACCATTTACCTCTGTTTTTTTCTCAACCGGCCATGAGACTGTATAGTAAATGGGTAATATTTCAGTGGCCAGTTAGTTCACTGCAGGCAAACAGGCCTTTATACTCGCCCCACCAATCCCCTGAAGCTTTAAGTCAAATGGTGTCTTTCCTCTAGGAATTGAAATTATCCTACAGGAGTCCTGGAGAAATCCAGGTGTTCTCTAAAGTCTATGCTGGGAAGATAGAGGAAACAATTGAACTTGAAGTTACTGAGAAAAGACACAAGACTTTGGTCTGGCGTACTTTGGTGAAGCCAGGTAGGTAAAAATATGAGGCTGAAATTCGGGGAAGGGGAGGAAAAAATCATGCACCTCTCCCCTTGGTTGTAGTGAAGTGTGTCAGAGGAGAAGGTCTGTTTATGGTCCCAACCCAGAGAAGAAGAAAAATCTACTGCTGGTTGACAGTCAATGTTGAGTTGAAACAAGTGTTGGCAGTGATCATGGGTGCCTAGGATAGGGATGCCTTTCATGTTGAGAACTGGACCCTCTCATACCTAGCAGGTAGTAAATGGGAGATGCTAAGTATAAGAATCAGAAGGAGCAGAAGGTTGATTTAACTCTATCTTCTGGCCAAGTGTATAATTGTTGTCAAACACAGAGTCTAAGCAGCTGCTGAGGAAAGAGGGACACAAAATTTATCAAAACTTTAAACACATCAGGGCTTCTAGAAAGAAAATGTGAGAGCATGTGGAAGGCTTCATGGTAAGCACAGTTTACTTATTTCCCAAATGGTAGCTCCAATCTGCAAATCTCCCCCAACTTTTATGTGTGTTCAACGTATAAATTCTGTACTATCACAATCCCAGTATTATAGCATTTAAAGTATATCCTCAATTATTGTTCAAATGTACTCATTTAATGGTGGTATTTCGTGTCTAAAATACATTTGCCTAGATAATATATGTGGAGAAGTATGATAATTTTACTGTAGCTTTCACATTTCCTCACATATTTGCTTAGAAATAGAAATAGAAAGAATATTGGGAAAAAAGAGCTCCTCCCTTTGATGCATTTCCAGGCAGTGAGTGACCTTCTACTTATTTGGGTTCCATTAGTATATCCATGTTCCAATGGGATCCTTAATATAGGAAATGGAATTAAATTATTTTCGTGTATCACTTCAAAAACTAGAGAAACTACAGAAGTGCCTTGCTGGCTCATTCATAAGAACCTGGGCCTCTTGACCTACACATTGTGAGTTTGATTTCTATGTTGGGTGTAGAGATTACAAAAAAAACAAAACAAAAAACCCAAAAAACTTAAAAAAAAAAAGAGAAGAAAAGCTAAATAAAGGTAAATGGTTTATTTCATTCTCCAACTTTCCCTTCTTTCCTAGTGGACCTCCACTTTTATGCTGCTTCCTCCCCTTCTCCCCCCTCAGGTGAGTGCAATGTCCACACCCAACATCAGAGGGATGGGTCTGATTTCAGGAGGTTTTGAGGGGTGTGAGGTGGCTCAGTAAGGGATCCTACCTTCTCTTCAGTTACAGAGACTGAGTGCTGTCGGACACAAAGAAGGAGTCTGAGCCACTTGAGTGAATTTATGGGAGGGTTTAATAAGCAGACTCTGAGCATGCAACCACGTCTTATTGGGGAAAATATCTTGCATCTGAGGAAGTCTCAGTGAAAGTAGTTTGATATGGCTGGAGATGAAACTCTAGAGGGACTGAGGACACATGAGACCAGAGGCAGGCAAGAAACAGAAGTTGGAAGCAGAAGGGTGATGGCTGAACTCTTTCGGTCCTTAGGCTGAAGGCAAAGAGGGACTTAGGAAAGGTGGGTAGCAATGCACTCACTGTTCTGAACAGTGTGGATGGCTGTGGGTGTGGAATGGACAGGAAGTGGGAGCCAGGTTAGGAGGCTGTTGTGAAAGTTGAGAACAGGGATTAGCTGCGAATTGGTTAAGGTTACTGGAGTTGATAGGTAGCAGAGAAAGAAATTATTCAAAGTAAGGAGTCAAGGGGTGCCTGGCTGGCTCAGTCAGAAGAACATGTGACTCTTGATCTTGGGTAGTTGTGAGTTCAAGCCCCACCTTGGGAGTAGATATTATTAAATAATAAGAAGAAACTTTTAAAAATAAATAAAATAAAAGGAGTCAAGATTCAGAGGACGGCATTCTGCCTTCTGTGTTGTTGGCTTTGTCAGTCTCCACACAGTAAAAGTGACAGGCCTCCTGTCCCAAAACAGATCATCCAGGAGGAGAAAGGGAACATCCCCTGATCCCTCTTAGTCCTCAGGTGCCACACTGGCTTGAAATGGCACAAACCCACTTCCTGGCCGTTGGTGGTATTGTCAGGGGGCCCAGAGAGGCAGATGAGCTACAGAAAATCAGACCCCACACCTAGAGTTGTAATTGAGTTCAAACCCAACCACAGATCTTGGTTAAGAATGAGATAAAGATGGGATAGGTGAGTGGCTCAGTCAGTTAAGTGCCTGCCTTTGCCTCAGGTCAAGCTCCTAAAGTCCTGGGATTGAGTCCCACATCAGGCTCCTTGCTCACTGGGGAGCCTGCTTCTCCTCTTGCTTCTCCCTCTGCTTGTGTGCTCTCTCTCTCGGACAAATAAATAAAATCTTCTTTTAAAATAAAAAAAAAAAAGTAAGCAGCCTGAAAAAAAAAATGAGGTAAAGATGATTTCACAAAGGAAATTGAAAGGATTTATGTAGGTGGTGAGTGTGTAGCACCAAGAAGACGTCTCTACCCTTCCTCTTCTACAAGCTCTAGAGCGAGAGCTACCTGGTGTCAGAAGGATGAAACCCACCCTCATGTGCTCTCTCTAGAACACCCTTCAGAAGCTGCTGTCAGCCCACGTCTTGAGTCAGATCTTCATTCTGGCCACCATGCACTGTGAAGCCTGACATCTCTCTCCCCCTCTTTGCCCTTTGGCCTGGTGGCATCTTGTATTTAATACGAGAATCCTACTCCTCGAAATCCTCCTCTGATACTAACTCTTCTGTGAAGACTTTGCTTGGAAGTCTAGTTATCCCCCTCAAAGTCTATGATTGCATTTTGCAAGAGCTGGAATTATGGTGATAAAAATAATCATGATGATAAATGCATTTTGCTGAATGCCTGTAGCGTGCTAAATAGTCAGGGTACCTATATGTGTGCATTATACTCACCAGCTCTGTCTAATCTTGTCAATGCACTTTGGCTGGCTTCCCCAGAGAATCATGAAGGAGCATCAGAGCAAACATGGCAATGGCCTTGAAGTAGCAGTCCTGTATGGAACGTAGCCTGAGACAGACACACATCCCGCACTCATGGGGTTTCTATTCCAGCAGGTGAAAACAGCAAATCTGATTTCAAAATACAGTGATGGATGTGTTCCAAAGGAAAATTAGAGGGATTTAGGAGAGGATAAGACAGAGGGCTCTTACCTTGAGGGAGTTGAAAAAGTGTCAGAGTACATCCTGGAGAGACAAAAAAAAAGTGAAATTTATGTCCATTTAGGAAGATTGAATAGAATTGCTAAACAAATGGGTGAGGTAAAAACAATCAAGGAAGAAAGAACAGGTTAAGCTAAGAACATTTCTGTGAGAGCAACTGAAGTCATTCAAATCAAGGAGTCACAGAATGTACACTTCCAATGACTTTTCAATAGAAACACCAAAACTTCATAGAAACCATATCGTTACATTAAGCTGTTTGGCTTGGCCACATATGACATTAATGATCTGAGCCACTGTTGTTTAGAACAAAAGTTCTAGAGGCATGAGTTGTACACAGAAAGCAGTCATGCTTTTGGGTGCCTGGGTGGCTCAGTTTAGGCATCCAGCTCTTGGTTTTGGCTCAGGTCATGATCTCAGGGTTGAGATATTGAGTCCCCTATCAGGCTCCATGCTGGGCATGGATCCTGCTTAAATTTCTCTCACTCTCTCTCTCTCTCTCCCTCTGCCCATCTCCCCCAGCTTGTGCTCTTTCTGTCTGAGTCTCTCTCAAAAAAAAAAAAAATCCCAAAACCCCAATCATGTCTTTAATGAAGGAGCTGAGGAACAATAAAGCAATGTTATTTGGCCAAGGTCACACGGGCACCAAACTGCACCCTGAGTCAGCATGAAGTATGTTCTCTCCAGTGCTTCTGGTGCCTTCTGTGTTGTACTTAGCCAGCTAAATCCCTTTCTGCACAGTTTATCAGAAGACTCTTAAGGGTAGGGAGCTAGTCTACTGCAACTGGACCTCTGGTATCATGCGTACCAATGTATGAACTTCAAGATTGTTAGAAGGGTGAATAGATTAATGTAGAGCAAGATAGAGCTGTCTCTAGGGTTCCAGTGAAAACCAGAAAGTAACAAAGAGGTGCTCAAAGCTTGGAGGGGAGGGGGATTGAAGAAGAGGGATCTTTGAGTTTCCCTAAATTCAAAGACCCCGGAGAATGGACAGCATATCCTGAGTCCTTTGGGACAGGACTGCATAGGCTGTGTGTGTGTAAGATCTGGGCAACATGCAGAACACAATGAGCAACATCTCCATACAGAGTATGTCTTTAAGGAGTGCCTGGGTGGCTCAGTCAGTTAAGTGTCTGACTCTTGATCTCAGTTCAGCTCTTGACTCAGGGTCATGGGTTCAAGTCCCATGTTGGGATCTCTCTTACCCCTGGAGAGGTAAGAGGAAAGAAAAGAAGAAAGAAAGAAAGAAAGAAAGAAAGAAAGAAAGAAAGAAAGAAAGAAAGAAAGGGAAAGAGAGAGAGAGAAATATGACATTAAGCTGGGCAAAAGTCCTGAATGCCTTAAGTGATCTGTCCTTTTCTGAGTCTGCAACTCTTTCTTGTGTCCAGCTGAGATCTTTATGAAGGAGAACCGGCGGCACTTGCAGGCCAGGCTGGGGGACCTGAGTGGAGTACTAGATGATCTTCAGGACAGTGAGGTCTTCACGGAGGAAGAAAAGGACCTGGTGCAGCAGTTTCCAACACAGCAGAGGAAGAATGAGACCCTGTTGAGGATGGTGGAGAAGAAAGGGCCCCAGGCCCTGGAGATACTCTTCAGAAGCCTTCAGCAAAGAGATCCTTACCTGATGTCCTACCTCAGCCAGCAGAGTTTACAACAGTGACTCAGGCCAATACTTAGGAAGAGACAATCCTGTGTTCTGCACTGAAAATGGATAAACAGGGGTGCTTGGGTGGCTCAGTTGTTTAAGCATCTGACTCTTGATTTCAACTGCAGTCACTTGGAGTTTGCTTGAGATCCTCTCCCTCTGCCTCTCCTCCTACTCTCACTCTCTCTCAAGTAAATTAAATCAATCTTAAAAGAAAAACAAAAAAGGAAGGAAAATGGTTAAAGAGACATGTATCATGGAGTTCAGTGTCCAAGACTAAAGAGGTCCAGGTGACACCCAGCCACCACACAGGTTTTACTGAGGACTGATGTGTAACTAGGCAGATACCTATTTCTGTGTCCTCATATCTTCCCCTTAACAATATCTCAAGAGAGTAGGAATATTCATACTAAATATTTTTTAAGTCAGATTTTAAAAATTCCTATTTCACCCATTGACCTATTTCTTGGAAATCTGGGCAGAGGAAGGCAAGACCAGGTGTGGTTATGATTGACAGGGCCCAGGGAGACCAAGTCTCCTCAGTCACAAGAGAAGCAACTCCAGTGAACATTACATCTGAGCTGTTACCTGCTCAGAACAGAAGCCAGGAAGGCTTACGAAACACTCCCTGTTGAGGACGTTCATGACATTGATGAGCTTTCTTTTTTTTTTTTTTAATACACTGTGTCTTTAACATTTTATCTGTTGCTATTTCTACTAGAATGATGAAGTCCCTTGATGAAATAGAGCTCAGGAGTGGAAGCAAATGCCAACGTTGGCAGAAAAACTTTGGTGTCTGGTATATAGGATGGTACCAGGAACGGGCACATTCTGGGTCACACAACTTCATGGAACAGCTCGGTGGATCGCAGAGGCGGAGTATGGATGAATGGTGTCCACAGAAGCAGCGTGGGGGAAAAGGAGGAGCATCCGGTGGTTGTGAGGGAGGCCCTCCTGGCAGGTATGTCACAGAAATAGGCAGAGCCTGCCACTGGGGTTCTGCCATTGGACCCTGCCATTTTGTATGCGTCCCAGCTGCCTTTGGACCAGTGTTTGCGTGACATAAGTAATGCTATCCTCTGACTTTGAGCCCAGTTATTTCCTTGTATTTGAAGTGAGTTTGTGGAAGACAGCCTAGAGTTGAGTCAGTTGGCTTTTGGGGTTGTTGTTTTTTTTTTAACCCATTTTGACAACGTCTGCTCTTAAAGTGACGTGTTCGGCCATTTGCATTTAACATAATTCTTGTGTGGTTAGGATTTAGCCGAGGGCAGCCCCTTTCGTATTTGTTTTCTGTCTATTCCCTTTGTGCTGCATGGCTATCTTTCCTTTCTAGGCTTTTTTAGGGCTTACTTGAAGAGTGTTTAGTATTCTACCTTAATTTATCTATTGTGTTTTTTATGGTATGTGGTTTTGCATTTCTTGGTGATTGTGTTAGAGATGAAGAGATACCTCCTGAATGCGTTGGTCCTCATATCCATAGTGTGCGAATTAAAGTTGAATCTAGAAACCTTAGCACCATTTTGGCCATGGTACCTTTTATGACCCAGTTGTTTTCAATATTACTCTCTCTATATAAAGGTCCCAATCAGAAGAATGGCCTCTATGTTTTTTACTTTACTTTTTAAAAAAGATTTTATTTATTTATTTTAGAGAGAGATACAGAAAGACCATGAGTAGAAGGAGGAGTAGGGGACAGAGAGAGATAATCTCAGGCAGACTCAGTGATGAGCACAGAACCTGAGGCAGGGCTCCCTCTCTTGATTCTGAATTCATGACCTGAGCCGAAATCAAGAGTCAGACACTTAACGGACTAAGCCAAATGGTACCCATGTTTTCCAACTTTTTAAAAAAGATTTTTAAATTTGTTTATTTGACAGAGATCACAAGTAGGCAGAGAGACAGGCAGAGAGAGAGGAGGAAGTAGACTCCCCACTAAGCAGACAGCCCGATGCGGGGCTCGATCCCAGGACTCTGGGGTCATGACCCGAGCCGAAGGCAGAGGCTTACTTAACCCACACACCTAGGTGTCCCACATTTTCTTTCAATTGCTGAGCATGTTTTAAAAACCTATGAGGAGTGTCATCTATGATATGTGCCCTGATATTTACCATTTATATTGTGTTTCTTGTAATCCTGATACTCTACATTTCACTGAACTTCTTTTGGCAATTCTTTTTTTAAGCTTATTTTTTCAGTGATCTCTACACCCAACAAGGGGCTCAAACTCATGACCCTGAAGTAAAGACTTGCAGGCTCTACTGACTGAACCAACCAGGCACACCCACAATTCTTTTAAAGCAGATCTCGTGACTTTGGATTCACTTAATTTCCCTTCATCTAGAGATGTCTTTATATTACTTTCATTCCTGAAAGATGTTTTTGCTGAACATAATGGCAGTTCTTCTCTTCAGCCATTTATTTCTGGTTTTGATGGCTCCTAATGAGAAATCTGCCATCATTTAGATTGCTTCCCTATATGGAATGTATCATTTTTCTCTGGCTGTTTTCAAGATTCATTTTCTTTGTCTTTAGTTTTCAATAATTAGATTATGACACATCTGGGTATGGATTTCTTTGGGTCTGTCCTATTTGGAATTCACTTAATTCCTGAAATTTGTAAGTTTATGTTTTTTCAGCAAACTTGAAAATTTACCAATATTATTTTTAAAGATATGTGTTAAATATACATATACGCTAAATGTGTCTGTGTGTGTGTGTGTGTGTGCTCACGTGTGTATTTGCTTCTATGTCTTGGAGATATATATAGATAGTTAGATAGATATATCTATTTTTAAAAAAAATTTTTTTTAACTAGGCTCCATAACCTGTGTGGAACTCATCATGGGGTTTGGCTTGAACTCATGACTCTAAGATTAAGACCTGAGCCGAAATCAAGAGTCATATGCTTAATCGACTGAGCTACCCAGCACCCCTAAGTATATTTTTTTCAATCCTGCATTTCTTTCTCCTCTCCTTGAGGGACTCTGATGGTATGAATGTTAGGTTTTTGTTGTTGTCCCTAAGTTCTCTGAGACTTAATTGTTTTCCTATTATTTCCTCTCGTTCTGATTGCATAACACTGATTTATTTATTTATATTTTTAAAGATTTCATGTATTCACTTATTTATTTAGAGGGAGTAAGAGAGCAGGCACAAGTAGGGTGTAGAGGAGAGGGAGAGAGAGAATCTCAAGCAGACTCCACACTGAGGGCAGAGCCTGACCCGGGGCTGGATCCCAGGACCCTGAGATCATGACCTGAATTGAAATCAAGAGTCAGACACGTAACCATCTGAGCCCCCTAGGTGCCCCTTTCTTTTCTTTTGCTAGCAAATTTCTTGCCTTGGCCTCCTTCTGTCTAAAAAATCTTCCATTTTTGTACCACTCCTCTGAGCCCATCTCTCTACTAGAAGGGATGCTGCCTGATGCATGGATCATTGAATAAAGCTAATTTGTTGAATTTTTGTTCTCGAAGGAGGTTATTTCCATGTCTTCATTACTATGAATAATGTGTCAATGAATGTGGGGCTCCGGTAGCTCTTTGAGAGGCTGATTTCATTTCCTCCAGATAGATACACAGAAGTGGGGACAATCTGGTCGTCCTATTTTTGATATTATGAGGGAACTCCATACTATCAACTCACTATCAACTATACCCCTCCAACTGGGCACGAGGGTTTCTTTTTCCCCACATCCTCAACACTTGTTATTGCTTTTCTTTTTTATAAGATTTTATTTATTTATTTATTTATTTATTTAACAAACAGAGATCACAAGTAGATAGAGAGGCAGGCAGCGGGGTGGGGGTGGGGAAGCAGGCTCCCCACTGACCAGAGAGCCCAATGTGGGGCTCAATCTCAGGACCCTGAGATCATGACCTGAGCTGAAGGCAGAGGCTTAATGACTGAGCCGCCCAGAAGCCCCTGCTTTTCTTTCTGATAAGAGCCATTCTAACAGTTGTAAGGTGATATTTTATTGTGGTTTTTATTTGCATTTCTTTGATTTCATGTACACCCTTCACAGGTGGCTTTTCTTTGGATAGTGCAAGTGCCTGACTTAAACTTTGCTTGCCTGACTTAAACTTTGCTTGCCAAGGCATCCATGTCCAAGACAAACACAGTTATCTCAAGAAACACTCTGCCAGGGGGCCCCAGGTGACTCAGTCAGTTAAGCCTCGGCCTTTGGCTCAGGTCAGGATCTCAGGGTCCTGGGATCGTGCCCTATATTGGGCTCCTTGCTCAGTGGGGAGTCTGCAGCAGGTTCTCCCGATGTATACGATGTGTATGGCATGGGTGAGGCATGAGTGGACATCAGAAATGAAATCCGGGGAGGTGTGCTGTGTGGACAACCAGGACATAATCCATTAACAAAGTCCAGGTGGGAAGCATCTGTCTGTCTCCACCCACCAGATGTACATTTCATAACAGGTGATACCTTGTCTTACTCGTTACTGGAATCTCAACCTGCAGAACATCATAGGCACTCAATAAATGCTAGCATAATAAACAAAACAGAGAATGAATCCTACTGACTGCTCCCTGGGAAAAAACAAAGCTCAGCCCCCATTCCTCTTCCTCTCATTCTCCCTTCCAGCCTTGTATTTGACGGCAGGGGGGTGGTGCCTCATTTGGGCTGACACTGCCTCTTGAAGCTTCTGTTTCCTGGGAACATGGGTGACAAGCACAGTCGTTTTACGTAGCTGTTGTGAGGAATAAATGCGGCATGCGTGGAGGGCATTAGCAGAACACTGGACATGTGTCGCGTGCAATAAACAACGGCACCAGTGATGAGTGTGAAGATGGGATTTTTCAGCCAACAACTTTCATGGCCCCTGCTATGGGCTGGCCCGCGCTGGACGCAGAAGTGAGTAAGGCATGGTCCCTCCAGGAGTGCACAGCCTGGTGGGTGCAACAGACACACACATAATCATAATGCCAGGTAGTCGCACCCTGTAATGGATACTTGACACATGATGGACTAAAGGAGCAGAGCAAAGACCCCTGAATTTCCCTAGCAATGATGCTGATGCTGAAGGATGTGGGTGTGTCCAGGAACGCAGTGGAGGAGGGGAGTTCTAGATAGAAAAACAGCATCCCGCCTTCCCAGAATGAACAATGAGGAACCCAAAGGACATGACAAACTCATTCTTTACTTTGCCACCAAACCTGCCTCCCTGAAATTTGCCAGACATTGATTCTTTCTCTCCCTCTCCTCCCTCTTCTCTCAGGCAGTCTCTCGCTTACATTCTCAATCTTATGTCCTGAGGAAATGACAGAAGGGTGATGTACATGTTCCGTATCTGATTGGGGTATTGGTCACACAGGTGATTATATTTGTCAAAACTCATACTAGACATTGAAGATCTGTGCATTTCACTCTATATGGCTTTAAAAAAAAAAAAAAAGCAACCAACCAACCAACCAACAAATCAAAAAAAAAAAAAACAAACAACAGTGAATGTAGAATAGAAGTCAGAAATGACAGGTAGTCCAAGCAGAAGAGGACTGTACTCCCTTCCTTCTGGTGTCTGTACCTCTATTAATACATCCATCATTACCTAATTATGCTAGAGCAAGCTCAACAACATGGAGAACACCCATAGCAGTGCCCCATAGTTTTTAATGTTTACCCAATGCCTGTGTGAGAAGCATGACACTCTACTCACTAACTCTGTGGGCTTTGGACATATTAGTTCCCTTCTCTGAACCCAGTACAATACAATGGGGGTAAGAAAACCAACCTTGCCAGGATTGAATGAGCTGATGTCATTAGTGCTAATGTTATATCCCTTCAACAAATCCCAAACTGAGATACAAAGAGGCTAAGTAACTTGTCTAAGGTTACAGCTGTACATAGTAGAGCTTGGGTTAATACTAAGTCAACTTGATTGCAAAGCTGTCTTATTCACTGGATGAAACTGATGGAATATCTTATTGTATCTATCACTCTCTTCCCTCCCTCCCTCTGTCCCTGAATGCAAGAGCCCACTGTGCCCATCCGCAGTCCCCATAACCTCTGTCCTCACTTTGGACCTCAGTCCCTTAGGATGTCTCTAGGATGGATGGATTCCACCTCTTCAAAGACCCTCTGGAGGCTCGATAAGGATTCATGTTACCAATATGGCATTATGGGCCTGGTCTCTGAAGATCTGAATTCACTTCTGGCTCAACTACACGTATTTCAAAACACCTTACATGGTTCCAACCTCCACAAGCCACGCTTAGCTCATCTGCAAAACGGGATGTAGCTGGGCGCTGTTTTCTCAGAACTATCAAGACTCAGAGTTGAGAAGAAAAAAAAAACCAACATCAACCTCCAGTGTAAGGTCAGAGAATCACCAGCAGTCAGGGCAGGTCTCCTGGTCCTGGTGGGGCTGACCCGAGAGCCCAAGTTCAGCAGAATCTCTGCTACACCCTTTCCACCTCCCAATTTCAGGAGAACTGACTGGAAAAAAGACGTTGCCTTTTCAGAGAGAAATTCATGACCATCAGCTTTCCCCTCCCTTAGTATCTTTATGAAGAGAAAGAACAAGAATTTGCGGGGTTCCTGCAAAGGAGACCAGATTAACACCTCCTTGGCCACTGAACTCAGTGACTTACCTTTGTGCTCCCAGAACAGGGAACAACATGTGACCCTGATATTTTCACGGGACACAAGACTCTACCTAGAATAAAGACGGTGTGTCCTAGACCCTCCTTCATCCCACTGGGGTAGTATGACCAAGCTCTGGCCAACAGGATGTGAGCGACAGTGACGGCATTTAAGCCTGGAAGGCAAGATGGCGGCCATCTTCCTGCAGATGTGAAAAAGGGCCTCAAGCATGGCAGAACGATGAGACAGAAGAAGCCTGGGTACTTATCTGCCTTGGACAGCTTATGTAAGACTGTTCAGTGAGAAAAAAAGGTATTTCTCTTGTATTTAAGGTACTACTCTGTTCTGGGGTTTCCCTGCTCAGTGCAGCCTACTTCAGGAAGTGGGATTATTACCCCCATTCGATAGAGGACAAATAGGAGGTACAGAATGGTTAAGTAATTTGGCCAGCGTCGCGAGGAAGGAGTGGCAGAGCTGGGATCTGAATCTGGATGGTCTGCCTTGAGAGCTGGGGTTGGAGGTTCTCCCAGGTCATCCCTGCCCTAGCCGTTGGGACAGGTCATCTCTTTCCAAGAACTTTCCAGGTGGGGGAGTGGTGACAGACATTCCCACAGCCTCCACCACCAATATGCACTGTTCTCTCCATCCCCACAGTGCTAAACCCACCTCATGCATGTGCTTGCCCAGCCTCCTCCCACCCCCAGCCCCACCTCAGTGTCCTGCTCCAGTGCATCCCATCCCCCATGTGGCTCTAGAGGAGTCTCTCTCTCCAACCTCCAGTGCTGTCCCTCCCCCTTTCCTGCTCACATTCCTCCCATGGCTCCCCAGCTCCCACAGGAGAAAGCCCAGCTCCTTATTCTGACCTTCAAAGCCCTTCACAGAATGGCCTCTGGAACTGCATGGTTTCTTTCTCATTTGAGTTCCCGCTCTCCAGCTAGCTCAACCATCAGCAAGTACCAAGGACAAATCACAGCTGACAGCACCAGGACCTCCCTCCAGAGCCTCCTGGAGGACTCACTGGACCCTCACACGCATGACATATACGCTGATCTCCGAGTTCTCCTGCAAACCCATTCCTCTTCCGGGGGTCCTCATCCATGGACAGTCTCATGGTTCACCAGTACCAGACCAGATCCCCAGGGAGGTCTTCCTCCTCTTCCTCCTCCTCACTACCCCTCCCCTACCTGTCATCCCTATACCCCAGCCCCCTTGCGTTTTCTTTCTGCCTTGTATCCTCCCCTGTGTCCCCACAACCCCTGCCCCAGTTCAGCTCTCCTCTCCCTCTGGATCTCACCCCAGGCTCCTCTCCGGCCTCCTCGCCTCCAGTCTTCCCCACTCTAGTCCATCCCCGCCACGGCCCCAGAAGGCTTTCTTCACCCAGGGCTGATCTTGCCCCTTCTCCTAATCACGGCCACCCTGGGGCTCCCCAGCACCCTGGGACTGCGTTAGCCCCCTGCACCCTCTCCACATCATTCTTGATGTATTTGCCTGTGGGCTTTACATTCCAATGGCAGCCTCTCCTTCTCTAAGCAGGTCCTTAACTTTTCCGCCAAGGAGCACTACCACCTGTCTTCCCTCCGTATGGGATATGCCCTCAGAGCCTCGGTCAGAATTCAGCTCCTGCTTCAAGGCATGGTCCAAACCAGTTCCTGACGCACACACTCTTCCGGACCCTCCCTGCTCGTACAGGCGGAGGTCACCTCCAAACACTGCCCGAATCTCCCCACACAAACAATGGTCTCTCCCAACCAATTCTATCCCCCTCACGGGACACACAATGAACCCGCCCACCGCCACCTCCCGCGTCCACACCCGGTGAACTCGCTCATCCATCCACAGGCCCCGCTTTTCTCGACAGAGGTCTTCCAAGCCCCGCCCCACCCTTCAAACTAGTGTCTCCTGAAAGCCTCTCCCCTTTATCCCGCCCTCCCCCCACCCCAGCATTTACCCACGGATCGATGGTCCCGCCCGGCGAAACGTCCCTGCCCTATCCAGGCTCACTCCTTCCCCCCTGTGCTGGAAATTTGGTGTGTCCCGGGATGGCATACAGGAACGGGGACCGGGTGAGACCATTACCCGCGGAAGGGGTGACGCAGAAAGGGAGTCCCAGTTCAACAAGGGACGGACGCGACCGCTGGCTCCCCTGGTACCTTTCAGATTCAACCGGTGTCTCCCCAGACTTCACCACCCCCCAATCGCTGCCTCCACCTCACTTAGTGCTGCGGTCTTCCCCCTTTCCCGCCAAGTACAGGGCGGTTCACAGGCACCTCCACTGACTGGGGAAACTCGGGGCAGAAGCGCTTCCGATTGCCCCAGTACGCATGCGTGACGCATTTCCGGAAGCCCGGGTGGTGTCTGTAGAGATGTTGATCTGGGCTGACAAATAGTGGGAGACCCTCCCCATGCAACCTCACTAACGGACAGCCCACATCTTTAGTTTCTCAAAAAGAAAACGGGAGGCCTGATATATAATAACGGCAAATTACTGATGGGCTTAGCATGCACTACACAGTATAAGTACATTATTTTAAATTCTCCGACCAGCCTTGCTGAGTTAGTATTATTGCCATTTTCCACATGAAGACACTAAGGTTGGCGGGGGTGGGAGGGGGTGCTCAGCAGGTGCCCTGAGAGAGCGGAATGGGAGCCAGTCCTGCATGACCCCATCCCTACTCGCTAACTGAGAGCCACTGGAAGTGTAGGGACATTCATTGTTTGCATGGGTGGCTCAGTTGGTTAAGCACCCAACTCTTTGATTTTAGCTCAGGGTATGATCTCAGGGTAGTGAGATCAAGTCCTATGCAGGGCTCCACACTAGGCGTGGAGCCTGCTTAAGAGGCTCTCCCTCTCCCTCTGCACCCCCCTGCAATGCACACTCTCAATCTCTCTTGAAAGAGAGAGGGAGGGAGGAGGGATGACAGGGAGGAGGAAAAGTAAATGCAGGGGCGGAGGTTTGGGTTGGGGAGGACTCTCTGTTGTGCGTCCTCTGGCAAGTCACTGAATCTCTTGGACTTAATTTCCACAACTGGAAAATGGCCACCATGCCCACCTTCAGGGGTGTTTGTGTGATCATAGAGGGCACCTCTTAGCTCTGCCACCTTCAGCACTGGCTTCATTCTCATGCTCCATCAAGATGCTCCCAAGCAGGTCTAGGTCTGACCATTCACATTCTGGGGCTTCTTAGGATTGAGAGAATGTTTAGAAGCCTCCCACCCTGAGCAGACCCATTGGCCAGGATTGGGTCACATGCCCATTCTTAGACCATTCCTTGGCACAGTGGCTGAGACTGGCCCAGACTAGCCATTTGTCAAAATTCACATATGCTGGCAAGTTGTCACTCTGGTGTACTGGTCCAAATGAGGCAGGAAGAGCTCTGAGCTGTTGGCGGGAGCTGGAGGTTGGATTCATTTTTGGCCCCTCCATTCCATCTGGCCCCAGGAGGTCTTGTTGATAGAATGGAAGAAGGAATGTTAGAATACCTCAAGTTCTCTCCCCTCTTTCCCTGAGAAGCCAGGAACTCAGTGCAGAAATCAAAATAATACGTTTTATTCCAATCTTGAAGCACAATAGTCCAGACTGTCCCCTCTCCCACTGGAGAACCTCCAGCCCATCCCACCAGACACCACTCTCATTCAGTCTCTTCTGGGAATGACCAACCAGAAGGTCAAGGGGATCCAAGCCTCTGGGCTTTGGAGACTCTCAAATCACTCCCCTCTTATTCCTTCTCTCCCCATCTCCCATACCTTTTCTTTCTGTGTGTCCTTTTTGATTTTTTTTCCCCTCTGTCCTCCACCCTGGCCTCCTTCTCCCTTGCCTCCCTCTGCTTTTCCCCATTTCTGCCTCTCCTCTTGTCCTCTCTCCTCTGCTCGTCTCCCTGCTAGCTTCTCTCCCCCCCACCCCCAATCTGTCCTCCTACAGTCCCCCTTGCTTCTCTCCTTCACCCCCGCACTCTATGGAGTGAACATTTGCTCCTGCATGGGCTCTCCCCATGTCCTGGTGTCTTCCCCTCCCCAAGCTTTGTCCCCTTACTTCCTTCTGCCCCAACCTGCCCCTGTCCCATCACACATTTCCTCTCCTGAGGGAAGCCCTCAGAAGCCATCTTGGCCACCACCGTCTTCCACACTGTGGCTCCAGGGCCTCAGAGACCAGTCAGCCTCCCCTTGTACCCAGAGAGACAAGCGGCCAAGGTGAGGTCCCTGGATGACACAGGAGGTGGCCAGAGGGACTGGGTTGGCCTCCTTGGCCTCAGCCCTATTATCTTTGGGATTGAAGAATGCCCTCCTACCTTTGCAGCGGAAGGTGGCAGGCAGGACCCTGGTGGGTCAGGGTTCTGGAGCTCTCCCCCAGCAATCCCTGAGCAGGTCCATGTGGAATAAGGCTGCCCCTGTGAGGAGGCGTGCTGCGAACAGGTGGCGGCAAGGCAGACGCCGCGCGGCATGGATGGAACAGCTACAGCGGGTCAGAGCCCTGTCTAGGAAGAAGTCCGAGGTGCCATCCTTAAGGGCAAACCCAGCTCCAGTCCAGTGGAAACCGCGGGTACCATGCTGCCTGGCAAAGGCCAGCTCTTCGGCCACCAGTTCTGCCAGCTCCGGCCCACACGCCGCTCGGAACTTGGCCAGGGGCTCCCAGTCCACCTCTTCCTCTGCTGAGGGGCAGCAAGGCCTCTTCGGTTCCCTCGGGCTGCCTTCTTCACCGCCTTCCTGCAGGCTCTCCCCAGCGGCCAGGTAGACTCTCCTTGTTCCTGCCCATTCTGGATCACCCTCAAACACAGTCCCCAACGGGGTGCCGCACACTCCATTCCCCAGCCCTAGACACCTCCCTCCTGTGCCCCCACACTCCATCGCTTGTCCTCCTCTGCTCTTGGGGCCCATAGATGGGGCTCCCTCCCCATTCTCCAGGCCTGTCATCCCTGTGTCCCCCAGCTGGACCAGAACAACATCCTCCAGGTCCCTTCTTCTTTTGACCCCCAAACTCACTCCTCTCTCTTCTCCAATATCCGGCCCCCTCTGCCTCTCCTCTCCCCACTGGGGCCCCCTTTGGTCTCCATTCTCAGGGACCAAATCCCTGGGCTTCTCCAAATGGCGCCCCCTCCAGTTCCTGACCTCCCACCCCCTTCCCTTCTCGGGTTCCAACTGAGATCCCTTCTGATCTCTGGATTTTAGCCCATGTGCCCTCTCATCGTGCAGCTGGGCCCCCCTCCAGGTGCTCCCTTCAAGACTCCTGGCCCTCTCGGTATCCAACTGGGTCCCCCTCCGGTCTGTGGTCTCCAACACCCTAGCCCTTCGATCCTCCAGCTGGGCCGTCCTCCAGGTGTAGCCTTCCAATCCCCTCAGCCCATGGTCCTCCAACCGGGATCCTCTCCAAACATAACCTTCCGGTCCCTTATCTTTCTCCTCTTCCAACAAGAACCCCCTCCAGTCTCTGATCTCTGGTCCTCTCCACTGCTCATTCTCCCACTGGGACCCTCTCCAAACACTCCCTTCTAGGCCTCTCACTTTCTGGGTCTCCAACTGGACCTCTCTCCAGTCTTGGACCTGCAACCCTCCCCCCATCTCGCTTTCTAACTGAGCCCCTCCCCGCTCTCTGGCCTCCAAACCTCGGGGCCACTCCTCCTCCAACTGGCCACCTCTCCAAATACTTCCTTCTTTCGGGGCCCCTCCCCAGTCCCCGCTCTCCAGGCCCTTTCTCCTCTCCGCCCCTTGCGCTCCCCTCCCCAGCTCGACCTCTGGCCCCAGCCCCCCACCGTCCAGGCGATCAGGCGCCTCCCCAACCGCGTCGGCCCACTGCATGGCCACCAGGTCGCGGAGACACTGTGCCACGCTGCGCGAGGGGCTCAGGTGGCGCAGCAGGCGCCGGCGGTGGCCGCGCACGAGAGCGCACGCGTCCAGGTCCCGGGCCGCCTCGAAGGCTCGGAAGCGCACCCACATGTCGCGCCGCGGGGCCCAGTTGCGCTCGAAGTAGTCCACGAAGGCGGCCGGGCCATGTGCGCGCAGCTCGGCCAACGCCTCGGCGTAGGCGGCGGGCGACGACGCGCCGGCCAGGCGACACAGGCGCGGCCACAAGCCCGGGTCCTCGCAGCCGGCACCGCCCAGTTCTTGCGCCTTGCTGAAGAGCGTCTCCAGGCCCTGTGCGCGGCAAATCTGCACGCGTGCGCCCGGCAGCAGCTGGCGCACAGCAGGCAGCTGCGCCGCCACCTCGGGCCCAGCGGTTAGGCAGCGCACGCGGCCCTTGACGTCGGGCGCGCTCTGCAGCAGCGAGGCCAGCGCGAAGCGCAGCAGGCTTGGAGTGCCTGGACGCGCCACGCAGCAGGCGGCCTGGCGCGCGCGGCCCGCCGCGTCCACACAGAGCACGGCCAGCAGGTCCAGCGCGCCCTGTAGACCCGGCAGCCGGTCCACCAGGAGCATGCGGGGGAAGCGCCGCAGCAGCGCCCGCGTGCGTGACGTCAGGAAGAACACTGTCTCCACCACCGCCTGGTCCTCCACGAACACCAGCTTCACCTGCGGGCGGGGGCGGGGGAGGCAGGGAATTAGGTCAGGGGATGCCAGGCTCGCCTGGCGGTTCCCAGATCTCGGGCACCCACCCAGCACCATCCTCGGGGGCAGTGGGAATTCCTGCATCCCTGCGTGCAGCCGTTTATTCTTCCGACCGGTAGGAGGCAGTGCCGGGGAATGGTTAAAAATGCGAACTCTGGAGGCCCATTGCCCCGGTGTGAGATCTGGCCCCACCGTCTAAGAGCTCTGTGATTTCTGCACACAAGACAGCCTCTCTGAGCCTCAGTGTACCTACTAGGACCTGGGTATTCATTCCTTCGTGCACTCAGAGGCAGACTAAAGTAAAATTCGAAGTGGAGGCCTTGGAGCAGCAGCATCGCTTGCTGGGATCTTGACAGAAATGCATATTCTCAGGCCTTCCCAGACCTGCCCGGTCAGAAACTCTTGAAGGCCCCACAGTCCCTCCAGGGGATCACCATGCGCTCTCTAGTTGGAGAGCCACTGGCCTAGCACTCAGGTGGTAGACTCTGAAGCCAGATCCTCTAGGTTTGAGTCCCGGTCCCAACCTTGTGGCTTAACCTCTCTGAGCCTCAGTTTCCTCCTTTCCCCCTTTCTTCCCCCAAGTTTCCCTTCTGGAAATGGAAAACTCATTCCTTCATGCCTAGAGGTTCAGGTCCTGTTTAGGGTCTAGAGCCAGACTGCAGGGGCTGAGACCCTGGCGGTGTGGCCTTGGGTAACTTCCCTGACCCACCCCTCCACCCAATCTGTAAAATGAAGAGGAGTATTTCTGTGACTGGAAGGATGGAATGCATTAAATCATTGAGAACACTGCCTGGCACAAATGTGTTAATGTTCAACCAAGAGCGAGCGTTCTCCAAGCGTTTGTCGTCACTGCCATTGTCACCCCGGCTCAGAGATCATGTCCTCAGTTAGGTCTGCTCTAACCAGCACTTCTAACCAATGGAAGTGGCTCTCTCTAGCCACTGTTGGCCATGGCATTTAACCACCCTGACGCATGTCACGCCTTTATTTGCTGATTTGCTGATCATCGGTTTGCCCTTCCTAAGACGGAAGCGCCACAAGGTTAGGGATGTTGTGTTTTGCATTCCTGGTGCTTGCAGGGGCGCTCACGGCCGCAGCTCCATACATCCTGAACGAGCTTGGGTCAGTGCGCAGCGCTATCACCGGCCGCGTCTCCACAGCCCAGGGAAGAGTCTGCTTTTAAATCTTTGCTTTGTCTCTCTCTCTTTTATTTTTTCTTTTCTTTTTCTCCCCCCCCCCCCTACTTTGTCTCTTGCTAGCTGTGAGTATCCTGGTCTGAGTCTCACTTTTCTTTTCTGCAAAATTGAGGTAATGTCTGTCCACCATGGTCATGGAGAGGCTAAAACGAGATCATTTGTGTCCAGGCTTGGTGCATATCTAATCCCACTATGATTTCCATGTTACTTGTCTCTCAGCAGCACCGAGGACCGGGAGCCTGCCCCCTTTCTGGAACACAGATCTCTCTGGGCTTCTGTCACCCTGGAGACTCCTGGCTGTCCTCCTTCTGCCCAGGCATCTCCCACGTGGTCTCCTTTGCTTGCCCTCTCCCATCCCTGCTCCGCTTCTAAAAGTTGCAGAGCCAAAGAGCCCATCTTGGCTTCTCTTCTCCTCTTTCCTGTCTCCAGGCTCTGCCAAGGTGATCTCATCAGGTCACACTGTCTTCCTCATCTTTTAGCTGATAACTCCCAGTTCCATATCTCCAGACTCTAGATCCATCTGTTGAACTGCCTGGGCAGGAACATGGCTCCGTTGCCTCGGGTCATGATCTTGGGGTTGTCAGCTCAAGCCCCACATAGGTCTTTCTGCTCGGTGGCGAGCCTGCTGGAGACTCTCCCCCTCTCCTGCTTGCACTCTCTTGCACTCTTTCTAAAATAAATAAATACATCTTAAGGGGGAAAAAGCACTGCATCATTCTCAGCTTTCAAGGGAAAGGGAAAAAAAATCCTCTAATTAAAAAAAAAAAAAAAAAAAGATCTAGTAGAGTCCCAAAAGAACAAGGAAATTGCTTTCCCAACCCAAAAATCCTATATTCAGCATCTTAACTCATATTAGAATTCACTAATTCTAAATTTTATCAAATTTTTATGAAATTGTATGAAAAGTCCTAGAAACCCTACCGCTGGATTAGTTACTGGCCCATTGTGATTGTTTTCAACCATCATGAATTTTTATACTATGACTACTTTGCAATATATCTTCGTGAAGGTCTCCATCTAGAACTGCACTGTCCAAGCTGTTTGCCTTAGCCCCATGTAGCTGTTTACATTTAAATTAATTAATGTTTGACAACCCTTCACCGGCCGTGCTAGTCCTATTTCAAGGGCTTACCAGCCACACGGGGCTAGTAGCTGCTCTCCTGAATGCCACAGCTACAGGACATTTGAACCTCACAGAAAGTTCCTTCAGACAGCCCTAGTGTAGAAATCAGTGCCAAGATAAAAGTTGTCCTAAGTATAACAAAAAGAATGACACCTTTCTATAGTGTTGAGTTCATGTCTGTTTCTTCTGGGGAATCAGGAGTGGGGAAAGGAAATACAGCAAAACGTAGGTGCCTTGAGATTTTCCAGAGCCGGCAAGCCCTTGATGAGTTAGAAGACAACTTCCGTTCTTTAAGGGAAAACTTCGATTTCACCTCAGGTTTTCATTCTAAAGAGGGCACAGAAGCTTTTCTTGCCCAGCCACTGGTTCGTTAAGCAGCATTGACTGAGAGCCTCTTGTGGGCCCAGATGCTGCGCTTGGCCTTGAAGAGAGAGGAGGGACAGAGTCCTGCCCTGTTGGACTGGCAGAAGCTCCAAGAAGTCGCACAACCAGAAGTACCTTGAACCGAGAGGTGAACACCTGCAGGTAATAAGCAGCAGGGCTGGGATTTGAACCTGAGGCTGCTTGGGCCTAGAGTCTGCACTCCTGATCGCAATACCCCCTTGGCATTCACGAAGGTGATCCCACAGGTCTGATTCAAGGGCGTGTGGCTGGCAGATGTGAGGGCTCCCATGAGGGCAGGGTTCGCCTCAAACACCCGGATCGGTGGCACTGGGATGCGTCAGCCACAGCACAGATGGAGGATTCCACAGATGTGAATCTCGGGGACCATGCCACAGAACGCACTCCATCCACATCCCTGTGTTCACGTGATCGGAACGGTACTATTCTCCAGACTGTCCCAAAGAAAAACTTGAGGGAATAAAAGTAATACCTAAAAAGCGACGCATACAGGGCTTCCTACTTGTCTGTTTTTATACAGACATGCACGCGCACACACTTAATCCTCGCACAACCACCTCGACAACCCTACGAGGTAGCACCTATTCTTATCCCCATTCTGCGGACAAACAAACTAAGGCTTGGAGAAGTAACCTGTTGCACCTCATTGCATGTCCCATGGCCAGTGAACGGCACAGCTGGAAGGTACAGAAAGCTCTTAGCACCTCACAAGATAAATCAAACCAGGTTCTAGCTGGTACTCCAGGACTCAGAAAAGAGCTGATTATCTTGTAATCACCCGGACCCTGTGCAGCATGAATTCCCAGCAGTGGGGGAGGGACCAACGTGCTCATTTCAATAGACATTGCCCAATTTTCGCCCACCGTGACTCTACCAGTTTACCGTTTACTATTCATAAAGGTGGCACACTCAGATCAACATTCCTCTTTCTCAGAAGACATAGTGCACCCACGACAGAAGGTACAACATTTCTGTGCCAAGAACCATCTCTGTCCAGAAATCCAGTTGGCTTGTTGATTACCCTGGAGGCTGCCACAAACGAGACAATGGAGACATGACTGAACACCGCAGCCTATCATCGCTGCCTCAGGGCAGATTATAAAAGGTCTTAACACCACCCTCATTGAGGCAGCTGCTCAGTCTTGCCCATAAACTGTGGCAGTGACTTTTGGGTACGCTAGTTTTGTGGGACCCCTCCCAGGACCAAGTGGGTCACCACCACTCAGGGGGTCCCAGGCATTCAGCTTTTCAAAGTAGACCTCTCGGGGCGCCTGGGTGGCTCAGTGGGTTAAGCCGCTGCCTTCGGCTCAGGTCATGATCTCAGGGTCCTGGGATCGAGTCCCGCATCGGGCTCTCTGCTCGGCAGGGAGTCTGCTTCCTCCTCTCTCTCTCTCTGCCTGCCTCTCTGCCTACTTGTGATCTCTCTCTGTCAAATAAATAAATAAAATCTTTAAAAAAAAAAAAAAAAAACAAAGTAGACCTCTCAAGGTCAAGTTCCCTCTCACTCCAAGGTGGCTGGAGTTGATTCTGTGTAAAGGTGAAAACAGAAAGGATCCCTGACTGGGACGCTGGGGTGGCTCAGTGGGTAAAGCTTCTGCCTTGGGCTCAGGTTATGATCTCAGGGTTCTGGGATCGAGTCCTTCATCAGGCTCCCTGCTAAGCAGAGGGTCTGTTTCTCTCTCTCCCTCTGCCCCTCACCACTGCTCCTGTGCGCTCTCTCTCTCTCTCCCTCCCTCTCAAATAAATAAATACAATCTTTAAAAAAAAAAAAAAAAAGAGGGGCGCCTAGGTGGCTCAGTGGGTTAAAGCTCAGGTCATGATCTCAGGGTCCTGGGATCAAGCCCCACATCGGGCCCTCTTCTCAGCGGGGAGCCTGCTTCCCTCTCTCTCTCTCTGCCTGCCTCTCTGCCTACTTGTGATCTCTGTTTGTCAAATAAATAAATAAAATCTTTAAAAATAATAATAAAAATATTTTTAAAAAAAATTATGAAAAAAGACAAATATTTCTTAAAAAAAAAAAAAGAAAGAAAGAAAGAAGGGGCCGCTGGCCTTGGGAACAACAAGTCCATGTGATGAGGGACAGGGTGTCCTTACATCTTGCTGCCCCAGAGCCAGCTCCCCAGCCCTCTTCCCCCACATGGCTCCCGGAAGCTGGCAGCCTGGCCCGTACCCCGCCAGGCAACACAGTTTAAGATGACCAGCCCCAGAGGAAGAAATGAAAGCAGCTGACATGTGGCCAGCCCCAACACCTAAAACAAGATAAAAAAAAAAAGTCTAATATGCTACCTTGCAGGGGTGGGGAGCAAGTGGAAATAAAATGAAAATGACAGACACAAATTTCTCTGTATACCGATATGGTGGGGCTGTTGAGTGTGAAGCCACTAGCCATACAGGACTATTTAAAATGCAATTAAATTAAATTAAATTAAATTAAATTAAATATCCAGTTCCTCCACCATACTGGCCACATTCTGAGTGCCTGATAGCCATGAGTCCAGGGGACACAGATCATTTCTATCATCATAGCAAGTTCCCCTGGATAGCCCTGAGCCACAGAATAGAGACAGAAGATACATAAAGAATGGACGTTCTGGTGGCCACTGAGGAGGGGACCTGGGGGACAGGAGGTGACAAGGGGACTTTTCACTTTTTGAACCTTTGTACCTTTTGAATTTAAAAGCATGTGAATGTGTTACATATTCAATAAGTCAATATTTAAGTGTTAAAAAAAAAAAAAAAGAATAATCCTCTGGCTTTTCTGTCTCTTGGTATTCCAGAACTCCTTCCTCATTTCCTTTAAAAGGATTAAGGTGGACTGAAAGATGGACCCAGGAGCCAACCTTGGTTTAGCTGGACTCTGTGGCAGCCTCCTAACTGGAAGTTTAGAAGACAATGCCTTGACCTTAAAGGCTTTCGCTTGTTGGTGAGCGGCTTCTCATAGTGGGGAGGGGCAGCCCTACATAGGTGTGTGCAGGGACAGCCAAGGCTTATTTATTTGACGGTGGACAGGAGATAACTGATAAAAGATAACTGGTCTTCAGCAAAGACCAGCAGCGTGGGGATCACACACATGTACTCCCCAATTTACAGAGCAGTAAACTGACTTCGGTGGGACCCTCAGCTCTCCGGAGGCTAGACCTGCTGGGAAAGGGCCCAAACCTCATTTCTAAACTGGGGAATAGCCAAGCGGGTAAGAGCAGGGCCCTGGATCCAGACTGTGTGGGTCTGAAGTTCAGCTCCATCATTAAGCAGCTGTGTGGCCCTGGGCCAATTCCTTGACCTCTCTGTGCTTCAGTTTCCTTATCTATCGAATGGGGGACTCCTTCCTCAACATGCTTTGGTATGATTCAAATGAATTATAACAAGCAAAGCACTTGAGATAGTGTTGGCACACAGTCAGTGCTTGCTAAACATGAACTAAAATTATCAGCGATATGATGATGTGGACAGAGGGCTAGGTTTGGGTTGGTGGTTTGAATCACGACTGGGTCCTGAGCATGAGATGGTGGTTGGGGGAGGGCTCTAGACCCAATTCAGGAGAGTGGGTCACTGCCTCACTACCCTAGGTGGGGACCTCTTCCTTACATGAGAGAAAAGCACAGCCAGGGTGGAAAACCTAGCTTCCCCCCCTTTCTCCCTCCCTCCCTCCCTTCCTACATGTCCACCGCCCCCCGCCCCGGCTTTGAAGTTGGATGAAAGCATCAGAAAGATTCCTCATAGAGGAACAACGGGAATGCCCCAGCCTCCGGACCTTTGCACTGGCTGTTCCTTCTGCCTGGAACTCCAATCCCTCTGAAGATAGAATGGGGGTCCCCTGCCTCCATTCTGCCTCTTCTGCTTCATGAGCATTTCCTTAGAGATACCTTCCCTGACCACTCAAATCACAATGGCACCCTTACAGGGGCGCCTGGGTGGCTCAGTTGGTTGAGCATCTGCCTCTGGCTCAGATGATGATCCCGGGGTCCTGGGATCGAGCTCCGCCTTGGGTTCCCCACCCAGCAGAGTTTGCTTCTTATTCTCCCTCTGCCTCTCTCCGGGCCTCTCCCCGCCACTTGTGCTCTCTCACACTCTCTCTCAAATAAATAAGCAAAATCTTTTGTCCCTCTCCATGTCCTCACCCTATTCTCCTTGACACTACTCCTCACTCCATCACCTTAGGTGGCAAAGGTGACCCTCCCTTCTGAGTCTTGATCAGGGTGGCGGGGAAAGGCTGTTTTTACGTTGGGGTCATTCCTCTAACTATGCACTTCTCATCTGTGCACCTTCTATGCGTGTGGTTCGGTTTTTGTTTTTTGTTTTTTTTTTTAAGTGGCACTTTCTGTCACCTCCTCTTCCTCGCCCAGCCTTCCTGACATTTTATCACGGTTGGGTGTGTTTGTCTCTTGTTGGTTCCCCCACTACCACAGCAAGGTGATTCTAGTAGCTTCCTCTGCAAGGTAGTCAATAGCCAGAAGAGGCTCTTTTAAATTTCAATGAGTTAAAGTAGAATAAAATTTAAAATTCAGCTCGTCGGTCTAACTGGCCACCTTGCAAGCGTTCAACGGCCCCATGTGGCCAGGGGCTACCCTACCGTGGGGGACTATCCCAGAGCATTTCCCTCGTCCCCTGGGGCAGAAGCTCTGGTGGTCCCTGTGGGCAGGGACCATGGGTGTCTGGCAGGCTGCTGTCTCCCCAAGGCCGCAGTGAGCACTTAGCAAATGATGACAGGGATGTGGGGGCGACAGGGGTGGATGGATGAAAGGAGTGAACGGATGAGTGGGCGGATGAATGAATGAATGAATGACCGACCGACCGGGGAGGCACCAACGTGGCTCTTCCCCAGCCCCCGCCTGCCTCTCCCGAGACCCCACCTTGGCCTCGGGGTCGGTGCGGAAGAGCCCCTCGAGCACGTGCAGGGCGTCCAGGACGCCATGGTCGCGGCCCTTGCAGTAGGACAGCAGGCGGTGCACGTCGGCCGGCGCCACGAACTGCTTGGAGATCTTGTTCGTGGTGCGCACCGGAAGGCAGGCGTTGGCCAGCAGGTGGCCCGGGCGGAAGTAGTAGGCGAACTCGAGCGGGCAGGCCGGGTGCGAGTGGGTCAGCTGGCACTCCGTCACCACGAGGCGGTCCCGCAGGGGGCTCAGCTTGACGATGATGAAGGCCGGGCAGCCGGGCTGGGGAGGCCTGCGGGAGGAACGACCACCGCCGCCATCACATCAGCGTCTGCCCTCCTCCTCCTCTCCCTCTCCTCTTTAATTATTTATTTTCTTAAAATTAAGGACTGTGGCAAGCATCCAGAAGAGAGAGGGCCTTCCGAATCTGCCAGCTGCATGACCTCAGGCAAGTCCCTTCAAGCCTCTGTGCCTCAGTTTCCTCCTATGTTGTGAGGGAGCTCATCATCACCAGACCTTTGTCCTGGAGTTGTGAGGATTGAAAGAGTTGATGTATAGAAAGCACTGAACTGTCAGCACCCACGTTGGCCGTGGCTCGGCATCTACCTCCCCATCTCTATCAAAAGCCACAGAATATTTTATGTACCTCGAAAAACTGTAATAAAAAACCCTTCAGAGACTCCTGTATCCACTTCTCGTTTAGCAAGAACGGCATGGCCAGTTGAGGGTCTCCGAGAACCCTGCCCCCCCAAAAGTCTTCCTCGGTCCCCCAAAGTAGCCACTTCCCAAATGGGCTATCTAGCCTTTCCTGGGTATGTTTTTAGAGACCCATAAACAGTGGAAAGTGGGTTCCCATGTTTTAAAAGTTCGTATACATGGAAAGGAGCTCAAACTCATCAGTCATCGAGCAAATCCCAATGAAAAGGCCCAGGGGAAAAAAAAAGTAAAGAAAAGAAAAGCCCCAGGAAAGGCCACCACCCACCACTGGAATAACCAAATAAACAGGGAGCACAGACTAGGATGTGGAGAGAGCCTAGCACTTAGCTTCTTGGCGATGGGAGTTTCAACATAAGTCGCTTGTCACCACGGGCCGGTCTCTGCTAACTCAGATCACGTGCCCCACCCCCCCGACCCAGTGCTTCCACTCAAGACCAATGCCTGAAGATGGGCGCCCAAAGATTGTGCTAGAATGTTCACAGCAGCCCTGCTCGTATCTGCCAAGTATTGGAAACAAACCGATATCCACGAGGAGGATGGGAAAATAAGTAGGGATACATCCTCAAACACAACCCTAACCTACAGGAAGAATGGACAGGCCATTGCTGTCCCCAGCAACGTGGTCGGATCTCGCGGATCCACTGTGTGAAAGATGCCGGACACGAAAGGTGATAAGCCACCACATGTCAGGCTTATCGAAAGTTCCACAGGAGGCAAAGGTAGCCTCTGCTGTTGGGAGACCGGAGAGTGGTCACCCTTGAGTGGTTAAGTGCTAATGGGGGAGCTTCCTGGCACTGTCTATGTGTATCCCCTTGCTCTGGGTATTGGTTACATGTACATTTTTATTTGGGGGAAATGCACCAAGTTGCATACATATGATGGATGTGCTTTCCTTCACGTGTGTTAATGCTGTTAAAAAGTTTACTTAGGAATCCTTTCTTCTTCTGCTGTACAGTAGGCAAAACAGCCCCTCAAAGATGTTCACGCCCTAGCTGCTGGAGCTGTGTGAACGTTACCGTGCACTGCAAAAGGGACTTTGCAGGTAGGATTAAATTAAGGGTCCTGGAGCACCTGGGTGGCTCAGTGGGTCATGATCTCCGGATCCTGGGATCAAGCCCCGCATTGGGCTCTCTGCTCAGCATGGAGCCTGCTTCCCCTCTCTCTCTTCCTGCCTCTCTGCCTACTTGTGATCTCTGTCAAATAAATAAATAAAATCTTTAAAAAAATAGAAAAAATAAAAATAATAATAAATTAAGGGTCCTGAGATGGGGAGATGATCTTGGATTATCCAGCTGGGCTCAGTGTACCCCCAAGGGTCCTTATAAAGGGAAGACAGAAGCAAGAAGCCAGAGAGGCAAATCAAAGAGACAAAGAGAGAGAAAGAGAGAGGTTTCTCTGCTAGAACAGCAGGAAGCCAAGGAATGCGGGCACTTCTAGAAGATTCTCCTCTAGAGTCTCCAGAATGAACCAGCCTTGCAGAGAGCTCGATTTTAGCCCTGTGAGACCCCTGCTGGACTGGTGACCCTCCGAGCTCTAAGATCACACATTTTCTTTGCCTTAAGCCACCAGGTCTGTGATACTTTGTTACAACAGCAATAGGAAATGGACCCCACTCTCTATATACTTTTGAAACAGGGGTTTCTCACTCATTAGCTTTTCAACATTGTTTCATTCCTTTTGCTGCCTGATAGGCGACTGGCAACTCCGCCAACTGTATGTTGGGCTTTTGTCATTGTTGTTGTTTTGTTTTGTTGTGTTTTTTTAGAGATTCTATTTAAGTCATCTCTATAGCCAAGATGGGGCTTGAACTCACAGCCCCAAAATTGAGTCGCATGCTCCACGGATGGAGCCAGCCAGGTGCCCCTCTGCTAAATGCATGCTGTCTCCTGTTCTCCCTTCTTAAAAACAATGCTTCGATGACCCCCAACTCTCTTATCCATCTGTGTGTGGGCAAGAGTCTGTCTAAGACAGAGGCCATCAAGCTGCTGGGCAGGGCCCACCCATTAGCTGAAATCAATCAGGGAGCTACAAACAGCCTTCTAAAAAATGAAAGAGAACAGGGAGGAAAATCAGGGTGCATTTCCCTGGTAAATAACACATATTATTGACATCTGCTTTCTGAAAGGATGTTTTGTGTTTCTCCATGAGGGATGATACTGGCATTTTAGGTAGGAGGTTTATGTTTACAGAGCAGGGATTGGCACACTTTTTCTGCGAAAGGGCAGACAGTAAATAGACACTGTTGCTATACTGTGAAAACAGCCATAGATTGCCTGTCAGTGCATGTGCCTGGCTGTGTTCCAATAAAACTTTATTTACAAAACACAGCTGCAGGATGGATTTGGCCCAAGGTCCTCACAGCTTGTCAGCTCTTGTAACATAGACTGTCTAGGGCTTGGCAAGAAATGAAGAAGCCTAACTCACAGGCAGTGAATGCCAGTAGCATGCCCTAAACTGCTCTGAAATTGTTTCCAAGTGGCCCCTGAGAAGGCTGAGCCTCCCCAGAATCCACCCCAGGTCTCTCCAGTATAAATACTGAAGAACAGTCTTTGTTAAACCAGAAGGGGATACCTGACACGCCCCTTTTCTGCTCCATGCGTGAGGGAAAGTAAAACTGGGAGCCTGCTAGACTTTTTAAATCTACATAAAAAGCTTGGGACTTCTTGCCTTATTTTAAGCAACAAAAATAATGTAAAATTAGAAAAAAGTCCAAGCCACCAAATTGTTATAAATAAAATACAAATGTGGAGCCACCCCCATGGTATTGGTAGAACCAAAAGACATTCCCGACGTGCAGCCCTTTTTGAGCTACCCAAACTGTGGCCCGTTCATGGGACTCTACCTGACCCACCTCCCCTGCTTAACTCTCGGGCTCCTGTGAAACTCTCTAGTCTGGCCTCTTTTAGTTCAGCCCTTAGAACAAGCCCCCACTCAGCGAAGGTCACAACACCAGGGAGCTGTGCATCCTGCCAGAGAATAGCACGTCCCCACAAGGTCCCTGTACCTCACATAATCGTCTACTGTGGCCTCAGAATGCTATTTTTGCAATTTTTCTACATGCAGCCGGGATGAAGAATGCCACCCACCTCTACGTGTGAACTCCATGTGGGCAGGAATCTTTGTCTGATTTGCCTACTGTAATAGTCCCAGCACTGAGAGCAGCCCCTGGCCCCTGGGAAGTGCTCAGTAAACAGATGATGAGGAATGACAGAATCCCACTGTATGAACCCCAGACACCCAAGCACTCTGCTCATTACCTCAAGCCACCCAGCACCCAGTTCTGCCTGTCGTGCCTTATAAACTCATCAGACCATCCACATTTCCCTATTCCCACGGCCAGCAACCCCACTCAGTTCTCTCCTTCTTCATAAAACATCCTTCTCCCTTCTTTTCCCCTAGTTAGCTCCTATTCCTCCTTCACAACTCTGAACCAGTGTCACCTCCTCCAGGAAGCCCTCTCTGACTATCCCCAGGCTTGGGCAGATTTCACGGCACATTGGGATGAGGATCTGATGGAGGCCCATTTGTAATGCATGGTCTTCACTGAATGGGGCGCCCTTCCCCTGTAACCCCCACCATCTAAAACACATTCACCATGCACCCAGCAGGCGCTCGAAACAAAGCCTTCAGATGGACAAACAGCATGGCATCTAGGATCACATTCGACTTTCATGATCCATGATTGAAATAAAGATGAGGGGTAGGGGAAGGAAGAGAGAGGGGACTAAAAGCACAGGCTTTGTGGTCAAACCGTGTGGGTCCTGATCCTGGTTTCTCTCTCTCGGCAGCTGGGCTATCTTGGGAAATCACTTTAACCTCTCTGTGCTTGTTTGCTCATACAGAAATTGGGGCTAACAAGAATAGTACCTCCTCATTGAGAGGAGTCCAGAAGAGGATTACATTATGCAAAGTAGTTAGACAAGGGGCCGGTGTAAGTACTTAATAAAAATGAACCTGCTATTTCCCCCATTTTTTTTTTCTTCTAAAAGTACCATCACTATGAGCTCGTTTGCCCTCCATGCACCCGTTTCTTCTTGATCTTTCAGGTCGTCAAGCTTTCTGTGTTCTCAAAGGCTGGTGTGTGTATTCTAGAGAGGGAAGTGCTTAGGGAGGCTGGGGAGGGGGTGGTGGTGGTGTGCAGAGCAGAGGGCTGGAGCTGGAGGGGGAAGAGACGGGGTGGCGATTTGGGGAAGGTTGCCAGGCAATGTTTAGGCAACGGGGCTGGAGTGGCCAGGGAGAAAGCTCTGATGTGTGGTTCTCACATCGCAGCCCCTGCCTCCTCGCTGGCCTCCTGTCTCTCTCCATCAGTCTGTCCCTGACAGGGCCCTGGGAGGAACCTATCCTATGAGTAGAGCTCCTGTTGCTTTCAGTCCCTCCTGTCTCCTGGCTTCCTCCCTGGCAGAACACTGGGGACAGTGCTGGCACATAGCAAGCGCCATATGTCTAGGTCAAATACATACATACATAAATGTATAAACAAGGAGGATCCCTCAAGTTTTCATTTCCTAATAACCTCTTCCAGGAAGCCTTCCAGAAATACCTCGTAAGCTCTCAGGTGGAGCTGGGCTGACCACCCCTCTTTTGTTCTCTTCCCTCCCACTCTCTAACTTCTTTTCTCCCATAATTGTGAGCCCTCATTTCCAATTTTTTTTTTCTTTTTTCTTTTGGTCCTTTTCCCCTCCATTAGGTTCTCAGCTGCTCAAAGGCAGAGGCCAAGCTCTGGGTTCCAAATGCCCAGCAAAGAGCATGCACACAGTAGGCACTCAATAAGTGTTACTTTGAATTGGGTTCTGTTAACAAGGAGAGATTCCAGATGGGGCCTGAGCTGCTCACAAGCTATAATGTTCTAGATTTTTCCGTGATGTTGATATGTGTTTGATCCCATTCTGCTTCCTGACCTCTGCGTCTCTGTTTCTAGATGAGCAAGGTACCAAGAAGAGTACCAAGTACCAAGAAGGGTAACCTCTCAGTAAGTGTTCCATGGTGAAAGTGTTCTATGGTGAAAATCGCTGCTCGAAGGTGCTCACTTTTCTGAGCGATCTGCATCTATCAGATCATTTAATCCTCACAAAACCTGGAATCGATCAGTACCGGCACTTCCTCCGTTTTCCAAGGCAGGAAACTGAGACCCAGAGAGGTGATGCCACTTGCTCAGGTGATGTCATCAGCTAATCATAGCAGGCCTGGGGTTTGAGGCTAGGCTGCTGGCTGGCTGTGCTCTTGACTTCTAGAACAGCTGTCATCTACCCAGCTGCCTGATGTTCCAGAGAGGAGAAACCCGACTTAGACATGTGATGTCTGTTGCCCAAAGACACCCACTTTGGGAGCAATGGGGCCGGTCTCAAGCAGCCTGAAGGCAGAGCCTGCTTTTAAGCACTCTGTTCTTGGCCATAGCTCTCCAACCAAGGGTCTGAAACTCACATGCACCTACCGGGACCAGGAAGGTGAAACATGAAAGTGGCAGGGCTAAGTGTGAGATAATAGGGAGCAGTGGGGTCTGGGGCAAACCCGAGGCCCCTACCCCTCTAACTGCAGTGGCCATCTGCCACACAAGAATGTAGGTTCAGCCTTTTCCCGTGTTTCAAGAAAAGCCAGAAACTGAAACTTTTATGGGGAGTGCTCTGGTTTTAAAACTGGGGAGAACGATTAAAACATCCTTGGCCAGCTGGGTCTATCTCCTAGCTGTCTCGCAGGTTTTTCATTTGCCCCTGTAGCATTACAGTTGTAGGGAAGTTATCTGTCAGCTTGTTCCTTTAACACCAGCCTTCCTGTCCAGTCTGAAAGTGCTAGGAGGGCAGGGGATCTGTCTATCCTGCTCAACCCCTTCTCACCCCAGTGAATTACCCCTGGCTCCCGCGGGGAACCGGCCCTGTATTCACTGAATCACCGGATGGTCATCCTCTCTTTGTCCCATGGGTTACTCTGCAGCTCTGTCTCTGACCTCTTTGTATATGTCCCAAACTTGGCTCTCACCCAATTTTCTGGTTCTGGCTAGAGTGTCTGGCTCCATGTCTCTGTATTTCTGGAATTTTCTGCCACCCCCCTTTTGGTTTTCTTCACTGTGTCCATCTCACTCTGCCTCTCTGTAAGTCTGCAATTGGAGCCCACCCTATCACTCACTCTGCGTGCCTCTGTTCTTCCAGCTTATGGGCTGTCTGCCTTTCTCTGGGCCTGTCTTACCTTCTCTGCAAGGTGTACTTAGCTGTTTTAGGTGGCATCTCTCCCTCCCCCTCTCTGGGGGGGGGGCTCTCTGCCTACTCCTCCCCCTCGATTCCCATCCCCACCCCCAGCACCCAGCAGGGCACGGCTCCTCTCACGCACCCCACGGTGGGCCGGCTGGGCGCGCGCACGTCCTTGCACACGAGCCGCACGTAGCTGTACTTGAGCACGTCGATGAGCGTGTAGAGCGGGGGCGCGCTGGCCCAGCGGCAGCGCGCCAGGTGCATGGAACTCTTGACGAAGAAGAGCGCCAGCCGCTGCTGGCACCACGCGTCGAAGAAGCGGCTGAACTCGGCCCATGAGAAGAAGGCACGCTCCCGTAGCTCCTGCTCCTCCTGCCCAGCCGTGCTGGGTGGGGACTCCATCCTGGGGCACCTGAGTGGAAGAGAGGGGGCATGTGGATATCAGACCCATCCCCACCAGGGGTACCCCACTTTCTCCATTTTCTGCCTGCCTCTTTGGTGCTGGTGCCTCTTTCCAGGCAGGGCCCAGGGTGGGATGCACCCCCATTAATATCTAGATATGAATCTATACTCCATCTTCGGCTTTCTCCCATTTCTGCATTTTTCCCGGGACAGCTGGAGCCTGTCATCCTGATACCCAATTTCAGCTCTGGCACCCTCCTCTGTAGATGTGCCCCTAGGTACATTTGGGGTCCCTCTCCCAAAACATAACAGTAGTGCAGTGGTGGACACCTTGAATGTGTTCTCAACTTCCAGCCAAGACCTCCTTCCCCCTCCGGATAGATCTCCTATACTTGGCCATAACCTCTCCTGCCCCATTCATAGGAAACCACCCCCTTCGGTGCTACACTTGGCTGTAACTCGCATCCCTCTTTGCCCTTCTCTAAAGATATCCCATGTCCAGATGTGCTCCCACCTCCATTCAGGGACCCTCATTCCCAGTCACGTTCTTCACGCACCTGTGGCTTCCTCCTTCCTGCACGTGTCTCCGATATATGGCTGTTATCCCAGATGTGACGCCATGGGTCGTCACATTCAACTGTAGCCCCTGCCTCCGAGATGCTCCCATATCCAGATGTCCTCCTCACATCCAGTATGTACTTTTCGCCCACAGGTGTGTGCCCCATTCACTTGCGGCCAATTTTCAGAAGTGTCACCAATATTTGTGCCCACCTCCTGCTCAGACGCGCCCCCCAGTCCAGCTGTAGCTCCCTCCTCCCATTTGCAGCTATTGTACTCTCCAGGTGTGCATTCTGGTCCTAGACATGGCCCCTAGTCCTCAGATGGGCTTCATTACCCCAGATGCTCCCCCATGTCCAGCTGCGCCTCGCACCCCCCCCACCTCGCGCAGCCCCTCCCAACCCACTTCCCCCTCCCCAAGTCCTCCCAGCCCCTCTGGCCGCGGGCCCTCCCATCTCCGCTGTCCCACCCAGCTGTGCCTCTCCCCTCCCCCAGATGTGCACCCTTCCCGCCCCTCCCCACTCACCTACCCGCCCCGGAGCGGCGTCCACCTCCCACAATGCTCCGCGCCGAGGCCAGGCCCGGCCCTTGCTCCCGGGATGCCCCGCGCGGCCTCCCGCCTCTCTTCCCGCCATGCCTCGCGCAGCGGCTTCCATTGAATCTCCGTCTTTTCCCGCCAGTTACTTCTCGGCCCCACAGCTATGCCCGCCCACCCAGACGGAGGGAAGGCGCGGACCGTTTCCCATCGTGCTCTGCGGGAGGGCTCACCCTACTTCACCTCTTTCCTAGCAGCCTCCGGCCGGGGAGACTACAACTCCCAGCGTCCTCCGAGAGGCAGCGGCGGCGCTGACGACTCCCGGGCCCCGCCCCCTATACCCTCCCCGCCCGCCAAAGTCTGCGCGCGAATTCCGTGGCGCGAATTGAGGGCTGCAGTCGGGCAACTAGTGGTTCCGGGTGTGACGCGCAGGACAGCGGCGCGCGGGGTCGGCGAGAGGCAGGTGAGGCTGCCGACGCGGGGCTGGGAAACTTGGGGTGGTGCGCGCCTGTCGTACGCTCCGGGCCCGCGGCTCCGCCGGGTCGGTCGGCTGCGGGGGAGCGGGCGTGGGGTACGCTCAGGCGGCCGAGAGCGCGGCGAGGAAGGGAGAGCGCCGGCAGCAGGTCGCTGCAGGGCATTGGTGCGGGGGGGGCGGTGTCGGCCGGAGAGAGAGGGCCAGGTAGAGTGTAGAGAGGGCCGGAGTCTGTAGGACTTGGAGGGGTTTGAATAGAGGCCTGGGAGGCGGGGCTACCGCGGGGGCGTGGTCACCGTAGCTCGAGGGGCGGGGCCCGGGGGGAAGACCCCGTGGGCGGAGCCATTGGAAATTGGGTGGTCGGGGAGACTGGCCCTCCTGAAAAGGGGTGGGGCCAAGTTTGCTAGTGGGCGGGGCCAGACTCTAGGAGGTGTGGCCGGGAAAGGGTTCATGGAGGGGGAGAAGTGGGGTGGGTTTTAGACCGTGTCGGGGAAGGATCCAGCTGGACAGAGGTGGGACAGAGAGAGGTCAGAGGTCTGGTCCAGGTTTATGCCTTTGGAAATGTGGGGAGCCTTTTGTATAGGGAGATGTTTGGCTTTTGGATGCCTGATGACGGGGGCGGAGCCGAGGTAGGGTTGGACCACACTGTTGGAAAGCCAAGGCCTGGGATGGGAGGGGGCCTTGGAGAGAGTAACTCAAAGGTCTGGGTTTATTGTTCTCCTAAAGGGTGGAGGGAGGGCCAGAGGAGCTTGGGGAGCGGAGAGAGAAGGATATTGATGTCCTTAGGTGAGGGGGAGGCTTGAAAGGTAAGGTAAGGCAAGGGGTGGGGCGGGATGCACTTGGCTGGGAGAAGAGATGAGCAATTAGAAAGGGAGGCTGGCATCTGAAAGCCGAAGGGAATCATTGAGGAGAGACGGCGGGACATGGGATTAAGAACACATCGCTTCTAGTTCTCCAAACCCATTTCATCCTGTTTGAATCTCTGACCTGTTAGCCTCAGGGAGGCATGAGGAAAGGCCAGTGGAGTCTAAGTAAAACCTCCTCATTTCATCTTATCTTAGGGTCCCTAGGAGCTTGTTAAGCCTGCAGATCCCCCTTCTATTCCCAGCGCTTCTGATTCACTAGGCCTGGGAGTGGGCTAGAATATTTTACATGTAATCCCAGGTGGTTCTTAGAACTGGCTCTCTGTGTTTCTGGTATCCACCATAGGCTGGCTGTGTGGCCCTGTCGCTTTCCTTCCCCTGTCCCAACTTCCTCATTGCCTTTTGGGGGATGCTGAGCTTTTCTGAGCTTCGGGGGATGAGAGTAGCATACTTAGGGGAATGGTGTAAAATATTTCCCATGGGTGGATGTTGGTCAGGGGAACAGACAGGTTAGGAAATGTGAGCTTTTATTAACAAGAAGAAAAAGACAAGCCTTTTGATCCTCAAGCTGTTTAAAGACCCTTTGGAGGTGTCTGGGTGGCTCAAATGGTTGGACATCTGCCTTTGGCTCAGGTCTTGATCTCCGGGTCCTGGGATCGAGCCCCATGTCAGGCTCTCAGCTCACTGGGGAGTCTGCTCCTCCCTCTCCCGCTGCCTTTCCCCCTGCTTGTGCTCTTTCTCTCTCTCTCAAATGAATAAATCATAAAAAAAAAAAAAAAAAAGTAAAGACCCTTTGATATCATGCTCCTTGTCACATGGCCTGCAGGTTTTGAAAGATCCTGCTTATGAACCCTAAACTCGTTAGCAATGATGTTTTTGTTATCCTGATTTAAAAAAAAAAAAAAAAAGATTTATTTATTTATTTGGAACAGGGGAGGAACAGAGGGGGAAGGGGAGAGAGAGTCCCAAGCAGGCTCCACACCCAGTGGGGAGCCCGACACGGGGCTCGATCTCACGACCCTGAGATCATGACCTGAGCCAAAACCAAGAGTTGGAAGCTCGACCAACTTTGCCCCCCAGGCACCCCTGTTACCCTGATTTTTAAATAAAGGCATACGTATGGGCCAATGCATTCAATACCAGGCACCGTTTTAAGTCCTGTGGCCATATCACTGAACAAAATGAACAAAATCCTTATATTTATGGAACTGCTCATTTTAGCCGCGCACTGCTAAACAGAGTCGCAGCTAGCCCCACATAGGGACTTACATTTAAGCTCATTAGAAACAGATGAAAATCTCGGCTCCCCTGTGGCACTAGCTGCATTTCAAATGCTTGAAGCCACATATGGATAGAGTGACCTCCTTGGACTCCACAGGTACAGAAGGTCTCGATCACACAGAAAATTGTGTTAGAAGCTACTCTAGAGAGTGACACAAATTCTAATTTGGCAGGTCTTGTTGTGCTAACTGCAGGGAAGGAAGAGAGTGAGGGTTAGCTCAGCCGGCTGGGCGTGGGGGCGGCCCAGACTGCGCTCTGAGCAGTGGGATGCTGAGCAGTGGGAGGCAGCGCCCTTGGGATTCATGGGTCAGTGAATTTGGGGTTTGAGAAAAGAGGTGAATCAGGTCAATCAACAATCCAAGGGTTTTTGGTTTTGCGTTTTAAAAGATTTTATTTATTTATTTGAGAGAGAGCATACAAGTAGGGGGAGGTAAAGGGAGAATCAGACACCCCACTGAGCAGGGAGCCGGACGCAAGAGTCGATCCCAGGACCCTGAGATCATGACCTGAGCTGAAGGCAGATGCTTAACCAACTAAGCCACCCAGGCACTCAGTTTTTTGTCTTTTAAATAAAAAAAAATAAATATAAAAAAAAATAAGTGAACTTACTCTTTTCATTGTACAGTTCTGTCCATTTTGAAATGTGTAGAATTGTGTGAACACCATCGCCATCAAGATACTGCAGTTTCATCACTCCAAAAAGTGATTCTCGGGCTTCCCTTCACTAGGTACACCTGCAGCCATCCGTCCCTCTGCCTCCCTGCAGTGCACCCGACCACTCCTTTTTATTGCTGTGGGAGTGTAAATTAGTTTAGTTCATCCTAAAGTGGGATACTGTTCGGCAAGTAAAAGCATTGTATGCTGTACCATAGTTGGTTCATCCATTCCCCATGGGAAGACATTTGGATCATTTTTGGTGACGATAAACGGGTCCACGGCTATAAACATTGGCTTACAGGGGTTTGTGTACACATAAGAGTTCTCTGGGGAACGCCCTCGGAATGGGGGTGCTGGGTCATATGGTAAGCGTATGCTTCACCGTCCGAGAAACTGCCAGGCTTCTCCAGAAGTGCCCATACCATGTTGAATTCCCACCAGAAAAGTGTGAGACTTCCCATTGTTCCCATCCTCACCAGCTCCCAATATTGTCGTATTTTCTTTTGTTTTATTTTTAATAGTTAAATAGGCATGAAGTAGAGTCCAGGGTTTTTGACCAGAGCAATTGGATGATAGAAGCTACCAATGCAGAGATGGGAGAAGTAATAGTGTGTGTGTGTGTGTGTGTGTGTGTGTGTGTGAGAGAGAGAGAGAGAGAGAAAGAGAGAGAGAGACAGAAAACTGGACTTTGGTTTTGGTCCCAATGAGCTGGAATGTTGGTCAGACATCTAGATGTCTGAAAGCCAGCAGGATGCTGGCCAGAAAGCCATCAGGATGTGCCCTTGAGTTTAAGGGCTAGCGACAGCCAGAGTGACACGGTTGGGGGCCCTGACAGAGTACATTGAAGCCATCGGATTGGATAAGATCTTAAAGGGGGCAGATATAAACGGGACAGAGAGGGGGCTAAAGATTGGGCCTGGGGGCATAGCAACAGTTAGAAAGGGGTGCCTGCTGGCTCAGTGGGTTAAGCTTCTGTCTTCAGGTGAGGTCATGATCCCAGAGTCCTGGGATCGAGCCCCACATTGGACTTCTGCTCAGCAGGGAGTCTGCTTCTCCCTCCGCTCCTCACCCGGCTCATGCTCTCTCTCTCTAATAAATAAAATCTTAAAAAAAAAGTCTTTAAAATAATAATAAAAAAGAATGTTAGCTGCCATCTTAGCTCTCTGTCGCTACTGTACCAGCTCCCCCGCTTTGCCCCTTACAAGCTCTGTGATTCCAAGTATCTTTCTGTGCCTGTCTTCTCGATGGCGACATGGGGAGAAAAATGAAAGATGTTTGCTTGGATTGTTGGGAGGTCTTGGTTAACATGATCGTTTTACACTGGGTGTCTCAGTAGCCTCAAGATCTAAGGGCCACCTACCACCCCTTCAGTCCCAATACAGGGGGACCCCTGCCCTCATCACCCTCAAGAATTGGTAGTGTTTGGAGTGCCTGGGTGGCTTAGTTGGTTAAGTGGATTAAGTGAGTTAAGCCTCTGCTTCTGCTCAGGTCACGATCTCAGGGTCCTGGGATCGATCCCCACATCAGGCTCTCTGCTCAGCGGGGAGCCTGCTTCCCCCCCTCTCTCTGTCTGCCTCTCTGCCTACTTGTGATCTCTCTCTCTGTGTCAAATAAATAAATAAAAATCTTTAAAAAAAAAAAAAAAAGAATTGGTAGTGGTTAAGGACATGGACTTGGGAGCTGGACACCTGTCTTCAGATCCTGGCTTCACAACCCATTAGGCTGTGTGGCCTTGAGCAAATCACTTGATCTCTGCTTCCTTTGCCTCCTTCATAAAATCAGGATAATAACGAATTGTAGATTTTGTGGGAATTAATTCATATAAAACCTGGTTCCTAGGAAGCACCCCAGTTAATAAAGTTGGTGTTTTTTTTTTTACAGAAAAAATATTAAGTGAAAAAAAAATATCCAGGTTTTACATAGATTCTGTTGAAATTTCAAAGGCAGTTATGGAGGATGTCTGAAGTCTGGGAAATAACTTTTGGAGGAGATGGGAGGAAATAAGCCTGGCCTCCTAGCTCTGGAGCTCCCAGTCTGATTGAAAAGATGAACTGTGACGTCATCAGGAGGTCACAGCGTGGCACAATATGTGTGAGAAGTACTAGTTAACTGCCCCAGGAGGTCAGGAAATGGAGTTTATTCTAGCAGGTGCCCAGGGGAGGCTTCTAGACATCAATCCAGTGCTCAGATCTAGATAGGAGGGGACTGGCTCCTGGGGGTCAGGAGGGCACTCCCCAGAGGGATCCTGGAGGAAGGGGGTAGGAGGTTGGATCATAAAATTTGAACTGTGGGTCTGGATTTACTGTTTGTTTTAATTGAATGGATAGGAAATATGCAGGGTTTAAAATAAAATCGGGATAGAGCTATGCAGTGACTAGTCTCGTTCACACCCCTACTCCCAGCCACCTAATGTGCCCCCCCACCACTTCTATTGGCTTCCTGATTATCCTTCCAGAGTTTTTGTTTTGCAAACAAATCAGGACCAAAGAATAGATTGGTCTCTATTTTCTCCTGTCTTATGAAATCAGTAGCTTATTATGTCCGCTGTTCTGCCTCCTTTTTTTATTTATTATTACTGTTTAAAATGTGACTTAAAATACCTAGAACGTCTTTCTGTAGCAGGACATACATAGAGAATGTCTTCATTCTACCTTTTTTTTTTTTTTTTTACTTTTTATTTTGAAAGGATTACATAGACTTACCGGAAGTTATAAAAATAGTACACACCTATTTTCCCCAGTGGTGACATCTTACATAACCGTAGTCCAGTATCAAAACCAGGAAGCTGGGCCCTAAGCTAGACCACAGAGCTGGTTAAGCTGTGTGTGTGTGTGCACACACGCATGCACGGTTGAACCCATGTATAGATCTGTGTAACCATCACCTCAGTCGGGATACGGAACAGTTCTGTCCCCACAAAGGCTCTAGCTGTGCTGCCCCATTATAGCTGACCCCCCCCATCTTTTGTCCCTAAGCTCTGATTACCCCCGATCTCTTCTTCATCCTAAGTTTTGTCATTTGGAAAACGTTCCATAAATGGAATCGTACAGTACGTAACTCTCTGAGATCTGTGTGATGTTTTTGCTCCTCATTTCTGGTAAGAACATCCCTTAGAAACTGCTCAGCAGCTGGTCTGTATACACCAGTGGGTATAATTTAATGGACTGCCATGTTTCAGAGTTATTTGAGGATATTATGTAATCACCTAAAAACAGTTTTTTATTGATCTTTTTTTTTTTAACAAGATTTATTTATTTTTACAGAGAGACAGTGTGTGTGCGTGCGCACACAAGCGGGGGAGCAGTGGCAGAGAGAGAAGGAGAAGCAGGTTCCCCACTGAGCGGGGCTCCATCCCGGGACCCTGGGATCTTGACCTGAGCCAAAGGCAGACGCTTAACCAACTGAGCCACCCAGGTGCCCCAGTTTTTTGCTGATCTTAAAACTTAACTTCTCCCCCAAAAAACCTCAAACAAAACTGGAAAAAAAAATACCTGTAGGCCTTCATTGTGCCTTCCTATTAGATGAGAAGCAGGCTTCATATGATCAGGGAGGCTTCTTATCTTGCTCTGACTTGGGACTTTCTCTTCACTCATAAATCTCGGCAGCAAATCAGTTTGGTCATGAAAATGGGAGGTTTTTTTCTTTTTTTTTTTTTTTTTTTTTTTAAGATTTTATTTATTTGACAGAGATCATAGGTAGGCAGAGAGGCAGGCAGAGAGACAGGGGAAGCAGGCTCCCCGTTAAGCAGAGAGCCCGATGCGAGGCTCGATCCCAGGACCCTGGGATCATGACCTGAGCCGAAGGCAGAGGCTTAACCCACTGAGCCACCCAGGTGCCCCCAAAATGGGAGTTTCTTGTCAGTGAGGAAACTCATGTTTCTGATTTTATGGATTTTTTTTTTCTTTCTGAAAGAAGGAGGGTTACGTGTTTTGATCTGTGCTCAACCAGTAGTCTCACCAAGGATCTGGATTTCTGTTTCAGGAGCAGCGGCTGGAGAAGAGGAGGAGGAGAGGGGAAGGGAGAATTCTGGCCCATCATGCAGCGAAGTATCAGGTGAGAACCCACCCACGCCCCCGCCCCACCGTCTCACAAGCGCTGAGATCTCTGTTTCTCTGTTTCTGTGCCTTTTCTTGGAAGAACACAAGTTAGTCTGCAAATCGGAATTTCCGGAAGCCGAGCAGTGCAGAACATGGGCCTGGAATCGGGAGGATGGGTGGTACAACCAGAGTTTTTTAGCTGAAGGTTCAGAAACACTGACCTAGTGGTTCACAGTCAGTGTTTGACCCCCTCTGCCCAGGGGACAGCCAGCTGGGTCTGGAGATGTTCTTAGTTGTCACAACTAGGGGGAGAAGGGGCCTTGTGATGGGCTGGGCGTAGTTGCTGCTGACACCCCCCACAACGAAGAATGATCTGGCCTGAAACATCAGTGGTGTCCAGAGTGGGAAAGCCTGTCTTACAAGCCGGCTTCAGGAAAACCAGACAGGGACTTACATGGCTTGTGTAGTTGAAACCTTCCAGAATTAATGACCTCGGGGTTCGGAATTTGAGAGGGTGTTCAGATAGGATGGTGGGGGGGCTGGATTCTAGACCGGACACCGACACCCCCTCTTTGCCCCAGCTGAGACCTGGGAGGTCACAGATCACAGGCTGCGTTTTTCTCATGTGATGACGAGTCTGGGCATAGTCTGTCCTGGGCTTATGGTGCCCTTCCATGGCTTTTGTGCCCCTGGCTGGGCTGGGCTGGGCTTGATCAGTTGATTGACTGACTGACTACTAGTTATGTGTTAATTTTGGACCGGTTTTAAACATACAGAAAAGTTGTAGCAATAATAGGGCCCATTCTTGGAAACTGGCACCCGGCTTCCACCGTTGACGTCTCGTGGCCTACTGGTCACAGTGAGGGACCAGCATTGTTGCGTTCCTGTTAACCACACTCCACACTTTATTCCGACCTCCCCAGTGTACCTTCTAATGCTGCTCTCTGTTCCCAGGACCCAGCTCGGAGTACTGTGTTATGTTTAGTTATCGTGCCCCCTCGGTTCCCTCTGGTGGTTCCGGGTGACAGTTTCTCGGACTCTGTTTGTCAGGATACCTGCAGACGGTCCCCCAATGTGTCTGATGTTGTTCTCATAACTAGAGGGGGCTCAAGGCAGCGAAGCAAGGTAGCCTCTCATCCCCTCATAGTAGGGATGCAGAACATCCCCGGGTCAGGAGAGTGTGGGTGAGGCCTCTCCACCTTACCCTTCTGTGGTCCCTCGTCAGTGCTCAGTTCTCTGGAAGCCAGCACTCGGGCTGGCCAGTCTCAAGCGGAGGGACAATACCTTGCCTTAATGATTTTTTCCAGCGCACTTCACACCTCCTGACCTTTTCTGTTTAGTTATTTAACAGCTGCCTCTTCTACGGAGTCAACCCCTTGAGGGTGGGGACTTGCTCTCTTTGTCTCCACTGACTCCCCAGTGCAGAGAGGCTTTGGCACATCGGAAGCACTTACCTGATTCTTCATGCAGTTACCGTTCCCATTTTCCCCTCCTTCTGTGCTCCTCCAGGTCATTTTTCTACCCCAAGAATGAGGGCAAAGTGAAAAAGCCAGAGAAGGAGACCTCCAACAGCGTCAGAGAGACGGAGCCGCCTCCAAAGTGCGTAATGGGACGAGGACATGGTGAATTTGTTCCTTCGTAAGTCAGGACTCCCTTGGCTCTAAGCGTGTCAAACCCAGCTCAGAATGTCTGGGAGTCCTCAAGGGAATTTTTTGACTTCAGTAATTGGGACATCGAAAGGCATAGATCCGGCTTCAGGCACAGCTGCATCCAGGGCCTCCGCCTTGTCAAAGCGAGTTGGCAAGTCCAAGTTCCGGGAGTAAGACAACTGTGGGCAGGCATTCAGGAGCAAGGTGCATGCATCAGTCCTATCCCTTCCATTGTCTCGGTCAGGACCCATCACAAGGCTGTTCCCACCTCCAGGGGAGGCTGGGAAGGACAGTCTCAAGCTGTGGATGGACGATTAAGAATGTATGCTAAGGTGTCTACGGCCATACCACCCTGAACGCGCCCGATCTCGTCTGATCTCGGAAGCTAAGCAGGGTCGGGCCTGGTTAGTACTTGGATGGGAGAATGTATGCTTAGGAGCACCTAGAAAAAGCTCATGGGATGCTTGAATGAGAAGGAAAGGAATGGGACCTAATGGAAGGGCTGGAACATTCAGGAAGGACCCCCTCTTTGCCTGCCAGAGCACCCCCATTTTCCCACCTTCCAGGATGGCACTGAAGGAGCGGAATGGAGAGGTGCCTGAGAGCGATTCTCCAGTGAAGAGGCCGGGGCGGAAGGTGGCCCGGGTCCTGGGCAGTGAAGGGGAGGAGGAGGACGAGGCCCTCACGCCCTCCAAAGGCCAGGTAGGTCCCCACAAGCCTGCCCACCGTGACTGGAAGAAGCCATCGTTCCCAGCAGCCTCTGACGCGGAGTGTAGGCCAGCTGCTCAGTTGCTCATGCCCCAGGTGGTGGACGAGTTGAGCGGCCGTGCCCTGGAGCAGAGGGACGGCCTGGTCTGCGCAGTTCTGCTCCACCTGTGCCCCGTGGCCTGGGGCAGGCTCTGGCCCTCGGTCTTCAGCCGCCTCACCTGTACCATATGCCCCCCGGAAGCACCTACCGTTCGGGGTGACTCTGAGCAGGAAGAGTCCACCTATGGATCTGAGAACAATGCATGAGCCAGAATTAGGGCTCAGAGACCCATCCCGTCTCTCCTATTGTCAGAGGGCTTTTCACCTTTTCCAGAGACCTTGGCTTGCTTCCTTCTTTTGCTCCAAAGTCGCCCAGTGGGCAACCGATTGGTGACCTTAATTCTCTCTGCAGCCTTAATTGCCCTTTGCCATGTAACCAAATATATTCACGGGTTCCAGGGACAAGAAGGGGCCATCTTTAGGAGGTTGGACTTTTCCCCGTGGCCGCTAGGGATGTGTGGAAGAGTTTTGAGCAGGAGAGGGACAGAGGTGGCTTTGGGTCCTGAGCCTTCCCAACATCCTTTTGGGGCCTCCACCCATCAGGGTGCAAATAGAGAGAAACCACATGAGTGATTTGAGCAGAGAGAGTTTAAGACAAAGAATTACCAACTAGGTATGCAGTTCTCAAGCAGGTCACTGCAGGAGCGTAAGAGAACTGGAAGGCATCATGGAGGTGGCAGCTGTGGGGGGCAGCTGCCACCCTGGGAGCTGTGGACCTGGCAGTGAGACCTTCAGATGCCAGCTGGCGCCCGCTGGGCTCTCTGAGCTTATAGGTGGTGCCTGAGGGCCTGGTTAGATCTTTGTGACAGGCGCTGGGTGGCAAGTGACAGCATCCATGGGGCATCACGTCTTGGGCCCCGTGAGTGTTGGACATGCTGTAAATCGGATCTGCCTGTCGCAGGCCCCTCTCGTGCCTTGTTGTGGTGCTGCCTGCCCTGGAGCTTTCTGCCAGAACAGGAAAGGGGTTTGCAGAGTCCCAGCCTCATGAGGGGGAGTGGACGGGGTAGGCATGAAGCTGCGAGACTGTCACTTAATAACGGGCAGAGGGCCCTGTAAGATGAGTTAGGGATTGAAACTAACATACAAATAACGGGCTTAAACAAGGTAGGAATTTATTTCTCCTTCTAATGAGCACAAAAAGTCCAGGATTAGCATGGCAGTCTCTCAGCGTCAGAGACGCAGGCTGCTTCTGTACCATTATTTTTATCCTAGATTCCCTTGTCCAAGCAAATGTCCATTTTTGGCTAGTGAGAAGAGCGAGGCATTCCATGGGAAGTGTACACCCTTATCCCTTGTATTGCACTGTGTAGAAGGCTCCTGGCCACGCCTAGCTGCAAGGGAGGCTGGGAAGTGTGGTTCTCGGGCTTCCAGCCATGCCTAGCTGCAAGGGAGGCCGGGAAGTGTGGCTCTTAGATTCTGGCCTGCACCTAGCTGCAGGGGAGGCAGTGAAATGTGGTTTTTAGTTGGGCCATTATATGTTTAGCTAAAAATCAAAAGTTCTGTTACTTTAGAAAAAAAGAGAGTTGTTATTGTTGTCCTTGATGGGGACATCTGGCGCCATGAAATTTCACAGGAGGGTAAGGAGGCTAAGGCCCAGGTTAAGAGAAGAGGAGCCCTGAACGAGGACAGGGAACTCTCTACCCCCAACTGGAAAAGGACAAGGAGGTAGCTACTCTTTCCTCTCCTCACTCAAGAATTGCTTTTTCTTGCTTTCCAGAAGCCTGCCCCGGGCTCTCCACAAGTCTCCCCTCCCAGCCCTGTCACATTGCCCGAGAGCAGCCCTCCCCTCTCCAGCACCTCTCCTGTGGACATCTCCCCAGCAGGGATCCCGAAGCGACGGACGGGTGAGGACACACAGGCCCCTGCCCCCTTCCCTTGCCTGTCTTTGTCCCTGCAAGGATTTCTGCACCAGGCAGCCAGCCTCGTGACAGCTCCAATCTTAGTGCTGTGGTTTAGAGCGTGGCTTCGTCATCCACTGGCTGTGTGACCCTGGGTAAATGACTTACCTTCTTAGAAATCAAAGCAAAGCTTCATTACTTTATCTGTAAAACAAGGATGATAACAATGACAGCATTTCTCATGCAGAGATTAAGAGGAAATATGCGGAAACTACTTGGACCTGGGCCCGGCCCATAGCGAGTGCTCAGGATGTGTTGGTTATTGTGACCACGGGTACGGCCGTGAGGGAGGCAGCACGGCTCGCTCTGGGAGCACAGTGAAGAGGGAGACTTGCAGAAGAGAGATTCGCCCAGCTGAGCCCTGAAGGACAAGGAAGGGTTAACGGCAGAAGGAAGTAGACATTGAGAAGGCCCTTCAGGGCACTGATGGCTTGGTGTGTTGGTGCTTAGCACAGCAGGTTGGGGACCCCCAGTGGGGACACTAGAGAAGGTCCATGGAAAGCCAGCCTGAGGAATGGCACCTCTGTCCCCCGGGGGATCCCCCTGAGGGATCGGGAGTGTTTTGAACGGGGTGGGGAGGCACCGGTGAGAGACCTCACGTGATGCTCGGTGACAGGTGTGGGAGGTGCGGCCGAGGGACCCAATGTTCAGTGCTGCAGCATTTTCGTTAAGTTTAAGTGTGCAAGCGGATGCCGGATTGAGTCAGCGAGGACTCTCAGGCACGTTTAGAAGGACTTGGGTGCATAAATCTTCTTCGGCTTTAAATTCTGTGAAATCCAAACACAGATCCGCTGTCTTTGAGAAAAACTTAGCGCCCAGTTGAGATGTGCTGACGGCACCTTGGGCTTCGAAGACAGCACGGAAAAGAGAGCGTTCGTTATTTTAACATTGAAAACGCAACACGTTGGAGTTAATAGTGTTTTTGGATACATTGGGTTATATAAACTGTGTTATTAAAACAAAGCGTATCTGGATTTTTTTCTTTTCTCAGTATAACTCCTGGCAAGTTTAAGATCAGGTCTGTGGCTCACCGTCTATTTCCATGGGGTGGTGCTAGTATGAGAAACAACACACCTGAGGGCGCCCGGAAGGCGCTGTCAGAAGAGCTCACAGCTTTTGATCTCGGGGTTGTGAGTTCGAGCCCCACGTTGGGTAGAGAGATTACTTAAAATTTTAAAAAATATATATACATAACACAGCTGAAACTAAGAGATAGTATGTGAATTACACTTGCATAAAAAACTTAAAATAAGTTTTTTGGGATTACAAAAAAGAAGAAAAGGAGTCTCAAGGGGTAATGGGGCTTGGCACTGTAGGAGCACAGAGTGGATAACACCTGAGCCGAGCCATGGAAGGTGGGGTAGTGTTGACCGGGCTGAGGCAGGGCTGGTGGGGGAGCCGGGCAGCCATGGGCAGCCCGCAGAGCTGAGCCACGTGGCACTCGGGGTGGCACACGCTGGCCTCTTTCTGGGGGATCGAGTACAGTTTGGGGAGCAGGGTGAGTTTGAGGACAGTGTGTGGTGGGGCTGGCCCCCAGAGGGCCTCGCGCACTAGGCCAGGAGCCTAGGTTTCGTCCTGGGGCTAGTGGGGTGCCACAGGAGGGCTGCAGAATAGGGGGAGGGGCTCATCATGAAATAGCTGAGTGGCTCAGGGCGTGCCAGAAGCTCAGGGCTGACCCTGAGGTTGCTCCTGGGGGCAGGGGGTGTCAGGGAATTCTTTTAAGAGGAAAGGACTTCTGCACTCTGGTGTGGAGGGCCCCCAAACAGCAAGTGCCAGGGCCCAGAGTTGTGTTTGGGAACAGCAGGACTTCACCCATGCTGGGAATGCAGGATTGTCAGGTGTGGGAAGTTAGAAAGTCAGCTGGAGAGAGGTGAGGTCGCACAGCAGCAAAAGACTTGCTTCTGGAATGGGGGGGGGTGGGATGGGGAAACGTGGCCAGCTTTCTGAGTAAGGGGGGACAGTGCCAGCAGCAGCTGATAGTAGACCCCTCTGTGACCGTGCAAGGGAGCTACCAGGTCCAGGAGGCCAGGGGCAAGGGGACCGGTGACAATAAAAAAGCCGTAGCCTCAGTGAGTTCCTCACCATGCGTGAGCACCTTGCTTAGAGGCCTCTAGAAGTACCCTCTGGAGCTCCAAAACAAGTCTTCAGACACACGGCGTGTCTTTGGGGGGTGCAGAGAGCACGATGGTGAGTGATTCGGGGAAGGGGACACGGACAGCAGAAGACGGATGTTCAGGGCAGCTACTGTGTTTATGTGCCAGGTCCCATCCGTCACGAGCAAGGGCCCCTGTCAGGCCCTGTTGCTTCCCTACTGCATGTGGACTTCTGAGGCTCTGGAAGAGCCATCAGAGACACACGCTGATGGCAGATCCCAGGGGTGCTGATGAGGCCCTAAGGGCAGCTGCTTGAGTCGGCTCGGTGTTGGGCCGAACATGTCCTAGCATCACTTACACTTGGGGATTGTTTCCATTCTGTGCACTTGGGAGATGGAGGCACAGAGATTAAGTAACCTGCTCAGGGTCACACAGCCAGGAAGCAGCAGAGCTTGAAGGATGAAGTGTGCCTGGGGCAGAAGGGGAGAGGGTCCTGCAGCCTTCTCAGGGAGCCCCATCATAGTGGCCTGAGCTCATTGGGACGGGGTTGGGGAGTAGATGGGCCCACAAGGTCAATCATGCTGAGCCCTTTGTCTTCCCAGCTCGGAAGCAGCTTCCTAAGCGGACAATCCAAGATGTCCTGGAGGAGCAGGCCAAGGACGAGAACAGAGAGGCCAAGAGGAAGAAGGAGGAAGAAGGTGAGGCCCCAGGAGGAGGGAGAGCGCGAGAGCGAGAGAGTTGGAAGGTGCTTGGTGGGGAATCTGGAAGGGTGGGGGCCTCTCCCAGAGGCCAGGCTGTGAGGATCCCCGGTCTGATGTCTGTGTCCCTGAATCCGGATGTGTCCGTCAGAAGCCCACACGCCGACACAGGCATTTGGGTTATGAGAGCGTTTTGAAATGCAATCATTTGGGCCACTTTAATTTAGGATTCATTCATAGGCAGTTTCCCATTTTTACCCTGTTTTTCTGTTTGTGTTGATGGAGAATGTTTTCCTCTCCACGACTTCTTTGTTCTTAGAAACGTGACCAGGAGGCAGAGATCCCCAGTCTTGCAACAGCACCCTTAGTGTCTAAGTAAATTGATGATGGCCCCTTCGGGCCAGCACCTCAACGGTGCCATTTATTAAGTAGCTATGTCCGGACAACTGTTGATGTTCTAGAAACTTGGGCATTTGATAAAAAGGCACTTGTCCAGTGAAAGGAAAGTACTCTTCTTTGTTTCATCCTTAATCACAGTGAGTTTCTAACTGAGGATGTGTCCTGCTCTCCGCACAATTGCCCAAACTTTGGAATCCCCCGTTCCCCGTTCACACTGGTTTTTGTGCAGCCACGGGAAGGAAGCCCAGCCTTGTGGACAGGTGAGGGCAGGAGCTGCAAGGCTGTGGGGGCTAAGGACGCTGAAATCTGGAAGACCTCGAGCTAGTAGTTCCCGCCGTCACCAGCAGGTGTCCCCAGTGTCCCCTGGAACAGGAAACAACCACTGGTCCCGTGGGGCCCGTGTGCAGCCTTGACTTACGCCAGTGTTTGTTTACTAAAAGCCCGTCGCTAGGCTCCCCGTCTTTTAGTCCGTATCCACCGTTGCTGTGAATTGTGCATTTTTAGCCAGCGTCAATGTCTGGGGCCATGGGAGGGCAAGGAAGCTGCTTGGTTTTTCACAAGTTCGCTTACACAGTGTGTATTGTTGTCCTGGAAGTCTGGGGTTTTTTTCCAGTTTAAAACATACTTCATTTTTACCTACATCAAGTTATCATGTACATTTAGAACTCTTCCCAGTCGTATCTTGCGGTGAATAATTTTAGACATTGGTAAGAAGACACTGGCTGGTTGTGTCCGTCTCTGGCTGCCCAGGCGCTCATGCACAGGGTGTGGATTCCGTGGACGCCCGGCCGTGCCTGGGGCTGGGCAGGAGCGGGCTCACCCCTCCCGTCGCTTTACAGACATGCTTGATGGGCACAGGAGCAAATTGGGGGCGGGACGTCTCGGGAGTTGAAATGTCCCTGGGGATCAGAATAATTCTTTTTTTGCCATGTGACTTTTCTGTTATCCAAAGCTGAGACCCCACCAGAAAGCCTCACAGAGCCTGAAGTGACCCAAAAGAAAGAAGCAGAGGGAGGGGAGCAGCCCGTGACGTCCCCTGAGCACCCAGAGACCTGTGAGTTTCCAGTCCCCCAGTGGCCCCGGCTCTCTGGTTTTGGGTCGGATATCTTACAAGGCCAGTTTATTTTCTTTTTAAAAAGATTTTTATTTATTTGAGAGAGAGAGAGAGAGCACAATCTGGGTGAGGGCCAGAGGGAGAAGCAGATTCTCCATTGAGCAGGGAGCCCTATGCGGGACTCGATCCCAGGACCAGGACACTGGGATCATGACCTGAGCCAAAGGCAGACGCATAACCGACTAAGCCACGCAGGTGCCTTCCTGAGGCCAGTTAATTTTAAGTAAGACTCAAAAGTGTTGTTAAAATGCAAATTCTAAGGGAATCAGAGGTTTTACTGCATTCGTTGTTTATTCGTTGTTTTTACGGCTAAAATCCACGCCTCCCCCCCCATGCACATGGGAAAGAAGAGCCAGTCATCCCTCAACAAAATACTTGTATCTTTGAGAAATCACGGGTACTAAACGTTACTAACCGAGGGGTAGTTGATGAAGTTAGCCCAGCGGAGCTGCGGGTTTTTGAGGTTCCAGCTCCAGCCGGGTGCCTGGGAACCTCCTATGTGCGACACAGCCAAATGGGGTTGTGGATGCGGACCGTACTTGATTTCCTGCCAACTGCAGCAGAAGTGGGAATATTTTCTTCCCACTGAGATCATGCTGGGATTTCTTTTTAAACTATTGTCCGTAAAGTCTCCGGTCTCAGGCCGGACGCTAGGGAGAACTCTGTTACTACTGACAGAAAGGCATCAGACTCCAGGGGCTCAGCGCTTACGCACAGAAAGGAAAAGGGTGAAACCACGGGTGTTTTCTGTCTGTGGAGTCAGAACGCTGTGGGCGACCAGCGAAGTCCCGGGGTGAAAGTTGGCATCCCCAACCGACGTCTCTCGCTTTAGCGGCAGATTCCCCGCCGGACAGCACCTCGGAGCCTGAGGTGGCCAGGAAGGAGGAGGCTCAGGAGGAGGACCCAGCCAAGCCACCCCCCAGAGCTCCCAAGACGGTCAGCAGCTTCTTCGGTGAGTGTCTGCCGCCCCTCGGCTCCCGGCCGCGCAGGGAGGAGGCAGGCGGGCCGTTCCCCAGAGCGCACCCTGCCCCGTGGAAGGTCTGACCCCCGACTCCTGGCTTCACTGGCTGGTGGGGGCTCTCAGGAGGGGGACCCACAGTTGCCTGACTTCATTCCCAGCCCCCCGGAAACCGGCAACCAAGAAAGAAGGGAAAGAAGAGGGACCTGGCACTCCAAGACAGGAGGAGGCCAAGGGGTGAGTCCGTGTCGGCTGTCGAGTGGGGAGGACGGGGCGCTAAGGGGAGGCCTGTGGTGGGTCCAGGTAATGCGGATTTGATTCTTTTACCAAAGAGACCAATGAGCATCTGAAATTCTTGCAGCTCGAACCGTCGGTAATTACGGTTGATTATAACAATGACAGTGTTTTGGGCATTCTTAATGCCATTTTTGTGTCCCAGTTGAGACTTTACTGGGGAGATTGAAAGGCGCTGTGTCAGCATGTGACGTCACTCTACGAATGGTCGGCTCCTTTTCTCGCACACTGATTGTGCGTTGCATACGGGATGGTTTCTTTTAGGCTGTGTTACTTCCAATTCTGCCCTGCTCCTGTGGAGGTAGAGGAGAGGGTATTTTAGTCATTTTATGGGCATTGGAACAATTGACCCCGAGCGGTTAGGTTGGCTTCCCCCGGTCACACAGGGAGGCGGTGGAGCAGGGCTGGGCCTGGGACTCGGGTCCCCCTAAATCCTGGGTCTGGGCTTTCCCTGGCTTCTGCCTCATCTTGCCTCCAGGGTATGTGCCTGTGCTTACATGTCTACGACTAAGTTTCTCTGACAAAATCAGCATCCTGCTATGCACAAAGCTTTCTGTCTTGCTTTTTATTTCATGGGATTTGGTGATTTCTCTTATCCCATTCCCAGCCCAATCACTTGTCCATCTCTGATGACTGCCTAAAGGAGACCAACACACCTTCAGGACCTCTAGGCTCCTCACCTCAGAAATGGGGACATACTGGTGACAGAAAGCACACATTTGATCCGCTCTTAACTGTGGGCCGGGCACCGGGCGGCGTGCCTTCTGTATCCTGACGCTTGGAATCCCCCAGGCACCACTGTGTGTAGAGTCTGCCGGTCTCCCCACTTCACAGATGGGAAGAGGGAGGTGTTGGAGCAGGACGGTACTCTGGGTGGCTAGAAAGCCCAGCTCCGCCTCACCGGCCGTGTGACCTCGGGGAAGGGACATAGCCTTTCTGGGCCAGTTTGCTCCTGAGGGTTCGAAACATTTGACTAGGGTCTGGCCATGGTCAAGTTCAGCAACTTGAAGCTGCTACTGTTGTTATGAATTTACTATTAGTGCCTCACATATGTCCCAAAGGAGGAGTGCACCCCCCCTTGAGATTCTTGGTTGTGGAATTAATTAATTAATTAATTAATTATTTTATTTGGGTAAGAGAGAGCACGCACAAGCAGTGGGGAGAGAGGGGGAGGAAGCAGACTCCCCACTGAGCAGGGAGCCCGACGCAGGACTCGGGATCCTAGGATGCTGAGATCATGACCTGAGTTGAAGGCAGATGCCCAACCCATTGAGCCACCCAGGTGCCCCCTCGCTGCGGAATTCCTTAACCACAGTACTCTGGTATCTCATAATAACAGCAGGCTCACCAGGACGGCTACCACTTAGGAAAGGCTGAATGTGTCCAGCTCCCCGTGCACAGCCGTGCACACTTCCGGTCCAGCACGGCCACCCACAGTCTGTGCGTCGGGATCAGCCGCAAGAGCCTGAAAACCTCCAGAGGCTTCTCCAATCCTCCTGGGCCTCCCTGCATAGCTACAGGCCTGAGGCTGGGGAGTCCATGTTGTTTTAAAAAGGCTCCCCACAGAGTGCTCCAAGGAGGAGAAACGCCCGCCATCGTGTCTTCTGTCACCCTCCTGATGGCACATGGTGGTAGGGACTCCCAGGAGCCGCGCTGGACAGAGGGCAACAGTGTGGCTCGGAGATAGGAGGTTGCTCCCTTGGGGTGACACGGCTGCTTAGTGACGGCACAAGGATGTGAGCCCAGAGGCGTCAGACTGCAGGGGCTGCAGCACAGGGCCCCCGGCAGGGCCAGCATGTGGCATTTCCAGGGGCGATCGTGGTAACGAGAGGTTCAGCATGCTGTCTCCAGGGCCGTGCTGCTTACTAGCTGTGTGTGAGCTCCTCAAGCACTTGCCTGGGAAACAGGGTTAGAAGAGTCCCTGGTGTAGCTGGGAGCTAACAGGCAGGTGCCCTGAGCATAGTGCCTGGCACTTGGAGACATCTCGGGACTGCACCCTTCTGCTCTTCTTGCCATTCCATCAGGAGAGAGTGAGGCAGGGCTTGGGTGGGAGGCCCGAAGAGGTTTCTGGCCTCTTAGAATGGCCCCCAGAAACCAGGCAGATTGTGTTGCTCCATTTCATCCACACCAACCCCTTTCCCGTTTCTCAAACACATCATGTGTGTCTCTGCCTCAGAGCCTTTGCACTTGCTGTTTCTCCTGCTGGGAGTGCTCTTCAACCTGATACCCACTCTGCTCACTTCTCATGTCATTCTGCCCAAATGTCTCCTCCAGCCTTTTCCTCAGAAGCAGCACCTGCCATCTTGCCTTCCCCCAGCGTGGTTTTATTGTGGTTTTGGAAATTTTTTTGATATTAAAATTATTTGTTTCTATGTTTTGGGGTTTTTTCCCCCGACTCCCTAGCTAGAATGTGAGCTCTAGATTCGCGGACTTTGTTTTCATTCCCTTCTGTGCCCTCATGCCTTGAGCAGTGTCTGGCACATAGTAGGTGCTCAGAAAACACTAGCTGGAGGAATGGCTTCTCTTTGACCCAGGTGTCTAATCTCCTTGTTGCCTCCACAGACCCCCGGACCCCCCCAGCTACAATCCTGCCAAGAACAACTACCATCCCATCGACGATGCGTGCTGGAAGCCAGGCCAGAAGTGAGGCTCCCCCCGCCCCCAGCGGTCCCTCCGCCTCTCCCTGTCACCTGGTGCATCTCCCCAGAGGCCTCCATTGGAGGAAGCCATCAGACCTCTCAAGTTCCCATTCTGGGGACAAAGACCACCGCCCCAACGGTGGAGGGAGGCAGGTGGACAGACAGATGGATGGCACGGGTTATACACGCTACCCTGTGTCTCTCTTCCTTCCCCAGGGTTCCTTACCTGGCTGTGGCCCGGACCTTTGAGAAGATTGAGGAAGTTTCTGCTCGGTAACTCATCAGGCCCACCTGGGCAGGCAGGGGCAGGTGGGGCGGTGGGGCAGGTGGGGCAGTGGCTCTCGCTGCTCGGTCCCTTCGCCTCTGCGCTTTCTGCTTCACCCTCCCACCCTCTCCCCTGGAGTGGCTGCAGGGCCTTGTGGGCCACCGGCCCAGAGGGCCACACTTCTGTCTCTTTCTGTGGGTCAGAAGGAGGCGTTAACGTGAGCTCAGGTTCTGGAGTGGGGAAGCCGCCTCCTCCTGATGGCAGGAACTTAATCTCCCCTGGGCAGGGAGAAGTAACCGTAGCCTCGCTGACCCTCTTGCCATCAGTGTGAGGAGGTCCGGGTCTGGATTCTAGTGGGAACCCCAGTCCCGGCGAGTGTTAGTCGGGCCGCTGGCACACTGGGCTGCCCGGCTGCGGCCCTCCCCCTTCTCCAGGCCCCTAGTCCCTGGCCCCTAGTCCCTGGCCCCCTGGTTCTCAGTCCCAGGTGTCTAGTCAGTGTCATCAGGTCCCTCCCCCACCATTCTGGTTCCTACCTGCGCATCAGCCTTGTTTCCAAAAGATCCTTCCATGTTGGTCTAAGTAGGTCTCAGCCCTTTTAATCTGGCTCTGTGGGATTCCTTCCTCTTTCACTTCTCAGATGTGAGCGGAGCATTTAGGCTGTTCCCAGCACTTTGTTCTCGTGCACGTGTGTCTCTCTGAACACGGGAGGAATGTCCTCCGGGACAGAAGCCCCACAGTGGAATTGCAGGGCACGGAGGGTGCGGGAAGGGCCTCAAGCGCCAGACCTGTGGGCTGCAGCAGTGGGAGGGCCTGGTTAGCCCAAGCCCTGCCCAGGGTGGGCACATGGATCTGGGAGTGGGCCCCGTTCCTCTGCCTCCTGGCCATGTGACCGTGGGCCGGTGGCCTGACCTCTCTAAGCTTCAGTCTCTTCGCGAGACACGTGCAACTCGTCCGTGTCGAGGTTTCACCGAGATCCGTGGAGCAAAGAGTAGCACAGCTGGCTGTTCGGTGGCCAGAGACACTGTCCAGTGTCCTTGCGTCCAGAACCGCAGGCGACTGTCCAAACCCCAGATGTGCCCCAGTTGGAGGGTTTTATAATTTTTTTTTAAATCTTCTTGAAATAGTTTGAAACTTAGAGAAAACCTGCAGACACAGCATCATCAGTTCCCCTGTACCCTGCACCAGCGGCCCCTGACGCCAGCCCCTTCCGCCAGCATCGGGCCGTGGTCGAGACCAGGACGTTAGCGTCAGCACGTACTGTGAGGTGACATCCAGACTTCACTTGGGTTTTGCCAGTTTCCCCTTTTACATTGTCCTTGCCCAGCCAGGACCTGCCCAGACCCTGACCCCTACCCACGGCAGGTCCTCCTCTGCATCCACCAGTCTGATTCCTGGTTACGCGGCTCCAGGGCCATCTGCCAGCGCCTCTGCTCCACACTTGCCGCCTTCCCCTTTGCAGTGAGCAGGCGTCCTGGGGGCTTTCCTTTGTGCCTGTGCAACGACCCCATTTCTCCTCAGACTTGCACCGCTGGTTTTAGCATCCATAGGAGTGTCCCTGGGCTGGCGAAACAGATCGCCATTGCTTGGGGACCGGAAACAACAGATACGTGTCCTCTCAAGGTTCAGGAGGCCAGAAGGCCAAGATCAAGGGGTGGGCAGGGCTGGTTCTTGCTGGAGGCTCTCGGGGGAAACCTGACTCGTGCCTCCCCCAGCTGATGGTGGCTGCGGGCATCCGTGCCTGTGGCCAACGTCACTCCAGTCCCTGCCTCTGATTCCACAGGCTCTTTTTCTCTGTGTGTCTTCTTGTGGGTTTTATACGGGCACTTTTGTTGGATTGAGGGCCCACCCATCTGTGATGATCTCCTCTTAACCCTGACCTCAGTTACACCTGCTAAGCCCCTCTTTCCAAGTAAGGTCCTGTCCTGAGGCTCTGGCGGCCCTCCGTCTGGGTCATGCCGTTGGTCTGCCCATAAGTCACGTGTGTGGTGTCTGCCCCGCACTGCTTTGCATTTCTCTTTCTCGTGCCTCCCCCGTGTGTTCACTGGGCTGCTTCTGTAAGGGAGACTTGGCTTCCCTTTCCAGTGAGGCCTTCTCAGCCACAAACGCAGCCATGCAGAAACAAGGTTTTACTCTTTGAGCCGGCAGCCAGCGCAGGGGTGGGAAGCGCGGGTCCTCGGGTAGACGGCCTCAGCTCACGTCTCAGCCTGGTTCTCACTGGCTCTGTGACCTTGGCCGAGTTACATGATCTCTCTGGGCCTCAGCTGCTTCTTCTGTAAAGTGGGGGTAATATCAGTATCTCCCTTGTGGTGGGGCCATGAGTGTTCAGTAAGCACCCCCCTCCCCCCACCCTGTCTGGCATCTCAAAAGCTCCCCCCCCCGCACCGCCAGCAGCTGCTGCTCCTCTGGATGTCTGTCCCCATCTTGGTCGTAAGCATGGAATGGGCTCACCTTGTCCCCAGCACCTGTGGTACCACCTGGACCTGGACTGGAGCTCCTCCTCTTCTTTCCCGGGGTCCTTTCTATCTGCTCCCTGCTTTAACACCAGAATGCCAGGAGGTCACACCTCTGCTCCCCTCCCCCGACCCAGGCTCCGGATGGTAGAGACGCTGAGCAACTTGCTGCGTTCTGTGGTGGCCCTGTCCCCTCCAGACCTCCTACCCATCCTCTACCTCAGCCTCAACCGCCTCGGGCCGCCCCAGCAGGGCCTGGAGCTTGGTGTTGGTGATGGCGTCCTCCTCAAGGCGGTGGCCCAGGCCACAGGTAAACAGGGTGTGGTGGCAGTTCCAGCATTGGGGAGGGGGGCTCCGAGGAGGAGGGTGCAGAGGTGAGGAGGAGGTGAGAGACACGGCGGGAGCTGTGAAGGTGGGGAGAAGGGCCGATCGGACAGACAGGTCTGGTGGGAGGAGCGTGGGGCGCTGGTCCAGGTGTGGGAGGCTGGGCGGCATGGGGCAGGCCGGGGGACACGGGGTGGCTGGGAAGATGGGCTGCAGAGGGAGCGGGGTGAGGGCACTGGGACCGAGGCCGGGGCCCAGGGACACGGCTGAGCCTGGAGGGCCAAGGAGAGATGTGGGGAGACCATGAGCGGGGGCCAGGCCCGGTGTGAGCAGAGAGGACCCGAGACAGACATGCGGCCCTGTGCGTTGCCCTTACCAGGGGTTCCCTCCACCCCCAGGGCGGCAGCTGGAGTCTGTCAAGGCCGAGGCAGCCGAGAAGGGCGACGTGGGGCTGGTGGCGGAGAGCAGCCGCAGCACCCAGAGACTCGTGCTGCCCCCGCCCGCTCTCACCGCCGCCGGAGTCTTCACCAAGTTCCGAGACATTGCCCGGCTGGCTGGCAGCGCTGTGAGTGGGGCAGGCTGGGCCTCCGCGCCCAGACCCTCTGCCCTTTCCCTGGGTGACCCGGAGGCACACATGTGGCCAGGGGGCCTCCAGTCACGCTCTCTGGGGCTGGGTTGCTTCGGGCCTGCTTGTGGGGCCGGGGGACTCCTGCCACAATCCCGGCACCTGCTCCGCAGCTGCCATGTGACCCCACACCAGATAGTCTGTGCTTGCTTGAGGGACGGAGGGAGGCGGGCTGGAGCTGGCTTTCTTCGCACCTTCCAGGATGATAGGAAGTGGGAGTGGGGAAACAGCCAGGGCCTATTTTGGGGGACCAGCCAGGAGGAGGTGTGGGTCCCTCCCTTCGCCCCAGCCACTGACTGCTCCACTGGCCTTCAGTCCACAGCCAAGAAGATGGACGTCATCAAAGGCCTATTTGTCGCCTGCCGCCACTCAGAAGCCCGATACATCGCCAGGTAGGTGTGGTCCTGGGAGGCTGGGAGCGACGGTGGGAGGGAAAGACCAGCTGTGGTAATCCCACTGCGACCCCGACCGCCCTCACACTGGGCCCTGAGGGGCTGGACTGGGAACACAGGGTCCCTTTCCCTGGGCCACTCCCCTCCTCAAGGCCCGGGGCTCGTGGCCAAGCAGTGCCAGGGTTGATGAGCATTGCCTGCCTGGCCTCAGCGGAAGCAGTACAGGACTGGGGGCCTGGCGGTGGCCGTGCAGGTGGAAATGAAACCATGGGTCACCCCCATCACAAGAGCGTTTCTCGGGGGCCCAAGTCGGGTGTGGTTCCTCCCCAAGGTGCCGCCAGGCAGGCCTCGTCACCCTCAGCCGGGTCTACAGATGGGGAGACGGAGGCCCGGGGACAGTATGCCTCGTGCTAAAGGGCAGTGCCTCAGAGCCAGGCCTGTGGGGGGGGCGGGGCAGGCTGTTGAGTAGCACACTCTGGGCCCCTCCGGGGAGGCCCTGTCCTGCTTCCCAGCCCACTGTGTCCTGGCTCACTTGCCCCGAGCCTCACTGAAATTCCCCAGAGGCCCACTGAAAGACAAAGACATCACGGGATCCCTGGTTCTGCCTAGGGAAGGCCGGCGGCCATGGCTGTTAGGGGCTGGCCTCCGTTTCCTCGTCTGCTCAGTGGGACTGCATGATCTCTCGGGTCCCTTCTGGCCCTGAAGGTGGTTCAGGTTTCGAGGAGAGGGTTACAGAGTTGAGGTGGGGGAGACGGGAGGAGGCAGGGGCAGGGAGTGGAGGGCAAGACAGTGAGGGTGGCCACAAGCCCACTCCCCCTCTTCTGCTGTCTCCCCAGAGCCCTGAGCGGACGGCTGCGTCTCGGGCTAGCAGAGCAGTCGGTGCTAGCCGCCCTTGCCCAGGCCGTGAGCCTCACGCCCCCTGGCCAAGGTGAGGCCCTGTGGTCTGTCCCCACACCCAGCACCAGAGTCAACCGGGTAACCCTCCTTTCCCCGAAATCCACATGGCCTCGCTCCTCTCCAGGCTCCTTCCCTGGCAGCCTTGTTTCTGTTCCTTGTTTCACTGACGTTGCCTGCTATGCCCCCGGGGTAGCCGGAGGGTCAGCAGGTCCCCAAGCCTCTGCTGGTGGTCTGTTCTCAGAATTCCCCCCGGGCATTGTGGATGCTGGGAAAGGCAGGACAGCAGAGGCCCGAAAGACGTGGCTGGAGGAGCAGGGCATGATCCTGAAGCAGACGTTCTGGTGAGATCCCGGGCTGTGGGCAGAGTGGGAGGGTGGCGGGAGACAGAGGGGCGGCAGGCTCAGCCCTGAGGGCCACGTGTGACATGGCAGGTGACAGTGACTATATCGTGGGGCAGGTGACAGAGCAGGGGTAGTGATCCAGACAAGATTGGTGCTGGGCATGAGGCAGGGGACCGTGTTAGGACCAGGGACATGGGAACAGGGAGCAGGGAGGGGTGCTGGCCGCAGGTGCGTGCAGCAGACATCTGAGAGCTCCCAGTGAGACCGCACATGCGCAGAGGCTGAGAGAACCAGAGCAGGGTTAGTGACCAACGCGAAATGAGGGGTTAGGACATCCATGGGGTGACAGTGAGGGCTCCAGGGAGGGGGGGCTTGGCCACAGCGAGGCGGTGAGTGCCCAGAGAGAATGTCAGCGGCAGGAGGGCCCAGGAGCATTTTTGCAGATGCCCTTGGGGCACCTGCCAACCCCCCACCATCCCGGCCAGGGCCAGGGCAGCGGTCTCCACTCTGCCTACGGGGGGGATCTATAAACTGGGGCTCCCTGGCCTGCCCCCAGCCAGCTCCGTCAGACTCTTGAGAGGCAGGGCCTGGTCTTGGAGAAATTTCTGAATCCATCCTTGAGGGGTTCTAACGTGTAGCTCAGGTAGAGGGCCCCTGGTCTCCTGGTGACAGGGAGGGGTGACAGCAGGCCCAGAGCAGGGGAGACGGAGCGACGTGCAGTGGTGCTGAGTGGGGCAGTGTGACAGACGGCCAGAGTCGGGGATGTGGAGGAGTTGGGGACGGGTGCGAGCAGACCCCCAGACGAGGGGAAAGACTGGCAGAAGCACAGTTTGCAGCCAGAGCACAGGGTTTCCAGGCTGCCAGAGTTCTGGAAAGACAGCTGCCGGCTCATGTTTGCCTCTGCCCCAGTGAGGTGCCCGACCTGGACCGGATCATCCCTGTGCTGCTGGAGCATGGCCTGGAGCACCTCCCAGAGCATTGCAAGCTGAGCCCAGGTACCAAGCCACTGGGTGGGGGGCAAAGGGCATGGGGCAGGGTTTGGGGGACCTGCCCTCCTGCACGCTCCGCACTCTCCTCCTGGCATAGCTTCCTCTGTCCCGCCAAGAACCTGCAGATTCCTCCTCTTGCCTCCAAAACTGAATCCTGTTTCCTGTGCTGAAACCCACCCGTCTTCTGTTTGGAGTCCCAGTCGGATGAGGCGGGGTGGGGGTTAAATGCTGGAACAGAGTTATTACGCTAAAAGGCAGTAGATTGGGCCAGACAGAATCTTTTTCTCACACGTAAGAGTCCAGAGGAAGGCAGGTGATCAGGGAGGACACCGTGGCTGGGCTCCAGGGATCCCCTCTCCCCTCACTGGGGACTGAGTTTCCTCTGTTCCGTCACTTTATTGTCTCAAGGTTTTCACCTTAAGGTGCGTGACCAGAGGTGGCTCAGGTTTCTAGATCATAGAAGAGGGAGAGAGAGAAGAGGGGTGAGGGCGTGACCCAGACCTTGCACTTACCACTCCCCATGCATCCTAACCGGCATCCTAATCACAAGGACTTCCCTTCCTGCAGGGGAGGCTGTGAGTGTCCCAAGCTGGGAGGCCAGGTGAGGGCGTGTTCTCCCTGGGACACAGCCAGCTGTCTCTGCCACACACACCCCCATCCCACACACCCCCATCCCACACGTTGCTGGCGCCTCCCCCAGCTTACTCTCTCACTCCGCCCTCCCAGGGGTTCCCCTGAAACCGATGCTGGCACAACCCACCCGCGGAGTCAGCGAGGTCCTGAAACGCTTCGAGGAGGCAGCTTTCACCTGCGAGTACAAATATGATGGGCAGAGGGCACAGGTAGGGGGGCAGGCGCACCCCTGCAGCAGGAGGGAAGGTGCCCAGGAGTGGGGTCTGTGGGCGACTCAGACCTGAACTCAGACTGTGTCCTGCCACAAACTGCCCGTGCGACCTCACACTTCTCAGGCCTTGGTTTCCACCTTCACATAGTGGCTGTGTCAGTAACCACCGCGAGGGCTTACTGGAAGTCAGTTTGATTGGACAAAATCGTCCAGATCTCTGAGCCACAGCAGTGGGAATTGAAGCAATGTTGGCTTTGCCCGCCCATGCCCTGTGGTTGGGGTTGTTCACTGTACCAGCCGTGGTGGGAGGCCCCTCCTTAACCCACAGTGTGCTGGCTATGTACGAGGGTGTCCCCACCCTGCAGTCAGGGACATCCTTGCTTGGGTCTGTAAGGATGCTTGTCGTGCTCATCATGGGGGCAGATGAGCGCATGTGGCAGGTGATACTTGGTGCTCTGAGGCCCTAGAAGCAGCGAACGAGACAGATGGATCTTCAAACTGTGATACTGAAAAAATAAGAAACAAAAGGATTTATAGTAGCAGCAGTGATCTTGAAAATACATATGTGTTTTAAGTCACATATGCTGTATCTAGCACACATGCAGTTGTCGTACGAGTAAAACAACATATTCGTAGGTCTGCTTAAGGACTGTGACCAGGCTCTGTATGAAAACACAATACATTCAGATATTTATGGTTTAACACTCAGGCAAATCCGCATAGACAGAGCAAGACACCGGAACCTCCAGGGTCGGGGGCGGGGGGTCTGTGGGTAGTGAGGATGCGGAAGGATATGGCAGGGGCTTCCATGAACGGGTGGGAGGCGCCATGTGGATGGAAGAGATGACTTCCTCCAGTCTCTGCACTGATTCCTCCTCCAGAGCTTCTGGAACCTTCTGCCGGTGAAGGTAGGGCTAGGGCCAGCTGGGATAGGCCAGGCTCTGAGTCCCCCTCCCCTCTCCCACTGCCTCAGATCCATGTCCTGGAAGGCGGGGAGGTGAAGATCTTCAGCAGGAATCAGGAAGACAATACCAGCAAGTACCCGGACATCATCAGCCGCATCCCCAAGGTGGGCGTCTGCCGGAGTTGTGCAGTAGTGTTCCTTTGAGGGAAAAGAAGTCCTTCCAGTGGAGATGAAGAGTAAGGACAGGCATTTGAGCATGATTAGCATTTGCAAAGGCCCTGTGGTTGGAGGGGCCTAGCCAGTCCATAAAACAAGAGAGGCTGGCCTGCTGGGGTGCAGAGTCTGGGAGGGCCAGAGGCTGACCCAGGAGAGCCCCCACAGCTTTGGGGAGCTGGAGATGGTTTTTAGCAGGGATGCACTGCGATCAGACTTGGGGTTTGCTCAGAGCACCCTGACTGCTGTGAGGAGAGTGGGTTACACACAGGGTCCATGCAGGAGCAGGGAGACTGGTAGCATGATGTGGCCTTGGCTGGACTGGGCTCAGTAAGATGGAGGACTGGTGGTGGCTTAGAGATTTCAGAGAGGAGTGGACAAGTTCCCGGAGAACTGACAAAGGCCACTGGGTTTCCAACTTATGGGACCAAGTAGTAAGTCTCAGAAAAGTTTGTTTTTCCCTTCCTATGGGCATTGAGGGTGTGTATTCATACATGCGTCTCTAAGTTAGCATCAGTTCATCGGTGGATCTCGAGAGCTGTGGAAGGAAAAGAACATTTGTTTTTCTGGGCCTGTCTTTTGCCCTCATCTCCTACCTCTTAGTAGTCCCAGCTCTCTCTTTTCACCTTTCAGATTAAACTCCCATCAGTCACATCCTTCATCCTGGACACAGAAGCCGTGGCTTGGGACCGGGAAAAGAAGCAGATCCAGCCATTCCAAGTGCTTACCACCCGCAAACGCAAGGTAGCCTCCATTCCCCTCTGCTGCCTGCCATAGTCACACACTTTCTCCTCTTCCTCCCAGCCTTGCCCCGACCCCAGAAGAACAGAGTGTCCACTGGGATGTGGTTCTTGCTGCCTTTTACAGGGTGGCTGCCACAGCTCCAGCCATTGCATTCTCATCCCAGCATGCCAAGTACAAAGGGGGAAGAGCCCTTTTCCTATGTCTCTGTTTCATCGTGAAAGATCAGTTCCAGGAGGCCTCCCCACAGTCTGTGCCCCGCAAACTTCTTTTCCCTCAGTGGCCCGAACTCTGTCCCATCAACACCATTAGCTTATAGCTAATGTACAGGGAGGCTGGGAGAGCAAATATTTGACAAAGGGGAGTGAAGTTGTTGGGATTAGCTGAGAGCCATCACGATGCAGAGCCTGGAGCCGGGAGCATTGTCACCCTCACGGGTGTGTGGCCTGTTGGCTGGAGAGAAGGGGAGAGTGGTAGGTGACAGGTGTCTGCCTGGGGCATGGTGGGAGGCACACTGACCATGCCCCGTCTCCATCCCCCACCCCTGCTTTCCCCTCTGTGCCAACCCAGGAGGTGGATGCAGCAGAAATCCAAGTGCAGGTGTGTCTGTATGCCTTCGACCTCATCTACCTCAATGGACAGGTGAGTTCCGGCTGTGGGTCTGGGGGCAGGTGGGGGCTGTGTGTGAGCTTGGGAGCCAGAGGTCTGTGGGGCCACACTCAGGCAGCAGTTCTCAAAGTGTGGCCCGAGGACCCCTGAGGGTATCTCCAGGACCCTCACAGGGGAGTCTGTGAGGCCCCACCCACCTTCCCCAGCTCCGCAGCTGGGCAAGGCCAAGTTTCCCCGCGAGGCCACCATCTGAGTGCACATGCACACGTGAGAGCCCAGCTCCATTAACAGCCAGACATGGAAGAGTTTGCACAAACATAAACTAATGCCACCTGTTCCCTAATTTTCCCTAACGCGGGCACATTTCATAAAAATTTGTTGTTGGGTTAACATATGGGAGGCGTTGATTTTAAATGAATTAACAAACGCCCAGATTTCTCACTTTTCACGTAGCCAGTATAAACACGCGATTTCGTCGCGGGTACTCCGTCGCTGCTCTGGTACATATCCAGAGATGTAACCCACATATACTCAAGCTGTCTGGAGTCGGGGGTGTCCCGAGACTGGAAAGTTTGCCAACTACTGCTCTGGGGCTGGGGTAAGAATCGGAAGCCAGACCACCTCTTTTTACATCCCAGCTCTCCCTTCCTGGGTGTGCAGCCACAGGCCAGTGACCTAGCCTCTCAGGGCCTCCGTTTCCTTATCACTACTGGGATCAATCACCAGAGTCTCCCCTTAGGAGAGTCTCAGAGTGAATCTGGACGCAGAACGGATGAGTCTGGGCTGTTGAGATAAGTTCCATGCCCTTGCAGGGATGGAAGAGAACAGAAGGAGTGAGCTCCCCATCTCAGGAAGCATCCTACCTCAGCCTGGTGGAGGAGGGCCATGCCTCCCCTGGGGCTTGATGGGCGAGAGCTAGGTGACTTCTTCCCGCAGCCTGCCCGATGGTTTGTAAGAACAAGGCTTCCTGCCAGAATCGGTTTGCTTGGTTTCCAGCAGGGCTGTTCTGAAATCAGGGGAGTGCACAGAACATGAAAGGGGGCAGTTAATAAGGTCACAGAGAGTAGATTAACTTCCAGAAGGTTGGCAAGTCTGTTTCACCATATAAAGCAAACAGTGTTCTCCCACGAGTGGATCTGGTCTCAGAGCTCGGCAGATGAAGGCCTGTGGGCCCGATCTGTCTCAGCCTTTTTTGTCTGTAAAGGTTTGATGCTCCTGTCCTCTGACTTCTGCCCAATAGCCCACAGTTGAGCGGTTGCAACAGAGGCCAAGTAGCCCACAGACCCGGGAATATTTACTGTCTGGTTCTTTGTAGGACAGGGCTGCCGACCCCTGGATGAAAATGCAACACATTCTCAGAAACACATTGAGGTTACATCCCTGTGGTCGTTGGCTTCCTTCTGGCTCTGTTCAGCCGGTGTTGAATGAGGAACCGTAGCCCTAATAACAGGAGTCTGTTCCCGTCTCCAGTCCCCGCGCCGCTCTTGACCTGCCCTTGAAATTGGTCCTTTCCCTTCTCAAAATCCTGGTGCCGGCATGGTTCCTCCCTGTCCAGCCGGTCCGTCGGGAGCTGTGCAGTGGCTGGTGACTCTCGGGTGTCCTGTCTGTCCCAGGCCCCGGCTTCTTCTCATCCACAGTGATGTCCCTTTGTCTCTCTCTTCCTGCCCCACCCCCAACCCAGTCCCTGGTGCGCGAGCCACTTTCCCGACGCCGGCAGCTGCTCCGGGAGAACTTTGTGCAGACGGAGGGCGAGTTTGTCTTCGCCACTTCCCTGGACACCAAGGACACGGAGCAGATCGCCGAGTTCTTGGAGCAGTCTGTGAAAGGTGAGGGTGTCTGGGGCCGGCTGCCATGTGCGTCCCGCATGCCCGCCCGCCCCAGCCCCAGTGCCTTCTGCAAGCTGGCTGTCCTGAGCCGCGGCTTCACAAAGGCCCCTTGTCCCTATCTCCCTCAGACTCCTGTGAGGGGCTGATGGTGAAAACCCTGGATGTCGACGCCACCTACGAGATCGCCAAGAGGTCACACAACTGGCTCAAGGTGAGCTGGCCCGGCTGCCCTTCCCACATCCGGCGATCTTTCCACACCGGGTTCCAGCCCCCACCTCACCCCATGGGTCTCGGTCCTGCCTGGCTCTCAGTCCAGCCAGCCTGAGGCCGCCCCTCTAAGCACTGCCCCCACCTGAGCTCCATGGAGCTACGTGACGTTTCTGTTCTCTGCGTGGGCCGTCTGGGTTGAGTGGGGACAGCAAGAAGGGAGTCAGCCAGGCCGTAGACGAGATGACATCGGGGTCGATGAGCATCGTGAAGAAAGCAAGTCGAGGTCAGGGGCCAGCGAGGATCTTGCAGTGCTCTGGTCATGGGGTCTGGTCTGATCCTCTCCCGAGCTGATGCTTGGGTCAGGACACGGATGACAGGAAAGGGTCAGCTGCCTGGAAATCTGGGACAGAGTATCTAGGAGAAGGGTGGAGGGAACAAGTGCAAAGGCCCTGAGGTCGAAACAAGCAGGGAACGAGGCCTTTGAGGCGTGAGGTGAGTTCGGGGTGGAGAGCAGCTCAGATCAGACAGCACTTTGGGGTTGTTATAAAATACTCTGGGTTTCCCTTTAATGGTTTTGAGAAACCAGTGAGGTTTTAAGCAGGAAGTCCCATGGTCTGATTATCATTTTGCACAAGATATCTGGCTGGCCGTGAATGGCAGATGGTGGGGGGTGGTGCTGGGCAGAGCAGGTGCCTGTGGGCAGGCACTTTCGCATCCGCTCTGGAAATCCAGAAGCTCCTCCCGCGGCCAGTTTCAGCCCGGCGGCCGTCCTCGGCCTCTGCGGGAGCTCTCCCTAGACTCACGCCAGCCCCGGCTCCACCAACCGCGGAGCCTCCAGCAGCGAGGTCCGCCCCTTGGCAGCGTCCCCTCACCTCCTGCCTTACCTTCCCAGCTGAAGAAGGACTACCTCGATGGTGTGGGCGACACCCTGGACCTCGTGGTGATCGGCGCCTACCTGGGCCGTGGCAAGCGGGCCGGCCGCTATGGGGGCTTCCTGCTGGCTGCCTACGACGAGGAGAGTGAGGAGCTCCAGGCCATATGCAAGGTGCGGGGAGGCAGGAGGGAAGTAGGGTCCACTCAGCCTGGGGAGTGACGGGGGGGGGGGGGGGGGGCGGGGAACAAAGAGGCTCTCATGCCGTGTGTAGGATTATTTTTTTTCTAGGTTTTGTGTGCTTTTTCTGATCCTGTAAGTAACACTTGCTTCACGTAGAGAAATGCACTGTCATAGAGAAAGTTTTAAGGAAGCTACGTCAAGAATCGAGTTCAGCTGCGGGTGAGGATAGCTGACGAGGGTCTTACATTTCTCTCACGTAAGGAGAAGTCTGAAGGGGGGGGGCAGGTGGCTCTCCGATGTCACTGGGGACCCAGGCTTCTCCCCCATGCACAGGGGTTTGATCATGGGCTTCCAACCTCATCTTCATAATGTGGCTGCAGGAGCTCCAGCCTTCATGGCCGTGCACGCTCTAGGCAGCAGGAAGGAGGAAGGCCTTGAGCAGAGGGATATGTCCCCTGTATCAGCCTCAGCCAGTGAGCAGCTTTTGTGGCTTGGGCCAGAATTCTCCTTGGCCCTCACCCATGCACAGGGCAGCTTGGAAAATGCGGTGGTCTGGGTTTTTGTTTAAAGCTACGCACATTGTTAACCCAACAAACGTGAGGCTTTTGCCACGGAAACAGCATAAACTGTTACCCACAACTCCAATGCTTAGAAATAACCACTAGTAAGAAAAAATGTTTTTAAAGATTTTATTTATTTGACAGAGAGAGAGAACCCAAGCACAGGGAGTGAGAGAGGGAGAAGCAGGCTTCCCACAGAGCAGAGAGCCCAATGTGGGGCTCGATCCCAGGACCCTGGAATCATGACCTGAGCCAAAGACTGATGCTTAACCAACTGAGCCACCCAGGCATTCCAACCACTAATAAAATTTGAGGGACTGTCTTATTAACACCTTTACAAAGCTGTGATCTTTGTATAACAGTAATTTTTTCCCCTGCTTTTTGTCCTAGAAATACCGTGTTTTAAATGTCATCAGATACATTTAAGTAACATAGTGATAAAAGATGTTAGACCATTTGCCCTTGTCTTTAGGACTTCTAGAAGCACAACTCGAATGTGTTAAACTTAAAAATAAAATGGTCCTTTATTTTACCAGCAAAAATGGGTTTATTCAGAAATAACAGAGAATTGCAGTTGGGGACGTGCAAGCTGTGGTGAAACCATGGGCTCATCCCATGAAGGAGAGGAATGTTATTTTATGGAACAGAAAGAGGCAGGGGAAGGGGTTGTTTTGAACAAAAGTTCACTGGAGAGGAAAAAGAATAAAGGACCAACCTGGGGTGGGGTGGGGACTACTTCTCTGAGGGCTAAGTGGCTGGGGTGGTTGCTTTCTCCTCAGAGAGCAAAGTCTGTCTTTCCCTGCGGGGGCCTCCACCCTGGGAGCCCATCATGGAGGCTTGGGCTGGCCTCTGTCATGGCCAGTCCTTCCTGTAACTCATGATCAGGGGCCTCCCTCAACCAGCCCCTGACCCTGCATTAGTGAGGTGACCTGGGATTTTTCACAAACACTTGTGGAAGAGTGTTCCAAGAGATGGGTGCGCTCCGCGCAGCTGGCCGGGTCCCTCGTGGCCAGCGTGGCTCTCACGAGTGACTCCACACCGCACAAGGTGCTTAGCCCCAGGGAGCCATGGCAGAGGTGGCCTTACCCGTTCGGATGTATCGCGGGGCACAAGCCCGGCTCTGGCTCACGCTCTCGACCCACGACTGTTCTGGAAGAGCTCTGTGCCAGAGAAACCACCGAAGGCTCTCGACACACAGAGGGCTTTCCGGTTGGCATTTCCTATCTGTGGTTTGGAGACGTGCATCTTGCCATGTCTGCCGGCAGCCGAGTTTTTGTTAGGTTGGACAACGTGGGTAGGTGAGGGAAAATCTTCGGCAGTGTGGAGATCGGAGAAGACAGCCTGCTCCGGGGCCAGTGGGCTATGGGCGAGCCTGGGGACCGGATGGAAGGAGCCAGGGCTTCTCCAGCAAGTGCCAAGTGATGGGTTGCGGGTGGGCAGGGGACCGCCGCTGGGAGAGGGGATCCCCATCCAGGCACCCCCACCCCCGGCACTTCCTCTGTGGTTTCCGTGGGTTCTGGCTTGGCCGGGGTAGGGTGGGGGCCTCCCCTGTGCAGAGCTGGGTCCTTGGCGGCAGGAGCCCCGGGCTGCATGGCTGAGCCACTGTCCTCCCCGCAGCTCGGAACCGGCTTCAGTGACGAGGAGCTGGAGGAGCACCACCACAGGCTCCAGGTGAGGGGCACAGCCTCGCCCCCTGTCGCCTTGTGTGTGCGCAAGGCTCTGGCCCTTCACCCTCATAGGGGCTGCAGGTGCTGGAACAGGCTCAGGAGACCCACATGTCCAGGTTCAAGTCCTAGCTCTGCCAACTGCTAGCCCAGGGTGTGGGTGAGGGAACCTCTGCTGCCCTGAGGGGAGGGGATAAGTCATGGGGAGCACTCTCGCGGGGGTCCCTGAGTCTGCCCTGAGTGAACCCCAACAGGACTGGGGAAGCCCCTAGTAATTGGGACTGTTGGTGGCACGGTCACAGGTATTTTGCGGGTACAACTCCCTTTCCTGTGCTCTCTCTGCTTCTGTGACAGTCTTCAGTTTTCTCTCTGTCTCTCTGGCTCTTTTGTTCATTACCCCCATCCCCGCCCAGGCTTTTCCCTTAAGACATGCCTGTGTCACCGTCTGTACTCGTGCCCCATTTTGTCCCCTTACCCGTCTCCCCGATCCCCAACCCCCAGCCTTGACTTGGAGACCCGAGACCCTGTCCTCACACCCACTGCCGTTGCCCGCAGGCCCTGGTGCTGCCCAGCCCGCGCCCCTATGTCCGGGTGGACGGCGCCGTGGCCCCTGACCACTGGCTGGACCCCAGCGCCGTGTGGGAGGTGAAATGCGCTGACCTGTCCCTGTCCCCCATCTACCCTGCTGCCCGGGGCCTGGTAAGTAGCCGGGGCCCTGCGGGCCGAAGGCAGCAGGAGGGACCTGGGGTCGAGCTTCTGGATGGGAGATGGAGAGCAAGACGGGAGATGGAGCCCACGCCTGTGCCCGGGTTGTAGTAACTAGGAGAGCTTGAGCTCACATTTTTTGGGGCACCCAACAACGGGCTCCACGTCTCAATGTAAAAAAAAAAAAAAAAGAGAAAGAAAGAAATTCCACAGGTGCAGAAAGTAGACACTGAAGTTATTTTCTTTAATACCAATAAGCTCACATTCGGCTCCTCAGCGTTTTTGAAAACACAGTTCTTCTGAATGTAAAGCTTGGGACACTTCCTGCTGGGCAGTGACGTTGGCTGGGGCCCATCTTTCCCGACCGTAATTCGTTTCCACGTTGCCAGGTTTTTAAATCCCCAGGCTGATCTCCCTGACCAGTGGCTCCGCCCCCCAGGCCAGCTCCACGGCCGGCCCGGCGCTCGGGGAGGCTTGAGTTCAAAATGTGTTTGCTTTTCAGCCCCCTCAGACTTCAGGCTCTAGCTAGCGTGTACTTCTCTGATTGGGAGTGGACTTAAAATTTAAAGGCAGAACTCGGGTTTGTTTTTTCACCCAAGATCTAGTTATTTTAGAGAGAGAGTGCAGGGGTTGGGGGTGCAGAGGGCGAGAATCCCAAACAGACTCAGCCGAGCGCAGAGCTGGCTCAGGGCTCGACCTCACAACCCTGAGGTCGTGACCTGAGCCCTAAACCAAGCATTGGACGCTCAGCCAACTGAGCCCCCCAGGGCGCCCCAGAACTCGCCTTTTTACATCAAATTTCTGTCTTAACATTTCTCGCTCAGGCTCCCTGTTAGGCAGTCAGGGTCCCTCGGTGACAAGTAGCAGGAGCGGCGTAGACGGAGCTTCCGAGCGAAGCGGGTGCCCTGCTCGCAGGCCGGGCCCTGCCCCACACCCTCCCATGCTCACGAAGCACTGAGCGAGCCCGGCCTGCAGCTGGGTGGGGGTGGGTAGAGCCCCGGATCTGAGGGCGCTGGGCTGGGGTCACACAGCCCCTGAGCTGGGAGCTGGGATTCAAACTGTGCTGTCTGTTTCTCAAACCTACCCCGGGTCTCTGCTGCCCTGCCCCCGGGTGACAATAGGACGGCAGCCGAGGTCCCAGCTGCTGGCTCTTAAGCTGTCATTGTGCTCCAAGTGCTTTATTTCCTTATTCGGTCTTGACAACCCGTTGCTTGGCCCCGTTGTATGGATCAGGAAACCGAGGCCAGAGGGCAGGCACGGGGAGGAGACCCGGGCTGGGGACCTGCTGCCGGGAGCGGCCTGTGGCCTGGACCCCAGGAGCATCTCCACCCTCGCCCCCTCCCCCAGGTGGATGGTGAGAAGGGGATCTCCCTTCGCTTCCCTCGGTTTATCCGCGTCCGTGAAGACAAGAAGCCAGAGGAGGCCACCACCAGCGCCCAGGTGAGGCCTCAGCCGGGGTGGGCTTGCCTGGCCACACCAGCTGCTCGGTGGAGGGTTCTGGAACTGAGGTTGGGGGGCAGCCCTGGGGCTTCTGAGCCCCTCCGCCACTGCCCGCTCTCTGCAGGTGGCCTCGCTGTACAGGAAGCAGAGTCAGATTCAGAATCAGCAGGGCGCGGATCTGGACTCCGACCCGGAAGATTTCTACTAGGCTCCTGCCCGCCCAGGGGCTGGGGGCCGAGGGCGCAGAGGGGCAGACACGCAGATGTCCTCTTGCTCGGCAGACCTGCTGTTGCGGTCGGGGGGGTCTGGAGTGTCACAGGTGTGCATGCGTGTGTGCGTCTATGTGTGTGTGTGTGTGTGTGTGTGAGGGGGATGGGTTAAGCGGGGTCTGGGATTTATTCGATCATTTTCTTCAATAAATAATTATTGAACACCCGGCGCTGTGTCAGGATGTGTGCTGGGCTCTGGGGTGCAGCCCCAAGGAGCTCCCACATGGGTGGCATGTGACAGGCCCCATGCCAGCACCTTTCCATGCATTTCCATGGCGCTGGAAACATCTCATGTCCACACAGCCAAGCAGGACGGCCACTGGCCGTGCCCGACCACTGAGCCATGGTGTGTTTTATTTCATTTTCATGAATTTTCCTTTAAGCAGCCACATGCTATTAGGAGACAGCAGAGACATGCTACATGCTATTAGGAGACAGTAGGAGACAGCGGTGGCCTTGACCATAAATGTTAACTCCAGTAACCCGCAGCGGTCCTGCCAGGCAGGCAGTGGGGGGTGGAGGGCACAGAGCAGGGATTGGGCATCCAGGCCCGCACCGGGGTTCTAACCCAGCAGTCCGGCTCCAGACCCCATCCTCGTGGGAGACAGTCAGTGCAGTGACTGTGAGACCCCCTCCCCAGCTCTACGGCCCACCGACTGGGGACTACTGATTCTGGGGTCTGAGCCGTGAGGTTTGGTCACCCATAGATCCCCAGCCCCGTGGTTCCCTTAGGCACAGAACCCAGTCTTCCTGAGGAAAGCAGGGCAGGGGGCATGCTCTTTCTCCCCCAACGCCTCTGCAGACACCCGAGAACACATGCACCCGAGCAGCTGTGGCCGCCTGGCCCTCTGCCAGGGCTGGGCGGGGACGTCCTCATTCACCAAAGACCTGTGCAACAATTTTTATACCCCCATTTGACAGGTGGGGGCACTGAGGCAAAGGGATGGAAGTTAGTTTCCCTACATCCTCTATCTAGGAGACAGAGGGCCAGGATTCGGTCCAGGTGGTCTGCAGGAGGCCCTGTTCCCAGAGTGCCTCTGGGGGGGAGCCTCATGTGGCCCCTCGAGGGTGTGGAACCTAATCCCTCAAGCAGTGAAGGTCTGGAAGTGACAAGATCCTGCCGATGGCTGGAGATGCAGATGGTGAAGGGATGACCCTGGGGTGAGAGGTCCAGGGGCTGGGGGCAGCAGCTAAAACATCTTTCCTTGGTGCAATGCTTCTAGAACTTGTCGAGACCCATCAAGGGCAGAAGGTGCTCGGAGCGGAGTCCTGGGAAGTGTGTGCAGAGCAGGGGAGGGGACAGGAGCGCTCATTCATTATTGCGCATGAATCGAATATATAATTTCGAATTGTCACATTACTGATGATGTTCATTTGAATCATTTGATGAAGATACGGTCTGCTCGGTGTCCCCCCTATAAAGCGATCCTCCTTTGCAATTAGCATATTGTAAGGGGTACCTTGTGCGATGTAAATAAATACTACCACACCTGGCACTCTTACTGCTGACCGTATGGATTCCTGGTTTCCTGTGTTACCCTGTATGCCCTGTTGTTGTTTATTTGGATTTTCAAATTGCCCCTTATATGGCCGGGGAGCTTCTTCCGGCTGACCTCTGTCCCTTTGCCGGGACCCCACAACTCTGTCCTTGCTTTACTGCCCAAGAGGTTTTAGGGTCATCTTAGACTTGCTCTTCCTGCTCCAGACGTGGGAGCAGCCCAGTCTCCCAGGACTCAGGCCCTTTTCGTGGGGAATGGTATTTAGAAGTCAAGCCCCGGATGCTGGAGGTGTCCTCTTAGCTCGATGACATCCCCGTGCACCCATGACGTCTGTGTTTACTATTAGGTCCCTCTCTCTGTACCGAAACCCACCAGTACAAACCGTGCCTCTGATTCTCATCCCGATACTGCAGACTCCTCTTTCCCCCCTTTCTGTACCCGTGAGGAACCTCATTTCCCTTTCTCTGTCGTAGAATCCTGCGTGCCACCCCTCTCCCTTCCGCGCCCCTACCCTGTGCAGCAGGACTGCCCTTCTGGCCCTGACCCCGCGTCCAGGCCCTACACCGTGCTGCCCCCGTGAGTGGACATCCTAGGGACCTGCCTTCAACACCTTCTCACTCAGCTGCTGCTGCTCCCACAGGGCCCGCCAGGCTCCTCTCCCCATGCCCCAACACTCTGTGCCCCACTGTCCCTAGAACTCCTCACTGTGTGGGCACCCCCTCACTCCCACACCCGATCTGAACTCTGGCTCCCTGTCCTGATTCCCTCCCAACCCCACCGGTAGAGACCCTCAGCGCCTCCTTGGGCTTTCTTTCCCCAACCCCCTCGCTCGCTCGCCCTTGTGGCTACTTCCTGAAGTCGGACTGTCACTGGGCTCAGTGATTGCCGCTCCCTGAGGCCTTGGGCCATGTCCGCTACGTCTTCACAGGCCTGGAGGCCGGCGGAGACCCGGCTTGGAGCGAGCACCCTGCAGGCCTGCTGGAAAGCGAATCAATAGGTGCCCTCCGCTCTAATCCCCGGTTTCGAGACCATCCAGTTCTATTCTGGGGATAAAAGGTCAGAGGCTGAGACTGGCGCCCCCTCCACGTCACTCAAGCCAGATGGGGAGGCAGGAACAGCTCTGATCCCTCCCCATCCTCGGGAGAGATTTCTGCTCCAGCTGTCACAACTCTCGGACACTGGGACCCGGACTGAGGGAGAGGCCCAGAGAGGCAGGAAGACTTGGCGAAGGAGTGCCAGGGAAGATAAGGAAGCCCAACCCGCCAAGGGGGACGGGAAGGAGGGGGACAAGAAGGAGGGGAAGCTGCCTTGAGCCTGGTGCCCGGTGCCCCGTGCCCTGCCCCTCCATGCAGTTTCCCATGGGCCCCGCCTGCATCTTCTTGAGGAAAGGCATCGCCGAGAAACAGCGGGTGAGATGGCGGGCAAGGCAAAGGGAGTCCGGGGTGCGGGGTAAGAAGGGGCATGACAGGTGCAGGGGCCGGGGGCCAGATGGGGGGCCCAGGCAGGGGGTGCATGCCTGAGAAGGTAGAATTTGGGGAGCTCGGAGGGCCAGTGAGGTGGGTGAGGGTGAAATCAGAAGTCAGCAGCAAAAGGGGGAGAGGGAGACCCACAAATAAAAGGGGAACTGGGGTGTCCCTGTTTGTCACCACCCATTCCCTTGGACACCCAGAACAAGGACAATGATGACACCAGTAACCACTTCACCACGGCGCTGCTGCGTGCCCAGCCCTGCGCAAAGGGCTTTGCTTTCCCGCTGTTATTTCATCCTGTTAAGCCCACGAGGCCATCCTTGCGTTCCCATTTCACAGATGCAGATGCTAAGGCTGAGTCACAAAGCCCCTGCCTTACGCAGTTACTGAGTGGCAGGGCCCATTCAGATCTATTTGATTCCAGGGGGCTTACCTTTCCTTGTTAGGCTTTCAGATGATGGGTGGGGGGAGGAAGGAGATGAGGGGAGGGACAGTAAGAGAAGTTGTGGGGGGGCCAAGAATAAAGGGAGAAGCCTGAGGCTGGTGGGGCTCCCCAGGTGGCGTGCCACATGCCCAGGGACATGGCGCTCAGATGGGAATGCTGGTCCCATGCAACTGAATGCTGGCCCCATGCAAACGGCTTCTAACCCTTGGGAGAAAGAATGGGGCCCGTAGGGAAAGAATCAAGGGGGTATAGTGGAAAGAATTTTGGCTCAGATTTCAAGTCTCAACCCTCACTGCACCTGACCTTGAGAAAGTGATTCAATGTCTCCCTGCCCCTGGAAGGGCTCTGCCACTTAGGAACCGTGTGACCTCTGGCCATTTCCTTAACCTCTCTGTTCCTCAGCTTCCTCTCAAGGAAGATGGGAATGCTGTTTGGTCCTACCTCCCCGGGTGGTTCTGAGATTTAAATGACATTGGCGCTCAGAGCACGTTAGCTGTGATTCCAAGCCTCGTTTTCTTGTCCCAGAGAAAGGAGGGGATTGGATGCCGTGGCATCGAAAGCCTCTTGCAGCACAATGGGAGGGATGTCTGTTCAGGAAAGACAGAGGGAGAGAGTTCAAGATTCCGGGATAGGAGAGAGGAAATGGGAAGTGATGAGAAAGAGGGTGAGAAACCATCAGGGTGGGAGTCAGGATGTGGGAGAAGGAAGAGGAGGGCGGGGTGGGGAGAGACAGGAAAGGGAAGGGGCTGCTCGGAGGAGGGAGGGGACGCGTTTAGAGAAGTGGATATTGGCTCCCTGACCCTCTCCAAATTCCCTCTCCCTGCATTCCTTTCCAGGAAAGACCCCTGGGACAAGATGAGATCGAAGGTAACCTCTGTCCCCGAATGCCACCTCATTGTCATCCACCCCTAGGCTTCTCCCTGTGCATCTCAGGGTAGACCCTTCCCATGCAAGCTTCATCCCCCTCTCTCTTCCCACTCAGCCGTGATGTTGTGCAACTCCTCATGCTCACTTAGGAGCCTCCCAAAGTGTTTAGAAGACATACCCATCCCTAAGTATCTCAGAGACCCAGGAGAGACACATGTATGAGTTTTTGGGTTTCTGTTTATTAATTTTTTAATAAACATATAATGTATTTTTGTCCCCAGGGGTACAGGTCTGTGAATCGCCAGGTTTACACATTTCACAGCACTCACCATAGCACATACCCTCCCCAATGTCCATAACCCCACCACCCTCTCCCGATTCCCCTCCCCCCAGCAACCCTCAGCCTGTTTTGTGAGATTGAGTCTTTTATGGTTTGTCTCCCTCCCGATCCCATCTTCTTTCATTTTTTCTTTTCCTACCCCCCAAACCCACTTCCTCATATCAGGGAGATCATATGATAGTTGTTTTTCTCCGGTTGACTTATTTCACATGCATGAGTTTTAAGTTGAATCAAAAACTTGACTTTTCTTTTGGTGGTTTGAAAGCTTCGCATAATTTCAGCCCAGAATTTGGAGGACCGCCATGCCGTCGCTTTGCAGTGTCACGGATCATTTCTCTTGTACATTTTGGTCTTGCATGTTACAATCTCCAGCCACATTTCATACATCACTCCTGTTTGAAACTTTTGTTTTCAAATATGCCTTCTCCTTTGCAAAGTCCTTAGTTGGTGACTCCCTGACGGTTTCAAGGGATGCCAGTTCCTCCCCATGGACTGTTTCAGGTTCCCCCAAAGTTCTTCTCTCTTAACTTTTCAGAGCTTCGGGAAGCATTTCTTGAGTTCGACAAGGACAGAGATGGGTTCATCTCCTGTAAAGATTTGGGGAATCTCATGAGGACGATGGGTTATATGCCCACAGAGATGGAGCTCATTGAACTGGGCCAACAAATCCGCATGAACTGTGAGGCCAGGGCGGGAAGAACTGCTGGGAGTGGGGGAGGGCTGTGGTCGAAGGGGGAGGGATGTGAGGCTAAGCCAGAGAGAAGGAAAAGGGTAGGGGTCCCTAGGAGTCTGGAAGTAAGGACTCCAGGATGGACTCAGGGAGGCAGTGTTGGAAGTGGATAAAAGGGTGACTCTTCAAGGCAGATTTCGGTTCAAGACCCACTTCTATCATTTACTGATGGTGGTACTTTTGAAATGTGGAGTCAGCTCCCATGCTTGAGTCCGTTGCCCCACCTGTCAGGAAGAGATGATGTCACTCCTTGTGGGATTGCGATAAAGGAGCTGATGCAGGTCAGGCTTAGCCTCCAGTAAGGGGTGATTTATGGAGGTCACAACCACAACCACCGAGATGCATTGGTAGAGGGCAAGATTGGAACCCAGTTTATCACCGGAATCAAACTTGGGATGGATTTCAGAGCTCATTTTGAGAAGGAAGCTTGGACAAAATTGCTCTGGGCTTTGCTTCCAGGCGTACCACAGAGTAAATGAGGCTAGGCATGGATGGGATCGTGTTCCTATCCGGAAGGGATTTGGCTCCCACTGAATTCACTCTCCCCCTTCTACAGACCAACAGATGAGCGAACGTAGATCTGAACCAATTAAGAGATTTGCCCAAGGTCACAGGGACAGCTAGTGACTTCCATCCCACACACCCAATCCATCCTGGTTGGGATTAGAGGGACTCTGTGCCCAGGTTGGCTGAGAGGGAAAGTTCTCAGAAGGCAGGGAGATCAGAACAGTTCTCCCTGTTGAACAGACCTCCAGACCTCAAAGGGTCCAGTGGGGTCATGGGGGGTTGATTCCTTGGCATCTCACTAGACCTGCCTCTTCTGTCCTCAGTGGGTGGCCGTGTCGACTTTGATGATTTTGTGGAGCTGATGACGCCCAAACTGCTGGCTGAAACAGCAGGGATGATCGGTGTCCAGGAGATGAGAGATGCCTTCAAGGAAGTGAGTTAAGGGTTTCATGGTGTCAGTGCTTGAAGGAAACCTCAGGGTTCTATGACTGGTCTTCAAGTGTAGACGGAACCCACCCAAACCAAGTTTTTTGGGAACTATAATGGATGTATAGGGAAGGAAAATGACATCTTCCAAACACTTGCAAAGCACAAGGCCCTCTACACATACTCTCTAGTTTATACATCATATGGAACAGTAGGAGTAAGTGACTCCTTACCCCAGTTATGCATATGTGAACAATGAGGCTTATGGAATTTACAAATCTTACCCAAGTCCTGCAATCCCCAGAACACACATTAGGACCTCTAATTTCCGTGCCCGTAATGGAAAGAAGGAATCCAATAATTTGAGATCCCACAGGGGAATGCAAAGAGATAATCTGGTTTAACCCACTTGTAGAGATGCTTTAAAAATGAGATCCAGGGAGGTGAGGGGCTTGCTGAAATTCGCTTTCATCCCCTAATAAAATGCGTTTCTCAGGAGCGCCTGGGTGACTCAGTAGGTTAAGCATCTGCATTTGATATATAGCAGTGTGATTGAGGAACTCATTTTTTTTTCATTTTATCTAATTTTGATTACTTTCAATTCGATTATTTTTTCAATTTTCACTTACATTCAACAGAATATAAATTCAATTTGTGTGAATTTAAAAACAAATACACAGTTCAGTTACTGGGAAACATTCCTTTCAGAAAAACTTGGGTGTGTGGTCTACCTTTTCTTTTATTAAAAAAGATTTTATTTGTTTATTTGAGAGGGGGGGGTGAGCAGGGGCAGAGGGACAGGAAGAAGCAGTCTCCTTGCTGAGCAAAGAGCCCAACATGAGACTTGATCCCAGGACCCCGAGATCATGGACTGAACTGAAAGCAGATACTTAACTGACTGAGCCCCCCAGGCGCCCCTGATTTGTTTTAAACAAACATGAACACAAGGCTCTGATGTATAGACCATGTGGGGATCCAGAGGACCAATGGGGGGGGGGGGCTGTCATGATGGTCCAGGCAAGAGATGATTGTGGCCTTGGCCACATTAGCATCAGCTGACTAAGGAAGGATAGTTAGCTGCCCCACCTGCTTGGGATGTAGAACATATGAAACATTCCAGTAGATCGGTAAAGTGTTTGCAGCATGGAGTTTTGAAAAGAGTTCATTGATTCAGCATACCAGGTGGCAGGCACTGTTTGGGGCTGGGCACAGGGCAGCGAATCGGGCAGTGAACAAGGCTGTGCTGATGACCACCTTCGGGGACCTGACCCGCCTGTACACCATGTGCAAAAGCACTTATCTTAATTCCTGACCCACAGTTAACTGGTCAGTAAACACTGCTCTTGGGATTGTCGTACTTGTGGCTGACATCACCCCCCCTGCTTCCATCAGTTTGACGCCAATGGAGATGGAGAGATCACCCTCGGGGAGCTGCAGCAGGCCATGCAGAGGCTCCTGGGAGAGAAGCTCACACCCCGTGAGATCTCGGAGGTTGTGCAGGAGGCCGATGTGAACGGAGATGGTACCGTCGACTTTGAAGGTGACGTTACATGGGGATAGCCACTGGTAGATGCTTAACCCTCTGAGCTATCCAGGCACTCTGACAAAAGCTAAATTCTTAACCCAATATTCAAGTGCATCCATAGTCTGCCCCCACCCACTCCACACTTCAGCAAACTCTCTCTGAGCTGCTGTGCTCTGGGGCACACTTGTCCCCTGCTCTGTGTCCCTCAAATCCTATTCCTTTTTCCCTGGTGTTCCTTCCACTTCCTGCACCTTCCCCATCAGTGCATTCTTAGGTCTCATCTCTCCCTTGGGAATCGGCACAGCGATGCCTCTGCCAAGAAGCTTCCCTTCACCCTTAGCTGGGTGTATTAAACCCCACTCTGTGGTCCTACAGACGTTTTCCTGTTCCTCTCCCTTCAAAGGGAGTAATCTCTGAAGACTTTGATGCTCTGAGTTGTGTTCACCTTCCGGGCCGTCAGATTCCTGGAGGGTGATGAGGGATGTTCTCTGAACCGTCCACTGTCAGTCCCCAGAGGGAAGTTTGGTAGATATTCATTGCATGACCACAACTTAGTAAACGTTTACTGGATGCCTGCTGGATCTCGCCAGGCTCAGGTGTGCAGGGGACACCACTGGAAATCTGGACAAGGTTGGAGACAGATCCCCAGGCAGGGGAGGGACAGACTGACCTCAGGACCTGGGTGGGGCCCTGGAGCTCATCTGGCATGGAGTCACAGAGCAGTCAGGGTCACCCTGCCTTCATTCCAGGCTTTGCCACTCACCGTCCTCGTGACCTCAGGCTCACTGGTCAGCCTCACTGACCTCTGTTTGCCTATCTGTAAAAATGGTATTTTCTCCTCCAGGATTAGTTGAAAGTATGAGATCAGATAATCACAGTTATTATTGAACACTTCGTGTGTCTTATAAGCATGATCTTGTTTAACCATCTGAAAGACTATAGAAGGCATATGGCCGTCCTGTGACTCCCAGGTTGGAGATGAAGAAACCGAGGTACACCGGGGACTTGCCCGCAGATCCCCCATGGTTCCTGACACACACACATACAGTAAGGGCTCAAAAGTAAAGCTGGCCGCCCTTACAAATATGTGTCTCACCAGGGACTTTTCTTTGCAGAGTTTGTGAAGATGATGTCTCGCTGAGAAGGTTCCAGAATCCCCATACCCCCCTCCCTGGCCAACATGGATCAAACATTTGCTGAGGACTGAATCCCCCTGGGCCCTTCCAGGAGAGAGGGTGGGAGGGTGCATGGTGATGGACCCTGCAGAGAGAGCATGAGCTGAGGTTAGCCTGGAGTGGTCACTTTGTCCAGATAGCACTATGGGGTGAGGGGTACCTCTCTAGAGTGAGATTAAGAAAGAAGAGTCTACATACGGAAATGAGATTGGGACTAGGGTTAGTGTCACTCCCCCAAGACACCTTTTGACTTTTCATAATCCCCAATGCCTATGTCTCTTCCCCAGCATCCTCTTGGGTCCAACTCCTGAAAAAGTTCAGCCCGTAGTCCACACTTCCCCCTTCTTGCTTCCAATCTCCTCAGTTTCTTTCTGCCAGTAAGAGGGGGCATGCCGATCTTGGGGCTACAAATGGAATTCCTGATAAGACTGGGCTTAGAAATGGTTCATTAAAGAGGCTTTCAAAAGTGAGCTTAGCCCGTTTTGTTCATTTCTTAGAAGCTCAGTCTGCTTTTTCCCCTCTAGCCTCCTACTTCCTTTTCCTTGTGTAAGATACTCAGGCCACTGAATTAAATCATAAATCTGGATTACCAAGGTTTAGGGCAAGCTGATCCCCAGGGGAGTTAATCCCCTGCAAAACGTCATCAAGCAAAGGTGGGGGGGGGGGACGGGGAGTTCTCAAATTCCAGCTCAGCCAGGTGGGGTGGAAACCATTCCTGAGAACCCCAGCCCCCCTGCATTGGGCCACACCGGGAACTCCGGGATATGGCCTCTGTTAGGAGGGGCGTCATGCCAGTCCCCACACCCTGACATTGACCTGCACCCTGTCACCGGAGGGTCTGTTCCTCCTCACCTTTACCTGAGGGCAGGATGCTCCAGGAACGCCAGGTCCCCAAAGTACAAGATTTGTGTCCCACCTTCCAGAAAGTTTTCCTCACATCTGAAACCCACTAAGTAGATGTATATAATAGGTCATCCAGTTCAACAGCCTTGTTTCGTAAAATTAAAATTTTGTTTTTGCCCTTCCTTCCTCCCTGTCTCCTTCCCTTCCCTCCGTGCCTTCCTCCCCTTCTGCGCTGCATTTATTCAACAGTGATATATGAAGTTGTTGCTGTAGGTGCTCTTCCAAGCATGGGGCTCCCATGATGAATGAAATACACCAATCCCCGCCCTCCTCCCAGAGAACTTACATTATAAAGGGAGGAGACAGACACAGAACAAAATACATGATTAAATATAATCCTAGTTAGTATGGTCGAAGTTGGTAAGAGATATGGAGAAAAACGGAGCAAGAAGGTGGTTTAAGGGGTCTGAGAACGAGCAGGAGTCCCCATTCCATGCAGGGATATCAGAGAGTCTACGGAGCACCAGGGGCATATCCAAAGGAAGAGCACTTCCAACACAGTGTAGAGCAAATGCAAAGGCCCTGAGGCAGGAAGGTAGTTGGCTGTGTTGGAGGAATGGTGGGAAGCCATGGTGGTCGGACAGAGGTAAGGGGGTGGATTAGGGTTAAACCATGATGATGCAATGTTCTAGATCTGCACTGTTATGGTAGTCACTCACCACATGTGGCTACTGAGTTTTAAACCTGGTGAATGAGGCTGAGAAACTGAATTTTATTTTTATTCTGCTAAATCAACATTTTACAACACTGATTTTATGAATGATGTCAGGAGGGCAAGGGGAAGGGGATTCCACATAAGCAAGGCATAGAGGCTGGAGTCGGGAATAGGGCAGGGGCTGGAGTGTACTGAATGAGGGGGCAGAGGCAGGAAGTGTGTGAGGGAAGGCTGGAGACAAGGACAAGGCACATGTAGGATCTGGGGGGCAGGAAGGCCAGGTTTCCTGTGGCATGTTTGTATGTGACTGGCGTGTAATGGTTCTTGAGCCATGGTGGAATGAGATCTTCGGGCTTCTCCAATGTCTATGCAATGTCATTTTAGACAATCAGATTGGTACCGTGTGGCTGAATGGTTAAATCTATCCCCGATGTCTGCAGGCAGTGTGGGATAGTGGTCACAATTGCTCAGTGTTTTATGAAAGAGGAGGAGGGGCAAGAGGGGGGAGGGGGAGAGGGAGAACAATAACACGAGGATGCATCTGGGCTCACAGGGAAACAGACTCTGTAATCAATTACTGATGTCTGCCACTGGCATAGGGGAAGGATAGTCAAGGTAGGATTGCAATGAATTTTCTTTTTTTTTTTTAATTCTTTATTTAAATTCCTATACTGTTAACATATACTGTATTATTAGTTTCAGGGGTAGTATTTAGTGATCTGTCAGTTGCATGTAACACCCATTACATCGAGTGCAATGACTTCTCTACATTCTCTACCTTCTGTTTACTTACAAATTTATTTATTACTGATTTAACAAGTATCTACAAATGCTCCACCCAAATCTACCATTTCCCAGAAAGAGAGAGCAGGCTGCAGTTCCTTCCTTGGGCTCCTGGGCTGAGAATCTGACCTCCCCCCATGAGACTCACCAATGCCGTCACCAATGCTTCCTTCACCACATTCCTGTCCCTCCCCATCTCTCTCATTCCAAGAGGTACAAAAAGCAGCCCTGGGGTTAACTGTGGGCTCCTGTGGTTATGCCACATTTCCCTCCGTTTTTCACAAAGGACCAAGTGATCAAGCAAAATGGCAAACAAGGTATTTCTAAAAGCGATTAAACTTGAAAGACTCAATGAAAAAAACAAAGCAGGTTCTAAACTTGGTATGTCCGTCTTCCACTGAAGATATTTTTCCTCCCCTGGAAAATAAAATCACAAGCCAGCATTCAGGTAATAGGTATGCACTAACTCAAAACACAATGTGATTACCAAAGTACTATGTTGGTTTTCAAGACTGAGTCAGAAGATGAGGAGCTGAGACACCCCTGCCCTTCACCTGGCTCACAGGGGCTGGAAAACACTGACCATGAGCCCCTCAGCCTCACCTCTACTAATAGGTTTGGTGAAAGAGGGGCCTGAAGAAGATAGTTGTGCTCTGGATGTCCACTAAAAATGTTCTTCTTTCTAGCCACAGCCTGGGGATGACTTGTGGGTGTTCTTGGTTTGGGTTTGGGTTTTGTTTTAGAGAAAAAAGAGAGAGAGAGGGAGTGGGGGGGGGATGAGGGGAAGGGAGCACAGAGTCCAACTCAGGGCTCAATTTATGACCCTGAGATCATGACCTGAGCCAAAATCAAGAGATCATGACCTGAGCCAAAATCAAGAGATGCTTGACTGACTGAGCCACCCAGGCACAACAACATGTGAGTGTTTTTAAATATCTACCCTGTTAGGATGGTACCCAGAGCCCCAAGGCCACTCCTTTGCCTCTCCTCTACTCCAAGAAGATAATTTTCATGGCCAAGCCAAAATTCAGGAGTCATCCATAAGCCACATGCGTCCTAAGGGTATATAGTGCTAGAAACATGAGAGTTGTCCCCACATCTGAGGGAAGGGCTTCTGTTTGTGTTTAAATCCCAGAATCAGAGTGATTAGGTCAGTAGAACCAGCTATTTGAGAGTTTCCACAGGCCTTAGAATACTGAAGCCAGAGGAAAGAGCTAGAAGGGAGAGTGAGGTGGATCCTGTGGAGAGATTGGAAGACTTATGCATGGAGGTGGGGGAGGGACCCACATGATGGGGAGCAGAAATGACCCCACCTTTTCCTCCACTGGCTACTTAGTGATGGGGTTAGCAGATCAACAACCTGGTGCCATGTCCTCTGGGGACTGGAGAAGTCCTGGTGGTTTCCTTTCAAGCCCATCTTTTCTTCTCATGCTCTAGAGAAATTCTGTTTTTCTTGCACACCCAAGGCCTGCTGGTCCTAAAACTTGGCATGGTAACTTTCAGGGTCTGAAAGAGTTCGTCCACCTCCTTCTAAGTCAGGAAGCTGTCCCAGTCTCTCCCACCTCACCTCTGGGTCGTGGAGCTCATCCTGTTGGGAACCTCAGTGAATCATGCTGGAAGGACACTGCACTGCCCAGGGGTACATTACGCATCTCACCTTTGCATCAACAATACACCCAGGTGCGGTCCCGGTCATAGTCATAAGACGTTGCACACCACATAAGGTTCTGCTTTGTTCCTTTGTTGGTACAGTTAAAATAATTCTTGTTTTTATAGTTGAATGGGAAGTGGCATGGAAACCCAGGAACCAAGGAGGAAATTCCTAGGGAGAAGAAAGGATAGGACAGTGGTTCTCCCTGTACCTTTACACTGTGGTGAAGTCTTAGGCTTCGGAGCCCACCCTAAAATCAAAATTGGGTCCACAATACCTTTGCGTGTGTTGTTTGGGTGCTGCTCAGAGGCTCCCATTAGTAGAGAGAAATGCTGACCCAATCCTAAATCTCACAGAGATTTTCTTCCCTGGGAAGCTATTTGAGTTTAGTTCCATGGGGTGTGGAATGGGGAACAAGGACAGAGTGAAAGCACAAGGGGTCCTGGCAGGGGGAGAGACAAGGACAACATCATGTCACCAAGGGAACCAGGGAGCGGAGCGGAAAGCACGGAGAGGACGTAATACAGGGGCTCCTCTTTAATCCCAGTTCCTCAGTGTGTGAATCCTCCACATGCTAAAATTTATTTGGAAGCCAAATCAGTACTGGTGGGGTTTCTGTGGCCGTGTGGGGACACATAGTGCCCACATTCTTAGCTGAAGCCCAGCAAGGTGCACCCTGCCTCTTCCGTGCAAATATCTAGACCAGTGCAGTGCTGGAGAGCTGTCCAGGGTCCTGACGTGCAGGCAGGCTGCCTGCAATGTGCCTTGTGAGGAAATGTTATATTACATTTACAGAAAAATGTTCTATTTTCGTTCCTTAAGGGCTTCTGCCCTGATCATCCACCAAATCTACATTTTTTCTCCTTTGTTAGAAAAATTATCCAAAACATGCAATGGCACCGAAAGATTGACACATGACCTTTTCACGTCCTCCTAGAGTATTGTCTGAAGAGTCCCTAACAGTCACCTGATTCTCCAGCTCAGTGTCATCAAACTTTTTCTAGAAGTACCAGATGGTAGGTATTTTCAGCTTCGTGCCTCATACAGTCTCTTTCTTTTATATGGGTCCCAAGTAACGAATTTCACATACTTTTGCTTGTCACAAAATACCATCCTTCTTTAGACTTTTTTCTTTTTTCTTTTTCTTTTTTTTTAAGATTTAATTTATTTATTCGACAGAGAGAGATCACAAGTAGGCAGAGAGGCAGGCAGAGAGAGAGAGAGAGGAAACAGGCTCCCTACTGAGCACAGGACCCCGAGATCATGACCTGAGCTGAAGGCAGCGGCTTAACCCACTGAGCCACCCAGGCGCCCCAGACTTTTTTCAATCATAAAAAAATGTAAAAATGATTCTTAGGTTGGGGAACAAAAAAAAATTGGTCCAGCTCTGGCCCATAGGCAGGATGGGATTCACAGACCCCCTACTCTAGGGAAACAGGGAACTTCATCTCACTTACTACCTGCTGTTGCATTTGTTGGAGGCTCCAACTCTGGAACGTATAGAAAACTGATACATTGTGAATGATTTTTGTTCCATAGAGATGCCAGTAACTTCTGTCTGGCAGACAAGATAATCACAAAGGTTTGATTGCCCATTATACGTTAATGGATTTGATAGCTAACTTAACAGTCTTGCTTGCACTCAACATTCTTCTCTTCACTGACTTTATGTGTTTCTTATAATGTCCCCTGAATTAGCTTCACTATCCTTCTAGTTCCCTTATTAATAGCCTTTTTTCTTTAAGTAGGCTCCATGCCCAGTGTGGATCCCAATGTGGGGCTTGATCCTATGACCCTAAGATCAAGACCTGAGATGAGATCAAGGGTTGGATCCTTAACCAAATGAGCCACACAGGCACCCCAGATTTTTCTTTAAACCTTAGGAACATCTGGGTGACTCAGTGGGTTAAACCTCTGCCTTTGGCTCAGGTCATGATCTCAGGGTCCTGGGATCGAGCCCCCCATATCGGGCTCTCTGCTCAGCAGGGAGCCTGCTTCCCCCTCTCTCTACCTGCCTCTCTACCTGCTTGTGATCTCTGTCTCTCAAATAAATAAATAAAATATTTTTTTAAAAACCCTTAGCATGTGCTTACTCTATGTTTGTATAAGCAAGTGTTAGGTGTTTTGCATTTTGAAAATCTGACACTGGCTCCCTTCTCTTGGATCTTCAGCAGCCTGTACTTTGCCTGTCACACAGTTGCATTGTTTATGCTCTTCACCCATCAGATCCATGAGGCAGAGACCCTGAATTACTCATCGCCAATATGCCCACCTCCCAACATATGCTAAGTAGATGGATGAAGAAACCCACCCGTGCCCACCCAGTCCCCTTCCCCGGTTACTTGTGTCGGCACAGAGGCTCCACTTCCCATCCGCATCCATGTTCTCTGTGGTTGGGCACCAGAGTTTGTTGCTTTCATTTTCAACACACTCAGAGATCGTGCTATTTCTGTAGATGGAGGGGAAGATGCAGGGCTTGCTGAAAGAATTTCCCCCATACTCTGAAAATAATCATGGAAAGGTCCCAGGGACGAGAAGAGACAACAAAAAGAGCTTCCATTTATCACACATGAACGAGGCACCACGTTTTATCTCATGAAAGGCAACATAACATTGAACACACCCAAACGAGTTCCTGGTGATGTTATCAGGTCTACTTTGCATACAAGGGAGAACCCAAAATGTCAACCACTACACAGTTTACTGTCTATTTGAACAGAGGCTTTGTGTTCTATGGGCTTCATCAACAGAGTTATTGTGAGATTTAAGGATAAGGGTGGTAGGGACAAGGATACAAGTGATGGATGGCTGGGCCAAGGATAAATTAAGGTGTTCTATGGGATTAGGATTTTTTGAGAGCCAAGGGAAGAACATAGTGAAGATTTTATGAAGGAATAAGTGTGCTCCATGGATAGGTGCCTCACGTGAATCTTCATCCCAATGGAGGCAACACTACTTAGTGAGAAACATGGACACCACCGTCATATGGACTTGAATTCAAATCCTAACTCTGACATCACCTAGGAGTGTGACCTTGGGCAGGACTTAATTTTATTGCAACCATTTATTGAATAGAGAAGAAAATGGCATCTTATAGAGCTTCCATGGAAAGATTCAATGGGAGGTTATATGTAGAGGTCATGGATCAGAGTCTAATACAGAGAGGGCTCTAGAATGAATGGAGGTCATTAAGAAGTGAAGAGATTATTAAGGTGAAATGTTAAGGAAAGGTCCAGCACTTGGTGAATCTGTTTATTGGCAATTCTGGCAACAGAAACACTTGAAAACCAATGTGAGCCCATGGTTTTTATTCTCAGGTTAACTGGATTTTCCATGCTGACATTGGGGTCTTGGGGGAGTGTGGCCTCAGGACATTCTTGTCTCCTGTGGTTGTCCTAATGTACTCTCCAAGAAGGCATTTGGTTCCTAGAAGACTGCTCCCATTCTTCTTCTCTCCCCTGTGCTACCATCCCCTCAGGAGGATCATTGTTATTTCCCTCCTCCCCACCAAACACCCCATCCCTGCGCCAGTGCCTCACCATTGATTTCACAGTATTTCCACTGCTGTTTCTCATCAAAGCTGGAGGTGACAGAACACCACAGCCTTCCAAAGAAGCTGCCCTCCATTATGCAGGTGTTATGGGACCTTCCTCGATAGATGAAGGGGAAGATGCATCGTGGGTAATCTGTACAGAAAGAAGCCCATGAGTGGTTTCACTTTCTCGGCCATTCATGGGACAGTCATCTAATCATCCTTCCATCAGAAAAGATTTTATTCACTCATTTCATCAAGCATTTCATTAAGAAAGCCTTTTCCTGTACTTTCATCCTCAAAACTTCCCCAACGAAGTTCCCAATCTCAACCATGGTGTGCTGTACAAACAACATACTTCACTGTGTCTTAAAAATGAATCTCTTAGAAAATGACCTATAGGAATAAAGTCAAGACAAAGAATTTTGATGGTTTATGACCAACAAATAAAGCCAAGACCTTGACATACAAGGAATGCTGCCATTACCAAAAAGAAAAATTGTCAAGTGTCAGAGAGGTCAAATACAGTAAAATTATCATCTAGGTGCTGGTGTCTTATGGCAACTTCCATAGACAGATTGAATTTCCCACCACAAATGTAGGGCTACAAATATAGTTTGTATTTGTTTATAATGTTTATACAAATATAAACATTATGTTTATAGTGGGTGGATTTACTCACACTAAGTGAGGGAATCAGGGTCATTTGGAAATGATGGAGGGGTTTTCATAGACGAAGGGATGAAGGAAGACTTGGAGCAGGTGGCATTTGAGAAGAGGTTCTCACAATGTGGCGAAGCCAACCATGCAAAAACTGGGGATAATTGAGGTCCAGACAGAAGGAATAAAAGTGTGAGAGTTCAAAGACAGGAAGGAGTTCAAAATACTCAGGAAGCATGTCAGTCAGTGTCGCTGGAGCTCAGCAGGCAAGGAAGGGAGGGGAAGATGGGGACAGGAAGGGCAAGGTCAAGTGGAGCTTTCCAGACCAAGGTGAGGGGTCTCCTCGTCTTGCCCTCCTTCTTCTTGCCTTCCTCCAACTCTCCCCACTCCTCTTCTTCCTCTTTCTTCCAGCTGAGTCGTAGGAGTTCTTTTGGATATTTCAGATATTAACCCCTTATCAGATACACGTTTTGCAAACACTTTCTCCCATTCTAAGGTTGCCTTTCATTTTATTGATGGTTTCTTTCTCTATACTGAAGCTTTGTAGTTTGATGTGGCCCCACTTGTTTATTTTTGCTTTTGTTGCCTTTGATTTTGGTGTCAAACCCAAAAAATCATTGCCAAGACTGATGTCTCACAGATTACTCCCATGTTTTCTTGTAGGAGGTCTGTGGTTTTACATCTTGTGTTCAAGTCTTCAATCATTTTGAGTTGATCTTTCTGTATGGTGTAAAACAGGGTCCAGTTTCATTCTTTTGCATGTGGCTATGCCATTTTCCCAACACCACTGTTGAAGAGATTGTCCTTTCCCCATTACATATTTCTGGCTCCTTTGTCATAAATTAATTGACCATATATGCATTAGTTTATTTCTGGACTCACAATTCTGTTCCATTGATCCCTGTGTCTGTTTCTATGCTAATACCATAGGTTTTTATTACTATAGTTTTGCAATATAGCCTGAAATCAGGGCATGTGATACCTCCTGCTTTGTTTTTTCTTTCTCAATATTGCATTGGCTATCTGGGGGTCAGGATATCCCTCTAAGTGTGCCGGTGAGCCACAGAGGGCATGAGCAGGGAAGTAGCCTTGCCTGACTTCACATCCCAAAAAGGTTTCTTTGACTGATATGCGGAGAATCTATTGGAGGGAGGTGAGGGGGATTTGGGAAGACCGGTTAGGAAATATTGGCTGGCAGAGTTGATGGTGATTCAAGAAGGATGGAGACAGAGGAAGCAGATGCTCCCCAGAAGCTGAAGCTAGTATCTACTTTGAAGACAAAATTAAGTCTAGTTGGTGGGTCACCTGTGGGGTGGGAAGAAAGAATTAGGGATGACTCTGTTCTTCTATTTACACAGTAGTGGCACATTGTCCTTATTGAGGAAGCCTGCAAAAGAGCAGAAAAGCATCTGCACAGTAATATATGTTTAAGTGATATGAATATTGTAAGCTAATGTCACTAGGGATTGCCATGGATATCTGTTTCTGATCTCCATATTCCACTCACGAGAAGCGTCCTGTGAGGCAGTACTTAGAAATGACCATGGAAAACCGCTTCCCCACCACTATTCACAGGGAGTGAGATACCCACCAGTATGGGTTCAAAGAGCAGTACTTGGTTCAGAAGCCAGATCTGAGGGAGAAGATGCAAAAGATGCCTTCATCTAATAGGAGCCCTTGGTGACATGGCTGAAGGGGTTAAATCAAATGCAGGTTGTTGACTCTCAGGGCCTTGACTGTGTCTAGTATATGCAGTTCTGGCAGAGTTTTGTCCCCTTTTGTACATCTTATGCATGTTTGGGGACATGTTCCAGAATTCAAAAAAAAAAAAAAAACCCTCTAATTTTCAGGTTCAGTTTCTGCCAGTTGATCCTGATTTGCATTGTTTGAGCAATATTTTCAGCCAGGGATTGTACTGCTTCCAGGTCTGGTTTGGTTTTTTCTGTGTAATGGGGCTTCTTTGTAGTCATTTTTAGCTCTTGCAATCAAAGAGATTCTGCTTGGAGGTACAAGAGTCTGGCCACTTTCTAATATCTTGTAGGTTAGATAGGGTCATGGGTGCTTAATTACTTTACAACAATATTGCTTCTTTTTATTTCTCTTCTTCTGCAGTTATGGAATTATGTTGATTTATTTTGAGGTTAGGAATTTAGAATAGGTAATGTTCTTTATAAATTTTATTTCGGGATAGTAAAAAGGGTGTTATATTTATTATCAAAGGGAGAATTCAATCTAAGAGAGTCAAGAACAGTGGTACAGGGAAAAGTAGGTTCTAAATATTCAACACCTGGTTACTAGTAGGAACAATTAAAATGTCCAACAATAGGATATTGGTTAAAACAAAATGCCCTTTGTCCCGTGCACAAAAGATAGAAATCATACAATTACAAAAATGTCTTGGGCTTTGAGAAAAAAGTAAACAGAGTCTCTTAAATCCCTTCTCAAATCCCTTATACTTTGTCTCTGTTTTTCCTTATTAATTTAGAAAATCAAGAAAGAGACAAAGAATACGGTGGTTCAGAGAGCTCCATTTTCAACACTATCGTTTTTAACATCATTACCCCATTATTAGCATCCAGTGCTTGGCCTCCTGCAGCATTTCTAGGCACACAAACACGTATCATAACTCGTGTGCAAAAATATGATCATATTATACAAATCCACACATTCTCTTTTGTGACCCATAATTTGAGGAGGCCTCCTGAGGGGACAGCATGGCACTACTCACCGTCCACCATGCAATACTTCCACTGCCCATCGTAAATGGCTCTGGTTGCACACCAAGGGGAGAGGCTATTGGTTTTGATGCAAGAAAAGTAGGAAGACCCCTTGTAGATGAAGGGAAAGACACATGAATCTTTCTGATCTGGAAGAAAGAGAGACAAAACAGAGGGGCTTCATCACAGTCAAAGAGCCAAGGATGAGTTTTGGTTTGGTTCCCATGGGGGGGGGGTCTGAAGGTGACATGTGAAGTCTTAGCATCGAGCTTTCTTGTGACATATAAGGGCATGTCCAGCTTTGTTGAGACCAAGAGTACAGGGAAGGAGTCTCATAAACCATGAAAACAACCGGGATAAAGTTGTCCTCAGACCAGCAGAGCACCATCAACATTACAGCAAACACATCTGGTAAAGGTCATAATATCACGGTAGGTAATGGAAGGACACACATTAACTAATTCTGAAAAGCAATTTCATTTTGCAGTGCTCTTTTCAATCTTTCTGATGACAAAAGAGAAAACTTCATTTTAATGCTGCTATTTCTCTATCATGTCTCTAATTTTGAATAATCTCCCTTTTAACAACAACAAAAAGAGGGCAGGTCACAAGCTCAAAGCTGTATTGGGACAATAGCATCTAGTAGAATCTAATAATAGGATTTTGTTTTCACAGTATTTTTGTTTGCAATTTCTATTTATGGCAAGTAGTAGCATTTTTATAGATTATAGACCTGATGTTAACTATCCTTTAAAATAAGGGTGTTGGGGCACCTGGGTGGCTCAGTGGGTTAAGCCTCTGCCTTCAGCTCAAGTCATGATCCCAGGGTCCTGGGATGAAGGCCCACATCAGGCTCTCTGCTCAGCAGGGAGCCTGCTTCCCCCCTCCTCTGCCTGCCTACTTGTAATCCCTCTCTCTCAAATAAATTTTAAAAATCTTTTAAAAAAATAAAATAAGGGTGTTAAAGTGAAGAAGAGATCATATCTAAAGAAGAAGGTGGAGCCAGTGATGCTGGGGTGCAGATATGGCAAATGTTGAGGAGGTGGTACTTGGATGAGGAAAGTTAGAGAAATGCAACCCTTGGCCTTTGTATTCCTCGGTGTGAGGACAGGGACTTTGTCTTTGACGCAGTGTATCCTTGGAAACTAGAACAGTCACTTGCTCATAGGAGATGCTTAAGAAAGAACTGACAAAATGAAGATGGAAGTTCAGAAAATGCCACGTGAAAAAAAAAAAGCTAGACAGATTTCCTTAATGCAGGACTCATTAGCAGAGCCAGTATGCAAATGAGAACTGAATTAGCAAGAGGTGTATGGAGTATCTTAAATTGTCCTTTTCCCCAATCCCTTGATAGCTTTGGAGAATAATGTTCCCTGAAACACATCTTAGGAAATTCTATTCTAGGGGCGCCTGGGTGGCTCAGATGTTAAGTGTCTGCCTTTGGCTCAGGTCATGATCCCAGGGTCCTGGGATCGAGCCCTGCATCGGATTCCCTGCTCGGCAGGAAGCCTGCTTCTCCCTCTCCCACTCCCCCTGCTTGTGTTCCCTCTCTCACTCTCTCTCTGTCAAATAAATAAATAATATATTGAAAGAAAGAAATAGAAAGAAAGAAAGAAATTAAAAGAAAGAGAGAAAGAAATTCTAGCTCAAATTCTTCACATCATGGAGAAGGGAGTAAAGACCCATGTAAGATAAGGAATCATTTCAACTTAATGCCTTTTTTTTTTTTTTTTGAGCAGAACTAGAATGAGAACTAGAATTTTTTATCTAATGGTCCAAAATCATAGCTTTTCTCTTTGCCTTCATCCTGTGATTCCCTCCTCCTCTCTCTTTTTCCCTCCCACAAGGATATAACGAAGGCTTACTATGATAAAGACATTCTGATAGGTTATATAGTGTGTGTGCATGTGTGTGTATGTGTATGTGTGTGTGTGTGTTCCTATTCCAAACACGGTGAGACAAAGCTTCCGTGGACTCACTAAATGGGTTCCTAGCTCGAACCTATTTTTTGACTTTCTTATAGTTAGGTGGGGTCACGTGACTCAGTTACAACTCATGTGGGTGGAAATGATGTTAGCTACTTCCTTGCTCCCAAGCAAACCTCCATGCTCCTTTCTTCTGTCAGCTAGATATACAGCCATGGTTCTCAATGGAGAAAAAGACATTAGACAAAGTTTGGAGGCATTTTGGTTGTTACAGCTGGGAGAAGGGGATACTGGTAGGTGTACTCCTGGGATCTACTAGGTAGAGGCCAGGGTTGTTGCTAAACTTCTTACCATGCACAGGTTCCACAACAAAGCCAACTGGCCCCAAATGCCAACAGTGGCCAGGTTGAGAAACTCAGATAAAAAGGATGACCCTGCAGAGAACCTTGAGGCTCTAGGGGCTGGAGGAGCCATGATACAGAAGGATCCTGTGTCTCTGAATCTCAACAGAAGAGGCTTCCCACCACACATCCACATCGAAGTGCTAGCTGAGTTTGATGTGAACGCTACTGAGTTCAGCCACTGACGTTTGGGGATAGTTAGTCTGTTACCAATACAGATGAACAAGACATCCTCTCTACCTTCAACCTAGTAGCCCCATCTCTTCTGGATCAGATTCTTAGCCTGTATGATCTGACCTAAGCCATCATAAGGGTGGATGAGGGATGTCCTGGGAGGGGGTGGAAAGGCAGACCTCAATCTTTGAGCTTCGCTGGTGGGTTGACGCAAGTAGAGGCCTTGAACTCACATTGCGCTTTCAACCTCTGGGTCTCAGAACTTTCTGGTCTTGGTTTTATACAGTTGAAATCAGTTAATATTTGGAAAGTGCTTAAAAGAGCACATGACTGCTACCCAGCGAATGCTAGCGATCGTCACCATCACCGTCATCATCATCATCAATGATTCTCAGTCAGGGACACCACCAGAGCATAGGATGCTGGTGGTGAAGTGAGGGCAGGCAGATGCCCCCTTGACCCAGGATTAAGATTATCCTTGGGAGTTGTTAGTAAGAATCAACACATAATAGATACTATTAGCCATCTGCAAAGTAACCCAGCAGATGGTCTGATCTTCTTAACTGGGTTGAAATCCTCTCTCATCTGGGCCCTGCTGACCTCTCTGTTCTCACTGTCTGATTAACATTTCCTCGACCTTCCTCCATGCTCTTTCTTGTCTTTGGCATTTGGCTCATGCCCTCACCCTGCTCTTTTCTTTCTTCCTAGCCTTATTCCCCATTACTCAACCACACGACTTGGTTCAGTCCAGATTAATACTCTTCCACACTCTTCCAATACTCTGAGCCAATCTTTATCAATATACTTACCAAATAGTCAAAAAATACAGTTATCTGTTTCCATGTCTATCACTCCCGTTTGCTGTGAGGTCTCTGAGTATAGGGCATAAGTTTATTTACTGCCATGTTTCTGACCCATTGCACGGTGCCCGGCCTTTGGGAATCACTCAGTCAATGTGTACTGAATAAGTTAACCATAAATATGTGCCAAGTCTCGCCACAGGAATGTGGAGGTGGTCTCAGGAAGGTATGACCAGAATGAGACAAGAACTGGGAAATCTGGCATGGTTCCCTGTCTGAATAAACTCTGGGTTCTTAGCCTTTTGGGTCTCCTCAGTTCTTGTGAGAAGCCAGACCTTCTCTCGGGAAAACGCTCATAATTCCCTGCGGCAGAGACTGCTGTGGATTCAAAACCAGCTTCATCTTCCTCCTAAACATACTGTTCAAAGCCACATTTCCCAGACTCCCTTGCAGCTAAGCATTCTGTGAGTTCAGGCCAGTGGAAATGGGAGAAAGGAACAGATATCACTTCCTGGCCAAAAAAAAAAAAAAAAAAAAAAAACCTCTCTTCCAAGATTATCACACTCTTGGCTCTTGTCTATCAGCTGCAAGCAAAGAATCCACACAGCACCCAAAAGCCCTCGGTGTTGGTGGAGAGCCCCATAGCGGAAGGTGAATGGACCCCTGCTGACCAGACGCACTCTTACTGGGCTTTATGGGAACGAGAAATAAAATGTTTCATGCTAAGCTGCTGATGGTTTGGAGTTTGTCTGTTTCAAGATCTGTTCTCACTACCCTGGTAAGTGCACACCTTTTTTTTATACCAATCCGGGATTTCATGGACTGTAGTGCCTGTCCAGTGACCTATATTCCAAAGATATTAGAAATCTCTGGAATATAGAATGTGATCATTGAAAAATGACTACATGGGGGCACCTGGGTGGCTCAGCCATTGGGCGGCTGCCTTCAGCTCAGGTCATGATCCCAGGGCCCTGGGATGGAGCCCTGCATCGGGCCCCCTGCTCGGTGGGAAGCCTGCTTCTCCCTCTCCACTCCCCTGATTGTGTTCCCTCTCTCACTGTGTCTCTCTGTGTCAAATAAGTAAATAAAATCTTTTAAAAATATTATTTAAAAAAAAGAAAAAGGGCTTCATGGAATCCAAGTGCATGAAAATAGGAGTGTTTCTTGAGGGAGGCCCGGGTGGCTCAGTTGGTTAAACCTCTGCCTTCAGCTCAGGTCATGGTCCCAGGATCCTGGAATTGAGTCGCTCATCAGGCTCCCTATTGAGTGGGGATCCTGCTTCTCCCCCTGCTCCTCCCTCTGCTTATGCTCTCTCTTTCTCTCTCTCTGACAAATAAATAAACAAAATCTTAAAAAAAAAAAATGAGGGTTTCTTGAGCCTATCCAAGGGAAAGGGCTTGTCAGGTAGAAAAGGATATTCATTGTGGGGAATTGTTTCACCATAGCTTGAGTGAACTACATATAATCAGGGTCTCTCTTGGTTCTGCTTCTGTGTTTACCATATGATCTTTGGGGAGCTGATTTAGATTCCTAGATATATTAAGAGCATGGACTCACACCCACTAGAATGGCTACTGGGTTTTTGTTTGTTTATTTGTTTTGGGTTTTGTTTTTTTTTTGACAGAAAACAAGTGTTAGCAAGGATGTGGAAAATTTGAAACTTTATGCCCTGTTGATGGGAATACAAAATGATGCAGCTGCTTTGGAAAATAGTGTGGCAGTTCCTCAAAAACTTAAACACAGAATTACCATATGACCCAGCAATTCCCTTTCTGGCTATATCCCCCCAAAGAATTGAAAGTGGGTTCTCTTGGGGCGCCTGGGTGGCTCGGTCATTAAGCATCTGCCTTTGGCTCAAGTCATGATCCCAGGGTCCTGGGATTGAGCCCCGTGTCAGGCTCTCTGCCCAGCATAGGGCCTGCTTCTCCCTCTTCCTCTGTCTGCCACTCTCCCTGCTTGTGCTCTCTCTCTGTAAAATAAGTAAATAATTTTTTTTAAGTGGGTACTCAAGGAAGTACTTGTAACACCTAATGTTTATAACAGCATTATTCACAATAGCCAGAAGATAGAAACAATCCAAGTCCATCAATGGATGAGTGGATAAACAAAATGTATGTGTATGTGTGTACACACACACAGTGAAATATCATTCAGCCTTAAAAGGAACGGGAATTCTGACAGCTGCTGCGACATGGATGAATCTCGAGGACACTATGCTCAGTGACACAAGCCAGTCACAATAAGACAAGTACGATTTGATTCCACTTTCATCAAGTATCTAGAGCGGTCAAATTCACAGAGACGGAAAATAGAACGGTGGTTGGCAGAGCTGGAGGGAGGGCAAGTGTGAGTCGTTTAATGGGTACAGAGTTCTAGTTTTGCAAGCTGAAAAGAGTGTTGGCTCTTGGTTGTACAACAAAGTCAATGCTGTTCTACTGAACTGTGTGCTTCAAAATAGTTGAAATAGTAGATTTCAGGTTCTGGGCATTTTACCACAATCTAAGAAAAAGAGTGGAAGATCTGAGTTGGAGTCTGAGGACTCAATCTATTGGAATTATAGACACCCCTCCTTTTATGTAGAGAAAGAGGGAGACTGAGCGTACGAGTGGTGGGGGAGTGGCAAAGGGAGAGGGAGAGAATCCTCAGCAGGCTCCATGCCCAACTCAGAGCCTGACGCGGGGCTCAATCTCATGGATCTGAGCTAAAATCCAGAGTTGGATGTGTAACCAACTGAGCCACTCAGGCACCCCTAGAGCCCCCTCCTTTTAATTAACACATCTGCACTTCCTTACCATGTGCTGACCGCCATGAAAAATGCCCATGTCCATTATAGCCCCTACCCACTTATCTTGCTTCCCACATTTTCAGTTATCCATGGTCAAGGCAGTCCAGAAGCAAATGATTCTCTATTCTCCATCTCCTCTCTACCTGACTCCAGCAATCTTTGCTTTGGCCCCATTCGTTCTTTCTGGTTTCCAAATCCTCCCCATCATTTTCCAGTATACTCACTTCCACTTGTCTCAAAGGAGTAGAGGACGAAGGTCGTCCATCCCAACAGGTAACTGGACCATGGGTTCATCTCAACTGGCCTCTTCTTTCTGGTCTCAAGGAAGGGGAAAAAAAATTTTTTTTAATATTTTATTTATTTATTTGAGAAAGAGAGAGTGTGTGTGCCCAAGTGGCAAAGGGAGAGGGAGAAGCTGACTCCTCTCTGAGCAGGGAGCCTGACACGGAGCCAGGTCCCTGGACCCCAAGATCAAGACCCGAGCCGGAGGCAGATGCTCAACTGACTGAGCCACCCAGCGCCCCAGGAAGACAAAAATTTTGCTCCTATGTGTTCCTTCTTCTTCCACTAATTCCAGGGTTCGGTGTCACACATGCCATTTTACTTCCTACCCCTAGAGGGCAGTGAAGAATAATTTACTCTTACAGGAAAGAAAAAATATATCCACAGTCATTACGGAGGGGTCCTTGTGCTGGGAAGGAGAAACATAGTATTCGCTGAGCACCAGGCTAGGAGCTCAGCGATTACTATGTTTCTCCCTTCCAGGCTAGGAGCTCAACACACACTATGAAATGAAATGATAGCTAGTTTAATCCCATTTTACAGATGAGCAAGCTGAGGCTCAGAGAAGCCAAGTGATCTGCCTCAGTTGGTTACACAGCGAGGAAATGGCAGGATTCTAATCCATGTAAGTGGCTCCAAAGGCTCTACTCATCATGGGGGTCTTAACAGTAGCCTTAAACCCTCCTCGTGCTCACACCCACCTCCAGCTGGATATTAAAGTACCTTTATGATCCCCATTTACCATCCTCCCCAGCCTTAACTTCTACCTCCATTTGCCTCTGTGCCCTTTGCTTAATGACACATAGGTGTGCCGTTCTCCACAGAAACAGCAACCCAGGGTTGGAATGGGTGGTCTGGTTTTGTGTCGAGTTTCAGTTACTATTACCGCTCCTGCTGTCTACCTGGTATTGAGCGCCTGATGAGCAGGCATGACCAGCTCTGTTTACAGAAGAGCGAAATCAAGATTTCAGAGGGTAAGTCTAACCCTAACTTATCCGAGCACCGCAGATGGTAGGTGACAGACTTCGGGTTCAACGGCAGAACTGTTTACACCAGCGTCGGAGTTCTCAAGTTCAGTAAACCACTTCCCCTCTGTGGGCCTTTGTCTTCTCACCTGCAGAGCATAGGTTCATAACTCCTGGCTCTGGGGGAAGCCGTGAGGGTCCAGGCGGACCCTGATATGAAAGTATGTTTCCATTGTCAATTGTTAATTGTGTTCATGAATAATTAAGGCAAAGATTAGGGAAGCTCGGAGAGACATCAGATGACATCAATTCTTAAAAACAAATCTGAATGATGGGTTGGGAAAACAAAATCCCAAAACCATTGATTCCAGTCCTCCAACAGGACCAGGGTCTGAGCACCAGGGTCTCTGAACATACCCTTTCACTTGGCTTTTTGCTACATATGGGAGCATTTTCTGATTTCTCTCATTCTCTTTAACCACAGCACCATGCCCCAAACTTTTTTTCTGAGTAATGCCTCATTCACTGCCTACCGACTCATGACTAACCCTGACTGGTGGGTCAGACTCCAAGGTTGGACACCCCCCCCCAACTTTGATTGTGAAGGCTAGCTTGTCCTGGCTGAAATCCTGACTCTACCATTTACCACCCGGGTGACCTTCAGATTTACTTAAATTCTCCAAGCCTTAGGTTCATCACCTAAAAAATGGGGCTACTGGGGTGCCTGGGTGGCTCAGTTAGTTAAGCACCTGTGTTTGGCTCAGGTCATGATCTTGGAGTCATGGGACTGAGCCCAAAGTCGGGCTCCCTGCTCAATGGGGAGTCTGCCCCTTCTCCTGCTCATGATCTCTCTCTCTCTCTATCAAATAAATAAAACACTTTTTAAAAAAGATTTTATTTATTTATTTGACAGACAGAGATCACAAGTAGGCAGAGAGGCAGGCAGAGAGAGAGGAAGGGAAGCAGGCTCCCCACTGAGCAGAGAGCCCGATGCGGGGCTCGATCCCTGGGATCATGACGTGAGCCGAAAGCAGAGGCTTTAACCCACTGAGTCACCCAGGCGCCACTAAAATACTTTTTTAAAAATGGGGATACTAATCTTACCTACCATTTAGGCTTGTTATGACTAAGAGAGATCATTAAAAAAAAAAAAAAAAACAGGTAATACTGAGTGCTATACACTATTCTAAATTCATTATGATCCTGATAGTACCCCAAAGTGGGAGGCACCAGTATCTCTGTTGCACATTTGGGGAAATGGAGGCACAGAAAACTTAAGCGTCTTGCTGAGGATCACAAACCTCGAAAACGGTGGGGCTCCTACCTGAATTCTGACAACCTAATACCAGAAACTGGGCTCTTAGCTGCTGTGCGACGCTGTCTTCAGGCTTACCTCATGTGCACTAAGCCCACCAGAAGTATCAGCCAACATCATCGTCCATACCAGACCTCTCCAGGCAAATTTCACTTCTGAGTGTCAAGATTGTATTTTCACCTTCCTCCTGGATATGTCCATCTGGATGGCCCTCAAGCACCTCAGATTCCAAGACTGGGCTCCTGATATAAAGCCCCAAATATCCCTTTCGCCCACCCCCCCACACACATGACTTCGCTTAATTGCACTATGTTTCTTATGGTCTGAATGTTTTTGTCTCCCCCAAATTCATAGGTTGGAATCCTAACCCCCAAGTGTTGGCAATAGGAAGTAGGATCTTTGGGAGTGATGAGGTCATGAGGGTGAAGCTTCATGAGTGGGATTAGTGCCCTTGTCAAAGGGACCCTAGAGATCTCCCTTGTGTATTCCACCACACGAGGACTCAGTGACGAGGGGGTTATCTACCACGAAATGGGTTTTCCCCAGACCCTGGATCTGCCAGTGCCACGGTCTTGGACTTCCAGATAACCGAACCACGAGAAACCTGCTATTTCTAAGTCCCCCGGTGTATGATATTTCTGTAACAGCAGCCCAAACGGACTAAGTGTTCTTCCCCATCTCTCAAGTGGTCAGCCCAAGAGTAAAGCTTTCTCCATGTCATGTCTTAGCAATCATCAAAGCCCCGGTAGCTTCTACTTCCTGAAGGGCTCTTGAAACCAGCACCTTCTCTCTGTCTCTCCTGCTCCTGCAAAGCCAGGCTTTCACCTTCTCTCCCCCAAGCAGTGGTCATGTTCCCTCATGGATGTCCTGGCCTCCAGGCTCTCCTCTGTCCCATCCACAGGGCTGCAGATTGGGCCTCTCTTGGTGCTTGCTTCAAAGCATTCGTTTAAATATTACTGAGCCTGCAACATGCGTAGTCTGCAGAGCTCAGAGATGAGCGACAGCTGTGTGTGAGACAGGCCTGGACCCTGCCTTCGTGGGTCTGGCTGTCTGCGAAGGAGATAGGCAGGAAGGAAATAAACCAGAGACAAGCATGAAACTCTTGCTCATGATCGTGGTTATAAAAGAGAAGGACCAAGGCTGCCATAAGGAATAACTGGGGCAAGGTGACATCTGGTCAGGAGGTCAAGGGAGGCTTTTCTGAGAAGATGACACTGAAACAGGCTTGCAGGAAGTGTGGGATGTAGATGTGAGGGGAGCCTGGGGCAGTGGCAGCTCTTCTGGGCCAAAGAGGCAGGATGTAAGAAAGAGCTAGATGTATTTAAGGATCACCTGGAATGCCTGAGCAGGGAGGAGTGAGGCCTGAGAGATGCTTGATAAGGTGGATGGAGGCGGACCCTGCAGAGCCACCCTTAGATTCTAAATGTAAATGGAAGCCACTGGAGAGACTAAAGTGGGGGCAAGTGGCATCCATTAATTCATAGTTCTCCATCCCTTTTGTGATACAATCCACAGTCCCTACCATGGCCTTCCCTTCAAAGTTTATTCTTTATCACTCTTGTTCTCCCTTGATCTGCCTCAGCTACACTAAGCTTTCCACTGCTTCCAGCACAGGCCAAGCTTCCTTCCACCTCAGGACCTTTGCACTTCCTCTTCTTTCTACATGGATGCTTCCCCTTAGGTATCTGAGGTGTTGTATGTATGCAAGGAGCCAATAGGAACTGATAGTCTGGAATGTTAATGAGTCTCCTTGGATTGACATTTGGATATTAATAGAAAATGTTTGGGGGTGGTTCAAGACAATGGTTGAACCATAAAGTGAGCCATAATAGCCAGACACCCACGTCTGGAACATTCAGGTTAGGACCAAGCTATTCTCTGAGCACTGGCACATTCAAACGTTGCAGAGGACCTTTTGTCCTGGGCCGTGGGGTAGTTGGAGTTGGCATCCTGCCATTCTCACCATAGTTTTGGTTGATAGGATCTCTGAGAAGTGAGAATGAGCAGCTGAGGACAACTGTGAGACTCTCCATTTAAATGTTTTACCATAGATGTGTGTGACTTTCATAATTAAAAATAATAATTATGTATATGCACCCATATATATGTACATGTGCACATGTTACAGGTGTGTATACTTACACATATGCACAAATACACACACATTATATACATACACGTACAGGTGTTTGGATGTACACATGCTCACACACTAATGTGCAAATGGTTAAAATTTGGATAAAGCAATATGAGGCCATTCAAAATTACGAAATTGAAAATCTATAAAATCTATATAGATGTCTGGCTTTAGAATGTTAATTTTCAGAAGGAGCTATGTTGGACCAGATCTAGCAAACACCCACAGAGCAAAGCACATTGCTAGGGTGCCAGCATTTCACAGGGATCACATCCACAGCCCGTGTGGATACATCCCCGGAAGCTGGCAGAGTGATGGTGGGCAGGGCACTTCCTCATCCACAAAATGAGAATCATACCTACTCCACAGAGTTGTTGGATAAAAGATATAAAGTACTTAACACAGTGCCTGCTGTAGAGAAAGATCACAGTAGATATTGGCCATTAATGGTATGATGATGATAGTATCAGCCAGTCTTCTCTTCACCATGTTAGGCTTGTAGTAATTAATTCATTAAGTAAGTTTATTTGGGGAATGTTCTATGATAGTCTTCTTTCTTTTACTTTTTGTTATTTATCATCTTCCAAGCTTTTCTGAAAATGTTACCTTCTAGGGCTACCTGGGCGGCTCAGTTGGTTAAGCATCTGCCTTAGGGTCAAGTTATGATTTCAAGATCTTGGGATCAAGCCCCACATCGGACTCCTTGCTCAACAGGAAACCTGCTTCTCCCTCTCTCTCTGCCTCTCCCCAGCTTGTGCTCACTCTCTCTTTCTATGTCAAATAAGTAAATAAAATCTTTTTTTAAAATGTTACCTTCTAGGAAATGCTTTTCTTGCTTAATGATATTCTTCATTGTTAATATCATTTTATCCATCCTTCCACCCTCCACCCATCCTTCCATCCATCCATCCATCCATCATCCAACCATCCAATCATCCAACCATCCATCCATCCACCATCCATCCTTCCATTCTTCCATCCACCCATTCATCCATCTTTCTATCCATCCATCCATCCATCCATCCATCTATCCATCCACCATCCATCCTTCCATCCAACCATCCAATCATCCAACGATCCATCCATCCACCATCCATCCTTCCATTCTTCCATCCACACATTCATCCATCCTTCTATCCATCCACCCATCCTTCCATCCATCCATCCATCTATCCATCCACCATCCATCCTTCCATCCATCCACCAACCCATCCATCATCCTTCCATCCATTCCTCCACCATCTACTTTTTTATCCATCCATCGAATAAGTATTCCAGAACCCTACCATCTATACAGAGCAGTGGCAACTACCAAGAGGAACTGGATGTGATTTCTGACCTCGGTAATCAGAGATGAGACATGGGCACCCATATCTGTCACCCAACATGGAACAGCAAGGCCAGGTAGTATTAAGGTGCTAAAAGGGTCACCAGGGGGCAGCCTAGCCTACCACCTCAGCTTGCTGGTTCTCTTGAGCCAAAATGTCACAGTGGAGTCATGAGAAGAAGATGGCACTCAACCAACCAGGGTTGATAGCCCACCTCTCCCATTTATTTCCTGGGTGGCCTTGGGAAGATCATTTGACCTCTCTGATTTCCAGTTTTCAAGTTCTCATCTGTTAAGTGGAGATAAAAATCCAACTATGGAAGGTATGTGGGAATTACAAGAGCTCATGGACGTAAGGTCACTGAACTTTAATGTTGCTTCAAAACACTGAGTCCTTCCATTCTTTGGCCGCAGATGATGACTCCATGTGTGAAACAAAACCTCTGTGTGAGACCTCCTCACACATGCACACGCACGCACCCCTTCTATTACGTATTTAGACTGCCTTTCGAAGGAGCAGTAACAGGACCTCAGAAAGATGTCTGAATCTCAGCTTTCTGCTCCATAAAACAGGGAGAGTGAGCCTTACCTTAGAGGGACAGTGCAAAGATTCATGGGACCATGAAGACAGTAGTTGACTACCAGGAACTTAATAGGCAATTTGTCCGGGCTAGTTCTCTTCTTCCATCTCCTTTCCCCAGACTTGGGGAACAGATAGCCTTCCGTAGCTTTACATAGCTCAGTCAGTCTGAAGCCAGCCAGAGGTGGCTTCACCCACCCCTTTGAGTTGCCTAAAAGAGAAAGGAATCTGCCCCATACGGCCCCCTTCCCCACTTTCTCTGAACTTTCCTTCCCAAAGCTCCAGGGCACCATCCAGTATGGTGGCCACTGGCCACTTGTGGCTCTTGAGCACTTGAAATGTGGTGAGTTCTCATTGCCCCATGTTGTAAGTGTAAAATACTTACTAGGCTCTGGAGATGAAGTATGGAAAAGAGAAACATAAAAGTATCTCATTAAATTTTTTGGTGTTGATTATACATTAAATGATAATATTTTCAATATTATGATTCAACAAAAATATAATTAAAATAAACTAAACCTGTTCTTATTTGTTTTTTAATGTGGCCACTATACAATTTACAATGATATTTATGGCTCTTGTTCCATTTCCTCCAAAGGACAGCATTGCTCTAAACCCTCCTTCTTTGCTGTGGGGGGTGGGGGGGCAGGACCCATTTCTCACACCCCTCCCGAGTTTCTAGGTTGAGGTGTACCTTTGAGAGAAGTCCTTCTTGGCCCTAGCTGTCTCCACGAGCCCTCTTTAAGGTTGTGCTCCCCAAATCTCTGGATTGTTTGGGGATAGGCCCGACCGTTTTGGCCCCAACCTGTCTGTAGGAAGACACTGCAGCTCCCTAAAGGAAGGTTTGCTGTAACTGGTTACAACTGGGGAAATTTGGATGGGATAGCCCCATGGTTAATGATGCCCCAAGATGAGCTCATGCATATCCATGAGGCCCATAAAATTCAGTCATGTGTACATTAATGGGATCGTGCAGGGACTGGTATCATGAGCAAGAATATTTTTTTAAAGATTTTTATTTACTTACTGGACAGACAGAGATCCCAAGTAGACAGAGAGAGAGGAAGAGAAGCAGGCTCACCACTGAGCAGAGAGCCCGATGCGGGGCTCGATCCCAGGACCTTGAGATCATGACCTGAGCCGAAGGCAGAGGCTGAACCCACTGAGACACCCAGGTGCCCCAGGAGCAGGAATATTAATTAACAGAGAAGAAAGTGCTCCTGGATATGCAGCTACAATGAAGTGGGTAGGTTTTAAGTGAATAATGCGAGACCAAGTGCCCTAGAATTTTCTAGTGAGAAGGGAGGTGTGAGCGAATCAAACCACCCGCTCTCTGAGACACATCATCTCATTTTCCCTCGTTTTTAAATCCCATTCTACCATTCTGAAAATTTTGCCAGAAGTCCACAGCCCTGTCTTGGTATCTTTCAGGACTGACACCATTGAAATTTACCAAACATTACCACTGATCACAGGTAGGACCTCTTGGTTTTAAGGATGAAGAAATGGGGGCTCAGATGGGCTCAGGGACTTGCTAAAATCATCCAGCAAATATGTGAGGAAAGTGGAACTTGGAGCAGCTGAGTCTGGGGTCTCATGTGATTGTCACTTTGATGCCAGGTTCTCATCTCACAGGTTTGGGGGTTTTTTTCAGATAAGGGGTTTAAGGTCTCCGATGTCTGACATGGCAGCCTCCTTCCTGCCTTCCTCCTTCCAGCTCCTGTCTCTGTCTCCGCTCTGTGTCGTGGAGATCCACTCTCTCAGCCTCTTCTGAACCATCTTTCTTCCCCCTCTCCCTTTTGCTCTAAGCCCCGTCTCCTCTTCCCTCCTCTTTCTCTCTCTTTCTCTGGGTGTTGTTCGGTCTCCTCGTGTCATTCTGACTCGAATGTCTCACCGGATACATGTGCACACTTGTATGTATACGTGTGTGTGTCCATAAATTCGTGCATTTGGCTCTGTCCCTCCCTCTTTCTTTTTTTCTCTCAGTCCATCCCCCTGCCTCTCTTTCTCTCTCAACCATGCTTTATTTTATTTGTCTTTGAAGGTTTTATTCTTCAGTCATCTCTATACCCAACATGTGCTCAAACCCACAACCCCAAGATCAAGAGTCGTGTGCTCTGACAGAGCCAGCCAAGCGCCCCCAACCACTCCTTATCTTAAAATAAGAATGTAGGGGTGCCTGGGTGGCTCAGTGGGTTAAAGCCTCTGTCTTCGGCTCAGGTCATGATCTCAGGGTCCTGGGATCGAGCCCCGCATTGGGCTCTCTGCTCAGCGGGGAGCCTGCTTCCTCCTCTTTCTCCGCCTGCCTCTCTGCTTACTTGTGTTCTCTCTCTCTCTCTGTCAAATAAATAAATAAAATCTTTAAAGAAATAAATAAAAGAGGAATGTATGTTGGAATCACTGGAGAGCTTTATTTAAGAATAAAGTCTTCCAGGCTCCAGCCTCGACCTACTGGCATTTGTAATTTTTTAACAGCTCTCTTGAGATATAACTGGACACATTTCCTGTCTGATGACAAGTTTGGAGACAGGCATACACCTGTGAGACCATCACAACAATCAAGGTAACAACAGGTCCATCACCTCCAAAAGCTCCCTCCCATCCCTTTGTTTGTGTTTGCTTTGTGTGCAAGAACACTCAACGTGAGATTTCCCCTTAACAAACTGTTAAGCACATAGGATAGTGTTGCTGGGTATGGACACTGCGTTAGCTAGTTAGCTAGTTAGCTAGAGATAGCACATGTCCAGAACGTACTCATCTTGGGTGGCTGAAACCTTATACATGCTGAACAACAACGTTAGAGACCTCATCTCTGCCTCGGAACCACCAATCGAAAGGGAGCCCCAAGCCCTCCTGCGGTGTCTTCCAGCACCACGCTCTCTCATACACACAGAGCGAGCTACCATCCTCTTAGCTAGGATGCCAACATGGCTCTCTACTTCAAATGACTTTCCTGGTACCATCCATTCCTGCTTAGGGTGGAACCTTCATGAGGACAAGGCTGGCTCTCTTTTCCTCAGGCTTCCCATATACTGAGAGATAACAGGGCTTGACACACTGGTGGCGGCAACAGTGGGTGCCAATGGCACTTCTAAGGCAAGACAGGGCACAGTGGGGACGGCGAGGCAGAGAGCGTTCCTTGAAACGTTTCCTGCCTCCTTCTGTGGTGAAGAATTTTCCTCAATTCTTCCCCTTCGGAGGTACAGAGGAAAAGACAGTGAACTGGCACTCAGCCAGCCCTTCCCCCACTAGAACTTATTTAATCCCCCCCAACAAGCCCTGTCAGGCAGATACTATTAGTCCTGTCTTAGAGAAGAGGAAGTTGGGGACCAGGCTCACACAGCTGCTAAGGACTAAGCTATGAGCCGGCATGCCCGACCTCAGTTGCAGGACACCCTCCCATCCCCCCGACCAGGAGTGAGAAGATGGGCATCCTGAGGCTCAGGTGAGAGTGGGGCAGCAGGGGTAGGTGTTTGCATTGTCTAGGACTGACTTGGCCTTAATACCTAGCATACTCGAGGAATTCATGCAGATCATAAGAAAAAGGCAAAGAACCCAGTACAAATGTAGTCAAAGGGAACGAACAGGAGATGAATGCTGAATGGCTTATTTTGCAAGAGAGGAAGAAACACTCAATCGCATTAGTGTTCAGATAAACGCAAATTTAAGTAAAAGGGAGGAATCATCTGGTGTGAATTAGACAGAAAGTTTGGTTTTGATCATGTTATTTGGCTAAAATGTGTATTCAACTTTGACCTTTGGCCAGACGGTCCAATTGCCTCAGCCCATATCTTCCCTGGAATCCCCAACTGTTTGTTTGATCAATGACTTTTTTTTTCCTTTTCATTTTTCCAAAGAAGACAGACAGATGGCCAACTTGATCGGTGATTTTTGTGATCACGTCAGCTGTTTTCATTGTTAATATGCACAGAATGCGTTTTAATAGGTAAAACATCAGTAACACTAATGAGGCATGGTTTCCGATTCATTTTTCATGTTTACATTTACATTTAGATATTAAATATTAGATATTAATATTAAATTAATATTAAATATTAAATTAAATATTAGTATGCATTCTAGACATAAGGAGCAAACAAATCTTGTGTACTTTATATGTAGAGATTACAGCAGTGAGATGTGTAATTTGTTATGCAAGAGCAAAATGTGACCATAATCAATGTTACTGTTACAAAATAGCTTTGGGAGGGCCATTAATTTTGTATAAAAATTAGTTGTTAAAAACTTTCAGGGGCGCCTGGGTGGCTCAGTGGGTTAAAGCCTCTGCCTTCAGCTCAGGTCATGATCTTAGGGTCCTGGGATCTAGCCGCCCATCCGGCTCTCTGCTCAGCGGGGAGCCTGCTTCCTCCTCTCTCTCTGGCTGACTCTCTGCCTACTTGTGATCATTGTCGGTCAAATAAATAAATAAAATCTTAAATAAAAAAAAACTTTCAAACAGGCATATAGAATAAGGGAATTTATTTACAGGAAGATTAAGAAAGTTAGATTGTTAACTTTCAGAAGAACATTGTTGTCAGAGGCAGGCCCCTGGCCAAGGCGGCCTCCACCATTAAAAGATGGCGCCTGGCTAGTTGCCAGGTTAGGATTGCCTCGTGAGACTAAGCAGAACGCCCAAAGAGGAGGTAAACAGCATTGGTTGCTAGCGAAGTTGTTCATTTAGGTGCACAGCCTGATTCGCTCGCTCCTGTACCCTGCTCGCTGATTGGTCATGTAAACGTATATAAGTGTGTAGACTTGCGGAAATAAAGAGAGAGAAGAGAGAGAAGATGCATCCGAACCAGGGCGTCTTGTCGTCCTTGCGGGGCGAGGGCGATAAATGGCGCCAGCACCTGGGAACTAAATAAAGGAATCTTGCAAGGTAATCCGCAGGAAAGCGGGGAGTAAAGGTCCACAGGTAAGTGGGGACATTAGCCACGTTCAAAAGTGGGAATTCAGCGGTAAAGCGAGGAGTAAAAATAGAAAAACCTTGCAAGGGAGAAGTCCACAGGTATGCGGGGTAAAACCACGACAAAGGTGGTGGGAAACTTGTACAAGACCGCAACAAGAAGCGGGGCGGCCATAGAGCCGGGATTTTCTTATTAAAACAGCAGGTAATCGGGGAAGGGACCACGATCAAAGTGGTGGGAATCTTGTACAAGTCCTCAATAAGAAGCGGGGCGGCCTTAGAGCCGGGATTTAGCGGCGAGTCTTTAACGTCCACATAAAAGCAAAAACTGCTTGGGCCTTTTTGAATATAGTGGAAAAGGCGGCTCCAAAGTTCCTAGATGAAGGCTTGCTAAACATACCTCAATGGGACCACTTAGGGGAGGATTTGAAGAAACAGGATGCTTTAACTCTTCGCCTCAAATTTAACATAACAAAAGCACAGGCACGGGACATAGTAGTCTCCTGCAGAAATTGCGTGATCTTACTACCTGCACCGTCCTTGGGGGTTAATCCTAAGGGTTTGTTACCTAATCATATATGGCATATGGATGTCACACGTTTCAGAATTTGGAAAGTTAAGATATGTTCATGTCTGTAGATACCTGCTCTGGAATAATTTTCGCCTCGGTGCATACAGGGGAAAAATCCAGAGATGTTATCGCCCATTGCCTACAGGCTTTTGCGGCATGGGGAAAGCCACGCCAATTAAAGACAGATTATGGTCCAGCCTATAGCCCACAACCCTTTAAAGCCTTCCTACAACAACTTGACATTCACTTGATACATGGAATACCCTACAACCCACAAGGACAGAGTGTTGTGGAGCGTGCGCATCTTACAATAAAAAATGCGCTTTATAAACAAAAAGGGGGAATAGGGGACACCTTCAGGTCCCCTAAAGATAAGCTCAACACCATTCTCTTTATTTTGAATTTTTTAACGTTGGACAAAACGAGTAAATCAGCTGCAGACAGACATGTAAGTGATGCTGTCGCTTCCCCTAAGCCTATAGTACTTTGGAAGGACATCCTCACAGGAAAGTGGAATGGACCAGATCCAGTGTTAGTATGGAGTAGGGGGTCTGTATGTGTTTTTCCACAGGAAAAGGAGGCTCCAATTTGGATCCCAGAACGGCTGGTGCGTGCAGCCTTGCCTCCGAACACCAGTCATGATGCTGAAGATGCTGATGATAACTCTGGGGATGCTACACCTCCTGTGGCAGACTCAAGCCAGAGAGCTGTGAGCAGTGGTTAAAGCATGGCTTATCCTTTACCAGTGACTAACTCTTCTCTCATATTCCCTCCTCTCCCTTTGATGCATGGCAGGTCTGTAACTTGCTAGGAGCATGTACTGATATCTCAGCAGTGTCCATGTTAAATGGTGGCAAATTCCTCAACTGTTCTTATATGCGTCTGGCCACCATTCCTTTTCCTCTTAACAAATGCTAGTGAGCTGAATGATACATTGAATTGCACTAAGAATTGCTATCTTTCCCAGTGCTGGAATGTCACGGCCTTCAAGCTGGCTGTGATTATGCGTATCCCTACCCATGTTCCTATCCCAGTTTCCATTCCAGAGGACAAGTTACCGGTGGTGCTATCCAGAAAGAAGAAAGATTTTGGTATCACAGCTGCCGTTGTGACAGCATTGGCTATATCTACAGCAGCTGCCACGGCAGCAGCAGTCTCGCTTGCTGCAACTATACCCACTGCGGAAGCTGTGAACACCCTTGCAGAAGGAACGGCGGCTGCCCTTCAAACATAGACTCAGATCAATGCACATCTGCAAGCAGAAATCCTGATAGTCAACACCAGAGAGTGGATTTGGTTCAAGAACAAGTGGACATATGGGGGGCCCTATTGAGACTGGGATGTATAACACCCTTCCCGGCAATTTGTGTAACTCCCATAGCCTACAGAATGTCTCCCGACAGCTCTCCCAATACTTGCGGGGGAATTAGTCCGCAGAATTCCAAAACTATACTCAGCACCTGGTACTAGGCATAACAAGGATAAATAACACCAGAGTTGAGCTTGCAACCCTTCCAGAGATAATCAAAACATTGCAAGATGTGTTAATCTTTACGAAACAATGGGCTAGCATAATTGGTCTGATGATAATCCTCGTAGTGGGCCTGATTCTGCTAGTATTTGGAGGCGACAGCAACATAGGCAACAGCAAGCCATGGTGCAGGCCTTGTTAGCCATTGAGGTTGTGACATCCCCCCAAGTGTGGCTAAGTATGCTGGATCGGTAGTCAACGACGGGTAAGATTGGTGGGGGAAATAAACCAACCTAAGACAGGACGCAGATCATTGATATCTGCCATCTGATGACGGGTAAGGATATTCCCCGCCACTGACAACCTAAGACAGGCACGATCCCTGCCATAAAAGAAAAAAGGGGGAGATGTCGGAGGCAGGCCCCTGGCCAGGGCGGCCTCCACCATTAAAAAATGGCACCTGGCTAGTTGCCAGTTTAGGATTGCCTCGTGAGACTAAGCGGAACGCCCAAAGAGGAAGTAAACAGCATTGTTTGCTAGCAAAGTTGTTCATTTAGGTGCACAGCCTGATTCGCTCGCTCCTGTACCCTGCTCGCTGATTGGTCATGTATATAAGTGTGTAGACTTGAGGAAATAAAGAGAGAGAAGAGAGAGAAGATGCATCCGAACCAGGGCGTCTTGTCGTCCTTGCGGGGCGAGGGCGATACATTGTATCCCTTTAGGGTAAAATATTGGGATGATTTAAATGATTATAAACAAGGCAGAATAAGCAGAAAATAAGTGTTTATGTGTAAATAATTGCTCAGTACTCCACATTCATACTGCTAAACAAAATCTTTAGGAATCACATTTCTTCCCTGTAGGCCACCTGTCTTCCAAAAAATCCTGTTTCAGAACACTTTCAATAGTATGAACATAAATTAAAAGCATAATGACAGTTTTGGCACTCTTGCTGGTAACCGTGTGCAATCATCTTTCTTTCTAGATATAATAAAAATATTGATTTTTAATGAGAGACCCTAATACATTTTGTTCTCACCAATCAAACCTCTCCCCTCTCTCTCTGCCTGCCTCTCTGCCTACTTGTGATTTCTCTCTCTGTGTCAAATAAATAAAATCTTAAAAAAAAAAAAAAAAAAGAAAGAAGAAAAGAAAAGCAGGAGGAGGAAGGGGAGCTGAGAGGGAGAAAGAGCCCTACGAGAAGGGAGGGGAGGAGAGAAGGAGGAGCCTGGGGGAAGGAGGGAGGGGGGAGGGAGGAGGGAAGTGAAGTAGGAAGGAGGAGGCGGCGGCGGCGGTGTTGGCTATAAAGCCCTGAGGATGAGCAAGTCGCAAGTCGACCAGCAGTTTCTGAGAGGAGCAGCATGGCCTTGCCGGTGGGGTTCCTGTTGCTCTGGGTCTGTGGATTTCACCGTGTGGTCTGTCCTGACTATGAGGGTGAGTCGCGATGTGACACGTCGGGGGTGAGCATTGACAACTCGAGTCTTGGGGTGCCTGGGTGGCTTCGTGGGTTAAGCCTCCATGTTCGGCTCAGGCCATGGTCTCAGGGTCCTAGGATCGAGCCCCGCATTGGGCTCTCTGTTCAGCGGGGAGTCTGCTTCCTCCTCTCTCTCTGCCTGCCTCTCTGACTATTTGTGATCTCTCTGTCTCTGTCAGATAAATAAATAAATAAAACTTAAAAAAAAAAGGAAAAGAAAAACTGAGTCTTGCACATTTTCTGCCATATGTAATCCAACTTGAGTGTAAGAGCCATCCTAATTCCATGTACCCTAAAAGAGAAAAAGATACCCTCTCTATTTTTCTAGTATTTCTATTGAATAGACACACGCCACTGGTGGGCCTTAAAAACACACACACGGGGTGCCTGGGTGGCTCAGTGGGTTAAGCCTCTGCCTTGGGCTCGGGTCATGATCTCAGGGTCCTGGGATCGAGCCCCACATCGGGCTCTCTGCTCAGCGGGGAGCCTGCTTCCTCCTCTCTCTCTGCCTGCCTCTCTGCCTACTTGTGATCTCTGTCTGTCAAATAAATAAATAACATCTTCAAAAAAATAAAAATACTAAAAACACACACAAATATAAAAAGGTTTGACTAATAAAAATGAAAGAATCGGAAGGCAAGCTGGACGAGCCCATTGGCAGAGTCGTGTTCCTTCATAACCGCGTGTCTCCCATCTCCCCTACCATATTTTAAATGCTTTATTCGAGGCTTTGAAGATGGAACTGAGTTTTGGCAAGTCTGTTTTAGTCCTTTACCAAATCGTGTGGCCTTCAGTGATTGCGGATGACCATATAAGAAGGGAATTTCATCACAGAAGCATTTCCTACACATCTGGTGGGGGCGTCACGCAGACCTGGGAAAACAGTTATTTTGTGAAATTCTTTCAAAATGATGGTCTCGCAGGTCCTACGTGGAAGTATCCGCCAGGACACGTTTGCATTGAAAAGTAAATCGAATACAGTGTGGATAAACGTCTTAAAAAAAAGAGAGAGAGAGAGAGAGGTTCTTAGTGTGGCTGTGACCACTAATTTCTTACGTGTTAGAATGTTCTTTTTGTGCTTATGGAACAATAATACTTTTGTCTAGGACATTGATTTTTTCATGAGATACCACTTTTGTATGTATGTTAAAAAAGAAAAGAAAAGAAAGTATAAGGGTCAGAAGCTGGTTAAGATAGTCCTAAAATTTCTCCACTTTCAGTGCCTGGCCTCCTGAATTAGGAAGGTCACATTTTCCCACGTGACGCTCTCTCGATGCTGCCCAGTCTCAGTGAATGAAGACCCACAGGGCCCAGGCACAGTCTTTCCACTTACGTGGTGCTCAGCACACTTCTGAGTCTTTGGAAATGTTGCTCATTCACGTTGTCTGTCTCCACACACAAGTATCTGCTCCCCCGAGGTGAAGAGGGCCCCATTGTCATCTCTGGGGGCCAGCCACCCGGCCTGCGGGCAGTAAGATGCCTTCGAGAATAAGGGGCATTCTGCTCCCGGAGACAGAACATGAAAGCATTGGATTTTAGCATTTTAGAAGCAAAGAGGTAGGAGGCTTGGATCGCGCTGGGGGCACACGGTGTAGAGAGTAAGTGGCAAGAGTGACTACACCTGTGAGCCCACTGGCAGGTGAGGAGATGGAGAGGAGACAGATGAGCTGTGTGACCCCAACCGCCTTCATGCCTCGGGCAAGCCTGGAGATACGACTGACCTGGCAAGACTTCACAGAGGGTCCAGCTGAGTGATCCCGTTCTAGGACTAGACGCTGGCGGTGTACGTGGGTAACGTTTCCATGGTTACGAGCTGTTGGGGCGCACTCAGGGATGACACGACAGGGGGGTCCCTTACAGGAGGACCATCCAGGCGGGCAGCCCCTGACATGCAGCATGAACCCCCAAATTCTGGAGTTTTCACCTGCTGCCTGTTACCATTTCATGCTCCTGGGGGAGACACTGCCCGTCGGCCCACAGCTGAATTTCAGCAAACGCTTGTGCTAAAATACAAACCTTGCATTGCAAAAGCCTTTATCATTTTATGGGACCGGAGGGCAGGAGAATGATAGCCCAGCGCTCCCGGGGGGACCCCACTGGCCCAGAGCTGAGCAGCCTCCTGGCCACCTCTGTCCCACCTCCCTCCAGCAGGGGCTCCCATGTCCAGCCCCAACCTGGCTTCTCTGACTCCACCCTGAGTTTCTTCCGTGACCTCGGGCCAAGCTCTGCGTTCCCACACCCGACACAGGAGAATGTTTCTTGCTGCCCCCTCCCCGACGGATGCTGGGAGGATGCCAGGTTATTATTATTATTATTATTATTATTAATACCTACCACCAGCAGGTATTAGAGACACAGTATAAGTGTTTGGATTTAACTGCTAACAACATTCACAGAGGGCGTCTGTTTTGGATACCTCATGTGAAGTTTTGTCCTTCTGCCTCTGGCTTATTTCCTTTAGCCTGATGTCCTCCACGTCCATCCCTGTTGTTGCCTACGGCAGGAGTTCCTTCTCTTTGGATACTATTTATTTATTTATTTAATGAGTGTATTTCTCTCTAATTAATTTCCGCGGCACGCAGAGACTGCCTTCTCCTGATCCACTGTCCACCCGTCCGGGGATGGACTTTCGGGTGGTTCTCCCATCCTGGCTATTAGGATTCAGTGAGCGTGAGAATACAGAAAGCTCTTCAAGATCCAGATTTCAAAGCTTTTGGGTAAATACCCAGAAGTGGGATTGCCAGGTCACATGGTAGTTCTATTTTTAATTTTTTTGAGCAACCTCCGTGCTGTTTTCCAGAGCAGCCATGCTGTTTTATATCCCCTCCCCAGCATGTGCACTCTGTAATTCTTTGCCATCATGGTTAGGTCAGGTTTCCTTTTAAAAACCTTTAACTCACTGTATTATGGAAATATTCCCACATACTCAGAAGAATTGTCTATGCTGCACCCCTGTGGATGGCAGACAGAATTTCTAGGGTGAAGCAGAATCATATGCTAAGGGCACCTGGGTGGCTCAGTGGGTTAAAGCCTCTGTCTTTGGCTCAGGTCATGGTCTCAGGGTCCTGGGATTGAGCCCTGCATCGGGCTCTCTGCTCAGAGGGGAGCCTGCTTCCTCCTCTCTCTCTGCCTGCCTTTCTGCCTACTTGTGATCTCTGCCTGTCAAATAAATAAATAAAATCTTTAAAAATAATAATAATGGGAGAAGATATTTGCAAATGACAGTACAGACAAAAGGTTGATATCCAGGATCTATAATGAACTCCTCAAACTCAACCCACATGAAACAGGCAAAGATCAAAAAATGGGCAGAAGATATGAACAGACACTTCTCCAATCAAGATATACAAATGGCTATCAGACACATGAAAAAATGTTCATCATCATTAGCCCTCAGGGAGATTCAAATTAAAACCACATTGAGATATCACCTTACACCAGTTAGAATGGCCAAAATTAACAAGACAGGAAACAACATGTGTTGGAGAGGATGTGGAGAAAGGGGAACCCTCTTACACTGTTGGTGGGAACGCAAGTTGGTGCAGCCACTTTGGAGAACAGTGTGGAGATTCCTCAAGAAATAAAAATAGAGCTTCCCTATGACCCTGCAATTGCACTCCTGGGTATTTACCCCAAGGATACAGATGTCGTGAAAAGAAGGGCCATCTGTACCCCAATGTTTATAGCAGCAATGGCCACGGTCGTCAAACTATGGAAAGAACCAAGATGCCCTTCAACGGACGAATGGATAAGGAAGATGTGGTCCATATACACTATGGAGTATTATGCCTCCATCAGAAACGATGAATGCCCAACTTTTGTAGCAACATGGACAGGACTGGAAGAGATTATGTGGAGTGAAATAAGTCAAGCAGAGAAAGTCAATTATCATATGGTTTCACTTATTTGTGGAGCATAACAAATAGCATGGTGGACAAGGGGTGTTAGAAAGGAGAAGGGAGTTGGGGTAAATTGGAAGGGGAGGTGAATCACGAGAGACTATGGACTCTGAAAAACAATCTGAGGGGTTTGAAGTGGTGGGGGGGTGGGAGGTTGGGGTACCAGGTGGTGGGTATTATAGAGGGCATGGACTGCATGGAGCACTGGGTATGGTGAAAAAATAATGAATACTGTTTTTCTGAAAATAAATAAATTGAAAAAATTTAAAATAATAATAATAATAAAGAAGAGTTCTCCCTTAAAAAAAAAAAAAAGAATCATATGCTGAGGACTTGATATGTGTAATAAGTACGTTCCTCATAACAATCCCATGAGGTAGGTACAGTTATGGCCCTCGTTTTGTAGAAAGGGATCTGACGCACAGAGATGTCGAGTCATGGACCCAAAGTCACACAGTTAGCTGGGGATGAAGGAGCTAAAGAGTCTGAGAAAGTGTATTTCTTTTTTTTTTTTTACAGATTTTATTTATTTAGGGACGCCTGGGTGGCTCAGTTGGTTGAGCAGCTGCCATCGGCTCAGGTCGTGATCCCAGCGTCCTGGGATCGAGTCCCGCATCAGGCTCCTTGCTCCGCAGGGAGCCTGCTTCTCCCTCTGACTCTGCCTGCCACTCTGTCTGCCTGTGCTCGCTCTCTCTCTCTCTGACAAATAAATTTTAAAAAAAAGATTTTATTTATTTATTTGACAGAGATCACAAGTAGGCAGAGAGGCAGGCAGAGAGAGAGGAGGAAGCAGGCTCCCCACCTAGCAGACAGCCCCAAGCAGGACTCAATCCCAGGACCCGGAGATCACGACCCGACCCCAGCGGAACGCAGAAGCCCAACCCACTGAGCCACCCAGGCACCCTCTATTTTTTTTTTTTTTTAAGAGAAAGTGTACTTCTTTAGCTACACCTCTGCACCATCAGTTTACATTCTGAACGTGTCCTCCCCCTGGAATCCTTCCTACTTGTAAGGGTGAAAAAGTAAGTCATTTCTAAATGTCTTTTTCACATTGTGCTTCCTGCTCTGGGGGGTGGGGGGGTGCTTCATGTTCAGTACCAGTTGCCAGTTCGACATTTATAGGCAAAAACATAGCCATCAAGATCCTGTCTCTTTCAGTCTCAGAGAAGAGCGTTGAAGATCTGCAAGCAATGGACAGGCCATTTATGATGAAATGCCTTAGCCCTTTCTGGGAGGTTTCTTGGCATTTCAATACTTGCAAGACATCAGAGTCTCCTAAACTTGAATTCCGGAGCCATTTTTAGTGGATGTAAGTTCTCTACTGTTTGCGAAAATCGATTGCGAATTTGAAAGAGTCTTCCATCTCATTGGGGAGAAAATAATAATGATTACTGTAAGGAGAGAAATCCTTTATCACCGAAATAAAACAGGTGCCATGTGATAACATGGAGCCCCAGAAAATACAGTTAAAACAAAAGGAAAAATTACAAATCACCCACAATTACACTACTGAAAGAAAGCACCACTGAAATTCTGACGCAGCTCCTTCAAAATATTATCCTTACTGGATTATAATTTAGGAAAATATTTGCATTTCATTCTAGTCTAAAGGTTAAATCTAGTGAAATAAGTATTTGCTAAAATTTGTGTCTTTCGGGGCACCCGCCTGGCTTAGTTGGTGGAAGGTGTAACTCTTGATCTCTGGGTTGTAAGTTCAAGTCCCATGTTGGGTGGAGAGATTAATTTAAAAATAAAATTGTGTCTTTCAGATGATGATCCTCCAGCTGTAGGTGAGTTGATAAAAACTCTTAGAGTTGTTTTTTTAATTTGGCAATAAAATATAAAATCGTTCAATATTATGCTCCTTTTCCTGGCAAGAAATCATATTTTATGTCCTCATATGTAAGATTACGTACAATCTATGTTAAGAATAGTTAAAGAAAGGGGAGCCTGGGTTGCTCAGTCAGTTAGGCATCTGCCTTGGGCTTAGGTTATGACCACAGGGTCCTGGGATCAAGCCCCACATTGGGGTCCCTGCTCAGGGGGAAGCCTGCATCTCCCTCTCCCTCTGCTCCTCACCCTGCTTGTGCTCTCTCTCTCTCTCTCTCTCTCTCTGTCAAATAAATAACTTTTTTAAAATATTATTTATTTATTTATTTATTTGACAGACAGAGATCACAAGCAGGCAGAGAGGCAGGCAGAGAGAGAGAGAGGGAAGCAGGCTCCCTGCTGAGCAGAGAGCCCAATGCAGGGACCCAATCCCAGGACCCTGGGATCATGACCTGAGTTGAAGCAGAGGCTTTAACCCACTGAGCCACCCAGGCACTCCTCAAATAAATAATTCTTTAAAAAGAATAGATAAGGAAAAAGAAGAAGAAAGCAATTATAATGCTACTGTCAATTTTACTGTTAATATTTTTGAGTGACCGAATGTATCATCTCATACAACTCCATAATGGGCTTTTCTTTTTTGTAAAAACAGAGTCTTATAGAACATAATGAAATAGAAAATGCCTTTTGTCACCTAAAGATGAAGTTCAAATGTTTTCATATCTATTTATATGTTCCTCTTTGTTAATGTCTGCAGTATTATAAAGCTATGTATTGAAGGGGCGCCTGAGGGGCTCAGGAGGTCAAGCGTCTGACTCTTGATTTCAGCTCAGGTTGTGATCTCAGTGTTGTGGACTGAGCTCCTCTTCTGGCTCCGCACTCAGCGCAGAGTCTGCTTGTCCCTCTCCCTCTGCTCCTCCCCCTGCTCATGCTCTCTCTCTCTTTCAAATAAAAAATAATAATACTTTATTTTTAAATTCCCTTACTGATTGGTATTTTTGGATTGATCTCTATCTGAGGGGTTATTATCAGCTGTGCTGAAATGAACATTCTTTAAAAAAAAAAAAAGATTTTATTTATTTACTTGACAGACAGAGATCACAAGTAGGCAGAGAGGCAGACAGAGAGAGAGGAAGGGAAGCAGGCTCCCTGCCGTGCAGAGAGCCCGATGCGGGACTCAATCCCAGGATCCCGGGATCATGACCTGAGCTGAAGGCAGAGGCTTTAACCCACTGAGCCACCCAGGCACCCCTGAAATGAACATTCTTAACCCAAATATCACTCCGTCTGCACGGATGTATCGATTGTGACCAGTACTAGTTAACATTGTCAGGGGTGGAGGGGCCCTAAGGCAGGTGATATTGCAAAAAGGAAATAACCCATTAAGCAGAGAAAATAAGAAGTATAATTGTATGATTACATACTTCAAAAAGCCCTAGGAAAACTAGTAAATGTTCCTAGCTTCAATAAGAAAATCTGAACTATATGAAAATTAAAATGAAACTTAATAAGAAATTTTTTAAAAATAAGAGAATCTGGATGTGTGGCTAGATATAAGATAAACATGTAACAACCACTTGTTTTACCCTATACTGGTAAGAACCCAGTAGACACTCATAGAAAAGAAAATCATTCTATTTTATGTCAGTGACAAAAAACACTTTGGGGTTAAATCAGCAAGAAGTGTCCAGGACTGGGGCGCCTGGGTGGCTCAGTGGGTTAAGGCCTCTGCCTTCAGCTCTGGTCGTAATCTCAGGGTCCCGGGATCAGCCCCGTGCTGGGCTCTCTGCTCATCGGTGAGCCTGCTTCCTCCTCTCTCTCTGCCTGCCTCTCTGCTTACTTGTGATCTCTGTCTGTTAAATAAATAAATAAATAAAATCGAAAAAAAAAGAAAAAAAGAAATGTCCAGGACTTAAATAAGTAAATGATAAAATCATATTGAAGAACATAAAGCGAGTCCTAAATGACAGATCATGCCATGTTCTGGGTTGGAAGAAATAAGAATAGTGAAATAAACATCGGCTTCCAATTTTCTTTTTCAGAAACTATAATTCACTTTCCAGAAGTCAAAGGTAAGATGATCAGAAAACTTTTGTGATTAAAGGATATTTTCTTTTAATTTTGTAAAAATGGGGAGATCAGTGGGTTTTTTCCTGATAAAATGTTTTCTCTCTTTTTGTAAATTTGATAAAAGGAATTTGTAAACAGATAAAGAAAAACAAGAAATAAGAGTCACCCTGATCTTTACCAGCACTACTCTTTAATTTCTGCCAATAAACCAGAAAATACCTAATTTTAAAATTCACATGGGAAAAATGTCCAATAGTAATTAGGAATATTATGGGGGGGAAAGCGTTGGAGAAACGCCTTGTATTATCAGATATTTAAACAAACCATAACCATAGTAATATAAATAGCATATCAGCCAAGAATGCATCAAATAGTAATAATAAGTAACCTTTTCTAATGCTTGCTGGCTTCAGACCCTGGTCATTCTACTTTGTATCATCTATTTTAAAGCAAGACAGGAATAATCTGTTTTAAAGGTATACACCTGGGGCCTGGGTGGCTCAGTGGGTTAAAGCCTCTGCCTTCAGCTCAGGTCATGATCTCAGGGTCCTGGGATCCAGCCCCGCATTGGGCTCTCTGCTCAAGCGGGAAGCCTGCTTCCTCCTCTCTCTCTAACTGCCTCTCTGCCTACTTGTGATCTCCCTCTGTCAAATAAGTAAATAAAATCTTTTAAAAGATAAAAAGGTATACACCTTAAGATTGTATAAATACTTCAGGGTGAAGAAAATCCAGGTAAAAGGGCACATTGGTAGGAAACATGAATTGCTACTGTCCTTTGAGAAAGCAATATCCAATAACATTAACAGTTCATATGTGCGTTAACCTAAGAATCTTACTTTTGGGATTCCATTCTGTAGAAATAAATGCTTCAGTACCTAAGAATTTACATACATGAAAAGTTTGCTTCAGCTTTGCAGAGAGGGAAAACAATCTGAATACAGGAAATGTTGAGTCAATTTGGCAAAATCCGTATCACAGAATATGAATTGACATTAGAAAGGAGTTAGAGCTACAAATGTTAAAAGGATACATGGGGTAAGGGTTTTTTTGGGCTCAGGTAGGTGGATAGAGATGCCCTTCACGGAGGAAGAATATAAGTGAGAGAGAAAGATGATGAGTTCAATTCTAGAGAAAGTTCTGAACACTGTCTTAAATGGAGGCCAGGAGGGGGGAAGAAAAAGATACATTGGGGAGGATTTTTGTGATAAGCTAAGTTAGAAACAAGTTACGGATATAAAGTATGATTCATTTTACGAGGGAGCAAAAACTCTGTGCAGAGAGCCCATGTATAGTATGTATCCTGTGTGTGTCTTGTAGAGACTTACAGGTGTGTATACGTAATGTCCGTATACACGTTATGTCCATATAGGCATGGAGAAAACTGAATAGATACAAACTAGGCTATATACTATGTGTGTGTGTGTGTGTGTGTGTGTGTGTGTGTGTGTGTGTGTGTGTGTAATAAGGTGAAGAAAAGAGATGGAGGGGAAATTGTTCAATAGATAAGTCTCACATTTATGTTTCTAAGCTTATGAGAGTTTTCTGGAACTGGGGCCAAATGCTAAGCAAAATATATCAAGAGTGTTTATACCATGGAGAAAAGTGTTAAATGACTCAGTATTCAACAGGACCCCAGGGAGCAGCTCTCACTTCAGTGCAACCAGGGGAAGACAAAAGTCAATTTGTAGGGCACCTGGGTGCCTCAGTTAGTTAAGCGACTGCCTTCAGCTCAGGTCATGATCCCAGGGTCCTGGGATCGAGTCCCACATCGGGCTCCCTGTTCAGCAGGAAGCCTGCTTGTCCCTCTGACCTTCCCCTTCTCATGCTCTCTCCCTCTCTCTCTCAATGTCAAATTGAGATCGATCAAATGGACCGATAATATATTAAGAAAAAAAAGTAAGTTTGTAACATCCCAAGTAACACTCCCAGAGAAAGACCAAGAATTTTTGTTTTCTCCAGATGGCAAATGTTTCTTTCCATTCCATTACAAAAATGGAATATTCTATGACTGCATCAAGCTCAAGACGAAACACAAGTGGTGTTCCCTAAATGAGACTTACCAAGGCTATTGGAAATACTGCTCTGAAGACGGTGAGTGTCCGGCCTCTGAATACGGCAGGGAGGTTGGGTGATATTTGTTCAATAGGATCCACAAGAGGGCGCTGTACGGGGACTCCATGGTCAATGACACTGTGAAAAGGAGATCTGTGCAGGTAGGTCTCTGACAGTATGCAAATCACATTGCACCAAGGACATTATGAGAGCTGCAAACACATGACCTTGAAAGCAAACTTTTAGCAAAACCTCAATCTCCCACCAATATTGCCAAGCAGACGGTGCTGAATGCGGGGGAAGGGTTTGGGGGGGCACAGACATGTGTGCATGAGAGACATGGCAAAGAAGAAATAACAAAATAGAAAGATTTCTTATTCTGATTGCTTCCCTCCTCTGTAGACTTTGCAAAATGCGTGTTTCCCTTCTGGTACAGACACATGATCTACAGGGAATGTACTGAAGATGGGGATGCCTTTGGGAAAAAATGGTGTTCCCTGACCCAGCATTATAACAAAGACAAGATTTGGAAATATTGTGACTGATGGTGAGATTTTTGGGGAAGGGCATGAAAAGGTCTAATCATTCTCCTGAGAAGTAATCTTCAGTTTCTTTTGTGAAAGGAGAAACTAGGACCCTCCTTATAAGGCTTTTTTAATTTTCTTTCTTCCTGAGATATGAGTTGAAGGTGATCCGGCTGTTAATAATGGGGTTTTGGCTATGGATGGTGGATGATGAGGTTTTGATATGAAAACCTACATTCTGGGGCGCCTGGGTGGCTCAGTCGTTAAGCATCTGCCTTGGGCTCAGGTCATGATCCCAGGTTCCTGGGATTGAGCCCCACATCAGGCTCCCTGCACAGTGGGAAACCTGCTTCTCCCTCTCCCACTCCCCCTGCATGTGTTCCTTCTCTCACTGTGTCTCTATCAAATAAATAAGTAAAATCTTTTAAAAAATAAAATTAAAAAATTAAGATAAAAAATACATTTAAAAAATAATTAAAATGCCACAGAATTGGAGGGGAAATCACAGAGTATAACATGTGTACCCAATATAATATTTCTAATATTTTAAGGTGATTTTATAAATAGAAACGGATGCCTATCTACACATATATACATGGATAAGTCCCAGGGATGTGATGTCAAGCATGGTGACTGTAGTCTGCGGTGTTGTCGTGCATATCTGAAGGTTGCTGGAAGAGTGAATCTTGCAAGTTCTCATCCCAAGGAAAAGAATGTTTTGTAACTTTTTATGGTAACAGATGGTGACCAGACGGGGGTAATCATTTCACAGTGAACGTAATGTCAAATCATTCCATTGCTCACCCGAAACAGTGCTATGTGTCAATATAATTCAATAAAAAAACATATACATGAATATGTGTCAAATCATATTTTCAAATGTATTATTACTGTAGGTCATGGCGTCCCCTAAAAAAGAGTTTGGAAGCACTGTCTTTATGGACCCAAAAGACTCCTCATAATCTTTCATAAGAAACAGGAACCCCAAAAAGAATGTTGGTGACTTATCTTTCTAGTCTTTGAAATGGGCTTACTTGTAACGGGAGAGCCATAGAACGCACTGCGACCAAGCCAGGGTGTTGGCAATTAGTCCTTAAGGTGCACAGTGATTTTGGTTATTATTCTAGGCATCAGGAATTACTTACTAATCAGATCCTAGGGAATGGTTGGCCAGAGAGACATCTAGTGGTGATAAATGGATCATAGGGGTTTTTTAAGAAAGAAAATCCGTTGAAAATCAGCTTGCTATGCATGTTACATGGAAGAGCCAGAGCCAACCTCCTACCAGATTTCCAAGCATGAATTAGTCCACAGCCTTGATGCCCCTTGAATGATTGGGAGTCCGGACGACTGTGAAGCGGGCACCAGAGGCATACACTCTCAGCCTTCTTGGGAGACTTCCCCAATGGGGCACAGTGTTTAGTGTCCAGGAGAAAGGGAAATACATAAACTTTCCTGGGTCTCCTGAATACTGGTTCCAAGTAGAGATAAATTTTCAAGGACTCGGACCGCCACTGGAGTCCAGTAATTCAAGTGGAAGTTTCTAGAAACGTAAGACAAGAGTCCTCACTTAAGTTCACTTCACTCTTGGCTCAGTGCCATACTAACACACCTTGCAATTACTTTCTCAGGTCCTGGGAGTGATACAGTTTGGATAAATATCTTCACAACCCCCTGGTGGATCCTTTTAATAGGTAGCTTCTGATCTTCTTTTATCTTGGCATAATTTTCTTAGGTTATGTCTCAAATATTATTTTTCCCCCTTTGTCTTGATGTTCTTGTTCAGGGACACACATCGTAAGTTCCTTTATCTCGATCACACCCTCTATAACTCCCTTTACATTTTTATCTTGTTTTCATCCTTGTGGATGTTGTAGGGTTTTCGGTTTTGTTTTTTTGTTTTGTTTTGTTTTGTTTTTAGGATTTTATTTATTTATTTGTCAGAGAGAGACAGAGAGAGAACACAAGCACAGGGAAAGGCAAGCAGAGAGGGAAGCAGGAAGGAGCCTGATGTGGGACTCAATCCCAAACCCCCGGGATCATGACCTGAGCCAGAGGCAGAGGCTTAACCCACTGAGCCACCCAGGCATCCCTGCAGTGCTTTTCTTAATGCCCCTTCTTGAGTCTGCACTTAGATCTACTGTACCTTGGCCACATTTTAATTTAGTTTTCACTTTGGACATTTTAATTTCTTTTTCTCCATTTCCAGCTTGTTCCATTTTTCCCCCTCATTTTTAAAAATTCATTTTAGCTTTTCAAATTTCTAATTCAAAATGTCTTTCCTATCTTCAAATATTAATTTGAGGCTCTTTCACGCCCTTGGTTCATTTGCTTCTGGGGTGTGCCGGCCAGGAGGGAGAGATCGCTACCTTGTTGCTTTTCACCCTCAGAGGGGGGGGGGTTAATGGTTTATAAGATTCTTAGTTCAAGGGCGCCGTCTGCTGTCCATGCAGGGAGAGGCAGTTTCTTTCCTGAATGGCTTTTTGCTGGGGAGGTGGGGATCTCGGTGGTGGGATGGTTTGTGGTTTCTTCTATTTTGGGGTTCTGTTTTATTTTATAGTGCCCTAAAGTGTGCCCCTCCCTTTCTTTCATCAGCCAGCCCTCAAAGGCTTTCTCCCTTCTGTTTACCTTCGTGTCCTACAGAAAGCATCCCCATCAGCCACTCAGGTCTCTTCACTTCCAAGGTCCTCTGCTCGTGACCTTCTTTCTCTGATCCACTGGGATTCCTTTCCAGTTAGGGTGGAATTTCTCCTCTGGGGACCACTGTAACCATCACTATGTCTTTCCCAGAATACCTTATAGTTGGAACCACACAGTACGCAGCGTTTTAGGAATGGTTTCTTCCGATGCACGATATGCATGTAAGGTTCCCCAGTGGTTTTTATGTGGCTCGGGATAGTTCATTTCATTTTATCACTAATAATAAATATCCCATTGTCTGGATGTACTGGTTTATTTATCCACTGACCTGCTGATGGACATCTTGGTTGCTCCCAATTTTTGGCAGTTATGAATAAAACTGTTGTAAACCTCTGTGTGCAGGTTCTTATGTGGACATGAGTTTGGGGTTTTTTGCTTTGTTTGGTTTTGTTTTTTAAGTAGGCTCCCAGTGTGGTGCTTGAAATCACAACCCTCACATCAAGCCCAAGCTGAGATCAAGATTCCAACACTTAACCAACTGAGCCCCCCAGATGCCCCTGGATGTGCCCTTCCAACTCATTTGGATCATACCGGGTCATATGGTAGGAGCCAGTTTAGTTCTGTAGGAGACCGCCAGTCTCCGAAAGTGGTCGTACCATTTTGCATTCCCATCAACAATGAAGGAGAGCTCCTGCCGCCCCACATCCTTGCCAGCATCGGTGGTGTTGGTATTTGGATTTTAACCATCTTAATTAGGATGTGATGGCATTTCATTATTTTAACTTGCAATCCCCTAGTGACCAGTGATATTGATCATTTGTCCATAAGCTTCATTGTCACCTGTGTATCTTCTTTAGTGAGATATCTGTGCAGATCTTTTGCTCTTTTTTTTTTTTTAACTGGGTTGTTTGTTTTCTAATTGCTGAGTTGTAAGAATTCTTCATATATCCTGGATACCATCCTTTGGCAGACGGATGTTTTGCAAACATGGTGTTTCAACATCATTATATTTATTTATTTATTTATTTATTTATTTATTTGAGAGAGAGAGAGAGCGAGAGCATGAGAGGGGAGAAGGTCAGAGGGAGAAACAGACTCCCCATAGAGCTCGCAGCCTGGGACTCTAGGATCATGACCCGAGCCGAAGGCACTGAGGGCTTAACCCACCGAACCACCCAGGCGCCCTCCCACACCATTTTTTGAAAACACTACCTTGCGTCCATTGAATTGCATTTGCTCCGTTGTCCAGATTAGCTGACTCTATATATGTGAGTCTGTTTCCAGATTCTATCCTGTTCCATCGATCTACTTGTCTATTACATCATTAATATTGATTGCATTGTCTTGATTACTGTCTTAATCAGATTGGGTTTACAGTAAGGCTTCCAATTGTACCCTTTGACCAGCATCTCCCCATTTTCACTGCCCTTCTCCTCTGTTTCTGTGACTTCAACTTTTTTAGATTCTAGATATAAGTGTGATCATACTTTTTTTTTCTGTGTGTGACTTGTTTTGTTTCACATAATATCCTCTGGGTTAATTCATGTTGTCACAGATCACAGGACTGCCTTTTTAAAGGATGAATAATGGTTCATTATACATATGTACATTATATGTACATTTTCTTTATCCATTCATCCATCAATGGACACTTGGGTTGCTTCCATATTTGGGCTATTGTGAGCAAAGCTGCAATGAACATGGGAGAGCAGATACCTCTCCAGGGTGGTGACATTATTTCTTTTGCATAGAAACCTAGAAGTAAGATTGCTGGAGTATATGGTAGTTCAATTTTTAGCTTTTTGGAGATCCTCCATACTGTTTTCTACAGTGACTGTACCAATGGGCAAAGGACCCCAATCGACGTTTTTCCCAAGAAAACATATAAATGGCCAGTGGGTGTATAAAAAGGTGTTCAACATCACTAACCATGGAAATTCAAGTCAAAACCACTGAGAAGTCGTCTTATTCATGTTGGGATGGCCATCATCAAAATGTCAAAGCATTATAAATATTGGTGGAGGGGTGAAGGAAAGCAAACCCTCACATGTTCTTCTTGAGGAATCTACTAGGGGTCAGGCTTGAGCCCCTCGCTGGTGAAGCTCCAGGTTGAAATTAAGTTCCTCCTCAGTGGTCATCCACCTGCTTGGAGTAAAGCATGATTTCTTGAACTTAGTCGGTTCTGTCCAAAGGGTACACAGTAGCTTAGGGCCCTTTGGAATCAGACTCTATCGAATGTGAAACCCACTCCACATTTTTCCAGCTGTGAGACTTCCGACAAGTCACTTAACTTTTGGGGGCCTCAGTTTTTCCATCCACAAATTGGGTTCATACCTATTGCTTACCTGATAGAGGTTTTGTCTGGGTTGTAGAATGATCATTTTATTTTATTTTATTTTTGTTAAAGATTTTATTTTTATTTATTTGACAGAGAGACATCACAAGTAGGCAGAGAAGCAGGCAGAGAGAGAGAGAGGAGGAAGCAGGCTCCCCGCTGAGCAGAGAGCCCGAAGTGGGGCTCAATCCCAAGACCCTGGGATCATGACCTGAGCAGTAGGCAGAGGCTTTAACCCACTGAGCCACCCAGGTGCCCCTGTACAATGATCATTTTAAAATAAAAACTTTGTTATTACTTCCAGTAATAACTGGGGTGGTGACAGCCACAGTCAAACCCCACACTTACATGGGCCCTCCTTACTCTAGGCCAAGGATTGTTTAAATTGCTTTGCACATACCAACGCTTGTAATACAACACTCCTATGAATTAGACACAATTGTCATGTCCAGCTTACATGTCAGGAAAGTGAGGCACGAAGCATTCGGGTCACATAGCTAGTAAGTGAAACAGCCAGGAGCAGAATCGAGCAGCTGGACATTGAGCAGCTGTGTTCCTAACATGAATAGCGACTAATGGTGACGGTCTTCTCCGGGACAGAGGTGGGAATCAAACCCAGACTCACCTGACTTGAAGATTCACAGTATTTTCCACCCAACCAAAGGGCTTCTGTCCAAAATACATACCTGCATACTTTTTCCTGCAATGTTCCGCACACAGGGCGATCATGAGGACATCAAGGCGTGCTGACCGATTGGCCATTTGGCCCCGCTAAGGAGGCACTGCTTGCCTTGGGCAACGGGCCAGAGATGTTTGCTGGACGTCCTTGTCCAAATTTCCTTAAATCTGTTCTCTGCTCCTCAAAATCGGAAATCTGTTGTGTACGCCTGATGATTCACAGACCTGTACCCCTGGGGCAAATAATACATTATATGTTAATAAAATAATTAATTTTAAAAATCGGAAATTTTCAAAAATCGGAAATCTGGGAGGATCCTTCTCCTCTACTCTCTGTCTGGCATGAACATGAGAAACGCCTTTCCGAGTGTGACAACGACCACCCTGCCATGATCGTGTGGCCTGGGCCGCGTTCTGGCCTCACTGTTTTATTTCCTAGAACCCTCACCGCAGACCCCGCGGGAGGCGCGCTCTCATCTGTCATTCAGTGATGGCTACTGAGCATGCGCCGCCTGTGGGGCACTGGAGATAAGGTATTGAACTGGAGAAGGGCCTCTGGAGTCTGCAATCCAGACGGGAGAAATGTAATAAAGAAACAAACGCACAGGCATAGAAATGGATATGCATCTAAACACAGGTGTGAGTGCTGGAAATTGGGCCAGGGAGAGAGAATCCCTGTGTAAAAGATTACATCAGGGAAGAACGAGAGACAGAGTTATCTCAGGGTCGTGGAATCAAGCCCTGCATCAGCCTCCCTGCTCTGCAGGGTATCTCCTTCTCCCTTTCCCTCTGCCCCTTTCATGCTTTCTCTCTTGCTCACTCTCTCTCAAATAAATAAATAAATAACAGGGTATCTAAAACACTCACAGAGCTCTGAAGAAAGAGAAGGAAAGGGCGCCTGGGTGACTCAGTGGGTTAAGCCTCTGCCTTCGGCTCAGGTCATGATCTCAGGGTCCTGGGGTCGCATTGGGCGCATTGGGCGCTCTGCTCAGCAGGGAGCCTGCTTCCCTCTCTCTCTCTGCCTGCCTCTCTGCCTACTTGTGATCTCTCTGTCAAATAAATAAATGATATTTTTTTAACTAAAAAAAAAAAAAAAGAAGAAGAAAGAGAAGGAAGAAGTCCTGCCCTGTGTCTTCTAGGAATGGTGTTTCTGCAGGACAGACACACGATGAGATCCCACAGGCCTGAGGTCCCACAGTGTTTGGGGAGCTGCAGAAATAGCAGGAAGGCTGCTTGGTTTGGGTGAGCAATGGGGAAAGTCTGAGGTCAGATGAAACAGGGGCTTTGGCATTTTCCCCTAAGTTTCATGGATGCCATGGGGGATACTCATCGCAGCAGCAGCACACCTTGCTGTAGCTACTATGTAGCGAGAATGGAGCGGGTGCAGAGCTGCCGAGCAGGGAGCCTGGTCAGGGAGCTGTGTGCTGTGCTGGGGGAATCATGGTGCTTGGATTAGAGAGAGAGCATCAGCAGAAGTAGGATGTGGCTGGGTCCAGGAAACTCTCAGCTCCACGAGAGCTACCGATTAAAGGTAAGTTATCATTTGTTTGCCTATGGATATGACTCAACTTTTCTAGGAACTGATACAACTTTGCTTGTTACGTTGACTTTCAATTGATGCCCATCATCTCAGATTTTCCCATGGTTCAGACAAGCTGTAGCCAATGAGCTCATTTTGCACAGCTGAATCAGGCTGTTATGGGCTAAATTGTGGTTCCCAGCCCTGCAAATGTACACACAGATGCCCTAATTCCCAATGTGACTGAATCTGGGGGATAGAACCCATAGGGAGGTAATAAAGGTTAAAGTGAGGGGATAAATCTGGGACTTAAGCCAATAGGGCTTGTGTCCTTATGAGAAGAGACTCCAGAGATCTCTTTCTCTATATACAAGCATAGGGGAAGGGCCATTTACAAGTCACAAAGAGAGTCTTTACCCAGAAATCAAATCTGCCAGCACCTTGACCATGGACTTCTGGGCTCCAGAACTCTGAGAAAAGACATTTCTGTTGTCCAAACCACCCGGTCTGGAGTATGTTGTTACGGCAGCCCTTGCAAATTCATACATGGGGTTTCAGGAAGATGTATGCATCTTACCTACAATGACTCAACTCTCAAACACAACAGTGTCTGGAGAAGGGTAAAGGTCTATAGTGTACTCACTGTGGACTGGGTGGCTCTGAAACATGGTGGCTAACGTCCCCAACTACTAAGTGGGAAACCCAGAAGCTGAAAGTTAGTCTATGTGACATTAATGCCCATATATTTTCCACTGGGTCTAGAGCTGCCCTTACAAGGAGACCTGAGTCCAAACCCAGGGCCACTTTTGCAGAAGAGAAAGAGACCCATGTAATCCTCTCTCTGCTAGAATCATGGGTAATTTCTCTCTTGGGTCTCCCTGTGATTCACATAAAAACTCTAGACTCTAAGGTCACTTCTGCCCTTTGGTAGGTTTAGGACCTTAAGTGTTTGGGGGTTTTTTCCTTTCCTTTTTCTTTTTCTCATCTCAACTCTACAAGCATTGTTGGCTAGATACCACCTCTGATTCTGAAAAATATTTTATCACAGTTGGTTGAGTGCCTTGGGGCATAATGACGATTCAGTTGAGCAAGAAAGGAATAATGGGTCCCCTCTGATGACCATGACAGCCCTTCGAGAGGGTAGGGTGTTCTGGGTCCTGCTCAGAGTGTCCTGGACATGCCTTTAGGGAGTGGTTCCAGGTGAACCTCCAGAAGGTTCCTCACCAACACTGCACATACTTACCACCACCTCTGATGACCTCATGAAGATTCAGGAATATAACTTTCCATGATCTTTGGGAGAAGTGATCATTAGAACCTAGAGCATTTTTCTAAATTTACCCATGGGGCACCTGGGCAGCTCAATCGGTTGAGCGGCTGACTCAGTATCCACTCATGTCGTGATCCCAAGGTCCTGGGATCAAGACCTGCATCAGGTTCCACTCTCTATGAAGAGTCTACATCAGGATTCTCTCTCTCTCTCATAAATAAATCTTTTTTTTAAAGAAAAGAAACACTTTAAAAATAAATAAATAAAAATCAATAAAATTTGCCCCCCGAAAGGGAGAAATAAATCAAAGCCAAAGATGGTCTCTTCCCTGACAGCAGAAACTCCCGTATCTGCCACAAACATTAACTGATTTAAATAAGAGGAATGGAGAACGGGTCTCACATTGCCACTGATTTTGTTTGTAGCATCCGAAACAGTCATGGTTAGGGACTGGGAACAATGGTGTGATGGAAAATGATTAACTCAAGAAAGAAAAAAGGAAAGGATGGAAGAAAGGAAGGAAGGAAGGAAGAGTGAGGAGGGAGGAGAACGGAGGGAGGGAGGAAGGGAAAGAAAAGGAAAGAAGAGAGGGAGGGAAAGAATATTCACTGGGTTCTCCAATGGCATGTATGTAGTCCCAACATTTCAGAGATCTGGAGTACAGGCTCAGAGAACAAAAAGAACTCTTCAGAGCCACTCAGCTGGTTGCCTGGAGTGAACCTGTGCTCTGCCACTTTGGCCTCAGTTTCCCCAGCTGTCAAGCCAGGGAAACTGGGACATGGAGCTGTGTGAGACTCCTCCCAGCCTGGGGCGGCGCTGTTGCTTCCCAGGACTACCTACCGACTGACCTCTCTGGCTGCAGGAGAGGTCAGAGACTGTGTTCCGCTCCATCCCTTTTAGCAAAATAGCAAAAGGGGAAAAAGCAAACCCCACATGCTAGGTGGGGGACACGCAGCTTCTCCAGGCTTCGTGCCTTTATCAAAGTTTCTCCTGTTCCATTTTCTCATCTCTGTTTGGAAAAGGCAGATGTGGTTCTCACCAGTAGCCGGTCCCCCAGTGCTTACAAAGGGGCAGCAAGTGAGTGAAGTAACCATGGGAAGAACTTAGCTCAAACAGACGGACGCGCAAGGGTGAGGTGAGTGCCCTCCCTTCCCCACAGTCGGCCATGGTGATGCTTGTCTTGTTCCTCATCTTGGATTGCCCTAGGGGTCCACCAGGACACCCCCGCCCCCTTTACCGGTACTCACCTTTCCATCCCTCGCCTCTCGTGCAAAGTGTGCCGGCCTCTCCCCCCAGATCCCTCCAGAGGGGGAGGGGGTGACTGGGAGAGGGGTCTAACGTGGGCCACGCCCACACGTGGGAACTGGGTAAGCATCTGTCCTTTATGTGGGGTCCCTGGGTGGCTCAGTCATTAAGCTTCTGGCTCTTGTTTTCGGCTCAGGTCAAGATCTCAGGGTCATGAGATCGATCCCTGCGCTAGGCTCCGGGCTCAGGCTCAGTGCTGAGTTGGTCTGAGATTCTCTCTCTCCCTCTGCTCCTCCCTTCCACTCCCGTGCCCTCGCTCCCTTGCTCTCGCTCTCTCTTTCCAAAGTAAACAGAAAAATAAAATCTTTAAAAAAAGAAAAACAGTAATGAAGGGAATAAATGGTACAAAATGGATATGGAAAGATCAAGCAAGCTACGGAGCTGGAGCCGGAGTTCCCAAACTTAAGCATTGTGGCACTGGGGGGATAGGGGAGGGGATGGGGGGGGCGAAGGAGTTGCATTTCTGACTCGTGTGCAGGTGAGGAGGCTGGAACCGGTGCAGGGAGCCCACTCTCAGCACGTGCATTCTCAGGGGGATGTTGCTGATTCTTCTATGCACCCCCCACCCCGAGTTAGGGCGCTGAGAGCCTGCTGTGGAGTCAGTCCGGGTGCCCTGTGCCGGGAGAGCAGCTCCCGTGGGAGGGGCAGACGCTGAGAGTATAAACCAGAGGTGACACTGGCTCTGAGGCAGGCCGTCTACAGGTGCACGAAGGTGATGAGGAGTCCAGTGAGCTGGCTACCCCTGGCTGTCTGTGTGGGTGGGCTGAAAGCAGGTGGGTGAAGGAGGGAGCAGGGGTCACGCAGGAAGGGGAGACCCCCTGGGATGCAACGGTTGCGGTAAGCAGGGCAGGAACCGGATTCCACTGGGGTCTTTGACCTACAGCATTAACAGCTGGTGCAAAATAAAGGGTGAGGGGGCTCCGCTTGTATCAAGTGTCTGAGATTGTCAGACTCCCAGAAACACCGTGCGGAGGGGTGCACGCCAAGGCTGGGGAGAAGGGAGCCCGGGAGCTTGCTGTTCCGTGGGTGTAGGCTGAGGACCGTCTGCCCGCTGTTGGCAGGACTGTAATGCGGACTGAAACCTGTGTTAAGAAGGGAGATCTGCCGCAGAATGTTCTTACCACAACTTAAAAACAAAAATAAACAGAAATAAGAGAAAGAGGACACTTAACACGTGCTGCTTTGCAAAGTTCTCTTTCACGATCTCCCTTTTATCACTCAGTTGCTGTTTGAACCGTATAAATTGCCTCCCCAGGAAACAGATCAATTCAGTAGAGAGCAAGTGGTCTTTATCTCAGGTCGCCGTCGCCGGAGTAAGGATTAAAACCCTGGACGAGCCCTGCCTGCACCACGCCGGAGGGGTCCGCGTTGGTTCCCACTCCCACCACCCCCCACCCGGCCCAGCTCCGGAGCCGTGGAGACTGCGCATGCGCGGGGCACCCCGGGCTGCCCAAGCCCAGGGTGCTGGAATCTGCTCCAGGGTTTGGACTCTGGTTGAGAGATCTGGGGGGCTGGTTCAGAGAAGCCGGGGCTGACTCCGTTGAATGCTGCGGGGGAGCGGGGATTCTGTCTGGGTGTCGGCAAACCCTCCGGGAGGGGGAAGACAGAACAGCTCGAGGAGGAAGATTTGGTCAGTAGGTCAAGAAGCAGCAGCCACCCAGGGCACAGGCGTGGTTGGTAATCTGTGGCACAGGGAGCGGTGGAGGACCAGGGTTTCGGTGTCGGGCGTCGGGCGGCTGTGTTTTTCCCTTTCTCAAAACACAGGGGACACACTGTAGGTCCTCAGTCAGTATCTGTGGTCCTCAGTCAGCATCATTAGCTGGAGGCGGACCAGGAGGACCCGGTGGGAGGGGTCAAAACCATTTATCAAATGGTAAAAAGTAGTCATGTTTGGCCGGAGGCGCAGTGTGATAGTGACCTAAAAGCACAGTGACAGATGATCTGTAAGGATCTGGTGGGGTTCCGCCATATCAGTAGATGGGAATGGCAAGGACCTTTTCTGGGGGAACCGGCGTCTGCAAGAAATAGCCCGTTCCTTGGAACCAGAAGACCGAGGTGGTCAGGAGCCCAGGCCGCTCGCATTTTTGACTGTGGCCAATGTTTGGATGAAAGTGTCTCTCTGCTCTTTCACGTGTAAAATGAGAAGGCTGTGGGGATTACAGACCGCAGGGATGAGACATGGGCGAACATTAGTGGTTCTGTGGCAAGCCGAGAGCACTGCGACAAACAAAGCAGAAACTTCAGCACCCATGGTTTTATGCTAAAAGTATCCTAACTCACCACCAGCATCCAGAGTGGGGGCTCAGCTTTGTGGCAGCTCCCAGCAGGGTTTCAGGGACAGAAACAACACCCCCCAGAGGCAGGATCATTTTAAAGGCTCGGTTTCTGGAGCGCCTACCTATTCAGTTTTACGGCTTTGACAGTGATTTCCCTCTCTACACTTCCATTTGTGTACCTACAAAATGGATGTCATTGTCAATATGTAACCAAGAAATGTAATATATAATAATAATCCCAATCTTTCAGGGGCCGTGCAAGCAACCAGTGTTAAGTAGATAATTGGCATAAGGCACTAAATACGAAGGTGGACACCTAGAAAACTACCCCAGTGACTATTTATTTAACCATGCCTTCAAAATCGTTGATACGTTAGTTTCTTTCTGAAGAGCAGGGCTGCGATCACCTAACATTGGTGCCAGACAGCAACTCCTGAGTTAGAGTCTCATGTGAACCTACAAATGAGCATTGTTGTATCAGAGACAAAGTCAGGTTCATGGATTGCACAGGTAAGTCACTTGCCTGCACAGGTCATTTGCACTTGGCAATTCCAAGATGGCATCAATATCATGGTCAGAATACAGCCTCTGAAGTCAGACGTCTTGACTTTGGACCTGGTTCCTACCAGTTGGTGGTCATGTGACTCTCTCTGTTCCTATTTTCTCATCTGTAAACTTTCGGGGGAATGAGGAGGAAGAGAGAGCTCCAAATGAGAAGCTCTCCAAGGGCTTTTTTAGGTCAACTGAGGAGAACAGCTGGAACATGGCAACAGCGCAGCAGACATTAGTCAATGTTATTGGGTAACAAACCTTTGTATTTCTCTTCTAGTCTTTAGCAAGGTCTAACCTGGCTTTTATGGTCTAACCTTACTCCCCACAATGGACTCAGGGATGATACAAGAGCAAAATTTTCCAAGAAGTGAAACACTACAGAACAAAATCACCATTGAGGGCACACTGAGCAAACAGGTTGTTTTCCTGAAACGTTGACATGTGGGCAAAAGCTAGAACGTTTCCTCCAACCTTCAGACTTGTGGAATTTCAACCAATGATTGGGTGACACTAGACTTCCTCGAACTTACTCCAAGAAAGACCGTGGGGACAGTCAGAGCTCACACCTGAGTTAAGTTAAGGGGCTTTCTTGGATGGATGTGAGACATCTCCTCAGTTGACCTAAAACAACCCTCGGAGAGTGGCTACATGTACTTCAAGGTATTTTAATAGTCAGTAGTCGGGCACCTGTTTGACCCAGTGGGTTAAGCAGCTCAGGTCATGATCCTAGAGTCCAGGATCCAGTCCCAAATTAGGTTCCCCACTCGGCAGGGGGTCTGCTTCTCCCTCTGACCTTCCCCACTCTCTTAGTCTCTCTGAAATAAATCATAATAATAACAATAATATAAAAAATAAAATCTCTAATAGTCATTAGTCTAGGAATGGAGTATTTTAGGAGCTGGGTCTAAATTTTATTCATTTCTTTTCACTTTCAGAATTGATTACCCATTTGCACCCGCCGGTTCTAGGTAAGAAGACATCTCTTCATTTGTTAGTGTCTCAAATGTTAGCCTCACCCACAAAACAATGTCATGATCTTGGAGATCCTTGTACTTCCCACCATTTTGCTCTTCTGTTATTCTTCCAGCTGTAAAGGTCCTCCCTGGTCATGACAGCCAAATCCCAGATTGATAAAATTCACCCATTTTAAGTGTACCATTCAATGATTTTTTAGTAAATCTACAGAGGCATATAAACATCACCACAATCCAGTTCTAGAACATGTTCGTCACCCCCAAGAAGACCTCTCGTATCCATTTGCCGTCACCTGCCTCCAAATTCCCATCCCCAGGCACAGGCAACCACCAGTCTCCTTCCCGTCTCTAGAGATTGGTCATTTGTGGACATTTCATATAAATGGAAGCCTACATGTGATCTTCTGCATCTGCTTTTTAAGTTAGAAAGTGAGTCATGGAACTCTTAACTGCTCACGTTAGCTAACGTTGTCTCAGGGTCTCAGTTTTTGAAAGAAGTGGCCCATTTCCACCTGTGCATGACTGGTACTCAGTTTTAACCTACACACATGAAATTGGGGGTTTGGGGAGAGAAATGCAGAGGTGGGAACACTTTGTGGGGTAGTCAAGCCAGGGAAAGGGACATTTGAGTCAGAAAAAATTGGTTGGTTTCTTAATTGCTTCAGTGACCAATTACTTGTTTGAGGGTTGAACTAACGTATCCTCTTGGCTTTTGAGTCAGAAGGAAGCTGTTTTCAGGGCAGTTGGCAGGCAGCAGCGTCTCTGGGTGTAGGGATCGCATGCTGAGGACCAAAGCTGACCTTTGCAGGAGTTTCATGACAATACCCAGTTCACAGGACTGATGTGGGGATATCATCGCGTGCATTATTGCTTGTAAACTATGTCCAATCCGTCTAGCAGAGAGTAAGCTATATTCTGTAACTACATAATAATAACTAAATAATCATAAGCATAACAATTACTAATGGTATACAAATTGTTAAATGATTTAAATATTAAATGATAAATTTCACAATGACAAATAACATGGTTAAATATTAACATAATAAAGGTGCTAATATAATTGTTAATAAATAACATATTATTAAATAGTAAATCTAAATAACATATAGCAATATAAGTAGCATATAGCAATATATATATATATTATAACATATATATAATATATATAATGAAAATATAAATAACATATAGCAAATATAAACAACATATAGCAATAAATTAATCTGGGTCAAAATTACTTCAGGCTTATGAAGGGTCAACCAATATTTATTCATTAAGTCTCTATCATGTGCCAGTCCCTATCAGTTGATATCGGGTCTAGCTTTGGATAAGATACATGGGGTCATTTCTGACAAATGAGAAAGACTCTGAACAATTCATTATGCATTAAATAATTAAAAGGAATGGGAACCTGTATGAGAGTGCAATACAAGTGGATCTAGCGCAGTCTGGATTTTCCAGAAGGTTCCATGGAGATTCACATCTAGGCTGAACCTAAGAAGAGGGTTAAACAGGCAAAGGGTGTGTGGTTTTCCTGCCAAGCAGAGAAAGTCTTCGGTAAATCCCCAAGGCAAGAAAGATGGCGGCACCCTCAGGACACCTAACAAGGGGTGAGCAGAGAGAACACAGGAAGGAAAGTCCAAGGTGAGGCTTCAAGTCCAAGAGCGAGCAGAGTATTGTGAGCCATTTCAATGCTGCTTCTGATTCTAAGAGCCATTTGGTGTTAATAGGTTGTTAATTGGCTGGTCTTTGCGAATGGACTTTCTCTCCGCAGTGTGGAGATGGATGGAACAAATAGGTTGGAAGCTTCCAGAAATAAGTTATTGTCATGGTCAAGGCAAGATGCAACGCTACGGTAGTGATGAAAGTGCAGAGAGAATAGCTTCGCGAGATACGTGGGAGCCAATTCTGGCAAGCTAACAGTTTTACTTTTCTGAGAGAGAGGGAGAAAGGAGACTATGAGAAAGACTCCAGAATTTCGGCTTAGGAAATGAAGTGTGGGTCCTCTGCTCATGGGTATTTTGTGCCACGCACAGGGAAGACAAGTAGGAGAGACCAGCCCCATGCAGACACAGGGCAGCGGGTGGGCGAGTGTAGTGCGGATCGTTGGGATGGACGTTAGAAAGTTAGTTCCCCTTGCAAGCTTGCCCCACACCGGCATGTTTCTTTTCTTCCAGAGTTTGTTAACAGTACGTGTGTCTTTCCATTTATGTATGGCGACTCCATGTACTACAACTGCATCTCCCTCCACAGCGATTATGACTGGTGCTCACTCGACAAGAAATTCCAAGGCAGATGGCGGTACTGCACGGGGAAAGGTGAGCGTCGCTATGACGGGCTGTCTTGGATGCCAGGGATCCAAGATTCGACTGATAGGAGCTGACTGTGTGATTTTGATGTTGGGTAAACCCGAGTCCGAATGACTGTTCTCTTGTGTTGACCACTTTGAAAAGAGCTGGGTGTGGGAGACAAAGCACGGGTTTTGAGTTTAGTGATGGTTGATCCCAAAATTTGCCATGTTCATACTTCCGCTTCTGCTCCTTCCTTTCTCTGCAGATCCCCCCAAGTGTGCCTTCCCCTTCCTCTACAGAAAAAAGCTCTTTTATGAATGCACCAAGAATGGCTATGTTTTGAATCGGAGTTGGTGCTCATTGACAAAAAATTATAACCAAGATGGGAAATGGAAGCAGTGCTCTCCTTTTGGGTGAGTTGGCTGGTTAAGAAGGCTGTGTGTGTGTGTGTGTGTGTGTGTGTTGTGTTGGGGGGAATCTCTTAAAGTGGGGAACTTTCTAGGTTAATGAAAAGGGAAGGTTGAGGTTTACATTACCCAGTAATGGATGAGATTGGGGCTCAGCAAACATTTCCAGTAAAAGGCCCATTCATAAGTATTTTAGACTTCGCAGGTTTTATGGTCTCTCACATACTCAACTCTACCCAGTAGCACAAAAGTAGCCACAGGCAATAAAAAACAAATGAACGTGGCTGTTCCAATAAAACTTTATTTATAGACCCTGAAATTTGAATCTCATATAATTTTCAGGGGTCGCAAAGTTTCAATCACCTTTTGACTTCCATTTTTAGCTAAAATTCACTTAAAAATAAGAAAACCAATAGCTCATGGGTCATAAAAACAGTCCGTTGAATTTGGCCTCTGGGCTCTAGCTTGCTGGTCCCTGGATTGAGCAACCTGTCCTTGACCCTGTGAGGACAAAAAAATGAGGCTAGTTTCCATTAAAAAGAAAACACGAGGAGAAGAGCCTGGTCGACAGACCACAGAGAGCTCACTCATCTCCATGCTCTTAAATTACAGTGAGGATTTTTACTGAGTGTAAAAGAGTGTCTTAGTCAACCTTCACGATGACCTCAGGGAGTGATTACAGACATGTGTTTATGCCCACAGAGAAATGAGGAAACAAGGCTCAAAGGAATAGATTATACCCAAACTCAGTGTTAAATCCCATCATCTTTTTTTTTTATATAGTTTATTTATTTATTTGACAGACAGAGATCACAAGTAGTCAGAGAGGCAGGCAGAGAGAGAGAAGGAAGCAGGCTCCCCACTGAGCAGAGAGCCCGACGCGGGACTCGATCCCAGGACCCTGAGATCACGACCTGAGCCGAAGGCAGCGGCTTAACCCACTGAGCCACCCAGGCGCCCCTAAATCCCATCATCTTAATGAGGCTTTGTGCAAGCCACTTACTAGCTGTTCCCATTAAATGAGCCCCTACGATAGGCTCAGTTATGAACTTTCCACTCATTACCTCTCTCCCCACCAAAATTGCCTTTTTATGGATCTGGAAACAGACATCGAGAATATGCCCATCGAGATCATGACCTGAGCTGAAGGCTTAACCAACTGAGCCACCCAAGCACCCTGACTTTTATTTTTTAAATTCCGATTTTGATTTACACAAGTGATGCATGAACTCTTGCTCACTTCAACATTGAGGCAGCACGTGAATATGGGTAAAACGTTACCCCTTCCCTGTCCCACTCACATCCCTCTGTTTCCTACTCTCTTCCATGGCAGAAAATCCAACCAACCGCTCAGGACATGCTCTTCTGGGTTTATTCTAGGCATTTACACAAAGATAACAATTTCAAGGTCCTTTAAAACATGAATGAGTAATACTGTTTCTTTTGTTCTGTGACTTGATACTTGATCTTCATTTAAATATACACATTATGGTGATTTTTCCACCTGAATTCATAAAACTACCTCCCTTTTCTTCATGCTTTCACCAAATTTCAAAATACAGATATACTATTCTATGAGAGTATAACTTGTTTGTCTTCAATGGTTACCTTCCACATTGCTTTTTAAGTGAGTGTGCGAGGGTTGGCTTTTTAAAAGTTATTAGTAGACTAACTGAGCGGAATCACAAGGTCAAAGGGTATGTACATCTCGAGGGTCTGTGTTACATTTGGGGTTATTCCAATTTATCCTCTGTCAACATTACAGGACTGCCTGTTTTTAACTTTCTTACCACTGAAAATAACCAATTTAGTGAATCTGTTCAAATAAAACTGTGATTTGTGTTAAATAATCAAGAAACTAAAATGATCAATAGTGGCATACTGAACTTCGAAGGGAGAGAGAAAGTCTTAAGCCTTCCTATGGCCACTGATTTACAACACATCTCTCTTTCTCCTGTTCTACTTATTCATGCTAGTTAGTTCTGGGTAGACCAGATCTCCCATCAGAGAGGCACCTGATCATTCTGTCTTGAAGGGTGATAAACTGATACTATCCAAACCTCTGTTTTTCTTCCACAGTCTCTAAATGAGTCTTGGTGTCCTTGAGGAGACAGAAGTTATAGGACTCATCAGCTGCCTCTCAGAATATATCATTTCCCTGATTATTATGACAATAAAGATTTGGTGTCTCTAACCTGTGGATGACTCCTTTTGTTGAAAAAAAAATAAGCCATGAATAGTGTTCAGTGGTAATCAGTACACTACTGACCGTGGTGGGGTGGTGAGCCAGGGGGACATTTGTGGGGAAGAGCTTGCCTTCAGATCCAAATCCTGCTGAATGGCTAACTGTATGATCTTTGGTAAGTGAAGTAAGTTCTCAGAGACTCAAGCTTCTGCTCATGGACTTTTTGAAGTATAATATACACTTTGAATTTTTTTTTGAGGCAAAATTTATGACATAGAATTGCCCATTGTAATGTGAACAATTTAATGGGACTTAACTTCATCGAGATGTTGCACAAACAACACCTCTACTGAGATCCAAAACATTTTCACCACCCCAGAAGGAAACCCCGTACCCATGAAGCAGACAGTCCCCCTCGCCTCTCCTCCAGCCCTCAGCCACCACTCGTCTTCTTCTGCTGTCACTATGGATTGACCCATTCTGGATGTTTTATATAAGTGGAATCATCCAATACGTGACTTTTTGTGTCCGGCTTCTTTCTCTTAGAATAATGTGGTTTTTGGGGTTTGTATTTTTTGAAGTGAACATAACTTCAAGGTTTTATTGTCTTCATAATATAACAAAATATGAAACTTAGAACTGGATCACTCGGCCCTTCTTCTTCTTATCTCCTCCCAGTTCAAAATGTTTGCATCTCTTAGTAGCCAGCGTTCTCTTAAATCTGCAATTGGGCTCAACACATTCAAACCTCAGCACAATATTCTTTTTTTTTTTTAATTTATTTGACAGACAAAGATCACAAGTAGGCAGAGAGAAGAAGGAAAGCAGGCTCCTCTGTGGAGCAGGGAGCCCGATGCGGGGCTCGATCCCAGGACCCTAGGATCATGACCTGAGCCGAAAGCAGAGGCTTTAACCCACTGAGCCACCCAGGCACCCCTCAGCACAATATTCTTTATAGAGTTAGCCTTTTTCCGGAAAATCAGCTTAGTCTGCCCACCATAGCCACTCTGCTTCCTGTCATAATGTCACTTTCCCTGGGCATAAAGAGAATCTTTGCCTTTCTTGTACTGTGTCACTTTGTGGGGTTAATGCTTGTCACACTTCTTGCAGAAAAGTCCAGCGGGTTTAGGAACATTTACCATGTTTGCGAGAGGGCTATCAGCACCGAAAGCTGGAAGAACATTTCTGAAGCTCGTCCATTTTGTCGCACACATATCCATAGTTCACTTCCTTTTTTATGGCCAAGTAATATTCCATTTTATGGCTATACCACATTTGATTTATCCACTAATATGTATATTTTATAAAGCACATAGGTGATGTGTGTAGAGGCAGGTGAATTTTCACAAACTAAATGCTTCACGTAACTGACAGTTACTAAGAAACAGGTCATTTCTGGGGCTCCTGGTGGCTCAGTCGGTTAAGTGTCTACCTTCATCTCAGGTCGTCATCCTGGGGGGGCCTGGGATCAAGCCCCAGGTCAAGCCCCTTGCTCAGTGGGGTGTCTGCTTCTCCCTCTACCCCTCCTTCCCACTTGTGATCTCTCATGCTCTCTCTCAAATAAATAAAATATTTTTAAAAAATGAAACCATATTGAGACACTGGGTGAGTGTTGTAAGTATAAGACGAGGCGGCGTATAAACAACAGAACAACAGCAGTTTATTTTTCATGGTGCAGGAGGCTGGAGGTCTGAGATCAGGGCGCCAGCATGATCCCGTGAGAGCCCTCTAGCGGGGACAGGGGTGGGGGGATGGGCAGACTTCTGCTTGTCTCTGAACAGGGTAGAAGAGGGGGAGCTAGCTCTCTGGGACCTCCCTTGTAAGAGCCCACTCATTATCAATCCATTCGCCCTCCTGAACTAATCAGCTCCCAAAAGCCCCCCACCTCCTAATACCATCACTGGGGGCATTAGGGTTTCTAGATAAGAATTTGAAAGGGGGGGCGCCTGGGTGGCTCAGTGGGTTAAAGCCTCTGCCTTCGGCTCAGGTCATTATTCCCGGGGTCCTGGGATAGAGCCCTGCATCAGGCTCCCTGCTAAGCAGAGAGCCCGCTTCCCCCTCTCTCTCTGCCTGCCTCTCTGACTACTTGTGATCTCTCTCTGTCAAATAAATAAATAAAATCTTAAAAAAAAAAAAAAAGAATTCGAAAGGGGCACAAACTTCAAGCCCTAGCACTAGCAGAAATGCAAAATCGTAAGCCACTCTGGAAAGCAGGCAGCCTCTCAGCAAGTGCTATGCTCTCCATAAGTTCAATGTCACATTCTATGTCCCGCTCACTTGACTTGCGGTCATTACGCTCCTGATATTTGAGCTCCTGTAACACTATTTCATTGCACAAATGCCCCCAAACTTAGTTTATCCTTTTCATTCCTGATAGGTATTTGGGAAGCTGCTCGCTTGGGTTTATAATCCTTAATGCACCTTCGACTGTATCTGTCTGTACATGTCTTGGAGCACGTTTCTTTCGGATACACACCAAGGACTGGGATTGCCTGATCCTAAAATGCGTGAACATTGCAATTTGGTGACTTCGGGTCACTGCTTTCCAAGGAGATTGCTCCGATTTAAATTCGAACCAGCCACTGTTCCAAAATCCTTGCCAAATTAGTATTTTCTAGCTTTTTGGCTTTAAATTATAGGAATGGAAGCAAATATTATGTTACCTCTGTCTTTTTCCTGTTTTCCTCCCAGGAAAAACGCAGAGCCTCTCTCCCATCCTGCCCAAGGTCCTGGCTCAGAGGCGGCGGTGTGTGGGTGCCCCCTGGTGGCCTCAAGACATCACAACAGGCTTCTCTGTCCCCTCAAAGGAGGCCCTGAAGGAACCCCATCTTTTTTTATTTAAGATTTTTTATTTATTTATTCATCAGAGAGAGAGAGAGAGAGCACACAAGTAGGCAGAGGCAAAGAGAGAAGCAGGCCTCCCACTGAGCAAGGATTCCCCCCCCCCACCAAAGTGGGACTCAATCCCAGGACCCCAGGATCATGACCTGAGCCAAAGGCAGTGGCTTAACCACTGGGCCACTCAGGTGTCCCATGAAGGAACCCCACCTTTGATCTGACCTGTGTCTCCAGGCACATTGTTTACCGTGACAACAATATTAAAGCTATACTAGTTTAGAGGTATTTCCTGTTAGGCACTTATCTAGAGGAATTTTAGGTAAAGACTAAAAAAATGGGGGGGCTTTAATTTTTTACAAACAAAATCATTGGTGGATACTGTGTTCGCTTACTATAAAAACAACTACCCTTAAAAACCTTTCTTTTTTGTGGCACTTGACTTTTTTTAGATGGATTTTAGCCAAAAGGGTGATGTAGTGTTCCATGATTCATTATGTATAACACCCAGTGCTCCCTGCAATCCGTGCCCTCCTTAATACCCACCACCGGGGTCACCCCTCCCCTCAGAAACCCTCAGTTGGTTTCTTGGAGTCCACAGTCTCTCATGTTTCATCTCCCCCTCCGATCTCCACCCCTTCACTTTTCCTTTCCTTCTCCTAATGTCCTCCATGCTATTCCTCATGCTCCACAAGTTAGTGAAACCATATGATAATTGACTTTCTCAGCTTGACTTACTTCACTCAGCACAATCCCCTCCAGTCCTGTCCATGTTGATGCAAAAGTTGTGTATTCATCCTTTCTGATGGCTGAAGAATATTCCATTGTGTATATGGACCACGTCTTCTTCATCCATTCATCTGTAGAAGGGCATCTTGGCTCCTTCCACAGTTTGGCTATTGTGGACCTTGCTGCTATGAACACTGGGGTGCACAGTAGAGTCTTACCTCTACCCACTGATGCCATGGATGCCAGCAGACCTTGCACCAAGAGGGAGCCCTCTGGATCATAGGGGTCACCATGGGTCCCTCCAGATCAACAATGTTGGCTAGCCGTGTGATTGAGTGATCCACGTACCATTGTATTTATTTATTTATTTATTTATTTATTTAGGTTGGAAAACAATAATTCTTGCTCTGGTTGCTGCTTTGAGGGATACAGATATAAGGGAGTCCCAAGACCTGCCTTTAAGAATTTACCACTCCCTCCCCTCCTTCCTGAGCTGAGCAGAAGGTCCAGATGCTTCCCCTCTGGGATGGTCCCGATGCAGCCCAGGAAAGTTTCCTGGGGGATAACAAAGTTTCTTGGATTCAGAGGGGGCAGGGGGCCTGGGGCTGTTTAGGTAAAAGGTGAAATGTAATTAGAAAGGTGAGTAGGGAGGGATCTGTGCTATTTAATCTGCTCAGGTCCTGTGCAGCTGGTCAAGGCAAAAGAGAACTGTCTCCACTGTTAGAAAATCCGTCGATTTGCCATTCCATGGTTTGCCATTCCTGGCGGTTCCCAGGGTCAGCAGCCTCCCTCCCTCTGACCAGGGTGTGAGTCTGAAGCTCATCTGACCCCTCACCTTACTCCCCCCCCCCGCCGTCCCCCAGAAGGCTTCAGGGATGTTCCTGATCTCAGCTCCCTCGCCTGGGATAGATGCAAAATTAGGTATCTCCCAGGGACAACTGGAGTGGGGTTTGGGCGGTTTGTGTGTACATTTAGTAGGGTCTGTCAGATAAGGACCAGCTTTCGGTACTTCCCAGCAGTGTCTCCACATTCGAACCATACACACACACACACACACACACACTCTCTCTCTCTCTCTCTTCTACTCCAACCCTGACACACACACTTCTCCCCTTCCCCCTTCCCCCTCCACAGACATGGTCACATGAGTGTCCCTCCCCCAAATCTGATCTAATTCTCTCTCTGCTCTGCTGAGGCCCTCCCGGCTTAAGAGGATTGGAGTATTTGCTAAATGGGACCAGGACAGGGTTAGAGAAACAGCTGTGGGGAGACCCAGGGGCCAAGATGGCCATGGCGGGGGGCGGGGGGGGGGCAGTAGAATTTGGGGAGGGAGGAGACAAAGAAGCCGAGAGAAGGGGTGAGGGGTTCTCCTGGAGTGTTGGGGGGGGTGGATGAGAAGGTCAAAGAAGGGCATAAATCTAGCTGACTCTGCAGTAGAAAAAGCGTTTCCAAGAGGACCATGAGCTCTATTAATTTTCAAAGTATCAATCCCTCAAACAAGATCCAGATTAAGTCATTAGAATTAAAAGCTGCAAACCAGGTTCCTGGATACATAGTAAATATATCAGCCGAACCCTCTATATAAGACAAACAGATCAGAAAAATAAAATATTCAATTGTCATCTAAAAAGTCAGGCATAAGAGATAAAACACTGCAACTATACCTCCAGAAAGACGTCTGTAAGACCTCTGCGGATAAATAGGAACATCTGAACAACCAAATGAAGGAATAAATACTATCCATTGATCGGAGCGCTGGTATGGTAAGGATTCAGTTCATCCCCAGACCACTGACGGATGTCATGCAATTTTGATTAAATTCCCCCACAAGGCTGCTTGAGGACTTTAGTAAGATCTCAGAGCATCTCTGAAGCAGAGGTCCCGTGGGATACCTGGGAGCCAGGAGAAATGCCCACAGGGGCCCCTGAGTACCAGTGGGGACACACAACAGCATGACCTGTGGGGACCACAGTGGACACAATATCCCATCTCAGCGGGTGGCATGGGGGGGGGGGGTCCCAGTGAGAAGGAGTAATCTGGGGTGCAGCCTGACCCGCCACCGCTGTCCCCGCCCACGTGGAGGCGATGCATGAAGCCGAAGCCGAAGGACCCCCTAGTCCCCTCTGACCCCGTGGGAACTGCAGGACTCCGTGGGGACAGATTGCCCTATGTATCCAGTAACAGCATCTGAGTCACTTGTCCTCTGGGAGGTGGGGAGGCGGGCGTGGGAGGTGTCCTCTCCCTCTTGGGATCTGGATATCAAAGGGAAAGAGAGAGGGTTCCTCCAAGGGGTCTTGGGTAAGAGGGGCGCTGTGAAATCGGGGGCCAGGACGGGGTCTAGAGAAAAGTCTGAGGCAAAGGGGTTCTGAGGCCTGGCTGGGTCCAGGGCTGGGACAGGGGTGTGGGTAGAGGGGACACGCCTCGGGGAGCCCCGCTCTGGGTCCCGCTGGGCAGGCGGAAGCTAGAGCCGGGAGACCCGCGTGGGCTGCGCCCAGCCACACTGGAGACGCCTGGGATCCCTGGGAACGCGAGGCAAGCAGGGCCCGGGGCCCGGGTGGGGACAGGGAAGGGGACAGGGACGGATGCGGGGACTCTATGGCCCCTCAGTGCAGCAGGGGGTCCCAGCCTCACCCTTTGGGCAGTCGCTGAAGCCTGGGAGCTTGGCCCACCTGGAGGCAGGGACAGAGGGGACAAGGAGAAGGTGTGAAAAAGGGCTTGGCTCTGGCCAGGGGTGGGGTTGCTCCGGAGAAAAAATCAGGCCTCACACTGCTCCCTATGGCCCCAAGTCCAATTTGAGGCCCCTGGGATGTGGAGTGCAGGAAGCTACAGGGTCAAGTGCAGGGGGCAGCAGGGGCAGGGCATGGGCACCCCGCACCCCAGGGGCAGGGCTTCACCGAGGCCCTGAACGCTGGTGCCTAGAGGCCCAGCCCCGCGGCTTCAGTCCAGGCGGGATCACGTTGGCGGGTTTGGACAGCACAGGGGCTTGGCTGAACTTGGGGTCCGGTCCGGCTTCTACACGGGGGCCCCTTGTTAGCCGCGTGAGCCTCTGGCCTCAGTCTGCTCGGCGGGCTCGGGGGAGGGCCCAGCCCCCACGAAGTGCCACCTTCCCAGTAGATCTCGTGAACACTGAGGACCCGGGCGCGGGGTCCTACCCGAATTTGCTGTTCGTCCAGGTGGAGCCTGGCGGCCAGGGCGAGGCGCTCCTGGTGGCTGGGGTAGCGGTTCCTCGCGAAATGTTTCCTCAGCTCCCGCAGCTGCGCCTTGAGGTACACCGTGCGCTTCTTCCGGGGCCTCGGGAGCCTTTGGGGTGCTGGGGGCCCTGAGCAAAGGACCCAGGGTCAGACAAGCCCCGGGTCTGAGCCCCCAGCCCGCCGCCGCCCCTCCCCCGCCGCCGCCTGGGCCAAGCCGGGTGAGCAGGTGGGAGGCTCCGGCCCCGGGGTGGGAGCACAGCTGCGGGTGGGCGGCGGCGCGTGGCCCAGACGCCCTGCGGGCTCGGGCCCAGGCTCTCCCGCTGCCGGCCTAAGTCCCTGCGCGTGTCGGGGCCTCGGTGTCCCCGTCCTTGAAACGGGCCGATTACAGGTCCTGTCTTGTGATTCCCGGGCCCGCAGCCACGGAAGGCGGGCAGGGTGGGCGTCCCAGGCTCAGGCGGGCTCCCACTCCCACCTGCCCCCCAGCTCCTCCCTCGAAGGGCCAGAGCCTCGCTCACACTTGTGAGGGGGCGACTGCGCCCTCTGCTCAGCCCACCCCCAAGAACTTAAGCCCAGCTCCAGCCCCACAGAAGTCCCCACAGCACAGTGTGGGACCCCCTTCCCGGACGGGGGTCCCTCCCCAGCCTCAGCCCCGGCTCTGGCCCCTCAGGCAGGCCCAGGCGCACCTGCGGGAGGGCCTGGGGCCATCATCCTCCGCTCTCCTCGCTCCCCGGAGGCCTGTGTGTGAGGTTCTGCCCCCAGGACCCGGGGCTTAAATCCCACCGGCCAGCGGTGCCCACCCACACCCCTCCTGAGGGGCCCGGAGCTCTCCCTTACTCAGCCCCCTCGGCCCCGCCCCTGCCGGACTCGCACGGAGCCAGGGATCCTTTCCACCCTGTGGGTGGGGGCGGGGCTGGGGGCTGGGACCTCCGAGAACCCCCCGCCTGGGTCCCACCCTCGGGGGCTCTCGCCCAGGGGAACCCCACGTTGCCCATCATGTGGGGTCCCCGTCGCAGGAAAGGGCCCCTCCAGCCAGCGCCCTGGGGTCATCCCATCCCTGCCCAGTCCTGGGAGCCCCAGTCACCGGCTTCCCTGTCCAGTCTCCATCCTGTCCTGCCGGCTTGGTCCAGCAGCCTCTCTGCTTGCCCCCCAACACCACTCTCGCCTTCTGTTTCCTTCTCTAAATGGCCCCCTCTAAGAGTCCTGAACAGAGAGGAGCGCAAAAACACGCTGGCCCCCGATGCTGGTTTGGATCCGTGCTGGTTTTCCTATGGGATGGAGGCCGCCGGGGGTGCAGGTGGACCCCCCCCTTCCTCTTAGTGAATGAGTGAACAGGCTGCTCCGAGTACGGACTCGGGACTCGGGAGCTCGAGGGGAGACCAGCTCCTCGAACGACACAGACCCACATCTCAGCACCAGACGGGCTCCTCCCTGGCGCTGGGTCTGCTCAGGACTGGAGTCCGGGGAGAACACAGCTTACAAGGCTCAGGGCTGGGGGAGGGCTGTTATTGTCATGAGCGGGAGATGAGGGGTAGGTAGGTTGGGGGATCAGACACAAAATGAGGGAAAACAAAACGTTCTTACTGGAGGTTTGCCTGAGTGTCTCACGGGGCATTCTACCGTAAGCGGACATTCGTGCCCCTTCCTTTCTGGCAAGATTCTGGCTTAATTGGACATCTTTTTCTCCTCGGGCAGATAGGAACCCACGGGTCACCAAGTCAATGGCTCTGCTGTCCACAGGGGGCATCTAGCAATTTCCTTGGTGTAGAAGATGTAGCTGGAGGCCACCTTCTCTCTCATTTTTTTTTTCCTGAAAGATTTCATTTATTTGAGAGAGAGAGAAAGTGAGCAGGAGAGACAGCGAGCACCTGCAGGCAGAAAGACAGAGGGAGAAGGAGGGGCAGGATCCCTCTCTCGTTTTGTTTTGTTTTAAGATTTTATTTATTTGTTTGACATAGGGAGAGAGAGATCACAAGTAGGCAAAGAGGCAGGCAGAGAGAGAGGAAGGGAAGCAGGTTCCCTGCGGAGCAGAGAGCCCAATTCGGGGCTCGATCCCAGGACCCTGAGACCATGACCCGAGCCCAAGGCAGAGGCTTAACCCACTGAGCCATCCAGGCGCCCCGCCCTCTCTCGTTTTTAAAAGAAGGTAAATGTACCATTTTGTGGATGAGATTGGCCCAGACTGAGAAGAAGGGTCTCCCTGGGGTTGGCGGGTAGGATGGTGAGCACACTCCCACCCGTGTTAAGAGTTAACTTGCTTCAAGCTTCTTGCTTGGTGACCTAAACCCCTCGGTTTGTAGCAGAACTAACTAGCTGCTTCCTTGAGATCCTGCTGCCCGCTGACTTTGAGGCACAAAGGACCAGGCTTTCCAGAAGGGGAGCCCTGGAAAGCAGCCTCAGGTACCTCAGTGATTGGTTCCCGGTGCAGGGAAGAGTCCGGATGTAACTTGTTGGGCTGCTGAACCAGTCCGTACTGGGAGACACCTGGGAGCCTTGAGGACTGGCAGGTTATCGGGGGAATCTGGAAGCCTTCAAGGACAAATGGTCCGGTGCTGAGCACCAGCTTTGCCTGCACACAACCCCCTCACCATATCCCACACCTTCCCCTTTAAGCCCTCCAGCTCCCTCCAGGTGAAGAGGGTGGTCTTTGAGATGTGGGTCCACCATTGTCCCTAATCGCCAGCCTCCTCAATAAGGCCACCAATGTCCTTTCCCACCAATGTTTGTGTCTTGAGTATTGGCTTTCCAGCCACAAACAGCCAAACCTGAGTTTGGAACCGGTCGTCTCTCCAGTGACAGGGAGATGGGGAGTCTGACTGTTTCGTAGGCTGGTTTTCTAGACAGACTTGGTGATAGCTGTCAGCGTCCCTGAGCCAAGGCTGTCAGGAGGACGCCAGGAGGTGAGCACATGTGGGTTTAACATCTCACACATATGGGCATCTCAATGAGACCCACACAGGACACAGGCTTGTATTTTATTGGGGGAGAAGGGGAAGGTTCAAAGAAAAGTGATTTTTATTATTTTTTTATGATTTTGAATTGAAGTCAGGGGGATGGATGCCTGGGGGCCTCAGTCATTAACCGTCTGCCTTCGGCTCAGGTCATGATTCCAGGGTCTGGGAATGCAGTCCCAGGTTAGCAGGGGCTGGCTGGGGGTGGGGGGAGCAGAATGGGGAGTTAGTGTTTAATGGGAACAAAACAGTGACGGTCACACAACACTGTGAAAGTACATAACACCACAGCCTTGTGCATTTTATTTTTTTTTAAGATTTTATTTTTTTATTTGACAGAGATCACAAGTAGGCAGAGAGGCAGGCAGAGAGAGAGGGAGAAGCAGGCTCCCCGCTGAGCGGAGAGCCCGATGTGGGGCTCGATCCCAGGACCCTGAGATCAAGACCTGAGCGGAAGGCAGTGGCTTAACCCACTGAGCCACTCAGGCACCCCGCCTCCTGCATTTTAAAACAGTAAAAAGGATACATTTTGCATCCTGTAGATTTCACCACAGTTTTTAAAGAACGTATTATTTATTTTATTTTAGGGAGCAAGAGCAAGCTGGGGGCATGGGGGTGGGCAGAGGGCGAGGGAGAGAATCTCAAGCAGACTCTGAGCCCGGAGCCCCATGGGGGGGCTCCATCCCACGACCCTGAGATCAGGACCTGAGCCAAAACCAAGAATCGGACGCTCCACCCACTGTGCCGCTCCGCTGCCCCTATTTTACCACAATTTTTGAGGAAGGAAGCGAGGCTGTGCTCTGGGTTGGATGATGCCCGGAAAAAGAGGTCGGGCTGTAACAGGACGCCGCCTCTGGAAGGCCAGGAGGTGCTGGGTCGGGAGCCGAGGTTAGCAGGGGTGTCTCCCGTGCTAGCCTGTGTGGGAAACAGCCCTCTCTTTGGCGGTTGGGACAGTGTTTGTGTTTCTGCTCGGGAGAACCACCTGTTGCAGCCACTGGGAGAACCCACCCCTGGCCCCGCAGCTTTGTCCTCCCCGCCCCCACCCCCCCACCGCCGCAGGCAGGGTCCCTGGGTGTAAGCCGGGGCTCCACCCGGGATCACAGACCACACAATCAGGATTGCCTGGAGAGCCAGCCTCTCTCCGCAGCACCTCCTGGCGGCGGATATTTGAAATCTGTGCACGTCAGAATCCCCTGGAGGCTTGTTATAACCCAGACTACCCTGCTTCTCCCGCTCCTCCGGTTTCTGGGTTTCTGATTCTTAGGGTATGGGGGCGGAACCCCAAATTTGCATTTCGGACAGGTTCCCAGATGATGCAGATGGAGCTGGTCTGAATCAGAGACGAATCAGGGACCCAGGGACCCTACTTTGAGAACCAGCTCTGTAGGAGCCGGCAAGCCTCCCTCTTCCACCTGGGCCCCTACCCCTGGTTTTGGTCCCAGACCTTAGCTTCTCTTAGGGGCAGCAAGAGACCAGCCAAGCAGAAAGAGGAGGATGGAGAGGCAAGCCACCGCAGAGTCTTGCCTGACCTTGGGAGAGCTTTGAGGTTATCCGAAAAGAGGAGAGTGCTAAGAGGTAAGACAGGCAGATAGGAGCAACAAAGGCAAAAACAAAAGAGAGAGAAATTCAAATGCATTTTTCTTAAACGCCAGGCACTATTCTAAGTGCTGTATCATCTTTAACTGGGGTCTCAGCTGGCTGTACCCCCAGCCTTAGTCCCTCTCTCTGTCCGTCTGTCCTGCAGACGGTGGACAGGACACCATCCTCCATTCCTCAGAACCCCCTAGTGGCTTGCCACTCCCTTCCACATACATTCTTTGTACTTTCGTGCCCTCAGAATCTTCCCTCGTGCCCCAGATATCCAGCTTCCAAACTCCAGTCCGGTTTTTAAGACTGTTTCCTCCCGTCCGTCCATCTCTCCACTATCTTTCCATCATTCCCCCTCTGCCTATCTATATCTCCACTGGTTCTGAGAACAGAGATTTCTAGAACCAAAATTAAGAAGCAAACCAGAGAGCCCAGAGAGTGCAGACATCTGGGCAAGAGGACACGGGTATGATTTTGCCCACAGCTGGGAGTGATGGAGCTGACACCCCACAACCCGTCCCCGCCACCCCACCCCGCGGGGGGCAGAGTAAGGGTCTGCATGACATTCCTCAGGCACTTTCTTTTCTAAAGAAAGGCAAGGGAAAAACAAAAGGTTAATTTATAAAGATCATAGCCCTACAAGACAGGAGTCCCCAACAGTTTGCAAACGTCTTTGTGAAAGAAATCTACAAGAAAACCTGGAAGTTAGTTTATTGCTAGACCGTCCATAGACTCCATTTCCTGGGGCTCTAACATCACCCCACACCCTCCACATTGACATAGAAAACCAAGGTCAAAGGAAATGCAGCTCAAATTAAATTTCCTTCTAACCTGCAGCCCAGTGACGGATACTTGAGGCAAAGTATAACCTTCCTCCAGGAAACTCCCAACTGTCTCAATGTTAAGGCTTTGCTAGAGGGAAAAGCAACCTTAGCTTGACAAGGGCAAGGCTTCCAGTATCTTGTAGGTCCTCTTTAGCCTAGGAAAGTTCTTTGGCAAACCTCCCTTCTTCCTTGCCTCCCCAACTCCCAAGTATATAATCCGTCACCCTTCACAACCCAGAGGGAAGCCGGGGTCCTGTCCCCTTGCTTTAGTATATGTGCTGCCGAAGGGAGCACTGTCCCCTTGCTTTAATAAAATAACCTTTTTGCACCAAAGATGTCTCAGGAATTCTTTCTTGGCCGTGGGCTCCAGACCTCACCCACATCCAAACACTGCATCAGGAGGACAACGGAGGAGCTGCAGAGTCTGCGAACCCAGAAAAATCCGATAAAGGCTATGTGCAAAAGAGTCCTATAGAAAACATTATGTTTAATGTTTAACGTTTAATTAACAGGACTTAGGGGCTGGGAGATCTTTCCTGGCACTCCCTGAAAATTCCCCACAGCCCAGTTAGGATCACTGTTACTGTATAATAATGTGAGAGGGAAGCCTGGCTGGCTAAGTCAGTAAGCGTCTGCCTTTGGCTCAGGTCATGATCCCAGTGTCCTGAGATCAAGCCCCACATCAGGCTCCCTGCTCAGTGGGAAGCCTGCTTCTCCCTCTCCCACTTCCCCTGCTTGTGTTCCCTCTCTTGCTGTGTCTCTTTATGTCAAATAAATAAATAAATCTTAAAAAAAAAAAAAAAAAGAATGAACATGAGATAGGGCATTATGAAAAATCCTACATTAAGATATCAAAGATCATAGGGTGCCTGGGTGGCTCAGTGGGTTAAACCTCTGCCTTCGGCTCAGGTCATGATCCCAGAGTCCTGGGATGGAGCCCCGCATCGGGCTCTCTGCTTGGCAGGGAGCCTGCTTCCCCCTCTCTCTCTCTGCCTACTTGTGATCTCTGTCTGTCAAATAAGTTAATAAAGTCTTTTTTTAAAAAAAGATGTCAATGATCATAAAAGGATATTGTGAATGATTGTATGTCTAGAAATTTGAAAATTTAGATGACAAACTCCAAGCTAAACACAACTTACCCAAGCAAGCACATATACAAATTAAAAGTCCAAATAGTCCTATTAAAGAAGAATAATCCAGGGGTGCCTGGCTGGCTCAGGTGGTGGAGAGTGTGACTCTTAATCTCGGGGTCATGAGTTCGAGTCCCTGGTTGGGGTAGAGATTACTGAAAAATAAATAACTAAATAAAAACACAAGTACATTATTTTTTTAAAAGAGGAGTAATCCATAATTAACATTTTTCATACAAATAACACGCCTTGACCATTTGGTTTTGCCCAGGCATTTCATAGAACAATTGAGAAGAAAATGACATCAGTCTTATGCAAGCTTCCAGAGAACTGAAAGAGAGGAAACATTTTCCATTTTGTTCCATGAGGCCTTGATATCTAAAACCTGGCAAGAACGCTGAGATAAAGGAAAGTTATAGATCATGGAATCAAAGTCCTAGACAAAATCAGAAGGAATCCCGCTCATATAAAGGATAATTACATCCTGACCAAGTTGAGTTTATTCCAGGAACGCAAGACAGATTTAATACTTAAATACCAAGGGAGGCAATTTGTCACATTAATATAATAAAGAGAAGATCATATCATCCCAATATAGGTAGGAAGAACCATTGATAAAACTCAAAATCCAATTTTTAATGAAAAATAACAAACTTTTATTTTTTTATTTTTTAAAGATTTATTAATCAATACCCATCCCCCATCCATGTGATAACTTGTTGCATTTTCCTTCATGGGATACTTAGTGAAATTTTCCCTTTAATTTTTTTTTTTAATGGTTCCCCCGGGGTGATACAGCTAAAGCCCATTTTCTGGGTCAAACGGAAGACGTTTTTCAGTGAAAACCTAGAGAAAGAGTAGTGATTGTGAAAGGGGGTATCTTCCATGAATCCATGGGAGTCTCAGAAGAATTTGGAAGTTCCCAGAAGTGTGGTCCAGAAAGATAAGAACAAAAGGAACCAAGACTGGATCTTCTTTTCTTTTCTTTTTTCCAAGTTTTTATTTATTTATTTGACAGAGACACAGCAAGAGAGGGAACACAAGCAGGGGGAGTGAAGAGGCAGAAGCAGGCTTCCCGCTGAGCAGGGAGCCCGATGCGGGGCTCGATCCCAGGACCCCGGGATCATGACCTAAGCTGAAAACAGATGCTTAACAGAGCCACCCAGACGTTAAAGATGGTTGGTTTTAGGCTTTCTTCTTATCTGGATCTGCTATGTCATTTAATGCTACAGCCAAATCAAACGGAAATTAGGAGATCGTGAGCAAATGTTTGCCCACAAATCTGACAACGTAGAGAAAAATGGACAAATTCCTTGAGAAATGCAACTTTCTGAAACTGACCCAAGAAGAGATCTTAAAATACAAACAATGATATGTCTGTTAAGTGAATTAAGCACATAATTGCCTCCTACAAGAAAACCCCAGACCCATATGCTTCACTGGAGAAGTCTACCTCCTACTTAAGGAAGAAAGCCTCCCTTGCACGGAAGTCCCCTCCTGGCATCTGTCTTGGCTTTTTCCCCTACCTAATCCCTTCCTCTACTGTTCTTTCTGGGCTCCCTCCCAGAGCACACTTTCCTCTCCAGGTTCCACCCCCTCCTGCTGCCCCCCATCTCCTCCCTACTCTGAGGGGCTGAAACCAGGATCCCCGAGGTCACACTTCCACAAGGCGTAGCAACAGCCACACCATCCTCCCCGCCGCCCAGCCTCTGTTCCATCTTCACCCTGAAAAGCACCGGGAAGGCTGGGGCTAGACCCCGATTGCCTTGGGAAGGTTCTTCACCCCCTCCTGGCCCATGAAATAGGGGAGCTGGGGGATGGCCCCCACCACGTGAGCCTCTAATGAAGATAGGGGGAGGGGTAAGAGAAATTCAAGGAAAGTGCCTAACTGTCCCTAGCACGTCATAAGCACCCCATGAAGCGTTCGGCTGTGATTTTACTATTACTGCATGTCCTAGGCACGATTTACTGCGGAGGAGGGCATCACTTAGTTAAAACTCACTTGTCAGGGGCGTCTGAGTGGCTCAATTGGTTAAGCAGCTGCCTTTGGCTCAGATCATGATCTCAGGGTCCTGGGCTGGGCTCCCTGCTCAGTGGGGAGTTCGCTTCTCCCTCTGTTCCTCATCGCCACCCACCCCCACCGCCACTCAAGTGCTCTCTCTCTCTCTCAAATAAATAAATAAAATATTTTTAAAAAATAAATGAATAAAACTCATCTGTCTCCCCAGAGCCCCTCCCCCAGGGAGGAGGGTCATGTGTCCGAACCTAATCCCTGCTAATTCCCGGCCATTCTGCTGAGGCCATTCTTCCAATCGTAAGAAGATTGGAGCATTTGCTAAATTAGTCCTGTTCGGGGACAGAGGAGACAAGCAGGGAGGGGCTCAGAGAGCAGGAGGCATGGAGTGGGGGGAGGACCCAGACATATGGGAGTGGGGGAGAGACATACGCACACCTGAGCTTGAGACTTCGGAGGAAGGGAGAAGGAGGGAGGACCCAAGTCGGAGGGGAGGGGAGAAACGCCAGCAGGGTCTGGAGGCCCCAGCAAGATGAATATAAAGCCCAAGTACCTCTTCCTAGTGGTGGGATCTTGGCCAGGTCCCCTGACCTCCCACAGCCTCGGTTTTCTCATCTGTGAAATGGGGAGCGTAAGAGTGTCTTATCTGATACACATAGCATCTCTCTGCTGGATTGTTCTGAGAATCAGCAGTCTTTGGACTGGCTTTCTCCAGTGTCTGGCCAACAGTACATGCTCTGTGGGTTTTTCTTTTTTCCTTCCATTGAGGTATAATTTATATCCTGCAAAATCTACCCATTGTAACAGTACAGTTTGAGGAGTTTGAACCATCCTATATGGCCATGGAGCCACCACTGTAATCGAAATCTAGGACACACCCGGGGTGACTGGCTGGCTGGGTTGGACAAGCATGTGACCCTTGATCTCAGGGTTATGAGTTCGAGCCCCATGTTGGGTGTAAAGATTACTAAGAAAATATAAATAAGCTCTTCTTTTTTGTGGCCAAGTAAGAGTCCATCAGATGGGGCGCCTGGGTGGCTCAGTCGGTTAAGCATCTGCCTTTGGCTCAGGTCATGATCTCAGGGTCCTGGGATCGAGTCCTGCATGGGGCTCCCTGCCCCTGCTTCTCCGTCTCCCACTCCCCCTGCTTGTGTTCCTCTCTCGCTGTGTGTCTCTGTCAAATAAATAAATAAAATCTTTAAAAAGAAAAAAAGTCCACTGGATGGCCTGACCACATTTTGTGTGTCCATTTAATAGCTGATGGAGGTCTGGCTTGTTTCTTTCCTTTGCCTATTGCAAACAATGCTACAATGAACAGGAACCCTCAGGCTTTTGCTTGAACACCTGTTGTCAGTTCTTTGGGGTATATACTTCGAGGTGAAATTAATGGGTCGCTACCCAGTTCCAGAACTTTTTTGTCCCTTGAATAGAAACCCATACCTGTTAAGCAGTCATTCCCCATTCCGTCCCTCCCTGCCAGCTCCTGGCACCCAACCACCCTGCTTTGCCCTCCCTGTGGATTTGCCTCTTCCGGACTGTTCATATGAATGGAATCCTACAATACGTGGCCTTTAGTGTCTGCTTTCCTCTGTGAATGCCCTGAACTGCACACTTCAAGGTGATAATAATGGAGGCACCTGACTGCCTCAGTAGGTAGAGCATGAAAATTTTGATCTTGAGGTGGTCCGCTCGAGCCCCAAACTGGGTGTAGAGTATACTTAAAAAATAGAATCTTTACTTAAAAAAAAAAAAATAAGATGATTGTAATGGTCAGTTTTATGTGCTGTGTGTTTTACAACAAATAAACTTTTATTGGGCTCTTACCACAGACCAGAGAGAGGTTCAAGACTAGGTACTTAAGAAAATGATCTCATGGGGTGCCTAGGTGGCTCAGTGGGTTAAGCCTCTGCCTTTGGCTCAGGTCATGATCTCAGGGCCCTGGGATCGAGTCCTGCATTGGGCTCTCTGCTCAGCAGGGAGCCTGCTTCCCTTCTTCTCTCTCTGCCTGCCTCTCTGCCTACTTGTGATCTCTGTCTGTCAAATAAATAAATAAAATCTTAAGAAAAAAAAAAAAGAAAGAAAAGAAAATGATCTCATTTCATTCCCTTGAGGTAGGTTTTCTTGGTGTTACAGGAGGGGAAGCTGAAGCTGGGAGAAATGAATCACCTGGATCCTGGGACCAGAAGGGGCCAACCCAGGCTCTGATAGCAAGTGTGTCTGACCTCACCAACACTGTGTCCCCCTCTGCACACCCCACAACACACGCACACGCAGATCTTAACCTGGGGCTCCTCTAGGACTGAGAGGGACAGAAGCAGACAATGATGACTTAACATTTGGAGAAACAGAAAAAGGAGCAGAGAAAACAGAAAAAGGAAAAGGTACAAATCCAGCAAAGAGGAAGGGGGGCCTGGGAGTCTGAGGGACAGTCAGAAGGAAAAGAAAGAGAGAAGCAGAGGTGAGAGGGACATGGCAGGGACCCGAGGCTGGCGGACAGGGAGGGCCTGTGTCCTCACATGGGCCACTGATTCAGGATGCGTGGCCACCCCCTCCCCCCCTCCTTGCAGAGGGAAACTCAGGGACCCAGCGATGTCACAGCAGATGGAAGCTGGCATCTGGAGCCCATGTCCCTGATTAATTGGCTTTAGGGAGCTACCAAGGAAAAGACAGTGACCAGACAGAGAAAGCACATGGACAGACCCATCTCCCCAGAGACGGGGGGTGGGGGCAGAAGGAGAGGGATGGAGTGACCCCTTTTTCTACCTCTCCTGGTCTGCCCCTCCTCAGAAATTTTAAAAAATAAAAATCACCCAGACTTTAAGCGGGATTGAGCATTTTAATCATTGTCACTCTGTGGGTGGCCTGGAGGGAAGGAGACCGGAGTCCCAGTGAGTGAGAAAGGGCACCCAGAATGAGGGGGCTCCCGGCTGCTTCCTTTTCCCCCTTGTCACTCATCGGCTTTAGGAAGTAGAACCTCTGCCATCCCGAGTTCAAGAAGCTGGCCCCAGGAAAGGAAACTGGACTCTCCTAACTGATTCACCCCTACAAATTCTGCCTGGACCGCCCATCCCCCACTCCAGCTGGCATCGTCCTTGTCTGTTTGTGCCCCACACTGGACTCTGAGTCACTCCCAGGTCTAATGTCCCAGAAGCCTGCATGACTCAGGCCCATGAGGGATGGTCCCGGGTGTGCTGAGGAACCTACCCTTGTGGGTTCTAGTGATCTCAACACGCCCGTCAGAGGGCTTGGGGGTCTGGGCCATGTGGACCTCTCTCGGCCTGGACCCAGAAAACCCATCTGAGGCCTCCTGACCTTCCTTCCTGCACGGAGGGCCTGAAGCCATCTCCTACCAGCCCATGAGGGTAGATGGCAGGCTCTGCATCCCTGACCTCAGATCAGACCCTAGAAATCAGCCACAGTGGGAGAATTGACACCACAGAAATGGACAAAGGCTACAAATCAGAGCTTTTCCTCTTCTTTGGGGCGGGTGGGGGTGGCTCGTGGTCACCATGTACCAGAACACCACCTTCCCGCCCTACCTCCAGCTGCCTTGTGAAGCCCCCAAGGAAAGACCCATGGCTGCTGTCTCCCCCAGGGCCGAAAATGAAAGAAAAATTCAGACTGAGGAAGCAAAGGCAAACCACCACACTTCCAAGAGCGTCAACATGCTTGACTCCTTAAAATTCTCTTGGTGCTTGTCTCTGTCGCTGAGGATCAAGTCCTCATGGGAAGAAAGACTCCCCCCACCCCAGAGGCACTCCCTTGGGCCAGGCTCTCTGGTCCAGTCCCCGCAATGGGAACAGGAAACGGAATCTAAGAGAGAGACTGTGTATTTGAAATGCAGGCTTCCTCCAAATCCACGTGTCTTCCCCCCATGCCTATCTCTTGCCCATTTACAGTTGGGAAGCTGGCCACCTCCTCTTCCTTTTTGAAATACCCACAGCTAGAGTTGGGGCTCACGGTCGGCCCCAGTCCTAACCACCACGGTGCCTCCAAAGCTCGGATGAAATTCACCTTTAGAAAATCCTCCAACCAAAGGAGGGGCAAAGGAGACATGAAACAGGCAGCTTGCCTTCCCTTCGCGCACCAAATACGCCCATTCTCACCGTCCGGAAGAATGTATGAGTGATGCAATGTCCTTAAGAAGAAACTAAGAAGAGAAGAAGATGAAAAAGAAGAAGAAGAAAAAAAAAATATATATATATATATATATATATATATATATATATATATATATATGTATATGTATCAAAGAGCCCCCTAACCTATCATACAAAATCTGACCTGTGAAATCTGTAACATGCCAAGTGGATTGTTTTAATTGAACTGGACAGTTGGCCTAAGCTTCCACGATGGGGCTGCTTAAAAGACTGTCTTTGGATTTTCTAGAAGGATCTCTAGACATACGCTAAGCAAGCGTCCCAAACGGAAGGTATGGAATTGAGCCTTCCCACCTGTGTCTGTTCAAGGGCACCTCGAGGCCAACCTCTCCAGGACCCCCCACATCAACCACCAAGGGTGGTTTAATTCCGTCCCGGGGCACCCTCTCAGCACCCATGTCAGGAGTCTGGGGCTCATGGTTTAAAACGGCAGCTGGGTTGAGGGTTACTAAGTCCTACTGAACTGCCCCCCAGAGAGCGAGAGGACCCTCCTCGGGGCAGGGGGAGACAGGGATGCGGGTGGGCTGCTCCGCCCATGAGTCCAGAGGGGCCACTGCCTTTGGAGGGAGGCCCGACCCCGCAGACGCCAGAGAGGGTTTTCTACAAGATCTGAAACTTCCAGGCACTCTGGTCCTTGTAGTCCAAAGAATCCATAGGGTTGTAGGTGAACTTCCAGGTGCCTGTGGGGTCCTTGAACTCCAAGCTGTCCACAGGACTGTAGGTGCCGTAGCTCTGGCCGGACAGGGAGGTGGGGGACTGAGCCAGGGAGGGCCCCACGGAGGGGCCAGAAAGGGGGCTGAGAGCCGGGCCCCCCAACTGGGGCACCATAGGGGAAAGGTAGGGATCCAGGCCGCTGAAATAGGAGCTCGGAGACCCGTAGGCTGAGGGGGAAGAGCAGAACGCAGAGGCGGGGGCGTAGGTCATGGCGTAGGGCGCGGAGGTCAGAGGCGGCCCTGAGGCCACCAGGCCCGCCCGCTGGGCGTCCGGCAGCGGGGACTCTGAGGCCGGGCTCCAGATGGACACCGTGGCCACGGCTGTGGTGGGGGAGCCTGAGGGGCCGGGGAGAGGGGGGCTGTAGGAGTCCGAGATGCCCAGGGGGTCTGGACAGACGTCCGAGGAAGATCTCGGTGACATTCCTGCCTTCCTCTTGGCAGGCCGGGCCTTGGTCTGTGCACCCGGGGGCTGCGGCTGCTGCTTCTGCTGCTGGCGCTGCTGGCGGCATTTTGCTCTGCGGTTCTTGAACCAAACCTGGGGGGGGGGCAAGGGGAGATGGGGTGGGTGAGTGGGGAGGGAGCCCAGAGAGCCCCCACGGTGCCCTGAATGATGGCGTTTATGGGGGAGGCACGTCCCAATCACACCACCGTACCTTGCCGTCGGTTATGGGGCACCCCGTCTGTCCATCCGACCTACCATTCACATCTGCAATTATCCACACATGCACAGTCATAGGCACACACGTATTATCACACATGCACATGTGCAGGTAATCATGCACACACACACATGCAATCACACGTACGCCCGTATGTACACTTATCCATCCTTCCGCATAATCAATCACCATGCACGAACTAGGACTTTGGGGATGCCTCTGTGGACGGACCTTCTTGTCAAGGGCAACAGGTTATATACATCGACAGTAAGTATGCTGCATAGTATTTTAGAAGGTGATCAATACTTGGAAAGACCCCACAGAGCGGGAGGAGGGAGCAGCAGGGTAGGGCCCCCGGGGACATTGCACCTGTAAGTGCGAGGGTACAGCTAGGTCTCATTGATGGACACGGTGACCTGATCGGTCAATAAACAAAGGCTTGAGCAAAGTGATGGAATAAGCAACTCCAGGTAGAAGGAACAGGGAGTGCAAAGGGCCTGGGGCTGGTGTGTGCGTAGCAGGTGTGTTAGGGGAAGAATCGGCAGATGTGGCTGGCAAAGAAAGTGGAGGGAGGGGTGAGGGGCAGTAACGGGGACGAGGGGTCATATTCAGGCCATACATGACTTTGGGTGTTACTCTAGGACTACTCCCCCTCTCTTCACTCTGGGTCCCAGGAAGGGCTGGAAGACACCCAGGGCTCGGACCACCCCCACCTGAACCCGGGACTCAGGCAGGTTGATCTTCAGAGCCACTTCCTCGCGAGCATACACATCCGGGTACTGAGTCTTGGCGAACAGGGCCTCCAGCTCCTCCAGCTGGCTCCGGGTGAAGGTGGTCCGCTCCCGCCGCTGCTTTCTCGGGGCACCTGAAGCAGGGACAGGACAATAGGACCATCACGGGACCTGGACCTGCCAGTCTCTTTGTCCCCCGGCGGGAGGTCCTGAGGTCCGGTGGAATGCCGAGAAGCCCTCCCTGGGCATTCATCTGCCCACCTACTTCCTGACCTTGTAGACCTCACTCTGTCCCCCTGCGAAATGGGGCCCCTCTTTGCCCGTCATCTTGGGGCTCATGCCTCACCCCAAGAACTGGCTTTAGCCCTCTAAGGAGGTGTATGAGTTCGGTTTTTATACTCTTTCTAAAATTTCTTATGCATGAAGGCATGTCCAATTGAAACACATAATCGAGAATATTCAGCTCCTTCTAGTGTAGAAGAGTGACAGGTCCACGTAGAAGGAACCCTTCCTAAATTGTTATGAACGCCCCTACACTTTCCTGCACCCCTAAAGGACGTGGAGAAGTGTTTAGCAAATTGCAAATGACTACATATAGTCAGTATGTGACTCCAATATTACCCTGGCAAATTCCCAGCTTCTTCCTGAGGGAGGATAAGGGACCCTAGGGGTCACCGAGAGCTGGAGGGAGGTGGCATCGGGAGAAGGATGGTACTCACTTGGATAGGACACAGCTTGGTGCATCAGATCCACGCTGGGACCACTCAAGGCCAAGGCGTTGACCGAGTAGTGGGGCCCCGGGTTCATATACGCCATCATGATCTTTGGGGACACCGCGGCCCAGGTCCACGGCCCTGCAAGATAGGAGGAGGCGCTCAGGCACTTCCCAGGTACCACGTGGTGCCCGACAGGCTCAGGTCCAAGTCCTGCTTCAGACTCTTCTTAGGTGTGTGCCCATGAGTACGTATCTCTCTGTGCCTCAGTTTCCCCGCCTATTGCCCTCTACTTAAGATGGGCAAAGCTTCCCCAAAACCCCGTCCGCATCAGCAGCTGAAACTGGAATGCCCATCCTAGGCCCCAGAAAAGATGTTCAGCCCCGCAGAGAATCACGGACAGCAGGGCCACCCCTTGCTTGGGACCTGGAGGTTTCTAGAGACATGGGCATTTCCCCCATAAACACCGGAAGCGTCCCGCACAAATTTGGGATGGCAGAACAGCATGCAGACAAGTGAAAGGCGATCTTCCACGACCACGTGTGACCCATCAGGTGGGCAAAGGAAAAGAGGAGGTCCTTTAGCTCCAGTGCCAGCCTGAGTGCAGAGAAGCAGGCGCTCCGGTGTCCAGTCAGGAGCGGCGTCTGAATATACTGGAAGCATTGATCAAAGTGAAATACCATCTTTCCTCTCCCCGCCATACACTCCTCCCCGGGGCTGTTTGCCTTCAGGGCAACTCCGTCCCCTCCAGGGAAAATGAGAATGCAAACAGTATTTCCATCCTTAGGCGGCTGGGAGGGGAAATGCACCGCGTACCAGCTCCTTAACCGAGCCCCTGACTTTGCGGTCATCAGCGAACAGCAGGGGGCGCCCCTCCCCACTTGCAAGCGGATATTTGCACAGACTGCAAGCGGAGCCTGCCAGTGCCCAAGTGTCCAGTCGCCCAAATGTGGAAGCAGTCCCTTTGCCCACCAAAGGGGAGGTAGGAAGTAAATGATGCAAGTAGATGATGGCGCATGTATTCAAGGGAATTCCATGACGTCACTAAAAAGTGTAAGGCTGCAGCGAACTGATTCTTAAAGTTCTCTAGCAAATAGTTACGAGAAATGATCCCAAATTTGGCAATAAGAGGGGACGCGGTGTCATTTCTAGATCATCCTGGGAGCCTGTTTCGCAGAACCCCTCCCTGCTCCAGGGTTAGTTCATCTTCTAAGGGACCAGATCTCTGTTCAGGTTGCTATTTGCTATGGACCAGCGAGGGGAGTCTGATAAGGGAAACGGTAACTTGCAAGAAGTTTGGTTGCAAAGGATTTGTCTCCAGTAGAAAGGATGACCTTAGGGTTACAGAGGATTCGCTCTCCTGCTGTCCAGTTTCCTTTCTGTTTTCCACACGTTCCCTGAAGAACGGTATGAGCCTGTATTCCTTGACTTCTCCCTTGGAAACAGCTGGTCTCATTTAATAACTTAAATAAATTTTTAATCAGGTTTTTCAATTTTGTTAAAATTAGAAGCACCTGGGGTGCTCAGTCAGTTAAGTGTCTGCTTCGGCTCAGGTCATGATGATCCCAGGGTCCTGGGATCCAGCCCTGCATTGGGCTCCTTGCTCCTTGCTCGGCAGAGAGCCTGCCTGCCTCTCTCTGCCTACCTCTCTGCCTACTTGTGATCTGTCAAATAAATAAATAAAATCCTTTAAAAAAGATATTTAATTTAATATATATTAGATGATATATACATATGTGACATATATATTGTCAAAGGAAAAGATGTGGTGCTGAACAGTGCGTATAGCAGGCTACCATCCGTGACTTTTAAAACAAGGCAGCAATTATATATAATATAGTGTGTGTGTGTGTGTATGCATATGTATGCACAGAAAATTGCCAGGAAGAACACAGGATACCGCTAGAAGTGAGGCTTTCTGGAAAGCGCTATATCCAAGCCTCGTTTCTTCAATTTGGATTGCCTTGTAACCATAGAGACATATAAGTTTTTCAAAAACAAAAGCAACAATAAAGTCTAAACAAAACAAAAAACCCTAAGACCCTTTCCGGGGCTCCCTATGACCCCTCCCTATGACCCCCAGTCTCTCTGGGTGTGCGCATAAGCCTTCCCCTGAGCCACGAATGCCTCTTGTCCGGTCCCTGTCACCGCTAACCCCGTCTCTTCCTGCAGGCTCCAACTCCACATCCCACACGCTAACCTGGATTTCTCTTGCTCCCTCTTTCTGTCTCTCTCTCTCTCTCTCTCTCTCTCACACACACACACACACACCAATATTTCAGAAATAAGTAAAAGGAAAAAACAGAAGACCTTTGCCTTAGCTCCTTCCCCCTTTCTGCTCCCACGAGCGTGTCCTTCTCACCTCCCACTTGGGGGGTGGTGCTCTATTTATCATAAATTGGGGTCCTACTGCCCCTCCAGGAAATAGTTTTAATATTCCATCTAGCTGTAGGAGATGGGGAGGTAGCAAGAAATGAGGCACACGGCATCTCTGTTCTCATGGGATCAAATTCCTGGGAAAACGAAATGGGGTAATGGCGTAATGACGGGGTTTGGGGCGAGGGGAAGACAGCTCATCTAGACGGATGGTCCGGGAAGACCTCTCCGTGAGGAGAGGACCCTGGGGGCTAAAAAGCGACGGGCTCCTCGTCCCATGGGGAGACACCTCCAGGCAGAGGGAACAGCAGGCAGCTGCGAAGGGTCCTGGGATTGAGCCCCGCATCAGGCTCTCTGCTCAGCGGGGAGCCTGCTTCCTCCTCTCTCTCTCTGCTTGCTTGTGTTCTCTCTCTCTCAAATAAATGAATAAATAAAATCTTTAAAAAAAAAAAAAAGCCGCTTTAAATCCCAAGTAATGGTGGGCATTCTAGGAAGCCCCCAATAATCCCCCCCACCCCACGCCGGGGATTCAGCCCCTTGTGTTGTCCCTTCCTACAGAGCAGGGCTGCCATGGGCTCCCCGTTCAGCACTGCAGAAATGACAGAGGGACCTCCAAGGCTGGTGCCGCTCTGGGGATAGGCAGCCGGGGTCGTGCGGACATGCCAAGACCAAGAACTGAGGTCATAGGACCAAGCCCCCTGGGGAAAGTCATTTCCAAAGCATCAGGCAAGCCGGCCAAGGACTCAGCCTTGGCCAGCATCAGACTACATACAGCAGCACAAAGAGACCTGGGCCAGCATTATGCAGTGGGGCCGCCCGGGGATCCCTGTCCCTCAGACACTGTATGGGACCAGAAGTGTTTGATGCGCTAAGCGACTAAGTTTTAGTGTAACTCGGTACAAGGCTAGGGCCAACTCACACACCAGCCTTCTCTACGCTGGACACCCTTCTACACCCTCTGTCCTCAGCAGAGCCTGGGGAGGCTGACGCGGCATTCCTGTTATGCTCCCATTTCACAGACGGGAACATCTTCAGCCTCAGGCCGGGCCACTTGCCCAGGGTCACACACAGATTGTCAGTGGGGACCTGGGATTCCCACCCTGGGATGGAGGCTCCGGAAGGCTCTTCTCCCAGCACCCAGCATGGGTTCCCTCTGTCCTCTCCCTCTTCCCCAAGGGGGCGAGGATGCTTCATTGGAGCTTCTGGGGGGTGCAGAGAAAAGGAGATGGGTAGCACTGCCCTGCTAGGGTCCAAGGGCATGGCCCGGAATGAGAACATCCAAGCTCATCATCTTCCCCATCGACCGTGTGAGGGGCTAACCAGGCTACATGGTGGGCTTTCCAGGAAAGCACGGCCGTCTCGTGCTGGGCTGAGCCACCTACAGACAGGAACTCCGAGCGTGGGGCAAGGCAGGTGCTCCCCCAAGACCAGGCAACTGGTCATGACAGTGCCCTCCAGGACTGAGCATCTGCTGGCTCGTCAGACAATCCACGAGTGCTTTGTGGACAAGACGTCCTCAAAGAATAATAAACAAAAATATCGTCGGACAACCACTGAAATGTTTCTCTGGGAACAAGATGAGACAGATAGCGAGCGACGTCATGGCCTCGGGATTTCCCCGCTCCACTCCGTACAGGCTTTGGATGTCCCGTCCTGGGAAGCCCAGACAGCAACGGTGATGATGTCTACCTTTTGTTGAGAATTTCCAATCAGCCTGACAACAACCCCATCATCACCCTGCCAGGCGAAGTTCAAGGCAATGATACAGCCTTGTCCCAAAGGTGGGCTGAGGGACACCACTCTCCCTGCCCTGGGGACCAAGGTGCGGGACCCGAGGCTGGCATTCCCGGGGTTCACAGGCTCCCACCTGAGCAGGTGCTCTGACAGGTAAGGCCTGAAGGCTCACGCCCAAGCTTGTGAGTCGCCAAGGAGATGGTCCCATTCTACAGGTGGGGAAACCAAGCCTGAGGGGTGCAGAGGACGGTAACCACCCCCAGTCAGGCAGCTGACAACCATGGGGACCTCACCATCCCCCAACTTCTCAGAGACGCACTGAGGGCCTCGGGAATAAGATCTCAGGGAACAATCATCCTGATAAAACTCCCTCCAGTGTAGGTCCTACTATGATCCTTGCTTCACAGAGGCAGAAACCAAGTCTCAGAGAGTAGCATCCCCTGCTCTCGACCCCCAGATCTGTCCCCAAGTCCCCCAAAGCAAGATGAAGCCAGCTGTCTCTCCTGGGCTCATGGCAACCCAGGCCTGTGACAGCCTCCCCATGGCCCTTCATGGCAACTTGTCATTGTCAACACTTAGAAGACAAGGAAACTGAGACCCAGGGAGGTCATGTGAATGACCCAAGAACACACAGTGAGTAAAAGCCAGGCTTTAAGCCCAGACCCAGGGGGACCCACATTAGCCGTGACAAGACTCCCCCAGCTCAGCCGCATTCAAGGTCCTCCTTTGCCTTGTCCGAGCTGCCCCCCTGACGCAGATGCCCTCGTGCCCTCCTGCTGCGCTCACAGGTGCCCTATACTTCCAAACACCACGATGGGGCCTCCATTCCCTAGAGAAACCTGCAGCAAACATTGCACACCCCCTCCTCTCGGCCCTATGCCTGGGCGCTGAGATGCAGACACTCACCTTCCAGAAATGGGAGAGGGTTCTCCTGGTGGCCCAGGTCCTGGACAGAGTCAGCAGGTAGCAGAAGCTGAAGGAAGCGGGTCCCCTCAAATGGGGAGGTTTTAAGCCCAGGCTGGGAGTGATGTCATTTGCGGTGGCCTGGATCTCAGAGGGTAATCCTGGCCCCTGGTGGGGGACTTGATTGGACGCCAGGAGGTGACATTGGCTGGGAGGGGGAGGGGCCCCCATCTGCCTAATCCCCTCCCCTCCTCCCTGCAACATCTTGGCAATTAGGGCTGATGGGGATGGGAAGCCCCAGCTCCTGCCTGAGACCAGGAGCCCCCACTCTTCAGGGAAGTTCTTCCGAAGGTCTAACTGGTGTCCCTCCCACTTTGGCGTCCCATCAAAGAGGAAGGAGAGAAGTGCGGGGTGTTCTGAGAGATTATTTGAAAAATAAGGGGCACAGGGCTTTCTGCCTCCCCTCCTGGGCCACCCTTTGTCTCCCCAACATTCTGTCTGCGGACTAATTCAAACCTGTCTGGCCCCATTATTCGTGGCTTCTGCCTCAGTTTCCCCTTTTCTCTCTTTGAGTCTCGGACTCTATCACTCTGGTCTCTGAACTGTCTCTGTGGGACATCAGCTTCTCCTCCTCCCTCTCTCTCTTCCTCCCTCCACACCACTGGTCTTTGTTTGGGAGCTCTGTGCCTCAGTTTCTCTCTTCCTTGGGCCTCCAGCTATGCCACTCCTGCCCCTTTGCATGTGTGCCCCCTTCCTCGCCCTCCAGCTCGGGTCTCTCTGTCCCTGTGTCCCTGTCTGTCCACCTGTCCCCGCAACTCCGGCCAACCCCATTCCTCTGGGCTTCTTTATCCAACCCCCAGGTTCCAAGTTCTAGTCCTGTTTCTCTCTCTTTTTCTCCAACACCTCATCTGACGGTAGGATTTTCGTTTTCCTTCTCCCAACTTTCCCTCCAATTCTGCTTTCTCCCTATCTTGGTAGCCTCTCTTGCTCTGTACTTCCGATTGTCTTTGTTTCCATCACCCTCCCTGGGTCTGTTCTATTTCGCCGTACACCAGAGCCTGCACACAGGCGTGCCCCCAACCTCGCAGGGTATATACATGGGAGAGATGGTGGTAATCCTGCCTTGTGGCTGGGTCATTGTGTCTCACCATAGGGGCTCTTTCTTTCTCCACCCCCAAGAACCCCCTGCTGGGAGTGGGGGGAGATTAAGGCCAGCAGCCTGGCTGGGGAATCAGGGCTGGTCTCATTAGCTTGAATGGGGGAGGGGGGGTTGGGGATGACAGGGAGAGAGGGAGGGGCTGTCTGACCCTCAGTGACCAGTCAGGAGGCTACTGATGGGACAATCCAGTGCTGTTAACAGACCATCCTGGCCCTCCGGAGTAGGGAAGGAAAGGAGGCCGAGCAGGGACAGGGGGAGAGTCCTTATGGCCCCATGGGAGAAGAGTATCAGCGTCTCCACATCACCTCCTCCTGGGACTGGGCACCCATCTACCCATGGGACCCCCCCCACCCCGGGTGGGAGGGTGTGCAGAGGTGTGTCTCAGAAGGTCATGCACATGGCCCTGGGGGCAACTGAGTCCAGATTCAGGCCTTTCTTCTTCTGAGCTGGATTCCTACCAGGAGAAGTCGCTTTCCTTCTCATCTCCACCCAGCCATCTAGGAAGAGATTTTGACATTTACCCTTGCCTACTCCCTTTTTCCTCACGACTCACTGCCAATCCATCCCTAAATCCTGTCATCTCTTCTTTCAGCTAATTGCCCCTCTGCAAACATCAAAGCTCTGCTGGGAGACGTTCAAGGAGACCCAAGTCAAGAGTGAAATAAACCAGGGACTGGGAACCTCCATATTGTTAAGATCTGTCAATGCTTCTTAGACTAATCATTAGAGTCCCAGCAATCCCAACCAAAACCTCTCTAAAGAGTGTATTTTTTTTTTTTTAGAAACCGACAACCCCATTCAAAAATCTCTACGAAAATATAAAGAATATAGACTATCGAAACAATCTGGGGAAAAAAAAAAACTGGAAACTTCTATTACCTGACTTCAGGACTTGCTGCAAAGCTACCGCACATGAGGCAGCATGATACCGGGTAAGGACAAGCAAATCAATTAAGGGAACAGAATACACACTTCAGAAAATAGCCAAAACTTCGTGGTCAACTGATTTTTGACAAAAATGCCAAAGCAAGTCTACAGGGAAGTCTTTTCAAGACATCATTTTGAGCAATACAATATCCACATAAGAAAAAAAGAAGACAGAACCTCAATCACAAGACACAAAAACTAATTTGAGAGCCATCACAGTCCTAAACGTGAAAAGTGAAAGTAAAATGTTCCCAGGCGTGGAAAATAAATTAAAAAAAATAAAAACAGAGAAATGTGTTTCTTGATCTGAGGATAGGCAAAAGTCTTTTAAACAGGCCACAGAAAGCAATCACCACAAAATAGAAAACTGATAAGTTAGAGGTGATCAAACCTGGAAAACTCTGCTCTTCAAAAAACGTCATTAGGTACAAGAAAATGCTAGGCACAGTCTGTTAGGAAGCATTTGCAAAACATACAGGCTAGCAAAGACCTTACATCCAGAATACAGAATATTCCAGAATACTCCTTCAATTCAGTAATCAGACCATGGGAAGAAGCACTTCATAAAAGATATCCTGATAGCCCATGAGGACACACACACACACACACACACATTCTCGACATTGTCATCAGGGAAACACAAATTAAAACCACAACAGCATGCCACAACACGCCCACCAAAACTGTCAACATGATAAAACCCGGAGTGGAGAGGGGGTACAGACTGCGAAGTGGCCTGAGGGAAACTTTACAGGCAGTGCAACATTGTGTTATCTCGAGAGGCACGTGAGAGCACCAGTTTGTCCAAATGCAACAAACTGATCATTTAAAATGGATGTATTTTATTGACGTAAATAGTGCCTCAATTAAAAAAAAAAAAAAAAAAAAGAGGATGAGGGAAGTATCATTATCTCCGGTGTAACCTGTTCTCATTACCTGGTACCTGGACCAGGGGAAGCAGAAGCAGGTTGCAGCAGGAGGCCCCGCCCGCAACGCGGAAGCCCCGCCCCTCCGTCGGCCCCGCCCCTACCCTCCCCCCTCGCAAAGCTCCCGGGCCTGGGCTCAGCGTGGGAAGATCAAAGCCTCAACTCCGGCCAACACTAGAAGAAAACCCACCCTGTGTCCAGCTCTGTGCGATCTGGCTTCTAACCCCTCAGTCCCCTTCTGTCCCTCTGGCCTCTTCCTGTCCCCAAACAAGTCAAGCGCAGGAAAGTAGCCCAGAGGAGACTGGAGGTCATGAGTCCCCGACAGGGTCCAGGGTCGTGGGGCAGCCGGGGTTGACAGACCCTGGGGGAGATCAGACAGCCCCGGAGACAAAGGGAGAAACAGGAGGGCTGTAAAGAGCAAATCAATATTCATTTGTTCAATAATTAAATACTCGGAGAGATGTATAAAAGCAAAGAATCTCGGGGTTCTTCAAGGACTGCCCAGGCCCGCAGGACTGCAGCAAGAAGGAGTGGATTAGATTGTGGGGGTCCCTCCCCCTGCACCTCGTAGCTTCCTAGCACACTCTCGTGGCTTTATTTTCTGCAAAACTCTTAACACCCTCTTGTCTCTCCTCCGCCTCTCTCAGAGGACGTTAGCTCCAGGAGGGCTGGGACCTTGTCTGTCTGGGACAGTCCCAGCACACAGCAGGTGCTCAATAAAGGAGTGGATGAAGGGCCGAGTGAATGGCAAAGGGGCAGAGACACGCACACACAGGGCAGAGGTGGGGTTTGGTTTTACGGAAAGGAGAAAGACCTGGGATTTCCGCAGGAGTCAGTGAGGTCCGACTTGGGAGGGCCCAACTGTGTCTGCGCATGCTTCGCACATCACATTATTGCTGAGTTGGTTAGTTCAGGATCTAACTGTCCCTGAAACCCAGGTTTTCTCCACGTCCCATGCTGGGCAAGGTGGCATCCACCCCAGCTCCTTGTTCCCACAGGACAGGGAGCCTTCCGGTCTGCAGAGCAAGGGTGAACCCCGTGGAGCTCAAGGAATCTTCCCAGAACTCATGTGCAGAGTCACTTGGGTCTGGGTTGAAAACCTGTCTTTCACTCAGTACAGGGTCTGAGCAGTGGGGACTGGAGGTCCTCAGGCTTGTCAGCTGTCTGACTAGGGGGGGGGCACTTTCCTCTGCACCCCTGAGGCTCAGTCTCCCCCTCTGTAAAATAGGCTTACCTCCTTGACCACCCCCAACGTGGGTAGGAGCCTCCAGGCCTCACCTGTCAGAGCACCTGCTCAGATGGGAGGCTGGGCCCAGTGGCTGTTGATCATTGGGAACCCAGAGCACCACCCTCGGGTTCCAGAGGTTGGCCCCCAGGGCTGAGAGAGTGGTCCCCCTTAGCCCATCCTTTGGGATTTTGAAGCATCACGTTGCTTTGAAATTTGCCCAGGTTGCAGAAGACTTAGGCATTTCAGAAGGGAAGGTAGCCTTCCCTTCTGGCTATTCATCCATGCATGACCCAAGACTCGGTTTCATCAGTCGCCAGGCAAATGGAAGTGAAAACCTCACAGCGATACCTCTGTGTCCCACCAGATGGCTACAATGAATGCCTGACAATTCTAAGTGTTGACTTGCACATGGCTGGTAGGCACTGGTGGAGTAAGGCACTCCAGCCCCTCTAGGAAACCACGTGGCCATACCGTTAAAAGGTGAATGTGTGCCTATTATGTAACTCAGCCATTTCCATTCCTTGGTCCGTACCCAACAGGAACACAGGCTTATGTCATGAAGAAGATCAGAAGAACGTTTAGAGCACATTGTCACAATAGCCCCAAACAGGAAGCACACTCAGAGACTATGGTATCGTCCCACTGACACCATTAACATCTGGCACCCCAGGTCTGTGGGGTTAGAAGTCAAGTTGAAGTCATTGATGAGGGGAGGCGGAACAGGTGGAGAGATACAAGAAAACGTTCTTGGGGGGCCCTGGTGGTATCCATTTCTTATTCTTTATTTTTAAAGATTTATTTATTGGGAAGGGGAGAGGCAGAGGGAGAGGGAGAGGGAGAGAGAGAAAATCTCAAGCAGACCCCCGCTGTGTGCAGAGCTTGATCTCACGCCCCTGAGATCATGACCTGAGCTGACATTGAGAGTGTGATGCGCCCCTGGTTGGAACCATTTCTTGATCTGGGTGTTGCTAACTGAGTGTGTTCACTTTGTGAAGATTTATAAAGATGTACTCCTCTTCACACATAAAAGAGACATAGACAGACATGTATATGTGTGTTGCATGTATTATATTATATATCCTAGATCGCATGACCTTATACATTATAGGCACATCACATATTACATTTATCTGTGTGTGTATGCATGAATGCACAGAACACACAGGGTCCTGGGGATACAAGCCCTGTAGCAACTAGACCACAGGGACACACAGGGTTCTCAAAGATGGGGTTCTTGAGGGATATAGGGGTAACGTGGCCAACCAACTCAGTTTTCTTGGGACTGTCCTGGGTTAGCCCTGGAAGTTCCATATCCCAGAGACCCCTGAACCCAGGGAAATGGGGTGAGTTGTCCCCATACTTTGCAGAGGGGATGTTGGCCAAGCTCAGGGGTAGGTTTCCATATGACGGCTGGACCCTTCGGGGTGGTGACCCTGCTGGAGGCATGGACCGCTCTGGAGGTGAGGGTTCTCAACACCAGCCTTCCTGGAAGGAACACGGAGACTGAGAGAGAGGAGTGCCTGGCCCACAGATACTCAGCTAACAATGAAGAGACACAATATCTGGGTCTTTGCCGGTTTGCCATCAAAACTGTGCCTGGGGCGCCTGGATGGATCAGAGGGTTAAACGTCTGCCTTCAGCTCCGGTCATGATCTCGGGGTCCTGGGCCCCACGTTGGACTCTCTCCTCAGCGGGGAGCCTACTTCCCCCTCTCTCTCTGCCTGCCTCTCTGCCTACTTGTGCTTTCTCTCTCTGTGTGTCAAATAAATAAAACCTTTAAAAACAAAAACAAAAACCCATACCTGGGTCTGAATGGGGTTTTCACGGAGGATGGACATACCTCTGGATCCTGTCCAGCTCCCAAAAGTTACCAAAGATACTGGTTATGTCAGTTGCTCTGACATAACTTACTGTATTAGGCATTAAAACTGAGGAATTTTAAAAAATATTTTAAATGCTTTTCAATTTACTTAAAATGTATTTTTTTTAAATAAAATATATTTAAAATTCTATGTTAAAATTTTTTTTGATGATTTCCTTGGACACCGCAAAGCTGCGTGATGCCCCGTGTCAGAAGAAGACCTCACTCAGGGCTCTACGTAGACTCCTGATGGGTCAGAGCCTTCCAGAACATTCCCAGGTCATTTCTGAGGGCCCCGGTCCGATGCCCCCAGACCTCCATACCTATACCCCCAGAACCCCCTGTTACTTCCAAAAAGACAGAGAAGGGAGAGTGGATAGGAGGAGATCAGGAAACCGGTTCATGATAAATGTTTAAAATCAACAATGTTGGCCTCCTCCTAACCCTTTTAATACAGTTTCCTAAACACCACAGGTGCCTCTCTCTCTTCTCCTCTCCCTGCTCTGTCCACCTCCTGGCTCCCCATCTCCTCTGCCGCCCCCCTGTGGCCATCCTGGTCCCTGGGTCTCCCCAGCAGCAGGCTCTCTGACCCTGTCCAGGTCCCCATTTAGCAAATGCTCCAATCCTCTTAGGCAGGGCAGGTCTCAGCAGAGCAGAGAGAGAATTAGATCAGATTTGGGGGAGGGAAGGGGGGACACGTGACAGGCCGTGGGGGGAGGCCGGACAGCCTGTCCAGATAGAATGAAAACTCCTTCTGCTTCTCTGAAACCCCACAAGGTCTGAGACCTCTCGCACACTGAGCTCCCCATGCCTGGAATGTTTTCTCCATCTTTGGCTCTCACCTTCACGGTCAGCGTGGAACCTAAGGCTTCTGTCTACATTTCCAGATCTCGCCTGCCCATAGAGACCCTATTTTCTCCGCCAGAATTATTAATTCCTGACATGTGTGTTTTTAGGAGACAGAAGTTGACCGCCCTCAGCCACCGCATCCCCTGCGTCCTTCCACACACAGCAGCACGGACAGCGCTTAGACTACAAAAGGGTTTTCAGAGCAGAGCAGCAAGTCGCCCCCCAGGACAGTCAGTTCCTTTAAGCATCTGATGAAGGTTCTGGTCCTCTTCCCAATGACACCATTCTGTAGAGACACGCCCTACCCCAGGAACTCACAAACCACATTCTTTCCGAAACCTTCTGAACAGGGAAGGGCAAGACATCAAGAACTTGTGGGGACAGACGGCTGTCTGGTCAGGGAACCAGCACTACGTTTCTCTTCCCACATACCTTGCACTTGGCTGGGAATTTTTGAAACTCTTCCCCCACCTGAAGAGATGCGGACCCTTATCATAGCCTCTCCCTGTAAAGCTCAGATACAAGTTGACTTTTTTTTTTTTTTTTTTTTTTTTAAGGAACCCAACATGGGGCTTGAACTCACGGACCCTGAGATTAGGACCCAGGCTGAGATCAAGAGTCAGACACCCAACCAACTGAGCCACCCAGGCACCTCAGATGTGGCTTTTGATCTCAGGGTCGTGAGTTCGACCCCCGTGTTGGGTGTAAAGATTACTTAAAAATCTTAAATTTTTAAAAATAAGGACATTTTGCTTAGTGAATAAGCCAGACACAGAAGGACAAATATCACACGATTCTACTTACATGATTTAATTAGTCAAATTCATAGGGTGGGATAATGGATTGGACATTACCAGGGGCGGAGGGAGGGCAGAAGGAGGGGTTCTTGTTTCTGCCCCGGGGAGGATGAAAAAGTCTTTTAAGTATGGGCAGTGGTGATGGTTACACAATATTGTAACCACTTAATATTGTGATTGTACTTAATGCCACTAAATTGTATACTTACGAATGGTTAAAATGACAAATATCACGTATTTTATATATATATATAACCACAATTTTTTAAAAGATTTTATTTATTTGGGCGCCTGGGTGGCTCAGTGGGTTAAGCCACTACCTTCGGCTCAGGTCATGATCTCAGGGTCCTGGGATCAAGTCCCACATCGGGCTCTCTGCTCAGCGGGGAGCCTGCTTCCCTCTCTCTCTCTGCCTGCCTCTCTGCCTACTTGTGATCTCTCTCTGTCAAATAAATAAATAAAAATCTTTAAAAAAGAAAAAAAGATTTTATTTATTTATTTGACAGAGGTCACAAGTAGGCAGAGAGGCAGGCAGAGGGAGAATGGAGGAAGCAGGCTCCCTGCCGAGTAGAGAGCCCGATGGGGGGCTCCATCCCAAGACCCCGGGATCACGACCTGAGCTGAAGGCAGAGGCTTTAACCCGCTGAGCCACCCAGGTGCCCCTATATAACCACAATTTTTAAAAGCACAAAAATACTAAAACATATTAAAAGCTTTCAATATTCTCCCAAAGGACACTTGTTTACAGTGTAAGAGCTGAAATGAAATGGCTGCTGGAAACAGCATGAAGTCAATTGCTCGACTGCTCTGCATGTGCCTGTGAAGGGCCCCGGGGCAGGGGGGGGCGGGGGGAGGGCAGGGAGCATTCGTTTTGGGGGTGACAAAGAAATTTTAGCGAGTAGGCAGATTCACCAATACAGAATGCATGGGGGGGTGTACTTCAAAAAAATGAAGGAGGAAGAGGAGAGAGCAAAGTCCAGAGACACGGGGAGAAATGGCAATCACAGAAAGCCCAGAAGGTTCTAGAAGGCAGAGGCCAACTCCCCCGCCCCCATCTGTCCATCTCTCCAAGGTTGCCTTCAAAGTTCTGCTTGCTTGTCTTTGACCACCCTGCCTGGGGCCCCCTCTCACTTGGGAAATGATGCCTCAGTCGCACGGAGTGCAGGGAGCAGTCTGGCGGTCTGTGAGCATCTCCTAGGCCGAAAGCGGAGAGGAGCCAACCTTACTTAGAGGACCCAAATCAGGGCTTGCCTGGGAGGGGGTGCAGAGAAGATAAGGAATTGACTGATGGGGAGAGAGCCATTGTTTCCATTCTGATTGAATAAAAAAAATCAATGGATTAATTATTTCTTCTTAGCACAGATTTCCACTCACTCCCTTCAGACCTCCCTCTCTGTTTGCGCGGGTAGATTCTGGGCTACCGACAACTTCCCCATCCAGCTGAATCTGGGAAGCCCAATGAGGAACTCCTGCTCCCCCAGCTGGTTTCCATCCAGCCCTGGAAGGAGTCAGGTCGGAAGAACCAACAGCCCAGCACTCACGTGCTCCACGCAGCACCCAAAGCCAGAAACTGTCCTTGTTTTCCTGCTTGCAAATCAAACAAATAATTAATCATAATAATAAGTGGTAGAAAAGAGAGAAAATGCACATCCTCCTTAATCCCTGGTAATTACCCAGGGATTATGGGCATTTTGCTGCTGTTGTTAAGTATATTATATATGTATGTGCATGTGTATACTTATCTTTTGAGTGTGCTTATTAAATCCGTAAGTCTCAGAAGTGAACAGTGTCTCCGAGACATTATTGGGTGTCGGAAACTGCAGCTCGTTCAATCATTTAACACAGTAGTCATTCACTTTGTACCTTTCTAATTCTAGAATCAGATTCTAAATCTGATTCTAGATGTTGTTTGGCAAAAACAAAAACAAACAAACAAACAAAAACACCAGCAACAACAGCAAAAAAAGCAAAAACCCAACAAGGACCCTGTGTTCAGGACACACTTATTTTGCAAAGACAGACCTCCGCCACTCAAAACAAAATAAAAGATACATTACAAATCATCAACGGTTACTAAAAGTTCTATCCCTGATTCCTTTTTTGCTGTTAATGAGCTTTCCGCAGTCTGGGATGGCCAAATAGTATTTAATCATCTTCTTGGTGAACATGAGCTCCTGTAATGAACTCCATTCCCTAAAATTTCAAATAGGTGTGTTGGTGCCTATTCACAGTAGACAAACAGCTCCCAGGATAAACCTCTTATGATAAGACCGCTGAGTCAGAGGGCACTGTGCTCATTCGATTCTTTTATCAGATCCTCACTGGCACCAACTCAAAAATTCTCGGTTACCAACCTCTACCCCACCAATGGCAACAGAAAGCCACGTTCCCATCCTCCGTCTCCCCTCCCCCAGCTCTAGATGTAACCCGTCCCTCGGATCTTCAACAATCCCACGCACAACATAACAAACACTGCATTAATGTATTTTTTATTGATCTATATCCACATACTACAAAATCGTCCTATTTAAGGTGTACAATTCAATGTTTTGTCTTTTTTCTTACTGTACGTCCATGACCACGATCAACCACAGACCATGACATCGCCTCAAATCGAAACCCCGTAACCATTCAAAGTAGTCCCCATTTTCCCCTGCTGCGGCTCCTGCGGCTCCACAAATCCAGCTGCCGTGTCCATGGATTTCTCTATCGTGCACATTTTATGTAAATAGAATCGTACATAGGTGACCTCTTGTGTCTGGCTTCTTTCCCTTCAGGTGACATCTGCAAGGTGCATGAGCACTCCCTTGTACGGCTGGAGTTAAAGAATATTCCACTGTATGAACATACACATTGTGTCCTGTCACCAGTTGACGGACACCTCGGTTTGATTCTACCCTTTTGCTCTTCTGAATGGTGCTGCCATGACTTTCCTGTATTTCGTGTGTATTTGCACAGCCTAACTGAGCTTGTCCCTCCATTGACGCCTCTGTTGGACAAATGCATTGCTACACAGTGAAACCTAGGAGGGCAGGGACATTATGTCCCTGACGACCACTGTGTTCCCAGAGTATTTGTGAAGTGTTCCACCTGTCTGATGAGGAAGAGATTATGGTACTTTCCACCAAGGAACGCTAAGCAAGGGATAGCCATTGACCCCCACTCTCTCACCCACATCACCCGGCCCCTGGAGGAGTCACCGTGAGTGATTAGTCCTTTCCCCACTGTGATAAGGGGGCCTGGGTTGGGGGCTGGGACCTCAGTGGCAAGACAGCCTTGGTCCCACCCTCAGGGGTCTCTAGCCCAGGGGAGCCAGACCTACAATAATGATGAGCTACGCCTACAGTAACGATATTCGTATGCTTTATTAAATTTTGAACTTGATCTTTTGTGTGATACAGTCCAAAACCATGAGAAGGTCAGATTCCCCATCCCCCCATCCGCCAACCCAGGCGTGACCCTTCTTCTCCGCCGTGCCAATCTACCAGCAAAATGTTATTTCATTTGCTTGTTTAAATTTTTAAAAATATTTTATTTATTTATTTGACAGAGAGAGATTGAGAGAGAGAGAGAGCACAACCCATGGGAGCAGGAGAGGAAGAAGCACGCTCCCTGCTAAGCAGGGACTCCATCCCGGGATCCTGGGATCATGATCTGAGCCAAAGGCAGATGCTTAATCGACTGAGCCACTCAGGCATCCTTCATTTCTTTTATTTATTTTTAAAAGATTTTATTTATTTATTTATTTGACAAAGAGAGATCACAAGTAGGCAGAGAGGCAGGCAGAGAGAGGTGGGGGAGGCAGGCTCCCTGTCGAGCAGAGAGCCCTATGCGGGGTTCAATCCCAGAACCCTGAGATCATGACCTGAGTCAAAGGCAGGGGCTTAACCCACTGAGCCACCCAGGTGCCTCTCCTTCATTTCTTTTAAAAATGAAAGAGAAGCTGGCCTTGGGTCACATCTTCTACACCAAGGAAATTGCTAGATGCCCACTGTGGACAGCAGAGCCATTGACTTGGTGACCCGTGGGTTCCTATCTGCCCAAGGAGAAAAAGATGTCCAATTAAGCCAGAATCTTGCCAGAAAGGAAGGGGCACGAATGTCCGCTTACGGTAGAATGCCCCGTGAGACACTCAGGCAAACCTCCAATAAGAACGTTTTGTTTTCCCTCATTTTGGGTCCGATCCCCCAACCTACCTACCCCTCATCTCCCGCTCATGACAGTAAGAGCCCTCCCCCAGCCCTGAGCCTTGTAAGCTGTGTTCTCCCCGAACTCCAGTCCTGAGCAGACCCAGCGCCAGGGAGGAGCCTTTCTGGTGCCGAGATGTGGGTCTGTGTCGTTCGAGGAGCTGGTCTCCCCTCGAGCTCCCGAGTCCAGAGTCCCCACACGGAGCAGCCCGTTCACTCATTCACTAAGAGGAAGGGGGGGTCCACCTGCACCCCCGGCGGCCTCCATCCCATAGGAAAACCAGCACGGATCCAAACCAGCATCGGGGGCCAGCGTGTTTTTGCGCTCCTCTCTGTTCAGGACTCTTAGAGGGGGCCATTTAGAGAAGGAAACAGAAGGCGAGAGTGGTGTTGGGGGGCAAGCAGAGAGGCTGCTGGACCAAGCCGGCAGGACAGGATGGAGACTGGACAGGGAAGCCGGTGACTGGGGCTCCCAGGACTGGGCAGGGATGGGATGACCCCAGGGCGCTGGCTGGAGGGGCCCTTTCCTGCGACGGGGACCCCACATGATGGGCAACGTGGGGTTCCCCTGGGCGAGAGCCCCCGAGGGTGGGACCCAGGCGGGGGGTTCTCGGAGGTCCCAGCCCCCAGCCCCGCCCCCACCCACAGGGTGGAAAGGATCCCTGGCTCCGTGCGAGTCCGGCAGGGGCGGGGCCGAGGGGGCTGAGTAAGGGAGAGCTCCGGGCCCCTCAGGAGGGGTGTGGGTGGGCACCGCTGGCCGGTGGGATTTAAGCCCCGGGTCCTGGGGGCAGAACCTCACACACAGGCCTCCGGGGAGCGAGGAGAGCGGAGGATGATGGCCCCAGGCCCTCCCGCAGGTGCGCCTGGGCCTGCCTGAGGGGCCAGAGCCGGGGCTGAGGCTGGGGAGGGACCCCCGTCCGGGAAGGGGGTCCCACACTGTGCTGTGGGGACTTCTGTGGGGCTGGGGCTGGGCTTAAGTTCTTGGGGGTGGGCTGAGCAGAGGGCGCAGTCGCCCCCTCACAAGTGTGAGCGAGGCTCTGGCCCTTCGAGGGAGGAGCTGGGGGGCAGGTGGGAGTGGGAGCCCGCCTGAGCCTGGGACGCCCACCCTGCCCGCCTTCCGTGGCTGCGGGCCCGGGAATCACAAGACAGGACCTGTAATCGGCCCGTTTCAAGGACGGGGACACCGAGGCCCCGACACGCGCAGGGACTTAGGCCGGCAGCGGGAGAGCCTGGGCCCGAGCCCGCAGGGCGTCTGGGCCACGCGCCGCCGCCCACCCGCAGCTGTGCTCCCACCCCGGGGCCGGAGCCTCCCACCTGCTCACCCGGCTTGGCCCAGGCGGCGGCGGGGGAGGGGCGGCGGCGGGCTGGGGGCTCAGACCCGGGGCTTGTCTGACCCTGGGTCCTTTGCTCAGGGCCCCCAGCACCCCAAAGGCTCCCGAGGCCCCGGAAGAAGCGCACGGTGTACCTCAAGGCGCAGCTGCGGGAGCTGAGGAAACATTTCGCGAGGAACCGCTACCCCAGCCACCAGGAGCGCCTCGCCCTGGCCGCCAGGCTCCACCTGGACGAACAGCAAATTCGGGTAGGACCCCCGCGGCCCCGGGTCCTCAGTGATCACGAGATCTACTGGGAAGGTGGCACTTCGTGAGGGCTGGGCCCTCCCCCGCGCCCGCCGAGCAGACTGAGGCCAGAGGCTCCCACGCGGCTAAAAAGGGGCCCCCGTGTAGACGCGGGGCCGGACCCCAAGTTCAGTTCAAGCCCTGTGCTGTCCAAACCCGCCAACGTGATCCCGCCCGGACTGAAGCCGCGGGGCTGGGCCTCCAGGCACCAGCGTTCAGGGCCTCGGTGAGGTCCTGCACCTGGGGTGCGGGGTGCCCACGCCCTGCCCCTGTAGCTTCCTGCACTCCACATCCCAGAGGGCTCGATTTGGACCTGGGGCCATAGGACAGTGGTATGAGGCCAGCTTTTTTTTTAATTTATTTAAATTCAATTAATATATAAGGTATTACTGGTTTCCGAGGTAGAAGTCAGCAGTCTTCTATAACACCCAGCGCTCATCACATCACGTGCCTCCTTAATGCCCGTCCCCGGTTACTGCATCCCCCCCCCACCTCCCTCCAGCAACCGTCGGCTTGTCTCCTTCTCTGATTTCCTCTTGTTTTATTTTTTTCCTCCCTTCCCCATGCTCCTCTGTTTCGTTAATTAAATTTCACATAGGAGTGAAAGTATATGATACTTCTCTTTCTCTGATGGACTAGTTCCATCCAGGTCACTGCAAATGGCAAGATTTCCTTTTTGATGGCTGCACAGTATTCCACTGTAGATCTCTACCACGTCTTCTTTATCCATTCATCTGTCGATGGACATCTGGGGTCTTTCCATAGTTTAGCTATTATGGACATTGCTAGTTTAAACATTGGGGGGGCAGGTGCCCCTTCAGATGGCTATGTTTGTATCTTTGGGTAGATCCCCAGTAGTGCGATTGCTGGGTCGTGGGGTAGCTCTATTTTCAACTTTCTGAGGAACGTCCATGCTGTTGTCCAGAGTGGCTGCACCAGCTTGCCTTCCCACCAACAGTGTAGGAGGGCTCCCCTTTCTCCGCATCCTCGCCAGCATCTGTCATTTCCTGACTTGTTCATTTGAACCCTTCCGACTGGTATGAGGTGGGATCTCATTGTGGTTTTGATCCGCATTTCCTTGATGAGATGGGGCTTTTGTCCTCCCAGTAGCCCCACCTCTGGGACAGAGGCAAGCCCCTTCTCACCTCTTCCTTGTCCCCCTGTCCCTCCCTCCAGGTGTGGTTCAAGAACCATCTGGCCAGGCACGCCAGGCTTCAGGGACTGCCCATAGGGTGAGGTCGGGGAGCCCGCTCTGCACCCCAGAGCCCTGGAACTCCTGCCTCTGATTCTATCCCTGTGCCTGACCCCTTCCCAGTCCCTTTTGCTTTCCCTCCTCTGATCCCTGTCCCCACCCCTGTTCCTGCCCCTGATCCTGCCCCAGTCCTGGCTCCTGGGAGACCCATGTTCCCAGGGAGCATCTGTGTCTACAGCCTCCACCAAAACTGGTGGGACCCAGAGCTGGGCTCCCAGGACCATGTCCCGGCTGCCCAGGCCCTTGTCCCAGCCCTGGACCCGACCTGGCCTCAGAACTCCTTCTCCTCGGACTTCTCGCCACGTCCCGTGCTGGCCCCTAATTTCACAGCACTCCTCTTGCCTCAAGACCCCCTGGAGGAACCCTCTTTCCCCTTGATGTCCGGATCCACCGAGGACAGTGACTTGGACCTCAGGAGGTTACTGGATTTATAGGGGAATCTGTCCCCACGGAATCCCGCAGTTCCCACGGGGTCAGAGGGGACAATGGTTTGATCGGCCTGCAGATGGCCTCATGTGAGTGGGGACAGGGGTCACGGTCAGGAACACACTTCCCTTTGTCCCGCCCCTGCCCTCAGAGGTGGCCTCTCATGTTCACAGCAAACCCACCCCCCCTGTGAGTGTCCCGCCAGCATTATATAGGGCGCATGTGGACATCTGTGTGGGATCCTAGGGGTCACGTGGTGGAGCCTCTGCTTGCCTCCTCTGTTTGCTTCACCAACGCTTCAAGAGCTTTCTACCATCCTTCACCAGCCGGGTTCACCCAGCTCTCCTCTGGTGGGGGCCTTCAGAAACATTTAGGATGTTGGACCTTTCAATGCTTGCCAGTCAGCTGGTTTGAGCCTTCACTATGGTTTTAATATTCATATACTGCTGATCTAGAAGTTACGCCTCACACGTCTCACACATCTCACACATCCTCGGACTTTAGGAATATTCACAAGGGGTTTGTTTTTTTTAATCCCATTTTTTTTTTTAAGTAAGCTTTACTCCCCGTGTGGGGCTTGAACTCAGGACCCTGAGGTCAAGAGTCACATGCTCTACTGCCCAGAGCTAGACAGGGCCCCATTTTTATCTTTAACCCATTTATCCTTACCTCCTTCTTGATGATAATGTATTGCAAATATTTTTCCTATTTGTATTTTTTTCATAATTTTAATAAATAAAATTCCGCTATTTGAATGTTGTCAAGTTCAGTGCTTCTCATTATGTCATTGTGGACCAGTTTCTTCCTTTTTCCTTACCATCCCTGGCATGGTGATATGCTGGAAAGCAACTACACTTATTAACAAAAAGGAAAAATGACTTTCACAAGAAAAGCCCCATTTTCAAGTCGACATAAAAGTTTACAAAAGCTGACATCCCTGGGTCTACATGCCTTGTGGAAAAGTGTAGAATCTGTGCACAGAGGGCACAGGGTTGAGAACCCTGGGATACTGCTTTGACTATAGCTTGGGTGTGATTTGGTTTCATTTGCTTTTCCTGCTTGAAGTTAATGCTTTTCACTTTTGCTTTCTTGTTTAAGAACGTTTTCCAGTGACGGGTGGGGGGCGGGTCTTTCATTAGCAGTTGGTCCTAAAGATATTCTGTTTTGTTCTCTAAAATCTTTATCTTATCATTTTATCTCGTGTTTAGGAGGTCTTGAATACATCTAGAATTGGTTCTGTATGGTGTGAGGTAGGGATTCGGGGATTTTTTTTCTTAGCCCTCAGGGATTTTCAGTGGTCAGTTGATGACGAGCCTGGTAATTTGTCATACGTGGGGGACCCTTTCACCTATGGGTCAGTATCTACAAAATCTATATTTGGGGTCCGCCATCTCTCTACCCTTCCACCAGTGTGTACTCCCTCTTGGCTCCTGCCTCTAGTCTCTCTGCTGCCCCCCTGTGGCCATTCTGGCCCCTAGGCCTCCCCACAGCAGGTTCTCTGACCTCCTCCTGTTCCTATTTAGCAAATGCTCCAATCCTCTTAGGGCAGGCCAGCCTCAGCAAAATATAGGGAGAATTAGCAGGGATTTAGAGGGACATGTGACAGACTTGGGGTGGGGGTGAACAACTGCCAGGATATAATGAAACCCCTCCTGCTTATGAGAGAGCCCCCAGTAGGAATGTACACAGAAAAACACCCTGAGACCCCATAAGGAGACTGAAGGGCAGAGTAACAGGTAGAGAGAGGGTAGAGATTGGGGGGGGGGGGCAGAAAGAAGGGGAAACTGAGGCACCGGAATTTCTTGCTCTCAAAACCAGAACATGCAGCCCCCTTCCCCCAACATGTGTCACTTCCCATGTGACAGCAGCTGTCCTGTGTGCTCTAATACCCTTACAGAAAGGTCCTTTAAGGCAGGCAGCTTAATCCCTTGCCTCCTGGAGGTCACACCAAACATCAGAGCATCCGAGTGCCTTTCCGAGAAGACAGCAAGCGCCCAAGCTCCATGAGCCAGCACCAGGCAGCCCAGCTGGAGAGCATAGCCCTTAACCTGCACCAGCAAATTGTGCCAAGCCCATCTGCTTCTTGGACTCTTTGGAATAGGACATGTGGACAGCTGGACGTCCATGAGACTCTGGGTACCAACCATACCCTCTCCACGTGTACGAGTGGGAGTCAGATGGAGTGTGCCATTTATTTGCTCCACAAAGAGCCTGATTTCCAGGAAGCGCTGAGCAAATAGGTGGTCTTACCCTTCTGCCACCAGACAACCCCCATCCCCACAACTCTTCCCTCTTCCTCCACCTCTCTGCGCTGCCTGCCCCCATGTTTCCTCTTCCTTCTCCTTCTCTGGTTCCTGCCCACACCCACCCAATCCTCCCCCTCCATCCCCAGGCTTCTCCCCAGGAGGTTTCCTTGGCCTTGACCTGACTTACCACCTGCCCCCACCCTCTTAGGCCAGGTCAGCATCTACAGAATCTGAGACTGTTCGTAGCAGCTTTATCCATGGTGGACAAAAATGCAGACAGAGCAAGGGGATGGATCCAAAAATTATGGTCTGTCCATACAGCAGGTGCCATTTGGCAATGGAAAGAACAAACTACGGATACACACAGCAACAGGGGAGAATCTCAAAATCCTTATACCGAGTGGGAAAGAAAACAGGCACGAGAGACGATATGCTGTGTGATTTTGTTTCTGTGACACTCTAAAGGAGGCAAAAACGCATCTGTTGTTACAGAAAGCAAGTCGGTGGTCGCTGAGGTTGGAGGCTTGGAGGGAAACACAAGTATGCCCCTGGGATATTTGGGGGAAGTGGGACTGCTATTGAGTCAGTTATACCTAACGTGTCAGACCTGCACACTTTAGTGAATGCAAATTAAATAACATTTTTAAAGGTTTAAAGAAAGATTTTTTTAGAAGTGTGTAAGCTTTTCATGTGAGGGTTTCTTGGTAAGAAGGAGGGATTTGAGAAGGATTAAATGAGCCAAATCATATAATTTTTATTTTATTTTATTTTATTTTTTAGAGAAAGAGTGGGGGCGGGGCAGAGGGGGAGAATCCCAAAGCAGGCTCCACACCCAGCACCCAGCATGGAGCCAGACGTGGGGCTCGATCTCACGACCCTGAGCTCACGACCTGAGCCCAAATCAAGAGTCAGATGCTTAACCAACTGAGCCCCCCAGACACCCAAATCATATAAATCTTAACTGAGCCTGAGCATCTTAAGTGCTCAGCAAATAGAATCCGCCATCACAATGGTTAAGGATAGCATCACGTAAAGAATTTTCTCGGTGTCTGCCTCTGCCTCTGTCTCTCTCCACCCCTCGCCTGGTGCGTTCCTTCATGCCCTTCTTGTCTGGGTCCCCAGTCTCCATGGCTCACTCAACTCCTCCCAGGCTCCCATCTTCTTCCTGCCTCCTGACCCCTTCCCTTCTCTTTCCCCTCATGCATTTTGGGCTCTCTTCTCTCCTCTGTAGCTCTCTCACCCCGCGTCTCTGTAGTGTAGAGTGACGCAGGGCCGGACGAGACCAGCAGCACCAGAAATCTGCTGTGTGACTTGGGGCAGGTGACAACACCTCTCTGAGCCTCAGCAGGTAAAGCCAGACCCACAGCAGGGCTCCCCAAAGTGACTTCCTCCCAACGAGCACAGGCAGGGAAGGAGAGAACCCGGACAGACCCTACCATGGCCAGATGATTGTGTAGCCTTGATCTGATGTGACCTCCACAGTCTTCCTCCCCAGACCCATAACCCCAATCTGGTCATGAGAAAACCTTCAGACAAATTCCCACAGAGGGGCATTCTCCAAATATCTGACCCATACTCCTCAACACCACCCAGGTCATCAAAACGAGGACAGACCGAGAAACTGTCACAGGAGACGCATCATGTAGTGCCCCGGGTGGGATCCTGGAACAGAAAAAGGACATTTGGGAAAAACTAACCAAAACCGAATCAACTAAGGGCATTCGTCAATGAGAGTTTATCACTGTTGGTTCACTCATTGTAATAAACGTACCTGCTAAGGTAAGGTGTGAATGGAGCGCTGGATACGTATTTTCTCAATTTTTCTGTAAATCTGAAATCACCCCCAACCCCCAGTCCTCCTTTCCAGAACTTCCCCCTCCTTCTGTCCTCTCTGGCGGGACCCCCGCTTGCCCCCTCTCCTGGGGCGCTGTCTCCCCAGCTCCCCTTTCCCTCTGCTGCCCCCCTGTGGCCATCCTCTGCAAGCAGTTCTCTGACCCTGACCGCTTCCCTTTAGACAAGGTTCCAATCCTCTTAGGTCAGGACAGCCTCTGCGAGCAGAGAAAGAATTAGATCTGATGGAGGGAGGGAAGGGGGGGGGCACGTGACAGGCTGTCAGGGATTGGCGGACAGATATAACAGAGCGGACAGGCCCCGGGGCTGCCTGGGCTTAATGAAACTCCTCCTGCTTATCCAACAGCCACTGGACAGACACTGAAGGGCACAGGGGAGACAGATGTAGAGGGCGGGGAGACCAGCACAGAAACACTGGCGTGGGCAGCGTCTGGCGTCTTGACCCGCTGAATGCCTGCAGATTTCGCTACCTCTCCTCTAGATTTCTAGGGGGACGGGCTATTGCCTTCAAACAGCATCTCCTTCCCAGGGTGACCCGCAGTTTTTCAGGGACAAGGCTGACCCCAGTTCCGAGGCAGGGAAAAACTAAAACAAGCCTGCAACACCTTGTCCCCCGCAGAGATGCGAAGCTCTCAAGAGATTGCTGGGGTTCTATGTCCAAGGGTCCAGGGGCCACCTCCAAGAAGTTCAGTCTGATCTTCAAAAGAAGTCCGTCTGGCACAAGTTGAGAGAAGTGGAGACCCAGATGGGTTCACAGAGGCCCTCAAAAAAGAAAGAAAGAAAAAAAACTGGAGAAAGTTGTTGAGGCTCTGGTGTACTATTCCAGACATTGCTATATTAGGAAGAATTATGTATTCCTCTCGCCTTTCTTGTGGAAACTGTAGTTCAGTGTAAACAAATAGCTAAAGAAGGCATGTTAGAATTAAGCTACCTTGGGGGCAACTGGGTGGCTCAGCCTTTGGCTCAGGTCATGATCCTGGGGTCCTGGGATCGAGCCCTGAGTTGGGCTCTCGGCTCAGCAGGGAGCCTGCTTCTCCCTCTGCCTGCTGCTTGTGTTCGCTCTGTCTGACAAATAAATAAATAAAATCTTTTTTAAAGACCTTGTTTTTTTCTGAGCAGTTGTAGGTTCACAGCAAAGGAGAGCAGAAAACTCAGGGAGTTCCTGTATACCAACCACCTGCCTTCATGCACGCACAGTCTCCCCCAAATCGACACCTACGATAGTGGTACTTCTGTGGCAATCAGTGAAATTCTATTGACATGTTGTCACCCAGAGTACACGATTTACATTAGGGTTCATTCTTGGTGTTGTGCATTCTGTGGGTTTTGGCAAATAATGACAGGTATCCGCCATTCCAGTGCCCTACAATACCCTACACGTATTCCCCACTGCAATGCCCTCACTGCCCTCGAAGTCCTCTGTGCTCCACTGGTACCTGGAAAACTCTGATCACTCTACTGTGTCCATGGCTCTTCCTCTCCCAGAATGTCTTGTAGTTGGACTCACACTGCACGTAGCCTTTTCAGATTGGCTTGTTTCAATTAGGAATATGCATTTAACTTGCATGAACACAGGTACTCAGCTAAATGAGCCACCCAGGGGCCCGCAGAATAGGCATATCTATAAAGCAGATTGGTGGGTGCCAATCAATTGGGAGGGAGGAAGGATTGAGGGGTGGGTGTTTACTGGGTTCAGTTTCTTTTTGGAGTGAAGAAATGTTCTAGAACTGGAAATTAGTGATATTTGCTCATGATTGGAAATATATTAAATGTTACCCAATCGATCGTGTACCTTAAGATGGTCAAAATGGCAAATTTTGGGTTATGTGTATTTTACCTTGATTCAAAAAATTGAGGGGGGGGACAGGTACAAAAAAAAAAGTGTACTGGCAGGATGTCTTCCTCTTCCTTCCTGTTTTGGACACAGATGTGATGCTTGGAGCTGCAATGGACATCTTGCCGTCATAAGGCAAAACAGCAAGTACATAAAAACTCAACAAACTAAAGAAAAGAGAATAGAGAGAACGATTCTGAAACCTGAATCCCATTGTTGAGTTGACCACCAACCTCAAGAGTTCTTAACTATACATGGCCTTGGGGCCCCTGGGTGGTTCAGTAGATTAAAACCTCTCTGCCTTCAGCTCAGGCCATGATCTCGGGGTCCTGGGATTGAGCCCCGTGCTCAGCAGGAAGCCTGCTTCCCCCTCTCTCTTTGCCTGCCTCTCTGCCTACTTGTGATCTCTGTCTGTCTATAAACAAAATCTTTAAAAAAAAAAATACATGGCCTTGAATTTCTTTTAAGTAGGCTCCACCCCCAACTTGGGGCTTGAACTCACCACCCTGAGATCAAGAGTCAAAGGCTTGGGTGCCTGGGTGGCACAGTGCGTTGAGCTTCTGCCTTCAGCTCAGGTCATGGTCTCAGGGTCCTGGGATCGAGGCCTGCATCAGGCTCTTTGCTCGGCAGGGAGCTTGCTTCCTCCTCCTCTCTCTCTCTCTCTGCCTGCCTCTCTGCCTGCCTGTGATCTCTCTCTCTCTCTCTCTCTGTCAAATAAATAAATAAAATCTTAAAAAAAAAAAAAAAAAAACAAGAGAGAGAGAGAGAGAGTCGAAGGCTCTATGGGCTGAGCCAGCCAGGTGCCCCAGTAAATATCCTTGAAGTTAAAATATATATATGTTTTTTTTAAGGTGGGAGGAACTGCCCGGCATGAGGCGCTGTAACGTGGAGCCACGTGGAGGTGGGGCTGATGGGAGAGGAGAGTTCAGTCTTTCCCCCAGATGGAGAAAAGTCAGGAAGGGCAGGGAGGCAAGACAGGCAGTTCTCTGAGTCAGAGGGAAGAGGCTTCAGAAGCACGGAGGGCAGACTCTCCCATTTTGCACTTGACCCTGGTGACGCCCAGCCTCCCCCTGGGGTTGCCTGGACCCCACATTCCCATTTCCCTCGCCTCCTCCTTCCACTAAATCATCACCCTGAGAGATAAAGACACTTGTCTGAGGTCCCATGGCCAGCAAGTATTGAAGCTGGGATCGGTCGTAGACTAAATGGAAGGGGCCAGAGAAAGAAGAGATGATATATTTTTCCCTCTTCCGTATTTATTTGAAAAGGGTCATGTCACTACACCGAAAATGGTGACTCGCTCCGCTAGACGAGTCTCAATGACCAGAAGGGATTCCATGTGGATGATGCTCTGGTTACCCGGAATGATAGGGGTGCAGTTCTCAATATGGCCACACGGAGTCGCTGTTGGACAAGAATTCACTGTGTCTCCCCGTTCAGGAAAGGAGGGACCTTCCCGGCTGCCTCCTTTTATTTTCTTGAAGGTGTGAATTGTCCCAGTTTAGCAAAAATAGGACCATGGCACTTTCCCTCCCAGGCACAAGATAAACTTAAAATAAAAGGACCGGGGCAGATATTTCTAGCGCTCACCGATTATTCAGGCTCACCTCCCCTTCCTGAATACAAGAAGAACTGCAGTCCCCAGCCCTGCGGGGCAGATGGGCGGGGCCGTGCGCCTGTTCTGGCCAATGGGCTGCGAGGAGAGGGGATGTGCGTCACTTCCTGGCTGACGCCTTTAAGAGCCGGTGCGTGGGCCTCTCCGCTCTTTCCCGGGCAGGTGCGCTGAGGATGCTGTGGGGTTAGAGGCAGCGACAGGGCTCTCCAAAAGTTTAGATCTGCAATTGCTCTATAAGGGAACCAAACTGGGTGGCTCAGTCCGTTAAGCGTCTGCCTTCAGCTCAGGTCATGATCTCAGGCTCCTGAGATCCAGCCTTACCTCAGGGGTCTCTGCCCAGTGGGGAGTCAGCTTCTCCCTCTCCCTCTGTGCCTGCGCTCTCTCTCTCTCTCTCAAATAAATAAATAAAATCTTTTTTTTTTTTTAAATAAGGTAACCCCTCGCAGATGCCATGCGTATTTGATTGTAACTTTTTTTTTTTTTTTTTTTTTTTTTTTTTTAAGATTTACTTATTAGAGCTAGAGCATGCACCAGGTAGAGGGGCAGAGGAAGAAGGAGAGAGAGAACTTAAGCGGGTTCCACGCTCAGCACAGAGGCAGATGAGGGGCTCGACCCCACTACCCCAAGACCACCGCTCCAGCTGAAACCAAGAGTGGGATGCTTAACGGACTGCTCCACTCAGCCGCCCCTGAGTAAATTTAAGTAAATAAAATAACACACTGAACTCCTCAGTGACACTTGCCACATCTCACGTGCCCGAAAGCACCCTGCGGCCCGCCACTAAGTGTTGCACGGAAAGGTCCATCCTCACAGAAAATTCTGCTGGACAGTGCCTCTCCAGACCACGGAATGCACACACAGAGGACGGCTGCCCTGGAGAGGACTTTGCTTCGGTTGTGCTCATCTGCTGAGACCTGGGTTTGCTTTGTTTCCGCTGAAGCATAACCCAGCGTGGCCTCACCCATCGGACGTCTCGCTTGAAAGACCAATTGCCGGTTGGCAGCACAACACTAAGCCAAATGGAGAAGTGAGAGCTGCGGGTGGTGTCACCAGGCAGCCCCCAATATGAGCCGAGCAGGCAGACGGGGTCGAGGTCAGGCTCCAACAAGTCTTAGCTGCCCACTTTCTGTGATCTGTCTTGACCTGGCTTAGACCTCAACCACAAAGAATTGCTTCCTAAGAAAAGCACCGGGATCGTTAGAAATGAAGACCTGCTCAGGGGTGTGGAGCACTCTTTCTCGTCGCTGTTGTTGGCGGTTGTCCTGTGACTTCTCCCGGATACTGCGGCAAACAGACCCGCGCAACACAGGCACAGCCTCGTGAGCCATTGGCATTGACTTCAGACAAGAACCACGGTGTCTCTGGAGTGAGAGGCTCAGGTCTGAGAGTTCACCCGATGAGCACTGTATCTGAGTTGAGGCAAGTGCTCTCCATCCTTCCAAAGGCATTAAGAGCTCCCCAGTCCCGAGGGAATCTAAGGGTCTGTGTGTGACCCGCCACCACGGAGGTTGTAAAATACCATTGCCATTGACCCTGCAATCTCACTTCTAGGCGTCCGCACAAAGGAACCGAAGGCAGTTCAGACACACCCCTGTGAGCTCGTGGTCTCAGGGGCAGGATTCATTCACAGGGGCCAAAAAGTCTGGAAAAAAGCTAAGTGCCCATCGGCGGAGGAGCGGACAAACAAAAAGGGGCGGTCCCTACAGCGGAATATTATTCAGCCGCGAAAAGAAATGCTGATCCATGCTACTAAGGGGATGAACCTCGAAAACGCTAAACTAAAGCGAAAGCAGCAAGACACAAAAGGCAAAGCCTTGTCCGATTCCGTTGATAGGACATCTTGGGACTAGGCACATGCCCAGAACCGGAAAGCAAATTACTGGATGCTCGCGGCGGGGAGGGGAGGGGCTTCCCTCCGTGGTGCCCATGTTCTCAGATGGTGGGTGCTGATTGCTTTTATCTGTGAATTTAGTAAAACCGTCAAATTAAGACACTTTCAAAGGGGTGAGTAGGGCCACCTGGGTGGCTCAGTGAGCCAGCGTCTGCCCTCAGCTCAGGTCGTGATCTCGGGGTCCTGGGATCGAGTCCCACATTGGGCTCCTTGCTCAGCGGGGAGCCTGCTTCTCGAGCTCTGCCTGCCCCTCACCCTCTCTCTCTAACAAAATCTTTTTTTAAAAAGAAGGGGGAATGAGTTGTATGGTATGCGTTGTATCTCAATAAAGCTATTTTTAAAGGTAAAGAGTAACATTCGTTGGACTGTGATCTCTTCTGTTTCTCCAGCTCTGTTCCTCTGGTCTCCAGCCCATGACCAGTCCCGAATGCGGTTTCGTGGGTGTCTCCAAATCAACAGCCTCATAGAATGGGATGTTTGCATCTAGATGCTTTTTTGTGGCATCTAGTGGGGTGGGTGTCCTCACCTCGCCCATGCCACCCGATGGCCCGGCTCAGACGACCTGAGAGAAGAATTGAGCTTAATTCGGTGTGACCCGTCTGCTTCAGCACGATCCAGAGTTGGGTTCACAGAATTGCCAGAGCTCCCACTCTGTCCGCCCACAACGAGGCGTTGGAGCGGACAGAACAGCAACATCCTTGTTTGGGGGGCTTTTGCAAAGATCCTGGTGCACGGTACACAAATGAAATTTTGTTTACGTGTTTTGGTGATTTCATTTTTCCAGGACATGTACAAACATTTAAGATAGAAACGGGCCTCCGTGAAAGGGGTTCCAAGATATCAAGTGGGTGGTCTGTTTGAAGCGAGACTGGAGGGCCAGCCTCCCTGTGGGTCTTATAAATGGTCCAGGCCCAGAAGGAGCTCCCAAGTGGGCTTGAGACTCCTGATCACTGCCCCCCCCCAATCCCCGACAGTCCCAATGCTGTGGTCCAAGGGGTACCCGAGTCTCCAACTCCCCAAGTGGCCCTAACACCCAACCCAGCACGGAGACAGAATGACAGCTGACCATGGGGTCCTCAGCAAGCTTCGTCCACCAACGACATCCGCTCACCTTTCTCTACCAGGGGCTAATCCAACTTAACCAATTCCTAATTCCACCGTCAAGGGCGATAGCCCACTTAGGATCCCAGTCCCCTAGCCAGTCGGCTCAGTGCTGTGACTCACTCGAAGAGCCAACAGAACAGAGCATGGGAAGCGCTCTCTGGGCTCTGAAGGTGGTGACCAAAGCCGGCTCTGCTGTCCCAGGACTCCCCTGCTTTCTGTCCCATGGCTGCTGGAGTCACCAACCCACCCAGATGCGGAGGAGGGGGGCGTGCCCTGGCTCTCATGGGAGCCCCGTCATCATGGGCTGCCATCAGTGCCCCCCACCACCCACCTCAAGCTCACACACTGATGCCCAGGTTCCACGAGCAAAATGGAAACTCGCAGAAACGTTCCATTAAACTCACCCAATGTTTAATGAACAGTGAACCATAGACAAGTCTGCCGAAATCTGCAACTCACTCACCTGGATCTCTCTCTCGCCACCACCCCCCAAGAAGGAAGCCAGGAGCAGGACCACCCCAAATGCCAGAGAGTAGCCAGGGGGCTGGGGGATGCAGGGAAAGGGTGGGGAGAGGAAGGAGCAAGGCAGAGTGCGAAGTTACACTCCTGGGGGGGCACACGTGTGCCACACACACACACACACAAACACACACAGGCAAGGACCAGGGGCGTCAGTCTCAGCCCCCACTCAGCGGCCGCAGGAACATCAGGGAAAGACCAGGCGTCCACGAGACATTTCAGTCCTTCCCGTCATGAAGCGTCTGCCAGCAGGGGCTGGGCCAAGGTCACTGGACTGTGCGGAGAAGAGGCGGGGGAGGGGTGAGTTTACAGGGACCAAGACCAGTGGGGACCCCATGATAAAGGAAGACAGACAAGTGAGGGGCAAAATGCAGTCCCAGGGAGAAACTGATGCACGAAGACAACAATGCCCATGGGAGAGAAGCTGTAATCCAACGGGGAAGGTGGGCCAAGACTTCGTTCTTAATAAATTTGGGGGTGGGGATGTGCTGCTGGGCAGCCACTGGCAGGAGAGTACACCTGTCACCTGTGCCCCACGGGGACACAGCTCTCCAGACAAGCTGCCTACTGAAATGGGGTTTGGGGATGCCTGTGCCAGCTGCAAGCCCCAGAAAGACCTCTTCATGGCTCCCAACCCGCAGGACCCACCTGGCCACCAGCTCCCGGGAGCCGGGGGAGGATCTCAAAGCACTGGGAATGGAATGTCCTGCCTGGGTGACATCCCAGTTCACCTGGGGTCTTGGGCTACGGTGCCCAGCTATGCTAATGACATGATTTAAAGCGGGGGAGCCTTGGACCACAAGATAACCGCTCCTGCTTCTGGAGGGGCCAGAGGCCAAGGTCAACCACGGAGGGCGAGCTTCCCTGTGGTGATACTCCGACCATGGGGACAATGAGGAGTCCTGATGCCGCCCCATACTTCTGCTCTTCACTGACTTTCACGGCTACCCTGCTGCTATGATCATCGTACCACCCGTGTAACTTGGTGAGTCCCGAGTGTCCTTCTAGCGAATCCCTGAACCCGAGGGTGGTCTCAGGGACCCCAGAAACTGCACACACAAAACATGCAAACAAGACCCAATGCTCCCTCTCTCCTTTCCCCAACGTAAGTCCCATGTTTGCTCATGTGGGAGGAAAGCATCCACTGACGGCCCTCCCTGGAACCCCAGGCAACCCCGGGCTGATGTCAGGGGCCACCTGTCAATTCCCACTTCCAGCTTGAAGAACTGAAAGCCCCGCCCCCACCCTCACAGCTGCCAGCACATAACTGAGTCAGCTCAAGCCGCTTTGGAATTACATAATTCTTGACTTTCTCTGTTTAGCGGAGCTTCATCTCAGAGCTGCACAGGAGGCAAGATGCTGCTCTGTATCGTATTAATTCAATCTTCGTGTTCAAGTTCACAGCCAAGGTGACCTCACTCTGCTCTGCTAAAGAACTCTAGGAAATGGAACGTGAGTTTCAAGCATTTGAAAACCAGTTTTCTGGACCCAAGTTTCCTGGGGACAGGAAATTGGGTCTACTGTTTACTGACGGAAGGCGGGGATGCTCAAAGAGAGAGAATGGGAGAGTGCTTCCAGGCTCTCGGCCGTCAGGAGCCAGAACCTGGTTCTGGAGTGGGCTAGCATGGGGTGTCCAGTTTTGGCAGTTGGGGCTCATCTGGAACACACTGACTTGGAAACGGGAAATCAGGCTCAGGAAGTCCTGAAAAGCAGTTCCGTGATCTAGAGAATACAGACAATGCTACCCATTCTGGATGGTATCAGGTTAGAAACGAGTCTTAGGTTCGGGGTATGTGGACCGCAGTGTGTACGAGCTGGGACCCCCTCACCTCTGCCTTCAGGGCACATTAGCCCTGAGCCAAGGCAGCCTTGACAGCGGCTACCAGCTTCAGAAACTTGCTCTCTGTGTCCACGTAGCCATCACCTCTCTGGGGAGTGGAAGAAGAGGAAAGCAGTGAGATCCCAATGCCCAGCCAGCCTGAGAATAAGACGAGAAAGATGGATGGACAAACAGCCAGCCATACCTTCTTGGAGTGAACCAACTTCCCAGCTACCATCACTTCAAAGAAGCCGGTGGCCTGGGGAGTCCCCTCGCCGCACTAGGGAGAGAGATGACGTTGGAGGGGTGGAGCGGCCCACCTGGGGACACCTGCACCTATGGGGTGAAGGGTGGGGCCAGCCCGAGCCACCTGAGATACTGGGATCCCGACCCCCTCAGGGCTGAGGGACACACAAGGAGACCCATCTCTGATTCTCCTCCCCACCACCAAGACTCACGATGTCCAGGCATCCCGGGAACTCATCTTCTAACTTCTTCTTGAGTTGAAGATACTGCAAAGGAGGTGCGGGGGTGAAAACGGGGGTCAACAGGGGCCACGCCGGCTCGCCCTCCTCCCTCATCTCCCAGGGCCACCCTGGGGCTGGCCAGTCTGCTTACCTTGGACTTGTAGCCTCAAGCGCCACTGGTGGGAGGGAGTCCAAGAGAGTGGGTTCCAGGGGAGAGAGGGAGACGGTGGGGATCCAGAAGAGGAAGGAAGTGGGGGGGAGAGGCAGGTGGGTGGCAGACGGAGACACAAAGGGAAATGGAAGGGGGCCCAGAAAGACATGAAGAGGAACGCAGACAGACGACAAAGCCAAAGAGGGGACAGACAGAGGAGAGGACAGACACACAGAAAATGTTGACAACGGCACAGGGACAGGAACAGGAGGCAGACACCCACACACACAGAAAACCGACACCCAACAGAGGAGCCAAGCAACAGAGAGGGGGCGCAGAGCAAGGGGGTGACAAGGAGAGACCACAAGTATGAGACACAGGCGGAAGGAAGGGAAACAGAAAACGGGTTAGGATGAGAACCAGAGAAACAGCATCCCCACCCACAGCCCAGGGAGGTGTCCTGAAAACCTTCACTCCTGGATCCCCAGGTCCTCCCAGCCCTGAGGCTGGAATCCAAACGCCTCCCCAACCCCCACAGCAGGCTATTTCAGGAGTGGAGTCTGGCACAGGCCTCCTGGGGGCCTCAAAATCACTCCTCTCTCTGTTTTCCGGAGGGTGAGGGGACATTTCTAATGGGCCCGGGGCCAGCAGATCTCAGCCTTTCAAAACCAGAAGCTGTCCCAGGGCATTTGACTCACGCTGGGACGTGACACACCCCCGGGACATGACCCACCCCCACCCTCCCCTATAACGAAGGCAGAGCTAATATTCTCCTGCAAGCACTCTCTGGGAGGAGAAATGTGCGGAACGTGCATTTACTAGGCGCCCACAGGCAGGCCTGCCTATGCAATTGGGGCGGGGGTGTGTGTGTGTAAGGAGCAGTCAACGAGAAAATCCCCTGTCCACTCGGGACGTTTTCACGCTAGCGAGGAAGCTGGATCAAACATGCACTCCCTTCCGCGGGCCCTACCAAGATCACTCTCTCTCTCTCTCTCTCTCTCTGCAGATGGGGAAACCCAGGCCCGAAAGGGAGGATTACTAACGATGGGCACCCACCGTCTTCATTCCTTTCAAACCCACGCTTCTCGAACCTTCCCGACTCTCGCCGTCCCCACCCCATGACTATTCATGGTACTAGGGGAGGGGAACCCTCAACGTGCAGAGAGGTTCCGCTCCCGTTACAAAGGTGACCTCCACCCCCAGCTCCGCAAACGGAGCCCCCCCGGAGTCGAGTGTCTTAAATAGCCTCACACGTGTCTCGGTTCCACCTTCGGAAACCTGAGCTGTCCTGAACGCCACGGACCCGGGAGGTGGACCAACGCCCTTCCTTCGCGCCAGTCCCCTCACACCCACCCCACCCGCAGGGAACCCCTTTTCTCGGGCAGGGAGCCCCGTGGGTCCAGCCCCCAGCCCCCAGGGCCCAGCACCGTCGGGCCGAGGAGGGGTGCGGGCGGGGGACGCGGAGGGGGCCCCCGGCCATCGTGCTTACCAATAAACGACTCGGATGGCGAGGGCCATGGCTGGGGACCGCAGCATGGGCGGGACGCGGACTGCGACCCACCTGCGGCTGGGACGGACGCACTCGGCGGCTCCCGGACCTCAGCACAAAGGTTGTTACTCCGCTTTCCACGGCGCGAACCAACGCGGGGGGGAGCGGGGACGGCGGGGGCCGACGGGCCCCCACGGCGGGAGTGCAGGGACCCTGTGACCCGCCACCCTGAGACCCCACACAGCCCCTTCCCTTCCCCTGCTGGGGTCGGGCCGCGTCCGACAGGAGCCCCAGGGGAAGCCTCTGCGCGACCCCTCCCGGCCCCCCCTCCGGGCCGGAATGGTACAGCCCCGCGGGGCGGGGTTCGGACCGGCGGATCCGTAAAGAAAACGGAATTGCCAAGGAAGGTGGTGGTTTTCCAGTGTGGGCCGGGAGGGGGGGCTCTCGGGCCCCTTTTCTGCCTGGGAGAGGGTGGGAGGACCGAGCCCGAAAGCACTGGGGGTGCGCAGGGGCGCGCCGGGGAGGCCCAGGTTTCCTGCGAGCGCTACAGGGTCGCCGCTGCCTGATGCGAGCAGGGCCGCTGGACTGGGCGCCTCCTGAGCCGCGAGGCGAGGGGGTTCAGGAAAGTGCTGGAAGCGGGCACCTAGCTAAGGGATTAATTAGAGCGTGGGCGCCTCTCCGAGCCTCAGTTTCTCTGTGCGGAAGATGGGCGTAATCGCCTACAGGGATGACTCATTCATTTACCAAATATGTAGTGCGGACCCACCTGCAGCCCTGGATGAAAATGATGAGGGAGCAGGAGGCTGGCTGAGGACAGAGCAAAAGCTGGCGCCTTGCACCCCCCCACACACCCGCTCTCCTCCATAATATGTGTAGCATTCCTCAGGCACCCCTGACTGCCATAAACGATAAACAAATAGTTAACTTGCAGAGATCACAATCCTGCAAGACCGGAATCTCCCTTGCTCTACAAATGTCCTGGAGATCTACAAACAGGGAGGTTACCTTATCAATAGCACAAATTTCCAGAGGCAAATAACTCTCAGTTCCTCAAGCCCTGATGACTCCCTCCCCATCATAAAGGAAACTGGTGGAGGCAGAGGTAGAAGGGAAGGTAAATGATATCAGGATCATAACACCCCACCAAGAATCTCCCAACTATCTTGATGTTAATGGCTGACCTAAGACGACATTGATCAAGCCACAAGGGCAAGCCCCCCCCCCCCACCCCGCCCTGCACCTTGTAGGCCCTCGTTAGCATATGAAACTCCGTTGAACCCTCCCTTCCCCTCACCTTCCCCCAACCGCAGGGTACGTAACCTGCCATCCCTCACAGCCCGGGGCAGCAGCTCTTCCTGCCCACGGGTCGTCCCCGTGCTTTAATAAACCACCATTTTGCACCAAAGATGTCTCAAGAATTCTTTCTCGGTCATCGGCTCCGGACCTCAGCCCACCGAACCTCACCTAGGTTCTAGAACTTCATCAAAAATATAGACAAAATCCCTTCCCTACTGGGAGTGATTTAGCCTGCCGGCTGGAGGACATGAGGGGGTTGGTGAGCGGGTATATGGCACTTGTGGAAGGCTTAGTAGAGACCAAATCAGCGGAGATCTTCCTGCCCCCGCTTCTGTCTCTGCCTCCTGGTCCTTGGTCCTCGCTTGCTATAACCCTGGCTCAGGGTGGATGGCAGACAAGGTTCAAGTTCCACTCCCCCTCTGTTGTGTGACTTCTGATCCCCCTGGTCTTGGAAGGATAATAATAAGCCTGGGATATAGAGCACCCAACAGGGCTGTGTGCAATCAATGGCCCCTAAACAGAGATCTTCCAGAGCCGTCAGAACAAAAACCCAAATCTTGGCACCGTCTGCCCTTGTCTGGTCCCATCCTTCCCTCCTTGCCCCATCTCCCAGTGCCCTAGCCACGTCGAATCACCGCAGTCCCATCTCAGACCTCCCCTGCTTTCCTCCTTCTCCAGCTTGGCACGTGCTGGTTTCTACCCTCTCCTGCTGCCCGAGTCTGGCTCATCGACAGTAATCAGCTCCAATGTACTGTCTGTGGCCAGCTAGACCCCCAGACCTGACCTTGACTGCCCACCTGCTGGTACGCATCGACCTTTGTTCCACATTTTCTCTTAAGCTCCTCTTTTCAGCTTGTCTCTTAACTCTGGCAGATGGAAAGCAAAGCCACTCCACCAGCCATAGCAATTGCCCTAAAAAGACTTCCAGACCCCCCAGACCACCCTGGGGTGGGGTTAAGCTCCCCAGACTCACACCTGAGCAGATGGTCAGAGGATGGAGTGATCTCTAAAATGACAAGTACAATACTGAAATCTCCACACAAAGAGGAGCACAAGCCTCATTTACACAACAGCCAACACAGCATGTTCGCTGCACGTTGCCTTAAAGCGCAAGCGCGATCTTGTGCCAGCCTCTACGTAGGATGAACTACTCATCCTAACCCTACATGAAAGAACCCACTGAGCCTTGCTTGGGAGTCACTTTTGGAAGCCCTTCTCCGTGATCTCCTCTTATTTGCTGCAAATAAACTTGTCCTTGTCCTAGTGTCGTTTCTGACTCATGAGGAGAGAACTCAGGGTGGTTCTGTTACAATATTATAAGGAAAACATTGTGCTTCCGGGGAAAGCTGTGCCTTCTGCATAGTACATCTGTATTTGTTTGTCTGTCATCACTGAGTACGTGGCTTAAGCCACTGAGAGTTGGTTCCCGGTTCTAGAGGTCGGAAACTGGGAGATCCAGAGACGCCTGTCTAGCTCAGTCTGTGGAACGTGGGACTCTTGATCTCAAGGTTGTGAGTTTGAGCCCAAAGATGGGTGTACAGGTTACTTAAAAATAAAATCTCCGGGGCACCTGGGTGGCTCAGTGGGTTAAGCCGCTGCCTTCAGCTCAGGTCATGATCTCAGGGTCCTGGGATCGAGTCCCGCATTGGGCTCTCTGCTCAGCAGGGTGCCTGCTTCCCTCTCTCTCTCTCTCCCTGCCTGCCTCTCTGCCTACTTGTGATCTCTCTCTGTCAAATAAATAAATAAAATCTTTAAAAAAAATAAAAATAAAAAAAAAATAAAATCTCCAAAAAAAAAAAAAAAAGAAAGAAAGAAAGAAAGAAAATAAAATAAAATCTCCAGGCGCCTGGGTGGTTCAGTTGTTGAGCAAGTGCTTTAGACTGAGGTCGCATCCCAGGGTTCTGGGATCCAGCCCCGCAACAGGCTCCTTGCTCAGCAGAGCACCTGCTTCTCCCTCGCCTGCTGCTTCCCCTGCTTGCACTCTCTCCGTCTCTCTCTGACAAAAAAATAAATAAAATCTTTTTAAAAGTTTAAAATTTTTTAAAAATTAAAATAAAGTAAAAAATCTAAAAACAAAAAAAAAAAAAAAAAAAGAAGAAGAAGAAGAAGAAGAAAAGAAAAGAAAGAAGATGGAGATCAAGGTGTCCATAAAGTTGATTCCCTCTGAGGGCTGGGAGAAAGACTTCATGCTTTTTTCCTTGCTTGTGGTGTTTTGCTGGCTATCTTGGTGTTCCTCGTAAAAGCGACACTTGGCTCTCTGCCTTCATCTTTACATGGCATTGTGTGTGTGTGTCTCTCTCTCCAAATTTCCCCATTTTATAAGGACATAAATCATGTTGGATTAGAGACACCCCCCCTCAGTCCAGTAGGACCTCATCGTAACTACTTATATCCGCAAAGAACCTATTTCCAAATAAGATCACATCCTGAGGTCCTGGGGGCTAGGACCTCAACATACATGAATCTGGGGCAGGACACCATTCAGCCTAGAACAAATCCTTCCAAGCTGTGGGCTGTTTTATAATCCTGTCCATTGGGGCGCCTGGGTGGCTCAGTGGGTTAAAACCTCTGCCTTTGGCTCAGGTCATGATCCCAGGGTCCTGGGATTGAGACCCGAGTTGGGCTCTCTGCTCAGCAGGGAGCCTGCTTCCTCCTCTCTCTCTCCTGCCTGCCTCTCTGCCTACTTGTGATCTCTGTCTGTCAAATAAATAAAAATTAAAAAAAAATAATCCTGTCCATTTCGGATACGTGGAAGCAATGCACAGTAATTCTCCATGTGGCTTATAAACGACAAACATTAATGGAGGGGAAGGGGACACAAATATTCAGGCCATAGCACCTCCCCAAATGTTCTGCCTCCAATATTGGCTTCAACCTTCCCGATCTGTAAATGTGTCTGTTCTTCGAGCGTCCTCTGAACAGGGGAGGCTCAGCCTCGATCTCACGTTCACTTTTAGATCTGCATGCGTCATGATTTTCCCAAAACTCATCTTGTAACAACCGTCCTCCAGCAAGGTCTCCTGAGCCTAGGTCAGGGTCGGGGTCCCCTCAGTGCTCCCCCTTCTCTGCTGCCGTTACCGCTCTAGTTCTCACAGGTCTGGTGACCCCTGGCTTTCCCAGCACACCCAGCCAGTGGCCGGGCACAGCACAGAAGCTCTGAGTGTTTTGTTGGCCAGGCTCTGGGTTGAGACCTTGCCAGGAGCTTCAGAGAAAAGGAACACCAGCCCCCTCTTCTGCCCTGAGAACAAAGGGGTCTCTTGTCCAGAAGTTGGGGAGGCCGGAAGAATTAGTGGTGGCTTTGGGGGGCTGGGACTCTCCCTCTCTCTCACACACATGCACATAGACCAATGGTAACACACAAGGACTCACCCCCCCACCCGGGTACACAACTGCGCAGCCAACCAAACAGCAACCCAGCCGGAAACACAGTAACACAACAGCCCACACCTCTCCAGTCGGCCACACAATGACACCAAAGGCACACCAGGACCTCTGTAGACCACAGCTGAGCTGGGGCCACCAAATGTGCCAGACCCAAGGGCAGCCACCCCCACATGCACACAGGGGACACACAGCCACACTCCAGACACACAACGCGATCCAGCCAGCGGCTCAGCAGCTCACCCCAAGATCCAGCTCACTGGGGACATATGACTGCAGACAAGGCACATCCTGCAGAATGAGGCCCCAAGCGCCGACACACGTCACAGGGTCACTGAGGCCAGCCGGCGTGGCCTCCCCAACCCCGGCAACACACAACTCCACCCACCCAGGACACAGAAACAAATATGTACTACGTGAGGGGCATCGTGGGCTCTGGGAAAGAAAATAAAGCCAGGAAGGGTGGTGGGCAGGGCTGGGGCAGCGAGTTTTATAAACAGAATGAGGAAGCGGCTATGTCCTTCATGAGAGCATCCTGCCCTTGAAGAGCCAGGAACTGTGATGGTCCCATTTCACAGATGTGCACCCTAAAGGCACTCACCTGAGGCCGGGTGAGCCCAGCGTCAGGCTACAGAACCAGCTACCTATGGGCAAGATGAGAAAAGTGGGGTCAGGTTGAGTGGGGCCCAGGTGGTGTTCTCAGGGACCCCAAAAGCCCTGGGGGTGAAAGAGGCCTGAACTTCTGAGGGTCCAGGACACCCAGCCTCTGCCTGTCCAGACCCCAGGGAAGATGTTGCTCAAGGCTTTGTGTCTGATGTGTCCCTGGAGCATGACATGCCGACCCCTGCCTGTTCTTCGATGTCTTCAACACCGGGTGCAGGCAAGGCCAGCGGCCAGGCCACCTCTGTCTGTCTGTCTGTCTGTCATTCTGCAGGGAGTCAGGGCCTCCCGGAGGCTCCTTTTCATTCCCTCTGCCCCCATCCCCAAGCCCCCCAGATGGGGAGGACCCCGTCTCCTCCATTCTTGGGAGCCACATGAGCCGAGGCCCCCTTTTTACTGGGGTTATCGATCTTCTAGGTTATTAGTTTGTAAGAGTTCTTTACATATTCTAGCTCCGAGTCCTTTGCTGGAAATAACGTTTTGCAGACACTTTCCTAGTCGGCGGTGTGCCCTCCCGGACTCACAGTAGCATCTTTTGGAGAGCAAAGGATTTTAATTTTGATGAAGTCCCACTTGGTTTTGCTTTAATCATGCTTTGTCCCTTTTGGGTGTCACACCTAGGGTATCTCTGTCAAACCTAGGGCCACTAAGATTTCCTCCGATGTTTTCTTCCGGAAGTGTTTGTGGGTTTTTTCCTCTACTTTTAGATCTTGTGTTTTCTTTCCCTCATCTGGCATTTTATTTTTTTTTTTTAAGATCTTAATTTATTTGTCAGAGATAGAGAAAGAGCACAAACAGGAGGAGGGGAGGGCAGAGGGAGAAGCAGGATCCCTGCTGAGCAAGGAGCCGGATGGGGGACTGGATGTCCGCACCCTGGAATTGACCTGAGTGAAGGCAAACGCTTAACTGACTGAGCCACCCAGGTGTCCGTGTCTTGCCTGGCTTTTTATCTTGTCCAAACCAATCACTGCCACCAGGCCTCTGAGCAGCGTGGCAGGGGCGGGGGGGGGGGGGGCAGTGCAAGGAACCGCCCGCGCTAACCTTCCGGGTTTTTGAGCTTGGGAGCTTGGCCCTTGCCTTACAACTGGGAAATTGCCTGATAAACATTTCCCTCCGGTGATATAAAACTTCCCTAAATGATAAGTGGGCTCACCGAGCCTCAGCCCTTTGTACAAAACAATATGGTTCACACTGACACCTGCTGTCCTTCTGGAAGCCTGGAGTACCCGCCAGGCAGATGGTGCCCACGTACCAGCCCTCCGCCAAAGCCTGCAGCTCCGAGGATCTAGTGGGCTTCCACGGGCAAAAGCGTTGCGCGCAGGTGACGTCATGTTCGCTGCTGGGAGGGAGCGGCAGATGGATCCCTCCAGACAGCACCTGTCCGATCCACCGTGTGTCCTTACTATGTCGCTGTCATCGGTCAACTAGATATGGACTCTACAGGCCCTTCTGGCGATCCTCAGAACGCGGTGCAGGGGTGTGGGGGTTTGGGGCCCCCATCCCCACAGGGGATCCTCGCCGGACCCTGATGGAGAGGAAAGAATGTGGAAGAAAAAGTCAGTAAGACCCAGAGTTTAACACGTTGTTTGACTGTGTTTGGGCTTGAGGGACCTGACCGGAATCACTCTAGGAAATGAAAATTCTAACTGCGCTAGGTAGGGAGACAAGGGGCCGTTTGCACAGAGGTGGGGTCTAATGCAAATTCCAAATGCCTATCTCCAGCCCCTCATTTCCAGATTTTTGCAACCAACTGTCTACTTGGCACCTACAATTGGGTGTCTAACTGGCACCTGAAACCGCGACTCCAGATTCCCCCCAAGTCCTCCCCTCTTCCTCTGTCCCCTGCAGCCTGTCCCCCTACAGGCCACCAGGGGCGCCAGACCCACGTCTGGCAGCTCAGAACCCTCCATGGCTCCCGCATTACCTGGTCTAAGTAGAGTCCTCACTGGGGACACAAAGGCGCTCATCTCCAAACTTACCCCCTCCTTACAGAGTTTTTTGGCTTTTTAAAAAATTTTTTAAAGATTTTATTTATTTATTTGACAGACAGAAATCAGTAGTGCCTAAGTAAGTGCCTAAGTAAGTAGGCAGAGAGGCAGGCAGAGAGAGAAGAGGAAGCAGGCTCCCTGCTGAGCAGAGAGCCCAATGCGGGGCTTGATCCCAGGACCCTGAGACCATGACCCAAGCAGAAGGCAGAGCTTTTTGTTCTGAATTAATCATTTTAGAGCGTGCAATTCAGCGACTTTTAGTACCTTCAGAGCTTCTTTCTAATTTTTAAAATGATCCTTAAGATTCTTAAGTTTAAAAGATCCTTAAGGGCTCCTGGGCGGCTCAGTCAGCTGAGCACCCAGCTCTTGATTTCAGCTCAGGTCATGATCTCGGGGTCGTGAGACCAAGCCCCACATCAGGCTCCACGCTCCGCTGGGAGTCTGCTTCAGGTGCTCTCTCTTCCCTCTTCCCCTCCCCCCCATGGTCACGTTCTCTCTCTCTCGCTCATAAATAAACCTTTTCAAAAAATGAAAAAAAAAAAATATGATCCCAAGTAATTATTTCTTCTAGGAAACGACGGCGATGAGGGATGGGAGGTGTGTGTATGTCTTTTTTTTGGGGGGGGGGTTATTTATTTAACAGAAAGAGAGACAGCGAGAGAGGGAACACAAGCAGGGGGAGTGGGAGAGGGAGAAGCAGGCTTCCCACCCGGATCAAGATACAGATCATTTCCATTTTCCAAGAAGTTGGCTCCTGCATCTTCCTTGCCAGTTTCCGGTAGCCTGACCTGCATCACCACACATCAGTCTGGCGTGTCCTGGGGCTTCAGGTAAATGGAATTGGAGGGCCCGCGTTCTTTATATCCCGATGCACACGGATGATACTCCGATGGGTGGGGAAGGGGACCGATGGATGGGTCAACAGATGGAGAGAGAGACCCACTGATGGATGGAGGGGGTGAACTGATGACCGCTGGCCACTGGGTTTCTGGGTAAGGTCTCCGCCTGGCAATAGGGGAAGACACAGGGCAGGGGAACAGTGTGGGATAGTCAGGCTTGAGGCTTGACGCCCCTTGCCCACAGCAAAGTGACAGGGACCTGTACAGCAACTGTCTGCGAGCTTCTGGCCTCATCCCTGCGCACGGATCGGCGGCCGTCCTATCCTCCCGCTGGCTCTCACCCTTTAACCCTGCTCATCCGGCCGCCCCCTCCAAGGTCTGGGACCCCTGCTCACCCCACTCCCTCTCTCCACCTGGTCCAGGCCCAAGTGGGGGTTAGTGACCAGTGTGGACATGTTAATCAAATTTCATCGGCTGACCTGGACCTTCGAGCCTCCAGCCTCAGCTCACTGACCGGCAGACCCCCAGGAGACCCTCTGGGCGGACTTACAGAGACTTCTCGAATCTGCTCCTCCTCATTCGGAAAGCAGCAGCTTCCTCCCACTTGGGTCTAGCTTTTATCCCACTTACTGCAGTGTGGCCCTTTGAGGGGTCCTGAGTAGGGGCGACGCTGGAGTTAGGGTCGCGAGGGAACCACCCCCCCCCCCACGGCTGGCCCCAGGCGCCGGCTCTTGGCGCCTCCTGGCGGCCACCGTCTCTATCGCATCTCCGCACGCTTCCCCCTTGAACTTGGGAGATGCTGCATTTTGACGGTCCAAACCAGTCCCTCAGAGAGGAGGACGTTAACGTTCACTCAGAACCACTGGCGGCGCCACGAGACCCCTCCCCGCACGGTCATCAGGGGCATCCACCCCCTGCCCTGGATCCCCCGCGGCAGGTCTCAGCAATCCAGCCCCCCGACCCCCTCCCTCCCACCTCTGCAGAGCACCTCCATCCATCCAAAAGTTCTGCCTGGAATATCCTTGGTGTTATCCTTGATCTCCCTCTGGCCTTCGCACCCATACCATCTGTGCACTCCACCTTCAAAACCTATCAGGATTCTAGCAGCTTCTACCTCACCGATTCCACACCGGTCTGGCAGCAGCGTCTCCCGCTTGGACTACAGTGGTTGCTTTCTCACTGGGTTCCCTGCTGCATCTCTGGCCCCCTAGAATCTGCTCCCCACCCACAGTCAGAGGGACTCTTCTCACGTGGTCCCTATGGCCCAGCACAATCTGGCTACAGGGTGCATCAGGGAGCTCACCTTCCACGCTCTCTCCTTGGTTCACTTGGTTGCAGGTAGAGGAGTCTCCCTCGCCCTTTGTGAAGTTCCCAACCTCAGGGCCTTTGCACTGACTGTTCCAGGCCCCTGAAAATTTTTCCCTGTGATATCCACAAGCCCCCCCCCCCACTTTATTCCGGTCTCTGCTCAAATGTCAGCTACCAGGAGAAGACTCAGTATTTTGGCTTAGTACTTAGGTGGCTGAATGGGGCTGGGGACTTTTAAAAATTGTATTATTGCTGTTGAAGGAAAAGGAGGAATCCATCATGGTGCCAGGTTTCTGACCAGGGGGGCTCCTGTGAGTGTCATTCTAGAGTTCAGGTCATGGGACTTTCAATCATCACTCGACATTCCCTGCACCCGACGCCCCAGATTCTGTGGACATGTAGAAAAGATACGGCACAGAGTGGTGCAGGCATACTCAGCTGTCTGTGCTGCTGCCTCACTCAAGAAAGGCTGGGCTCTCCAAGGGGAATGGAGAAAGTCCTGGCTGGACTCAGACTCTCAGCAAGTCTGTGTGGCCTTGGGTAAACCTTTGCCCTCTCTGGGCCACCATCTCGTTTGCTGGCAAATGAACACAGCAAAAATGTCAGCTCTTCACAGTGGTTTACACTCACACAGACCTTAGAAATCTCTTAGTATTTTAAACATGATTTCCCTGAGTATGAAAGCAACACGTGGTTGTGCGGGGCAGGGATCAGAGTCTGGGTGGGGCCCTCAGGAATGACTCCCAGGACAACAGCATGGAACCCCGAGGCCACCACTGCCGGGAGCGCTGGGTGCAAACATGACCGGCCCCAGTCGTGACCCCGGGGGTGTCTTCTGCCACCCCGAGTCTCTGGAGGGGGTCCACCTGCTGGCACCTGCTCTGTGGCGAGGGGAGGTGGTCAGGCGGGCCCACCTGGCACCTCCACTGTGGGCAACACGGGAGGAATTGAGGAGGTGCAGGAACATGACAGAAGGAGGAAGAACCCCCCACGATCTACCTGCGGGGGCAGAGCCTCCAGCGTCCTCCTCCGCGCACGTGTTTCCAGACAGCTACAAATTGGTGAACATCCTGCAGTGCTCTTGGCCCCTTGAACGGTTCTGGGAGACAGATCCTAAGTGTTTCCCCAGCTCATTGCACTTTCGTCTGAAAGCGGACTCTTCACGAATGGCGGAGCAATGGCCTGAGTATAGACACCCCACTCGTATATAACCGTGTCCTGCCCTTGCATGTCTGGACTATTTCTGTTTTTAATGTCCCAAACAGCGCAACAGCAGACACCTTTATTTGCATCAAGGGCTCTGTCTGCTTCTGAATTTCCGCTTTTAAAAAGGCTTCGCCCATTATGAAAATAGAAGGGGAAAGAATCCCCTGGAATCCCCCCCACCCGAGAGACCCTGGGCACCAAGGGGTTTGGATCCAGTTGGGCTTCTTTGCACAAAGCATCTGCACAGACACAGAGGCTGCTTATCACCTGCACGTCTGCCCCCTCGGTCCCCTTGGTTCGTGGCAGGAGCCATGAGCCGCTTCCTTCCATTCTGCACCGCACTCTACCCCCCAACATCCCTGCACACGGTGCCTCTCCCCCAGCTTCTGGCTGCTTCCTTAGGGCCCTTCCCGAGAGAGCAATTAGTCGGTCAAAAGGTAAGAGCGTTTGTGAGGAGTCTTTGGCACGGACTGCAAGTTTCCACTTAAATTTTTTTTTTTGTTTTTTTCCCTAACATTGTTATAAGAGCAAACACTCAGGGAGCGCTAACTCTGTGCTCTGAACTTTCCCCGGGTGGACTCCCTTAATCCACATCATAAGGCACAGTGAGGTATCATTATGCCCCTTTTGCAGATGGGGCCTCGGAGGCACAGAAAGCTTGAGTAACCTTCACAAGGTCACGCAGCCAGGAAACCAGCTCCCAAATCCAGGTTCCTGATCATTCTTTCATTTGTTGGTGTCGGGACAGTCAGAAGCAGATCGAGATTTTGCAGTGCCTGGAGCTTTCACCATTTAGGGGAACCCACTGCAGGTTAAAGGATGTTGCAGACTGAAACCTTCAGGTGCAGGGCATGGAAGGAACCCCGGGGACAAATCTGTGGCCCTGACACTTGAACTCCAACATCGCGCTGAGGTGCCCCCCTCCCCACCCAGCTATGCTCTTTTCAAAACATGTCACTGTCTTTGTTTTATGAGGCATCCAGGCGTCTGTCCACTTAACCCCCCTATTGTTCTATGTGTTTCAAAGGAAGTTCCAGACCTGAGTGTGGCCTTCAGCTTGCAAATCTTCAGGAGCTCAGAGTTCAGCATTTTTTCTGCCTTTGATGTAAAATTCAGATGCGGAGTGTAATTTACGTGCAGAAAACCGCCCCCATGTATCTTTGCCACAGACCCGTGTTCCGTCCGCAGGGGAACAGACGCATTTCCCCAGGCGATGGAGCAGCACGAGCTTCCGGAGGGCTCTGCCTAGAGTCCGGGCTGTGGGGCGTGACCTTGAACCCAAGTCCCCCCTATTTGACACAGGAGCTGGTGGCTGGCTCTGGCCATTAAGAGTTTCCTCTCTCGAATGGGTTTCTGGGATTTCGGGGTCAGAGGCTAAGGCTTACGGCTCCCTTCACGGAGTGGCTCTCCTGCTCACCACAGTGGACGGTCCCCCGCGCCCTCCCCAGCCAGGCGCGCGGACAGCCACTCTCCTGTCTGCACTACATTCCTTATTTTCACAAGGGGATGCGGGCGGAACAGGAGCCGCTCCTTGAAGCCGTGACGTTCCCCAGGATGCGAGAGGAAGTGGGGAGGTGAGGGCCCTGACTTTGGTCTCTCCCTTCCACCCACTTCTTTCATAAACTGCTTGCTCGGCTTTTATAGACACTGTGTCCCCGTGAAACGTCTCCAAGGGCCACAACAAAAAAGAGGGAAAGGCTAACAGAACACGACACTGTTTTCTGACAGGGGATACTGGACACAAAGTAAAATGGCAACGCCCTGGGGGAAACGTCTGGAACGTGCAGGACGGACTTCAAGAGCTGTAACAAACAGAGCTCCTCCAAGTCAACAAGGAGAGGACAATCTAGGAGGAAAATGGTCCGAAGGTTGACGCCAGCAGAGTGCGCCAGTGAGTGATACGGACACATAGACTCAACCTCAAGGACCACCATATGGGGTAAAATGAGAACCGGGAGATCCTACAGTCGGAGAGCTCCAAGCAAACAAGTGGGCTGCTGTGTTGCTGGCGGGTAAAAACCAGCCCGTCGTATGGGGAGAGGATTTCACGGAATCTATCAATAAGCTCTGCCATGTATTCGCCCTCACAGCCCAGACATCACTCCCAGGTTCCCATCCTCCGGATACATGTGGCGCAGCCCAGGACGACCCTCCTTCCCGTTTCCTTAGATGGGCCAGTGGGAGCCAGAGTCCTGTGAGTCACACACTCACACCCTCCAGTTCTAAGCAGCTGGAAGGAAGTAAAATAAAGGAGCGCCCTGCACACACACACAAGTTCTCCCAGACACACTGAAAAAAGCCGAATACAGACCCACTTACAGTGTGATCATTTCCAAAACATAGAAAGATTAAAAAGCCGTTTGTTCGATGTTTCCATGTACACGTATAGAGTTCAATGAACTCACACATGGGACATACCAGAATCGTTCAGCCTGAACTGCGGTGACAGTTACTTCCGCAGAAGAGGGACGGGCTGGACTGGAACACAAAGGCTCCAAGCAACACACGGTGCTGCGGTACCTCCGTGCATGGGGTCAATGACACAGCAGGAATGTGGGCCTTTGTTACCTGGAGAAAAAAGGTTTTTCAAAAAACTCCTTTTTAGGGGCACCTGGGTGGCCCAGTGGGTTGAGCCTCTGTCTTTGGCTCAGGTCATGATCTCAGGGTCCTGGGATCGAGCCCCACATCAGGCTCTCTGCTCAGCGGGGAGCCTTCTTCCTCCTGTCTCTCTCTGCCTGCCTCTCTGCATACTTGTGATCTCTGTCCCTCTGTCAAATAAATAAATAAAATCTTTAAAAAAAAAATCCTTTTTAAATTGGTGTGGGGAGGAGGGATCAGTCCCTTCTGATGTGCCTCAGGTCCATCACCTTTCGGACAGAGAGGACTGGCCACCTCCTGCAGGGGGAATCCATCCGCTTGAAAGTACTGTAGGTTTGGGGCACCTGGTCTGAAGCTGAAGCGTTTGTCTTTGGCTCAGGTCATGACCCCGGGGTCCTGAGATTGAGTCCCACATGGGGCTCCTTGCTTAGCAGACAGCCTGCTTCTCCCCCTGCCTGTGCTTACTCTCTCTCTAATGAATAAATAAAATCTTTAAAAAAAGGACAGCAGGTGCTCGGCGACCATTAGAACTGCCCATCGCCTGTGCAGCAGGATGGCAACCGAGACCTGCCTCTCAGTCACCTGGGCAGAGACGTGGGCCATTTCCCTCACACCCAGCTGTGATCCCCACTCTCCCTTCTTGGCTCCCCACCAGCCGGCGAGCCCCATCTCCTCTGCTCCCTTCCCCAAACATCTTGCTGCGCCAGGCTTTGGTGGAGATGAATGTTCTGGTACCGGCACCCCCAAAGTGCTAGGGAGGGACAGAGAGAGACGCTGCCCCCAGGAGGGGGACAAGTCACACGTGAGCCCGAGGGGTCAGCCAGCAGTGATTTATTGTGGGGTAGGGGCTCCGGCATCCGTGGTGGCTACAACCTGGGGACAGAGGAGAGGGGGCTGAGGGTGCGGGGGCGGAGGAAGAGCCCCACGACCTCATCCCCTTGACACCGGCCAACTCGGGTTTGGACCCTTCCATTTCCCTCTGGGGATCCTCCCCCGCCTGGACTCTGGGTTCAAAGGCATCTAGTGCAGTGTCCCCTCCCAAGTAGGACCAGGGATCCCACCAGGAAGGAGGAGCAGACTGGGGCTCCTTCTCCTTGGGCAGCTTAGAGGGGCTCCTGCCACTGCCCGGAGCCCCGTCAGCCAGGCAGGGAAGGGGGCGCCACTCACTGGATCTCGCGGAACGCGCGCTTCTCCACAAGCTTCACTTTGTACTTGCGCTTGAACCTGCAGGAGGGAACGGAGCGGTCAGTGGCCAGCAAGCCCACCAAGTGCAGGGGCGGGAGGTTTCCCAAAGCCCTCACTCCCCGCAGCAGCCCCGGGGACCCTCACTTGGCTCTCTCCCGGGGCTCGATCATGTTTCTCTTCTGGAAGCTCTTGAAACGGTCGCGGAGAATGTTGCCTTCCGGCTGCGGGACACAGAGAGGGAGGCCTCAGTTGGGGGGGCCCATCCTGACCCTGGGCTGGTGGGGTGATGTGGAGGGACTCCTGGGCTAGGTCCGCAGCACCAGCGGGATGGAGGCTGAAGAGGCAGAGAGCGTGCCAGGCATGGGGCAGCAGCAGCATGGGCAGGGTTCAGACCAACAGGGTGCGCAGCCCCTGGATGAATTAGAGTTGGCTGCAGCCCTGAGCTAGGCCCAAACCGCAGGGCCTGTGGCCGTGGCGAGGCACCCAGGGCCACTGAGCAGGTTCTAAGTGCGTGCAGGACAAGACCGTGCTGAGCTTTAAGGAGACCTGCCCAGCACTGAAGGGGAGAAAGGTGGGGCCAGGACCCCAGTGGCTGCTTTGGGACCCGGCTGGGAGGGCCTTCCACAGGCCGTAGGCTCCAGTCATACCAGCGGGCCCCTCAGCCCCGAAGACCCCGTGCCCTCAGCCCCCAGGCGTCAGCCCAACCGGCCCAACCCGGGGGCAGCCGTGATGTCGCCCATAGCCCCTGCGGGCACGGGGAGCAAGGATGGGTATCATCACTGGGCACGGGGGTCTCCCCTACAGCACAACACCCCAGGCGGGCAAATACCTTCAGGGTCCTGAGCGAGTCAGACAGCTCCGAGCTGAGCTGCACGTCGATGTCGGGGGCCTGGTATCTAGAGAAAATGGGCAGGGGTGTTCAGGGGGTTGGCCTCACCCAGGGCAGCAGGCCTTCCAGAACAGGGGGCTCTGTGGGGAGATGATCTTCCAGGAGGAGGCCAGGAGGGAACTGGGACCCCAGATCCCTGCTCCCCACCCCAAGCCAAGCCTCACTTGAGCCGCCCCAGCCTGCGGGGTCTGTCCGCCTCGGCCAGCCGCTGTGCCTGCCGCCGCTCCCGCCTCCGCGCCAGCTCCGCCAGCCGCCGTGCCACCTGGGCCTTGATCCCACGTAGCCTGAAGAGCTCCTGGTGCCGGAGCCGGGCTGCCCGCACCTCGGCCTGCTGTACCCGCTGCAGCAGGGCCGGGTGGAGTCAGGGACCCGGCCGAGCACCATCCCCTGGGAGACCTCTCCCCTGCTGAGACCCCTCCAATGCCACCTCCCCTGACTTCCCAGCAGTTTCCCGAAACCACCTTCCTTACCCACTGGTGGTCTGCAAATCCCACACCCCCAATATAAGCATCAGGGCAGCAGAGACTCGATCTAGAACATGCCCTGTCACATCCTGAGCCCACACGCTGCCAGAGAAGCAGCAGGCTAGAGCCCACAGTGCTCACCATCTTCCGTGCAGCCTTCTCCCGCCGCCGCTGTTGCTCGGTCTTCTTCTCCGCTGCAGCCAGCCGCATGGGTGCTGGGGAGGCCTCCACTCCTTCAGCCGGCTCCCCTCCAGCCTCGGGCCCCGTATCCTGGCCCTCACCTGGCTCCCCCTCCCCGTCTGACTCCTCCAGCAGCCCCTGACACAGCTCCTGGAACGCAGACTCCTGGGGGCGGGGGGGGGGGGGGGTAGCGGCGTGTCAGGGGCAGGGTGGGGGGCGGAGGGCAGGCAGGGGCAGGGCGGGGCAGGCAGGTGTGGGCTCACCTGGGTGGCAGGCTGCTCCGAGGCGGGCAGCGCCAGCCGCCTTTCCAGCTTCTCCGCCTCCTTCTGCCGCTGCAGTTCGACCTCGTGGGCCGCCCGCAGCAGGGTCTGGGAGTGGGAGGGGAAGGGGTCAGGGCTGAGGACCCAGGGACTTACAGACAAACCCAGCCTCCCACCACTGTGCCCCAGGCCTTCCTCCACCCCACCCCACCCCCGCGCTGTCAGGGGGTGCGCCCTCCTCCCGCGCCCGTCTGCTCCGCCAGTTCTCTTAGAGGATGGCCTGATCCCTGATCTCTGCACTCGGTAGTTTTGTTCATGCAAAACGCAGAACAGGCAAACATGTAAAAAGACAGGAACGACAATGGGGGCCGCTGAGGGAAGATGGGGCGGGGGGTGGTGATGGCTGATGGGCGCCAAGTTTCTTTTGAGGGGATAAAAACATTCTAACATACTGGTGAGGGCCACTCAGGCCACACAACTCTGCAGAGATGCTAAAAACCATTACATTCCACGCAGTGAGTGGGCGAGTCCTAAGGCGTGGGAGCACTCTCTCTGACACAGTTCAAAGAAGAACAAGAGACACGGACCAATCTTCCCATGTTCTCCCCCCACAGCCAAGCCAGCCTGTGGGGGACGGCGACGGCCTCCGCCTGTGACCGGCCTCCTCCTCCTCCTGCTCGGTGGCGGGCGCTGGCTTCGCCCACACCGTGCATCAGGCGCAGAAAACTGCTCGCTCTGTTCCGGGTCAGCTAAGGGGCCCATTCGTCATGAACGAGGTGGAAGGGCACTCGCTCAAGCGTCCCCCGTCTGCTCCACAATCTCGATCTGTCTCTGGGAACCTGTGCTCCCCGAGGCCAAAGAGTGTCCCCACTGCTCACGATACCCGCGCTCAACGGACACCACGGACATACAGTGACTCTCACAGCCAGGTGTCCGCTGGTGACCTAGCCTAGACCTTAGAAAAATCTCACCGGCTCAGACTACTACCATTTCTTTGAGGCCTTTTGCATCTAAGCCCGTGGACTTCCCGAAAAGTGGCATGGCGTGGTCTCATACACCCCCAGGCCTTTGTACACACGGTCTCTGGTACACGCCTGAGAACACCCATTCCCCTTGCTCCCCACAGCAAACTCCTCCTCAGACCTCTGGTCTAAGCTCTGATATCCCCTTCCTCCAGGAAGCCCTCCCTGACCCCCAAGGCTGGGCCTGGCGACTCCTCTGGGTTCCCTCATCCCAGCCCTCTGGGTCATCACTGTCTGTCTCCCCTGCTGGACCATGGGCCCCAGGAGGGGAAATGGGGGGGTCGCCTCAGTCACTGTCGACTCCCCAGCAGCGGGCAGACACAGGAGCCCAGGGAGGCCAAGCCAACCAGGTGGCCAGGCCACAGCTGAGGAGCGGCTGCATACCTGGTGGTCCTCGAAGGACGGGTTGTAGGAGGCTCCAGCCGGTGTCACCTCCACGGCAGGGACCTGGGAAGGCTTGGTGTGCAGACGCGGCGGCCGCTGGAGGAGGACAGGACTTATGAAGGCTGGCAGCCCCGCAACTCGAGAACGTGCATGCGCTGAAGCCGGTTCTCCAGGCAGGGAAGGTGGCAGAGGCCTCCGCAGCGCCCACGAACCTTCCAACTGGGAGGTGCCGGTGGGTCCGGCGTCTAAGACAATGGACACCTGCTACCCAGCTGCCGCGCTACCCAAGGGAGCCACAGCCCCAGGACGAGAAAGCTCCCTGCGGGGGGTGGGGGGGCCCTGCCTGCCTTTCCTGAGAAAAGTCCCCATGACCCCTGTGGTGGGCACCACTGATAAAAACATGGGTACAGGGCACCTTGACTCTAGTCCTCAGTCTGTCATCCTGACATCTGCAGCAGCCTTGGCAGAGGATGGGAGATGGTCTCTGTCATTCAGAGCACAGGACAGTGGACAGAGGGCTGGCAGAAGCCCCTGGTGTGGCCCGGCCCCTGCCGGGAGCTTGTGACAAATGCAGAAACCCGGGTCTACCAGGCCCAAATCTGAATCCGATCAAGACCTGTGCCTCAACAAGACCACGGCAGGGATAGGGGATGGTGGTGGATGTCCCTCTGGCCTTCGCCCAGAAGCCTGGGAGTAACCCCAGAAGCCTCCGGCCTCCACCCACTCCCCACACCCAACTGCCCACCTGTCAAAGTGCTTCTGCCCCAGGGCGTCATCTTGGGTCCCCCCTCCCCGATCCTGGCACGTCCACCCACCACGATCCCGCCTCCTCAGAGCTGCCACCAGGACCCCACTCTTCTATGCAAAATCACTAACAGGAAAACTCCAAAACCCAAGCTCCTTCCCACCAGGCCAGCCTCCTCTGAGCTGTTACTCAGCCCCGCCCTTGTACTCCCTCGTTCCCTGCCCGGAGGCCCTGTCGGCAGAGGCCCCTTCTCAGGGAAGCTTTGCTCATCCCCCAAAGCACCCCACCGACCGCCAGCACGTGGCCCTCTCCTCTGGAGGCACCAGCTCGAGGCCTGGCTCCTGCACGCACGGTCTTGGCCCCCGGCTGAGACCGAGGTTCTAGGGCCCTAGTGCAGCGCCCACCACCCCAGCCAAGGACTGGTCGCCAAGGACCTCTGTGCCACAGTCTCACCTTCACCCCTTTCTTCTTGGTCTGCTCCAGGAAAAAGGCATCCTGGCCAGCCAGGGGCCGCTCCAGAGGGTCTGTGGAGGCATTATAGGGTGGCTGCTGGGGGCTTGCCAGTGTGGCCTAAAGGGCTCCCTCCCACCCCTCCACCCAATAAAGACAGCACCAAAACATGGACAAGGGAAGGACGGACTCTCAGACCCCAAAGGGTTTTGAACGCCAGGCCAAAGAGCATATGGACAGGTCCCAAAGCAGAAGAAAGCCAAGGGGCAGGGGGCAGCCCTCAGGAAAGGGAAGCCCAAGACACTGAACTCTGTGGAGGATCATCGAATTGCCGGCCAATACCTCCCTCTGACCCTGTGCTCTTGTGCAGCACACAACCTGTAAAACTGTGCATGGCAGCCTTGTCCCCACCCACAAGTAACAGCAGGGGCACTCACTGTCTTTGGCCCAGAGATCATAGAAAGGCCGCTCGACGGTGTCTTGGGGCCCGGGCTTGGCTTTGGTAGCGGGAGGGTTGAGAAGCCGGGCCTGTGCCCTGCGCACCTCCCGGGGCAGCTCGCCCTGCTTGGCCAGCTTCTCCCATAGCTGCTCCTTCCGTTTGAGCTTCTTGGCATTGGGGACCTGGTGAGCGAGGACGCTGGGTGGAGGAGAAGTAGCACAGATGGATAAAGCAGAGGCCTAAGAAAGGGCCCAGCTCCTCCCACTCAGGCTCTGCACCCCCACTACCCAGCAGCTCCTCTCCCAAGCACCCCGTACAAGGTGCACCTCCTCTGCACTCCTCCTGCCTCTCCCACCCAGCCAGGTCTATCTCCAGCTCGGGCCTCTCCCCTGACCCGAGAGCCAACAACGTGGGGGCCTCTGCAGGTCTCCCAGGAACCTCACACATCATTTCAAAACTGACCTCAGTTGGTCCCCACAGCCGCTCCTCCCATACCCCCATTTCAGGAGTCTACCCCGTCACTCATCCAACCTCCCCTCCTTCACAGCTGTCACTAAGCCAGCCTGCTGGGCCTCCCGATGGCTCCCAGCCATCCCTCCTCTCCATCCCCAGAGCTCCTGGCTGGGCCGAGGCCCCGGCCCCCACCTCATTTCCTCCAACCCACCCGCAAAGGCCCTGTCGGATCCCATCCCTCTCCTCCAAGTGACGCTCACCTGACCTGACCCCCTCCCCCCGGAAGTAAGTGGCGGCTGTTGCACAGGACAAGAAGCCAGAGCCCAGCAGGAAAGACGGGTCAGGGGCGGGGGGCGGAGGGAGACACTCACTCTTTGGGGGCAGGAACCTTGGATGTGTTCTCTAGGATGAGGTCAACACGAAGAGGTTTCTTGAGAAGAAGTGATCTTTTCTGGCTTTTGGTCCTCTTCTTCAGCTCTGGGGCTGGGAGAAAGGAGAGCAGTCGAGGGCTCGGGCTTCCTCACTTCCCAGGAGCAACTCCCCACCCACGGCGTTTCAGCCCCACAGCAACCATCAGACCCGCATCCCAGGGCAGACGAGGAGGCCCCAGGCTGGCCCCAGGCTTCTACCTGGGGAAAGAAGTGCCCAGAGTGTCCAAGCTCTGCCCAGCCCCCCCACTACACCCATTTACTGGGCCACCTGGAAACAGCCCTGTGCTTGGAACAGAGAGAGGGTCAAACCCACAGCCCTGTCCTCTAAGGGCCTCCAGACAAGGCAGGAAAACCAGGAATGCTAACGAGAAAGAAGGTGACCAAGGAACACTGAGGCCCAGGGAGCTGAACTCGGGACCCAAAATGGCTGCTTCTCAACACGATGCTTTTCCACCTTCTCTCACCTGACAGTGAAAAGCAAACTCCAGGACCAAACACGCTAGGACAGAACCCACGTCCTTCCGTTTCCTAGGCTACGTCCTAAAGACTTCACTCCTCTGTGCTTCCAAATGGGAACCTTATACGCCTAACTCACGGGGTTGTCTGGAAAGGTCATGACTGCAACAGCAAGAGGCACCGTGATCACCTGGGAAAGCCCGCAGTCACTATTACCTTTCTTTTTCCTCCCTGTGTCCCCAGGACCTGAAACTGAGAGCCACGAGTCGGTCAGTCACGTGTCCCTGGAGCTGCTATGGCACCGGAATGGAGCCCGTAAGCCACGGCCAGACTAACAGGCCACGAACAGTGCCTCTTTCTTTTTTGCCAAAACCAGAATCTATCAACTGCTTCTCCTCTGTTCCCAAAGAGACTTCATACTCGCCAAAGCAGGCCTTCGGGATTTCCCTACCTGGTCCCTGGGGCAGGTCCTGCCTTCCCCTTGCTGTTCACATGCCCATCGGCTCCCTCCTGTGAAAGGTGACCTCTTCAATCATCACCTCTCACTCGCTAGCTTAGTCTCCTGCACCTCAAAGCAGGTCCTTTTCTGCTCACGGAAACAGACCCTCTCATGTTCATTGGAACCGATCCCTGGACTGAACCCACACTTGCTCCCTAAGGGCACCCTGCTGTTAAAGAGCTTGCCATTTGCTCATTAAAGACCCTTAGCTTTTTTTCTAGCTCCTGGTTAAAGCGATTGTCTATTTTTGGTCTGTTCTACTTACCCTTGGAAAACCTACTATTCACTCAAACCATCCATAACTCACCTCTCCTGCACTGTTTCAGCAGTGCCCCTGCCCCGCCTTTCGGCAAATAAACCAAATTAAGACCAGCTCCTTACCTACTTGTTAAACTAGATCTTATTCATACTCAAGCATGTCTTACTAAAACAGGTCTCATTCCTTCCAGCTTTTCTGCAAGTTAATGAGAGGGCTGCTCATTTACGTCTGATCTACTCACAGGCAGACCCCTGCTGGCTTCCGTGCACCAGATGGAGACTCGATGAGAATTGCCAGACTGAAGACTGAGAGCTCGGATACCCCAAAATAAAAATCTGACTTGTTAGTCTTTCATTTCAGATCCTCTTGTTTATAGTAAAGACCTTTCCAGGCGGATGCCTGCCACCCAAGCCCTGTCAATCATAGCGACTAAGATGGACTATACAGAAGGACCGAGCGGGCACCACCGAAAGCTGTTCCTCACCCTTTTTCTTGGAGCCGGTGTCCACGAAGAAGAGTTTCTCATCCGGGGCCTCTGATATCAAGCCACTGGGAGACAGGAAGGAGAATGTCAGCCAGAGATGGGGAGGCTGCCAGTTGCTAGGGAGGGAGGCTTAACCTCTCAGGGGGCCCGGCTTTCCTCTAGTACTATGCACATTCAGGCACCTTCTTCCCGCCATAGGATTCCACCAGACTGAGGCCTTTCCCTTAAAATCACAGAACTCAGTACTTAACAGATCACAGCGCTTAAAATATCGTAATATTTCATTCTCAGCATTACACAAAGGTGGGTGCACGGGACGCACTTAGGCTACAATTACTAGTCACTTGCCTGAATTATAATTTAACACTGGGGGTCCTGTATCTGGTAACCCAACCAAGACCCTCAACCTCACCTCAGAGGGCAGAGACACGATACAGACACGCGCAGCACCCCGGATGTCCCCCCCCCAAGCACGCTTGGCCTCGTACCCCGCCTGGCCGAACGTGACCCAGCTCCCGGAAGTCCCGCCCCACGCACCCGCTCGTGCGCTCCTGCAGCCGCACGTCCTCCAGGAACTGGTCAACTTCCAGCCCCAGCGGCTCCTGGGCGAGCCGTCGCCAGCCTCGTTTCCTGTTTCTTGGGCCTCGCCGACGCCGCCTCAGCGCCGGGTCCACCGAAGTGGGACGGAAGCCCAGGAAGCCAGAATCGGCCTCGCTTTTCAAGCACGGCGTGCTGCCACGGCCACTGCCTCCCGGCGCCATCTTGGCAAAGGAAGCATTCGGTCGCCGGCGCCCCAAAGCCCGTTTCTGGCTTGCGCGCGCAGATCTCCCGCCCCCTCCCGTGACCTACTTCCGGTAACCGCAATCTGGGTAAAGTGAGTGGAGCTGCCAAGGGGCGGGGATAAAGGGTAAATGTCTCCTCCCTCTTATGCAAATTCCCGTGGGCCTCGGGTCGTGGGTTGGCGGCTCCGGCCCTGAGCAAACACCTCTGCGACCGCCTAGGAAAACTTTTAAAATCTGCGTATATTTTTAGTTTTTAACTTACTATTTATTATTTTTAATCCAGTTGTCTTAAAAAGGAAAATCAGAACCGTCCGTGGCGGATTCGGCGAAAGACACGCTCCAGTCTCAGAACGCTTGTGTTTTTAGTGTTCTGATCCTAGAATCTTGGAAATCTAGGAGCTCTCCAAGTGCCGAGTTGGGAGCACAGAATCTCCTATGCAAAGAGTGTTAGAAACATACAGAGTTGCCAGTGCAGGCTGGGAATCATAAATCCTGGACAAGGTGCATAGCTGTGCCTCACTTTCCCCGTCTGTGAAATAGGGACAATAACGGTACATCAGCCTTGTAAGTCTTTCAGGAGAGGAAACGAAATAATAAACCCACAACAGTGTAAGATTGTACTTGGGTGGGTGGGGTGCCTGAGTAGCTCAGTCGGTTAAGGGTCTGCCTTCACTGCGGTCATGATTTCGGGGTCCTGGGTTCAAGCCCCAAGTTGGGCTCTCCCGCTCCCTCTCGCTCTGTGCTTTCTCTCTTTTTCTCTCTCAAATAAATAATTGTCTTAAAAAGAAAAAAAATGTGCCTGGTATCCAAATGTTAGCTATTGTTACTGGCTGGCCCCCTGAAGTTTCATCTTAGAATCAACTAATCCTTGCTGTTTACAAATAAGGAAGGAAGCTTGGAGGCCCTTGGGCGCTGGCAACCATTCATAGGGATCCAGGAAGCCCAGAGAGGGAGGGGGCCACGCCGGGGATCGCACAGCGGGATCTTTGCGACCCGCCCTGGAGCCCCCGAGCCGGGACTAAAACCTGGGATTCAGCGCGAAGTCCGTGCAGCTTCCGAGTGCCCGCCAGGGGGCGCTGGGAGCCGCGAAAGCTGGAGAGCTCGCGTGGGCGGCAGGAGCGCGAGGTCAGCGTGCCCCGGCCGCGGTGGGTGTGGTCGGGGCGTGGGTCCGGGGCTCAGCCCGCGGGGTCCGCAGGCCGAAGCCCCCGGGAGAGAGCGCGTGCGCACACATGGTAGTCCCTGTGGACAGCGTCACCTCTCCTCCAGGAGCCAGCTTGTCTTCGGTGTTACGTGTCAGGGGTGGCGTCCCAGGTGGCGCACGCTGGCGGGCCGGGCGGGGGCGGGGGGTGTTGGCGGAGGCACGATGTGCCCGAGCCCGCGCGATCACAACCCCACGCCCCAGGGCTTGGTTCCCAGGCCCCCGCGGCGGGAGGCGAGAGAGAGGGCTGTCCCGGAGGGAGGGCCCCAGAGTAACTTTTCTTCGGAAAATATGTCGGTCTGGCCCCCAGCCCAGGCCTGAGTCATCAGACTCTGCAGCATTGAGTCATGGCCTCCAACCCCCCGCCCCGCTTCTGGGACCTTGGAGGGGAGACCCCCCCCCAACCAAACTCAAGCCCTGCCCGGGGCTCTCCTTCCGGGGGAGTCAGGGAGAGAGCGATTCCCCCCCCCACCCCGAGACAGCGTGACTTCCACGTGGAAAGAAGCCTTGGCTTTATTTGCTCTGTGGGAACGCTGTTTGCTGTTCGGTTCACAGGCCCCTCCTAGGCATGGGGTCGGAGCAGGGCGGGGTTGGGGGGTGGTGCGTGCTGATGGGTGTGGGAATCCCCGAGAGCATCGTGGGGGGGCATCATCCCCACCTATGTCACCCTTCCCCATCTTTCCCATGGGATCCCCAAGCACTAGTATATGGTGAAGGCACCAAAGGGTAGAGGGCAGGACGGGAGGGGTCCCTTTAGGGAGGAGAGGGGAGGGCTATAGCACCAAGAGCCCCTCCCCCCAACACATCCCCAGAAAGGGGACTAAAATAAAGCCCAGGCGCCTTTATCTCTGGTAGGGGCTCTACTTAAATAGGGGCTGTTGGCAGAGGAGCTGTGCCTCAGTCTACAATTCAGGCCACCAACGGTGGGGAGCCTGGGGGAGGGGACCTCCAGGCTGGGTTTTCAAACCAGGGTGGTGGGCGGAGGCCAAAAATACCTCAAAGTGGGCACCCAGTCTGGGCGAAGCAAAGCTCCAAGGGGCTTTTCTGTTTGCTGAGAATCCTTATTAAAGAAAGGGGTGTGCCCAGAAGTGGGCAGAGGAGCTGAAGAGGGGTCCCTTTGAGGAAGTAATGTCTCCCCTCTGAGCTCCCAGGTCCCAAGGCCTGAGAACAGGGTGGAGTTGTGGGCTGGATGGGCAAGAAGTGAGGAAGGGGGTCTTTGTGTTGGTTATTGCAACCGGATGGCCACTGAACTATGGGGAGAGGCAAGGGGTTCTGTCCAGAATTGGGGCTCAGACTGGTTAGGGCCGGGTGTGTGTCTGTGTGCATTTGTGTGACGGTGTGGGTGCTCTCTCCTGAGGATGTCAGCCCCCTGAGGGCAGATGCATGTGTCTGGGTTGCTGTCTGCTGTAAGGCCCGGGCCCCAGAACAATCCCTGCCCATCCAAACGTAGTACGTGCTCAATAAATACTTGAATGAACAATGATTGAATCGACGCCTCTGTGTGTGGGTGTGCACGCGCGTGCGCGTGTGTTAATGTCCCCATGATGTGCCTAAGTGTACGTGAGGGTAGGGGGCATGGGCCAGGCAGAGAAGCCTTGCCCCTCCCCTGGTCCCCATGGTCTGGCGGAGGGGAGTGGAGAGAGGCCCAGCTGTACAACTGAGAAGGTGGGCAGGTGGCAAGCGTGCAGGCTGGGGTGGGGGTGTGCGTGCAGCCGGCTGGCGCTTGGGGCCACAGCAGGGCAGGAGGGAGGGAGGGAGGGCTGCTGGCTCATTCCGCAGAGCCCTTGTGGCGCCGCTTAGAGGGCGGCACGAGGCGGCGGGGCAGGTTGGCGGGCAGCCCGTGGCCCTCAAGCTTGGCCTCGATGAGGTGGCTGGCTAGAGCAAACTCCTCGTCATCCAGCATGCCATCCCGGTCGACGTCGCTCAGCTTCCAGATGCGGCCCAGCACCGAGTTGGGGAGCTTGGTGCCCACCATCCAGGTCTTGGCCTTGGTGCCGCTCAGCTTGCCATCGGCCGGCGCCAGGTTGTAGAAGATCTCATCGTACTTGGACTTGTCCTTGGTCACTACCCACTCGGCCTCGTCGTCCGAGCCCTCCTCGCCGTCCTCCAGGGCCTCATCGGGCCCCCGCTCCACGAATGGGCCCATGTGAGTGCCCTCGAAGGCGCCGCCCTGCACCCCCACCTCGGTGCTCTCCAGCTCTTCCTGCCGCAGCAGCGGCATGAGCTTGGCGATGTCGTGGGTCAGCATCTCGTCCAGGGCTTCCAGCAGCTTCGGCTTCAGCGAGTGGAACTTGGTGAAGTCGTGAGCCATCAGCATCTCCTGTTGCGGGGGAGGGGGGAGGAGAGAGGAGCCCTGAGAAGTCAGGGGGCAGCGGAATTCTTGGGCGGCAGGTGTTGACGGAGAGGTGCGAACCTGTACAACCCGCCTGTCCCAGTCGGACACCCACCGCTCAGAAGAGACTGGGGCAGCGGGGTCCTGGGGGCCCTCCCCCTGTGCCAGGCATGCCCCCAGAATTACTGGACGGGGGGCCCTCTGATGACTTGCCAGCTGGTAGAGAAGGATTTCAATATTCCGATATCAGTCCCAGCCTTTCCTGAGCACAGCCCTGGCTCTAGCCAGCCTCTGTGGCACCCCAGGCTGCAGCTGGCCGGCACCCCCACCCTGGTGCAAATCGAGAAAATTCCATTCCTGCCGTTAGTTCCGTCACCCCATTTCACAGAAACGGGGGAGCGTGGCTTGCTGCCAAGTTTGGAGGTTTAGCCTGGGATGGCCAGATTGTCAGGAACTTGGGGGACACCCTGCCCACAGAAGATGACTTCTTCTAGAGCAGCCATGCGGCTGGATCTGTAGTCGTGCTGCTTCTGTCCCGCGGCCCCTCTGAGTCGCCTGCACCAGGAGACTCACAGCACAGACCGATCCGTTTCATGGACCGCACTGATTTCCAGCACCAAGGCAGAGAAGCCCGCTGATCTGGACACAAAGGGGTAGAGGTTGGCGGGGGTCTGGACTCCAGGGCCTGCCTGCCCAGGTCCCAACCCAGTTCTGCCACCTAGGAGCTGTGTGTCCTCAGGCAAGTGACTTCACCTCTTTGGGCCTCGGTTTCCACATGTGTGAAACGGCTCAATAACATTAGCGCTCCCCTCCCTTGGGGGGTAGGAAAGGCTAAATGAATTCATCTGGATAAAGCGTTCCAGAACTGTCAGTGTAATCGTATTAGCTGCTGTTTATCTAGCCCCGTGCTTCCCAACAACAGGAGATGTTGCCCTTCCCCAGTGGATGCTTGGCAAGATCTAGAGACATTTTTGATTGTCACATCTGGGGCATGCTACTAGCACTAGAAGCCAGGAGGATATGAACATCCCGCAATGCCCAGGACACCCCAGACCACAAACGCTCTGACCCCAAATATCAGTAGTGCTGAGGCTGAGAAACTTGATCTAGACCCCCAGCTTGGTGCCACACACAGGTCTCTAGAATTGTCCTTTCCAGTAGAGGAGCTACATGTGGTTATTTAAATTTAACTGAGCTAAAACTAAATAAAACCTAATGGGGCTAGCGGCTACCAAACTGGAAGTCAGAGTACAGAACATTTCCATCATGGCAGAAAGTACTATTGGACAGCACCATCCTAGAAAGTGTCCTTAGAGAGACTGGACCAGGAGCTTTCCGCCCCTTCTCCCTCATCCCTCCTTGCTGGCTGGGAGGCATACAGAATGGCTGGAGTTTGGGAGCCATTCTGTACCATGTAGGGATCTTGGAACTGGAGGCCAGGGATGGGAGGAGAACGGAGAGAAAAGGGGACGCTGTCCCTGGCTCTGGAAAGCACCAAACCAGACCACCTTCTAGGACTTTATGGAGAGAAACAAACTTCCATCCTATTGAAGCCGAGGTTCCCTGGGGTTTTGTCTTCATTTCCTTGTCCTAACTCACAAAACCGTGCCCTCAGGGAACCATTTGCAGGAGGTGCTTTCCAGAACCTGCCCTGCATCCCTTCTGTTCTCAAGGCCCCACCCTGAAGCCCACAGAAGCTGACCCCTTCCGCCTCCCCGACGCCCCCCATGCCCCTCCAAACCCCGCTCCTGGGGACAACCTCCCACCTGCATCTTCTGACAGTCCGGAAAGTCGCCGGGGGATATGTGATGCTCCAGCTGGATCTTGGCAAAGATGACGGGCAGCTTGAGGATAAGCTGCTTCTTCTTGTTCTCCTTTCCAAACACGGAGGGCATCTCCTTCTTCAGGTAGCTGATGATGTATGCGTGGACCTGCGGGAGGACAGTGTCATCACCCGGGGCCCCGAACCCAGAGCTCCTGATCCGCGTGGCCCGGAGGGGGCCTGAAAATGTGCATTCTGACCCTTCCAGGTGAGAAGCTGCTGCAAGAGCAGAAGGGCCCCTCCTTTCCTAGGCAATCCACTCCCCACCCCCCATCTACATACCAGCTGGAGCCTCTGCCTAGATTGCCTTGTCCACATTCCTGGACAGCTCCGTCTTTTGACGCCCAGCAGAATCTGGGCCCGGACCCCATCTGTTTTCACTGCTTCCCACCTCAGGGGCCAGCAACCCCATGGGCCCTGGCAGCACTGCCAGCCTGGGGAGACACAGCAGGCCCCCCACTGGTTTTCTGGCTTCTCTTGTCCCTACCATGCCTTCTCCAGGCAGCAGCGGCTGCAGAGGTCTTTCTGATTTTTAGGAAACAACACCAGATCATGAGACACAGCTCCAAAGTCTCCATCTGCTTTTTATCCAAGTACAAAATTCCGACCATAGCTGACAAGTCCCTACGGCAGCAATTCTCAAAGTGTGGTCCGGGGAACCCCAGGGATTCCCTCCCCTCCCCAACCTCTTTCAGGGGTTCACATAGTCAAAACTATTTTTATTACAATACCAAGGTGCTATGTGTCTTTTGTGCTCCCATTCCCCCTCCCTGGGTTGGGGGGGCAGTGGAGTTTTTAAAGCCAACAGGATTCGTGATACTGTAACTGACTGAGTGCAGGAACAGATGTGAAAATGCAGAGGTCTTCTCAGGAGCCAGACATTTAAGGGACTTGCAAAAATGTAAAACCGGGCCACCGTCCTCTGTAATTTTTTGTTTGTTTGTTTGTTTATTTGGAGATAATTTTCATAAAATATATGGGACTTAGCCCATGTCCTAGGCTTATGGTTATTTAAAAACTGATCTTCTGGGGCGCCTGGGTGGCTCAGTGGGTTAAAGCCTCTGCTTTCGGCTCAGGTCATGATCCCAATGTCCTGGGATGGAGCCCCGCATCAGGCTCTCTGCTCAGCAGGGAGCCTGCTTCCTCCTCTCTCTGCCTGGCTCTCTGCCTACTTGTGATTTCTCTCTGTCAAATAAATAAATAAAATCTTAAAAAAAACCCCTGATCTTCTAATATCTACTATCCTTATTAATATAAGTTGAACTATCATAACTCATGCATAACATTTATAATCCACTAACTGCTGCTTACTAATAGTTACATGGTTATTGTTGGTTCAGCAATAATACTAGATGAATATTAAACATTTTCTTCAGTTTTAACTTCTGGTATGGCCAATGTAGACAGATTCAACCCATGTACCCATACAGTCTTTGGGGCGCTCAATCATTTTCAAGAGTGTCATTTGCTCCTGTGACTGAAAGTTTTGAGAACTGCTGCCCTCCAGGATTTGGCTCCTAGTGTTTTATCCCATATCCTTCACCCTTCCCTGCAGCCCCATGTCAGCTTCCTCACCTGCCATCTTTGTACCAGCATGCTAATCTTTTTCTTGCCACAGGGCCTTTGCACATGCCACTGTCTGCCTACTACTCTGCTCTGATTTCCCCAAGCTGGTTCCCTCAGTATTTCCTCACAGAGGCCAACCTATGAGAAGCAGGTGCCCCAACCACCGCCATCCAATTATTTTCTACTGTCACTTCCCTGGCCCCCATGATGTTTATTGCAACCCATCCTTATTTTGCTTATCTCGTGGCTTACTTATTCTGTCTCCTTTCATCAGAATGGGAGCTCCAGGAGGGCTGGGACCTTATCTGTTCCCTCTGTCCCCAGTACCGGCAAAATATGCACAGAAAGCACTCAAGAAATACTTGTGGAGGGTAGCAATGAACTTGGGAACCTTTGAGCCCCAATCTCCAAAGTTATCAAAAAATAAACAAGAAGGGCAGAATTGTGAACATTCGCATTTTTGAGCAGGAAGCTCAGTAATTAACTGCATATGCTCAAATAAAAATAGACTATATCTGTAAAAAGACACAAGAAACTCCTCATGGGGGCTGCCTCCAGGGAAGAGGCACTGTGAGGCGGTGGGGGCAATCAGGACTGGGAGGGAGCATGTTTAACCCAGCTTAACTGCTTTACCATGAGATGGTCTTAAAGGTTCAATGGAAAACATTCGTTTGAAAGTTCTCTCAATGAATCATAGGTTTAGAATGCTAAACATTTTGGCGGTCCCTGGCTGGTTCTAAAACCTCATGTCCTCCCAACTCCACCACTCTGCCTCCTCCAGCCACCCTGGGCTCCTCCTTCCAGGCTGTTCTGCCTCAGGGCCTTTGCACTTACTGTTCCCTCTGCCTGGTAGGGCCTCCCCCAGACCATCACTCTCCCTCCTTCAGGTTTCTACTGGGAGACCCTCCCTGACCTCCTTAAAACAGTCCCTTGCCAGTTTCCTTTCCTCTGCTTCATTTTCCTTCCTGATCCTTATCACATACAATACTGTATGATATTATAGATTCATTTGTTTAATACCCACTTCCCCAGTAAAAAGTAATTCTACAAGAAAAAAAAAAAAAAAAAAAAAACAGCATTAACTCATTTGTTCCCTGCTGTAACTTCAGGGCTCAACAGAGTGCAGAAGCATGTTGTAGTGCTCGGTAACTGTTTGTTGAATGAATATCACGGGGCTGCCTCAGAGAAGCTTGGTAAGAAGGTTCAGGGCATCTTGGCCTCTTTGGAATCAGACCCACAAGATCTTGGCCTCCAGTATCGCAAAAACAGTGAAATCACCCCTTCTCGCAGCTATCACTTCAACCAAAGGGCAGCGCCGGGTGACTCATCCACTCCCTATACGTACAGACGGGGAAACCGAGGCACTGAGGGGTAGCTACTCAGAGTCCTGAGTGTTTGGGAAGGTAAATGGTGTGAACTGTTGCTCGATGGCCAGACCAAGTGTGCCGGAATCACACGTGGGGAATGGGTGGGTGACATGGTACAGCGGAGGGGCATAGGGAGGCTTGGTCATAGTTGGACCCTGTGTGAGGGGCACTGGAGAGCCACAGACGGGTCGAGGGAGGGAGGGGAAGGAATGGTCCCTAGGGGTCCGGGGCCAGTGGGGCAGGGGCGTGGTCAGGATGGTGGGCGGGGCCTGTGAGCGCGGGCCAATTGATGTGAGGGGCGGGGCCTAAGGCGGCTCCTCGGGGACCCAGAAGAGGGAAGGCGGGAGGGCGCTGATGGCTTTTCCAGAGAGGAAGCGGGGGAAGGTGCCAGGAAGAGATAAGGTGGGAGGGCGGGCTGGGCCGGGGCGCGGGTCCCGGACTCCGGGGTTTGTCCGGGTTTCCGGAGCCGCCTCCTGCCCGGCGGGGGCACCAGGTGTCCGGCCCGGCCCCGCCCCTCTGTCCCACGGCCCTGGGCCCCAGCTCCCGCCGCTGTCTTCGTCCTCGAGGGGCCGGGGGCCAGGGGCCAGGGGTCCGTGGGGGACCAGGGCGAACCAGAGTAGGGCCTCAGAGAGACACGGAGGAAGACAGAGAGGGAGAAATAAGAAGAGGGGAGGAAGAGACAGAAGGAGAGAGCGAGGAGAGAGGGACAGAGACTGAGGGAAGGGGAGAGGAAGAGCCCGAAAGAGAGAAGGAATAGGAGGGAAGAGATGGCCGCTGGGAAAGAGGTAGAAATGAGGAGAAACACACACGGAGAGACAGAGACACAGAGACGGTCCAGAGCCTGGGAGGGGGAGGAGGGAAAGGTGGATTCCGAGGCCCTGCTGGGCCGCTCCCTCCCAGGGAGGATTCCTGGGGTGGGGGTAGGGGCCCTGACTCACCCCTTCTTTGCTGCTCCTTAAACCAACACCTCAGGCTCCTCCACCCCCCATAGCCTTCTAGGCCTCCCTGCCTGCCCGGTTTCCTGCCCCACCTCCACCCTGGCAGCCTCCCCTGTGAATGTTCCATTTGGCCTCCAAAATCGCTCTCAAACCAGTGCTCTCCTCCCCCTCCCAAAGCCCTGCTCTGGATCCAGGCTCCTCTCTGTTCCTCGGTCCCCAAGCTCCTCCTTGGTCTCTAGCCTCAGTCTAACAGCCCTTAAATTCCTCTACCAGAAGGCAGCCTGAGTGAGACCCTATCTCTCCTGTAATCTGAACCCTTCCATGGCTCCCCAGTACCCTCAGGACAAAACGCAGGTTCCAGGCCACAGCCCTGGGTGGTCTGACTCCCACCTCACTGGGCTCAGATTCAGTTACTTGCACTGTCTACACAGGGTTCAACACTGACAATTTCCCTCTTCCTTGAACTGGCCACCTTCTCATCTCTGGTCCACGCACTTGTTGGTCCCACGGTCTAGAATTCCTTCCCCTCCTCATCCTCCCTTTCCTCCACTTTGCAGCTCAGATGCCATCTCCTCCAAGAAGTCCCCCACCCCAATTCCCCATGTACCAGCCCGGCCCATGATGGGTCATCACTGTCTGGGGATGAGTCTGTCTCCTCCCCTGAATTTCCTTAGTCACTGCTGTGTCCTCAATACCACCTAACGCAGGCTGGGCATAGGGGAGGTTTTGTCAAATGAAGAGTGTTGGTTCAACGCCATTCATTCAATACATATTCACTGAGCACAAACTCTGTGCCAGGTGCTGGGGATACAGCAGCGAACAAATCGCGACGTCTGGCTCAGTGGCGCTTTCATGCGAGTGGAGACAGGCAGTAAACCCAGAAGCCCAGTGAATGGGCAATGTCCGGCCAGGCAGCAATGAATGCTATGAAGGAAACTACAACAAGGATAAAGCAAGACTCAGAGGCGCCTGGGTGGCTCAGTGGGTTAAAGCCTCTGCCTTCGGCTCAGGTCATGATCCCGGGGTCCTGGGATGGAGCCTCGCATCCGACTCTCTGCTCAGCAGGGAGCCTGCTTCCCCCTCTCTCTCTGCCTGCCTCTCTGCCTACTTGTGATCTCTGTCTGTCAAATAAATAAATAAATAAATCTTTGGGGGGGAAAAAAAGAAAGATAAAAAGGATAAAGCAAGACTCACATGATGGGAGCCGGGAGGGACTTACAGTCATCAGAAGGGAGGGCAGACAGGGAAATGTTCTGGAGCTTGTTGAGCAAAGACTTGAAGGAGGTGGGGAGTGAGCCAAGTGGGAGGGAGGCAAGGAAGAGGTGGTTTCCAGGAAGCAGGAAAAGTACGTGCAAAGGCCCTGAGGTAGAAGCAATGGGAGGCAGGGCAAGGGCAGTTCCTGCCCCCATGCTCCAGCCTTGCCTGCACATTCCACACACACACACACCACACACACCACACCCCATGTGCTGCTCACCCGCACCAGCCGGGCCCTCTTCACCAGGTCGTTGAGCTTGCGCAGGGCAGCGTGACGTGGTAAGCCCTGGATGTCTCGGAAGAGGTCCTGCTCCTCCAGCTCAAAGAGGCGCCGGTTGTCCGGCACCAGGAGGGGCTGGGACCAGAAGGAGCCGATGTAGACGCGCAGCACCTCGGGCGTGCCCACCACCTTGCCCAGCGCCCACATGAGCGCCCCGTAGACGCGCATCAGCTGCTGGGTCTCCACCATGTCCGCCTTGTTGAGCACAACGCGGATCTTGTCCTCATGGCCCCGCAGGGCGCCGATGGCCTCGGAGAACTCATCAGAGATCTCCAGCTTGTGCGCATCAAAGAGCAGGATGATGAGGTCCACACGCTCCGCGAACCAGCGCAGCACGGCTGGGAAGTCGTAGCCTGGAGGTACACAGAGGAAGCGGTGGAAAGGGCTGAGGTCAGCCCCGCACCCTCCAGCCTTTCGCAAGCATTCACTCCTTTGGATGGACAGTGGACTGTACGGATGTTCAGGTTGTTAACTTTTGAAAACCTTCTCTGGGCGAAACAGCCAAGGCCCCAAGAGTATCCTGCAGCTCTGCACCCACCCCCGCACCCAGAATTAAACCATCCCTCTGGCCCCAGGCCCTCAGAATTACCCCATCCCTCTGGCCCCTGGCTACAGAGGGCCATCATCTGCCCCCTTTTCATTCATTCCTCAGGCAGGTATTAGTGGCATGCCCCCGTCTGGATGTACGGGTTGTTAAAATACTGAAGTGTTTCTTAACAGACTCCCTGTGCCCCTATGAACCTCCCCCTACCCCGGGGGTCTTCCAAGTGCCTCCATCACCCCAGCCCCTCCCTAAGGCTTCTGGATCTCCCCACAATCCAGCAACTGAAGAGTTCACATTGGCTCTAGTTCGGCTCTCACCAGAGGAGATGGTAAATATTTTGAATTTATTTAACAATATTTACAGAGAGTCTTTTGTGTGCCAGGCCCTATCCTGGGCACCCAGAGATACCACAGATGACACAGAGACAAGTCCTGGCCTTCATAGAGTACCTGTCTCAAGAGGCTTCATTCATTCATTCATTCATTCATTCATTCCTTGGTTCATTCATTCATTCACACCCTTCGCTTTTGCTGCTCACTCACATATTCAGCAAGCGAGGCTTAGGAGAGCAGAGAGGAGCCACGGTGGGTGGAGTGGGGGGGCAGGCCTGACTTAGCGGTCAGGAAGTCCTGGGTTTGAATTTCACCTCTGCCCAACCCCCCACTCCCCCCAGCTGTGTGAACTTAAGCAAGTAGGAAACCTCTCTGAACTTGTTTCCTCTTCTGTAAAATGGAGGTCCTAACAGAATGCGACTTGGAGGGCTGTTGTGGAGATGAAATGAATATAAATGAGCTAATATATAATATACCAAAAAAGCTTATCTGTAAAGAGCCTAAAACAGTGCCTGTTTTAAAATGCATGAGCTCGGAGTGCCAGGGTGGCTAAGTCGTTAAGCCTCTGCCTTCAGCTTAGGTCATGATGCCAGGATTCTGGGATGGAGCCTGCTTCTCCCTCTCCCACTCCCCCTGCTTCTGTTCCCTCTCTCGATGTGTCTCTCTCTCTGTCAAATAAATAAATAAAATCTTTTAAAAAATAAAATAAGTAAGAATAAATTACATGGGCGAGCTTTAGGCATGTCAGTGTATACCTGAATTAAACTGTTAAAATAGGGGCAGCCTGGGTGGCTCAGTAGGTTAAGCACGCCACTCTTGGCTTCTCAGGTCGTGCTCTCAGGGTTGCGGGATCGAGCCCCCCATTGGGCCCTGAGCTCAGTGTGGATCTGCTTGAGATTCTTTCCCTTCTCCTTCTCTCTCCCTCTCGCTCTTTCTAAAAATAAATAAATAAATAAATAAATAAATAAATAAATAAAATCTATAAAAAAATAAACCGTTAAAACAAGGAAACACAGGGGCGCCTGTGGCTCAGTGGGTTAAAGCCTCTGCCTTTGGCTTGGGTCATGATCCCAGGGTCCTCGATCGAGCCCCGCATCTGGGCTCTCTGCTCAGCAGGGAGCCTGCTTCCTCCTCTTTCTCTGCCTGTCTCTCTGCTTCCTTGTGATCTCTGTCAAATAAATGAATAAAATCTTAAAAAAAAAACAAAAAACAAAAAAAAAAAACAAGGAAACACAGTCTGGGAACTCGGTAAATGCTCAACAAGTTTTAGTTGTGACACATGCGGGGTGCAGTGGAGGTCTCCCTTCAGGAACTGTCCCCAGAGCCATCCTGGTCCTGTTCTCTCATTCAGCTCAGGCACTGAGGACACAGACCCGTTCCCAAGAGTGGTCAGGCCAGGGAGGGGGAGCCTAGAGAGACTTAGGAGCCCAGTGGGGGCACTTGACCCAGCCTTGGGGAGTCAAGAAGGGCTTCTCAGAACCGGGGACACCGTGGTGACCTGGGGGACAAGGTGCTACCTGTCAGAACAGGAAGCTGCTGCTGACTCCCCTGCCATTGCTGCTTTCTCTCCCTGAATCATGGAGTTGGATCTTCAAAACACCCTCGGGAGACAGGTGCTTTTGTGATCCCCATTTTCCAGATGAGGAAACTGAGGCATGGACAGGTTGAGGGAATGACTCAAGACACATGGGTGGGAGGTGTGGAGCAGGAGTCTGCATGGGTCCCTATGCTCTAGTGAGGAGTGGGTGCTGGGGGCACCCTGTCCAGCAGGAGCAGGGTCCTTGTGGCCCCTTGGGACTTGATGGGGTGGGGGAGGGGGAATCTGCTTGTGGGGAGAAAGTGCCAGGGAACTAGGACCTCCTTCCCTCCCCAGCGTACACACACACACACACACACACACACACACAAGCCAGGATTTGGAAAGTGTGTCTCATGCAAGGCGGGAGGAAGGGAGGGAGGTTGAGTCAGCGCGGGAGCAGGAGACGTGGCAGAGTCCCCGGGGTGCACAGCTATGACACTCACCAGGAACACAGTTGACCGCACACCCAGAGCGCCTACTGTGTGTCGCACACCGAAGTGCTTCACAGGTTTGACACTGAACGTGAACCCCCCGTGCCACCTACAAGGCTGAGGCTGTTTTTACCCTCCTTTTACAAATGAGGAGACTAAAACAGGGAGATGAGTGGCTTGCCCAGCGCCCGTGGTTTAAAAGTAGCAGGGACCAGATTTGAACCCCACCAGAGACCCCCCCCTTTGCTTCAATCACACAGGGAGAGGCAGCCAGCCACGCCTCCCACCAATGCACGCACACGTGCGCACACATCCTGACACAATCATAGCCACAGGCTCCAAGATGCGGACTCCCATACATACCCTTGTGCTCTCTCCAACCTCCCACACACTTGCACACAGACAGACCGACAGACTCTCCTCCTCTTCCTCTACCCAACCTGCCAGGGAAAGAAACCCCGTTCCCTTCTTTCTCCTCTTCCCACAACCTCGGCCCTGACCCGGCTCCCCTCACTGCTCTCTCCTCCTGCTCCCACAGGCCCAGCTCCGGGGGGCGGCGCCCCAGGAACTCCCAGCCCCTCCCTCCTGTCTTCCCCCTCGTACTGGCCGCTCGCCCTCCCATTGCTTCTGCAGCTGCCCCCTGCTTGTCTCCCAGGGGGACCCGCGCCCGCTGGGCAGCAGCCAGGGACGCCGTCACCCTCCGCTCCCGCCCTGCCTGGTGGCCCAACCTCCTGTCCCCTCTGCCCCACAAGGCAGACTCCTTTTACCCAGTCCCAGGCTGGCCAGGCAGACACTGCGGGGTGGCTGGGGGGGGGGTGGGGTGCGGGCTAGGCAGGGGTGGGGGCCGGCTCCCCCGGAGGCCCCATTGGAATTCACCCTCAGCCGCTCCCCCTGCACAGCTGTTTATAAATTCCAGGCCCGTCTTGGCCTGCGCCCAGATTCCCCCTCCCAAGCCTTGCTCAGCCCCATCTGCGGCCCAGAGGTGAAGCCAGGAACATGCCCAGAGCCCAGGGCCTCCGTGCTCGGCCTCTTGCCTCCTCCCTGAGTCTCCTGGGTCTCTCTCTAAGGCTGCCCACACTTGGGATCTCTCTCTGACTTCGCGTGTCTCCCTCCGTCTCTCTTGATCTCTCCCTGCCTCATCCTCCAGACCAGCCCAGACACGGAGCTGAGGCCTGCTCCCACGTGTGCACGCCCATGCCTCCCCTGTCCCCTTGGCATGCACAGACATGGAGCAGCACAGCCTTCCACGGGCTCCCTTTTGCCACCCAGCCAGCTCTGCGCCAGCTGACGCAGGCCCATGTCCGAGCAGAGAGCCAGCTGCCGTCTCCCTCAGACCCAGGAGTCCGGGCCCACTCACCCCGGCTCACTCTCTGTTTGGCGCCTGACAGGATGCCCGGGGTGTCGATGATACTGATGCTCTCCAGGACCTGATTGGGGAGCTGGGCGCACATGAACCTGAGGCAGAGGGAGAGCCGTGGGTCAGCGCAGGGAGAGGCAGGAGAGGACCCATAAGAAGGGAAAACCAGGACAGCACAGTGGGGGACTCAGGTACAGAGAAGGGAAGAATCTCAAAAGATCGGGACAGAGAATAAGAACCACAACCAAAATAAATAAATAAACAAGTTAATTAATTAACCCAGAGCTGATGTTTACTGAGCACTTATTCTATGCCTTGTGCTGTGCTAATAAGCACCTCATACAGAAGTGGGACTATGGTTACCCCCATTTTCCAGTTGAAGATAAGAGAGGCACAGAGAGGGTGCCTGGGTGGCTCAGTGGTTAAGCCGCTGCCTTCGGCTCAGGTCATGATCTCAGGGTCCTGGGATCGAGTCCCGCATCGGGCTCTCTGCTCGGCAGGGAGCCTGCTTCCCTCTCTCTCTCTCTCTGTCTGCCTCTCCGTCTACTTGTGATTTGATTTCTCTCTGTCAAATAAATAAAATAAAATCTTTAAAAAAAAAAAAAAAAAAAAAAAAAAAGAGAGGCACAGAGACATGAAGTCACCTGCCCAAGGCCGCCCAGGTAGAGGGCAGGTGGACTGGGGCAGGCTGGCCACCGGCTTCAATGGAGGAGGCAGGAAGGGGGAGGAGAGGAGGGAATTGGAGCGCGAAAGAAAGAAACAAAGGCAGGGGTTGGGGGGCAGAGGCAGGGAGATGCACCCCTGCTTCTCAAGCTGCACACCTGTTGAGGAAGGTGTTCCCGAAAGGGTTGAGCTTGCGGAAGGGCTTGTCCGGGTCAACCACAAGGGCGTTCCCCGGCACGGTGCCCTCGGTGTCCCCATGCATGACTGCCACGAAGCAGTCGGTGGTGGGCTCGGGCCCCACGCGGGAGCCTGGCACCTCCTGCTCCAGCAGGTACTGGATGAAGCTGGTCTTGCCCGTGCTGTACTGGCCGGCCACCAGGACCATGGGCTTGCCGTCGAAATCGGCATCTTCCAGGGCTGGCGAGTGGAAGGCGCCGAATCGGTAGTGCTCCTCCAGGGGCAGCAGCTTGGTGCGGTAGAGCTCCTTGAGGGACGAGGTCACTGTGCGGATGGCCTCGGGCTGCTGGCCCCGGGCACCGCCCCGCTTCATCCAGCTGAACATGGTGGCTCCACGCTCCCCACTGGGCTCGCTGATGGAGATGGGCACAGGTTGGGGGAGATCTGCCTGCAAGAGGGGCACAGGGTGTGTTGGGGGCCTGCCTCACAGAGGAGGAGGAGGAGAAGGAAGGGAGCCGGAAGGTGGGATGGGTGGAGGAGGATGGGAGAACTGGCTGGGGGTGGGGTGGGGGCAGCAGAGAGCACGGGAGGGCAGGAGGTGAGGGTTCCCGGAGGAAGATGGTGATTTCAGCTTGAGGAAGAGAAAGAGATGAGTTGTGGGATGATGGAAGTAGCAAGACTGATGATGGGAGACCAAGGGATGATGAGCACCAGATGCGGACACAGTAAACTGACCACGGATCAGCAAACTCTGGCCGAGCTGACTTTTGAACAGCTCCCTTCCATGCACAGCAAGGATCCTGTGCAAGACGGGCAGAGAGGATGGTGTGTGCCAAGGCCCCGAGCTGGGAACGGCATGGAGCAGGTTGCGGGACACAGGAGGGGTGAGAAATAAGGCTGAAGGGTTGGCTGAGTGCACCCAGGTCATGAGGGGCCTCAGGTGATCCCAAGAATATGAAGATTTCTGATCACTGCATGCCAGATGCTGCTCTAACTCATTTAATCTTCCTAACAATGTGGTAAGGTAGGGCTATTATTATCCCCATGTTTCTGATGCACAAAGGAAGCTCACAAAGATAGCAATAACTTGTTCAAGATCACTTGGTTAGAAAACGCTCAGTCTGGGACACCAGGCAACCTGACCTTGGAACATGTACTCCTATCACAGGTCTGTGTTAGAGAGAATTGCCAACTCAGCAGCAACAAGCACCCCCATCCAGACTGTGTTTTCAGTATCCTCTTACTATCTTTTCATTCTCTGTAGGATCTGTAGTAATGTCCCCTCTTTCATTCTTGATATCAATCATTTGTGTCTTTTTTTTTCTTTTTTTTTTCTTCCTTGATCAGTCTAAGTGGATGCTTATAATTTACTGATCTTTTCACAGAACCAGGCTTTGGTCAGGTTGGAGTCTCCAAATACCATTTTCCATTAAACAAACAAAAACAGAGCTTCTTGTAGAAATGACTGATTCCAAGGCCGGAGCAGGAGAACAAAATGAGCCTGATCAGGTAGTGGGAAGGTGGGCAAAGATGTAAGGGACATGCTACTGGGAAATTGGACCAGCCTAAAGGAGTTCCCACTGGCCAAAGATAGGACGATTTGAGCATCAAAATTAACTGCATATCAAAAATGTTAAAACCCATAAAATCACAATGATACTTAAAGGAAAATAAATATATAGAGAGGAAAAGGAGTAGAGGGGAAAGAGTGTCAGAGAGATAAAGGAGAGGCGGGAGCTGGGACCTGGGATGTTGGCAGAGAGGGGCAGGCCTGGGTGGTGTCCTGGGCAGGGAGGGGTCTGAGGGACATTTTAGAGGTAGCTGGACAGGCCATTGCGTTGGCGAAGTAGCAGAGGAGCTCTTGAGTGGGAGGAGGGGCCAAATAGGACAGAGATGGGTGAGGTCAGTAGAGGGAGACTCCAAGGAGGGCATCTCTTCTGTCTGAGAGGATGGGAAGACCACTTGGGAGTGGGAGCAACTGAGCACGAGGGGAAGGAACAGGGAGGTCAGGGGGGCACTGGCACAGGCTGGAAGGAGCTGGAGGGAGACAAGGAGGTTTCACGGAACGGGGTGCTGAGGAAGCGCTACACACTGCGGGGGGTGGGGATTGAGAGTCTTGGGGGCGGCAGGGGAATAATCAGGCTTCTAGGCTCCGCGGACCGGGCGGGCTTTGGCAGGCGACAGTGGCGGTCGGGGACCACTCACCGATGGGCGCGCAGGCGGCTGCACCGGGCGGCGGGCTGGACGGGGGTCCCGCGGGGATCCGAGGCGCCCGCGGAGCGGCCTGTGCTCCAGGTCCTGTCCCGAGCCGTCTGAGCCGGGTGGGGCCCAGAGCCGGGAGGAGGGAAGGGAGGGGCGGGGGAGGCGGGACCAGGCGCCCCCCCCTCCCTAAACGGGAACCCGGCCTCTGGAGCCCCCTGGTGGACGGTGGCAGGGCGGCTTCTCGAGATGGGTGAGTGCGAGGCTTTCAATCCCGGTTCAAAATCCAGATCTCTGCCGCTCCTCTTAACCTGGGAATGCTAATATTAATACTACGACTAACAACCACAGCAGCAGCAGCAGCAGCAGCAGCAGCAATAATAATAATAATAATAATAATAATAATAATAATAATAATTTTAAAACTTACCTGACTTCATGAAATTCCTCTTCTCACAACCCATCCTGGCTTCTCTCTTGAGAACTCAAAGTAAAAGCCAAAGCCCTCAATGGGGCCCACAAGGCCCTACGCGCATCTGCCTGTTCCCTCTGCCCTCACCTCCCTCCTTTTCCCCCTGGCTCACTCTGCTCCAACCACACTGACTCCTTTGCTGCTCCTCAAGCACTCCAACAGCCCTCCAACTTCAGGGCCTTTGCACCTGCTCTTCCTGCCACCTAAACGGCTCTTCCCCCAGGGATGCGAACAGCTCACTCCCTCCCCTCATTCGTGTCTGCTCAAATGTCACCTCTTCACAGGATCCCTTCCTGATCTCCCTATTTAAGGCTGCCCCCCCCCCATCCATCCATCCATTTTCACTGTTTTATTTTTCTCCAAAGTTCGGATTATTCCATATTTCTCTGCCTAAGTGACTACCTCCCTAGCAAGAGCACAAGCCCTCCGAGGACTGGGATTTCCAACTGGGTGGTTTTCTGCCATGTCCCCAGGCTAGCACCGTGCCAGACACACCAAAAGGACTCAGTAAATATTTGTTGATTTAATCTTTCCCGATCATTGAATGTCTCCTTACATGCAGATTTATTAGTTAAGAGCATTAGCTCATTGAGTTCTTAGAATGTCCATGAGATGTGACAATCGTTATCCCCATTTTACAGATGAGATAAATGAGTCCCAGAGAAGTGAAATCAAAAAGCACAGAGAGATCATTCAGGGCTTAGAGCTGTACCTGGCCCCTAGCAGATGCTTAAAAAAAATCAGGTCTTATAATCCAGATCTGGAGCTGAGTTTTCTCTCTCAGCATGGGAGTCAGAGCCTTGAGTCAAATCCCAGCCCTGCTACTTGCTTGCAAGAGAACGTCAGGGAAGAGATTTTGCCTCTCTGAGCCTCAGTTTCCCCATCCGTCTTGCTACACAGGACCATTTCCTTTGGGTCTTTGTTCAGATGGTGCCTCCTTTGTGAGTCCTACCCTGACCCGCCCCAACGCCCCCCACCCCAGTTCCTACTTCTTTTTCCTTCCTAGCACTTAGCACCATCAGCCAGAAGAGAGATGTTCCTTATTTTTACTTTTATTTTTACTTCTTTATGAGATTTTATTTTCATGTATTTATTTTCAGTGTGACTTATTTTGAATATTTCCCTACAGGAATGTCGGCTTCTCACAGGCAGTGGCTTGGGTCTGTTTTGTTTACTGTTGTCACCCCAGTGCCTAGAACAGGGTCCAGCATCCAGTAGGCACTCAGTTAAATAGTAATTGGCTGAATTCAGTAAGGTACATAATGGGGAGGGGGGTGCCTGGGTGGCTCAGTTGGTTAAGCATCTGTCTTCCTGGCTCAGTTTGTGATCCCAGGGTCCTGAGATCGAGCCCCCGCATCAGGCTCCCTGCTCAGCCCGGAGCCTGCTTCTCCCTCTCCCTGCCACTCCCCCTGCTTGTGCTCTCACTCTCTGTGTCAAATAAATAAATAAAATCTTTTTAAAAAAGGAGTCAACTGTATTCCATAAAGAGGTATATGAATATAATATATTTTATACATAATTATAATATATAATTATAATACATGATCACATATAATGCATAACAGAATATATATTATAAATATTTAATAACAGGCCTGAGTATAGTGGTGACTAACGTTATTATAGCCAAGAGCAAGGTCCTCTTCTAGAATCTTCCCATGGGGCACCTCCCTTCCCCCTCAGAGGCAACCCCTCAGATGAGTTTCGGGAGGGTCTGTGAATTTGGACAAGGAGAGAAAAATGACATCTGGATCTTTCACTGAGATTTCACGGTTTCCATCAACCATGAACAAAACAAAGCACAATGATATCAGGGGGACTTGTGTCACTGCCATGGGGGGGAGTGTGGCAGTTTTCACCACATCGTGGTTATTTTGGAGATTCCCAGTGATTGTTTACTCGCCGCTGATGAGACCACCACTAGCTCTTTCTAATTAGTGTCTTGATACAAGAGCTCTTATTACCGTGTCACAGATTCATGGTGGGGGGAGCAGGGGCTTTAAATACACTGACAGCTGGATCTCAGGATAATTGGCCCCCTTGTCAACTGCCCTGCCTCCTTTTATTTTTATTTTTATTAATATTTTATTTATTTGAGAGAGAGAGAGCCCATGAGTGAGGGGGGGAGGGGCAGAGGGAGTGGGAGAAGCAGACTCCCTGCGGATGGGGGAACCTGATGCGGGCTCAACCCCAGGACCCTGAGATCATGACCTGAGCCCAGGGCAGAGGCTTAAAGGACTGAGCCACCCACGCACCCAGGACGATCCTGCCTCATTAAATAGGCTTTGAGCTCTCAGTTACTGTGGCTACTGTCTTGTGTCCCTGGGTCACTGATCTCTGAATCAGGGAGTCTCCGTGTGACAAGTCTCCCTGTGCTCTTACAGCCCCTGGAGCCCTCTTTCCAAGGCATAAGCTCACAGTTTTGTGGGTTTTTTTTTCCCCCCAGCTCTCTCCCTGCTCAGCTGTCAAAACCTGGTGGAGAAATTCTGGCATATTCTACAACACGAAACCTTGGGGACATCATGCCAAGTGGAATAAGCCAGTCACAAAAGAACAGATACTGTCTGATCCCACTGGGGAGGTGCTGAGAGCGTCAGAGCCATTGGGCCTGGATGCAGAATGGTGATGGGCAGGGCTCGAGGAGAGAGAGATGGGGTGTGTGGGGTTAGAGTTTCAAGTTCCAAGGTTAGCCAGTGGTGGTGTTTGCACAACGTGAAGGGAGCTACTTAATGCCACTGGGCAGTATACTCAGAAATGGTTAAAGTGGTCAGTTATATTATGTCGTGTGTATTCTCCCACAATCAAAGAAAAAAAAACAAAACAGATGGAGCAGGTGGCCAGCCAGAAGTTAGGGATGAACTTTGGATGCTGTCAGTTTAGGGTTCCAATCCTGCTCTGTGCCCAGGTCTCTTTTTTCCCCAGATGCCTCAGCTACAGAAAAGGGGACGCCATACGCACCCACCCAGCTGCTTCTGGGATCTGGGAACAAGGGTCTATGAGGTTTGGTGTCCAGTTTGGTCTCCAGTGAGGGGTGGCTGGGGGTGTGTGTGGGGGGTGGGAGGTGGGGTGGTTCTGGCTCCCTCGTTGCCCTCTCAGAAAGGCCTGTTCTTGCCCCTCTCTCCTCACCTCCCTGGAAGCTGGGAGTGCAGAGGCCAAGATTATGGGCTTGCAGCCAGACCGCCTATGGTGCAGCCCAGCCTGCCACTGACTGCCCCGGGACCTCAGTTTCTTCATCTGCAAGATGGAGCTATCAGTCCCCACAAAAGGGGACTCTGGGAGGACCAGACAAAACATCCTGGGTGAAGGGCTTGAAAGAGCGTCCACGGTTAAGTGTTCTATAGCTAGTCATCGCTGATCCTCTGCTGGGGCTGCATGGAGTCAACCTTCCAGAACCAAGACCCCAAGCCTGGAGAAATCACCCGCAAGCTTTTTTGCGCAACCACGTGGGGTGTCCCGGAGCGCGCGGGGATCCAAGGATGTTAAGAACTGCGTTTTCGCGTGGGGTAGTAGATACAGAGCTAGGAAGGGGGACTGTCTCTCCCCCCACCCCACCCCGAGACCCTACATACCAGCTTGCCCGCCACCAACACTCCCAGGGCCTGCAGAGAAACTGGGAGCATCAACCTGGTCCAGCAGCGTCACTGGGCACCTGGACCTTAGCAGGGGCCTCTTGGGGGTGGGGTGGTGCTCCGGTTCCGCACTCGCCCCACCCCTTTCCCAAGCGGCCGCCAGAGGGCGCTCAGAAAACCGAGTCGGCTCCAGCCCTTGGCTTCGCACCTTCGAGGTGGTTCCCCCCCACCTCCCCACATCACTCAGCAGAATCATCACCAAGAAGCACAGGGTCCCACACCACAGACCTGCTTTGCTCCCTCCCTCCCACTCTCATCCCCCAGCTTCCAGCCACGTTGGCCTCCTTGCTGTCCCTCAACGCTATAGACATTCTCCTGCCTCCTTCCCACCAAAATCTCCCAGTGGCTCCCTCCGTCACTTCATGTATGTCTCTGCTCACATGTCACCTCCTCAAAGAAGTCTTCCCTTCCCACCTGATCCCGGGTGCCTGAATGTGCAGTTACACAGGTTGTCCACTGCGCAAAGCACTCACTGAAGGGGTGAGAGGCGCCTGGAGTCCACCTCACATTCAGTCCTTCAAAACTCAGTGCCCAGGAGAAAGGGGAACTGCTTTCTAGTTCGCACAAAGGCGTTCTGGTTTGGGACTAGCCTCATCCATTCTTCTACCCCTTGTTATGAATTGTGTCCTCCCCCTCCCCCAAGGGGATGTGCTGATGTCCTAAACTCCTGTGCCTGTGAAGGAGATCTTATTTGGAAACAGGATCTCGGCAGATGTAAGCAAGTGAAGAGGAGAGTATATTGGAGTCGGGTAGGCTATTGTTCCACATGGTCTCTCTCTCTCTCTCTCTTTTTTTTTTTAAGATTTTATTTATTTATTTGACAGAGAGAGATCACAGTAGGAGAGAGGAAGGGAAGAGATCACAGAGAGAGGAAGGGAAGCAGGCCCCCTGCTGAGCAGAGAGCCCGATGTGGGACTCGATCCCAGGACCCTGAGATCATGACCTGAGCCGAAGGCAGCGGCTTAACCACCTGAGCCACCCAGGCGCCCCCCACATGGTCTCTTTTTAAGAAGAGACACCAGCGCCAACAAAGGATGTAGCCACAGACTAGGAACACCTGGAAAGTGGAAAGTCAAGGAAGGATCCCCCTGCAGCGTTTCTAGAGGGAACATGGTGCTCGTGGTGCCTCGATGTGGGATGTCCAGTCTCCAGAAGGGGGAAGAATAAATCTCTGTTCTTCTTCTTCTGCTTCTTCTTTTTTTTAAAGGTGTATTTATTTATTTAGAGAAGAGAGCAGGCACATGAAAAGGAGGGGTAGAAGGAGAGAGAATCTGAAGCAGATTCCCTCCTGTACGGAGTCCAAGGTGGGGCTTGATCTCATCACTCCACAAGCTGAAACCAAGAGTCGGCGGCTTAACCAATTGCGCCATCCAGGCACCCCAAATCTGTCCTTGGAGGCCACCCATTTCCAAGGGCAGCCACAGGAAACAGCCTGCTTTTCCTCCCTCCATCCCACGCTGTTCACACTCATAGGTGATCCTCATTCTTTGTGGATGCCCTATCTGTGAACTCATCTGCTTGTTAAAATTTATTTGTAACCCTCCCCAAACTCAAAGCACCTTCATAGACGTGTGCAGAGAGGCAAAAAATCTGGGTCACCCAACATGTGTGTTTCCAACTGAAGTTGAATAAAGCAACGCTCTACCTTCTGGTTTCTGCTCTCATGCCCAAGAAGCGTCCTTTTCAAGGCCTGTTTCGCACTGTGGTTTCACCTTTTTGTGCTTTTGTTGGTGACTTCACTGTTTAAAATGCCCTTGTACTGAAACATTGTCCTGCGTGCCGAAGGGGACAAAGCTGAGATGTGTCTTATATAGAACATAACTGTGCTGGGGGCACTTGGGTGGTTCGGTCTGTTAAGCCTTGGCCTTCGGCTCCAATCATGATCCAAGGTCCCAGGTTCCAGCCAAGAGTCAGGCTCCCTGCTCAGCGGGGAGTCTGCTTCTCCCTCTGCCTGCCTCTCCCCCTGCTTCTCTGACAAATTAATAAAATCTTAAAAAAAAAAAAAAAACACACACGTGTTAGATGAGCTTCGTTCAGGCATGAGTTATAGTCTGTTGGCCATGAGCCCAATGTGCACTAATCTAGAATATATTATTAAGGTGTCTTTACAGAAATACACACAACACAAGGTTATGTATGAAAACAACTTACAAAAATGTTGTGACTGGAGGTTTGTAGGAAGCTAGCCCTGTATTTCCTCCAGGAGCGGTATTTCAGTATTCTCCAATTCCAAGTTCACAGAGACCACAGAACCTTATAGGGGAATGCTGAGAACTCCCCATTTGGTCTCGATGTTTTCCATCTGGTTTCTCCACTAAGAAGTCAGCTCCCCTCGGGTAGGGACTTCCATCTGCCGTGTTCAGTGGCACCCATGAGCCCAGACCAGGGCCCAGCACCCCGAATATGTGTTTAACAAATAAGATGTGCAATGAACCCTCACAACCTCCGCCCCGCCCCCGCCCCTGCAGGTAGGGACCCAACCCCCAGACTTCAAACAACTCCCACCCCCTAAAGACCCAAAAGTAACTGGGCTGAGATGGAGTCAGTACAGTTTTAAAAAAAGGATCAGTTTTTAATTTACAAGAGTTCTAAATGTACAGAATTCTCCTTTAAAAAAATTGTTATACACAATAAATACAGTACAAAAAAATTTATCTTACAGTACTAGTTTTGTCTCCGAGATTTCAAAATCTGGCGCGGGTGGCTGGCGACAGGAAGAACAGAGGGAAGACTGGCTGGGGAGGAATGGCGGGGTGGGGAGGAAGACCCCGGTTTCCTGTTTTGGAGGTGCTCGGATTTCAGTCGAGGGGCCGGGAGGGTTCGAAATCTCACTCTCTCTCTCGCTCACTCGAGCACACACACAGGGACACGGGACACGGAACTGGACGCACACATGCGGATGGGACACAGGTGCCCGCGGGCACAGCCCTCCGAGGAGGGGGTCTGGGACGCTGGCTGACGCCCGCCCTTCCCTGCATTTCCTTTTACAGCCTCTGGGGGGCGGTAGGGAGAGGCTGAGCGAGGCTCACAAAGGACCCTCCAGGCTTTGAGCACCTTCGACGCCTCGATCTGTGCGGCCACACGGACAAGCCCAGTACCGGGACACGCGGGAGCAGTGGGAACGACCAGGTTACCCCCTTCCCTGGCAAACACACGTGTGTCCCCCCCCACCCCACCTTCCCCACGGAGGGGCGGAGTGTGGCAGGAAGCGGGAAGAAATAGGAAATGACACACCGGGATTACCCCCACCTTTGGCAGGGGCACATTTTACATTACAGCCTCCTCCCCTCAATCCACGACCCCCACCCAACAACCCGGCTGACGCAGGAAGTGGGGGAGGAGGCCTTTGTGACTCAAATAACTTAGGCAAGAAAAACTGTCAGGGGATCCCCGGCTCGCGTCCCCCACGAGGCTGAGGTCAGGCGCCCAGAGGCCTCCCTGCCCCCCGATGTCCGCGCGCAAACACACGCGCACAACTTGGGAGGTGTGTGTGTCGGGGGGAGACAAGGAAGCGAAGACCAGCCCGGTGTTATCTGTTCAACGTCCTGGCGCCGAGGCCACCGTTGTGACTGGAGGGCGGGTAGGCCTCTGGCCTGTGCAGGGGCGCCGGGGAGGCAGGCGAGACGGCTGTCGGGGCGGCGTGGGGATATGGGGGTGCAGGTGTCCGCCCCGGGGCCTGCTGGAGGTTCAGGATGCTGTCGATAGCGCTCTGGAGGTGTTCCGTGAGCGTGTCGTCCTGCGGGCTGTCGCTGGAGAAGCTGGCCTGGTCCACGTCGGGCGACTCGGACTTGCGCCGCTTGGCTGGGGGCGCCTCCCAGCCGGGGTCCCGGCTGCCGCTGCCCTGCCCGGCGCTGGCCGCGGGCTCCGGGGGCGCCCCCTTCAGCATGCGCTGGTACAGCTCGTCCTCCACCGCGGCCAGCTCGCGGATGAGCCCGCTGGTGGCCTCGTCCACTTTGGTGGGCAGCTGCGCGGGGCTGCTGCCCCGGGCCCTGACGCTCCCGGCCCCCTCCCCGGCCCCGCCACCCAGGGCCTCCACGTTCTCGCGGTACGTCTTCCGGAGGGGCAGCCGGGGACAGTGGGGGGCCTGGGCCGCGGTGGGCTTGCGGTCAGTGGTGGCAGGCGGCGGGTGGTCCATTGTGCCGTTCATCTGGCCCGTGGCAGGGGGTGGCGCGGGGGGCCGGGGTGGGGGCTCCGCTGCCTTGAGGGCAGCAGGGGGCGGGGGCTGGTGCACGGGGTCCAGCGCGGTGTTGTGGACGACCTTGCTGAGCCCGGCTTCCTGCTTGATCTTGAGCTTGAGGCCGATGCGGCTGCGGGCCTCATAGGTCTTGATAGGAGGCCGGTTGCGGGAGGGCATGGGACCGTCCTCATCAGCATCCAAGGAGGAGGCAGCGGAGGAGGATGCCCGAGCCCAGGTCACCGAAGGGGAGCCACCCGCCCCACCGTGCCGAATCACCAGCTTGGTTGGCAGGTGCAGAGGCGGCTGGGTGGGGACCCCGGACACTGAGGATGGTGCTGGGCCGTGGCCAGGGAGCCGGTGTCCCTCGGAAGAGGCAGCGATGGGGAGGCCAAGAGAGCGCGAGGAAGACACATACTCGTCTGCAAAATGGAGGAGGGGGGCCGGGCAAAGAACAGCCACGGGGGCAGGGAAAGCATGAGACGCCTGGGGGAGCACAGCTAAGAGGAGCCCCCGCGTGATGGGCATCGACCATCTGCCAGGCCTGGGGCCAAGCCCTTGGCTCATCAGACTCTCAGGACGCTTTGCTGGGTACTGCTCTACTCAGCAATTCCCAAACCCCCGAACCTGCAAGCAGGAGCTCACGCCTCAGAAGGGCCCTTAAAACCTGCAAGCACCTCAGTCCTGACTCTAGTCCCCCGCTTTTCTGTCCCCCTGGGGGTGGTGGAATGTCCCAGCCAGGAGACAGCGGAATGGACACACAGGGATGGAGGAGAACCAACTCAGCTCTCTCCAGTCCCAGAGCCCAGAGGTCAGAGTAGACCTCTGCCACGGCAGGAAGGTGGGGGCACGGGTGTCGCCCGGTGGTGGAGAAAGGTCGGGCTCAGGTACCTGTCCTCCTGCACCCAGATCGAATTCCTCAGTGAGGCAGGAGCTGGGGACCCCTCTCCCACCCCTCCTTTCCCCTCTCCTCTCACCGGGCTTCTCCTTGGCCAGCTGTTTGTCCAAGGCAAGGGTGGTCTTCTCCTCCTGAATGAACATTCGGTCGATCATCACCATCTCCGCGGAGGGGCTCACCCTCTGAGGGGAAAGAGGGGCAGATCGGCGGGGGGAAGGAGGAAGGCGGGGAGGGCACATGGGCAACCCAGAAAGATGGGAGCGGATTCCGAGCTGTCCCTCTTGGGATCAGACTTGCACCAGCCTCCTTCCCTTCCTCCCGGAGCTTCGAGGAGCAGCCCCCGCAACCCTACCCAAATGGGCCCTGCGCAGGGCGAGGGGCGAGGGCAGGGTCTCCCAGGGAAGAAGGGGCCAGCGCCCTACCCGGGACTCCTCCAGGAGCAGGAGGCGGTATTTATTGAGCATGGCCTGGGTGCGTTTCAGCAGCTGCGTGGACACGGTCTCAAACTCCTCATCCACTGCGGAAGAATAGGAAAGGTCCCGAGGCACAGACACTGGAAAGTGTGGCTTATCCGGAGCTGAGGTCTAGCAGACGCACTGGGGTGGTGCAGCTGCTCCCCCACCCCCACCCCACGCTAGGGACCAGGGAGGGAGAGTCCTGGGGGAGTGAGGTGGACAGGGTGGAGGGCTCACCTTTGTGGTAGTCGCTGGGGGAGGGGAGTGCACCCTGGTAGACATGGTAGGGAAGGAGGCGATGCAGGGCGTCCTCAAAGGAGGGGAAGGCTGTCTTGTAGTCAGGGTGCAGGACGGAGCCCTGATGTTTGTGCAAATGTTCCAGGAAACTGGGGGGCAGGGTGGGGAGAGGTCACACACACACAGCTGGTGGTAAGGCCAGGAGAAACCAGACCCTGACCCCGACCACCCCCCGGGGCCCCAACACAGACAGCAGGGAAACGCGCTAATGTGGGCAGGATGTGCTCATTCTCTTCCATGGCCTCTGGCGACAACCCAAGGGACCAGGTGCTATCATCATCCCCACTCTGCAGATGGGGAAACTGAGGCCAGGCAGAGTGATGTTTCTCCACCCAAAACACAGAGTGGGGAGGAGGCCGAGCTGGGAGCGGGCAGAGCCGGAGGCCAGGATTTGAAACTCATCCTCCTCATGCTATACCCTCTCCCGCCACCTGGGGTCAGCACGTCCTTATTCTGCCTCAAACGGGTCACCAACCCCAGGTAAGGTGGGAAGGACAAGGAACAGAGGGAGGAAAGAAGGGAGCTTGGTCCGCTGGGTGGTACAATCCAGTTCTCTCCCGGTCTGTTTTCTACCACATCGGGGGGCAGTGAGTTACGTCTCTTTATTGTGTGATTCTCTCTCTCTCCCCCCAAATATGCTCATTTCCACCCTGAGCTGAAGACTGACCCGCACCACACCACTGGGGCCGGAACCCTGCCTTGTTTCCAGAACCCAGCAGGGCGCTGAGCATTTGCTAAACACTTGATGTGGAAGGAAAGCAGGAGAGGGAGAATGCAGGCAAGCACCCAACATGTACCCACTGCCCTCCCAGACCCCATCCATCCAGACACCCCTCTCTCCACCCCGCACCCAGCCAGCCAGCCAGCCAAGCACCTACCCCAGACCCCATCCATCCAGCCTGCATCCATCCATCTAGCTAAACACCTGTCAATCCGTTTATCCAAATCTACCCATTCAACCGCCCAATCACCCATCTATCCAAACACCCATCCGTCCACCCAAACACCCTTCTATCCAGCCATGCGCCCTCCCCAGACCCCCTCCATCCATCTATCTAGCCAAACACCCCCCCGCCCCCCCTGGCGCCCACAGAGACCCACATTCGTCCATGCACCTTCCTGGACTCCCCTCCACATCCACTCCCCCAAACACCACCCATCTTACCACAGTCACAGGGGATCTGCACCTGTCACCCTATCGTCACTACTATCCTCACCTCACTCTCTAGAAGGGAAACTGGGGGTCTCTGAGGGAAATTATACTGCCCCAAAGCACACAGCTAACAAGAGGCGGCTCCCAGGCCTACCAGAAGGCGCAGTGGGGGGGGGGCGCACAGTGCTGCGACTCACCAGGCCTCTTTGCTAGGCTGCAGGGCCGGGGTTTTCTTCAGACTGCCCATCTTGCTCTCATACTGCGGGGCAGAGAGGTGAGTGAGAGGCAGAGCCGCAGAGAGGCCTTCCCTTGGCGCCCTGAGCCCCCTCCAACCCTGCCTGTGACCAACAGGAGAGCTGGCCCCCCTCTTCTATCCTGGGGTGGGGTCCTGGCCCCAGCTGCCGGAGGCACTGTCTGGCACACTTTGCCTGGCTCCATGGGGCTTGGCTTCCACCGGACTCTTGGTCTGGACACTGGGCAGGCTCCCTCCCTGCTCATCAGATCAAGGCCTTGGCTGATGGTCCAGCATCTGGCCCACCTGGCTGTCCAGGTTCCCTCTTTCTGCCTGACTCCACCTACCAGGCTGCTAGAGGGGATCTCACCCCGGAGGCTGCCGGCACTGGGTCCCTCTACCAGCTGTGTTCTTGTCTTTCTGCCTCCCCCTACCCATTTCCCTGCAGAAGGTCTCTGCCTCAGTTTCCCCCACACTGCTTTGTCCCCTCCATTCTGGGCCCCCCACCACGTGACTTCCCAGCCCTCCCCCCTCCCCCTGCACGGTCTAGGCTCTCACCACCTCCTTTCTCTTGCCTTTCTGGGCCAATGGTCTCCCCACGTCCCTCCTCCTCCAGCCTCAAGCTCTCCTTGCTCCTGCCCCCAGTGATGGCCTCAGGGACCCAGGCGAGCCATTGCTCCTCTCATCACCCTGTGTCTTGGTGTCTGTGGGTCTCCATCTGTCTCGCTCTCTGGTATGCGCCCACCTGGGCTGTCCTTGTGTTTGACCCACTGCCCAGTTTGCTTTCTGATAGCCTTTCGGTTGGCCTGCTCCGCCCCGCTTGGCACGTCCCCAGCTCCCCTGTGACAATGCTCTGACCCTAGATGCCCCACCCCCATGCTGGTGGCCTCTTACCTGCAGCCCGGAGGACTTCCCTGGCCCGGCGGCGGCGGCCTTGGCCACACTCAGGGTCGGGAGGCTGCTGGCAAAAGCTTTGCCCTCGGCAGGAAGCAGGGGAGGGAGGCCTGAGGGGTGGGGTTGGAGGCAGACAGGGCTCAGGGTCACTGGCACAAAGGCCCCTCCACAATGCGATCCCCAAGCCTACACCCCGCTCTCTTCTAGTCCTCTGGCCTCGGCAGTGCCGCTAGCCCTGAATTGAGTGCCCCCCTTGGATCTGAGGCGACAGCCCTTCCTCTTCCACCTTCCCTGTCCTGTGAGGTCTGGGGGAACCCCTCGGGCTCACACACCCACAGCTCTGCCCCAGCCCATCCCCCTCCCCCTGCCCGCCCATCTTCAGGCCCCCCCACTTCTCCTGCATGGGCTACCTCTCCCCTACCTGCAGTGGCCATGGGTGCCGGGGCAGGGGGATGGCTGGGGGCGGTGGGGGTCCCAGATGGGGCCTGCCCGCTGACCAGCACAGAGGCAGTGGGGCTGGCGAGGGGCCCCAGGTTGGCGGAGGTCTGCGGGGCGGCGGGGGCCCCCCCGGCCTTGTTCTGGAGAATGATTCCGGACGGCACCTGAGGAGGGGGACAGGTGGTTGAGGGGTAGGGGGCACACACTAGGAGGGGCGGCGGCCAGGCACCAGGGCTGGGGACACAGAGACAGCTGGACAGCTGGAACGTGGGAGGGCCTCCCCACGGGACCAGGAGGGCAGGGCTGGCGGGGTAGGAGGAGGGCTGGTCCCCGCCTCCGATTACCTGGTGAAACCTCTCCAGAAGAGCCTTCGGCTGGGGCAGCGCCGGGAAGGGGGCAGTCACCATCTGGAAGGTCCGAGGAGGCGGTGGGGGGGGCACGGCGGGCTCAGGGACCAGGTGGAGGGTCGGAGGGGGCGTGGGGGACTTGTGGGGCCCCTGGCTGGGCGGGAACTGGAGCTGGAAGTCAGGGGGCGTAGGGGCTGGCAGCCTGGTGGCCACATCCGTGGAGGCCGCGACAGAGGATGTGGAGGCGGGAGGGAGGTGGGGAGCTGGGGGCAGCGGCCCCTCAGGGGGTTGGGATGGGGGGCACAAGGGGGGCTGGGGTGGGCCCGGGGCAGCAGGGGCTGGGGTGCTGGCAGGTGGGGGGACTCCCAGCTGGTTCTGGATAACAAAGATGCCAGGCAGAGTGGGGGGTGCCTGGGGCGGGGGGCAAGGGTGCAGGGTGGGCTCTGAGGGTGGGCGGGACAAGCTCTGGGGCTGGGAGGGAGGGCGGGAGTGGGGTCGAGAGGGGGGTCGGGAGGGAGGCCTGGCAGGATGTGGGGAGGGCAGGTGGGGGCTGTCTCCCAGAGGGGCCTGGTGAGGTAGTGACGGGGACGAGGAGGGGCCTGGGCCCTTCAGCGGAGCCGCTGCCGGGATCTGGGCAGGGGAGGGAGGTAGAGGGGAGGGGGCGGGGGTCAGAACCAACCTTGGCTCCCATTGCCCCAAGACACTGGGGACCCCAGCCACGCCCACCAGAAACCCTCCTTCTTAGTCACCCCTGTCTTGAGAGAAAGGACCCCGCCGCCATGGCTCTCCTTCCCACCTCTCGTTTCTGAACTCCCCACTTCGCCTTTCTACCTCTGCCCCCCAACCCCACCCCAGCCCCCATCTCTGCCTCACCCCTCCACCTGCCCCCGCCTCATCTCCAGACCTTTCCCTCTGCTCTCGCCCCCCTCCCCACGTGCCCCCCTCCTCCCCCACCCCCCAGATGAAGGGGAGCTCTGCAGGATTTGGGGAAGCAGCAGAGGAAGCGGTGGCGGCGGCAGGGGGCACCACACCAGCTGCCCAGCGGGGAGGCAGAGGGCTGGGGAGCACGAGCACAGCAGCGGAGGGGAAGGTGGTGGCTGGAGCGGGGGTGGGGGGAGGTAGCATCCCGGCCACCATCCCCATGGCGCCTGACTGTCCAGGTCCCCCCACCTCCCCCCCAAGAATGGACACCAGCACAGATGGAGCGGCTACAGAAGGCACGGGGCAGGGGTGGGGCCAGGTCCCCCTAAGTGTCCGTGACCTCTGCCTCCCTTTGCCTATGTGGCTATGGCTGCGACTGCAGGCCTCCCGGGTCCCCTGTGAGCATGCAAGTATGGGTACGTGTGTTTGTGTGTGATCAGACTCGCACAAGACATCCGGGCACTAGCCTGTGATCCGTCCCCTGTGACCTTGCTGAAAACACACCCTAGACCTGGCACCTCCGCACTGCTCTCCCGCAGAGTCCCGACCTCAGCAGCCACAGTTGCCCCAACGACTACCAGCCAGCTGAGTCCCTGACACAGGGTGGGTTGGGTACCTTTTGATGGTCGCCAAATCCATACCCCGGGGACAGAGGAGAAACTGAGGCCAGGGAGCCAAAATGGCTGGTCCCAAGGCTCCCTGAGTCCCAAGTCTCCCTCTCGACCTCCAAATTGTCCAAGGATGACTCAGGCTCACAGGCCCAAGGCCACCAAAGCTGCCACACTCCAAAGCTGGGGCTCTTTACCGTGAGCTCACGATACCAAGGTTACGACTTGCCTGATGCTTCCAACACCCCGCCTGAGGCTGCCCTTGAATAACTCTGGCAATTCAGAACAAAAGCCCCCAAACCAATCCACCCACACGCATGCCCAAAGGCAGCCCCCTCTAAGATGAGATGGGAGGTGCCCTTGGCTCTCAGAAGGGCTGCGGAGGTTGTCGCTGGGACAGCACTCTGGTCTGCAAACCAAAAGGGTCGCACGCTGGTAGACCTGGTAACCCGCCTTCTAGGATCAGCAATGAGAAGCACCACGGGGCTCCTCCACTGTGGAAGCATTTACAGTCAAGAACGGAGGAAAACAACAGGTTTCAGTAAGGGGAAAGAAGACAGCTGGCCACATCATGAAGCCCTGGGCAGCATATGGTGTGGAGAAAGAAACACACCCGAAAGTTAAGAGCAATTGGGAGAGAAACACATGACAGGATCGCAGGACGACCGCTGACTTTAGGCTGTGCACAGTGGATAAGGGTATTGTCTCAGGACTGAATCGGCTGAACCTGATGATTGTGCCGTGGTCAACTAAGAGAATGTTCCTGTTTTCGAAGGTTGAGATGTTAAGGAGTAAAGGAGCAGAACGTCTGCAATTTATTCTCCAATGATTCTGAATAAAAATGTGTACGTATCGAGAGAACGGAAGAGAAAGTGAATTAGCCAGACACTGACGGTGGAAAAATCTGGGCAGCAGCCAGATTCCAAGGCAGGATCCCCACCTCCTCATTATTCGGTCTCCCCCGCACGGTCCCCAGGTTGATTCCTGGGACCAACCGATTTCATGAAAGTGATTTGATACTACTTCCAAGATTCAGTTATAAAAAAGGGTGGTAGATCATTTCCTTTGGGGAAACCGACTGTGGAGCATGTTACAAGCTGCCCTTTGGAGAAGCCGGCGGAGGGAAGAGCTGAGGCATGTTCTCCAGCCCAGTCGAGCCTTCTGATGACCGCAGCCCTGGTTGACTAGAACCTCACAAGGGATGACGAGGCAGCACCTGCCAGCTAAGCTGCTTCCAGACTCCTGATTCTTACAAGCTACAGAGAAGTTAATGTTTGCTGTTTAAGGCTGCTAAATTTGGGGGGAGGGTCATTTGTTACATGGCAACAGGTAACTAATATATGTGCGTAAAGAGTAAAGAACTCCTGTGAGTTCTCTGCACAGCGCTGCTGTTTGAAATTCTAAGTGTTTAAAAATAAAAACTGAAAAAAGTAAGCTCGCACTCATTAAAAGTATAGACTAATGCCCCTCTCCCCCAATCAGATCAAAATCCCAAATGATACACTGAGGGTAAACAGCTGCAATTCACAGCATACACAAAGCCCATTTTCATCATATATAAACAGTCTCCAGAAATCACTAAGAGTAACAACTGGTGAGAAAAAGTGGCCAAGGATATGATCAGACAGTGCAGTGAGAAGGAAACACAGAAGGCTTTGACAGTCCAAGAGACACTCCAGCCTCATTTGTAATATGAGTAATGCCCATTGAAAGCACCCTCTGGAACCTTCTTTACTCATTGCATTAGGAACAAACCAGGTCTCATAAAGACACCCTCTTCTACCGCCTCTGAGGGTTACTGGCACAATTTGCCACAACTCCAGGACAAGGCAATTCAGCAGCAGCTGCACAAATTACAAGAAAACATTTGCTTTGATCCAGCAAACCTGCTTCCAGGAAATGATGCAACAGAAGCACGTGCATATGTAGGAAATGACAGGTCAGCAAGTTGTTTACTACAGCTGTGTGGGGAGGGACGGAGCCCGGACTTGGCTGGTGTGCATCTAAATAGCATTTATGGGGGAGAGGAAGGACACCGCTCTAACAAGATCAAGGAAACTCTCCACATGCTGACAAAGCTCGCACGCAATGTGCTACCTTCTGGGCGGACAGAAATGGGAGAGAAAGGTAAACCCACTTTTACTCTAGGCTGTGCCTGCGCGAGGAACTGGAAAGATAGACGGCAGCTAAGTAACTTTTTCTGGAGGGGCAGGTGGGCTGGGAACATAGGCACAGCTTTGGGACACTTTCCCCTTTCTAAAAAAATTTTTAAAGAGAGAGTGTGAGAAAGAGCACAAGCAAGGGGAGAGGCAGGTAGAGGGAGAGGGAGTAGCAGGCTCCCTGCTGAGCAAAGAGCCCGATGTGGGACTCGATCCCAGGACCCGAGATCATGACCTGAGTCGAAGGCAGATGGCTTAACCAATCCCCTTACTTTAAAAAAATGCTTTTTGGAGCACCTGGGTGGCTAGTCCATGAAGTGTCCAACTCTTGATCTTGGCTCAGGTCATGATTTTAGGAGAGTCATGAGATCAAGTCCCATGTTGGGCTCCATGCTTAAGGTCCCCTCTCTCTTTCCCTCTGTCCCTCCTCCTGCTTGGGCTCTCTCTTTCTCTCTCAAAAAAACCCCAAAACTGCTTTTTGATGACTGAGTCATGTGAAGGTGATACCTAATTCTAAAAATTTTAAATGTTTTAAATGGCTGGGAAAAAAAAAAATTAGGCTAAAAGAAAACTTCAGGGGCACCTGGGTGGCTCAGTGGGTTAAGCCTCTGCTTTTGGCTCAAGTTATGATCTCAGGGTCCTAGGATCGAGCCCCACATTGGGCTCTCTGCTCAGCCGGGTGTTTGCTTCTCCCTCTTCCCCTCCCCCTGCTCATGTGCTCTCTCTCTCTGAAATAAAAATCTTTAAAAACAACAACAACAAAAAAAAAACTACCACACGAGGGAACTGTTCACCAGGAAATTCCAGCTGCCCAGCTAGAGCTGGCAAGATGTGTTCAGATTCATGCAGAATTCAACAGAAAGCGCAGAGGGGTGCTACCCAGCAGCCTGGCGGGGAGCAGAGTGCGTGCTGATCTGGGACTGATGAAGCTTCTGGAAGAAGCCTGCACAGGCATAAACCCCAAGGAGGCGTGACGGGGTTCGCACTTTCCACAGACTGTCCGGGAAGCACTTATACCCTCTGAACCAGCCGTTCTGTTTTTAGAAATTTACCCACATGTACATGCAAAAGCCCGGGCACCTGAAGAGTCAGAGGAGGGTTATTTGTTGACACACACAGGAAACCACCTGGAGTGCTCTCCCTCAAGCAGGGAACCAAGTCAGTCAGTCACGGTGGGTCCGTGTAACGACAGTAAGATGGCAGCAAACTTTCCAACTCAAGCCGGTCTGGCCTGCCTGGTCTGTCATTTTGCATGATCCACAGGCTGAAAGCGGGTTTTACATTTTTAAATGCTGGGAGAGAGGGGCATCTGGGTGGCTCCATCGGTTAAGCACCCGACTCTGGATTTCAGCTTGGGGCATGATCTCAGGGTCGTGAGATTGAGCCCCGGGTTGTGCTTTCCACTCAGCAGAAGTCTGCTTGAGTTTCTCTCTCTCCCTTTCCCTGGCTCTACCCCCATGTGCATTCGCTCTCCCTCTCTCTCTTTTAAATAAACAAATATATTTTTTTTAATGGTGGAAAAGAAATCAAAAGACTAGATTGTGATTGGTGACAACGATATGAAATTCAAATTTCAGTGTCCATAAATAAGGTTTTATTGGTACAGGTCTGTGCTCACTGATGTGTGGTCTGGGGTGGCTTGCGTGCAAAGCCTAAAATGTTTACCCATGGCCCTTTGTAGTGTTTCTCTGGCTTCCTTTGGTTTGAGGCACTTTCAATGTGCCTGACCCTGTTCAAGCACCTTAACCTGTATTAGCTTATTTATTCCTCATGACGACGCTATAACCTAGATGCTGTTTTCCTCATCCTCATTTTCAGGGAAGAAAACTGAGGCACACAGAGGCAGGGGACTTGGCTAAGGTCACTGAGCCTCTAAGTGGCAGAGTTGGGATTTTGGAGTCCCAGTGCCTAATGACTACCCCGGACGGTGGCTTTCAAATCACATCTAGTGTCTGTGAGTAATGGCTCCTGGCATTTTGGTGGGTCACGACCAGCATTTAAGAACAGAGGGGGGGGGCACCTGGGTGGCTCAGTGGGTTAAAGCCTCTGCCTTCGGCTCAGGTCATGGTCTCAGGGTTCTGGGATCGAGCCCTACATAGGGCTCTCGCAGAGAGCCTGCTTCTTCCCTTCTCTCTCTGCCTGCCTATCTGCCTACTTGTGATCTCTGTCTGTCAAATAGATAAATAAAATCTTTAAAAAAAAAAAAAAGAACAGAGGAGGGGTGCCTGGGTGGCTCAGTAGGCTAAACATCTGCCTTCAGCTCAGGTCAGGATCCTAGAGTCCCGAGATCAAGTCGTGCAATTGGGATCCCTGCTCAGCAGGAAGCCTGCTTCTCCCTCTGACCCTCCCCAGCTTGTTCTCTCTCTCTCTCATATAAATAAAATCTTTAAAAAATAATAAAAATAAGAACAGAGGAAACCAAATACAAAATATCAGCGTGCATTGCACACTGTATTATCCCGTGGGAGCTGTTTTGGTGATATGCACATGTACATACGCATGCGTGCATCCCATGGGGTGCTGTCGAGTGGGATTCTCATGCAAGTCGGTGGTCCAAGAGATCTGGCCAATCAAACAAAGCGCAGTTCAAAAGAACGGGACAGTGTGCTTCTGCGTGTAAGGAGGGAGCACGTGCACACGCAGGCTGTCACGTCTGGCTGGATCCGAGCTCAGACGAGGGAGGTCTGTCATGTGCACAGGATGGCGGTGCCCCACCCAGGTGACTCCGTCTCTCAGGGACACCTGGCAATCTCCAGCGATCACCACAGCTGTCCCACCTGCAGCAGGACCGCTGCCGGCAATAAACGGTTGGAGGCTGAGGGGTGCTACCATGCTCAGGACAGCCCCCTGACAACACAGAACAACCCGGCCCCAAGTGTCCCTAGTGCCTGTGTGATAAGGACACGGTGGGGCTCCACAGGGAAATCCAAGGGGGTGGGGGTCTACAAGGGGGTGGGGAGGACCAGAAATTCCATGAACAGAAGACTCACTTTCCCTGTGTGCCCTTTGTCTGTAAACTCAATTTTTAAAACCACGTCTGGGTAACACTCTTTGAATCACAACAACAAAGCATGTGTGTGTGTGTTTTAAGCCTACCGTAAGCCATACAAAGCAGGCCTTAAGCCTCCTGAGTAGGACGGTCAGTGTTGCCTCCCTGAAAAGTCAGTCGGGGGCCCCCATCGAGGGCCAATTTCAAGAGCTGGGGATTGACGACAAAACCCATCCCTGGAGTGTGAGCCCCAAGAGGGCAGGGCTGCCTCCCCTGTACCTCTCTGCAAAAGGCTGGGTACAAAGCACGCACCAGGAGAACGGGGGCTGCATGAAGGACCCACCTCCAGTCTGGGAGCAGCTCTAGTGCATGCGCACGCACACAAGTTTGTACGTCGTTGGTATTTATGTGCATCTGTATTCTTTGTTTAATCCACTCACTCATCTGTCCACCTGTCCGTCTGTCCATCCATCCATCCATCATTCATCCACCCTCCCCCACCCCCACCCCTCCATCCACTTGCTTCCCCAACACTCATCAAGAACTCCCCTCATGCAGTGCGGCATTGCAGGCGCGAAAGGGGCAGCAGGGTGACCACGTGTCTAGCCTGGCGCCGGCCCGCAAGGGGATGACCAGGATCAGCTCATGGGCACAGCTGACCTTTCCTCTTAAAGACCATCCACAGCTTCTTTACTACTCTTACTGCAAATGCCAGGGATCTCTGCTCATCGAAACGCTGAGGACTCTGTGTAGAGCTGCTGTGAGGTTGGTGGCTCTACTCCCACTTGGCGGACAGGTAGACCAGGTCCCGGGAGCGTTTCATGCTGAGCAGAGCTGGGATTCGTGCTCAGGTCTGGCTTTCTTGAGACCTCAGCTGTTCTGGCCACTAACCATTCAGGTTTAAATCCAGGCCCTACCAGTGGGGTAACCTTGGGCAAGCTACTTAATCTCTGTGCCTCAGTTTCCTCATCTGTAAATTAAGGAGAATATCTTCCACCTGCCTGATGGGAGCTTTCAATGAGACAATGCTTGGAAAGGGTTTTGAATAGCACTTAAAACAGAAATGTTACGATGCACTTTAGTTTTTACCATGATGCACTTAGTTTTTACTGTGATGCCCTCCTCTTCATGCCTCCAATCCCTAAAGTAAGCTCCAGATTATGGCCCGAATCCTCCAGCATCCCTCCATCATTGCCGGGACCACCCTGGTCTTTGAAGCCCTGTCATCTTGACCCACGAGGGTCTCTGGACTTTTTTTTGCCCACTAAACCATTTTCCAATGAAAGCCAGAGGGATCGCTGAAAATCGTTACCAGCCCATGCCATAGTCCAGTTGAAAGCCCTCCACTGGTTTGGCCACGAGGCACTGCCAACCTCTCTGATCTGGCCTCCCTCCACTCCCCTCCAGCCTACTTTCCATTCCTTGACAACCCAAGCTTGTCCTTGCCTCAGGGCCTTAACACATGCTATTGTCCCTCCCCACAATTTCTCTTCCTTGGAGCCTGGGCTTAAATACAACCCGCCCCCCCCCCCCCCCCGCAGTTCCTTCCCGTTTTCCCTAGAGTGGATTCCTCCCATGTCCCCCATGGGGACCCTGCTCCCTTCAATGCTTTCATCTCCTGGGCTCTTTCCCTACAGCTGACCCACATCTCCGAAAACACTCTCTCCCTTTGATTGCACTGCGGCATACTCAGCACGGAGCCTCACGTGTTGGGCGGACTCCTGTGAGTGTGCTTGATTTCATCAATAAATGATTTCCACCACTGATTTACCCAGTTCTACAACCCCCTGGTACAGCTGATTGTGGGAGGCTCAGGGAGGGGAAGCCGCTTGCCAGAGGGACCTCAGCCAGCACTGGACCCACTCTAGAGACGCTGCTTCCAACTTGAGTCACTCAAAGGCCAGGAGACTCCTGACCTCTTGTCCCTCCACTTCTGCTTCTTTCTCCTCCTGGAGGAGAGATGGTCTGAGGCCACCTTGGCCCCGTGTCCCTCTAGACTGTGTGAATCTGGACCAGATCCTGTTCTACCCCACAACAATAATAATGATAATAATAACAAGTATTTCTTGAGGCCTTACTCTGTGCTAGCATACGTTAACTCACTCACTCCTAATAGGCCTCTAAGAAAGTATTATTCCCATTTTCCAGATGAGGACGTCAAGGTCCAACAGTTATGGGGAATTGCTCCAGGTCAGCACAAGGCCAGACACATACTAAGTGCCCTCCTTCCCCAAAGAATCTGTTTAAGGAAACAAGAAACTGGTTGCTTAAGGTCACATGGCAAGCAACAGAACTGGACGGCGAAATCATGGCTGTTTAAAGCCAAAGCCCATGCTGCTTTCTGCCACCCTGACCTTGCTGAGGTCATTCCCTCTTCTTCCTTTTACCTACCTCCTCTACCTATCCTTTCTAAAAGAGTATAAAATCCACCCCTGCAGAATAAAAGGGGCTCTCTCTAAACTATCATGTGCTTATGACTCTTATGAGACAAAGGCAAATTTTCCTAATATGTAAAGAGTTTCTACAAATCAACAAGAATAGGACCACTCACACCAAGTTTAAATTTGGCAAGGGGTATGGGCTGATGATTCCAGAGAAAACATAAACAGCTCCACATCTAAGAAAACCTGCCCCACCTCATTCACAGTAAAAGAAATGCAAATTAAAACAAAACAAGGAGCAGCTTTTCACCTTACAAGACCCGCTAACTTCAATACACCACCGAGGTTATGGAAGAACCGGCACAGGCAACAGACTACTGATCAAGGACAAACCCAGTGGTAACTCCCCAGAGAGCAATCTGCAGAGAGCAATCAACACTGCATGTGCAAATGGCCTCCGATGGACCCAGCACTTTCCTTTTCAAAAACAGTGACATATGTACAGTTATCCTCTGCGGCTTCACTCATCACAGCTAAAGACTGGAAGGGACTTAACCACCTGACAGCGGGAGTACCGTGCGGTCACACGGAAGAAGAAAGAAGGAAGTACCGTCTCCAAGATGCATCTTTCAATGATCAAAAGCACAGAGCTGCCTAGTATGTTACCACATTTGTAACAATGGGAGGGAAAGAATCGGTGCCATTCACCTTGTCCATGTGTATGTGTATGCATGTGCCCATGTGCAAGAAACCGCCCTCGGGGAAGGCAAGCAGCTGTGGTTCAGGAGAACGGGCTTTTCAGCAAGACCTCTGGTAGCTTTGGAGATAAGAGCCCTCTGAATGTCCTGCTTACCTGATATGATACGAAAATGAGAATTCTAGCAAACACCTGCCTGCCGTGTGTCCCTCTGCCTAGAGTGTGGGCTCCCCCCAGTGTGGCCTGGGTTCTAGGAGTCCATCACTGTCAGAAGACTCTCGGGAACTATCCGGGGAGCAAAGGAGCACCCTTCCCAAGCCAGCAAGACAGAGAGGCAAGGCAGGGCAGCCAGAGCGGGGAGGAGTGAGCAGGAGAAGGAGTCGCAGGGGCAAGGCTCTGTCTGAGCTGGGACAGAGGCTGCTGGGATTTGTCTACCTGGGGGGCCGGCGCTGGGGAAGCCTGGCTGTCGGGGGCCTGAGGGCCGAGGCCAGCTCCTTTGGCGATGGGGGTGCTCGGGGCTGGGTCTTGGGCGGGAGGCGGGGCGCTGACTATGACCGAGGCGGGCACGGAGAGGTGGGGGCCGTCTGCGGAGAGGGGCTGCTGGCTCCTCTCCTGAAACGGGGAGCCCGCACAGGGTCAGAAGGCCATCCTGTGGACCCGCGGCCTCCCCAGGATCCCAGCCTCCCCAAGGCTCCAGAGAGCAGAGTGGTGGGAACTGGGCTGAGGGGCACCGAGAGGCTGGGCACAGAGGGCAGGGTGGCCAGGAGCCCCGGGATCCAGGCACCAGGGAGGCCGCAACCCCAGCTCCTTTGGCCTGGGGCCCCGCCCATCTTCCAGCCGGCAGACACCCGCCCCATCTGTCTGTCTGTCTGTCCTTGTCTTGCCTGTTCTCTCTGTGATTCTTGTGCCCTCCAGCAAGAGGACGGATGATCAGTCTGTGAGCCAGTCGGGCCCCCTCTTTGCCTGTGTCAGTCCCTGTCACCCTTTGGCTTCCCCAAAGGGGACGCACGTACTGGGCACAGGGGTGCCACCTCGGAGATGCTCTTCAGACCCTGCCAGACCCTCCCCAGTTGCTGCCTCCACCACACATAGTTTCAGCTCCAGCTCTGGCCCCTCTCTGCAGCACACCTCCGTCCCCTGCCCGCCCCCACGCCAATGTCCCTGCCAGCCCATCCCCAGTTACCTGGGGCAGGAACATCTGCAGGGAGTCCTGAGTGAGGATGGCCGTGGTGGCGGCAGAGGGCGGCTGTCCCAGGACGATCTTCTCTGGGCTGGACGCCAGGCCTGGGCTGGGCTGGGGGGTGGTGGCCTGAGGCGGGGCGGCGGCCTGAGGGGTAGGGGCCTGCGGGGGCGGTGGTGGCGGCGGCTGCTGCTGCTGCTGCTGCTGCTGCTGCTGCTGCGCTGGTGGCTGCTGGAGGCCCAAAGGCAGAGGGGTGCTGACCGCCGGGGGTGCCTGGGGGGCTGTCTGCACCGCAAGAACAGGTGTGGCCTCCCCCGTGGCGGCAGGGGTGGCCGGCTGTACCAGCCCGTCGGGGGTGTTGAGCATGGCCACGGCACTGGGGGGCAGAGTGACGCCCTGGAGGACAGTCGTGGCGGCAGGGCCGGTGGGGGCCGGCTGGCTCTGCGTGGGCAGACTGCCCGCGGCCAGCGACACAGGCATCTGGAAGAGTGCTGGCTGGCCCACCTGGATGGGGGCAGCCGAGAGGATGTGGGCGGCACTGTGGGCCCCGGAGTGGGGGGCCAGCACGGGGCCCAGGCTCAGTGGCCCCGCCAGGTTCTGGTTGGTGAGAATGGGGTTTGCGATGAGCTGTCCGCCCGCGTGTGGGGCCGCGGCTGCCAGGATCTGCCCGCCAACGTTGGTGGGCAAGGCCGAGAGCGTCTGGGGGAGCTGGACGGCAGGCGCACCCGGCAGCAGGAACTGGTTCTGGCCCGGCAGCATGTGCTGCGCGGGGATGACGATGCTGCTGCCTTGATTCAAGAGGTGGACGCTCATGGGCTTGCTCAGGGCCCCGGGGGGCTGGGGCGGGGCGGCCCCGGTGGTGGTGGCAGGAGGCTGCTTGAAGACATTTGCCTGCAGCGCGGGTGCGGGGAAGCCCGACAGCACCACGTTCTGGCCGGCCTTTCCTGCTGCCATGAAAGTCAGGTTCTGGGGGGCCTTGGGCTGCTGTGGGAGGCCCCCCGCCTCGCCCTGGATGGTGAGCGTGGTGCCCGCTGGAGCGAAGGGCTTGGGTGTCAGCTGGTAGAGCTTGGGGGGCAGCACGCCAGCGGGCTTCGGCTGGATGGGTGTGGGCGTGCGATGCAGGATCACGTTGGGCGCTGGGACCAGCGGTGATGTGCCAAGGCCAGGGGCCACCGCCAGCGGTTGCCCCGAGGGCGCCCCGCCGGCTGCCGCCGTGGCTGCCCCTGCCCCTCCAAACACCGAGTTCCCGTTGAGCGTGGTGGCCACAGCTGTGGGGAGATTCTTCTGGATGACTAGGCCAGCCCCCTGGGGCGAGACGCCGGCAGACGCCAAGGTCACGGGCTCTGATGGGCCGGCTGCCGAGGCCAGATAGCCGCTGACAGGCACCTGCTTGGCGAGGAGCTGGGAAGTGGGCGGGTTGAGTGCCATGACAGGCTGGCCCACCACCTGGATGGGGGCCAGGCCAAGCGTGGCCGCCGTGGCGCCCCCGGGGCTGCCGTTGGGCAGACCCTGGAGGCCTGGGATGGGCTGCAGGGTCACGTTGCCCAGGCCCACGGGCTGCAGGAAGGGCTGGACACTCAAGGCCTTGTTGACCACATCCTGGGGCGGCACCAGGGCCTGGTGGGTCAGCACGGTGGGCGGGGCCTGCAGTCCCAACAGGTCCGGGCCGCCCGGGAACAGGGCCTGGGGCCCAGCGGCCACGGCAGCAGCCCCTCCAGCACCGGCCGGGCCGGCTCCACCATCCGCAGGCTGGAGGGTAGGCAGCTGGAAGGGACCCAGGTCCAGCTCGGCCTCAGCCTCAAGTGTCTGCTCAGTGATGTTGGCCTCTTGGAGGCTCTGCTGGAGGATGTCACAGGGCTGGTCGGCGCCGCCACCGCCCCCGCCACCGCCCCCTGCGGCCGGTGACCCCAGGATCGCATCCTCCAGGAAATCTAGGTCCACGCTGGGGGCCGGCTGCGTGGGCTCTGGGCTCAAGTGGTTGCCAGAAGCTTCTTGCACGTGGAGCTGGAGGCCGGGTAAGATGGGAAGGGAAGAGCGGAGGTTAGCGAGGGGCTGGCTCCGGGCACGGCTGAACCGACAGGACCTGCACTGCCCGAGCAGTACGGGCAGAGAGAATATTCCATCTGGAAGGGGCTGGACCTAGGTTCAAATCCCAGCTCCGCTGAGCCATACAACCTGGGCTCAGTCTGGCCTGTCGCCCTGTCTATACACATCCGTAGGACGGAATAAAGCCCATCCTTTAAAAAGCCAGAAGGGCCCATAATACTTAATCTGCAATTCCAAAGCAATTTGAGACTTGCAAATGTCAAATTTCAAAGCAATCTGAAAACTGCAAATGTCTTCCTAACTCTTCCAGAGTAAAACCTGACCAAAAGTGACGTAGTGCTCTTGGGGAAGGCTATGCTTTGTCCACATGACGGGACTCTTTTGGACCATGGGAAGGTGAGCGAGTGTGCTACGTGACACTCTGCATCACCTTCCTGGCATCTGGAAAATTCTGAATTCTGAAATGCGCCTGGCCCCAAGGGTTTCGGGTAAGAGACCACGGCTGTGTTAATGGCAGCCGCAGCTATCCCCATGAACTTGGTTTTGTGTGGGAGGCGCTGAGCTGGACCCGTCTTCAGGACCCCCACACTGCCCCAGATCACGATCCAGGAGGAGCACAATCGATACGCGTGTGACCATTTGAGCAAATACCGCACAAGCGATAATTAATGCTTAGAGCACAGAACCCTCGCTGCTATTCGACCAGAGAACAGATCAAAACTTGGGAGTTTAAAAGGATGGGAGGTCAATCCCATGGAGGGCTGACCGCGGTACTTGACACCCGCAGGTGTGCGAGAAACCCTCACCTAACATGACGATTATGCCTTCCATGTTGTCGTTGTCAGTAACAAGCTCAGTGAGGCTGGCACTACCCCATCCTCCTTTCCCAGATGGAAGGAGGGGAGTGCTTGGGAGGAGGGGGTCCCTACGCAGTCCCCAACCCAGAACCAGGTGGTTCTGAGTTCTTCACCGCTAAATGGCCACAACCAAACCCACCTCCCAGGACGGGCGTGACATTTGCTGACCTCACATCAGGGAGAACCTGACCAAGGACTTTACAGGTGTTCATACTGTGAAAAATAAACTGTTCCGCATATATTTTTAGAGTTGTGGGCACTAAATAAAAAACACTGAAAGGGACTTGGCGGCACATAGTAAGTGTTCAGTGAATCCTAGTTACGGTGACCATGAGGGAGGGGGGAGAAGAGCTGGGGGGGGCGGGGAGGTGGGAGAAAGGAGGTGGGGGGAGAGAAGGAAGAAGCAGCAGAAGGGAAGGCAGAGGGGGAAGGACAAGAGGCACAGGCAGGCATAGAGTAGGTGCTCAGTTAATGTCCACTGCTGTCCCCACTCTGGGCTCGGTCATCACCCCCGCCCCCACCTTGGTTTTCCAGATGGAGACGGAGGTCTGCATTACTTGATCCCCTTCCCCTAGGTCACACCCCACCGTGGCTAAGCAAGGACAGGCCCCCAGGCCCCCATACTCTCTGCTCCCGAGAACAGTGTCCCCCGGTGAGCCCCAGAGCTGGCACCTGCCCAACTCCCAGGACCCTCACCTCTTCTTGTGGGCAGAGCCAGATCATCCCACTGTGGCTCCCCTCTTGCCCCACACTGCTGTCAGTGACTGACCCCACCATACCCCAACCCTCCACCTGGCAACATGCCCCAGGGGGACAATCATGGGTCCGTCCCTCTCACCATTAGGACCTCCCTCCCTCCCTCCTGCCACCACCAGGGGCAACTTGAGCCATGACCAAGAGCCTGGGGCCCTCCCAGAACCCCTGGGCCACTTACCCCAGGACCTTCATAGAAGGCACTTTGGGCTTCCCCGGGGTTATCCAGGAGGTCATCACCATCGAGCTGCAACAAGACCCGCCCCCACCCAAGGTCAACAGTCAGCCAGGCAGCCCGCAGGCCTTGCTCTAGAACAAAAACCAATTTAAAGTTACACTGCACCAAAGGAAAAAGACGGGGTCGGGGTGGGGGACAAAGAGTACGGGACATTGCCCCTCTGGAACAGAGGCCCCAAAGAATGGGGCTCAGCAGCATGTTCGAAACCCAAGAATCTTGCCTTCATGCCTTTGCCCAAGCCATGCCCTGTCTTCCCCCTTCATCTCTCCAGCAGAAGGTCTGTCAGGACCTGTCACTGTCACCGCCTCCTCCCAATAGCTACCTTTCCCCCCGACAAAGTCACTCCTTCCTCTGGGCGGCCCAAGTCACCGGCATGCCCCACTGTCCGGGCACCCAACATGCCACGCCACACTCATCTCCAGGAGGGCAGGGACCGGGCTGATTCCCAGGGACGTCTCTAGTGCCAGAACAGGGCCTGGCATCCACATGGATGCCTGCTGAATGTCTGTCTGTAGCAGAGCCTCCCTGGTTTCTCTCTACGTGGACGTCTCCCCAGAACCCGAGCCGGGCACAGCCAACAGCTTTCCTTGGGGAGCCTGCCCCAAACTCCCCACCTCTGGGGACCCAGCTCACTCTGCAGCTCAGGCCCAAATCCAGGGGCCAACCTGCCACTCTCCTCCTTGACATCTCCACCACCAGCACATCTATCTGACTCTGCCCCTGGAGAGACCCCAGAGCCAGCGCCTGCCACCCCCTCCATGGCCTGCCCTGACCAGCCTCAGCCCACTGCACTTGCCCCCACTCCAAAAATCATCGACCATTTCTCCTTCTAAGATTCCGTTCACTTCCCGGGGAGTGTAGGCTGGCTTGGTGACCCACTTCTAGTGAGTACAAGGTGACAAAAGGGATGGTGTGTGACTTCAGAGACGAGATCATAAGAGGCACTGAGCTTCCTCCTGGCTCTCTCCTTTGGGTCCCTCACTCTGGAGGAAGCTGCCTGCCCTGTCGTGAGGATGTTTGAGGATCCTGTGGAGAGGCCGCTGTGGTGAGGCCCCGAGGCCTTCAGCCCGCACCCGAGGGAAAGGACCATCGGAGAAGCATGGCCTCTGGCCCCATATGAGCCTTCAGATGATGGTGGCCCCAGACAACATCCTGACTGCAACCTCAGGACAGACCCCAAGCCAGAGGGACCCAGCTGAACCACTCCCTGAGCCCCGACCCTCAAAACTGGGAGAGCACCGACAAGTTGTTATATGTCACTAAGTGCTGGGATAATTTGTTACGCGGCCCCAGATAACCAATACACCTCCTTGTGGCTCAGCACTTCCGCTCCACCCCACTTTGTTCCAGGCCCTGCATGTCCTGTGACTTCTGTTCATGACAGTCTCACCACTACTAGCCTCCCTTCTGTCTGGCCACACCAGTCTTCTTTCCACTCCTCAAATACGGCAAATTTTCCTGTATTTCTACCTGTTCCTCCCCTGCCCAGAGCACCATGGAGGCCTCCATCTGATCCTTCAAGGTCACGTTCAAGGTTACCTCCCTGCCCACGCTAACTAAAGAAGCCACCACCCCAGTCTCCCATTCGTTTTGTTTTAAACCATTTCCATTGTGTGGGCGACATTCTTATCTCTTATTCTGCGCTGTCCGAGATCACCTTGAACAGTTACTGCTCTATTTACTAAGGAAACATATAGGGCGTGAGGGCAGGGATTTGTCATCTCTTCTGCTCTTTCCATAACCCAAGGGCCCAGCTCCCAGAAGGCATGAGGCAGATGTCTACTGAATCAGGGTACAGGTCTCTTAGCCCCCCAATTCCACAGTTCCCTAGCCCAGGAAGGCCCCTGCCTACCCCCGCACTCACCTTCTCGGATCCATGTAGGAAGTCATTGAGGGCCTGAGGGTCACTGAAAGACAGAAGGGGAGAGACACTGAGGAGGTGAGGGGTGGGGAAGCGGGGAGACAGGGAGGGCAGAGGGAGTCCGTTACTCACCAAATCACGTCTAGTAAGCATCTCCCATCCTCATCATCCATCGCCACTGAACCGGGGGCGGGGAGGGGGGGCAGGAAGGGGGAGGGAGACAAGGTTAGATGTAGGCAGCATGTGCCAGGACCCTCCCTTCCAGGACAGCTCACTGGAACCAAGGTCTTTGGAAGGTCAGACTTTCTGTTCCCTTGAGCCTATGGGTGTGGCTGAGGCTGGTGACCAGCCAGAGCGAGCTGCCTTTCCCCTCTCCCGCCCCGTGTCTTCCCAGCATGTGATGCCCACAGTGAGGACATCCACCGAGACAGAATGAGCCCTGATCACACAAGCAGGCCTGTGCTGAGTGCTTCACACACCCATAAATAGGGCCCCAGAGCCTGTCATTCAGCTCCAAGCCAGCAGGGGGCAGAGCCAGGCCTTAAGCCTGAGTCTGGGCTGCCGGGCCTCCCTGGGACTGGGTCAGGCTCAGAGCAAGAGTGTGACAGGGGTCTGCCCTGCATACCAATGGTCCTAAATGGTTCAGGTCATCTCTGAACAGTACCTTGGAGAATCTGACAAAGGCAAAAGACCCTTCTGCCAAAAACATGCAGGTGGGCCAAAACTGTGACACACACTTTCCCAAGGGCCGTGGGACATACATGCACACCCCAGGGGCCTTGGGTCAAAAAGCCCAGCCTAGAACATGCCATGCGAAGCTAGTGGGAACATCCCCCTGAACACACACACCAGTGACTCTCCCTTCCAGAGCTGGCCATGGGGACCGTCCCTGGAGGTCCTTCCCAGGCTCTGGCTGCACTTGGCAGTGGTGACAATAGACTCTCTCTGGCTCCATATCCCAGCCCCACCTATGCTTCCTTCTTCCCGAGTTACCACCAGGTCTGTGACCTACAAGCCCTTCCCTTCCCGAACAGCCTAGGGCAGGGGTGGGGTGGGAGGGGAAGGCCCAGCCAGGGGACAGAGAGGCTAGACCTGCAAAGAATCCGGAAAAAATGGTAAAATGGGAGAAGATCCCACCTGCAGTTGGTAGGGAGGCAGGGGAACGGTCCAGATGACCCCGGGGGCCGAGACCAGAGGGGGAGGGACAGAAGAGTTTCTAAGCCAGTTTCTAAGTAAGGAAGCCAGTTTCTAAGCCAGGCTCTGCCAAGGAGTGTTCCTTCCTCCCCTGGGGGTCGTGGAGAGCCCAGGGAGGTACAAGGAGGGGCAAGTACCCCTCCGGGCACCAACTGGGACCCTTGGCCCGTTACCTGCGCTACAAACGAATCATGAAGGGAAGGAGGGGGTGTCCACTCCAGGTCTACGCGGGGCCCCCAGCTGGGGACTTGGGGAGTGTCCTTTTGGGGGCCAGCTGTGGAGAGAATAAGAGGCTATAAGAAAGTCCGTGGCAAGAAGGATGGGGGAAGGGAGGGAGTGGGGAGCTCAGGACAGGGGCTGACCAGACCACGCGTGAGGAGGTAAGAAAAGAAGGGGTCACACTCAAGTTTAAGAGGAGGTGAGACGACACTACATGTGATCCCATGTGACACCCACACACAGAGCGCCGGGTAGAGCACTACACAGCCGTGTGTGCCCCGGCAATGTGGGACGTCCCATGACGTAATTTACTGACACCTGGACCTCATAAAACACAGTCAATTCTCGTTACCTGAGGCACTTGCATTCCGCACAGTTGCCGTGAGCACGTGGCTGTGGATTCTGGGTCCCTGATCCTGGGAGGGGGACACAGGGGGCCTCCTGCGAGCCTTTGCTCACATGCACATCAACGCAGTGATACACAGCCTCAGTCTACCGTGTCTCCGTTTATGGACACCTCATGTAATATAAACTGTTGGTTCGTTAACTCCAAACCCACCACCAACAGCTCCGTGACTCAGGCCTGAAGGACGCTTCTCGAACACACGTGCTCCTTCAGAGGGCGTATCCCGGCCTTCCCGCACTTGGGGACACCAGGGAGCACTTCAGCCCTATGCTGGTAGCTGTTTTCAGCAGCAAACCCCCACAAAGAGCACAGACATGGAAAAACCACGGCACTCGACAATACGGGAGCTGAACCAAGACGGCAAAAAATAGCCTTGTTCCACCCCGGTGGGCACATGCGCTCAGGGCCACTCAAATTTTTCACAAGTCCCCCGGGGACCATGGAAATGCATCCATATCGATCTGCAAGTTACAGGTATTCTCGAGCAGGCAACTTCACAAATACAGAATCACTGGTAACCACCATGATGATGGTGCCCGCCCACCACTGTTTTTTTGTGTGTGTGTGTTTTTTTAAGATTTCATTTGAGATAGAGTGAGTGAGCAGAGTGAGAGAGAGAGAGAGAGAACAGAAGCAGGGCCAGGACAGAAGGAGAAGCAGGCTCCCCCTTGATCAGGGAGTCTGGCGTGGGGCTCAATCCCAGGATTCTGGGATCATGACCTGGGCTGAAGGCAGAAGCCCGACCACTGAGACACCCAGGCACCCGTCCAGCACTGGCTTTAAGTGTTCTACCTGTAGGAACCCATTTCACCTTCTCTAGATCCCTGTGAGGCTGGCACTTTGATGAGCCCTATTCTGCAGATGGGGAAACAGAGGCTCAGCACAGCGCTCAACACACCCAAGAGCCCTCAACTGGCAAAGGGGCCAGGCTGGGGTTTGAGCCAAGGCAGGCTTGTTCAAAGTCCCTGCCCTTAACCACTGTGCTGCGCAGAATCCTCTCATCATGCTGCTTCTCTCCAAAATCTAAAGCAAATATGGCAAAAATGTCAAGATTAGATGAAGCCGGGTGGCAGCCTTTGTTATCATTGCAAGAATGCTTGGAATAGTTCAGATTTGAAAAAGCGAGAGGAATGGGAGCACCCAGGGTTTCCCCTCTTGCTTGGCAGGCCCAGGCCCTGGAAAGATCTAGAAAGGATCTGCCATGGGATCCTGTCCCAGCTAGATTCCAGATGTACTGCCATGGCTTGAGGGTGTCCATGAGCTTGAGAGGTGGCTTTGCCTCAGCAGCCGGCTTTGTGTGGGGTCTTCCCTCCCCCCTGAACTGAGTTTCAGGTGCGGCCAGGCTCTGCAAACCTTAGGCCAGCAGAATTAGAGCTGGGAGTGGGTGCTTCCTGACCAGGACACTCCACATGGAGTCTGTGGGTGAATGCCCACTGGGAGATTCCTGACGTCTCTGTGAGAATTTTTTTTTATTTGTGTGCATATATGTGTGCGTGCGTGTGTGTGTGTGCACGCATTTTAAAATTTCTTTATTTATTTGAGGGAGAGGGGCACAGAGAGAGCAAGTCCTCAGGCAGACTCCCCGCTGAGCACGGAGCCCGACTTGGGGCCTGATTTCACGGAGATCATGACCCGAGCCAAAAGCAGGAGTCGGCGCTCAGCTGTGCCACACAGGTGACCCCATTCGTGCATTTTCATTCCACTGAGGAACAGCAGAGAAATGAAGGGGGGGCTTTTAGGCAAGAGGGAAATGCTCTGCCTCACGATGGGGTGCCCGTTCCATGAGGGTTTAAAATGTCACAGCTCAGATCTGCACATTTAAGTTCAAAACATTTAAATCTGATCTTAAAAAGTTCTAAAAAAACCAAATTGTCACCATTAGGTGGTAGTGGGCAGGGAATTGGGGAGGGCCGGGTGTGGCAGGAAATTGATCATGGTTAAGACTGGGTGAGGGGCACCTGGGGGCTTCATGGTACCGTCTTTGTCAGTCTGTACATTCTGGAGAGTCTCCACAATAAAAGGAAAACAATATGTCAACAATCAGCAGGTCTGGTACCTCGGCCTCCCGTGTCTCCCATCAGGTTGATGCTAAGAGGTCCAGCATGAGAGGACAGGGCCTCGAGACCAGGGTTCGGGTCCCCACCCCACCAGGCATGGGCTATGGGACCCTGGGCAAGTGACTTCACCTCTCTGGGCCTCCCTATGTCCACTGGTCAAATGAGTGGAAGTGTAGTCCACATGGCAGCTGCTGGCATGGATTCCAGCCTTGACCTTGCTGTTCTGGGAGTTGGCTAGCCAGAAAAGGTCAGGGGCACAGTGGCCCCCAGCTTCTACCCTCTGCCTCCCTGACCCTTGTCTCATCCCCCCTGCCATGGTCTTCACACTGATCACACTGATTCCCAGGACCTATCCTGGATCTCAGAGGTTGGAAATTGGGAGAGGGGCCAGAGTTGCTACATTTGGAATAAATGCTTCAGATTCCAGCGCAGCTGGATGCCAGTGGCTCACGGTGGGTATCAGGTGCCCCCGGACTGATGAAAGTCCCTTGTGGGATGGCGGGGTGGTATCCCAGCCACCCCAGTGCCCACCCCTGCACTGCCACCTGCTAGCTGTGTGCCCTATGACCAGTTACTCAGACCTCCCCCCGCCTGCCTCAGTTTACCCACCTGGAAAATGCAGATAAAGGTACGTCCCCCCACCCCCCCACCGTGGGACTGTTCCATAGGAACGCCATTAATCATCACACATGGTAAGTATTTTGTGCGTCAAATATCCCGCTGTAACAATTTCAACTGCCATTGTGAACATGATCTCATGGGGCAACCCTCAAAGCTTTCCGGCCCAAGCCGAGAAAAAAGTTGGGGAAACTTGGGGAAAAAAGTCCCCAAGCTTTGGCCTTGCCACCTGTTGCCAGGTGCCCCACTGTCACCCTGAGCACTTTTGGAAGGCTTTATATACCACCTGCTTTGGCCCTGGGTTGTGCACACGGTCCTACTTAAACCGCCAGAGACCACATCTCCTCGAATCCTTACAAGCCCGTTCTTACCCCCAATTCTCAGATGAGATAAATGAGGCTAAAAAGAATGGTTATGGAGAAGCCACGGCCAAACACAGTGGAGGAAACATGGCCACGTGGGGCTAAGGAGGTACCCTGCAGCCCTCAGTCCAGCAGGCAGAGGGAGGCTTGAAGGACACAAATGAAGCTGAAAGAGAGAATCTGAACGCTGCCTGGATATTTGACAATATTAAGAAATTGTGATTAAGATTCAAAGCGGACAGGGTGCCTAGGTGGCTCAGTCGGTTAGGCGGCTGCTCTTGGCTCAAGTCATGATTCCAGGGTCCTGGGATGGAGCCCCTGTGTTGGGCTCCTTGCTCAGCAGGGTGTCTGCTTCTCCCTCTCCTCCCTGCTCATGCTCTCTGTTGCTAGCTCTCTTGCTATCTCTGGCTTTCTCTCTCAAATAAACAAATAAATAAAATCTTTAAAAAAAAATGATTCAAAGTGGAAGGGTGCCTGGGTGCTTCAGGCACCCCTCTCTTTTTTAAAGATTTTATTCATTTATTTGACAGAGAGAGACACAGCAAGAGAGGGAACAAAAGCAGGGCATGTGGGAGAGGGAGAAGCAGGAGCCCTGCTGAGCAGAGAGCCTGATGCAGAGTTCGATCCCAGGACCCTGATATCATGACCTGAGCTAAAGGCAGATGCTTAACGACTTGAGCCACCCAGGTGCCCTGAAGCGTCCGACTCTTGATCTCAGCTCAGGTCTTGATCTCGGGGTCATGAGTTCAAGGACTAAAATAGGCTCCACTGAGAGCGTGGAGTCTACTTTAAAAAGAAAAGGTTGAGGGGCGCCTGGGTGGCTCAGTGGGTTAAGCCTCTGCCTTCGGCTCAGGTTATGATCCCAGGGGCCTGGGATCGAGTCCCACATAGGGCTCTCTGCTCAGCAGGGAGCCTGCTTCTCCTTATCTCTCTCTCTGTCTGTCTCTCTGCCTATTAAAAAAAAAAGAAAAAGAAAAAGAAAAGGTTGAAAGTGTAATAATGGCATCGTGTTATTGTTTTTCTTTTTCACTAGGGCCCTTACCCGATAAAAACATACCCTGAGGGATGCCTGGGTGGCTCAGTGGGTTAAGCCTCTACCTTCGGCTCAGGTCATGATCTCAGGGTCCTGGGATCGAGCCCCGCATCGGGCTCTCTGCTCAGCAGGCAGCCTGCTTCCTCCTCTCTCTGCCTGCCTCTCTGCCTACTTGTGATCACTCTGTGTCAAATAAAAAAATAAAAAACCCTGAAATATTTAGGGATGAAATGGTAAAATGTCTGGGATTTTGCCCAAAAGAACCCAATTGTGGGTGTTCGGGGCAGGGGTGGGGGCGGGCACACAGACCCACGCGCTGACCAATACAGCTGACCCCAGCCACATGTGGCTACGTAAAAATTCAGGTTAATTCAATGGAACTGGGACAGAGGACTTCAATAAGACATTTCTCCAAAGAAGACAGACAGCCAGCCACAGGCATGTGAGAAGATGCTCAAGATGGTTTATCGTTAGGGCAATGCAGCTGGGACCACAGATATCAGCTCACACTCATTCCGATGGCTACTATCAAACACATACAAAGTAAAACCACCCCAGAAAACACACATTGCTGAGGATGTGCGGACACTGGAGCCCTCAGGCCCTGCTGGTGGGAATGCAGACTGGCGCAGCCGCTGTGGAAACTGGTCCGGCGGTCCCTCCAGTCAAAATACCACTACCTCATAATCCAGCAAGTCTGCTCTTGGGTATATACCCCTGCTGTCCCTCTCCCCAACAAGAACTGAAAAAGGAGGGTCTCGGGCAGATCTCAGGGCATCCCTTGTCACAGTAGCGTGCCCCACAATCGCCAAAAGGTGACAACAGCCCGTGCATCCGCAGACAGATGCACGGAGAAGCAAGACCGTGGTGCCGACTTACAGTATTATCCAGGAAGGACACCCAGACACAGACCCAACACAGATGACCCGGGAGACATCGCGCTGCCTGCAACGAGTCAGTAGACAAAGAGACCCACGCTACACCATCCGACGTGTACCGTGCACAGAGGCAGAAAGCGGAATGGTGGCCACCAGGGGCCAGGGAGAAGGGGGCATGGGGAGTTACTGTTTAGTGGGCGCGGACAAAGGGCAAAGGGTTCTGGAGGTGGACGGGGGCCGCGGCTGCACAACAGGGTGAGCGACCCAATTCCACTGAACTGTACACTGCACAGTGGCTGTAAGGTCGGGGGGTGCCCAGCTGACCCGGCGTCACGAGTTCGAGCCCCACAATGGCAGAGAGAAGACTTAGATACAATGTTAAAAAAAAAATGGCTAAGGTGGCCAATTTTACGTTATGCGTCTTTCACCACGATTAAAAAAAATAAGAAAAATTTTTGGGACACCTGGGTGGCTCAGTTGGTTAAGCGGCTGCCTTCGGCTCGGGTCATGATCCCAGCATCCTGGGATAGAGTCCCATATCGGGCTCCTTGCTCAGCAGGGAGCCTGCTTCTCCCTCTGCCTCTGCCTGCCATTCTGTCTGCCTGTGCTCACTCTCTCTCCCTCTCTCTCTGATAAATAAATAAATAAATCTTAAAAAAAAAAAAAAAAAGAAAATTTTTAAAAAGGACAATGAGGAGTATCAGAGATTTTTTTAAATTCCCATAAGAGAGTTCAATGACTTTAAGATGTATCCTCAATCCTGCTTACCTCATTTTTAGTGGCTGGGGCAGCATGGATTGGGAACATTTCCATCATGGCAGCAAGCTCTCTCACTGGACAGAGCTGATCTGTAAGAGGGGCAGCAACTGAAAAGGGATGCAGGTGGCTGATGGACCGGAGGGGGGTCCCTGTACAGCTGTTCTCTCTACTTGGTGCACATTTGAAATTTTCCGCAATGAAAAATGCTTATTTTTTTTTTAAAAGAAAAAGACAATTTTTAATACCAAGTAGCGAACGTCTGTCTGATCACTTATTGTCTGTTTTGTTCTCTGCGGGACGCCCGTGCCTGCACGGGAGCAGCTCCGTAAATATTTGGGGAATGAAGAAATGAGCATACCGCTCTCAGACAAATCCATTCATTTGTTCACAGCAGCCTGGTGGTAAGGGCAGTTATGAAGTATGCACGGCATGTCCAGCCTGGGGGATACTCTAATGAGCAAAAGCACACTCAGTCCTTGGCCCTGGGTGGGGAGGGGAGTATGACCCGTGGTTCTCCATCAGGGGTGGCATTACATGCCCCTCTCCTCCACACACACATACCCGAAAGCTATTAAAAATAAAGGTGACTGGGGGCCATGGTTAGTGTGCAAACTGTCCACCTGGGAGTGGAGCGGAAGCTTTAAGAGCTGTCTCACAGCTCTGCCTGAGTCCCACAACAAAGGGGACAGACACATGGACCCACGAGGTTATGACACGAGCCTTTGGCACTGAAAGCCCTGGAGGAGTGGGGCTCCCTTGTTACTGCACAAACCCAGCCAGAGCCAACCGAGGCACCCCAAAGAGTCCGCACTGCCCCAATGCTTCCCTGGGATCGGCCCTCGTGCTGACGTCACACCCCTGACCCCTCCTGGTTGCATGAGGCGGGAGGGACGCTGCCTTGAGCATTACAGCTCAAGCAAGATGCAGGGACTCGGGGGGTCAGGACACTTGCCCCAAACCATACCGGTGGCCACAGTGGTGGTGGGGGTGGGGTGGGGGTGGATAGTCAAGATTCGAACTCAGACCCTGTGATGCTGAAGACCTCATTCCTCACCACCATGCTATAAAAAGCAGGACAAGCCGGGGCTGAAAACCACACGCCGCTCGCGAGAACAGCCCTGACGCAACAATGACAAAGTGTCCTTCCAGAAGATCGTGTGAGTGCCTCCTGCGCTGGGGAGGCGAGTGGAGTTCTGCATTGTCATTGGGAGGCAGGCACGCGCCAGATCGCCCGGCAGGACGCGGGAGTCAGAGTCTGGACTCCAGAAACAGGCTCCTTCAAACTGCCCAGCAACCCCTGTGGGGGACGGACAGACAACCAACACTCAAGTCCACAGCCGTCTCCTCCGCCGATGGGGACGGATAGGAAGAGAAACCCATGTGGCAAAGCCCAAGTGTTGTTTTCCAAGCCCCACTTCCCCAGCCCTCCCCTCCCTTACTCACAGAAGCCTGAAGCCTTGCAGGGTAACACTTGCCAATTCTGAGATGTAAACAAAGCCTGCTCTGAGTCAGTCTTTTTTTTTTTTTTTCCAAAGGACGGGTCACGCCTTGGAGGGTTGTGAAATCAAATGAGCAGGTTGTGACCAGGAGTTTTATTTTCCCCTCTTAATTAAATAGTATGGGGCAAAATGGAACGGGACTGCATAGAAAATATTAAAAGGCACCATCCGTGGTTAAGCGTTAAATATCAGTTTGTGAGATTGGTTTCAATTATGTTTGTCTGTATGTGGACGTATTTCCTACTGTGGATTGAGGTCCAAACGGCTTGAAAATAATTAGACTACACGAGGGGCACTCTTATCCCTTGTATCATGTGTTCATTTTCCTAAGCTTCCATGTAGACAGGGCAGCCACGGTTCTGCAACTAGGAAGAGCCAAAGGACACAGACCTGGGGAGAGTTTTTCTTCCAGAATATAAAGACAGAGCTCCTCTAGGGAGAAAATCCTCTGTTCTCCATTTCCAGCTTCTAGTACAGTTGAGAAGACTGGAGCGGTCGTGGCCATTTTGTAACAATGAGGCAATAAACCTAGGGCAGATAAGCCCACCAGCAGAGGATAGCCATTGGGAGGACAGAAGAAGGCTGGGTTCTTAACAACTCCTCATGCACTGCCTGCCTCCGGACTTCTTAATTCTTACAGCTCAAACCACTATTAGGTTTTCCATTATTTGCAGCCAGACCTGAGCCGACCACTTAGCTTGCATTTCTAGATATCTCTGCAAACCACTGCAAGGACTCTCTCTAGCTCCCACAGGTGGTCAAGGACAGTCCTCTGTGTGGGACTGACTGTGAGGGCTCAGCAACATGGAACATGGCTGGCGGAAAGGGGATCTGAAAAAGAGATCAGTCTGATCGCAAAAGCAGCCAGATAGTCTTCTCCCTGGTCCCATACTCTTTGCAGCAACTCCCCCTAAAGGATGGGCTCTGTCACCCACTCTTAGACGTCGGGCTGGCCTTCTGACTCACTTTGGCTAACAGAATGTGGCAGAAGTGATGGTGTGTCTTTCTGAGGCTATACCTCAAAAGACCCACCAGACTTCTGTTCTCTGCCCAGGTGCTGTGTGATGAAGCCTAGGCTAGCTCACCGGGTGACAACAGTCACATGCCCATCACCTCCCATCGTCCCAGTAGACATCCAGTCAGGTTCCAGAAGCAGAGCCACCTCGCTCGCCTTCAACTGACCACAGACACCAAAGCAAGACTAAAAATACACAGCTGTACCCAGTCCAGATTCCAACCACCGGGAGCATGGCTTTAACAGTGAGACAAGCAGTCTTCCTGCTAAGTGGGGAGGCAGATGCGGGGCTCGATCCCAAGACCCAGAGACCATGACCTGAGCCAAAGGCAGACACTCAACTGACTGAAGCACTCAGGCGTCCGGTGGCTAATCTGTTAAGCAGCAATAGTTTGGGGGCTGTTTGTTGCGTAGCAGCAGCTAACTGATACAGCCCTCTCCAGAAATGAAGGACCAATCTTGGCCTCACACCTCTGACTCCACCTGAGTCTTATCCATTCACTCACCTCCCAAACCTCCCGGAGCCCTCTCCTCCTCTCCATGGCCACTATTCCTACTCACATCGAGACCCCCATCATTTTTCTTTTCATCTATTTATGCACCCAGCCTGTGCTAATATCCCGCTTGCCCACAACTGACTGCACCTGTGGTTAAAATACTCAAACACAGGGCGCCTGGGTGGCTCAGTGGGTTAAGCCTCTGCCTTCGGCTCAGGTCATGATCTCAGGGTCCTGGGATCGAGCTCCGCATCAGGCTCTCGGCTCGGTGGGGAGCCTGCTTCCTCCTTTCTCTCTGCCTGCCTCTCCACCTGCTTGTAATCTCTCTCTCTGTCAAATAAATAAATAAAACCTTTAAAAAATATACTCAGACATCTCCATTCTGAAATACCTCTAGGACCCAGCAACTGCAGTGTGACACCAGGCACCACCTAATCTGTGCTAATGGTCTACTGCTTGTTACGAATTTTAAATTTATTTTATTTTTATTTATTTTGAGAGAGAGAGTGAGTGGGGGTTTGGGGTGAAGGAAGAGAGAGAGAGACTCTGAAACAGGCTCCACACTCAGCACAGAGCCCTATGTGGGGCTCGATCCCACAACACTGGGATCATAACCTGAGTCAAGATCAAGGGTCAGACACTCAAACAACTGAGCTACCGGGTGCCTTGCTTGTTACAAATTTTAGATGTTACTATATTCATTCATTCATTCATTCATTCAGCACCTCCTATATTTCTGCCGGGCACCAACAGACTGGAGTGGGCAATGACAGCTCAAGTGCATCAGAAAAACATCAGTCAAACCACATACAAACTTCATCACCCTTCCTGCTCCATCACCCTCTTCACCACCAAAGCCAAGGTTTGCAGAGCACTTACGAAGTGGCTGGTGCTGATCTAAGCGTTCCATCTTCCTACATTTCATTCTCACAACAACTCTTGTACTAAGTGCCATGACCCTCGTGCCCATTTCACAGCTGACAAAACCGAGGCAGACAAAGGGGTTAGGTAACTTGCCCAAGGTCACTCAGTTAGCAGAATGGTAGAGCCAGGATGTGAACCCAGGCCAACGGGCTCCCAAGCTCGTGGGAACTATGCGAGAGTGCCAGGCTGACAAGGTGCTCTCACCCCAACCTCCAGGGGAACATTCCCTGCAGTGAACTTATACTGCCCCACCTCTTATGCCTTCTTCCCCTTACACTGTCCTGAAGCGCCATAGAAAACTCAGTTCATATCCCACATGGCCTGGTCCAACACTGAGTGATGAGTTCCTGCAGTGGATCTGACCTACCACAATGCCCAGATGCTGCCCTCTTCCGATTTTTCCCATGGCCTCTGTAGCACATTGAATAGTAGTTCACCCAAATGATAGGTCTATGACCCCAGAGCTGTGAATATGGTCTTCCCCATTTGAAAAAAAGGGTCTAGATGTATCCTGGGTATACAATATATATACACAAACAACTATGTATAGTTGCACAGGTTGTTCCCTATACAAAGGAATTAAGTCATGGGGATAAGTGCGGCCTCAAATGCAGCTGAGGCTCTGCTCACACCAGGAAGACCCAGAGAAGGGCAACATCCACCTGGAGAAAGGACTCTCTTCTAGTTCACACAAAGGAGACGAAGGGACTGTGCCCTCCCAGAGAAGGCACCTCTTCCAATTCCACTGGAAAGCTCAATAAGAGCTAGCTTGGCCCAGGCTATGTAGCCACTGGCATGCTGTGTCTATTTCAAAGTAAAAAAAGGAAAACAGGGAAAAAATGTTGATTCCTCGCCCACTCCCACCCCTCTGGGGAAGAGAGAGAAAAAGCAATTTGAAGAGCAATTAAAATCTACACCATCTTTATTTTCAGTGACCTTTAGAGTTCTAAAATCATTGAATTAGTTTAACAACATAAAAGCGTGCCCTATAAAACTTGGATTGCTCATAAAGCGACTGGTGTCTAGTTCCTAAAAGCCTAGTTTAACCAGGTAGTTACACACTAGAATGTTCTGCACCTCCCCCCACCCCCCACTTTCTACCATCCACCACTGTTCTAAATGCAGCTATAAAGCTGCGGGTTTGCCAAGAAAACCAGGTATCTCAAAAGGTTTTACATGTTCTCCTGAACACTGGTTTAAAAAAGAACAGAGGAAACTCCCAAGAAGGTGGGAAACAGGCAGTGGGGTGGGGGAAGGGAACAAAAGGAATAAATACACTGACACGGGGCCTCCTGTGGCATTGGTCAGCAGGGAAGGCTCCGAGGTCGGGACCAAGTGGAGCTCGGAGGAGCGAAAGGGAAACAAAAACTCCAACAACACTGCGCATGCTTTAGGCCACTGGGTCCTAAACTTGAACATGCATCAGAATCACCTGAAGGGCTTTTAAAGTAAGGACTGGGTTTTGTGCTCAGAAGGGCTGGGGCAGGGCCTGGGAATGTGCCTTTTGAACAATTTCCCAGGTGATGCAGATGCTGCTGGCCCAGGGACCACACTCAGGAGAATCTCTGTTCTAGAAACTTCTGTCTATTCATTTTCCTCCCAGGGCTCTTGTTCTCATACTACACAAGCCACTGGTTCCTAGCCAATGACAAGGTTGTGTTTTGGGGCAATGGGCCTAAAGAGGTGGTGGCCCATTATCCAAAGCCACTCCCAGCCTGACTTCCTGGTCAACAGAACTTGCATTTGGTTTCATTCAGCAATGTACCCGCTCACGAGGATGAGTCACTACAAGCATAGGCCTTTGCCCTGTGGTCAGAAACATCCTTCCTCATCCTCTTTGCAGTTAAGTTGTAGACATGGGAAAGATTTTTACATTTGGATAAAGAGAGCCCTACATTGGGAAGACTATTTGCCCCTGCTCCTTCTTCCTCCTTAAAAAACTGACGTGAAGCATGATGTTAATGTCTGGTGCTGTGGCAGCTATTCTGTGCCCCAGAGGGAGGAGGTCAAAAGAGTCAGATCCCAGCAGCCTGGCAATCCTGAGCTGCCCCAAATCCCTAGAATGGCCTACTAGACACCTTGTTCCAGAAGAGAATGAAAAACCTGGCTTAATTTAAGTGAAACATACACCTACTCTATGACCTTAGTGAAAAGAATGTGTATGAAAGCATTTCCGCAAAAAATTTTCACACCAGCCATCTTTACCAGCCCCAGACTGCAAACAGCACAGATGTACACGGCCTGGTAAATGAAAAAACAAACCATGTAACAGCCCACACAGTGGACAGTAAAAGCGACTACGCCACCGTTACCATACAGAAACACGGATGAATCCCAAACGCATCCTGATGGAGCAAAGGAAGCCAGACGAAGAAGACCACCCACAGTATGATCCCGTCACGTGAAGTTCCGAATCAGTGACACCCGTGGGAAGAAATCAGAGCTGTGGTGGCCTCAAGGAGGCAGGCAGAGGGACAGAAGGAGGGGGACTCTTCCCCGATGGAAATGTGCTGGATCTGGATCTGGGTTAATGGTTACCTGAGTAAGATCTGTCAAAATTCATCACGCTGTGTACTGAAGATGTGTGCATTTGGTTGCATGTAAATTATATCCCAATAAAGCACAGCCAGGATATAAAGGAGGAAAAAAAAAGCCGTACAATCGATTCTTGTTATTCATGGTAGTTATGTTCTATAAAGTTACCACGATCGCTGAATTAGGGAATCCTGAACTATCGCTCCTGGGGGAAATCAAGGGTTAGGTCCCTGTGAGCCTCTGGTCACATTTCCATCAGGCGATCAATACGTAACCTTGTTTTATGTGTGTTTCCGTTTAAATACACCTTATTTAATAGATATTACTGACTGGGTCCCAAGGAACTCATGGCCCACAGCACTATAACTCACGTCTGAAAGAAGTTCGCCCTGCACATGTGTTTTCTACATGAGGCACTTTCCAACCTTCTCGCCCTAGGCGGGGGGGCATTTTTAAATGGGGAAATCACCACCACCCAGTGCACTGATGTGAAAAACAGGGCGCTAAAGGTTAGACCACAAAAAGGGCACTCGTTTGCAGTGTGGGAGCTGAAACAAGAAGGCAGACTGTTTTCTTTTTCGATCTGCACTAGGAATGGGCACACAGGAAGACTCGAAGTTTCCCCCCCACCGCTCTGTGCATGTGTGCAGACAACCAAGACAGTGCGGGGAGGACCGATGGCTGGTTTGCAAGAATGAATACAGAGCAAGGGGATGAATTCATGAATATGGCATCTTTAAATAATGAGGCTCTCCAGATACTAATGCATGTATCCCTTACTCACAACTTCACTTATGTACCAATCTCACTTCCGTATCCTGCAGGTACAACGTGAGGTATGCAACCTTGTAAATGTCCCCGGCTGTTGTTTATAACAGCAAGATACTAGAAACAATCCACTGGCCATCAGTAGAAAACAGGTTGAACAAAAAACTACGATCTATCCAAACAGGGGAAGACATTTGTTAAAGAAGTGTTGTTTTTTTAAAATAGGAATATTATTTAAGCCATCGCCGGTCAGGTAAACTGTTACTTGTAGCCAAATGTGTACAGACCAAAAGCTACTACTCCACGGTAAAAGGAAGCGCTGGGATTTGAACCCAGATTTCATGGACACTGTGACCTGGATGGTTTTCTGATGCCTGTCAAACCCCGGACGCCTGAGGATCTGCTGGCAGCGAGTTACTGTCCTCCCCTCCACCCTCCTGCAGTGAAACGCTTTTCTTCCTGGATTCAAGCACAGCTTTCTAATTGCTCATCAGAGCGGAGCTGTCTTCAGGAACCAGCTAAGCCCAGTGGCTCCGAGACACCACGCTTCCTCCTGTTTCTTAATAAATCTGCCATCCTTCCCTGGGTTTTGCAACCAGCACCGTCCGTGTAGAGATGCCCGTGAGTGCTGCCTGAAGTGCTGCGGGGGAGTCGCTCACTGCCTTCCTGCTTCCTCTCCAGTTCCTTCTAAACTCGGTTCCCCACTCAGTGGCCAAAAAAATGATTCCATTTTATTTAAGGTTGTGTCGTTTCCAGCAGCACCGGGGAGGCAGCAGCAAAGACAACAGACATCCCTGCTCTCCTGGAGGGGGCACTCTGCTGGCAGGAGTCAGACCACAGAACATAAGACATACAGCAGAGTGGGCAGTGGCAAGGATAGAGGCGAAAGGTGGTGGGGGAAGGGGGTAGGGAAGGAGGGGGATGCACTCTTAGTAGTGGTCAAGATAGCCTCACAGATAAGAGGAATTTGAGCATATGTGGAGAGAACAGAAGAAACGTGGACACGTGGGGAAAGGCATCCAAGGCAGAGGGTACAGCAGATGCAAAGGCCCTGGGGTGGAAATGCACCAGGGTGCTTGAGCAATGGTAAGGAGATGAAGAGGGGTCAAAGAGGCAAGTTCAAAGGCCAAACGATGGGGGGCCCGGTGGGCCAAGGTGAGGACCTGGACTTTTATTCTGAAGAAGCCCAAGAGATGGGAAGGCTCGGAACATGTGGGCCATGATCTGACTCAGGTTTTCACAGGATCCCTCTGGCTGCTGAGTGGAAAATGGATTTTAGAAAGTGAGGATGGGGCAGGCAGCCCAGAGGCGAGACGCTGGTGGTAGGGGAAGAAGTGAAAACTGGCCAGATTCTGGATCTGATTGTAAAGCAGCAGAGACTACAGATCCACGGGCTAGGGGTGGGGGGGGGGGGGCAGGGAGAGAGCAGAATCCAGGGCCCTGCAGAGTTTGAGAGGGATTGGAATAAACGGGATAATTGAGAGCAGCCATGTAGGACATGCAAACACAGCCTTATACAAGCTGCCTTGTTTGCTCTAGCACCTTCTTCGGTGAAGACATTTCTGTCTTAGGTATTCTGATGGTCCCAAAGCTAATAATTACCTGGGTTAACGCACCCTACCCAGGACGAGGGGTGTGTGTGTGAGAGAGAGAGAGCGAGAGAGAGAGCACGTGCATGCGTGCTTGGAGCCTCAGAGAGAGAAAGGGCTGCAGGGGAACACACAGGCCAGAGCTGCGCAGCCTTCCTCTCACAGAAATGCCTTTTGTATCTTGTTTCAGGATCTGTGCTCCACCCCAAATCTAAAGAGTTTCTAAGTTTACATCTGACTTCGAATCCGTAAACTATCTTGGGGTATAAATGGTAAAAATGGAAAATGGTAAAAATCCATTTTCCACGGTGTGAGGTAGGGATCCAAAATCATCTCTTTCTATACGGAGGACTACTTTTTTGGCACCAGCTCCATGTACTGTGTCCCCCCCTTACCCACTGGTCTAACCAGAGCCCACTGTGTCTCATGACGTGCTCACACATGCCTGCCTCTCGTCTTGGGCTCTCTGTTCTGTTCCATTGGTAGAACGTCAATTTCTATTTATTCCCTAACCTCAGAGATAAAACCGATTCAGCCGGACAGGTAATCGATATATGGATTGACACTGGGCAAAGGTGACAAGGTGTCAAAGATGACAAGTGAGGTGTCTCAGGGAAGGGCACAGGATCCCCAAAACGGACAGCGGGATGTCCTTTAGCCTGAGAATACACTCCAGACTAAGTTGACTTATATATCTTACACCACTGACCTTAAACTAATCCTCATAATAGAGATGGAAGGCACAAAAAAGGGCTCAAAAAGAGACCAAAAGATTAAAAATAAAGTATAGACACAAAAGCTCACATATCATATAATTCCATTTAAATGAAATTAGATGGAGGTGATGGTCACATAACGTGTATATGTGTACTTTATAATAAACAGATGACAGCAAAGAGCCTGGACTTTGCAAACCGACCTCTTGGGTTCAAATCCCACTTCCGCCACTTAACTGATGTGCTACCCTGGGTGAACTACAACAACCTCCTTGTGCCTCAGTTTGCTTCTCTGTAAAATCAGGTTCCAAGTTGCGCCCCTCCCCAAAGAGTTGTGAGTACAGAAATGAGTCGACACGTGCAAATATATCTACATGTAGTCGAATGCTTACCATCTTCACAGCCAGGAGCAGAAAATCAAAAGTACTGTGCTCTCAGTCACAGCAATCAAGGTCAGTCACAGCGATCAAGGTCAGTCTCACCAGTCATAAATCAAGCTGACAGTGTGCAGTACCTTTAATATAACGTGAGGAGAAGTGTACTTCACCACTGTGGTCTTCCTTTCCCAAACCCTAACTGCCAGTCTAATCACGAGAAAAACATCAGACAAACCCCCAAGTGAGGCACAGTCTCCAAGATGATCGACCGGTACTACTCAAAACCAACAAGGTCATCAACAGTAAGGAAAGTCTGAGAAACTGTCACCGCCAACAGGAGCCTCAGGAAACATGATGATTAAATGCAGTGTGGTTTCCTGGACGGGATCCTGGAACAGGAGCATCAGGGGAAAACTAGGCAGATCTGAGTATGTTCTCCAGTTGTGTGATGGCAACGGACAGTGCTGGTTTCACGGTAACACCGTACGATGTGAACATTAGGGAAAGCGAGGCGCGGGCTACACGAAAGCTCTGCACACTTCTGCTGCTTTTCTGATCTAAAACTATTTGAAAATTAAGACTTTATTACAGAAATAAAAACCTCAACGGTCTTCAACGAACCTGAAAGTGTTGGGGGCGCAGCTCTGGCCAACTTCCTGAGGCCTGAGCTGCACTTCTGAGGGTCCACTTGAATGAAGGTTCAGACACGCTGGGATGTGCCAGTCCAGCACAGCTCCAGAGCAAGGCGGGGCAGCCCTCCGCCTTCCTGTGTGGCCTTATCAGCTTCTGTCCCCTCTGTCCCCCTAACCCTGCCCTCTCATCCCCATATGGCAGTTAAAGGGCTCGCATCAGAACCCCAGTCAGACTGCGCCCCTCCTCTGCTCAGAGCCCTTCCAGGGCTCCTGCCTTCCCCAGTAAATCTGCCCCCACTTCCTGTTGCTGTCTCTCACCCTCTGCCCCTCATCCATACCCTTCTGACCACACCAGGTGCATGCCTCCCACAGGACCTTTGCACGAGCTGCTTCCTGTCTGGTAGGCATTTGCCCTTACCTCCTTTTCTCTACTGTCATCCCATGAAGACTCAACCCAATTCTGTCTACAGCTACAATCCCTACCCGCCCCCTGGGCATTTCCACCTCCTCGCTTTGCTCTCTCTCCTTCACAGCGCTGATTACTATCGGACATGTTGTAAATGTGATTTATCTTATCTGCTGTCTGTCTCCACCAGGAGGGGATGAATGCCGGGTCTGTTTTGTTCACTTTGTGTAAACTCTGACGGAATGACTGAGGGGGACCATTCTCAGTGACCACAGCAGACGCTGGAGAGTGTAGGCGCCTGATTCGTCATTGACCAGGGCTGGGGGAGGGAGGGGGGTGGGGGGACCCATGCCTAGGCTGGCCAGAGACCCATGGGGCTGGGCTCAGAATGGAGGACTGGCTACTAGGATGGGAGGGAGGCCCGCGGCGCCCAGAAGAAACCTGTGTGAGCTGGAGAGGAGGTGAGAGGTCTTGCGGGGGGACGTCACAGCTCGGGTGACAACTGTGGGCTCCTGTGGGCTCCAATGAGCCCGATCTGTTGGGGAGGGTACTGAGTCTGGGCTTCAGCCCAGAGAGCTGCTCAGAGGAGGGGAAGTGAGCAGAAGTAAGCTGGGGTGGAGGTGCGGGAAGGAAGGGCACTCTGGAGAGACAGAGGGCAAGCGAGAGGAAGAGAGGTGGGCACAGCTCCACACCTCAGTGCAGGACACTCCACAGGACTTGTTTGCTTCTCCCATCCTGCGCACTAGCCCAGGAGGCAGATTACTCCAGTCACAGTCTACACCCATGGTTCTTGCCCACTGAGTGCCAGGAGCCACCACAACAAGGAGGGTGACCAGAACTCTGGGCAAATGTGCAGAATGCCCCCTAGGGGGCGAGAGCACCTCCTGTGAACCAGGTCAAACCCAACAGGACCCCCAGGCAGCGACTCCCCATCTACACTGACCGCATGGGTGTCCAGCGTCTGGGTACCATGAAAGAGAACAACTGTTAAGTCTGTAGAGCAAGTGTGAAGGAGCTAAAACCAGCAGCAAGGACCACAACCAAGGCTTTCAGTCCTCAATGAGGAAGGATTCTAGAACACATGATGTGGGACACGCAGGCATCAAGAAGGGAGGGGAGCCTACAGGTAAATTCTACCTGGTGTCACACAGAGCCTGGGGCTACTCTCCGTGTAATTCCGCCCTTATGAGTAATGGCAGATGGGGACCAGAGAGCGCGTTCACAGCACCCCTGAACTGCAAACAACCTAGATGTCCCACCAATGGGAGGATGTGCAAATGCCCTGGGGTATAGCCACATAATGGAATACTACGCAGCAACGAAAAGGGAAGGACCCATGACTGATCTACTCACACGGGAGGATCTCAAAAACACGACACAGACTGAAAGAAAACACTACCATAGGATTTGATACATCAGGTACAAACCCAGGCAACACTCATCTGTGGAATTATAATGGGGATGGAGGCTCCTGGTGAGGTGGGCATGCGGGACGCAGAGGTCAGGGAGCAAGGTAAGTCATGCTCTGTTTCTCATCTGGGAGCCGGTTCCATGAGTGCATCCAATCTGTGAAAATTCACGCAGCTGCCCACTTAGGATATGTGCGCCTTTCTGTACAATTCAACAAAAAGATCCCCCGAAGAGAAGAAAACACTCTCACACCCTTGTCTACTCCTGATAGGATGCAAAATGGAGCAACTGTGTGCCATGCTGGTTGTTCATGCATGTTAAATGTATAGCCACCCCATGGCCCAGCAATCTTACTCCCGGCGGATGCCCAGGAAAAGTAAGAACACACATCCGCAGACAAAGCAGCACGCGGATGTTCAGAGCAGAATGCTTCCTAACAGCCCCAGAGGTGGTAACAAACCAAATACTCATCAACGGATGAACAGAGAAACAAACTGCGGTTCATCCGCACAGCGGAGTATTAGCTGGCAAGGACACAGGAATGATGTCCTGACCCATGCTACGACACAGAGGAACGGAGAAACCACCGTGCAAAGTGAACGAAGCCAGACACGGAAGACCACCTGTTCTATGACTCTGCCCACACACAATGTCCAGAATAGACACGTCCACAGGGACAGAAACTAGATCAGCGGTTGCCAGGCGTCGGGCAGACGGGAGGGATGAGAGGACAACCAAGGGGCTCAGGGCTTCTTTTTCAAGAGGAAAATGTTCTAAAATTGACACTAGGGATGGTTACACAACCCTGCAAATGTATGAAAAAACCATAGAACTGTATGATTTACATGGATGAGTTGTATGGCATGAAAATTTTATCTCAACAAAGCTGTTGGTTTTTTCCTTAAGTATCTATGGGGAAGTGTGCCTGGGTGGCTCAGTCAGTTAAGTGTCTGCCTTTGGCTCAGGTCATGATCCCATGGCCCTGGGATCAAGCCCCACATTGGGCTCCCGGCTCAGTGGGGAGCCTGCTTCTCCCTCTGCCTGCTGCTCCCCACTGCTGTGCTCTCTTGCTTGCATGTGCTCGCTCTCTCTCTCTCAAATGAATAAAATATTTAAAGAAATTACAAAAATAAAAGAAGTATCTATGGGGTAAGGGTGGGCAAAATGGGTGAAGGGGGTCAAGAGGTACAAATTTCCAGTTCTAAAATAATTCACAGGGATATAACACACAGGACAGTAACTACAGGTAATAATATACTGAATATTTGCAAGTCGCTAAGACAGTAAAATCTAAAAAGTTCTCATCACAAGAAAAAAAAATTATTTCTGTATGGTGACAAATGTCCACTAGACATACAGAGGTGCTCATTTTTCAGTACACAGAAATAACGAATCAATACCTTGCACATCTGAAACTAATATTTCATGTGTCAAATAAGCCTCAATATAAAAAAAAGAAAAAGTAGGGGTACCTGCGTGACTCAGTCAGCTACATGACTGGATTTTGACTCTCAGGGTCATGGGATCAACCCCTGCATCAGGCTCTGCCCTGGGCATGAAGCCTACTTAAGATCTTCTCTTTCTCCCTCTGCTTCTCCTCCCCCTCCTCCATGCAGTCAGGTCTCTTTCTCTCTCTCAAAAAATAAAAAGATAAAATAAAGAAAGAAGGAAGGAAAAGAAAAGAAAAAGAAAAAGTAACATGTATGATAGTATTCGTGGACCCTTTATTTCACATTTCAAAGAAGGCAAAGTAGCAAGTACTTACTGACCACCTCAAGTCCCCTGTTTATCCTATGTTACACAGTGAAAACTGAGCATGCCCCTGGTCACGGAACAGGTCTGCTTGGAAGCTGGGCTCCCAGCTCTCTCATGGCTGGTTCCTTCCAAGACCCCACTCTGTGCCCAGAGGGAAGCAAGGAGGAACCAGCATGGGGGGGGGGGGGCGCGGTTGTGGTGCCTGGGAGAGACCTTCCGAAACTCTCCTTTGAGCCTCTGCTACAGCAAATGCCTCCTTCCGCTTCGCTGAAAGCATCCGTAAATTCACTCAAAATTCGTATTACGCTTGAATTTCTTGGATGTTCTCCCCACTGGTCTCTCTGTCCCCACCCCACCAGCATCTGGTTAGAAACTGAGTCGGCTAATGTGCCTTATTGGCTGAGAACCCTTAGGTTCCTGTCTCACTCACAGCAAAAACAAAGTCCTCTCTGGGACCCATAAGGCCCCATTAGATGTGCCATGGTACCTTCTGCCCTCATAACCTGCTCTCTCCCCTTGGTTTGCCCAGCTCCCACCACATGGGCCTCCTCAATATTCTTCAAACTCACCAGGCACCGACCTGTCTCAGGGCCTTTGCACTGGCTCTTCCCTCTCCCTGGACTGCTCTCCCCCCAAACCTTACACAGCCTATCCCCTAACCTCCCTCAGTTCTCTACATAAACATCAGCCTCAGTGACCTCACCTTCCCTGACCACTCTATTTAAAAGTGCAGCCCAACCCCCTGCACCATGAGCCCTCTTATCCTGCTTTATCTTTGTTAAGAACACTTACTGACATCTGACATAGTAAATATTTTACTGGCTTATCTTGTTTACTATAGATCTCTGAAGTAGACACTTGAGAAATATTTGTTAAATATTGGGTAACTGTGCACAGTTGTGCAGGTTGTACACTGCACAATCCCCCTGGCCCTTCCACTCCCACCCCTCAGGGAAGCAGTCCCATCTCAGGACACTGTAGATTTGTGTATACATATGACCACAATTTTCTGGCAGATGGCAGAAAAGGGTCATGAGAAAGGGGCATCTGTTTTTAGTTCCACAAAAGCACCACATGGGCTCATGGAGGCCTGAGTTAAATAAATAGGCAAACTGCTGCTTCAGATGCGGCCAGAAAGCACCACACACTCCCAGACTCCATGGGCTGAGATCCCCCTCTGCTATTCAAGGATCTGTCTGACCTTGGGCAAGTTACTTCTCTCTGCACCTCTGTTCTACTTTGGGTCTACGGGAACTGTAACACTCCCACGATATGGGTGTGAGGCTTAAACAAATCAATATGTACTGAGTACACGACCTGCAGCTCAGAGGACGTGCTGGAGAAGCGTGCACTATTATCACAGCAGCTATTGTTCCCAAATCCCCAGGCTCAGGCTTCGAAAAATACAACTCCAGGTAGGGGGTGGGGACCAATCTTAGATGCAATGCGTTTCTGCCTGGTTTGTGCTCGACTGAGCCGCCCCTAGGTTTTGGGTTCGGAGCCACCTTGAGGGGCTCTGGGGATCCAGCCTTACTCACCGAGGTCTGATCTCCTCCCAGGGACAGTGGGAAACACTGGTGTCCACATAGTGGGGTGGAAACCCCAGCTCCAGGGGCACAAGCTCTCAGCAGGCATCCCTGACCCGTGATGTGTCCGCCTGGCCAGTTCCCAAAATGCCCCTAGACTGAGCTTGACCTCCCAAATGTTCCTCCTCTCTTTAGCTCTCAACACATACTTCACTCTACTCAACTGTGTAAGAATGAGCGCCCCGAGGGCAAGGGGGATAAAGCAGATCGATTGGGAGGAATTATGCCAAAACTTACACTAACGAGGCTATGCTACTCCAAGTGACAGAATTACAAGTCACTTTTGTGTTCTCAGCATTTCTAGAACTTGTATATTCCAATGTCATCTCCCCGCTCCTTTGTTCCTTCTAATGATCTTGTACTGGCTTTTTTTTTCTGTTGAGAAACTGTGTTTTGCTTTCACTTTTTATCGAAACCGCATGCCTCCCAGACGCACGCGTTGTAAGTCCCACAGATCGTCCCCGAAACATGCCAGCTGCTGGGATGGGACCAAGATGAGCTCAGGCCGGCCAAGTGTCCCTTTGACAGGAAGAACCTCAGGGTGGTCAAGAGAGCAGGTTCTGACCATCCCAAGCAGGGATCTGTAACCTGAGTGTCTGAATCTCACGAGGAGGAACCAGAAGGCAATGGAGGTGCCTCCTGCAAGACAACTGTTCTGGATCCTTCCAAAAGGCAATGTCACAGAACACACAGAAAAGCTGAAAAGAGCCTCCCAACTGAAGGGAAAGAGATAAGATAAGCTAAAATGCACTGTGTGATTCCAAACAGCATCCTGTGGGTAGTTGGAGGGGGGGAGATCCAGCTCTTCGGGGAGTTACTAGGACAACTGACAAAACCAGAATACAAAGACTTGTAGACCAGATAAAGAGTGCTGGGTCAATGCTCAACCAGGAGCACCTGATCAGTATCCTGGGCTTACGTAGGAGAATATCCTCCGTCTTCTGAAACACACATCAAAGTGTCCAGGGCCAAAAAAGCACGCAGTCCTGTTCCTAATCTCTTAACAGCTTAGGAAAAGAAAGAAGAGCGTATGTGTGTTGTGTGTGTATGTGTGCAGTTCTGGTTGGACTGGCCCATTTTTCAGATGAGAGCACTGAGACTCATGGGCAAAATAACTTTTGTGCCCCTGGCCTGCAGAGCAAAAGAAGAGGAGGGTGACAAAGGAAACATGATATAATGCTACACACCCGTGAATCCGGAGAAAAATTTCTCTGCGTTATTTTTTTTTAATTTAAGATTTTATTTATTTATTTGACAGACAGAGATCGCAAGTAGGCAGAGAGGCAGGCAGAGAGAGCGGAGGAAGCAGGCTGCCTGCTGAGCAGAGAGCCTGATGAGGGGCGAGCCCTGAGATCATGACCTGAGCCAAAGGCAGAGGCTTTAACCCACTGAGCCACCCAGGTGCCCCTGTGTTTGTTATTCTTAAAACTTGTCCAGAGATTTGAAATTTTCTTCAAAATAGGAAGTCCAGCCGGCTCTGGGGCCACACTGCTTAGATCTGCCCCTGGCTCTGTCCTTCTAGGCTGTGCAACCTCGAGTCAGTGACTCCCCCTCTCTGTGCCCCCTCTTCTGCATCTATAAAACGGACCTCACGGGCCAGCAGTGTTCTGCACGAACATGCATAGTGGTATTTTACTACCAATCTACATTCCAACGGGGCTTAAACAGTCTCACCATTACCCCTGTGTATCCTGTGTATGGACTGTTTTAGGATTTCATGAGTCCACACACCAAAGACATCAAATGCTCAACGTTGTTACCACCATGAGCGAACTAAGGCCACGAAAATGGATGCCTCCTTTGCTTCTCCCTTATCTCTCTGTCCATGGACACCTACCGGGGGGCTGGCTCCTGTCTGGTGCTAGGGAGCTTGGCGACAGCACTGTGGACCATGAGATAGGGCCCTGTGTCCTCGGACATGGGTGCTCCTGCAAAGCCTGGACCAAACCCCATTCAACTGTGTCACTCTGACAGGATACTCTGAGAAGCCCCAGATACAGATCTGGTTTACACAGAGTCCCTCTGTGGCCAAATTTTAGAAAGCCAGAGACATGTTCTGTAAGAGACACCCAGGTTTCCAGCTCTTCTTGAAAAACTGGAATATCAGCCCTAGAACGAGAAGCGAGTGGCACCCGAATGACCCCTTCAGACAAAGGACAGGGGTGCAGTGACACGAAGAAACCGACCACCCGATAAAAAAGATGACAAACAACCTGATTTCAGAACGAAATAAGATCAACAAGGGGCACAGAAGCCAACAGAGACGTTCAACCTCTGTAGTCAGCAGGCAGATTTAAACTGTGACCATAATGAGACAGCACTAGGTACCCAACAGAATGTCTAAAATGAAACGGATGGACGCCAGCATGCAGTGGCTAACAACGTGGACAGAGCCACTGGAACTCTTCAGCCTTGCTGGGGGTGACTCAAACCATCACAGCCTCTTTGAAAAACAGCAGGGGCAGTTTCAACTCCCATGAAATACATCCTTATCTGCCTTAGTCCTACACTGAGGTATTTACCCAAAAGAAATGATAGCATGTGTCCACACAGAGGTTACCACATGGAAGTTCACAGCAGCCACCCTGGTCAGGGCCAAATGCTGAAAACAACCCAAAGGTCCACCAAAAGGTGAGCAGATAAACAAATCATGATCTACCCACATGATGGGAATCTGCTCAGCCACGAACGGGAGCCAACGACTGACAAAGCCATCACAGATGAAACTCAGAATCACTCTACTGAGTGGCAGAAGCCAGAAGATGAAGAGTCCATGCTGTGTGAATCCATTTATATCAAATTCTAGGAAAAGAAAATCAAATCTGTTGTCACAGAAAGCAGATTTCACTGTCTGAGCTCAGGAGGCGGGGAGCACTGACTGAGAAAAGGCAGGAGGGACTCTTTGGGAAAGGCAAATGTTGTGTCCTGACTGTGAAGGTGGTTTATAGGATGGTACCATTTGTCAAAATGCAGCCAATAGTACTCTCAAAATGGATGTATCACATTGTATATAAATTATATCTCCATAAAGTTCATGGGAAAAAAACAACAACAACAAAAAAAACAACCCAGACTCTGACTGGTCTGTCTGGTTTCAATCCTGGCTCCATCGCTTACTTGCTGTGACCTGGGGCAAATATCTTCAATTCTCTGTCTCAGGGCCTTTGCACTTGCTATTCTTGTTGCTGGGAACACCCTTCCTGAAGACCACAACAGCCCTGGCCCCCTGGCTTTCAGGTCTTTGCTCCAATGAGAGCTTTCCAGGGAGAGCTAGTTAAAATGGCCACTCACACCACCAGCCCTCTCCTCCCACTTTCCCTGTTTTGTTTTTTCCCCGCAGCACTCAGCACCTTCTGAGGGGTCCTAGAGTGGGTCTCCCCACCCTCCCAACAGGCCAGCTCCCCAAAGGCAGGGAGCTTCGTCTAGTTCATGACAGCACCTGCCTGGCACATCGGAGCCACTCTAAAAAACTGTAGAAGTAAACAAAGGGATACATATTACTCCCACGTGGGGATATGAATTGTAAACAATGATAAAGGGGAAAAGTGCACCTCAAATGGACAATCAGAGCGGTGAAGACACGGACTCCAGGTCACTCAGCAAGTAAGGCAAGGTGTGGAGCTGAGCTGGGGTCCTCCCAGCCGCCCCAGGGCAGTCTGACTCCATCAAGTGCCTTCACTGTATCCTGCAGTCCGCCCCAGGGGAGGGCGTGATCGAGGATCTCCAAGAGATCCAGATTTTATCCCCTGAATAACAGGCAAGAGGGATTGGGGATTTCTGTATCAGAAGACTAGTTCCTCAAGACCAGGCACTGTGAGGCTGAGAGACCAGGGCCAGATTGGAAACTGATCAGAATTCATGACACACATGCCCCCCCCCCCCATGGAAAGGCGCCCTACATTATCCGCCGTCAGGGCCTCCCAAATCAAAACCATAATGAGCCACCACTTCACACCCACTGGGATGATTATAATAAAAAAGATGAAAAAATTAGAGTCCTTGTGACTTATTGATGGAAAAATGGAAAATGGTGCAGCCGCTGGAGAAAACATCTGGTGGGTGGGTGGTTCCTCAAGAAGTCAACAGAGACTCGGCGTATGATCCAGCAATTCCGCTGGCAGGCGTACACATCCACGCAAGAGGAAAAACGCATGTCCACACGTGTGCTGGTATGAGAACATTCACAGTGGCACGACCCGCAACAGCCAGAAAGCAGAAACAGCACATGCGCTCCTTGACCACTGGGTGGGGAAGCCATAAGCTGCAAATCCACAGTGGAATATTATTCAGCCGGGAAAAGGCAGGCAAGTACTGATCCACCGCTACAGAGCAGGAGAACCCAGAAACACCACGCTGAGCGAGGAAGGCTGGGCTAGAAAGACCGCACGTTGCAGGAATCCACTTACATGAAATCTCCAGGACAGAGGCAAATCTACAGAAATGGAAAGCAGATTCATGGCTGCCAGCAACTCCCAAGGGGAAAGGCAGGATTTGGGGAAATGAGGGCACCATCCGAGAGCGTGGGTTTCTCTCTGGGGTGATGGAATACTCCAGAATTCGATGTGGTAATGGCCACACAACCCTGTGACTATACTAAAAAAAACCCATTAAACTGTCTACCTCAAAAGGATGAATTTTATGGCATGCAAATTACATCTCCATTAACAAAATGTAAAAAGTAAAACAAAACAAAAGAAAGCACATCCCTTGATGATACCAAACGATTTTAATTTTCTCAGATTTGGTAATGTCATGGTGGTCACGGTAGAAAATGCTTATTGTTCTTTAAACACATACTAAAGTATGTAGCATTGACCTGGGATTTAAAATCCTTTAAAATCCTTCAACAACAACAAAACAGAGATCAATAAAGCCAGCATGGCCAAATCTGGATGTATGTGGAATTTGGGGATATAAGTAACAGGAGTTCATTACGCTGCTGTCTCCACTTTCCGGTACATCTGGAAATTTTCATCATTTTGGTTTTTTTTAATTTGCTCCCAGCGATTCTACCTCTGGGATTTTAACTGAACAGCTCTACTCGCATTCACGCAAATCAATGCTGTACAATTACTCACAGTTGCCTTGTTCGTAAGAGACTGTAGCTAACCTAAGTGTCCAGCAAATGGACACTGGTTCAGTAAGTTAGGGCTCTCCAATGGGATACTATGCAGCTGTGAGAGGCCCTGAAGTCAATAAGGTAGAACCTCCAGGATATATATATATTTTTTAAAGATTTTATTTATTTATTTGACAGACAGAGATCACAAGTAGGCAGAAAGGCAGGCAGAGAGAGAGAGAAAGGAGGAAGCAGGCTCCCTGCTGAGCAGAGAGCCTGATGCAGGGCTTGATCCCAGGACCCTGAGACCATGACCATGAGCCACCCACTGAGCCACCCAGGCGCCCCCAGAATATGTTATTAAAAGAAAAGAGCAGAGCAGTGTTTGAATACCCTGTTATTAGTGCCTTAAAAAAAAGTGTGTGTGTGTGAGTGTGTATGTCCACATGCCTGTGTGCAATGCTCACACATGCATGGAACATCTCTTAGGAAAGACTAAAAACTATAACCATTTTACCTCCAGGAAGAGGATAGCTCGGAGGGAGAGAGGGAGACTTTTCACGAGAAATCTTTGAGACCATTCGAGTTTTGTACTTGAGCATGTATACCCACCGCTCCCAAAAATAAATAAACACATACATTTTTAAAAAGCCCTCAAGAAAAGCTGTTTCCTAAGTGTGGCTGTGTCCCCATACATCCCCCCTGGGGCTGGATTAGAAGGATCAGGTTGTCCCTTCTGCTCCCTCCCTTGGGGTGGGCAGCGGGCACCAGGCTGGGGCCAAGGCCTCCCTCCAGGGAGAGCAGAAACAACCCATGGGCCCACCCAGGGCCCCCCAGGAGCGATTTCCAGATTCATACTCCCTTGGCTCCCTCTGGGGGAGAGGGAGATACAATACAAAAAGAACTGAAGGAAGAGAAAGGAGAAGAAGAAGGAGGAGGGCGAGGGAGGAGGGGGAGGAGGAGGCCTGAGCGCCTGTGAGAACAAAGCAAGGACAGGCCTGGGCAGGAAGCCGCGGGCAATACCAACCCCCACTTCAGCAGAAGAAATGGCCACCAAGAAGCTTTATTCATAAGCAACAACAAACTGGAAAACAATCCAAATGTCCATCGACTGATGAATGGAGAGACGCAATGTGGTAGGTCCATACAACGGAATGTTATTCAGCCATAAACAGGAGAGAGGCCCTGACACACGCTCACAACACGAGTGAACCTGAGCACGTCATGCCACGGGAAAGCAGCCAGACACAAAAGGCCACATAGTGTAGGATCCCGTGTATAGGAAATGACCAGGGCAGGCAGATCTGCAGAGATGGAAAGTAGATTACTGGCTGCCCAGGGCTGAGGGGTGGGGGGTGGGGAAGAAATTAGGTACAGAGTTTCCTCCTGGGTGATGAAAATGTTCTAGAACTAGATTGTGGTCACAGTTGCACAACTCTGTGAATATACTAAAAACCACTGAGCTGTCCACTTGAGGAAAAAAAAAGGAGACATTTATGGCAAGCAGATAGCTTAACTGTGAAGAAGAAAATGAAAAGAGAAAAACAACAACAGTGGGAATGAACTAGGGATGAGAGGCAACCGTATAGACGGACCTTAAGAACATTCCACTGAGTGAAAGAAGCCAGGTGCACAAAAGGCCACATAGCATGGTGCTCCACGAAATGTAAGCTTTACATGAAATCTCCAGAAAGGCAAATCCACAGAGACAGAAAGCAGATTAGGGGGGGTGAATGGGACTGGAGTGGGGACAAAGACTTCATGACTATAGGATTTCCTTTTGGGGTGAGGAGAACATTCCAGAAACCAGAGAGTGGTGAATATCCTAGCCAGTGGATGGTACAACTTTAAGTGGATGAGTTTTATAGTATGTGAATTATGTCTCAATAAAGCTGTTTAAAATTTTAAGCAAGGGGAGAAAAAAAAGAGAGAGAGAGAAACTGGTCACGTGAACCTCTCACCACCCCAACCCATTCACTCACTCGGGGGATCTCCCATCACTATGGCCCCCAACCCCCCAACAGGCCTGGTTAAGAATGGCAGAACCAGGACTCCCACCTCCAGTCCCAGTTGTATCTCCTGGGACCCCCGTACATGACACAGAGCTCCCTGTCCCCCCACCCCTGGAGCCATCCTGGGTTGCTTTCATTCCATATCCACAGCTGGATGGAGGCACCACGACGGTGGGCACCAAGTTTTGGCTTCATATTCTCCTCCCCCCACCAACCCGAGCCCAAAATGGGCAAGACGACATAGAAACCACAAAGGAATGTGAAATGTGCAGGGTTTGTAGAATTTCCTAAGTGCAAAATGCTGATTTCAGAAGCACAAACGCCTTTATACAGCAACAAAACAAAACACGGACACTTTCATACTTCGCTAGAAAGTAAACACACACACACAGGAAACCAGACTCGAGGGACAAGATCAGAGGGAACCCCCGCTCTCCCCACTCCCCATCTACCACCACCTGCTCTTTCTGGGGCCTCAGGAGGTTAAGTTGGTAAGAGGTAAGGTTTAGGTCTGGTATCAAGCAGGGAGGAAGGAACAACCACATTGCTTGTAAGCAATTCTTTTTCCCAGAGCTACTGGGAAGGGTTTTCCTGGCTCCAGTTTCTCTCCTCCCCAACGCCCCCCCCCCCCACTTTGTCCTTCCAGTGCAATACTTGTGCTTTCCCACTTTGGGGAAAACACCTTTGACTCATTCCCTCCACAACACATACTTAGTGAGCACCCACTGTGCCCTGGGAGACCCCTCCAGTAAAGAGGAGCACCATACCTTCGTAAACAAACTGATCTATAACCTAATCTCTGCTGGTGGTAAATGGCTAGGAGGCGATCATGATACAGGAGGAGGGAATGATGGGGAAGGGGAGGTTTCTATTTTAAAATAGGGTCCTGGACAGAAGTGACACTGAAGCAGAGACTGGAATGAAGTAAGGAGAGAGCCATGCAAATACATGGGGCAAAGCACCTCGGAGAGCTGAGGGAATGGTGCAAAGGCCCTGAGGCAGGACAGTGCCCAACAAGATCACTGTGTGGTGAGGACAGGGCATCAGTAATGATGTTAGAGAGGGAGTTGGGGAGGGGAAGAGGCATGGGAGGGCCTGTGGATTTTGTTCTAAATGCTCTCAAACTGGGGTTGGGACCCATGGGGCATCGAGGTAGTCCTCTCAGGAGCCCAGGAGTTGCCCATACAGTTCAAGTCAAACAGCTAATCCAGATGCCTCATCTGCTAGTACTGAGTCCTTCCCATCCAGTCCACTGCCTTTGCTAGCATCAACAAAAACACATCAACTGGGTGAAAGCTATTGCATGTTCCCCCAAAACCAGGTTTTCCTCCTAGATGCACTGTGGGACTACCTTTCCCAGCATCCCTTGTAGCTGGGTGTGGTCACATGATTACACTCCGCCCACAGGAAAGCAGGCGGAAGCAACATGGGCTCTTTCCAGGTCTGGCACATGATCTATTCCACCATACTTCCTTATCCACGGTGCACCCCACAGACTCAGGGGATGGCAGAACCACAAGAGGGAAGGCATCTGATTCCTCAGTGCCTCACAAGAGGCTGGCCGACCAGAAACACCCTCACTGGTCTTTAATGTGCAAGAAGAAAACTTTCACGCAAATAAGGACTAGTTGTCACAGCAGCTAGCAGGACCCCCACTGACTCACACACCCACCTAACAAAGGCTGGTCAACCTGGCAGCCTGCTCGAATAAGGAACCTCTTGCAGAAGTTCCAGAAAGGGAAGCAAGGAGAGGGGAAACTGAGTCTCTACGTGCCTTGAGGTGTGCCCAACTCAGAAGAGACTAGAGCAAAAGTTCAGGGCCGCACCCAGGGCCCAAGAGTTTATGTCCCCAAAATGCTCTCAGCCACGTCAAGTTCATATTTGGAAAAGAAATGCCAGCTCCACAGTCAAGGATCAGCCTCTATCCCAGCCTGACACCACATCAAGGATGAGAGTCCCAATTTATAAACCATAAGGACTATTCCCGAGGTGCCGGGCCACCCCGAAACCCTGCACAGTAGCTCCCTTTATCCCATAGATGAGGAAAGCTGACACCTATAGCCGCTAACCCAACAACCGGAAGTGCAGGGCCCCAAGAAGTGGGAGCCTAGAATAGAAGCACCTCAGTGATGCCAAGCACAGTGCCTGGCACACAGGAGGTGTGTAGGGAATACCTGTTGAATAAATGAACAAACACTTCTTATTTTCCCTTTTTCCAGATGAGGCAACGAGGCTCAGAGAGGGCATGTCACTGACTTGAGGTCACCCATTTGCTGGGTGAGGGGACCAGGTTGTGGGTCAAGATCCAACCCCAAGCACTCACCCTCCCTACTCTGCCAGCCTGCTCCTAATGCCTCTCACCCCCAACCCAGAGCCTGAACCGGACCAGCTGAAAGCCTCAGGGCTTTTTCTCAACTGTTCTCAACTCCCCCCATCACCCCTGCCCCAGTACATTTTCCTTCAGCTTATTCACATCCTCCCAAGTTCCTTGCTCACTAAGTATTCATCCATTCAGCAATTAAGGATGAAGACGCATGCGTGCCAGGCTCTGTTCTAGAAACTGTGGGGGGCGAGTGAAGGGGGAGGACAGCCATGAACAAAACAAAAATCCCTGTTTACCCAAAGCTTACGCTTTTGACCAGCATTAGGGCAGAGACACAAAAGGACAATGCAACCTATCATACCACGTATTTACAAATTAAATTTCCATGTATTTCATTTCTATCTATTAAATAAAAATGTAGGGTGCCTGGGTGGCTCAGTGGGTTGAGGCCTCTGTTTTGGCTTGGGTCGTGATCCCAGGGTCCTGGCATCGAGCTCCACGAGCTCCACGTCGGGCTCTCTGCTCAGCGGGGAGCCTGTTTCCCTGTCTCTTGTCTGCCTTTCTGCCTACTTGTGATCTCTGTCTGTCAAATAAATAAAACCTTTAAAAAAAAAATGCAACATGCACTCTAAATTATATCTATAAATGTTAAAATAGAAATGCCATGTTATGTATGAAATTAGTTCTATTAAAACCATTTACAAATATTGTCAAATATTGATATATATAAAACAATAAAATATCAAATAGATGGTAAGTCAGAAGTTGCTAAGTGCTATGGAGGAAAAGCAGAGAGACAGAAGGACCAGGGCTTTGGACAGTTTTAAATAGGGTGATGAAGGCAGGCATGTGTGAGGAGGAGGGACCCAAAGAAGAGGGGGACAGCAAGTACAAAGGCCCTGAGGTGGACAAGTCAGGACATACTGCCTGACTTGAGGAAGGAGGCCAATGTCACTGAAGCAGAGTGAGCGAGGGTGAGTAGTTAGTGGAAGACGAGCTTAGATTGTAAGCCAGGGACCAGACTGCGTATAACAACAGCCAAACTTGCGTATGAAACAACCCTAGTGTCCATCCATAGAAGAATGGATGAACAAAACATGCTTGATCCATGCAATGGAATACTACTCAAGACTCAAAAAAGAATGGAATTCTGATCCAGGATGCAATGCTGATGAACCTTGAAAACATGAGGCCAGGTGAAATAGGCCAGACACAGAAGGACAAACACTGTAGGGTTCCACTTAAATGAGGTGCCTACAAAAGACAAATTCATGGAGACAGAAAGGAGATTAGAGGCTACCAGGGGCTGGCGGGAGGAGGAATGGGGAGTTCCTGAGTAATGGGTACAGTTTCTGTTTGGAGTGATGAGAACATTCTGGAAATGGACAGGGATGATAATCGCACAACACCGTGAAGGTGCTTAGTGCCACTGGACTGTATACTTAAAAAAGGTGAAAATGGTAAATTTTATGTTAAGCGTAACTTACTGTAATCACAAAGTGGCTGACACTGTACTCACACTGGGTTGGCTATATTGGGCAATGCTCTAAAAGCTGTATGGATCTTAATTCATTTGCTAACCCAATGACTCTTTTAGAGAGGAACCTTCTAGACCAGGGCTGCCTGAGAGAAATATGATGCAAGTCATATACATCATTTTCTAGCAAAAAGAGCATGTGAGTTTCAATATGTTAATTTAATTTAATTTAACTAGGGGAGAAGGGGCAGGGGAGGGAGAGAATCTTAAGTAGGCTCCATGCTGCCCGGCACGGGGCCTGACACAGGGCCCAATCTCACCATCCTGAGATCCAGACCTGAGCCGAAATCAAGAGTCAGAGGCTCAAATGACTGAGCCACCCAGACACCCCTGAATATGTTAATTTTAATAATATAGTTTATGTAACCTGAAATTTACAATCATGATCATTCCATGTGTCATCAGTATAAAATCCTTAGTGAGGTCATTTATACCCCCTACCCACTTCATGCTAAAACTTTGAAATCTAGGGTATATTTCACACTCGGCTCTGCTAGTGTTCAAGGGCACATGTGGTCCGTGGCTGCTGCACCGGACAGAGGAACTCGGGGCCACTGTAAGGACTCTGGCTTCCCCTGGGAGTGACAGGAGCCACAGGAGGGACGTGAGCAGTCTCAGGTTACAGCAGGGTCACTCTGGCCATCTAAGGGCGGGGGTGGTGGTGTTGGGGTGGTGGGAGCACCAGGAGGAAGAGAGGCAGTGGCGCAGGTGGGAGGTGACAGGGGCTGGACCAGGCTGGGGGCAGACAAGGCCAGATGCTAGAGACATTCTGCAGGCAGAGCTCCCAGGCCAAGCTGTGGGACTGACCAGGAAGAGGAGACAGGAGAAGAAACCACCAATTCGACAACGTGAATATACTTAACACTACTGAATGGTTTAAGATGGTGAGTTTTATGTTATGTGTTGTTTCCTAGAATAAAAAAAAAAAAAATTAAATTTAGGGGTACCAGGGGGGCTATGTCGGTTAAATGTCTGCCTTCGGCTCAGGTCATGATTCCAGGGTCCTGGGATGGAGCCCCAGATCTGGCTCCCTGATCAGCGGGGAGCCTGCTTCTCCCTCTCCCTCTCTCAAATAAATAAATAAATAAAATCTTTTTTAAAATAGATTTAAATTTAAAAGAGAGAGAGAAGAGGTTTCAGAGATGCTGCCAAAGTACAGAGCCCAAGGCCACTGGGAGCCTCGTGCTGCCACTGAGAGATGGGTGACAGCCGGGAGGGAGCAGCCTTGGTTTCAGTTTTGGTTTTGGGGTGGGTGGGAGGTGGGGAGTTTGGTGCTGAGGACTTTAAATCTGGGGTGCCTAGTAAACAAGCCAGGGCGGGGATTTCAGCAGAGGGGTACAGGCTGCACACACAATGCCAGAAACCAAGGGGAGAGGGAGTAAGATCCTTGCCCTGGCGTCCCTGCCCTTCATCCTCGCTCCCCTGACATTTACGGGACTTGGCCTCTCTCGCCCAGTTCCCACAGATCTGGCCCCGCAGGGAGCATCGACCTCAAGGGCAGGCTCCCATCCTCTGGCCCATCACTCCATCCCCCACCCTGTCTTCCTCCTCCAACGCCAGCCGCAGCCCGACACAGACTCCAGGCTCCGCAGGCTTTCGGAGAACGGGTTTCCAGAAGCCTCACCACCCACTTGTGCCGCCCACCCTGCTTCCTAGCCTGCAGACCCCGTCAAGGCTTGACACGCCTGCTCATTAGATCGTCTAGCAACGAGCAGAGGAACGCAAGTAGTAAATATAATCCAGCAGACGGCCTGAAGACGCCGAGCTTTCCGTGCACTGTGAGACCCCCGCACATGGTTGGGTGGCTCCCGATCGCTCCTTCCAAACCCGTGGGGTGAGATGTGCCCTGAAATGCAGCTTTTTGGCTGCCTCTGCAGGAGGATAGCGCGCACACGCATCTCTCCTCAAACACCCTTGGCTCCGCGGGGGCACCCTGGGATTGAACACTGATCCTTTTGCAGCCAAACGTGTGAGCAGTCGCAAGCGGTATGACAAAGATGGACCAGGAACAGCCCGGCTTCGGGTCAGGTCCTGCTGCCCACCGGGGGCTGTTGGGGTGCCGCCGTGGGCGTCACTGAGCTTGGGGTTGGCGCGTGGATGGCACATGGATGGCTCGCCAGCCGTCCTAAGTGGGGAGGCATCTTCATGTGCCAACCGGGGAGGCTCCCCAAAGGCCCAGAAGGAGGCAGCCCATGGTTTCTGGGTCGGAAAACCCAATTTCAAATTCCCGCTCTGCCATGCTCTTGACCCCTGGCAAGCAGCCTCATTTCCTGGGGGTCTCGGTCCTGGGGGACAAGGAAGGATCTGGCTGGTGCCGTACAGGCCTTGAATGAATGCTGGTGACAGCGCCGATGAAAGCAAGAGTAAAAGGGGCTCAGCTTTACCAAGCCTGACTGTGGCCCTGGCAGGAACCGCGCTCTGTGCTGACAGCATCTTGATGTTGAGGACCCTCTCGTCACGCTCCTGGGAGGCAGGGAGCGTTTACTTCTAGCTTTTTTTTTTCTGAGTGAGAGAGAGAGCAAGTGGGGAGGGGCAGAGGGAGAGAGAGAATCCCTGGCAGTCTCCAAGTACAGCGCAGAGTCTGATGCGGGCCTAGATCTCACAACTCCAAGGTCACGACTTGAGCCAAAGTCAAGAAGGGCATGCCCCGCCGACTGGGCCACCCAGGCGCCCCTACTTTTATCCTCTTTTAACAGAGATCTGGAGTAACCTGCCCAAGGAAGGAACAAGCTGGGACCCCAAGCCCAAGTTTATCTGACATGGGCCTTAAACATTGTCCAAAACTTGGGTCAAGCCTGTTGGGTCTGCCTGTTCTGATGCTGATCTCTCCCCTACTCTGGTAACAAGCTAGTCAAACACCAACGCGTGTACTCTCTGCCCTCCTGTGAAATCCTCCCAAACGAAGCTCCACAAGGGAGGTACTGTTATTTTACCCATCGGTAGCACCCCCAGTATGCCCCCGCACTGATGGGGAGCCCACACATGGAGTCCCCAGACCGCTACAGGATGTCTCCTGGTCCAGCTAGATCGAAGGCCACCTGGGACGTGCCGGACCTCCTCCACCATCTAGAATATCTTCAGGCCTCTCTCCTTTTTTGGTTCCTGTGAAAGCTTCTCCTTCCTTTGAGCTCAGAGGCAGTTCTAGAAGCTGGCCTGGGACTCGAGGACTGAGAATAATGTAAGCAGCAGGACCTGGGCCATTTCTCACCAGTGTCCCTAGGGCCCGGCATGGGCCCGGCATGGGCCTGGCACCAAGCAGCCACTCAGTAAATCCTGGCTGCTGTTTGCAAGGGGTGCGAATGGTAAAGCCTTTCTGGAATGCAATTTGGCAGGACTCACCCAAGTCTAAATGCACACTTCCCCCTGCCTTAGCAATTCCTCTTCCAGGAATCTGGCCGGTAGAAACACTTTAACACAAGTGACTGAAGAGGTAGATACAAAAATGTTCGGTCGGGTCACTCCCCAGCTCAAAAGCTTCCCATGGCTCCCACCTTAGTAAGAATTGAAGCCCACATGGTAGTTCAAGGCACATAATGAACACTCTAGAGCAACAAAGAGGTAGCATGAATCAGCTAATAATGGAGAAAAGACGGGATACTAAAACACTCATTTAATCTAACAGCAGCAAGGGATGAGAAGAAAAGGCACCAAAACACATAGGCAATAAACAGAAAACAAACGGCAGGACAGGATATTTAAATCCAGCTGCGTCAAAGAGGACAATAAACAGAAGTGGTCTGAAGGGGGCTTCTCAAGCCGAGCAGGTTCACGTGACAGCTGAGCACGTGACATGTACCTAGTCCAAACACAGAGGCGCCATGTGCAAAATACACACTGGAGGGGCGCCTGGGTGGCTCAGTCCGTACAGTACACAACTCCTGACCACAGGGTCATGAGTTCAAGCCCCACACTGGGTGTGGAGTCTACTTTAAAAAAAAAAAAAGAAAAAGAAAAAGAAATTGGAATCCTTGTGCATTGCTGGTGGGAACAAGAAATGGTGCAGCCACTGTGAAAACCAGCAGTACTTCCAAGTTCAACACAGAATTCCCACAGGATGCAGCAGTTCCACGCCCAGGTGTATGTCCAAAAGAACCCAAAGCAGGGACTCGGATGTACATCAACGTTCACAGCAGAGTACTTGCCACAGCCAATAGCTGGACACAACCCAAATGGCCACTGAAGCATGAACGGAGGAAAAATGGGGTGTATACAGACAACGGACTATTATTCAGCCTTAAAAGGGAAATAACACCGATCCAGGCTGTAGCCCGGACGAGCCTTGAGAACATGACGCCGAGTGAGGGAAGCCAGACACAGAAGGAGGACTACTATATGACTACTCTTCTGTCAGGTGCTGAGGGAAGGCAAATTCATGGGGACAGAAAGGAGAATAGAGGTTCCGAGCGGGTGGGGGGAGAGGGCGTATTTAATGGGTAGAGAGCTTCTGTTTGGAACGAAGAACAAGTTCTAGAATGGACAGTGGTGACAGTTTCACAACTCTACAGACAGACATGCCACTAAACCGCAGACTTAAAAAAACAGTTAAAATGGGGGGAGGGGTGCGTGGGTGGCTCAGCTGGTTAAGCATCTGCCTTCAGCTCAGGTTGTGATCCCAGGGTCCTGGGATCAATCCCCGACAAGTACGCTCTCGCTCTCATAAATAAATAAAATCTTTAAAAAATATACTTAAAATGGTAAATTGTATGTTCCATGTATTTTGCTGCAATAAAAAGACTATAAATATCTCAGTGACTTCTACATTGATCCCATGTCCGTATAAAAATATTTGGGATATATTAGATTATATAAAATATACTCCCTTTAGTTTTCCATCTCTTTCTACCACAGCTACTAGAAAATTTAAAATAACATGTAAGGGGCGCCTGGGTGGCTCAGTGGGTTAAGTCTCCAACTCCTAATTTCGGCTTAGGTCACCGTATCAGGCTCGTGAGATCAATGGGGGATGGAAACTGCTTAGGATTCTCTCTCTCTCTGTCCTGCCCCCCCAAGCACCCTCAAGTAAATAACTTAGTAATTAAAATACAAGAAAATAATGTGTAAGTGGCTAGCATTTCATTTCTACTGGACACCGTTGGTCTCAACATTACAACCATCCAATGGACATTGTTGGACTGCAATGGTATCTCCAAGAGACACACTTTCAATGTAAAGATACCTATAGGCTCAGAGCAAAAACTGGAACTTAACTATAAAGGGCATCCTCAGAGCAGAGGTTAAATAATTTAGGGAAGGCTTCCTAGCTGCTAAAAGAATGAGATTCTAGACTACAGACACGGAACCAACTCTAAGACGTCTGTTCAATTTAAAAAGTAAGACGTAGGGGAGTGGGGGGGCAGACAAAATAAAAATAATTATAATATGGTAACTACACTTCCTATAATGAGTGGTCCCTAATGCACAGAACTGTCAAATTGCTACATTGTACTAATACAGGTTGAAACTCCTAGGATATTGCACGCAGACCATACTCCCAAGTGGAGAAAGAGGTTCAGATCAATGAACACATAAAAATAAGGTGTGGCGGAATCGACATAGTCTGTGCGATCAAAGGGACAAAAACGTATACAGGGAGAAGAGCTGTGGATGAACCCCAAATTCCTCGCAGAGTCTCCTGTGGAGAGGGAAGGAAGGGGGGGCGGGGACAAGACGATCCAGTAAGCAGTGTTATTACTTACACGCCTTTCTTCCTCGTGTAATAATTCATACACAGCCGCCCTCAAAACCCCAAAAGCTAAGAGTTAGGGAATCCCATTTTAGCCTTGGGGCCCCACATGTCCCTCCCATTTGCAAGCGCCCTGGAAGCAAGTCAAACACGGTCCAGTCTGATATCCGCCAGGCACCATGCTGCTCAAGTGTGTGGTTCCCCATGTCCCAAACCCGGGTCGTCCCCAGCTCACCCCCAACCCCGCCCACCCCCACCGCCGAGCAGCAGTGGCCTCAATAGGGCGCTTGTCAGAAACCAGTTCAGGTTTGAGAAACTGGATCTCTGGCATGTCCCAAGCTGCCTGCACCAGCAGGCCCAGACTAAAGGCTGGCTGGTGACAGTCACAGCCCAACGCAGGGACAGCAACAGCGAGCAGAACTTACAACGGGCTTACGAGGCACCTGACCGCACATGAGCTCAATCCAACTCCACAGAGGGTCGCCCCTCCCCCACCAGGTATTTCCCATCTCTGACCAGGCATCTCCGGTTCCAACCTTCAGAGGGCTCTGACAACCATCCTTCTCCTTTCTTCCTGACTCCCTTGGGGGCACCGCCAGGCGGCCGGGGGTGTTTCACCTTACTCAGTGTGGGCTCCCCTCTGAAATAGCCAGCATTTCCAAACACCTACCATGCCTACCGGGCACTGCCATGAACGTGGGGCTGCTGCTGATGGTGAGGTCACCGAGCCGGAGGGCTTGCTGACTGATGAGGAAACTGAGGCTCGGAGAACTGGTGGGGCCGGGGGTGGGGAGCTCTGGCTCTCCATCCCCATGGGTGGCTCCAGGCCAGCGCTGCCTGCAGTCCTGACCTTCCAGCCCTCAAGGGCCCGGCTGACTCACACGAGCTCACAAGCAAGCTCTCACACACACATCCGCCGTCTGGAGGAAGCTGGGCGGCTGCCTCGCTTATGTTAATGAAGACACCACAGAGGGTAAAAAGAGAAAGAGGAGGGAGGGATGGAGCCCTGCTGAGCCAGGGCTCCCGAAGGCTGAGCTGAGGCCCAAGCTGGATCTCAGGGCAAACCCGGGGAAGGCTGAGGGTAGTGGTGGGGGGGGAAGGGCAGCTTCCGGGATTGTGGCTTACTCATGGTGTGGGGGGTGGGGGGAGGCTGTAACTAGGAAGTGGCAAGATTGAGGGCTAAAGACCTGTGCTGCAGCTGGTGGGGGGCAAACCACGTGCGGGGGGAATCCCCACTCTGCCCGTTAGCAGCTGTGTGACTGGGCAAGTCACTTAACCACTCTGGGCCTTGGCTTTCTCATCTGTAAAATGGGGATGCTCACTCACTTGCCTCTGCAGGTTCTCCTGTGCAATGAGTCAGTCCTGGTAAGGGGCCTGGACTAGTGCCTGGCACAGTGCTGCTTGTTAGGCTTGTTGCTACACGGACAACCTGGGCAAAGCTCCTAACTGGGTCCACATCCCCCGAAATCTTTGGCCCGAAGCCGCAATGTGGCGTCAAGTGTGCGGATCTCTGGGGAAATGTCTGCGGTAAAAGGTGACTCTCCTGTAATGAGTGGCGAGCAGGAAGGCTCGCCCCCAGCCACCAGCTGGCAGTACTGTGGGGCACCCCGCACCCCACCCCGGCCACCTCTGTTCCTGTCCCCAAGCAGCCGCACACTGCACGGACCCCCACCCCCAAAGTCCTTCCCAACTGTACCACCTTTCTTCTGCCTTTACGCCCTGCTCCTTCCTCACCTTCTGACCTTCAAGAAAAGGTGACTCCTGAGCCCCACCCAGTACCACCCCCTCCTGCTCTTCTAGAATCTTCCTTGGCTCCTTTCCTTTCCTCTCCTGAGACTGAGCCTGCTCAGCTCCTAAAAAGAAGCTCCAATGTGCTCGTCCCAAGACCCACAGGAAGGTGGCCTGGCCCTCACTGGTTCAAGAAACCCTGATCACAGGCTTATTCTCAGTCAGGTGCTGGGGAGGAATCCTAACCCGGGAACAAGCTCAGTGAAGTGAAGGCAATGGGCCGGGGGTTGACAAGGAAGGCTTCCCGGAGCAGGGGGGACCTAAGCAGAGGCCTGTTGGAAACAGAAAGGAGTTGGGGAGGTGGAGGGCACAGCAAGGGCAAAGGTGCAGGGGCAGGAACCAGCTGGGGCACGAAGAAGGCAAGGGGTAAAGGTCAGGGTAATTCAGGCCACCAGACCAGGGTTTTGTCAGAAGAGGGAAGGGGCAGACCTACCTGAGGGCACTAGGGAGCCAAAGAGTGCAGTAAGAGTTTATTTTTTTAAAGGTCTGGCTGCTAGGAGCTCTCGTCTTCCTTCTATCATCCATCCATGACACCATCCTTCCCCTTCCTCTGGCTCTTCACCCTATTCCTGTCTGGGTTCTGCCCCTACCTATTTCTCAGACCCAGGAAGCCCCCCTCAAGTCCATTTAAGCTAAGACCTTTCTGGAAGCTCTCCCTTTGCTCCTGAGACGGGGACAGTGCCTGATCCCAGCCCTCCTCTTCTCGTCCTGTTTTGGCCACGAAAAGTTTCACCAATACACAGTGGAGCTGATTCTCCATTCACTCCGGTCCTCTCCCTGGGGAACTGTCCCCATCCCGGGGGACTGATCACTCAACATCACCGTCTCTCACGCGTGACCCCAACAGTTCATCCATTCTGCATCTCTCCCCTCTGCGTCCCTCCACCCTCCAAGAGGGTGTTAAAGCAGTTCTCCTGGGGTCTGGGAATAGCCTTGAGCCCAAAGCCTGTCCTCAAGAAACCCCCTCCTCCAGGAAGCCTGGCCTGATGCCTCCTCCTGACCTTCCCAAGCTCAGGAGCATCCCTGAGAGGAATTTCACCTTGCAGGGAAGATGGATGAGTTTGTGGCTTCCCTGGAGATAATGCCCCCCTGCTTCAGAAAGGTCTAAATGAGGGGCGCCTGGGTGGCTCAGTGGGTTGAGCCGCTGCCTTCGGCTCAGGTCATGATCTCAGGGTCCTGGGATCGAGTCCCGCATCGGGCTCTCTGCTCAGCAGGGAGCCTGCTTCCTCCTCTCTCTCTGCCTGCCTCTCTGCCTACTTGTGATCTCTCTCTGTCAAATAAATAAATAAAAAAAAAAAATCTTTAAAAAAAAAAAAAAAAAAAAAAAAAAAAAGAAAGGTCTAAATGAGACAGGACCATGGAAGGGAAATCGCAAAGGGCTGGCCATGGTCCAAATGTGCCCCACAGGCTCCGACTCCTGCTGGAGAGCACACGGGGACCACAGATAGGGCTGTGGGGAGGCAGCGATGGCAGGATAGACAATGTGCATGGAAAGGGCATCTGGGGTGGCTGGAAGACCCATGGCTCCCCGTCCCAGGGGAGGGGATTGCAGGCTGAGCCCTGCAACTCTGAGAGGTGGCCTTCTGAGCAAACTGGGGCCCTGAGATGAGCACAAACACCTCTGGTGATTTGGAAGCAGGTGGGTCACTGCTGGAGAACCAGCACACGGATCCCAAACACAGGCTCTGACCTCCCCTTTCTCTACCACTGTGATACGTCCACCATTCAGTCAGTCAATCAGTCAACAAACATTGGGGCTCAAGTGCATGCCAGGAGCTCAGAACACAGAGCACACTGTTTCTCTCCTACTGCAGTTTAGAGTCTAGGGAAAAAGCCAGGCCTGACGAAGAGCTCACAGGAGACCTACTACATCCCAAGCGGGATACAGAGGGGGGAGGAGGGGCTGGTCAGTGAACTGGGACGGTGTCCCCAGATCAGGGTGCTGGGGGCCCAGGCAGGGTAGCCAGAGGAGGAGTGTTCGGAGGCTGAGACTTCCTGAGGGAAGGCGGGTAGGGTCTCTCTCTGTTGAGAGAAAGAAGGTGACAGCCTTCCTGTGCATTCCTGCTCTGTGAGCAAAGGGAAGGCCCACGACACGGCTAAATCTGAAAGCCATGCCACCGGGCCAGAGATGCTCAGTGCCAAGGACCTCACACCGCAGTGTGTAAAATTCGAGAAGAGGCCACGTGGACCCATCTCGAGGGACACAGGCCAGAGCCATCGAGCAGCCGTGGGCAGGGGAGGGCAGTGAGGGGACTTCTGGCCCATGCTGAGAACATTCTGGATCTTGACAGGCATGTGGGTGACACAGGCGGCCACGTATGCCGAGATGCACTTCGACTCCACATCTGATCACATGTAAATTATCCTTTGATGATGGGAGGGGGGGGGCGGGGGAGACATCACTCATACATATGTACGCATCTTTCCCTCAACACAGGAGGGAGGTCACTGGGCACATTCTGGGGACAAGTCAGGCCCCTGTGGCAAGAGCTTGCTAGGGGAGGGTAAGGAGCTTAGAAGGCCCCTCACCCAGCCTGGGGGGGTGGGCGCAGTGTTCAAGGATGGGTAAGGTCCCACAAAGGACAGGAGGGAGGTGTCAGTGCAGCAAAATGTCACAACCCCTTTGTGAAGCGGGAGCTGGGGGCATCTGCCTGTCCAGCAGGGGACAAGAGGCAGCACCCATCCTCTGGAAAGGGGGCTCCTGGGAGCTACCACTGCAGGTGTCCTGGGGGGATGGGCAACACTTTGCCTCCAGGCTGCAAAGCACTAGGGGCTCCCTCCAGGGCCGCAGGGGTCATGAATGAGGATCCGGGGAGCCACAGACAGACCTTTTCCTCTCGCTCTGTTTCCAAGCCAGCCTGGAGCCTAGGGGACCCAGGCTGTTAAGGAAGGGGGTCAGCCAGAAGTCAGCAGCCCCCTCTAGCTCCTCCAAATATAAGAAGCACTCCGAAGGGGACGTACAGAGGGACGGAGGGGTCAAGAGGAGGGGACCGAGGCGGCTGAGCCTGTCCAGGGCTCCAAGGACACTTCCTCTGACTCTCTTTACCCTGTGGTTACCCTCAGTCCAAGTGCACACAGAATGTCTAATGACAGTGACTGTGACAATGACCGCCACCAGCTGCTGAGCCCGTCCTCTGAGCAAGGCACTGGTAAAACGCTTTCCCGTGCGCGATTCACAAAACGGATGCCAAGGCTCTCAGAAGAAGCTTCTCGTATTATTATATGCTCCTGATTCTCCAACCTGGGTTTAGAGATGGGAAATAACTTGCTCCAAGTCACAAGGCTGGAAGGGGCCGCAAGAGGACACAAACCAGGACAGCCGACCCAGTTGCCCTCACCTCCGGGGTCATCCTGTCCATCACCCTGCCACTGGCCCAACTTCTCCAACTCGCCCGTTACAGGGACATTTCTGTGCGGAACGGCAGAACGGTGGCCCACACTGGACATACTTGTGACAAATCCCAAGCCCATGTCATCAGAAACACCCCAGGATCCAAGCCCCAGGGTAGCCAAGACCAGGACCTCACCAAGGTCCCAAAGAAGGGAAAGCAGAGAAAAGACAACCTGCCAAAGCCCATTCCCCGCCACCTCAGTGTTCCCAACCTGGGAAATGGGCTTCATGCCTCCTCCCTCACAGAACAGGACAGATCCTGGAGGCGCTGGAACAGATTCTGGACCCCAGAAACAGCAGTACCATCAGTAATATAATTGAAATGATATAAAGTCTGGAATTTGCTTAAAAGCATCTAGCAGAATAAAACCGAAAAAAAAAAAAAGGAAAATTGGGGGTAAAGTAACAGACAAAAAGAAAGATCAGCAGAAATCTGCTGAAGCTGGTGATGGGCACAGAGGGGCCGATTATGCTTGCCACTTTTGATGGGTGCTTTAAAGGGGTGCCTGGGTGGCTCAGTTGGTAGGGCATCTGACTCTTGATTTTGGCTCAGGTCATGATCTCAGGGTCATGGGATCAAGCCCTGCATGGGGAAGGGGACGGCCCACACTAGCAGGGAATCTGCTTGAGATTCTCCCGCTGACCCTTCTCCCTGCCTCGCTCGCTCTCTCTCTCAAATAAATAAATAAATCTTTAAAATGCCAATATCGATTGCCCACGGTTTAGGGGGAAAGCAGTATGAACCTAGGTATCAGATCTCATGGGAGACTTTCCTACTTCTCTTAATCACCATCATATTTTTTTTAAAACAGGCTCCATGCCCCGTGTGGGACTTGACCTCATGACCCAGAGATCAAGAGTCACACACTCCCACCAGCTGAGCCAGCCAGGCACCCCAGCGCTAACATTTTTTGAGCCCCTACCATGTGCCAGGCACTGTGTTCGGCACTGAACGTCCATGAGAAGCCGGAGGCAAGTCTCCTGTCATTAGCAGTCTTTCCATTGGGGAAACTGAGGCACAGAACAGGGAGACCCAATCCATTCCCAGGGTCACGCTGCCACGCGTCATGCCGGAGCAGTGTGCTCTGTGCCCTCTGCTGCCATGCGGCTTACTATGCCAACACTGTTCCCCATGTGCCTTCAGGGAAGACAAGGAAGACCTTTCAGAGCCCGGAAGTCAGCCCGGGTCCCACGGCAGAACAGTCATCCCAGTGAATATAAAGGCAATGTCGGTTGCTGGTTTCTGAAGCCTATGCCTGTCCAGCTTGGGGGAGCACAGCCCCCATTCAGCCCTCACGGCAACCCTACAAGGGAGCCATCGTGGGCCCATTTTACAGAGATGGCAACTGAGACTCAGAAGAGGGATCATTTGCTATAATTAAGTGGAAAAGCAAGCCTTCCCTCCCCTGCCTGCCAGTTAGGGGTCACAGCCAAGAATCTGGCAGGCTCCCACCCCAGGAGAAAGAACTGCTGAACAAGGACAGTTTAACACCACCGAGGACCGATAAGGCTACCTATGCACTCTATGCATGTTGTGTGTGTAACCCTCAGGACCTTCCGAAAGTTGGCACTGAGATGAACCCATTTGGTAGAGGGGAACACGGAGGCCCAGAACCAGCAAGCTCCTCGCCTGCAACCATTTGACCAGCAAGAGGTAGGAGTGAGGATTCAAACCCACAGACGGCTGGCTTCCAGAGTTCATGCCCTTGACCTCCATACCAAGTGGCAAGCGCACAACGCAGGCCACGGGCAGAAAGGAAGATACCAAGAGGTCACAAGAGGCCAGGACACCCGAGGAGGAGAGGAACGACTTTGTCCAAGCACAGCTGCAAAGGTTACCTCCAAGGAAAAACTAAATGACAAACCGCAGACTCTTAATCCAGGGACCCCCACCTCCAGGAGTACATCGCACGGGAATACCCAATTCCCACGAAGACACGGGGACGCGTGCTTCCATCCCCGTGCGCCGGGAAACGCTTCCGCATCCGTGTTAAGGACACGAAGGTCCACCCACACCACAGAATACCGCACAGCCAAGAAAAAGATGGACGAAATCCTCCCTCTGCTGTGCAGCCAGGGAGATAAAGTGAGAAAAAGCAACTTACAGGGCAATGGGGAAAGCATTTGAAAGATATCTTTTTTTTTTTTTTTTAAAGATTTTATTTATTTGTTTAAGAGAAAGAGAGAGCATGAGCGGAGAGAGGGGCAGAGGGAGAGGGAGAAGTGGGCTCCCCGCTGATCAGGGAGCCCAATGCAGGACTCGATCCCAGGACCCTGGGATTGTGACCTAACCAACTGAGCCACCCAGGCACTCCAAGGAATATTCTCGAAGACATACACACGATTATAAATATGTGTGCACGGAACATCAGGACTGGGGAGCTGCCTTGGGGTGGGGAGGGAGAAGGGAAAGACTTACTATGTATTTTGAATTTCTCTCCTGTGCCACTTGAGGGGAGGTGGGAAGGAGAGACAGAATGAAGCTGCTTCCTCCTTGGAGTGTTTGCAGACCACCCAGACAGAATTACTCAAATCCCATAGCCGTGAACCCAGCCCTTGAGACAACACTTGCCTCCAGCCTCCTGGATGGGGTCCCTGACACATAGTAGGCTCTCAGGAAGCTTAACTGGAAACCATTAAAGAACAAAAGCATTCTCCCCCGTCTCTCATGCCAACAGATCCCAAGCCACCACGAAGCCACAAACTTGGACACAACACTAATTGTCACCAAACAAGAAATGTCTGAGAAAACTCTCTCCACTGGGGGACTCTTGCGTGTCACCGAGACACAAAGGCTTCAGCCGATGGGAACAAAACCATAATGCCTGGTACGCGAGGCAGGGGAGGATTCGGAAGGAACGAGCAAGGAGGGAATCCTTGGGGACAATTCAGCCAAACATCTCCCATGGGTCTCTGGGTGAAGCATCCTACTCTGGGGAGCCAACTCCAGCAGCCCCTCCGTCTTCCAACAGGGGGGACAAAACTCAGATATAAAGAGGGAATTAGTAGGGAGCAATTCATTCTGGATGGTGGGGGGAGCTGTTTCCCTCCTGGACGTAGCTGAGGTCAGTTGTTTTCATGGAGCAGGTGCCTGCCAGGGGAAGGACCCAAAAGAGACCAGAGCAAGATAACTATGCCCCCTACCCCTCTCCTGGCCGGGCGGGGCAGGGAAAAAGGCAGCCCCTCATTGCTGTCCAAGCGCAGGCCCGCTGGAAAGGAATGCCATGTCTTCCTGTTTCCAATTAACTCCCCCCCCCACCACCACCAGCAGCCCTCTGCATTCTTGAGACCAAGAGTCAAGACAGCCACAGGGGAGAGCTGGGAGTCCTGGCGGGAACTCCACTGGTGGCTGGGCCTAGGGCTAAAAGGCAGCCCCCCAGAACCTGGGGAACCCCACCCCCACCCCAGAACCTTCCTACCAGGCCTCAGTGCTTGCCGCTGACCCCCTCCACAGCTCTTGGGGGTGGGAGGGGAAGACCCCAGATCCCGAGGGAAGGCTGGGGAAGGCCCCAGAGGCCTCTGGGAAGGAAGTGGGGGGGCGGAGCCCAGTCCTGTCCCTCTAGGGCCTTACTCATGCTCCTCCACTCAAAAAAAAAAAAAAAAAAAAAAAAAAAAAAAAAAAAAAAAATCAGTTCCTATTTTCAGGAAACACTCAGGCTTGAGGGACCAACCTGGATGTTTCCCACAGCCCCTCTCCTCCTGCCCCAAAGGAATTATTATGCCTCAGGAAGGAAGATATTTACACATCAAGGATGGGACTGCCAGATAAGGGACCAGGGCTCTCTCCAAGCATAGTCTCCCCAAGCTCTGCTGACACATGGGGAACCCCTCTCCCACTCTCTTCCAGTCTCTGCAGTCTGGGTTGTGGTCCCCTCCCAGCCAAGGAACGGGCTTTCCCCAGGCTCAGTTTTCTCATCTGTAAAATGGCGAGATCATCCACGTTACCCTCTTCACTGGGCGGGGAGGGGCCTCCCCAGCCGAGGGGCCTCCCCAGTCCCGCTCCCTCAGCAACCCCCCCCCCCAAGTTTATTCAGCATCAGTCTGTCCTGAAGGGGAAGGGTCCTGTTCAGAGAGCTGGCAGGGGGAATGTCACTGATTTTCAGATGGCCCTCACCGCTCCTCCTCCCCCCCCCCCCCCATAGCTACAGAGACCTCCTTCAGGCCTTTTGCTACTGTCTCAACATCCCTTCCCATCCCCTACAGGCACACCTAGCCTGCCTGCTGAATGACAAAAATAACACATTTGGATAATTCCCTCACCCACCTCAAGGTCATCTAAGGGAACTGTAATTATCATCACCTGCAGATGAAGAAACTGAGGACGAGGGACTCAAGGGACCCGCCTAAGGCTACACAGTGGGACAGGGGGTCTGCCACCAGCCGTGGGGAGGATGGGAGAGAAGGTTCTCTGCCAGGGTGCCACGGAAGATGGCAGCACAGAGTGACCACAAAGGTCCCCAACAGCAGCTCGGCTTGCCTGCTGGTGGGGCTAAGTCCCAGCTCAGCAGGTGGAGGAAGAGAAGGATGATGGTAGGGCCAGCTCCCAGGCGCCTCCCCCCTGGGCCCCCCACCCAGCCAGGCCTGCGGCACCCCTTCCCAACCCACACACCTCTTAAGTCTCAGTTCTTGCCAGTAAGCGCTCTACTCCTAGCCACATGTGAAATGATTCTGCTCTCAGCCCGACTGCCAGGTATCTTTACTCCTTCCCAAAAACCAGCAAGGAGCGGAGGTGAGAGGGGAGACACCGGGTGACCAGACACATACACACACACGGACAATAGTTCCTTCCAGGTTATTATTACATTTGAGACCAAAGTCAAGTGAAATCAACAGTACAAAGTCCCAAAAAGGGGTACAGGAGAACTTAACAGTCTTGAGCTCAGTTGGAGAAACCGGAAATGGTTGCAAATTGGCACTGTGTGACCCTGGGCAAGTCACTGAACCTCTCTGAGCCTCCATTAGCCTGTCTGCAAAATGGGAATAATCACTGCTCCTACTTCCTTTGGGGACTGTGGCCAGTGTGTAGCAGAAGCCAATCCATAAGGCTCCCCGAGGTAGAGAGATGTTATTTCAGGCTTCTAGGAGTGGAGGATCTACAGGCGAGGGCACAGTCGGTAAGTCCCACTAGACATATCAGCACAAGGGAAGGGGATCATTCCTGAACTGTCCAACTCCCACTGTTCTCACACCACCCCACAGGTCAGAGTTGTCCAAGCCCCTTATGCCCACCCCGGGTGAAAGTGCACAGAGAGCGCGAGCGAACTATGTCCCTGCCAAAGGCATCGGCAGAAAGGAGATGCAAAGGAAACGCAAACACTCGGTCCATCCCGAGTTATTATTCTATCCGAGGGCCGTGTGACAAAAGGGGCTGATTGTCCGGACTTGAGGCTGGGCTCGGACTGCAGCCCACAGCCTGGGAACACCAGAGGGCTGGGACCTGTCACCCCAGCCTCCCTGGGAGAGCTGACACAGGCGGCCTCTGACCCCACCTCCCAGGAAGTTCAGCTGCTCAGAACCACAAAGCAAAACAAAGGGGCGCGGAGAGGAAGGAGCCACCGTACCTTCCGATCAACCGCTGGCCCCAGAGCCCCAAGCCCCAAGCCCGGAGCCAGAGCCCGAGCAGGAGACCTGGCGCGGCTGCTCGCCCGGCTCTCTGCTGGCCGCTGACTAAGGCCGGGGCAGCCCGTGGTCCCTTGTCTCCCCGCGGCTGCCCGTGACAGGAGCCGGGGAAGCAGACGAGGGGCAGCCAGGGATGGGAAAACCAGATGGCTCCATCCCTCCTCCCTCCTCCTCCATCCCTCCCTCCGGGTGCCCGCGGGCCTGGCCGCCCTCCGCAGGGGCCCGGGGAGGCCGCGGGCCCCGCTCGTCCGGGCTCACCCCAGGGAAAGGGTTGCCTTTGTCTAAAGGTCACCACCCGAGCGCGGTGCCCGGGCTGGGCCTGGTGCCTCCCATTCCCAGGCCGAGGGGGTAGAGATGGGGGGCCGCCCCAAATCTCGGGAGGTGACAGGGGTAAGGCTCCCCTCCCTCCCCTCCCCCTTCCCGTAACGGCCCCCTCCGGGACCAGCCAGCTAGCGGGGGAGGGGGTCAACTCCCTTCCTCGCTGGGGGTTGGGGGACCAAGTCAACTCCTTTCATTGTTTAGGGGCGGTGGGGAGGGGGAGACCCAACGGCCTCCTTCCGCATCCATCTCTCCCCAGCCTGCCGGAGGCCCCGTTTCTTCGCGGCACCCCCGGCAGGGATTTGGGGAGGGGGCGCAGAGGACGGCGAGAGGGGGAGATGAAGGCTCGCCACCTCCGGCCGAGATAGCACCAACCGCTGCCCCATTGCCCTCTTCTTCTCCGAAAGGCGGGGAGCAGGGTAAGGGGAGGGGGCCCCCGGGCCGGGGGAGGGGGGGGTCTCCCCGCCCCTCCCCCCGTGGAACGTTAGGTCTCGTTTTTCCTCCGCTCCATTGTATCCCCGGCAGCCGGCGGGAGGGCCGGGGAGGCACCGGGCGCCGGGTTTGGGCAGGGGAGCCCGGGGTGGGGGGGTCCCCGCAGGATCGGGGCGGCGGTGATGGTGGGAGAGACGCGGGGGGTGGGGGGGCTGCCGGGGGTGGTGGGCGCCGAGCAGAAAAAGAGGCAGCGGGCGCTGCGCCCCGGTTGGGGGGCTGAGTGTGTGAGTGTCGGGGGGGTGGGTTCGGCCCCGGCTCCGGCTCCCCCCACACACACCCTCGCCGCCAACCCCCACTCCCCCCTCGCTTTTGCGCCCTGTCACAGCCCCGACTCGCAGGTAGAGAGAGTTAAGAGATTTAAAGAGAAATTGCTACATTGTGAGAAACTCACCCTGATGTTTGAGCAGCCGTCGGCGCGGGGTCTCCGAGACGGCCCCGCACGGGCTGCAAAGGGAGGACCCAGAAGGGGCCGACCGGCCGGGCCGGTCAGCGCACTGCCTGATCGCATGGCGGCCGCCCGGCAGCCTCCGCCAGGGCCCTGCCGCCGCCCCGCGCCGCGGCCCGGGCGCCCCGGACCCGCGCGCGCTCCGGGGAGGACCCCTCGGGTTTGGAAAAAAAAAAAAAAAAAAAATTAATTAAATGCAAAAGAAAAAAAAAAAAAAAACCTTGCAGGTTTTGTGTCCGCCCCCCCTTCCTCCTCCTCCTCCTCCTCCCTCCGCCCTCGCCGGGGGACGGGCTTGGGGGAGGCCCCGCCCCGCGCTCCGCACACCAGCCCCGGCTCCGGTCGCCGAGCGGCGGGCCCGGGAGCGAATGGGAGGCCGAGGACGCCCCGGGGGGGTGCCTTGCGCGCCAGCACCGCCCCCTCCCCAGCCCCAGTCTCGGGGGTTTGGGGTCGCGCCTTCCCAGGCTCTGGTAGAGTCGGCGGACTGCCGCGCACGGCGTTCCGGGTTAGGGGAAATGGCTGAAGGGATTCGCGTTCCCAGACCCCGGGCGTCCAGCCCGCTGGGGAAAGGGGTGCCGTACGCCCGGGGCGCGCGCTGGACGCGGGGGACAGTCGCCGGGCGGGAGGACGCGCCCAGGGCGGGTGCCGAACGTTCGAAAAGGTAGCGGAGTAGAGGATAAAGAGGGGGCGCCTCGCCGTTGGAACCGCGAAGGAGCCGGGAACCGGAGCGAAGAGGGTGGAAGGCGGCGGGCAAGGGGGGGTGTTTGGGGTGACCGGCCCCCAATGGCTTGATCACTCACCTCAATCGGTCTTTGCTGACCTGCGACGGCCCTGGGGTGGGGGGCGCCGGGAACGCGGGGTCCAACTTCAGAGCTTCCTAGAGGCCTCGCGGCCGGCGCTGATGGGATTCCCAGAAGCCCCAGGACGTCTCGGTGGTTTTGGGTCCGTTTCCGCCCCACCAGTCCGAGAACGCCCTGCGGGCGGGACACTTAGATTCCCGCGTTCGTTCAGGGAACGCTCGGTGGGCCCCTACTGTGTGTCCTGTGCGGTGCTGGGGGCCCAGCGGGGACCCAAATGGCCCGGACCGGCCTGCCCTTAAGGGGTGCACAGGCCTGGGAGGCCTCTCTATAGGTTTTTTATTACCTTCGGTCTCCTCAGTGCCCTAAAAAGCTCCGTGCACAGAAGCTGCTTAATAAATGTGTGTTGAATGAATTAATGATGGAGAACTGTGTTTTAAGTTTTAGTATTTATCCTACTATCTTGGTGGTACCCTTCATATTTTTTAAGATATTACGGGCCCTGACTCCAACCGGTGAAGCCCGCGGTTCCCGTTCTGCGTTTGCCGCGTCCTTGCTGTGTGACCTTGGGCGAGTGACTTAACGTCTCTGTACCTCCATTACCTCATCTCAATCATAGGCCTCACTTCACAAGGTCGTTAGGACCAGATACGCCCTTGTGGAGATCTGCACCTGGTAGGAAATGCCAGATCAGTGCTGACCATTTGTGATTATTATGTAGAAAGTAAACTTAATCAGCTTTGGGTTACCCCAAACAGGAGACAGTGGTGAATAATCCATAATAATAATAAGTTACAAAATAATCCGTAACTTCTATTGGGATCGTACTGGAAGTATGAGACCCTTTGGAGAAGGGCCATATACACTTGGACTTGTGCAGCTTGCCCTTCTATTTCCTGCAGTTGAGCTCCAGGGCCAAGCACAATGTTTTCAGACCTCAGTAGTGCCCACTAGGAAGAGACCTCTAGCCACCGCCATCTAGAAACCTTGAATCCCAGTTTACAGCGTAGAGAAGTAAATTGGCTTTGAGAGGGGAAGTATTTCGGACTAGTGTCACACAACCAGGAAGTAGGACCTGATTTGAGCTGGGTGGCACTTGGGTCTGTCAAAGCTGCCAGCCCCCACTAGGAGAGCTCAGCACTTGAAGACTGGTTAAAAGTAGACTGCAAAAAAAGACCTAACTTCACTTACCCCCTGCATTGCACGGCAGGGGGACACTGTTATCTGCACACCTCTCCCCCCCCAAGAACACTGCCTGGTTTTTCATGCTCAAGAAATTCTTTGGAACAAAGAGAGAATACCCACCCTTCCACAGTGACCTCTTTGGAAGACAGTCTTGATACTATGCCACTTGGAATGGGCCTGGCTAGATGTAAAGGAAGCCAAGAAAAAGTCAACCCCAAACCTAGCCATGACTGGCCAAGCCCTGGGGGATCAAATGTCCAAGGCCAGTGTAGGGGTCATTATTGGCCCAAACGAGAAGTGACCTGCTGTCTTTTGGGGATGGTACCCATTATCCCTTTGAGAATCCCACATAAGTCAGGAGTTCTAGGTTAAGGGCTAAGTTGGTGGTGAGACCCAGATAGGTTCAGCTCCTTGTGGGGGCCAAGCCAGGACATCCTGGCGTTTGTTCCATCACCAACTGGCTCTGAGTCATCAGATGAACTTGGGGTGAGTCACTTTTCTTCCAGCTCCTCCACTTTCTCATCAGTCCAATGGGAGTGTATAGTCAGACACCGAGAACCCCCCCACCCCAGCATTTTATCATGAAAATTTTCACACGTGGGAAAGTGATGAACACCTAATTATCAGCCACTGAGATCGGACTGTCAGTGTGTCACTCCACTGACTTCATCACACATCTGCAACTGTCCTTCCATCAAATCTGTCTTATTGGTCCATGTGTTACAGACATGTGTTACCTCCCCCTTAACTCGGTTAACCAGGTAATGCTAACTTCCCACTCTGATCAAGGCTCTGATGAGCAGAGTAACCCTCTGGGCCAGGTGCTGGCTCTCTTTTAAACCTCAATTCTATCCTCTATATTTGTGAAGGAGAAACCGATTCAGAGAGGGTAAGACACCAGATCAAGGTCACAGAGCTTGGGAGTCAAACCCAGCTCCGTGTCCCCTGGGTCCGAACTTTGTATGAGGATCACAGAGAGGCTGAAACGAGACAAGGATCCTGACGGTCATAGGGACAAAGCAGTGTACAGATGTGAAAGATGAGGACCAGACCTATCCTCAACCAGCAAATAGGCTACATCTCTGTGTTCTGCTGCCCCTCCCCACCCCTCTCCTCCCCTCTCCCCACCTCCGGGTCCTTGCCTCCCAAGTTGGGACTTAATCCCATATGGGTCACAGTATCTCCTCTTTCCTAACATAAGGCTGGGCAGGTGACAGACACCTCATAAACGTTTGCTGAATGAATAAGGGGGTCCAAACAAGTTTTCTTTTAGGAAAACGGCCTCTCTAGGCCCTTGTGGCCCTCTCAACAACAAGCAGACTTAGACATTGGACCTGAGCTTATTAAAACGCCACAACCCCAACACAAACTTGGATTTCTGCCCTTCATCTCAACACTTAATGGGACTGTTTTCATTATAACCCAGCAGCTGAAAAGGAACAGCAGGAAACCCACTATTGGCCATGGAAGGATCCAGTACATTGGAGGACTAAGCCGCCCTAACCCAGGGTTTTTTTCCACTTCAAGCCCGCTGGTTGCAAGTCCTCTTTGCGTTCCCAATCCTCCAGCCAGGGCAGCTCTCCCCGCCCCCCAACGCCCTCTTGCCCAAGTATCACAGCATTTTCTGTCTCATCCAGTCCCACTGCTAGTCCTTCCTCACCCCACCCTCAGCTCTGCCAACAATCCCCTTTACCTCTAACTGAGGCCTGCCCCTCCTACCAGCCCTGCACTCCAGCTCCCACCTTGCAGGACCCTCACCAACGTCTGGCCTGATCGCCATCTCCCTACAGAGAAGGGGTGGGTTTTCTTGGGTTTGTCCCTCTGAAAGTCAAAACCCGGCCCGCTGCGGCCCGTTGCGGCCGGTTGCGGCCCCTCCCTCGCACGGGCCGCTGCAAAGTTGAGAACTTCGCCAATCCAAGTTCTGTTTCTTGATCTGGGAGGATGCTGGTGTTCTTGGTTTTCGTTTCAGCCGCACACTTAACGATTCGTGCACTTTTCTGTATGTATGGAACACTTCAGTAACAAGAGGAAACAAAAGAAGAAGCCTTGCCCGATTCTAAAACACCCTACGGTCCCTTCAGGTTTCGTTTCAATGGGGTTTGAGAAGAGAAAGTTTCCATCAAGGATCTCTCCAAGGACCCGGGTTTTAATCGCGAGGTGAGGAAAGAAGGGGAAATCAGAGGGCACTAACTCCCATCTCTGCCCTCAGACCGCGCCCTTTAAATATGGCTCGTACAAGGGGAGTGCGCTGCCCCAGCTCCTGGCCCTACTAGTCCGCTCGGAAGGCCGACGCCGAGAGCGAGAACGAAATCAGGCAGCTGCGAGCCCAACCCGGACTCGGGTCCTCAGCGCGGCAAGTGCGGGGGGCGGGGTCTGATCGCCCATTGGCCCAAGCCTGGGGGCGGGGCCACCTCTCTGTCCCACCCCCGACCCCTACAGGGTTCTTTGGGCCTCGCGGAATTATTCATCGGGGGGCGGGGCCTGGGTTTGTTTACACGCTGCCATTGGCTGGATTTGAATCGGCCCGACTGCGGGCCGGCCGCGGGGCGGGGCTTCGGAGGGCCAGGGCCCGCGCCTGACAGCTAGGACCCGCGCTGAACGCGCCGCGGATGCAGTGGGGTTCGGGCTGTGGGGGTACCCTGGGCAGATGCGGGTAGCGGCGGTGGGTAAGTTGGAGCTTACGCTCATTTCTCGACAAATGCTAATCAAGGATCGGGTTGGGGAGCATGGTTTTTGTTTTCATAAAAACGCCTGAGAGGTGGAAAAAAACACAGAACAACACACGAACCAAGAAACAACCTAACTGTCCATTGATGGGGGACTCGTTAAATAAACTGTGGCCTGACCCATAATGGGACACGAAGTAACTCTAAAATGAGGAAGCCATACCCGAATCGACACAGCACAAGCTATATATCCGGTCAAGAAAAAAAAAAAAAAGCCAAAGAGGGGAGCAGAGTGTATAATGATTTAAAAGTGGGGGAGTGGGTGAAAAGAAATACAAGCTTTTGCTTCTCAAAGGCTCAGAGTATCTTTGAAAGCGAAAACAAACTGGTAACAGCATTTGTCCCTGGAGAGGAAGACAGGGTGGGGGAGGGTGGATCTTTCTGTACTTTTGCACAAAAGTTCGAACCTTGTATCATCCATTCAAAGAAATACATACACTGTAAACAAAAATACTGAGTTCTGAGAACTCTCCCTTTGCACCCTCCCACCTTGCCCCTACTGCCTCTGGGGAAACTCTTGACTTGGCTATAGAGGCTGTGGGCCCCAGACCTGCACCCCCTGTACCCCAACAATGGCCTTGGGGGTTGGGGAGGGCCTGGCTGGGAATGAGTGTCTTCAATAACTCCTGTACTACCGCATAGCCAGACCCAACGAAGAGAGTGCCTTTGTTGTTTTAAGCAATTTAGTGATCACCCTGGGGATTTAACATCCTAAGGGGCTGCCTTAGCTGTGCTTGGGGGACCATGAGGAGAAACAAACCTAACCAAGCCCTTTTAGGAAAGAAGCATAAGAAAATCTAGGAGAGGCCCCTTTAAGAAGGGTAGTCAGCCTCACTGATAAACCCCTTCTGAGGTTGTAGGGATCCACTGACTGAATGGGCAGAGGGGAGCCCTGTCCCTGGTTTTGACTTGCATGAAAACTCCCGTGTTCTGGGAGATCTAGGGAAGAGGATGAGAACAGCTTCCGGCAGCTAATGAGTTTGGGACTGTAACAGTTCTCACTTGCGAAGATTTCCTCTGCATAAATTTCGATGATCCGGGGTTTGTGAAACATTTAGTTTGCCGTGAAAGTCACCCAAGCCTAGAGTGAAAATTTGCCCATCTACAAGATATAGTTATGGCCAGTCCTGGTGTTTAAAGTCAGTGAATGCCTGATCAAGTTTTAGCAGATTGGACAGTCTAATATCATCCCTGGTTTACACACATGGAAACTGAGTCACAGAGAGGTTACAAAATTGCCAAGATCAGGCTGCGTGGGGACTCGAACCCTGCTCCAAACCTCATACTTTTAACTGCCTTATTACACTTGCCCCTAAAAACTGTTATGTCCTCATGGAGGTGAACTGTTTTGCAACTATCTTCTGTGGTAGAGAGTTTTTTTGTTTTTGTTTTTAAAGGTTCATTAATTTATTAGAGAGAGAGCATGGGGTGGGTGCGGGGAGAGGAACAGAGCATCATCACCATCACGGGGGCCTGATCCCACCAGGTCCATGAAATCATGACCTGAACCAAAATCAAGAGTCAGATGCTTAACCTAATGATCCACCCAGGTGCTCCTCTTTTTTTTTTTTTTTTTTTTTTAAAGATTTTATTTATTTATTTGACAGAGAGAGATGACAAGCAGGCAGAGAGGCAGGCACAGAGAGAGGAGGAAGCAGCCTCCCTGCCGAGCAGAGAGCCCGATGCGGGGCTCGATCCCAGGACTCTGAGATCACGACCTGAGCCGAAGGCAGTGGCTTAACCCACTGAGCCACCCAGGCACCCCCTGTTTTGTTTTTAATAAAAGAATTCCTGGCGGTTCTTTCTAAAATTCTAACACTAGGGCAAAATTTTTTAAAGTACCGTTCACAGAAAAAATGTTTTGCCCTTGGCCCTTTTACCCATTAAACATTTATTTATTGCATATTATGTGCCAGGCACACTTCTAAGCCTTTCATACACATCAGCTCACTGAATCTTTGCAACAACCCAGAAGTCAAAAGTGTTACTACTCTCACCGATGGAGAAACTAAACTACAGAGAAGTGAAATAAACTGGCCCATGTCCCCACATCTCCCTACAGAAAAGAGAAAAAGAAGAGCAAGGAGAACAGGCAGGACATGGCTGGAGAGAGAGGAAGGTGTCCAAAGTTGCTAGGAGAAAGGAAAGAATGGGGGCTGACAGGTCGTGATGTCAGGGATCCCAGCATTGAACCCCATATTGGGCTCCATGCTCAGTGGGGAGTCTGCTTGGAGATTCTTTCCCTCTGCCCCTCACCCCCTCAAATCAATAAATAAATCTTTAAAAAGAAAAAAAGAATGGGAGCTGAGATAAACCTTTGGATTGGCAAACGTGGAGAAAATGGCTTTTAGGGGAGGTGGAATGGGGCGGGGGAGGGGAGCTGTGGGTAGTTTGCAAAAGGTGCCCAAAGTCAGCAGTCACCAGGGAGATGCAAACCAAAACCACAGTAAGACACTCTTCCACGCTCGTTAGAATGGCCATGATGAGAAAAGGGGACAAGAACAAGTGTTAGCAAGGATGCGGTAAAATCAGAACTGCCATACACTGCTGGTCGGTAAAATGCTCTAGTCACGAGTTTGGTGTTTCCCTCTGTAACCAGCACATAGAATCACCATAGACCCACTTCCAGTTATACACCCCCCAAATAATTGAAACCACATGTTCAAACAATAATTTGGACAAGACTGTTCATAGCGGCACTACTCACAATAGCCAAAAGGGGAAAACCCATGCATCCATCAGTAGATAAATGAATAAACAAAATGTGGTGAACCCATGCAATAGAGTAGTATATGGCCCCAAAAAGGAACCAAGTGCTGGCACCTGATATAATGTGGATGCACGCACAATGAAAATATAAGGCTGGGCTCCTGGATGGCTCAGTTGGTTAAGCTTCTGCTTCCAGCTCAGGTCATGATCTTGGAGTCGGGGGATCAAACCCCACGTCCAGCTCTCTGCTCAGCAGGAAGCCTGCTTCTCCCTCTCCCACTCCCCTACCGGTGTCCCCTCTGTCGCTGGGTCTCTCTCTGTCAAATAAACAAATAAAATCTTCAAAAAAAAATAAAAGGTTAAAAATTGTAATATGCAGCTAAGAAGGAAAGCAGTGGTGTTGAGCACAGACGGCTTTAAAAGTAATTCACGTGGCGGTGTATTCAAGGAGAGGAGCCAGAAATAGCTGGAGAGGGGCCAGGTGGAGGGAAAGAAGAGGGACATCGGGGGAAGTGGAAGAGAAGTGGAGTCCAGTCAGTGCACCTGCTCTGGAGGGATTAGAGAGAGCCCAGGGCAGACCTCATAAAGCTCTCCCAGGTCTATGGAGGATACAGACCCATCCCCAGTGTTGTCAGGGCTGGCATGGGGGACGAAGGGGGGGATCTGGGAGCCCAGAGCCCCAGCCTGGGGTTCAGAAAGTCTTCCTGGCAGAGGACAATTGATAAAGAGGAGTTTGATAGGAAAACATAGTGCAGGGAGGAGTGTTGATTTTCTGGGCCCAGAGTGGAGAGAGAGCCCAGAGTTCCTGAAGCACAGATGAGACTTGACATTCCCGATGGAAACGGTGCTAGGGCTCCCTAGTGCCCTTGGCAGAAGGGCTCCACACCCTGAGGCAGCTCAGCACTGTTCTTTCAACACAGGTTCCCTGAGCCCCTGCTCTGTGCCCCACACTGTGCAGGCGATGCTGGGGACACTGGTGATGGTGACACACCCAGCCCTGCCAGACCCCAGCAGGGGAGGGACAGGAAGGGGGGAACAGACATAAAGCAAACTATTCCCCAAGTGATAGCTATTAATTAGCCTGGTGGCTGCTGTGGAAGGTCAGGCAGAGTTAAGCTGGACCCAGGGGACTTCTCAACTTCTGGGATTCCCAAAGGACTATTTCACAATTTGTGCAGAATACCGCATTTACTGTTTATATTTTTAATTTGTTCTTTCAACCAGCTTGGTTTTTTTCTTCCTCAAATGGGTTCCCATGGGGCTACCTTAGGCTCATCCTAAGCACCAATAGTCATGAAATCGCAGGTGTGTTGGACTGGTTCCTTCCTTCCCCCCAAGACCCCGCCTCCCTGGCATGCATTAAAATAAACTCATGAAAATAAGTCACCTGGAAATTATCTCAAATGCTACTTTGGGAGCCCAGGACCTGATCTCCAGGGATTAAGGGTGATCTTCTGCAGGAAGTCAGTTGTAAGCTAAAACTCCAAGGTGATAGAGTTTGTCCAACAAGGGTGGAAGGGAAGAGCAGGTACAAAGGTCCAGAGGCAGCACTGGCAGGGTTAGAAGTCAGGTCAGGCTGCTGGAGTGTTGGAAGCTTAGCTGAGCGAGGCCAAAGGACTCTGTGTAGGTATACCATGGATTTGCGGTCTGATCCCAAAGACGATACACAGTCATTGAAAGGCTTGCTGTCAGCATCGTTACTTTTAGTCACTATGCAATTCCCATACCATAAAACTCACTCATTTTAAGTGTACAATTCACTTTTTTTGTGAATTCACATTCACAATTTAAGTGTACAATTCAGTGGTTTTCCGTGCATTCCCGAGGCTGGGCAACCATCCCCCCTACCTAGTTCCAGAACATTCCATCACCCAACAAGAAACGCTATACCCAGCAGCAGTCACTCCCCATTTTCCTTCCCCACCAACCTTAGGCAACCACCAATCTGCTTTCTGTCTCTAGGGATCTGTCTGTCATGGACATTACACATAAGTAGAATCAATCATACAAAGGGGGCCTTGTGTGGCTGGCTTCTGTTACTTAGCATAGTGTTTTCCAAGTTCACCCATGTAGCCAGGATCAGTAGGTCATTCCTTTTTATGGCTAAGTAATATTCTGCTGATTTGGTATACCAAGTATACCACATCTGGTTCCCACGTTTAGGTAATAGTCATTGGGGCTGTTTCCACTTTTGGGGTTTTGGGGTATTGGGAATAACGCTGCTTTGAACATCTATGCCCAAGTTTTTGTGACAACACAGGTTTTCACTTCTCTTGGGTATCTACCAAGGAGCGGAATGAATGTTTTTGTTCTTGTTTTTATTTTTATTTATTACTTATGTGTTTTTCTTATGGGTTTACTTATGGGTTTTTCGTTTAGATGTTAGTTATTTATCTGAGAGAGAGACAGAGAGAGCATGAGCAGAGGAGAGGAGCAGAGGGACAAGCCGACCCTCCACTGAGTGCAGAGCCAGACACGGGGCTCAATCCCAGGACCAGAGATTATAACCTGAGCCGAAGGCAGACACTTAACGGACTGAACCAGTCAGGCGCCCCCTGTGTGGTTTGGTTTTGTTTTGTTTTGTTCTGTTTTTTAAAATAGACTCTGCACTGTGCTCAAAGTTTGAACTCTTGCCCCTGAGATCAAGGCCTGAGCTGAGATCAAGAGTCCAGCACTTAACCGGCTGAGCCACCCAGGCACCCCCTGTTGTCTTATTTTTCACCTGAAATAAGATCAAACTATAGAAAACTAGCAGGAAGGGTAAAAACTCTTCCCTCATTTAATTTAATTCATTAATTAATCACATTTTGCCACATTTGCTTTACGTCACGCCTTTCCGAACATTTGAGGCTACTGTGCACCTTGTGTCCCTCGATCCCCATAAACGCCTTGGCATGGAGCTACAGAACAAAGAGATTCTCTTCCGCAACCCCAGGACCATTAATGAAATCAGGAAATGGAACCCTGCCACACTGTTTAATCCACAAATTCAAATCTTTCCATTCATGTCTGTAATGTCTCTTACAGCAATGTGCCGCCTGGTCTAGGATCTCGCCCCAGACCCTGCACTGTTCACAGTCACATCTCCGAAGGGTCTTAGGAAATGGGGAGCCTTGATCAGCTTCCCCTCTTTGACTGTCGTGGGGGGAGGAGATTGGAGCAGGGAGAGAAGAGGAAGCAGGAGGAGAGTGAGAAGGCGGTGCTCACAGCCAGAAAGAAAAATTGAGGAACCAGATGGATCTTGGTTCAAACCGTGACCCAGCGATTCAATGACAGTGGCCCTGGGCAAGTGACTGAACCTCAGTTGTCTCATCAGAAGAATGGGACCAACCCATAGGCTCGCTGTGAGAGCAGAGCCCCGGCACCTTGGAGCGAGCCAGCCCCTGGCACATCCTGTCATCCTCATTCTTTCCCTGCCAGTTACCAGGACTCGGAACAATCCCAGGTGCCCCGGATCTTCAGACGTCCTTTTTGGCTCCTCACAAAAAACAACGGGCTAGAAGCAGGTATTACCATCATCTACGCATTATAGAGGAGACATGCTCATTCTTTCCAGGTGCTCTAGCAGAACACCCCAGACTGGGTGACTTCCAACCAGCTGGAGTCTCTTCCTCACAGTTCTGGAGGCAGGTAAGTCCAAGATCAAGACTCAGGCAGACTCGGCCTCCAATGAGGACCCACTTCCTGCTTCATAGATAGTCTGCGTCTTCCTAGGTCCTCCCGTGGCGGAAGTGGGTCTCCTGTATGGAGTCATTAACTTCATTCAGCAGAACTCTACCCTCATGACCCTACTACCTTTCCCCCTCAAAGGCCCAGCCTGCAAATACCATCATTCTGGGGAGGTGGGGAGGTTTTACCCTATAGATTTGGGTGGGTGGGGGGAGACACAAACATTCGGTCTACAGCAGGAGGAAACTGAGGCACAGAGAGGCCACCCAACTAGTCAGCAGCAGAATCAGCATTAACAAGCAGACCACACACCCCCCCCACCCATACGTGCAGTTGTCGCCAGTCTAGGCAAGAGAAGATGGCAGTCTGGCCCAGGATGGGGATGTGGGGATGGAAACAGAGGACTGACCCCCCAGCCCAGGAAAAACAGTGACTGACTGGGGAGGGGGCTGAGAAAGCAGAAGTCTAGGCCGAACCCCTCCTGAGCACTGGAGGAGAAATACCTTCTTGAGGGAGATGGAAGGAAATGAGAAAAGGTTGGGAAACCAGAGGAAGCCCAATCCTGAAGTATGTCCTGGGGCCTTCAGCGTCCAGGGATGGGTGGAGGTGTGGTTGGGGGCTTGGGGAGTGAGGAATGAGACAGAGTCCCCAGAGGATACCCAAGGGACTCACAGGACAAATTGGAGAACAGAGTGAAGCCGGAAAGCAAGGAGTGTTGGGCAAAGGGTCTGTGGCAAATGGGACTCAGGCCTTAGCAAGCTCAGAGGAAAGAAACCAAGTCAGAAAAAGCAAATCTCCATCTCCCCTACCCCCAGGCCACCCTATGCACCCCTCGCCAGTGCAAGCCCTTTGCTACAGGACTTTGTGGCTCCTCCCACAAGAGGTGAGCTCTACCTCTTCATGACCTGACCTGGAACCCGCAGCTTGCTCCGGCCAGCGAAATGCCCCAGAGCGACAGACATGCGTCCCATGACAAGGCCCCAAGATGTCTGAGAGTTGCTCCTCTCTCTCTTGCTCCTTTGCTTTTGCCACCAGAACGTGCCTGGGCTAGCCTGCTGGATGGATGTGAGAGGGATGTAGAGAAGAACTGAGTCATCCCAACCAAAGTCATTCCAAACCAGCCAGCCTCTAGCTAACCTGCAGGAGGAAGGCAGATGCAGGAGTGAGCCCCACCCAGCTCAGCCGAGCCTGGCCCAGATGAGCAGAATGGTCCACGTGAACCAAATATATGTGAGAAAAAAAATAATAAACAGTTATTGTCTTAAGCCACTCTGTTTTGAGATGGTTTGTTAGGCAGCTGTAGCTGACTGATACAAGGGACAGACTAAGAGCTGAGATAAAGGTGTGGGCATCCCCAAGACCCAGTACTTTAGGCTTTATTGAATGACAAAGGAAATCCAAGATTCTCTCTTTCCTTCAAACTCCCCTCCAAATTCTTATTCCAATATGCAAGTCTCCTCTTTCCTCTAATAATACAGTGTATCCCCCTTCTAGGGATGCCGGATTAACACTTTAAGAGAGAGACAATTGTCAGAGAACGATGGCTTTGGAGCTCATGCCATCTACGAGCTGAGAACTCTCGCGACCACTTAAGTAAAGGACCAGTGGTCTTAATTTCAAAGGAAGTGACGGTCTTCCTGAATTTGGGGCAATGAGCTGATAGGTCCTGGTGGAAGGGAGGCCAGCACCAAACTCAGCCACCTGTATCCCCCGTACGAAGATGGCTTTGACCCATGTCTCCTTGGGTGCATCCCTTCTTTTCAGTGGGGAGTTTGCTTCTCCCTCTCCATCTCTCAAATAAATAAATAAAATCTTAAAAAAAAAAAAAAAAAAAAGGTCATTCTGCAAGGCATCCAATGACATTGACTGTCATCAAACAAAACAGAAAACAGAGCAATCCCTTCCCCCTAAAAGGATTGTAAGGAGAGGGAGCTGAAATGACTCACAACACATCTCCGCCCACTTCCCTCCCCCACCGCCATTAATCAAAGACATTCATGGCTGCTTCTTCCTGACGCCAGTCTAGTGTTAAAGAGTGCAGGCTCTGGAAGGAGGCCTCTGGCTTTGTTTTCCCACCTCTGCCACCTACTGGCTGTGTGCCTAGGATAAGTCACCCACCTCTCTGTGCCTCAGTTTCCCCATCTGTAACAACTGTCCTCTGAGAACGGAGTGGATGTGAAGGGCTTGGGGATGGTACCTGGAGCTTTTGTGTCATTCTTAGTGATAAGCCCTGTCGGGTAGGGGACACAGGAACCTAGGGGACACAGGGCCCAGTCCTTACGGAACAAGCAGAGGAGATATGTTTAGTGCGTAGTTACACAGCGAATGATTTAATTATAGTTAAAACCAGAATCTGATCACCTCTGTCCCTACTAACCGAGTCCAGGCCGCTGTTACTGCCTATATGGCCGGGTGCGATAGAATGTTGCTCCAGGTGAGGCTCACGCAGCGTCTGATGTTAAAAATCACTGGGGAGGGGCGCCTGGGTGGCTCAGTGGGTTAAAGCCTCTGCCTTCGGCTCAGGTCATGATCTCGGGTCCTGGGATGGAGCCCCACATCAGGCTCTCTGCTCAGCGGGGAGCCTGCTTCTTCCTGTCTCTCTCTGCCTGCCTCTCTGTCTACTTGTGATCTCTGTCGTCAAATAAATAAATAAAATCTTAAAAAAAAATTTTTTTTTTATATCACTGGGGAAACCTTGGTGGGGAGCTGGGTGTTCACAGTCTTGAGGCATCCCCTCCCAACATGGGCTAAAGAGGAAAGGCTCCTTGGACGTTGAAATCCGTCTGTGATTTTCGGGTCCCCCTTCTAACCAGGGTGGAGACATTCCCATCTGCCTTTCTTCTTTTCTTTAAGATTTTATTTATTTATCTGACAGAAATCACAAGCAGGCAGACAGAGAGAGAAGAGGAAGCAGGCTCCCCACCGAGCAGAGAGCCCGACGCGGGACCCAATCCCAGGTCCCCGAGACCATGACCTGAGTCAAAGGCAGAGGCCCAACCCACTGAGCCACCCAGGCACACCCCCGCATCTGCCTTTTAGAAAGGACCACAGCAGGTGGAGGTAAGGCTGGACTCTCCTGGGAGGTGGAGATGAGGGAGAAAGATAGGGAGAAGATGGAGAAGCTGATGTCAAATAGGGAGAGAAGTGGAAGGAAAGGGAAGAAGAGAGGAGGGGAGGGGGAATGGGGAGAACTTTGATCCAGAGGGGACGCAAGCCGGGGTTTGGGGGTTGAAAGGGAAGGGGGCACAGAAGGGGAAGAAGATGAGGGGCTTGTGCACTGGGGATGGGCAACAAGGGAATCCGGCTTCATGACTTCAGTTTGCCCACAAGGAAGTGTGGGACAGGGTCATCAGCAGGAGGGCAGGTGGAGGGTGTGGGAGGACTGCAAGGACACCTTCCTCTTTTGAGCAAGCAGGCACCCGAGCCTATGGCGAGGATGCCCTGTGCCTGTGTGAGGTCTGTGATTTCTCCGGTTCAGGTAAAACCCGTTGGGCTGGCTGGGTGGTTTCTTCCCACCGCGTTCAGCTGGCGGAGAAGACAGATGGTTGGTGTTTGGCCAGGTGTGTACTGCCGAGGAAGAGGGGGCGAGGAGAGTGGAGGTGCTTGAAGGAAGTGAGTCAAACATGCAAAAAGGGGAGGAGGGCTGAGTCAAGCAAGGGTGGCGGAGTGGAGAAACCAGGGGTCAGGGTGGACCCCTCACACTTTCTGGAAAGGCTTTTTCCTTGGCTTCACTGGGGTTCCTTCCACTTCCCTGATTCCCCCCTTAGCAGTGTCCTCACTGACTGACCCCTCCAATGCCCTACAATTTCCAAGTGCAAGTCAGCCACCTCGCCTCCCCTTTCCTGTGCCTTCCAAGGGTTCGGTGACCACAGATAACTTTGATCCCAAAGTGAGAAGCACTGTCCCAACCTGTTGGAAAGGTGGTCTGCAGGTAAGTGGGGGAGTGGTGGGAGGCGAAAGGACCATGGGGGCAAGCCTGTCCACCAATACCCCAGAGAGAGCACAGGGAGGGTCTGACTTCAGAGACGGGAAGGTTTCCTGTGGCCATTGCAGCGACTTCCAAACCTGACTATACACCAGAGTTGCACGGGCAGCTTAAAAACCGAAAAATGCTGGGGTGTCTGGGTGGCTCAGTCAGTTAAACGTCTGCCTTTGGCTCGGGCCATGATCTTGGGGTCCTTGGATGGAGTCCTACATCGGGCTCCCTGCTCAGCAGGGAGTCTACTTCTCCCCCTGCCCCTCCCCCTGCTTGTGCTCTCTCTCTCTCTCTCTCTCTTAAATAAATAAATAAGAAATCTTTAAAAAACAAAACAAAAGAATGCCCAGGTCCACAGCTGCTCAATTAGTTCACCATCTCTGGGCCTGAGACCAGGCTGGCCCTCGAACAGTGCACTTGCCTCCTTTGCCATTCTGTTTGGGGTTGGTTGTGCAAAATTTGGTCACACCAGGGAAGAAGCTATTGGAAGGTGGTGATTTTTCCCTCCCCTCCCAGATTCTCCTCTGCGATTATGTATAATCAACCTTGGGACAGCTCTCATTATCACCCAGCATATTATTGATATTAATATTTTTAAAAATATTTACTTTATTTATTTTAGAGAGGAGGGGAGGAGCTGAGGGAGAAGGAAGGAGAGAGAATTCCAAGCACACTCCGAAGCCCAACATGGGCTCAGTCCCCGGACCCGAGACCACGACCTGAGCCAAAATCAAGAGCTGCTTATCCAACGGACTGAGCCAACTGGGCTCCCCTTAATATGAATATTTTTAAGGTGAGATATTTGGAGGAAAATTGAGGAAATATGAGTGTGGACAATATATTAGATAGAAACCACTGAATGAGTCTTAATATGCTCATTTATCTTCTGGTCAAGCCTGACCCAGAACCATACATGAAAGGAAAGTACGAGAAATGAGAAACGGGGCTCCAACAGAGCTAAGCTTCACGGTATGAAGCCACAGCAGGCACAGAGGGGCATTTTTGTAAATGTTAATCAGATTGTGCCCCACCCTCCATGTGGCCTTTCTGTGGATGTGGTGTGAGCTATCCGAACCCCTTCCCAGGGCCCAGCAGGGGCCATCACCTGCCTCCCTAGCCTCAGCCAGTACCCCTGACCTGCTTGCCAGAACCACTCCAGTCCTGGAGTGGCTGGAACTCCTCAGACCTCTTCCTGTGTCATGACCTTTGGACTTGAAGTTCCCTTTGCCTGGAATTTGTGCTCTGCACGCTGCATGACTCTTTCAACCTTTGGGTCTCAATTCACATGCCACCTCCTCCAAGAAGCCTTCATGGGTCGCACTACCCAAGGCAGCATCTCTCAGCCTTCAAGGTACACATGAATCCCATGGGAATCTTTCTAAAATAAAATGCAAGGCCTCCTAAATCAGGGGGTCTGGGATGGGGCTGAACTTGTGCCTTCTAGTGCTGCTGCTGGTGTGCACACCCTGGTTTGAGGAGCGAATTCTCTAAAGCTGTGTGTTTCTTCCTTTTATAGCTCTCACTATACCCTGGAGTTAACCTGTTTTTTTTCTTGCTGATTTACTCCTACAACACAAGAACTTGAACCCAGGAGGCCGCAGAGAAGGTCTGCTTGTTCATAGCAGCGTCCTGGCACAGAGCAGGTGCTCCGTATTCATTAAATGCCTGACTGCAGGGGACTCAAGGATACAAAGAGAGGGTCCCCAACCAGAGGATAGTGAAGGGTAAACTCACTCTTACAGTGAGATAACGGAGGTGTGGCAGAGTACCGGGAAGGCTTACCAACAGGTCATATTTCTTCTTAATTATTTTTTCAAGTAAATCTCTACATCCAACATAGGCCTCAAACTCAGGGCGCTGAGATCAAGGGTCACACGCTTCACCAACTGAGCCTGCCAGGCACCCTGAGGAGGATTATTTTTAAAGAAGGCTAATCTTGACTCTGATACTTAATCTTTATTATATATATATATATATATATATATATATATATATATATAATAATTTTTAAGATTTTATTTATTTATTTGAGAGAGAGCGTGCGTGAGCAGAGGGGAGGGGTAGAAAGAGAGGGAGAAGCAGTCTTCCTCGTTGAGCAGGGAGCCTGATGCAGGGCTCAAACCACCCTGAGACCATGAGCTGAGCCGAAGGCAGACGCCCAACCGACTCTGTGTCTCTTTTTCTCTCTGAAGTCTCTCAGTCATAAAGTTGGAAAGGGTTGTCTTAGCCCATTTGGGCTGCCAGAGCAAAAAATATCATAATCTGGGTAGCTTACAAACAATAAACATGTACTTCTCACAGTTCTGGAGGCTGGGAAGTCCAAGGTCACGGTGCTGGCAGAGTTTCTGCCACTATTATCTCACGTGGCAGAAAGGGTGAAGGAGCTCTCTGGTGTCTCTTAAAAGGGCCCTAATCTCATCAGTGAAGGCTCAGCCTCCTGCTCTAACCATGCCCCGGGTCCCACATCCTGATACCATCATACTGCCGGAGTAGGTTTCAGCAAAAGAATGGGGGGGTACAAACATTCAGCCCAGAGCAGGGTGGGTCCTTTTCTCTCATCTCCTATGAGGTTAGCACATTACTGGAGGCATAACTGGACACTAGTAAATACGTGCTCAAATCATGTTTATTCATTAAGGTACCTGAAGGTCACACTTGAAAAAAATTTAATAGCAAGTGATGGTTGAGCATTGTCGAAGGCAAATATCACGTGATCCTCTTTTAGTGCAATATCGTTGGTTTCCCCTCTCCCCTGCCCTCAACCGTCCAGTTCATACAAACTCCCAGATGCCCCCATGCACAAATCCTGGGGGAGAGGGAAAAGCCTTGGGTCCAGTAGTCAGGACAGATGCACCTGGCTCTGTTTCTGCCACGGACTTGCTGTGTGACTTGGGGCAAGTCGCTTGCCCTCTCTGGGCCTCTGTTTCCAGATCTGTGCACATTGAAAATGTTGGACCCAAATGGCCTCTCTGCTCCTTTCCAGTTCTATGTCCTATTCCATTTTCCTAAACTGAACTAAGTTTTCTCTGGCGGTTTTAGGGGAATTCTGAGGCTGTGCCTGGGAGAAGAGGACATGTCCTCAGGGTGGGAAGGACCCTGGCCTGAGGAGCTGACCCCCTAGAGTCATGCTGCCAGCCAGCACTATGAGAAGAGATCAATGACATACATTCAATATGATTCACTGAGGGCTTTCTACACAGTCTTCCCGTTTCCCTGAGACTGCCTACTCGAATGGGTCGCCCATAGATCCTGTGGGTCAGGGCCTGGGTTCAAATCCAGATCTTTGCAGCCTGACTCGTCCATTTACTAAGTTCAACTTTCTGGGCCTCAGTTTATGCATCTGGAAAATGGGGGTAATAATAGTTTCTGCTTCAGAGGGTGTGTATAAGGACTCAATGAGTTAATATATGTAAAGCATTTCAAAGATGGAGCACGAGTGATCCCAGATCTCATGCCCCTTCTACCAGGCGTCCAGTCTCTGGTGGGAGGCTGTTTTTCCCCTATGCTTTGAGCCCGAGCTCAGTCCTATCTCCTCACTCACCCCTCCGATCACCCCTTGTGCACCAGGCACTACGTTTGGTATCTTCACATACGTGTTGCAAGACTTGTCATGATTACAAGGGGATCATAACCATGGAACACAAAGACGGGAAAATGTTATTTCCTTTAACACTTTAAAATTTCACTTAACTTAGGGGTGCCTGGGTGGCTCAGTGGGTTAAGCCACTGCCTTTGGCTCAGGTCATGATCTCAGGGTCCTGGGATCAAGCCCCGCATCAGGCTCTCTGCTCAGCAGGGAGCCTGCTTCCTCCTCTCTCTCTGCCTGCCTCTCTGCCTGCTTGTGATCTTTCTCTGTCAGATAAATAAATAAAATCTTAAAAAAAAAGAAAAGAAAAAAAAGAAAACTATTAAAAATTTTTCATTTAACTTAGCTTTTTATTTTTATACTCTATTTTAATTTAAATACTAATAAGGTTTAATCCAACAGCTGAATAGTAAGTTCACTTTCATGAGCACATTTTCATTTCATTTCAATCAATATTTCCAATTTAATTTTAATCAATGCACCTAAATTAATACCCTTTAATTTAATTTGACAGTATGATTTGATGTAATTGTAATTAACAAGTTTTCATTTATTAATAAGTTTTTGCTTAATTAATAAGTGTTAATGTAACTTTAGTATGTTTTAATCATTATTCATATATGTTAGTGTAATTAATGCATTTTGGTTTCATTTAGTACATTTTTTTTAAAATTTTGTAGAAAATTGAAATCCTTACTGATTATGCTGACGTCCTCCTCCATCCATCTCCCATCCCAGTCCCCTCCTCGGAAGGAACCACCGTCATTTCTGGGTCCTCTGACAGCCTTGTACGCATTCGCAAGCATCTAGCCGCGCCCCCCCCCCCCCGCCCCCCACACAGCCCTGCCAGAGCAAAAACAGTATCTTCAGTCGTAGAGGTGACAGAGGCAGATGGCTGCCCACCCCAGGGCCATCCCCGCCTTGTCTTTGCTTACAGAACCTCAGTTTTGTTTGGGGGCAGTAATCCCTGGACATCGATTCTGATTGGCCCAAGCCAATCAGCTCTGTCCCATTCCTCTTGCTTTCTCAGCCTCCATGCTCCTGTGTTTGGATATATGACCCTTCTTCCACAACCTACCCCTACCCTCTCACTCCCCCACCACCTCCCTGCTCTGTCCAAGACCGCTTGGAGGATTTCCGAAAAATGCTACCGCCACTGTAATGCTGCGTGAAATACCACCACCCAACCTCAGTGGAATGCAGTATTAAGCATCGCTTGCTCATGCTTCCGGAGTCTGCTGGGAATAAGCTAGGTGGTTCTGCTGATCACCGCGGGGCTCATGCGCATGTCTGGTGGCCAGTGAATGCTGAGCGGTGGACACTGGATCAGGCGCCTAGAGCAACTTGACTGCTCCACGTGCCTCTCCTTCTCATCTTCTAGCAAGCTAGCCTGGGCATGTTCTCCTGGTGATGGCAGACGTTTGACAATGCAATCTCACATGCCCAGTTCAAACTTCTGTTGGTGTCACATCTGCTAATATCCCATTGGCCAGGACAAATTCCATGGCTAAGGGCAGAGTGGGAGGGCACTACAAAGTCCACAGCAAGCACACAGGGGAGAGGAGGAGAATAGGGCAGTTGTTGCAATCTGCCCCAGCATATCTTCCCACCTAAAAATATTGAGTCTCTTAAGAAGACAACCATTTGCTCTTGCTCTTTGTCCTTCCCACTTGGGACAATGGAGTGAATATGTAACGTGGAGAGCTACAGCAGCCACCTTGTGACCATGAGGCAACAACAAGGAGGATCAAAAACGCTGGTACTCTGGGGACAGCACACAGCAGAAGGATATGCAAATCTGTGAGGATATGCCCGAGCTGTGGAACCAAGTCACCTACATCCAGTAACTGGTAGCTGAATATTCTTTCTTCTTACAGATGAACTCATCCTAATGGAAATAGTTTGATTCCTGAGCTCTGAGCATGCCCCTTATCGAGAAACACCTACCTCTACCCCGCCTCTACCTCAACACTTGACATTCATATTTTCCAGATATAACCACAACACCATCTACCATCCTACACTCTTACAATCTCTGACAATGTGACTTTTGCTTGCTTCCTATTAACAGTCAGGTTTGTATGTTCCTTCCCTTTGGATCTGGGAAGGTTTAGGACTATAGCAGAAGTGATGTGTTATCCATTGAATTACATCCCCTCCCAAATTTCTCCACTGAAGTCACAACCCTCAGCATCTCAGAACAAAACTTTACTTAGAAATAAAGTTAGGGTGTGGTTATACTGGAGGAGGGGGGACCTCTAATCCAACATGACCAGTGTCCTTATGAAGAGGAAATATTTGGACATAGGCATGCACAAAGGGAGGGTACTATGTTAAGGTGAAGGCAGAGGTCAGGATGATGGAGAAGCAAGGAGCACCAGGGATGTCGGCAAACCCTTGTGGTCCTTCCTTACACCAGTCCTAGAAAACTAATACATGGATCCATGGGACTTTTGGGGAATGGTCATAAAAAGGCAAATAATATTTGTTTAGCTCTCTTGGGATGTGGCCTTTGGAGCCCTGGGCTGCCATGTACGAGGTTCCAGTGTCCTGGGGCCGCCATATTGGGAAGAAGCCAGACCACATGGAGAGGAAGTGTTGGTGTTCTGGGCCAACAGCCTCGGCGGGTCCTGGTCAATGCCAGCATCAAACACCAGCTGGCAGTGATTAAGCTTTGGAGACAACTCCAGCCCACCCACCATCTGACTGGAACTGCATGAGAGGCCCCGAGCCTGAATGCAGCCAATCCCCCCCACATAAGACTTGTGAACAAAATAAATGATTGTCATTATTTAAGCCACTGGTTTGGGCAGTTTTTTAATTCGGTAATAAATAATCAGAACATTGGCTATCTCCTAGACTTCCTTAAAATGTCACTCAAATATCCCTGGCTAAGAAAACCTTTCTTGACCCTCCAGTCTTGACCAGATTCTCAAGGCACACCCTCTCCCTCTCATGGGTGCTCAGTTTCTCCTTTGTAGTGCTTGTCACCATCGTGATCAGCTGCATGATTATTTGTTTAATGTCTGTCTCCTCTGGGGGCTGTGTGGGCAGAGTCTGACAGACCTAATTATTTACAACTCCAGGACCTAACTCATTGGGTCCAAACATGTCCAAGACTGAGCTCATGGCTGTCCCCCACTCTGCCATCTGTTCCCCACCTCCTGCTAGCACTCCCCTCTCTGTGGCTGGCACTACTCTTCACTCACCCAATTGCTTGGCTCGAAAATTCTGGAATCAGCATTGACTCATCTCATTCTCTGTCCTCAGCAAATCCTCTACCTTCGAAACCAGCCTCCCCTAGAAGTTAGAAGCAGAACTTCCATGGGACCTGGCAGTTCCACTCCTGGGTGTATGCCCAAAAGAATGAAGACAGGTGTTCAAACAAACACTTGTATGTGAATGTTCATAGCATTGCTCTTCCTAGTCAAAAAGGCAGAACCAACTCATTGTTTTGAAGGATCATCCATGTTGTAGCGCGTATCAAGCCTTCGTTCCTTCCTATTACCAATTAAGACCCACTGTATGGTTCCACTGTGTTTGTTATTCACTTATCAGCAGATGGCCATTGGGCTGTTTCCACCATTTGGCTTGGTTGAAAAACACTGCCATAAACATCTGTGTACAGATATATGTAAGGACATTACTAGGGGTTCTTAAATAGGCAAGAGTGACAATATCAGGCCATGTTCTTAGATGAGAGGAGATGATGGATCTCGAAAGAACTTTCGGTGGCGGGTGCCATAGCTAATCAACTTTGAAATTCCAGGTCCCAGCACCGCAGTGACTGGGGGTACTCGGTGTATGATGGCGGAGGGCACTAAAGTCCAGAGAGGGGTGCATGAGCCTATAAATGACTTCAGAACCATAGACTATTTACATATCAGAACTCCTTCTGGGTGCCAAGCATCTCGCAGGCTGCCCCCACCCCGCCGTGGAGAAGTTGTGGGGGGCTGAGCTAATCTGACGTCACCATAGGTGTCGAGACTGGTGAACAAGGAAAGGATGTTTGTGTTGTTGCTGTGGGTTCAAATTGTACTTTGGACCTATTCACACAGGCACAGGGCTGGAGAGGAAGGAGCCTGGATTAAAAGACCGGAACACGGGCTCCAAACCTTGCTCTGTTCTTGTATGGCATAGACTTAACTCGGTAGCCTGGGATGTTGCACGCTGTACAGAATAAAGGGGGATTTAGCTCTTGTCCCTGGCTCCTAGGAGGTAAAACCTTTAAGCCCTTGGTCTGTCTGGCTTCAGGTTTTTTGTTTAACCGCGGTCTTAGCTCACCTGGAGGTAGCTTGACCTCTGGAGGAGGTGGAGACTGAGGTCAGGCATCCAGGAACGCTGCACGCTGAGGCTCAGTGGAGCTTTCCTAGTTGGCAACAGCTCATGCCTGTTGTCCCACATCGTGCCTGGGAGAAGTAAGCCCTGTCTGTTCCATTGCAAGGGACAGCTGGGAGTTCGTGCCTGGTGTCGCTTGGACCCGAGCTCCTTTTACTTTTTGCCTCTCCCTTCTACTGTCCCATGGTAACCATGGGTACAACAGGCTTGCTGGGTTCTGCCATCCTTCCAGCCAATCGTTAAGCCTGAGAGTATCCTTGGGGACTCCTGGAGTCCAGTCCAGTCCTTAACATGCTGTGTCATCTCTTTCCCATTCACACCTGCCCATCCCACTGCCTCCCCATCCCCAAGCCCTGTGAGAAAGCTCGGAGTGATTTTTTCCCCCCCTCAGAAGACACTTGGCAAGGTCTGGAGGCAATATGCTTGTCACACTGTGGGGAGAATGTGCTCCTGGCCTCTAGCAGGGAAAGGCCAGAGATGCGGCCAAACATTCTACAGGACAGTCCCCAAAACGAAGAAGGATCTGACCCCTCCAAAATGATAACAGCACTGAGATTAAGCGCTCTGCTCAGGGAACTCCCCATGGCCTACAGAACACGGTCTGCAACTCCTCCACCTGTCGCTTTCCATGCAAAGTCTTCCCTTCCATGAAACAAGGTGAGTCATGGTACTTGCATCTCGAGCTTAGTGGGAGGATGAAGTGAGATTTGCATATTAGAATGTAGAGAGGAAGGCTTGGTCCATGACACGCACTGTTGAAATATTTCTTGTTACGATTGCTGCTGTGGTTACTATTTATTATTATTACTATCATTGTTATTGTTATTATCATACCTTCAGTCTTGGAGCATCAGTTTGCTGCTACCAGATCTAAGTCTGGCCAGTCTTTGAGTTTCCCAGCCTCATTTTCCCTTTCTTACCCTTTGTCCAGGGAGATTTTCCCTTTCCCCCCAACCACACATCCTCCACGGACATGTTTCAGCCAAGTGTCTGGTACATGGGAAGCAACTGATAGTTGTTGGGCCCACTGATTCCATAATTCACTGGTCCTTTAAGATGCAGATTAGGTCTGGGACTTTTTTTCCCGTTGGCTTCAGTCCTCATAACATTGTCTTTCCTCCTACAGCCCGTGGAAGCTCAGCTCCTCTGTTAGCAGTTAAGCAAATGCCGCTGGTGTTGTTCTTTGAACATTCTGAGCTGTGCGACATCACATTGGTTTACGACAGGCGGGCGTGCCCAGCCCTGCACAGATACAGAGATACAAAGATGAGTAAGAGTGTGTTCACTCTTCAACTAGATTTTATGGTCAAGTATGAAGGTACTAAGGATTCTCGATTTATTCTCTCAGTTGACAAATACTAAACACCTGTGGTGGTAAAAAGGATGGGTTTATTCCTGTGACTGCCTCTTCCTAGCTGTGAAAACTCGAGCAAATTACTTAACCTCTCTGAGCCCATTTCCTCATGGGAAATGTTGTGAGGGTTACGTTAATACAAGCAGAGCTTGATAAATGCTTTCTATTTATATTATTCATTATAATTTGGGGGACCAATGGTCAAGCAAATTCCAGTTTGCTTGGAATTGAAGAGCTTCGGGAGGACATGTGGTTTTCAGGGCTAAAATCAGGAAAGTTCTGGGCACCTGGGACTGAGTTGGTCATCCTGATAGAATCCTGTATTTTTAATAATAGTATTCATTATTATAGATGATAATGTCTAAAATAGCTTATATTTATTTATTATTATAGATGATAATGTCTGCTGAGTGATGCCAGACCACACTTTCAAAGAGCATATAGTCTGGGAGGAGATGCAAAAGAATGACAAAAATAACACAAAATATTTAGTAACACATGAAAAAAGCTAGAAAGGTTACTCAAATAAAAATACCTACCCTAGGAGGCACCCCAAAGAGTGTTTCACTCGAGCAGAGAGTCGAAAGTTATTTGTTGAATGACTTGCAAGATGGTCGAGCACAAATGGAGGGCTCCATATTTATCGGGTCAAAGAAGCTGTTCTAGTCCCCTCCGCCCCGCTTTTTTTTTAAGCCAGAGGAATAGTGTTCTATTCCCATGGACTTGGATTTCCATGGCTAAATATTAAGAAGCAGGGATGTTTGCTTGCTTTTTTTTTCCCCCTCTCTTGGCATTAGGGTTGTTCAAGTCCTCATTTCAATGAGAAACATCTCGCCAGTATCCCCAAGTACTGTGTTTCAGGGTAGGGGAAAGCCAGTCATTTTGATCCTACAACAGCCCTCCCACTGATTCATTCGCTTCCCAAAGGTGAATGTGCGTTCAGAGTGCAGCCACCCTTCCCTTGAAAGTGTCTAACGGAGCACCCCCCAGTGTTAGTAGATTCTTGGAACAAAAATAGTGATTCTCCAAGTGTGGCCTCCCACCCAGTAGCAGCCACATCATTGGAAAACTCATTAGAAATTTGCATTCTCCGGTCCCACATCAGACCTCCTGAGTCAGCCCTCCAGGTTCACTTTTGAGAAACACTGCGTGAGACAGAAGAAGCCAAAGGAAGTCTTCTGTGAAAGAGATGTAGGGGTGCTTTTTTACTCTCTAAAGCTTAAAAATACTGAGAAGTTCAGTTTTTATTTAATGACTTTTTTTTAAAAAAGATTTTATTTATTTATTTGACAGAGACAGAGACCGGGAGAGAGGGAACACAAGCAGGGGGAGTGGGAAAGGGAGAAGCAGACTCCCCGTGGAGCAGGGAGCCCGATGTGGGGCTCGATCCCCGGATCCCAGGATCATGACCTGAGGCGAAGGCAGAGGCTTAATCTACTGAGCCACCCAGGTGCCCCAGTATGTTCACCTATTTTAATAGGTTTACCTATTTTTGATGAATGAGTTAAGTAATGGTGCTTTAAGGTTAAGCACTTCACTCCTTGTATGGCTGGATCTTATTCCATTACCAGGATCTACCACGTTTAGCTTATCCACTCATTGGTCCTTGGACATTTGGTTGTTTCCACCTTTTGGCTATCCTGATGAGTGCCCACAGGGGCTTTTTAAGGCATCTTTATCTGGGAGGGTCATCTTGACGGGAAATGCCCTTCCACACACAAACTATAAACATCAGTCTCCACTAGAAAATGGGGACAAAAGGCCATCCGCCCAGATGCCAGCCTCTCCCCTAGAGAGAAGACAGCCATTCTGAGACGGGCTCTAAAGACCTTCCTCCCCTTAAAAAAAAAAGATTTGATAAAGACACAGTGAGAGAGGGAACATAAGCTGAATGAGTGGGAGAGGGGGAAGCAGGCTCCCCACCAAGCAGGGAGCCTGATGCAGGGCTCGATCCCAAGGCCCTGAGATCATGACCTGAGCCGAAGGCAGAGGCTTAACCCACTGAGCCACCCAGGTACCTCACTTTAACTGTTTGTGAAAAAAATGAAATGTATGTCCTAAATTGAAAGCAGGTGTTTAATTCCTGTCTTTGCAAATGGAGCCACATCTTCCTGCCTTAGGGCCTTTGCACTTGCTCTTCCCCCAAATATTTTTATAGATTCCTTTCCTCACTTCCTTCAGGTCGTTGCTCAGTGTAACTTCACCAGAGAGACCTTCACGGACCTGTATCAAATAGTATCCTCTGACAATCTCCATCCTCTTTCCTTATTTTTTCTTTCCACACTGCATTCTGAAGGTATTCGCCTGTCCCCAGTTAGAGGTATGCTTTTAGTACCGGAGCCACTAGCTACCTGTGGCTAACCTTGAAATGCCACAGGTCTGGATTGAAATGTCCAGGGTTTCAAAAAAAAAAAAAAAATAGGCAACTTGCTGAAAATTTTGTATTGGTTACCTACTGAAATAACCTTTTGGGTTAAATTGTATTATTAAAGTTAATTTCACGTTTTTGTATTGTTTCATTAGGACAGCGCTACTCCAGAACATAAGCTAGAGCAGGGTTGTCTGCCTGACTCAGACGCAGGTCTAGCTTGGAAAGAAGCTCAATAAATATTTGCAGAACAAAGGAATCCAAAAGTAGAATGCCGGTCTTTTTCTTCTCCTTTCTGTTCTGTCTACCCCAGGGACCCATTTTCGAAATCAACTAAACTTTACTGAGGTATCATTTATGCAAACGTCACCCGTTTTAAGTGCACAATCCAAGAATTTCTAGTACATCCACCCTGTTGTACAACCATTGCCGTAACTCACTTTTAGAATCTTCCCATCACCCCAATCCGATCTCCTCGTGCTCAGGTACGGCGGATCCCCAGTCTCAAAACCCAGGCAACCGCAAAGCTATTTTGTGTCCTAGGATGTTCAGAGTTCACCTTCTAGGGTATGAATTCCTGTCTCCGCTCTTCCAAGGTTCAAACTCCTGGACCCGTCAGCGCTCTCTGGACACTGCTCACCCCGTTCCCACCCCTCCCTCAACACGGCCCAGCACCGTGCCGGACCCACAGACGGCTGGGAGCCGGCACGTCGAAGCGCGGCAGCCCCGAATCGTCCCAGCCCACTGAAGGGCCGGTCTCCGTGGCTCCCGCTCGCGCAGTGGCTGCCTCGGGAACACAAGGGGCTGCCTCGCTGGGCTCCACTACCCGGCCAGGGTGGCCCCCGCCTCGGAGCTCCCACCGCTGGCCACCGCCTCTCGGAGCGGCCGCAGGGCGTCCGAGTGCCCTGCCACTACGTTCTAAAGTCGCCCTCCAGGAACAATGGCCGGGGCTGCCGGCCTCCCGACCTCCCGGCCTCCGTGTGGGTGCGGGTGTTGGGGGGCCGGCCCCTCCCCCCGCCGCCCCTTCCCGGGCTCCGCCTTGACACTCTCCCGCCCTCAACGGCCCTCCTCGCAAAATGGCGACCAACCGCCTCCTTTCCCGCCCGCCGCTGGTCACCTGACCGCACCAAAGCCCCGCCCCTCGCGTGGCCCCGCCCCTCGGCGGAGGCCCAATAGCTGCGGAGACTTCGCCACCGGGCGGCACGCGCCGGGAGCCCGGGCGGCGCGAGGGGCGCGCGAGGCCGCCCTGGGCGTCGTGAGGCGACCCGCAGCCACGCACGCAAGCCCGCGCCGCGGGTGAGCCGGCCGCTCCGGGGGGCCGGCCGGGGTGCGCGTGCGCGCCCGGCCGGCGGGCAGCGCGAGGGAGGCAGGGGGCCGCTGGGAGGCCCGCCAGGCGCGAGGCTCGAGGCCGGCGCGCGAGCCCCCGGGGGCGGGTAAAACCCGGTTGCTGCTGCCCTTGCCCCTTCCCTTTCCTCCCTACCCCCCCCTTCCCGCCCCTCCTCACTTTTCAACCCCTCCCCCTCTCTTAAAATCTAATTCGTTTATATATTTGTTTTTTAGGGGGTCCATCTCCTTTTCGAGGAGCGCAGCAGGCGCCGCGGGCACCCCTCACCCCGCGACACGCACGCACCTTCTGCACCCCAACAGCTCCGGGCCCCGCTGCACCCCCGCAGCCACTTCCCCCTTGGAGAAGACTCTCCTCTGGGGTCCCTGGTCCGCTGCATGCCCTTTCTTTCCTCCCCGCCCCGCAGGCCCCAACTGCCCTCTCACAGCTCTCCAGCTCGCGCCTCGGGGCCCTACCGACCTCCGCACTTTCTGCACCGAGGCCTTGCATTCACCCTAGCTTCCAGGCCTTCTGCTAAAAATCCCCTTTTTTCTGAATAGGAGACCGAGATTTATTTGTTTATAGGATCTTCCAGCAAAAACAAAAATCCCTCCTCTCTTATTTGATTATACCCCTCGTCCTCCTTTTAGGAACTTCCTCTAGCCAAAAAAAAAAAAATAATAATAATAATAATTATATATATATATATATATATATGTATATATATGTATATGTATTTTTCATTTCCAGATTCTTTCTCCATTAAGGATCACTTTTCAACAAAAATTGTTTCTTCCCACCAAGAGTCCCCCTTTTTGTAGTCTCTTTCTGCTGATAACAGACCAACTCGGTTCTTCCAATATCTCATGTGATACTTGTTTTTCCAACCCTTTTCAGCAAAAATCCTTTTTCATCACCAGTTCTACCCCAATTAGGCTTTTCCTGGCAAAACCCTCCAGGTCCCTTACCACGGAAGGACAATAAGGAAAGGAAGAAAAAAATAGATTTCCCTTAACAACAAAGCCCCTGTACCATCTAGATTGCCCAGATTTAGTATTGCTTTCCTCCTCCTTCCAAATATTGCCCATCTTTCCCAATATCACACCTGTGTGCTTGCTTCTTTGGGGACCCAAGTTCTGAATGCCTCTTCCTTTCCACCACCTGCTTTCAGGGCAAAAGAAGTTGGATGAGTGTCCTGAATTTACTACCCAGAATTCCAGGAGGAAATAGCCAGTGGTCTGCCGATTGCCTGAATCCCCTCTCTGAGGGGCTTAACCTGGGCCCTCCTGTTCCCTGGAGATTCACTCGTTTGCTCTTCTCCTGGTAAGTTTTCTTCTTTTGTCCTTGTCCAAAGATTGTCAGATGAATTCCTTTCTTTCTCAGAAGGGTTTCTAATCGATCCAAGAGTCTCTGTAGGGATGGTGAAACAATTACAAGTTGCTGCTTTGGGAAGTCAGATAAGGAAAAGGTTATTTGTAGTGCAAGCTGACTCCTCTGGAGGAATGTAGACATTTATTAAACTGATGTATGTTTCATTGTTGATTGCAAAAATGCTACCCCCCAACCCCCTGCCATGGCTCAGGGTAGCAAGTTAGATACCTCCAGGGACAGGCAGGCAAAGGCCTGCAGTGTGGTAAGCCAGACTGTGTGCCCCATCTAAGTGATACCTACCAGTCAGTGCAAATGCCAGGACACTGTTGCCAGAACTTAATTTCGTTTTTTGTTGTTGTGGTGGTTTTTTGTTTTGAGAGAGACCAGAACATTTTCTTTATTTGAAGCCTTAAATGGTGATCATGAATTTCAAAGGCATTTAAAGACAGCGTGAAGCCCTTACAAAACATGCCACTGGCCATCACTATGGAATATTTGCTTTAGGGTTTCTTTCTGTGTTAGCCACATGTGCACATGCAGGACTTTTCCTTTTTAGAGCTGCAGTTCTCAAACTTTTTGGTCTTAGGAGCCTCTTATACTTAAAAATCATTGAAGACTCCAGAGAGGTTGTGTGTACAAACTGTATATGCTGATATTTGGTGTATTGGAAGTTTAGTAAGTTTTTAAAATATTTATTCATTTAAAAATAACACTAATAAACTCATTGTATATTAACAAAGTTGATTATTTTTAAAAAAATTTTCAGAAGACTGTATTTCAGAACACAAAAAATTTGGTGAGAACAGTGACATTGTTTTATGCTTTTAGAATCATTTGGAATCTCATATCTGCTTCTGCATTCACCCTTTTGAGGTATTCCCTGTAGCTTCTGGAAAGTTTCACTGAGAATGAAAAAGGCAGATAATGTCTGAATATTATTATGAAAATAGCTGTGACCTTGAAGACTTGCTGGAAGGCTCTTGAGGACCCCAGGGCTCCCCACTCCCACCCACCTCCCTTTAAAAACTGCTGTTCTAGATGTTAATGCTTTTTTGCATTTTATGCTAGGATCAGCTTTTGGAATGAGAAGCTCTGAGGTCTCTTTTCCTCCCTTAGTTAATTCTCTGGTAAAAGATTTTCCTGGAAAGCATAGTCCTTGCCTTCTGATTCCTCCATGTCTTCTTTCTCTCTCCTGATAAATCTTCTCTTTTATTTTTTTTCTAAGGTTTTATTTATTTATCTGACAGACAGAGATCACAACTAGGCAGAGAGACAGGCAGAGAGAAAGAGGAGGAAGCAGGGTTCCTGCTGAGCAGAAGCCCTATAAGGGACTCGATCCCAAGGCTCTGGGATCATGACCTGAACTGAAGGCAGAGGCCTTAACCCACTGAGCCACCCAGGTGCCCCTAAATCTGCTCTTTTAATGAGCAATCAGAGGAGAAGAGTTAACCCTCTTGTTAGAATTATTTTGGTTCCATGGCCAGGGGGAGGGAGTGTCCTTTGGTTGGTCAGCTTAAGAAACTAGCTACAGAATGTAGGGCAGAAGTCCCAGGCTCGGGGACGGAATCCTCGTGTACAGAGTGGTTACCTGGCAGGGCTTTGACATCAGATTCCCCCGGGTAGTCAAAAACCTTGATTTTGAAAACAAAACAAAACAAAAAACCCAAAACCTTGATTTTGGGCAAGTTACTTTACTTCTCTGGACTTAATTTTCCTCATCTGTAAAATAGGGTTAAAACGAGAGGATGTGCCCGAAAGGGGCGTTGTGGGGATTTGATGATCCATAAGTGATTGAAGGAGGGCCTGGCGCATGGCAAAGCCAGAGAAGTCTGCTGCTATTGCTGGGTTTATGATGATGATGAAGATGACAGGGGCCAGGCAGGAAGAAATTGAGGACTGTGGCAATGTCTGTTAGGAGGAGGCAGTTGTCCCTCATTTCTCTCCTACAGAGAACTCTCAGGAAATGCAAAACCTAACAATTTTCAAGAGAAGCCAGACATTAATATATTTAGTTGAAATCTCCCCATTAAGAAAAATGTCGGTGACAAACCCAATTGCAAAAAAGAAAGCACCACATGGGCTGGACAGAACAGGCCTATAGTGGCGATAATGTTTGGGGTGGGAAAACAGGGAAAGAATTTGCACCCCCAGGGTAAAAGCTGCAAGTCGCTCTTATTTCCCAGCTTTGGGTGTGATCACTTTCTTTGTGGTAACACTGATGCAGAGAGGGAAAGGAGAAAATGGTGCTTGGCGGGGGGAAAAAAAAGGAAGGAAAGAAGGAAGAAAAGCAGGCAGAATGGCAGGTTGGAGCTTTTCAAAAAGGAATGGGATTTTGTCACTCATTGGCAAAAGGAAAGCAGAAAGCTATCTTTGACCAGAGTTAGTTCCGTGCCAGGCAAGATGCTGTTGAAGGGTTTCATTTGGTAAAGCTACTCAGAGAGGTTAGTCCCAAGGAAATCAGGTCCTAAGGAAATCAGGGTCCTAAGGAAAGAGCTCTCCAGGGGCCTGGCAGGGCATAGAAATGAGTGAGGTGGGAGAGGGTGAGAGATTAGGTTTTGGTGGGGACCCTGGCAAACCAGACAGTGTCTGCTCAGTCCGAGCAGCTGCCCTTCTCAGCTCCAGCTGTGGCTTCATTGTAATAGCAAAGCTTCTCTTGAAAGTTGTTATTGCAATTGACAGAGCTTCAGGTTTTTGTTGTTGTTGTTGTTTTAGCATTAAGACTTATTTATTTATGGTAAGCTCTATGCCCAACATGGGGCTTAAAACTCGCAGCCAGGAGATCAAGAGTCACGGTCCCCAAACTGAGCCACCCAGGCGTCCCCCTTCCAAGATTCTGAAATAGAAGTCGGAAAACATGCCTCCAGTAAGAAAACTGCAGAGCAGCGCGCGTCCAGTGTGGTAGCTGCCAGGCACTTGTAGCTATGTACACTAGCATTTAATGACACTTCAATAAAATACATAATTTAGCTGCTCAGTTGCAGCTCCTGCATTTCTAGGCGCCCATCAGCGGCTTGTGGCTGGCGGCTGTCGTCACACAGCGCCGATGTAGACGGTTTCCATCAGCACACAGAATTCTTTAGGACAGCGAGGCTCAGTCCAAAAGAAGTCTACAGATTTTTCAACTTGACAACAAATAGAAAAATATTCAGATTAATTGTGGGTGAAATAAAACCCCTTCATACAGGCGGTGTTTAGATTGTTCCCTCCTTTCCATCCAAACGATGCCCCAGTAAATGTTCCTTACCAAAGTGTGTACCTGTTGCTGCAGGCTAGAATGTATGGTAGACTAATTTCCCAAGAGGCTGTAGCTTTTCACAGGAGAATCCCTGTCTCCTTACACTCCCTCCAGTCATAGAATGACAGGCCTTTTTAAAAAGAAAAACATTAAAATTGCTTTGTATCCCTAGCATTGGCTTAAGTTGTTTTTTTAAACTATTAAACAAGGCATAAATGATGATAAAACAAGGCATATGTTCCTAAAGCTTACAGTTCTTGTGGTACCATAAAGCCAGAATCAATTTGCAAATTAAATGTAAAACAAAGCAACCAAACCAATGTAATTCAAATTACAAACATCAGTTTAGTGGGAGGGGTGCTATTTTGCTAAAACCGAACAGCTTTCTTGAAACAAACATCTTGTCGAAGGCTGTACTGGGCTGCTGTGGGTTTAGCAGACCCTGTTATGTCTCAGGTCTCCTGTCCTTTTCCTCAGTTCAAACTGCCACAAGACCTCCATTTGTACCCTGATGTCTGTTAGCTTTTAGGTGACCCCAAAGACCTTGTTATGAGCTAAATCCACCTCTGTCGCCTTCTCATTAGCCTGTGGCAATTAAAATCATCCCTTTTGGCATTCATGCAATTATAAACATATCCCGGGTGTGGAAATCACATGGTAGTACTGGGTTATAAGGTAGTAAACCAATAATTCTCATAGACTGATTTTCTTCTCTTAGGTTGTTCTCTGAATGAAAGCACTAAATTATAAAATTCTTGGAAAGAATTGGGAATGTCGGCAAGGTTCCAGGGGACCACAAACCCTGCCCCACAGGGATTAACAGGGAGCCCTGTATCTAGAAGGTGCTAAAACTTGTTGAATTGAATTTATCTGTTGACAGAACAAGAACAAGTTCAATATTGGCTGAGCAAGGGGTTGCTTTACAACCTGGAAAAGGATGTAAATATCAAAACATGGCCTTTGGACTTTGGGCATGCCTGCCCCAAGTGGTAATGAGACCAGTTTGTCCTGTGGACTATGGGAGTATGCTGGAAAGCACATGACTTGGCCTGTGGGGAATTCTGCCCCATCCAGAACCTTTTGTGCTTTCTAGATTATTTGGTGTTATGCAGTGTAAATTTATTTATGATGAATTAGTATTGTGTAGTGGGTAAGAACACAAGCTATAAAGTCAGAATATCTGGGTTTAAGGTCCAGCTCAATACCTCGTTAGACATGTGACTTTGGACAAATTACTCAGCATCTCAGAGTCCATCATGTCCTTTCCTTCTTTGTAAAATGGAAGTGATACAGCTCCAACCTCCAGGTTGTAGAGAGAAGAAAGTGAACTCGTGCATGGAAATCTCTGAGAAGGAGAAAAATGCTTCATATTTTATTTTATTAAACATGGTTTCATGTTTATTTTAAACAACATTTTCTATTTTCTTTTATTAGCTTGTTTTTTATTATTGGAATCTGAAAAGAAGAGATGGCTTCTCTCCTCTTTGTAGTGCTGAAGAAATTTGTTTTGCCTCAAAATATAAATTTCTATGGCCCACACTCCCTTCTCTGCAATTTGGAAACCAGAAAAATTCTGACAATGCCACAGGGTTACAGACCTACTGGGTGGGCAAACCTGAACTCACAGGTTACCTTTTATAGTATTTAAACTCCATTCACTCAGAGTCATCACAGGTGTTGATGCAGAAATAGTGATTTGGTTACCAGGTGCTACCCCAGATCAACTGAAGTTTACTTAACATACAGTGTTTTTCATTGATTTACCCATATTCTGAATTCTAGAACTCACTTGGGTCTCAGAGTTGTACTCTTGTGGGCCTGTGTTCCCCTTTTGAGCTCCTCCAATAGGCTCCACACCCAGATTGCAGGTAGCTGCATGAAATGCAGGTGTTCTGGGCATAGCTGTTCGACTACTTTTCAACCTGGAAAGTTTAAAAACAGTAGAAACCAATAGCCTAGGAGTCTGGACCCGAACTCCAGTTACTCTAGGATCCACCAGATTTGTTACCAGTGAGTCATCAAGGATTTCCTAAATGTTTAGGCGAGGATGGAATTATTCATAATAGCCCAAAATGGAAACAGCCCAAATACGCATCAACAGATGAATGGATGAAGAAAATGTGCTATATGCAGACGATGGAAAATCGTCTGTCCGCAAAGTCATGAAGGAATAGTGCACACTGCAGAGTGATTTACTTTGAGAATGCTATTCTTCCTGAAAGCAGCCAGATGTAAAAGGCCGATACTGTTTGATTCCATCGTTTGTGTGAAACAGTTGGCCCTCTCATTGAGCCATACTTTGTTTGCCTACCTTGTAATTATTTTTGTTGAGAAAGTGGACATTTTTAATATTGTAATGTGGTGACTCTTGGAATCATATTCTCCTTCCCTCTACCCCAAGTTTTGTTGCTGGCCACTCCTTATGAGTTATAATGTTTGGCTAGTGACTTTTGTAGATGCTCGCTGTAGACTGTATTCTTTGTCGTGCGTGATCAGCAAAGTCTCTGTTCTGTTAGTCTGCAGTCAGCTATGATTTGTCATAGATTTCCTTAAGTGCCTGGAGTCAAAATACATCTGGTCGTTGCAGTGGGGCTCTATGTTGAGAGTTGGGACACAACTTCTGCGCTCAGCAGGAGTTCACAGACCCAAAGTCAGCCAGAAGTAAGAGCTTAGAGCCTTCACAAGTGTTTTCTGAGCATGTGCCTGCCCTGGACACATGGCCTTCTTGATTCCTTGAAACATGTGGATGGTTTTTTGTTGTTGTTTGTTTTTTGTTTTTTAAAAGATTTTATTTATTTATTTGACAGACAGAGATCACAAGTAGGTGGAGAGGCAGGCAGAAAGAGAGGAGGAAGCAGGCTTCCTGCTGAGCAGAGAGCCCAATGTGGGGCTCGATCCCAGGACCCTGAGATCATGACCTGAGCCGAAGGCAGAGGCTTTAACCCACTGAGCCACCCAGGCGCCCCAATGTGGATGGTTTTTATTTTTAAAGTTTATTTTATTCTTAGTTAACTAGAGTCCGTAGTTTACATGAGGATTCACTCTTTGTGTTGTGCAGTTCTGTGGGTTTTGGCTAATGTATAATGTCTTGTACCTACTGTTACATGAATCACACAGAGTAATTTCACTTCCCTCAAAGTCTCGTCTTGCTTTACCTATTCATCCCTCCGCCCTCCCCTCAAACCCTGGCAACCACCAGCCTCTGAGTGTCTCTATAGTTTTGTCTTTTTCAAAATGCCATATGGTTGGAATCATATAATATGTAGTCTTTTCAGGCCAGCTTTTTTCACTTAGCAACATGCATTTAAGTTTTCTCCATGTGTTTTTGTGGCTCGACAGCTCCTTGGCTTTTTTTTTTTTTTTTTAAGATTTTATTTATTGAGAGAGAGAGTGTGAGCAAGCACAAGCTGGGGGGAGGGGGAGAAGGGCAGAGGGAGGAGGAGAAGTAGGCTCCCCACCAAGCAGAGAGCCCAGTACAGGGCTCAATCCCAGAACCTGAGCTGAAGACAGATGCTTAACTGACTGAGCCACCCAGGTGCCCCTAGCTCCTTGGTTTTTATTGCCAAATAACATTCCATTGTACACAGGTGCCAGAGTTTGGTTATCCGTTCTCCTATTGGGAGATATCTTGGTTGCTTCTAGTTGTTTGCAGTTACAGATAAAGCTCCTATAAACATTTGAGTGCAGGTTTTGTGTTGACATAAGTTTCCAGCTCACAGGCAGTTACGGAGGAGTGTGATGACTGGATTGTACAGTGAAACCATGCTTAGTTTTATAAGAAACTGCCAGCATGGAAGCTTTTCAGAGCCCTGACTCTTCAAAGCCTCTCACTGTCCAGCTCTTCCTCCCTGACTTTCAGTGGCAAATTTGTTTTTGGCCCTGATTAATATCCTTTGCCCTGGGCTGCAGCATCTGCCGCATTGTTTTTATTTTTTATTTTCTGAGCATTTTTTGTTGAAGTATAATTAATATACACTTATATTAATTTTGTGTGTACAATGTGACCTTTAACATTTTCAACAAATGCCATCCTCATGGCTGTTCTCTCCTGAGAAATTCCAAGTTAGGTAAAATCAAGGCAAGACTTCCGTGTTAGACCTCCATCTGACAGGTCAAGACAGACAAGCTCAGGTGTGAGAACAAGATCTCTGCTGCCTTCTGCACTAGGATCCCACACCAGAATGTGGCTTCTGCCTTCAAAACCACAGCTGGTGTGGGGGGGAAGGGGGATGAGACAGGAATAAGTTAAAATGCCACAGGACCATGTTTCATTCACCTTTGTCTTGCTCAGGGTTGGTTTGTTTGCAGTAAACCATTGGCTATTTTCCAGAGTTCCAATAAAGCTGACTTTTTTCATTGTTTCTGCGGTGGCATGGGTAGGAAGTTTTTAAGTTACTAACTTAATCTTTTTCCTTCTTACACGGCTATGCAGATAGTCTCTTTCCTCTTGGGTCAGTTTGGTAATTTGTGTCTTTTTAGAATCTGTCCATTTTTCTCCAAGTTACCTTCTTTGTTGGCATGCAGTTGTTCATAGTAATCTTTTATAGTCTTTTCTGGTTTTGTTTCTGCTTTAATTGCAAATTTTAGTCATTTGAGTCTTTTTTCTCTTTTTGGGTGTGGGTTAAATTCTACTAGTTCAGATGTTACATAGTTTATTCCTTTTCTTTTGGTAGTTAAACTTGGATTTTTTTTTTTTTTTAGCATGGGTAAAGTACAAAGTTAAACCTTGTCTTTTCTTTCCCAAATGGTTCAAAACTTGTATTAGCCTTTGAGCCAAGGTCTATGTGCAACCTCTTATGCCTTGTCTGAAAACGTCTTTGTTGCACACTCTTAATACTAGTTTCCCTGCATGTTGAGTTCTGAGCTGGCTCTCACCCTGCATTCATCTGCTGGCAGTGCTATACCTGGTCTCCTAGACTTTGCTCTTTTGAGATGTTTGCCAGCAGGCTAGTCATCATCCCTTTGTAGACTGTCTGCCTCTTCTTTCTGGTCCTTTGTAGGATTTTCTCTCTGTCTTTAGTGGTCAGCAGTTCTACTGTTGTGGGTTGAGGAGTGAATTCACTTTTACTTATCCTGCTTGTCTTTGCCCCACTTGGTATTAACCAATTATCTTCAGGAATTATGAGCTTAATTCTGGTGTCCCTGCAATTCTGGAAACTTCTCCGCCAATATCTCTTTAAAATGTCATTTCTCCTGGAGCGCCTGGCTGGCTCAGTCAGTGGAGCCTGCCACTCTTCATCCTGGAGATGTTCGTTGTGAGTTCAAGCCCCACACTGGGTATAAAGATCACTTAAATATAAAATCTTTTAAAAATATATGTCATGTGTTCTGTGTTCTCTCCTCTTTGTGGGAGGGATGCCTATCAGACACTGTTAGTCTTTTGCATTTGCTTCTCTGTTTGTACTCTCTCAGCTTCCGATTTGTGTTTTCCATTTCTTTCTCTCTCTCTGCTGGATCCTGGGGGTACTTCCTCAGATTGCTCTGTCGATTCATTATTTCTCTCTTCAGCCCTGTTTCTTCTGCTGCTTAGCCCTTCTAAGTGAGCTCTTGGTTTAAATGTCTTCATGAGTGTTTCACTTGTTTCTTTTTAAAAATGTTTGGTCTTGCCCTGTACTGACTTACTCTTTTCTCATGCTGGGTTTTATTGTCTCTCATTGCCCATTTTCTTCCTGACTCTTGGGGGTACACTCTGGCTTGTGTGCAGATTTTTCTTCTTTTATTTTTTTAAGATTTTATGTATTTATTTGAGAGGGAGAAGCACGCTGAGCAGAATACCTGACATGGGACTCAATCCCAGGACCCTGGGATCATGGCCTAAGCCAAAAGCAGATGCTTAACCAACTGAGCTACCCAGGTGCCCCATGTGCAGAGTTTTTCTTTTTGATTGTGTAGTTTTCCCATGCATGGCTAGGCTCTTCCAAGGTCCCAGATCTCTACTTCCTGCAAGCTCAGGACCCTGTTTCCTTTTCTCCTGTGTCAGTTATGGCCCTGGGTTGCAGCTCCCTGGATAATGCTCTTTAATAGGGATATAATATGAATCATATATATAAAGTTTTTTTTAGGATCCACATTGAAAAACTAAATAGAAGAAGATGAGATTCATCTTATAACATATCTCACCCACTGTATCCAAGATATTATCATTTTAACATGTAGTAATATAAAAACATACTAAACTTATTTTTTTTTTTAAATACTAAGTCTTGGGGTACCTGGGTAGCTCAGAGGGTTGGGCCTCTGCCTTTGGCTCGGGTCATGGTCTCAGGGTCCTCGGATCTAGCCCTGCATTGGGCTCTCTGCTCAACGGGGAGCCTACTTCCCCTCTCTCTCTGCCTGCCTCTCTGCCTACTTGTGATCGCTGTCAAATGAATAAAATCTTTTAAAAAAAATACTAAGTCTTCCAAATCCAGTGTGTGGGTTAGACTCATGGCATGTCTCAGTTTGGGCCAGTCCCATGTCACGTACTTCACAACCCTGTATGACCAGTTGCCGCCATATTGGACAAGTGGCTTAGTATCAGAGTCTGACCTTGCCGTCTGGCTGACTTGAGCCTACACTTCTGAGTTTCCTTTGCATTTTTTCTTTGTTGCTGGCACATGGGGTTTTGCCTCTCTCTTGAGCTTGGCTACGTATTAAAATTTTCTTTTGTCATATTTCTCTGTGTTTATAGCTGGAGAAAGAGGCCAGTTCTGTCCACCATGTTGCCAGAAATCCTTCCATTTATTCCTTACAATAACCTTATGATGGAGTTTCTCTTATGCCCAGTTTACAGATGGGGAAACTGGGGCTCGTGGAGCTTAAGTGATAACTTGGTGCCCAAGTTCCCATGGCTGTTAAGTGGCAGAGAACAGACCCAAACACAGGTCTGTTTGAACTCCAAGTCCATGTTCCATCTGCCATGCTACATTGCCATCTCATAATTTTGATTCCTCCTCATTCATTTTCAGGAATTAGACAGCACCAAGAGCTTTTACTCCCTGACTCCTTACACAGCCTTGCTTGTCTGGAGAGTAGCTCTTGGCCAAGACCTGGCAGTGGAGAGCCATGGACCAGTACAGCCTCGGGGATGAGGGTGCCCTCCCTCCAGAGATGCATCTCCCTTCGTTTTCCGAGAGCCTCAATTGCAGCGACACCCTCAACCGGGATCTGGGTCCCAGCACACGAGACCTGCTCTATGCTGGCCTGAGTGGTTTGGACCTGGACCCCAGCCTCCCAACGCCCGACATGACCAGTGAGGTGCTGGAGGACAACTTAGACACCCTGTCCCTCTACTCAGGGAAGGACAGTGACTCTGTGAAGCTGCTGGAGGAGTTCGCAGACCCGGAATCTCAGGCTTCCTTACAAGGTGAGGCTGTCTACCTGGGTCCGAGGGCCTCGAGGGTTGTGCGAAAGCTCCTGTGGCCAGCTAGGGGTTGCTTCTGCATGGATTGGATATGAAAATTTGTATCCTCCACAGGTGACTAGGAAACAGAGGACAGTCAGTTTCTTTTTTAACTTGGGAATTGTTTCCAACTTCCTAGTCAAGGAAACTAAACATTGATCTGGAGGAATAATGTTGAGAAACTGGGCCATTCATGGATGTCCTGATCTTGTGTGTTGTGTGGGCAGACATTTGAGTTCACAGGAGATTTTCCCACTGATTACATCTCAAGAGGCCCTTTTCACGTTTACAGTGTGACCTGGGATCCCGTCTGTCACTTGGTTGGCTAAGCTTCCCCAGCCCCAGTGTCTCATCTGTGAAGTGGAGGTATGATAGTGTCCACTCTGCTTCCCTGCAGAGTATCAGCAGTCAGAAGCAAGAGAAGAAAGGAGTGGAAAATCACTGCACAGACTGTAGAGCACGAGACAGATAGCATTCATTTCCATCAGTGTCAGTAGAGCTCATATCAGACTCAGACAAGTCTTTCTCTCCAACAGCAGAGGAGCACAAAGAGAACAGATGCAATAGTTAAATGGCTTGGTTTTTTGGTTTGCTTTCAGTCTTCCCCAACAAGATAAATCCAATTTTCAAAAATTTTTAAAAAGATGTATTTGTTTCTTTGAGAGAGGGCATGTGTGGGGAGGGGCAGGGAGAGAGAGAATCTCAGGTGACTCCCCGCTGAGCACAAAGCCTACCTCGGAGGCTCGATCTCACAACCCTGGGTTCCAGACCCAAGCCCAGACCAGGAGTTGGGTGCTCAAGTGACTGAGCTACCCCGGTGCCCCAAATTCAGTTTCTGCTAACTCTTCCACTGGCTCGTGGGTCAGTTGCTCAGATGGGTTGACTGAGCTAGAGCCCTTTGGTGGTTCCATTCACACTACATGCATGGAAGGCCATGTCTGTGGTGGCTCTGCTGAGTAGGGATTCAGTGAACATCTGCTCCAGGAGCAGCTCTGGGAAGGTCCTGAGGACTTGCCAAAGTGAGAAAGTCCCAAAGCCCCTCTCCACACAAGACACAGTAGACAAGGGCTCAGCCTTGTCCCCTTGTTGGAACGATGGCCAAGGTGGACTCCTGGAATCATGGGACAGGTGCAGTGTTGTGAGCACAGGGCCAGGCCTGAGGGTGCTGCAGGAATTAGGGTTCTCGACTCAGGCCACAGAAACCACCTAAAGAATGCTTGTAGTGTGAATATGTGAGCATTTTGCTGGACAGAGAACTGGCAGCCTTCGCCAGATTTTCAGGGGGTTCCGCATCCCTCCCTGCAAAGTGTGTTACCAATCATTAACCTAGTTCAGCTTTTCCTGATGCATTTAAAGAGGAGTCCATTGCCCATCATTACGTTCTGTCTCCTTATACTTCTCCAGCTTACATTCAGGACGATATAAATGCATACACTTGCGTTTGTCATCTTAATCAAGAAACTAACACACAGTTATTAAAGAAAACTTAGGAAACAGAGAAAAGTCCCATCAGGAAAACTCCCTAGCCAGGCCCCCACATGTAGATTTTGGGAAACACAAGTGAAGGAGCTCAGAAAAAGCCTAGCTTTGCATGGGGGCATCAAGGGTGTGATGCGATTAGAGGTTTTTTTCAAACTGACCATATTCGCTTTCTTACATGAGGTATTCCCTTGTCATCACACACTACTCCATCATACTTGACCTCACTCCTGCTCATTAGACTGCTTGTGTTTCTGTGAACAACTTTTCACATGCTGTGCTTCCTTTTGGATGAGTTCTCTGAGCCCACTCCTCCAAGTAGGTCTGCCCATCAGAGAACGTACGTCCACCGTTTTCCAATACTCTCCTAACACTGCCTTCTGTGAAGATACGGCCATTTCCCAGGCCAGTGACCCTACCAGATTGTCCGTGTCTTTGCCAACTTTTTGAAACGATGTTTTGTTTTCCGGGTTCGTAGTTGCTGTAACGAGCATTTTTACAGTAGCTTGGCAGAGCTGAGGACTTCTCTGACAGGAGTCCTTTTCTTCCGCATTTAACCTGCTGGGATTAGTCAAACACTTGCCGCAGTAATTTCTTACTCAATGAGGAGGAGAGCAGGCATGTTGTGGGACAAACAGTCCGGACAGAGCTGGGGGACTGTCATCCAGGCTCCTTTCTGCCATGTCTCTCAGGTTGCACCTGCTGTGCTCGCTCCTGCCCCCAACAGCACTCAGGAGAAGTGGCGGTTTCTTTTTTTTTTTTTTAATTTATTTTCAGCACAACAGTATTCATTATTTTTTCACCACACCCAGTGCTCCATGCAATCCATGCCCTCTATAATACCCACCACCTGGTACCCCAATCTCCCACCCCCACCCCCGTCTCTTCAAACCCCTCAGATTGTTTCTAAACTCGCCATCTCATGAAGCAGTCCGATCCGTCATGAAGACCAGTCTAAAGAGCAGGGATTTCTCCCACAGTTGGTCCGTCCACCAGATGACTATGGAAGTGCCTGTGAGTCTGCCGGGAGGGAATTCCAGGCACTGGAGACGGCAGGAGCCCACAGCATCCTTGCATCCATCACACCTGTGTTTCTGGTGATTTGAAATCTGCTTCTCTTCAGTCGGGCACAACCAAACCTAATCTCTGTCCCTTGGAGCAGGACAGAAGCAGGCTCTTTCCTCCCCACATGCTGCCCCTTGAGATGCTGTCCCACCCCTCTCTCGCCTGAGCATTCCCTGTCCCTTCCTGGGTCCTCAGGTGAATGGTTTGTAAACATTTTACCCAAAGGGATACAGAAAACACAGAAATGTAGTCAGATACACGAGAAAAGGAAAACAGAAGTGTCCAAGAGTCCTCCCAGCCAATGCCATGCTTTCAGCTTGTTTTCTATTCAAATTGTTTTGTCTCCTTCTGTTCTGTAATGGGTCGCTCTTCTCTCACTGAGTAGCACAGTGTGAATATCCATTCATGTCGTCAGATATTTTCCCCCAGTTTTATCTTAAATGCTGTGTCCTAGACCACTGAGAGCGTCCTGCCTGCCCTTTCATCAGATGCTAGGAGGTTTCTAACAGGAAAGGCAGTGCTGCTGTTAACTGCTTTGCCAGCTACATTTTCGTACAAATCCATGTTTGTTCCCTTAACATCCCAGAAGTGGAATTGGCTGCCAGGAAGGATCTGTGCTTTGCTGAGGTCTTGGACTCTATTTTTCTGGCTTGGCCTTCTGAGAGCACCACGGATGGTCTAGCCATAAATCCTGGTCACCTTGTCTCAGAAGTGCTTCAGATTCCACCGCCACCATCCCTCCAAGTGCCATCCCGGGGGTCCCTTCTCCCCCTCCCCCTTCTCTCTGTGCGCAAAGCTGCTGGAGTTGGATGACATAGACGTGGTCCCTCTGCCCCAGCAGGCTGCAGCCCCAAGACTCACTGAGTGCCTTAGCCATGCCCTCTGACTTCCCCACATGTCCATAACCTGTGCTCTCTCCCTCTGTTTAGACCTTGGGCTTGGTGCCCTCAAGGTACCTAAGGAGGCTGATGATGGAGGCAGGGCCACCTGTGGGAGCGCCAGGAAAGGCAAGCGGCAGCACGCTTCCCCCCAGAACCCGCTCCTGGACTGCAGCCTCTGCGGGAAGGTTTTCAGCAGCGCCAGCTCCCTGAGCAAGCACTACCTGACACACAGCCAGGAGAGGAAGCATGTCTGCAAGATCTGTGGCAAGGCCTTCAAGCGCCAGGACCACCTGTATGTCGGAGTGTGGTCAGGGGGCTGGCGGGGAATGGGCGAGCTGCTCCTGGGTCTCCCTTACCCCAGACCAGGCCCCCCAGCCAGCCGTCCAGCTCCCTGGATGGCTGGGAGCTGTGCACAGACGCCCCTCTGTTCTTACACTGCCCGCTGTGGAGCGCGGGGTCCACACATCCTGGGACAGGTCCCTCCGCCCAGCCAGCATGTTCCCACCAGGATGGAAACCGCTGCCTTGATTGCAGGCAGGACCCTTGTGGGTTTCAAGACATATACAGGTTCACTCCAAGGCAATTTTGTCATGCAGGGAATTGGGCGAACTATATAGAGAAATGCTCGGAGTCCCCAGCAGGTGTCCAAGGAGGACAGATCTGCGTCTCATGAGGCATGTGTGTAGGACTAATTCAGGGGCATGAGAGATTCCGAAATGCCTGTTTCTAGAATATGGCAATGGAGCATTGTTTTTTCTTACTCCTTTAAAAAAAAAAAAAAAAACTCTCGATTTAAAAAAAAATAAAGCCTCTTGTAAGAGTTAGAAGCCAGAATTCCTTTGTTCTCAGTATGGAACTGAGCCTTGGAAATGATGAGCCTTTCTTGCTAGCGAGACAGGACAGACTTTTTTCAAACCCAGAGACTTGACAGTGGGAGATGGCAAGCCCTTGCATTTTTAGGAGGCTCCTAAACTCCTTCTCTTCAGCTTCCCTCAGAAGGGTTTTGGGAGGAGGGCTTCTAGAGATAACCCCATGTGCCATGCGGTTACTGTCCAGGTTAGGGCTGTTGGGAACCTAGGGCAGGACTGACTGACTGACTTGTTCATACTTGTAATATGCTAACATAGCCAGAAGTAGGATGTAAATGTAGAAATTACAGGAGGCACATTGCTAGAAAGTTTTTACCGATGGGGCATCTGTAATCTTTTTTCCCCGGGGGGTAGGCTCCAGGTAGCAGTCTCCTTGGAGGAGTGCTAGGAGAAAGCAATGACTCTTGGGCTAAAGGAAGGGTTGTGGGGAAGTAAGCATCTCCTTGAGCGTATCCTGCAGAACCTTAGTCCTTAGGGACGCTACAAGAGGCTATTTGAATAAACGCTTCTGTGGACAAATAAGTCCGAGAGACATAGGAGGTGAAAGAGGGGTTTGTCTCCCTACCGCGTGGCTTTCAAATTTGCTGCCCTGATCCTCCAAGGAGCAAATAGTGTTTGTTCAAAACTTGCTTGCCAGCTGAGCCCACGTCCTCAGGGAGCCACTCTGGGGGACTGGTGTTCCTTGGGAACTCACTTTGGGGAACGCAAGTCAGCCTTTCATTGATTTTTTTTTTTTCCCTCCGACGAAGGGTCTGCTTAAAGGTGAGGGACAGGAGTGCCCCTTGCATTTGGCCATCAGTGGCCGCTTGGGTCTCTCCTCATGGGGGCGGGGGGCAGAGCATGTACAGCTTCTGATATGGCCGCACCACTGCCCCCTGGGGACACCCTTGGGGCCCCCGGGAAGCGGCAGCCGAGGCTGCCGCTGACTCACTGCCCCCCCTCCCCCCCACCGTGTGGCTGCAGGACCGGGCACATGCTCACCCACCAGAAGACCAAGCCGTTCGTGTGCATGGAGCAGGGCTGCAGCAAAAGCTACTGTGACTACCGCTCCCTGCGCCGCCACTACGAGGTGCAGCACGGCCTGTGCATCCTGAAGGAGGCCCCCCCGGAAGAGGAGGCCTGCGGGGACTCCCCGCAGGCCCACGAAGCAGCCAGCCAGCCTGCGCCCGCTGGCCTGCGTGCCCCAGCACCCCCGGAAGCCCGGTCCCCCGGCTCCCTCTTGCCCAACCGAGACCTCCTGCGCTGCATCGTCAGCAGCATTGTCCACCAGAAGATTCCCTCGCCAGTCCCGGCCGCCGCAGGGCCCGCAGACGGCGGAGAGGGCAGGACTGTGGCCTGTCTCTGTGCACCCTCTTCCGGGGCCGCCTCCTGCACCTCAGCAGGCATCCCTGCGGCTCCTGGGAACCTGAGCACGGACGTTCCGGAGGAACCTCGCCCCCTGCGGAAGGAGCCTGCCGCTGCCATGTTCACGGCTGTGCACTCGAGAGGCGTGGAAAACGGCGGCTCCGACTCCGCTGAGTCCGAGCCGGTGCTCCCGCTGCCGCCCAGCCTGGAGGGCTGGCCTGAGGGTGGTCCCCTGCCTGCCTGCCTCCCTCTTTTCCGAGGCCAGACTGTCCCTGCCAGTTCCCAGCCAGCTGGCCACAACTTCCAGTGGCTCCGGAACCTGCCTGGCTGCGCCAAGAGCAAAGGGAACAACGTGTTCATGGTCCACAAGACCCCGTCGATGCCGTCCCGGGAGGGTGGCGAGTCAGGCCCGGGGCCCAGCAGCATCTCCCCCGCAGGGGAACCCTCGCCCAGCCCAGGGACCGTCAATCTGGAGGACACATTGCCCTTCCCTGCCACACTCTTGAAGGCGCCTGGGGAAGCCTCCGGTGATCCCCGATACGCCGGTGGGGAAGACGACGCCTGGGTTTCCAAGAAGAGCAAGTTTGACTGTGACTCCTTCTCGTGGCAAAACCCCGGGGAGCCGGGCCTTCAGGATGCCCAGAAGCTGAGTGGGCTCCCGTCGGACGGCACGCCTCTCTTCCGGCAGCTGTTCCTGAAGTCCCAGGAGTCTCTGGTGAGCCACGAGCAGATGCAGGTGTTCCAGATGATTGCCAAGTCCCAGCGGATCTTCTCCCAGCTCCCTGGGTCTGAGGGCAAGCAGGCTGCCCTAAAGCCCCTGCCGGGGCCCTGGCCGCAGCAGCCAACGCCGCTGGCACCCCCCGTCGACTCTCTCCATGCTGGCCCCGGAAACCTGGAGCCAGAGGGGTCCCCAGCCCGCAGGAGGAAAATCACGCCTGTGTTCCCCAGGGAGGCCTCCCCGGCCAGCACCAGACGGGACTCAAAGGGAGGACCTAAAGGGGCCATCGCTCCACCGTCGCTCACGGCCTCATCATTGGACACCCCCGGCAATCCAGACATCTCCTCTCTGGCCAAGCAGCTGAGATCCACAAAAGGGACCTTGGACCTGGGGGACATCTTCTCCCCTGGGGGCACACGGCAGACCCAGTTAGGTGGGGAGGAACCCTTCGGAGCCCCACTCTCAGGGAAGCAGGCCCAGGCGGAGAACAGCACGTCATTAGGGGCCACAAAAGGGGAAAAGAGCCAGGCCTGCGCCCGGGGCGGAGGCTACAGGCTCTTCTCCGGCAACCCCAGGTCCCAGCGCTTCTCAGGCTTCCGGAAGGAGAAGGTGAAAATGGATATGTGCTGCACAGCCTCCCCGAGCCAGGTAGCCATGGCCTCCTTCTCCTCGGCCGGGCCCCCAGCAGAGCCACCCCAGGACTCCAAGTCCAAGCTGACCATTTTCAACAGAATCCAGGTACCTGGGCTCTCCCTCACGAGACCCAACACCTGCCTGTGCTCCAGCCCGGAGTCTCATTCCTGACTTGCTCCCGCATTTACTGGTTGGTCGGGCATCATGTTTCATCTCGGGGGTTCCTCCAGGGCAGGTTTAGAGAGGTGGAAAGGAACGTTCGTGGAGACTATGGTCCCTCCTGCCCCCTGCCCCCCAAAGAGCTGAGAACGAGGTCTTTCGAGTTGTCAGATGCTTTCTCCCCAAAGCTTTTCCTGCTTGCTTGCTGTTTGCCTTTCACTTCCTTTTGGATTGGCCTCCTTCAGTTCTTCAGAGGATATAAAGGTAGAGGGCCTGCCCCCGTAAATATTTCTGCGTGCAATACCGTCTCTCTCCTGATGGGAGTCACGGTCACGACCCCGGCTGGCCCTGCCGAGCAGTAGTAGCCTGGTTCTTGCTGGTCCTTGCAGATGGCACAGGGTCTGGGCACAGAGAGGGGGGCCTCTCTGTCTTACCCCGGCCCGAGGTGCAGCACCCTTCCCGCCACCCCCACAGCTGCCTTTTTTTTTTCTTTTTTTTTCTTTTTTTTTAAACAGCCTGTATCATTTAACTCACCATTTAAAGTGTATCCTCCAGTGGCATTCAGTATATTCACAAGGTTGGGTGTCTGTTACTGCTCTTCGCCAGAACGTTTCATCACCCCCAAAGAGGCCCTGGACCCTTCGTTGTCCTGCCCAATCTCTCCATCCCTCCTGGCCCCTGGCAACAATGAACCTATCTTCTGTGTCTGCAGATTTGCCCCTTATGGGCATTTCGTGTAGTTGGAGTAGTTGAAAATCACACACCGCGTGGCCTTCTGTGCCTGCTTCTCACGCTTAGGCTGGTGTTTTCAAGGCTCGTCATGCTGTGGCACCTCTTGGTGCTTTGCTCCTTTTTGCAGCTGAGTGACACTCCCCGTACGGCTGGGTCATGTTTTGTGAATGTGTCCATCAGCTGTCGGGCGTTGTTCCCGCAGCTCAGTCTGTGTGACTGCTGTGAACATTCCCGTACAATGTCCACGTGCACGTAGGTTTCCCTCTCTCGGGAAATACCGAAGCGGGGCATCACTGGGTCATATGGTGACTCAGTCTGAGGGACTGTGGGACTTTTCCAGAGAGGCCACACCACTCAGCATCCCCACCCACAGCACAGGAGGGCGCCAGCCTCACGGCCTCATCAGCCCCGCTTGTGCTCCAGGCTTGTTCAACCAGCCGTGCTTGCGGCTGTGACTTGGCACCTCGGTGCCACTTGCCCCGGCGACTGAAACTGCCCAGCACCTTTTCATGTGCTTAGTGGCCATTTGGAAAGCCTCTTGGGTTACGTGTCTTCCAGATCCTTTGCTCATTTTTAAGTTGCGGTGTTGGACTTTTCATTGCTGAGCTGTGTAGGAGTTCTTTATATGTTATGAATACAAGTCCCTTGTCAGGTCATGACCTGCAGCGATTTTCTCCCATTCCGGGGCCGTCTTTTCCCTCTCTTGATGGGTCCTTTGACGCATGGCAGTTCGGACTTTTGATGAAGTTGAATTGTCAGTTCTGTCTTTCTGGTTCAGTGCCCCCCACCCCCAGGGCACTGGGTCCTCCTCCAAGGTCACGGAGAATTGTACCTGGGCTTTTGTCTCAGAGTCTGACCGTTGGAGGTCTTGTAGGCCTCCTTTCCAACATGGTGGCTCAGATGTGTTTTCATCTTCAGGGTGGAAATATCTACCGGCTCCCCCATCCGCTGAAGGAGGAGAACGTGGCAGGTGGATGGTAAGTTCAGAGGACACACCCCGCCCGGCCTGGGGGAACTCAGACCCTCCGATTCCTCTGGTGGCTCTTGTGTGCTGGGCCTGAGTCACCAAGTTCTGGATGCTTCAGTCCTGAAGAGGTATGCATCCGGCCATGAAGATCGGGGCACCCCCTCTCCACTTCCCAGGGTTTATCAAGTGTTAGCAGGGGATCAGACTTAAATAAACAAAGAGAAATTAGTGATGGGGGCCGAGTCTCTTTCTCCCGTTCTTCCCTCCTGCCGTGTTTCCCCACAGTAACCAGCAAAATGGGGGCCCTGCAGACTGGGCAGAGCCAAGGAGCACTTATGTCTGCAAGAATTGCAGCCAGATGTTTTATACAGACAAAGGGCTGAGCAGCCACATGTGTTTTCACAGCGACCAGTGGCCATCACCTCGAGGGAAGCAGGAGCAGCAGGTGAAGTGTTGCGCAGTTGGCTCTGTGCTGCTGGGGCTTCTGGGAGGTTTTCGGGGGGTACGCGACCAACCAGACGTCACTTATCTCAGGATGGAGGTGTGCCCCTTGGGGGAGCCTGGGCAGGGGGCCAGGAGTCAGGTCTGGGCTGCTCTGGAGCGGCCTAGCTGGAGCCGCTCTTCCTGTCCTGCCCACCAGTGAAGCTTACAGAGCCGTCGATTCTCTGCATTCAGGTGTTTGGCACGGAGTTTTGCAAGCCACTGCGACAGGTGCCGAGGCCAGAGGGGGATGGGCAGAGTCCTCCAGGAGCTAAGAAGTCCTTGGACAACACGGCTGTGGCCCCTCCGGGGATCCCTGTGCCCGTAGCTCCAGGGAACCGACCCGTCGGGAGCACCGCCAAGGTGGGTGCCGGTCAGGCCGCTCTCTTCCTGCTGCTTCCCCTGCCTGCTGGCCGAAGTGGCCGAGGGAAAGCCCGGCCAAACGTCCAAAAACTCTTTGAGTCTTGGAGCGAGCTCATTCAGTCACTAACATCCTCTGCTCCGCGGTGTCCGCCTATGGGAGCAGCGCTGCAGACTCTGGTGACTGCGCCTCCCCGGGACCTCTTGGTCCGGTAGTGAGTAGACCTGTCCGCCAGGCTGTGAGGGGGACTGGAGGGAGCAAGAGAGCATCCTGAGGGGGCACCAGGGATTCAAACTAAGGAGGTCAGGGGTTCTTCCCAGACGAGGTGTGGGAGCAGAGACCTGGAGGAGAGGAGGAGTGGGACTGGCAGAGAGGAGCAGAGATCGCATGGAGGTGACAGAGAGCATTGCAAGTTCACATGCCCGGTCTCTTCAGCCCATACTGGAGGATCCCGCCGGACAAGCCCGGGGGTACGGGGATGGGTCGCATGGATATCTTTGCTCGTCTTGCAGGACCTATTGCTATTTTTCATTTGCTCAAGCTGTGGCCCTCTCTGCCCCCCACTATCTAAGGGCCAGGCATTTTGACAACTGATACTGGCCTCACCTATTTTCAGATTCCCCTGAGTCAAGGCCTCTCCTTGAGGGCACGGGTGTGGGGAGGAATCCTGTGGCTTAGTTAGGGTCTGGGGTCTGGCTCAGGTGCAGAGGCCCTGTTCTGCTCCCTATTCTGAGGGCCCCAGGCATGGACGTGCTAGGCTGCAGGTCCTGTGTCCTTCTGTCGTGGGAGTCCGTTCCCTCTCGCCCGCTATCCTGAAGACATCTGTGTGGCGGGGTGCCTCAGGAGATCCCCTGAGTTCTGAACTCTCTTCTTCCACAGGGACCAGAGAAAGATGGGGAAGAGAGAGACAGCAAAGATGGCAGCCAACACCGGAAGCGGAAGAAGCGCCCCCAGTCCAAGGCATTGTTCATCCCTCCTCCACCCTCGTCCTTTGGGGAGCCAGGCCTGGGGGGATGCCACCAGAGCTGTCTGCGGTCTCCGGTGTTCCTGGTGGACCGCCTCCTCAAGGGACTGTTCCAGTGCTCCCCTTACACGCCGCCCCCCATGCTCAGCCCCATCCGGGAGGGCTCAGGGCTGTACTTCAACACCCTCTGTTCCACCTCTGCTCATGCTGGGCCTGACAAACTCATCAGCCACATACGTGGTGAGTGACGCCGGGCATGACTGTGGTCTCTGCTCCAGGTGGGGCGGGCCTGCAGGGGGCCGGGTCCCCTCCCTCCCACCGCGCCGGGCCTGCTATGTGAGCCCCACGGCTGTTCGGGAGAAGCCCAGCACCCCCTGGGACCAGCAGTCTTCTAGGTGCAAGAATTTTACAGCCAGAAAGAAAACGCAGGGACTGTTGACCCTGACCACCATCCTGCTCGCCCTTTGAGTAATTTTACCAGTTTGGGCCAGAACAGAATTCATACACCATACAAATCACCCACTGGAAGCAGACAGTGTTTCTTTAGTATTCTCACAGCTGTCTAATCCTAGGGCAGTTTTGTCGCTCCCAAAAGAAGCACCAGATCCACGCAGTCACACACACCCTGGGGCCCCCTTTTCCCCCTGCCCTGAACAACCACTCCTCTACTCTTTCTCTCCATGGAGCTGCCCATTCTGGACATTGTGTATAACTGGGCTCATACCTTGGGGGACGTTTTGTCTAGCTTCCTGCCTCAGCCTCCACAGACATCCATGTGACAGTGTATGCCACAGCCGCACGCCTCTTTAGGGCCTGATGACATCCCACAGTCTGGACATGGCACGTTCTGCGTACCTGTCCCTTACTTGATGGGCATTTGGGGCATTTCTGTCCTCCGGCTGCTGTGAGTTATGTGCTCCTGAACACCATGTTCAGGTGTCTGTGGGACATGTTTCCTTTTCTCCCGCGTATGTTCCCAGGAGGGCAGTTGCTGGGTCATAGGGTAGCTCTGAGTTTAACCATTTCCGTCACCACCAGACCGTTTTCCAAAATGACGGACATGTTTTAAATTCCCTCCAGCGTTGTATGAAAGTTCCAGCTTCCCCACATCCTTGTCAGCTGTCATGGTCTTTCTTCTCATGTGACCATCCTGCTATGTGTAAGGTGGTTTCCAGCTGCATTTCCCTGATGGTTCCTGAGACTGAGGGTCATTCTGCGTGTTTACCATCTGTTTGTAATCTTTTCAGATCCTTTGCCCGGATTTTGAATTGCGTTGTTATCTTTTTATTATTCAGTTGTAAAAGCTTCTTCTCTATTCTGGAATGAAGGCCTTTATCAGGTACATGGGTTTGCAGACTCTCTCCCATTTGGGGCATTGCCTTTTCATTTTATTTGTGGTCTTGTTTGTAGCACAAAAGTTTTTAATTTCAATGAAGTCCAATTTATTTTTTGTCACTTGTGCTTTCCTTGTTGTATCTAAAGTTTTGCCTGAGCAAAGATTGCAAAGATTTGTGTGTCTGTCTTCTTATAAGAGTTGTATCATTTTAAGTCTTAAATTTATGTCTGATCCATTTTGACTTTTATGTATTGTGTAAGGTGGGAGTCCCAACTCATTCTTTTGCATGTGGCTGTCCAGTCCATTGTTCCAGCGCCACTTACTGACAATGCTGCTCCCGGGGCGCCTGGGGGGCTCAGTGGGTTAAGCCTCTGCCTTCAGCTCAGGACATGATCTCAGGGTCCTGGGATCAAGTCCCACATGGGGCTCTCTGCTCAGCGGGGAACCTGCTTTCTTCTCTCTCTCTCTGCCTGCCTGTCTGCCTAGATGTGATCTCTTTCTCTGTCAAATAAGTAAGTAAAATTAAAAAAAAAGAAAAGAAAAGAAAAAGAAAATGCTGTTCATTTCTTCTTGAATTGGCTCTGCACCTTGTGGAAAGCCGATTAACCATAAATGACTTGAGATTTTCTGTTTTAATGCAGACATTTACAGCTATGAATTTCTCTCATAGCACTGCTTTAGCTGCATTTTACAAGTTTCAGCATGTTATATTCTTATTTTCATGTATCTCAAAGCATGTTCTGATTTTTTTATGTCTTTTATAAAAATTTTATTTTTGAGAGATTTATTATTTATTTATTATTCAAGTGGGGGTGGGGTGCGGCAGAGAAAGAGGGGGAGTCAGACTCCCTGCTGAGCAGCGAGACCGATGCGGGGCTCCATCCCAGGACCCCAGAATCATGACCTAAGCCAAAGGCAGACACTTAACTGGCTGAGCCACCCAGCCGTCCCTGGTTTTTTTGATACAGTGATTATTAGGGAGTATGTTGTTTAATTTCTGCCTCTTTGTGAATTTTCCAAGTTGCCTTTTTAAAATTGATTTTTAATTCTGTTGTGGTCAGAGAATATACTTTGTATTAGTTCAGTGCTTTTACTTTTTTCGAGGCATTTTTATGGGCTAGAATACATTCTGTCATGGAGAATGTTCCATGTGTACTGCAGAAGAATATATTCTCCCAATGATGAGCAGAAAACACTGTAGATGTCTGATATGTGCCGTTAGTCCAAGTATTCTACTTCCTGTTGGCCTTCTGCCTGGTTGTCCTGTGCATCATTGAAAGTATTTATGTATTTAAGCTATTTTTTTAAGATTTATTTATTTGAGAGAGAGAGAAAACACATATGCGCGCCTGAAGGGAAGGGGCAGAAGGAGTGGGACAGAGAGTCCCAAGCACACTCCGCATCAGGCACAGAGGCTGACTTGGGACTCGATTCCACACAACCTCGAGATCACCCCCCGAGCCAAAATCAAGAGTCAGTCAGTCAACCTACTGCACCACCCAAGCGCCCCTCCAACTATTATATTTTAATTGTTCATTTTATTCTTTAGTTCTATCAATTGTTGCTTTATGTATTTATGGAATCTGATTTAGGTGCATTATTTTTATATAATTGCCATATTTTCCTGATGACTTGACCTTTTATCATTATGATAGGATATCATTTATCATTTTTACAAGAATTTTGTCATTTTCTTGAGTAATATTTTTTGTTTTAAAGTCCCAGTTTGCAGGGGCACCTGGGTGGTACAGTCATTAAGCATCCAACTCTGGATTTCAGCTGAGGTTGTGAACTCTGGGTGATGAGGTCACCCTGCGTTGGCTCCACACTCAACAAGGAATCTGCCGGAGACTCTCCCTCTCCCCCTTCCCTACCCTGCTCCCTCACTATTTCTCTGTCTTGCAAATAAATCTTAAAAAATAATAAAGTCTAATTTTCCTGACATTAGAATAGCCATTCCAGGGCTTTTATGATTGTTTTTCACTTGGTCTGATTTTTCCTGTTCTTTTACCTTCACCTTGTGTCTTTGAAAATAACACGTGTCTCCCACAGACAGCGTCGGTTGGATCATATTTTTATATCAGTCTGAGAAACTGCCTTTTGATTGGTTTGTTTAAGCATTCTCTTTTATGAGCCAGTGATGCAGTTAGATTTATATCTGCCATTCTGCTTTTTATTTTCTATAGGTCTCATGTCATTTTCTCCTTCTGTTCACCCTTTTCTGCTTTCTTTTGTATTCAGTGAATATTTCCTTGTAGAACACATCGTTTCCTTTAATTTTTCACTTTCTCTTAGTCATTTCTTAGGAGTTGCTGTAGAACTTAAAAAGATACATCTTAATTTATTAGAGTATGCTCAGTTGTATATTAATTTAATCAAATATAGAAACATAGCTATCTAATTCCATTTCTTCTAACCCTTCTGCTATTATTGTTGTATGGATATATATAATATTATGTTATATATGTATATACACATATATATTAGAAACCCAGAAATACATTGTTGTAATTATTACTTTATGTAATTTTGTGTTATAATAAAGAAGACAATAAAGGAAAACAGGCATTATTTATAGGGGTGCCTGGGTGGCTCAGATGGTTGGGCATCTGCCTTCAGCTCTGCTCGTGATCCTGGGTCCTGGGATTGAGCCCCAATTCGGGTTCCCTGCTCAGTGTGGGGTTTGCTTCTCCCTCTCTCCCCCCACTGTCCCCCCTGCTTGTGCTCTCTTGCTCTCTCTGTCAATGGAGTCTTTAAAGAGGAGGGGGAAAAAGGAAAGCAGGCATTATAGAGTTTGTTTTATTGCCCTTCTCATTTACCATTACTGATAACTTCATTTATTCCTGTGGATTCAAGTCACTGTCTGGGGTATCCTTTCTTTACTGTAGTGCAACTCCTTTTTATTGCCACACATAGTATATTTCTATATTTTATAGGCCCACAATACATACTGTTTTATGCTATTGTTTTTCGAGTCCATTAAAAAATGTCATTATAATCTTAAAATTACCCATATAATTACCTTTACCAGCACCCTTTGTTTTTTTGTTTTGATTTACTTACTATCTCGTATTGTTTGCTTTCAGTCTAAGCAACTTTCTTAGGTGTCTATTATCAGTATGGAGATACAATGTACATAAAATTTATTCCTTTAAAGCATGGAATACAGTGGGTTTTATTAGTCACAGGAGACCTGTGCAACCATTGCTACCGTCAGGTTTCAGAGATTGTCAGCACTTCCAAAAGAAGCCCCACACTCCTTAGCAGCCATTCCTGTCCCTGCCCCCCACCCCCACCCACAGGTAACCTCTAGTTTACTCTCTGTCTCTGTAGATTTGGCTAATCTGGACATTCCATATACTTGGAATCCTGCAGTATGTGGTGTTCTCTGACTGTTTCCTAGCATAATGTTTTCAGGTTCCACCTGTGTTGCCGGGTGTGTCAGTATTCCATTCCCTTTTATGACTGAATGATATTCCACCTTTCTTTCTTTTTTTTTTTTTTTTTTTTAAAGATTTATAGAGGGTAGGGGGCAGGCAAAGGGAGAGGGAAAGAGAGACTCTCAAGCAGACTCCCCATTGATCATGGAGCCCAACTACGGGGCTCAGTCCCATGACCCTGAGATCATGACCTGAGCTGAAACCAAGACTCAAGACACTGAACCGACTGAGCCCTCCAGGCTCCCCTCCCCTTTACTATTTCTTATAAGACAGATCTGATAGCAACAAATCTCAGTTTTTATTTATCTGAGAATGACTTTATTTCACAGTTATTTTTGAAAAGTAATTTGCTGGATATGATTCCTGGTCGATAGTTTTTTATTTTCAATGACTTGAATATGTTATCCTTCTGCCTTTGGACCTCCGTTGCTTCTGACAAGAAGTCAGCTGTCAACCTTACTGGGGTGCTCTTGCGTGAAGCAAGTTGTTTTTCTCCTTTTACTTTCAAGATCTCTATCTTTGGCCTTCAGCATTTTGCCTGTGATGGATGTGTCTAGACATAGAGCCCTTTGTGTTTATTCTCCTTGGTGTTTATAGTTTCCTGGCTGTATATATTGGGGTTTTATTTTTGTTATTTACCAAATTTGGGCAGATTTCAGCTGTTGTATCAATGCCATGATACTTCACATGTTTTGTCGTCCCTTCCTTGTCTTTCTCCAGTACTCTGATTACACGTATTTTGCGGCACTTAATGATGACCCCCATTTCTCTGAGGCTCACTCCATTTTTCTCCATTCTTTCTTCCCGTCTTCAGATTACATAATCTCCAGTGATCTATCTTCAGATTTGCTGATCATTTCTCCTACCAGCTGAAATCTGCTGTTGAGCCTAATCTTGGTTATTGTGCTTCTTTTTTTCCTGAAGATTTATTTCTTTTTGAGAGTTGGGAGAAGGGCAGAGGGAGAGAAGGCATCTCAAGCAGACTCCCCACTGAGCTCAGAGCCCCATGCGGGGCTCAATCTCATGACCTTGAGATCACGACCTGAGCCAAAACCAAGAGTCAGACACTTAAGTGACTGAGTCCCTCAAGCACCCTGGTTATTGTGCTTTTTTAATCCCCAAATTTTCACTTGGTTCTTTTAAAAATCTTCTGTCTCTTTACAGTATTCTCTCTTTGATAAGAAGTCATCATACCTCCCTTTAATTCTTTAAGCGTGGATGCTGCTGAGAGAAGAGGTCCCTCTCCTTGGGTGCACCTGCCTAGGGTGAGGCACTCCAGGTAGAGCTTCTGTTAATGGAGCTTGGCCTCCAGTGGGGAAGTGATGGGCAGATGTCATAGACTTTCACTGTTCTTACCAATATTTGGTCATTTTCTTAAATGAGTATTTCCTAAAATGCTGTATGCCTTTAGGACAGCTTCCAGAGACCTTAGCTTCCTGTTCTATAAAATAATTTTTAATCAGTTAATTTGTCATCTTGCTGAGTTCCTCTGCCTCTTCCATGCAGTTTTTTCTTTAAATTGTGTGTTATCAGGGCACCTGGGTGGCATGGTCAGTTGAGTCACCACCTCTTGGTTTCACTCAGGTCATGACCTCAGAGTTGTGAGATTGGGCCCCATGTCAGGTTTGTGCTCAGCCCCAAGTCTGCTTAGGTTACTCTCTCCCTCTCCATCTGCCCCTCTCCCCTGACTTCTCTCTCACGTAAATAAATCTTTCTTTAAAAATTGTGTTTTATGGGGACGCCTGGGTGGCTCAGTTGGTTGGGCAGCTGCCTTCGGCTCAGGTCATGATCCCAGCACCCTGGGATCGAGTCCCACATCGGGCTCCTTGCTCAGCGGGGAGCCTGCTTCTCCCTCTGCCTCTGCCTGCCTCTCTGTCTGCCTGTGCTCACTCGCTCTCTCTCTCTCTATCTCTGACAAGTAAATAAATAAAATCTTTAAAAAAAAAAATTGTGTTTTATGATGATAAGAAGTTAACATGAGTCTCCCTTAAGTGAGTAAGTGCTCAGAACATCATTGTTGATTATAGGGACCACGTTGCACTGTGGACCTCTAGAGCTTACTCATCTGGCTTACCCAACACTTTATGCTCATTGATCAGTAAATACCCACTCCCCACTCTCCTAGCCCCTGGCAACCACCATCCCACTTTTGATTATATGAACTGGACTATTTTTTAAAGATTTTCTTATTTATTTAGAAAGAGTGTGAGCATGCATACAGGTGGGGGGAGGGGCAGAGAGAGAAGGAGAAGGAGAGAATCTCCAGCAGGCCCCGTGCCGAGGGCAGAGCCTGATGTGGGGCTCGACCCCAGGACCCCGAGATCATGACCCAAGCCAAACCCCAGAGTTGTATACTCAGCCAACTGAGCCACCCAGGTGCCCCTGAATTGGACTATTCTGGATACTTACATAAGCAAAGTCATGCAGTATTTCCTTCTCCGTGCCTGGCATGATGTTCTCAAGGTTTATTCGTGTTGTTGCCTATTGGAGGTTCCTCTCAAAAAAAAAAAGGTTGACTCGTATTCCATCCTATGTAAATACCACATTCTCTTTACCCACTCCTTTGTCGAAGGACATCAGATTGTTCCCACTCGGCTGTTGTGAATAGTGCTGAGTAAACATGGAAGTGCAGTTATCGCTAAGATACTGGTTCGCGTTCTTTTGGATAAATACCCAGGGTGGGGGTGGGGCGCCGCCTGGGTGGCTCAGTCAGTTGAGCATCTGCTTCTGGCTCAGGTCATGATCCCAGGGTCCTGGGATTTAGCCGCATATTGGGTGCCCTGCTCAGTGGGGAGTCAGCTTCTCCCTCTCCCTCTGCCATTTCCCCTGCTTGTGCTCTCTGGCTCCCTCTCTCTGTCAAATAAATAAATAAAATTTCAGAAAAAATACCCAGAAGTGGGATTGCTGTATCTTACAGTAGTTCTCCTTTTAATTTTTCGAAGACTCTCCCTACCACACAGCTGTAAAGAGCCGGTTTTTAGCTGTGCCACGAAGGCAGGCAGAAGGGCCTTATGGTCAGTCTTCCTGAGGCTTTTGTTCTTGTCGCGTTTTCTAGATCAAGTGGACAGCTCTTTCGGCATTTGCATGGTAAAGGATGACACCAAGATCAGCATTGAACCGTAAGTTGGAATAGACTTAGCACTAGAGGGTGCGTCCTTCCAAAGTGGGGGTGCTTCTACCTGCCTTGCGGGCCTGTATCAGTTTTCCCGGGGCTCCTTCGTCACAGGAGATCAGGTCTCACTATGGAGCCTCCCTAAGAGAGAAGTGCACTTCTGTGGGTGTAGGTGGGAAGCTCCCCTAGTATTCTTTCTGTCTAGACATACCATAGCTGGGGCCCCGGGGACAAAATGCCCAGGACCCTGGGGTTCTAGGTAAAATTGGTGGTGGTATGGTCCAGACTTTCGAGTGTCCATAGGGTGTGGCTGGATAGTATGGCCGTGGGTGTAGAAGCATGAGAGCTATCAGCATGTACTCCCCTGTCCTGGACCCGCAGCGACACCTGAGGCCAGAGATATGGCAATAAGGAAAATGAGAGGAGGGAAGGAAGTACTCCTTTGAGGGGTTTCTGGAATGCCTGTACGTATCTGTCAGGGATGATGGACACTGAACACGTCTGGCAGATGGCACAGGGTTTGCATCGGGCAAGGCTGTGGCCTGAGAGAAGGGAATACCACCTGTATCTGTTTCATTTCCCGTCTTAGTCACGGGTGTCTTTCCCACGTGTCTGTGTGTGCGGCCTTGTTTCAGACACATCAACATAGGAAGCCGGTTTCAGGCTAAGATCCCAGAGCTCCAGGAGAGAGCGCTGGCAGCTGCTGACGAGCACGTTGCTTCTCTGGTCTGGAAGCCATGGGGAGATGTGACGACCAACCCAGAAACGCAGGACAGAGGTGGCTGAGGCTCTGGGGCCAAATTCCAGTGGGCCCTGCTCCTAGCCCCCACCCCATGTCTGAGGACATCTCCTCCCAATTCTCCCCTCGGGCCCAGAAGCAGTACCCGGGGTGAGGAGGCGGGAGGGCGCCCCTTGGTGCTGCACGGCTTCTCCGCAGCTACAGTCTCCCGCCCACAAGCCCGGTCGGCTGTTTGGCTGTTTGGGGAAGGGTTTGTGCCTGTCCTTCTTGTCCCTCCCTTCCCTCATCCCACTTTCAGCGGAGATGTAAGGGGGTCAGTGACAAGGAGCCCGCCCTCTGTGCTGTCGGGGAAGTCTCCCCGGCACTTGCTGACTCCCTGTCTCCTCTCTCACACTCTGCTGGGATGGCTGCCGGACACAGTCACTGAGCTCTGCAACGTGGCCTGCTCCAGCGTGATGCCGGGAGGGGGTACCAACCTTGAGCTCGCTCTGCACTGCCTGCACGAGGCCCAGGGCAGTGTTCAGGTGAAGTGGAGGCAGGGCCAGGGGCAGCGGCTGAGGGTGCCTGGGGGAGCTGGAGCGGCAGGCGCATGCCCTGTGTGGTCTGCTTGGGCAGGCCACTGTCCTTCTTCCCGGTGGCTTTGGGATCGGTGTGGTCCTCATGAGCTGCAGGGGTGGGCTCTGGTGTGACAGCAGTGCCAGGCTCCACCAGCACACCCAACTCGGGTCCTGAGCTCATCAGGTTTCTTACTGAGCTTTCTCTCTTCGAATAAAAACCTGTGTATGAAAACTGCTGGTGCATTAGAATTGCCTGTGTCTCCTCTGAGGACCCTCCTCAGTTTGCTGAGTAGTGGGAGAGGAAGAGGCCCATCACCGAGCCAGTGCCACGGTCCTGCTCTTTCTTGAGCTGAGAGGCAGCGGCTGGCACATAGTAGGTGCTCAACAGAGCGGGCAATCCACCTTTCTGGGGTTCCGCTGAAGGCTTGGTAATGAATGTTGTGATGTGGGGGCCGGAGCCAGCTTTGGGGCCCCAGTATTGCTTTCATGCTCATGTTGTCATCTTGAAATCCTTAGTAAGTTTTGGACAAGGGTTTTCATTTTGCGCTGGGTCCCACAGATGCCACAGCGGGCCTGAAGGGTTACTCTGGGGAACAGGACAAAGTCCCTTTCTTTATGGGCTTACATTTGAGAAGAGCCAAAACAGCAAATAGTTCCGGAAGGTGGCTGGATAGCGATTAGCGCCATGAAGGAAACAAAGGGGGCGGTGGGCAAGGGCAGGACTGTTCCAAATGCTGGTCCTTGATGGCAAGAAACGTGCACCACAGGAGCAAACCCACACAGCCACTGTCTCCTGGTCGGGAGCACCTTCCCGGGAGCGTCCACGGCAGCTGCGCTCAGCGGTCACAGGTGTGGGCTGGTCCGAGGACCCACCCCACTGAGTATAGGGCTGGGGAGTCTTCGGGAGAGCCGGCGGTGGCTTCGGAAGGAAGGAAGGAACAGAGGCAAGACTCTTCCTCCCCTCTGTGTAAAGTATCCTGCGGCCCCTCTTGTTCCAGGTCGCCCTGGAGACCCTCTTACTGCGCGGGCCCCAGAAGCCACACACTCACCCGCTGGCCGACTACCGCTATGCAGGTGACTGGGCGGGGGGTGTGGGCGTGGTTTCTGCCCGGCTGAGACCTCGTGAAAACAGTCCTGACAGCAAGCTTCACCTGTGCCTTTTGGGAGTTCTCTTGGGGCCTTCACCTGCCTTTCCAGAAAGGCCTTCCCTCTCCCTGGGGTGGTGGGGGGTGAGGGGACAGGACTCCGTGGGCCTGTTTTCTGCTAGTTACATCCTGCCTTCCCCCTTTTCCGTTGATTCCCTGGCGGGGGGGTGGGGTGGGCATGCCCAGCCTGGAAGGGGATGCCCCCGGGCCAGGGAGGGGAGGAGGCAGACTGAGCTTCAGGGGTGAGAGTGGATGTGCCAGCCCTGGAGTCAGGCAGTCTGGACCCTCACCCAGTGCAGGCCTCCGTGGCTGCCTCGGTAAAGCACAGATCATGAGGGCCCCACCCGCTGAGGTTTTGTGAGGACTGTAGCTGATGAAGAAAGTAAGGGGCTTAGCAGAATGTTTGACACATGATCATGCTTAGTGATGGCAACTTTGGGAAGGACGGTGGTCTGCACGTCAGCCCCGTCCTGTCCCCATGCTTGACTCTTTCTCTGATAGGTTCTGACATCTGGACCCCCATGGAGAAGAGGCTTTTTAAGAAGGCATTCTGTGCCCACAAGAAGGACTTCTACTTGATACACAAGATGGTAAGGTGAACGCAGGTGCGCTGGCATAGACAGGGCCTCGCCTTGCGCAACTGAGCCCAGCTAGAGCAGAAGGCCCTGCCATTCACATTGTTGTGAATACCTCCAAACAGTACAGAAATGTGTCAGTGCTCAAATAAATGAATGCTCCCATTCTCAGCTTGAGGAATGCTCCAGTAAAGGGCTCCATGTCCTCCGCAGAGCCTCTTCCTGGCGGCTAACCTTGGCCTGTCTGCTTGTGAGCCTCAGGCTTGGCATGGTCTGTATGCCTCTCTTGCTCGCCCGTGCACGTCCTTATGAAGGCCGAGATCCTTCTACACCAGATGTCCTGCGGGGTTGTTCTTCCGTTAACCTGATGACCACCGACCGACCCATGATCCAAGTGTAACCTTGGATGTTTTCGTATACTTACACCCACACAAGACCATCACCACGGTCAAGATCACATCAGTCCCCCCCCCCCATTTCCCATACCCCTTGGTCCTCTTTCATGCCACCCCTGTCCCTAGTCAACTCCTTGTCTCCTTTCTGTCCCTGTAAATTGGTTTGCATTTTCCAGAGTTTTTTCTTTGAGTGGAATCGTCATACGACACGTGCTCTGCTTTGGCTCCTCCTGCTCAGCATCCCCGAGCTCCATCCGGGTGGCCGAGTAGCAGTCACTCACCCCCGTTCATTGCCAGGGACCGTGTCACTGTGTGGGTGTACCACCGGCTATTCGGTCTGTCGCCTGTGGATATCTGGGTGGTTTCCAGGCACTGGCACTTAGAGATGAAGCCGCTGTGAGCCCTGAGGCGTGTGGCAGACTTCTGTAGCACTGTTTCCCTGTGGGGTGAACGCCTAGCAGGGGGAGGAGAGCATTGTGGGGTGAGGGTCATGTTTCACTTTGAAGAAGCTGTCGAACGGTCATCCAAAGCCATCGTGGCACTTCACATGCCCACGGGCAGCTCAGGAGACTTCTAGGGGCCCCTCGCCCTCCCCAGCGCACCCCACGGCCAGGTCTCCTCTCGTCGCCTTTCTGAGCACACGACACGGCCTTTGCTCCCTGCGCTTTCGAGGGACTGACGATGCTGGGCATCTTTCCCCCGGCCTGTGTGCCGTCCCCACACCCTCACGTGCTGAGCTGTCTGCTCCCAATCTTTTGTTTATGTTTTTTTGGGGGGATGGGTGTTTGTGTTTTTATTAAACTGTGGGAGTTCTTCATTTCGAACCAAAGCTCTTCTTCTAGATACCTGCCCTGCACGTATTTGCTCCCGGTGTCTGACTTCTCAGTGTCCGTTCAACAGTGTCTTTTCAGAAAAAGTTTCAGATGCTGAGTAAGCTCAGTTCATTAATTTTTCTCTTAGGGACCATGGTTCTGGTGGCATCTCTAAGAAAGCTTTGCTTACCCAAAGTCATCAAGATTTTCCCCTATGTTTTCTTTATAAGCTTTATGGTTTTCAGTTTTACGTTTAGATTTATGATCTGTTCTGGGTTGACCTGCCGTGCAAGGTACAGATTGGGTTCATTTTCCGCGCACGCACGTTTAATCCTTCTAGTACCTTTTGTTGAAAAGAATGCATTTTCTGCAGCCAACGGCCTTGGTACCTCGGTCAAACATCAGTTGGCCGTATACATACGTGTTTGTTTCTGGACTGACCATTTTGTTCAGTTAGTCTATTTGTGAACTGTTAAGCTGTTACCATGCTCTTTATTGCTGTTGATTTGTTCTTTAACCCTGTTATTCTTTTTCAAAGTGTTTTCTATCCTGGGTCCTTTGCATTTCCATGTGAATTTTAGAATTAGCTTGTCAATTTCTTTAAGAAAATTTTGATAGGCTCTTGTCTGGTACGGCGTTGACTCTCCAGGTCAATTGCAGACAATGGATATCTTTAGTCTTCCTACCAACGAACAAAGTGGATCTGTTTAAGTCTTCAATCTCTCTCCATGGTGTTTTGAAGGTTTGAGTGTATAGGTGTTACATCCTATTTATTCCTAAGTATTTCTACTTTTTATGCTGTTATGGAAGGCTCTTTTTAATTTTGTTTTCCAATGGTTTCTTGCTGGTATATATAGAAATAAAATTGAAATAATATTGATCTTCTCTTCTGCAGTCTTGCTAAACTCATTTATTCATTTTCGTAGCTTTTTTGAAGATTCTGTTGGATTTTCTACATAGACAATCATATCATCTGCAAATAAAAACACTTTTAGTTCTTCCTTGCCTTTCATCTTTTCTTGCCTCACTGCACTATGGAACCTCCAGTAACTTGATGAGTAGAAATGGTGAGTGGACCTTCTGGACTTGTTCATGATCTTAGCAGGAAACCAGCCCCTATTTTCCCTCCTAAGTATGATATTAGCTGTGGGGTCTTTCCAGATGTTGCTTATCCGGTTGAAGAATTCCTTTTATTCCCAGTTTGCTGAGAGTTTGTTTCGGTGAAGGATATGAGGTTGTATCAATAGTGCTTCCTTGGCATCTGTCGAGATGCTCATATGGTTATTGTTTTTCATTTTAGCATGACTAGCTACACGGATTTTAGATTGTTAAATCGGCCTCACATTTCTGGGATGAGCTCCACTTGGTCCCAATGTCTTGTCCTTTGTATATATATTGTTGGAGTCTATTTATTAAAACTTTGTTTAGAAGTTTTCGTCTGTGTTCAGGAGGGATATTGGTCTGTAGACTTTTTTACTTGTAGCATCTTTGGCTTTTGTATCAGGGCAATATGGCCCTTACTGAACGAGTTGGGAAGTATTCCCTACTCTTCAATTTTTTGGAAGAGCTTATTTATAATCAGCTTTATTTATTCCTTAAATATTTGGTGGTGAAGTCACCTCAGCCTGGAGTTTTCTTTGCGGGAAGGTTCTGAAATGCAAATTCAGGTGTTTTATACATGTAGGGTGATTTGCATTGTCGCATCTTCCTGAGTGAGCTTTCGTAGTTTTTCTCTTGAGAAATTCATTCATTTCTTCTCAGTTGTCTGATATATTAGCAAAAATTGCTTGTAATAGTCTCATATTGTCCTTTTTATATTCATTGACTATAGGGATGTCACCTCTCTCATTCCCGATACTGGTAATTTGTCTTTTTTTTTTTTTTTTTAATTTTTTCCTGACCAGTTTGGCTAGAGATCTATCAAATTTATTGATTTTATTGATTTTTCCTCAAAAAGCAGCTTTGGCTTGTTGATTTTTTTTTCTGTTTAATTGATTTCTGCTCTGCTGTTTATTATTTCATTTTTTCTGCCTGCTTTGAGTTTAATTTGTTCTTTTCTAGTTTCAGAAGGTGGAAAATGAGATCATTGTTATGAAACCTTTCTTCTTCCCTCATATAGGTATTTGGTGCTATAAATTTTCCTCAGAGTACTGCTTTGATACATCTTGGTATGTTGGGTTTTCATTTTTACTTAGTTCAAAGCTTTCACTTCCCTTTTGATTTCTTTTTTGAGTAAGTTATTTATTTATTTGGCACAGAGAGAGAGAGAGATCACAAGTAGGCAGAGAGGCAGGTAGGCGGGGGTGGGTGGCACGGAGAAACAGCCTCCCCGCCGAGCAGAGGGCCTGACACAGGGCTCCATCCCAGGACCCTGAGATCATGACCTGAGCTGAAGGCAGAGGCCTAACCCACTGAGCCACCCAGGCGCCCCTGACCTATGAGTTGTTTAGAAGTGTGTTATTGAGTCTCCAAATATTTTAGGATTTTCTGGAGTTCTTCTGTTACTGACTTTTAATTTAATGTCACTGTGGTCAGAGAAATACTTCATGTGACTCAAATCCTTTTAAATTTTTTGATCCTTGTTTAGTGCCCAGAATATGGTCTATATCTTAGTATGGGTCCCGAGTACTCTTGAAGAAGGTGCATTCTGCCGCTGTTGACTGGAGCTCTAGAAATACCAGTTCAGGATGGTCGATAATGTGGTTTGGATCTCCCATACCTTTACCATCTCCTTGTTCTAGCCATTATTGGGAAGGGGTTATTAAAATATTTGGCTGTAACTGTGGATCTATTTTTCCCTGTAGTCCTCTCAGGTTTTTCTTCGTGTATTTGAGGCTCTGAGTTAAGTGCATAAACATTTAGGATTCTTATGTCCTCTTGATCAGTTGTCCTTTTTATCATTATAAAATGATTTCCTCTATGCCTGGTATTATTCATTGCTCTGAAGCCTATTTTTCTGCCATTACATTATTATATATATTATATTATATAAGAAAGCCAACTATTCCAGCTTTCTTATAATGGGTGTTTGCCTGGTATATCTTTTTTCATCTTCTTACTCTTAACCTATTTGTGTTTTTATATGGAAAGTGTGTTCTTATAAGTAGCATGTGTTGGATGGTGCTTTTTAATTTGTTTTAATTAAAGTATAATTAATATACAGTGTTATATTGATTTCATGTGCACAATATAGTAATTCAGTACTTCTGTACATTGCTCAGAGCTCATCAAAGTAAGTGTGCTCTTATTCCTGTCACCTATTTCCCCTGTCCCTCCACTCACCCTCCATCTGAGAACCACCAGTTTGTTCTCTGTGTTTAAGAATCTGTCTTTAGGGTGCCTGGGTGGCTCAGTGGGTTAAAGCCTCTGCCTTCGGCTCAGTTCATGATCCAGGGTCCTGGGATCGAGCCCTGCCTCGGGCTCTCCGCTCGGTGGGGAGCCTGCTTCCTCCTCTCTCTCTCTCTGCCTACTTGTGATCTCTGTCAAATAAATAAAATTTTAAAAATCTTTAAAAAAAAAAAGAATCTGTCTTAATTGTCTTTTTTCTTTTTTTGTTTGTTTTGGTTTCTTAAATTCCACACATGAGTGAACTCATATGGTGTTTGTCTTTCTCTGACTTCTTTCGCTTGGCATTATACTCTCCAGATCCATCCATGTTGTCATAAATGGCAAGATTTCATTCCTTTTTAGAGTTGAGTAATATTCTGTTATACGCTTAAAAAAAAAAAATCCAGCCTTGGGGCGCCTGAGTGGCTCAGTCGGTTAACCTTCTGCCTTCCGATCAGGTCATGATCCCAGGGTTCTGGGATCGAGTCCCACATCGGGCTCCCTGCTCCATGGAGATCCTGCTTCTCCCTCTCCCTCTATGATCTCTCTCACTTTCACACTCTCTCAAATAAATACATCAAATCTTAAAAAAAAATCCATTCTTTTAATGAGGGCATTTAGACCATTCACATCTAACATGATTACTGGGCTGGTGAGCTTTAAGTCCGTCACCTTGCTGTGTGTTTGCTGTTTGACTCATCTGTTCTTCGTTTCTCCTTTCTGCAGTTTTTCTGCCGCCTCTTGGATTAATGTAGTAAATTTTAGGATTCCATTTTATCTCCTTTGCTGGCTTATTGACTACAACTATTAGTTTGGTGGTTGCTTTAGGGCTTATACTGTGTGTCATTAACTTATCAGGCTAGAACCTGCAAGTGATTTGATAGAACTCCATGTGCAGCATGAGAACCACAGAGTAGTGGCTTGGTCTCTCCTCCTGGCCTTTATACTCTTACTGCTATGCCTTTTCTATACATTACTAACTGTGCAATACCTTGTTACTGTTTTTGTTTGAACAGTCAATTATGTTTAGAGAGATTTAAGATACAAAGCCTTATATTTTTACCCACATGGCTACCATTTTTACTGCCTTACATCACTGTGTGTAGACCAGTGAGAACAACTTGATCCTTTTGGATATTGCTTTTAGGTTTTTAATGGCGGTACCAGAACAGCTTTTTTTTTTTTTTTTTTAAGATTTTTTATTTTAACTATTTGACAGAGAGAGAGATTGCAAATAGGCAGAGCAGCAGGCAGAGAAAGGGGGATGCAGGCTCCCCACTGAGCAGGGAGCCTGATGTGGCACTTGATCCCAGGACCCCGAGATCATGACCTGAGCCGAAGGTAGAGACCTAACCCAATGAGCCACCCAGGCACCTGGAACAGCTTTTTTTCTAGGGCTAATTATTTCTCATTTCTGAGGCAAAATCCTTCTCATTCCTCTACCAATGCCACACGAATTAGGAGGTTTCCCACCCCTAGCTGGTGGGGACAGGCACTGTGTCTGGCCCCTGAGAGCCACAGGCTGCTTTCCCTCTGATCCCTTATGATGGGTCTTTACCTAGCATTGGGTTCTCTTCACACGCATGTCCCTGAATCCCTGAGGGGAACCCTGTCCAGATCTCTGGCATTTTTCTCCATGCTGCTGTCTCCTCTACTGTCCTTTGTCCTGTGGACTCTTACCACCTCGGTCTCCGCAGTCACTCACCTTGCTTTCAGCTCAGGAGTCTGCTGGACTCTGCCTGGGTCCCTCCCCCTTGGCTGTGGCCTGGAAACCATCCCAAGGTAGTGGTGTATTTTCTGCCTCTCAGAAAGCTGTTTTCAGACCGATGCCTGGTGTCTTACCAACCACTGTTTCCTGTGTCTTCTCGTTTCAGCTGGGAGGGAGACCCAGCTCCTCCTGTTACCCTGTTTTGTTTGGAAGCACAAGTTCAGCTTCTTGGCTTTTTTTTTTTTTTTTAACTTAGTGCCATTTCCTAGGACAGGGGATGTCCAGGTTTATTGCACTGGGGAAAGAGGAGTTCTCTATTGTTCTTCAGGTTCCCCCATTGGCAGGTATTTCAGCCAAGGATGTCCTAGGAAATGGACAGGGGGTGTCCTAGGAAACTTTATTCTTACTTTGTAAAGGCCCACACAGCCCAAAAAAAAACTCACACAGAGAAGGAATGTCCTGAAGTGAGCTCCAGATACTAAATGGCCAGTTGCATTTACCTGAGAAACGTTGTCTCCGGGGCAATGAAACTTTTCCATCCTGTTTTGTTTTCACAGAAGGTATTGTTAACGGGATCACTTCTTAGTGGAGGGAGGAGCACATGGTGGGGGTCTGCATGGCCAGGATCTAGCCATGCCTTCAGAGCCCCTTCCTTCTCTCATGGGCCACTTCCTCTGGACTCCATGGCCCTGCATCACTGTCCCAAAGGCTGTGTGGCCCCCACTGCCTCAGGGCATTCTGCTGTCATTGGTCCCAGCTGGCAAATGCGAGGCTCTTGGGTGTGATTTCCCTGTGAACACCCTAGTGGTACGCCTTCCAGTGTACCTTCCCACAGGGGAGGATCCCTGGGATGGACCTGCCCTCTGGCGTGTGCAATGCTGACCGGTGCTAGTGACGGTGTCTGCAGTCTGAGCCGCTTGCCACCTGCAAGGACTTGTGATTCTCTGCTCCTTGCTCCAAAGGGGCACGCCAGGCCATGCAGAGGGACATTTCAGGAAAGCTTTCCAAAAGTGGCCTCATGGGGAAGGTATTCAGGGCATCATGGCAACACTCGAGGCTGCTCATGGGGTGTTGTCCACAGCCACCTTCTGTTTTCCCTTGCTAGATCCAAACAAAGACTGTGGCCCAGTGTGTGGAGTATTATTACATCTGGAAAAAAATGATCAAGTTTGATTGTGGTCGAGCCCCAGGACTGGAAAAGAGGGTCAAGAGAGAGCCAGATGAGGCAGACAGGACAGAAGCAAAGGTAGACGGTCCGGGGGGAGGTGGGGCTGGAGTTTGGCCCAGATTGGGATGCCGCTGCCCGTCCAAGTCAGGGAAGGGGGAAGGGGGAAGGGCCCCCGCTGGGAAGGGCTTCCCTGCCAGGCCAAGCGGATCCCTGAGAAGCGTGGAGGGTTGGCACCCTTCCATTGTCGTTTCTGCCCCTCTGCAGGTCACTTGCAGCCCTCGGGAGAGACCCAGCCACCGTCCTACCCCTGAGTTCAAGATAAAGACCAAGAGTTACAGGAGGGAGTCCATTCTCAACTCCAGTCCGAATGTCGGCCCCAAGCGGACCCCAGAGCCACCGGGGAGTATGGAGGGCCAGGGTGTCTTTCCCTGCAGAGAATGTGAGAGGTGCTACTCCTGTTCCTGGATGCGCCCACACCACCTCCTTTCTCCCCACCCCCCCCCACGGCAGCTGCCCTTGAGCCACCTGCCCCCCGAACCCCGCTCTGACCTGTGTCATTCTGGTGACTCCTCAGGGTGTTCGACAAAATCAAGAGTCGAAATGCCCACATGAAGCGCCACCGGCTTCAGGACCATGTGGAGCCCATCGTCAGGGTGAAGTGGCCCGTGAAGCCCTTCCAGCTGAAGGAGGAAGAGGAGGAGGAAGAGGAGATAGGGGCTGACATCGGCCCCCTGCAGTGGTGATTGGGGCGGGGGCGGGGGCTGGGGCGAGGCCGCAAGTCTGGATGGGGGCCTCCAGCCTCGTCAACTATGCCCTCGGCCTCTCCAGGGTGTTTGGGGCACCCTTCTGCCTCCCCCCCATCCTTACTGTCCCTCCCTGGTCAGCCCTGCTCGGAAACATGGCGGGGATTTGGCTAGAAGTCGGCAGGAGGAGCTCCAGGTCCTCAGACCACTGTCGGCTGATGCCAGAGGCTCTGTTCTCTTTAGGTTTTAATTAGTCTCTCCCTTTCTTTCAGTTCCACTCCTTGGAGAGCAGGGAGGCTTGGGGAGGGAACGAGGTAGATCTGGGTAGCTCTTAAATCTTCGCCTCAGTTTTGGGGTTTGGTTACATTTGTTCGATAAGGCCAAGACGTAGAGAATCAGTGGGAAGATACCTTCAGATCTCCAACATGTGGGGCCTCCTCACCGGGGGAGTCTCTGCGTTCCAGATTCAGTCCCTAGTCTTGCAATGACTTGTACATTGTTAGGTTTTTTTTGTACGTGTCGACTTGTAAATCTTATTAAATTGGGTTCTTGAGCAGCTGTCTCCTGGCTTCCCTGGCCTGTTGATCCGACAAAGGCGTTTGAGCCCCTGCTACTCGCTGGAGCCACGGAGATGAGTCAGGGGAACCCCGATCCCGAAGGAGAGAAGCCAGGGGCCCCATGTGCTCAGCCAGAATTTAGCAAGTGCCCACCGTAGAGTGTAAGCCCCAGGGAGCCCAATCTGTGCAGTGGGGCTACAGGGATGCAGGAGAAACAGAGCCCCTCTCCTTGCAGAGCTTCTTCCTTCGTCAGAGTGGGAGACTCGCGGTGATAAAGGAATGGAAAGGGGATATGGGATGTGGAGGGACATGCAGGCTCTGGTGCAGGGATGGGTGGTGGCCCCCCTGGGGCTCAGCTGTGAGGTCAGGAGCACCCACAGGGGGCCTGCCACAGCAATCACCTCTTTCTACTCTAACACCCAGACCTCTGGAGGCTGCGGGGTAAAAGAACATGGCCCTCTCCGTCCCTTCCTCCTGTCCCTTCGGAAGAGCCAGGAGAGCTGGTAGCAGCCCCCGGCAGGATGCCTCTTTTGTCCTGCTGGCTAACTGTAGCCCCTGCCCTTTATCCATGGATCCCTGACAGCTGGAAGGAAGACAGCCACGGTTTTCCCGGACACTCCGGCTGTGTCTCCAGGAACCGGTGGAACCCAGTGTTATCCCTCAAGTTTGTTACCACCAGGTCAAAACTGGAATTTGGTTTGCCAGAAAAAGAAGGGGACACAGGGCTACTGGGCAGGGAGACAGTGTGTCTACCATAGGGTGACATGAAGAAAATAAAGTGGGGGGGGCCAAGTCCTAGGCCGTGTCTGGGAAGTGGCAGACGGTGGCCAGCCAGGGAAGGCCACACCGAGGAGGCTGCTGGGGCCATGGTCTGGGTTCCAGGCTGTAGCACAGCTGAGCGCCCTGGCACAGGGGCGAGTGGAGGATGGTCTAAGGTCCCCCAGCTGCTTTGTGGAGCTTGTAGGAGGCAAGAGGGCAAGCATAGACAGTAGACACGGTGGTGAGAAGGTGCGATGGTGGCCTGGGCTGAAGAGAGACAGAAATTTGGGGAGTAGGGAAGCATCTTGGGGGAAGACTCCACCTTGCTGGCGGGTCCCCTCCCAGGGAGAGGTGGTCAGGGCTGACGTGGCAGCTCTGGGGTTTGGCGCCTGAGTGGATGTCAGTCAGACAGGGAAGAGCAGGGATTCCTCAGAGGACTGATTGCCTCGAGGTGCGATTGTGTCAGAGCAGAGCGGGTGCTGCATTCAGAGGGACTGAGGGATGGGGTTAGGGGGATGCGGGCAGAGGGCGGTATCAGGAGCCATCCCAAGGGGCCACAGTGTGGCTAAATCAATCTTAAAGCCAGGACTGGAGTGGGAGCAGAGGAGCAAGTTGAGTTTAAAGCACTGAGGACCCTTGTGGTTAAGGGACAGGGCTCAGGCGCCGGAATTCCTTGGCGCCAGAATTTACAGCCTGACTTGTCTTTCTTTGTGACCTTGGACAAGTCACTTTCCCTGTTTTAGCCTCCGTGTTCTCAGTCTGTACAATGGGATGGAAAGTACCTGCCCCCACGTCCTGGTTCAATGAGAAGAGGTAAACGCTTTCTGCAGGGTGCACCACAGGAACTGGGCAGCAGCTGTTAAAAGCGCCCTCCTGCTCTCACTGTTTACATCCTGCCCAGGAGGACAAGCTCAGCTGCTGGAAATGAAAGACCCTGACCTAACGGGTGGGTGATGGTCTGTTAGTTCTCTGGTGCTGCATAACAAATCGCCCTGAAATTAACAGTGTTAAACAAACTGGAGCTTTTATAATAGCCCCGCTCAGACCGACAAGGAACCAAAAATGCCTGTGGCAATCCAGACCCCCCACCACCACCACCACCCCCGCCTGATCTGTGGTCAGAATACAGCAGCCACCGCAAGAAGGTGTTCCAAGAGAGTCTCTGAATGTCAGAGCCAAGGTTTCTTGTGAACTACTCCCCCTCAGCTAAACCCCACCCTCACCCCCCCCAAATAACAGCGTTGTCTGAGTCATCTGGGAGCCCTGTAAGAAAATTCGTATTCCTGAATCCTGCCACCGACTTTCACAATTGGAATTGCTCTGGATAGGGGGTAGGGCTCTGGAACTTGAATCTTTTTTAAAGAAGATTTCATAGTAGAATCATTTTTAGATTCTTCAGAAAGATTGTGAAAATGGTACCGAGAATTCTCATATACCTCACACCCAGGTCCCCCTATTTTTTTAAAATTTATTTATGACAGAAAGAGCGAGAGAGGAAATACAAGCACAGGGGAGCTGGAGAGGGAAAAGCAGGCTCCCCACCCAGCAGGGAGCCCAATATGGGGTTCGATCCCAGGACGCAGGGATCGTGACCTGAGCCGAAGGCAGATGCCTAACGACTGAGTCCCCCAGGTGCCCCCCCATTATTTTTTAAAAGATTTATTTATGTGAGACAGAGTGAACTTAAGCAGGGGGAGGGGCAGAGGGAGAGGGAGAGAACTCTTCATGAAGACTCCTTGCTGAGTGCAGAGCCCAACTGGGGCTGGAACACAGAACCCTGAGATCATGACCTGAGCTGAAACCAAGAGTCAGACGCTTAACTGACTGAGCCACCCAGTCAGTTACAATTACAAACCAACACTGACATGTTATTAATAACTAAAGCCCATACTTTATTCACATTTCCTTAGTCTTTACCTAACATCTTTGGTTTCAGGTTCCCACCTAGGACACCAGATTACATACAGTGGACACGTCTCCATAGACTCCCCTTACCGATGACAGTATCTCTGACTTTCCTTATTTTTAAATAATTTGTCAGTGTTGAGACATCCTGGTGAAGTGTTTCAAAGAATGTGCCTCAGCTGGGGTTTGTCTGATGTTTGTGATTCGATGGGGAGAGGGTCGTGTCAGGAGCCATCCTTCACCGAAGTGATGTGCCACTCATGTCACAGTATTGAGAGCACATTCTATCAGTGTGATTCACCACCATCGATGGTAACCCCAGCCACCTGGCTGACCGGGTTTCTCGGGTTTCTGCGCTGGAAACAGTCCTGCCATCCCCGTCCCATACCACACTCTGGACCTCCACAAGCAGGAGTGAGGGGCCAAGCTCCACGTTCTGGAGGGAGGAGTCCACACGAACTAGGCAGAGCTCTTCTGCATAAAATGTTTGTCGATTCTCCCCGTCTATTCGTTCGTTCGTTCATTTATACCGCGTGGGCTCAGGGACGTTTTATACAGTGGACGACAACCCCGGACTAGTTTAATGTGTTGCTGAAATTCTTCCAGCTTTGGCCATTGGGAGCTCTTCCAGTTGGCTCCTGTGTCTCTGACATATCCTACCACTTGTGTGTGTGTCTCTCTCACACAGACACTTCCTTTTTGGCACTACAAGATGCTCCAGGCTCATCCTGTGTAATTTCCTGCCCAAGACTCAAAGCAGCCACTTATCAAGGAGTCCTGGTTCCTTTTATTGGGGAATGGTATTAAAGATCTAGTCTCTGAGTGTCTGAATTTTTGACACGCTCTCTCCAGCCCTTTTTTTTTTTTTTTTAAATGAATGCAGGGAGCCCTCGCTCAGTTTTGTTTCCCCGTCTGGTTACTTTACTGGCCTTCCCAAACCAGTTCCAGTATCCGTCAGCAGAGGGCGCAAGAAAAGGCAGAGCGCTTTCCTGACCGCCGACGCCTCTCCTAGTGTAGAGCCCCGCGAGAAAAGGGGCGAAGGCGGGGACTGAGCAGCGCGCTGGACACCAGTCAAAACCGGAGGAAGGCGGGGCGTATCTTCCGGCCAGGGCCGGGAGCTGTCACGTGAGGGTCAGTGGTCAGCTGACGGGGGCTCAAGTTCCGCGAGGAGGGACGGACCGACCCGGGGAATGCTGGTGATTGGTGAAGCAGGAGCTAGAAAAAAGCACCTCGGATAGGGTCTTGGACGGTGGGGAATACGACTGGCTTAGACGAGTCACGTGGGATTTCGTGGAGCGCACCAGGAAGAGTGGAGAGTCTTACGCGGAAGTACGCGCAAGCGCGTCGCTCATTGGCGGCCTTGAGTCACGGGGAGGTGTGCGGCTGCTGGCGGGGGTGTGGCCGGTGGGGCTCGCCCCTCCTTAGCGGTCCGCTGGTTGGCCGGCGCACGTCACACGGTGTCGAGCTGCGGGCGGCGCGCACCGGTGCGACGTCAACGCAGCCGTCTAAGCTTCCCCGACCTGTCTACCGCGGCGGGGCCTCGGCTGAGTCCCCCGTGGGCCCGGGTCGGGCCGTTTGCTGAGTACCTTTGGGGCCGTCATGGACAACTCCGGGAAAGAAGCGGAGGCGATGGCGCTGCTGGCTGAGGCGGAGCGCAAAGTGAAGAACTCGCAGTCCTTCTTCTCGGGCCTCTTTGGGTGAGAACCGCGCGGAGGGGTCGGCTGGGACCTGCGCTGAGAGGACGAAGGAGTCAGGGCCTGAAGCGGCGGCTAGAGTCGCACGGCTCGAGCCTAGAGAACGGAGGGCATTCCGGGAGGAGGTAGTAACAGAGGCGACACAGGCTAAGGACAGCTGACACCGGCAGTGATAACACGGTTGGAGGAGAGACAGTCTGCGGTGTTGGGAGGGCCCCGGGCTGAGGGCACCCAAACCGAGGCCACACCGTCTGGGCTGAAGATGGGCCAAGGGGCTGGAGGAGAACCTGCGCGGAGCCAACACGGTCTGAGGCCCTCAAGGGGACCGGCCTGGGAGAGCAGACAGGTCAAGGAGTCTTTTGGAGTTCTAGGAGAACCTGTCTGAAGGCTGCCTGATGGGCACGGGGGCGGGGGGCGCCGGGACTGACACCTGGCCGGCGGATTGACCTTCCCAAGGCGCATCGCAGTGGGTTTCAGTGAACTCTGGATGATGGGGGTCAGGGGGGTTAGGGCTACGGTGATCCTGGGAGCGATGAGCCCAAGTCTGAGGTGTGTTGAGGCGCCTGAGAGAAAGCTGCCTGAACTGGAGAAAAGGCGTGGACTCGAGGTGCTGGAGAACATTGAGGATTTTAATGGGGGTCGTCTTACTCTGTCTGGGCCTCTATGACAAAGTACCCTAGAAGGGGTAATTTATCTCTGACAGAAATTTATTTCTGACAGTCTGGAGGCCGGAAGTCCAGGATCTGGGTGCTGGCAGATTTCGTGTCTGATGAGAGCCCGGACAGGGAACTTGTCACTGCGCTCTCTCATTGTGGAAGGGGTGACGGAAGGGATGAGCTAGCATCCTGGAGTCTCCCATAAAGGTGTTCGTCCCAGTCAGGAGGGCTTTGCCTCATGACCTAATCACTTCCCGAGGGCGCCCATCTCCTAATACCATCATTTTGGAGGTTGGGTTCTTGACACATGAGTCTTGAGGCGACCCATTCAGTCCAGAACAGGGCCACTCTGGGAGGGTTCTCATTGGCCTTTTAGAAAGGACTGCAGCAGCTGGTGTGGGGGAGAGCAAAGGCCGTGACGGTCATAATACTGGATTAGATTTATTAAGTTCTATGATTCTGAGTCAGACTGGGTCAGGCACTTCACCTGTGTCCTTGTGTTGCATCCTCACAACATCCCTGTGGAGATGGACAGATTTACTTGCCTTGGACCTCAGTAAGTGGGAGACCTGGGCCTGTCTGATCCCAGAGCTATCTTATTGCCACACGCATTTCTCCCCGAGGGTTGTGCCCATTTCTGGACCCTACGCTTAGGGAGGATGTTGACAGACTTTCCAGTGTCTGAGGGGGCTCTCACCCCTGTAACTCTCCCTCCTTCCCTGCCTCCCATGGCAGTTTTCTCCAAACGTTCGAGAGAGCCGGTGTATTCCTCCCAGTCCCTTCCAGCTCCAAAAGCGGTTGAGATGGTGCTGAGAGGGGAGTGGGCAAGGCGGGAGTAGAGAGCAGAGGGACTGACCAGAGCCTGTCTGAGAGCGACAGGTCAGCCCAGACACTCCTCTCGGCCAGCAGCCACTCTTGGCACCTCCTCCCCTCTGGAGCTGGGATTTCGTGTGTTCAGCATTTCACAGCTGCCTTTTCTTGTGGCTTTCGGGGACCACGGGAGGCGTTCTGGGGCTCGGCTCGTCCCTTGTGCTTTTCCCTCCTCTTTCAGAAACCTCAGCAGTACCATTCCAGACTGAGAGTCCTCTGGTCACATCAGAGTGCCAAGTGGGATAGCGCCCAACCGGGATTCAGGGCCAGCCCCATATCCTTGGATGTCAAGGCCTTCTGTGTTCTTCCCTGTTCCTGGGCTCCTGGACACTAGAGGGCTTTGGGGCACCAGCAACCCACGAGAGAGGAGGGAGGCGGTATCAGCCAGTTAGCAGATCCAGTTAGCAGATCGGAGCTCCTTGTGTCCCTTCCCTCTGGCTCCCTCCTCCTTCAGGCCCCCAGCCAGAGCACGGGCACCTGAGGTGCACCTGGGACAGGGAGCTGTGGGGAATGAGGAGGGGGCAACCCAGGCGGCTCTCTGGAAGCAAAAAGATGGAGAGTTCCTGAGTAAAGCACAGTGAAACCACCGGAAAGGGGAGGGGAAGCACGCTTTCTCCTCCTTCCCGCCCCAGGGCTTCAGATGGGTCCAGAAACTTCACCACTGTGCCCCCTCGGGAATGGTGCAAGCTCTAAATGGTGGTTGTGTTCCCTGACAACTCCACCCTCGTCCCCCATCTCCCACCAACTGAAATCCAAGACAAAAACTTCTTTTCCACTGGGATACCAGTGTTGATAGGAAGTTTCTCTGTCTGTGAATGGAAAATCATAGTAATACCTACTTCACGGGATGGTCCTAAACAGTAACTGGGAACATGCTCTGTGGTGAGCACACAGCGCCTGGCCCTGGTGAATGTTTAAGTACTCGCTGTTATTAATACTGTTACTGCAAGTTGGGCAGGAGGCGCCAGGGAAATCGGAATGGTAGCAGGTTGCGCAGACCAAGAGCAGGTTCCTGAAGACAGAGTGTGGACCAATCAGTTCCTGTTTAAACTGCCTATAGGCACCAGCACTCCCCAGGAGCCCTGGAGGCTGGTTTGTGTAGAGGAAGAGTGGGTGCCCAGGTCAGGTGGGTGGGCCCTTAGCCCAGCCCGGTGTAGGAACCTCAGCTTCTGGCCATGCCTTGGACAGCCTTTCTGCCTGTAGAGCCTGCCCACGGCCCGGCCTGCCTGTGTCCAGCAGGCACTGCGGTGACAGAGCTCCCTGCCAGCTGCTGGGCTCCACGGCCGAAAACTTGGGGGTCCCTCGTCCAGTCTCAGAGTGGAGTCCTTCCCTAAGGGATGCAGGGTCTGGGGTACCCCGGCTGTCATTTTGCGGTGGTCCCAGGGTTCTGCCTGTCAAGACGGAGGGGACCTTGCCACCTGGCTATACAGAACTTCAGTGCTCCTGTTTGGGATGGGACAGCAGAGAGGCCAAGGTCTTTCGGAAACGTCTGTTAAGGCAAGGAAATACGTTCAGTTCCTGGGCCACAGTGAAGTCATCTTGTCGGGGTGCAGATGCATCCATAGCAGAGCTAGAGGAGTACCCATCCCACTGTGCACAGGCTTGACCCCTGCCACCGAGCTTATGGTCAGGAAGGCGGTGGCCCAGAAATAAGCTTAGTCAGCAGGATGTAGGAAGGAGGGGTGGGGACGTTGGAGGCCTCGGGGCTCTGTGGAAATCAGAGTGGGTGCCCTTTGCCAACCTGGGGGGCAGAGGAGGTTAAGCTCACACTGAGATTGGAAATAGGTAAACATTTCTAGAACGTGCTCTCTCTGCCAGTGCCGATAAGAGCCAGGCTGAGCACCTGCCATGTGGCGGGCACTCTCCCAGGTACTGCCCACGAGATTGCAAGAGCCTCCAGTGGCCCCGTCAGGTACAGTGTCTCCCACCCCCACCCCCCCACCAGGGTCACAGAAGGTTCTGTGTTTGAGTCCAGGCCTTGCTGCAGTCCCCGATTTTTTCTACCACCCCCTCATGACTCTAGAATTCCCCTTGCCAGGTGGCTGGCAGCCCTCAGAGCACTTTTCTCCTCCTTCACAGAATAGCAGCCGTTTGAGCACCTGCCCTAGCTCTGCCCTTTGTGCCAGGCTGGGCGCTTCTGTTCTCTCTGATCCCCACAGGGCCGCTTCTCAGATTGGGTTCCTTGCCTCTGTTCTACAGATAAAGCAACTGAGGCTCCGCTGTTGCTAACCCAAGGTCACGCCGCTATCACAGTGCCTGAAACTGGGCTCAGCCCAGGTCCCTTGGCCCCCAAGTCCATTCTGTTTCTGCTTGTTGCCCATTACAGACATGTCACAAGAGCAACCTGAGGTGGTTGCGGAGTGCAGCAATTAGCATGTAACTTTATCCTTTCATTGTTGCCGGGACCTGTGTGTGCACTCTGGGGGCCCAGGCCCTGCCCCGCAGGAGCTCATACCCATGGGGTAGGCGGGGGGGGGGGGGCACTGCCGAGCCCAGTAGGGGGTGGGAGCTGTGGCGGTGAAGAGCTTAGCCTCTCTGACAGCTCAGTGTTGTCAGCAGAGGAACAGGGCTGGTGGCTGCCCACTCGCTGTGCCAGGTGGTCCTTCGTGTTCTCTGCTGTTCCTTCCACTTGCAGCCCTGATGGGGGCCCCTGTGGGGGGCCTGGTTACTGCCTCTCTCCCTTGCCTAGAGGCAGCTCTGTGTGGCTCCAGCAGAGAGCAGCGTCTGCCTGTCGGGTGAGGGAGATTGGCCCAGTGTTGGCTGTTTACTCTGGAGCAGGTGGGGACCATGGTCCCCTTCTCATTTTCCAGAAGACCCTTGGACGTGGGGAAGGAAGCCTCCAGATCACTGAGTGAGAAGCAAGGCAGGACTTGATCTCCAGGCCTGGGTCCTAGTTCTGGGCCTTGCCACTTTCTGGCAGTGTGAGCATGAGCTGGCCCCCCAACTCTTCCAAGACCCAGCTTCCTCCTTGGTGGAGCAGAGGTGACAGCCAGGGCTTCGCTGTCAGGAACTCAGCACTCCTAGCAAGCAGTTCTAGTCACGTGATAGGGGTGTATAAACCGTGAGACACAGTAAGGGTGGGATGGGCCCTGGGGTCCCTTCTTGCCCATCCAGGACACTGCCTGGAGAAGCAGAGCCAATTGAGGACAAGGACAGGACCGAGGGGCGGTGGCTGTGGCCCTCTGGACACACAGGAGGCCCAGGGCTGCCCGAGGACCTGCAGTGGGAGTTACTCCATCCGGCCTGCCCTTTGCAGCCCTTGGGAGAGTGCCGGTGGGCCGGGTGGCATGTTTCTGGGAGCCAGGAAGTGCCCAGGGGGTGGAGGAAGGAGCGAGGGAGGCTGCGGCTCTGCCCTGCAGACCCCCCTCCACCAGGCCTGGGGCCCACTGGACCGTCTGTGCATCGCTGGCACCGCACGCGCCTCTCCATATGGCAGTCGCCGGAGGTTGGTGGCTGTGCCTGGGAGCCCTGAGGCTGCTTCCTCCACCCGGGGAGGGGGCAGAAAGCAGAGCTGAGTGGGTAATTATAGACAGCCCTGCAGCAGGCCAGCCCAAACCAGTTCCCTCTATTCCCGGCGTGACTCGGAGCCCGAGCTGCGGGATAGGGAGAGCCAAGCAGAGGCAGCTCGGGGGAGGTCTGTGGGGGAGGGACTGTCAGCTGTCACTGGTGCGGCCACTGGGCTCTTCAGGAGGGGCAGGCCCAACTAGCTTTTCTGGATCTCCTGCAGGAGGCACTGGAGGAGGGCTGGTTTCTTCCCAGAAGGGAGTTCACCGCGCTTCATGGGTGCTCCAAGAGCTACCCTGACCTGGGGGAGAAGTCCTGTAGTCAGCTATAGCCTCATCCTGCAGGGCGGCCCCTTGGTAGAGTGCTTGCGCAGACTTCTTCCTTCTGGTCACTCTCCCTGCCAGAAACCTCCCTGTCATGTTATATAAATAGGGCCTCACCCCTTCCCCCGGCCTCCTGTATGGGGGTTCCCCACCTGCCTCTCCGCCCTCCCTGCACCGTGGCCAGCCTGGCCCGCTGCTGTTCCTGGAACTGGCTGTGCCTGTTTCTGTCCTAGGGGCTTTGCACATGCTGTGACCGCTCTCTCGAATGGTCTTCCCTCTTTCTGTTGGTAGCTCCTTAGTCATCTTTGGGGACTGAGCTTGAACTTCCCGTCCTCACAGCAGTGGCCATGATCTGCTCGTGCATAGAGGCCCCCTCCTCCCCCAGTCCCTCCAGGGCTTACTCAGTCTGAAATCGTCTTGCTGATTTCCTGTTTACCGAGGGCCAGGTCCTTCTCCTTGGTTTACTGTTAATACCTGCGAGTGTCTGGCACATAGAGAATGCTCAGATTTGTTCCCCAGGTGAGTCAGTGGCTATGGGAAGGGCTTCTGTTTCAGGATCTGCCGGTGACCCAAGGCAAGTCATTTGTCCCCTCTGGGAATTCCACTTCCATCTCTTAAAGAAGATGATGGAATCCCAGAGATTCCCCTGTCATCGTCTGGCATGGAAATGGCCAGGACCCAGGTCCTGAGAGGAGGGAAGAGGCAGGCCTGAGCAGACATTAATCCCTCTGGTTTTCCTACTCTGCAGTTAGAATCATTGACCTGGTGCAGGGCTGGCCTGTGATCACAGAAATTTCAGCCTGGCAGCTGCCGGCCTTTGTGTGCTGTGTTCTCTCTGTCCCACTGAGCTGAAACACACCAGCTGGGGCTGACCCTGTCCATTGTTGGTCACCCCTCTTTGGGCCCCTCAGTGGGTCGAGCTGTTTCTGCTCATGGAGCCTGAGTTTTTTTCAGAGACTGGCTGAATCTGGATAGGGCTTCATTGTTCTCACAAAGAAGGGAAGGAGGAGCTCGGCACGGGGAGACCTGATTTTGGTCTGTGAGCGCATCCATCTACTTTAAGTCAGAGATCGTTCTAGAGAAGGTCCCCCAGAGGATTTTGTAGCCAGGCCCCAAAGGTCCCGTACTGCCGGTGAAAGTTCCTCTTTTCTCCCAGGCCAGTAGTGGGTTCTACAGAAGTCACTCCAAGCAGGAGCCCCGAGCCCAAGGTGTGTCGGCCCTGCTGGGGTGAAGCTGGCCTGGGAAGACCGTGAGACCCAGCAGAGTGAGCACAGGCATGCATTACTCCGCGGGGCCGCTTCCTATGGAGCAGCAGAGGCTAGGGAAGACGGCATCAGCATAACTCTGGAAGGTAGAGACTTTTCATCCAAAGAAGAACTTTACCTTCTGGGATGTAGATCCTGGAGGCCGGGATTCCAGTCCTCGCCAGCCAGCTAGCCTGCCCTGGAGCGGGGGGCATATTACCAACGGAAACAGCCTGACTCCCAGAGAGAAGAGTGAGCCATGGGTATAGATCAGCTTTTTCCTCCCGAACTCACTTGAGCTCTCCAAATCCCCTCGGCCCACTGTGTAAAAAAGCCTGACTCCAGGCCTCATCCAGACCCACTGAGTGAAATCTTCCCAGAAGGTGGCTAGGGGGGGTCTGTTGTGATCATGGTAACCATCCGCTCCTGTGATGCAAAGGAAGGGACCGAAGGAAGGAGCCCTATGAACACAGCTTCCAGAATTACCCCGGAGGCCCTCCATAACCATAGCGGGGGGCTGGCTGGTTTCCAGGGCCAGTGAACACAGGTGTTGGGGAGGACAGGAAGGCTGATATGTGTGGCTTTCTGTTAGAAAATACCTCTCTTTTTTCTTCAGTTAACACAAAACATTGATGTCAGCGAAGAGAGAATCTGAAATCCATTTGGTGGAACTCGGTGTGTGGGGTGTTTTCTACTGGTGGATGTGGGCATGGGAATTTGGACAGTTGCAGAGACCACAGACCTCATGAGCCAAGGCGGCGTTGCATTCTTGGAGGTGGACAGAAATATGGTGGGGACTCACAGGGTACACATGAAGGGCGCCCCCAATTCCGGACAGACTTCCAGTGCACAGCTTGGAGATCAGGAGGGCGGAGTAAAGCTGCCCCAGCGGAGTGCTTTTTATTTGATTTTTTTTTTTTCAGATGTACCTCTGTATATCTCTCAGACCCCTGCTCTGGCACAAGAAGGTCTTCGAAGGTGGTTTTGTCATTTTAATTAATTCTGCACTGAACATCCTTGCACCTTCTCTGATTAGTTTTTTTGGGGTAGAGTGCTAGAAATGTAACTCATTGCTGGACCACAGAACCAAATGTAAATCCTGATATTTAAAACGATTTATATATATCTTTTCTGTGTTCTATATAAATACGTTTTAGCAGATAAAACGGGCAGAAGATAAGAAAATTCAAGCAGTACAAAGGAGGAGCGTGTGAAATCTTGTCTCTCACACCTGGCCCCCCCAGTCCTGTAGACCCCACCTTAAGAGAGGAAAGGCAGTGACTGGTTTTCTGTGTATTATCTGCTCCTACCTGAAATAGTAATGGCACACACGTAGGGTTGGGAGGTCTTCCCAGAACACCTGCAGCGAGTAAGGCATGGGCTTGAGGCATTGGGGGATAGACAAGGTGTCCAGAGTGGGCTCCTCCCCGAGAATGCTTTGCGATGTGTTGGTGGGGTGGGGTGGGGGGGTAGTTTGCGTAGAGCCTGGGAACCAGCGTTCAATGAACAGAAGTGGAAGAGGCCATCAGAGGCTGGCCTTACAGGAAGGCTGGGAAGTCTTCCCCCTCCCCAGCCTACCCCTGCCGTGTGATGACAACCTCGGCTCCCCTGGCTGCCCAGGCACCTGCAGTGAGTGTGCCTTTGTGCAGGGGGAGCGGGGACCATGGGCTCGGTCTCCCCTAAGCCATCAGCAGAGGCCTGGGCTGCAGAGGGCTTCACAGGGGCCTTATGGGGGTAGGGAGTGCAGGTACCCACCGTCCCCAGGACAGAATGCGGGCTGCTGCTCACTGCCTGACTCGTGCGTCTCATCTCCTTTTCCTTCTTTCCCCAGAGGCTCATCCAAAATAGAGGAAGCATGCGAGATCTACACCAGAGCAGCGAACATGTTCAAAATGGCCAAAAACTGGAGTGGTATGTGATCTCTGCAGAACCCTTCATGCTCCTTTCTTCTCCTTTCCCTCAGCTTCCAGTCCTGAGGGCCTGGCTCCGGGGCTCAACCCTCACCACCCCCTCCCCATCTCTCTCTGCCATCTGTGGCACCGGAAACCCATTGGCCTACCTTCGGGTCACTTTGAGCCCCCGGGTTCTTTTACTTGGGCCACGGGGCCTTGGCAAGAGGACTATAGGGATAATACATTATTGAATCCGGGTAGCTCTTGGAGGGCTTTCTCCTTAAACCCAGAATGTCCAGTTTGCCCCAGAACCTCCTCCCTAGTGCTTTCATCAGGTCTGAGTTCTAGGCCTGAGGAAACGTTCCAGCGGTCCGTTAGTCACCTTAACCATCGGCCATTTGTTGAGGGCACCCCTAGGTGCCGAGCATGCGTGTTGAATGGAACTGGCAGGGCAGCTCTGTGAGGGGCGCTGCCTCTAACTTCCCCGTGGTGGGAAACCGAGGCTTGACTCAGCCCCGAGGCCTCAGGTGGTGCCCCTAGTGAGGGACTGAGAGCCAGAATTCAGAAGGCAGAGCTCTGATTCTGGAGTGCGGTGCTCGGCCGGCCTCTTTGCAGCTTCAGGACCTCCGCAGCCGGAGGGACTGAGGTTTGTGGCACACCTGGAGCCGGCCGTGTGACCCCAGGCACCATCTGTCGCAGCTGTGAGCACTGCCCCCGCCCCGCCTTGGGGTGGAAGCTGAAGTGCTCACAGGACTCTGGTCCGCAGACTAGCAAACTTCCGGAGCGGCCACAAGGTGCCCGGCACAGCCTCCCGTGTGCTCTCGCTCCGACTGGGGGAGGACACTGTGACAGTGTCGCACACTGCTGCAAGGGCCTCCATCCTTGGGGGGAGGGTGTCCCAGCTCCCACACCTCCGGGGATGCTCACGACCTGTGTTGGCAGGCGGAACGAGCCCAGAGTTACGACTCCTCTGACTTGGCTGTGGGGCTGTGGTCCGGCTCCGGCAGGGCTGGCTCTTGGCGGGTTCCGCGGAGCCGAGGTGGGGTGGGCAGGCAGGCAGGCAGGGGCTCCTAGAGGTGGGAGAGACCAGAAGAGGTGGCCAGGAGCCGCCTGAGGGCCTGGAGGAGAGCTTGGAGAATCTGGCGTGGCGTGGAGCTCATCGGGCCAGTTCCGGGATGTGGCCTCCAGCCCCAGTAAGACTGAATCCAGGAAATTGGGCAAAGACAGGTTTGGGACCCTGGGAGGAACTTTCTGACCAGAAGGAGACACAGCCTGGCATGGGACCCTGGAGGCAGAGGTATGGAGGCCTGGGGTGAGACGGAGTCGCCTCATTTCCTGAGCACACCTTTGGTTTCCTGGAAACTAGAAGGGTTTTTCCTGAGCTTTCACCAGATATATTGTGCACAGAGCCACACTCCCTATATAGTTTCTGCTCCCAAGCTAACGAGGTGCCATCAGAGAAGGAATATTTACTTCTCGATCGCATAGGTGTCGCTTTGCCCCTAAAACGTGTTGCTTCCTCCCCACCCCTAACTAGTCAAAAAAATCCTGGGCTCTGTTTCATTTTTCTCCCTATGATACTGCTTTTCTGGAAATTTTGCACTCATGTTTGAGCCTTTAAAGATAATATATCCTACGTGATGGGAACTGGGCTGCATTTGTCTTTCTTGCTGCTCTGCTGTCCCAGGATGGGTCAGGCCCTCCTGTCCCCTTCCCGCTTGGAAGTCTATGATTCCGATGTGGCCAGAGGAAGACAGTAGTGGGCATTGGAGCTTCCAGTCAGGACACTCCCACCCCCCACCCCTGCTCTCCAGCCCCATAGGAGAAGCGATGCCATTGTTTCCAGCAAACTGCCAGGCAGCTTAGGAGTCACAGGTGACTGCAGTGGCTTGGGAGCAGCGCAGGAAGACCACATGCAGCCAGGGACAAGACAGACTGGGCCTCCGGTGGTGTCTGCACCGCCCCTGCCCCGGGAGCACTTGTCCCCTGCACCTGATTTCCCGCTGTCCCCCGGGGCCACTGCTGGGGTCAGCTGGGGATAGTTTTTGTTTCCTGCGTAGCTCTCAGCCCCATTGGCCTTCTCCTCAGATCTTTAGAACCAGGTGGCCCTGGAAATACTGCCAGAGGCTGGGATTCAGGCTGTGGGATCATAGCGGGCCCCCACCTGGCTCTCTCTATATATACACAGGGTTCAGGGGCCACCCCCAGGGGGCCGCTTCCTCCTCCCTCCTTGTCCACGTCAAGGCCTTCAGGAGCCTCAGCCCTGTCTAGGGTCAGGAAGCCTGAGGTCAAGGCCTTCACCTCCACTCCCCCGGGACCAATCTGGAGCCCCCCTCCTCCCAGGGGGACAGGGTTGTGGGGGGCATCGTCAGGGCGGCTTCTGACGGGCAGAGCCCCACTCAGGCTGCGCACGCTCTCTCCTGTTCCAGCTGCCGGAAATGCTTTCTGCCAGGCAGCCCAGCTGCACCTGCAGCTCCAGAGCAAACACGACGCGGCCACCTGCTTCGTGGATGCCGGCAACGCATTCAAGAAGGCCGACCCCCAAGGTGAGCCTCTGCGGGTCCCTGGGGCCCGGCGAAGCCCTCTCCCAAGAAGTCCTCAGGTGTCCGGCCCAGGGCCGGCAGGGAGATACTTGCGCTTGAACTTCATGATTGGCTCCCTTCCGGCTGGCATTTGCATCCCGCTCCAAGCCTCCGCCTCCCCCTGCTGCTTTGTGCGCGCAGCTGATGCTTCCCTCCTGGAGCCTGGAGCATTTGGGAGTGGGAGTTACACCGCAGACCCACCGCATGCCAAGGAGAGAGGAAAATCTGTTCTGGTGTCAGAATTAACATGCAGAAGGGGGGTGGGAGGGGGTTCTGAGACCAGCCAGGTAGGAGTTGCTGCCGAAAAAGGAGCGGAAATTATCCTAACCTGGCTTCCCTACCCCCTGGGGGGGAAATCAGAGCAGAGCCCAAGATGGGAGTTGCCAGAGAACAAGTTACTTAAAACGAGGGCGTGCTGGGGAGAGAAGCCCGCTTTGGGACTGACTCACGGCAAGAAAACCACTTGTCCCACTGGGTTCGTCCCGACGCAGGAGCACAGCCCAGTGGGGACCAGAATTTTGGGTCTCGGGAAGCTGGAATTTTAATTTCTGTTTTTCATCTCAGTGCCAGACACAGGTTGCTAACTTTTTAATTTAAGCGAGCCAAGATGCTTTTTTTGGGTGACCATCTATTGCTACTGTTCTCTCAGAAGAGAATAGGGAATACGTGAATGTTTTAAGGGAAAGAAAAAAAAAAAAAAGATGCCTCATCTTGGAACAAAGACCAGCCCTTCCCAGGAGAGAACAGTTTGCAGCTGGGCTTCGAGGTGCCTGCGAGGCTCAGTGAGCACTGGTTCCTACCCCCGTGTGGGGGACTTGCTGGCCGATCCACTACGGCCACCAGGAACCTGTCGTTTCTAGGCGGGGATCGGGTGTCTCGATAGACCAAGTAGTGTCTCTGTGTCCCCAGACTTGACCAGTCTCTGCTGTGTACCTGGGGGTCTCCCAGAGGTTGGCGTGAGGGGTCACATGGTGGGCCCAGGCTCAGCAAGGACTGGAGGGAAGGCCTTGTGGCGGGGTTGAGCCACGGCTGGCCATGTGGGTGATGTGAGGAGGACCTAGGGCAGCCTTGAATCACCCAGGGACGTCTGTCCCATTCCCTGCCCCACCCCTCGCCATCACCGTCAGCCTTCCCTCTGCTCCCTGAGGAACTGGTCTTCCTAGAGCTGTCACCCTAGGCCTGTGTGATGGTCAGCTGCTGCTCCAGAGTGACCGGAAGGACAGGTCTCTGGGGGCAGGAGTCAAGTGCAAACAAAGGCCAGCGCTTCCCTTGGACGGGCCCCCACCCGGCTCCGCGATGTTGCGTCTGTGATGTTGCGTCCTTGGGCCTCAGGTGGCTTTTGATCTGAGCTTCTCCAGCCAGAGGCAGGGCTCTGCAAGGGGTGGGCTGGGTGCTGGGGCTCAGGCCAGGGTTGGCGCCCCGCCTCAGGAGCTGTGCCACAAGAGTGGGAAGGCAGCAGTCGTTGGGTATGCTAACGTGGCCATCGTGAGGCCCAGAGGCCAACTTGGTTTCTCCAGGGATCAGCAAGTGCAGTTTGCTGCCTGGATGCTGAGTGTGGTGGTGGGGCAGAGGTGGGTTTGGGGTGGGAAGGACCTTTCAGGCAGCAAGAGGAGCAGTGACGAGGAGGGGAGCCTCATCTGGGCACGGCCTGGAATGGGTGCCTTGGCCAGAGCGCCGGGTTCTTGGTGCTGAGCAGGGAGGGGCCCCGGAGTAGTGACCCTGCACCGTAGCCTCGCTGACTCCCCACCTGAGTAATGGCTCATGCGACGTGGGGCTCGGCGTGCTCCCGAGTCTGGACCCAGCCCCTTTCCCTGTGACCTCAGGCTGGCAGTCACCTCATCTTTTGGGCCTCCGTTTCCTTGTCTGGCAAGGCAGAGGCCACATGTGAGAAGCACAGGCTCAGCCAGCCCAGCACCTGGTGTGTAGCAGATGTCTGGTGTGGGGTGGCCCTTGGCTCCCATCAGAGGCCCAGCCTCCCCCGGCCTCCTCCCCGTGGCTTCGTGGCTTATAAAACAGAGCCAGAGGGCCCGCTCAGATCCCCACTGGACTGCCCCAAGCAGGTAGCCAGCTCCCTGGGGCCTTCCTCCCTGAAGGCTTCTATCCTGTGTCAGCACCTCCAGGAGTCCTGGAGGCCCACTCCCGCCGCCCCCGCGAGAGGCCGCTGGCACCCAGCCCACACAGAAGGCCGGCCAGAGCTGGCCAGGATGGAGGAGCGGACTTGGCGGCTGTCAGCATGCCCTGTGTCTGCCAGTCTGCCTGGAATGGTGGACCGGGGCTGCCTGCTGCCCCCTGGGTGGCCAGGGGTGGGGCCGCGATGCCCCTAGCTGTGGGTGCTTCCCGGGGGTCCCAGCCTCTGCCTGCTACGGTGGAGGGACTCAGCCTGGGAGGTCTCTAACCCCAGCCACCCAAGAGCCAGGCCCGGGGCTGCGTGCACACGCTACTGGGTATCTCCTGCGAACCAGACATGGCCAGAGCTTGCTTTAACCCAGGCCACTTCCCTGGGGGCCTTTGCCATCTGCCCCCATTATACCCAGGAGGGCTGAGTCCCAGGCTTGATGTGGGAACCAGCAGCCAGACCCAGAGGCTGCTGGAGCCCAGCAGGTAGGGCGAAGGCCCTGGGTTGCACCACTCCCAGTGAGCCTAAGCGAGCACCTTCCCTGCTCTGGACTACAGCACCCCCCGCCCTGGGCTGGATCTCATCCAGGGGTGCTGTAGCTACTCCTCAGGGACCTGGTACCTGGAGATAAGCCGGTTATGTCCCGGGTGCCAGTGCTCCCCGGGGTGTTCACTGGCAGCTTGCCGCTTGTCCCCGAGCCAGGAGCAGGAGTGAGGGGGCCTTAACCCCATGAATCCATGTTGCTGCTGGGGGTGGGGGGGTTGATCTTCTGCCCCCTGCTGCTGCTCCAGGGGCCGTGCCTTGCTGACAGCCCTGTAGCACCAGAACAGCCACTGAGAGAGCCTGTCCTCCGGAGGAACTTGCAGCCTCTCCCTGTCTCCCTGTCCCCATGCTCCTTGTGGCGGGAGCAGGCACAGGTGTGGGGTGGGCCTCCCCCCCACCACACTGTTCCAGAAGGGGGGGAGCTCCCCTGTAGCCCAACCAGCCAGCTCCTCCCCAGCCTCAGCACCGGGTTGCAAGCAGCCCCTACCGGTCACCCGGCTCAGAAATGCTGTTGCAAAACGTGTATGCGTGTTCAAGCAAGACCGTTTCTGGCTGTAACTTGGGCCCTGTGTTCTCTCTCTCTGCCTTCTCTTTATCTCATTTTATTTTCTCTGGTGCCCCGGGCTTCCAGTGGTCAGCCTCAGAACCCCAACCGAATGCTGTTCGTTCTCTGAATGTTTCTGGCATCTCAGGAGATCTCTGGCATCCAGTTTCAGAATTGGACCAAACCTACAGGCCCTCCCTTCCCCAGAGCAGTGCTCACAGACACCCACCTTTTGCATGTAAATTTAGGGGCGCCTGTGGACTCCCTGAAGGCCCAGCCACAGGTCTGAGGCAAAGAGCCTCTCTTCACATACCCCCCACCCCGCCCAGGTAGTGAGACCTTGGGCCTTGTGAGAACAGCACGAGCTTCGGCCCTTCTCAATGGCCTCTCCACCCAGCGGACCTGGCTGACTTGGGGTGGGGGGTAGAGTAGCCCTGGAGGCAGACCAGGAGCCTGCAGGGTGCCTGTGACGTCAGGACGCTAGCCCTAGCCCAGCTTCAAGCCTGTGTCCTCGGTCTGTCCAGGCTCTCTGTCCTTCCCCCCACACCTCCCCCAACACCTTTTCCTTGGAGATGTGTTTTTAAAAAAAAGCCACCCTGAGAGCTCATCTCTGTCTGCTAGAAAATGCCTCCCACTCATGCTGCTCGCTCTCCTCCAAATAACGTGTCAAAAAAAAAAAAAAAAAAAAAAAAAAAAACATACCTGAATTTCAGGTCTTAGAAGAGGTAGTACCACAAAGGTAGCCGAATTTCTCTCCTCGTGAGCCTTCCTGGTGTTTGCTGCGTGGTTTCAGGAGTGGGCGGATGGCAGGGGGAGGGACGAGAGCGGAGGGCTCTGCTGAATGCCGACATGTGTGCATGAGATGGTGACAGAGGTCACAGCCCCAGGGGCCTGGGTGTCCTAACATCCGGCTCCCCTCATGTTGTTGACAGAGGCTGGTCAAGTGCAAGGGATGTGGGGCAGTGTCAAGGTTCCAGGGCCCTGGTGGAACCTAGGGGTCCCTCACATGTCAGGCCTGGCTGCCTCTTGTCCCCCTTGCCAGCCCCTCTTGTCTTGGCAGGTGGGGCCCTCGCTGGCCTGGCTCCAAAACCCTGTAGGAGGCTGGCTGTCGGCCTGTGTTCCTTGCCTGGCGTTGCCGAGATGACAGCCCTCAGCAAGTCACGGTCTGCACCGTTCATGGTTCTGAGCACATTCCCTGAGGCTCAGGGATCCCTTCAGACCCCCGGCCCAGCCACAGGAACGCAGCCCTGGCAGCTGCATGAGCCCAATGTTCTCCACAGGCCCCTGAGCACCCGCCCGGCCACCCGCTCCTCTCCAGCCTTCTGCCTAGATGACTTCTTTTTCTCATTTTTGCTCCTCACTTACCTTCTTCTCTCCCCAGAGGCCATTAACTGTTTGATGAGAGCCATCGAGATCTACACAGACATGGTAAGGGTCGCTGCCCGTCCTGTCCCCTTCCTGTCCTGCCCTATTGCTCCAGCCTGCTGTCCCCAACCGCAGCACCAAGAGCATGTGCGAGGGGCAGTGGGAGTGAGGGGAGTGTGGTCCTCTGGGCCAGCCCCTGCCCCAGGGAGCCACCCCCACGGTAGGTGAGGCCCAGAGGCGGCTCCGCCAGGGACCCAGAACCCAGGACCTAGACATGCTATGTGTGTCTTTGGGGGAAGATGGGCACTGGCCTCCGTGGCCGCACTGGGGGCCCAAGGAGGCCAAGAGGGGCTGTTTTATGAGTAGTCTGCAGACTACTGGGAATGGTCAGACCATCAGCCTGGTTTCTCCAGAGCTCTCACCAGGCAGTTCTAAGCTGGTCCTTCCACCTCTGTGGGCTGTCAAATGCTTCCCCGGGCCAGGCCCTCTACCGGGTACCCATGCCACCATTACCTCTGGCGTTGCCTTGTCTGCCCGTGTCCCTGTGGACAGGATGGACACGGAGGCTAAATGTGGAGGGACATGCACAGGGCTCCCCCGTCAGGGCAGCACCCAGACCCATGCCTCAGCAAAGCCTCCTCTTGAAGGCTTGTGCCCTTCTGGCTCAGTGGTGTGGCTGAGGGGCAGGGACCCACCAGCTTTAGTGACCTGGAAGGGTGAGGAGGGGCTGAGGTGAGGCACTGGGGCCAACACTCGTCACAGAGAGCTCCTTCCCGTGTCCCGCCCAGGGCCGATTCACGATCGCGGCCAAGCACCACATTTCCATTGCCGAGATCTACGAGACAGAGCTGGTGGACATCGAGAAGGTGAGGGGTGGTCAGCTGCCATGCCTGGCCAGTGGTGGGGGAGGACCGCGGCAGCTAGTCCCCTTGGACTGGGGCTCGTCTCACTGCTGTGTGCACTTGGGGAGTCCCCTGATGTCTGAGTACTGGAAGAGGGCGTGGGGCTTGGGCCGAGCTTGTGTAATGGGCCCAGGGCCCGGCCTGTGATGGGCAAGGGCTGCACTGCTACCCCCTTTTTCCCTCTGCGCCTGCCTCATGTCTCCCCAGGCCATCGCCCACTATGAGCAGTCTGCAGACTACTACAAAGGGGAGGAATCCAACAGGTATGGGGCAGCGGGCTCCCCTCCCCAGCCCTTAGTAAGCCCCTAGGCCACTACTGACCTCTGTCTTCCCTGCCCACCCCACACAGCTCAGCCAACAAGTGTCTGCTGAAGGTGGCTGGTTACGCGGCACAGCTAGAGCAGTATCAGAAGGCCATTGACATCTACGAGCAGGTGGGGGCTGGTGGGACTCTGAGCCCTGCTCTCTGGGAGGGCCCTGCACCCGTGCCTTCCTCTCCACCTCCCTGCATCACCTCCCTGGCGCTCTGTCCTGGCCTCACTGGCTAAACCTTTCTCCACACACAACCCACATGGTGTCACCATTCTCTCCCTGTACGCTTCTCACAGGGAGCTTTCTGGGAGGCCTAGGGTCCCAGAGGGAGTGGGCAGAATCACTGAGGCTTGGGCTGGGTGGGGGGGTTGGCCAGAGGTGGCCAAGGGGCCTCCAGGAAGGTGGCCAGGTGGGAGGGATGGGGAGGGAGTGTCCTTTGGGTGCGCAGGCTCCCTGGGGTGTGTGGGGAGGGCTGGGCGGGCCAGGCTGTCCTGGTGGGTTCAGTTTGGCCAAGAGAATGGCAGGCAGCTGGCCTCGGAGGAGAAGGGGGGTGGGCACCACCTCTCATGTTCCCTCAGCCTGCCACCCCTCTGCCCACCGAGAGCCAGCCTCCCTTGGGGCCTGACAGCAGAGCCGCCTCCTCCCAGCGTCTTGGGCACCTCGGGGGGCCCACGGACACCTGGCTTCAGCCCTGTGGCAACACCCACCCCCTGTCAAACCCTGGGCCTTGGCTGCTTGTGCACCACTGGCTGACTTCCCTGGGGCTGGTCCTTGGCCTCCCTGCCCTTGGGGTCCCAGGTTAGAAGGGCCTCACCTAGGATACAGGTGCTGCTCCCCGCTGGCCCCTGTGTGCCTGGCCATGACTCTGACCCTCTGGCTGCCTGCTGCAAGCCCATGGCACTGCCTCCACATGCCCACAGGTGGGAACCAACGCCATGGACAGTCCCCTCCTCAAGTACAGCGCCAAGGACTACTTCTTCAAGGCAGCCCTCTGCCACTTCTGCATCGACATGCTCAATGCCAAGGTGAGCAGGGGCCCCATCAGCCTGCCCAGGGCTTCCCCCGCCTCCCCTTGACCACCTCAGAGCATCAGGGCTGTCACTGAGCTAGGTTGCTGCCTGACCCCTTTGTGGGTGGTGAGCCCCACCCTCACATCTGGCCCCTCAACAGTCAGCTGCGTGTTGTCGCTGCTGTGTGGCCATCCCTGGCATCCCCCGCCCAGTCTCTGCTGCTTTTGAGTTTATCCAGCTCCTGGCTCACGCAGTGCCTGGTGGTGTTTCAGCTGAGGGCACATTTTGAGTCCTTCCTGCCTCCTTTGAGGTCAGCGTCACTGTCCCCTGTCCTACCGATGAAGATGCTGAGGCTGAGACCAGAGACCCTTATTCAGGGCCTCATGGCCAGAGTCCAGATCTTTCTGGCTCCCAGTGTCATGATCTGAACCACAGCTTGCGCGCCCTCGTCATCCGTCTGCAGGGCTTCTTGGCGATAGAGGGGTCAGTGCTGGGCGAGGGGGCAGGGAACGGGAGGGGGGGGGGAGCTGGAGTCTCGAGGGGCCTCCAGCCGCCCTGCCCTCCGCCCTGCCTTTTGCCACATGGGGTGTCTGAGCACCACTGCTCTCTGCTCCCACTGGGGTAAGAGCCCAGGCTCTGGTGTCGGGCTGGCTCGCGTCCCCGCCCCCATGAACTCTGTGCCCTGAGCAGGTTATCGGGCGTTTTCCACTTTCAGAATGGGGGTCACTATCATTCAACCCTCCCCGGGTCCACGTGATGGTTAAATGTGAGACGAACCCAGCACTAGTCCTGGCACGTAGGAAGGACTCACATGAGGCAGCGGTCATTTACGCCCTACCCTGTGCACCGGCCTGGCATTTGCCCCCTACCCTGCACGCCGGCCTGGAAGACCTTCTCCCTCCCCTCTACCCCCACCTCAGCTTTCTTCCCCACAAGCTGTCTCTGCGGCCAGGCTTGGCCGGGCACAGTCCCACGGAGGTGCCTGCGGGGCACAGAGCCAGGTGATACTGGAGGCTGGCGGAAGGGCACAGAGTGCTGACTCGGGGCCAGGTGGCTCAGATCCCCTTGGCTGCTAGGCCGGTGGCTCCCATGTCCCATCTTCATTAGCCTGTCCCCTTCCTTCCTTCCTTCTTACCACCCTGGCGATGTCCAGCTCGCTGTCCAGAAGTACGAGGAGCTGTTCCCCGCCTTCTCCGGTTCCCGGGAGTGCACGCTGATGAAAGTGAGTGCCAGGCGCCCCGCCGCCCTCTCCCTGCCTCTGAGCCTGGAGAGCTCAGCCAGGACCCTGTTGGGGGGCGGGATCCAGAGGCTGGGACTCTGGGTATTACTGGCACTGTCACCATCACCGTCACTGTCACCGTCACCAAAGTTTGTACGGGCGGTTCTTCAGGGTCTTTCGTTTGTTTGTTGTTTTTCCTCTTCTCCTGTCTGGGCCTCCATTTTCTAGATGCGAGAAGTAAGGCTCAGGTTATGGTGGAGGTGGGAGCAGAGCCAGGAGGCCGCGTGATCTCTTGCACGAACACGTACACACATGCACACGTACACATGCACGTGCACACACGCACCAGGCAGAGGTAGAACTAGCTCCTTCCTCCACCCTCCCCTCCCCCACCCAACCTACAACCCCCAGATGGAGTAGGTGTGTGTCTTATCAGGCCTCAGTGATAGGACTCTGGTGTCAGGCCTCAGGCCAGTCTTGGCCCCTGACCCCTGCCTGTCTGCTGTCTTCTTACAGAAACTATTAGATGCCCATGAGGAGCAGAATATTGACAGCTACACTGAGGCGGTGAGTGGCTGGGGCAGGGGCAGGGGGCGTCCTTCTCAGACACGCTGTCCTGTGAATCCCACCCTTGGTCTGGGCCCGGCCCTGGCTGTGAATTCCTTTCTCCAGTCACCCCAGAATTCTCACGGGGAGCCCCAGAGGTACAGGAGGTGTTCCTGGCATACCAGAGATGATGACACCGGGGTGAGGTGAGGAGACTCATCCTCGGCCTCTTGGGGGCAGAGTGGGGAGGCAGACCCACATCTGTCTCTCTGTTCCCTGAGCCAAGGTCTTTGCACCAATGAGTGCCCCCCATGAGCAGTGGGGACAGGGAGAGAGGGAGACAAGTCATGAAAGGGCCTCCCCTTCCATAACCACCTTCCCTGGTAGAAGCACCCTACAGAGGTGTTTCTCCCTTTTCTTACTCTCTGGAACAATCTGGGACTCTGTTGGGCCCAGTTCCGGTCCTAATGCAGTTGTGTAGACTGCGTCTGTCCAGTGGTGTCTCCTGGGAGCTCCTCAGGAATCCTACACTATCAGTGATGACAGATACTGAAGTCCCTCCATTCCCTCCTGTCTGGGACGATGGGCTGGACGTCAGGAAGCTCCAGCGAGGAGAAGGGAGTAGGGCTGCCTCTAGGCAACAGGGCACTGGTTCTCCCTCTGGCCTCCATCCCTGTGAACAGGCCTTCACACCTCCAGGCCTGTTTCCCACCCATAAAACAAGGAAGCTGGAGCATTTTTATGCTGCGACATCTTTTCCTCTTCCCAAGGCAGCCTTAGAGGGAACCCCCTCCCTTTGCTCCTCTCTGGGAGGCAGGCTGGGACACACATAGAGAATTTGGGGACCAGAGACTCTGGAACTGGGGACAAGGAGGGAATCAGGGCCAGGGCCAGCTATGGGACCGGCCCCTCAGACACCCCCCCGCCCCCTGTGTGTCCCAGGTGAAGGAGTACGATGCCATCTCCCGACTGGACCAGTGGCTCACCACCATGCTGCTCCGCATCAAGAAGACGATCCAGGGGGACGAGGAGGACCTGCGCTAAGCCCCACCCAGCCCCCTGGCAACTGTCTTCCTGCCCCGTCTTCTCTCCCCCGCGCCCCTCCAGTGCGTGAGCCCAGAGAGAAAGGCAGGGCCGAGACCTTGGCTGTGAGACCTTCCCTCCCTTCCCGCAGAGGAGTCTCCCCAAGCCATAGTGTGGGTTCAGCCCTGCTTTGGAGCCCCTGAGGCGGGGCCTGCTGGCCGGACAGTCCCCCTCTGTTCTCGCTGCACCCCTTGCCTCCTGCCCATTTATTTAAGCCCCCCAAAGGTCCCCTTCTCTGCCCCAAAACACAGACTCTTTGACACAGACCTTTTTGCTGTGGGTGCTGCCAGGGGTGGGGGTCAGTGTCTGGTCCCCCATCTCCTGACCAGCTGAGGCGTGAGGCTGGTTTCTGCTGTTCCCACTTGTCCTCCAGCCGAGCTCTGAGCACATGTAGCTGCTGAGATTTGCTCTCACCTCGGGGGGGTGGGCCCCTCCCCCTCCAGTGCCGGGAACCACCCCCCCCCACTAAGCCTCCTGCAGCCCTGACCTCTCAGGATAGACCGCAGGCCCTGGAGCTCAGGGTCATCCCTGCATTCACCCCTTCTTCTGCTCCTTCCCTAGTGCTTTGAGGTTTTATGGTCAGAAGCTGCAGCTGGCCTAAGAAAAAAAATAAAAAAGAATACTTTGCATGAGTCTCCCTTCCTCCTCCTCACCTCTGCTGCCCCCTTCTCCCTTCAGGGCTGGTGTCCTGTCTCCCTACTCCTCCTGGTCCCGGGCTTGGGCTCTGGACACACTGGGTGGGAAAGAGGGCAGGTGTGACCAGGAGACAGGGCTGGGTTCAGAGGTCCCCAGGGAGGCCTAGGGATGAGTGGGCTCGGGAGTCTAGGAGTACCCAGCTTAATCCTATGGCCTCTGAGTTCTGTGGGCCTGAGTTTCCTCAGCTGGGATGGCGGGTGGCAGTCCCAGCCCTCAGCTGGCTAGAGAATGGAGGTTAAGGACAGTGGTGGTAAGGAGGCTGAAAGAGAGTCCCCTGGTGCTCAAGTCTGCCTGGAAGGAGGGTTGAAAGCCCCACTGCTATTTGTTCCAGGCATCCCAGGACAAGGGGGGAAACAGCTTAGGTGGGCAGTGCATGAAGACCAAGCGGGCATGGCAGTGGAAGAGGAGATGGCAGGAGCCCTCTGCCCAGGGAAGGTGGGCAAGAACCACCAGCCTCCACCACACGCCACAGTGGAGGCCTGTGTGGAGGTGAGCAGTCTGATGTGCATGGGCTGTGCCTGGCCCTGGGCTGTGGGGTCACTGAGCTGGAGGAAGCTCTGCCCAAAAGGCACAGTTGCTATGGGTTGGGATGTCAGGAAGTGAACTGGGGGGTGGGAGTGGGGTAGATGCAGAGGAGGGGCTGCCTGGGAGACCAGGTCAGGCTCCTCAAAGAGGTGCTCCAGGCCAGAACCCGGAAGAAGCCCAAGAGAGGTTCAGGTTCAGTGTCAAGTCCATTCTCTATAGACTACTGTAGGAGGCCCTGCTCCTGTCCCCTTCAGCTCCTCCCACAGCTCAGAAGGATTGATTGATGATGGCTGCCTAGGGCTCAGTTAAGACTCCTGAGACCTGAGATCGATTACCAATGTCTGCCACTGGCACAGGTTTAAAGATATGTAGGTCAGAATTTTTCTGCCACCCTGACCTCAGTAGTGAGTCTCGACCCTGGCTGTGCTTAAAATCATTTAAAGTACACAAGCTTGGGTCACAGCGTGATAAATTGTGATTTGGGTGAAGCTCCCCACCCTTCTGGGGGGTTTTGGTTTTTTCCTGTAAATTCCACAGCTGAGTCACATGTGCCACAAGAGGTGGAAATCACTGAGCAGGACACTTCTTTCCTTCCCAACATACAACTTTATTTATTCACTTAACAGATGTTAAGTGAACATAGTTCAGAGGTTACCACGTGAGGGAGAAGCAGCCTGAAGAAAACATTCTTGAGAAGCAGAATTAGACCCCACGTTCAACTGACACAGCGAGTATCTACTAAGCACCTACTGTATGCCATGCCTGGGCTACGCCCTGGGAATACAGCATGAAACCACACAGCCAGACCCTGCCCTCCAAGATTTGGTCACCAAATCCCAAAGTCGAGAAGGGACACAAACTCCCCTTCACCACCCTCCAGATCCCATGTGCCTTTGAGAAATTTCCCCTTGTGTCTCTTACGTAACGTCCCTGGTGCTTGGCAAAGGGGCTGGCACAGAGTCTTTGGATTTCCAACACCTATATACTGAATGCTTAACTTTGTGTCCAGCCTTGTGGTCCAGGACTGGGGATCTGACTGTGACCAAGGGACATCTAGTCAATACCTTCATGGTTCCCGCTGTCCTTGTTTATTGTGTGCACACACGTGAGCTTTCTACCCTGTGTGTGTGTGTGTGTGTGTGTGTGTGTGACAGATCACTCAAGGTGGCCGCACAGTTGGCCAACTCATGTCTTCTGGAAATGATGTACAGATGTATACAGAGTCCTCAAACTCTTGATGCCCTTCTAGGTCAAAAAAGAAAAAAAAAGAGGCACGTATGTGAACCCCTGAAGACCCCAGAGTCAGAAACACCGGGCTGACACCCCAGTCTCCACCACTTTTGAGTCCTATCAGAGCCACAATTTCATCCTCTGTAAATTGGGATAATGAAGTTCTTTGCAGAGTTGGAAGGGTTTGTTGAGACTGATAAATAAAGGATGACCGGGCACACAGGAAGTGCTCAATAAATGCTGAGTAAATGAATTCAGAGTAACCACAGCCGGGTGGTTGTCAGCATTCCGTGACAATCGGGGTCAACGTGCCTGCACCAAGTAGGTATTCAGTGAAGGAGGTGGTTATTTGCCGGGACAGACAGCCAGATCCTTCTTCGTTGAGTAGGAATCCATTTAACCACTTTAAAGGGAACGTGATGAAGACAACAGACTGTGAACTATCTTGTTTGGATTCCACTACTGCTGCTTACCAGCTGTGCTATAGGACGCAGATTACCTCAGGAGCCTCGATTCCTTCGTAAAACCTAGTAACTGCCTCAGCCTGCTTCTGAGTTTGAAATAAATAGATGGAAAGCGCTTAGAACACCTTCTGGTACGTAAGGACGATACGGAGTTTTAGGATTACTACTGTACCTTCCACACTGCACTACGAGACCGCCCCCCAGTTCAGGCCACAATCTGCTAGCGGCAGCCCTTCTCCGCTACTCAGAAAAGGAGCGGAGAGGAACGCGCACGCGCGGTGGGGCAGTCATGGGACGGAAGCCCTGGCCGCCCGGCGGGTGGCCATCTTGGTAAAGGGCAGCGACGGCAGCTTCTTTACGTCATCAGTCTGCGCGACGTGCGGGCACCCGGCGGTTCAGGTCGCATAGGGAGCGGTGGGTAGATGGGGAGGGTGGGCGGCGGCGCCGGGCGCTGTCGGGGGGTGAGTGGTTGAGGGGCGTGATGGGGGAGGCGGCCGTGGCCGCAGGGCCGTGCCCGCTGCGCGAGGATAGCTTCACGCGTTTCTCGTCGCAGAGCAATGTGTACGGGCTGGCGGGCGGTGCGGGCGGGCGCGGGGAGCTGCTGACCGCTACCCTTAAAGGCAAGGTACTGGGCTTCCGCTACCAAGACCTCCGACAGAAAATCCGGCCCGTGGCCAAGGAGCTGCAGTTCAACTACATTCCCGGTGCGTGGCGCCATGGGGTTGGGGGGCCTCGAACTTGGTGTTGAGAAGGTTTCTGAGGCTCTGAGCTGGGTCACCGCGGTGAGAAAATGGGATCAGTGTGACTGAAAGGTATCAAGGCTGATAATCGGGAGGCATCTTGTCAATGGTTAGGGTTCAGGATTCCTGAGACCCGGAGGTTAGGATCCCTCGTACCAGGGCTGTGATCAGGATTCACAGGGACCAGGAGATGATGGTAATTGCCATGGTCAGAGATTAGTGAGTCCTAGAGATCAGGGGTCACCATGATTGCATATATAGGGTTCTGCCTGACGTGCACTTTGTCCCCTCCCAGTGGATGCAGAGATTGTCTCCATTGACACCTTCAACAAGTCACCCCCAAAGCGGGGCCTGGTGGTGGGAATCACGTTCATCAAGGTATCCAGGCCCCCTCCATCTACCCATTCCCTCCTTACAGTCCCTGTACGCCTGACCCAAATCCCTCTCACTGCCCCTGCTCTCCCCTGAGGCCAGTTTCCTACTTCAGGATTCAGGGGACAAGGGCAGCCCCTTCCTTAACATTTACTGCGACTACGAGCCTGGCTCTGAGTACAACCTTGACTCCATTGCACGTAAGTGTGGCCTCGAGGGAAGGAGGGTAGGGGAAGATGGGAGGGGGCACCTGTCAGGTGCCGGGTCCCCATCTGCGTGTGCTCCCCTTACAGAGAGCTGCCTGAACCTGGAGCTCCAGTTCACTCCTTTCCAGCTGTGCCATGCAGAGTACGTAAGCTGCAGGTGTCATACAACAGAGAGAGAGAGAGAGAGTGTGTGTGTGTGTGTGTGAGCGCATGCACGCACGCGTGTGTGCACACAGTGGAGGCTCCTGCCAACAAGGCAAACCTGCCTGTAGACAGTCACACTCCAGTTTTTTTAGAACATTGTGCTTTTTTTAAAATATTTTATTTATTTATTTGACAGACAGAGATCACAAGTAGGCAGAGAGAGAGAGAAGGGGAAGCAGGCTCCCCACTGAGCAGAGAGCCTGATGCAGGGCTTGATCCCAGGACCCTGAGCTGAAGGCAGAGGCTTTAACCCACTGAGCCACCCAGGCGCCCCGAATATTGTGCTTTTAAAGTGGCTGTGGACCAGCCTCAGCCCCGAGCTAGCTAATCTGAGAGCTGATTGAGCACCTGTGTTCTGGACATCTAGAATCTTGGGTTCCAATGTGCTAGATTTGGATCCTGCAAGATCCAGAGATACTGAGATTTCTAGAGTCACAAGTTCTGAGATCCCATGATTTTAAAATTCTGCAGTTTGGTAATTCTGAGATTCTTTAGTGATAAAGTCATTCTCCTATTTTATATTCTCATATTTCAAGAATACAGACCATCTAGATTGTGAGGTTTCTAGAATCCCAAAGTGTGAAAATTCCACTTGAGCTCTGAGTTCCATTTTAGAACACCAGTGGTCTAGCACAGTGAGTAGCCAAGTTTTTCTGTTAAGGGCTAGATCCTCTCTCTCTCTTAATAAAGAGAGAGATCACAAGTAGGCAGAGAGGCAGGCAGAGAGAGAGGGGGAATGGGCTCCCCGCTAAGCAGAGAGCCGGACGCAGGGCTTGATCCCAGGAGATGACCCTGAGATCATGATCTGAGCTGAAGGCAGAGGCTTAACCCACTGAGCAACCCAGGTGCCCCTAGATCCTCTCTCTTATAACTACTCAGCTGTGCCACTGTAGCAAGAAATTGATACTTTGTAAATAATTGGTGTAACTGTGTTTCAATAAAACTTTATTTATAGCAATAGGGGGAAAGTTGGATTTGGTCTGTAGGTCATAGTTTGCCAGCCTCTGGTCTAGCAGGTGAGAATTCTAGAAGCTGATATTCTGGATTCTAGGATTTGGATGTTCTGCTCTTTTATGGTGGCAGTTTCTAGAAATTCGAGTATTTCAAAGGAGATGGAAAACAGAACTGCTGCAACACTGGAGTTCTAGATTAAAGAGGTTCTGGTATTCTAGAATATAAGAGCCCCATGTTCCGTGCCTGAATCCACAGCCAGAATGAGGGTTCTAGCAGATGAGGGCTCTAGAAACAGAAGGTTTCCGCGATTCAGAAAGTTCTACCACACTGGGGCTCTAGATTTCTCTGCTTTCAGGGTCCAGGTCGGGAATCAGCTCGAGACAGTGTTTCTCCTGAGTGGGAATGACCCAGCCATTCATCTGTACAAGGAGGTGAGGCAGAGGGAGGCACGGTGGGCAGGGCCCTGCCCAGGCTGCCACGGGCTGGTGCTGGGTGTGAGGCCGGCCACTGACTCCCAGGTCGGGGGTTGGGTGGGGGTTGGTCTTGGTTCCCCCAGAACGAGGGGCTGCATCAGTTTGAAGAACAGCCCGTGGAAAACCTCTTCCCAGAGCTCACGAACCTGACCAGTAGGTAAGAGAGCCCCTGGAAAGCGAGGCCCATGGGGATGGGAGCAGGGAGCCTCAGAGAAATCAGGGGTAGCGGGGATAGAGATGACCTCAGAGAAATTGGGCAGGAGAGGGGAATTCAGCAAACTCAGGCCACTTAGGAGAAGCTGGTCAACGGTGGTGTCCACAGAAAAAACACAAAACAGACTCAGGGAGATCTGAGAAAGCAGGTGGTAGGGGTAACCTCAGAGAAATCAGACTCCCCAGCGGGGTCCCAGGGCTACAGGAAGGGGGTGGATGCTCCTTGAGGGGCAGAACATGGGGCCAGGACCCAGTGATGCCCTCCAGCCATACGGTCTGCCCGCCCACCCACCAGCGTCCTCTGGCTTGACGTCCACAACCTCCCTGGCACATCCCGGCGACTCTCCGCCCTTGGCTGTCAGAGCGGTTATGTCCGAGTTGCCCACGTGGACCAGCAAAGCCAAGGTGACGGCTGGGATGGGGGCGGGGCAGGGGGCTAGGGGCTGGGGACAGGGCCCTGAATCCCCCCTTCCCCCACAGAGGTCCTGCAGACATGGACGATCCTGCAGGACGGCCCCATCTCCCGGGTCATCGTGTTCAGCCTCTCGGCCCCCAGGGGTGAGCTTTGGGCCTGGTGGGGGGGCAACTCCACAGGCCCCCCACACCCAGATTCATGCCCTTTGGGAACAAAGTGTCCGATCCCTTGGCACGTCCCCCATCCCTCCCGGGCCCACTCCCTCCCCTTCGTGCTCTCCTACTGTACTTCAGTGACTTACCACCCCATGGTCTAATCGAGACCTAACCTGGTGTTGAACTTCTGCCTTTCCCTTGGTGGTCTAACCCACAACCTGCAGACTTCCTCTGTTCCTACACCTCCCCACCCTGCCAGCCTCTTCATCTGTCTCTTGCTGCAATCTAAGCCTGAGCTCTTCTCCCAGCCCCAATCCTGGGGACTCCACGCTGCCCTCCTCCTCCTCCCCAGGCTCCCCTTTACCCACACCTGTTGCTCCATTCCTCTTGCTGGGCCCTTCCCTGGCAGCTCCCTTCGCCTGACATTGGCAGGCCGCCGTCTACCCTCTGGGTTGGTCTTCACTTCTCTCCCTCCTGCTCTGGCCTCACACCTGCTCCTCTTCCTGGCGTCTCCCCTCCCTCCACCTCTCATGATCTGACCTCGATGCATCCTTCCCTAGCACAGCTTCGGGTCTCTGCCCTCACACGGGGGTGAGGGGGATGTGAGGAGCCTGAAGACTGTCCCCTCAGTGCCCCCCATCCGTGTCCCTTCTCCAGAGACCAAGGACCCCACAGAGCGGGAAGAGTACAGCGTGCTCGTGGCCAGCATGTTGGAGCCGGCAGTGGTATATAGGTGAGGGCTTGTTCCAGGTGGGGCGGGTCAAGGCGGTTGTGCCCCCCGGGAGGGGAGCGTCAGTGTTTGGGTCTGGAACTGGTCGGGGCTGCATTGCGGCCTTGGGATGAGAACGGAGATGCCCACTACCCCCAGACAAGTGTGTGGGCAAGAGCTTATGAGCCAACTCGGTGCGTAAGAAAGCCTTGATTCAGAGGGTGGCCAGTTTTGGGGGCGTACCTCTTCCCACCATGGTGGGTTTCAAGTCAGCTGGCAACATTTCTGAAAATGTCCCAGTCTGCTCTCAGGAGCCAGAGCCAGCCAGCCGTGGCTCCCCTGGTGGGCAGCACAGGTGTCCAGGTGGGGTCCGAGCCCCCCACGCCAGCTTCCCAGAGGCCTTGTGCGTGTCCAGACTGGAGGCAAGGGTGTTGCCAGAAAGGGCAACAGGGTCCTCTGTGCAGGGGTGAGACGGCTCCGCCTCTAGGGGGCAGTGTGGGTGGGTGTCCCTTCTGGGCAACAGTGAACAGTCTGAGGAAATGATCTGGGTTCCCTTTGGTGGATATGCAGATGGCCAGGCTGGAGACGAGGGGGTCTGGGTGTTGGGAGGAACAGCATGGCCAAGAGCCGGGAAGGGGAAGCACTGTGGGCCCCCAGCCCGGGCCTGCCGCCTAGAGGGGGCAGGCACTGTGGTGTGACTTTGGTCTCCCTGCCGCATCCGGGGACCCTCAGGGACCTGCTGAGCCGGGGCCTCGAGGACCAGCTTCTCCTGCCCGGCAGTGACCAGTTTGACAGCGTCCTCTGTGGCTTGGTCACCGACGTGGATCTGGACGGGAGGCCTGAAGTCCTGGTGGCCACCTACGGGCAGGTGGGGCTGAGGGATGGGACCACCGCATGTCCCCTCCCACTGCCGCACATCCCCGTGTGACCCTCACCCCCCATCCCCTGCAGGAGCTGCTCTGTTACAAGTACTTCGGCTCGGAGTGCGGGCTGCCCCAGGCCGAGCACGGATTTCGCCTGCTGTGGCAACGGGGCTTCTCCAGCCCGCTGCTGGCCATGGCGCACGTGGACCTGACTGGGGATGGGCTGCAGGAGCTCGCCGTGGTCTCCCTGAAGGGCGTGCACATCCTGCAGGTAGCTGGGCTCCCCACCTTGGGTTCCCCTCGCTGAGCCCGACCTCGGGGTGGGAGTGGGGGGATCGGTGCACCCCTGCTGTGTCAAGGGTGCGCTCCCCCAGAAACACGGAAGGGGTCGGGGAGGAGCCCCACGAGGAGATGCATTCAGGGGCCTGACCGCACAGGAGCTCGGCAAGCCTGAGCCCACCTTCAGCGGGGGGACCGTGGGCCGCCCCCACCCCCCCGGAGGAAGGAGTAACTGTTTCCAGGAGGCAGTTCCTGTTGGCCAAGGACAAGTCCCAAGAGACAGGGCCGACGGGGCAGCCAATCGGGAGGGGACTGTCTTGCCAGAGGGAACCCGCCCGGGCAGCTGTCCGCCCCCAGCCACCCTCAGTCTCCCTACCTTCAGTCCTTGGCTCCATGCCTTTTGTCTGACTCTCTCCTTTTTCCCTCCCTGCAACTCCTACCCCCTTCCCTGTGACCTAACCTCAGTCCTTCCTCTGGGGTCTAACCTCTGCCCTCCACGGCAGGCAGGGAGTTACTGTCCCTGTAGTCCAGTCTCCAGCCCTCCCGCAACCAGTCTCTGCTTTTCCCCTGGCATCTAACTAATCTTGAACCTTCCCGCTTTGGCCTAATCCCTGAACGTCCTGTAGTGAGCCAGCCCTTGAACCATGGGGTCTGTCGTCCGGCCTTCTGCAGTACCTAGACCCCCTCACTCCCACCACATAGCAGCCCAACTGCCATAACCCCCGCTGGGGTCTAGTACCCAACCGCTCCAGTGGTCCAGGGTCTAACCCTAACCCCCACTGCAGCTCATCCAGTCTGACCTCTCACCTTTCCCCTGTGGCCTCCCGCCACCTCTCAGGCTGTACTCTACCTTGTTTCCTGGTGTGTTGTTTGCCTTCTCCTTGCCTCTGGTCCACCTCCAAGGCCCTGTCTCTGTGGTCTAGCCTGGCTGCTTTCTCTCAGAGGTCAAGGGTACTGGCTCCTCTGCAGGCTTTGCCTGGGTCTTTTCCTACATTCTGTACCTCAATGGAATGGTCGAGGCTAGACCTCAGCAGAAAGGAGAAAGGATGGACCCCAGTGGAGGGGTCTGAGGTTAGAGCCTGAACTGAAAGGACATAGGATAGATCCCAGTAGAAGAGGCTGGGGTCCAACCGTGGGACAGAGGACTTCCCTTTTCTGTGGCCAAACCATCCCCTCAACCCTCTGCCTCATTCAAGGCATGTCACTGTAATCTCTTCTGTCCCTTCTATTAGGGTCTAGCCTGAGACCCTCCAACCAGGGTCTCATTTTGTCCCTCATGTGGTGCCACATTCTTCCCTTTTTCACTTTGCTGGTTTCCTCCTGCCCCTTATTAGCCTGTCCTTTGTCATCAAGGTCTCACCTTTGTCTCCCCCACTATGGGCTAACCTCAGCCTCACTACCGTACAATGTGTGTCTCTCCCGTGTTTCGGTCCTTCCCTGTCCCTTCTGAGTTCAAACCTCACACCCGCACATTTCGGCCGAGGCTCTGTCCTTCCCACTGGAAATTCACCAAAGGCCGTCCTCCCGGGTCTAACCTTCACCCCATCACAGAGACCTGTTCCCACCCCACACGCTGGTCCACTCCGACCTCCCGCCGCCGAGCTCCCGTGTGGTCTAACCTGCGCCCTTCCTGATCTTTCTCAGCACCGGCCCCCTCTCGTTCCCCACAGCACAGCCTGGTCCAGGCATCAGAACTGGTTCTGACCCGGCTTCGGCATGAAGTGCAGCAGAAGAGACATCAGTCGCAGAGGCCTGGGGACAGGGCGGGTCCGGGGCCCACTGAGACCTCGGCCTCCTGAGCTCCCACCCACTGCCCGTCCCAGGCCCAGGGGCAGTCACTGGAGTAATTGCCTCTAACCGTTCACAGTGGCGAAGCCTCCTGAAGGAAGGGAGGGTCTCCCCAGGCCCCCCAGGATGGTGGAACTGGGAGTCAGTGCTCTGACTCTGCCCCCTTGTGCACTGCAGGCCTGGCTGACGCACTCCTGTCTCTGTACCTCAGTGTCCCCGTTTGAAAAATGGGACAGTCTCACCCCCCTGATCACCCCCATGGAGACTTGGTCAACCTGTGATTATTTATATGTCCAGAGGAAGTGGACTTCAGTTGTCTTCATTCTTTTGTTCTGGCAAGTGTTTGACAACTGCCGTGGGCCAGGCTCGTTGTTGGGTGCTGGATTCGCCCAGAAGAATAGGAGAGAGGGACACATGGGGAGAGAAAAATCCGAGGTTCAACCTAGAACCGGGACTGTGGTGAGATCCTAGTGTAGACCTCAGAGGACGGAAATGAGGACCTGCCATAAAGGCTGAAATGAAACCAAGGTGGAAGGTTACAGAAGCGGAAAAGGACTGAGATTAGACCCCCTGGGGGAAGTACAGAAATTAAGCCTCAGAGGAAGGATATGGGTGGGAAGGGCTGTTGTGGGAAACTGTGGTCAGATTGCAGCAAAGGATTTGAGGCTAGACCCCCACCACCACGACCATGAATAATGCTGAGGTTGGACCCCCAACAAATTACTATGGTTAGACTTTGTGCCAAGGGCCCAAGTCAGACCCCAGCAGAAAGCAACTGAGTTTAGATCCCAGTTGAGACATGCTTAGATGGAACCCAGGAGGGAAAGACCCCTGGTGGGCCATGCTGAAAGGCCCAGGATTAGACCTGGTTGGACTGGAAAAGACTGGAAAGCCCAGGGGATCCAGGGACCAGGAAGTCTGAGACAGGGCTGATTTCCCTGGCCCAAGGCTGGGAGGGCTTTAGAAGTTGCTCCCTCCTGTGGCCCTGTCTATGGCAAGGGAGAAGGAAGCAGCTGCTTGTATTTGCAGGACCAGTGGAGGGCAGGAATCAGGAGAACTCTCGCCCTCCCCCACAGGCCAGGAATAGCTTCTGTGTTGGGGGGGGGGGGGTATGTTGGGGAAGAAATTCCTGAGCGGGATCCAGGCTGGTGGAGAGGGTGGGCTTTTTCTTCCCTGGGACAGGGTTTGGGTGGGACTCCTGCTTCCCTGGGCAGAGGGGGGCAGATCCCCCAGGCATCCTGGCCATCTGTCTACCTCCTACCAAGGAAGTCCACCCCATGGTCTGACCACGCACACAGACCATAAACACCAAGCCACCTGGTGGGTTTTTAGGGAGGCAGGAGCCCACCAATCCTTGGCCGCCCTTGTCAGCTCCCAGAACCCTGGACCCAAGCGTGGGAAATTGCAGGGAGCTGAACCGCCTCCCTCTTGCTGGCAGCCCGCCCAAGGCTGTCCAGCCTGGACCCGTGTTGGGCACAGTGGCGGGGGCGGGGTCTCCTCTCTCCTGCCACGGGCCTCAGCCGCATCCCCTCCCGTCCTGGGTGGGAGTGGGACTCTGGCGTGGGATTTTGGTGAGTTTAGTCAGTGATGGTGTGAATATGAAGCGTGTGTCCCCTTCAGGGCTCAGGATTGTGTGTTTTCAGGACTCGGCCCCTCGCCCGGCTGTTGGCTATTCGCTGACCACTCGTCACTTGCTCCCGCATGTGGGACCACATGTGCCGTGGAGTGGTTAAGGGTGTGGAGCCCAAAGCTCCGCGTGGCCACTCTGTGCCTCGATTTCCCCATCTGTAAAATGAGGCTAATAATGTTACCTCATGGGGTTGTTTGGAGGACTAGTTGTGTCAACACCTGTCAGTCACTTACCAAAAAAAAAAAGTGTTTAACACCACCTGGCACGAGGTAAAGGGGGTATGAATGGCAACTGTTGTTACTATTATTAATGGGTACCTTTGTGGTTGTTTCGGGCCCGCTGGGCGAGGTTCTGTCTGGAGGCAGAGCATGTGAATTTGGATCTGACTCTGGTTAAACATTCTTGCCCTCCCCCTGGTTCTGTGAGCCTGTAACTATTTGTAGCTGTTCGTGCCTCTCTGGCCCTTGTATGGATCAGAGTCTGTGTGTGTTGGGGAGGAGGAGGGATGCCTCTGAATGACCCCCAACCCCTCCCAACACGCACACACCGAGCACCCTCCGCCGCTGTCCCCGGTCTGTGGTGCTGAACCTGAAGGGTGGGATGGGAAGCTCAGGCTCCCCCCAGCCTCCTCTCTCCAGGCCCCTCCCCTAGCCTCCCCCGCCCCAGCAGCCTCCCCTCTCCCCGCCTCCTCCTCCTCCCCTCGGTCTGTGGCTCCTCCTCCTCCCTCCCGGCACTCTCCCCCGTCCCTCCTCCTCCCTCTCTCCCGACTCCCCCCCTGTTCCTCCCCCCTCTTCCTCTCCTCCCTCTATCCCCTCTCCCTCCCCTCCTCCCTGGCTCTCCCTCTCAGTCTCCAGCTTCTCTCTCTCTCTCTCTCTCTCTCTCTCTCTCTCTCTCTGTCGGGCGGAGTCGCCCACCACTGCCAGCCCAGTGCTAGGGGGACCTGCTCCAGGCTACAGCTGCAGGTAAGAGACCTTCGTTGGGGAGGAGGGGCAGTGTGGGGAGCAGGATGGTGTTGCCTGGGCAGGCTGGTAGAGGGGGACATTTCAGGAGCCAGGAGCGGCTTTTCCCTGAGCTCGTTTATGGAGGTTGGGGGGGTGCTGCATATCCCGGGTGGGGATACCAGGTTCCTTCCGTGGGTTGGGGGCGCCACCAGCAGCCAACATCCTCAGCTCCTCCTGTGTTCTAGGGAGCATGGCCGGCTGGGGAGGGGGTGCCTCCTGGCACTGAGGGGGCACTGAGGCACCATCTGGGGCAGTCCCCCTTCCCCTTCTCTCCCTCTACCTCCGCCTTCCTGCATCTGGGTCTCGTCTGTCTTTCCACATCTCTTGGGGGTCCTGTCCTGCAGAGTCTGGCCGCCTCTCTGAGTCCCTTTGCCTGTGTCCCTGTCTTTCAGTCCCTCACTCTCGCCTCTGTCCCTCTGGTTCCTTCTGTGCCGGGGTCTGTTCTGTGTCTTTTCGGGGTTCTGTCTCTGAGTCCCTGGTTTCTTTCTGCCTTCCTCTTTCACCATCTGTGTGTGTTGTGTCCCTGTCTCTCTCTCTCCCGTCTCTCCTCTCCTGTGTCTATCTCTTCTGTCTCTGTGGGTGTCTCCCTCTCTCTCCCCTGCCCCTCTCCCTCCTTCTCTCCCTCTCCGTCTGTAGGTATGAGGTCTCTGTTTCTCTGTCTCTGTCTTCCCTGGTAGCTGGTTAACTCTCCTCCCACACACCTTTGTCCCCGCCTCTGGCAAGGGGGAGACCTGGAGGAAGAAGACTCCCCCTCCCGGAGAGTGGGCTCCCCCAGAAGGTGCGGAGTCCCCCAAAGTCCTCTCCCTTCTTCAGCCGAGCTCCCGCCCATCCTTCTGGCTGGTTTGTACCCTGTCCCTTCCATGAGAACAGAGCTCCTCTCCTCTCCCCTGCCTTGTATCTGGCATCCGGAGGCCAGTCCTTCTTGCAGTCTACCCTCTACTCTTTGTGGCGGAGACTGCAGCAGTCCTCCCATCTTGCCCTCCCATTCCCCCTCGTAGAGACTAGACCTGTCCTTCCTACAGTCTGACTGCTATGTCTCTCACCCTTTGTCCATTGCTTGCTTCATTCATCTGTTCCTTGGGCGATTACTGAGCACCTTGCGTACTCCAGGCACAGCACTAGGCACCGGCGTGGGTCAGGCCAGTCCTTTGTGCAGCCTTACTTCCATCCCTCTCCTGGCATGCCAGCCTCAGACCTCTCAGTGGGGGGTGGCTCTCCAAAGCTACTCCACCATTCCCTGGGGGCTCCAAGAGGGCCCCTCTGAGTCTGGAGGTCCCTGGCCAGTACATCTTCTTTCCTGGGGAAAGTGGACCCTAGAGAAGCTGGGTGAGAGTTCGTGACCATGGGAAAGGGGAGAGCCTACCCTGTAGCCCTGGCTGGGATGGGGTGAGGTCCTCAAGTATCCACGTGGGGCCCAGCTGGGTTTGGAAGATCACCAGCCTAGGAGTTCCATGCCTTGCGTTTCCATCCTCCCCTGCTCCTGCCCCTGATTTGAAGCTGCTTCACCTGGCCAAGCTTTTTCCTCGCTCTGGGCCTCAGTTTACCTATCAGGGTGTCATGGCCCTGAACACTGTGACTATGTGTGTGCCCCCCCCCATCCCAGGCCGGGATGTGGTGTGGTGCTGGGAGAGCCTGGCTCACCACCGGAGCAATAAGTGGGTGTGTTTAGAAGCCTGTGTCCCCACCTCGAAATCCCTCCGAGGGGTGGCGGGCAACACTTGCTCCCACCAGACCACAACCAGGAACAGCCACCTCCCTTGCCAAGGTAAGGGAGAGGAGGGAGGGAGGAGGTCCCACCTGCCAAGCCAAACTAGGCTTTCCCCCACTTATGCCTACAGTCCCGCTCTAGGCAGAAGGTCTCCAAGACCCCCGAGAGGCATGTGAGGCAGACCTGGGGTACTCGCCACTGACCCAGCTGGCTGCCTGCCCACGAGGGTGGGGAGAAAGGGAGAGATGCCACTATCGGCCCTCCTACCCTGGCCTCAACCTGATCCTTTTGCCCCTGGGTTCTAAACTCAGATTAGGTTTCAGGGCTGCTGGTGGATGGACGGAGAGAGGCAGAGGCGGGTGCGTCTAGCAGAGGAAGCCCAGCTGTCCCCCGGCAACAGGACTCAGAGCTCTTGGTTCTTCATTTCACAAATATTTATCTCACGGTTTCTCTGTCTGGCCCCTCCTCCCCTAAGGCCTCAGTGAGAGAAAACCAGGTTTTACCGGAAAAGGGATTGAGGCAGGCTTCTTTGCCCAGCCCCTGAGCAAGGAGGGCAGGCATGAGGACACCCTTTGCCAGACTCTGGTCTCCCTGGAGGACCTCACCAGCAGGGACGGGTGGTTGGACTTGAGGGGGCACTTTCCAGGGCCCTCCCATGATAGAGGGAGTTGATGCTCGAGATGAATTCCTGACTCCCAGGTGGCCTTCCTCACTCCTGAAAACCAGGGAAAAGGGAGGGAGAAGAGAGTGAGTCTTTGCTTTGGATCCTGGTGGGTTTGTAATTATGCCTAAGTTGTTGCTAATTAGGGGGCCGCTAATTGGATGTATCATTAGGGGCCTTGTTGAGGGGCTAATTATGTGGTGGCCCTTTAAGAATCCCCCTCGCCCCGCCCACACACACACACACACACACACACACACACTCCTCAGGGAAGTTCTGCCAACATTCTGCCTCCCTCCCCCAGGAGCCAGCTCCCTGCCCGTGAGTACGTGGGCGTGTTTTGGGGGCAGGCTATGGGTTAGACTCAGAGAAGAACTTTCAGACATGATATCCGGTACCTGGAGGCACTGGCCAAGACAGGATCAGGAAGTTGTAGGCTCAGATGACCGACCGTCTTTCTTCTCTCAGTCCTCCCCACCTTTTTTTAATAGGCTACTGGGTTACCAAGGCAATGCAAGAGTGGGCAGAGGAACTGGGAGTTCAGGCCACTCTTAGAGAGGGAGTTGAGTTGGTGCCGGGGGCACTGAATGAGCTTTTGACCTCTGAGCCTTGACCCTCTCCACTGAAGAACCAGCTAGGGACACCCTGAAGTGGGGTGGTGTCATTTTTAATCGAGAGCTCAGGAAGGTGATGTCTGGGTGGAGAACCGGAGAGGAGAGAGTGAATATGTGGGGAAGAGCATCCCAGGAAGGGGAAATAGCAGGTGCAAAGGCCTGGAGGCAAGAACTTGTCTAGTATGTAAGGAGCCTCGAGGTGGCAGGGGCCAAGCAAGCAAGGGGGACAGGGGGAGACGAAGCCAGAGAGGGAACAAGTGGGGCAGATCCTGCAAGACCTCATGAGGCAGGACGAGGGCTGTGGTACTCTAGCTGAGACTGAGTTGGGAGCCATGGAGGGTTCTGAGCAGAGGGAAGAGGTGAACTGACTTACATTTTTTTTTTTAAAGATTTCATTTATTTATTTGAGAGAGCGAGAGCATGAGCTGGGGAGAAGAGCAGAGGGAGAGGGAAAAGCAGACCCTACTGAGCTCAGAGCCCCACATGGGGCTCGAACCCAGGACCCTAAGACCATGACCTGAGCCAAAGGCAGATGCCCAACAAACTGAGCCATCCCAGGTGCCCCCTAGTTTGCATTTTTAAAGGGAACTGAGGCAAGACACAGAGATAGCCACTCAGAGCCAGGATCGGAGGCTGGAGGAGAAGTACTGAAACCGTAGAGACCCCACAACCCACAAAGGAGACCAAAAGTCCAACACAGGGCCTTATGTCACAGCTGCTGGAGACCCGGGCACCTCACAGAGACCTGGGGGCTCCTGGAGAGAGACACCTGCCATCGTTGCAGGAACGAAGTGAGTGCAAGACCCTCTAGCAGCCCCTCCCCAGCCCCTCTCAGACAGACAGACAGATGTCCCAGACCCTGAACAGGAGCCCTCTGGGGGCCAACTCAGAAACCATGAGACTTACCTCATGAATTGAGGGCCTCCAGCCCCTCGCCTCACCCACTAAATTATTCACTCTGTGTTCTCTGGGGCCTGGCTTCATTCCTCCCTTGTCTGTGGGATTCGTCTGTGTGGCTGGGCAGGCCAACAGCCTGTTCCCTTTCCCTATAACATTCCTCGGTGTGAGGGCTCCGTGCTGGGCTTCTCCATTTACTGCTGAGAGGCATCTGGGTTGTTTCAAGACGGGAGCTGTTAAGACATTCTCGGATGTGTCTTTTGGCAGACACATGACCTAGGGCTCCTGGGTGCGTATGTACCTGAGAGTGGGAACAGCTGAGTCCTAGGACACGGCATATTCAGCTGTAGTTCCCCAAAGTAGAGAGACCAATGTACACTCTGCCAGCAGCGTGTGACGCTCCTCTGTCTTTTTATCTTTCTCCCCTGGTCTCTGTCTGGCCCTCTCTGTCTCTCTGCATGTCCCTCTGTCCTCATCCTCCCTCTGTCAGTCCTCTGCTTGTCCCCATGCCCTACTCCCAGCAAGCCTTGGCTCCTGTGCAAATGGGAGGGGTCCATGCCCCTCACCCACATTCTTCCTCCTCCCCCAACAGGACCCAACACCCTCCATGGCTCCCCTGGCCTTAGTGGGGTTTGCGCTCCTCCTGGGGACAACCCCCTGCTCGGCGGCGGCCACCCCAACCCCCTCACTGCCGCCTCCCCCGGCCAATGACAGTGACGCCAGCACCGGGGGCTGCCAGGGCTCCAACCGCTGCCAGCCAGGGGTCCTGCTGCCCGTTTGGGAGCCCGATGACCCGTCCCTGGGGGACAAGGCGGCACGAGCTGTGGTCTACTTTGTGGCCATGGTTTACATGTTCCTGGGCGTGTCCATCATCGCCGACCGCTTCATGGCATCCATCGAGGTCATCACGTCAAAGGAGAAGGAGATCACCATCACCAAGGCCAACGGTGAGACCAGCGTGGGCACCGTCCGCATCTGGAATGAGACAGTGTCCAACCTCACGCTCATGGCCCTGGGCTCCTCAGCCCCTGAGATCCTGCTGTCCGTCATTGAGGTCTGCGGCCACAACTTCCAGGCGGGCGAGCTGGGCCCGGGCACCATTGTGGGCAGTGCTGCCTTCAACATGTTTGTGGTCATTGCCGTGTGCATCTATGTCATCCCAGCCGGTGAGAGCCGCAAGATCAAGCACTTGAGAGTCTTCTTTGTCACTGCCTCTTGGAGTATCTTCGCCTACGTCTGGCTTTATCTCATCCTGGCTGTCTTTTCCCCGGGTGTGGTCCAGGTGAGCAAGGACCCATGGACACCTTCTTGGTGCATGTATGTCTGCAAAATCCAGAGGGGTGGCCCCCTGGGCTTGGAGACCTGATTCCTGTATTTGCAGAAATGCATGCTCACATCTGGGAGGGCCTCCCGGTATGGTTGTGCAGGTTGTACACTGCACGAGGGCATGGGGTATTGAAGGCAAGTTGGGGCTGGAGTCCATCAAGTATGCCCAAGCCATGTCTGGATGGCTCTGCAGACCCTGGAAAGGGCTCATCCACCCAGAGAGGGGTGACATTTTACACTATACCCATTTGGAAGGGACCTCTTTAGCTCTCACTTTGGTGCCGTATGTGTTAACAGAGTCCTTGTGATCTGTGTAACGTATACCACACCCACTTCATGGTCTAGCCAGGTATTTGCCAGGTAGGTTCACATGTTTTCTTACCCTCCCTGTATTTTACATAATTTATTCCTGTCTTTATAATAAGACCACCTCATTTGCATAATTCATGCCACAGTTGCATAATCCAGACTTGTATTTTCTGACGGTGCTAATCAACTTGGGTAACTTGGTACAATTTGCATAATGTATCCATGGGCCTGCATAGACGTTGGCCCACATCTGTGTAATCTAGCTCTGTATTGGCCAGATATGCAATTGTGATTTGCATAATTCATTCATCATTCATAATTGATTGCTGATGGTAGGATAATTTATGCCACATCACTGTAATTTATATGCAATCCTTCCAACATAGGTATAAGCCCAGTCCATTGCAAAGGCCACTTTCCATAATCTATTCCAACAAAATTTAGCCCCACCGCTCCATAATTTACACCCACGTTCCCATAATCGTTCGCCTCTCGTTTGTCCAGTGTCTTAACCACATTCTGCTTGGTCTTCCTTTAAAACATGTGCCTAATTCATTTCCCACAACTCCAGGACTGCCATCTGCATTTGCATAATTTATTTATGGGCCTGGCCTAATTCATTCACACACATGCATAATTTATTTGAGGCTACCCAGAATTCCTTCACACATGTGTATAATCTCTCTGCGCAAATCTATCTGGTTCTGCCAATTCTAGTCTCTTTCCAGGAAGCAGCTGAAGTTAGAAGTATAAAAATTCTTTGCAGGTGATGTAAAAGCAGAGGGAGGGACCAGAAATCACAGGTGAGCTAAGGGGGAGATGGTAACACCAGGAGACAGGGATAAGAGAGGGAGAGAGATGTTTACTGTAGCTGAATAATGACTAGAATGCTGAGTCTCCTGGAAGCCGTGGTGAAAAGTACAGAAGGTTGCGTCACACGGTTCTCATGAGCTTATAGAAAGGATGGTATACTGGCTTGGGTTTTCAAAATGGTCTTTGATGAGGAGTCACAGCAAAGCTATGAAGAGAATTTTAGATACCATGAGCGACAAGTGGGTAGGGATGGGGGTGGAGGAGAGAGATTCTCCCCACCCCGAGAAGGAGCCAGGCTCAGACTGAGAAAACAAGCTTGAAAATATCACAGCTCTGGGTGGAGAAGTCGCCATGGGGGATCCCTTTGGGAGTAACGCGGAGGCCAGGCTTATGGGACATTTTCATGAAATAATGGAAGGAACTGGCATGAGATCAAGATAGTGCCACTTCCTCCTCAATGGAGAGAACTGGAGCAGCAAGATGGGTCTGGCTCTGAGTTTTCTCCCCAAGTGCTGTGTGACCTCAGGCAAAGCCCATACCTTCTCGGGGCCTTAGTTTTCATATCTGAACCATGGAAGGGGTTAGACCGGATCCTTGGTTCTTGACCCTTCATACCGAGTGCTCCCTTTTTCTAGCAAATGCTTTGTTACCTTTTACTTGGACGTGAAATTCTTAGATGAGAGAAGAGAGGCCTTCTTCCCCAGTAGCCAAGTGCATGGACCCTGGACCCAGACACACTGGGTTCAAACTCCACTTCTGCTGCTCCCCAGCTGTTTCTTGGGCAAGTTCCTCACCTTGTCTGCCTCAGTCTCCTCAGCTGTCACCTGGGCATCAGCATAGCACTGACTCCAGAGGGTGGTGTGGGGATCAAACAAATTACACATGGAAGGGCTCAGAACAGCAAGCCCAGGACAGAGTAAATGTGAGTGATTCCTCCCATTAATGAACTTGCCTGTGCTGTTGGCTATCCGAAAGTCTGTATATGGCCAAACTGATATAAAGGAAAGCAATGTCTCATAGCTACGTTAAAAGTCATGGTGTGGGTACCAGATGCCAGCACCTACTTTCACCGAATAAGTTTGGGTTTAAGAGAAAGAAAAAGATCAGGAAACGTTCCATGCAAGGAGCCGAGCAGAGGAGTGGGTAGCCACAAGATTAAAAATAAGCACATTCAGCATATATTAGAGCATCAGGAAAACACTTCATATACATGTAACAGAGCTGAGTTCTAGATTCTAATTATTAGAAGCAGGTTTTTTCGCCACTGCACATGTCCAGCGGGAGGTTCTGAGGTCAGGCAGGACGTGGGACAGGTGTGCATTGTGTGGGGCTGCCCCATGAGTCGCTGGACCAGATATCCCCCCCACAATTGTGGTGGCAGCTCACAAAGGACCCCAGATTGGAGACGCCTCCGCTTGGGGGTGGTCTTGTCCGCAAAAGCTGTCTCACTTCCCTCCCAGGGTGTGCAAGTCAATATGCCCTTACACAGTAGGTGCCCTGGAAGGAAGATATAAGTCTCCTAGATTCGCCTTTTATTTACCTGCAAGGGGGTGGGGCAAATCTTAGGGGTTGGAGGCTGTCTGGGAGAATCCTGTTGCAATATACACAGTGACCAGTGCAATGAACACAAGGCCAGAGTTCATTTTACAGCTTGTGTAGAAAATTCAGCTTCTTTTCACAGACCTGCCTGGTGGCCTTGTGAGGCTGTTTCCAAGTCCTGCCCTTCTCTCTGAGCCATCAGTAAACACAGCGACAAGGTGTGTGGGCATTGGATCGGAAAAGATATTTTCCCTTTTGGGCCCATTTTAAAGACACCTCTGGGGGCCCTCTGATGGTAAATAACCTTTAATGGTTCCTTCCTTATCTTTAATGAGAAAGGTAACTACTTGCAGACTGAGTCCCGGACCTCAGTGAGTGTTAGTATAATAATGGTAATGTTAATTTCACATTCTGAGTCTTTTCCACGTGTCAGGAACCGACAGTGCTAAGTGTTAGGGGTACATAAGCTCATTCAGTCTTGGGGACGCCCCCACCTTACAGGCAAGAGGCTGAGCCAGACCTCCCTCTTCTAGAACCAGGATCTGGACTCAGTCTTTCCTTGTTTCTCTGGGGAGGTAGCATATAAACATGGGAACTTGCTGCATGAGGCTGTAAGGGGAGCCAACTTTTGCTTCTTTTAGAGTCAAAGTCCTGTCCCTAAGGGCCAGATTCTAAGGAGAGTCTGGCAAAGGCTGTAGTCACTGGTCCAGGGAGGCGGGGCTGGAGAGGGGAAGGGAGAGGGAATCAGGGAGCTTTAGTAGGAGGTAGAGTGGAGAGCAGGCCCTAGGTGATGGGTGGGGTTTGGACAAGTCAGGGGCATCCCAGGTGAGGAGGGGTGGAGGGGAAGTGGAGCAGGGAGAAAAAGATGGAAGGAAAGAGAGGCAGGAAGGGACACAGGCTCTGCCCCTTGAGGGGAGCTGGGTTCCCGGCACTGGGGCAGGTGGGCGTGGTTCTCAACGTGATAAAAGGCGGATGGGTGGATGGATGGATGGATGAACGGATGGATGGACGGACGGATGGGTGGACGGGTGGACGGGTGAGCGGATGGAGGCATGCATGCATCAGGCGACCAGGAAAGAGGCGGGGGTGGGGGTGGGATGGGGAGAGAAACTGCGAAGCATCTCACAAGGGAGAGAGATGGGTATCTACAAAAGATACAAAAGGCGCACAAGGGGACAGAAGCAACAAGACAGAGAGGAAAAAAGATTCAAAAACCGACCGGCGCCGAATGGGACGGAGGCAGGGAGAGAAAGAAGGAAGCAGAGAGGGGACGAAGCGGGGCAGAGACCGAAATGCGGGGAGATGCAGAGCGGAGGGGCTGACGGGGGGCGCCAGGCGACCACCGGGAGGGAGACGCGGGGGGCGGCCGGGCGGTGGGGCGGCGAGCGCGCCCCCTGGCGGCGCGGCGGTCCTGATCCACGCGGCCACCCGCAGGTGTGGGAGGCGCTGCTGACCCTCGTCTTCTTCCCGGTGTGCGTGGTGTTCGCCTGGATGGCCGACAAGCGGCTGCTCTTCTACAAGTACGTGTACAAGCGCTACCGCACCGACCCGCGCAGCGGCATCATCATCGGCGCCGAGGGCGACCCCCCCAAGAGCATCGAGCTGGACGGCACGTTCGTGGGCGCCGAGGTGCCGGGCGAGGTGGGCGGCCTGGGCCCGAGCCCCGCCGAGGCCCGCGAGCTGGACGCCAGCCGCCGCGAGGTCATCCAGATCCTCAAGGACCTCAAGCAGAAGCACCCGGACAAGGACCTGGAGCAGCTGGTGGGCATCGCCAACTACTACGCGCTGCTGCACCAGCAGAAGAGCCGCGCCTTCTACCGCATCCAGGCCACGCGGCTGATGACGGGCGCGGGCAACGTGCTGCGGCGACACGCGGTGGACGCGTCGCGCAGGGCCTCCCCGGCCGAGGGCCCCGGCGAGGACGAGGACGACGGCGCCAGCCGCATCTTCTTCGAGCCCAGCCTCTACCACTGCCTGGAGAACTGTGGCTCCGTCCTGCTGTCCGTCACCTGCCAAGGCGGGGAGGGCAACAGCACCTTCTACGTGGACTACCGCACCGAGGACGGCTCCGCCAAGGCCGGCTCCGACTACGAGTACAGGTGGGTTGGCGGCTCTCAGGGCGGAGGTCCCGCCCCCCCGCCCCCGTCCCCCCCCCCCCCCCGCCGGCCTCCGCCGGCCTCCGCGATCGCCCGGCTCCGGGCTGCCTCCAGCACCCACCCATCCGCGGCTTTCATTCATGGTTCGTTCATTCATTCCCGCTGAGAGCCTTCTTGGCATCACACGCTCTTCTAGCGCTTGCCAGTTAGCTCGGCTGTCCCGGCTCCCCGGCATACCGGCTACCTGCGGGTTCTTGCGCTTGAGGACACCTGCGTTCATGATTACAGCTCATTCTATGAGGTGTTACTGGATAGGACAAGTCCCCCACCACCACCACCTAACACACCGTGACTAAAGTAAAAATGTTTATTGAGCAGCTACTGTATACCTGGGGGTGTACCGTGGTGAACAAGACAGCTAAGGCCCCTATCCTCAAGTTGCAATAAAGCAATGAACTATTGAATAGATTAAGAATATGAAGGGGTTTTAAGTGCTAGGTGGGAAAATTAAATGGCATAAGAGGGAAGAGGCGGGACCCAAATTATCTCCAGGTTTTTGTGGCACCTTCAAGAAGCCCCCCCTTTGTACCCTCCTGTATCTCTCTGCCCCTCCCCCGTCCCTCTCCTCACCCCTCTTTGAGGAGATCTGTGATCTTCCCTCCTTCAGCAGTTCCTACTGAATACCTACTATGTGTCAGGTACAACCTTTAGACGCAGAACAGTTAGGGTGCCTGGGTGGCTCAGTGGGCTTAAGCCTGGGACTCTTGATTTTGGCTCAGGTCATGATCTCCGGGTGGCGAGACAGAGAGCCCTGTCTGGCTGGGCACTGGGTGTGGAGGCTGCTTAAGATTCTCCCTCTCCCTCTGCCCTTCCCCACCTTAAAACAGCAACAACAAAACACAGAACAGTAAACAAGATAACTTCTCTATCCTCACATGACCCACAAAAGTCTTATCTGTTTGTAGTTCTTCTGTCCATACCATACTCTTTCAAGAATGATAGTTTTACAGTGTCATTTGTTGACCGATGTGCAGTCTGCCATAGTTCTCTATAATAATACCATTTATAATGGGTCTACTATGTGCCAGAAACAGATCTGGGCCTTGAAGACCAGCAGTGAATGAAATACGTCAAGCGTCTGCCCAAAAGCAGCTGACATTCTCGTGGGAAAGACGGGCCATCAGGGAGTAGACACTGAAGACAGAAAAATGTCAGCTGTGAAGAAATTAAGGCAGAGGACGGGAGAGAGTGTTGATGACTGAGCTTCTCCCCGGTTCCACCTGCCAAGTAGTCTGCCGTACCTCCCTTTCATCCTCTTCCCTGGGTAAAGCTAAGGCGGACCTAATTGTAGATCTTCAGTTCTGCTCGCCCTCGTCCCTTTAACTCTTCTCTCGCTGGAGCCGAGCTTCTGGGTTTCACAAATCTTCAGCTCCGCCACTCTGCTCCAGCCTCCCCCTGCCTCTGCCGAGGCATTTCCAATCTTTCAATATTTTGGCAGCTTCAGGCATTTGTAGATCATTCCCTCCACCTTGGGTCAGTCCAAGGTCCTTTGGTCTGCCCATCCCCTTTCATTTCTCCCACCCTCCCACCTCTCTCCCCCTCCATTCTGCTTCCCCTGAGTGGGGCTCAGGATCTTTGTCCTGTCATCCTGTGACATGGGATCCCTTTGGTCACCCATGACCAAACGCCCCCTCTCCCTACCCTCCTCCATCTCCCAGCTTCCTTAGACTGAAGAAGAAGCATTCACCATACTGGGGCCTGCTGTCACTCAACCTCTTCACCCTTCCACTCCTACCCACCCCACCCCCCTAGTCTGCAGCTGCCCCCACCAAAGGTTTTGCAGGAGGAAGTGAGGACGGGTGTCACCTGCTGGGATCAGAGGCGCCTCTCTCTCCTGCAAATGACCTCAGTACTGAGATGTCTGAAGTGTAGGAGTAAATGCTGCTCAGTGGTGGAACCAAAGAGCTAGGCAAAGTTGACACCTTTCTCTTGTCCCTGCTCTCCTATCCCAGGTGACGGTCACAGGCCTGGCATCACTTATCAGTGCAGCTTAGGTCTAGGACTGGGAGGCAGGACAACTGGGTTCCAGTCCAAGTCCTGGAACCTGTTTCTTGAGCAAGTTCCTGCTTCAGTGTGGGCATTCAGGGATGTCATGTATGGTTATTAAGGTTGTGCACTGCCTAAGAGTACCACATCTAAGAAAGCTCTATTCACATAGTGGACATTGTAGATTTGTATGTCTGTTATGACAATGTCCTGATTCATGGAAATAAAGGGTCTTGAGGGAGGGAAGCCATTTTCTGATTTGCCCACAGAGATCATATGGATTAGGATCCATGGGCCTCAGTTTCTTCAAATTTAATATGATCTCCGAGCTACCAGAAGAGCACATCTGTTCCAAGATTCTGAGATTTAAGCACCTATAATCCTAACATGCTAGGGTCTAAAGTTTTAAGATTCCAGGATTCCCACATTTGGGTATTCTACTCCACACCTAACCAGTCTCCCATGTGCTGGTTCTCATATTTTCATCTTCTCAGAATTTGTGCATCCAGTGCTGAAACACAAGTCCGTCTTCTATATTTCTATCATACCTGGTTTCTAAAATCCCCATGTTCTTTGTCTTTCTGACCTTTGATTTTGGAAAAAATTCACGCCCACAGAAGGGCTGCAGAAATGGTTTGGTGAACCCTCATATCACCTTCGCCCAGAGTCACCAACTGTTCATTTGCTGTCCTGTTTGCCTTCACTCACCCTCCCTAATATATACTAGTATTAATCATTGTGGAGCTAGATGGGAACGGCTTGAGACAGCATGACCACTCACCTGTAAATACTTGAGTGTGCCCCTGCTAAGATTTATGACAGCCACCCCCCCCAGTCACAATCTGACTGCCACACTCAGGAAATGTAATACTGAATCAATATTATTGCCCAGACTGCGGTGCCTGTTTGTATCCCCACCACACCCCACCCCGCCCCGCCTGTCGTCCCTGTAACATCTTGTGGCTGTGTTTTCCCTCCCTCCCTCTCTTCCAATCCGATCCAGACCCAAATGTTGCATTTCGTTGTCATGTCTCTTTAGAGTTCATCAGTCTGAATCCATCCCTCTGCTTCTCTAGGACTTTCGTGCCCCTGAAACTTTTGAAGACAGGCTACTTAGTAGAACAACCCTCAATTTGGGTTGTCAAATATGTCCTCATGATTAGATTCAGGCGATGCACTTTTGGCCAGAATTCATGCAAGTGGTGCAATGTCCTCCTTGGTCCATTATACCAAGAGGCCCATGACTCCCCCCCGTCCCACTACCAGTGATGTCCCTTAACCATTTGGTAAAGTTGGTGCTAAAATCCCCACCTAAGCTAACATCTCTAACATCCCATAACTGTAGGATTCTAAGACTCTAATCTTTTTAAAAAGATTTTATTTATTTATTTGAGAAAGAGAGAGAGAGCATGCAGTGGGAAGAACAGAGGGAGAGGGACAAGCAGACTCTGAGTGAGGACCCCAACGTAGGGCTCTGTCTTACAGCCCTGAGATCATGACCTGAGCTGAAACCAAGAGTGAGACACTTAACCCACTGAGCCACCCAGGTGCCCCTAAGATTCTAATCTGAATATGCAAATATCACTAGCTAACTTGTGCTGAGTGCTTTCCTTGTCTTATAACTCAATCCTTGTAACACCGCCCGCCATGAGGTAGACACTGTTATTAGTTCCACTTTACAGAAGAGGAGCCTGAAGTTCAGAGGGCCGCAGATCCTAACCGCCGAGATCACACAAGCCTCTAAGAGAGCCTCGAGACCCTGCTCAGAGCAGGTGGGCTCACCGGGCTGGGTGACTCAGCTACCATGGACAGCGGCTCCAGGGAGGAAGGCTACAGCCACAGGGAGCTCCTTACCTGTCTCCTCCCAGTCTTATCATCTGATTCTACCTCTTTGCCAGAACCTTGGGGTCTCTGACCCCCCCCCCCACGCACACACACACAGAGCTGAAGTTTTTTGGGAGAACTGGAGCCCAGGACCTGTTTCTTATCAAATTTATCACAGTAATGATAGAGAACACTCATGGATCATATAACACCTTTCAGAAATGGGGTCACTGGTGCATGCTGGGATGGATTGGGAGGAGAAATTGTAGATTTTCAAGGTGCATTTACATCCCAGAGTCACTTTGATGCCTACAGCCCTGCCAGGAGCCCACTCATTCCCTGTCCCCCCAAAGTTTCACTCTGACTACTCTGCCATCATTATCTCATTTCTTCCCCTGCCCCATTATAGAGCATCTCACATATGTTCAGAGACTTACACAACTGATGCTCATTTAGGCCTAAGCCAGCTCATATCCTTCCCCTCCGCAGAGGCCCGCCATGCTTCCCACCCTACTTGGAATAAGCACCAGATTCCCAGCTGGGGCCCCTGACATCTGCCCTGTTTCCTCTGTGATGTCATCTGCCTCATCTCCTTCCCCCCACCCTTGCTCCCTCCACTGGAGCCACACTTGCATCCTCAAATACTCCAAGCTGCTCCTACCTCAGGACGTTAGCACTGGGATACTTTTCCCCAGATATCCTCCATATGGCTCCCTTCCTTACCTCCCTCAAGTCTCTGCTCAAACGTCACCCCTCAGAAAAGCTTTCTCTGACATTCTAACACAACATCTCACTCCCTACCCTTTTTCCTCTGTTTTCCTCTATTTTTCTCCATAACACCATCACTACTTGACATTTTATTATATGTTTGTTGTTTATCCATCTCTTTTTAAAAAATCTATTTCTTTGAGAGAGAGAGAGAGAGAGTGAGAAAGAGAGAGCATGAGAGGGCGAGTAGGAGAGCAAGAAGCAGGCTTCCCACTGAGCAGGGAGCCCATGTGAGGCTCTATCTGGGGACCCTGGGATCATGACTGAGCTGAAGGCAGACGCTCAACTGACTGAGCCATCCAGGCGCCCCTCTGATCTGGTTTTGCTGCTGTTTCCCCAACACTAAGAATAGTGCCTAGCACACAACAGCTGTTCAGTAAATATTTGTTGAATGAATGGACCGTAATTAAATTATTAAATGTGTAATTGTCACCACGATATGGCTCTCCCACGGGCCTGTGAATGTGGTGAGCCCTGTGAAGACAGGGCCTCATCACCCTCTGTTCCCAGCACCACCCAGAACAGGGCACAGAGAAGATACTCAGGGAGTCTTTGTTGAATGAATGAATGAATGAATGACCCCAAGTTAAGGAGTGTGGGCGTTCTCTTGAGAGTACTCAGGAGGACTCAGAGGTTTTCATCAGAAGCGTGAATAAGGTCAGCTCTGGGCCCCACATCCCTGCTACTCCCAAGTGTGGCCCCTGTATTCTTCATGGGAGAGTCCACATCTGTGGGAGCGACTTAGAAATGCAGTCTTGAAACCCAGAGCCGCTGAACCGACCTGCATTTTAGCAAGACCTCCCAGGGGATCTGTATGCCCCGTAAAGTTGGAGAAGTGTGTTTATGGAACACTGCAGGCTCTCTCCACTCTGGGATTTTGCATGTGCTGTTCCCTCTGCCTGGAGCATTGCTGTCCACTAGAAACACCCCCAGGAAGCCGGCACTGATCTCATCTTCAACATTATTTAATGCTGGCGTTCCTAATCCTCATGGGTTCCATGATGGAGGGACCCACTCTGTCTTATCCCCCTTTGCTGCCCCTTCCCTCCCACCCTCGGAAGCCCACCCTGATTCATCCTCAGTATTTTTTTTTTTTTTCATCCTCGGTGTTATTTACGTAATGCCTGTCCATCCTCATACTCGGGAGTTTTCGGTGGTGCCTTTCCCTTCTCCAGGAAGCATGCCCTGAGTCCCCTCCTTCCCACAGAGGGGACCCACCTTCACCCCTTTCTTTCTCCCCCTCCCATCCCTCCCGCCGCAGTGAGGGCACGCTGGTGTTTAAGCCGGGCGAGACACAGAAGGAGCTGCGCATCGGCATCATCGACGACGACATCTTTGAGGAGGACGAACACTTCTTCGTGCGGCTGCTGAACCTGCGCGTGGGGGACGCGCAGGGCATGTTCGAGCCCGACGGCGGTGGGCGGCCCAAGGGACGGCTGGTGGCGCCACTGCTGGCCACCGTCACCATCCTGGACGACGACCACGCGGGCATCTTCTCCTTCCAGGACCGCCTGCTGCACGTGAGCGAGTGCATGGGCACCGTGGACGTGCGCGTCGTGCGCAGCTCGGGCGCGCGGGGAACCGTGCGCCTCCCGTACCGCACGGTGGACGGCACGGCGCGCGGCGGCGGCGTGCACTACGAGGACGCGTGCGGCGAGCTCGAGTTCGGCGACGACGAGACCATGTGAGCACGCGGGGACGGGGAGAGGATGGGACTCCGCGGGGAGATGGGGCGGGGCCGGAGACGTGGGCGCGGCCGGCCAGTGGGTGAGCCGCAAGAGTGGGCGGGGTCGCAGGACGAGGGCCGGGCCTCGGCGGAGTTGGGGGGCGTGTCTTGTGGCGGGCGGGGCCTGAGGGGAGGCGGGGCACCGCTCTGAGAGGGAGCGGGACAGGGGCGAGGGGGGAGGAGACAGGAGTGACGGGGCGGGGCTAAGAGGAAGAGACTGGGTGTGGGAAGGGCGGGGGAGAAAGAAGCTGGTTTGAGGAGAGGAAGGTGGACCGGGGGAAGTAGGGCCAGGTGAGGAGAGAGAGGAGAAGAAGGAGGACAGAGGCCTGGGGAGAGGAGTGTAGAGGATTTAATTGTGGCTAATGGGGATGGAATGTGGCCTGAGGAGAGGGGCCTCGTGGACAAGAGGGGAGGTTCCAATCGAGGTGGGGCGGCGCCTATGGAAATGCAGAAGCAGCTAGGCCTAAGCCGATGGATGGGGTCTGGGAAGGGACCCAAGGAGTTGGACGAGGAAGGCGGAAGAAAGCGGGACCTAAGGGGAGAGGGTGGAGCTCGGGGCAGGACTAGGGAAAGGGTGGGGCTTGTGGGTAGGAAGACACTTGAACCTGGGGAAGTGGCCCGACACTTAAGGGGAATGTGGGCTAGGCTTTGAGAAGAGACCGAGTAGGACTGTGGGGGCCTGGGAAGGTAAGTGCAGGGCCAGGGGAGACACAGAAGACACTGGATTTGCGGAAGGTGGCGTGGGGTCTGGGGTAGTGCGCTGGATACAGACACACCCAACACTCACGCTGGCACATGCGGAATCACTAAGTCACAGACACGCTCACTAAAACACGGCGTCAGGGCTGGTCTCACGCCCAGACACCCGGCCACCCCCTTACACAGATGCCCGAGTCTCCCCACTGTGTGCCTGCAGCCTCACGTCCCCCGCTGCCTGCCTCGGAGGCAGACGGCGCCTCCCCCCTTTGCCTGAGCCCTTCCGCCCCCGCATGCCCGTCTGTCTCCCTCCTCCTGCCGCCCACGCTCCTCCCACCGAGCACAGCCCCCACCGCACTCCCTTCCCCCTCCACCTCCTTGCCTCTGTGCCCTGGCCTCCGCTGAGCTTCTCACTGCTCTCCCCGCCTCTCCATCCCTTCCTTCGCGTCTCGATCCTGGCAGTCTATCTCTGGGTCTCTCTTAATCTCTAGATCTAGGTCTTCAGTGTCTAGCTCTCTGACTCGGGTTATGTTTCAGTTACGGACTCTCCGTACCTTTCCATCTCTTCTGTTTCTGGCTTGAGCTGAGAACTTGGCTGAGGGCACCATCCCAGACCCTATCTATCACATTCAAGAGGCAGAGGCAATGGGGAAAGGTGTCTTTCTGCTCATTCTGGTCCTTCCTGTAGTCTAACCTGTTTCCCTCCTGCTGCTGCGACCCCACAGGCCCTCTCCTCCCCCACACGGCTTCCCCAGGCTGGGACGCCCTCTGCTGCCGCCCCCACCCACGCCCCCGCCCAAGCTTCCAGCTGTGGCTTCAGATGACAGAGAACAGGAGGCTAATTAGCGATTAGGGAAACACATCCTTCCTCTCACGGGCAGGCGCTAATTAGAGGTGCTTGGAAGCAGCCGGGCTGGAGGGGCGGCCCCAGGCAGGATCAACACCGAGGTGGAGGAGAGCCGCCCAAAGACGGGGTGGTGGGGAGAGAATGGGAGAGAGAGACAGAAACAGAGAAGATGAGAGATAGAGATGGAGAGACAGAGATAGAGTTAGAGAGAGGAAGACAGAAACTTTGATACAAAGGAAGAAGGAAACTGAAAAATTTGGGGAGAGAGGGTGCCAGGGAGATTGAAAGGCTACAATCCAGGAAGCCTGAAGGGAAGTGAGATGTGGGGAAGAAAGAGAGACCTTCTTCCTGAGAGAAACTCAGTGGGACTCAGGGAAGGAGAGGTCCTCTTGATGCAACAGAGAGAAAAGAGTTTGGGTCAGAGAGAAGCACAAGAGACAGGATACAAAGAAGCCTGGTTCGAGATCAGTGGCTGCAGAGGGTGGGAGAGCGGGGTTTCCAGGAAACGGGAGGTAGGCATGAGGGTGACAGAGTGACAGACTGGGGAGAAAGGCTGCTTCCTTTGATCTCAGGAAGTCCTGCCTTTGTCAAGCTCGAGTCCCTCTTGCTGTCCCCTGACATCTGGGTTTCTCCTCCCTGGGTCCCCTGAGGGCACGCCTGTCAGGGCGCCCGTTGGCACACGTGTCACGGCGTGTCAGTCACCGCATGTCAGCGGATCACGGCGTGTCTGCAAGAGTGTGAGCGTCGGAGGTGTGTGTGTGTATCACCCTGTCTGTCAGCGTGCCACCGGGTCGGCAGCTGTCTGCATGTCACAGTGTGTGAGGAGAACGTCTCCAGAGACCCTGCTTCTTGCCACGGCGTTCCAGCACCTTGGACAGTTCCCAGCCCGCTCCTGAGGTTGGGGGCGGCCATTTCTTTTCACCCACAGAAAATTTAAAATATCCTGAGACCAGGAGGGGATGAGGGTGGAGGTGGGCATACGTCCCCACATGACTGTCTTGTGTGCATCTGTCTCGTCATGGGTGTCGCTGTGTCCTGTGCCTCCGTTTGTTGAGATGGGTCCACTGAGAGACTGTATGATTGAGAGCCCCTTGCTTGAGTTGTGTTGACTTTGGCAATTCCATCCTATGGACGTGGAGAGACAGAGATGGGGAGAAAAGAACACAGATAAAGAAAGGCAGAGAGCTGGGGGAGAGCCTGAGACAGAGAGGGTCAGAGATGGAGAAAGAGAGAGACTGAAGGGAATAAAAATAAACAGACACCAAGAGGCAGAATGAGGGAGATATAAGGAAGGAGAGTCTACATGGTACCACAGCGGGGCTCTGCAGGTTGGCGAAGTCGCGAGGCTGTGGTGGGGGTGTTGTGCTAACAGGCATCTGGTCTGTGCGATTTTGCCACTGCATAGGGAATGGCTGCGGGGTGCGATGGTGTGTGGGTGTGGGCGGTGTGATTGGCTGAGCTTCCTCTGCCGGGTGACTCTGTGGGCTGGGTGTTTGTGTTTCTGGGTTCTGGGGCCGGGCCCTCGAGGTTCCTACAGCTGAAAGAGCTGTTAGTGGCAGGGCTGTGGGCCTTCTGGGTTTAGAGGGTCTTTGTGAGGGGGGGGTGGTTTATGTGCCTGGAGGGCACAAATAACTTCTGGCTGTTTCTCCCTAGTCACCCCCTGGGTTACCATAGCAGCGGGGATGCTGAGAAAATCAGTTAGCACTCAGTTAACTCTCAGAAGTGGTCAGGACAGAGGGCAGGAAGCAGCGTGTCTCCTGAGCCAAAGGATTAGAGTTAACAAATGTTTCTGGAAGACACACTATGTGCCAGGCACTGTTCTAGGTATTAGAGATACAGAAAAGAATGTAAAGGAACAAGGGTCACTGCCCCGGTGGAACTTACATCTTAATGTGAAGAAGCAAATGGCAAACCATAAACAAACAAACAAAAAAACACACATTAGGTGGTTTGTTAGAAGGTGATACAGAACAAAGAGGACATAGAGCAGAGTAAGGGGGCCGGTGTGCTGGGGTCCGGGCAGGGCTGGATTTCAAAATTAAAGAAGGTGGTGGGAGGGAGCTTCAATGAGAAATTAATTTGAACAGAGATCCAGAGAAACTGAGAGAATGAGCCCAGGGAAGAGTGTTCTGGGTGGCCAGAACAGTCAGTGCAAAGGCCCTGAGGCACAAGCAGGCCTGGCGTATTCAAAGAACAGTGAGGAGGCCAATGTAGCTGGAGTGGGTGAGCAAGGGGGTGTGGGGCAGGGGGCCAGGAAGAGCCACATTGCATGGGGCCTTGTGGGCCACTGTAAGGACTTTGGTTTTTATTTTGGCTGAGAGAGGAGCCATGTGAACATTTTGAGCAGAGGAAGGACCTACTCTAACTTTGGTTTTACCAGGATCCTTCAGGTTGCTATTTAATAAACGTCAGCTTCCTTAGTTGTTTCCAGGCTTGTTTCTGTCAAGCAGGAATAATAGAGAGCCTTCCTGTGGGGGCAGTTGTGAGGATTAACTAAGATTAGGGACCCTGGGATGGAGGGCTGCTCAAAAAATGGGCCAGTGGGTGAGTTATCTGGGAACTTGGGGAGGGGGCTTATGCTGTGCTCCCCCCCCCCCAGGAAAACTCTTCAGGTAAAGATAGTCGATGATGAGGAATATGAGAAAAAGGATAATTTCTTCATCGAGCTGGGCCAGCCGCAGTGGCTTAAGCGAGGGATTTCAGGTGAGTGGTGATGGGTGGGCTGTGGGAGAGGTAAGGGGTTCAGGGTGGGAGGACCCTTGGAGGCTCCATTAGTGGGTACTCCTTCAGACTCATGGATCTGAGCTTCCCAGGGAAGCAATCTCACCTTCTCTCTGTCCTCTCTCTCTCCCCAGCTCTGCTGCTCAATCAAGGTGAGTAGTTACCTCTGAGCTTTGACTGGAGGGGGGACACAGGAGGGAGGTCTCAGGGGAGGGTTCCAGTAGCTGGAGGCTACTTCTCCAGGTCGCATTTGAGGCAAGTTGGAAGTGAGATAAGGGCAGATTCAGGGCTGGGTGAGAGTTGGAACTGACCTCAGAGTTGGTAAGACCTTTTGAATTTGGAGTTACAATAGGGGGTTTGGAGGCCAAGATCATGGTTTTGTTTTGTTTTTGAGAGAGAGAGAGAGAGTATATGTTGGTAGGGAGGGTCAGAGGGAAAGGGTGAGAGAGAATCTTGGGCAGGCTCCATGCCCAGTGCAGAGCTCAGTGTGGGGCTTGATCTCATGACCCTGAGATCATGACCTGAGCTGAAATCAAGAGTCAGACACTCAACCGACTGAGCCACCAGGTGCCCCAAGATTGTGTTTTGTTTGTAGTTAAGGTTGGGAGAATGGAAAGGCAGGATCCCATCTGGGTTTATGGTGGGGTCAGATTAGAATTGGAGTCAGATTTAGGTCAAAGCCAAAGTGGGGGTTTAAGGTGACTTTGGGGGACTTACAGTTCACACTGGGCCCAGAGTCAGAGATTGGGGTGGGGGTGGAAGCAGTGGATTGAAGATAAGGGACAGAGCAGTTTTGGAGCTGAGATCAGAATTAGGGTTTGGGGTTAGGACTCAGGTCAGACTAAAGATCGTTTTAGGGTAAGTAGTAGGAACTTCATCCCAGCAGCTTAACACAGTAAAAGTCGTTGCTGGCAGAGCTTTCTGAGAGTGTTCCTAGTGGAGGTGACTTTCCACTGAGAATTAGGGTTAAGTTGGTACTGGGCTTGGACCAAAGGACCAACATGCTTTGGGGAGATGAGCTGTGGCTGGGTCTGGGTCCAAGATCTGTACCAAAATTGGGAATCCCTTCTTTCCTCACCACCTCAGACACACTCAAGGATGTTTTTCAGAGCTTGGGTGGTGATGATAATGATGACAGTGGTGATTTTAACAAAGGAAATACCCTTTGGGATTATTTATTGTGTAGCAGGCACTGTGTTAAGCACCGCACATGAATAAACTTCTTTAACCATCACAAGCACCCATGAGGTAGCTACTGCCTTTGTTCCTGTTTTATGGTTATGAACACTGAGGCACAGAGAGTCCAAGGCATTGCCCAAGGTTGCACAGCTTCTTCCATATGAAGCTCAGAGCCCACCAGCTGAACTTCATGGACCAACTGGGTCTTAGGCTGGGGAAGATGGTGGTCAGATGGGACACTGGGGCAGGCTGGGGGCGTATCACCAGGGAGGCTTCCCAGAAGACAGCAGACAGAGTTTTCTTTCTCAGTGGGAACAGGTAGCAAGGGCATCATGGGCCCAGTGAGGTGGGCCTCCCTGGAGTCTAACTCCCATCCTTCATGCTGCAGGAGATGGAGACAGGAAGTTGACAGCTGAGGAAGAAGAGGCTCGGAGGATAGCGGAGATGGGCAAGCCAGTTCTTGGGGAAAACTGCCGTCTGGAGGTCATCATTGAGGAGTCATATGACTTTAAGGTGACTTTCTGGGGCCCCAGCTTCCTCGAGTCATTTCCTTGGGGAGGGTCCAGGAGGAATCAACTATTGGGTTGGGGTGGCCCAACCCAAGGGAGGGGTGGCCAGGGGTCCAAGACCATCCTCCCATCCTTCTGCTAGCACCATGGACAGCAACACTCCCTTTCCCCTTCTTGCTATGAACCGGGCTGTGGGGGGTTGGGGACCCCTGAACATGGGCTGTGAGCCTCAACCCCAGTGTTCCGCAGGAAGCCTCGGGGTGCCCTGAGGTGGCCATGGGCAATGATCTCTTCCCCATCCTTTCATCCTCAGAACACAGTGGATAAACTCATCAAAAAAACCAACTTGGCTTTGGTGATTGGGACCCATTCCTGGAGGGAACAGTTTTTAGAGGCCGTTACGGTGAGCGCAGGTAAGTGGGGAGGGAGGAAAAAGGAGAGGGAGAGAGGGATGAAGAGACAGGGGAACGGGGAGAGAAACAAAAAGAGGGATGAGAAGGACAACACGATAGAGAAGAGAAAAAACAATAAAGAAAGAGATAGGGAAAGACAGAGGAAAAGATGAGGAATGGATACAAACAGGAGAGACGGACACACAAAGAGATGCACAGAGAACCACGGAGAAAGACAGAGACGTGGAGAGAGCATGAGAGATATAGAGCGAAGTGCCAAACTGCAGAAGGCCAGAGACAGAGAGACTGAGAGACATGCAGAGAAAGACCTCAGGAGGGGTGGAGGGGGAGAGCTTCAGGCAGGAGCCGTCTGGCAGGGCTTTCTCATCAGACAGCCCCAGGGTGGGACCAGGTTACAAGTCTTGGCCTCCCCGGACAGGCTGGATTCCTCTGTTGCCATGGAGATGGTCACCAGGGCGCCCAGCTCTCTCCCACCTGCCCTGGTTTCCCTCCTTAGGTCTCGGGCGGGCCCACACTGTCCCCCTGTGGCCAGAGACACCATGACACTTGGATTCACAGACAATCCTGAAGACCCACACTGGCCCTTTGTGATACTGGGGAAACTGAGGTCCAGAGGCAGAGGAGGGACTGGCCTGAAGTCCCACAAGGAATTCAGAAAGAGCTGAGGTGAAGCTCAAGGCTTCTGTCCCTTATACAACCTCAGATTTCCTTCAGGGAGGCCTAACTGGTAGGAATTGAAAATACACCAGGAATTGTGGTTGTTCAGTGGGATCAAAAGAAACCAGGCTTCGGGGATGGAAAAGTAACAGGTAGCAGAGCTGCAGACACCAGCTCAGAGGCCTAATGGAATCGAAGTGGTGTCTCTCTCTGAAGCCACGTTCTTTCAGTATCTGTTTCAGAGGGATCTTCCGGACTCAGCCCTGTGTAGGACAGTGCTGGGGACAAAGAGATAACCATGACAGTTTGGGCCTTGTTCTCACAGAGTGGGCAGGGCTGGGACAGGGGATCCAATGTGGCTGTGGGAGCTCAGATAGGGTGCTGACCCAGCCTGAAGGTCAGGGAGGGCTCCCTGCAGGAGGAGGCTTCTGAGCTGAGTCTTCAAATTGGAATAGGAGTTAGCCAGGAGGAGGGAAGAGACAGGGAGGTGTTCTAGGCAGAGGGAAACCGAGAGTCTGGAAGTCAGCCAGGTCATGGCACAGTTTGCGGGGGAAAGGGGGGTGACTAGTTTCAGGCACAAAGAAGCAGCAAGGGATGAGGCTAGCGGTGGGCAGAGTCCGGACTGCGCAGGTCCTCACGGGCCACAGTAGGGAGCTTGGGTGTCATTTCAGTGCATGGGGGCCCACAGAGCATTTTCAGTGGGGGAGGCTCCAGGAGTCTGTGGAAGGAAGGAGAGGCTGGGGTGGGGCGTGACAATGTGGTGAGGAACTGAACCTCCCATCCAAGGAAGCTGGAAGTCGCAGCCTTCCCTCTGGGCTCAGTGAAGAGGAGAAGGCGTGAGATTGTGGTCACGGAGAGCCAACATGAATCACCCAGTGGGTCTGTAGAAAGCAACAGATGAGATCGGAGGAAAGAGTGGGGGGAAGGGGAAACCAGACCAGTAATAAGTAATCAAACTGATGGTGACAGTGATGACGGGGACCGTGGAGTGCCAGGCAGCTGGGAAGTCCATTTCCTGTATGACCTTATTTAACCGATGTTTCCCAAGTATCTGGCTTGGTGTTTGATCATTTTACACTTTGTTCAACAAATGCCTTTCGATCCTTGAGGCTCTGTGGAGAAGGGCGGTTCTCACCTCCTTGAAGGATGAATCGTGTTCCGTCTGGCACATAGAGGTGCTTCTGTCTTACATCCTTTCTGTCCCTGCCTGAACTGTAAGCTCTTTGCAGGGCAGCCTTGGTTTGCAGCATCTGTGACTCTCCCTAGGCACTAGAAGGGGCTACCAACATTAACCATCACACTGGAGGTGGGCCAGGTTGCACACAGAGTTCTTTCTGGGGCCCTCCTCCGGAGGCTCAGAGAGGTTAGAACCCTGATTCAAGATCACACAGCAGCTTCAGGGTTTGACACCAGAGAGGTATCCCCAGAGCCACAGACATAACCACGAGGCCCCCTCCATGAGAAAGGCTGAAGAAGATGGGAAAGACCAGAGAAGTAAGCAGAACCTGCACATTCTTGGATGCCAAGCGCAGGAGTGTGGGCCTGGGTATAAGGGCAGTAGGAAACCAAGGCAGGATATGAAGCAGGGCAGGAAAATCCCCCAAGAGATGTAATGACAGCAGCCCCTTCCCTCCCAAAAGTGTGTTCTCCCCACTCTGACTTTGGCCATTTCTCACTGTAGCCAATTAGAAATGCATTCAGCTGCAAACACCAGAAAACTCAACCACGGTGGCTTGTGCATGCTAGAGTTTCTTTTTCTCACAGAACAAAGAAATCTGGAGGAGGCGATAAAGAGTTGGCAGCTCAGTAACATCCTTAAATGCCCAGGCTCCTTCTTTATTTTTCTCTCCCACTTTCAGCGGTTTGCCCTCATGGTTGCAAGATGGCTGCCACACCTCCAGGTGTCAAGTTCACATTCCAGGCAGGCAGAAAGCGGAAGCAGGGAAGCAAGGAGGGTTACACTGTTCTTTATCGGCATCCTTCCATCTGTAGTGCTTGGCCATTCGAGTTGCTCACTACTGCTCATTCATGGTTTTATGCTTCTCAGTTTAGGGCAAAGTAGACAAAACATAGCATCTGTGCTTCCCTGTTACAAATCGAAAGCAGGTGAAATTCCATCACAGTGCGTGACACACACAACTGTAACAGTGAGCGAGGCATCCTGGACGAGGTTCAGCCAAACAGATCCGTAACACGGTGCCCATGTCAGGAAAGCTGGAGCCTTCCAGAAACCCTCTGTTTAGGTCTCATTGCCAGACTGGGTCATATGGCCCCTGCTGCAAGGGATGGTGGGAAAGCAAGTATTCAGCTGAGGACAGGCCTGCCACTAGCTGCAAGGAGTTCCGGGAAAGTGAGTATTTTATCTGAGGACCCAGCTGTTGCTAGTCCGAGCGGATTCTGGGAACGTGAATCATGTTAGCTGGGTGTCTGGCGTGCTCTCGCTGCAAAGGATTCTGGGACAGCAAGTACCATTAGTTGAGTATGCGGCTATGGTTAAATGCAGTGAATCAGAGGAAGTCATTATTTGTAGCTACAGAAATGCCTGTCTGTAAATGGTAGCTGAAAAGCCTTCTGAGAAAAAGACTCTTTTTTAGCTAGGGATGTGGCCACGTCTAGCAGCAAGGGATCCTAGCAAACCTCATATTTTTAGTCTGGCGCACAGCCTCTAGCTTCAAGGGATTCTGGGAAAGTGAGTGTTTTTTTTCTGGGCCCGTGTATTCTAGCTGCAAGGGATTCTGTGAAAGCAGTTAGTTTCGTGGAATTCACTGCCTGGAAATTGCCCCAAGTGGGAGGGGTCTGCAGGTGAGAAAGAAGGAGGCGTGGGTGTGTGCCCCAGCTGGGTCGTGTGCCCACAGGGGACGAGGAGGAGGAGGAGGACGGGTCCCGGGAGGAACGGCTGCCTTCCTGCTTTGACTACGTCATGCACTTCCTGACGGTGTTCTGGAAGGTGCTATTTGCCTGTGTGCCTCCCACTGAGTACTGCCACGGCTGGGCCTGCTTCGGCGTCTGCATCCTGGTCATCGGCCTGCTCACTGCGCTCATCGGGGACCTGGCCTCCCACTTTGGCTGCACCGTTGGCCTCAAGGACTCTGTCAACGCTGTAGTCTTCGTGGCCCTGGGCACCTCCATCCCCGGTAACCCCCTGGGAAACTGCGTGTCCGGGGAGAGTCTCAGAGACATCAGACAGTAGAACCTAAAAGAAAGGTTCTGCAGATATCAGGGGGTGGGATGGAACCCATCACACGGAACCCATATGGTGAGCCCCACAGAGATATGATGGTGGGTTCCAGAGAAAGGAGGGGGTGGGGCATTGTAGGGAAAGGTAGGAGAGGGGTCCCACAGAAATAAGGTGGGGACTTCATAGGTACCACTCAGTGGGTACCACAGAAACAAAATGTTAATTACCTTCCCCTGGAGAAACCACGTGGAAGATTCCATCCAACCATATTGGTGGGCATGACAGGAACGAGGCCAATGAGTCTCAAAGCTTTAACTAAGATGAGAGGACAGCGTCCCAGCCAGACGTTGGAGGCAGGGGTGCCATGGAAATAAGACAGTGGAGCCTCAAAGACTTTAGTGTGTGTCCCTGGAAACACAATGGCCATGAGCCCCTCTTCCCAAATAAACCTGAGGGAGGGTCTCTGAGAAACCAGGTGGCCCAGACAGAAATTCTTACAAGAGTGGGAAGACCAGATGTGGGGAGCCGGACTCCTTTATTTTTTTGCCCACGTGGGTATGTTCGCTCGTCAGGTGGTGGCGCTGTAGGCCTAGAAGCAGGTGGCGGGTCCCGCAGACTACAGTGAATGGTTCTCCGAAGCCCGCATTCCCCCGGGGTCGGGGTGGGAGGGTTGACAGCGACAGCGACAGCGTCGCGTGTGGATGGAACCTGACACTTATTTTGTCCAGCCTGGTGGCAGTGGGTTGATTGGGCCAACAGAAAGTAGGCAGTGGATTCATGCGATGCAGAGAGTGGTTCCTATGGAAAGCAGCGAATCCCATCGAAAGTACGCACGCAGCAGGCCCCATAGAATGCAGAGAGGGGGGGGTCCCCTCCACCCAAATCAGACACTGAGTCCATAGAAAGCAGGCAGCGGATGGCATGGAATGTAGGTAGCGGATACCACTGAATGCAGACAAGCCCCCTCTAAAGCAGGCAGCGAGTTCCTTAGAAAGCAGGCAGCTGCCTCTGCGGAGAGCACGCGTAGGGAAGGTCTCCTGGGTGGGGGTGTCAAGGTCTCAGGGGCCGAGCTGCAGCCGTGGGAGGCGGGTAGGGCCCACAGCGCGATCTGGCTCCTCGGAGCACAGGGATGGCATTGGGTCTTAGGGAAAGCAGGCGGCGGGGACCGGCCAAGCCCCACTGATCGCTGTGTCTCTGCCCCCCGCAGACACGTTCGCCAGCAAGGTGGCGGCGCTGCAGGATCAGTGCGCGGACGCGTCCATCGGCAACGTGACCGGCTCCAACGCCGTGAACGTGTTCCTGGGCCTGGGGGTGGCCTGGTCGGTGGCCGCTGTGTACTGGGCGGTGCAGGGCCGCCCGTTCGAGGTGCGCACTGGCACGCTGGCCTTCTCCGTCACGCTCTTCACCGTCTTCGCCTTCGTGGGCATCGCCGTGCTGCTGTACCGCCGCCGGCCGCACATCGGGGGCGAGCTGGGCGGCCCGCGCGGCCCCAAGCTCGCCACCACCGCGCTCTTCCTGGGCCTCTGGTTCCTCTACATCCTTTTTGCCAGCCTCGAGGCTTACTGCCACATCCGGGGCTTCTAGGGTATCCCCCGCCCCGCCCTAGAGACTCGGCTGCCCCTGCTCCGGACCCGCGTCTCCTTCGCGCTCCAGAGACTCAGCCTCCTCTCCTGGGACTCAGCCTCCCTTCCTCCTGGGAACTGATATCCCCTTCCTCTGTCCCCACTAACACCCTCCTTCTCCCTTCCCCTTCAGGAGTCACCGGAGGGACCCGCAACTGCAACCCATCCCTGTTAGTCACTGTTCACACCCCTGGGCACAGTGCCAACTCGAGGCCTGGCCCCAGAGAACCACTTCCTACCCAATGACCTTCTGGAGAATCTACCATCGGTCTCCCTAGACACCGAGGCTTTCCCTATCCCTTAAGACCCCCGTCCCCTAGTGAACCCCCCCATCACTACCACCCTGTGCCCTAGGGCCTCGGAACCCAGCCCCCCCAGGGGGACCTTTGAAGGAGGCTGATACATCCCAGGATGTCCCCGATCTCGGCCCTTCTCCCCAACCCTCAGGGAGCTCTGTTCAGCCCCTCGGGGATGGGGCGGAGGAACAGGTAGGTGCGTGCATAAGGGGGCCACACCTTCCCTGATTTCTCCACTCAGGCCCTTGGGAGGACACTAATTCTCGAGGCTTGGAGAAGGGAGGGGAGAAGTTTGGGGTTTCAGAGCTGGAGGAGGCACATTTGAACCTGCAACTTCTCACATTCCAGCGCCCCCACTTGCCTCCACTACCTCTGAGAGCCCAGCCACACCTTGGAAGGAGGGGAGGGGGCCTGTGTGTATATATAGTGTGTTTGGGGGAGGGGGGACGAGGGAGGGTGCATGTCTTGGGGAAAGGGGGTGACAGACTTTCCTTTTGTGAGGGCAGCAGACTCCCCCAGCCATGAGAATTGGCTTTGGGGAAGAGGCCAGGAATCAAAGGGAGTCCAGCCATCTCCCCTGACAATCTAGAAGGCTCATTTTGCCCTCAGTGCCAGCCAATCCAGGCAGGACCCTCGAAGAGGAGACCGAGGGTCCCAGAGGACCAATGCTACAAGCCAGCAAATGCTGCCACATCTCTGCCTGATGGGGAGCAGGGGTGGGTGGGAGGGTGGGACTGGGGCCAGGGGGTCTGGGTGGGCATTTTTAACTTTGGAGGCCACCCGTCTGTAGGTAGGCCATCTGTATTTTCTTATTATTGTTTCCTGCCCAAAGGACACACTTGGGGTGTGCGATGTGCTGCCCACTGCTTGGGACCCTGAGGATCACCCTGCAACTCCCATAACACCCTGCTTCCCACAGGTTTTTAGCGTTCTGTCGTCCTGTTGCGCATCACCCCAACATCCCAGACCTGTTACCCACTCCCTTTTCTCTACTCCTAGCTCATCAGCACCAGTCGCTGTCTCTTCTCTGTGATTTCTGTAAAAGTTGCCATAAAAATTTGAAATTCTGCCTGAAAAACAGCCTTCCCGTGAGAAGTTGGGATTCTAGAGGAGGGAGCTAATGAGGTCTCTGGCTGAGACTTGGGCAACTGTGGAACAGACCAGGTACTCTGGGTTTTTCCATGTCCCGCATTCTCTGAAAGGACACCCACATGCACCAGCCATACTGAAAGTCCACACTTGCTTCCCGTATCCACACCCCCCTTCACCACCCAGTTTTCCCTAGCCACGCCCCGACGCCGCGCCCGGGATCTTTTAGCCACGCCCCCGCTGGACACCCGGTACTCCCTAGCCACGCCCCCACGCCTCACTCGGGAGCTTTCCTAGCCACGCCCCCATCCCACCAGCCACAAACTATTCCTCTTCACTGGCCATCCTGGGAGCACAAAAGAAGACCCAGATTTGTCTGATCAGAGGAGCTGGGGTTGATGGGAGTTTCCTGAATAAAGCAAGTGACTTTTCTCAGAATCCTGAAATAGGAGAAGGGGCGTGGGTGTGCGTGTGTGCGCACGTGTGGAAAAGGGCACAGCCTATGTAAAGGTGTACAGACTTGTGAGTTACTGGCTTTTTCATACTCCTGCCAGTGGTTAGCATGAATGGGGAATGGGTGTATGGGGGCGGGGAGTGGAGGGATCTCAGGAGACCTTATCGCCACTCTAAGGAGCTTGGAATTTATCCCAAAAGCAAAGGGGAGCTTTGGAAAGGTGTTAAAGAGGGGGCAGGCAGTTGATGTCTGATTTACATTTTTCAACTTTCCTCCTGGAGTAGGGAGATGGAGGTGTGAGGGGACGGTTTAGAAGATAATGGATCAGGCTGGATGAGGGGGTTCAGGGGGAGCCTGCAGGCAGGGCCCTGGCAGGAAAGTTGTGGGCGCAAATGAAGTAGCCAGGGGAAGTTTAAGGAAAAGCTATTAAGGGATTAAGGGGCGGGCAAGGTCAAGGGAAACAAGCCTGGGGGAAGGCGCAATACCCGGGGGCCAGCAATAGAGGGAGCAGTAACCACCCCGGGCTTGAAGGTGGTAGTACCTGAAGCTGTTGAGCCTTGAAGCTGTAGGTTTAGTGAAGGCCAGGAGTAGGCACCCACGTCCCACACTGAAGAGAGAAGGGGTCTGAAGAGTGAACACCACCTGGCTCTCCTCCCACCCACCAGGCTCCTGCTGGCGCCTCCCATTGGTTGAACTCAACCGGAAGCCAGGGGTTAATATTTGGTGCATATAGATCAGCCTCCCCCGGGGGAGATGGGTGGAGGGTGGAGACAGGGAGGGAGTCAGTGTGGAGACTATCTTGCAGAAGCAGCGAGGTCTCTCCGGGGTTTGGGGAATGAAGGTGGGGATAACTAGGGGCGCCAGGTTTGGAGAACATGCCGGATTCAGGTGAGTACATGCTAAGGGTGATGCCTCGGGGACATCCAGAGAGACATGCCTGGAGGGGGGACATCCAGGGGACATCTGGGACAGAGATTTGGGGATCTGCTGGCAATGCCTTATCACCAAGCCACGGAGGGGGTGGGGCACAAGGAACATGGGATACCTGCAGATGGAGAAGAACATGCCAGAAAAGTAGGTAGGAAACCAGGAGACTAAGACACCTGAAGCCCAGATAAGAGTTTCCAGAATGAGGGTGCGGTTGACAGGGCTGAAAGGTGGAGGAAGGTGAGCAGCAGGAACGGACAAGAGCAATTCGGAGAAGGATGTGGGGGAGGGGTCAGGCTGGTCTAGAGAGAGGAGGGAGCGGAAGGCCGCCAAGTGGAGGGAAAACATGCAGTCCCCTCCTAGGATCACCCCCCTTCTACAGGTGTGGAAACAGGCTCAGAGAGGGGAAGCAACTCACCCAAAGTGTCGTAGCTTGGAAGGCGGACAGAAGAGGATGAGGGCCAGAGCACCAGACGGCACAAGGACACCTCTGTCTTAGCAGGTTGATCAAAGGCAGTGGGGTAGAGGCAAGGAGATGGGTGAGCCTGGGCTGGGGGCGGTGAGTAAGATCTCAGCTTTCCAGAGAGCATATCCAGAGCTTGGGACGTGGATGAGACAAGGTCCGTCCCATCCCAAAGTCACTATTCTTCCCCCATGCTAGGAGTTCCAAGAGAGTCAGCGGGGGAGTGATTTCAGTTACTTGTCATGGCAGGAAGCAATAGCACAATGATTTCCTTTCTTCGTGCCTCAGTTCCCTCATCTGGAAAATGGGGACAGGAACGATAATGATGGGGACTAGTGGTGCAGGGTTCTACTGAATTATATATCTTAGGATAACACCAAGCACATAGAGCGCAACAGATGGAAAGGTTATACTTTCTAGATATTTCCAGCTTGCCCACTTTTATAATTTATATTCTCTCTCTCTCCACCTCCTCTCTCTCTCCCCTCCCCAATGGCACGCACCAGGATGGCCATCCTAGAACAGCCCCAGAAGGGCAGAGAAATGCAGACTCCATATACACCTGCTTTGCCACCTGAGACTTGGTTCCTAAAAACCCAAACCCCGGGGAGACAAAATGGGGACTATCCCTTCCTCTCCCTCTAGCCCCCAGATTCTTCAATCTCGTATATCCAGTACATGCCTGCTCTGTGCCTGGCCCTCTGCTGGGGCTACTGCGGGGACCACAATATCCCTGGGACATGCTCTCGCCCAGCTCGCAGGGCAGTGGGGGACATATGCCAAACAGGGTGCAAGAGGGGGCGGTCAGGTTGGGACCTGTGAGTGGAAGGACTCTAGCAGGACACAGGTGGGAGGGAACTGGGAGACTGGGGACGCTCTAAGCCAGCAGGGTGTAGTGAAATGGACAAAGGTAGATGCAGGCCTCTGGGGCTGGCAGAGCTGAGAGCTAGTAACGCCCCAAGCCTGAGGGACAAGGTGTGGGGACAGTGACTTCCAGAAGCTGGAAAGGATGGCCACATGGAGAGGGCTACCCCTACAAGAGCTGTGACTCTGGTATGGGCATGCGAGTGGACCCACACCCATGGGGCGGGGCCGGGCAGGGGGGAGGTGCGAGGGTGAGTGCCCTGACCTCACTCCAGGGCTCTAGGAGTCCATAGGACAGAACCCTTGGATGCACTCCATGAAGCCACATGGTGGTAGGCTGAATAACAGCCCCCCCAGCAGGTCCTCTTGTTAACCCTCAGAACCTGCGGATAGGTTCCTTTCCGCAGCCAGAGGGACGTCACCAATGTGATCAAGGCCGACATCTTAGGAGGTGAACATGACACTGGCTTATCTGCGTGGGCCCTAAGTGCAACCACAAGGGTCTTCCAAAAGGGGGAGGGGGTGGCCAACAGCAGGACCTGTGACAGGGGAGCAGAGGTTGGAGTTCCTGGGGAAGGGCTCAGTCACTTCTGGAAACTGAAAAAGACAAGGGACCAGCTTCTCCCCTAGAGCCTCCAGAATGAGCGTCCATCACCTTGATATTGGACCTCTGGTCTCCAGAACTGTAAGGAGAAGCAGTGTGTGTCATTCGAGCCCCCGAGCTGTAGGTAATGGGTTATAAGAGCAACAGGAAATGAGTACAGAGGCTTGCCGAAGCCTCCTAATGCCAACTCCCATCTCTCGCTGGACCTCAGTAACGTGAGCACACAGTGGAAACTTCTCGTATTTCTGGCTCCTAAATGCACTCACTATGCGCGGGGACATTTCCAGCCTGGGAAGTTCGTATCCACCAGAAAGGGCCATAGAACTCACCTTCTCGGGGCCAGACTCGCCAGCAGGAGTCCTCAACTCCAAAGGCAAAAGGAGACTCTGTAGGGGGTCCATGGAGCTGGTGAGGCTGGTGTGGCAGCGGCCCCCTCTGGCTTGCTAGTTGCAAGAAGGGGCACAGACACACAGGCAGCATCTGTGCTGGGGGGCAGGCGCGGTTATGCCCCAGACCCTGCAGCAGGACAAACTGGGATGACGTCCAAGACCCAGATCTGCCAATGGCCATCGAGGTGCTTTCCCTGTTGGGTCTGTTCTTGGCATGGTTTGGAGCTCTTTTCTGGAGCCTTAGCCTCAGGACCAGCTCTCCAGGCCACTCAGTGCTTCTGGGAGCCCCTCATACCTTTTTTCTTAAGTTCCGTATAGTCAATTGTATTGGCATTTGCTAAATTCTGTTTGCCTTCCCTGTGGGAAGACTGTGCATTCCCAGGCCTTTGAACTCAGTAGTGACCAGGTGACTTGCCGCAGCTAAAGAAAGAAGGCAGGAGGGACAGGAGGCCCTTCTGGGTGGAAGCTTCCAATGCCGGTACGTGCTCTACCATGTCTCTTTTTCTTGAGCCATGGTGAGCTATAATGTATGTAGGGACCGCTCTAACAGCCTGGGGTCCTAGAGTGAAGGTGTTATGTACCCGACTTGCTGTGGGCTTGTAGCTGGATCAAGAAATAAGTCTGGGAGGCCTGGCTGGCTCAATCAGTAGAGCACGCCAACTCTTGATGTTGGAGTTGTGATTCGAGCTCCATGTTGGCCATAGAGATTAGGAAGGAAGGAAGGGAAGGGAAGGGAAAGGGAAGGTCGGGTCTTTATTTCGTTCAACTGAGATTTGAGGGATGTTTGTTACTGTATCACCCAACCTAAGCTGACACATACACTTGGCTTCTGTGGAATCAGTCAGTCACCTTCCACTGTGCGCATCCAAGACCACAGACAGGTGCTGAGGGAATAGACTGCATGAGGATTCTCAAGCTGGAGTCCACATGTACTAAGACCGGTGGACAGCTTTCAGGAACTTTCTGAGCTCATGTGTAAACTGCACATATGGGAGCCTTTTCCCAGGAAAGGGCCTGTAGCATTCACTGGACTTTCAGGTCAGTTAAAGACTTAAAAGACTCAAATACGTTGGTCCTCGAGTAAGAGGACCTGGGTTCCAGTCCCAGCTCTACCACTCACTGGCTGTACCCCCTGGACCAAGTCACTTAACCTCTCTGGGCTTGTTTCTTCACCCGTAAAAGTGAAGAATAGTGCCTGACATGTATTAAGCCCTTGTAAAGGCTAACCGGTAATATTTTCACTGATAGTAGGTAGATGTGGGTTTAGATGTGAATAATGGGGATCCAAAAAAATAATGGGTTCAATAAGGTAAGAGCTTATCTTACTCTCGTGTGACAGTTGCATCTGGAATAGCAAAACTATTTCACTGGGGCAATAAAATCTCAGGTTTCTTTTGTCTCATTTCTCTGGCATAGCCAGAGTGTGGCCCTCATTAGTTTAGCTCAGGATGGGCTCATGTCCGTGGTATCAGCCTAACCAGAAGGCTGAGGCAAGGAGGAGCGGTCTGGGATCCACCACTCCCTGTAAGGCTATGACCCAAGAATGATACCTATCACTTCCTTCTGCATCTCGGTGACTGGACTCACGTGGCCATGTCTTGCTGTGAGAGGAACTGGGGAAAAAAATGTAGTTTTTGTCCTGAGTCATCCTGCTTAAAATCTCCAAAGATGTTTCAGGAAAACTGGGAGAATGAATGTTGAGGGAAAATGAAAAATGTCTTCTGCAGAAACGTCTGAGGGAGTGTGCGGCGTGGATGCTGAGAAACTCAAAGCCGTCAGAGTAGGGGTGTGGGATGAAACCGACATCAACACTAGAGGGTCTCGGACCCTTTGCATCACCCGTTCAGAGATCAAGGTCCCCATCCAGACCCAGTCCAGACCCTCCAAATGACCCCAAACTTGAAACCCCTATTTCCCCAACCTCATCTTCCCAAACCATTCTCCAAGTCCTTAGCCTGTGTCTCCCAATTAGATCTTCCACCTAAGACCCCCCCCAACTCCCCCGTGTCCCACTCCTCACCCACACCTGTCCCTGACCCTCCAAGCTCCCTGATCTGGATGTCTGTGGCCACAGAGCAAACCACCCCAAGACTTAATGGCTGAAAATGACAGGTCCATATCTTCTCCCACAGTTCAGTGGGTGGCTTGGCTCCCAGGGCTCGATGGGTTGACCTGGGGAATCTTTGCTTGGGGTATGTCCCGGGACCACAGTCAGAAGTCCGCTGAGGCTCCAGCGATCTGAAGGCTCAGCCCGGCTGGGTTGGTGTCTCAGGTAACACACTCATGGGGCTCATGGCTGGTGCTGGCTGAGGGGCTGAAAGCCTGGCTGGGGCTTCAAGCCCCTGACTCTCCTGATGACTTCTCTGCCTCTTGTCTCTCCACTGTTGTCTCTCCCCACTCTCTGTCTCCAAAGTTCTCTTTTAAGCCTTGCTTTCTCCACCTCTCTTTTGTCTCTGTCTCTCTGCTTTGCTTTCTTGATCTGTATCTTCCCTCCCTCTCTATCTGTTCCCAAATGTTGGCCCCCCACCCAAGCGTGCGCGTGTGTGTTTCATCAATCACCTATTGCGGAGTAAGAAGCCACTTGGAATTTGGTGGCTTGAAACAACGCTGCATTATTTCTCACATTTCTGTGCATTGACATTGGCTCTTCTGGTCCACCTCGCGTTGGCCAAGGTCATCACACGGCTGTATTCATTCGGGAGCTCGGCTGGGGCTGGAATGAGCGAGATGCCCTCCCTCGTGGCTGGCAGTGGGCGCTGCCTGTGGGCTGGGCCACTTTGCTTCTCCACGCGGACCCCTCCTCCCTAGTTGGTTGGAACAACTTCTCCACCAGGTTGCAAGGGAGCCTCTATAGAAGCTGCGGGGCCTTGGGTCATGTCTACCACAAGCCATTTGCAGGACTTCAGAAGGCAGGGAAGTCCCCACCGCCTCTTTGATGGGTGGAGTGCGAGCCTAGAGGGCGGGGAAGAATTGTTGGCAGCCATTCGTGGCATGCTGAATACTAGCGCCCCCGAAGATATCCATGCCCTCATCCACAGGACCTGTTGAATGTTACCTTGTAGGACATTCAGGTGGGATTTTGCAGGTGGGATTAAACAAAGGGTCTTGAGATGGGCCGATCATGCTGGATAATCCTGGACAGCCCTGAATGTGGTCTTAGGCATCTTTAAAAGAAGGAAGCAGAGGGAGAGGATACTAGACACGAATGTGGGGGGGGGGGGGGTAAGCACGAGGCACAGAGATGCGAGGATGTTGGCCCTTCGAGACAAGCGTCACGTGGCCACAAGCCGCCGGAAGCTGGACTACAAGCCCCCGGAAGCTGAACTACAGGCCGCCGGAAGCTGGACCACAAGCCCCTGGAAGCTGGACCACAGGCCGCCGGAAGCTGGACCACAAACCCCCGGAAGCTGGAAGTGGCAAAGAACGGATTCTTCCCTGGAGCTTCCAGCGCTTGCCGACACCTTGATGTAGGCTCAGTGACTGGTTTCGGAACGCTGACTTCCACAGCTGTGAGAGGATAAACCTGAGTTGGTGGTAACTTGTAAGGGCAGCTTCGGGAAGTTAAAGGTAATAAATACGTTGTCTTTAGAGCTAACCCACCATTGCCTCTTGTCCCCTATCTTCTCGGTGTCTCTACCTCTTGAACCCCTTTCTTCCTTTTTTTTTTTTAAATGGGGGGGGGGGGCAGAGGAAGAGAGAGAGAGAGCCCAAGCGGGGAGCGGCAGGCCCAGGGAGCCCAATGTGGGGATGGATCCCAGGACCCTGGGATCATGACCTGAGAGGAAGGCAGACACTTAAGGACTGAGCCACCCAGGGGCCCCTAGATAGATTTATTTTAAAGAATTAGCTCATGCAACTGTGAGAGCTGGAGAGTTCAAAGCTGGCAGGCCAGCTGACTGGAGACCCAGGGAGGCGGTGATGTTGCAGCTCAAACTGGAAGGCAGTCTGGAAGTAGATTTCCTGCCTTCCCAGGGGACATCTGTCTTTTACTCTAAAGGCCTTCAACTGATTGGGTGAGGCCCACCCACTTTACATAGGATTATCAACTTTACTTAGAGTCCCCTGATTTAAATATTAATCTCATCTAAAAAAACACCTTCACAAGCAACATCTAAGCTGGGCACCACCATAGCCTAGCCACAAGGACAGATCTGATTCTCAGGGGATCTCTCCTCCCCTTACCCACTTTCAGTGCCTATCCACCTCGCCCCTTGCCTGGCCACCGTCTGAGGCTGGACTCTGCAGAAGCTGGCCCAAAGCAAGGATGGGAGGCAAGTGGCTTATCTGGGAAGTGATTCCAGGAGACCCTGGGGGTGGGGGTGGGGGAAGGAAAGCATTAAGGATGTGTTGATTAGCAAGTCACCCCCTTCGGGAAACAGGGTCTCAACCCTGCTGGGACCACTCAGGGATGGTGCAGAATCCTCTTTAGGGTGCCCGACCTCAGGGTGAGGAAATTGGGGTGTTTATCCACTACGTCCAGACTGCTGATGAGGCTTTCCAGGGCTTGGCTCCCAGCACTTCTGGTGGGTGCAGGTGCCAGTATGGGAGCTAGTGGTGGGTCACAGGGGCATGAGTGGGGCACCTTTGCCCCACACGGCCCTATCCTCTCCCTCGTCCAATGGGAAAGTGCATGGGCACTGAGAAGGGAGGCCTGGCTGTCCCTCCAGGGGACAAGGAAAGGCTGGCTCCTGGCTGTTCCCCTAAGGATCGAAGTTAGGGAGACCTTCCCGGCACTGAAGACTGGGGGAGAGAAGGGGTGGGCTTCCCAGTTCTCAGTGTCTCCTCAGGCCCTGGCCCTCTTGCCCTCCCCGCCCCCTATAGTTGGCCTCCCTGCCCCCCTGCCCTCTGCCTGCAATTTTCTCCCCAGGAGATGGAGAGAAGGAAATGTCAAGGATGACGGATTGAAAGGGGCAGTTGGGGTCAGTAGAGGAGGGGGCCACAGAACAAAGCAGAGACAAAGACCAAGGAGAGACGGGAAAATTAGACGGGGAGAGGGGAGGGCAGAGACTTTAAAATGCTGTGTGGAAGCAGATGGGAGAGAGAGGGAGAGATGGGGCGGAGATGGTACAAATGGGGCGGAGATATTACTAGAGGGTCAGAGCCCCTTAAAGGCACGGGATGCCAGAGAGCTGTGGACCAGGGAGCAGACAGAGGGGGACCAGAGCAGGGCCTGGTGGGGGTGAGGAAGATGTCGGGGAGACACAGAGACCGGGGATTGTGAGGGTGAGAGACAGAGAGATCATCCAGACAAAGAGAGACTGAGACAGAAAGGAAAAGATGGGGAGAGAGAGACAAGAGACAGACAAATGGACAGACAGACACACTCAGGACAGGGAGGTGTATGGTGAGCGAGAGGGAGAGAGGGACCAGAGGGACTGAGAGGGAGAGGAGGAGGGGGAAGAAGGCGAGGAGGGAGGGGGAGGGGAAGGGGAAGAGGAGGGGGAGAAGGAGGGGAGAGAAGAGAAGAGCAGAGATGAGACCCAGAAAGCAGACACTAAGGCCCGGAGCAAGGCTGGCAGAAGAAAGCCGATTGGAAGAAAAGGGAGGGAAGGGACAGGAAGACAGGAGTGGGGTCGGGGGTGGGAGTCCTGGCCAGTGCCCCTCCCCCACCTGGGTCAGGCCAGTCCTGGTGGCCTCTGCTGAGCCATGGCTAATGGTATGATTGCTTGGTGGGGCAGCAGGCGGCAGTGACAAATGAGCTGCCTGAGTCGTGGGCTCCAGTGATGGATGGGCCCAGGAGGCCGGCAGAGGGGTGGGGGGGGCTCCTCCCCCCAACAAGATAAATGTTTCCCTCTCCTGGAGCCAGACAGGGGAGGCACTGGGGATTGGGGCGATGCATCTATGAAGGGCCTGGGCAGAGGGTGGGGGGGGCAAGGGAGAGATACAAGAAGGCGGAAACCCAGGGCCACGGAGTTGGGGGGGTTGGAGGGGGACGAAGAAGGAGGGGAAAGAGGGGGGACACGAAGGCTGAGAGACAGCAGTCCCCAGAGACAGAGATGAGCTAGTGGGAGGGGGAGGCAGAGAGACCATCCAGAGAAAAGGAGACACAGAGACAGATGACAAGAGGGAGGGAGAGACAGTGAGACAGACAGATGGAGACATACCCAAGACAGAAGGAGACACAAAGGACCCTCTTTTAGGATCCCTTCATCCTAGCCCTGAGCAAAGATACAGATCCTTGCAGAGAAGCTAGGATGAGGAAGGAGAAAGAGAGATGGAAAGACAAACCCCGCGCTGTTGACAGAGGGGAAACTGAGGCAGAGAGCTTGTAGGACCACGACAGAAGACAGGGGACCCCTGAGCAGCTCCTTGCTCCCTCCATCCATTTAGAGCTGACTGTGGGGGATGCCCCCGGGTCCCTGGGAAATCACAGCCGCCTGGTGGGCAAAGCCCCAGAGAGGACAGAGCTGAGGGAGAAGGTCCTCCCCAGCCGCCATGGAGAGGTTGGCGGCCAGGTGGGGGTAATCTGCATTGCAAGGACCTGGAGGTCCCCCAGGGCTACTCATAGAGGACTTGATGGGCTAGAGAGTGAGACCCCCTCCTGTGCTCGGGGCTCACCTGGGTTGGGGGGGTCTGTGTCCATGCTGAGCCACACACACTCCCCATACCTGTACCCAGGGGTCCAAACACCGCCTTCAGAGAAGTGACCACACCAGGGTCAGTGAGCGTGTCCCCCCCCACCAGGATCCAGGCCTGGATCCCACCTGCTCCCTCCCCTGGGAGACAAGGCAGCTCAGCTCTGCAGAGGAGGCTGGAAGTCAGAGAGAGAGAAAGAGAGGTGGGAGACTGGGGTGCAAGTGTGTCTGTCTGTCTGTCAGAGACAGACAGGCTGGGGGGGCAGGGCAGTGAGAAAATTGCAGACCTCCTTCCTTCCCCTCCCTCCATCAGTTTTCCAGACACTCCTACTTTCCCCTTGCCAACATCTCGCTCCTCTCTTTAATTAAAAAGATTTATACCCAAGAGTCAGAGGCCCTCCTCCTTGTTTGGGGGGCTGGGGTGTCCTCTGAGCTCAGAGCAATGGCAGAGATGACTCTTGTCTCTTTCTCCCTCTCTCCCCCCCTCACCCCCCACCCTGTCTGTAACTCAATCTGCCCCCAGCCCTTCCCTGGCTCTCTCCACGATGGTTTTGCCTGGTTCTCATTCACAACCTCCCATTGGCCTCCCTGGGACGCCCCACCCCAGTGAAAACGCGGTTGCCTCTCTCCCTCTGTCCACGCACTCCCCACTGGGACTGTCACATCAGGCCACGCGTCTTGTTTTCAGAGTCAGCTTGGGGAGCGGACCTCAGCATACCCCCCAAGATGTAAGGCGAGCCTGGGCGTCCACATCCTAGGCTCTCCCACCCTGAACCTCAGCTGAAGGCAGCTGTGGGGGGGCAGACAGAAGAGCTTTGCATCTTTAATTAAAAAGTGATTTAAATTAATTTTCTGCTCCAAAACCCCTATCTGGGGGGCGGGGTGTGTGGCAGTGATGAAAGGCTCTCCCAGCCCCCTTACCCTCCCTTCCGCCATCCTTAAAGGGCCAGCGTCACCCCAGGGACAGTTGCTCCCAAGAGCCTCAGGAGCAGTGCCCACTGGCACAGGGGGCCCCAGAGTCAGCCAGGGCTCTCCGGGTCCTGGCACTCTCTGCTTTAACCATGCCCCCCCCCACCAAGCCCCTTGCCCATTCTGCCCATGGGGAGACAGACTGAGAGGAGGGGCCAAGGTGGGTCTGGACCCCGGGTTCCTGGAGGACACCCAGAGATGGCCAGGCTGGAGGGCTGGTGGTGGAGTCAGGGACAGAGAGACAGGGCCCGAGGTCCCGTGTGAGACAGAGTGAGGGAGTCGGAGAAGGTGACCCAGTGAGAGAGACAGAGGAGGGAGGGTTCTGGAATGACACCAGCTGAGCCTGGGGTGGGAGAGGAGGGGACCTTCCCAGGAGTGACAGGGACCGGGGTCATCGTCCTGTCCTTGCCCTCCTCACAGCCCTCTGCTCCCTAGCCCTCTCCCACTGGGAAGTGCTGCTGCTCTCCTAACCTCAGTCCCTCCTGCTTTAGCTGCCATGGGCTCACTGCAGCCCTGGGTGGTTTTGTTTCGCTTCCACATGATGGGAGGGTGGAGAAGCAGATCACCGCAGAGGAGAGCTGTTTATGAGGGTCATAAAAATATCCTTAGCGAGCCCAGCAGGGGTGAGCACACTGCCTCCACCCCTCTCTCACTGCCACCCCTGCCAAGTCCCTTTCTTTCTCGAATTCTGTCCCCCTTCCTTCTGGATCTCTGTCTCCCTCTTTCTGGATCTCTGTCTCCCTCTTTCTGGATCTCTGTTGCTCTCCCCCTTCCGTCTGGATCTCTGTCTCACTTCTCTCTGGCACACTCACTCAGGAGTGATGTTTGGGTAACTTTTGGGGATCCAGTATCCCTTTATGACAATAGGATGAAAACAAGGGGCCATTTCCCGGGAAAGGAGCACACACGGGAACCCAGCCCACCATTTGCAGTTTCACAGCATTCACAGGCCTCCAGGATGTGCATGAGCACATCCTCTCAGGAATTTGAGGCCACCAGAAGATAAAGACCCCTAATGTAGAAAAAGCCAGAGAGATGATGAATCCAAGGTGTCTGTCTCTCTTCTCCTACCTGCCCTCTGCCGTGGTCACCCTTGCTGACCTCCTCACTGTTTCTCCAACGCACCAGACACATTCCTGCCCCAGGGCCTTTGCACTTGCTGTTCCTCTGCTTCTGGGTTCAGAAGTCCACATGGCTCCCTCCCTCACCTTCGGGGTCCCTGCTCAGATAGCACCTCTTCTGAGGGCTTTCCACATCCCCTTATATTATCTCTGTCCTTGTTCTGCTTTGCTTCAGAACACTTGTCAACTCCAGGCATTATTTTTACACTGGTCTACTCTTCCCCAGACCTCCCCAAGAGAACTCAAGTGCCAGGGGGCCAAGAAGTTTATCTTTTCTCCCTGCTATGTCTCCAGGACACTCCCCCCACCCTGCCCCATACACAGTTAGAGCTCAATATTAATTTTTTAAAAGATTTTATTTATTTGACCCACAGAGACAGAGAGGTCACAAGTAGATGGGGGGGGGGCAGGCTCTCTGCTGAGCAGAGAGCCCAATGTGGGGCTCCATCCCAGGACCCTGAGATCATGACATGAGCCGAAGGCAGGTCTTAACCCTCTGAGCCCCCCAGGCACCCCTCAATATTAATTTTTGTTGCAGAAACCTCCTGTGTCTCATTAGGACCCTAGTTGCATAGGCTGTCTGGGTCCCAGATCCTCCAGGAGCCAGATAAAAGCTCCAGACCTGCTCTGAGCAGGCCCATGGTTTACCCTCAACTTTGCACATTCCACAAACTGCCCAAACCCAGGGCGGGGGAGACCCCTGTGAAAGGCCGGTGGTCAGAACTGGGCAGAGAGACACAGGAACACCTCCAAGCCTGCACATCTGTGCAACCCCCCATGTGCACACACACGCACCACCCCCCCAAGTCGGGGGCTGCCACACCACCGTGGGAGGCCTGATGCTGATCGGAGGCAGACACTCCCCCACCAATAGGCACCATATTTAGAGACAGCAATAACCCTGCATCATCCCACAACCAGACACACACACACACACACACACACAGCCTCAGACACAGGCCCATGAGCATCCTTGGCTCCCAGAGGAGGGAAGTTAGGGGACCCGGAGCAAGAACAGAAACTAAAATATGGGGTTTGGTTACTTCCAGACTCAGGTTCTCTTCTCTGTCTGCTCATTCGTCTCCTAGAGACAGACTGACGGACAGAGTCGAAGAGAGAGAGACAAAGAGACAGAGAGGCCAAAGAGAGGCGCACCGGAGAGAAAGGGAGCCGGGGAGCAGGGGCCAGGCAGGGCGGACAGAGACCTGTGGCGGCCGCGGGGCGGGAGGCCGAGGAGGCCCCGGCCGGGTGCGGGGAGAGGGCGGCGCGGACTGGGGCGGCCCGGGTGCGGACCCGGGAAGACCCCGACACAAAGGCCGCCCCGAGGGCGGCGGCGCGGGAGGAAGAGGGGGAGAGGGGGTGGGTGGGGGAGGGGCCGCCCGCCCCGCCCGCGGCCCAGCCACCGGCGGACAGCGGGTTAAGCATCTCGATGTGGAACTTCCGGATGTGACCACAGAGAGAGGGAGAGACCGGGAGAGACCGGGAGAGACCGGGAGGCGGGGAGACATCGAGCCACCCAGCCGCTGGCAGCCCTCCGGCCGGCTGCCGCCAGGACCCCCCGCCGCCCCCGCCCCCCTCCCTTTGCCCGCCCGCGCCCTCTCCCAGTCTCTCCACCACCACCACCCCGGTCTCCCCAGTCTCCGGGTCCGTCGGCCGCGGGCCGCCCCGATCCTCCCGGGACCCCGGGGGCGGGGGGGTGAAAGGACTGGGGGGGCCTGCCCCCCGCTCACCCCTGCCCCCGCCGTCATGAGCCCCTCGCCCTGACCCCCGCGGGGGGGAGGGCGCCGGGGGTCCATGCGCGTAGCCTCCGCGCTGCCCGGCGCGGGCCACTGACGGCGGCGGGGGTGGGGGGGCCGGGCTCCCGGTCTCCTGCCCCACCCCCTGGCGTCCGCACCGCGGCCCGTCGGGGGCCGCTGCCCCGGGCTGCGCCCGCCCTGCCGGCCAGGCCCTGGAGGGACCCGGGAGCTGCCACCGGCATCAGCCCATGGCCCGGAGGGTAGGTCTGAGGGTGGGCACCCCGCGTCCCAGCCCGGCCGCGCACCCTGTCCCTCCGTCGTCCCCCGCTCCGGCTCTCTGGCCCCCGTCAGCCAGTCCCGCCCTCTCCACGTCTTTCTCTGCCTCCCCTCTCTACCCCTGGTCTCTCCTGTCTCTGCTCCGGGTCTCCTCCTCTCTCTATCCCCGGATCTTCTCTATCTCTGCTCCGGGTGTCCCCCTCTCTCCACCCCTGGATCTCCTCCTCTGACTATTCCCCACTATTCCCCGTCTCCTCTGTCTCTGCCCCGGGTCTCCCCCCTCTTTCCACCCCTGAGTCTCCTGCTCCATCTCAGGTTCTTTCTCCTACCCCCTCCTTCCTCTTCTGCCCTCCCCAGTCCTCCTCCCGGGTCTACTTTTGTTCCAAGTCCTCCCGAGGATTAGGGGTGGGGACAGTACTGGGTAAGGGGTTCTCACCAGGCTGGGCCAAGGAATTCTCTCTTCTGCGGTCCTGGGGATGGGGCAGTCGGAGGGGATCGGGCAAGGAGGTGAGTACGCACCTTTGGGGGTGGAGGGGGTGGGAACATGGCAGGCTGTGAGGGACCCATTGCACATCTTAGGAACAGTTGGATTCAACTTCAGGGCTCAGAAGTTAGGAGAGGAGGAAGAGAAAGAGATGGCGAGGGGGACATACACACACAGAGCCCTCGGCACACACCCGCTAGGGGCAGGGGCCAGGGCTACCCAGGGGAGGAATGTCTGCATCCTTCTGTTTGAGTCTCTTTGATTCTTTGAGCCTGTTTCCTCAAGTCCAAGGAGAGGGTTTGGCCCTGTGGATTAAGGCCCCTCTGGCCTCCCCAGGGTGCGTGCTTTTGTGATGATAGTGGTTCACTTTGGGGCGGATCGCACAAGTGGGTTGTGCCGTTGTACGGGCTTACACTTCGGTTCAACAAGTGTTTATGAAATGTGTGCCAGGTGCTGTGCTGTATGCCTCATTCATTCATTCACGCATGCGCTAAATACCAAGTTCGGCCATTCACGCATGCGCTAAATGCCTCATTCATTCATTCACCCACTCATTCCTTCGTTGCTGTGTCTAGAGTTTAGTTCTTGGGGGGCGAAGGGGGCGGACTCACATGGTGAGTGGGGTGTGACAGGTTGTTAAGGCAGAGTCAGATGTGCCTATTTGACAACTGTGGGATGAAATTGACGGGGGGGGGGGCAGTGTAGACATACATTTATGCATAAATGACGTGCTGTGCTGCTTTTATGGGAAGTCTCCCGTGAGTATCTCTCTCCTGTATTTTCTCTCCTCCATCCCGCTCTTTCCCCTCCTCTGTCTGTCGATTGTATCTCTGTATCTCGTTCCTAGTCTCTCTCTGAATCTCTCCATGGCTAATCTCTCCATGGCTCTCTCCCCTCCTTGCTCTGGGAGGAGCTGGGAGTTACCATCAGCTGATCCCTGACCCCCACCCTGACCCTCAGACCTGAGACCTGGGTCAGTGTCTCTCCTCTGGACCCTCGTGCCCACACATCAAGAATCCCTGATGGAACATTTTTCATAGGCCAGGGGTATAAGAGAAGACCATGGCGCGGGGCTCTCAGACCCACCCAGACAGTTCCATGGGACATCCACGGTCTAAAGGTGGCAGAACTCAGACCCAGGGAGTGAAAGGGCTGGTTCGGGGAGGCAAGGAGCGACATCTGGGTGCCAGGGTAGGGAGGTTTCCTGATGCCTCCCTGTTGTTCTCCCCTTCTCGCCTCCCCCCAGTACGATGAGCTGCCCCACTACCCAGGCATTGTGGACAGCACTGCAGCCCTGGCTGGCTTCCCAGAGGCAGTGCCCTCGGCACCGAGAGCCCCCGGGCCCTATGGCCCCCATCGGCCTCCCCAACCCCAGCCCCTGGGCTTGGACAGTGATGGCCTGAGGAGGGAGAAGGATGAGATCTACGGGTGAGTGGGGACAGGACTGAAGGCTCTGTGGGGTCTTGGGATGCGGGCCCCTTTCTTTGAGCCTCAGACTCTCGTGCTCTGTCTTGGTCTTTCCATCTCTTCCCCAGGTCTTCTGTCCCCTCCCAGGTGCTTCCATCTTCTGCTCGTCCCCTGCTCTCCCCTCATGAACTTTCTGTCCTGCCTCCCCCAGACACCCACTCTTCCCGCTGCTGGCCCTGGTCTTTGAGAAATGTGAATTGGCCACGTGCTCCCCCCGGGATGGGGCCGGTACTGGGCTGGGCACACCTCCAGGTGGTGACGTATGCTCCTCTGATTCCTTCAACGAGGACATTGCTGCCTTTGCCAAGCAGGTGGGCATCCCCATCTACTGTGTGCCAGAAGAACCAGGGAGAAGGGGTGGGCAGGAGACAGGATGCACCCTCCCTGGTCTCTCTCTTCCTCCCAGGTGCACTCTGAGAGGCCCCTCTTCTCCTCCAACCCGGAGCTGGACAATCTGGTGAGATCTCTGCCCTCCTCCCAATGTTCCTTCCTCCGCAGGGGTCTGCTATCCCACCCTCCATAGCCCTGGGGTTGGTTATGGGAGCAGACAGGAGGTCATCAGACCCACTTTCTCAAACAATGGTAATTATTGCCATTTTACAATGAGTACAGCCTAGAGTTTGAGAACTGGGACTGATGGCCTGAGTTCAAATCGGAGCTCTGCCACTCACTAGTTCTGTGAACCAGGACAAGGAGCTGAATCCCCTGTGCCTTGGTTTCCTCATCTGTAGCTAGTAGCTTTTCCTATCTCATAGGGCTGTTGTGAGAATATAGTGAGCTAACAAGAGTTGAACACTTAGAACGGTGCCTGGCACAGAACAGAGACCAAATAGGCATTAGCTCGTCTATCAGCCAGGACAACAGAGCCCATGCCGAGATGAGTGTAGGGACTCGGCTGCCACGGGCAAAGGAGAGAAGAGAGGGAGAGAGGAGGAGAAATATCCTGGCTTCTCCCTTTTTTTTTTTTTTTTGCTTTCCAGCTCCAGCCAGGGCTTCCTGTTGCATGACCCCTTTGGCAAAGGGGTCTGGGAAATGTAGTTTACAGTCAGAGGGTGGGAAATGGAGCAAGGGGCAAGCAGACAAAAGATGGGGTATTTTTATTACAGCAGACATTCATTCACTTCTCTTGCGATGGATCCTTTCCCGTCTCTTCCACCTCTTGCTTCTCTTTCTCTGTCTCTGACTCTCTGGCATTTCATCTTTCCTTAATTCGGGGTCTCTGTTTCTGTTCCCTGTCGCTCTCTGACCCTGTGGTTCTGTCCCTCTCTGCCTGTCCTCTGGCTTTGTCATTCTATCTCACTCTTTCTGTTCTTCTCTCTCTCCTTTTCTCCCCTTTCTCCTTCCTCCTCCTCCTTCTTTTCCTCCTCCTCCTCTGGTCCTTCTCCCTCTTTCTCTCTCTCTCTTCCCCTCCTCCTCCCCTCCTTCCGTCCCTCCTTCTCTCCCCTGCTCTGTCTCTTCCTGTCTCAATTTTCAGATGATACAGGCCATCCAGGTGCTCCGTTTCCACCTGCTGGAGCTGGAGAAGGTGAGTGCTTCTCACTTCCCCTCACACCCTCACTCCCCCCCCCATCCCTCCCCTTCTCACCCCTTCCACCCCTCCTCAGGCCCTCTGCCCACTGGAGTTGGAGCAGAATGCTGCCCCATCCCTGTACACCCCAGCCCTGGCTCCCGGGTGGCCCCCCCAGTACCCCGGTGCCCCCTCAGGTCCACGACCTGTGCGACAACTTCTGTCACCGCTACATCACCTGCCTCAAGGGAAAGATGCCCATCGACCTGGTCATCGAGGATCGGGATGGCGGCTGCAGGGAGGACCTCGAGGACTACCCGGCCTCCTGCCCCAGCCTCCCGGATCAGGTGGGCTGGGCATGGGCCACCAGGCATCACCCCGCAACCATAGCTGTGAGTGGACACAGCCAGGCTACAGCGTGAGGGTGCCCCCACCCCCCAGCCTCAGCCAGCTATGCCTGACCACCGGGCATGCGCCAATGACGCAAGAGCGGCTGCGCAGACCAGGACACACCCAGATGGCAGCACATGCGCACACATGCATACACGTAGACTTAGCTGTACCCACACAGCCTCAGACACAGCCACGCAAACTCAGTCCCCACCATTCTCGCTCGTGGCTAGATGAGCACATATGCCACCTACTCAAACACACGCGTCCCAGCCGCAGAGCAGCGTCATACGCTGCACACCCCGAGTGAGACCCGCACTTCTAGAGCAACAGCCACCACGACAGACGGAGCCAAACGGTCCCAGATCCTGCCACCCAGATTCGGACACCACAGCACTTAGACCCAGCGCGGCGCGAGTGCAGGGCCTGCGCACACGCAGACACGTGCCACCTTCACCACACGACAGCCAGACCGCAGCAGGTACCCACGCTCCGTGCCGTGCTGGGTACCGATGGACAGTCACGTAAAAGCAGCGCAAAGCCCGACCCGGACCACCCCCACAAGGGGGTCACACCTGCCCCCAGATACAGGCACATGGCCGTGCCCCGGCACAGACTCGGGCAGGCTGCCCACAGCAGTCACAGACGGGCCTCGAGGACCCTCTGCCATACAGCCCACGGTCTGCACATGCGCAGCGAGAACCCCACTCTGAGGCCTGGCGGTGTTCCGCGTTTTCGCGGCGTCGCCAATACACACCCGTGGCAGTCATCCGGCCCGGTGTAGTCACGAAGCCACGCGTGCAGTAACCACACACACCGTCTCACAGAGAAGACAACCCATCTCTTGAACAACAGACGCAAACTTAGGACACCGTGGGCTCGTGATCTCAGGAAGGTACACGAGGTCATCTCAGAGAGGGACGCAGGCGTGAGTGCACTGACCCGGGCCACACCGCAGTCTCAAGGCAGCTTCAGGCACACCGCTGTGGACACGCACCCACGGCGTCCCATCAGACCCAGCGCTAGAAGAGCCCCAAGAACCTCTGCAGCCAAGATCAAAAGCCTTCGGACTGATGATCCCACCGTTTGCACACCCGTCCACCATGCACTCAACTACACAGTTCCATACAGACATGCCACACCCGGGGTAACCTTCTCTGAGCTGTGGCATCTCCAGCCTGGCCCCCCCAGGATACAGATGAGATACCCATGGTGGGCCATGGCAGGCTGCGGTGGGGCAGGGTGGGGGGGGTGTAGGAGTTGGGGGGCTGCTTACAAAGCAACAGGCAGGGTCCAGGGCAATCAGGACAGGTGGGGTGCCCTGGGATTCAACAAGAGCTGTAACCCACCCAGTCCACCTCCCAGCAATGGAGCTGAACCTTAAACTGAATGACAAAGAGGGTTTGACACAGTGTGTGCAGGTAGGTCAGGCGCCTAGGACACAGAGCTGGGGCCGAGGGCTGATCTAATGCATTGTCCAGTTCTTCAAAGTGTATCAGAGTCTAGATAAAGCACAGCCTGAACCCTCCACCCACCCTGCAATTCGGAGACACCTCCCCACCCCATCTCTGAAAAACAGAAGTTGTTTTTTATCCCCCCTAAGTTTAGTGCAAACTCATTTGGCAGCTTAGTCTGACCTGAACTAATGAGAGGCTATTTATAGACTTTATTTATTCCACTTAGTTAAATATTCATCCATTTTGCTGCAGAAATGTTAATGAGTCTGATGAGGAGGTTAAGCCCCAGACCCTGCTGGGGGTGTCATGAAATACACAGTGTGTGGGCAGATTTAGTGTCTACAAAGGGGAACCGTTCTATGGGCACCCGGCTGGCTCAGGCAGTAGAGCTGCGACTCTGGATCTTGGGGTCTTGAGTTGGAGGTTACTTTTAAAAATAAATTAAAAAAAAATTAAAATGTGGAAAGTTCTAAATTCTGAAACACTGCTGGCCCTCTAGGATTTCAGCTAAGCTGCTGTGGATCTCTGTAAGCTCACGTTTATGGGGCGACTGCTGTGTGTCTACGTGAATGATCTCACCGAGTCCTTTCCAGGCTCTGTGAGGTGGGGACAGTTGTTTTCTTCTGTTTTCCAGTTAAGGAAACAGAGGCACAGCGAAGTGAAGCAACTTGCCCAAGGCCACACAGCCAGGAAAGAAGCAGAGACAGGATTTACATTCAGGTGTCCCAGCTCCAGAGCCCATGGTCTCAGTCACTGTGCTATAGGGCACCCAAGCGTTGCACTGACTTTTAGCTCTTGTTTTCCAGAATAATATGTGGATTAGAGACCATGAGGACAGCGGGTCTGTACATTTGGGGACCCCGGGTCCATCCAGTGGGGGCCTAGCCTCCCAGAGTGGGGACAACTCCAGTGACCAAGGTAAGAAGCCTGGGAGGTGGAGGGGAAATGTGGGAGTCAGTCTGAGGATTGAAGTTAGACAGCAAGTAGGACTTCCAGAAGTGCAAGGATAATAGGGGTGTGGAGTGGTCTCTTGGGTAAGGGTTCTGGGTCCCTCTGATCTCCCTGCTTGCTGCCCACAAACACAGCTTGCCTGTCCTCCCTCAGGAGATGGACTAGACACAAGTGTGGCCTCTCCCAGTTCCGGGGGAGAGGACGAGGAGCTGGACCAGGAGCGGCGGCGGAATAAGAAGAGGGGGATCTTCCCCAAGGTGGCTACTAACATCATGAGAGCATGGCTGTTCCAGCACCTCTCGGTGAGAGCCCTGGGGCCCGGGTGCAGGGTGGGCATAGAGAGAGAAGGAGAAGGATGGCCACACAGAGACTGAGGCCCCAAGAGAGACCCAGAGATGGGAGACTGAGACTCGGGGGAGATACAGAGGGTGAATTTCAAGGGATGGGGCCTGACTCGAGCAAGCATCCGTGAGTGCTAGCTGCCTTCCAGGTGCCATTAGGGCTCAGTCCTTCCCCTAACCCACCAGCCATTCACATCCCCCCCACCAATCACCAAACAGAGCCTATGAGGTTGGGGCTGGGAGGTTCCATTCTGTAAGCGAGGAGCCAAGAGGTCTCCTAGCCAGACGTGGGTTCAGATACGGGCAGTGGGCAGTTTGGGCTTCTCGAGTGCAACATGCTGCCTTGTGGAGGGAGCTGGGAAAATACAGGAAGAGTGAAAAAAAAAAAAAGTCAGGGAGAGACAGAGTCCCAGAGGGACTGAGACCGGGACAGCGAGAGACATGCACTGAGACATGCACTGGGACCCTGATAGAGACTCAGACAGGGCCCGTGCTGGGCTTTGCCTCCCTTCTGGTGCTGGAGCCCCCACCCTGAGCTTTGGTCTCCCTAATGAGAGCTGGCCAATTAGCCCCTAATTGCTAGAAGAGGTGGGGGCGCCCACAAGCATAATTGCCCGAAGCTTGGCTCCGCTTCCCTCCACTGGCCCCTGGGGAAGCCTGGAGCCGCTTAAACAAGCTGAGTCTCTGGGCCCTGCCCCAGCCTGGGCTCACCATCCCCACGGGGCCGGGCCCTGGAGGTCAGATGGCAGCTGGGCAGGCAGGGTGACTCTCTGCTGGTGGTCACAGCACCCATACCCCTCGGAGGAGCAGAAGAAGCAGCTGGCGCAGGACACCGGGCTCACGATCCTGCAAGTCAACAACTGGTGAGTGACCCAGGAGGCTCCTGTGAGTCCCTGGGCCAGCCTGGGTGGGAGGCCGGGCGCTGTCCACGGTGCTGAAGGAGGCCCCGAAGCCCCCGGGAGCTTCTCCTCTCCCCTCCTCTGTCCCGTCCTCCGTGTGTGTGTTCATTTCGGCCTCTCTCCTGCTCCCTCTTTACACCCTCCTCGGTTTCCACAACCCCCTCCCAGGTTCATCAACGCCCGGAGACGCATCGTGCAACCAATGATCGATCAATCCAACCGCACAGGTACAGGGAGAAAACGGGGAGAGAGGACCTAATGTTCCCCGGGGAGTATCAAAGCTGGGGCCTGCATATCCTGGGGCTCAGCCTGCACCCCTCAACCTCCTTTCCAGGGCAGAGTGCAGCCTTCAGCCCAGAGGGCCAGCCCATGGGGGGCTACACGGAAGCTCAGCCACACCTGACTGTCAGGCCTCCAGGTAAGTCCCCGCCCCTTAACTAACCCTGCCCCCACCACACCAGGCCCCTCCTCTCAACGAAGATGCCCCACCTTCTGGGATCCAGTTCAAGAATAATGCAGTAATTCATTTGCATAACAGTGGAGCTGGGGGGACCGTCACAGATTTCCTGGAGCCCACTTCTTAGCTGAGCGTGTTTCTTCCAGGCTCCGCCCATCCACTGGAAGGTTCTACTTAAAGGACTAGTACCTTTTTAAAAAAGATTTTATTTATTTTATTTGAGAGAGGCGAGAGCGCACACACGCATGCATGTGTACACACACACACACACACACACACACAAACGCTCGCACGCAGGGTGGGGGTGGGGTAGGGGTGGAGCACCAGAGGAAGAGGGACAGATGGACCCTGCGAGGAGCACAGAGCCCACCGTGGGGCTCGATCTCACAACCCTGAGATCAGGACCTGAGCTGAAATCAAGAATCAGAGGCTCAGTGGACTGAGCCACCCAGGCGTCCCAGGTCTAGTACTTTCTTAAATGATGACTCAGTCTGTCTTGGTAGTGGGATTCCCTGGGGAGGGAGACGGTGGGAGGGATTTGGGGCTTATGGGAAAGTCGGGGAAGACGAACAACCCTCCTCTTTTCTCTTCCAGGGTCAATGGGAATGAGTTTGAACTTAGAAGGAGAGTGGCATTATCTATAGATTCAGGACAAATGTGAGTGTCCTATGTCTCGGGGTTCTGGGTTGGGGGTTATGTAGATCTCAAAGCTCTGTAAGGCCTCCAGATTCCAATACTGCGCCCACCTGGAGGGGGTCCTCGTGGGTCTGCAGGGCTCAGTGGGAAGATGGTTTATCCACCCACCCGCTCATTCATTTGTCTGTACGTGTGTCCATCCATCAGTCATCCACTTACCCACTCTCCATGCAAACACACATCCACTCAATCCGTAGTCATCTGCCCGCCCACCCCTGGTCAGCCGTCCACCTCCGCACCAATCCAGCCGCCCACCCGTGAGCCACCCATGCCTCCGTCCACCACCGGTCCTCCAACCAGCAAATACATCAACCCAGTCTTCCACCCCCATCCACACTGATCCGCCCCCTCCAAAGCTTCACCCGCCCACCTGCCCACCCAGTCAACCGCACACCCATCTGTTCACACACCTCCGGCGGACATGAAGCCCTTTTCCGGATCCTGACCAGTCTCAAACAGGGTCCTGCTCTTGAGAAAATTTGAGCTTTGGAGGAAGTGAACATCAGAAAGGAATGATGGTCCAGAGCAAGAGGTGGAACAATACAGAGCTTGCTTGGAGGAAGGAGACGTCCCCTGGCCCTGAGATAGCAGGAAAGACTTCAGAGAGGAAGTAACTTCTAGGTAGGGCATTGAAGGATGAATAGGAGTCCACTGGGGAGAAGAGGGAGGGGCAAGAGAGTAGGGTACATTCTTTCACTCTCCCAGGTCTTAAGACTTCAGAGCATCTTCCCACTTAGTCTTCATAAAAAACCCCCAAGAGGGAGAAATTATTATTTTTGTGTTACAGATGAGAAAAATTGATGCTCAGAAAGAAAACTTCACTTGTATGGGTTCACTGAGCTCAGAAAAGTAGAGGGAATAGTGTGTGCAAAGGCCCAGGGTTCAGGAACTGCCTGCAATTTCTACAACACGAATCAGACCTTGACTGATTCCGAGTTAAAACTCTTCTGTGGCTCCCTAGTGCCCTGTGGTGAAGTCCAGAATCTTCAGTTCAGCACCTCTACACTCCCTTATTTAATGCACATTCCCTGAGTACTTGTGTGCCTGGCCCTGGGCTGGGTAGTGCTGGGGACACAGCAGTGACCACAACAGCCCAGCCCTGCCCTCACAGGGCTTCTTGTCCAGTGGGGGAGAGTGTCTTCAGACAATGATGCCCAAAGTGGACAGGGCTGGGATGAGGGAACCCAGGAACTGGAGGAGCCCAGAGGGAGTATCAGACCCAGGCTGGGAGGCTTCAGGGAAGACTTCCTGGAAGAGGGGACTTGGGAGCTGAGACCAGGAGAACGGAAGGTGTGACGCAGGAAAGGAGGGAATAGCATATGCAAAGGCCCAGTGCACTTAGTAAACTCAAGGCTATGAGACAGCCCTATGCCCCCTCACCACTGCCTCCAGACCGATGAGGGGGAAGGAGGACTGGCCTGGGCTGGCACCAGCAGGCAGGCTGGCAAGTAGTGAACTTGGGGCCAACAAAAAGGCTGGGAGATGGGAGTGGAGACCTAAGAGAGCTTAGGCATGGAGCCTGGGAAGGAGAGGTGGATATTTGTCCAGGGCCTGGCAGGTCGGTAGGGATCTCAGCTCTGCCCCAACCAACCAAGGATGGTGTGGCCTGGTCTGAGTGTCACGGGACCTCAAAAGAGGTGGAGGGGTTTCCCAGTCTCTCTCCTTGTCTTCTTTTCTCTTTCTTGGTTTTAAGAGTCTTATCTGTTTTTCCATCTCTGTTGCCTCTATTTCTATTCCTCGTCCTTCCCGCCCTGCCTCCCTCTGCACTCCTCTCACTGTGGGGCTGATGTGGGACCAAACCCCTCCCCACTTCCTGACTTGGCCTCTCATCCCCTCTCCACAGACCCCAGCCTCCGGACTGTGACCACTAAGCTCACACCTGGTTCCGGTCCCCGCCTGGCCCCCTGACTTCAGGACCCCACCTCCTAAGGTCCCCAATGCAATGCCTACCTCCCTGGGGCCCCACCGGGACATGGGGGCCTGAGCACCCACTCGAGGGTCTCTCAAGGACAAAGACAAGGCCCCTAGGCCCTGCGCCCCACTTCTGCCATCACCTCTGCCTGGAGCCCAAACTGAGATCCCAGTCCCGGGTCTTAAGAAGATGGTGGCTGGGGGGGGTCCCCTGCCTCCAGGCTTGAGAAGGGACTGGCAGTGGGCTGCGGAGGTCAGGGAAGGAGGGTCAGCCGGATCCGACATTTGGAAGAGGTCCCCTCGTCCTGCCAGCCCACTCCCCGCCCCTTCTCTCCCCTACCTCCCTTCACGGACGTCTTCTACTTTTTTTTTAATGATAAAATCTTTAAAAACAAAAAGCCGCCAATCTGAGTTCTTGTGTCTCTTTCGAGATTCAAATTCTCATCGATTTGAAGCTCATGAACCACCAATTATAATAATTGATACTCTTTTCTTTAAAAGATTTTGTCAGAGTGAGAAAACAAGCAGGGGGAAGGTTAGAGGGAGAGGCAGACTCCCCGTTGAGCAGGGAGCCCGATGTGAGGCTCGATCCAGGACCCCGAGATCATGACCTGAGTCGAAGGCAGACACTTAACTGACTGAGCCTCCCAGGTGTCCTAATAATTGATACTCTTTATCCCCACTGTCCCCAGGCACTCTGTATCAATTAGCTATTGCTGTGTAACAGACCATCCCAAAGCTTTGTGGTTCACAAGGCCAACTCTTTTTTAGCTCGTTATGCTATGGGTTGGCATAACTAGGCTCTGCTGGGCAGTTCATGTGACTTCAACAGGGCTCTGCTGTGTATCTGTGGCCAGAGATGGGTCAGCAAGAGGGCTTTGCTGGCCGGCAGCAGGGGCCACAGGAGGTTGTCCTGTTCATTCACACAGAGGCTCAGCTGGCCCTCAAGAAGGAACAGAAGGGCCCAAGGCCTCCGGAGGTCCCAGCTCAGGTCTGACTCCTGGTTCTCTGAGCTGCATCCTCTTGGTCACAGATCTCAAGGCCAGCCAGATTCAAGGGAGGAGGCAGAGACTCCACCCCTTACAGGGCGGGGACGGGAGCCTGCAAATTCACAGCGCAAGAGATGGGGACTCGGGGAGGATGAAGAAAAATGGCCCCTTTTGCATCAGTCTTCCACACAGTGGCTCCAAGATGACTTTTTTCGTTTGTCCCATGGGACACAAATGCAGTTACCCCGGGGTGTCCTTGAAAACTCTGTGTGGCCAACAGACCACCAGGCTGCACAGCAGGGAGGTCATGAACCAGACTCTAGCCCCAACCTACCTGGGTTCAAATCCTCATTTGCTCTGTAATACTCACTCTCAGGACTGAACAGACCTGAGCTTGGAAGGGTGAGACCCCCAGAGCCCACCTCCAAACACCACTCACTCACATACTCATCTTTTTTTTTTTTTTTTCAAAATTTTATTAAATAGAGAGAGCATGCCTGTGAGGGAGAGGCTGGGGCAGGGCAGAGGGAGAGGGACAAGCAGACTCCAGCAGCGAAACTTCTTGGGGCTCCTGACCTGAGCTAAATCAGGAGTCCGGGGCTATACCTACAGGGCCACCCAGGAGCCCCTCATATATGCACCTCCTAACACGGCGGCCTCTGGAACCTCCTAATGCAAACACGGAAACTGAGGCCCTGTGAGGCCTGTGATCCACAGACGCCCTCAACCTCCGCAACAAGGTGCACGTGGTTCAAATCTCACGGGTCAGTTGCCAACTCCAAGAGCTGCCAATCCTGCTGTTTTGTTCCCGAGCTGCCGTGGAGCTCAGTGCAAACTGTAAGTTGCTTGGGTTTGGACCCTTGTCTGTGGCAAATAGCTCAGTCCCCCTTCTGCGCCTCCGACCTAGGCGCTCCCTTTGCCCTGGATCACCTTCCCCTGCTCGGAGTCCCCTCGGCAAAGATTCAGGGGCAGCTCAACCGAGGCACCCCGCTTCAGACTACCTGCTGCTCCTTCCTCATCCCCTCCTTGGAATTCTCTCCGTCATTATTTCATTATTGGCTTGAACCTCAGCCCTGGCAGCCTTGGGCGTGTCACAAGTGCCCAGGGGACAAGAGGCAGCTGAGCCTCATTCACTTGGCCCGGGTATCTATGAGGTCCGCAGTCTGCGCTCTGGGCAGGTCTGTGAGCGAGGCGAAGACCCCTGTCCTCAGGAGCTGGCTTCCTAGTGTGGGGGGGCCCTCACCAAGGGCCGAGCAAATGAGCACTTGGTTTAGACTTTGAGGTGACAGGAGATCGTAAGTAGAGCAGAGTCGGGGTGGACGTTAGCTGCGGCACCCTGGGGGCCAGGCTCTGAGGGGCTCCACACCGACACACCTGGTTCACCCTTAGGACTAAGGAAGTGCAATCGCTGTCCCCATTTCCGGGATGAGGAGACTGAGGCCCAGAGTGGTGACCTTGCGCCGGCCCAGGGTCACACAGCTGGAGAGCGTGGGTCTCCATTCAGACCTGCGCCCTGAAGCCTGTGGGCTAACCACTCCGCCCGCGCGGCCTCTTATTTAAAAAAAAAAAAAAAGAATTCTAAGAGTCTGTGATTTTGAAAGGACCTAGCATGACTTATTCTCTGTGTTAGATATGATTTTGGTGACTCGGAATCGTGTTTATCTCCCGCCAGCTCCGCGGGACTGAAGTGGGTTGGACGGGGGCTAGAAAGCAGGAAGGACGTCCGGGCCCCACTTTGAGGGCAGGTGGGGGAGGGTAGGGAGGGGGCGGGGCCGGGCCGAGGTCGGCCGTGGGGGAAGCCGGCGCTGCCTGTAGGGGTGGGGGCGGAGGAATGGGGGGACCCAGGACCCGGGCGAGGGGGGAGGGGCAGCTCTCCTCCCCCTTCCCCAACTGCCTCTCGCTGAATCCTCTCTAATTAAACCAATTGGATGTGCCACCGGGGAGGAGGGAAATTGGGCAGGAGGTTAATTGTAACTAAAAATACCTCCCTCGTTTCCTAAGGTGAGGAAGCCGCAGCCGCCCGGGTTCGGATCGGGGAGGTAGGGAACCCGCCGGGTCTCCGGGGCGCCCGCGGGGGGCGGTGGGGGTTTGTGAGTGGCGGGGCCCGGCGGGCTCGGGCCTGTGCGGCTGGGGGTCGGCGTCGGCGGCTGAGCCTGTCCCTGCGCGGCACGCGTGTGTCCCCCACCAATGCCCGGGTCCCAGGCTGCGTCTGTCATGCCGTGCCTCGGTCCAGCTCGTGCGTTTGCGATTACGAGACTCGGGGCGTCACTACCTGAGTCTGGCGGGGGTGGGGGGATTGTGTGGGTAAGCTGGTCTCCTTCATAACTGGGGGCCTCCTTGAATGAGTCCGGCGGTGTCTCTACGTGTGGCTTTGTAGGGTCCTGGGAGCTCTGTTTGCAGGACAGACAGACAGCGCGGCTCCGGGTCATTCCAGCTTCGGTGCCGGTGACTGTGGGGCAGGCAATGAGCCTGGGCTCCCTCCAGAGGGCGCTGAGGAGCCGTGGAAGGAGGTTTTGTCTGCAACCTCTTCATTGAGATGTAATTGACTAACCTTAAAACTGTCCCATTTAAAGCGTGCGGTTGGATGGCTCTTGTCTAGTGACAGAGCTGCGCAGCCGTCACCATAATCAACTGCACGACATTTTCATTACCCCTAAGAAAGAAACCTTCTACCCTTCAACAGCTGCGCCCCCGCCACCCCAACTCCCAAACCGGGGCAGCTACTAATCCACTTTCTGGCTCTGTGGATTTGCCTGTTCTGGGCATTTCATAGAAATGAAATCTATAGGGTCTTTTCTTTTTTTAAAGATTAATTTATTTTAGAGAGGAGGGGGGGAGGGGCAGCGGGAGAGAGAGTCTCAAGCTGACTCCACACTGAGTGCCATCCCCATGTAGATCTGATCCCAAAACTCTGAGATCAGAGCCTGAACAAAAATATCACCCCCCCACCTCCCCACCCCCACAAACACACACTGTATGGTCTTTTGTGTCTGGCTTCTTTCACTCAGCATAGAGCTTTCAAGGTTCCTTCACGTTGTTGTGTCTTGGTGCTTCGTTCCTTTTTACGGCAGGAAGTTATTCCATTGTCTTGGAAGGATTTTGAGCAGAAAAAGGACAGAGTCGGGTTTGTGATTTGCGTGAAGCTGCCGTGCAGAGGGTAGATTACGGACGGGGGTGGGGAGGCAGTGATATGAGTTGGGTTGTGTCCCCCAAAAAGATACACTCAAGTCCTAATTCCAGGACCTATGAATGTGACCTTACCTTATTTGGAGATGGGATCTTGAGAGACGACCCAGGTAAAATGAGGTCATAGGGTGGAAGAAATTGAAAAACCAGATATTGACTTGGGGGGAAATATTCACTATGTGCATGACATGTATATTCTATAAAGGACTATATATATATATATATTATAAATACATAAACTCTGTTTTTTTTTTTTAATTTTATTAGTAAACTCTACACCCAAGCTGGGACTCAAACTCCCAACCCTAAGATCAAGACCCACCCACTCTACCTACTGAGCCATTAGGCTCCCTGTAAACTATATACATAATAAAAAGAACTCCTTCAAATCAGTAAGATAATTCCTTCATAAGAGTCAAAATATTGGATATAAATGACAAAAAGTAGGGGCGCCCAGGTAGCTCAGTGGGTTAAAGCCACTGTCTTTGGCTCCGGCATGATCCCAGGATTCTGGGATCAAGCCCCACATCCCCACATTGGGCTCTCTGCTCAGCGGGGAGCCTGCTTCCTCCTCTCTCTGTGCCTGCCTCTCTGCCTACTCCTGATCTCTATCTGTCAAATAAATAAATAAAATCTTAAAAAAAAAAAATAAATGACCAAAAGTAGATAAACAAATGGCCAATAAGCCCATGAAAAGATACTTGACACCATGAGCCATTGTGGAAAATGCAAGTACAATGCAATAAATACACAATAAATGTCATCTGCGTAGAGGGCGCCTGGGTGGCTCAGTGGGTTAAGCCTCTGCCTTCAGCTCAGGTCATGGTCCCAGGGTCCTGGGATCGAGCCCTGCATCGGGCTCCCTGCAGGGAGCCCACTTCCTCCTCTCTCTCGGTCAAATAAATAAAATAAAATAAAATAAAAAGTCATCTGCGTAGCTAATGGGAGGTCTCACGCATGGCTAGTAGGAGCACACACTGGTACAACGACTTTGGAAGACAACTGCAAAAAATCTACCATCATTGAACCCGTGTGTGTCCCATGACCCTGCGACGCCACTCCTGGGCTCGAACTCTGCAGAAGGGCACAGATGGGCTCACACAAAGCCACACGGACTGTGTGTTCGCAGTGGCATGAACCCGGCCAGCCGCCCATCAACAAAAGAACAGATTAAACAAAGTGCGATGAATTCCCACGACAGAATGAGTAAACCACACAGCTCCATGCACCAGGATGTTAGCCAAAGAAGCCAGACACGAGCGAGAACATTCTTATGAGGTTCTAGAAGGGGCAAGGCTAGGCGACAGTGTGCGGACTCAGGGTGCTGGTGGCCCGGGGGGGCCCGGGCTGGCCGTGGTTTGTTTGTCTGGATGCTGGTGGCCTGGGCGTGTTTCGTGTTCTGTGGAAATTCAAAGCCATTCCCTTACCATCTGTGCCCTTTTCTGTGTGTTACGCTTCAAGAGAAAGTTTTGTTTTATTTATTTATTTATTTATTTTTAAGATTTTATTTATTTAATTGACTGAGAGACCACAAGTAGGCAGAGAGGCAGGCAGAGAGAGAGGGGGGAGGAAGCAGGCTTCCTGCTGAGCAGAGAGCCCGATGTGGGGCTCGATGTGGGGCTCGATCCCAGGAACCTGAGATCATGAACTGAGCCAAAGGCAGAGGCTTTAATCCACTGAGCCACCCAGGCACCCCTAAGAGAAAGTTTTAAAAGGTGTTGAGTGATGCGTACACATTGCATCTTGAAAGCTGCTGTGAAATCCAAGTACAAAGTTCCCTCGGGGCGGCTGGAGGTGCCCCTCTCCCCAAGCCCTTGCCCCAGGGGAACCTTATCAATTTTTTTAATTTGGGCCAGTCTGATGGGTGGAAAGTGAGGTGTCCGGGAGCCTTATTTCCTGCTGTTGTGAGAATGGCCAGGCTACAGCCCCACCTGGAGTTTCTGTGCACATTTTGGAGCGGATGTAGTGCCCTAGGTGACCAGCCAGGATATGAGAACTTCTCAATTTGGACAAATGCCCTGGAGGCTGTATCTGGGTGTTGAGTTTTCTCCCTTCCTTGGGTAGGGTCCTTCAGACTCACCCCCTAGAGTGGTTTTAGAGGGTCGGAGCCCAAGGGCTGCTTGGATCTTTTTGGCAGATGCTGGATAGCTTCCATTTTAGCACCTCCCTGCCAGTGCGCATGCGCGCACACAAATAAAAACTGTTTCTTGCCAGTGAGACATTCCTTTATGTTTTAACATGAAAAAGAGGAAAAGCATTCATTTATGTTTTAACATGAAAAAAAGGACTTGTCAGGAACAGTCCTGACAAGACGTAATGTTCTAAGGAGACGTGGCTGAGCAGTGTGTGGGAGCAGCTCTGAATTATTTTCTCCCATAAACCGGTTATTTCCCTATTCTTTTTATTTTTTATTTTTTTTTAAGCTTTTATTTATTTATTTGACAGAGATCACAAGTAGGCAGAGAAGCAGGCAGAGAGAGAGGAAGGGAAGCAGGCTCCCCACTGAGCAGAGATTCCCCACGCGGAGCTTGATCCCAGGACCCTGAGATCATGACCTGAGCCGAAGGCCGATGCTTAACCCACTGAGCCACCCAGGCATCCCCTTATTTCTCTATTTTTAATGCCTTGGATCAGGGAAGGCATTTTCAGGGATCATAACGGGAGAGAGATTTGACCACCATAAAAAACTTCAAAATGTTGAGTAAAGCCACCAAAAACAAAGCCAAAAGAAAGCAGCAAAGTGAGATGCGGTGGTGAAACGGAATGGGGAGGACGCTCTTACCTTTTGACCCACTAATTGCTCTCTCGGGAAGGCCCTAAGGAAGCAGCCGGAAGCTGGGGGAGAGGCACCGTGTGCAGGGGTGGGGGGTGCAGAGCGTGGTGCAGAATGGAAGGAAGCAGCTTGTGGCTTGTGGCTCCCGGTGGGCCCCACCAAGGCCCGAGGGGACTGACGCGCAGGTGATAAGCGGCTTCTGTGTCTGTGCAGATGCTTTGTGCAAAGAAGCTGACAGGATCCAAAGCCCCTGGTGCCCAGGGTCTCTCAGGTGGGGAGGGATTCTGGGGGATTCTTTCCCCTTCTATTTCCCGTCTTCCTGAATTATCCATAATGGGGAGAGCCTTTTTAAAAGGAGGAATTCAGAAGCAGACAGAGAGCCCCTGATGCAAACAAAGGTGTCCACTATTGCGCTGTTTGGGAATTAACAGACAAACAGTCCAGGCACGCAAGGGAAGGACACAGGTATTTACGAGTGGGGTGTCTACACTCGGGCCATTGCTCCGCCATTCGTGAAGAGTCCGCTTTCAGAGTAAAGTGCAACAAGCTGGGGAAACACTTAGGATCTGTCTCCCAGAACCGTTCAAGGGGCCAAGGGCACCGCAGGACGTTGACCAGTTTGTAGCTGTCTGGAAACACGTGCGCGAAGGAGGATACTGGAGGCTCTGCCCCCGCAGGTGGATTGCAGGGGGTTCTTCCTCCTTCTGTCGTGGTCCTGCACCTCCTCGGCTTCCTGTGTTGCCCATGGCGGGGGCGCCGGGTGGGCCCGCCTGACCCCCCCGCCTCTGGCAGCAGAGCCAGACTCTGGCTGCGGAGCAGGTGCCAGCAGGCAGACCCCATCCAGAGACACAAGGAGGCAGAAGACACCCAGGGTCACGGCTGGGGCCTGGCGTGTTTGCACCCAGCGCTCCCGGCGGCAGTGGCCTCAGGGTCCTGTCGTCCTGGGGGTCACTCCTGAGCGCCTGACCGGAGCCCACAGCTCCAGCCTCCCAGGCTGCCGTCGGCGCCCCCATCCCTCTTTTAACCCCCTTCCTGTTTAATACCCCTGCAGTGGCTTCATTTAGGCTCTGATCCCGGCCCCAACAAAACCATGAGTCGCTCTCCTACTCAGGGAAACAAAATTCGAGAGCTTTCCTGGATTTCCAGATGCAAATGAAGCCTCTGAGGCAGAGGGTGGGGCTGTGCTCATTGGTCAGAGAGAGAAAGGGCAGAGCACAGCAGAGAGGCTGAGGGTCTCCCCAGGGCCATGGGGTGTTGCAATTGTCTGATGCGCTCAGGTTTTAATATTAGAATCTCGCGGGCTGGTCTTCAAAGGTTAAGCCAACGCTGTTCCTAGAACAAGGCCCCCCAGGCCATGACGCACTTGCTGTCCTTTCTGTAGACCCCCGACTGGGGTCGGCGGGGAGCCTTTCCCGCTGCTCCGGTCCCGCGGGGACCACGCTCACGCCACAGCTCTCCCTCCCTCCTCTGCAGCGAGCATTGGTCGCCTGCATCTTTCGCTTTTCTCTTTCACCTGAGCCGTGGAATTTGCCAGCATCAAGGTTCACGGCGTCTCCCTCCGGTTCTTAGGCATGCGGCTGTGTGGGGAAGGAGGGGCAAGTGAGACCTGCTGCAGACCCACAGCGGGAAGGGCCCTGGGCACCGCGGCAGACGTGGGCCCATCCCAACCCCCTGCTCCATTCTCGAAGCGGATCGTGCGGACGGACAACACGCAGGTCTCCCCCATCTGAGGAAAAGCAGGGCCTGTGAGGACAGACTTGCGTGGGGGGGGGGGATCGGGGTCCTCTGCCTGGGAGCTGAAGGCCCCGCTGTCCCCATGGGCCCCGGGGCACCTTGGATCAGCAGATGGGACGAGATTCTGGGCGGGGGAGGACCAATGAGGGGCAGCAGGAGGCTCGAAGGGCAGAGGCCACCTAGGAGACTTTATTCGCATGTTCACACTCCTCTCCGTGCCAGGCCAGCCCAACCAGAGCACTGAGCCCAGGCTGCGGTTCGGGCAGGAGTCCCTGAGCCTCGTGGGGGTGACAGGGTGGCAGGTAGGGCTCCTGGCCCCACTCACACGTGCTGCCTCCTGTGGCGCAGCACCTCTGTGGGCGTGAACAGAAAGTCCTTCTGGCAGGCCTCGCAGTGGTAGGGCCTCTGCAGGGCAGACGTCTTCTGGACGGGTTCGGGGGCGGCTTCCTCTGCCCCTACAAGACAAGTAGGCTGTCGGGGGTAGGAGTCACCCCTGCATGTTCCCACCCCACCCTCCAAGTCCCAGGCACCCAGAGGACTCAGGCCACCTCCCAGTCTCTGGGGCCTCTGGTTCCACCTCCTCAGGGAAGCCTTCCTTGATTAACACACACACACACACACACACACACACACACACACAGAGGCAAGTCTCTACTCTGTGTGTCTCGTTGTGTCTGTCTCTGTCACCCCCTGGGACACATAGACAGGAAGAGCACATCCTGGCACGGGGACCATGGGGTCCCACTGCCACCTCCCAGACCAGCCCCGGCTGCTGTGGTGGGGTCTGCCTGCTGTGGCATCCCCTGGGTGACAAAGGGACAGGGTGGCTGAGCCAAAGACAGCAGCCGGACAGAGAAAAGAACGAGAGACACAGCAACAGACAGAAACCGAGGCAGACAGAGTCAGCCTCACATGGAGCCCAGAGAGACAGACACAAAAGAATGAGAAAGAGGCGATGTTCCAGGCCCTCCCGTCCCTGGTTCCCGGTCTCTGTGACAAAACCCGATGTGGCACCAACTAGAGCCCGAGGGCTGAGGGTCCTCAGTCCCCAGACGGGGAGCGGATGAAGGCCCAGCCTCGCAGTAAAGCCGCACAGGAGGTGCGGGTGGACACAGCTGCCCCGGCCTCCCCCACGTCCCTACCTGGCGGGCCGTCCTGCGGGGCCTCGGGGCACGTGTTTTCGTGGGCGATGCGCTCCAAGGGCGTCAGGGGCAGGTGCAGGCCGCAGTGGGGGCAGGTCCAAAAGGTGCGGAGACAGTCACTGTACAGGTCCGTGTCACTCTGGGGCAGGAAGTCTGCGTCAGGATGTAGCCCCCTGCCTGCAACCTGTGCTAGCACCCCTCGGAGCTGGCAGGCCCCATGCCAAAACCACCTCCTGCCCTAAGCTGGGATGTGGCTGGTCACGGGGAGGCCGGGACTCCCTCTGTTTAGGGTCAGGGGTGGGGTGATGGGCCGAGGTGGGGTCCATGCTTACCGCAAGGCAGTTGTAGGTGAGAAAGTCAGCGACTGCGTAGCCCCCTTTGGTGGGGTGGGGGGAGAGGGTAGAGCTGCCAAAGAGACCCGGGAGACTGGGGGCAGCGGTGATGGTCTGGGGTCCCACATATAGGTTCTGGACTTCCAGCCCTGTGAGCCGCCGGAGGCTGTAGGGAACCTGGGGAAGGAAAGAGAGACAGACTCAAGGAAACATTGTTAGGGCACCTGGATCCAGCTATGCCTGAAATTGGACCCAGGACAGGGCCAACTGCTCAAATCAGTCACAGCACGGTCTCAGCCACTGGCTATAAGAGGCTGGTCTAGCATCCATGCCGGTGCCCCTTTTCTGCTCCCTGTCACCTGTGGGACAACAACCCAACCCACCATCACCCAGCACGCTGGTCCATCCCCCCTGCCCTGGTTCCCCGGGCCTGCAGCTCTGGGAAGCCACCCTGGTGCACACCCTTCTCTCTACTCCATCTGCATGCAGACCTGGGAGCAATTTCCAGCTGCCCACTTACAAGGTGGGGAACGGACCTCACACCTGCCCCGCCCAGTTCTTCCCTGCGCCCTCTGTGAACAGACTGCTTCTTACAGCTTCCCTCTCTGGCCTGCACACCCTTCACCCCTCGTGAGAGCACCTCACACAGCATGTGCAGTGGTGCTCAATAAATGCACACAGAACTGCGCGGGTTGGGGGAAGGGGCCCCGCAAGGGCTAATGGCCTGGCCTCTGCCGCTGGGTGCCTGGGGTCAAATGCAAACCCCAAAGCATGACCAGGGAAGGAGGGGGAAGACAGGCCTTCCGGCCTCTGAATGTGGGCACAGCCATGCAGGCAGCACGGACCTCAGATGCCACGAACCGCAGCAGGTCCCGGCTCAGGTCTGCCACCTCCCTGCGGTCCCCCGGAGCCGCCGCGTCCTCCCCTTCGTCCACCTCTGGCCGCTGCCTCTGGGCCTGATGGGCCAGCTGCCGGTCCAGGATGCTTTCCCATTGGGTCCGGAGCCGAACAGAAGCTGCCAGAAGCCGGAGCGCGCTCTCACTGTCCGCAAGCTGGAGCTCCAGCCAGCCGTCAGCCACCACGCGCGAGCAGTCGCCGTTGGTGTCTAGGGACCGGCTGAAGAGCAGGAGGGACTGGAAGGGAGGGGACGAGAGGCAGACGGTGGGGTGGGGTGCGAGGCAGGACACCAGCTTCGAGAGACCCTGTCCACCCCTCATTCCCCCCACTTGTCCATTCACCCGCACCCCCCACCACACCCCCCCGCGTGCCAGGCCCCTTCCCGCCTTGGCTGCAAGCGAGCGTCCCTGCGCCCCCAAGCACGGACACTGCACTTGGACAAACAGACCAACCAAAGTCAAAGCGTAAACTGCACTACATTCTAGGAAGTCCGGGTCCTCATCCAGTCTCGCCAGTGGCGGTGACCTCGCAGATGCCTCTGTCAAAGCCGCCTCAGACAGGGTCCCTCCCATGTGAACAGTCACTATTTATGCTTTCCCCCTAGCCTCGCTCCTCTGTAGAGCGGGAAGGGAGGGCGGGCCTCGGCGGGCAGGGTGGTGTGCAGAACTCAGGAGGCGGGGCAGCTAACGCTGGCAGGACTCTCCCTTCTTGGCTATAGACATACACACCAACCTATCCACAGCCCACACGTGGCCCCGGCCTCCACCCTCTCCTGCCAGGACGACTACAGTCGCCTCCTCGCTGGGGTCCTGATACTGCCCTGCATCAGACCCTGTTCCAACCCTACTCAAACCCTCCCAGGAGATGGGGAGACGCCCCAGCCTCTCGGACCTCCTCTCTCTGACCCTAGCTCCAGCCACTTTCCCCTTCACTACCTCTGGTCCAGCTGTTCCCTGGGTACAGTGGGCATGCATGTGCCTCAGGGCCTTTGCACTTGCTGTTCCAAGACACTCTTCTCCCTAAGTATCCTGGTGGCTCCTTCCTTCGTTCCACTGCACCTTCTCAGCGAGGCCCACACTGATCGCCTTCCTATCACAGCCTGTTCCCTACCCTCACCCCACCCTAACCCCTTTACCCTATTCTTTTCATTTTCCCCAAGTCCTCCTAACCCGCTAGCATGTCTGTCATTACTGCCATCCTCCCCAGCTGCATGTGACCCCTGCGCCAGCAGGGACCAGGGCTGGTCTTACTGCCTGCTGGGCTGTTGGTGCCTAGGCCAATCCCCGGCACCCAGCAGGCGCTCAGCCAAGCGCTTACTGGATGAATACTCGAAGGCAGAGACAGCAGCAAGTGGGGGAAGGCGGCTCTTCCACCCAGCCTGGCCTCCTGCCCCAGGGACATGGTCAGGCTGCGTGGCAGCTGGGACACACCTGCAGAGCAGGGACGCGGACACAGTTCACCAGGTAGGGCTTGTTGGTCTCCAGCAGCGAGATGAAGATGAGGAGCTGGTGCTTGCTGCTCACCTTGTCCTTGTCATCTGCAATGGTCCGGATGGCGGCTCAGGGCCCCCCCGCCACCCGATCTCCTGCCCACAGCAGCCCCCGCTGGTCTGTCCCCCCAGGGCCATTTCCATGCGGCAGGAAATACTGCTGATTTCACCAGGCATCACAGCAGCAAAAACACCAGACCTTGTTTTACGCTTCTCAGTGACAGGCCTGGGACCAGATCCCAGCAAAAAGGAGCAAAACGTAAGGTGACAGAAACCACAAACAAGGTGGCAGGAAGCTGGGCGAGGCTACCGAGGGCTTGTCCCATTCTTCCCCAGGAAGGGGTCTGGGACTTTTCAAAATGAAAAAATAAAGGAGGAAAACAATGTAACAAGAAGAGAGCAGACTGTCTAGAAATTTACAGCTGTTAAAAGATTTGAGGGGAAGGTTTCAAATTCTACCCTCACTGTTTTTAAAATTATAAACCTCAGGGGCACCTGGGTGGCTCAGTGGGTTAAAGCCTCTGCCTTCGGCTCAGGTCATGATCCCAGGGTCCTGGGGTCAAGCCCCGCATCGGGCTCTCTGCTCAGCAGGAAGCCTGCTTCCCTTCCTCTGCCTGCCTCTCTGCCTACTTGTAATCTCTGTCAAAATCTTTAAAAAAATAAAATAAAATTACAAACCTTACCTTTTGGAGTTAATGTTCACATTTTACCGTGGTTACTTTGTTTATAAACAAGGACAGAGAGCAGCTGTCCCAGAACTCACACAGGGGGCACCCTGACCAGGCCCCTGCCTGGCCCAGCGCTTGGATGCTGCGTTCCAGGCCCCAGCGGCCAGAAGGGGCGCCCTGGGGCAGGACCAAGCTCGGCACTCATAGAGCCCCTGGGACAGGTCCTCTCTACTTGCTAAAAGCTCTGGCCTGGGGTGTGGCCACAGCGCCTCACTAGTCACCATGGGGAGGATGGGGCTCAGCGTGGGAGTGAGTCCCCAAGAGGTCTGGCTCTTGGGACCCCAACACCCCGACACCAGCCGGGTCCCGGGTCCCAGCTGACAGGTCCCATGTCAGCAAAGTATGGGCGGGAGCCAGGAGGCAAGCCCCGATGGTGAGGGGCCCCCTGACGTTATTGTCCCCCCACCTCTCACTCCCCTCCCAAGGGGGTTTTCTCTCCCTGCCTAGACTCCCAGTACCTCGGCTGGCTTCGCCACCCCTGGCCGCCTGCTCCTGCGTGTGCAGTACCTCCGGGCTGTTGGTAAAGATGCAGGTGGGGTGCAGCACGGTCCCCTGCTTGGACTGCGTGTGGAAGATCTGCAGAGTTAGATGCCAAGTGACAGAGGCCCTCAGACCTACTCCTCCGCTGCCCACAATCCTTTTCCTCCACTCTCTCGGCCAGATTCCCCAGCCACGTCTCCGCTCAGGAGTCCCCTCCTCCAGGAAGCCTTCCCTGACACCCCCACCCCTGCCCCGGTGCACTGGAGCCCCATGAGGGCAGGGCCAGGACTGTTCCTGTGTCCTTAGCACTGAGCACGGCCAAGAAGGTATGCCGAGGGGCAAAGCGCCCAGAGGAGGCCCACCTGGTCCGAGTCCTTGCGGCTGCTGTTGAACGGGTCCGGGACGGCGAGCTGAGGGTAGAGGCCCCGGCCCAGCACCAGCTTGAGCAGTGCCATCTGGTCCCGTGTCAGGTCTTGGGCCGAGCTGGTGGCTGCCTGTAGCTGATCCAGGCTGTGCCGCAGCTGAAACTTCACATCCTGCGAGGGGAAGGTGGGGGTAAGGCAGGTTCCTGGGGGGCCAGCCCGGTACCCAAGGGGCTGACACTAGGACCCCAGGGAGCCACAGAGTACGGGGGTCAGGTCCTGTCTGTGCCCCCTGACCCCCGGCACCCACCTGGATGTCCACGCCATCACCAGCCCCCCGGTCCTCGTCGCTGGAGCCGCCGTCCACGCCCTCCTGCAGCCGCAGCACCTTGCGCCGCCGCCCCCCGCCCTCCTCATGCTGGCGTTTCAGACGGTACAGCTCCCTGCGCTCCCGGCGCTCCTGCAGCCGGCGCGAGCTGTCGCCTGGTGTTGCGGCCTGTGCCCGGGCCAGCAGCCCGTGGTCCTCCAACAGCTCCTGGGGATAGGCGGAGCCCGGGTGAGGGACACAGGGCAGGCTGAGTCTGGGGCTCCGGTCCTGGGCCTGCTACTCGCCGGCCCCTCCATTTCAGAGGACTTGGGATATCGTGTGCGACACAGAGAGAGGAGCCCCGGCCTTTCACCACCCTCTCGGACTCTGCAAGCCAACCAAAGCCAAAGCAAGGCCCTGGAAAGCCGGAGATGCCGAGAACAGTCCGAGCATCTGCGGTCCCCGACGGGGGTGGGGATGGGGGGCATCTCCTAAAATTGCACAATAGGCCATGGTCGGGTGACCGCCCCCTCTGGGCCCCAGTGTGGCCATGCACAACCACGGGCAGCCATGCCACTGGGGACTTACCCTGTTCTAAAGGCACTTTCGTTTATTAACTTTTTTTTTTAGATTTTATTTATTTCTTTGACAGAGAGATCACAAGCAGGCAGAGAGGCAGGCAGAGAGGAGGGGAGGCAGGCTCCCCGCTGAGCAGAGAGCCCGATGTGGGGCTCAATCCCAGGACCCTGAGATCATGACCCGAGTGGAAGGCAAAGGCTTAACCTACTGAGCCACCCAAGTGCCTCTCGTCTATTAACTCATTTAATCCTCACAGGATGGCACAGAGGCCAAGGCCCAGGGCCGTGCAGGAACTTGCCCAGGGCCGCACTGCTAGCAAATGACAGAGCTGGGACTTGCCACTGGGACATCCGCTCAGATCTGGTGTGCCAGCTGCTGCCCCCTGCTGCCTCCCAGAGCTCAGCACCCTGCTCCAGATGGCAAGGTTCTTTGTGAGGATATAGCATGAGACCATTGACCCTGTCCACTTCTCCAGAAAGCCCTCCTGGATTTCCACCCATGACTCACCCAGGCCACCCCACATCTGAGTGTCTAATGGCTGTGGAGGTGGGTATAGGGTGGGACACCGACTGCTCCATCAGAGAAAGAAAGGGGTGGGTGCCCCTCCACTAGCTCTCCCACCCCCACCTGGCCCCCTCACCGGTCCTGAGCCTCACCTTGAACTGGCGCCGCAGGTTGGCCATCTCGTACAGCCGGTGCTCCTCTACACCCCGGCGGCGGCACCACTTGCGTGAGTTTCTGCTCCGCTCAGATTTCACCTGGGTGGGGGACCGGACGCCGGGGGGTCAGGGCCTGGTCGGTTAGAGAAGGGTGTAGGGGGGGCGCCTGGGTGGCTCAGTGGGTTAAGCCGCTGCCTTCGGCTCGGGTCATGATCTCAGAGTCCTGGGATCGAGTCCCGCATCGGGCTCTCTGCTCAGCAGAGAGCCTGCTTCCCTCTCTCTCTGCCTGCCTCTCCATCTACTTGTGATTTCTCTCTGTCAAATAAACAAATAAAAAAATCTTTAAAAAAAAAAAGAGAAGGGTATAGGGGCTGACCCAGCACCCAGACACCCCCAGCCGCCCCCAGAATGGGCCCAAACAGCAGTCCCTTCTTCTCCCAAGTCTCGATGTCACTGCTTCCTCCTACAGGAAGCCTTCCAGACTACACTGGGTCAGACATCCCCTCTGGGCACACCCAGCCCCTTGGACTGCCATCACAGCCCATTCTGGGAGGTCACAGCCCAGGGACAGGTCTGCCTCCCTGCACAGGACTGTGTGACCCTGGAGGGCAGGGCCGAGGGCCTTCAGTCAGTCACCACCAGGTCCCTGGGACTGCCTGGCCAGAGCATGTGCTGGATACTAAGTGCCATCCTAGGAGCGTTGGCCCTTCCTCTGGGCGGCAGTGGTCTTACTCAGTGCTTTGGAAACACTCCCCTCCCCTCGACACTGGGCCCCAGCACCTGCTGGTCCCATGGCCACGGAAGCAGATGTTGGAGACAGGGGCCTTCTAGTCCGCAGAGGGCTCAGGGTCCTCGCCGGGGTAGCGGGCCTCCTCTGGTCCCACTCGCAATGTCACAGACAGGAGCCCTACTGCTGGCCTCACCTGCACCCAGGCGTTGAAGACGTTGAAGAGCGTGAAGGGGTCCCCGTGGTCACTCTCCAGGGGCCGCCGTGCCGCCGCACACTCTGGGTGGCTCTGGGCACTGCGGGTGAAGGGTGACTGAACGCTGAGGGCAGCCGCGATGGTGAGCACGGGCTCCGCCAGGTGGAACATGCAGCCCAGGATCAGCATCTTCCCTGGCGGGTCAGGGAGATGCTAAGCTGAGCCTCTTGGTGACTGGGACCGCCGCCCTCCCCGCCCTCCCACTCCCAGCCGGCCCCCCACCCCTTCCACCTTATCCACAAAGGGCCCTGGGAGCCACAATGACAGAATCGAGCCCACACTCTGCCTCCCAGGCATGCAAGCTTGGGCAAAGCCTCAGTTTCCCATCTGTAGGTTGGGGGGTGACCACAATCTTGCCCCCTGAGGCACCAGGTGGGCACGGTCGGAGGGCTGGTCCCAGCATTGCCCCTGCCTGCCTGGCTCCCTGCTCTACACCCGGCGCCCCCTCCTGGCTTGGCTCTCCTTCCCCGCACGCCCCCCTTCCTCTATAAGGAAACTCCACTGGAGCCCTGACGGCTTGGCCTGCCTGACACACCACAGACTCCTGTGCCTCTGGACAGGTCCTCTCCCGCACTTTGCGTACAAGGTGGAGGCGGCGGACGCAGGGGCCGATGGAGGTGGGGAGGGGAGGAGCAGGAGAAGGGAAGACAGGGAGACATCAAAGCAGCAGGTCCCTGGTCTGGACCCCCAGGCCCTCGCCTGTCTGTCCTGTGGTCAGCAGCCTGCGTAACACGTTTCTGACTCATCCTTACCAGTCCCTTTGGCCGCCTCTCTGGAAAGTTCCTGTTACACATCTAACCTTATAAAATAAAACATGGCAAGAAAATGAGGCTGTCCCAGGGCTCTCTAGCTCTGTCCTTTGGGCAAGTCCCTCCCTCTTCCTGCGCCTCTGTTTCACCGTCAGTGAAATGAGCCAACAGCCCCATCTGGCTGCCGGGAGAACGAACCGGGCTTCACCGGGGAAGCATCCGGCGCCCCACCTGGCACAGGGGAGGCAGGACTGAGCCATCTGGGCCTGGAACCTCCTGGCACTGAGTCAGCTGTGCCGCCTGCCCTGTGAGGCTTAGGGACCGACAGTGTCCGCCCGGCTGCGAGTGCCTCCCAGCTCTGCCCACGACGTGACCCTGGGCAAGTGACAGCCTTTCTCAGAGGCTGCAGTGAGTCACTCCCCTGTCACACCAGGTCCAGCCCAGGGCCTGTTGCCCACCTGCTCTGGACCCTGGGATGCAGGTCCTTGTCTCTGGCCAAGCTTCAACTTTCTCACCTATACAGAAGGGGTGACCAAATGCCCTTCCGTCACCAGATGAGAGTGAAATGATACAAGGCACACAAAGCCTTTCACTGACACACAGCGAAGGCCCACAGAACGTTCTTTTTCACTTCGGATCAGATTCCCCTGGCTCTAGCCCTGTGTCCTTCTAAAGCAAACAGAACCATCTTCATAACCATGAGAGGCCCTTGGGGTCGGTGGTTCCCAGTCTCCTGTCCCCCCTGAAGCTCCGGCTGGTGCCCTGAGGGGACGTGAATGATGGGAACACGGCCGGATGGTTCTGTGGAGCATCACGCCTGGCCAACAGTGCCACAGCGAGTCCTGCTCGCCCGGGAATATTGGCAGACCACAGAGCATCCAGCTCGTCACGAGTCACGAGAATCAGAGCAGGACACATGTCGGTCAGTGAGCTTCTCAGAAGGGCCTGGGATGACTCAAGCATGAGCAGGAGGAAGAAGCGGGCTGTGTTGACATCCTTACGACACCAAGGAGGGGCCAGCAGGGCGGAGCTGGGAACAGGGTGTGCGGAGGAGACAGGGGCCTGTTGGTTTACTCCCACACCCCAGTGCCCAGAACGGTCTGGCACAGGGAACTTATGAGTGATCAGACAGGGCCCAGAGAAAGTACAGGCCGGCCTACGAGTCACGCAGGGCATGAATGGTCCCCACGGCCACTCCCAGCGCCCTGGGTGATCACCCTGGAGGACGTCCTCACCAATCACGACATCCACAGGCAGCTGAGCCAGCAGGGATCCGATGGGGGTAAGGGACTCGGAGCTGTCCAGGGCCCCCTGGTCCCGGAGGTAGAGGATGGCCGTTTCGAGGCTGGCTGGTGGCGGAGGCTCAATGAAAGGGAAGGTTCGCGGGTCCCCCATGCTCATGCTTTTCATCTGGAATGACAATTGAGCCCCCCAGGAATGGGGGACACGGGAGCTACTGTGCAGCACTGGCCGGGGGCGCACAGATCACAAACTCATGCTACCTTAAATCTCCCAATGTCAAGGCCACTGTACAGAGGCAGGGGAGAAGGGCTACTGGCTGTCTGTCCAGCACCTCTTCTCCCAGACCAAGGACAGCAGCAGAAGTCCTTAGTCATTCCTAAGCCAGACCACCCCACACAATGGATGCACATCCTTGTGAAATCCTCTCTTTGGCTCGGTAGTTTGAGGCGGGCCGGCCTCCCTCCCTGCCGCCCGGAAGGATGCCCTGTGCTCATGAAAAAACCTTTACGTTAGAAGCTCTGGGTGTGGGGCAAAGGCCAGATTTTTTTTATTTCAGCTCTCGAGGTGATTCCAGTGAGTGGCTGCGGCCGGAGGTCCCCTCTCTGAGCTACTCAGCCAAGGCAACGGCCCCAGGCAGTTCCAAGTCAACCAGGAGACACCAGTGACCTAGTGCTGCTGACGAGCCGGGGTGGGAGATCGGCCAGGGGCCTTCAGGGAAAGGTTCCCGGGGCCTTAAAAATGAGGCCTTGAGGGGTGGCAGTTTCGTCTGCCTCTGGATGGTAGCGAGGGAGGTGGTGACGCCATGGCTGCTGAGCCAGGTGGCACGTACGGGCCAGCATTGAAGCCTGACAGCCTCAGACAGAAACCTGCTGGGACACCTGCGGCAACTTAAATCACCTCTCTGTGCAACTGGTTCCTTATCCAGAAATTGGAATAAGACTACCTGCCCCCTAGTATTTGTGGGGATCCAAACAGTTCTAGACACACAACACCAAGAAGGGCGCTCGGCCCACAGGGAATGTGAGATAAGCGCACCGTCACTGCCTCCACTGCTACGCTTGGCAGAGCTGATGACGGATGGAAGACAGAAAAGGCTAGAACAAGGGGCACCTGGGTGGCTCAGTAGGTTGAGCTCTGCCTTCAGCTCAGGTCATGATCCCAGGGTCCTGGGAGTCCCGCATCGAGCTCCTTGCTCGGCAGGGAGCCTGCTTCCTCCTCTCTCTCTCTCTCTGCCTGCCTCTCTGCCTACTTGTGATCTCTGCTGTCAAATTTTTTTTAAAAAGGCTAGAACAAGCCTGAGCCCTAGAGGACATCACCGACCCACTTCAATAACCAAGCCTTCCGCTACCCTGTCTGCAGACCGTGCCTCACCTAAAACGGCCCATCGTCCAGATCGGGCAGGCCGCACGGGTCAGGAATGCACAAAGAGGATCCCAAGTGGCATTTTTGAAAAAACAAAATCTGACAGAAACCCTCGGGGTGCACCACCTGCAGGCAGGGGGCTGGTTTGTGCCCCGAGCCACTCCGCCCACCCCAGAGGAGGCTGCTGCTGTGGAAAGCCCCTCCCCACCCCCCTTGGCCATCCTCTGCCCAGGCAGAGCCCAGGGCCACGCTCTCCATGGGGAGGGGTGAGCCCTGGAGTGAGCGCTAATGGGGCAGGGTGAGTGTGGGGGCCCTGGCCCTCACGCCCTCCACGCTCCTCCGCAGGCTGCACCAGGAAGGGGCCTGGGTCCCCCCATGAAAGAAACTGCCCAGCACCCTGAGGACTAAGGTCTGTGTGTCGGCCACTCCGTGAGGGGGCCCACGCGGCCCTGCAGCCCAACCGCAGCAAAGCTGCCTGGGAGCCAGGACCAGACTGTCCCGAGAAGTCCCAGTTTCAAGAGCCGCTTTGGGGTGGACTGGCTGTCACCGCTGAAAGCATTCCAATGGGGGCCCAAGCCTGGGGACCCGGGGACAACCCTGCCCTTGCCAGGAGAGTGGACGTTTGGAAGCGCAGCGCTCCCCTGCCCCGCCCACCCGCATGGCACGGAGGGTCCCGCGGGAGGCCTCACCTGCAGCACCAGTGCGTCCAGCGCTACCCTCCGAATCTCCGGGACGGGGTAGGGGGCGAAGGCGTCGTAGTCAGACTCAGCATAGAGCCGGAAGCAGACGCCGGGACCTGTGCGGCCCGCCCGGCCCTTGCGCTGCTCGGCACTGGCCTGACTGATCCAGAACTCCTGCAGCCGGTGTAGCTTGGCCTGCGGGTCGTAGCCCATCTCCTTCACCTTCCCTGTGCGGGGACAGGACAGCCGGTGCAGTAGCCGCAGGGCCCCCACCTCGGGCTCGGCCCCTGCCGCCTCCGCTGCCTCCTCTATCCCAGTAACAGGGCCCTGACCCTGACATCTTGACTCAGCCTTTTGCTCTTCATTCACAGGTCTTGGATTTGCATATTCAGAAGCCAGGTTATCTAACCATTCTTATTAGGGACCTGCTGTATGCCAGGCTCTGTATGGGGCTCAGCTGTAAACACTGTCTCCAGCCTCATGGGGCTGAACAGAACAGAGGTCATCAACGCTAAGACCAGCTCTGGCCACTTTCATTGCCTCTGAAAATGGGACGCACCTCAGAAGCAATGACAAATCCATATTTCATGGCCAGCATTTACAAATTTCGATGGTGCGTAAAATTATGGGATGTTTTATCACAGCGATCCCCAGATTCGGTAAGGTCACTGCTAACACCGAGGGCTCTCTCTGTGCGGGGTACCACCCAAAATACCCAGGGGAATGTATTCACTCACTGAAGCCTTCCAGCCCGAGGGAGGCTCTGCTATTACTGTTGCTTTACAAATGAGCGAACAGACACACACAGTCTCAGGGACGCCACCTCGCTCACACAGCCAGGCTGGCCCCAGCGTCTCCCAACCGCTACGCTACACTGACTTCCCAGAGAACCGTCTAGCTGGGAAGACAGAAAAGAAATAGACCAACAGATATAAAATATAACGCCCATATTCTGAGGAACAATGGGTCTCGTAAGGGAAGCTACAGCGGGAAGAGGAAGGGGAAATCACCAAAGCGGACAAGCTGAGCCTCTCTGATGGGGACACGTTTATGCAGGCCCTGAAATGAGATGAGGGGGTGAGCCTTGTGGATATCTGGAAAAAGACGGCTCTTGGCAGGGACACCAGTAAGTGCAAAGGCCCTGAGGCAGGAGCAAGTTTGGAATGTCTGACAAGATGCTGGCACTGCTCCACAGCCCTAAAAACCACCTACTCTCTGCTTTGGTCTGGAGTCCCCCACTGCATTTACACATCTCCAGACCCCACACTTCTCTCTAGCAACTGAGGGGTGGCAGGGAGCAGCCCTTACCAGAATCAACAACAAAGCGGATCCCATCAATGGTGACAGAAGTCTCAGCGATGTTGGTGGAGAGGATGCATTTCCGAACTCCAGGGGGGGCCACATCGAATACCTGGGGGGGGGGGGTGTAGGGAGGAGGTGACATCCGGGACTAACGGACTCCTTGCTGACCCATGTCCGGTGGCCTCCCTGACGTGTCCTGGATGGCCCACAGGCATTTCACACTCACCTACAGTAGCTCGAATAGCCTTAGCGCCTCCCACTGAACGCTTTCCTCCTCCTCAAGTTCCCATCTCGGAGATGGCTCATCACACACATGCGCCACAAACCTGGCCTGTCCTGACTCCCCTGCCCCTCCCCACTCCAGCCACACCTGCATGTTTTGAATGTTTCCAAAATTCATGCCATTCTCCCCAAACCCACAGCCCTGTCCTGGTCCAGGCCCTCCCTTCCAGCCCAGGTCCTGCCCCAGCCTCCTTCCTGGCCTCTGGCCTCCCACCCATGATCACACACAGCAGAGGGATCTGCTAAAGGACAAACGGGCGCCACTCCCCACCTTGCTAGAACCCTCCTGTGCCTCCAGGAGCACTCGGGACAAAGCCCAAGCACCACAATGGGTCTTCGAGGCCACGCAGCCTAGGTCTGCCCACCTCTCACTAGCACCCAGCCTGCCTTCCCCATCACAGACCCCAGACGCCCTGCAGGTGGTCTCCCAGGGGCCCCACCTTTCTCTCACCGCAGGCCCTTTGCACAAGCTCTTCTCTTGGGCCCAGGAGACCAACACAGTGGACAAGAGTGGAGGGTCTGCAACTAGGCCTGGGGGCCAGATCCAGTCTCCTGTCTGTTTTTGTGAATCCAGTTTTAACCCAGCACAGCCTCACCTGTGTCGGTCTGCACCTGCCTTCCTACTGTGAATGGAATAGTTGTGCTAGATGTGAAATGGCTCACAAAACCCACAACTCTGGGGCCACCTGAGTGACCCAGCTGGTTTAGTTTCTGACTTTAGTTCAGGTCATGATCTTGAGGTCCTGGGATCAAGCCCTACATCAGGTCCCCCTCTGAACGGGGAGTCTGCTTCTCCCCCTCCTTCTGCCCCTCCCCCCTGCTTATGCTCTGTGTCTCTCTCTCTCAAATAAACAAAAGAACAAACCTACGACTTTGTGCTCCCTGGCCCTTTACAGGAAGTTGGTAACCTCTGGTTAACAGCGTGGGCTCTGGTGCCAAACTACCATATTCCAAAGCCTGGCTCAGCTACTTATGTGAGCTCGCACAAGTGCCTGACCCACTGTGTCTGTGTCTGTCCTGGGTAACAGCGGCCCCTGGAAGACAAGGCTGCTGGAAGGTCTCAACAAGGCAAGGCGCACACACAGCTGCCCGCTCCGGCCGGCTCCACACACATTTGCCAAGACACCCTTCTCCCTCCCCCTTCCTAGGCTGGGGCTTTCTAGGGTCTCAGTTTTGAAGTTTCTTCCTCCAGGAAGTCCTCCCTGAATCCACCACAACTGTGCTCTGCTCTCCCGTTTCCAGAACTTTTCTTTTCCATTTGTAAATTATCATGGCTTGCCATCTCCCTCCACAGACCGGCAGCTACTTGAGGGGAAAGACCATATCTTGGCTCCCAGCGTGTCCCAAAGAGCCCCCTTGGCGTGAGGGGAAGCACTGAGGAGGTGGTCTTTTCAATCAATGACTGAGGGTGACCTGAAGGGTCTCCTCCCCAGGGGACTGCAGTGGTCACCCACAAAGGCCTCGATGCAGCCCGCCTCCTGGGATCCACACCCTCACCCAGTATCTTCCCCCTGATCAGAGCAGCCCAGGTCAGCTAACGGGACCCTGCAGACATGATGGCTGGTTTGTCTAAGGCCAGGCTGTGAAAGATGTTGTGGCTTCTACTTGGTTCTCTTGGAGAGAGCCAGCCACCAAGCTGGGATGGCACTCAAACAGCCCACATGGAGGGAAACTGAGGCCCCAGCCAACAGCCTACTACAGAATGAGCCATCTTATAGGAAGGCCCTCCGGCCCCAGGCCAGCCTTCGGATGGAAGCAGCCCCAGCCGACCCCTCAGCTGCACCCCCCCAAGACAGCCTGGGCCAGAGGCATGCCCCCACCCCTCCAAGCCTCTCGCAAATTCCCAACCTGTAGGAGCCATGGGAAAAGAGAACAGTACGCATTCGCCAGCTGCCAGGTTTGGGGGCTCCATTACAAGGCAACAGACAACTACCAGGATGCCCCAAAGGCCTCTCTGCCAGCCCCTCCTGTTCCGGCAGGGCAGCCTCTTGACCCTTCCCAACCCCTGGCTCGCAGACTCCCACCTCCACACCAGAGCTCGAGGCCTCCCGCACCCACACCCTGACGCCCTCCCTCCCTCAGCTACTCCAAGCCCTCCTTGTCCTACAAAGCTCCACTCATGCCCCCTGCTCACCAGGAAGCTCACCTTGGCAATACTCCCTCGACCACCCACAGCCCCCTCCTCCCTGCCCACCCCACCTGGCCTGGTCGCACAGGCCATGCGTGGTACCTTGTCCTGGTCGGCCACGGAGAGGGCGCTGTGCAGCGGCAGGACCACCCAGCGCTGGGTGCGGCCGGCGTACGCCTGGGCGGCCTCCAGGACCGAGCTGATCTCCGCCATGCCGCTGAGGAAGACGAGGACATCGCCCCGCTCCTCGGGAGGGTACTTGTTGTCAATGGCCTCCAGCACCCTGAGGAAAGGCCGGGGGTCCAGCTTCTCAGACTTGGACGCTGGTGGCTCAGCCTCCTGTGGCTGGTACACGACCTGCGGGGAGATGGCAGGGGCGTGCCTGTCACCCGAGGCGGGGGCGTCGGGGGGGTGGTGTGTGGCAGACAGTGCAGGGAGATGGCGCAGGCCCATCGAGCAGGTTAATGAGAGGAGAAGGTTCTCAAAGGACAGCATATCAGAGTAACCAGAAGGCTCCTGGGGACGTGTGAGTTTCGCATCTGGCCACTGGCCACATACAGGTATTGATGCGTGAAAACTGGCTGAGCTCCACACACGACACGTGCTCTCTCTCAGGTTAGGAGGGGACCTTCAGCAACCACAGAATTTTAAAGGGTGGGGCCAGGACCAAAAGCCTAGAAAAATCACTTCTCAGACAGCATGCTCCCCCCTTTGTATTTTTTTTACGGCTGCCTGGAAGACAGAAGGATGGGTATTTGGAACCCAAAACCACAGGGACCAATTGGTACGGTTCCTGGTGCTGGGAACTCCGGGGCTCCTACCAACTCCTGCTGCAAGAGGAAGGAGTGGCTTTCAAAACACAGAAAGAACTGAGAGCAGGGACAGACCGGCATGGAGGGCCACTGGGAAGTCACGTGGGAGGGGTCCACGAGTGCCACCCAGGGTGGGAGGGTGGACACATACGGAAGGGGATGCAAAAGGGGATCCGAAAGAGCAGAGAGAGGCTGTGGGCCCAGGTAGCGTCTGCGAGCAGGATTCCAGGCCCCACTCTGCTGCTCCACGCCTTCCAGCCTCTATCTTACCTCCAGGGGTGAAAATCCCTGGCACAGGGCGCCCACGGCTGTGGTGGGGCCCCCATGAGTTTTCACTCTGCTTTCTGACAAGACCACCACGCTAGCCACAGCAAAGAGGCCCGAGCGAAGGGAGCAAAGTTCAGGGCGAAAGTTTCCAGAGAACCTGAAGACCTGGGAAGGGAGGTCAAGGAGTATGTGGAGTCCGGCCTGGGCAGGACCGCTGTGGGGACAGGGTGAGGTTGTGGGGGGGGACAGTGTGTCAAGTGGAGTGGGAGACCCACAGTGGCCCCAGAGACCCAGCCCCTTCCTTCCTGGGCACGCCATCCCCTAGCAAGAGAGAGTACCTTCCAGCCCCCTCACCTCGAAGTGGGGTGGGATGCAGAGAGAATGAGACAGCTGCAAGGTCATGTCCAACTTAAAGACAAAAGGGCCTTTTCCTGGACTGGGGCTCTCTCCCTCTTCCTGAAAGCTTTGACCAGACAGACATGGTCAACTACCTAGGACAGCGGTGCTGGGCCAGGGTGGGGGGCACCCCCAGGGGCATTTGGTAACATCAGGAGACATCCTGGGCCATCACTCCTAGGGGAGGAGAACGCTGCTGGCAGCTGGGAGGAGAAGCCAGGTAGGCTGCTGAACAGCCTACAACAGGCAGGGCAGTCCCCACAGAAGAAGAATTATCCAAAAGGTCAAGCGTGTGGAGACTGAGCAGCCCCACCCCCTGAGACAGGAGAAAAGAAGAGCCCAAGTCCCTAAAGGACCACATGCAACAGAGCTGCACACTGGCCTGGACCGGCAGGACTGTTACATAAGAGGAATATAAACTCGTAGCTTTCCAAGGCTGGGTCTCCTCCCCGGGGCACTGAGCACCTGCCCAGCAGAGTGTACACGCTCAGAAAACAGCAGCTTTAAAAGAGAGAGGGCGAGCGAGACCGCCTTTCACGGAAAGATGGGAATCTGAGCCGGAGGGAAGGGACAGGTCCGGGCTGGCCAGAGAGCGGGTGGGAGGACTGGAAGATGTGGGGGCAGCACTGACCGTGATGGGGAACAGCCTCCCGGGCACCTGTACCACCGGGGCATTGCCGAAGTAGCTGGAGAAGAGTGAGATGTTGATGGTGGCTGACATGAGGATGACCTTGAGGTCTGGTCGCTGGGGCAGCAGGCGCCGGAGGACGCCCAGGAGGAAGTCGTTGTGGAGGTGACGTTCGTGGACTTCATCCACTATGAGGACCTGGTACTGGGGCAGGCTGGGCTCCCGCTGGATCTGCCGCAGGAGCAGCCCCACTGTCAGGAACACGATCTTGGTGGCCGCTGTCCGCGTGCTCTCAAAGCGGATCTGGTAGCCAACCTGAGATGGGGAGGGGGTGGGGGTCAGGGGAGGCGCCTGGACCTCAGCGCCAGCCCTCACCAGCCCACACTGAACATTCAAGCAAACGCCCCCACTCCCCGGCCCCCTCAGACTCGGGAGTACAACAGGTGTGGACCCCATCTCTGCCGCTTAGTGCTGCTGACTCTGGGCGAGCACTTCCATACCCCCAGAGACATTTTCACCCCTAAATGCTGGGAGAAGGGGCGCCTGGGTGGCTCAATGGGTTAAACCTCTGCCTTCAGCTCGGGTCATGATTCCACGGTCCTGGGATCGAGCCCCGCATCAGACTCTCTGCTCAGCAGGGAGCCTGCTTCCCCCTCTCTCTGCCTGCTTGTGATCTCTCTCTGTCTCTGTCTTTCTCTCACTCTGTTAAATAAATAAATAAAATATTAAATGCTGGGAGAATGGGACATGTTCATGCACATAAAGTGTCTGGCACAGAGCCTGGTGTCTATGCTAATTAATGATCATGGAGATAGTCCACCTTTCTTTGAGTCCCTACTCTAACCACTGAAATGGGCGCCCCCCGCTAATTTCATCCTCACAGCCACCGTGAAAAGAACCACTACTCTCACCTCACCGATGGGGAAACTGAGGTCACTCATCCAAGGCAAAACACAGTTCAAAAGTGGTACTGGGAGGAAATGATCTCTTTTTTAAAAATTTTATTGATTTGAGAGAGACAGAAAGCACAGTGGGGAGGGGCAAAGGGAGAAGGAGAGAGGGAATCCCAAGCAGCCCCAGATGGAATTCGATCCCACAACCGAAACCAAGAAGAGTCAAGATACTTGACCAGCTGCGCTATCCAGGCGCCCTGTGAGAAAATGATCTTAACCCCTACTTCACGTCACACACACATCAATTCCTGACAAATTATAATTTTTTTTTTATTTAATAGAGGTCACAGGTAGGCAGAGAGGCAGGCAGAGAGAGAGGAAGGGAAGCAGTCTCCCTGCGGAGCAGAGAGCCCAATACGGGGCTCGATCCCAGGACCCTGGAATCACAACCTGAACCAAAGGCAGAGGCTTTTAACCCACTGAGCCACCCAGACGCTCCGACAAATTATAATTTTAAAGGTAAATATCTTTAGGAAAAAACACAGGATGCATTTATGTCAAGGTAGGGAGATACTCCTTAAACAGAACCCAGAGTGCCAACCACAGAAAGAAAAATGACAGACTGGAACATACTTAAATAAAGAAACACTGTCATCAAAAGAAGCCTTTAGAAAATGGAAGACAGGGGCACCTGGGTGGCTCAGTGGGTTAAAGCCTCTGCCTTCGGCTCAGGTCATGATCCCAGGGTCCTGGGATCGAGCCCCGCATCAGGCTCTCTGCTCAGCAGGGAGCCTGCTTCCTCCTTTCTCTGCCTGCTTCTGATCTCCCAATCTTTAAAAAAAAAAAGAAAAAAGAAAATGGAAGACAGCTCACAGAGACAACATCTGCCATACAGAAATCCTACAAAGGACCTATTTCGCTCATCTTTAGACCCCAAATGTCAAGAAAAAAAAGACAACACAAAAGACAAACCGGGAAAAAGACCTGAACAGACACTTGGGGAAAAAAGGATTTCCAGTTGGCCAACAAACGCGTTCAACCCTCAGTTGTCAGACAAATGAAAACGTGCTACTGCGACCCACCCACCCAGAAAAGCCAGAACAAGAAAGAGTAACTGTAACAGGACCAGCTGTGAGTGTGGATGGGTGCGGCCACTTCGCAAAGCATTTTGGCAGCATCTGCTGAAGCCAGACGTCCCTGCAGATCTGATGAGCTGGCAGGCACCTTCCTGGCTACATCCCCGATAGAAATATGTACCGACAAACACCTAATGGCATGTTCTAGAATGCTGACCGCAGCACCCGCACATAAGAGCCGGAAACTGGAAATGCCCCGAGTTCCTGTCAATAGCGGAAGGGACGGATACCTTGTGGTGTCTTCACAGGGGACACTGAACAGCAGCGACAGAGAACTGTGCACCCACACGCTCTACCGCAGACAAGACTCACAAGATTGGTACCGAGCGACAGAGGCCGGGCACCAAAGAGAACACACGTTTTGATTCCACTTATAAAAAGTAAATAAAAGAGGCAAAGTTGATCTGTGGGATTTCCTCTTTAACTCAGTTATCATGACGTAAGACGATAATGTATCACTCAGAACAGTGACCACTCTTGGGGGCTCAGGGCAGTAACTGTGGCAGGGTGGGGGGGGAGACAGAGGGTTTCTGGAGTGTTTACATAAATGAACTCAATTTGTGAAAATTCAATGAGCTACATAAGATACGCACATTCTTCTGTTTAGGGTATTAGAATTTCAATAATGATTCATAAGTGGTAGAGCCTGGATTAGAACCCTCGAAACCATTAGTAAAGAAGTATCCTCACTCTCTTTCTTACGGCTGCTAAAAACCAAATGATCCCTGGGACATTTCCAATTTTTTGCTGTTAAAAATATTACATGAGGGGGGCCTGGGTGGCTCAGGGGTTAAGCCTCTGCCTTCGGCTCAGGTCATGATCTCAGGGTCCTGGGATCAAGTCCCGCATCGGGCTCTCTGCTCAGAGGGGAGCCTGCTTCCCCCGACCTCCTGCCTGCCTCTCTGCCTACTTGTGATCTCTCTCTCTCTCAAATAAATAAAATCTTTAAAAAAAAAAAAAAAAAAAGAAGTTACATGGGAGGTGGGGGGGCACCTGGGTGGCTCAGTTGGTTAAGTGTCCCATTCTTTTTTTTTTTTTTTTTAAGATTTTATTTATTTATTTGACAGAGAGAAATCACAAGCAGGCAGAGAGGCAGGCAGAGAGAGAGAGAGGAGGAAGCAGGCTCCCCGCTGAGCAGAGAGCCCAATGCGGGACTCGATCCCAGGACCCTGAGATCATGACCTGAGCCGAAGGCAGCGGCTTAACCCACTGAGCCACCCAGGCGCCCCAAGTGTCCCATTCTAGATTTGGCTCAGGTCATGATCTCAGGATCACGCCCCACATCGGTCTCTGCGTGCAGCCTGCTTGAGAGTCTCTTTCTCTCCTGCTCTCCACGCTCCCACGCTCTCAAAAATAAAATTTTAAGAAAGGGTTATGGGTAATGCTAGTGCCTTTCGCACTGGAACCACACTGGGGCCAATCTGCAGATCGAGCTCTAGAAGAATCCTTGCTAAGTGAAAAGGTAAGTGGTCTGGTAACCTTCACTGGTACTATGATAAGGGCAACAACCTAGGCTCGAGGTCGTGCTGGGAAACACAGAAAGCCGACGTGGCCCACTCACCTGTGAGCCGTACTGACTAAGGCTCTCGAAGCTGACACGCTTGGCCAGGGAGATGCAGGCGATCCGCCGGGGCTGGGTGCATGCCACGTGACTGAAGCCAGCGGCCAGCAGGTACTGGGGCACCTGGGTGGACTTGCCACAGCCCGTGTCCCCGGCCACGACCACCACCTGGTGCTCCTTCAGCGTCTGCAGGATGCGGTTCCCGTACTGGGCGATGGGAAGCGCCGCCCGCTCGCGCTGCAGTTTGGCCAACCGGCTGAACGCCTGCTTCTGGCCGAAGTCCAGGTAGTGCAGCAGGGCTCGGCGGAACTCGGCCACTCTCTCCGGGGGCTGCCTGGCTAGCCCCCGGGAGTCCCGGGTGTCGGGGCCCAGAATCGAGAGGTTGATGCGGTAGCGTGGGTCGTAAGTGCGAGGTAGGTCAGCCAGGGCTGGGATGCTGTGCTGGGGACGCGCTGGGGCTTTCTCCCCCTTAATGGTGGCCTTGAGATTCTGGAATCTCTGCAAGCGTTCAAAGAAAGCCCAGAACTTCTGGCACTCCTCCGAACCCTGACGTATATAATCCTCGTCACGGAAAAAGGCATCCTCGAAAATGCGTCGTGTCTCTGGACAATTCCAGTCCCATTTCTCGAGGGCCTCCTCCTCGCTGGGATCCCAGAGTCGGCCTCTGTGATCCCCGCCCTCCTTTGTTCTGGGAGGAGGCATGCTGTGGTTATCACAGCTCTGTCCTAAAGTCGCAGGGAGAGAACCACTCCTTCTTCAAAGAGACAATCTCCCTCTTCATTGATGGTCCAGGATGACCACGGGCAATGACAAAGGTGCCCAGGGACTGGCTCAAGCTGGTGATACCCAGGGCCCCTCACGACTCCTGCAGTGGTTTCTGGGACAGATGCCAGTCCATCCTGGGTTTTCAGGTCGGGAACACCTGGAGGAGAGAAGCCACTCATTCGTTTTTAGAAACATTTCCTGAAAGCCTGCTGTTTTGTAGGCACTGGACTAGGCCATCCTGAGCCTTCTTATGTGGTCGTGGTCATAGGCAAGAGACAGACAATCCTGTGATGGGACTGTGGGAACCCACAGGAGCTGCCTGACCATGCTTGGTAATCTAGAAAAGGATGCTCAGAGATGTTTGACCTGAAACCTGAAGAAGGTGGGTCACAGGGACAATCAACAGCAGAACCTTGCCATGAGACAGTAACACAAGAGGGGTGTGGCACAAAGAAAAGAGTAAAGCAAGGGTTTCTGGGGTCTCTGAGCTTCAGGACGCCTAGGAACGCTTTGAAATCGAGTGCACAATTTTGCAAATGTCAGATTATCCTCCGTCCTTGCTTGCCTGGCACATCCCTTCCTTTTCTGGTAACAGTACCCACTGGCTCCCCTGCCCTGTGAACAGCAGCCCTTCCTGGATTCCACCCAGTTCTGCTGGTCTTGAAGTCAGGAAACCCCTGATTGGGCAAGCGACAAAGGCCTGGCTAATCATGTTCCCCAACTCCTCCTCCTTCAACCAGTGATTGGTGCGAGAAGTGGAAACATGACCCACAGGGGGCCAATCACGGCCTTTCTCTGGAATTTACACTAGGTTGCCAGGACAGAAAAGCCCTTATGGTACCTACTGTGGTCACAGGGATGACGTATAAACCTGGAGCTGTCCGTAGTAGCTCATGAACCTGAATCTTTCCTAGAAATTTAGCCTAGAGAAAAGCCTGCCCTTGGACACAGGGAAGGACGCGCCAGGACAACCACTGAGCAACTACAAGGAGAGAAGTGGAAGAGAGAGGGAAGAAGCTTGGCTTGGTCCACTCCGACCCTCATGTCCCAGTAACACAAGAAAATACCTTCTTGGGCAAAGTTGGTTTTCTCTCAGCTGCCTAAGTCCGAACTAATCATATGAGAGCTTAGCCTAGTAGCTACAATTTTCTGGAGTGAAGCACCTCACTCAGATTCTTAAAGTTTATAACCTTAAGAGGGTTCAGAGCCTTCCTTGTTATAGGTCTTGGAGTCAGGCAGATCTGGGTTTGAATCTCTGAATCTTCATCATTTGTTAGATGTGTGGCCACCTGCAAATTGAAAATGGGAATAGTATCTACTTCCAAACACTGCAATGCTTAGCACCTAGCCTGGCACAGAGGAGCTAAACAGTAACCAGAATTCAAGTCCACTCTTCCTCCCGGTGATGACTAACATGCGGAAATCAGTGAGAGAAACTAAAGCATACAGCCTGGAAAATTACACTCAAAAGGCCACCATTCGGGGCTCCTGGGTAGCTCATTTGGTTTAAGCGACCGACTCTTGATTTTGGCTCAGGTCATGATCTCAGGGTCATGGGATCAAGCCCCACACCAGGCTCTATGATCAGCGGGGTGTCTGCTTGAAATCCTCTCTCTAGAATAAATCTTAAAAACAAAAAAGGCCACAATTCACCTTTTTCTGAAATGAGCAATGATTTCACCTACTCTCCCTTCAGTCTCTCGGTGCCACCTGGAACAGATTTCAGAGATTCGATCTCTGCAGTCCCAGGGGGATCTCGGGCCATCCTTGGGAGTTTATTAGAGACAGAAAGGGGGTTCCTGCTGACGAAGAACCTGTGAGCCAGCGGAGTGGTTTCCCACAGGAGCAGCAGCCCGTGATTATCATTTTCCAGCAAACACCTGGGCTGGATGATGCTAGAGTGGCTTCATAGGGAACTCCTGTTGCAGGGGAGGCAGCAAGAGGAAAAAGCCTTAGAAGGCTGTTGATACTGAGCCTGGGATCCCGAGAAAAGGATCTCGAATGAAACAAAGAGCATTCCTCCCAGCTGCAAGCTGCCTATGAGCATGTGGGCCCAACTGGGCAAGTACCATGGTTCTCAAAGAGTCTCTTCTTGTAGGCAACCATGTAGATTTCCTGGATCCCCTCGGTCCTCTGTCACAGTGTCTGTGACTATCTCTGGGTCTTGTGGCAGTGGCCTGCAGAGCTCTCCCCCACTCTGGCTGTCCGTCCTCATGTCTCAGCCTGTCTTTTTCAGCTCACCGTGCTCAGCCCTCTTTCCTTTCAGAGACTGGTCCTGTCTCTCCTCATTTCTCTTATCTTCAGGTCTGATGGTCTCTCCAACAAGCCTTTTCCACCTGACCCTCTTCACTCCTCGTTGGTAATCCATCTGACTTCCTCATTTGCTCGTTCAGTCGTCTTTTTCGGACGCTCCATTTTTGTCTCTCCAATTCCCAGTCTGTTACCACCTCTCCCACCACTGTGACCATTCATCTCCATTTCTCCACCTAACATTTTGTCTCCCAGTTCTGCTGCTTTGAAGCTAACAGAGCTCCCCATGAATCAGGTGCTATTCTACATCACACACGTATATCTGTGTGCACAACTACATACATACACACATCTACACTTTCCTCGTGTTAAAAAGGGGCACCTGGGTGGTATAGCCAGTTAAGCGTCTCTTGGTTTCAATTAAGGTCATGATCTGAGGGTCGTGAAATCAAGCTCCACGTTACTGGAGGCTCTCTCTTTCCCTCTCCCTCTGCCCTTGTCCCCTTCTCTAAAATAAATAAATCTTTTTTTTCCCCTAATATTTTATTTACTTATTCTACAGAGAGAGATCACAACCAGGCAGAGAGGCAGGCAGAGAGAGAGGGGGAAAGCAGGCTCCCCACCAAGCAGGGAGCCCAATGCAGGGCTCGATCCCAGGACCCTGGAACCATGACCCAAGCCGAAGGCAGAGGCTTAACCCACTGAGCCACCCAGGAGCCCCTAAAATAAATAAACCTTTAAAAAAAAAAAAAAAAGGGGCGCCTGGGTGGCTCAGTGGGTTAAGCCGCTGCCTTCGGCTCAGGTCATGATCTCAGGGTCCTGGGATCGAGTCCCGCATCGGGCTCTCTGCTCAGCAGGGAGCCTGCTTCCCTCTCTCTCTCTCTGCCTGCCTCTCCATCTACTTGTGATTTCTCTCTGTCAAATAAATAAATAAAATCTTTAAAAAAAAAAAAAAAAAGGTGCTATTATCACTCCTTGTCGTTGAGCGAACGACAGGTTAAGTACACAGTGCGACAAGGAATTCAAATCTAGGGAGTCAGGCTCCCATTTATTCCTCTTCATCTTAGCGGGAGTCTCCGTGGTCTGGCTTTATCTCCCCATTTTTAAACTTGACACTGTCTTTTCAGTTCTCTTTGCTCTCCAGGCTTACCAAATGCACTCGCTCTCCCGAGCCCCATGTCTCCACACGCAGACGGCTCTCTTCATCGGTCTGCCCAAATCACCCAGCTCCCATCCATCTCATTCACTGCCCACATCCGGCTTCCTCTCCAAGTCTCTTTCCTTGGGGGCTCTTCCCTTTCTCAGTCCCCCCATCAGCTTTTGCCAGGTTCTCCCTATACCACTGCATCCGTCTCTGTGCATCTGTCAGTCTCCATTAAGAAGAGAAATCTCACTAAGATGGAGCTAGGAGGCTGGAAGGATGAGAGCTCTATGAGGATACCACCTGAGGTCAGTACAGGAACTGTCAATTAGAGGCTCCAAAAGAACTACCAGCAGGAAAGAATCATCAATTACAGGTGGCAACAGGGAAGGAGGTACAGCCGCATCTCCTACAAGAAAAGGACCACCCCACAACTCGGCCAGGGAGAAACCATCAACACCCTGAACTCTTGCGCTCTTCCAACAGACTTTCCATTCAAAACAACCCCTCCCAACTTCCTCCTCTTTCTCCATAAAATTATCTTCTCTTTTATTGGACTCGCCAATGATTTTTGCTGTAGCTGGCTTGTCCCAGACTGCAAGTCGCGGTTATCCCCCAAGTAAACCCATATTGGCTGGTAAAGTAACATTCTAAGGTCAAAGACAGTCTTGTTCCTCCGTTTGTCTACTTCTGTTCGGTGGCTTGCCCCCCACCCCCCAAGTTCACGGTGCGACCCCATTTCTCTGCAGCCTCTGGGAGGCGCCCTCGGGGGACCCCATTAGCTCCCTGCCCCCCATCGCCACAGTATGCGGCTTCCGTCCTCTCTCGGCCTCCTCGTCTCTCGGTCCCTCAGCTTCTCCAAGCTTCTTTTCGTGACTCCCATTCCTGCCAGTCTCGAGCTTCTGTGTCGCCCAGGTGTTCTCGGGGCGCTCAGGCTCAATCTCCGTCCGCTTCTCCCGGGTCCCTTGACTCCTCCAACGCACGTCCTCATGGTGGAACTTCCCTTCTCACCCCTAGGCTCGCTCCCAGCTACCCAACCCGGCCCGACACCCGCCATCGCCGCCGCCACAGCCCAGCTCAGCCGCCCCGCCCCTCACCTCACTAGCCGCCGGGATCACTCCAACTTCCGGTCCCCAGCGCCCCTCGCGCGCGCGAAGCCGGTTCTGCGCCTGCGCACGCCACCCTCACGGCCAGGCCCCACCCCGCTGCAAGCGAAGGAGCCTGGGCGCTACGGCCAAAACCCATTCTGCGCCTGCGCACAACATGCTTCAGCTCTTCCTCTCTTCAAGCTGAGCCATGGATGACGCTGCGCCCTCTAGAGGTCGATTGTAGCGCTGCAGCGGAGACTTGCAAGCGCCTCCCCTCTGCCCCTCCACCGCCCCCAATGCACCGCGCGCGCTCTGCGCTCCCGCAAACCTTCTTTGCACTGGATCGTCCCCACGCCAGAGAGAAAGCTGGCCAGAACCATATTAAACACTAGGGCTATTAAAGTGCTCCTGTGATTCATTCACTATAATCCATAATTATGATTCAGCTCAACTCCCCAGCCTCATGAAGGCAGGGGCCACTCTCGTCTTGGAGGTCCCGTGCTGTCCAGCGTCCACCACTAGGATCAGAGAGTTAGTCAATGTTTGTTGAATGCATGATTAAACAAATGAGAAGTTAGAGTCCTCTCTAGTCCTAGGCACTCCAGTCATTGTGGGTCTGAGCCTCAGTTTCCATATTTACAACATGAAGATAATATCTGCTTTTCAAGATCGTTGGGGAAAGTAAGCGAAAAATGTGCACATAAGGTACATAAATTGCTTTTTCACTACTGTGCACCGTAGGCACTCAATAAATGTTAGATCTTTCCTTCTCCTTACAGTCTCCCATCATTCTCCTTTCTCCTTAAGAGAATGTTGCAGTTGAGAAGGTAGAGCCTTCAGTTCCAGAGCCAGTTCTAGGCACTGAGAATTCAGCAATGAACAAAACAGATGAAGCCGGGCTCCCAGGGAGTTCAGGTTTTAGTAGGAGAAACTGACATTTAAATATTTTTATTTAAATAAAAATAAAAAGAATGTCAAGCAGTATCTCCAGACTCTGTGCAGAAGAACAAAGCAGTAAAGGGGCAAGGAGTCATGGTATTTTAAGTAGCCTGGTTAGAGAGGACAGTTCTGAGGAAGTAGTAGTATTGGAGCAGAAATAAGTGAGGCAGCAAGCCATGGAGCACACCAGAGCTGGAGGAAATCACAAGTGCAGATTGCCATGGCAACATTGTTGGTGAGTTCAGAGGTCAGCAAGCTGGCTTGTGTGGAGGGGGTGAAAGTGGGGGAAATAGCAGGAAATGAGGTGAGGAACGGAGGAGAGTAGACCAGGCACACTAAGGTGAGGATTTTGGCTTCTCATCTGAGTGAGGTGGGAGCCGTGGGAGGAGTTTGAGCAGAGGAGGGACCTCTGACCTTGCGAGATTCTGTTTCCCTTGGTGGGAAACGGATAGAGGGAACCAAGAAGAGGAAAGAGGCCCTGGAAAGCAGCTGATGCAGTAAGTGAGAGAAGGGGGGTGGGGACACGATGACAGGATGATGGCTGAGAAGGTGGTGAGAAGTGCAGAATGGTTCTGTGCGTACTTTAAGGCAGAGCCCGGAGGCGTTGGCTGACAGATTGGCCATTGAATGTGAGAGAAAGAGAGGCGTCAAGGATGAGCCCAACTTTTTTGGCCTCAGTGCCTGAAAATACAGAGTTGCTGTATTTTCCTGATCCACTGAGATCAGGAAAATAGAGGAGGGCTAAGAGAGAAAATCCAGAGCTCCTTTTTGAATGTATTCAAGTTTGAGTCATGTGTTGGACATTGAGTTAGGATGTCAAGATGAAAGTTGGCTGCAATTATTAAACCTTTGGAAAACAATCTGAACATAGAGAAGCCAATTCATATGTCATGATCAAAAGAAGAAGGGGAAGAAATTGACCAAGCATTGCTTGAACTTTCCAAAAGAGAACTCCAATTTCTTTTTAAAGAAAAATGGGAGGAAGTAAACAACAGATACGACTTCACCATGTATGTCGCAAACTACCAACCCAAGGACTGAGTAGCAAACTTGAAATTCGTTCTTGGAAAAATATTAAGACCTGGTGCTTTGGAAACAAGGAAATCGATACGTTCAAAAAACAAATGAAATTAAGAGCAGAAAAAGGGAAGTTACAACAAACAAAAAGCAAGATTATTTTGAATAATCAGTCGGTTAAGTGGCTGCCTTCAGCCAGGGTCCTGGGATCGAGGCCTACGTCGGTCAGTCTCCTTGCCCAGTCTCTCCCTCGGCCTGCCATTCCCCTGGCTTGTGTTTGCTCTCCAGCCCCTACATCCACTGTGTCAAATAAATAAAAAATATTTTTTAAAAAATTGTAAAGGGGCACCTGGGGGGATCAATGGGTTGGGCCTCTGCCTTCGGCTCGGGTTGTGGTGTCGGGGTCCTGGGATCGAGACCCACGTCGGGCTCTCTGCTTGGCAGGGAACCTGCTTCCCCCTCTCTCTCTGCCTGCATCTCTGCCTGGTTGTGCGCTCTCTCTCTCTGTGTCAAATAAATAATAATAAAAAAATCTTTAAAAAAATTTTTTTAAATCGTAAATAAAAAAGATTTTTAAAAAAGAAGAAGAGATAGCAAGAAAAAGATCTTCAACATTGGAAAACAGGGTGTAGACAAATGAAGATAGTTTTGCTATTTCTCAGGCCTGGGATGGGTGGAGAAGAGATTAAAATTAAAAGGGCTCAGATGTTGTCATGGGGAATTTACAATGTACCTGGGAACTTGTGTTTCAGAAACTCAACCCAGAGAAGACAACACTATTCCCTCCTCAGAGGGGAATGAATCAGAGAGGACTCCCTGGAGAAAAGTGTCATTTGAGCAAGGCATGGAAGGAAGATTTCAGAGATAAGAGCATGGGCAGCAGAGTCAAGTGAACCCGGGATCAAATCTCAGTTCTACAATTTATTTGCTGTGTGATCTTGGGCAGATGACCTCCCCTCTCTGGGCTTCCTCTTATAAAATGAAGCATCTCCCTTTACTTCCCTGTGCTGGTGTGGGACTTACCTTAAAGGAGAAGCTCTGTGGGAGATGCTGTCCTGTAGTCATGACCCTACATTCAGATGTCACTACTATGTGGCTTCAAAGATGTGAGCAGGAGAGATTCTCAAGTGAGATTCCCAAGCAACCCTGTCTCAGGAAACAGCCTGCACTGATGGAAAGATTCCAATCTTCACTGGCCCACCAGGGACTCCTGGGCTGGCTGTTGAGCTTCAAAACTAGCAGCTGGGGCTGAGAAACTCATTTTTTTATTTGAACTCATTTGCATCTGAGTACCACCAAGAGCTGGTGATTACCACATAGGGCACCACGGATCTGAAGGCCATTCTAGGCAGTGGCACCAACTTGAGAAAAGGCCTAGAGACATGAAAATTATACAGCCCAGAGGATCTGTCTTTGTCTCCTGTGGCTGCTAAAAGAAGTGACCATAAACTTAGCATCTCAGAAGAGTACAAATTTATTCCATTAAAATTTTGGAGGTCAGGCACCTACAATCAAGGTGTCAACAGGCCCCTTCCTGAATTCCTTGGCCGATGGCCCTTTCCATCCATCACTCTGATAGTTCTTTCCTCTGTCAAATTTCCTGCTCGTGACTCTGACCCTCCTGCCTCTGTCTTAGAAGGATCCTTGGGATTGCCTTGGCCCCACCCAGATCATGTGGGAAGCTCTCCCCCCCTCAAGATCCCTAATCACACCTGCGAAGTTCCCTTATGTAAGGTCGCATATTCCCTGGTTCAGGCGTTTCGGATGTAGACCCCATTAGGGGCCCTGATTCTGTCCACTGCAGCGGTGTGAACATAAGTGCGTCCAGCAGCAGAGAGAAGCCTTGAATAGAAAGCTAAGGAGCTTGGACATAGACAGTTCCTTCAAAACAGAGCCATAATCTGTCACCTTCTCACCACCTCTGCTAGTACCCTGACCCAACTGTGCATCTCTTCTTGCTTGGACCGTGGCAGTAGTCTCTTCGCCAAAGTGGTAGCTCATGTTCCTTCCCCCTACCCCATAGTCTGGTCTCCACCAGCAACCAGAGGGATCCTATTAAAATCTAAGTCAGATCAAGACATGACTCTGCTCCAAATCAGGTTGCCTGATTTAGGAAAAAAATTTTTTTTTTTTTTTTACAGAATGCTCACTTGAATTTGAATTCAGATAAACAACAAATAATTTTTATTTTAAAGAATTTTTCAAGATTTTTATTTTTTTCAAGACTTTTCTTATTTATTTGAAAGAGAAAACGAGCAGTGGGGAGGGGCAGGGGAAAAGGGAGAGAGAGTCTTCAGCAGACTCCACACGGACTGTAGAGCCTGGCTCAGGCTCCATCCTGATCACAACTTGAGCCGAAACCATGAGTCAGATGCTTAACTGACTGCACCACCCAGACAAACGTAAATATTTTATTTTTAAGTCATCTCTACACCCAATGTGGGGCTTGAACTCACAACCCCAAAATTAAGAGTCACATGCTCCACTGACTGAGCCAGACATGCATCCCCAACAACAAATACTTTCTTTAAGATTTTATTTATTTATTTATTTATTTATCAGAGAGACAGCACAAGCAGGGGAAGCAGCAGGCAGAGGAGAACAGACTCCCTGCTGAGCAAGGAACCCGATGCGGCACTCGATCCCAGGATCCTGAGATCATGACCTGAGCTGAAGGCAGAGGCTTAACTGACTGAGCCACCCAGACGTCCGAACAAATAATTTTTTTTAAGGATGTCTCAAATGTTGCATGGGACATACTCATGCTAAAAAAACAAACAAACAACTTTTTTGCTGTTTATCTGAAACTCAAATTTAATTTGGTGTATATTTTATCTGATAACTACAGCTCAGAACACTGCCATGGCTCTCCAAACACTTGCTGTGGCCTGGAGGGCTTTCAAATCCAGCCCCCCCGCTACCTCTCTCCCTCTGTCTCACCCTACTTTCCCTCTTGCTGCCTCTGCTTCATCCACATTGGCCTCTTTGCTCTTCCTGAAGTATGCTGAGCATTTTGTGCCTCAGGGCCTTTGTACTTGCTGCTCCCAGTGCTTGGCATGATTTTCTGCCAGATTTAAGCATGACTCCTCCCTCCCTTCCTCAGGTTTGGGCTCAAATATCACCTTACTCAATGGGCCTTGCCTAGCTTACTATATCCCTGCCCCACTCAGTCCTCTTTATCCCCTTTAGGTTAGCCCTTGCCACAACTTGTTATATTGCATATCTTCTCCTTTGCTTATTTCCTGTCTTCCTCCAGTAAAATGTCGGCTCCCTTTGTGTCTCTTGGTCACTGCTATTTCCTCAGTGCCTATAACAGGGCCTTACACATAGTAGGTGCTTAATGAATGTTTGTTTAATGAATAAAGTAAGAAATGATATCATTGATCCACTGGATCCAGCTATGCCTGAAGCTAGCTTGCGAAATCCAAGGGTCGCACACAGACCAGTTTCCTTCTAGCCTACACTGCCATCTCTGAGACTAGATCATGGCTGGTGGATTTCTGGCCGACGGCATTTTCATCCTTGCTCTGTGACTCTTTTAGGGCCCGTCGACAGGCGGCTGGCAGTGATCTGCGCAGTTGAGTCCTCCCAAAATACAAGAAGAGCACAGGATTGAGACAGCTGTGAGCCAGAGCGAGGCCGTTGACCAGCGGTTCAGCCTGCAGGGCCCGGGCCAGGAGCCTGGAGTGTGGGGCAGCGGCAGTGATGACCAGCCCCAGCAGGTGGTAGGGGGCCCAGCAGACAAAGAAACCCACCACTACGGCCATGCCCAGGGGCCAACGGTGTCGGGCCGCACGGCACAGAAGGGCACCGTGGCAGCTGGCCACCACCACCAGCGGCCCCAGGAAGCCAAAAATAAAGCGGATGGCAGTCACTGTGCTCTCCAGCACCACAGAGCCGCCGTAGTCCACCACGCACTCCAGCCGGTGAGGGAAATGCTCCTGGTGCAACCGGCGGTAGATGGCCGAGGGCACAGTGAGCAGCAAGGCCACGGTCCAGGCGACCCCGCAGGCCGCCTGCACCCTGCGTGCCCAGCCCGCCGCAGCCCCCCAGCTGGGCCTGAAGGCCAGCAGGCAGAGGTCCGCGCTGAGAGCGGCCAGAAGGAGCACGCTGGCATACATGGACAGCAGGATGACCGAGGGCAGCGCCCGACACCCCACCGCCCCATACGGCCAGTGGCCCCTGCGTGCTATGGGCACCGCCAGGAGGGGCAGAGACGCACAGCAGAGCAGATCGGCCACGGCCACATGTAGGAACCAGGTGGCCCCGACCCTCCGGCGGGCCTCTTTCCAGGTCACCCAGGCCACCATCACGTTGCCGGGCACCCCCACCAGGAAGACCGCGGCGTAGAGCAGAAACACGGCGGTGCGCAGTGGGTAGGCAGAGATGCAGGTGCCGTCCATGCAGTCCACGGGGAGATCCGGAACCCCGTCGTAATCCCCATACTCGTAGCTGAGAGAAGTGTTCTCCATCCAGGCCCCAGACACCTGAACGGGAGAGAAATCATGAAAACTCCTTGACAAACCCCTCAGGGTGTAGGAACCCCCACTAGCCTCTTGGAAGCTGGGCCAGGACAGCGTCAGAACTCCAGTGCGTCCTAATATTGGAATTCTAGAAGACTAACATCTTAGAACTCGCTGGGGAGCATCCTGTAATTCGAGAATAGGGCCCCATCAGAACCCAGGCAAGGTCAGAAGACTGGAATTCTAGAACACCAGAGGTTGAGGACACTAACCCATGAGCATCCTGGGATTCTAGAACATTGCAGTGCTAGAACCTGATCATGATAAAGAAAATATTTTGGAATCCCAAAATAGTATACTATTAGAACCCCAGGCGAGGGGCGCCTGGGTGGTCCAGTGGGTTAAGCCTCTGCCTTCAGCTCAGGTCATGATCTCAGGATCCTGGGATCAAGCCCCACACACGTCTCTCTACTCAGCAGGGAGCCTGCTTCCTCCTCTCTCTCTGCCTGCCTCTCTGCCTACTTGTGATCTCTCTCTCTGCCAAATAAATTTAAAAAAAAGAAAAAGAACCCCAGCTGATTATTATTTGGAATTCTAGAATAGCATTGTGTGACTCAACATTGGTGTTGATGGAATTTTTTTTTTTAAGATTTTATTTATTTATTGGGGCACCTGGGTGGCTCAGTGGGTTAAGCTGCTGCCTTCGGCTCAGGTCATGATCTCAGGGTCCTGGGATCGAGCCCCGCATCGGGCTCTCTGCTCAGCAGGGAGCCTGCTTCCCTCTCTCTCTGCCTGCCTCTCCATCTACTTGTGATTTCTCTGTGTCAAATAAATAAATAAACCTTTAAAAAAAAAAACAAAAGATTTTATTTATTTATTTGAGAGAGGGAGAGAGCCCAAGCCGGGTGAGGGGCAGAGGGAGAAGCTGACTCCCCACTGAGCAGGGAGCCTGATTCGGGACTCAATCCCATGACCCTGGGATCATGACCTGAGCCGAAAGCAGTGAACTAACTAAGCACTCAGGCACCCCTAGAATTTAAAATATTGGAATCCAAATATCCATCAAGAGGGGGAAAGGTTAATACATATTGACAACAAAAGTACTTGTCTTAATTCTTCTTCATTGGTGTTTTTGAATCTTGGTGCCATGAAAAATGTCTCTCCGGAGCAATTATGTCATTTTGTTTTTTACATAAACTCGATCATAAACCCAGACCACGAAGTGCACACATCACGTAGCACCAGCTCTCTGGGCTTCACAACATTATCACAGCCAGGAGATGGGCACCAAGACCAAGAAACAGAACATTTCTAGAATCCTACTACAAGCAGTTTCTGAAAATCATGATGGCGTTAGGAAAACAAGAAAAATAAAATGTTGAATTCTCTGCCCAGGAGATTCGTTCATTCATTCCTTCGTTCATTCCAGAAAGTTCCTGAGTACCTTCTCTCTTCCAGGACTGCTGCACACCAGGGGCCATGACAAACAAAAGAAAAAAATTCTTTTCTCTTGGAGCTGACACTCTAGCGGGAAGAGTCAGATAAGGAAGAAACAAGTCAAAAAAGGAATACATAAGCGAAATACAGTGTCTTAGAAGGTGATAAATGCTAGAGAAAAAAAAAAAAAAAACACCACAGGGGATTTTAAATGAGTGGTCAAGGAGGGGCTTTCTTGAGCAAAGCCATAAAGGAAGTGAGGGACGATCTGAGAGGAGAGAGTTCCAGGCAGAGGGAATAGCCAGTGCAAAGGCCCTGAGGTGAAAACATGATGGTCATGTTCAAGGAACAGTGAGGATGTCAGCGTGGCTGGAATGGAGTTGGTAAGGCAGAGAAGGGGAAGGCAAGAACAGAAAGATATCATGGACCATGGAAGGCGTTGTCAAGGCATTTATCTTTTATGTCCCATGAGATTGGGGCCATAGGAGGATGCTAAGCAGTGAGGTGAGGTGCTATTATCATAGCAATAATAATAATATAATATTGCTATTACTATGATAATAGAATATATAGTAATAGAATACATAATAATGCTATTAGTAATATTAATATATTAATATTATATAATAGTAATATACTAATATATACTAGTATATACTAGTATTATATATCAAATATATTAAATATTATATATTAGTATGTTATATATAAATATATGCTATGACTATATTATATAGTATATAAAAATATATACTATCTATAATATGTTATATACTTACTATATATTATATATGACATAATATACTATATAAAATATATAATTAGTAATAGATTACTACATATCCATATAATACATATTATAAAATATTATTACTATAATAGTAATAAAATATATAATATAATATTACTATTACTTACCATTATATTATTATTATTATTATTATTATTAGAAGCTGTCCTCCATTGAGTCCACTCTGTTATGTGTTGAGCACTGCTCCAGGAACCTTTAAATCTTAAATCGTTTGATTCTTATAACAACCCTCTGATTCTTTATTTTTAACTATTTTTTTAAGATTTTTTCATTTATTCATTTGACAGGCAGAGATCACAAGTAGGCAGAGAGGCAAGTGGGGGGTGGTGAGAAGCAGGCTTCCTGCTGAGCAGAGAACCCCAATGTGGGGTTCAATCACAGGACCCTGAGATCATGACCTGAGCTGAAGACAGAGGCTTTAACCCACTGAGCCACCCAGGCGCCCCAACCCTCTGATTCTAATACTGTCCTTTTATGCAGGTTATTATTATACCCATTCTGCAGACAAGAAAACTGAGGCCCAGAGAAGTAACTTACCTAAGATCATTCAGGTAAGCAAGTAACAGAATTGAGTTTTGAACCGTGTCAGCCCCACTCTGGAACTCTGGGCCCCAAAACACATTCACCCAAAAACCTTAGATTCAGAAGACACAAGGTGGCACAGCTGGTGGCCCTGAGCAGACCCGGGCTCCGTAACTCGGTTTCACTTGGCTCTCTCTCTTGGTTTCCTCATCTGAGAAGTGAGTCACAGAGGTGAACCTACCTCACCAGTTTGGGGGAGGCCTCGTGGAGGTGACATGTGATAAAGCTCGTGGCACAGGGAAAGGGCTCAGGCGGATGGTGGGTCATCCCCCCTATGTCAGAATGGCCTGACCCTGAGGCTCCCTGCTGGCTCTCGTGGGTGAGCCAGCACTACCCAGGGCTCTAGGGGCATTGATGCAACAGGAAAAGCAGAGGGGAAGTGGAGCGTTGCCCTGTCCCCTCCTTCCTGCCAAGTAGTTGCCAAGAGGCCCAGCCACTTTGTGTGTGTGTGTGTGTGTGTGTGTGTGTGTGTGTGTGTACATGCGTGTGTGTTTGGAGTTTCGCATGATGCATTCGTAGTATTTTTATCACTAGAGTAAAAGGTGTGCAGCCTTTAAAAATTCAGACCCTCACCAGCTATGTGATCTTGGGCAAGTCACTTAACCTCTCTGTTCTTCAGCATCCTCTTCTGTAAAAAGAGAATATTACTATTCCTACCTTAGAGGTAATTGAGCAGGTGAATCGGAGTGGAGAGCTGGCTGGACCCAGAGAGCATTAGTCATGTGGAAGTTGCTGGTACCTACTGGTACACAGACACACCCTCTCTCCCAACCCTCAGACCCTGCCCTGCCCAGCTTTTATACTGGTCAAAATCCGGGAACCCTAATGTTGGCAGCTCAACCAACTGTGGTATTTCCCTTTGAATATCTCTGACAGAAATGCAACATCCAACAGCTACTGTGTTATCTCCTTATCTTTTCCACATAACAAGTGTGTTTTCCATCCACTGCCCTATCTGCACACACGTCAGCCCTTTCCTGCAGCCGTTGGAGGGTCAACCCACACGCTGGATGGACCAGGCTCATGAACCAGCGTCAGACTGTAAATAAAGGACGTTTAATGATAATCACGAAGAGCCTTGTTATTTTATCATCATTTTGTACAGTAAATTAGATTCATGTCTACATAGAAAACACAATTACCATTATTATAATAATTATCATTTTATAATGTTTACGATAGCCGATGACATTTACCAAGTACCTATCATGGATCAGGCGGAGCCCTTATGACAAGCGCCCGAAGTTCGTATTCTTGTGATGCTCCATTTCCCAAACCGGCCGCGGCTTTGGGCTCTGCCATGTCCCTGGCATCTAGAAAACCACGCGGCATCCAGCAAGTGCTTTGTTGCTATTTAGCGAGTGAAAGAATAAAGAGGGAAACTGAGGCACAGAGCGGCAAAGGGGTCACTTCGGTTTCTCTCTCGGTTCCTTGAGCCCACAGGCACCCGTGTGCGTGCGCTTTGCATGGGTGTGTTTGTAAGTCACCCATTCTTGTTGGAACTTCTGTCTAGGGAACCGCGGGGCCAAATCCGCGGACACGTCGCCCCTCCCCCCAGAGAAGCACACACATGCTCCCCCCCACCCCAGAGAAGCACACACATGCTCATCAAAAGACCCGTGCCAGGAAAGACTTTCCTATGGGAAGTCACCCAGTTGTCACCCCCAGGGGAATGCATAAACGTACCCTGGTATGGTGGTGCCTGGGGGGCTCAGTCGGTTAAGTGTCTGCCTTTGGCTCAGGTCCTGGGATCGAGTCCCGCATCCGGCTCCCTGCTCATCAGGAATCTGCTTCTCCCTCTCCCTCTGCCCTCTGCTGCTCCCCCTGCTTGTGCTCTCTCCTCTCTCTCTTGCTCTCAAATAAATAAATAAAATCTTAAAAAAAAAAAAAAAGAAGAAGAAGAAGAAGAAACCATAGCGTGGTGTACTCCAGCCGTGGAATATTCTATAGCAGAACAAAGCGCACAGGCGAATGTGGATGGATTTCACACAGACGCTGCTAAGGGAAGGAGGCAGACAGACGCGCAGGGGAGGTGGCTGAGGGATACCATTCACGTCAAGTTCAAAAACAAGCAGGAGAGGTCTGTGGGGGTGGGTAGCAGCAGGTTGGGGGAACAGGGGGCACATCGACACTAGGTCTGTGCTCTTCCTTGAGCCAGGAGCCTATTCCCTGTGCACACCCAGCTTGTGGAGACACACAGAGCTTCCCAGCTCTGACGTGTGTGTGTCTGTTATCCATGGAACTAAAATTAAATCTTCCTTCTTAGGAAGCAGAACTGGTGAGTCAAAAGGCTAGTTCACTGGACAAGTGGCCGTTGGATGGATTTTCCAGAAAATGCAAGGGCTCCTGGAGTTTGGAGACTGGCCCTTTGCCCTACACCTGAGTGTGCCAGATGTGTGGACAGTTTGACCAGAAGCTTTTCTATTGGGCCGCCCACGAGAATTCCAAGAGCCTGGAATTCCAGTGTGGTGGTCATAAAATCCCACCTCTCCAATTCTCCATCTGATTCCAAATTCTGAAAAGTATTTGCCTTCAAAGCTGAGATGACAGGGCGCCTGGGTGGCTCAGTGGGTGAAGCCTCTGCCTTCGGCGCAGGTCATGATCTCAGGGTCCTGGGATCGAGCCCCATGTCGGGCTCTGCTGGGGGAGGGAGGGAGCCTGCTTCCCCCACCCCCCTGCCTCTCCGCCTATGTGTGATCTCTCTCTCTGTCAAATAAATAAATAAAAACTTAAAAAATAAAAAAAAAAGCTGAGATGGCCCGATGCCATCCTCTCTCCCTCCGCCCCTCCCTCCGCCCTCCTTCCCTCCATCCTCACCTTGACCAGATGCCACTTGGAAACCCTATCCGGACTCACAGCCAAGACCCAGGAGGGCTGGGGTCGCTCCCAGCGTCCGGCAGCTGGTGAATTCCTGGAAGTCCGTCCCCCTTGCCAGAGCTCCTACGGGACACTGAGCACTGCCACTTCCCGGGCCCCAGCAAATCTTCATAAGCAGGGGGAAAATGGGAATGGCCTTTTCCTACTCCAAGGGTGTGTTTGTCCTGTATTCTTCCCATGACTCACACATCCCAAAATTACTGGGCAGCAAATGAAACTGGAGAGAACTCAGGTGGGTGGAGAGTTGACCCAGGGTCACCAACCCCAGCAGCAATGCCACCAGTTCCTGGAAGCTGGACCTGCATGCGGTCTGACCTCAAAGGCCTGGGGGTCTTGGCTGGAACTCACTCCTCCAGGGGGCCCTCTGACGTCACCCTCAGAGAGCACCCCCACACAGCTCGCTACCCTCCTCCCAGCCTCCAGCTGTGTACCAGCCCCCCCTCTCTGCCCTCTGCAGAGCCTTGAAGACAGATAAATATTCCTCCCGCCTTCTGTGGACTGAGGGAGACAGCTCAGGGTCACATTCCCGACAAAAAGGCCAAGGCCACCAACCACAGGGCAGACAGAACCATCCCCTCCATCCTGTTCCCCGCAGCTTCCCGTCTCTGAAATGGGAACATGTTGACCATCGTGGTCCCTAACCTCCCTCCCAGCCCAGGTGTGGGGCTGAGAACGTGAACTTGAGGGCCAGAATGATGAGATTCATAGCCCAGGTCCACCGTGGGTGAGACCGGGGGCCTCGACTCCCTCCTCTGTGCAATGGCCGTTCTGCCACCAGCAGCAAATGCGTAAAGAGATTTCAAGCGCTTCGGTGGGTTCCGGGCACATGGGCACATCAGCTATGCCTACTGACATTACTGATGTGTTGAATTAACAAGGATGAAAAGAATACAATGGAACTTAAAATTTCCATTTCAAGAAGGCTTAGCAAGAGGAAGTTGTTCTCCAGTTTCAGAACGCTTAGTCCGTGGTTCTTCTGTGTGTGTGGGTGTACCGTCACTCTGTGCGTGCCTTGGGGTCGAGGGGATAGATTTACACATTTCCTTTGATGTTGTTTAAGGAATAAAATTGTGTTGTTAGAGGAAGTTATTTTGAGTCAACAAACAAGCTCACTATGTGACCTGTGACATGTCCCATCCTCTCCCATGGTGACAGCGTCTTGGCGGAGCCTTGTCCTGGCCCCAGACCCTCCCGATGAGATGACGACAGCAGAAGTGCAGGGTGGGGACTGTCCTTCATCAGCCCAAACTTCCCCTGATCTCAAGTTCTCAGGGGGGTGTCTCTCAGATCAGTAGGGTTTCATAAACACCGCGGCCCCTGAGCCTTGGGGCGCACGTTTCTCACGTTTCTCAGATTTGGGGGTGGGGGGTGAGGCTTTCTGCCTGAGCAGAAAGTCAGATGCAAAGTCTCATGTGGGGCCCAATCCCAGGACCCTGAGATCATGACCTGACCCCAAGGCAGAGGCTTAACCCACTGAGCCATCCAGGCGCACCCCGGGGACACAGCTTTAATAGTAAAGGAGGGTCTGCTCTAGGGGTGGGATTTCTTTTTATAGCCACTCCAAAAGATCCAAGTACCAGCCCCTCATCATGGGGGTAGCTAGAAGAAGGAGATCTGAGACAGTGACGTTGACATGGAAAATTGCCATGTTGTGGGTCAAAACGGTTGTGGAGCGCCTGGGTGGCTCAGTCCCTTAAGCCTCTGCCTCTGGCTCAGGTCATGATCCCAGGGTCCTGGGATTTAGTCCCACATCGGGCTCCCTGCTCTGTAGGGAGCCTGCTTCTCCCTCTCCCTCTGCTGCTCCCCCAGCTTGTGCTCTCACTCTCTCTCACACACACACACAACTAAAGAAATAAAATCTTTTATTTATTTATTTATTTGACAGAGAGATCACAAGTAGGCAGAGAGGCGGGGGGTGGGGGGGAGCAGGCCCCCTGCTGAGCAGAGAGCATGATGCGGAGCTCGATCCCAGGACCCTGGGGTCATGACCTGAGTCAAAGGCAGAGGCGTAACCCACTAAGCCACCCAGGCGCCCCAAGAAATAAAATCTTTAAAAAAAAATGGGTTGCATTCCAGCAAATCTGTAATGAGAAAACAGTTTAGCGGTTGCCAGGGGCTGGGGGGTGGATGGGGTTTTTTGGGGTGATGCAAATGTTTCAGAATGAGAGAATGGTGACAGTTGCACCCACTGGCAATGTACTAAATGCCATGGATGGTGAATTTTATGTGACTTGTATTTTACAATTTTTAAAGTAATAAATAATAAGTCATTACACCCCTTCACCCCAAAAATGGGATGAAGTTTGGCAGTTTCTTAGAGTTCAACCTAACCTAATTTTTAAAAATTTTATTTATTTATTTATTTGAGAGAGAATGAGTGAGAGAGAGCGTGGGAGAGGAGAAGATCAGAGGGAGAAGCCAACTCCCCAAGGAGCTGGGAGCCCAAGGCGGGAACTTGATCCTGGAAGTCTGGGATCATGACCTGAGCCGAAGGCAGTCGCTCAACCAACTGAGCCACCCAGGCACCCAACCTAACCTAATTTTTTTTTTTTTTAAGATTTCATTTGCTTATTTGAAAGACAGAGATCACAAGTAGGCAGAGAGGCAGGCAGAGAGAGAAAGAGAGAGAGGAGGAAGCAGGCTCCCCGCCAAGCAGAGAGCCTGATATGGGGCTCGACCCTAGGATCATGACCCAAGCTGAAAGCAGAGGCTTTAAACCACTGAGCCACCCAGGTGCCCCCCAACCTAATTTTTAAATTAATTTATTTTTTTTTAGAAATTTTCTTTTTAAGTAATCACTACCCATAAGGTGGGGTTCGAACCTACGACCCCAAGATCAAGAGTCACAAACTCCACCAACTGAGCTGGCCAGGTGTCCCCGACCTGACACAATTATAGAAATCTGGAAGGATAAATGAATGCCTAATATGGGGAAACAAGTCCCTTTTGAACAATGTATATTATTACGTGATATTTGATGCACAGAAAAGAGCGTAGGTAACATCGTGTGAGCTGTCAAGATCAACCGTCAAACGAGCAATCGTAAAAACCACCATCAGTCTTCGAGTCTTTGAATCTCAACATCAAGGCTCAGTAAACTTTTTCAGTAAAATAACAAGGAGTAAATATTTGGGGTTTTGCTGGCCAAGAGGTCCCTTGTGGTCCCTGCCACAGCGACTCAATCTGCCGTGGTGGCATGAAAGTGGCCATAGACTGAATGGCCATAGCTGTGTTTCAATAAAACTTTATTTACAAAAACAAGCAGTGGGCCACATTTGGCCCCGAGGCTGGAGTTTGCTGATTCCTGATCTAGGTCAAAGACTCTGAAGTCTTGAAATTACAGACTCGTAGAACATTGGAATCCTAGGCTATTGGTTCCAAGGGATCCAACAGTGTGAGTTGAATCATGGGATTCTAGAACGTCATATTAGAGCTTGGGAGTGTTAGACAGATAGGGCTCCAGCTACTGGGTGTTAGAGTTTCGTAGATGGTTTGGACATTAGTGAAGGCGTTCTCTCAAGCCCTCTGCTGTCCAGTATGGTAGCCACTGGCCCCAGGAGGCTCCCAGGCATTTGGAATGTGAAGGCATCTGAGATGATGTGAGTGGAAAATACACCCCAGACTTCAAAGATGGGTAAGAAGAACTAATGTGAGGGGCACCTGGGTGACTCAATGGGTTAAGTCACTGCCTTTGGCTCAGGTCATGATCTCAAGGTCTTGGGATCTCTGCTCACCAGGGATCCTGCTTCCCCCTCTCTCTGCCTGCCTCTGTGCCTACTTGTGATCTCTCTCTGTCAAATAAATAAATAAAATATTTTAAAAAAGCAATGTGAGATCTCTTGATAACCTTTTCTATTGATCACCTATTAAAATGATAATACTTTAAATATATTTGGCTTAATAAAATATATCACCCAAAAAATAAAAAAAAATAAAATATATCACCCAAATGCATGTTATCTGATTCTTTTGTTTGCTCTTTGCTTATCTCTCTTTGCTTAGCTGCTGGAAAAACGCAAGCTGCCTTTTGTGGCTCACATCATGTTCCTATCAGCTTGAAACCTGGAGTGACCTGATCCTGGAGGTCAGAGGTGTGGGGCCCAGGGAAGGTCACATGACACAGACGCAGGGGAGGAGGCTCTGATCCAGGTCCTGGAGAGCCTGGTCCAAGGCATAGGTGGGTGGGTGGGTGACAGGGGACTTGGTGGTGGGGTGGGGGTGTGGCCAGGGACGGACACAGATAACTCAGCCAAACCCAATTATCCACTTCCTTTCCCACCACTTCCTCTTCGGGACTTGTTGATGCAGCAGATCCCCCAAGCCCCAGATGTGGCAACGGCCTGGCCCTTCGGCCTACTTCCCTCCCCGGCAGGGCTGATCAACACCTCAGAGAAGCCACCTGGATCCACACTGGCTGGCCTCCAAGTGTTTCTAGAAGACCACTGTGGGGTCTGGCACTAGGAACAGCATCTCCTTCCCAGATCAGAGTGAGGAAAAGACCTCACTGCCTACAATGCCCCCTCCAGGAAATCTAACGTCTGGCCAGGAACAGAGATGGAGAGAGGGCGTGGGGGTAATGGGGGGTAGAGGAGGAAGTCAAGAAGGACTTCCTGGAGGAGGCTTCATCCTGACAGAAGGTAGAATAGGGACAGTGCCTGGGTGGCTCAGTGGCTTAAGCGTCTGCCTTTGGCTCAGGTTATGATCCCATGGTCCTGGGAGTGAGCTCCGCATCGGAGATTTATCCCTGATAAATGGGGAGCCTCCTTCTCCCTTTCCCTCTGCCTGCTGCTCCCCCTGCTTGCTTGTGTTCTGTCAAATAAATAAAATCTTTTTTTTTAAGATTTTATTTATTTATTTGGCAGACAGAGATCACAAGTAGGCAGAGAGGCAGGCAGAGAGAGGGGGCAAGCAGGCTCCCTGCAGAGCAGAGTGCCCAATGCAGAGCTCAATCCCAGAACCCTGGGATCACAACCTGCAAAGGCGGAGGCTTAACCCACTGAGCCACCCAGGCACCCCAAATAAATAAAATCTTAAAAAAAAAAAAAAAAAGAGTAGGGACAGGGATGATCTTTTAAAAACAGGCCAGCCGCCAGAAGACCAGATAGAAAGCAAGGCAGAGACCCAAGTCTGGGAAGATGGGGGAGCTTCGACCTGGAAGGGTGTTGGGTGTGAAGGGGGTGGCCTCCAGTCTGGGTCCCAGGCACAGGCTTGGTAACTTCGTGGACTGTAGGGCTTCCCTGGGATGGGGATTAGAGGGGAGGGGAAGGCTTTCAAGAACGTGACAAGGTCAACTGGAGCAAGGTCAGGGGGTTGCCCAGGGCACATCACAAGAGAGAGCCGAGAAGGTATCAGTGAAGCTGTAACTGGGGGCAGCATGTTGGAGACAGAGAACCCCAGAACGCCAGCCTTTAAGGGCTGAGGAAGAAACTCTGCCGATTGGAGGCTGCAAGAAAGGGTCTCAGAGAGAGGACACCCAGCTGTGGGAAGAGGGTGGGGAGGGATGTTGGCTGTCTAGCTAGAAGGGACATCCAAAGGGTGCCTGGGTGGCTCAGTCCTTAGGCCTCTGCCTTCAGCTCAGGTCATGATCCTGGGGTCCTGGGATGAAGCCCCGCATCGGGCTCCCTGCTCAGCGGGAAGCCTGCTTCTCCCTCTCCTGCTCCCCTTGCTCATGCTCCCTCTCGCTGTGTCTCTCTCTGTCAAATAAATAAAATCCTTAAAAAAAAAAAAAAAGGAAGAAGAAGGGACATCCAAGATCACAGGGGTCTCTTGGGGTGGTACCAGGTGCCTCCCCCCAGACCTGAGGCTTCTGTCTCCGCCAACGACTGTGGTGCCTGGAGATCTGCACATGTCCTGACATTTATTACCAAAACCACACACAGCACCTTCTAGAAGCCCAACAGAGCACTGTTCTACATGCTTAGAGAGTGTCTTTATTTTTTTTAAATGTATTTACTTATTTGAAAGAGAGGGCGGGCGCACACACACACACACACACACACACACACACACACACACACGGGCGGGCACGCTCCGGGTGGTGGGGAGGGGCAGAGGGAGAGAGAGAGAATCTCAAACGGATTCACTCCCTGCTCAGCAGGGAGCCTGACACTGGGCTTGATCCCTGACCCTGAGATCACGACCTGAGCCAAAATCAAGAGTCTGATGCTCAACTGACTGAGCCACCCAGGCGCCCCCGAGGCATTGCCTTTAAATGAAAGTTGTTACCTGGGCAGATAGGAAAATACTGCCCTAGCAGAATCCAAAAGCATTTGGCTGCAGTAACACAAGAACCCAGCCCAGCCCTGAGGGCTGTTCCTGGGCTCAACCTGCCGTTGCAAAGAGGAAGGATGAGGCTATACCCACATTGTCTGCTTTGGAAAGGCCACCAGCCCCGTGTGGCCATGCAACTGAAATGGGCCAGTCCGAATTGAGACATGCTGTGTGTGACACATACCCAAGATTTTGAAGATTTGGGGGCACCTGAGTAGCTCAGTTAAGCATCAAACTTGATTTCGGCTCAGGTCATGATCTCAGTGTTGTGAGATCAAGCCCTATGATGGGCTCCATGCCCAGCGGGGAGTCTGCCTGGGATTCTCTCTCTCTCCCTCTGCCCGCACCCCCCCACACTCACTCGCGCTCTCTCTCTCTCTCTCAAATAAGTAAATAAAATCGTTTTTTATTAAATATTTTATTTATTTATTTATTTGACAGACAGAGATCACAAGTAGGCAGAGAGGCAGGCAGAGAGAGGAAAGGAAGCAGACTCCCCGCAGAGCAGAGAGCTCTATGCAGGGCTCGATCCCAGGACCCCAAGACCATGACCTGAGCCGAAGGCTGAGGCTTTAACCCACTGAGCCACCCAGGCACCCCAGTAAATAAAATCTTTAAAAATATATTTTGGATATATTGTGTTAGGGAAAATATCGCATGACTGTAATAATATTTTATGTATTAAGTATTATTATATAATATAATAAAATATATTAGTAGCATTATTATTATAATACTATATTAATATAGTGTTAATATGTTAATATACATTTTCTATATCATGAAATGCAATTAGGTTTCATATTATCTAATCACAAATATAATTTTGTATTACAATTATGTAACATTGTTATTCATAAAATACACAAATAATATATAATATTCATATGATATAATTAATATATCAGTATAATTGTTAACATATAATTATATCATAAAATACATTACTAGCCAAATACATTTCTAGCCAATATTTCATCTCTTTTTAATTTTTTTAAGATTTTATTTATTTATGTGAGAGAGAGCATGAGAGGTGAGAAGGTCAGACGGAGAAGCAGACTCCTTGCTGAGCAGGGAGCCCGACACAGGACTCGATCCTGGGACTCCAGGATCATGACCTGAGCCGAAGGCAGTCACTTAACCACCTGAGCTGCCCAGGCGTCCCTCTTCTTAATATTTTTAAGTTAATGTATTTATTTAAGTCATCTCCACACCCAACATGGGGCTTAAGCTCACAACCCTGAGATCAAGAGGCTCACCCTCCCCTGAGTCAGCCAGGCGCCCCTGGTCCTCCTTAATTTTTTAGAGTAACAACTAGTAAATTGAAAACTACCAGGGGACTCGCATCATATTTCTGTCGGACTGTGCTGGTCCATACAATATTTCTAGCCAATCCACACACAAGCACGCACACACACAAAACACCAGAGAAATGTTTTAAAGTTATTTATAAATAACATGACATCACGATGTTGTTGGTTTTTTAAATTTTCATTATTCAAGTGCTGCAGACTAGTTTTTTCTACTTTAAGAAGAAAAGCAGTGGGAGGAGCAGCGGGGGTGGGGGGTGGAGAGAATCTCCACTCAGATTCCCCACTGAGCTCAGACAATGCCTCCTCCCAAAGCAGGGCTTGATCCCAGGACCCCAGATCATGAGCTGCCGAAATCAAGAGTCAGATGCTTAACCCACTAAGCCACCCAGGCTCCCCCAGACTTTTTTTTAAGATTAAGATTTAAGATTATTTATTTATTTGACAGAGATCACAAGTAGGCAGAGAAGCAGGCAGAGAAAGGAGGGAAACAAGCTCCCTGCTGAGCAGAGAGCCGGATGCAAGACTCGATTCCAGGACCTTGAGATCATGACCTGAGCCGAAGGCAGAGGCTTTAACCCACGGAGCCACCCAGGCGCCCCCCAGACTTTTTTTTTTAAGTCGAAATGTTACATGATTGATAGAGCATTCCTTGAAAGGGCAAATGTAGAGAGCAGAATCATGGTTGTCAAGGGTCCAGGATAGGGCTGGGAGGCTGGAGGGACATGGGGGTGGCTGACAAGGGGCATAAAAGGGATGCCAGTGGTGATGAACGTGTCCTGCCCCTCGAGGGTATCAATGTCAACATCCTAGTAATGATTTCTTTTTTAAGATTATTTATTTATTTATTTATTTGACAGACAGAGATCACAAGTAGGCAGATAGGCAGGCAGAGAGAGAGGAGGAAGCGGGCTCCTACTGAGCAGAGAGCCCGATGCGGGGCTCCATCCCAGGACCCTGGAATCATGACCCGAGCAGAAGGCAGAGGCTTTACCCCACTAAGCCACCCAAGCGCCCCAACATCCTAGTAATGATCTTGTAACATCATTTTGCAAGAGCTTCCCATAGTGAAGCAGGTCAAGGGCACACAAGATCCCCTGTATCATTTCTTACAACTGCATGGGAATTCACAGCAAGAGCAAAATTCAAAGTTTCTTTATGTCTAAAGAAAAGTTTCTTTTCTTTCTTTTTGAGAAGTGCACACAAAACAGCAGTTTATGAAGTAAAAAGTCAAATTTCCCTGTGACCATCTTTCCCCTAGATCCCCAACCAACGTTTCCCAACCTCGCCTTCACATCTGCTCTCCACCAGAACATGTAACATCTTTGGACTTTATGCATTTTCTCAAAACCCAACTTACATAACAGTTTAACTTGCTGCTTGTCTTTAAACCAATTCGCTGAGAAAAGCTTAGCCAGTGAATTTTGCCTTGTCCTTGACCAGAATATGTTTTGAGAGGGTCCTTACAGTTTTTTTCCCCATGTATTTATAAAATAAATACATCGTCATCATTTAAAGGTTGGAATGTTTCCATGTGTCTGTTTTCTCTGTGTCCAATGTGTTCTATTCACCACCTGCCCTCGCGTACGGACAGACAGAGGGGACACCCGTTGGGGGAGCTGCCAGTAATACTGGTTTCTGCTTGCTTTCCAAAGCCCTTGGATGGAAAGAAAAGTTGAGGGTCCCTAGAGGGGCCCGTTCATCCTGCAAGCGCGGGAGGACCCGTCTGGGAAAGATGGAAAGGAATGGAGGAACATTCACTCAAAAACATCAGCACCGCACCAAGGGCTGGGAGCAAGAGAGGCAGAGAGAGAAGGGACAGGCGGGAAAGAGGGGCGAGCACTGAGCAGATGGGAGGGAGGCTGGGAGGCCCTCCCCTCACACCGGCTGGCTCTTCGGGGCTGGGGTGTCCACCGTGGAGAGGGTGAAGGACTTGCTGTCCCTGCTCAGGGACTCCTCGGTCAGCACCTGCCGCAGCCTGGCTGGGAGGGACTTGAGGAAGCGGCTGTGGAATCCCTGGGCAGCCACCACGTAGATGATGGGGTTTATACAGCAGTTGATGTAAGCAAAGGCCACACACAGGGAGTCCACGCTAGACACGGAGGTAAATTTCTCCGAGTTCTTGGGGAACACCGCCAGCATCAGCCCCGTCACCTGGTAGGGCAGCCAGAAGATGAAGAAGCTGGTCACCACGGCCACCACCACCTTGAGTGTCTTGGTGGAGCGCGTGGCCCTGCGGCTCCAGGTCCGGAACAGGAGGAAGGTGTAACAGATGGTCAGCGTCACCAGCGGCCACAGGAAGCCCACAATCAGCCGGAGGAGAGCCACGCCTCTCTCCACCAGGACCCCATCGGAGCCATAGTTCACACCACAGGTTGTCCACAAGGGAAAGTAGTCGGTGCGCACCCGGCGGAAGAGGAAGGAGGGGATGGTGAGCAGCAGGGCCACCATCCAGGCCACGCCGCAGGTCCCCCAGGCCAGCCGCGCGCCCCGGTAGTTCTGGCACCAGATGGGGTTAAACACCAGCAGAAAGCGGTCGGCGCTGATGGCGGCCAGGAGAAAGATGCTGGCGTACATGTTGAGCAGGATAAGTGAGGGCAGGATGCGGCAGGCGGTGCCACCGAAGGGCCAGTGGCCGTGCTGCACAGTGGAAGCAAACAGGATGGGCAGTGCCAGGCAGGACAGGAGATCGGCCACCGCCAGGTTGAGAAACCAGATGGCGTTGATGGTCCGCTGGAACTCGTACCTGGTCACCCAGACCACTAGGGAGTTGCCCGGCACCCCTATCAGGAAGACGACAGAGAAGAGCACCAGGGCGATGGTGTCGGGAACGGACAGCCTGTGGGTGCTGGGAGACTGGTCCACAGACATGTTGGGGTCCAGGGTGGCAGTGCCATAGTCGAAGTACTCAGAAGTGCTGTACTCCAAAGACGCCTGGAGGGAGTCAGAGAGGCAAAGGGAGGGTGAGACTGCGGGCCGGTGCCGGACACATGGCGGAGCTCCGCAGCGGGGAGCCCCAGGTGTCTCCCCAGGAAAATGGGGGTGTTGAGGGCTGAGAGTCTGCGAGGGTGTCCGACCACTTATAAGAGTGGGAAACCCTTCCACGCTGATGAGTCCCCCTGCTGCGCTCTTGCTGCCTGCTGAAGTCTCTGGATGGCCCTGTGATCCAGCAACCGAATGGTTAAAATCCAGTCCTGATTGCTCAGTACTCTAACACAGGGCTTCTTAGCTATTTTTATGGTCACCAACAAGCTGAGATGAGAGTACTAGGTAGTTACCCCATGGGCACCCACCATCGCCGCCGTCAGCCCCTTTTGCTGCCTTCCGCTCACTGAGGCAGCTCCCCAGAGAAGGCAGTGGCTCCGCAGGGCTTCATTGACTTGGGCAGAGCATATAAGGGAGGGGAAAGGGAGAACCAAAAACACTCAGGCTCGCCTGGGTGGTTCAGTGGGTTAAGCATCTGCCTTCGACTCAGGTCATGATCTAGGGTCCTGGGATTGAGCCCCGTGTCAGTCTCCCTGCTCAGCAGGGAGTCTGCTTCCTCCCTCTCCATCTCCCTCTCCCTCTCCCTCTGTGTGCTTTCTCTCTCTCTTTCTGTGTCAAATAAATAAATAAAATTAAAAAAAAAAAAAGAATGATAGAGACCTGTCAAAAGGACACAAAGAGAGCCTGGGAGAGACCCCTAGTTGAAGATGAGCCAATTTGAGTAAAGAAGGAGAAGGAGAAGGAAAAAAGAAATGAAACACATTAATATATAAAGATCTAAGAGTTCAAAATTATAATAAAAACAAGCAAACTCATTGGTCACTTTTTTTCTGGAAAGGGAACAATTCAAGCATTTATCCTGCCATTTTTGCACAAGGTAAATTTCAGGGAAAGCAAGAGTCAATGGGGGAAAGCCATCCTTTAGAGGAAAACCTAGCAACGATACCTGCAGAAGGAAGGACAATGCAGGAAATGATGGGTCCTGATGAGGACCACCAACATCGATAAAACCACCAGGTGAAAGGCTGGTGGGAGTTTTACAACAAACAGGCTGGGCTCGTAGCCCAAACCAGCCAATCAACTTCAGTGTCTGGAGAAGAGAGACGACCAGACATTCCGTTCTATGTCGTGTGATGCTTTAGAAAGGACGCAGCACTGCCTTTGAGTAATTCTTGCCAAATGAAGGACCGTGAGTCTAATCAAGGTTCTAGGTCAAAAACTACTGGTCTTTGTGCACCTGGGTAGCCCTGTCGGTTGAGCATCTGACTCTTGCTTTCGGCTCAGGTAGTGATCTCAGGGATCGAGCCCCATGTTGGGCTCTGTTCTGGGCATGGAGACTGCTTGGGATTCTCTCTCTCCCTCTGCCTCTTCCCCTACTCTCTCTCTCTCTCTCTCTCTCAAAACAAAACAAAACTACAGTCCACAGGAAAAGTGGGGGAGAGAGGAACATGGTCAATAACACCATAGGGATGAAATCAGACCACAGGAAACTCTAGAGGACAAATGATCTGTTTACTCCCACAAATAAATGGCATTGAGAAAGAAAGAAAGCGGGGGGGGGGGGGGAAGAAAAAGGAAGGGAAGAGAGGGAGGGAGAAAGAAAAGAAAAGAAAAAAAAAGGAAAGGAAAATGTCATTGATGAAAAGAGATTTAGAGGCAAATCAAGCAAAGGTAATACAGAGACCTCATTTGGACGCTGATTGGAAGAATCAGCTGCAAAACCAGACTTTTTTTTTTTTTTTAGATTTTATTTATTTGTTTATTTGTGAGAGAGAGCAAAAGAGGACAAGAAGGGGGAGCAAGAGAGGGAGAAGCCAACTCCCCACTAAGCAAGGAGCCAGCTGTGGGACTCGATCCCACTACCCTGGGATCATGACCTGACCTGAAGGTAGACCCTTAACCATCTAAGCCACCCAGTTGCCCCTAAATTAGACATTTTTGAGACAATCTGGGACACTTAAAAATGGAGTGGGTATTTGGCAACAGTAAGGAATCGGTGCTAGTTTTATTGAGGGCGATGTGGTTTTTGTGTTTATGCTTTAAAAAAAGGATGGGGAAGGCTGTTTCTTTTTTTTTTTTTTATAAAGATTTTATTTATTTGACAGAGATCACAAGTAGGCAGAGAGGCAGGCAGAGAGAGAGAAGGAGAAGCAGGCGCCCTGCCGAGGACCAGGACCCTGGGATCATGACCTGAGCTGAAGGCAGAGGCTTAACCCACTGAGCCACCCAGGTGCCCCTGGAGAAAAGCTGTTTCTGATAAAGATACATTGCTGGTAAAATACCATGTCTTGGATTCGCTCCAGCAATGGAGCGCACCTGGCTGGCTTGGTAGGTGGAGTGTGCAACTCTTGATCTCAGGGTTGTAAGTTCGAGCCCCATGATGGGTGTAGAGATTACTTTAACAAAATTTTTTAACTTTGTTTTTCTTTTTCAGAGAAAGGGAGTGTGTCCACATGCGTGCAGGTGAGCTGGGATTGGGGGGAGAGGGGCAGAGGGAAAGAGAGAATCCCAAGCAGGCTGCACACCCAGCCCAGAGCCCTACCTGAGGCTCCATCTCACAACCCTATGATCATGACCTGAGCCGAAATCAAGAGTCCGGCCCTTAACTGGCTGAGCCACCTAGGCGTGCCCCGTCTCCCCCTCCCCCCCTATTTAAAGGTCTTTAAAAAAAAAAAATTTTTTTTTTTTCCAAAAAAACACTCCAGCAAAAGAAATCGCTGGGAAGCAGGAGACAGGACGGAGGAGTGTGGGTGACTAAGAACAGCAAAACACTGATAGATGTTGAGGTGGGGTCACGGGTCCCCTGAGGGTCACGGTATCATTCTCTCTACTTCTGTGTGTTTGAATTAAAAAATATATATATATAGTTTTATTTATTTTATTTATAGTTTTATTTATTTATTTGACAGAGGGAGACACAGTGGGAGAGGGAACACAAGCAGGGGGAGGGGCAGAGGGAGAAGCAGGCTTCCCGCTGAGCAGGGAGCCTGACACCGGGATTGATCCCAAGACCCTGGGATCATGACCTGAGCCGAAGGCAGACACTTAATGACTGAGTCACCCATGCGCCCCTGAAATTTTCCATAATAAAATAAAATAAAGAGCAGAGGGGACCTGAGCCCTTCTTCCCAAACCGAGCTGTTCTGAGTACCATGTCCCCCAAAAGAGAGTCTGTGAGTTGCAGCAGAGCTGGAGAGAGCCTCATAGGCAAATCCGTGTTCCAGGGACACAAGACACAGCAGTGAAATCCCCATGGAATGATTATGCCGAAGCATCCAGCAGTTATCGGGCGCTTACCAAGTGCCAGACATAACATAACCTCTTCTGATCCTGGCCACGCCCCCTAACAGTTGGTACTATTAATGTGCCCATTTTCTCAATGCGGACCCGGAGGCATAAGAAGGTGAAATAATAGCCTGTTCTGGGTCATAGGGTTTGGGATTCAAACCTATACAGGCTGGCATGCAAACCCACGCAGGCTGCCCCTGACCATTTCCAAGAGGGGCTATGGATGGAGGAGGAAACTCCAGTGGCAAACTCTGTGGCCCTGGGGGCTAGCCCGCCCGTGAAGGCCACTTTGTCACCAACCTGGAGAAAGGGGACAGAGAAGAAGGGAAATGGTTGTTATAGAAATCTCCAGAGCTGGACGCCTCGATTGACAGGCTTTGGTTCCTACCCCCCGAAACACCCACCTGGCGGAGTATTTAAGACGACAAACGTTCTGGGACCCGGGCAGCCAAGTGCCTGGCGCTCCGCGTGGACACAGGAAAGGGCAGCTAATACAAACGTTATTTCTCCATGTTATGATGATCAAAGAGCTCAGATCTTTCCCTGAACCACTTTTTTATTTCTCAGTCCCTTTATGTTGCTGGAAAGTGGGCCAGGCTGGTGGCCCCAGGGGGTCCTGGCTGGTATGGAACCATATGGGGATGATATCATGACTCAAAGGGAAAGGGTCAGTGTCGGCTGAGGAGGGGAGGAGCAGCATGTGGTAGGTCCACCCCATTAAATAGGATTGAGCCCTAAAAAAGAACGAGGCGAGCCACCATGGGTGGCTTCGGGGGTGACTTCTTCTGGGGTGACGTTCTAGAAACAGAGCTCACGACCACATGACATAATGAGTGTCCTACAAACACCACTGGATCGTACACATTAATACAGTGAATTATACGTTATGTGAATTTTACTCAATTAAAAAAAAAGCAAACAAAACAATGCCACTGTCATGAACCCAAGGGAAGGGTGAGGGATTGTTTGTTCCTCATGAACGGGGACAACACAGGCAGGACAACCACATGCCATGTGACATGCTGGGCTGGAGCCCAGGGCAGAAAAAACCCGTTCGTGGCAAAGGGCGTGTTTGAACAACAGAGCGAGTCTGCACAGGGTCTGAAGCCTAGACACTAATATTCCACCAAATGTTAATTTCCCGACAAGGGTAACTGTGCTCTGTTCATGTCTGTGACGGTGATCGCTCTTGAGAAATGAACACTACGGTATTTGGGGGCCCAAGGGCGTGATGCTTACCCTTACCCTCAACCTATTCAGAAAAAAAGATGACCCCCAGACATAGATACAGATGATAGAGTGAGGATAAAGATGGGGAGGCGACTGACTGATAAAGCAAATTTGGAGACTCTGGTAAAGACTAGATTACATGGGAGTTCTTTGTACTATTCTTGTAATTATTCTGTAAGTGTGAAAATTGTTCAAAAGACAAAGTTCCAATTGTTGAGATATTTCTAGGGCTAAATAGGCCCAGCTGGGAGCCTTACACCCACCCTCCCCCACCCCCACCTCCCCACCCCAGTTCCCTGGCTCCTTCCCATTTTCTTCTGGGACCCACCCACCCCCATCCCTCCACTCCCCCACCCCCATCCCCATGCTCCGTTTACTAAAGGGTTAACGCCAGGCACAGCAGGGGTCCACTGCCACCCCTCTCCCCACCCCCACCCCATCCTCCCCACCTTAGCAGCTGCTCAATACTGGGTACATGAAGGTTTTGACTCAGACTCTAAATGGGGAGCATCCCTCCCCACACCCTGCTCTCGGGCTCCCCACTCCTCACATCAGCTGACAAAGTTCCTTCCTGGTGTGAGCTCTTGGGGCCCTTTTCCCTCCCCTGACTTTAGGAGGGCAGGGGGAATAAAAAGTGCTGATTCGAACACCCTGTGGCTTTTTCAGGATCCTCCCAGTGCAAGTGACTTGAAATGTTGCGCCCTTGCGGGCATCCCTACAAAGACAAAGAAAATAACCGGAGTGTCCAGCAAGAGGGGACTGGCTAAGTGACGGATGACATATCACCATCTGGGAGAATGAGGGGTTGATGCATGGCTGGGGACGGAGCTCCAAGGCCCAGGGGAACCACTGCCAGAAAGCAAGGACCACCAGGGGCCCCTGGATGGCTCGTTGCCTGGAGCACACAACTCTTGATCTCAGGGGTTGTGAGTTTGAGCCCTACTCTGGGTGTAGAGATTACTTAAAAACAAACAACAACAAAATATACATATATAGATACTTTTTCAATAAATAAATAAAATAAAATCTTAAAAATAATAAAAAGCAAGGACCAGACGGCGCATAAAGCAGCCAACCTGAAAAAGAAGACTCTGGCTTCCTCTCCCTCTCTCCTTCCCTCCTCTGTATCTCTGTCTCTACTTCTAGCCTGTACCTGTCTCTCTCTCTCTCTCTATCCCCAGAACAGCTCTAGAGGCAGATAGAGGAAGCTTGTACCAGTGCTTAGCCCCTGGGGGGATGGGGGGAGGTGGGAAGTGGGGGAGGGCAAGGGAGCAGGGGGAGGGGCGGGGACTGGGGAGGGCAGGCACTGGAAGGAAGCATTTCACCGCGTATATTTTTGTTCCTCTTGTATGAGGAACCATGCCCGTGCGTGCCCTGCCCGTTCTAAGAAACAGACATCATCGTACAGCAAAGATAAAAGAATTTGTGGTTCCACAGTTCTAGGCAGGGTTCTTTGCCACACTAATGTTAATCAGCTAATCAGCTGGGGGACCCTGACCCACCAGGCACCTACCCACAGAGACATTATAAGGAGGGATGAGTGAACCCCCAAGGAGCGAGGGCTGAGTGTTGTTGGAGAGCCCTGTACGGTGTGGGGTGAGGACGGGCTGTATCCCCAACCAATAAGAGCTTGCTGCACCTGTACTTGACAGCAGCCACCAGCAACATATGGCCACTGGGCGAGAGTGAAAGGGGCTGACATTTGGGCGGTTTAATTAAATTTCAATAACCACACGTGGCTAGTCGCTGCCCGATTGGACAGCACAGGTCCGGGGCTACAAAGGGGCCAGACACAGTTCCGAGCCCTTCCCAGGGGTTAGTTCATTAACGAACTCATAACAGTATTGACGTCCCAACATCCAGAAGCATGGGATACTATTGTTCCTAAGTCCAGAGGCCTGGGTTTCTTTCCCCAATATTTTATACTTAAGTAACCTCCACCCCCAACCCTCCACCCCACAATCAAGAGCCGCACCATGTACCCACCCAGCCGGCCAGGCACCCCTCACCAGCCATGTTGAGAGGATGGTGGCCGTGAGGAGACGTGCACGGATCAGAGAACAGGGTAAAGGAGAGGCCACGGGACTTACAAGAATAGCAATCATTGTTCTCAAGCTCTATTCTAAGCCCTTGGTTTGTATGAGCTCATTGAACCCACGGAACAGCCCTATGAGAGTTGTCACTGTTGCAACAACCATCTCACAGATGGGAAAACTGAGGCTCCTCTTAGAGCTTAAGAGAGCTTCCTGAGTTCTCCCCGCCGGTAGCAAGCGGCAGAGTTGAGAGAGAACTTCTGAGAGCTTGAGGCCTGAGTGGCTACATGGTACAGGGCGCTGGGAGGGTCAGGGTTGGGGGGACAGGGCAGTGCGTTCAAAGCCACAGCCACAGGTGAGAGCCAGGGAATGTGCTACCCACCAGAAAATGAAAGAAGGTCAGCGTGGCCGGCAGGGGGCCAGGATGAAGTTGGAAGGGCCACCCAGGCTATCCATGCTCAAGAATTTGTATCTTATCCTTGGGTCATGGGGAGCCATGGGGGGAGTTTGAGCTACAGAAGGGCTAGGTTAGTTTCAGTTTACAAAGATCCCTCTGGCCACTGTGAGACGAAGAGATGAGAGGCAGCAGGACCAGAGAGGAGCTGAGAAGGAGCTCCAGGTCACTGAAGATGGGAACGCAGATGGGGGGCGGGGGTTCATGGCCAAGAGGAGGAAGCAAAGTAGAAGGATTTGAAAGCACCGAGGAGACAGAGTCGTGCAAGTGGTACGCCATAAACTCTGCCCCAGGCCCTGGCCTCCCTCTCCTGGCTTCCTGTAGGGGATCTTTCCATCCACCCCCAACCTTCCAGGAAGGGAAGTCTTGCCAACCGTGCCCCCACGGAAGGAAAAGAACAGACCCCCTTAGAGACGCTGTCAGAGCCACAAAATCCACAGGAGACAAGGTCTGCTTCTCCCTCCCCTGCCACAAACTACAAACGTTCCTACAACCACACATCTCTGAATAATCCACCCACAGAACCCCATGGAGCCATCAGAGGTCGCATCCCCGGAGAAATGGGATATGAGAGTGAGGTGGGCATCTTGTCTCCGATCATTTTTCTTGAATTGCACAACCTCTGTGACCCCCTCAGCGTTCACAGTTTTTAAACCCTGCAAAAAACACAAGCCTCCAGTCCTTGAGGGACACAGTGAACTGCCTCACGGGTTGGCAAAAATCAAAGAAGTTGGATGGGGGGGCACCTGGGTGGCCCAGTGGGTTGAGCCTCTGCCTTTGGCTGAGGTCATGATCTCAGGGTCCTGGGATCAAGCCTTGCTTCGGGCTCTCTGCTCAGCAGGGAACCTGCTTCCTCCTCTCTCTGCCTGCCTCTCTGCCTACTTGTGATCTCTCTCTCTGGCAAATAAATAAATAAAACCTTTAAAAAAAAGTAAAAAAAAAAAGTTAGATGGGCAGGTGAGGGGGCAGGCAGACCCTCTCCTGCACTACAGATGGGACATAGAAGCTGGGTGTGAATTTGGCAAGACCCGTTAGGATAAAAATTGCCCATGGACTCAGCCTTGGCAGTTCTGGAGACCCAGACCTGAGGCCAACAATGTAACTTTGGCTTTAAAGGCAAAATATAGGAAACAACCAAGATTCTCCATTGAGAGGGGATGGACCCACCCAGTGGACTATTATATGGTGGATAAAAAGAAGGAATTCCCTGGAAATACACAGAGATGATAACAGCATCTTCCTCATAGATGTAAATGCAAAGAGTCTAGCACAGGGCTGGGGCATACAATAAGTGCTCAATAAATACTGCTTAAAGATACTCTATGTTAATCATGAAAAAAAAAGCAAGATGTAGGCTAAGGTGCAGAATGTACTTCTACTTGCAGGGGGCAGAAAGGATAGACACATCACAAGCGTCGAGCGCTGACTGTATGCCTGGTAAGAGCTTTCCGAGTATTATTTAACACTCTCAACGAGCCTATGATGTTGGTTCTAATACTGTAGGATTGTTACCCCCGTCTTCAAGGTAAAGAGAGGGAACTCCAAAAAAGGACTCGTGTTTTGCACAGGAGAGGCAGAATTTGAAGCTTATTTCAATTTGATACCCTGGCCAGACTACCGGCTACCTCATTCCCTGCACCTCTGTCCTTGAGCACCTGTAGACTTTCTGGAAGGATCCAACACAAGCCGGTGTCCACAGTCGCCTCTGGGGGCCGTGACAAGGAGTCCAAGGCTCTGGGCTGGGCAGGGAGAGTGACTTCTCACTGAACACCCTTTGGTATTTGGGATCATTTTATGGAAAGGAAAAGAAGGCAAAGCCCTGAGCTGGTTTCTCAAAGTCCAGTTGGTCCTGGTCAGGCCTCCAAAGTGGGATGAGGCAATGCCAAGCCCCTCCCTGGTCAGCTACTGTGTCCTCCGTTTCCTCTTTCACCCCGATGAAGCAAGACGAGAACCAGACAAGGTACCAAATCACAGTCCTGCCTCTCTCGAAGCACGTCCTGGGGGGCACAGGTGCACATGGCAGGGGGAACCTCTCTGAGCCTGGAGACCATCTCCCTCTGACACCCACAGAATCCACGGGACAGCCTGGGTCAACCACAAAGGACCCGGGCCATTTCTGCTCTTGCCTGAGCCTCAGTTTCCCTGTCTCTACAATTCAGAACATCTGAAGTCAGAATGAGTCACTTTCTTTCTCCCGAGCCGGCTCTTTTCAGCCCCCCACGCTTCCCTCCTGCCATTCCCGAAGCCCGAAAGACCTCTGGATCTCTCCACTTGAGGAAGGGCGTCATCCGTTCAGACCCAAGTCTCGCGTGTGTCCTGCCTTGGGGACCTTTCAGATTCCAGCTCTAGGGCATCTTGGTGTCTCTATAATCCCTTGACAGTCCTTCCTTCTTAGCTGCCTCCCAGCCCCGGGGGAGTCTGAGATGAGGGTCAGGGAGAAGGGAGGAGACTGAGGACAGAGAGAGGAGGACGGAGAGGGAGAAAGAGTGTGAAGGGGAGAGGTGGAGGGGGGAGAGAGACCCAGCAAGGAGAGAGGGAGGGAGGTGGTGCCCGTGCCCATGATCCCTCTGGGGAACTCACCATGTTCAGGTCTCCCAGGGTCCCCGCTGATCAAAGGTCCCTCCTGTCCACAGACTGTGGTTTCTAAGCCCCAGGGGAGGGTGCAGAGCGCAGGGAGGAAATGACCAGTCTTTCCCCTCTGGGGTTCTTATTGGTCTGTGTACTGGGCACCCCATCTGGGGCACTCACCCAGAGAGTTCCGAACACCTCCTTCCAGTCAGAGGAGGGAGGCTGGGCTTGCAAAACTGAGGAAGTCCCTCACCTGACAAGGGTGTAATCCAGATAAAAGAGCCCCTCCCCCGGCGTTCTAGGCTCAAGCCCTCTCTTGGCCTCAGTTTCCCCATTTGGGACCTTCTAGGGTCCCCGGTGGCTGCAGAAAAAGCTCAGAGGTCCAGCTGGCTCAAATTCCTCCCAAGGGTTCTGGGGAGCAGGGATGGTGAGCCCCAGCCTCCTGGCCAGGTTGCTTTGAAGCCCAGAGAAGCAGAGCAGGTCTGTGGAGGCGACCCAGGCCTTGGGGACTGGTACATCCTCCTGCCTTGGGTTTGGAAGGTGGCCAACAAACCCAGGAATGTATCCTGTCACAGATCTGGAGGCCAGAAGTCTGAAATCGGGGCAGCATCAGGGCTGTGCTCCCCAGTCCCTGGAGGCACTAGAGGGGAATCGGTTCCTGCCTCTTCCAGCTTCTGGGGACTTTGGTTGGTGGCCATCACTCCAATCTCTGCCTCTGGGGTCACATCTCGTACTCTCCTATGGGTCCCAAACTCCCCTCTGCCTCCCCCTTGTGATTATACTTAAGGTCCCCCTGAATAATCCAGGATAATCTCCCATTGCAAGATCCTTAACAGCAAAGTCCCTTTTGCTATTTAAGGTCACACCACAGGTTCTAGGAATTAGGATGTGGACATCATTGGGAACCTTCCTGAGCCTCCCGCGATGAGCGTGGTTGTGATGATAAGCACAGAGACAGGCTCATTTTCTGTGTCTTCTCCTTTTTTAAAAAAATTATTTATTTACTTGACACAGAGACACAAAGAGTGTGGGAGGCCGCAATAAGGCTCGAGACAAGGACCAAACCAGGCCCTGACTTGTGCCTCCTTTAAAGTCTGAATAACCTAACAAAAGGTTTAGGACGGGAGAAGTTGAGTAGCACGGAGAAAGGGTCTGTGCTATGTGTTGTGCGTTCGCCTATGTGACTCCCCACATGTTTGCTAAACAAATGAGAACAATTCGGTTGGGGTCATAAGTTTATGGCTGGTCCTTGCTGCCCTAGTACAGCCCATAAATCACTTTCAGGGTTGCTGTCTCAATACAGAACAATTGTACTGGCATCAGCCATTTGGCGTCACGAGGTCTGCTTCTAGTTAAATGTGAAACTTATTATGGAAACTCGTGGTTGTTTAACTAGACACAGGTGTATTACTTTTCCTATTATCACTATATATGGCCTTAGTGCTTTGAATAAACTTAGCACCGTTGGACATCCTCCTCAGTGTTCCTCCTGCCCCCATCTCTTTGCTTCTCGAGTTCTTTTCTTCATCCTCTTACTCTCACATTCCTGGTCGATTTGTAGCACTGGCCAACGCGACAAGAGAGAGCAGGAGCAGGGGAAGGGGCAGAGAAAGAAGCAGACTTCCTGCTGAGCGGGGAGCCTGACCAGGACTCGACCAGAGGACCCTCAGAGCATGATTGAGCCAAAGGCAGATGCTTAACCCACTGAACCACCCAGGTGCCCCTTTCCTGTGCTCTTCAGCAGCTCTGGAATAAAGCACCCAGGTCTTTTCTCCACAAATAGCATTTTTCTCCAGCAGCCTTAAACCTTGTAAAATATCTAGCTTTCTTTTCATGGCAAAGGTAGTCCATGAGCACTGCAAACATTTGAGCAATGCAGAGATACACTACTCAAACCAAAAAAAAAATTTTTTCTTTTTTAAAGTGACAAGTCTCCACTCCATCCTTCCGAAACTCCTAGTGAGCTTGGAGTGTGCTAGACTTTTAAAAGTGTGGTAATTGTATTTGGGGACAGACACGCAGGTGGACAATGTTCGGCAAGTTTTAATTGCGCTAAATGAAGCCGCGTGGGGGGTCTACATGGACTCAGCGCGGATTTGGAAGGTCCCTTGGTGAGGTTTTTGTGCCCATTGAGAGGTGTTGTTACACACTCTGGCCTCAAGGGGAGCGCCTGAGCTGGGGGAGACTCAGAAAGCCAGGTCACACCCCCTTGATGTTTTTTAGGATTTTGGACCAAAGTTGTGTATTGCCTTAAATTATGGGTTATTTTTCTTTTTTAAGATTTTATTTACCTTTATTTGAGGAAGTGAGCATGAGTCAAGGGGAGGGGCAGAGGGAGAGGCTGAGCAGGGCGAGTGACCAGGTACTTGATTTCAGGACGCTGAAATCATGACCTGAGCCGAACCGCTAACCCACTGAGCCACCCAGGTGCCCCACATCCCAGGTTCTTAACTTTTTCTATATCTTAGACCCTTGGTGAAGCTATCAACTCAGATTTTTTTTTTCTTGCGACTTATTTTGATGTGATTTAATTGGAACTTAAATCGGAAGTGGCAAGGAGAATAAAAGCAACACCTGTATGCTCTTCACCCAGATTCACACATTGTTGCATTTAACCCCCCCCCCCCCCCGTGGGTGCTTTCTTTAGTATGCTCTCACTGTATACTTGGGGGAAGGCAGGCTCTTGATTTCAGCTTAGGTCATGATATCAGGGCCAAGGGATCCAGGCCCCCTCCCACCCTCTGCCTCCGGCTGGGCACTTAAGGGGGAGTCGACTGAAGATTTTCTCTCTCTCTCTCTGCTCCTCTCCCCTCTCTCTCAGATATAAATAAATGAATGAATGAATGAAATTTTAAAAGAAGAGCATACCCAGGCAGCTCAGTCAGCTGAGCAGCTGATTTGATTTCTGCTCAGTCATGATCCCGGGGTCATGAGATGGAGCCCGGCATCTGGGTTCCTGCTCAGCGGGGAGTCTGCTGGAGATTCTCTCTCCCCCCCCCCCCCTCTCCCTCCTCCTCTCCCCTGCTTTCTCTCTCTCTGAAATAAATCAATCTCAAAAAAAAAAAAAAAAAAGATGAAGGCAGTGGGGGAGGGAGGAAGAAGGTGGAAGGGAGAGATATTTGTCTTAAGAAACTGGCTCCCCCAATGGTGGGGGCTGGGAAGCCTTGGGAAGCTGACAGAGAAGGTCTGCATTAATATCTATATATCTCTATTTTTGCATTTTCCTCCAGAATCACTTGAGGGTAAGCTGGAAACCCCGTGGCTCTTCACCACAGGGCAAGCAGGAAATGTACTACTGATACAATCCCCCATCTTCCTTCAAATTTCCCCAGTTGTTCCAATAAGGTTCTCTTATCACCTTTGCTTCCCAAAGCATGTTTTTTTTTAATACATTTATTTTTTTTTAAAGATTTTATTTATTTATTTGACAGAGAGAGAGATCACAAATAGGCAGAGAGACAGAGAGAGAGATGAGGAGAAGCAGGCTCCCTGCTGAGCAGAGAGCCCTATGCAGGACATGATCCCAGGCCCCTGGGATCATGACCTGAGCCAAAGGTAGAGGCTTAACCTACTGAGCCACCCAGGCGCCCCTTTAAATACATTTAAAAACACCTTTTGTCCATTTTTAACGGCATAACAAATCCATTCTTCGCTGGAAAGCTGTTATTTAATCATTTCCCTATTGGTGGAATTAGGTGGTTTCCAACCCTTTTGTTCATACCACTGTGCACATCCTTATACACATACTTTGGTGCCTGCATACAAGCATTTTTTAAAGATTTGATTTATTATTTATTTGAAAGAGAGACAGAGAGAGAATGAGTAGTGGGGAAGAGCAGGAGAGAGGGAGAAGCAGACCCGCCACTGAGCAGGGAGCCTAACTCAGGACTCTCCCAGGACTCCAAAATCAGGACCAGAGTTGAAATCAAGAGTTAGATGCTCAACCCACTGAGCCACCCAGGTACCCCTAGACACCTTACTTAACACCCCTTAACAGTAAGGGGGAAAAGAAGGAGGGGCGCAGATGGGTGATCCTTTTAAGGGTGGGACTCTGTTGCTGCCCAAGCTCTTCCTACTGCACAGCCTACTGGCTAGAATGTGTCACATGACCATGCCTGGTGCAAGGGAGGCAGAGAAAAGCCGCTGTGAGCTAGGTGTTCTTGCATCCTGTGAACACTCCTTTCTGGTGGGCAGATGGGAAAATACATTCTAGAAGACCACAGAAGTCAGTTACAAACAGCATCAGGAAGGGCAGCTTTAATTTTAAATGACAGTCTTATTTATTACTGCCAAAATAAGAAACCTAGAAGAGTATCAGGTGCCTTGCAGGCTCAGTCAGAAGGCCATGTGACTCTTGATATCAATTGTGAGTTCAAGCCCCACACTGAGTGTGGAAATTACTAAAAAAATTTTTAAATAAACTTAAAAAAAAAAAAAAAAAGATGGGATGCCTGGGTGGCTCAGTTAGTTAAGCATTTGCCCTTGGTCGTGGGATCAAACCCCACATTGGGCTCCTTGCTCATCAGGGAACCTGCTTCTCCTTCTGCCTCTCCCCTGCTTGTGCCCCCTCCAAATAAATAAAACCTTTTTTAAAAAATCTTAAAGAAAAAAATCTAGCAGAGGAAAATGTGTGAGAGAAGAAGAATGGGCCAATAAATTTCTTCTGTTATTTCTGTTATTAAGTCAGACAACTATGAGATGCTGAACGGTCGACAAGACCACCCTCACTTCTGAGTCTGGAAACTGTTGTGCTCATGGTTACAGTTTATTACATGCAAAGGACAGAGACTGTAAACAGCCAAGGGAAGACATGCAGGGAGCAGAGATCAGGAGCGCTTGGTACTCAGAGTTTCCACTTGTCCTCCCTCCACAGAGACACAGACAGTTCTTTCTTTTCTTTTCTTTTCTTTTTTTTTTTTAAGATTTTTATTTATTTATTTGACAGACAGAGATCACAAGTAGGCAGAGAGGCAGGCAGAGAGAGAGGAGGAAGCAGGCTCCCTGCTGAACAGAGAGCCCGATGTGGGGCTCGATCCCAGGACCCTGGGATCATGACCTGAGCTGAAAGCAGAGGCTTTAACCCACTGAGCCACCCAGGCGCCCCCAGAGAGTTCTTTCTTAGCAACAGTGTGTGACGATACAGATTGAATGTTGCTTACCAGGATGCCCACCAAAGCTTTGATGTCCAGTCTTTGCCAGGGCTTAGTCACGTAAACCTGGTGGGTCACCACTGTGGCTGGTCTCAGTCTCCAGCCCCTCTGGAAGTCTAGCTGATTGACACCATGTGACCTAAAACCCCCTACCTTAAATCACATAGTTAGACCATCTGGAGTTGCCCAAGGCTCCATGTAAACCAAGACAGTCTTATCAGGCTTCATTCCAAGGGCTTCAGTTACCTTTTAGGAGCTGAGGAAAAGTCAGAAGTCTCTTTGGACACAGGTAAATGTTTTATTACCTATCAATGGATCATAATGATGGAGTTTTGGGGGGTTAAAAGTTACTTACATAGGGATGTCTGGATGGCTCAGCAGGTTAAGCATCTGCCTTTGGCTCAGGTCATGATCCCAGGGTCCTCAGAAAGAGCCATGTGTGGGGCTCCTTGTTCAGCAGGGAGTCTGCTTTTCCCTCTCCCTCTTCCCCTCCCCCAGTTTGTCCTCTCTCACTCTCTGAGCAATAAATAAAATCTTTTTTTTTTTTTAAAGCTACTTACATAGGACACAACAAAATCTGAAGTTTTAGATGTCTTATAAGATTCCTTTGTTAGAAGAGTGCCTGGGTGGCTCAGTGGATTAAGCCTCTGCCTTCAGCTCAGGTCATGATCCCAGGGTCCTGGGATTGAGACCCGCATCAAGCTCTCTGCTTGGCCGGGAGCCTGCTTCCCTTCCTCTCTCTCTGCCTGTCTCTCTGCCTACCTGTGATCTCTGTCTGTCAAACAAATAAATTAAAAAAAAAATTTTTTAAATAAAAATTTAAAAAAATTAAAAGAGTTTCCTTTGTTAGAAATAATATTTATAGGGGCAATTTTATGATGCAGAATCATATCTGCTTTCCTGAAATTATGGAGGAAGGATGAAAGACTTTTTTTTATGTTGCTGATATTTGTTCTTATTAGTAGTTAGACTGGGAGTTTCAAAATAAAGTGCTGGGATTCTTTCAGTTTTCCCTGAAAGTAAAAAAAAAAAAAGAAAGAAAATTGGTAGTAGGTCTGATGACTCAGAAAGTGCAAGAAGGTACATTATTTATCTTCAACGAAGGATTTGTACCTAGACTCCATAAAGAATTCACAGAGGGGCGCCTGGGTGGCTCAGACAGTTGAGCGACCAACTCTTGATTTCAGCTCAGGTCATGATCTCAGGGTTGTAGGATTGAGTCCCGCTTGGGCGCCCTGCTCAGAGTGGAACCTGCTTGAGATTATCTCTATCTCTCTCTCTCTCTCTGCCAGTCCTCCCTCTAAAATAAATGAATGTGTCTCTTTAAAGATTTTATTTATTTGACAGAAAGAGTCACAGCAAGAGGGAACATAAGCAGGGGGAGTGGGAGAGGGAGAAGCAGGCTTCCTGCTGAGCAAGGAGCCCAATGTGGGGCTCGATCCCAGGACCCTGGGATCATGACCTGAGTCAAAGGCAGAAGCCTAATGACTGAGACACCCAGGCACCCCTAAATAAATAAATCCTCAAAAAAAAAAAAGTTCAAGGACAGACAAAACTAGACTTTGCTGTCATAAGCCCAGATAGACATTCTTGTTGGGGGGTAGAAATTATAAGGGGTGTGGGGCTGAGTGGGTCTAGGGAGTGGAAACTTGCTTTTCCTTGATCTGAAAGGCAGAGGCTTAACCAACAGAGCCAACCAGGTGCCCTGAGACCTTTAATTTGTACTCCCATCTCCTGGTGTCTGAAGTTGGCTGGGCCAAGTGTGTGGCTTGAGCCTCCATGGCCCAAAGAGGAGCAGTTGTGGCCAGCCACCACCCTGCCAGCTACCACAGGAAGCCCCAAGCAAGACACATGTTGGCCACTCACCCTGAGGCTCCCACGTGGTGGCCACAGGGTCCCCTGAGGAAGGATGTGGTGGGCCCACTGGCAGCAGTGGTTAGGCCCACACCCAACCAGGATCAGGATCTTCTGACCCTGCCCAGACTGACTCCCAGAGCTTCCAGCTCCTGCTGAGTGGGGAACCAGGTGGTGACAGGAAGCCCAGGGCGGGGGCGGGGGGTGGGGGAGGCTGGGAGGAGGCCAGGGGCCAAGCTGTGTCAGGCAGAGGGCCTCTGGAAGGCCGTGGGAAAAGAGCATCATCAGCAAGACAAAGTACCCCACACACTTGCCAAGAACCAAGCCAGATCACAATGAGAAGTGCCAGGCCTGACTGAATACAGAACATGGTAATTAGTACTCTGAACTTTCTAGAAGTTTCTAATCTTAAAATAGCACAGATGTGAAAAGTGTGAGCATCTCTGATCCTAAAATGTCAATTGTAAGATATTTTTGTAAAGATTTTATTTAATTATTTGAGAGAGAGAGCATAAGCAGGAAAGAGAGGCAGAGAGAGAAGCAGCCCCCCTCTGTGTGCCGAGCAAGGAGCCCGATGTGGGGCCTCTATCCCAAGACCTTGGGATCATGACTTGAGCTGAAGGCAGATGCTTAACTGACTGAGCCCCCCAGGTGCCCCTTAACATACCCTTTTTGTGTTCATTTATTTTGACGTTATTACAACACACTCCACTCTTTTGGACATGCAGTCCTATACATCTTGACAAAACCCTGAGCTGAATTACCACCACCACAAATGAGATCCAGAAGAGTCTCATACCCCCAGAAAACTCCCTCAGGCTGCTTCTCTGTAGTCAGCCCCTCCCCCACCTGTAGCCCTAGGCAACTACTGATCTCTTCTCCATCAGCAGAGTTTTGCCTTTTCCAGAATGTTCTATAAATGGAATCATACTGTATGCAGCTTTCTGAACCGACTTCTCTCACTTAGCACAATACATTTAAATTTCATCCCTGTCACCGTGTGTAGCAAAAGTCCCTCTTAACCTTAAGCGGTATTCTGCTGTACTGATGGGGGACAGATGGTTTATTTGTTAGTCAATCTGAAGGACATTCGAGTCATTTCCGATTTGGGACGATTACTAAAAAAGCTGCTTCAGGGGTACTTCAGTAGGTGGAGAGTGCAACTCTACATCTAGGGGTTGTAAGTTCGAGCCCCATGTTGAGTGAAGAGATTACTTAAAAATAGAACTTCAGGGTGCCTGGGTGGCTCAGTCATTAAGCATCTGCCTTCAGCTCAGGTCATGATCCCAGGGTCCTGGGATCAAATCCCAAATAGGGCTCCGGGCTCAGTGGGAAACCTGCTTCTCCCTCTCCCACTCCCCCTGCTAATGTTCTCTCTCTCGCTGTCTCTCTCTCTCTGTCAAATAAATAAAATCTTTAAAAAATAATTAAAGAAAATGGTTTTTTAAAAAAAAGAAAATAGGGCAAGATATGGAAAGGACTCACAATTTTGCTTACATTTCCCCAAAAGCAGAGAAAATGACTGAGACAATGATTTAGGTGATGGTAGTTTATTTGGGGGTTGATTTCAGGAAGCAGGAGTGATGAGGTAGAGAACAGAGCCCAAGAGAAGGGCGAAAGGCTAATAAAAGATGTGTTCGTCACCTTGGTACAGTTTGTGGGCACCGGGGGCTCGATGCTGGGGGCCCTATGAGGAACCAGGCAGAACATGCCTCAGGATCTTCCCACGGAAGGATGGGGAAGCTGGGCATTGATGCCACCTCTCTGATCTTGCTTTGGGTATGGGTTGCGCCAACTTGGGAGATAGTAATCTCCTCCCACTTTGGGGGCTGCACCTGAAGTCCAAATAAGTTAAAGCCAGAAAAAGCTGAACTGAGAGGCTCACTCTGTGCTGGAAAACATCAGCCCCATCTGTGGGTGAACCAAGGTGGGGACAGGGATCCACAGTGTCTACCACACATGGTCCTTGACAATTTTTCCCTTTTTTAAAAAAACCAGAAAATTGTCTCTTCTCTGGCCAGATGCAGTAATTCGCTCTCTACCTACTTTTTTTTTTTTTTTTAACAAATAGAAATCAGTTTCTCTGCTTCACTTCTAAATCAATGCTCAAAGAAAAATAATGTAAAACTATCAAGTTTAAAGACGACTGAATGGGTTACCTTTTCCGAAGCACCAAATTGTCGGCATGCCCGGGAGGCTCGCATATTTCAGCCAGGCATGGAAGAAACAACACCCAGTGAAGTGGAGCTAATGGGGCAGGTAAAGCAAGCATAATAAATATCCTCAGAGAACTAAGGGAGGTTATTGAAAATTCCAAGCCAGAAGAGGATGTTATGAGGTAGAACCTAACTGGAGACAAGGGATATCAACACTATAATTGCTGAAATAAAGAACTCAATAGGTGTGTTAAATGGCAGGATAGACACAGCTCAAGAATAAATGAGGGAGCTCAAAATGCTAGCCCTGAAGGCATCCATACGGGACAGAGGGAGGGAGAGACTCGAAGTAATAATATGAGATATGTGGATGATATAAATGAAAGTTCCAGGGCGCCCAGCTCGCTTAGTGGGTGGAACATGGGACTCTTGATCTTGGGATCCTGAGTTTGAGCTCCACCTTGGGTGTGGAGATTACTTAAGGCAATAAAATTTTTAAAATAAACAAATAAATAAGGGGCCTGGGTGGTTCAGTCCAGTTGAGCATCTGCCCTTCAGCTTGGGTCATGATCCCAGAGTCCCAGGATCAAGGCTGGAGCCCCCATATCAGGCTCCCTGCTCAGCAGGGCATCTGCTTCTCCCTCTCCCTCTGCCCTTCCCCCTACTGCTGCTCTCTCTTTCTCGCTCACTCTTTCTCTCTCTTAACTAAAGAAAGAAAATAATAATTAAAATAAGGTAAAATCTTTTAAGAAATAAAATTAAGTTCTAACTTCTATCCTATAGAATCTCTCTGGAGAAAAGAAAGAGTAGATAGGGACACACTATGGGAAAAAAAGTGTTAACTAAGAATTTTATAAGTCATATTAATATTACAAATAATAACTAAGAATATCAACCAAGAACTAAGGACACAATGCCTCATACTGAAGTGTCTATTGTATGATAAGCAAGAAAGATTGGGTGGGGGAGATTAAAAAAATAAATATTAGCCAGGTTTTAAAATATCAAAGTATTAGGGAAAACCACAAACGTCTCCAGAAAAGGGAGACTTTTTTTTTTTTTTTTTAAAGAGTACAGGGGTGTTTGGGTGGCTCAGTTGGTTAACCATCTGCCTTCAGCTCAGGTCATGATCCCAGAGTCCTGGGATCGATCTATTCCCATAGGCTCCCTGCTCTCCTTCTGCCTGCTGCTTCCCACTTTGCTCATGCTTTCTCTGTCTTGCTCACGCTCTCTGAAACAAATACATAAAATCTTACAAAAAAAAAAAAAAAAAGGAAATCCCCCTCCCACAAGAAAGAATACAAATCAGACTGTCATCCAACGTTTCCACACCAACTCTAGATGCTAGGAGATAACACAGTAACATCCCCCATGTGACGAAAGACTGAACAAGGATTGTATAACCAGATGAATGAAGGGGATACTCAAAAACTCGGAAAACTCCCCTCCCATAGACCCTCTTTGGAAGAACTCAGGACAAACAAGAAGAGGGGTTAATTCAGGAGGAAGTGACAAGTTTTAGAAACAAGGTGAGAAACAAAATAAGTAGTGACCACAAAAATAAATGCTTGTGCACACAAATGCAGATAAAACTCACTGATGTCAAACGGGGGGGGGGGGGGGGGGGGTGGAGTTGCAGGATGTAGATGGAAGGATGGCCAAATCACACTTAGACTCTTATCTTGTTTGGGGGAGGACATACATACTGATATGCATCAAGCACAGATAAGAGGGGCACCTGGGTGGCTCAGTCAGTTAAGCATCTGCCTTGGGTTCAGGCATGACCCCAGGGTCCTGGGATCAAGCCCCGAATCGGGCTCCCTGCTCAGCAGGGAGTCTGCTTCTCCCTCTGCCTCTGTCTCTCCCCATGCTCATGCTCTCTCCCCCTCTCTCTCAAATGCACTCTTTCTCTCAAGTAAATAAAATCTTAAAAAAAAAACCTCTCCCTTTTATGACAACACAGATGGACCTTGAAGTCATAAAGCTGAAATGAGTCAAAGACAGACAAATATTGCACAATCTCATTTACATGTGAATATTTTTTAAAATACAGGAAAAAAAGACTGGTGGTTGCAGGGAAGCGGGGTGAAGGTGGTCGAAAGGTACAGACGTCCAGTAATAAAATACATTAAGTCCCATGGATTCCAGGTACAGTACCATGAGTATAATAGATAATAGTGTATTATAGGGGTGCCTGGGCAGGCTCAGTCCATAGAGTACGTGATTCTGGATCTCATGGTTGTAAGTTCAAACCCCATCTTGGGCATAGAGACTACTCAAAAATAAAATCTTAAAATAATAAGTAATAATAATTATTATAATTATAATAGATTATATATTTGAAAACTGCTAAGGAAGTAGATCTTAACAGTTCTCATCACCAGAAAGGAAAAAAAAATTGTTAACTATGTATGTATGGTGACAGATGTTAACTGAACTTATTGTGGCAATCGTTTTTACAATATATACAAATACTGAATCGTTAGGTTGTACAGCTGAAACTCATGTAACGTGATATGTCGATTTTACCTCAATTTTAAAAACAGAATTCCAAATTCATGGAGGTCTTTGCAGGCAGATAAACCTTTGTATGTGACTGGACAGGTTTTTGACCCCTCTGCACCCATCCACATCTATAAAACGAGGGCAAAAAATATATAGTGCATAGGGTTGTTGTCAGAATGTTATGATCAAATGAGAAACACCTCACCATAGTAAAGCTTTTTATTTATTTTTTAAAGATTTATTTATTTATGGAGGGGCAGAGGGAGAATTCAAGCAGACTCCCCTGCTGAGCATGGAGCCAGACGCAGGGCTCGGATCCAACGACCCTGATCATGACTTGAGCAGAAACCAAGAGTCCAACACTCAAGTGACTGCATCACCCAGGTTCCCCCATAATGAAGCTTTTTACGTGACTGTAGTGCTTGTGGAATTGAGTGAAAGCTGAGGATGCAAAACCAAAGCAAGACATGTAATTTGTTTCTTGCTAAATCCATTGGAGTATATAACAGAATTGCTATGTGCTCTTTTTTAAACTTCATTAAAGTAGAATTGATGTGCCCTCAGCACATCTCGAGAATGAAATGTGTGAAACCTTCACCACAGTCAGGTTAACAAACATTTCCATAATGCCCAGAAGGTTCTTTGGGCTTCTCTGTAACTGATCACTCCCCTCCACCCTCTGCCCTCAGGAAACCACTGATCTGCCTTCCAGCACAAGGGATTAGTTTCCATTTCCTAGAATGTTGTACATATGCATAGAATCGACCAGGAGGAGGGGATTTGCCTTGCCTGGCTTCTTTCATTCATGCTCTGGTCATCCATCATGGTTCACGTATAGCCCATTCCTTTTTCTGGCGAAGCTGTAGCCCACTGTAGGGGTGGTAGGCAAAAGCATGGCCCCCCGGTGCTCCCTGCCCTGGTAACTGATCCCCCAACAAAAGCTCCGGATGCCGAGGCTCAGGGGAGCCTTCCTGGCTGGCAGTACACCATGTGCGTGTGGTCACATAATGTTGCCAGGAAAGGTGCGCACTGTCCCCATAACTCTGTGGGGATAGACAAGCAGAAGATCACGCCTGGTCTCTCCCAGATGCTACCCTGCACACCCTTCCCCTTGGCTGACTCAAACCTCTCTCCTTGCCCTGTGATAAGTCATGAACACAATGATAACAGCTCTTCCAGGTTCTGTAAGTCACTAAACACAAGCATTGTCTTGGGGATGAGCAACAGATGCTCCTGTCTTGCGGGGGGGTGGGGGGAATCTCTCAGCTTCTGACCCTCTCAGAATTCCCAAGCTTTACCTCCATTTGCTCTCCATCTTCAGCTTTCTTTCCACTCCCCAAACCCAGATATCACCCACCCCCCAGGACTTCCCCTCCCCAGTTTCCTTGTCTCCTTCTCTCTCTTCTCCACTTCCCTGCCTCACCCCTTCTCTTCCCAGCCAACCCCACTCCACATGCTGCTCCATTTCTTGGTTTGGCTCTCTCCATGGCTAACTGCACACCACCTGCTTGTCTCTTTCTCAGAATTCTCATCCCCTCTCTTCTTAGTGCGTCATCCTCCTCTAAGTCAGCCCAGATTTCAGCACTTCCTTCTCTCCATCCCTCTTCCCTTGGCCTCTGTCCACCATCCAGCCTCTCGTTCCTCCTCCATCCAGGTCTTCCTTCAGCCCCAGACCTCCTCCCTGCTCCGTGTCACTGTCTCTCAGTGTCCTTGCCTCTCCCTGGGTTCCCCCCACCTCCCTGTCTCTCCTTCACCCAGCCTCTGGGGGGCTCTCCATACCCTCTGACCCTCGCTTGCTTCGTGTCTCTGAGCCACTTCCAGGGAACTCAGGCCCTTCCAGCCTCATCCCATCAGACCCACCATCTGACCTTCTCCCTTCTACCTTGGCATGTTCATCCCCTTCTCTCTCTTCACTCCATCTCTTCTTCTTTCCCTTATCCTCCCTCTCCACCTCTCAGTCTCCTGTCTTCCTCCTGATCTTTTGTTCTGTTTCTCTCCTCCTCAGCCCCTGACCACTTTTCCTTTCCATATCACAGCCCTTCCTCTACTCCTCTCTTCAGTCTCCCTCCTTCCCAACTCTATAAGGGTTCTGTCTCCCTCGGAACCTCTCTCCCTCCACTTCTCTCCATATTTCCATCTCTCCATCTCTCTCTTTTTTTAAAGATTTTATTTATTTATTTGAGAGGGAGTGAGTGAGCATGAGCAGGGGGAGCAGCAGAGGGAGAAGGAGAAGCAGACTCCCTGCTAAGCAAGGAGCCTGATGCAGGACTCGATCCTGGAAACCTGACATCATGATCTGAGCCAAAATCAAGAGTCAGACGCTCAGTCAACTGAGCCACCCAGGCATCCCTCCATCTCCCCATCTCGACATCTCTTCACACCTCCATTTCTCTTTCACCTTTGGCCTCAGAGACTCCCCACTACCCAAGGTGCCACAGCCCCCTTCCCCCAATGTCTCAGTGCCAGCTCAGCTCCCACCCTCCCACCGGCACCATCCCCTGTCACCTCCCTGCCCCCTGCCTGACATTTTGCCTTAAGAGCTTCCAGAGTTACAGCTGTCCCTTCTCTCTTGACAAAAACATTTGATTCTTCTTATCACAATGAAGTGGGGGACAGAACATCGTCAAGCAGAAAGCAGATAACAAGAGACACTCCCCTTGGTCCTTATCAAATTCAGAGCAAGCGCTTCCTAGGTGGTCACCTACATTGCTTCCGTCCTCTGATAGAAAATTTTCAGTGACCCACAGTCCCGAGCTCCAGGCATCCTGGGCAGCAAGGATAGACAACAGAGAGATTTCTCAGGCTCTGGGCATCGCCCTAAAAGAGAACTGGATGAAAAAGGCTAAACATGTTGCCAGACCTTTACTGTCGCTCTAGGAGGAGCTATGAAGAGCCCAGGGTGTATCAGTTAACTATTGCTATTGTTATAGACTGAATACTTGTGTCCCTTCCCACATTTGTATGGTAAAACCCTATTCCCCAGTGTGATAGAATCAGGAAGCAGGGACTAGGGGGTGATGAGATCACAAAAGTTGAGCCCTCATGAATGGGATCAGTGCCTTTATTTTGTTTAAAGATTTTATTTATTTTTCTTTTTTTTTTTTTTTTTAAAGATTTATTTATTTATTTATTTGACAGAGAGAGATGACAAGCAGGCAGAGAGGCAGGCAGAGAGAGAGGAGGAAGCAGGCTCCCTGCTGAGCAGAGAGCCCGATGCGGGGCTCGATCCCAGGACCCCGGGATCGTGACCTGAGCCGAAGGCAGCGGCTTAACCCACTGAGCCACCCAGGCGCCCCTTTATTTATTTTTCAAAGATTTAATTTATCCAAGAAATCGTGTATGCACAAGCAAGGGGAGGACCAGAGGGAGAGGGAAAGAATGCAAGCAGACTCCACATTGCGCACAGAGCCCAATGCAGGGCTCCATCCCATGAGCCTGAGATCAAGACCAGAGCCAAAACCAAGAGTTGGACCTCAACCAACTAAGCCACCCAGGTGCCCCCCAAATTTTATTTTTTTTAGGTCACTTTCACACCCAACGTGGGGCTCGTACTCACAACGTCAAGATCAAGAGCCACACGCTCCAGTAACTGAGCCAGCCAGGCGCCCCCAGGGTCAGTACTCTTACACACGAGATCTCAGGGACTCTCACTCTTTCTGCCACTGGAGGACACCACAAGATGATGGCCGACTGCAAAGCAGGACGTGGGAACCTGCTGGCATCCTGATCATGGACTTCTAGCCTCCAAACCCATGAGAATAAATATTTGTTGTTTTAGCCGCTCAGCCTTTGGTAATTCACTCTAGCAGCCCTCATGTAATAAATATCTCCAAATATGAATGGCTTCAAACAATACCTTTGTTGTTGTTCACAGGTCTGTGGGTTAGCTGGATGGGTCTTTTGGTCTTGGATGAGCTCATCCACCACATATGACCTCAGCTGGGGTCTGGAGGTGCCTCTGTCTCTAGGAGTTGGCAGGATATCAGCTGGGTGACTTAGGACAGTCTCTTGTCCTCCAGCAGGTGAGCCCAAAATGACTCCCATGACAGTGGACACTTTCTAAGAGAACAAACAGAAGACACAGACTCTTGAGACCCAGAATCAAGACTGACACCGTATCACTTTCTATTGATCAAGGCCAGCCCAAATTTAAGGGGTAGGGAAACTGACTCCCCACACTGAGGGCAAGAACTGCAAAGTCCCAATGCAAACGGTGTAGATGGAGAGGGTGGTTTGGAGCCAATCTTTTTGTTTTACTAGTGCCACTGGTGAACAGCTGTGATCCTATTCTTTCATATAAATCTAAGGGGAAAACAAGCCCAGGTGCCTGGGTGGTTCAATCAGTTAAGCGTCTGCCTTCAGCTCAGGTCATGACCTCAGGTCCTGGGATCAAGCCCCGAATCGGGCTCCCTGCTCAGCAGAGTCTGCTTCTCCCTCGCTCTCTGCTGCTCTCCCTGCTTGTGCTCTCTCACTCTCTCCATCAAATAAATAAAATCTTTAAAATATATATATACCACTCTAGGTATTTTAAGCATAAAGGGATCTAACACAGGGAATTTAGGGATTTAAAAGGTCATGGGCTACAGCTCCTACAGAAAACAGGCAGTCCCTCAAAAACTTCAGCATAGGGGCGCCTGGGTGGCTCAGTGAGTTAAAGCCTCTGCCTTTAGCTCAGGTCATGATCTCAGGGTCCTGGGATGGAGCCCCGCGTCAGGCTCTCTGCTCAGCAGAGAGTTGTGAGTTGTGCCTATTAATATAGGCACAACTGGGTTGTGGGTTTGAGCCCGACATTGGGTATGGAGCCTGCTTCCCCTCTCTCTCTCTACCCGCCTCTCTGCCTACCTGTGATCGCTGTCTGTCAAATAAATAAATAAAATCTTCACAAAAAGAGAACTTCAACATAGAATTATTATATGACCCAGCAATGCCAGCCCTAGATAAATAACCCAAAGACTTGAAAACAGGGACTCAAACAGAACCTTGCCGGCCAATGTTCATTGCAGCGTTGTTCACAATAGCCAGAAGGTGGGAACAACCCAAGTGTCCATCAACAGAGGAATGGATAAACAAAATGAGGTATAAATAGATTATCCCCCCATAAAAAAGAAATAAAGTTCAGATACTTACAATGACATGAACAATCCTCAAAGACATCATATTAAGGGACATGAGCCTGACACAGAAGAATAAATATGATATGAAACATTCTACTTAAATGAAATATCTAGAATAGGCAAATTCGGAGCACCTGGGGGGACCCAGTCTGCTAAGCACCTGACTCGATCTCAGCTCAGGTCTTGATCTCAGGATGGTGAGTTCAGGCCCCACACTGGGCTCCACACTGGGTGTGAAGCCCACTTAGGAAGCAAGGAAGGAAGGAAGGGAGGGAGGGGAGGGAGGAAGGAAGGGGAAAAGGCAGAAGGTAGTTGTTTGTTTGTAGATTTTATTTTTAAGTAATCTCTCCCTTCAACATGGGGCTGGGATCATGACCTGAGCTGAAGGCAGACCCTTAACCAGATGAGCCACTCAGGCGCCCCACCAGTGGGATTTCCAGCCAGAGTACCTATACTCGGGCTTTCCATATGGTTTGGGCTGAGAAGCAAAAGGAGCAGGGAAACCGGCCCGGTGTAGAGTCAGACTGCCTGGTTTTCATCTACGCACACACGCACCCTGTGACACACACACTTACCGCTCCGTCAATTACCCTTTACCTCTCTGGGGTGCAATGTTAACCTCAGTGCCTTTTTACACCGTCCCTGCCCGGACGCCCGGACTTGGATTCTCAGTTTCAGGTTTGAGCACAGTGTCCTGGTCCTCCTATCCTCCTGCCTCCCCCTAGGACAGCCTTGGCTGGGATGGGTCCATCTGCACAGCTCAACTTACTTTCACAAGTAGTCATTCCATCCATCTCATCTCCTTGGAAGGAATGTACTTCCTTCCCACTCTTTATACCAAGCGGCCATGCAACTTGCTTGGCCAGCAGGAGGAAGGCACACAGGACCCAAGCAGGGGCTTGAAATGCAGTTGGGCTCACACAGCTGCTGTTGCTAGAAGAACCTTCCTGGGGTAGCCCGTGGGTCCCATGCTTTGGATGCACCTGCCAAGGCTAGCCAAGGTCAGCCTACCCACCAACACCTGAGAGAACCTAGCCAGGATCATCAAGCCACCCAACTGGAGCCCAGACCCAATCAGTCAAGACCCAGATAACCTCAGATTTAGAGGAGAGGTCAGCCAAGATCAGCAGAGCCTTATAAGCACAATCAGCTGACCCTCAGCCGACCCCCCCCCAGATGCCTGTGCTAAATAAACATCCGTATGTGTGGGTCACACACAGGTTTTCATTCTTGATCACCCAATGAGGAAACTGACAGTTACCAGCTGTATACCCACAGACTCAACATCATTACATAGTGGCAGCGTGACTATGGGATGGCCAGATTATTTTATTTAGGATCCATGGGCCACATAGCAAGAGTGTGCTGGGAATGTTGTCAGAAATTGTACCCAGCGCCAGATGTTAAATGTACAGGATCTGGATGGCTGAAGGCGGTTTTACAACTGTGTAAGTTTCAGGATGATGTGGTTGGAGGGTTAACAGGCTTGGAAAACCCATTCTCGGGACTTCCCATGACTTGGCTGGACTTCACCCAGATTCTTCCGGAGGCTACATGACTTGTAACATTGCAACAGATCGAATGCAGAAGCAGCTCTGAGAATCCAGTTGTCTTTTATTGAGCTAGACATTAAGTATTCTCAAAAATGTGAAATAATGCCACTCTTCTCATTAAATTTTTTTGTTTTGGAAAACAGCAGTTTTCTTTCTTTCTTTTTAAGATTGTATTTATTTATTTGACACAGAGAGAGAGCACAAGCAAGGGGAGCAACAGGCAGAGAGAAAGGGAGAAGCAGACTCCTCACCGGCAAGGAGTCAGACACTGGGCTCGATCCCAGGACCCCAGGATCATGACCGGAACAACCCAGGCGCCCAAACACAGCACTTTTTATTTAAAATGTTGTTTATGCTAAAATGCAAGGAGTTTCCAAATGTCCAGCAAGAGAGGCACCTGGGTGGATCAGTTAAGCGTCTGACTCTTGATTTCAGCTCAGATCATGATCTCAGGTCCTGGGATCGAGCCCCACACTGGGCTCTCTGCTCAGTGGGGACCTTGCTTCCCGCCTCTCTCTCCCTGCCTTTCTGCCTGCTTGTGATCTCTGTCTGTCAAATAAATAAATAAATTTTTTAAAAACATTCTCTCGTTCCCTCTCCCTCTGCCTCTCCCCCCACTTTGCTCATGCTCTCTCTCAAAAAAAGTTAAAAAAATTAAAAACAGATGAATGGATAAACCAAGTGTGATACATACATTCAATGGAATATTACTTGGCCTTAGAAAGGGAGGAAATTCTGACACATGCTACAGCTTGGATGAAACTTGACCACAGGATGTTAAGTGAAATGAGAAAGATACAAAAGGACAAATATTGGATTACTATGAGGCACATAATATGAGGCTTATATGAGATCATAGGACAGGCAAACTCTGAGGCAGAAAATAGACTAGAGGTTACCTGGGATTGAGGAAGGGGGGAGGCGGAATGGGGAGCATTGTTCGATGGGTACAGAGTTTCAGTTTGGGAAGATGGAAACATTCTGGAAAGGAATGGTAGTGATCCTTGCAGGACAGTGTGAATGTTCTTCATGTTACTAACTGTGCACCTAAAATGTTTAAAATGGTAAATTTTACGTTACATATATTTTGCCACAATAAAATATTTACCAAAAATGTAATGAATTTATTATGGTTATTTTAAATGACTCCATAAGTAAATTTTTTAACTTCTCAGTCTTTTTTTTTTACTTTTATGTAATCTCCATACCCAATGTCGGGCTCAAACCCACAACCCAGAGACCATGAGCCACTGGCTCCACCCGCTGAGCCAGCTAGGCGCCCCTTGAACTTCTCAGCCTTAATTTAACACTAAATATTAATAGGCACAACTCACATACACAAGAGCTGTTTGGGGTCCTCAATAATTTTTAAGGCTGTAGGAGGGCGTAGGTGGCTCAGTGGGTTAAAGCCTTTGCCTTTAGCTCAGGTCATAATCCCAGGATCTGGGGATCAAACCCCACATCGGGCTTTCTGCTCAGCAGGGAGTCTGCTTCCTCCTCTCTCTGCCTGCCTCTCTGCCTACTTGTGATCTCTGACAAATAAATAAATAAAATCTTTAATAATAGTAATTTTTAAGATTGTTAAAAAAAAAAATCCTAAGAGAAACAAGTTTGAGAACTTCTGCTCTGTGAGCAACTGAGCTGAGCCTGAGCTAACTGTCCCTGACACATCTCTGCCAGAATCAACCAATTCCCGATTAAAAGGCAAAAAAATGTAGTTTTAGGTTTCTTCCGGCCGAAGCAGACAGGCGACATCTAGTGGAAGTACGAGGTATTGCTTGACGGCGCGAAATTTCTCGGTAATTTTGTAGCGGACACAACTCAGTGCTCTCTCACAAACACACACAAGATTAAACTCACACACACACGCACACGGTCAAACACGCCTTCACACACACAAACTCTCATACAGACCCACATACACAAACATACACAAACACACACAGCAATACTGTAACACAGAGACCCAGCCTCACATATGGGCACACAGTCACACACGCATACACACACGACACTAAAAATAGCATGATTAACAAAAGGCACTTAGTAAATGACCCCCATTCTCTCTTTTTTTTATTGTAATGGAAAATGAGTTTCTTCACAAAGCCATTAAATAAATGTTGAACAAGTAATTAAGATGAATCTAGGTTTGGCAGCATGCCCGATTAGAGGTCCACGATCCCTTAGCTGAAGTCCTTGGGGACGGATGCATTTCAGAACTCAGAACTGCTCCAGTTTTAGAAAGGCAATTCTGAGCTAATGCTATATTTTGCGTAACACTCCCAGGGGCCTGAGGCAGCCCCCTCCCCATCAGACATGTTCATATATTTGCAGCAAAACACGTGTGAAAATTCACACCAAAAGGAGATAAAATAAAGAGCGTAAATAACTCCTATTAGTTCACCTGCCACCACGTGGGCCAAAATTACCCCCAAAGAAATATTTCTCGGTTGTCACAGCTTTTACAAATTCGGAACTGTGGATAAGGGACAAGGGGTACTGTTAGCAGACCCCTCGCAAGTGCAGGCACTTAGATTCCAGCTTGGATTGTAAACCTGGGATTCCATCCCCGGGGAGGTGGTGACTGGGCAGACGGCGACCCTTCGGCGCCCCCTCCTGGCAGTCCCACCCCTTGCAGCTCGGCTGCAGAAGGGATGTCTACGGACTTTGGCCTGATCCAGCGATGGGTCCTGATTGGCCTAAACCATCCGAGTAATCCCGCCTTCACTTGCCAGTAAAGTGGTTGAACCCAAGGCTTAACCAACCGCACCTGACCGTTGGCTCAGGCTCAGGCATTGGCTCCAGGTTTGTCATGTGACATACACTGATCCAATGAAACTGAAGGAAGGTCCTTCAGTACACCAATAGGGGCCAGGCCCCCGTCCCTCCGAGGGATGGGAAGGAGTTCAGGGAGGCGCCCTGCGAAGCCGCTCGGGCATGAGGCTGACTCTATACAGAGAAAGAACCAGAAACGGTTTGCTGAGGGCCCAGCTGTCCGACAGCGCCACCGTGCTGGGGCCAAGGCCATGCTTCCCCGGCGACGGCATGGCGGGTACTAGTGCCCGCCCGCTACCACCCCACCCAGCACTCTGATGGGCAGCCTTTGCTTGAGGACCCCGAGAAACAAACCGCCACCCCGACTCCTTCGGGACCCTGTGCCAGCCTCAGGCCCTCTGGCCCAGTCCCTCCTTCTCTCCCTCCTCTCACGGCAACCAGAGGGGTGGAGGCGCGATGGTTGCAAAACCCTGTGCTCCATTAAAATGGTTTAAATGGTACTTTTGTGCTTCGTGTACTTTACACACACCACGGATTTTGACCACCCACTTTTCTTCCAGGCCACCATCTTATCCTGATCAACCCACCATTGGCCACCACCGTCCCTCCCTCACCTGAACCACGGGAGTGGCTCCCCCCCTGGGCTCCCCACTTGGCTCCCACCCTCACCCCGTACCGCTCCTTCCCACCCCGCAATGAGAGAGTCCTGTTGACAGCTAAGCTGGCTCTGTCCCTCCTTAGCTCACAGACTTCCCATGGCTTCACCTCACTCCAAGCAAAAGCCGAAGCCCTCAGGGCAGCCCGCAAGGCTCTGCACAATCAGTCCCCTTCTTCGCTCTCTGCTCACCTCCTCCTGCTCTCCCCATCACTCACTCTGCTCACTCACTGGCCTCTTGGTGGTTCCTTGAACAAGCCAAGCACCTGAGCCTAAGGGCCACCGCACTTGCTGTTTCAACTTCCTGGCACAAGCTTCCCTCAGAGATCGGCAGGCCCTGCCCTCACTTCTGCCCAGTGACCAGCAACTCCATCCCACTCTGTCACCTTGACCCTGATGATTGTCCTCCTTGGTGCTTCTTATGACTGAACATAACATATATCTAAGTTATTAATCCTATTTTTTGTCTGTGTCTCCTATAATATGTCAGCTCCCTGGAGAGCAGGAAGTTTTGCCTGTTTTGTTCATGGCTGTGATCCCAGTGCCTAAAATAATGCCTCGCACATCATAAAGGCGCAGTAAATGTTTGCTAAGCCTACAATTAAGAGACAGTGGCCAAAAAAGAGACTGAGAGATCATGAAGAGAGACCAGCACAGGGGAGGCGATAGGGCAGAGGGGGCTAAACCAGGGAAGAAATGAGAAAGTAGTTTGGGTGGGAGAGCAAGGTGGGCCTGTGGGGGCAAAATGGGAGAGGGAGAAGAAAGGGAGAGAAAAGCAAGAGTGTGAGTCAGAGAGTCGAGTGAGGGACAGAGGCCAATGCTACACTGAGACAGGTCAGGGGAAGACAGGCAGAGACACATGAGAGGAGGGCGGGAGAGGATGGTAGAGAGGGAGACACAGAGACAGGAAGAGAAACTGAGGGATGGGGAGAAATGGAGCTGGGGAGAAGAGGGCAGGAAGCTAGAAAGACAGTCCCAGGGGAACAGAGAGGCAGCAGCAGTCCCCACCTCCAACTCACCACTTGCTGGTCTCCAGAAGCTCCAGATTGACTTGATGTCCCTTGGGATCCAGGCTGGAGTTTTTGAATCCCTGAGGGACAGAAGCGGGTGGAGAGAAAGAACATGTGATGCTGTTCAAAAGGCTCCAGGCAGATCACTAGCTTATTTAATCCTCACTGAAACTCTGTACTATTATCATCTTCGCTTTACAGGACCAGAAAGGTTGAGGAACCTGCCCAAGGTCACAGAGCCAGTGAGAGGAGGAAGAGCGGGAATTTGAATCTGGGCATCTTGGCCCTAGAATCAGTGCTCTTTAACCATCACCTGTGCTAACTATAAAGGGGCGCTGTCTTCCTGGGTTCCCCTTCCATCTGGAGACCCCCTCTGAGAAGTGGTGCTGGAAGGGTAGAAGGGAGGAAGGCAGGCAACCAGAATGACTGACATTCTCAGCCCAGTCCTCATCCACAGATGTCCCAGCCTGAGGGAGGAGGCTAAGCTTCACTCTTCTGCGAAAGTCCCAGTTCAAGGGACGAGGCTAGACAGGAAAACTGCTTCCTGCCTATAGGGTCCAATGTTCTGCCCAGAGCCAGGCCTGTCTTCTGGGTAGGAAGAAAGACTAAACTACCTTTGACTCTTTCAGCAGGACCTAAGTTTCTCTGCCTCTGTCCATCAGGAGTGATGGAGACCAGGGAGGTTGTACTCCTCTTCAAAGGCAGCACAGCGCTGGTAACTTCCTCTGTGATTTCCAGGGAGGCAGAGAAGCCCACTACCACCCCTGTCCACCCTCCTCTCTCAGACCCCAGGATGAAGGCCTCAGTCCCTTCCAGTAGCATCCTGACGTCTCAGGGTGACTGAGCTTCTATCCCTGACATTGTAATTATAGTAGTCACAATCCCCCAAACCCTAATTCTTGCCTGAAATCATCCCATCTCTCCCCTCATCTCCTGTGTTGTAATAGGAGGGCAGACCCTCTACCTCCCTCCAGACGCCCTCCTCTTCTGCCCCAAGTATCCGCAGAGCTGTGAGGTCCTTCACACTGTCTGACCTTCAACTGCCCCATTGCAGAGAAGCCTCCTCCCAGGCCCAAAAACCACATGATGGCGAGAGAAGAACACACACCTCACCCCCACCCAGGTCAGGGGAGAAGCCACCCGATCCACCCAGGGCAAGAGAAATGAAGATCAGACGCGGGTAAGGCCTTCCCCTCACAAACTTGAAAGTAGAGCCATCTCGCAAACAATACAACACAGCACCGGGCAGTTGGGGCTGGAATTTATTGCACAAGGACATGGACACGGAGATTGAGACAGGAGGGCGGTGGGCTCTATGCTCAAAATACTAGGGAGGGTGTCAGGAAGCAGAGGTCAGGATGGGCTCTGCCAGATGGTAGAGGACCCCGGCCTGACGGTAGAGGAGCGAGGCCCCGGGCCAGCTCCCCTTGGCGCCCCCACCCCCATTCTTCTGGATGACGACTCCGGAGACGCTAGGCGAAGTCATGAAGAGGGAGCCCGGGCCCAACCGGGTAACGGAGCATCCGCCGTGGGGGCGCGGGCTCTCGAGAGGCGGCGATCCAGCTTGGGTTGGAAGAGGGGGTTACCCGGGTCCTCGCCCCCCCGCAGCCTCCGGCGTCTCTCTGGGTGTCTGACGGTTCGGGCGGCGGCTGGGGTCGCTGTGGCGGCGGCGGCGGCTGCGCGGCAGCTCGAGCTGGGGTCGTGGCCCGCCGGGGGCTCCCAGAAGGCAGGAGACCGAGGCAGCGGCGGGCGCCGGGGCAGGCGGCACGCCCGGACGGGCGGCGCACGGAGGGGACGGCGCGCTGGGCGGCGGGCCGGCAGGGCCCGCGGGGGGCCGCGTGGGAACCCAGATGAGCCCGTAATAGACGGCGAGCAGCACGGCGGCCAACGAGACGCAGAGGAAGTAGGCGCAGACCGGGGCGAGGCGCAGCCAGCGGCCCCGCGGGCCTTCGCTCAGCCCGGCGCCACCCGGGCTCTCGCCGCCGCCGCCCACGCAGCTCGTGCCCCGCATCCCCGCAGCCCACTGGGCCCCGCGCAGCAGCCAGCGCAGGCCCCGCCCCCTGGCCCGCCCCCGCCACCCACCCCCTCGGAGGACCGCCTCCGCGTTCTAAATCTCCCTCGTCCAACCCCGCCCCCGCCAGCATGGTCACGCCCCCCAAACGGGCGGGTCTCCACCGAGCTCTGGGTCCGCCCCCTCCCCAGTCTCTAGCCAACCATCATCAAGCTAAGGCTTAACTAGCGTCCCGACCCCACCCCTCACTTAGCTCTGACCCCGCCCTGGGCCTGCAAAGATAGCTCCCTGCGCTTCCGACTACCGCCCCGCTTCGGTGTGATGCCCACACCTCTTACCTGAGAGCCCGCCCAGAGCCTGGCCCCGCCCTCCCCTTTCTGGCCTCCTCCCCCAGCCTTAACCCCATCCCCTTTCGGGATTTAGACTTCTCCCATGCATCCAGCCCCGCCTCCGAGCTCCACGGCCTTGCGAGGTTCAAGCCTCACAAAGCACCCCAGTCCTTAGCCCGCAGGCCCGCTCCGCTTCTAACTTGCCTTTCTCTGAATCAGACTCGAAATCTATTGCATTCGAAGCCACCCTCTTCTCTCCCTGGACTCGCGCTCTGTAGTCCAGGCTCCACCCCTTTCCTCCGCCTCACTCCACTAGTTCTAGCACCGTACTGAACACGCCCCCGACCGAGGGCTGCACCCCACACCCGCATTAGGAACGCCCATCTAAACCGGCTCTCGCCGCTCCATCCACATCTAAGGCCATCCTGCGCTCTAACTCCGTCCGCCAGACTTCTGGCCCGGCGCCGGCATCCTAACCACGCCCCCGGCAGGACCTCCTCCGTACTTAGTGTCCTGAGGCCTAAACACCCCCGAAGTCCCAGCTGGGCCCCACAACCCAATCACGCCCCTTCCCCAACTCCTCCCCACCACCCTCTATTTCTCCCTCTCCCTAAAGTCACGGGATTCAGAGCGGTCTCCGGGGAGGAGAGAGCGCAGCCTGGGAATCCAGACTAACCCCCTCCTGCCGCCCCCACCCCATCAAGGCGGGGAAGCTTCAGTCCCCTCCCAGCAGCGTCTTCAGGAATTCGGGGAGGCCTGCGGGAGGAGGGGAGGGGAGGGAAGACGTATCAGGGGGGTGGAGAAAGGAAGACCCCCTTCCTCCCGCCTCTTCCGCCACGGAAAAGCCCGCCAAGCATAGCAACCCAGCCTGCCCTGCCAGAAACACAGTTCAAAGGTTAGCGGAAGCACTGCGTTTAATAGGCGACGGGGCCCGGTAATTCCGAGTCCAGTGGAAGAGTCACCGGCTATCTGCCAGGCCCCAGATGTAAACCGGGAGGCAACAATCTAGGCCCGGGGACCGGCATCTATCACCCCATGGCTTCCATTAGGTGGGTGATTAGGGGCGTCTCAGCCCTCCCGGTGCCACGGCGCCCCCCGAAGCGTGAGACTGGACTATTGCCCTGGCCCCACCCCGTTCACGGTCCCTGGCTCCGCCCCCCTTACATTTAACCCTCTTCTGGCGGGAGTGTGACGGAAGCAGAGGACAGAGGCGCAAGGCGGCAGGTTAGTGCAGAGCGCGGAGGCCACGGTCGGCGGGCGCGGTCAGCGGGCGGCCCCCGGTGGCGGAGCGGCAGCCACCACCTTGCAGAAACGCACCCTCTGGAAGTCGGTGATCTCCGCGGTCTCCTGGCCCTCGGTGCCCGCCTCTGAGGAAAGAAGAGGCAGTCAGCGGAGGGGACAGTCTCCCTAGCCCTCCACCAGGACACCTCCTCCCCCGCCCGTCCAGTTCTGTCTCTGATCCCAACTAAGCCCGGCTGCAGTCGCCCCGTGCTAAATGGTTTATGGGTTTCGGACTCCCCTCATCTTCGCAAAGGACCCACAAGCTGCGTGTACCCCAACAGAAGCCTGTTTACAATCGATGAAATCATTGTAGTCACCCTAAACTCTGTCCTCGCACACCCCAGCCGCCGCCCCCCTCACACTCCCACAGGCATAAACTGACTCCCATCACGCCCGCCTTATTGGACCTGTCCCTCTCTGCCCTTGCCCACGAAGAGTGCTAACCAGATCTCCTTGGCTCTGCCCCAAACTCTAACCCTGCTCCTGGGGAGGTCCCTGGATCGCAACCTAGTTTGATGGAGGTGGAAGCAGCCTTGGGCCCAACATTCTCATGGGGGTCTGCGTTTCTAATTTATCCTACGTGGTTAGACCTCAAAAAGCCAATCCTGCCCTCAGCTAAATCTGTATTTCTACCCCTCTCCTATTTAAATTCCTAATTTTGCCCTCAGCCCCGCCCCCTTGAACCTAGCCCCACCCCATTACTTTTAGAGGACATCCCCAGACACCGGGGTCTGCCTCCAAATCCCAGTCCCATCTCGGCTCCACCTCCTCACAGCCCCCCGCCCTCCACTCAATCCCCAGCACGAGATTCTCCAGTTAGCTCCACCGCCTTGACCTTGGCCCCAGTCTCGCAGGATCCTAGCACTGTAGCCTCACCCCCACGTCCACAGCTATGCCCCACATACCCAGCTCCACTCTTGTCCTACTCTCCCCAAACCCTCCCCTCAGCGCCAGAGGGAGAAAAAGAGGAAGGAAGCAGGCCCCATTGGGCCCCGTCCACTCCCCCACCTGGAGCTGCGTCAGACCTTTCCTCCTCTGCTTTCTGGGTTCCTGGGAGGCTGGGCCCACTCTCCAGGGAGGCAGGGGCTGGCTGGTCACCTCCTGGGGAAGGAGGAGGCCCAGTCAAGTCCCTACCCCTCCCAATTCTCCCCCACCCTGAGAGAGAAGGCCCTGGGGGAGAGAGGGGTGTTCAAGGACACACTTGGGGAGTATCATTTGAGGACTTGAACTCTTTATTGGGGACGGGGCATTCCAGAGACAGGCATGGACTGTCTTCCCAGCCACCAGGGCGGTGGGGCACCCATGGTCCCGGGGCCCAGCCCCAGACAGCCCCCACAGCCAGTGCACCCCCGGAGCGCGTGCGTACACACACAAGCAGCTAGCTTCATGCATTTCCAAAAGGCCAGGCCTCGCCCAGGGACAGGACACCAGCCGGGTGGGCATCCCAGGGAGAATTCAGCTCCATCTCTTCACCCCAGTCAGACACGGGTTGGTGGTCCCCAGGGGGTGAAAAGGGGCTAGAAGGCGTGGCAGGGGCCTGGGGCAGTGGCGGGGGCTTCTCTGGCCTGGACGGCTCTGTGTCAGCCTGCTCACCGGTGGGACTTCCGGTGCGGCTTCCCATAGGGCTTCTGGTGGCCTCTGCCTCCGGAGGTTGGTGGTCTTGGGCTGGTTCTTCCTCCTCATCATCAGCCTCTTCTTCTTCTTCCTCGACCTCCTCTTCTTCCTCCTCCTCCTCCTCACTCACATCTTCCCACTCCTCATCCTCCCCCTCGTCCCCCTCCCCCTCCTCCCCCTCATCCTCAGGGGGCCGGTGGGCAGGAGGAGCTGGGGTCTCCAGCGGCTGTGGGGAACACAAGGCAGATCGGGGAGAGGAGGTGGGCCCCGAGCACCCCCAGGCCCCCTCCCCAGCGACGAGAGCCCGCCTTACCTGCGTGGTTGTCTCCTCAGGGGCAGTGGGCTGGGGGGCCTCAGGGGCCGGGGACACTGCCTCCTTCGTTTCCCAGCGGTCATCATGGTCACTGGAGGGGACAGAGGAAAGAGGTGAGGCCCGGGTGGCCAGGAAAAAGGGGCATCTCACCTCCAGGTCCTCCACCGGAGAAAAGCTGCCAAATTCAACTCAGGGCGCAAGGGGGCTGGAGCTTTCCAGGAGCGAAGCCAGCACATGGGAGAGCCGAGAAGGAAATGGGGGGGTGTGTCCCCAGATGTCAGGGACAGACAGATGGAGGGGCGGCAGGTGGCAGAAGAGAAGCAAATGGAGATGAAGGGAGAGATGGAGGTAAAGCAGAGAGCTAGGCCTGAACTCCCCAGAAACAAGAGCCAGACCCACAGAGAGTCAAGCACTGAGAAAAGACAGGTGCGAGACAGCACAGACATGCCCCCACGTGCAGGAGTCAGAACCACCACGGATCAAGCCAGAAGCCCTGCTGGGGGTGCGAGGATGTGCACACACCAAAGGAAGGGGTGCCCCCACCTGTAGGCACGAGGGGCTGCCTTGGTCTGGGGTCGGCTACTCTTCCTCCTCCTGCGGCTGACCTCAGCTTTGTGCTGGGTCAGGAACTCCCTGAAAGTGGGGGGCTTGGGGGGCCGCGTCCAGGCCTGGTCATCTGCAACAGAATCCGGGAGGAGTCGGGGACAGGGGCATGGCACAAAGTCACTCCTGTGCCGGGCCCTGCCAGCTGCACCCCCCGCCCCAGGACACCCACTCACCATAGCGGTGGGATGGTTCGAGCACAGCAGCTGGGCCATCCTTGAACCTGGGAAAAAGAGAAAGGGGGTGAGCACGCAGCTGGGGGAACAGTGGGAGAAAGAGGGGTGGAAAGAGATAGGGAGACAGATGGGGGCCGGGGTCAAAAATCAAGATCATAGAAGAAGAGATGGTCAACCAGAGGAGGTCACTGATTAGAAGGCAGACAGAATCAGGGGATGGACAAGAGGCAAACTTGGCATTGTAGTGACAAATAGAAAAAAGTCAGTATTTGACCCCAAAAAAACAAAAATTTAGGAAGTACATCATCTCTAGCTTCCAGTCTGGCCTCTGTTCCTATCACTGTCTCCCATCTCCCTGGCTAAACAGAGTCTCCTAACACAGAGCTCCACCTCAGGGCCTTTGCACCTGCTGCTCTTGGGACACTTCCCCAGACTTTTCTGTGGCCTGCACACTCACCTCCTCCAGGCCTCAGCTCAGACCCTCCTAAACCCCTAACATAATCACATGTTATTTTACATATATCACCAAAGTCTAAAACAAGAGCCTCCATCCCTCTCCATATTCTTTGCTGTTCTTTGCTGTTCTTTGTGACCTGCCCCTGGATCGAGTTTCTACCTTTCCAACTCGACTCGAGGTTCCCTGAAGGCAGAAGTGTTTCGTTCATCACTGTATTGCCATCACCTTTCATGACACAGATAAGAGACTCAATAAATATTTGCTGACAGGGGCGCCTATGTGGCTCATTCGGTTAAGCATCTGCCTTCAGCTCTGGTCAACGAGCCTGGTGAGAGCCAGATCAAGCCCTGTGTGGGGCTCCCTGCTCAGTGGGGAGCCTGCTTCTCCCTCTCCCTCTACCCTCCACAACTAGCCGTGCATGCTCTTGCTCTCCCTCAAAATCTTTAAAAAAAATTTTTTTTGCTGGGGCGCCTGGGTGGCTCAGTTGGTTAATTGTCTGCCTTCAGCTCAGATCATGTTCCCAAGGTCCTGGATTCGAGCTCCACATCGGGCTGCCTGGTCAGTGGGGAGCTTGCTTCTCCTTCTGGCTGCTACTCCCCTGCTTGTACTTTCTTTCACTATATCTCTATCAAATAGATAAATAAAATCTTAAATAGTAAAATAAATCTTAAAAAATAAAATCATAAAAAAAAAGCTATGGAAATCAAAGCACGCACGGGCTAATGGACTGACTGCAAGCTGCCTCAGAGACACAAGGGACGAACCCTGACAAGGTCTCCCTAAAAGCCTCCAAAGGGTCAGCTACAGTATCTGTGCAACGTAGTCTCGCACTTGCACAAGCTCTGCCCCCTGATCCAGAAATGAATGCTCCGCACACTGGGCACACAGCCAACAGCCTCTCTGTCCAGCCAGCGCCAACCGAACAGGGCCGGCGTGAGAACTTCCGGAGCAGCGGGGCAGGCAGCGGCATAACAACGACAATGGCAGGGGCGCGGGGGAGGGGGGGCTCACTCGGCTGGACGTTCGACTCTTGAGTTCAGCTCCCGTCATGATTTTGGGGTCATGGGATCAAGCCCCACGTGGGGCTTTGCACTCAGCAAGGAGTCTGCGTGAGGACTATCTTTGTCTCACCTTCTGTCCCCACCCCACCCCCAATAAAATTAATAAATAAATAAACTCCAGCTGCAGGTCTAACAATGACTGCAGGTCTAACAATGCCTGGCTCTTTGGTCCGGAGACCAGCCCTCCTGTCAATGACACAAAGAAGAGCTTCGCCTGAAGTTGGACTAACAGGCTGCTTCCTGGGGCCCAAAAGGGGACCCGGCCAGATAAGGGTAAAGGTGCCCCCCGGATGAGGGGTGTGGGTTCGGGGGGGCGGGCATGCAGTTTGAAGGTCCCATCACCGGCTGCCTGTCCTTGCACCTTCCCTATTTAGAATTTCCATCCGTGCCCTTAGCCAGGGCACTGCTGCACAAACCACCAACTAGATCAGCTTAGTTTCCCGCCACAGCAATGCCGCCGTCGCCAACAGGGCAGGGAGCATGTCCCCCTCCCTCCCACACACCTGCCAATGCCACGCCCAGCACTTCTCCAGAGAGCGTCTGCCACCTGAGCCCCAGAACGATCCCACGGGGAGCCAAGTGCAGCCTGCACCAGGGAGCCAAGCCCGGCCAGGATGCCAGAGACAGAGACAGAGGGAAGTCAGGGTCAAGGCCAAGGAGCCAAACGGGGGTGAGCAGAGGGGACACTCACATCCCATCGGTCTTCTCGGCATCCCACTCCCGCCGCCACTGGCCAGTGGGCTTGCGGTGTCTCTGCAGCCGCTCCTGGTCGATCTTCTCCCTCTCCTGCTTCCAGCGCAGATATTCTGACCGCTCCCGGCCCGTCATGGACAGCGTCATGTCCCCAGCACTGCCTAGGCCAGCCCGGCGGCCCTGCCCACCCACAGACAGGCAGTCAGGGCCCCATTCCCCAGGCCGGCCCACCCAGCCCCCATGTGCCTGCTGCACTCAGCAGTAGGGCCATGCCCAACATAAGGGGCGACAGGCTGGAGGCTAGAACCAGGTCAGCTCCAGAGGCACCTCTGCGGAGAGGCCGTCCCAGATCGCTCCCTCACAAGGAGCGCCCTCTCTAGTTTCTCTCCCTGATGGAGTTTTCTTCACAACCTTTTGCACTACCTGACACCCCACTGCAGGTTGGTTTACACAGCCCCCCCCCCGAATCAATTCCACTGGGGCAGTAGCTTGGCCCTAAGACAGTCCCAGTGGACACCTGAGTGGCTCAGTCATTAAAGTCATTGCCTTCAGCTCAGGGCATGATCTCTGGGTCCTGGGATCGAGTTCCCAGCACAGTGGGGAGTCTCTTCCCCTTCTCCCTCTACCAAGTACCCCCACTTGTGCTTGCTCGCTCGTTCTCTCTCCCTCAAATAAATAAAATCTTAAAAAAAGAAAGAAAAAAAAAAGAAAAAGAAAAAGCCCTAGCACCTAAGTCCATATCCAGCACCCAAAATGTCCCATAAACACTACTGACATTCGCGAGAGGACGTCGCCCAAAGGCTCCATAAAGCTAAAGAGGAAAGCACGACGGTGCCCAAACAAGAACAGACCATCAGCTCGAGGCTGAGGCTGCCCCCACACCCGCTGTCTTGGCCACCCTGGGCCTGGTGCTCGGGCACCCCCCTGGCAACCCCCATCAAGAGTGACTGCAGGAAGGACAGGCCGTTGGCAGACTGGGGTTCGACCCAGGGTGCCCCGGCTGCTGGCACCCACCTGCCGCTCCTGCTCTAGGCCGCAGCGCACCCGCTCGAAGTCAGGCCCCCCCCAGTTGCGCCCATGCCGGCGGCTGCCTTCCCGCCGGTCCCGCTCAGGCTCCTCCAGGGGCCCGCTGCGTCGTCGGGGGTCATCCAGGAAGTTCCGCACCGGGTTGGGCTCCAGCACACCTTCCTACGGGCACAGGGAGTGGGGGAGGAGGGGCTGGAGAGCTCATGGGGGCCCAGGAGGCTCCACCCCACCACAGGGACACCCAGGGCACTGACCCGCTGGTTGCGTTCGTACTCCGCTATCTTCTCCATCTCCTCATTCATCTTCTCAATGTTCTGCCGGCGCCGCTCCTCCCACTCCTGGGGGCAGGCAGGACACAAAGACAGGGACACCGGGAGTCAGCATCCGCGCAGAGAAACAACCACAGCAGGCTGGAGACTCTCTGCAGACGGGCCTGCTCACCAAGCCCGCTCCGGGCTGGCATCTGGGCATTTGGCTCCCGGCACATCCCCGGGCAACGGTTAGCTACTAAGGGAGCTCAAAGCACCTCAGCTGTCTGTGCCGATGGTGTGGCATATACTAGGCGCCCGCTTTCCTGCTGGGGTCTGGAACTGGGGTTTGTATAAGGCAGAGGGGACCTACAGAAACCCCAGGCAGGGAGTCCCTGGTAGGCAGCCCTTTGTCATCAGGATTCAATGCTGGAGGAATTGAGGGCACCGTAAGGTGTGGCTATAACAGACCAGATCACTTCTGAGCCCGCATTTGATCCCCTCCAGATGTAGTCCCCTCCACCTCCTCCCCTCCGTTTCCCACTGTAATAGATCTCAGCCGCCAATCTTTCTAGGGGACCCCTGCACCCGGAAAAGGAGCCAGGGACCACAACACCCCACAGCTGTCACAGAAATGATGTTGTAACAGCAGTAATAACCTGGCAGATGGCGAGGTGCCCCCCCTCCGCCGTACAATCCATTCTCCCCTTCTTCTGTGGGAACAGAACTTTAGATGAGCACACAGCCAAGTTGCCAGAGAGGACATTTGCGTTCCCACAGCTTGGCATACGGGGGAGAAATAAACTTCCACCCGGGTTAAGCCACGGTGTCCTGAGGTCTTTTGAGGACAACAGCTTAACGTGTGCAAATCATAAACACCCGCAAGTAATGTTCTTCAAGTGCTTCCCTGGAGGGCTTCGATGCCTGATGTCCCAGAATGTTCACAATACCCTTGAAACCTGACTCTTTTTACTCTCTTCAGAAGCTCCCAGGGGGAAGTGAGCTGCCCAAGGGCAGGGAATTAATTGAACCAAGTTGACCCCAAGTCCAAGGTGGGCCCTGAGCCACTCTGCTAGACAGTCTCCCAGCCCCTGACCCGCGCATCTGGGAGGGAGAGCAGTTGCAGGTACATCAATGCTCCCCACGAAGAAATCCAGCTGCGAGATGGACAGAGTAAGATAGCGAGCAAGCGCACATGGACTGGACGGAAACGTTGCACCAGAATGAGCAACAGGAGGGGAGATAACAAAAAAAAAAAAAAAACAGGGAGAGCACACGAAGCACCCATCAGGGGGAGGGAGGGAGGAATGAGAGCAAGAAAGAGCAGATGGGGGGACTGAAAAAGCTGATGGAGAGGTGGAGAAAGACAACAAACAGATACCGGTCCACGTTGAGAGTAGGACCAAAGAGCAACGAGACGGTAAGGGTAAGGGCCTCTGCCGGATGACCCCGGCCTATCCCGAGATTCTACCTTGGATTTGCGGTCGGCAGCTGAGGCATCTCCAGCTCCAGAGAGATGAGGGGACCCCCTGGCCCGGCCCCTCCTGCCACGGCCACCAGCTCCTCCTCGAGACTGCTCCCCAGAACCGGCCTCCCAGCTACGGGCTGTCCGGCCCATGCCTGCCCGCCCTCCCTGCTGGGGGGGCATCCGGCCTCCCTTGCTGGCCCCTGGAGGTCGCGAGGTCCCAGGAGACCTCCGGGAGGGACCCAAGCTCTTCTCCTGGAGGAGGGAAGGGAGGAAAAGTACAGTCACCGGGATGAGGAGACTGGGACCCCCCAAACCTGAGAGCAGCGGTGAGATTGGAGACCAGCCCCAGGGCTGAGGCAGCCAGCACAGGAGAGCTCTCAGGCCCCAGGTCTCCATGCTCACCCCCTCTCTGTCCTGAGGAGTCCCCCACCCCAGTGCGGAGCTCACCGCCTCCACTGCCATGTTCTCCTTCTCCACTGAGCGGCCTTTCCGGGGAGCTGTCACAGCCACTCCCTCGAGTTCAGCTTTTTTCCGGTCCTCCTCAATTTCCTAGAACCAAACAGCAGGAGGAGAGTGTCAGAGGTACTGGTGCCAGCTGGATTCCCACAGCTCCCTGAACTCCCCCCAAGATTAGCCCCTACCTAGGCCTCTCTCCTGAGTTTGACAGGAAAGCTGGTCAGTTCAGCATCTTCCCCACCACTGCCACACCACGCTATTCTCTAGCTCAGAAGCCTCCTGGGGTACCCATCTCTTGAGTATGAGCCAAAGGCTTCCCCACAACCTATGGGGCCCTACAGGGTCCGGCCTCATGACCACTTGACCTCATCCCCTACCCTCTCCCCCTCCTTCTCCCCCTCACTGACCCTGCCCTTCTCACTGTTCCTAGAACATATCAGGCTCAGACCTGCCTCAAGGCCTTTGCGCCTACTGCCCCCTCTGCTGGGAACACTCTTACCCCAGAGAGCCTTTAGTCCCTCATCTCCTTCAGGTTTCTGCTCCTGAAATGTGCCCTTCTCAGAGAAGCCTTCCCTGACCTTTCCTACCATTCTCTTGGCCCTTCTCCTGTTCACTACCCGGCATTATATGTATTTTGCCTACTGTCCGCCTTCCCCCATGCAACAGATGCTACCTGAGGACAGGGGTATCTGGCTCTTTTGTTCACTGATGTATACCCCAAAGCTAGAATCATCCATGACACACAACAGAAACTCAATATGCCTCTTTTTTTTTTTTTTTTTTTAAGTAAACGAATGAATGCATGAAAAATGAATAAATGAAACCCATTCTTCCTCTCAGGCCTCTTTTCAGGAAGAGCTCCACCAACCACCCTGGCACTTTTGACAAAGACCTGAGCCGCATCGTGACCTCTCGCTCCTCACAGCCTGTCACTGAGCCCTCCCAAAAGCCCTGTCCCATGCCCGGCACCTCCTCTCCTTCCTCCTTGGTCTCTGGGCTCCAGTATCCCCTCCTCCCAACCAACACCAGACAGCAGCCAGGGGGCTCTTCCTAAAAGGCTACTCTGACCTTATCCTGCTACTGCTCCAAAGCCCTCCAGGGCTCCCCGGTGCCCTCAAGAGAAAGTCCAAACTCCCAGTCTGGCTGCCAGGGTCAATATCCCTCCACTGACCTTCCAACCTTAAGCTCCGAGTTTCTACACAAATTGTTCCCTCCGCCTGAAACACATACAGCTCTTCTTTCCAGCTGGCTAACTCACCCTTCGGGTCTCAGAATCTCCTCCTCCAGGAAGCCCTCCCAAGTATCCCCCACACTGGGTGAAGAGCCCCCTTTGGCTCCCGCCTGACCTCTAATCTCTTGCGGTTTAACCCAGCCTACTGCGGGTCATCACTGCCTGAGGAACGGCCGGTGCTCCTACTGGACTGTGAACTCTGGACTGTAAAGTCTGGAATAACCTCACGGATGTCTCAGTCATAGCTGTGTGTCCAGCCACACTCAGCCTAGAGCCTGGCAGTGAAGGCCCCGTAAGTATTCCTGCATGAACGATGGAACGATGGAATGAAAGAAGGAATGGCAGGCTAAGGCCTTTGGCTTTTATCCTGAGAGTGATGGGGAGCCATGAAAAGATTTGAAGGGAGAGGTGAGGGAAACTCACTGCGGGGAGGAGAGGGGATGGGGTCTCCCAGGGCGGGGCTAGGGCACCTGGTAGCGCCGGATGAGGGCCTCATTCTTTCGCCGAAGAGCCTCGATCCTCTTGTCCAACTCGGCATCCTTCTCCTCCTTCGATTTCAGATCCAGTGTGGCTGACTGAGAGAAGGAGACAACTGAGAACAGTAAGAAAAACCTATACCCAACCCATTGCCATTGGATCCAGGGTCTGAGTCCTGGGTCCCCTCCTCCCAAGCCCCTGACCCAAAGCGTAGATTCTAGAGAGCCCAGTTTCCATCTCACCATTCCACTGGCAAGATGGGGCCAGGGTCCCAGCAACCTTCCCCTGTAGACTCTGGACACAGCACTGGGGGTTCCTGAAGGCAAAGGGAACAAAAGGACTAAGGCCAATGGCTCCCCAATCTGCTTCCGTCTCACCCATACCCAGGATCCTCCCAAACACACATGCACATGAACAACCCCAGCTGCACCCACAAGAGAATTCTAGTCCTCACCACCATTCCCTCTTCTTGTGCGAGCCCGACCCCTACCGGGAGAAATCTAGAGTCCACCACCTTCTGGACATTTGTGCCCATTCCCTACTTAAACACTAGAGTCGCACCCACCTTGGGAAAGCTCTGGTCCCACCCTACAGCTTAAGGAAACATCCAACACTGCTCCCTTCCAAAACAAGATTCTAGCCCAGACTCAAGACCCCGGTGCTGGGAGTTTTAACCCAGGCCTCCATCTCCGGAGTGCTTTAGACACATCCTCCCGCTCCCTATCTGTACAAGAAGATTCTAAGCCCACCTTTCTTTGCCCACTCCGGTGCCCCTCCATCCCCGTGAACCGTCTAAACCCACCTCTTTCCCAGGAACGGTTCAAAATAACCCCACACAAAAACAAGCTCGAACCCTACACCTTGCCCTGACCTGGGAGAGCACTTTAAACCCAGGCCTCCCTGTGGGATGTCCAAGCCCCGCCTCCAACGTCCGGAGAAAGGTACCGCTGCCTCCCCAACAACCCCGCAGATTCCCAAAACAGGCCCGGTGTCCACTGGCGAGGCTTCCTGGGCTTGGCTCAACCCAGGGAATACTCTACCCGCCCCGACGCAGACAAAACTTCCCCGTCCGCGCGCGCCTTCGCAGGGAAAAGCTCCAGCCTCTACCGGGTCGGGAAGGCCAAGGCCCCGCCCCACCCCAGGACCAACTTTCTCCGCCCCGCCTTTCCCGCTAATCCCTTGACCCCGCCCACACGCGCGTCTTTAACCAGACCCGGCTTCTGACTCTCCCAGCCCTCCCCCAAGCCCCTCCCCCTGGGTCCCACAGCAACAGCCTGAACACGCCCCCTACTCTCGCGTTATTACACCGGCCCCGCCTACGATTTGCCCAGCCAACCTCCCGGTCACGCCCCCTGCCTCCCAGCCCCGCCTCGTCGTGTCAAACTATGGCCCCGCCCCCAGTACCCCCCCCCGAGGTTCTGGCCCCGCCTCCAGCGTCCGCGCGGACGCTCAGACACCCGGCAAAACTTTCTGACTCCACCTTCAGCATGCCCAGCCAGCACCCTGGCTCCGCCCCTGCCACCCACAACTTTTTGACCCCGGCCCCACCCTCGGAAGTCAGGGCCGACGATCTGGAGCCACTTCACGCTCAGGCAAAACTTTCTGGCCCCTCCCCCAGCACTTTCGGCCAGAGTGCCAGCCCCGCCCCCTAGCTCTCTGGGCCACACTTTGGCTCCGCCCCCAGCACGGGCAAAACTTTACAGCCCCACGCCCCGGCCCCACCCACAGCCCGGCCCGCCCGGGTCCTGCCCACCCGCCGACGTCCCGCCCCACCTGGGCCCCTCCAGCTTCCCATGTGGGCGTCCTGTCCCCGCCCCCCCGCAGAGTACGCTGCCCCGCCCGCACCCGCTCCCTCTCCCCCCACGTGGGACGCCAGGCCCCGCCCCCTCCGGGAGCGCTCCCGACCCCCTCCCCCGGTCACCTGTCCCGGAGACCCCGCGGCGTCCGCTACTCTGGCTCCGTCGGGCTCCGCGTCCGCAGCTCCCGGGCCGTTCGCGTCACTTCCCGCCCGCACCACGTGAAGAGGGGAACTAAAGAGGGCCACTTCCGGTCCTGCCGGCCCGTTTCCGGGAACCTTAAAGGCGCCGCGCCCCCTCGGTTGCAGGTGGGCGTGAGTCTAGGTGGTCCACAGGGGTATTCTGGAAGCTTGCTCAACTTCGTTTGGCCTAGATTACCTCCTTCCGGGGAAAGGAGACAACAACCCCTTTCCGGCCTTTACCTGCTTCCTCTTTCCTGGTTCCAATAAATAGATACCAGGCACGAGGCAAAGACTCCTGATGCCAGATTGTGCTGGGGGTGACTGGGGAATCCCTCATGCTCCTGCCAATGAAACCTTAGAGTAGAAGCTTAAAAATATCAACCGATTGAATCTTTCCTGCATTCTCTAAATCTGCACTGAGTGCCAGGCTGGGGGAAGGTGCAGTGCATGGGGAGGAAGCGGGTCAAAGAGATGAGCTGGTGAGGGGAGGCACAAGTAAATACGAAATAACAGATACAGAAATGTGGGAGATACCTTACAGAGAGGCCTCCGGATAACAGGCGGTGGCTGTCCAGGCCGACAACAGGGCCTGTGCAAAGGCCCTGTGGTGCGTGAGTGTCTTGCATTACAGGGACTGAAGGAAGCTCAGAGAGGGATCCGCAGGATTTTGTTACAGAGGCCAGGGGGTTACACGCATTAACCAAAAATTCGATGTAATGAACCTATCATTACAATTGATAAAAAGCGTTGACAGTTACAAGTGGGCAGACCAGATTCCCTGAGGTTGCTGGCAATTTTATCTTGAGACTCAAAACAGGAAGAGTGGAAGCACCTTCTAATCCCTGGTCCCTTACAAGGTTACTGTTAACAGCTTTTCAAAGACCTTTTCTACATATATAACCGAATTTTTGGGGAAGTCCCCAAATTTCTGCCAAGTTCACTATCTACTGCTTCAGGTCTTTATTCAGATGTTAGCCCCACTTAACAGGCCTTCCTTGAAGCTGCCTGTCTGGAGATTGCAAAATCTCCCATCCCTTTTCTTCTTCCCACTCTAGTTTTCCATTTTACCATTCACCCTCTAAACTACCCAGTGTCTTATTTCTCTTCTTCTCTGCCTGTCTGCTCCCCTGTATCTCCTCTTTTTATAACTTGCTGCATCCCCAGTGCCTTCAACAGGGCCTCATACACAGTAAGCTGTCTCCTCCCCACACACACAAAAAAATGTATTTATGAATGGATCAATCTCTGTTACGACTATTTCCTCCCTTCTTATGAAACAAAACCAGATATACTACGCTGAGATCATATATCTTTATTTAAGCAATGGATGGTTGACAACCTTTAAAACTTCTGTGTGATATTCTGTCCTAGAGATGGGCCATAATCCGCCCTGCCTGGTCTCATGGATGTTTTGAGTTGTTTCCAAATTGGGGAGATGGCTGACAATGCTACACTGAACTTCTCTGGGCACACATCTTTGTAAGTGCATGACCCATAAGCTTGCTCAAAAAGGACTCCTGATATCATGATTAAGACCACAGACTCTGAAACCAGAAGGCCCAGGTTTGAATCTCAGATCTATCACTTACCAATCACATGACCTTGATCTATCACTTACCAACCGCGTGACCTTGAGCGACGTATCAAACTTTTCTGGAGTTCAACTTCATCTGTGAAGGAGATACCATAACACCTCCCTACTGGGTCTGTAGTGCAGAAGTGAGTGGATTAATGAATGAAAACACAGAAAGTGCTTGGCGCGAGGCCTGAGACATTGTTAAGTTCTCAATACATGGAGACCATTATTATGACTTCTAGGTAGACAAATTCCCAGATCAAAAGGTAATTTACATTATGATGTTTCAGTAAAAAAAACCACGGTGGACGCAGGTAGTTTAGGGCCTAAAGTGTCTACAAGGTCAGAAGCCCTCTTGAAACAGAGAGTGAAAAAAAGTATAAGACAAGAGCACCATCCAGGGTGTTGGACAGAGTGCTGGCTCTGTTGGACGAGACATCTGGAGGCTCGTACTTCATCTGCCTCACAGGACAGCCTCGTCTGATGCTGGCGGCTCAGCAAAAAAGCCATGCCCACTTCCACTCACCCAAGCGAGGCCAGAGTGCGTGTTTCCCCACAACCTCGCTAACACAGTGTTTTAACACTTTCAGTCTTTCCCAGTTCAATGGCCTAAGAGTTATGTAGTCTGAGTCACCTCTCCCTGGCTAAAAAGTGGCATTTTCACACACATGCATATATGCATATATCCGTTGCTTGTGGGGGTGGAATGAAAGAGGGATGCTGAAAAGTACAGTAAGATTCTGTCTTTGGGGCGCCTGGTTAGCTCAGTGGGTTAAGCCTCTGCCTTTGGCTCAGGTCATGATCCCAGGGTCCTGGGATCGAGTCCTGCATCGGGCTCTCTGCTCGGCGGGGAGCCTGCTTCCCTCTATCTCTCTCTGCCTGCCTCCCTGCCTACTTGTGATCTCTCTCTGTCAAATAAATAAATAAATAAAAATCTTTAAAAAAAAAGATTCCACCTTCGTTTGCATCTGTATTGTAATGTTAAAAAAAAATAATAATCTTGAGATAAGGCGAAGATCCTGGACCATTTCAAGGAGCCCACTGTAATCCCAAGGGTCCTTATAAGAGGGAAGCAGAGGGAGGGGCAACATATCATGTGGCTGCCACTGAAGATGGAGGAAAGGACCCACAAGCCAAAGAATGTGAGGAATGCCACTGGGAAAAGTTTCAAAAAGGTCAGGGGACTGATTCTCCCCAGAGCCTCCCCAGGGAGTGCGGCCAGGCTGACACCCTGATTTTGGCCCAGGGAGGTTGCTTCTGCAACCTCTCTTACAGCACCTCTCTTACAGCTGTAAGAGAATAAATGTGTGTTGTTTGATGGCAGCAAAAGGCTCTTAGAACAGTGTCTGGCACACAGTGGGTATGCTTAACATTACTCATTTTTTTTTTTAAGATTTATTTATTTGAGAGGGACAGACAGATGAGGGAGGGGGGATGGAGGGGCAGAGGGAGAAGAGAGAGAAACTCCAAGGGGACTCTGGACTCTGCCCTGAGCATGGCGCCCTACACAGGGTACGATCTCATGACCCCAAGATCACGACCTGAGCTGAAACCAAGAATCAGTCACTTAACCCACTGAGCCACCCAGGCGCCCCTTAACTGTCTTATTATTACCTGAAACACCCCTGGCCAGACCAAGGCCTCTGGCAACAGGTCACAGTCACAGACATTTGCTGCCTTATTGGTTAAAGGGCTGCTCCCTTTGCATCTGCCTCACGGTCTGATAGGCCTTGTTGATGCCCATTTTACAGAGAGGAAGACAGGCTCACTGAGGCTCCCCTGCACAGTGGGTCACAGCTGCTTGGTAGTAACCAACAACCACAAACTGTATGACTTACACCAGCATAAGTGGGGCACTCAGCGGGGATGGGCAGGAGGGGAGCGCAGTGGGTGAAACATTGGACTCTTGGTCTGGGCTGAGGTCATGATCTCAGAGTCCTGGGATCCAGCCCTGCATCCGGTCCGCGCTCAGCAGGGAGTCCACTTAGAGACCTAGAGATTCTACCCCCTCCCGCCTGTACCTTCCCCTCCCCCCACCCACGTATGCGCCCGCTCTCCCTTTCACGCTCTCATAAAGAAAGAAAGAAAGAAAGAAAATGTTTTTAAAAATTTAGAAATGGGGCGCCTGGGTGACTCAGTCGGTTAAGCCTCTGCCTTCAGCTCAGGTCATGATCCCAGGGTCCTGAGATCTAGCCCCGCATCAGGCTCTCTGCTCAGCGGAGAGCCTGCTTCTCCCTCTCCCTCTGCCTGCCGCTCTGCCTACTCGTATTCTCTATCTCTGTGTCAAATGAATTGAAAAAAAAATATATAAATAGCAGACGTGTATCTTTCCACAGTTCCAGAGGCCACAAGTCCGAAATCAAAGTGTGGGCAGACTTGCCCCTTCCCTAGGCTCTGAGCTAGGACCTGTCCCAGGCCCTTCTCGGTGGCTACACGCATCACTCCCATCTCTGCCTGGGTCTTCATGTGGCCTTCCTCTCCACGGCTCTGTGTCTCCTCCTTTTCTGTCTCTTCCAGGGACACCAGTTGTGGGGTGTAGGGCCTCGCTGATCCAGGATGATCACTTCTCAAGATCCCTAATTGAAATTCACCAGCAAAGGCCCTGATTCCAGAGATGGTCCCATTCTCAGGTTCCTGATGAAGGCATCTTGGCGACAGCAGCAGCAGGGCCAGGATTGGAACCTAGTCCCAGGGTCTTGCAAGCCTTCACGTGGCCCAGCCCTCCGTAGAGCCCCGCACACCAGAAAGATCCAAAGGAATCAATCTTAAGGAATGTTGCTCCAGGCCCACGGAACAATGTTTTGGGTCCTGGATGGTGGCACAGGCTAGTCCTCCTGCTTGGAAACCTCTTCCACCAGGCTCAGCGCTAAGGTCACTTCCCCCAGGAAACCCTCCTACCCCCAGCTAGGTCGGGTGCCACTCTGGGCTGTACCCCCCCCCACCGCCCTGATTCTCACATCCCAGTCCTGCCCACCCCAGTCCTCACTGCCCAGGGGCAGGGCTGGGGTTTTTGCTGTCACCACTGAGTCCCCAGAACCGTCCAGCACAAGGCCATAGTAGTTCTCAATACATATGGAATCACTAAAGCAACCTCGTTCTCCCAGAGCTTCGGTGTCCCCAAACCATTAGCCCAGCAGGACCCAACTCCATCCTATCCCAAATATGCTTTATGACACAAACTCCTTGCAAAATACCGCTTGTACTCCCCTCTAAATGAAATGCCTACACAGTATGTCCTACCTACATACATCTTTTTTTTTTTTTCGTTTTTAAGATTTTATTCATCCTTTTGAAAGACGGGGAACGAGGCAGGGAGAGGGGCAGAGGGAGAAGGAGCAGCAGACTCCCTGTTGAGCAGAGAGCTCATTCAGGGCTCCATCCCAGGAACCCAGGATCATGACGTGAGCAGGTCGATGCTTCACTGAAGCATCCCATTTTTTTTTTTTTCTTTTTTAACTTAAATAAACCCTACCCCCAACCTGGAGCTCGAACACACGACCCCAAGACCAAGAGTCGCATGCTCTTCCGACTGAGCCAACCAAGCACCCCTATACACATCATTTTTAATATAATAACCTAAATTGACCATAAAGGAGAAATTACAGAAGTCGAAGGGAAGAAATTTATAATAAAGCAACACACGTGAACCCTGGAAATCGTCAAGAAGTAGTCAAACGCTTTCAGCTCTTACAACGAATAGGCTTGGGTGTTGGAACGCTTGCTAATGAAACAACATCCTTTTGCGGGTAGGTGAGATTTCTAAGAAGGGCTGAGCGCATGCGCAGGCGCGTGTGCAGCCCAGTCTTCCACGCGAGTCTTCCCGGGGACCCTGGAATACCGCAGCTGGTGGCTGTGATGAGCTCCTCGGGTGTGACTTTGACAGCAGGAGCAGGGTTGCAGGCGTGACGTGATGATCCAGAATGATGCATCACCCTTGGTTGATTTCTGAACACAACGTAGCACAATTTTCCCTCGACGCAAGTAGGGGACTCCCTGGAAAACTCATGCTATACTGAAACCCTGCAAATAACAGTTTGTGTCTACCCACAAAAGAATGTCTCAGGTGCAAAGGCCTGACAAGGTCAAGCGGTGGTAAAGATCGTGTGCAGCCGCGGGGACGCTTGCCCACGGCTGGAGGGGGATACAAAATGCCGCCGCGACTGTGGGTAACCTCTGGGCAATTTCAGCTATGGTTGGATGCGAACACTCACCCTAGGCGCCAGCAAACACACTCGTCAGGATCGACCCAACAGAAATGCATGCACACATTCACCAAGCAACATGTCACCTATGAGAATATTCATAGCAGCGGGATGCCTGGGTAGTTGGTTTGGGCTTAGGTCATGATCCCAGGGTCCTGGGATCGGGCTCCCTGCTCCAGGACAAGTCTTCTTCCTCTCCTTCTGCCTGCTGCTCCCCCTGCTTGTGCTCTCTCTCTTTGTCAAATAAATAAATAAAATCTTTTTTTTTTTTTAAAGGGGGTTAGGGCGCCTGGGTGACTCAGTGGGTTAAGCCGCTGCCTTCAGCTCAGGTCGTGATCTTGGGGTCCTGGGATCGGGTCCCGCATCCGGCTCTCTGCTCAGCGGGGAGCCTGCTTCCCTCTCTCTCTCTCTCTGCCTGCCTCCCTGCCTACTTGTGATCTCTCTCTGTCAAATAAATAAATAAAAATCTTTTTTTTTAATTTTTTAAAAATTTTTAAAAAATAAAATAAATAAAAAGGGGGTTAGATGTTCATAGCAGCTTTAACATAATTGCCCCTCTGATGGGCTGATTTGTGTCCCCTCCCCATTCATGTGTCAATCACCCAAACCCCGCCCCAGGGCGTCAGAATGTGACCTAATTTGGACAAGGGCCTTTTACAGAGGTAATTCAGCGAAAATGAGGTCATTAGGGTGGGCCCTAATCCCATGTGACTGGTGTCCTTATAAGAAGAGATTAGTATACACGCACACAGAGTATACAAACCCGTGGGAGGCCACAGGGAGAAAACAGCCATCCGCGAGCCCAGGAGAGAGGCCGCAGAAGAAACCAAGCCTGCTGGCTCCTTGAGGTAGGACTTCTCGCCTCCAGGGTTATGAGAAAAGAAAGTTTTGTTGCTTCATGCCATCCAGTCTGGGCTGCTTGGTGGTGGCCGCACTGAGCAAAACTGATACCACCCCAAATCAGAAGCAACCAGAACGCCCATCAGCGGGGCAATGGATATTCTCACTGCGGTGTCTTGACACAGGGGGAGACCATCCAGCAGGGAAAATGAACCATCTTTCCCCACGCTCAGCGGCATGCACGAATCTTAGGAACATTATGGCGAGTGACAAAAGCCAGACGGACACAAAGAAGCACATACCATGTGATTCTACTGATAGGAAGTTCTGGAACAGGCAAAAGTCACCTCTGCTGTTAGAATTGGGGATTATGGGGTTCCTGGGGGGCTCTGGTCATGATCTCAGGGTTCTGGGATGGAGCCCCTCGTGGGACTCCCTGTTCGGTGGGAAGCCTGCGTCTCCCCCTCCCACTCCCTTTGCCCGCGTTCCCTCTCTCGCTGTCTCAAATAAATAAAGTTTAAAAAAAAAAAAAAAGATTTGAGGATAATGATAGTCCAGGGGGGAGGGACTCGAAAGGGCCTCCTCCTGGGAAGAGGCTGGAGCTTGTCAGGTTTTATCCCTTTCCCTGGGGAGCTGATGACATGGAGTTTTACACTTGGGATTTGTGGGTTTTAGGAAAGGGTGTATGTTATGCCTTTGTCTCAACAACGTTTTAAAGAACTTTGGAAATAGGGGCGCCTGGGTGGCTCAGTGGGTTAAAGTCTCTGCCTTCGGCTCAGGCCATGATCCCAGAGTCCTGGGATCGAGCCCCGCATCCGGCCCTCTGCTCAGCGGGGAGCCTGCTTCCTCCTCCTCTGCCTATCTCTCTGCCTACTTGTGATCTCTCTCTGTCAAATAAATAAATAAAATCTTTAAAAAAAAAAAGACACCATTAAAAATACCTTGTGTTTGTACGTGAAATGGAGCTAAGTTCTAGCATCAGTACATAGTTCCCAAACTACGTGAAGATCTGGTAGGAAATTTGACAGCCAAGCGGGCCGACTTTCGCGGAGCGAGTTTCCCGCTCGCCACCAGGAGCCGCTGTGGCGCACTCCTTGCCGCTTTACACGCGGGACAAGCATTCATTCAACGAACAGTACTTGAACCATGAAAACCCTCTCCGTGCCCGGCCTCGTTCTGGTTTTCCGACTGTGAAACGGAGATCAGAACGTACAGCTGTCCTGGAGGCTTGTCCCTGTCCCCGTGGAGCTCACTTTCTCCAAGAGAAGACAGACCCTACATAGCTAAACAAATTAATATGTTAATAAGAGCGCTGCGGAGCAAAATAAGACTGGGTGACAGGACAGAGATGGTTCCGGAAGGCTTCTCTGAGGAGGTGACGTTTGAGCAGAGACCAGAGTGAAACGTGGGGGCAGACAAGCCAGATGAATACGGGGACGACCCAGGTGAAGGAAAGAAAGACGGTGGCTCCGTTCACTAGCAGCAAGGTGGAAAGGGAGAATCAGGTAGACCCAGCCAAGCCCAGAAGGAAGTAAAGAGTGACATATTCTCTGGCGCAAACACCTCAGGCTGAGGTACCTACAAGATGATCTCCTATGAGGCTGGAGAGAGGCAAGGAAGCAACCAGCGAGTCCTGCCTGGACGAGGTGACACAAGATAAAGTAGAGTATTTGTTTTATCATGATTGCTTTAAAGTCCCAACTGGCTTGCCTACAGCCACATCTCCAACCCTGAAAGAGAGTCTGTGCTAATATTTAAACAGTATATATTTACGTTTTTATTTTAATTCCAGCTAGTTAACCTACAGTGCTTAAAGAGCATTTTCTACGTGGTGGCCTCACTTTTGTTGCATGAATTATCTTCTAAGCACATCCCAAAGCCCTTCTAAACAACCACTTTACAAAGCAGGACACTAAAGCCCAGAGATGCTGTGAGTTGCCCAGGGTCACCCGTCCAGCTGGGATTCGAGCCTGTAGGGATCTTTCTAACTCCAGAGCTCACTATACCACCTCTCTGACAAGTCTAGTACAATTCTTAGCAGTATCGTGATAGGCAAGGTACTTAATCTTTCTGTGACTCAGTTTCCCCATGTGGAAAATGGCACTCATGATAACATGCCATAAGGATTATATAAGATAAGTGCCGGGAACAGTGCCTTACACACTGCATGTTTTTGCTGTTACTGCAATGATCCATTGAATCTGCCAACAGCTACTGAGCCAGTAATGTAGACTTCACTTTCAAAATCTATACATCTGAATAAATCCAGAATCCTACCACATCTCCTACCTCTACTTCCTGCCTTTCAGGATAGTCATAGTATTTAACGATGTCGTGTACACAGTAGGTGTGTCATTATTTACGATTGATATTTCTCTCAGTCCCTTCCTCCTTCCAGCTGCTCCGGCCAAAACCTGGAGTTGCCCAAACTTCTCTCTTTCCTTCACATCCACACCCAATGCCTCAGCCAATCCCATCGGCTCCCCCTTGGATCTGACCCAAGGATCACCTCCTTGCTGGGCTCCCTGCTTTCTGCTCACAGCCTGTTTCCCACTTGACCGCCAGAGGACGCCTGTTAGGACTAAATCAGCTCACCTCCCTCTGCTCAGAACCCTCCAGAGGCTCCCACCTTGTCAGAGTAAAAGCTAAAGTCTTCATCTGGATTTAACCCCCTCTCAGACCTCGACTTCCATCCTTCTCCCCTTCTTCACTCACTCCCAGCTGTTCCCAGCTGCAGAGGAGCTTCTCACCATCCTGGACATGCCCACTCTGGTCTCAGGACCTTTACACCTGCCCTTCCTTCTGTCTGGACACCCCTTGCTTCTTCACCTGCTTTGGGCCTTTACTAAACTATCACTTCCTCAGTCACCCTTGAGAATAAGACCACCCTCAACACTCTTGAGCCCTCTCCCCTGCTTCCTTTCTGGACTTCGAGACTCCCTTTGCATTCTTTTTTTTTTTTTTTTTTTTTTTAAGATTTTATTTATTTATTTGACAGAGAGAGATCACAAGTAGGCAGAGAGAGAGGAGGAAGCAGGCTCCCTGCTGAGCAGGGAGCCCGATGCGGGACTCGATCCCAGGACCCTGAGATCATGACCTGAGCCGAAGGTAGTGGCTTAACCCACTGAGCCACCCAGGCGCCCCTCCCTTTGCATTCTTATTTGCGTTCTTTATTGTCTGTCTCCCCTAGACCAGAGATTCAGCCTCATGGATTGGGACATGGGTTTTTGTCTGTTCTGTTCACTGTTGTATTCCCAGTGCCTTCAACATTGCCTGGCCCAGAGGAGGCCCTCGATAAGCCTCTGCCAAATGAATGAATGAATGAATGAATGAATGACCGACCACAGACATCCTGGTGGTCTTACCCATTCCCTTCTCTCCCCATGTAAGCCCCCAGAGGGCTCCATTCACCAGCTGTGACCTTAGGCAGCCGACCTCAGTTCTCTGACCTCAGTTTACCCACTGTAAATGGAATTTAAGATGGTCTCTTCCCCAGCGGGGTCGTTGTGAGGATTAAATGGGTTCCTATTTGCAGCGTTCATAACCCCGCGACGTGGTCAGTGGCAAAGGTGGACTTTTTGCGCGGCACGTGTGCTTCCGCATTTCGCCGCTCGGGGGCAGCAGGCGCCCGAAGGATTCGCCCGCGCGGCCGGCGCGGGAAAATGAGCGGGGGTAACTCCAGCAGAGGAAGCTGATGAAATCCAAGCCAACTAGCAGTGAGCTCATCCCGCCCGGGCGCCTCCGGAAGCCACGGGGCCGCCAGGCCTCTGCCTGGCCGGAGCGATAAAGCTCCGGTGCTGAACCAGGGCGGGAAGTCCTTCCTGAAGTCTGCCCTGCGTGGGGCCTGCTGCCAGAATCCTAGGCCTGCAGGGAGGGGCGAGGATGAAATCGCGAATAGTCCCTTGGCTGTCTCCGCAGAATGAAAAGTGAATTCTGAGCATGGCTGTGGGAGTGAGAGAGAAAGGGGATGGGGGAGGGCGGAGGGGGGAGGGAAGGGGGGAGAGTCAGAGACAAGAGGTGGGAGAGACAAGGGAAGGGGAGACGAAACGGGGGGGAGACTGAGGCAGAGTTAGGGGGAGACGGAGACTGAGGAGACAGCTCGTCAAAGTCAGAAGGAGGGACAGAGATGGAGAGAGACAGAGAGACACCAGGACTTGCAGAGATGGCGAGACAGACCCTGGAAGAGACAGAGACGGGGTGTGGGAGACAGAGGCAGAGAGCGCGCGACGGCAGGGGCACAGAGGGAGCGAGAGAGCAACGTGGGAAAGACGGAGCCGCGCCGAAACCTAGCAAGTGGCAGGGACGCGGGAAGCCGAGGCACAGAGCCCCGCGGGGGAGATGGACGGAGTCCCGGGGGCAGAGCCGCAGAATGTGGGCGCGCCAGTAGGGAGAGGGTCGGCTGCAAGGGCGGGCCGGGCGCAGAGTGCGGCGCGGGGAGGGCCCCTCCCCACCCCCCATCCCCGGGGCGGCGGCGGCGGCGGCGGCGGCCGAGTTCCCGAGTTACCAAGTTACCGCAGGATTCGCGAGCTTCTCACTGGCGAGGCCGCAGCCAATCAGAAGGCAGCGCCGCTGTTCTCGGGCAGGAGGCCCGGAGACTCGCGCACCTTCCCCCGACACCCAGCGAAGCACGCGGACACACAATCGCAATAGCTCGCACACACACACACTGTCCCAGGGACGCGCAGCATCGCCCCCACACGCGCGCACCATCACCGTGACACGCACACAGACGTGCACACACCGGGAGCACGCCGAGACCCACGGCATCGCAGGGGCACACCGAATCTCACTCGGCAGACACAGTCCCAGGACATACACGAGCACTGCCCGGACCCACAACCACAACGACACACCTTAGGCCAACACACAACCGCATCCGTGCAGTCTCTATGACTTAATCCCTAGAACACACAGTATCAGGGACACACACACACACACACACACGATCACAGTGACACCCTCATAACCCCACAGCCAATTTATCCCCGTGACACACAACCGCAGTGACACACTCAGTCACGGTGGTTCACAACATTGCAGAGACACCATTTTATTAACATATATAGAGTCCCATATAGAGAGAGACACACATCACCCTGACAACACAACCACAATGACACAATTACAACGACACACATACAATGACACGAAGAGTTGCATGGATGCACATATGCTCAGTAATGCATGGTGTCATGAACACACAACACTTCAGATACAATGACAGTGTTACACACACAATCCCACCATACACAACACTGTTCAGACACACACAGTAACAGTGACACGCATGCACATCTCTTGACACACAGCAGAGCGCAATGGCACACAACAGTGACACAACATGCCCAGCACACTACACCACAGTAATGTTACACCAATGCGTCCTACCACATTAACACAAGGGTACAATGACACAGCACTTTCACAAACACTTCTACTAACACACATGATTCCCACACGTAGACAGTCCCCATGCCACACCAACACAATCACACAGACACACACCATCATATACAATCCCCATGTCACGCCAACACAATCACATGGACATACACTGATGTTGTGTCCACAATCACATGGACACACACCATCTCACCTATGCACACCAGCCCACTGCACAAAACAACACATTGACACAACACACAGATACACCATCGCACTCACGCACAGCACACCAGAACATCACACAATAGCATATTGATGCACAACCGCAGTCACAGACACCCAGTGGGACAAATGTAGCAGGCTGACACACCATAGCACCTTCCTGACACACACAACCGACGGACACACAATAGCACACTAACAGTCACACACACCCACATATCGCACCCTGACACAACCACCACCCTCATATGTCAACCCCTTGACAAGCAGCACACTGACCCAGCAGAGCTCCAGAGAACTCTCCAGCACACACACGCACACAAACACACAGTCACACAAACACTGCCCCATCCTTGCCCTTGCCCCAGTAAGATGTGTGCAGTGTGGGATGCTGGAGGGGGTGGGTGTGCTGAGTGGGCTTGTGTGTGTGTGTGTGTGTGTGTGTGTGTGTGTGTGTGTGTGCTTATGCCTCCTCTTCCCGGCCCTTCTTGGGGGGCGGGGCCATGCGGCAGCCGCTGTTACCGGGTAAACTTCCCCGCCCCCCCCCAGCGCGGCCATTAGTCAACCCCCCCCCAGGATGATGTCATCGCCTCATTCTGGAGGCTGAGTAATCCTCGACTCCGCCGCCCCCCCCCCCAGGTACCGGGGTAGGGGCGGGCCGCACCTGGGCTCACAGGGTCTGGAGCTAGGGGCTCTGCTCCCTGGGTTTCCCTGGGGTGGGGACTGAGGAATCTGAGCCGCTCTGGAGTGGCCTGGGGACTCACATCAGGGTCCCTTGAGGCTGGAGGCTCCCAGTCCTGGATCCCTGGTGGCCAACTAAAGGCACTGGAAGGCTGGAACTTCCCGATCTGGGGTCCAGAGCATCGGAGGGTCCTGGAACTGGGAAGAACGCCCCTGCACCACTGTGAGGGCCTGGGTCACCTCTGCAGGTGTCTGGGGGAGTGTCTGAGAGACTTGGAGTATAGACTCCGAAGTCCTTGACACTGTGAGGCTGGTACCCTGGGGGCGGGGGCTGGGCGGTGGGTGTCAGGGAGTAGAGGGAGTGGCTGTGGGGTCAGATGCCTGGGTCCTGGGAAATCAGCAGCCTGACGCTGGGGAAGAGGGCTCAGAAGGGAGGGAAGCTAGCAGGTCTGCACCCTGGATCTGGGCAGGTGGTCATCCGGATGAGTTGGGACACATGAGGGTCTGGTGACTTTTGGGGGGTGTGGGGGGGGGCTTCCAGTACCAATACGGGTGAGGGCCAGGATGCCCAGGGTCTCTGAGGTCCAAAGGCCTGAGTCCCTGTTTGGGGAGATGGGGGGCGGTGGGGGGAATGCTGCGTCCTAACTTTTATTGCATCAGACAGACCTGAAGTCCCCTTTTGGGGGCACCATCAGTCCTTGTTTCTTGGGGCTAGGAAACTAACATCCTCCAGGGTGAGGAGGCTCATATCTTGATGTCACAGTAGAGGGCATGCCTGGGTCCTTTGGGGGAGGGCGGGCTCACTTATGGGGTCGGGACGCTGGGTCCTTTTCAGAGGAGGGGAAAATCCTCAGCGTCTCTTTCAAGATGCCTGAATCTCGTTCTGGGGTGGGCGTGGGGGTGGGGGGACAAACAGCCCCTGCCCTCGTGAGGTCAAGACACCCACGTCTCCTCTGGGAGGTGAACGCTCAGCCCCTGTGTTCACAAGGCCAACTCCAGCGTACCTTCCTGGCGGGGCGGAGGGACGGGATGCGCAGCCCCTGTTTCCAGCCCATCCCAAGTGCCCATCCTCGCCCCGAGATGGGTGGGGTGGAGGGGGGGGGTGGGGTGGGAGGATGGGACGGTGCCCAGCCCGGGCCTCACCCCAGCCCCGCAGGCTTGCAGGCCTTGTGCCCGGCAGCTCCCCGGGGCCCGGTTCCCCGCCCCCCGCGCCGAGGGCTCCCCCAGATCCGGGCGGGCGGGCGCGGCGGCGGCCAATGAGCGCGCTCGCCGTCTCCGGGAGCTGGGCCGGCTCTGCCCGCCTGGCATTGGGCACGCGGTGGGCAGCGGCGGGCGGGGCCTGGGGGTCCTCGCGCCTGGTTGGGCCAGGCTTGTTGCTGGGTAACGGGGCGGCGAGTTTCCCCTGGCAACGGCGGCGGGTACCGCTCACTGGCTGGCCGAGAAGGAGGGGGGGCGGGGGCGCAGGCAGGCCCCGCAGACCCCAGCAACAGCGCGCGGCCCCCGCCCCGCCGGGGAACGGTAACCTTCACACACGCCGGCCGCTCGGACCCTGCGGACACCCGCGCCCCCGCCCAGCCCCCACGCGGCTCCCGTCCAGCCTCCGGGCCTGGGAGGCCGGCTACATCGAGGAACCCAGGAGGCCCCCTCCCCTCCGTGGAGAGCCAGGACTTAGGCCCTGCAGTGAAAAGTTAAGTCCTTCCCAACTCCCTCTCCCCGAGCTGCGAAATCTACTCACCCAGAATCGCATACAAGATACCGCGGAAGCTGATGGGTCGCCAGTAAACCAGCTGGGACGTTTATTTTCTTGAATCGATGATTCACACGGAGGCTACTCCTTCGGGCCACTGTTCTGAGTGTGTTACAAACAGAAACCCACGTAATCTTCACAGTTCCTTTTTGGGTCCCGCGGTGACCCTCTTTCTACAAATAAGGAAACTGAGACAGAGAGGGAAAGCTACTTGCTCAAGGTCATCATTTGAACCCGGCAGTGGGGCTCCAAAGTCTGGGTCTTTTATCACTTTACTGTGCTGAATGTCTCTCTCTCAGAGGCATTCATATTCACAGCTTTCTTTAAAATTATTTTTTATCATTTTTATTTTGTTTAAAGATTTAATTTATTTGACAGAGAGAGACACAGGGAGAGAGGGAACACAAACAAGCAAGGGGAGTGGGAGAGGGAGAAGCAGGTTTCCTGTTGGAGCAGGGAGCCGGATGCAAGGCTCCATCCCAGGACCCTGAGATCATGACCTGAGCCGAAAGCAGATGCTTAATCCACTGAGCCACCCCGGCACCCTTATCATTTTTATTTTTTAAGTAACTCTTTGCCCCTGATGTGGGACTTGAACTCGTGACCCTTAGATCAAGAGCCCGTGAGAAATTGGGTGAAGCAAAACCCACTAGTGGCTGGCCTGTGGGCCCCTGGTTTGAGACCCCTGCCCCAACTTGAGGGTCTTAGCTTAAAGTCCTTGTTTGGATTCTCATAGAGTCAGTGCACTCCCACATTGGTAGTATTCGTGATGGGTAACATGTATGAATCACCCACTAGGCCCCAGGGCTCTCTTTTTCTTGATCTTCTTACTCTGCTAAATCCTGTGAGGTAGGGACCTGTGCTGTCTCGACACCAAGACGAGGAAACTGAGACTCAGGCACATGACTGCTGAGCCAAGGCCACACAGCTAGCAGGCGGCAGAGTGAGGGATTCTAACTCAGGCCATTGAGAACGTAGTTCATTCTCTTTGGTGAGATCTGCATGCAACTTTGGTGGGGATGGGCCACAGCTGTGGGGATGCTGATTGAGTGCTCTTAGCCAACTCTCCACAGCACGGAATCATCTGGGCCCAAATAGAGGAGGTTGAGAACCCCCGGTGTATGCCAAGTCCGACTCCCCCACCATCACAGCCGCCACCGCCACCCACCGCCTCCCCATCAACCACCTCACCACCAACCCCCAACCCCTTTCATCTCTCCAGCTGATCTCTCTCGCTGTCTCTTTCTGACTTTCTCCACTTCCCTGAGCTGAGTGTTAACTGTCTCTGTTTGTATCTCTTTTTACCTCTGCTTCTCACCCTTCATCAGGGGTGTGGGTGAGCCCTCCAATCTTAAGAGACCCTTGTCCTCCCCCAAAAAAGAGGCCCTTTTCCCCTATCCAGGGGAGCAGAGACCAGAGGCAGGGTTGGAAGGAGCCCCAGAATGCTCTTCCAGGAACCTAGAGAGGAGGGAGTCCCTTGGTCCCTCAGGAGACCCGGTAGAGGTCGAGGTAGGGATATGTAGTCTGGAAGATGCAGGTGGGGCCTTCTCCGTCCCTGTGCCCTAGGGTAGGGGTCTCCAAAGGGCAGCCCTCAAACTAGTCACAAACATTCTTGGCCACACAGCGTTTAATCTGGAGTTTGTATGTCTCTAGAAGGAAAAATACTGTTCCAATTAGCCCCAGTCCCCACCACGCCCTATTGTATGACCCTGGACTCCTTTCTCTCATTTATTTAATCACGAGGTTGAGCCCCCCCGGTCTGGGGTGATAGGATGCCAGAATTTGGAACAGGATCTGGACTAGACGGTGAGAAGAATCATGACCGGTGGCAGTGCTTATGGTGCTTATGACTTGCTAAAATTCTAGGCCCACTCCTCTGCCCACCAAGCCGGATTCCTAGCATTCTTCACAGTCATTCCTCACTCCCATCCCCACCCCCGGCTCAGAACACTCTAACACATCTGGTCTCCTGGTGTCCAGACTTAGATTGGGCAACCAGATGGCACAGACCCATAAGAAAGGGGTACAGGATAGACTGGGAGCTAGCCCAGGGCTGGGGCCTGTCTCCCAACTTCATTAGTGCCAGGCACAGAGCGAACACCCACAATAATTAGTTATACTAGTGATAATAGCTACCATTTATTAGGTGCTCAGTCGGTGTCAGACAACGCACTCAGTAACTTCCATGCATGACCTCATTTCATAAACGTCCAAAGCAGCATCTCTCACACACCTTTAAACTTGGTCTACAGTCCAAGATACGCTTTCTCCGTGACCTCATATGTATTCACTAGGTATAAGCAATGTTTCCACAAAACAGTATTTTCTTTAACTTCATGATTTCTTTAAAATGATGTCCTATTTTATATTTTTGTTTTTTTAAAAGTCTGGTCAAGAGCCCCTCAAGTCATAGGTAGAAGGATTGATAAGAAAGGGGCACCAGGGAAGTATGGGGTAGGGGTGACAGAAATGTCCCAAATCTTGCTTGGGGTGGTGTACAGTCATTTGCACACATGGCAGATATTTGTTACAACTCACCAGACTGTGCACCTAAAAAGAGTAAACTTCATTACATGGATATATGTCTCAATAAAGTTAAGTAAAAAACAGTAAGATCCACAAAAGTCATTTCACAATGCATGGTTTACTCATGACCCACAGTTTGAAGAGCACTGGAAGGAAGGAAGGGACGAATGAATGAGGGAAGGGAAGGAGAGAGGGAGGCTGAGGGAGTCCCCACTATGTATGTCTGTATGTATGTATTATGGAGGTAAGTAAGCTCTACACCCACTGCGGGACTTGAACTCAAGACCTGGAGACCAAGAGTCACGTCCTCTAGGAACTGAACCAACCAGGCCCCCCCCAACTCCCCTATATTTAAAGTAGGAAGATTTCACAGATGTGCACCCCCGGCTCCTCTTGGGACATGGGGGGATCTGGGCCCGGAGGGAACCAAGTAAGTCCGAGAACCTGGAGAAGCCCACTTTCCGCTCAGGTCTGGCATCCTTTCTCAGCCAGCCCATGCCTCCCGAGGTGCTCAGATGACTGGCCCTGTGTGACCCGTTTCGTGGCTCATAGGTTGGGCTAGAGGTGTGACATAGAGGGAATGGAAAGTGCATAGGTGCCTGAGCTCCTGAGTCCTGGGGAGAGGGAAGGAGATGGGGTCACCACCGCAGAGCGAGGAAAGACCGGCAAGGAGTAACTGAGAAAGGGAAGTGAAAGCCAGGAGGCAGGGTGCTAGCATAGCCCGCAGGGGCAGCCTGCCCGGGCATGTCCCATCTGGTGCTAGGGGTTTCCTTCTTGCCCTGAGTCCCCTGCCAGCCAGATTTGTGGCAAGTGTGGCCAGGTGTGCCTGCTCCAGAGAGTGTCCCCGGCAGTGGGCCAGTTACCAGGAACCTGTGACAGGTGTGCTTCGGGACTGTTCTGGGGGGTCCGTTTTTGTTTGTGTCTGACTTGATCTGTATCCCTGAGGTCAGTTACTGACAGCTGTAATGGGCCAGTTGTGAACTGGTGTGGGTGCGTTTGTGTGTGTCCCTGTAGGAGCGTCACCTAGATCAAGCTCTGTGTTCAGGTGTCCCTGTGACAGGTGTGTGCGTGTGTGTGCGCGCGCGTGTCCACCTGCACCTATCAGGAAGCGTGTGTTTCCCGAGAAGCGCTCAGCCTCAGACCGTGACTGCGTGTGTGTGCTGGGGTGCCCGTTCCGTGGCAATGTTGGTGAACACAGTTTGTGGGTGCCCTGTGCTTATCAGTGTGCGCGTTTGTGCAACACAGCCCCTTCCTTGTGTCCGTCCGCGTGTCCCGGGGACCCTGTCAGCTAGCCGGTCTCTTTGGTTGTGTCTGGGTGCAAGACTGTGCGCCCCAGTCAGCGTGGGAGCCGGCATATCCGCTGCCCGGTCCAGGGGGTGCATTTGTGCGAGTGTGGCCGTGCGCCTGAGAGTGGCTTGTCGCCGTGGCCCTGTCAGCACGTGACTTTGTGTACCCTGGAGCGCCAGCCGGTCAGTTGGCGTACGCGTCTCTAGGCGCGTGTGTCTGCGGGTCCCAGTTAGTGTGTCAGTGTGTCAGTGCGTGTGTCCGGCTGTCCCGCCGGCCAAGCGGCCCCGGTCGGCACGCCTCGGTCCTCCTCGCCGCGGGCCAGGCCCCGCCCCGCCCCCGGCTGCAGGGAAACCCCCGCGCGGAGGTAGGGGGGCGCGGCGCGCGCCTGCAAGTCCCGACTTGTCCGCCGCGGGCGGGTGGGCGGGCGGGGCTGTGGCGTCACGAGGGGGCGGGGCGTGGGACCCGCCGGGCGGGGGCGGGGCGGGGCGGGGCGGCCGCCGAGCGGGCAGGGGATCCGCCGGGCGGCCTGAGACGCGGCGCGAGCCACATGCGAGCGGGCGCCTGGCGGCGGCGGCGGCGACACCGACGGCGGCAGCAGCAGACTCGGCAGCGGGGGCCACGACGCGGACGCGCCTACAGCCCGAGCGGGAGCAGCAGCAGCCACAGCCACAGCAGCCGCCACTGCAGTTAGAGCAGCAGTAGCAGCCGCCGCAGCAGCAGCAGCCGCCGCAGCGAGCGGCGCTAGGCGGGCGCGCCCTCTCGAAGGAAGCCGCCCGCCCCCCATCACCGCCCCCTCCGGCGTGTTCATGCCCCCGGGGTGAGTGTGCGCACCCCGAGTCCCCGCGGGCTGCGACTGGCCAGGCCGGGTGGGCTCCCTGGAGGAGGTGGCAGGAGTGCGCTGGGAGAGCAGTGGGAGCGCGCTGCATCCCCACCCCGTGCCTCCCTCTCTCCCACCCTCCATCCCACGAACGACCCCGGGTTGGGGTCGCTGGGCCGGAGGCACTAAGGGTCCGGGAGCGCAGGTGCCTCAGCGGTCCGGCGGGTTTGTTTACAAACAATGGGGCGCGGGCTCGGCAGCGCCCCCTGGCGGCCAGTGCGTGCCCGGGGAAGTGAGTCGACCCCGACTGCCCCGGCCCCCGCTGTCCGGGAGGGGCGCGCGGGGGGGGGGCGGGCGGCTGGTAGAGGCGGCCACACCCCAGGCGCGCGCCCGCTGGGGGCGGCGACGTGGGGGGGGCGGCTCACGGGCCGTGAAGTCTGCGGCTCCTGCGGGCGGGGGCTGCGCCCCAGCAACAGCCGGTTATTGGCCCCTCGCTCGCCTGGCGGGCGGGGCGGGCGCACGTGGCGGCGGCGGGGTGGGGGGGGGGGTGCTGTGACAGCAGAGGGGGGCGTCTGGGCCCGCCGTGGGAGCGCGCGTGTGCGGGGTTGTGGATCTGCAGGTGTCTCGCCTGGGTGTGTGCATGTGTCTGGCTCCGAGTTAGTACTGGGGTCCGCAGGGGGTGGAGGTGTCAGTCCGGGGGAATGTTGGGGCTGTGGCCGGTCGGGGTGTGTGCTTGAGTCTCCCCATGTGTGTTTGTGTGATGGTCTGTGTATGCCGTGCCCGAGGGCTGGGTGCTGTTTATGCGTGGTGTACCTGCGTGTGTGTGTATGTGTGTGTGTGTTGTGTGCTCTGTGAGAGTTGTCAGTGGGTGCTGTTTGGGGTTGATTCCCTGGGTCTGTGTTGCCTGCGTGAGCTACAGTATGTGGCTGGGATGTTTGTGTGTTGCTTGAGTGAGCTGGGTGTGAGGGTTTGTGTGCGCGTGTCTTGCCTGATGTGCTGTTTCTGTGTGCTTGTGTGTCTTGACTGTGTGTACTGTCTGTGTCGATCTCTAGGGCATGTGTCTCAGCTAAGCATTTGCGATGGTATGCCTGCTGAGCGCAGTGGCTGTTTTCTGTCCAGGTGCGTGAGCACGCGTGCGTGTGTGTGTGTGGGGGGGTGTCTCAGGCTGTGTTTGGCTTGTGTGTCTGGCATCTGAGTCTGGGAATTGAGGACTCGGTGGGGTCTATGTGGTGCTGTCAGTGGGGGTTACTGGCAGTCCAGGGCTGTGTCTGAGCCTGTGTGTGTCTTGTGTGTGTGTGTGTGTGTGTGTGTGTGTGTTGGGTCTGAGGGGCTTGTCTCTGTGATCGGCTGGCTCATGTGTGTCATGTGGGCTGCGTGTGTGGAGTGTTTATGTCGGTCACGTGAGACCAGTGTTTTCTGTGGGTGCCTGAGGTGTGCGCGCTGCCACGGTTGTGTGGGATTAGAGTTGGCTGGGGTGTGTGCGTGTGTGCATGTGTGTCCGAGGCTGACAGTTGGGGATGGTGTTTTGAGGTTGGTGGTGGAGGGTTAGCTGAGGTCTGCTCTTCGGCGTGTGTGCTGACGCGTCTGGGTCTGATGACAGGAGTGTGTATGTGCCTCATTTCCATGCGTCCCGGGATCTGAGAGTTGGTGATGGAGGGGTCATATTTCGGGTGTGTTGGTCTCTGTGTATGTCCACGGATGTCCGTGGGGTGTTGGTATTTGTGTAAGCCCTGAGGTGTGCAGGTCTGACCTCGTGGGTGTGTGTATGTGTGTGGGGGGAGGGGCATGTGTCTGAGAAGGGGGACAGTGCCCATGTGGTGTGTCTCTGTGTTTGCGATGGCTGCATTGTGCGTGTGTGTCCACGCGCATATCAACAGTGGGTCAGTGGGTTCTGACAGTTCGTGTATGTGTGTGCACAGGGATGGAGGGGCTGGGATTGTGGCAGCCCGTCTGCATTCTGATGGTCTGTGTGTATGTGTATGTCCACGTTTTGGTCAGGGTGTGTTTGTGTGTGCATATGTGTGTCCTGTACTGAGTAGCAATCTCAGAGATCAGAACCATTTCTGTGCCAATGGGAGATGAGGTGGGAGGTCAGGCTGGCCAGTCCCAAGGAAGCCCTTACCTGTGTGGCATGTACCCTTCACCACCTCCCTCACCCCTCCCGGAAGTAGTATTTGCCATTGAGGTCCTGCATGAGCCCCTGTGCATGGCCATCGCTGTGTTCTGGAAGTCAGCTCCACCAGCCCATGCTCTGGGTGACTCCCAGGCTGGGTGAGTTTGTGTTCTGAGGCTGTCTCCCCTCCTGCGCACACACACACACACACACACACACACACTCCTGACAGACTCTTCCATCTGAGTCCTGTGTGAGCCCTTGGACTTGCTGTGAGAGCTGTCCTGTGCCTCCTTGACCGTCGTGGGCTCCCATCACCACGTGCATGGGAGGCGGTCCCCACCTGGGGGGCCCTGCAACAGACCCTTGGTGGCCATCTGTTCTGTGGGACCATCGCAGCTGCCTGCAGCTGCCCGTCTGGGCCCTGTGTGTTGGGAGACCTTCCCTGGACCCCTGCCCCCCAAAGGTGCTGGTGGCTGTGTGCAGGAGTGAGTGGGGGTGTCCTGTGTGCCCCCTGCACTGCCTGCCTGACCGCACCCCTCTCCCCCTATCCTGCAGGCCCCAGGGAGCGCCATGGCCCGAGCACGCCAGGAGGGCAGCTCCCCGGAGCCCGTAGAGGGCCTGTCCCGCGACGGCCCGCGCCCCTTTCCCCTCAGCCGCCTGGTGCCCTCGGCCGTGTCCTGTGGCCTCTGCGAGCCCGGCCTGCCCGCCGCCCCCGCCGCCCCCGCCCTGCTGCCCGCCGCCTACCTCTGCGCCCCTACCACCCCTCCCGCCGTCACCGCCGCCCTGGGGGGCCCCCGCTGGCCTGGGGGTCCCCGCAGCCGGCCCCGAGGCCCGCGCCCCGACGGTGAGTGCCGCCCCACACGGGCGCCCTGGGATGCGGGGAGCCAGGAAAGAGACATTGAGGAACTGGAGAAGTGGGAGCGAGCGGGGGGAGGAGGTGGCGAGCCGGCCGGGCCACAGGGAGGGTGTGGCCAGTGTGGTCTTTGTGTTGCAAGAAGCAGGAAGACTGAGTGGGAGGCTGGGGGTGGGGGGAGGCGGGGTGGGAAGTCCCTCCTGGAATCTGACTGCAGTCCCCGAGTTGCAGCCCACGGCCTTTTCCGGGCCGGGGCAGCAGCTGTTTCCCAGCCCCCACCTCGCCGAGTCTGGGTCTCCTTAACCTCCCAGAGGACGATAGTTGGAGGGAGTGTGGGCAGAGCGAGAGGACTGTCACTTCGGGACTTGGGGGGTGGCCTTTTGCCTTTATCTGCATCTCTCGCCAGGGCCGCCCTCTCCGCAGTCTGGGAGGAGGAAGGAGAGGGGGAGGGGCCATTGTGTGGGGAAAGTGGGGGTGGGGGAGGCCAGAGTGGGAAAGTGAGTCTTGGGGAGCGAAGGGTTAAAGGTCCCCTGCCGGATGGGCTGTTAACCCTGTGGTGCCCTGCCAGCCCCATCCCAGCCTATGCTCGGTGGTAGGGAAGATCGTTCTGCTTTCCCTCTCCACCCCAACCCCTCACCCTGAACCTGGAGCCCGGGGAGATCAGGGGAGAGAAAACTTCCCCGGTGGGGCTCCCCAGCAGCAGAGGCAAGAGGGGGCCCGATTTCAAGACCACAGACACAGCTGTGGAAACTGAGGCCCCCGTTTTAGGCCTGAGGATCCCCCTCGCCAGGACCTGGTGTGGCTCTGGAGAGAGGCAGATAACTGCGGGGCGGCCCAGAAGGGGTGGGGCAGGAAGGCATATCCCGAATTTCAGCCCCCCCAGGCCCGGGCTTGCTCCGAGGCAGCCAGTCTGGCCTTCTGGTCTCCGTGCCCCTGCCACATCCGGGGGTGTGGCTTCGCTGTAGTTGGACACCAGAGGGCAGGAGACCTGAGGCTTGTGACTGCGTGTAGTCAGTCGCCGTATCCCTATGTGACCTTGGGCCACTTCTTAGGGTGGGCCTCAGTTTCCCCATCTGTTAAGTGGAACAGGCAAAATTTGGTCCCGTTTTGTAATAGTTGGGTCGGATAAGAGGGAGATTTCCAGACTAACACGGACAGTGGGGGAGAGGGGTAAGCTGGCTAGCCAGGTAACCCCGAGAGAGGCCTCCCCAGGACATCCTCTTGCTTTCTGGCGCCTGGGGAGCGGAAGCCGAGAAACCTGGCTTTTGGAAGGGAAAAACAGAATCGCTAGAAATGAGGCGGGGAGCAGAAAGGAAATTGGGAGGCTGGAAAAGGGAGAAGCGGGCCCTGGCTAATTGGTCCCGGGGCCGCCTCAGGCCCGACAGGAGTGGTGGGTGCTGACCACGCCCCCCTCTTCCCGGCTTTTCCCAGGTCCTCAGCCCTCACTCTCGCCGGCGGAGCCGCACCTGGAATCGCCGGTGCCCAGTGCCCCGGGGGCCCTGGCGGGCGGCCCCACCCAGGCAGCCCCGGGAGTCCGGGGGGAGGAGGAGCAGTGGGCCCGGGAGATCGGGGCCCAGCTGCGGAGGATGGCGGACGACCTCAACGCGCTGTACGAGCGGCGGGTGAGTGCTGGGGGCGGGGTAGACGGCAGGTGGGACTTCCCGCCCCGGAGGGGGCTGCGGGCGGGCCCCGCCAGATGTGCGGCAGCTGCTGCCCGGCGCGGCGGGGTCGCGCTGGGGACAGGCAGGTGGGAGGGGCGGCGGGCCCGCGGACCTGCCGAAGGGACCGCGCCGTGGCGGCTGGCACAAGCCGAGTCAGGGCCGGGACCGCCTCGAGCGCCGCGGCGCGCCAGCGGCCCGCAGCCGCGGGACTGAGGGCGGCGCTCGGCCGAGCGGCTCATATATCCCGGGCTATTTATAGCCGGTGAGTCAGCAGCGGCGGCGCGGCCGCGCCCGCCCCTCCCACCCGCCGGCGCGCGCGGCCTGCAGCGCGCCACACAGCTTCCTGGGCGGCCCGGGAGGGGCGGGCCGTGAGCTCCGCCCCCGCGGGAAGCCCCGCCCCCAAGCCCGCGGCTCGGCCTCTGATTAAGACAAAATCTTGGGAGCTTATGGCGTAGAATAGAGAATAACAAATATCAGGGCGCCGAGCACCCAGCTCTGTCTAATCTGAATATTACACCCGCGCTGCTTGCTTATTGAAAGAAAAAACAAAACCCGGATGTTGTCAAGCCCCTCGCTCCCCCCCCAACCCTCTTCTCCTTTCCAAAGGAAACCTCTTAAGTTGGCGTGTCCCATGACTCCGCAGGTGTTGATCCCTCTACAGGCTAGTGATCAGGCCACAAACAATGCTTAGGTTGGCGGGATGTTTTGGGACTACATATACGAGATGTGGTGTGTTTCTCTCCAAACTTTTCCCCTCCTGTATTAGACTTTGAGATTGATCCGTGTGGGCAAAGCGTTTTCGCTGTTCTGTAGCGTTCTGTTGGATCAACATACAGTATCCTTGTTCATTTTCTCATTGATGGGTATTTAGGATTTAAAAAAAAAGAATGCTTCAGATTTCATCAGCTTGTTTTTTGTTTGTTCGTTTTGGTTTTGGTTTCTTCCTGAGGATACACATTTTTGGTGCACTTGTGTGTACCCCACAGTACAGACGTGGCTGCTTGGCTTTACCTGGTGATTGCTAGATTGCTCCCAGAGATGACTGTGCTGGGCAGCACCCCAAAGCAGTGAAACATTGGCGGGCTTTCCCGCGGATGCCATTCTGACATGCGCCCTTTGCTACCAACCAGCTTCGAGAGTTGGTGGGGAGTAAGGAGAGGGCGGGGATTGGTACAGGGCATCCCACAGCCTGGAACCCACTAGGGTAATAAGGATGGTTTATCTGACTTTGTTCTCATCGGTCGGAGGAGCTTCCCATCCTTTCACGGGGATGAGACCAGGGGGGCTCTGCCTGTTAGCAGTGGGCCTGGCCCTGCACTCAGGATAGGGAATGGGAGAGAGCTACAGCTTACCTTTCCTTTGTACTGGGGGTAGGGGGAGTCTTTTCTTCCATGTGGCTTCCTTCGTTCTCACTTGCCTAGCAATGTGGAACTGAGAGGGTCCTAGAGGCCACCGCAAACTTTCTTCCTGTTGCTGGAAAGAGGGCACGGGTTAGCTTTGCCTGCACAGATTTCCGTGCAGCCTCAGCACAGAAGGTGAACTGTTGTTCCTAGGACTTAAGAATAGATCGTTCTAGAATCACTGAGACTATAGGCTTCTCTGTCACTTCCCAGCCTTTGAGGGGAGGGCAGGACAGTCTGCTATCCTGCCACCCCCCAGTCCTGGCTGATTTTGGTCTGGAGACTAGGGGAGCACTTGCTGGGCTCAGGCACTGTGCTGAGGACACTGGGTCTGCAACCTTGCCGTCCATCCTATTCTGTTCTAGATGAGGACGCTGTCCTCCCTTGAGGTGACTGACTTGGACCCTGGTGGGGGGAGGAGCGGGGATATGGACGCAGTCAGCAATGGTAGTGCCCACCGCTGAGGGCTGGTAGCTTACCCTTAGGAACCTGCCTCCCTCATCCTGGCCCTTGGGCCTAATCACCCACACGCCCCTGTCCCCCTGTCAGAAGCCCACTCTAACTTCCTCTTTTCCCTCTCCCTAGAGACAAGAAGAGCAGCAGCGACACCGCCCCTCCCCCTGGAGGGTCCTGTACAATCTCATCATGGGACTCCTGCCCTTACCCAGGGGCCGTGGAGCCCCAGAGATGGAGCCCAATTAGGTGCCTGCACCCGCCCGGTGGACATCAGGGACTTGGGGGGCAGGACCCTCCCACCTCCTGATGCTCTGGCCAGCGCGGGAGACTTTTTCTGCACCATGTAGCATACTGGACTACCAGCCCTGCCCGTCCCAGGGGCGGGCCAGGGCCGCCACTCCAGCCCCAGTCCCGGCCTAGCCTGGGGACACTGATGGAGATGTGGACTCCTGGGTCCCTGGCTGGGAAGCCAGGGGAGAGAGGGCTGACGGACTCAGCGTCTGAAGGCAGCGGTGACGGAGAGGGTGGGGACGGAGCCACCCGTCTCTGCCGCCCACCACCATCTCAGGAAAGGCTGCTGGTGCTGGCTGCCCGTTCCAGCTGCAGGGGTGACACTGGGGGCGGGGGGAACCTCCCTCCCAGTGCTCCTTCACTTTGGGCCTAGCCTCAGGCCCCTGGTGCTTCCCCCCCTCCTCCTGGGGAGGGGGCCCGTGAAGAGCAAATGAGCCAAACGTGACCACTAGCCTCCTGGAGCCAGAGAATGGGGTGGTTCTGATGGCTGCCCCAGCCCAGCGCCCAGCCATCTTCCCTGAGCCAGCTGGCGGGTGGTGGGTATGCCTGCCTCACCTTCATCTGGGGGTGGCCAGGAGGGGCCCAGACTGTGAATCCTGTGCTCTGCCCGTGACCACCCCCCGCCCCCATCAATCCCATTGCATAGGTTTAGAGAGAGCACGTGTGACCACTGGCATTCATTTGGGGGGTGGGATATTTTGGCGGAAACCGCCCCAGCCTTAGTCCCCAGGGCAAAGCGCTGGGGGGAAGATGGGGAGTCAGGGAGGGGGGGGAAATCGCAGAAGAGGGAGGAGTCTGGGAGCGGGGAGGGATGGCCCAGCCTGTAAAATACTGTATATGCGCTGCTGTAGATACCGGAATGAATTTTCTGTACATGTTTGGTTAATTTTTTTTGTACATGATTTTTGTATGTTTCCTTTTCAATAAAATCAGATTGGAACAGTGGATACTCTTTCTGCTTTCTTTCCCCACGGCGTGGTCTGGTCCAAGCCTCCGTGACCCCTCTCTGGGACGAGGTGGAGGTGGGAGAGGCAGTCCACCCACAGAGCCCATCAGGCTCTCCAGCTGTATCCAACGGGAGGCTGAGGAGCACGGGCACCACTGTATACACCCGGCCTCCATGCATCCCTATACAACTCCCCATAAAAGCAATGCCCTAGAAGAGAGGAGCTTCGTTTTGTCTTGTTTAAGAGTTCAAGTCATCTCCGCACCCCACGTGGGTTTCGAACTCGCAAGCCTGAGGCCAAGAGTCCCACGCCCCACTAGTGGAGTCAGCCAGGGCTTCTGAAGGCAGGGGGTAGGTTTCTCTGGTGCTTTATCCTCACTTTATCCCCACTGGATAAAGAACATCCTGGAAGCTCCATGTTTGGGGAATGAATGAATGACCTAAAACTTCTAAAGAAGCGCCAGCAGGAATCCCAGGGCGCGTGTCAGCCATCAGGCTGCCTTTGTCCCCACCCTCCCGGACGGAGAGCATCTCAAGCTATGACCCTTCTAAAGGATCGGGGTAAACGGGCACAATCACTTTGGAAAGGAATCTGGCAAAAGCTTGTCAAGCAGGGGAGGGGCATTATCTGTGCCAGCAACTGGCTTCCTGGGTGCCCTCCCTTAGAAATGCATGGGCATGAGTGTCCAAAGGTTGGCAACTCGAGAAAACAACTCTACGTCTCCAGCAGCAGTTGAAAGGGTCTCAAGTCTGCTCTAGGCATGCAACAGAATAATGGACAGGGGGTAGCTGGAATGAACTAGAACTCTACCCATAAATAACAATTAACAGTGAGCAAAAAAAAAAAAAAGCGGGTGGCAAAATGGTGGCAGGTACCTGGGTGTTGTTATATTAATCTCTGTATTTTCTGTTGGGACTTAAACACTGTGCACAGAGGCCAAGGATAGGGGCGTTCACACCCAGCCCTCTGTCTGGCTGCTCCTCAGCAGAGAATGCTTCCCACGCGGGCAACCTAGGGCTTCTCCTTTCCAGGAACAGTTCGTGGAATCACTGATATAGTGGAATTAGGTCTATAGATTTTTTAATTTGTTTTCCCTTTTCGTTCCGGTTTCCGCTCTCCTGCCTTCTCTTGGATTATTTGAATACTTTTTTCCAGTTATTTTTGGGATTTCACTCTCAGCAGTTTGGTCTCTAGTATTGCTCTAGGGACGACGCCCGCAGGTGCACTTTCTCCGTCTGTCTGGAGTCCGTATGGTGTCATTTCACTTCCAGCAGAATCCACCACCACTCAGGCCACACATCCTTGCCATTCCTCCCACTGTTCTGTGCTGTCGTTGTCACATGGCTTACATCTCCACTCACAAACCCCTCATGGCAATGGCATAACTTTTTTTTTTTTTTTTTAAAGATTTTATTTGTCAGAGAGAGCGAGCGAGCACAAGCAGGCAGAGTGGCAGGCAGAGGCAGAGAGAGGCTCCCCGCTGAACAAGGAGCCCAATGTGGGACTCGATCCCAGGACTCTGGGATCATGACCCGAGCGGAAGGCAGCGGTTTAATCAGTTGAGCCACCCAGGCATCCATAGCTTTTTTTTTTTTTTTAAGATTTTATTTATTTATTTGACAGACAGAGATCACAAGTAGGCAGAGAGGCAGGCAGAGAGAGAGGGAGGAAGCAGGCTCCCTGCTGAGCAGAGCGCCTGATGCAGGGCTTGATCCCAGGACCCTGAGATCATGACCTGAGCTGAAGGCAGACGCTTAACTGACTGAGCCACCCAGGCGACCCATAACTTTTGCTTTAAAACCATATACATTTTAAAGAAATGAAGCAGCTAGATAGTCCAGCAATCTGAGTTCCAAGCAATCAGCCTGAGTTCCAAGTTTCTCCTGGGATAATGTCCCGAACACCTGAAGAACTCCCATTAGCATTTTATGTAGTGACTTTCTGCCAGTGACAAGTTCTCTTAGTCTTCTTTTATCTGAAAATACTTGTTTTTCAAGTATTGAAAAATACTTTTTCATTGGTTATAAAATTCTGGGGTCGTTTTCTTGAATCATGGTTGCCCTGCTTGTAATGTGTTATTTCTGTCAGCTGCTTTCAAGACTTTATTTGAAAAATCTTTGTCTCTTTTTGAGACTGGAGAATTCCCATTAATATATTTCCCACTCATGGAGTCTCTCATCCCCATTCTATTAGGTCTACCAGTGGATCTTTAGAATCACAGATATTGTATTGTTGGTGTTAGAACATCCATTTTGTTAACATTTTTCTATTTCTCTGCTGAGATTTCCTATTTTTCAACATTACACTTTTACCTCAATGAGCACAGTTGTAATAACTGCTTTAGAGTCCTTGCCTGCTAACTCCAGCACTTGTTTTTTTTTTTTTTTTTTTTTTTTAAGATTTTATTTATTTATTTGACAGAGAGAGATCACAGTAGGAGAGAGGAAGGGAAGAGATCACAGAGAGAGAGGAAGGGAAGCAGGCCCCCTGCTGAGCAGAGAGCCCGATGTGGGACTCGATCCCAGGACCCTGAGATCATGACCTGAGCTGAAGGCAGCGGCTTAACCCACTGAGCCACCCAGGCGCCCCGAGCACTTGTTTTTTTTGTTGTTGTTGTTAACATAGGCTCCACACCCAACATGGGGCTTGAACTCATGAACCCGAGATCAGGAGTCGCATGCTCTACCCACTGAGCCAGCAAGGTGCTCCCCTAACACTTGGGTTCTCTTGGTCATCTTGTCTCTTCTCTTGAGAATGAATCACGTTTCCCTAATTCTATGTGTATTAGGTAATTCTGCCTTGTGTCCAGATGTGTTAATGTTGTAGACGTTCTGGATTCTGTTATATTCCTCCAAAGAAATGTGAAAGGTCTAGGGATATTTGTATTTGCTAGACTCAACTTACCGTAGGGGGTGATGGTGTAAATCTGGATCGCTTCAGCCATGCTCGCAGTCAGCCCCACATATCCACAGCCTGGTGATCAGCAAGAGACTTGGGCTGAATTTATACAGGTCACTTGGGGGAAGGGAACCTCCCTGGCGCTCTCCTTTCCAGCTGCTGTGGTTCCTCTAGGCTCTGTCCTCTGATTCTTCAGGCCAGGAAGACAGCTGGTTTTCTACCTGAGTCTTGGCTGCCCGGCTGTGCCGGGACTGCAGCCCGCCCTCGGGGTGCACACACCAGAAATGAACATACACCAGACAACTCACCCTGTGGTGAGCTCTTCTTGCAACTTTCAACTCACCCTCTCCCCCAAATCCGCCTGCTTTCGAGCACTCTCCAGAGCCTTCCAGTAGTTTCGGGTTTTTTTTTTGGGGGGGGGGGTTGTTTTTAGCATTTTGTCTAGAATATATAGTTTATTTGCAGAGGGGTGGGGTCAGTTGTCTGTTAGAAATTTACTCCACCACACCAGAAACAGAGCTTCTGTATTTTGACAGACCTAAACCTATTTTGTTTTTTAGGCTCCCCACCGAGCAGAGAGCCCAATGTGGGACTTGATCCCAGGACCCTGAAATCATGACCTGAGCTGAAGACAGAGACTTAGCCTATTGAGCCACCCGGTGTCCCTAAACCTATTATTTTTTAGGTTTGAAAGTGGAGAACCCTACTCCGCTACACAGGGTAGATGGAAAGAACCACAGACCCAGGGACAGTCCAAGTCAGTGACGGCCATATTTTATTTGCAAAGTCCACAGGACTCAAATAAAATAAGAGAAGGATTAGTTTTTCCAGGAGGAAAGGAAACACGTAAAGTCATCTCTGCTGGCCTCCTCTCTTGGAACCAAGATGCTGAGTGGCTCTCTGGCTTAGCAAAGCAGATGCTCAGAGCACCTGGCAAATGAGGTTCAGAGCCAAACCTCTGCCACTGGCAAACCGTGCCCCCCCCCCCCCCCCCGCCCCAGCAAACTAATCCCAACTTGACCGGCACTCCTCAGCCGCCTCCAGTAATTCCACTCTGCAATGGTTGCTTCTGGAAGGGAGAGATTTACTTTTCATTGTTTATGTTGCATCTTCCTTCCTTAAAAACTACGTCTGCATGTCTTTGTAAACCTTTCAATTCTGCACTACGCACACCTATTATCTATCCAAACAACAAAGGATATGTAAAAAAAAAAAACACTACCACGCCAGTCTTTTGGAAGGAAACAACATCAAGTGCATTTATACACTCTGTACATAACCGTGGCCTCAGGCTTTGGGGAGTCTTTCCCAAGGGTGTGCAAAGGGAAACAGCTCAATGTCACTCAACAGCAGACTGATCAAACAGCTTACGGGTTCATCTGTGGTTTTGGAATTCAATGTCCAATGCACTGACAAGGATCTCCAAGACACAGTGAGAAAAGGCAATTTGCAGAGAAAGCTATGCATAATAGCAGCTAACACGGAGCAACTTCTCCTCAAAGAATGTATTCATTCGACCCCCACATTAACAGAGCAGTGTACTGCGATTACCCTGCTTCACACACGGGGCAACGGAGGCACAAAAAGGTCACTTGCCCAAGGTCGCATAGCAAGTCGTGTGGTCTGGGCTTAAACCTGACAGTCTGGAAAGATTCACTGTCAAACGCTGCCAAGAGTGAGCTCTGGGAGGTATGTATGAAAGTGGATACAGCTAACATATCCAAAAAGCATCTCACTTTTCTCCCCCAAATCCCGAGTTTAGCTAGGAAGTCGGCTGCTCCTGCTATGTGGCTGACATTGAGCTGCCAGGCCCTATGAGGCAGCTGGGAGGGTTCTTTTCACCCCTGTATGTGTGTATTACTTGAACGTTTTACTATGAGCTTAAAAACAAAATATACCTGTCCTTCTGTGCCACCCGGTCCTGCCTGCTAGGTTTTCAGGGGCGACTACCAGATCTCAGAACCTTGGGAAGGTAAAGCGTGAGTCTCTGACAAGTATAGGTGCCACTAAGTAAATGTCCACTGAGTGTCTTGTGGAGAAGCCTCCCCGTCAGCCCACATTCTGCCCCTTCCTTGTTGGGGCAGGCTGTTCCCTCTTCTGCAGTATGAGCACGACAGCAGCATTGACCCCCACGGGGCTCCTGTGAGGGTTCAAACAATTTAGCTGAAGTGCAAGCATTCTGAAAGGGGCCAGGCAGGCGTGTGAGCAAAAGTGTTAGCTATTACTAAACTCTTTTGACTTGCCAACTCCAACCCAAGCCTCCATTCTTCCATCTACAAAGGGCAACCAGGACATACCTCAACAGACACACACATTTGTATTTACCAAAACATACGCAAGAAACTGACAAGCGTCTACACTGCAAAGGAAAACCACAGAACGTGAGGCTCTGATGGGACTGAGAGCTTTTTAACATTGTAATGTTAACCTTTGCATGTTGGTTTTTTTTTTTTTCGTTTTTTTTGAGTAGCACCTATTCCAGGGTCTGGCTACTAGATATCACCCTCAGACAACAGAAGTGGGGTACGGAGCAGAGAAACCTGGCAGCCCCAAAGACAGCCCCCTTCCTCTCATTTGGAAACTTGAGCATCCCGAAAATATTCGTTACCTTCACAGATTAGATCCTCCTTCCCAAGTAGCTACGAATCTCCTGGAGGTATGAGAAGCCACAGGACGATCACTGTGCTCTTCCCGGAGACTCGGCAAAGTCTATTTTTACGATAATACGAACGTTGAGGGGCGCCTGGGTGGCTCAGTTGGTTGGACGACTGCCTTCGGCTCAGGTCATGATCCTGGAGTCCCAGGATCGAGTCCCACATCAGATTCCCAGCTCCATGGGAAGTCTGCTTCTCCCTCTGACCTTCTCCTCGCTCATGTTCTCTCTCACTGTCTCTCTCTCAAATAAATAAAATCTTAAAAAAAAAAAAAAAACGAATGTCGAACATGGGAGAATATGAGATTTGAAGAAATGAGAATAAAGACCATTCTCGCCTGGGGCTGGCAGCTTCCAGCGCCCACCCCAGATTCCCAAGGGGTCTTTTCCGATGACTCGATTTCTGCCATGAAAGGTACAGGGGTGGAAAAGTTTGAGAAGCTTCCGGGAAGATCCTGTGATGACAATTTTGTTTTTATCCATCCAGACCCACCTGCTCCCCCTTGTGACCAAGGCCCCACACTGCAAAGTAAAAGGGTATCGTGGGCTCCATCTGTCAAAGACAGGGTGAGAGTCATTGCTAAAAACACTGCCCTTGGTGCCCCTGAGTTGACACTGATGGGGTCAGGAAAGGGGCTCCTCCAGAAACACAGTCTTAGCCTAACTCGGGGAGAAGGAGAGGGGACCGAGGGAGGGTCAGGGAATTAAGTGCCTCCTCTCTGTGGAGACCTATTTTTTTTTCTTTTCTTTTCCTCTGCAGCAGGACTGAGATAGGAAAGGAGTTTGTTCTAACTGGCCAGACTCACAGCTCACACAATTTTACAAGAAAGAGAAACCCCAGGACGACGGTGCGAGCTGGAGCACGCGCGGGCTGTCAACTCAAAGACAAACCCGCCATCCCGAATCAGTGAAGGCTTTGGCCCCTGCCAGCTGTGAAACTTCCGGCACATGACTGAAGGGTCACTTAGCTCTCCTACGGAGCCCCTGCCCACTCGGACCGCGCACAGGGCCTGCTGCACAGGGGATCCCCACAGAAGGCAGGATCATATCGCATCTTTTACTTCTTCCCCATTAATTTAACTCTTGTCACCGAGAATAGCCACTATTGAACTGAATTAGACACAAGACAGTTGGAACAAGAAGCTTCTACGCAATCTAGAATTTGAGCCACTTGACTCTTGCTGCATTACCCAGAAAAACAGTGGCAGGAATGGTGACAGAGGGGAGGAGTCTCTGCATCACACTGAAGCATCCAGTGATTTTTCTTTAGGTTAGAAAAGGCGACTGATAGGATCACTCCCTCATCACCGGAAGGCGCTTGTAATGTGGAAAAATAAATAAATAAACAAATCCTAAAGCAAATAACTTTATTTCTATCATTCCTTCTTAAAGAACCAAGGAAACGTAGAAAATATAAAAAAACAAAACAAAACACAAAGCTGCAATTTGGGGGGTAAAGGAAGGACTGACACAGCCCTCGAAAGCAACGGGCTCCAGGACGATCTGAGTTGCATCAGGGATGGGGGGTGGACAGGGCTCTGGTAAGACAGGCTCCTATGTCCTAGCTGGGGCCCCGATACCTCAGAATCCTCAGGAGGTGACACCCTGGAATCTGCCTTTTTAAAACAAGTCTTCCCGCTAATACTCACTTTGCAAGGTCTCGCCCTAATGCCCAAGGGAACTCTGGTAACATTTCCTCTCTTCCAAAATCCAGGCTAAAACCCAACTAATCCTGAACTAAAACTTAAGAACAGCACACCAGAGGCCACCTGTTGTTTTTCAGGATCTCAAACTCTGGAGGAAACACATTCCACTTGCCCTGTCTTTCCCTCTCTGGGGCACCTGTCTGCACGTGGAACTGCGGCTCCACTAGAGTTTCACCCGGCTCGGCCTCGTTCCCCACCTGGAGTCATGCTCTTCTCCGCACGACATAAGGCAGGGAATGAGTCCACGGAGGTGGCGAGAGGATCCCAAGCAACAAGGTGTGCCTGTCCCTGGCAGGCGTCTCCTGCAGAAGCTCAAAGGACTGGTGATGCTGTGGTGGCCCCAGGACAGGGGGATGCGTCAGAGGGGGTGTACAGGTGACGCTGGCATGAAGCCCTCGACGGTGTGGGATGGAGACACCGGTTCCTAAGCCCCTTGCTGAGCAGCTGCTGGTGCATGGAAATCGCACATCTGGACAAGCTCATTGCTCGCGGGAAATGATTTGTACTAGTCCAGTGGCCTCACTTCCCCCGCACTTGGAGCAGCCTTCGTCAGGGGGAGGGGACAGGGCACACGTGCGGTCAGGCTGCAGGTCAGTATCTCCAGGATAGCCAAGTCTTGGGTTCACTTGGGGCCGAGGCACTCCACAATCCCACTGCCCTTCATGCCATCAAAAAAGAAGAAGTTGTTGTGAGGAGGGTCCCTCTGAGACAGGGCCTGGGAAGAAAAACAAGACAAGGGTTCAGCTCAGACGCTTTAAAAGAAAAAAAGAAAAAGAAAAAGCCCTCAAAAACCAGATCTTCTAGGGTGCCTGGGTGGCTCAGTGGGTTAAGCCGCTGCCTTCGGCTCAGGTCATGATCCCAGGGTCCTGGGATCGAGTCCCACATCGGGCTCTCTGCTCGGCAGGGAGCCTGCTTCCTCCTCTCTCTCTCTGCCTACTTGTGATCTCTCTCTGTCAAATAAATAAATAAATAAATAAATCTAAAACAAACAAACAAACAAAAAAAACCAACCAGATCTTCTAGAACTTGGCAGCAGTCTTCAACAGAGGCTGGTTCTTCTCCCCAGGGGGTCACTGGCTACGTCTAAGCCACAACTGTGACTGCCACGTCTCTCTGCACTGTCCCCGATCACTCGTGTCTTTGGACAGATCGTTTAGCCTCTCTGAACCTCATTTTCCCCGTGTGAAATGAAAACAGCACACGTGCTGTCCTCGGCATTGAGAGATGCTGCTCCTGAGCCATGTGAAACGGCGCCCCACCTGGAGCAGCGGCGCCCCATCAGCTGCGGGACACACTGGAAGAGCCAGACGTGGATCTTCTAGAAGGAGACATGCTGCCTGCCTTTGTCTGCAAGACAGGCCAGGGCTGGCTGGGATCCAGAAAACCTTAGAGGTGCCATTTAGCCTGGAAATGGTGATTAACTTGTGGGGTTAAGAGAAGCACAGGGCATTTTAAAGGTGCAGCTAGACCTCCTGAAATCAGGTGCTGAATCATGTGTGTACATGTGTATACTGGAGAAAGGACTCATGGGTGTCAGTGAATTTTCTAAGAGGTTCTTAACTCAAAAAGGGCTGCCATTTAAAGACGAGGACATCGCCCAAGCGCACCCCTGGGCAGAATTCAAAGGCCTGTCATTCACGGGGCAGAACCGCTTCTACAAGGTTAGGAATGCACTCCAAACAGCCTGAACTTCGCTTTGAATCGAGCATCAATCTCAACCTGTTTCTTCCTCTGTAAAACGGGAGCAATTACACCGCCTTCAAGTGTTATTCATCCATCCGTCCATGGAAAACTTCTAGAGCATCTACTCTGTGCCCAGTATCCTAGCAGGTACTGAGTTTTCTAAGACATGGTTAAGACAGAGGCCCGCTTCTCTGGGCTCACATGCAAAAAGGCAAATCAAGAGCACGTGCCTACTACAGTTTTTGGTGAACATGAGATGTGATTGAGCTTGAGACAAATTCTCCAAAAGTGCAAGCTGCCAGGACCACCAGGAGCCGGGGTCCCTTACCACAATCTGAGGACCCCAAGCACCCAGCCGGGTGGAAGGGGCCAAGAGCCCGCATTCGGAACTCCTAGACCCTAGGACTCAAGTTATAGGACATGACACAGTAGAAGCCAGTAGTGCCGCTGCCACCACCGTCAGCACTATACGGCAGACTGGGAGGCCGAGCGGGGACAGTGGGAGACAAAAGGAGGACTGACACCTAAGGAAGCATGACAGGAAGGGGATATGGATGGAGTATGTGGTGTTTGGAATGATGGAAGGAAGAAAACCAAGAGGATTCGGAGGGAAGGGAATTACGTTTGCCCTCCGTCCCCTAGTTTACTTGTTACGGATGGTCAGATTGTCCTCAGGAGAGGGGGAGGGTCCTGCAGCCTTCAGACTGTGGGACCCTGGTGCCAGCTGGCTGAAGGCTGAATCGTGTTCACTAAGAGGCGGGGGTGGTGGGGACAAGACACCAGGCCATGCGGTGAACATGGGGCAAAAGGTAAAGTGCTTCCCAAGCAAGATGGGGGTAGGGGGAGATTCCAAACACACCCAGCAACCAAGAATGCAGAGTCCTCTGGCTGTCTGGGATAAACAGAAACAAGATGCGGGTGACAGCTGTCCCCAGCAGGCAGGAAGGAGGGGGCCGCATTAGAGGTTAGGACTGGGACGCAGGAAAGCCACCGCAAACAATGGGGTCAAGGCCAGCCGCCCTGACCCTTAATCTCCATCCCACATGAAAATTGCAGGGAGCAGCTTCTTGGTGAGATGTACAATGTGAGGCTGAAGGCACAAAGATAGTGCCCAGGCCCAGAGACCAGACTGCCTGGGCTCAGATCCTGGCTCCGCCACTTGTCTGCACCTTGGCTCTCCCTTTACGTAGCAGGTGCTCACAGAAGTCCTACCTCAGAGGGCTCTTGTGAGGAAAAGACAAGTGTATCCTTGTGAAGAATACAGGGTAGGCATTTCAGTAAGCACTGTTACTGTTTTTGTCACTGCAGGCTACAAAAATGAGTATGTTCCCTTATGATTCTCCCATCACGGCGCTTCCTCCTCCTGAGTCTGTCCATAGGCGGCCTCAGAATCCTTCTCCACAGTCTCCTGAGCAGCCACAGCAGACTTCTCAGACTGGGCACAGGATTTTCACAGCAGTCTGAACTAAGCAGAAGGCATGAAAGGAAACAGGTGTGGCCATCGCATCCCTCTCTTCTTCTCCCTCTGAATCTCCTTGGGGCTCTAGTCCCTATTCCCTATGACATAGAAAGCCGGATTTAGAGAGAGAATTTGGTCCAGAGAAAAGGATCAGGAAATACAGAGAGAAAGAGAAAAGAGCCTTAAAGAAGGCAGGACTATCAAATTCAGTCAAATGTCTCTAGAGCAAATTTACTGACTTCAAGACAGAGTAGCGAGAGCTGGATCTCCAAATGGTCCCCGTGAACTCAAACACATCATATAAATGAGCATGGAAAATCACTCAACTAGGCACGACTCTGCTCCATGAAAGAAAAGGACAAACCATCATCACAAATCTAGCGAAGCAGTCGAGAACCTACAAAAGGCAGACTGAGAGTCTTTGGGCAAATATTAAAGCCCCAAAGAAAGTATCTGGGGACATGCTATCATTCCGACGACCAAAATGTTCCAGAAGAGACTCAAAAGGCTGGCCGTGCTCGTTATTGGTTACGTAAGCCCAAGTGAAATATTTCGCTCCTGAGAGGGACAATGACACCAAACCTAATGTGGTCAGAGGTCGCCCTCTCCGGAGCCTTGTGGGGCTGCTGGGACAGTACACATGCCCCATTGGTACTGGGTGCCCCTTCTGAACTCACGCCCCGGCTGTGCGCATCAATGGGAGGGAGCTCTGATGCCGCAGTCGCGGACAGAGAAAAGCCACATCAAGGAGGAGTTAAGAGCACAGGTTTTGGCACCCATCTCCAGGCCTCAGTGTGTCCCCCGCCCCACTTTAAATGGTGATCGTGACAATATCCATTTCACAGAGCTGTGAGAAGCAGAACACACAGCACATCCCCTAAGTACCATGAAGCTCACGACTATAGTCCGGGGAGAGTCTGCAGGCAGGACCTGAAGGACACCGTGCCCAGCTCTGGGCTCGGCACAGAGGAGACGTGCAATGATCACTGCCGTATGCTCATCCGCATGGGCTGGACAGAACAGGACAACGTGCAGAGGCGAAGAAGGGAAAAAGGCAGGGCATGAAATGAGAATGACTGGGGTCAGAGAAACCAGGCAGCCCTCCGAGGCGGCCGTGGATTCTCCCAGCTGGCTCACGGACAAGGTCATGGTGGAGCAATGATCTTCGGCTCCAAAGGGTCTCTTTACCTTCACAATTTCCTGGGCCAAGATTCCTCCAACCACTGCACACACTGGGGCCATCTCGGAGAAGCAGTACCTAGAAGAGAAGACAAATGAACTGGAGCCCCGAGGAACAGGAAGGCTGGGAGGACATCTGACAAAGGTCGGTAGTGGGCTTGCCTGAATGGAAACACCTCCTACCAGGAGGAGTCAGTTCAGACACCAATCCTAATGCTGGCACCAAGGCGTGAAATCGAAATCGGCTCCAGGAGATAGCTGGGAAAGACCTCTGAACCTTGCGAGGCGGGCATGAATTGTTTCAGGTTTTATTGTTTAAGTTACAATTTTTTTGCTTAAGTTAAAGGAAACACTATATCCGTGCTTCCTAAAAAGAAGGTCGAACAAATATCAGATGTTTCAGTGTCCTGGTCACATTCTCGCAATTCTCTTCTTACCCACAATGGGCAGCGGGCTTCTGCTATTCCCAGACAACTGTCAGGGAGAAGGCCTGTGTTAACATGCAGGAGGCATGGGAAAGCTGGGGCCTGTAATGAAGCATGGGGGAACAAAGCCTCTGCTACTCACAGAGATACCAACCCTTGTGGGCTGGGATGGGGCATCCAGAGGACAAATCTTAGCTAATACCGTCACCTGCCCCTCCAAATTACTGCTCCTGGGTAGGACAACCCACTTCCACCCCCTCCTAGAGGAAGTGAATTCTGCCAGTTCCCAGCACTGAACACAGAAGGTAATTTTTAAATGAGCAAAGTGGAACACAGAGAAGTTAAAGGGAAAGCTTCCCTAAGACACTGGAAGTCACCTCCAATATTCCCAATGTGGTAAATTTTTAAAATGTGCATTTTTTAAAAAAATGCACATATCTAAACATATATAATTTAAAATCCAAGTAATAATAATCATTATTCACTCTGCTCTGTACCCTACTGATGGATATTTAAGCTGCTCAACATTGCAAACATACATCTTTGGCATAGGTGTCCAATAATTCCTTAAAAAAAAAAAAAAAAAGATTATTTATTTATTTGATACAGAGAGAGAGAGTGTGAGCAAATGAGCATAGCATGTGGAGCTGCAGGCAGAGGGAGATGGAGAAGCAGGCTCCCCAATGAGCAGGGAGCCTGATGTGGGGTTTGGTCTCAGCACCCTGGGATCACGACCTGAGCCAAAGGCAGACACTTAGCTGCCTGAGCCACCCAGATGCCCGGTGTTCAGTAAATGCTTTATGACCAATTCCTAAATAGAGAATTTTGGGGTCCTGACACACTGTGCCAAAATCCCCTCCAGAAAAGCTTTACCATTTCAACTCCCACCAACCGTGTGAAGCTGCCCATCTCCTCACACCCTGGCGGGACCAGCATTGCCATCTCTGCAACCACGGAGGTTAACTTTTCCTCTGGATTATCAAATTCCTTTAGAGAACATAAAACTAATAGAGAACTACACCAATGGCGCCTGGGTGGCTCAGTCATTAGGCCTCTGCCTTTGGCTCAGGGTCCTGGGATCAACCACATCAGGGTCCCTGCTCAGCAGGAAGCCTGCTTCTCCTTCTCCCACTCCCCCTGCTTGTGTTCCCTCTCTAGCTGTGTCTCTGTCAATAAACAAACAAAATCCAAAAAAAGAGAGAGAACAAACTATACCAAAGAAAAACTGGTCACTCATAATCCCACTACTCAAAGATAATCAAATGTGGAAATATTCTTCCTTTAAAAAATATTCCTATATTCTGTGCAATCAGACTATACAATTTAATATTCTGCTTTTTTTCTCTCAAAAAGCGTATTATCTCAACAAAATGCTAGAGAACCTAACCAGGAACATACAGAAAGGATTATACACCATAACTAAGTGGGATTTACAACCAGGAATGCAAAGTTGGTATACTATCTGAAAAATCAATGTAGTATTGCCATATTATACAAATAAAGGGACAATAAACACACGATCATCTCAAGTGACAGAGGAGAAAAAAAAGCATTTGACAAAATCCAGCACCACTTCATGATAAAAACACTCAACAAACTGGGAATAGAGGAAAATTCCTTCAACCTGATAAAGGGCATCCATGAAAAAATCCACAGCTAACATCGTACTTAATGGTGAAAGACTGAAAGCTTTCTTCCTAAGATCGGGAATAAGACAAGGATGTCTGCTCTCACCACTTCTATCTGACATTGTACTAGGGGTTCCAGCCAAAGCAGTCAAGGAAAAATAAACAAGACTGCCAGACTGGAAAGGAAGAAAACACGATGTGGCATATAGAAAATACTAAGGAATCCACAGAAAAATTATTCTAACTATTAAATTTATTCAGCAAGGCTACAAGAAACAAGATCAATATACAAAAATTTAATTGTATTTCTATACATTAGAAATGAACATTCAGAAAATGAAATTAACACCTCCATTTACAATACCACCTAAAAGAATAAAATATTTAGGAATAATTTAACAATAGTTCTGTAAAACTAATATCCTGTAGACTAAAAAACATTGTTGAAAAAAACAAAAGATATAAATAAATGGAAAGATATCCCATGTTCATGGATCAGTACACTTAACACTGTTAAGGTGGAAATACTCCCCAAATTTAATCTATATATTTGGCACAATCCTAACCAAAATTCTTGCTGCCTTATTTGTAGAAATGCAAATTTCTACATCCTAAAAATCCATTTGGGAATGCAAGAGACCCAGACAAGTCAAAAGAGTCTTGAGAAAGAAGAAAGCTGAAGAATTCACATGTCCCAATTTTATAACTTATTACTACTACTGCTGCTACTACTACAAATCAACAGCAATCAAGACAGTGTGGTAACTTTTTTTTTTTTTTTTTAAGATTTATTTATTTGACAGAGAGAGAGAGAGAGAGATCACGAGCAGGCAGAGAGGCAGGTAGAGAGAGAGAGAGACAGGAGGAAGCAGGCTCCCTGCCAAGCAGAGAGCCCGAAGGGGGACTCAATCCCAAGACCCCGAGATCATGACCTGAGCCGAAGGCAGAGGCCTAACCCACTGAGCCACCCAGGCGCCCAACACTGTGGCACTTTTATCTATATGGAAAGACATATATATCAGTGAAACAGAAATTTGAAAATCCAGAACAAGACCTACATATACAGTCAACTGATTTTTTTTTTTTTTTTTAAGATTTTATTCATTTATTTGACAGAGATCACAAGTAGGCAGAGAGGCAGGCAGAGAGAGGAGGGGGGAGCAGGCTCCCTGCCAAGCAGAGAGCCCAATGTGGGGCTAGATCCCAGGACGCTGGGATCATGACCCAAGCCGAAGGTAGAGGCTTTAACCCACTGAGCCACCCAGGTGCCCCTGGTCAACTGATTTTTGACAAGGGTGAAAAGACCATGAAGAAAGTCTTTAACAAATAGAACTGGATAATTGGGTCTCCACATGCAAAAGAATTAAGCTGAACCCCTACCTCACATCATGCACAAAAGCTGACTCAAGGGTGGGAACCAGGTGGTGGGTATCAGAGAGGGCACGGATTGCATGGAGCACTGGGTGTGGTGCAAAAACAATGAATACTGTTATGCTGAAAAGAAATTTAAAAAAAAAAAAAAAAGAAAAAAAAGCTGACTCAAAAATGACTTATGGTGGGGCACCTAGGTGGCTCAGTGGGTTAAAGCCTCTGCCTTGGCTCAAGTCATGATCCCAGTGTCCTGGGATCAAGCCAAGCCCCGCATCGCATCGGGCTCTCCGCACAGCAGGGAGCCTGCTTGTAATCTCTGTCTGTCAAATAAATAAATAAAATCTTAAAAAAAACCTTTTTAAAATGACTTATAGGACCTTTTAAATGTAATAGCTGAAACTACAAATTAAGCAATAAGCTTCCTAAATACTATATTAGGAAAAGCACATGTGAAAAAACAAAAAACAAAACAAAACAACTCCAGATACACTGTAGTCATACAAATTAAAAACATGCGCTTCGAAGGATACTTTTCACATCAAAGAGAATGAAAACACAAGTCATGGAATAGGAGAAAATTTTTACAAATCATGTATCTGATGAACGACTTGTATTCAGATCATACAGAGAACTTTTTTTTTTTTTAAAGATTATTTATTTGAGAAAGACATAGAGCAAGAGTGACACCAAACATGAGCCAGAAGGAGAAGCAGAGGGAGAAGCAGACTCCCTGCTCAGCACGGAGCCCAACGTGGGGCTTATCCCAGGACCCTGCAATCATGACCCAAGCCAAAGGCAGATGCCTGACTGAGCCAGATGCTCAGGTGCTCCTCTACAGAGAAGTCTTATGATTAACAACAAAAAGATAAACCAATTAAAAAAGGACAAATGATCGGGATGCCTGGGTGGCTCAGTTGGTTGGACGACTGCCTTCGGCTCAGGTCATGATCCTGGAGTCCCGGGATTGAGTCCCGCATTGGACTCCCAGCTCCATGGGGAGTCTGCTTCTCTCTCTGACCTTCTCCTCGTTCATGCTCTCTCTCACTATCTCTCTCTCAAGTAAATAAATAAAATCTTTAAAAAAAAAAAAAAAAAAAAGGACAAATGATCTAAATAGACATTTTGCTGAAGAACATATATAAATGGCCGGTAAGCACACGAAGAGAGGCTCTACACATCATTAGTTATTAAAAGAATGCAAATCAGGGGCAGCTGGGTGGCTCAGTGGGTTAAAGCCTCTGCCTTTGGCTCAGGTCATGATCCCACGTCCTGGGATCAAGTCCCGCATAGGGCTGTCTGCTCAGCGGGGAGCCTGCTTCCTCCTCTCTCTCTGCCTGCCTCTCTGCCTACTTGTGATCTCTGTCAAATAAATAAATAAATAAAATCTTAAAAAAATGCAAATCAAAACAACAGTGAAATACAATTTATTACTCACTAAGGTTAAATTAACAGACAAAAACACTTGCTGGTAAGGATGTGGAGACACTGGAAGCCACACAAAGTGCTGGTGGACTGGTAAAGTGGAAGACAGTCTGGCAGTTTCTCAAGACGTTAAACATAGAATTACCATATGAATCATCGATTCCACTCTTAGTTCTACACACCCAAGAGAAATAAAATCTTATGCTCACATGAAAACACGTAAATGTTTATAGTGGCTTTAGTCTCTAATTGTCCCAAACTGGTAACAACCCAAATGCCCTTCATCTGGTGAACAAACTGGTACATCCATGTAGTGGACGACTGCTCAGCAGCAAGAAGAAATGAGCGATCCATTCATACAACATGGATGAACTTCAAGTGAATTAAGCTAAGTGAAAGAAGCCAGACTCAAAAAGTTATGCTTGCTGAATGACTGCATTTTATGTTACACTATTGGATAAGGGAGAGCTACAGGGATAGAGAAAAGATCAGCTGCCTTGTTATCAACGCACTACAAGGGAAATTTTTTTTTTTTTTTAAAGATTTTTATGTATTTGACAGAGAGAGACACAGAGGGGGAACACAAGCAGAGGAGTGGGAGACAGAGAAGCAGGCTTCCTGCTGAGCAGGGAGCCTGATGCAGGGCTCGATCCAGGAACCCGGGATCATGACCTGAGCTGAAGGCAAAAACGCCTAACAACTGAACCAGGAGCCCCTGAATTCATGGAACTTTAAAAACAAAACAACCAACAACTATACGGTCAACTAATCTTTTGACAAAGCAGGAAAGGATATCAAATGGAGAAAAAACAGTCTCTTAAGCAAACGGGTGATAGGACTGGACATCAACAGGCAGAAGAATGAAAGTGGACCACTTTCTTTCTTTTAAAGATTTTATTTGCGAGACATCCTGAGACAGAGTGAACACAAGCAAGGGTGGGAAGAACAGAGGGAGAGGGAGCAGCAGAGCAGGGAGCCTGATGCGAGGCTGGATCCCAGGAGCCCGGGATCATGACCTGAGCCAAAGGCAGACGACTGAGCCACCCAGACGCCCTTGGACCACGTTTTAACACCATACACAAAAATAAATTCAAAATGGATGAAGGACCATCAAAATCCTAGAGGGACGCCTGGGTGGCTCAGTTGGTTAAGCAGCTGCCTTCGGCTCAGGCCATGATCCCAGCGTCCTGGGATCGAGTCCCGCATCAGGCTCCTTGCTTGGCAGGGAGCCTGCTTCTCCCTCTGCCTCTGCCTGCCATTCTGTTTGCCTGTGCTTGCCCTCTCCCCCTCTCTCTCTTTGATAAATAAATAAAAATCTTAAAAAAAAAAAAAAATCCTAGAGGAGAACAGAGGCATAAACCTCCCCGACCTCAGCTATGGCAAAACTTGGGACTCCATCTAGATGAAAAGTTTCTGAGCAGTGAAGGAAACAACAAAACTAAAAGGGAACCTAGGGAATGGGAGGAGGGGTTTGCAAATGACACATATGATAAAGGGTTAGTATCCACAATCTATAAAGAACGTAACCAAACTCTCAACACCCCCAAAAACAATGAATCCACTTAAGAAATGGGCAGAAGACATGAATAGACACTTTTCCAAAGACATCCAGATGGCTACACATGAAAAGATGCTCCACATCACTCATCGGTAGGGAAATACAAATCAAAACCACGATGAGATACCACCTCACAACTGTCAGAACGGCTAAAATTAACAACAGAAGCAATAACAGGTGTTGATGAGGATGTGAAGAAAGGGGAACCCTCTTGCCCTCTTGGTGGGAATGCAAACTGGTACAGCCTCTCTGGAGAAGAGTTTAGAGGTTCCTCAAAATGTTGAAAATAAAAATGACCTATGATCTAGCAACTGCACTACTAGGTATTTCCCCAAAGGACACAAGAATACAGATTCGAAGGGGGACACGCCCCCCAATGCTTAGAGCAGCATTATCGACAATGTCAAACTATGGAGAGAGCCCAAGTGTCCATCAACTGATGACAAGTAAAGAGGATGTGGCGCGCGCGCACACACACACACACAGGAATATTATTTGGCCATCAAAAAGAATGCTTTCTTCCACACGCAATGACGTGGACGGAGCTAGAGTGTATTCTGCTAAGTGAAATAAGTCAGCCAGAGAAAGACAAATACCGTATGATCTCATTTATATGTGGAATTTAAGAAAGAAAACAGACGAACATATGGGAAGGGGGAAAAGAAAAAAAAAACAGAGAAGGAAACAAGCCATAAGTGACTTTTTCTTTTTTTAAAGAGTTTTTATTTATTCACTTGAGAGAGAGACCAAGAGAGCACAAGCAAGGGGAGAGGGAGAAGCAGACCTCCCCACCCCCACCCCGCTGGGAGCTGCCTGGGAGCCTGACGTGGGGCTCTATCCCAGAACCCTGGGATTGTGACCTGAGCTGTGGCAGAAGCCCAACCATCTGAGCTACCCAGGCACCCCACTGTAAGTGACTCTTAACGATAGAGAACCAACGGAGGAGACGAGTGGGGGATGAGATAGATGTGTGAGGGATATTAAAGGGGCAGCTGGAATGAGCACTGCATGTTATATGTCAGTGACGTATCACTGAATTCTACTCCAGGAACTAACATTGCACTATATGTTAACTAACAAAATTTATATATTTAAAAAAAAAAAAAAAAAAAACAACCCTGGGATATCTGGGTGGGTCGGTTGGTTAACTGTCTGCCTTTGGCTCAGGCCTTGATCCCAGGGTCTGGGGATCGAGTCCCACATCGGGCTCTTCGCTCCGCAGGGAGCCTGCTTCTCCCTCTGCCTCTCCACTCTACTCATTCTCTTAAATAAATAAAATCTTCTTTTTTAAAAGATTTTATTTATTTATTTGACAGAGATCTCTAGTAGATGGAGAGGCAGGCAGCGAGTGAGAGAGAGAGAGAGAGAGAGGAGGAAACGGGTTCCCCACTGAGCACAGAGCCCGATGCAGGACTCAATCCCAGGACCCTGGGACAATGACCTGAGCTGAAGGCAGAGGTTTTAACCCACTAAGCCACCTAGGTCCCCCAAATAAAATCTTTAAAAGCAAAACAAAACACCCCCCCCCCCCGCCACATACAACTCACAGAACATTTATTCAAGAGAGCGAGAGAAAGAAGCAGGCTCCTCACTGAGCAGGAAGCCTGGCGTAAGACTTGAATCCAGGATCTTGGGATCATTACCTGAGCCAAAGGCAGACGCTTAACCGACAGAGCCACTCAGGCAACCTCTGTATATAAGTTTTTTTTTATTTTTTTTTTAAAATATTTTATTTATTTATTTGACAGAGATATCACAAGTAAGCAGAGAGACAGGCAGAGAGAGAGGGGAAAGCAGGCTCCCTGCCGAGCAGAGAGCCCAATGTGGGGCTCGATCCCAGGACCCCGAGATCATGACCTGAGCCGAAGGCAGAGGCTTAACCCACTGAGCCACCCAGGTGCCCCAAGTTTTTTTTTTAAAAAAGATTTCATGTCGGGGCGCCTGGGTGGCTCAGTGGTTTGGGCTGCTGCCTTCGGCTCGGGTCATGATCTCAGGGTCCTGGGATCGAGCCCCGCATCGGGCTCCCTGCTCCGCAGGAAGCCTGCTTCCCTCTCTCTCTCTCTCTCTGCCTGCCTTTCTGCCTACTTGTGATCTCTGTCTGTCAAATAAATAAAATCTTTTAGGAAAAAAAAAATAAAAAATAAAAAAGATTTCATGTCATCTCTTATGTATGGATGGATGTCACCTCTACACAGAGGATGTCTACCTCCAACGCGGCTCAAATTCTCAAGATGAAGAGTCCCAGGCTCTTCAAACTGAGCCAGTCAGGTACCCTGCTGTGTATGATTAAACAAACAAACAAAACCACCAAAAATACAAACAAACAAACAAACAAACCCTACTGACAAAAAAATAAATAAAAATACCACTAAGGAAACAAATCTAAATAATAAAAATTAAACAAGACAAAACAAGCACCAATTGAAGAAACAATCACATGAATCCAGAATACAGGACATTCTATAATTTAACTGGCCCAGACTTTAAAAAAAAAAAAAGTGGTAAACTGTTCTAGATTGGGAGTTGGAAAATGTTCTCTGTAAAGTAATTGACAATAAATTTTTTTTGGTTTTATAGGCCATATGGTCCCTGTTTAAACTCTTTAAGTCTGCTGTTAAAGAGTTGTAAAAACTCTACAAAAGCTGTCACAGATAATACATAAATGAGTAGGTGTGGAATAAAACTTTATTTACAAAACCAGGTGGCAAGCTGTAGTGTGCCAGCTCCTAGATGAGAAGAGTCAGAACCAAATGCAACTGACAACTTGGATGCATCCTTAAGCATCACGTCATCAGTATGGCCCTTCCCCTAGAAGAAAAAGCAAAATATTAACAACTGAAGCTAACTGAGTATATTCACTACTGTCTGATTCGTTTTATTTTTCTATATGCTTGGCGCTTTTCATAATAAACATTTATCTGTGCACTGTTCTGTGTAATTAACTCCTTAATGCCTTTCCAATTTCACTTTTAAATATGATAATATATATTTATTTAGCTACACACCAGCATGGAGCCCCACGCAGGACTCAAACTCAAGACCCTGTGATCACGCCCTGAACTAAGATCAAGAGTCAGACGCTTAACTGCTGAGTCATCCCACACGGCCCATGAATATCCTCTGTACCAGAAATACTTGGTTCACATGATTTCTTCAGGGTATAGTCTCATTATCAAGGAAAATGACTGGGCCCAAGAGAGAACACTGTAATGACTCCTGATATGTATTTCCAAACTGCTTCCTAAAAAGACTGCGCCTTTTCCTAACACCCTTGTGAATGACTATATAGGTCTTCTAAAAAAAAATCTGCAAAGGATTTTGTTGACTTTATATATGCTAAGAAAATGTGTAAGAATAAAAAATTAAAAAAAAAAAAAAAAAGAAAATATTAAAAAAAAAAAAAAAACGACAAGGGAGGTGAACCATGAGAGACTATGGACTCTGAAAAACAATCTGAGGGTTTTGAAGGGGCGGGGGCTGGGAGGTTGGGGGACCCAGGTGGTGGGTATTATAGAGGGCACGGATTGCATGGAGCACTGGGTGTGGTGAAAAAACAAGGAATACTGTTACACTGAAAAGAAATAAAAAATTAAAAAAGACAAAAAAAAAAAAAAAAAAAAAAAAAAAAAAGAAAATGTGTAAGAAGATATAATAACAAAGGGTCAGTGGTTTTCCCTGGGTAATAGAATTATGAGTGATTTTCATCTCTGAATTTATTTGGTACTATATCAGATTTTCCATAACATGCATACTATTTCTGTAATTTAAAAAAACAGTAACTTCACAAAAGGATAAATATGGTAGGATTCTGCTTACATGAAATACCTAGACTAATTAAATTCATAGAGACAGAAAGCAGAACAGAGGTAATTACCAGAGGCTGGGGGAAGGCAGAATGGGAAGTTATTGTTTAATGAGCAAAGATTTTTAGTTTAGGATGAGGAAAAAGTTCTGGAAATGGACAGTAGTAATGTCTGCACAACAATGTGAATAAACTTAATGCTGATGAATTGAACATTTTTAAAAAAGATTTTACTTATTTATGTGACAGGAAGAGATCAAAAGTAGGCAGAGAGGCAGGCTTATGGGGTAGGGGGAAGCAGGCTCCCTACTGAGCAAAGAGCCAGATACGGGGCTCGATCCCAGGACCCTGGGATCATGATCTGAGCCGAAGGCAAAGGTTTTAATTTACTGAGCCGCCAGGCGCCCCTTTAAGGTTTTAAGTAATCTCTGTACTCAATGTGGGGCTCAAACTCACAACCCTGAGATCACTCCACCAACTAGAGTTGTACACTCCACCAACTAAACCAGCCAGGTGCCCTCGAATGTACATTTAAGAATGGTCTGGGGCGCCTGGGTGGCTCAGTCAGATAAGCAGCCAACTGTTGGTTTCAGCTTGGGTCATAGTCTCCAGGTGGTGAGACTGAGCCCTGCTCTGGGCTCTGTGCTCAGTGGAAAGTAGGCTTCAGGACTCTCTCTCGCCCTCTGCCCCTCCTCCCAGGCTCTCCCTCTAAAATAAATAAACCTTAAAAAAAATGTTTAAATGGTGGTGCCTGACTGGCTCAGGGGGCAGAGCATGAGACTCTTAACCTTGTGGTTGTAAATCTGAACCCCACACTGGGTATGGAGATTACTTAAAAATTAAAAAAGAAAAGAAAGGGATGCCTGGGTGGCTCAATTGGTTGGACAACTGCCTTCGGCTCAGGTCATGATCTCGGAGTCCCGGGATTGAGTCCCGCATCGGGCTCCCAGCTCTACGGGGAGTCTGCTTCTCTCTCTGCCCTTCTCCTCACTCATGCTCTCTCTCCCTGTCTCTCTCTCAAATAAATAAATAAAATCTTAAAACAAAACAAAACAAAACAAAACACGGCATAATTTGCTTAAAAAAAAAAATTAAAAAAGAAAAGAAAAAAATAGGTTAAAATCCTACATTTTATATTGTGTATACTTTGCCAAATTAAAAAAGTATTAAACAATAAAAGTTATATTGCATATACAAATTATGAATGTTTATAATAGTGACAAAGTATCTATAACTTAAACACCCACCAACATAATGGTTAAGTAAATTAAATTACCAGCTATCCCACAATGAGACATGGAAGCACCAGTGAGGCTATTGATCTGTGTTTGCCGCAAACAGGCCCATGATATGCTGAAAAAAATAAGGCTATCATATATTAAGCATGATCTCATTTTGATATTTAAAAAGAGAAAAAAATTATGAATAAATAGTAAATAGAAGGGCGCCTGGGTGGCTCAGTGGGTTAAGACTGCCTTCGGCTCAGGTCACGCTCTCAGGGTCCTGGGATCCAGCCCTGCCATCGGGCTCTCTGCTCGGTGGGGAGCCTACTTTCCCCTTTCTCTCTCTGCCTGCCTCTTTGCCTACTTGTGATCTCTTTCTCTGTCAAATAAATAGATTAAATTAAATTTAAAAATCTTAAAAAAAAAAAAAAAAAAAAAGTAAATAGAGAAGCCTCTGAGATAAAACCCTGAAACATTACCAGTGGCCACTTCTCAACAGTGGGACCATGAATGATCCTGTTCTTTTAATACTTTCTGGAAATGGGCAACCGTTATTTTTTTTTTTTTCTTTAAAGGTTTTATTTATTTGACAGAGAGAGAGAGACAGTGAGAGAAGGAACACAGCAGGGGAGAGGGAGAGGCAGACTCCCACTGAGCAGGAGACTGATGTGGGGCTCGATCCCAGGACCCTGGCATTATGACCTGAGCCGAAGGCAGACGCTCAACTGAGGCACCCAGGTGCTCCCAAACTGTTACTTTCATAATCAGAAAAGCAATAAAACTTTCTGAAAGAGAAAAAATGACCTGACATAAAGGACAGTGTCTGAGAACACAGACAGATGAGAGGAAAGAAGGCTTGTGCACAGCTTTCCAGATTCAAGTGGGCATACCCTGCTCAGAGCTGGCCGCCGGCAATTTGTGAGGGTAGCTCAGCTGCCAGACGGCGGCTCATTTCCTTGCCAGCATCCCGGGTCCATCTCAGGCCTCATCTCCACCTATCTATCCACAGATACTCCACGAGGCCACCAAACACCTCTTACTTACAGGGCAGCGGAAGCGCCTGAGCGCACAAGGGCCTGGACAATGGAAAGTGGTTTCTGCTGAGAGGCGGCAGAGAGAACACCTGGAGAGAAAACCAGCCAGCAGCTAGTTAGGCTCCGGCTTTTTCCTTCTGGGGAGGTGAGGCTTGCAGTGCACAGGCAAGCCGTTCTTGACTCAAGGTGCCCCAATCAGTTCACGAAAATGCATACTCACAGCCAGGCACCCAGCCCCGGGCAAGCCTGTGGCCTAGCCCCGCCTCCCACTGTGAAGCGCAGAGCGGACACCACTTGCTTCTTACACACGATCTTCCTCCCCCAACAGACGCATATCTGGCTGTTAGCAGGAGACGGGGACCCCACTGCAGCCTGCAGCATCTCAGCCCCTGACCACACAGTGTCAACCTAAAATGGCTGTGAATGGCTGCCTCTTTTTGGCTGATGGCTTGGCAGGTGGTTCAAGGCCCACTGCTGGGCCTATACTGGTTGGGCTTTGGTAGGGTCTAAATGAGATTCCCCTGGGGCGCGGGGGTGGCTCAGTCATTGAACGTCTGCCTTCTGCTCAGGTCATGATCTCAGGGTCCTGGGATCGAGCCCCGCATCAGGCTCCCTGCGCTTGCTTCTCCCTCTCCCACTCCCACTGCTTGTGTTCCCTCTCTCACTGTGTCTCTCTCCCTGTCAAATAAATAAATAAATAAGGTTCCCAGACACAAGTAAAGTTAAGTAGGGACTAGGAACAGAAGGGACCCTGATTAATTTTATTGTTGAAAAGAAACCAAGGCAGCAGTGAGGTTAAGACCTGGGTGTGACCTCTATCATTATATACTATATATGTGTATATGTATAGATATAGTGGACTATATAATAAAACCTTGGGTAAGTGATAATATCTTTCTGAGCATCAGTGTCTTCATTTTAACAGGAAAACAGTTAGAATTTAATAATAATAATAATAATAATAATAATACGTACTTAAAGGGATGAATTTGACAGTTAAATGTGGTGGTACGGGGGGTGCCTGCCTGGCTTAGTCAGTTAAGCATCTGCCTTAGCCTCAGTTCATGATCTTGGGGTCCTGGGATCAAGCTCCATGTCAGGCTGCCTGCTCAGTAGGGACAGTAGGGAGTCTGCTTGTCCTCTACCTCTGCCCCTTCCCTCCTCATGCTCTCAAATAATAAAGACAATTTTTTTTTTTTTTTTTTTTTTTTTTTTTTTTTTTACCCATTTATTTGACAGAGAGACCGCCAGAGAGGAATACAAGCAGAGGTGTGGGAGTGGGAGAGGGAGAAGCAGGCTCCCACCGAGCAGGGAGCCCAGTGCAGAGCTCAATCCCAGGACCCTTAGACCAGGACCTGGGCTGAAGGCAGACACTTAAATGCCTGAGCCCCCCAGGTGCTCCCTTCTCCAAGCTTTGATTTAACTTTTCCTCACCTGTAAAATGGGTTGCTGTGAAGGAGATCATGTCCAGAAGAGAACGACCACAATGCCCGGGACATAACTGTTGCTCAATAAACTCAGTCCAGCTGCCATCACTAGCGCCTCCAGCTGGAGGCCTTCCACACCCTCCTCCCAAAGACACTGAAAGAATGAGAGTGACAGGATCCCAGAACAGCCTGGATATGGGTTCCTGACACAGTCACCATCTGGACCTCTCCTATTAAATCCTAAACCCGCTGAGTAGGAGAGCAGACTGGTCGCCTAGGGCGAAGGCATCTCAGGATCCAAGGGAGTGGAAGCTGGGAGCACGGATGCTCTTGCTGCTGACGGCAGAAACTGGTTAAGTGATCATGGAGGGCAATGGGGTCAAATCTACCAAATGATAAAACCACAATCTTCTGACCCAGCCACTCCCTTTCCAGAGACAGATCCTGCAGCTGTACCTGCACACCTACAAAATGATTTGCACAAGGCCCCGCACTATGTGGTAACAGAAGCCTGGCCACCACCGGAGTCTGTATGGGACGGGTTCAATAAACCGCGGTGCTCCCGTGCTGAAACACCACAGGGCAGCAGGCACAGAGGAGGAATCTAGGTACCGATCTGGAAATAGTCCTAAAAGATAATGCAAAGTGAAAAGAGAAAGGCAGAGAGGAGTGTATATAGATTTCACATTATCTTGAACTTTCAGCCATATGATCTATGACAAAAGATAACCTCTCTTCCGGTTTCACACATGGTGCTATATCAGAGACCAATGGGAGTAGGCAGAATGTGGCGAAGGAGTCTCTTCTCGGTACTTTCGTTCTTAATAAGGGATCTGCGCAAATTAAGGCAAACGCTGAAAGCAGACATTTATCAATCCAGGCTAACCTGTGATAAACACCGAGACTAACCTGACAAAGTCTTCGGGAAGCAGGTCAGGACTAACACCCAGGGAGTCAAGCACGTCGTTTCGAATCTGGAGCAGCAACTCAGAATCTTCCCCGAAGGTATCAGAACTAGGATCTCTTCCTTTATCTGTGCGGAACTTCAGGAGCACTAAGAAAGGCAAAGGAGGCAGGTTAAAAACCAAGTCCTTCTTTCTTTCTTTTTTTTTAAGATTCTGTTTATTTGAGAGAGAGAAAGAGAACAAGAGCAGAGGGAGAGAGAAAAGCAGGCTCTATGCTGAGTGTAGAGCCCAACGTGGGGCCTGATTCCTTGATGCTGAAATCATGACCCAAGCTGAAATCAAAGAGTCTGACACTCAGCCAACTTAGCTACTCATGCGCCCCCCCCAAACCAAGTCTTTTCATTAACAAATGCTTACGGATATTGAGAACGTAAACACAGAAATTGGTACATTAATTAAAAGGAGGGCCAAGTGAAAGATAATCTACTTTCATTTATTCACAAACACAGAGCAGCAATTGAAAATTACAAAACTAGAATTACTGTGACGAGTGCCACAGTAGCGTAACAAGAGGATCTGATGTCCTCGGTGGGGTGGTGTCAGGCAAGGACTCCCAAAGGAAGTAGTAACTGGGTCGCATGTGTGTGAATATAGGGGTAGGGAAGTAGGGGAGAAGCCTCAAGCAGAGCGAGAAGACCCAATTACGACCCACAAGACAGATCAGGATCGGGCGGCATGCGTTCTAGGCATCAGTTCAAAGGGCTGCTTCAGCCAGAAGGTCAGCCAAATGCTCAGACTCATCAGACAGGCAGGTCATTATAAACAAAACCTCCCTCGGTACAATAATTATGTCAACCTCTAGAAACGAATGTTTAATTTTGCTTGTGAACCAGAGGAAAGGTTCAGATGATGGCAGCAAATCAGAGCTACTGTGTAATGAGAGCCTAATAGGGGTTGAATTTTTAACCCCAACAAAAAGACACAGGCAGGAGCCCAAGACTGATTAAAATACCAGCACCTTCTACTGCCACCACACCTTGTCCAAGATGTTCACTGCATGCTGGGGGCATGATGTCCTTATTCCCTGCAAGCTCCCCAAGGTGGCACAGAGCTGGCCTGGAGCCCCATCTCTAGGGCAATGCCTCCCCCAACCCATGACATTGCTGCTTTGAGTGCGGGTGGACAGAGATGGGGGCTAGTGTTCTGGGACAGTAGCTCAGGCCCCAAAGGGGCTTCCCAGTTTAAGAAGTGTTTCCTTTCAAGTCTTATCGAGAACTGCTGACTGGAAAAGTGAACTTGTTCAACAATATTATACTCTCTATCTGTACAAGGGGCTCTTCCCTAAAAATTAAGGTGGACTGGAAAATGATCTAACTGCTACGAGGCTCTTTAAAAATTCAAGGATTTGGAAGCCACCCTGGACTAAGGAATCCATCCTTCTCCTTGTTTTCTTTTTCTTGTTAAAGATTTCATTTATTTATTTGACAGAGACACAGCGAGAGAGGGAACACAGGCAGAGGGAGTGCGAGAGGGAGAAGCAGGCTTCCCGCTGAGCAGGGAGCCCGATGCGAGGCTCGATCCCAGGACTCTGGGATCACGACCTGAGCCAAAGGCAGACACTTAATGATGGAGTCCCCCAGGCGCCCCAATTTTCCTCTTTTTCAGAACACAGCTCCAGGGCATGCGGGTGGCTCAGTCAGTTGAGTGTCCAACTCTTGATTTCAACTCGGGTCATGGGATTGAGACCATGTGGGGCTCTGCACTCAGTGTGGAGGCTGTTTGTCCCTCTCCCTCTGTTCCTCCCCATTCCCCGTGTGCTCTCTCTCAAATAACCACAATCTTTTAAAAAAAAAAGAAAGGAAAAAAAAAAGACACAGCTCATAGAATCTTCAAAGCTACTGGACCACTTGGCAGCCAACTCAGAGCTGATGACCATTTGGATGCTGTCTAAGACCAAACCGCTGTCCCCTAAACCTCACTTAACTCAGCAGACGTGTTGCTGGGATTCCAATCTGGAGGAAATAAATGCAATCAAGTAATAAGCACTTGGGGGCAGGGCAGAGAAAAGACTTTAGACCAGGACTCTTTTTCAACAATGTCCTGTTAAGACAAAGGAATCTGGAAATCTGCTGGTCAGGCCCAAAAGAGAAGATACCCTGGGCGGACTGTATCGAATGTCTTCGCTATTCCTGTCAATCACTCCCGAGAGTACATAAGGACAGACCCAGAATGAGTATCCGTGTCTCCCGAGCAATGACGGAGGCAATGCTGAGGGCAAGCTACTCGCACTGCACACCCCAAGGCCCGGTGGCAACTGTGTGGGAACTGCGCTAGGCCACCTCCTATGTGATCCTCTCCTTTCTGTGTCACTGCAACAGAAGCACCAACTGTCACGAGGGACGGAGGGGAGGGGATCATTTTTCCAGGTCCGCCACAAAAGCTTTTCATCTTTTGGTTAAAAAATACAGCTCTTGGAACAAAGCTCAGACCATTATAATAATTGGAAAACAAAGAGTGCCTACAGCGTGCCAGGCACTGTTCTAAACATTTAATGGGCATTGACGCTTGTCCTCAACAACCCGGTGAGATAGGTATTGTGCTCCCCGCTGCACTGATGAAGAAACTGAAGTTCAAAGAGATGCAGTGGCTTGGTCAATGTGACTGTCAGTAATCAGCAGTGGGGAAGAAATGCCAACTCAGATCTGGCTTCAGAATCCGTGTTTCTTAACCCTAATCGAATCCAGGAGAAATGTTAAGACAATCAGGAACGCAGGCCTAAGGATTCTAAGTGGTCTGGCTCCCTGCCCTGACCTCAGGAGGACTCCTATTCAACCACATTTTTGTGAGATACATTTTCCAGATGGGCCCTGCCCTCTCCCAACTGTTCCATTAATTTTAAGTTGCTAGTTCAGGGGGGTGAGAAGTGGAGGCAGAGGCCATACAAAACCTTGCCCATCAATCTTCAGAGTGGAAGAGCAGCTCTACCCCAGAAAGAAATAAGATGGTGCGAAGAGGAGGAGAGCAAAGGCGGCCAGCAGCTGGCCCTGCTGTTGCTCTGGGCCCCCTGCCTGGTCCTGGTGCAGGCCGCCTGGCTGAGGGCCGGCAGGCTGGCACCGTCCAGATACCTCGCTGACCGCATCTGAAGTCCTCTCAGGGCCTCTGGGAAGGGGGCCAGGCAGTCCGGCCACTTACTTGCAGCAAAGCAAACAGAAGCTGTATTTTTCACTCTTTTTCAAATGTCAGCACTCCAGTCAGCAGGGGTGGGGAGGACAGGGAGAAGCCCATGTCCCGGACAGGCAGCAGCCCCAGAACTGACCCTATCCCTTAACAAGCTCTTGCTTATTAAATTCTCCTCTTTGTTCTGCTTTTCACCCCTCCCAAACCGCCAGACAGACAGACAGACACACACACACACACCCCACTGTTGACTCTGCACTCCTGAAGTGCACCTCCTCACCAGTTTCCAGATTATAAAACTGTTCTGTTAAGATCAAATATTGTCAGGGATGGAGAGCTGCTCTGCCAAAAGATGACTCATCGCATCATATCAAAACACTGCACAAAATTAGAGTTCCAAACTTGATTAACTTCATCTGAACCTTTTAATTAACTCAGGTTGTTAAAGTCTAAGGGAATGACATTCATCGCTACAGATGATAGGCTAGTGTCTCTGCCCAAGTTCAGGACTTGCCCGTGTAATGCAAAAAGGCAAATTTCAAAAAGGAGAAACCAAGCACCTTTTCATTTGTTAGGGAAAAAAACTATGTACATGTGAATATACTACCATTTTGATAAAAAGAAATTAACATTCAAATTCAAATTTAAACTGAATCAGAGTATCAGATTTGTGTTGTAACAGAAATCTGGAAAGCAGTACTATTAATCACTGTATTTCTTTCTACAAATTTTTATTACATTTAAACAGAATTATATTTAGCATAATCAATAAGCCCCCCCAAAATAGCACATTTATAGGGGAGAAAATGAAGTTAATGTTCCAAATTAGCCCTAAATCAATTGTTGTCCCCCAAAATAGCTCAAGTGAGAGGGTAAAAAAAACAAATCTACACAAAACCTCCTATGCCTGATACCTAAAAGCTTCTCTGTACCTGACACCCCTGCTCCAATCTCTCTGGAGCTCTCCAGACTCCCACAGACCTGTTCTCCCCAGGCTGGCTCACTTAGTGGAGACTCATTATCTCTGAGAATGGCCTGAAGATCGGCTGGACTCCTGGCTCACATATAAAAAAGAAAGGAAAGGAAAAGAAGAGAAAAAGTAAGAAAGGAAGGAAGGAAAACGAAAGGAAGAAAGAAGAGAGAAAGGGAGAAATGGAGAGAGGAAGAAAGGGAGAGATAGAGAAAGAAAAAAAGGAAAGTTATCCTCCTACCCTACAGCCCCCCCCTTTAAAGATTGTGTTTATCTACTTATTTACTGAGAAAGAGACAGAGCACGAGTGCTTGAGCAGATGGAGGGGCAGAGGGAGAGTCTTAAACAGACTCTGCACTGAGCAGGGCTTGATCTCACAACCCTGAGATCATGACCCGAGCCAAAATTAAGTCAGATCCTGAACACGACCAAGCCACCCAGGCACCCCTACTCCCCACAGCCTTTTAAGCCAAAACATGAGGTCTCAAGGTTGATCAACTGTTCTTCTCAATAAATACATACCAAGGATGGTAATAACTAGAATTATTGTGATAATTTCACTGTGCATACAAATATCAAATCATGTTGTAACCTGAAATATAGTGTTATAGATCAAGTACATCTCGATAAAAACAAATACATAAATCTATAATGAGCACCGACTGTGCCAGGCCCTGAGCGGCACAGGGGAAAGCAAAACGCATACTCTGCTCTCTCAGAGCATTCAGGGAAGGTGACAAAACCACATACAGAGTTAACAAAAGCTGGGAACCAGCAAAGGCACTCTGAGAGCATCACTGGATGGAACGGGGTGGTCTCACTGGGTGGAACCAGCTCGTCCCCACTGGCCACCAGGCCTGAACACTGACCCTGGGCACACTCACCCCCGGCACATCCACATGCTGCTCCTCAGAGCCAAGGGGGTTTTGAAATGGGCAGGGAGCAGCAGTAGGGACCACAGCGCTGGAGCCAGACTGCCTGGGCTGGATCCCAATTTTCCCACTTACTGTGACTTTGAGCACGTGACAACATCCTTGAGCCGCCTCTGTAAAATGGGAATCATAAGAGCACTTCCCTTACAGGTTTTAAGGACTCAGGGAAGTAAGCAGTCCCCATAAAGCATCAGGGACAGTGCCGGGTGCAGCGTGAGCACGGCGTAAAGGACAGCACTCCAGGACCCCCACTCCTCCACAATCGCCGTAAGCTCAGCTTGCATGCCCTCAGAGAAACGGGACAGACTTTGTGTCAAAATTCCCCACTTGACTCTGCCACCCTCACTAACTTAGCTGTGTACTCTGAGGACTACAGGGACTCGGCTCTGAGCAATCCTGGTCCGCAGCACATCCCCTGCCCGCTTTCCTCCAATGCCCGGATCTCAGCATGTGATTTTACAGTCATTCGTGTAAATTCACTTGTACAAGGACCGAATTTGTCTCCTCAGCTGGATTTTTGCGCTCGTGGGACAGAAACCGTATCCTCTTTGTTCACTATTCTCTACTTAATGCCCAGCACAGGGCATGCCCTATAGTGGGCACTGAGAAAATCTCCACTCCGTGGGAAGCTTCAGTGTTTGGCAAAGGATGGGAAGCGGTCACACATGAGTGGGGAGAAGGGCTCCCAACAACTACACAGGATCCTCACCCATCCTAAACAGGCCTGCTCTTCTATTAAGAGAATTGAATAGAGTTTTAAACATACCCAAGATGGATCTGTTCCTTACAAACATGGCAGATCTGGAAAGTCCAGCAAGAAACAAAAAACCATATACAATGCACCACATGTGTCCTCACAAGAGAAAGGAGATGAAATCTGGCTTTCAAGGCCTATCTGAGGGCTAAAGGTGCAGAAAAGCCGGCCCGCAGGCATGAAGCTCAAAGAAGGGACAGAGCTGGGTTGGGGAAGCCAGTGATGTTTTAGGGAAGTCACTGTGAGTTAGACTCTCGCAGCCTTCTGCCTTTTGAGGTGCCTGGTCATCTGCTCAGCTCAGTTCCACATTACCTGCCCCTTCTTGTACCTCACTCTTTAACCACAGAAACTTACAAGTAGGTGTGTGCATGTATTCATTCATTCATTCATTCATTTTTCCATCCACAAAGACTTCCTGAGCACCCGCACTCCACCTGTGCTGAGTTGTGCTGGGGACCCAGAAGTGACCCAGACAGTCCCAGGTCCAGCCATCCACAGAGGGCATGTTCATAAGTCTTGTCACCATGGCCGCACACTACTTTGATCTCACTCTCCAGAGAGCCTCACCACTGCAGTGGCCTCCCAAAGGACTCGCTCTGAAATGCCCCCTCTGAGCTCCAAGCCCTGGCCACCCTTTCACCTCTCCAGTGAAACCTGGTGTGGGACCCTCATCACAAAACAGCTCAAAACAGAACAAGAAAGCTGTCTCATGTTATTTACATCTCACTCTCTTCTGAAAAGAATTTGAAACAGCCGCATAGAAGTTACGGATTGGGGGTGGGGGTGGGAATGCTATTTCTCAGAAGTGACCTGAAAACAAGATGCCGGGTTTTGCCTACCAAATTAAAGGCCAAGATTACTCACCTAAGCAAGAAGGCAGAGGGAACTGCTTTGTCACAGAGCTCTGGTGGGAGGGTAAATGCTCAGTAAACCATAAGAAAATGTGGTACAGAGGATCTTTACAAAGGGTCATGCCCCTTGGCCAGTGATTGAATTATATATAAATGGTCCCTGTCATGTTATTTATACCACAGAATATCTGAAAATAATTTCACATCAGATAGTAGGATGGTTACATAAAACATATTGACAGGTTAGAATATTATTCATCTATTAAAATTATATTTCAGCAGATTTTAGTCAGGCGCACCTGGGTGGCTCAGCTGGTTAGGCATCCAACTCTTGGTTTCAGCTCAGGCCACCATCTCCTGATTTGTGGGATCAAGCCTCCTGTCAGCCTCCTCACTTGGCAGGGAGTCTGCTTGAAAGATTCTTTCCCTCTGCCCCTCCCTTCCACCCCCTCTCTCTAAAGATAAAGAAATCTTAAAAAATTTTTTTAGGGGCGCCGGGGTGGCTCAGTGGGTTAAAGCCTCTGCCTCTGGCTCAGGTCATGATCTCAGAGTCCTGGGATCAAGCCCCGCGTCGGGCTCTCTGCTTGGCGGGGAGCCTGCTTCCCTTCCTCTCTCTGCCTGCCTCTCTGCCTGCTTGTGATCTCTTTCTGTCAAATAAGTAACTAAAATTAAAAAAAAAAAATTTTTTTTTTTAAAAAGCATGTTTGGTACTATGTTTTTGGCAACATTTATGTTAAAAACAAAAAATTCGGGGCGCCTGGGTGGCTCAGTGGGGTAAGCCTCTGCCTTCAGCTCAGGTCACTGAGACCAGGGTCCTGGGATGGAGCCCCGCATCAGGCTCTCTGCTCTGCAGGGAGCCTGCTTCCTCCTTTCTCAGCCTGCCTGCCTCTCTGCCTACTTGTGATCTCTGTCAAATAAATAAATAAAATCTTTAAAAAAACAAACAAACAAACAAAAAATTCTACAAGGGCACCTGGCTGGCTCAGTCAGTAAAGTGTGTCACTCTTGATCTAGGGGTTGTGAGTTTGAGCCCCACACTGGGTGTGGAGCTTACTTAAATAAAACCTTAAAAAAAGAAGTCCTATAATATCCTGTATTTGGAATGCACTCCACTATGTAAAAATAAAGCAGAATGATGTAATATGGTACAACTGTTCTCACCCCATTCTAGAGGTGGGAAACTGAGGCTGAGGACAGAGAGGCTCAGGGTCACAAGGGACACTCAAAGGTTACCATACTCATAACCTCAATGCTATACCGCCTCCCTAGCAGTATAGACAAGATAGGAGACACCCTAGTTCACAAAATAAAAATCACTTCAGATAGATCTGGCTTCCCACCCCAGAGCCCACCAGTTTAGAATAATGCCAACTACTCGGTCAGACTCTTGTCTGGCCAAATACGGGTTCTCCTCTAGAAAATGTGAAGTGATCCCTGAGCTTGACTCTTACCTTTGAAGTAGAACACTTTGACTAGTATGCAAAGACTGTAACTTGCAAAAGAAAAGGACAAAGCAACTGTGAAACACAGAGACAATCACACAGAGGGCAAGAGATGATCCACAGCCGCCCCCCCCCCCCCCGCCCCCCTGCCTCTGGGCCCCTTCTCTACCAGCTCCACCGACAGCGCCCTCGACTCACAGAGCTGTTCTGACAGAGCCCTCTGCATTCACACTCACCCTGCCTGGTCACAAGCAGCAGGGAGACAGGGGCTTTTCTCTAACCCAGCACTTGAGTGGCACATGACCTTGACTCTGGGCATCTGCTGCTCTCTGCCAACCACTCTCACCGAGTGAAGATGGCACAGGACATTCCCGTGACTGTTGTCTGACAGTCAGAGAAAAGATGGGAGGCGTTGAACAAGGACTGCAGCTGGGCTGGGGGCCCGAGAGGAGCTCCAACACAGGCTAATGCGGGGGGCGGGGCAGGGGGAGATGGAGGGCTGCAAAGCAAACGAGCAGGCAGGTCTCGCTGACAATGCAGCCCATTATTGCAATCTGCTCTTGGGGGCGTCAGGTTCCCATCTGCCAGACTGGAATAAGGAAATGTCCCAGGGCTCTTGTGAAGTTCAGAATTGTTAAAATGGACATAATGCCGTTACTGGTAATGCTAATACAGTCAACCCTTGAACAACACAGGAGTTTAGGGGCACTGACCCCTCACTCCAACTATGAACTCGAAAATCCACATATAATTTGGGTTCTCCAAAAACGTCACTACTAAAAGCCTACCGCTGACTGGAAGCCTTAGTAGTAAGAGAAACAGTTGATTAACAAATACTCATGTTAGGGGTGCCTGGGTGGCTCAGAGGGCTAAGCCTCTGTCTTTAGCTCGGGTCATGATCTCAGGGTCCTGGGATCGAGCCCTGCATCAGGCTCTCTGCTCGGCAGGGACCTGCTTCCCCCTCTCTCTGCCTGCCTCTCTGCCTACTTGTGATCTCTCTCCCTCTGTCAAATAAATAAATAAAATCTTAAAAAAACAAACAAACAAAAAATACTCATGTTGTAACTGTTACATACTGTATTCCTACAATAAACTAGAGAAAAGGAAATGTTGTAAAGAAAATCAGAGAGAAGAGAAAATATACTTTACAGTACTGTACTATATTTACAAAAATAAAAAATTCATGTGCGTGGACCTGCACATTTCCAATCTGTGTTGTTCAAGGCTCAGCTGTCATTAAAACCTGACTGCGTTAGGCAACATTTAGACACTTACTAGGTTTGGTGACCCTGGACAAATGACTTGGTCTGCCCAACAGTCAGTGTCCTTCCAGGACACTGGGCAATCATAGTAAGATCTGCTCTCCAAGGGAGTTATGAAGATAAATGGGATTGTGACACATGTAAAGCCCTTAATTGACAATTATGAATGTACAACATGGGCCGGGGCTCCGTTTGATCCCTGTGGCCCATGAGGCAGACTCAGGGTTATGCCCACTTGTCACACTGAAGAGCGGAGCAGGTGCCTCACCAGGACGGTTTTTTCACCAGGTTATGCGCTGATGGCCCTGAGGCACTAGACTGCACTTATGGGTCACCTCTGCCCTTCCCCTCACCTCTCTTCTCTCACATGGCACTGCCTTCCTTTCTGAATGGCTGCGGTCTGTGTTCTCTACCACTGATAAGGCAGTGGCACCAAAAAACCCAAACAGAACAACAACCACCAAAAAAACCACTGCCTTTTTTTTTTTCTTTTGCCCTTCCTACAAATTATTTTTAAACATCTGTGGTCATGACAGCAGCAAATCAACAAGTACTTGACAGCCACCCCCTTATCAGAAACCACTTCCCTGTGGCCATCTTCTCCTCAGTGGTCCTTGTCATTGCTGGACACCAAAACACCCAGTGGGGAATGCCAGACCCCAACAGGAATGGCTGCCCTTGACCCGGTGTGCAAAGGTCTCAAATTCTAAAATAAGAAGTTCCTTCTGAACAGAACTGATCACCAAATCAAGCTGAGGCCTGGAGACAAAGACAATTACAAATCATCACAGCAGGGACGTAAGTAAGGAGTGTGGTGAGGGCAGGGAGAACTGAAGCGGGAGGTATGAAGTAAGTTTTCTAGTCTACAACAGGAAAAAAATTATTTCAAAGCATCCACCATCAAGATACTTTGCGAAAGATTCCACACAGAGAGGAGGAAAAATGGGGTATAAAATACCAGAAGTTCTAGGGGCGCCTGGCTGGCTCATTTAAGAGCATGCGACTTTCAATCTCAGGATTACAGGTTTGAGCCCCAGGCTGAGTGCAGAGGTTACTAAAAAGTTAAATAAACCTTTAAAAAAGAAAGTTCTAGGGGCGCCTGGGTGGCTCAGTGGGTTAAAACCTCTGCCTTCGACTCAGGTCATGATCCCGGGGTCCTGGGATCAAGCCCCACATCGGGCTCTCTGCTCGGGGAGCTCTGCTCTGCTCAGGGGAGCCTGCTTCCTCCTCTCTCTCTGTCTGCCTCTACTTGTGATCTCTGTCAAATAAATAAATAAAAATATTTAAAAACTAAAAAAAAAATAGGGGCGCCTGGGTGGCTCAGTGGGTTAAGCTGCTGCCTTCGGCTCAGGTCATGATCTCGGAGTCCTGGGATCGAGTCCCGCATCGGGCTCTCTGCTCAGCGGAGGGCCTGCTTCCCTCTCTCTCTCTGCCTGCCTCTCCATCTACTTGTGATTTCTCTCTGTCAAATAAATAAATAAAATCTTTTAAAAAAAATAAAAATAAAAATAAAAAAAAATAAAAACTAAAAAAAAATAAAATAAAAAAGTTCTAGGCGAAAACACAAGTAATGGCAGTTTCCTCTGAAGTTACCCATATATTTTACTAATCTGTCTCACTTTTACAATTTAAAAAAGGAGAAACAGAACTACTTTGAAGGCTCTTGTATATATGATCATCGCGAGGACAAAGTTCTCTAAAACTTCTCCATCTCTACAGAGGACACGAAGTAAAGGGATTTGCTTAAGGTCAAGAAATACATAGCACAGCTGGGACCTAAATTTCTTTCTAGATCCAAATCTAGAGACTTCAAGGCATAGGTGACTGAGAACATTCTACTGACAGGAGAAAGAAAACGTGAACCCCAAACTTGTCTGGCTAGATTTACGAACTGAGAACAATTAGTCACCTTAGAAAAGAGCCCAGGGGGCACCTGGGTGGCTCAGTGGGTCAGGCCTCTGCCTTCAGCTCAGGTCATGATCTCAGGGTCCTGGAATCGAGCCCCATTTTGGGCTCTCTGCTCAGTGGGGAGCCTGCTTGCCCCTCTCTTTCTGCCTGCCTCTCTGCCTGCCTGTGATCTCTCTCTGTCAAATAAATAAATTAAATCTTTTTCTCTTTTTAAAGATTATTTATTTATTTATTTGACAGATCACAAGCAGGCAGAGAGGCAGGCAGAGAGAAAGGAGGAAGCAGGCTCCCTGCTGAGCAGAGAGCCCGATGTGGGGCCTGATCCCAGGACCCTGGGATCATGACCTGAGCCAAAGGCAGAGGCTTTAACCCCTGAGCCACCCAGGCACCCCAATAAATTAAGTCTTAAAAAAATAAAAAGATTTTATTTTTTTGACAGAGAGAGAGACAGCAAGAGAGGGAACAGAAGCAGGGAGAGCGAGAGAGGGAGAAGCAGGCTTCCCTCTGAGCAGGTTGCTCACCCTATCCCAGGACCGAGATCATGACCTGAGCTGAAAACAGACACTTAATGGCTGAGCCACCCAGGAGCCCCTAAATAAATAAATTTTTTTTTAAAGATTTTATTTACTTATTTGATAGAGATAGTATGCAGAGGCAGGCAATGAGAGAGGAAGGGAAGTAGAAAGCACGGAGCCCAAAACGGGGCTCGATCCCAGGACTCCAAAATCATGACCTGAGCCAAAGGCAGAGGCCCAACCCACTGAGCCACCCAGGCGCCCCACAAAATCTTTTTTAAAAAAATTTACGAGAGAGCATGAGTTGGGGGGCAGGCAGAGGGAGAAGCAGACTCCCTGCTGAGCAGAACCCAGTGTGGATACGGGGCTCCATCCCAGGATGCTCGGATTGTGACCTGAGCCGAGGTCGGATGCTTAACCAACTGAGCCACCCACTCACCCCAGAATTTTGCTAATTCTTAACCTGTGGCTTCATTAGTTTATTTTAGGCTCCTGTAAAGCTGCCTAGATGGTGCTAATTTGCCTGATTCCTTTTCCCCACTGTGCCATAAGACTGGCAGTACCTGTAAGTTCTAGACTTGGCTGCGGGACTGTGCTGTAAGCATATAGAGGACGGAGAACCCCCTGGGTCCAGGGAGCAAGAGCTTGTTAACAACCAGCAGCTCCTATCTCTGCTAGTACCTGGTGAGGCCAGGGCCCTTCACTGGGGGATAAGGCTCTTTTCTTTTCTTTCTTTTTTAAGATTTTATTTGTTTATTTGATAGAGAGAGAGAAAGAGATCACAAGTAGGCAGAGCAGCAGGCAGAGACAGAAGGGGAAGCAGGTTCCCCACTAAGCAGAGAGCCCAATTCGAGGCTGGATCCCAGGACCCTGGGATCATGACCTGAGCCAAACGCAGAGGCTTTAATCCACTGAGCCACCCAGGCGCCCCTAAATAAATAAAATCTTTAAAAAAAATTTCATAAGGGATGCCTGGGTGGCTCAGTCGTTAAGTGTCTGCCTTCAACTCAGGTTATGATCCCAGGGTTCTGGGATCGAGTTCGGCATAAGCCTCTCTGCTCTGTAGGGAGCCTGAGTCTCCTTCTCCCTCTGCCTGCCACTCACCCTGCTTGTGCTCTCTCACTCTCTGACAAATTAAATAAATAAAATCCTAAGGAAGAGAAAAAAAGAAAGAGGAAAAAAGAATTAGCAAAACTCCTCAAATGTGGCACAGGTGGCCTCAGTAATCAATCGACCCACACTGACCAAGCCCCTGTTCTGCATCAGGCCACTGTTGGGACAGTCAAGAGACGAGGGGGCCCAGAAGACAGTCCTCAAGTCAGCTCTGTTGTCTGGGCGGTGGCATGGGGATTACAAAGGAAGGAAACCCAACTCAGATAAGGGGGGTTAGGTTCCTGGACCTAGCACTGGAGCTGAGCAATGGCGGTTAAATGGGAAGGGCTAAAGTAGGATATTCCAGGTAGAAGAAATGGAAATGTGTATAGAAATGGGGAGGGTTAAGGCACCTGGGTGGCTCAGTCATTGGGCGATCCCTTCTGCTCGGGTCGTAATGCCAGGGTCCTGGGATCGAGCCCCACATCGGGCTCCCTGTTCGGCGAGAGGCCTGCTTCTCCCTCTCCTACTACCCCTGCTTGTGTTCCCTTTCTCACTATGTCTCTCTCTGTCAAATAAATAAAATCTTAAAAAAAAAAAAAAAGAAAGAAAGAAACGAGAAGGATGACGCTATGGGGTGACAGCAAGTAGTTAAGTAGAAGTGTAGGGTTCACGGACGGCAGAGGGAATGGAAAGGAGAAAAGAAATCAGCAGGTCACGGGTCTAGAATGCCAAGCCACAAAGTTTAAATTGTATCTTGATGGCAAAAAAGATTCACAGAAGGGTTTCAGTTTTTAGACAGATTAGTCTGGTCACTGAAAATGGATAAGAAGGAGGAGCTCTGAAGGCAGAGGCTGGTAAAGGCGCCACAGCACTGATGAAGGCTCCCGGAGAGAGGCAGTCCTATGGGAAAACTCACGGTCATCTGAAAGGGAGAGAGGGAGATCAGGAGGGGTCCAGCTAAACTCGGGTCCCAGAGAGCACCACGCAGAAGGTGGGGCTGGGACTCTAGGTGAAAGAAGCTGCCAATCAACCATGTGAACTTCAGGAATGCTCTGCTGAAGAGAAAATGGCAAACAGGCTGGAACAAAGCTAACAGCTTAATTTGGAGCACTGGCTTTGAACACTCATTCTGGCTCTGGGTATACATAGACAGCGCATTAGAGCACCTCATCTTTAATCCACCCTACAACAAATAAGGCTCAGCAGGGGGAAGTGACTTACAAGAAGCCACCACTATATCTATGCCCTTTGTCCCCCCAGTACCTGCCTCCAATTCCCCACTTGTATTTTTAGTAAGTACCTACCCAGCTCCAGACAGAAGGTGAACGGAACTTGTTTACATGCAAATACACCCCCTACAGTCTGCCTCCCACTACTGTTCGACAGAGGAAATTCTTTTTTGCAGAGCAAAGCCCCATAGTGGAGGCCAGGGAGACTGGTTCATCATCTCCTACCTGATTCATCAAGGCTTTGTTGTTTGGTGATGTGCGGTGTATCTCCCACAGCAAGGGTCCCTAGGCACCCTTGAAAATCTAGGGAACCTCTACAGCTCTTTTGCAGACGAACTGTACCTACAGAAGACCAGCTTCAGACCCCCCCACCATCAGAAGAGATGATAAAGATGTGCTGTTAAAATACGCCCTTCTATGGACCCTGCAGATGTCATCAGTAAGCCCTTTGCAAGTATTACTTATCAGCTACCAAATCAGCATTTTTCTAGGAGTTGAGAAGCAGTGTGTTTGGAGATTGTTTTTGCTCATTTTTAACTTTTTAAAAAATATTTCATTTATTTATTTGACAGACGGAGCAAGCACATAGTGGCAAAGGGAGAAGCGGAGAGAGAGAGAGAGAAAGAGGGAGGGAGAAGCAGACACCCTGCCAAGCAGGGAGCCTGATGCAGGGCTGGATAACAGGACCTGGAGATGACCTGAGTCAAAGTCAGACGCTCAACCAACCGACTGAGCCACCCAGGTGCCCTTATTTTTAACTTCTGAAATAATTTTAGACATACAGAAAAACTGTACACAGAATTCCTGTATAACTTCATCCAGATTTCCCAAAAGTTAACATTCTACCACATTTATCGTTATTTCTCTGTATCTGTACATACTCATTTCTTCCTGAACGATCCAGCATTTGCCCCCAAATACCTCAGAGTATTTGAAACAATTACACAAACCATGAAACAATTACACAAACCATGAAATTAACATTGATAGAGTACATCTAATCTACAGACCTTTTTCAAATTTCATCAACTGTCCCACTAATGTCCTTGAGAGCCAAAGAAATAAAACCCTCCCCTACTCTTGGGTTCGATCCAGAATTCTCCATTCTACTTAGTTTTTGCATCTCTTTATTCTCCTTTAATCTGGAACAAGAATTCCTCAGTTCTCTGTGATACTTTGAAGAGAACAAACAATTTACTTCACAGAATATTCTTCCATTCGAGCTGGTCTGACACTTCCTCATAACCGGACTCACACTACGCACTCTGGACAGGGAATCTGGCGTGATGGTGTGTCCTCCCCAGTGCGCCCTCTCTGGATGCATGAGCTCTTTCTCTCCCATTCCCAGAATACCAACTTTGATCTCTCGGTTGAGGCACAATCCACCAGGGTTCTCTAAAGTCTCTCTGTAATTAGTTAAGAAGTAGCTTGGGAAGAGATTATCTCTTCTATTTCACAACAAACCTTCCTGTTCATTTTAGCATCCATCAAGGATTCTTGACTGAAACAATTTTTACTGCCATGGTGATGGTCACATACAGATTTTTAAAATCTTCACCGCTCCTACTCTATCCTTCGACTGAAAAAACAAAAACAGGGCGTGCCTGGGTGGCTCAGTCAGTTAAGCATCTGCCTTTGGCTCAGGTCATGATCCTGGAGTCCTGGGATCAAGCCCTGTGTTGGGCTCCCTGCTCAGTGGGAAGTCTGCTTCTCCCTCTCCCACTCCCCCGCTTGTGTTCCCTCTCTTGCTCTGTCTCTCTCTGTCAAATAAATAAATAAAATATTAGAAAAAAAATTAAAAAACAAAAAACACACCATTCCTCTCACCCCCATTTATTTACATATTTGTTTACCTATTAGTATAGTCATGGGCTCTTTATTTCATGAGTTACAATCTATTATTTACTTGATCCTCCAATTGTCCCAGATCTCCCCAGGAGGAGCCCCTTCAAATTGGCTCCTGCGTTCCTCTGACATGACCCATCATTCTTCAAGCACATCCTTACTTTCTGGCACAACAGGATATTCCAAGCTCACCTGTGATGTTCCCACCCAAGCCCCAGCATCAGTCATTTCTCAACATGATTCTTATGAGATTATTAACAGGCAGGATCTGGGCTGAGGTATACTCATGGCTTGCTACCAGAGTACCCTTGCTTCTAAGCCCTCTCAACAAACAGAACTAGGAAATACATACGCATAAACATGAAGACACACGCATCTACACATCTATGTCTGTATCTGCACAGAAAAACCATGAGTTCATCTGGTGACTCCAATGCCCACCTGACCTCACAGGATTCCTTCTAGCCTTTCCCACCTTCCATACTTACAGGAACTCCTGTTTCTGGCAATTAAAAAAAAAAAAAAAAAAAAACTGACTCTCATTATCCACAAAATATTTACCTATCTGCTCCATTCTAGAACAGTAACTAGTTTCAGAATTGCTAACCCATATACCACTGTGAAAAACAAACCTACTAATTAGAGTTCAGTATTTGTTTATAGTTCTTTTTTCTTTAGTCTGAGGGTATATATTCAAAAGCTACATGGGTCAGTTCCTTTTTCCTGCCTCAGTGTAGTAATGGCCTCATTTGAAATAAATACTAAATATGCTGTAAAGTAAGAACACAAAGGAGCTCAAAGCTGTGACGAAGCACATGAGTACCCCCACCCTGTGGCAGTTGCCCTCTAACTGGCTGGGGACTCAGAAGAGGGGGAGCTTTACAAATATAGAGATGCCAGGCTCTGCTAGTTATTTTGATACAATAAATCTGGGCTAGAACCAGGTAATCTGTATTTTTCAAACGTTCCCCAAGTAAATTCTGGTATCCTATCAGTTGGACAAAGATCGGCTATAAGAAATAAAGCTAGAGGAGTCTGGCTGGCTCAGTCGGAAGACCATGTGACTTTGGATCTCAGGGCTGTGAGTTTGAGTCCCACGCTGGGTATAGAGAGCACTTAAAGCTTTGCGCAGTGGCAGTATCGTAGCCAATGAGGTTTATCAGAGGCGCGATTATTGCTAATAGAGAGCACTTAAAAATTTTCTTAAAATATTTTATTTATTTGAGAGAGAAAGACACACAGAGAGAGGGAATATAAGCCGGGGGAGTAGGAGAGGGAGAGGCAGGCTTCAAACCAAGCAGGGAGCCCGATGCGGCGCTCGATCCCAGGATCCCGGGATCATGACCTGAGTTGAAGGCAGAAGCTTAACGACTGAGCCACCCAGGCACCTCTTAAAAATAAAATCTTTAAAAAAAAAAAAAGAAAACTGTAAGAATAAAAGGCTAAAAAGAGCAGGGCCCCAATGATCTCTCCAGCCTCACTGTGTCATGGTCCTGGCACCACTGGTCCCGTGAAGGATCCGCACCTCTGCCTGCAATCACCTTGCCTCTCTCCAGTCCCTAGCAAATCCCTCTTCTTTACAAGCAAGCTCAGATGTATTGTCCTCTGTGAAGACTCCTCGGCTTGCCAATTAGACCCAGGCCCCCAGTTCCCTGAGCTCCACGGTAGTTTATTATGAAGCAGTTCACAGAAGCTGAGAAACAGAACAGGACAACACAACAGCCTTCTCCAGAGCCCTGTTACTCCTCACAGGGAGAATGGTCTGTGTTTCTCTCTTCCACTGGCAAGGATCTAACGAGGATTCCCAGGCAAGGGACCTGGCATATAGCAGGTACTCAAACAATGTTTGGTTAAGATTATTTTCAGCTTTAATTTTGTGGCTCAAAAATGGCCCAAGTACTTTTCCACAACTCATCAGAACAGAGACTGAGAACTTTCAAGAAAGTTCACGTTGCCAAGGATTCTATGCTAAGTATTCTCATCTTGCGATAAAGCCCGTTTCTTCCTGCTCTGGGCTAAACCTGCGTGTTATTGTTCATGCTGGTAAGTGAATGCTGTTTCCATACTAGACCCGGTATTTTTAGCACTCCTGTTATGATAAACTCACAGTAACCTCAAAAAGAACAAATCAAAGTCAACTTTTTGTCACAGGAAACCAGCTCATGCTTAATGTTTTGCAACATGCCATGGGAGAATAATAAAAAGATGAGACCTTTTGCTCACAGATGGTGAGGCAAACTCTCAAGATAGTGGAAAAATGCAGCAGGAAGCATGCAGTCTGGCCACTATCTTATTAGGTAAACTGGAAAAACACTCGACACCCAAACAAGGCAAACGCACACGCACACACCACAGAGCAGCTGCTTCCCCAGGGGCTGAATTGTGAATGGGGCAGTAAAACACCTACGTGTGAGGGCCAGGCCAGCACTATGTTGGAATCGAGTCTGAAGGGTGCCAAGAGAACAGGGCAGGCAAGAAGATCCTGCAGGGACACCGTGGGGCAGGCTGCTCTCACTCTAGAGTGGGCCAAATGTCCAGACAAGCAACAACCAGTCACTCAGGCAAAAAATACTTACTTACAGAGTAAGTGTTGTGTGCTCTGCTGGGCGATAGTGAAATAAACTCAGGGTCCCTAGGAGGTCTCTCGGGTGTGCATCACAGCCAAGCAGGCACTGTGTCCTTACTAGGAACTCCCGAGGCATCATTAAGTGTAAAGGTCACCTTCCTAGAAAGGTTCTTGGGAACAGATTCCAAGGACCAGGAAAAACTGAAAACAACTTCCATACCTTTCAAGATGAAACTGGTCACAAACAACGCTACACCCAAAGGAATACATCACACAGCCAACAAGACATATGAGGTAACTCTATACATGCTCTGAGATCTTTCCGTACCACTGAAGACCATCCAGTGTAAAGAGTGAAACTGGCTTAACAGTCTGGTTTACACACACACATGCATAGTTATAAGTGTTAAATCAACTTCCAAGATAGGCCCTTTCAAGACACACACCCCCCCCTTTTTTTTCAAAAACATAAAACTCAAATATCTCTTGGGGGAGAAGAAAGACTATCTGGGTCAGAATTCAGATAATCTTTCTAATACATATTTGAACCAGGGTTTTCTGTATTGTGGTGGTAATTCTATTTCTCTAACATGCAGGGCTCCTGATTTGAAATTTAACAAAATTACTTAGCTCGGAGGTGCATTTATAGATGTGAGGAACACAGTGCAGGGATCAAAGAGACTTCATGGTCTAAACCCTGGTTCTGTCTATAAAACCAAGCATATGCCCAAGCAAGCCACAGCCATGCTCAACCTTGGTCTCTTCAAAGAAAATGGGACAGCAACTATATTTTGAAGGCTGTCACAATAACTTGAGAATATGTCAGACGCTTAGCACATTGCCAGGTAAAGCAGCAAGCAGTGTCCAGTACTCAATAACCATTCTTACACGCCACAGGAAAACCAAAGTAATGCCTGAAAAGTCGACCACTCAACCTGGATACTCCCCAAGGCCATCCTACTTCCGGAAGTCAGATGTTAGCAGTGTTTAATTTTATAATAACAAAAGTAAGGCCATTTTAGAATTGTATCAATTTCAGGTGTACAAACCTTGACTTAAAAAACCAACCAATCGGGGAGCCTGGGTGGCTCAGTGGGTTAAAGCTTCTGCCTTCGGCTCAGGTCATGATCCCAGGGTCCTGGGATGGAGCCCCGCATCGGGCTCTCTGCTCAGCAGGGAGCCTGCTTTCCCACACCCCCTCTCTCTCTGCCTAATTGTGATCTCTGTCTGTGGAATAAATAAATAAAAACTTAAACAAACAAACACACAAAAAAACCCAATCCTCCTCCTCAACATGTGACTGGAATATGTTCGGAAGAGTCAAAGGAAAATACTAAATAGTCTAGAAGCTGTGCCCCGGCACTCATCTTTCATATTCGCCATCTCAGTACCTCTCTTAGAGCCAAGGGAAGGCAGAATTGTCTGCTAGCCCCTCAGTCCTAAGTCAGGAACCCAGATCTGAATGAAGCTCACACACCAAAGGTTAGGCCTGCTGATAAGGGGGAGGAGCTGTGATCTAAGCTCAGCTCTGTCAGTCTCCAAAGATCGTGGTTTTTCCAGGAGATGAGACTGCATCAGTCTCTACTCGGACTCTACTTTTACTGCCATGGGCAAAAAGAATGGTTCTAATTAAAATCAAACTTTTGGACTATGTGGAGGATATTGTTTAAATTAATGAATTAATTTTAAAAAATTAAAAAAATAGCCCTTCCCAAAACAAACAAAAATTTCTAGAATTTATTAAAAGAAATACACTTACACTAAGTTTTTTTTTCTTTCCTTTTTTTTTTTGTTAAATGTATTTGACAGAACGAGACACATTGAGAGATGGAAGAGAAGCAGGGGGAGTGGGAGAGGAAGAACCAGGCTTTCTGCTGAGCAAGAAGCCTGATGAGGGGGGCTCCATCCCAGGACCCTGGGATCATGACCCGAGCCAAAGGCAGACACTTAAGGACTGAGCCACCCAGGCGCCCCTAAACTAAGTTTTCTGGTGTAAGTCATAAATCAATAAAGTTATATAAGTCTAAAAGTAGAGGGACACCTGGGTGGCTCAAGTCCATTAAGCATCTGCCTTCAGCTCAGGTCATGATCCAGGGTCCTGGGATTGAGCGCGACATGGGGCTCCCTGCTCAGGGGGAAGTTTGCTTTGCTCTCTCCCTCTGCCCCTCCCCTTACTTATGCACTCACTCTCTCAAATAAATAAATGAATAAAATCTTAAAAAAAAAAAAAAAGATACAAATATAAAAGAGAAATACAAGCCACAAGAAGGGTATTTTATTAGATTCACTGATTATTTGGACTCAGAGGGGCGCGCCTGAGTGGATCAGTCATTAAGTGTCTACCTTCAGCTCAGGTCATGATCCCAGGGTCCTGCTCAGCAGGAAGCCTGCTTCTCCCTCTCCCGCTCCCTCTGCTTGTATTCCCTCTCTCTCGGCATCTCTCTCTCTCTCTCTCTGTGTCAAATAAATAAATAAAATCTTAAAAGAAAACATTTTATTTTTCAAGACAGGCTGGCTGACTTAGTCTTACCATTTTATAAGCAAGCAAACAAAATCCTAGAAAAGCAAGTTATCTGCCTGAAGTCATAAAGACAGTTAACAGCCAGTGTATTTGCAGAAGGCAACTTCACATATGGAAGCTGCTATGCTTTGCTGCATAAATCCATTAAGGTCAAATTACAGGAGAATCCCATAGCTCCATGAATGGCTGAGCAGAAAATCAAAAGGAGTATTTCCCTGGGTATAAGATCAAGATGACACACCCACAGAGGATCAACTTCATACCTATAAGAGGAGGATTCTAAGCTGCTGGTATAACCTGGGAGAGATCACAACAGCCATTTCCCTCTACCTCCAGAACTTCAGCCCAGCAGGCAGTGGAGGGCATTAATAAAATTAAGTATGCATTCATAGAGAAGCTCCCAGAAGCCAAACCAGGCTCTCTGGCTCACTGCATTTGGGGCACTCCCAGTAGCTCCAGCCTCTCTGGGAAGATGCATCAGAGCCTAGAGAGACCAACGGAACAAAAAAAATCACCACTAGGAATGTGTTGTATGACACCACACAAGAAAGCCTAGAACCTGTCACCTGCTGCAGAGAGAGGCTCAGGAAAGGCTGTGTTGGATATCCGCAAACAGCCAGAAAGAGCACTGGAGTGGTATGAAGGAACTAGCCCCTGGCAGAGTCAGGGAACTTGGTTGAGACGTAGACTCTACCACTAATTTGTTTTATGATGATGGCAAGTCACTTCCCCTCCTGTGCCACTGGGTTCTGAGGTTTGGGGAAAGTGGCCTGATGATCTGGACTTGCCAGCCATCGATGAGGGTCCTTCAGCCACGCACACCACAGGTGAGGGGTGTGGAGGGAGGAGCAGAAAGCCCCTTCCTGCCACTCCTGGCCTAGAGGGCATATGGGCCTGCCTCCTTTTATAATTCCATGACTGCAACAAAACCATACATGTAAAAATCATTAAGATAGTAAATTTCATGGTATGTGTCTCTTTACTATACCTTTTTTTTTTTTTAAAGATTTTATTTATTTATTTAACAGAGAGAGAGCACAAGTAGATAGAGAGGCAGGCAGAGAGAGAGAGGGAAGCAGGCTCCCTGCTGAGCAGAGAGCCCGATGAGGGACTCAATCCCAGGACCCTGAGATCATGACCTGAGCCGAACGCAGAAGCTTAACCCACTGAGCCACCCAGGTGCCCTCATGGTATTGTGTTTCTTACTATAACAAAAAATTGGGGGGCACCTGGGTCGCTCAGTGGGTTAAAGCCTCTGACTTCGGCTCAGGTCATGATCCCAGGGTCCTAGGATTGAGCCCCACATCGAGTTCTCTGCTCAGCAGGGAGCCTGCTTCCCCCCACCCCACCCCGCCTGCCTCTCTGCCTACTTATGATCTCCATCAAATAAATAAAATCTTAAAAAAAATTTATATGACTACTGACTAACGAACATCATTTTAATCACCAAACCTGAAGCCCTGAAATTGAAACTGAAAAAGTAGTGAGTGCCGTTTAGAAAAGTAAACATATGGGATGTATTATCCAACAAAATGTCACAGGCAGAAAATTAAAATCTAGTAGGATTGCTGCCATGGTAATACCTACTCAAATATGGAATTTTTTGCATCGGGCTCCTAGCTCCTTGGGGAATCTGCTTCTCCCTCTGACCTTCTCCTCTCTCATGCTCTCACTCATTCTCTCTCAAATAAATAAATAAAATCTTTAAAAATAAATAAATAAAAAATAAAGGAAGCGGAGTCAATCCCAAAATTTCTACACTATTGCAAAGTACTTGTGTCAAAACACAAAACCCCAAACAAAACAAAACAAAACCCCACAACTTTACAGATAACACAGGTCTCTAGGACTTCCGTGCTCTGTGCTGAGAGTGTATGCATACTATCCAAACCTTACAAAAATGCCCTTGAGGCAAGTGCTATTAACACTGTGACAGAGAGGAATATGAGTGAGCTTCAGGGAATTTAACTCTGTGGTTCAACATTACCCACCTAAAAAAAAAAAACAAAAAAGACAGAAGCAGGACTGAAAAACCAGATGTTTTGATTCGAAAGCTCCTGTTCTGAACAACCATGCACCAAGTCGGCCATTTGGGTCAGTAACAAGGCTACTGCTTCTTGCTCAGGCTACTGCTTCTTGTCTACATCCCCTGCCCCTGTAACATCTGCCAGTGCCGGCCAGCAGCGGCCTGATGTGAATTACACTTTCCCCCATACTGCTGCCTCCCACCTCAGTCCTGGGCTCCTGAGGGCAGGGATGGCCACAGGCCTGGGTCTTAATCAGTCCTTTTTAAAAAGAAAAAAAAAAAAAGATCTTTTTTTTTCTTTTTTTTTGACAAAAATTACAAGTAGGCAGAGAGAGAGGAAGGGAAGCAGGCTCCCCGCAGAGCAGAGAGCCCAACATGGGGCTCAATCCCAGGACCCTGGGATCATGACATGAGCCGAAGACAGAGGCTTTAACTCACTGAGCCACCCAGGCGCCCCTGACTTTTTTTTTTTTTTTAAGATTTTATTTATTTATTAGATTGAGAGAGAAAGAGTAAGTGAGCACAAGCAGCAGAAGGAGACCAGGCAGAGGGAGAACCAAAACTTCCTGCTGAGCAGGGAGCTGGCTGTGGGACTCAGTCCCAGGACCCTGGGATCATGACCTGAACTGAAGGCAGATGCTTGAGCCACCCAGGTGTCCTTGTCTTTTTTTTTCTCTTTTTATTAAGATTTTATTTATTTGACAGAGGGAGAGAGAGACAGAGAGAGAGAGAACAAGCAGGGGGAGTGGCAGAGGGAGAGGGAGAAGCAGACTCGCCGCCAAGTAGGGATCCCAATATGGGACTCTATCCCCGGACCCTGAGATCATGACCTGAGCCAAAGGCAGATGCTCAACCAACTGAACCACCCAGGCACCCCCGTCTGTATCTTTTAAAACACCTATAAATGGGGGAACAGCAGCTAGCCCACATGGCTGTAGGGAGGATTCCATAAGCCAACACCTAGAGAGCACGATGGAGGTAGGCTGCTGCGTCCAGGTGTCTCACACCGCCTTAAGCTTCAAAGACCTGAGCGTTTCAGGGCCCCAGCTCCTTTGCCGTGGCCAACCTGTATTCTCTCAGGTAAAACACTGAGCCTCTCCTGGTCTCTGTTTTCTCACCTCAAGGAACCAAACTGGGGAGAATTCCCACCCACAAGGGCGCTGCGTTGATGAGCTCAGAGGAGAAAATACTCGAGAAACTGCAGAGGGTTAGAACAGATGTCTTGCCCTTGGCACTACTGACACTGTAATATTGTGGGCCAGATAACTCTTTGCCACAGGGGCTGTCCCGTGCCATGGATATTTAGCAACATGCCTGACCTCGCCCCACTCCACCTGCCCATAGCCTGAACAATCAAAAATGCCTTAATACTGCTCATGCCCCCAGCAAGCAAAACCACCTTCGGTTGAGAATCACCAGATTTTGGTAAATTCAAATACCAGTACAAGCAGCAATAAGAACCACTTGGGTTATAAGCCCCAAGACTGCAAATTAACGGCTACTGTTTACTGAGGGCTCTCGATGTGTCAGGCAGAGCGATCAGCTTCTCCCAAAGGCCCATGCACCATGCTCAGGCTGGACTACAGACAGCACTGCCTTGCGACCCTGTCCTCATCCAAAGAAGTATTTTCTGAATCCTAGCACACTCATTCCTAAGACTCATTCCTACCTAACGCACTGGATGCCCTCCCTTAACTCCCCACACTGGATGATTTCTAGACAAATGGATATTAAGTGCTCTAAACTAGTTTCTCCCAACTCTCCCCAACCCAACCTGGCTAACACCACTAATTACAGGAGGAAGGCTTCATTCCTAGCCTCATCTGATTTTTCAGTTTATTAAGGAAGTTTTATGTAGTTTTACATCTTTCCTTCTGAACCAATATACATAGTGCCTGCGGAAAGAGGAACGGTGTTCGCTATCACACACAGCCACCATCTGTCCTGACTTGGGGCAGGGGGTGTTCCTGGAGTCCGCAGAGACCCAGCCCTGGAGAAAGGAAGGCTGAAGACTATCCAAATGCAACCAAAGGTGCTTTGCAAATTTGACAAATAAAAGCGACATCTCTACCCCCGTCTCCTGAGAACGGGTGAGGCTTATGCAGAGCTCAATGAGGGGCCACATCTCCAGCCCAGCCAACAGGATGTTCTCGAGTGGTCACGGAGAGCCAGCTCGTGAAGAACTAGACTGGGGCAAACATTAAGAGAGCCCTGGACTCTGCAGCCGCAGTTCCGGAAAGCAAAGCACAAAGCGCCCACTGGGACGCTCTGCTCCGGCTCCTCACCTTGAAGGAGAAAGTAATCCGAGGTTGTGCGCTTCAGAGATGCCTTCGCCTTATCACTTCTCCAGTCCACTTCCAGTGCGTCCTTAACGGAGCAAAAGACCACCTTCTGTTGAGAAAAAGGCAAAATTGCTTAGGGAGAAAAATGTTAGCTTTAAATCTCAAGGCAGTAGCTCCTCACCATCTAGGAGAAATGTCATTATTTAAGGCTTACTGTTCATTAATAGCAGCTGAGGACCACGCAAACCCAATAAATGTTAACTGAGCACTTACTGTGTGCACCTCTGCACGCTGGGGACACAGCGACGAGTGACATACACTCCCTGCACCGGAAGGAGTCAGAGCAAAGCTAAAGACCCAGTTCCACTCTGGCTTTAACTCTGGCTGTGCTCACACTGCAGAAATTTTTGCACAAGTGAACAAGACTGTGTGTCTACAGATAGTCAATAAAACATTGTTATAGCCAACAAAAACATTAAATGTGTCTCATCAGAACAATGGTTTGAGAATAAAAATAACAATAAATAAGAGCAAGAAACACAAGCAACGGTTATGAGACAAAATCTCCAGGCTGTGGGGCTGGAGAAGGCATTTGTAAAAGGCCTGTAGTGAAAGGAAGCATGGCTGTAACCTATTAAAGCTAAATGAAATGATCTCAAAAAATGCCATTCTGTATCTATATTTTAAAATATAAATAATTAAATATGAGTAAGAAAGTGACTTTCCTTTTCCTTTCCTGAATCGTTCAGTCCAGAAACCATCCACTGGCACTTAGGAAGGGCAGGGAAAAGTGTGTAGAGGTGCTGGGTGACCGGCTGCAGGGGACAGAGCAGAGCTGGGTGGGAAAGGTGGCATCCTGCAACCGGGGGCGGGCGGGGGCGGGGGTCGGCTCAGGTAGTGGTAGACTGGGAGACTCACTCCCACCAAGGACTTCTGCAACAAGTGAAAATAGAGAACATAGGTTTCTCACTGTCAGAGAAGAGAATTAGAATTGCAGAAAGGGAAAAAAACCATAATAAAGCCTGTGGTGGGGTTATTAGTATGAACTCATTTTCAATATATACAGCACGGAAGTAAGTGCAGACACAAGCCTGTGTGTACATGTGTACAAATACTGAGCAGCCACGTCCACAGACAAAGCATCAAGGCGATGACGCCCTGAGAACAGTCAGTACACCTAACCCCCAGATCTTGGGATTCTAACCCCCCACTGAGAAACATTTCTCTTTGGAGAAACAGCAGATTTCACGGCTAATGCAGGAAGAGTATGATAGGAGCCCCAAACATCTTACTGCATCTGAAACAAAGTGTGCACAGAATGATGGGGGTGTGTCCCGAGTAAATAGGAGCCAACCAACATAAAGGAGCTCCCACTGGTCAAACTGGAACACTTTATGGAAAAAAATAAACAGTAAGAGATTTTTTTTTTTTTTTAAGATTTTATTTATTTATTTGAGAGAGAGAGACAGTGAGAGAGAGCATGAGCGAGGAGATCAGAGGGAGAAGCAGACTCCCCATGGAGCTGGGAGCCCGATGTGGGATTCAATCCTGGGACTCCGGGATCATGACCTGAGCCGAAGGCAGTCGTCCAACCAACTGAGCCACCCAGGCATCCCAACAGTAAGAGATTTTAACACTTCAAATGAACTAGAATCCTTTAGTCTTTGATCTAAAATCGGCTAATCTGATAAAGTCTGATGAATAATGAGGTTATTATGTATTTTCAAAATACCTCTCCAGGGGCGCCTGGGTAGCTCAGTGGGTTAAAGCCTCTGCCTTCGGCTCAGGTCGTGATCCCAGGGTCCTGGGATCGAGCCCTGCATCGGGCTCTCTGCTCGACAGGGAGCCTGCTTCCTCCTCTCTCTCTGCCTGCCTCTCTGCTTATTTGTGATCTCTCTCTCTGTCAAATAAATAAATGAAATCTTTAAAAAAAAAAAAAAAAATTCTCCAAAAATTATTGGAGGGGAAATTACAGGGAAAAGAGGAATTGTTTTCTTTCTTTTTTAAGATTTTATTTATTTATTTGACAGAGAGATCACAAGTAGGCAGAGAGGCAGGCAGAGAGAGAGGAGGAAGCAGGCTCCCTGCTGAGCAGAGAGCCTGACGTGGGGCTCGATCCCAGGACCCTGGGATCATGACCTGAGCCGAAGGCAGAGGCTTTAATCCACCGAACCACCCAGGCGCCCCAGAGGAATTGTTTTCAAAGGAGAAATCTGGCAAGCATAATTCTACTCAAATGACCAAAATTACCAGTGTCAGTAAAGCAGCATATGGAAACCAGAAGCACACCGCAGGATGGGATGAGGAGCAACCTTGCTGTGGTATTTTTGCCAAAGGTGTGAAGCTGGAATCTAATCGTGACCGAACAGCAGACGAACCCAGACTAAGGAACAATTTACAAAACAAGTGGTTTGTAATCTTCAAAAGCATCATGAAAATCTAGATGCGCACATGATCCAGAACTGAATCCTTCTGCCATTAAGGACATGATTGGACAACTGATAAAATCTGAATAGGGTCTCAGAGTTAGATGGTAGTGATGTATCCATTTGAATTTGGATTTTGAAGTTTGGTTTGTGACTACAGAAAATGCCTTGTTTGAGAAAACACAGACTGAAATATTTGGGAGTGATGAAAGGAGCATGGTTTGAAACCTTATTCTCAGATGGTTCAGGGAAAAAAAAAAGGTTCTCAGCACTAGCTACTTTAACGAAGTTTAAGATGGCTACGTGTGGGGGGTGCCTGGGTGGCTCAGTGGGTTAAGCGTCTGCCTTCGGCTCAGGTCATGATCTCAGGGTCCTGGGATCGAGTCCCACATCGGGCTCTCTCCTCAGCAGGGAGCCTGCTTCTCTCTCTCTCTGCCTGCCTCTCCATCTACTTGTGATCTCTTTCTGTCAAATAAATAAATAAAATCTTAAAAAAAAAAAAGATGGCTACGTGTGGGACGCCTAGGTGGCTCAGTCTGTTAAGCGTCTGCCTTCGGCTCAAGTCGTGATAATCCCAGAGTCTTGGGTTCAAGCCCAGTCAGGTTCCCTATTCAGCAGGAAATCTGCTTGGGATTCTCTCTCTCCTTTTTCCTCTCCTCCATCCCCCACATGTGCACTCCTCACACTCTCTCTCTAATAAATAAATAAAATCTTAAATAAACAAACAAAAAAGATGGGGGCATCTGGGTGGCTCAGTCAGTTTAAGTGTCTGCCTTTAGCTCAGGTCATGATCAGGTTCCATGCTCCTTCCTCGCTCTCTGCTCCTCCCCCCACTCATGCTTGTACTGTCTCTCTCTGAAAAAAATAAAATCTTAAAAAAAAAAAAAAAAAAAAGATGGTATGTGAGTATGTATAAATAAATTCAAACTTCCTGAGGTATGGGTCTCTTTTTCTCCCTCCTTCTTTCACCACATATACATACCACACACCCACCCCACTCCCCCAACAAACGCCCCAGATATTTAAGAAAGAAAAGAGACGACAGTATAATTAGGATGCTAAGTGAACCAAGACCTATCCACTCCCAGGCAGTTGACGCTGCTTGCTAACGACCAAAATGGAACTGACAGATGAAAGCTCAAGCACCTAGTGAAGATGAAAGAGTCATACGGTTTTTAAGGAGGTTTTCTATGTCCCCATAATCACTCCTTTGGGATTTCAATCCACTGTAAGAATTGGTAGATGAAATGTTTGTACTGTCCTCCAACTTTTTGGTCAATGAGTCTGTCTGACCTCAAAAGTCAAGTCAAACAGCCCCTGAGTGACATTTACTGCTTGATACAGACTGCTCGACCCTTCTTAAGGAGTCTCACAACACAGATCAAGCCATCAGCAGTATGGTCTGGGAATGCCATCACACGAGCAAAACAAACTCTCATGAGGTTTCATAAACTACCAAGATTTTAATTCAGAATTTTTGTAGTTCACCTGGCTAAGAATCCACTGATTTGTTAGGTCACGACGCTATGACAAACGAGGAAAAAAAGTTCTGTTTCATGGTCTCAGTCCTACGAAGGCCCACCTCTAAACTTTCAGGGCTTGGGGTGAAAGTACAAATGGAAACCCATATACCACTTCTACATATTTGTAAGTATAAATCATACGAACAGGCTATTAAAAAATAAAGTATATTATATTCTCTTGCCTTAACAAATATATTTTCTTACTACCTGGAAGACTAGGATCAAATTTGGAATTCTCACCCTCCTTGGGAGTTCTGTGCCAGAATGGGGTGCACTGCAAAAGGTGGTCCTCTTTCCCTCTCTCCTCCCCCCTCTGGCTCTCACAGCTCAAGAGGCTCTGCATGTTGAGTGTGGCCTCCCAGACCATCCTTCCCCCACTACAACAACTACTCCTCAGCCCTAGACACATGGACATTGTTGCCAAGGTTTGCACTCTGGAGGAAGATGAGGGAAGAAGCCCACAAAAGCCTGGGAAGTAAGCCTGGGGTTGTCTGGGCAGGAGATTCCAGGAGTCCCAAGCATCCACAATGTGGCCCAGAACTGGAGAGGTGGGTTAGTAGGGGAGATGGGCCCAGGTGAACACATCTCTTTAATTCCATGGAATCCTCATTCTACTAGGGGAATGGCTGGAAGGAGACCAGAGTGGGACCTTATACAGCGCTAGGACCAAGGACAGAGGCCCTCTTTCCTCCCCAAGTCAAAGGGCAGAACTCACCGAAATTTTGCTGTAACTTGTGAACTCAGACAAATGAATTTACCTCTCTTAGGCCTGTCTCTGGCAGGCAACCGTTAGGGAAGTTTTCTGAAATTTGGGGAGGAGGACCCCAGTAAACCTTGTCTGAAATATGTAGCAGCCCTCCAGCTACAGATGACACAAAGCCAGACGCGGGCACATGGCTCAGGCCACACCAACCAGATTCTTTCTCCTGGGAACTAGGAATATGAAAGCTAGAAACAGAGACACACTGATGACCAGAAGGGCTCTTTAGAAAAAAGCTAAATTCCGACTGTCTCCAAGTCTCCCTAGCTGGCCTGGTCTTTATCCTTCTCGGGTCATAGTGGCTATTCAATGCTTCTTGTGCTACCGCACTCCGCCTCCAATTAATGTCCCATTTTTCTGGTTCAAACTACCTAAAGCCTATCCTCATCTGGGTGCCTGGCTGGCTCAGTTGGTGGAGCATGCGATACTGATCTAGGGGTCATGAGTTTGAGCCCCATGTGGGATGTAGAGATAACTTAAAAAATAAATAAATAAATAACCGAAAATGATGTCCCCTAATCTATAGTACGTACAAATGCAGATTGGTGGTACCCGTCTTACCCACCTCACGGACACTGGATTTATAACCAGAAAAATGTGCTTAACAGCATCCTCAGAAAATGAAGGGTCTTCACGAAAAGCCCCCAGCAATATCTGCCAGGCAGCTGCAACCACCACAACGAACACCCTAAAACAGGTCACTTTTGCACCTCACTCAGCCCTCCCTGCTCTCCCCGCCCTCAGATCACAGATCCCTCTGGGTATAATGCCTGACTGACTTCCCTCCACTATCCATTTCCTTTCCTGGCAATTCTGAGCCTTAAGGATTTCAATCTGATAGTCTAGTTAAGACTAATAAGAAGCCCTCTTACACCTCTCCCCAGATGGGGATAAGCTTCCTGAAGCAGGGACCACAGTGGAAGACGCAGCAGCACTGCACAGAACAGAATGTCAGTAAGTATCCGTGAGTTGATAGGGTCCAATCTGCTTTTCATTTGCCAAAAAGCCCGACAGTAAATACAAAAGATGAATTCTCCCACCCAGTCTGAGAGCCGTCAAATTGCAGGGCTGTGCTGAGCCACTCCGAACAGTGGACAAGTGCAAAACCCTCACTAAAACATGAGCTGGTTTGATGGACTGAGGCAAGGCGGCAAGAGAAGTGACACAGCCTCTTAAAGCCAGAGCCTCCAAAGAAGACTATCTGCTCCCAGGCTTATGGGAAATACATTGCACGAAGAAAGCAGAAGATGGTACTTGTTTCCATCACATAGATTAGATCACTATGTATGACTCGTGTGTGCTAATGGATGTTCATTAAAATTTCAACTTCATCACATATGTGAACGAGTAGAAAGAACACTGAAAGGAACACAACAGTCATTAATGGGGAGCAGGGTTCACATTATCTCAACTTGTTCTGTATTTTCCACATTTGGGACTGTAAACACATTTTACTTTTTTTTTTTTTTAAGATTTTATTTATTTATTTCAGAGAAAGAGAGAGAGACAGAGAGCGCAAGCACAAGGGTGGAGGGACAGAGGGAGAATCAGGCTGCCCACGGAGCAGGGAGCCCAACTCGGGACTTGATCCCAGGACTGAGGATCATGACCTAAGCCAAAGGCAGACACCCAACCAACTAAGTCACCCAGGTGTCCCAACACACTTTACTTTTATTTTTTTGTTGAAGATTTTATTTATTTATTCGACAGAGAGATCACAAGTAGGCAGAGAGGCAGGCGGGGGGAGGGGGGAAGCAGGCTCTCTGCTGAGCAGAGCCCGAAGTGGGCCTCGATCCCAAGATCATGACCTGAGCCAAAGGCAGAGGCTTAACTCACTGAGCCACCCAGGTGCCCCACACACTTTACTTTTAAAAAGCTGAACATCTATAACAAGGGATACAGCTCTGGCTGTAAAGCTAAATGTGAATCAGAATTGAAACAACTTTGAAAACCAGATTTCTAGGTTGGACTTCCACACCTACTCAAAGGAGTCTATAGTTTTCAAAAGCATTCTAACGAATGACAACTGCAATCCTAAGACAAAGCTGTCACACTCAGCAGAGTGGCAAAAGAGCCTGAAGTCACCAAATGTTACCGTCACATACTACTGATTCTGGACTGTGACCTGACAGAACTACTCAAGAGTCATTTAGCAGGTCTGGTTAAGTTGAAACTGCACGTACCCTAATTTCCCTCCTAAGTATACACCCCAGAGAAATCACACATTTACCCAGAGAGATTATCTACATACACACGCACACACACACACACACACTTTCTCTCTCTCTGTGACACCATTTGTAACAAAAAAACCGTACATGCCCACGTGCCCATCAATAAAAGATTCGATAAACAATAATACTTTCACACAATACTCTACAGCGGGGAAAAAAAAAAAGACATAACGTCCTGCAGGGCTGTCCTAGAGAACTCACGATGATGATGGCAATGTCCTGAATCTGTATTTGGGCTTCACAATACAAATGCCAATAGACACACATGCTTGGTGAGCATTTGAAATGTGGCTAGGAGAATGAAGAAAATTTTTTATTTTAGTTAATTCTAATTTAAATAGCCATATGTGGCTAGTGGCTAACCACAATGGAGAGCAAAGCCCTAGACCTGCAGACAAATAGACGGCCTCACAAACATAATGGTGCTCTTAAAAAGCAGGTGGTCGGGGCATATGGGTGGTTCAGTGGGTTGAGCCTCTGCCTTCAGCTCAGGCTGTGATCTCGGGGTCCTGGGATCAAGCCCCGAGTTGGGTTCTCTGCTTGGCAGGGAGCCTGCTTCCTCCTCTCTCTCTGCCTGCCTCTCTGCCTACTTGTGATCTCTGTCAAATAAATAAATAAAATCTTTAAAAAAATAAAAAATAAAAAGCAGGTGGCAGCACATATACAATATTAAACCTGAGGGGCGCCTGGGTGGCTCAGTGGGTGAAGCCTCTGCCTTCAGCTCAGGTTATGATCTCAGGGTCCTGGGATCAAGCCCCGCATCGGGGTCTCTGCTTAGCAGGGAGCCTGCATCTCCCCCACAACTCTGCCTGCCTCTCTGCCTACTTGTGAACTCTGTCAAATAAATAAATAAAATATTTAAAAAAATATATTAAACCTGATTTTTAAGATGTTAAAAAGCATACCAAACAATTCTATATTGCTGGGAAATACATAAGTAGTAAGAAGAAATGGGTGGAAATGAGAACCACAATTGAGGACGGAGGTTACTTATATTGGAGAGGGACAGCCAGTGGACCTTGATCATGCTAGCAAAGATTTATGTATCTATTTTTAAAGATTTTTTTGTTGGGGCGCCTGGGTGGCTCAGTGGGTTAAGCCTCTGCCTTCGGCTCAAGTCATGATCCCGGAGTTCCGGGATCGAGTCCCGCATTGGGCTCCCAGCTCCATAGGAAGTCTGCTTCTCCCTCTAACCTCCCCTCTCATGTTCTCCCTCTCTCTCTCTCTCAAATGAAAAAAAAAAATCTTTAATTTGTACTGATGTCATATTATTTGAGAGTATCAAATATCACAATAAAAAATACACTGGATTGTGCTCTGATGCTGGGAGAGACCTCTTGCCTCAAGCGTAAAATGCCAAACCCCCACGGCCACCAGCCTCCCCACCATATCTGTCCTACCTGGAAAACCTGCTGTCGGCACTCTACCCAGCTCTGCGATATGCACCCTGTCTTTCCTGTCCCCCACCCCAAACCAAGTGATTTGGACAATCAGCAGGGCTTTGAACACCTCTGGCCTAAAGGTCCCTGGTCTAGGGAACCCAATGACCTACTTCTTAATATTCCTGGCCAAGTTCCTTGTCCTCTCCAGAATTCTGTTCTCTCAGCCCAGCTCAGGTAACGTAAACCACAACAACTAATGTGCCAGGTGGTTAATTAACCCACTTGGTTGATCACAAAGAAAGTCAACTCAGTAATTCTTTTTTAAAATGACAGTGATCTCCAAAGCTGTCCTATGATGTGGCAGGAGCAGCCACAACATAGTGACCAGACATCTCCCGGGGACTGTGCCAGGAACTGCACCAGGAGCACAGCGGTGAACAAAAGTGCCTAGCCCTTCAAGAGCCTAGACTCTGACGGGGAAACACTGACAGGATCCCTCAGCATCACGAACCAAGGTGAAGAAGGAGAGCGGTCAGTCCCTGGAATGTTCCCTTCAGCTTGGGGGCAAGAGGAGATGAGTCGTCCACAAACTGCTCCGAAATGGGGATCAAAATAATGAATCACTCGTCAACTGTGGAATTTTACAACTGATTCATGACAAGAGCATTAACGGTGCCCAAATTAGTCCCTTACTATTTCAGAAACAGAGGTAAAATTAAATCTGTATTTCTTAGCATGTCAAGAACAAATCCTATGTTGTGTTTAATTTTTAAAGAGCCGTGATGGAGGGGCACCTGGGTGGCTCAGTGGGTTAAGCCTCTGCCTTTGGCTCAGGTCATGATCCCAGGATCCTGGGATCAAGCCCCACATCGGGTTCTCTGCTGAGCAGGGAGCCTGCTTCCCTTCCTCTCTCTCTGCCTGCCTCTCTGCCTGCTTGTGATCTCTGTCTGTCGAATAAATAAATAAAATCTTTAAAAATAAATAAATAAATAAATAGCCGTGATGGAAAGTAACCACTCCCGGTCATCTACTCGCATCTGGCAGCCCTTAACAGTAAAGAAACAGAGCAGCAGCAAGGGAGCATGAGGGTGGCCTTGTACCCTAAAGGCTTTTCCAGAAAGGTCCCAATCTTCACATATTTTATCTCATCATCACCATAAAACTTCAAATTATCCTAGAAACTCTAAGGGAATTCACACTTTAGGCGGCAGGGCAAGACTGTGGCTTGTCCTCCCCCTCCACTCCACCTTACACGACCACGGGAGCTCAGGCAAGTCAAGGAACTTCTCTTAGCTTCGGCAGCAGCTCTAAGGAGACAACAGGACTGGATGCGCTTCCCTGCACCCAAGAGAATGCCTCGCACACAGTAGGCATCTTGCATTTCAAAGATACACAATGAGCTGGCTGCTTTGGGGTAAAGGAAGCCAGAGTCATTCTGTTCCAATGTCTGCCTTTCAGCTGATCCCACTTCCTGTGACTAAATGCCAGTCCTGGCTCTGCAGACCTGCCTTCATATGCCAACTCTGACAATTCTTCCTCTGAGAAATCTTTCTGGACATTTCCTTATAAAACTACTGCCCTCTCCTTTACCTACTTTGTACTGATGTCTCTATTAAACTTATGCCCGAGACCTGATTCTGATGAACTCTGTCTCATGACTTTTCCTGGGCACCACAGGAAGCCAACTACTTACTGAGCACCTACCTCTGGGCTACACATTTTCCCACTCTCGTATTTATCATGATGACACATATGCTAGAAAGGCCCAGTATCCTCCTAAGCGGTGTGAAAACCACAGGTCTATTTTTCCTCTTTGTTTTTTAACGTTTCTAATTTAGGAGCACAATGTGTACCTTGAAGCAAAAGTGGCTATACAACATTTGGTTGAACCTAAGGAAAGGGGGGGGCGGGGAGGGAACCCTAACCAGAAGCCTTTCGCAGGAAACAGGAAGTGGTTGCCTCCCCACCATCCTGCACTTTGAGCATAACCCAACTACTTATTCTGTACAATTCAGGCGAAGGGGCATAATCTCAATCAAGGAATTTCTGAGTTGGAAGAAAACTTCAAAATCCCAGAGCAGTCTCTGCCAAAATGGATGAGGCCTATTATTATGAGGTGGCGAAGCCCGAGCCCAAACCCAGCTCACACCCGTCCTTCCACAGTGCTCTTAGTGAGGCCGCACAAAGACAAGGTTTGGAATCCCAGGGATTGTCATCAGGAATGCACTGAATGCCTCACAACCTTAAGGGCTCGAGGTTGGAATCCAGGCCTGAATTGTCCAAGTGAAACAGCTGACTAACAATGTCAGCTGGGGAATATTTTGATACCTTCAAAATCGGCCCCTGCAGGAAGAGGCCGCACAAAGAGCTCTGTGACTGAAGAGCCCAAGGAATGGTACGCAAAGGCCACCGGGTGCCTGGCTGGGCTGCCCACATTCCCCTCATAGCTCCATAAAGTGGCTCCCCAGAGCGGTTTCCAGATCCACCCCAGTGGGCACCATCAGTATTGAGTCCAGGGGAAGCGTCCAGCTGTGAAGGGCTAACAAAGCTGGGAGCTCTCTCCATTTGAATGTGAAAGACCCGCCTCAATCAGAGAAGGCCCTTAAGCCATAAAACCCTTCACACCAAGGCCAAGTGTCACACTTGTAAGAGGGTGTGATTTATAAATTGACAGCACCCACAAAGCTGCTTTTGTACTCCTCCGTTAGTTAACAATTTATCTCCCCCCACCAAACTCTCGGGGCTATTCAGATAAAGCTTGACTGGGCCTCAAAAAGAAAGAAAAGGGAGGAAGAAAAGGACCCAAGTTTTGGCCAAAACACCAATGTTCACTCTGGGTAATTATGGTCCTGTGAATAGACACTAAAATTAGGGCTTAATAATTCCTCTGTATCACACTCACAGCAATCAAACTCTTCCAATACAAACATAAAGAGCAAGAAAACGAAAATCTCCGGCCCAGCCTTGCTGGAAACTCAAAGAGTTCCACTTCTGTGGTTTCTGCAGTCTCTTTTTGTGGTTTCTGCACTCTTAGAATCCCCCCTTTAGAGCAATTTTAACTTGAAGCTCTGACCAGCTGTTTTTCTTTCTCCACATTTAAATCTACAAAGCAAAGAGTAAATATGGGCTCGGTCATCTCTCTCCTCAGTGGGACAAAACCAATTCTGGCCCCTTCATCTTGTCTCCCCCATCGCGTGACCCCCTTCTCAGATTCCAACACCAGCTTCAGAAGATCCTCTCCTGCCGAGTCCCTGCCCCTTCTCTCGCTGTAAAATGAACTTAAATCTCTGCGCCAACTCCAGTACAGCCTACGTCCCTACAAACTATGTTAGAAAGTACACAATGGATGATAACACTTGTCAACATTGAGGACTTTCTTCCTAAAAGGTTATCTGGTGGAAAGCCGACCCCAAAACTTCATCTTAAAGAAGAAAAGCATAAACAATTCAAACTTTAAACTGTATTCCTGCCCACTTAGGTAGGATTTCCCTAAATTGTCTGTCTATCCAAAAAACTTTCTTTTATGCAAGAGGCATGGCCTTTGCTCCGTAACAGTTCTGCTACTGCTCCAGATACCAGATACCAGAGCCGCCCCCCCCCCCCCCCCCCCCGTCGGCCCACACACCAAGTAAGCCCTGCAGGCATGTTCTCTTTAGCCTCTACAGGGTGAAAGAAGAGCATTCAAACCAAAGTAGTAGGTGGCTGATGTTAAAAAGTTTGGGAGTAGGGGCACCTGGGTGGCTTAGAGAGTTAAAGTCTCTACCTTCAGCTCAGGTCATGATCCCAAGTTCCTGGGATGGAGCCCCGAGTCGGGCTCTCTGCTCAGCAGGGAGCTTGCTTAAAAATAAAGTTTGGGACTGGCACCTGGATGGCTCAGTCCATTAAGCATCTGCCTTTGGCTCAGGTCATGATCCCAGGGTCCTGGAATCAAGTCCTGCATCCAGATCCCTGCTCAGCAGGGAGCCTCTCCCTCTGCCTGCTGCCCCCCAGCCCCCACCCCCGCTTGTGCGTGCCTGTGTAATTTCTCTCTCTCCAAATAAATAAAATCTTAAAAAAAAAAAAAAAGTTTAGGGGGGGCAGGTGGGTGTGGGGGAAAAAATAGTTTGGGACAGAACCTATTAAAAAAAATCTATTTCTGACTCTGTTAAAAACTGATACCTGGCATCACTGCATCCATCCTCCTTCATGGCAACAGCTGGCTCCCACTAAGCAGCAGCCACCCCCTCTTTGAGTAGGACAAGCACTGGTCCGGCTTGTCCGGGCCCCTCCCGTCAAGACTACATGCTTGCTCGTCCTGCTTGCAGTTGTGACTGCCTGTCCCCCATAAGGCCCCAAGGCTTCTGATCATTCCCCCCTCAGAGTACACATACCTTTTTGACCATAGTAGTTTCAGATGAATCAAGCTTTGTTCTCTTGGTATCAGGTCCGTCTTCAACCCCTTGGCTAACTTTGGCAACTTTGGTTTTCTCCCTAGAGGGTGACAAGGGAAGGAATTGAGCTCTACTCTCTGAATCACGCCGAAGAGCCTCACCAGCTCACGTGATGGGACGGTGGCTAAGAGCAAAAGCTTGGGGCGCCTGGGCGGCTTAGTGGGTTAAGTGTCTGACTTGATTTCAGCTCAGGCCGTGATCTCAGGGTCATGGGATCAAAACAACGTCAGGCTCCAAGCTCAGCAGAGTCTGCTTGAGGTTCTCTCCCTCTGCCTCTGCCCCTCCTCCCCCAATGTGTGCTCTTTCCCTAAAATAAATCTTAAAAAGGGGGGGGGGGCGCAAAAGCTTTGCAGTCAGGTATAGCTGAGTGGTTTCCAATCCCAAAGTGGCTAATGATTACCTGATCAATCAGGTATGTGAGAATAACAATACCTGACAGAATTATTTTAAGATAAGAAATAACGAATTGCTTAGCATACATTGCCCAGCACAAGGTAAGCTCTCAAAAAGTCTTTATAAATTTCACTGGAATCATGAAATAGAGCCAAACTTCGATTTCTCCCCTCTGCCATGGTGAGCTCACATTAAAATAATCTGGGCGTGGGGCAGAGGGTTAAGCCTCTGCCTTCAGCTCAGGTCACGGTCTCAGGGTCCTGGGACAGAGCCCCACATTGGGCTCTCTGCTCAGCAGGGAGCCTGCTTCCCCCCACCCCTGCCTGCTTGTGATCTCTGTCAAATAAATGAATAAAATCTTTAAAAAAATAAAAAATCTGGGCCTGTTTTTCTCCAGTATGCCTTCTCCATCCATTTACAGCGTGCCCGAAACACTACAGAGTTTCTGAAAGCCATAAAACACCAAAGTTACGAGAGATCTTGAACATGGCTGTCCTTCCCAGATCTCGATTTTACAGAAGAGGTATGTGCAGACCAGGGCAATTTCAGCGATCTGCCTAAGAAACTGAACAAAAGAAAGCAACTCTTGACCCTTGGTAGGGAGCTTCACCTACCACACAGTGCCTCTCTTTACCTCTTATTAGCAAGGGAGGTAGTCAGAAATAAAAGCCAAAACCCCACCGCAGGTAGTTTTACAATACTGGTATTATCTGCCATCTTTCATCTAGAAGCTGTAAGTTCCAAACACTGCAGGTCCCATCATGTAAGAAGCACCACGCTCTGCAACCCTGATACTCAAACTGAGAGGATAAGGTCTGTTTGTTCCACCAGTGCAGTCTCTGGACTTGGAAGCTTTCCGAAGACAGACTCTGGCTGACTGTGCCTTCAGAGTTACCCACCTGGCTATTTTGTACTCATTTTATTATCAACCTGGAAACACAGAGGCCAAAACTGAGGTGCACGTGTTTACAGTCCAAGTAAGAAAGCCTTCCCTAATCAGATGGTGTGGTTTTGCCACCCGAAGCCCAGGCTGCCCAAACACCCACCGGGTGTATTCGACTGCCAGAAGAACTCCACTTTAGATTAGACCATCATTTGGGAAAGGGGGGCCACATCTGCTATAATTCTCAACACACAACCTACATAATCAGTAAGCTGTTAATGAACGGGTTTCCAAGTGTTCTAAGCATACTTTCCTTAGATGGGCTGTTTCCTACTGGTAAATAAAACTGTATTTTTTTCTGAAAATGTTACATTCTCCCCTCCTCTCCCAAAACTTACTCTACGAATTCATGTTCTCCAAGATTAGCAAATGTGTATCCATGGTAGCCAAAAACATCTCCTGTAAAAAACTTGATGCTATTTTTGTGGCAGATCTGGTCAACTTTGATTATGACATCCCTGGAACAGCAAGTCAGGCAAACCTGCAGAAAGGAAGAATTGGTGGGGTGTGAGTTTTGCAAACTGTGAATCACTGCCCTGATGTCTACATAAATCTTGGTGAACAGTCTCTCTGGGCATGTCTAAAGCCAGTTTCCAACTGGTATAACAGGTTCCCTGGATCCTATGGTTAGAAGACAAAAGAAAAGTTGCAGGTTTCACTAAAACTGTAAATTGCGAGACCTCCACTTACTGCAATCAAAACAAATGGGTTTAACTAGAAAGTAAGGCCATTCCACGGATTTATCTCCCCTGTTCTATGAACACATATAAACCACATCTCAAAGTTTTCATGAAAAGGAAGAAGACAGTAATAACTTAGCGTAAGTTATTTCTAAATTATTTAACCTGTTAAAATCTGCATAAGCTATCATGAGAAGCACAACCAGTTTTAAGTCACCCAGGGGTCACAATGAAATTCGAGGGCATTTTCCCCCCTTCTTTTGATTGATATGTTAAGGTAAAGAAGATAAACAAGTCATGTTGAGATTATTTTTCCACAGTTTTCCACAGTTTTCAACGTGCAACTTTATCTGAATTGAAGGACAAAAGAAAAGGTTACACACCAAGTGACCTTCCATTCAGACCTAGACAATGAACTGGTGATTCACTCAACAGACTTATCAATGTTGCTCTGAGGCCTCTAGGTTGCGTTCCAAAAAGTGGAGGTACTGCAAATAGCTAAATTTTACTGCATAAAACACGATCTTTTCAGGAAAACCTTTGGGATAAGGGTCACGAAGACAACTTCTAAACTGCACATTTTCTTCTGAACACAGAAAACACCCAAGGGGAAAAAAAAAAAGCAAGTCTAAAAGGCAAGACAGCCGGGACGCCTGGGTGGCTCAGTTGGTTAAACAGATGCCTTCAGCTCAGGTCATGATCCCAGCGTCCTGGGATCGAGTCCCACATCGGGCTCCTTGCTCCGCAGGGAGCCTGCTTCTCCCTCTGACTCTGCCTTCCACTGTGTCTGCCTATGCTCGCTCTCGCTCGCTCTCTCTCTGACAAATAAATAAATAAAATCTTTAAAAAATAAATAAATAAATAAATAAATAAATAAAAGGCAAGACAGCCACACCACAGTTGAACATGCAACGTTGACCAAATGGAACCCTGCAGAGTGAAAAATGAGGGTAAAATCTAAGAGGCCAGAAACACGAGGCCCCTGAGGCATTTATCCCCACCCCATGCACATGCTTTATACAACCCACCAGCCCGGGCTTCGGTTCTAACCAACCCTCTAAGTGCTAGAAATGCAAGGGACACCTAGAATTAACCAAATGTGGTTACTATGGATAAAGAAATGAAGAGAAGACTTATGTCCAAACAGAAAATGTTCCAATACTTGGGAGTTACAAAATAGAATGAATTAAATTAAAAAAAAGACAAAACGCACAGATGATCCATCATTCCAAGCACACATTTGAACAGATGCACATATGAAATGTAACAGTGTGGAAAAACAAACTACCCAGCCCAGACTCTAACCTCTCGTGTAACGGGCCTCTCGTTTAAAAACCAAGCAGATCATCTGTGACTATTCCACGGTTACCCAACATTTGTTTAGCTTTTCCTGGGTACAGGGAACCATGTCTGAAAGGTCACAAGTGCTGAAACAAAATTTAACTTATCCTTTCACCTCTGCATAGATCTGGCAGTGAAACCAAATGAGGCTGGATATGCCTCATTTGGCTTATGACTACAGGGAATGTGTCTAGTTATCCATGGCAACATGGTCAAAGTGGCTGTGTGAAAGAGACAGACATAGACCAAGATCAGGTGTGCTCTTTTTTAAGACAAAACACAAGCTGTAGTTTGATATTTCTAACAACAACAACAAAAAAATGCCTCTACTACAGAAATTAACCACCAACTTGTTTTCCAGAGAAAACACTTGCAGTAAAATGTATCGAAGCTATATGGAAAGATGCTGGAAGGAGTACAAACACCAATGATGAAACCTGGTCTTGAGGGAACATATGCCCAAAGAAGAAACCAGCAGACATCAAGTCACAAACAGCCACAGCAGATCCAACAGACTGCATCCACTACCAACACAGTCAACACGGAAAGGCACCACGCTAGCAAGGCACATACACCGAGGCAATGTCAGACTCAAGACTGCAATGTACTAAACCTACGGATTTTACACTCTTTATGGGACTTACAGCATCAAACTGAGTGAAAAATGACTCCGGCTTCTTTTCTATATTCTCAGTGTCCACCTTCACGTCCACCATGGGGTTGAGATTCTGGGCCCGTTCCAAAGAGGCTTCAGCCCTGTTGCGGCCAACAGATCCAGTACGGATCAAGAACTGAGCCCCGGGGTCTTCTGGAGATACCTAGAAATAGCACTGTTTTAATACCTGAATTTTAGGGAGAAAACAAATTCTTGAAAACAACAAACCAGTCAGTTTTCAAGGATAGCGAAAATATCTACCATCTAATTGTATTATTGTTCCTGCAGGAATTTGCCTAATGCAGACTCCCTACACTCCTTCAGAGGCTTTAAGTAAAGATATTGAACTTTGTTTACTTGGCATTGATAGTTAAAGAGCACCCCCTTGTGTTTATAAAGAAAATTCACTCTAAACAGAAAAGTTCACACTTTCTTCTTTAAATTTGTAACTGCTAAAAAAATGATAAAATTGTCAGTGGTTAAGAATTTTCCAAATACCTACTATGTTCCCAATTTTAAACATCTGGAGACAAACAATAGTAGTTTAAAAGATGCAGTCCCTAGGGCACTTGGGTGGCTCAGTCAGCTGACCATCAGCCTTCGGCTGGGGTCATGATCCCAGAATCCTGGGACTGAGTGTCGAGGCAGGCTCCCTTCTCAGTGGGGAGTCTGCTTCTTCTTCTGCAACTCCCCCTGCTTGTGCTCTATCAAATAAATAAAATCAGACCAGTGCCAAAATCAGTCACAATTAAGAATGCCTGAAATTAACTCTTAAATTCAATTAAAGTTCAGAAAGGAGGAGAGATGAGAAGGGCTTAAGTAAATGGAGGATTTCACCCACAAGGCTGGATGTCAGCAGAGAGCCTCAAAGACAGATGATAAAATCACCTGACAGGGTCGTGACGGGGTGGCTCAGTCGGTTAAGTGACTGCTTTCAGCTCAGGTCATGATCCCAAGGGTCCTGGGATGGAGCCCAACATTGGGCTATCTGCTCAGCGGGAGCCTACTTCTCCCCCTCCCTCTGCCTGCTGCTCCCCCTGCTTGTACTCGCTCTGTGTCAAATACATAAAGTCTTCTAAAAATAAATAAATAAAATAAAATCACCTGATAGCTGCCAATACAATTACAGATTCCATTCCGTTCACAGCATTTCTTCACATATCCAATATCTAATTTAATAATTAATCTCTAGTATGACCTTGCTACCTTCAACAAGACAATACAAGCAATCTCCCTCCTCTCCTCCAGCCAACTATCGCTTACCACCTTTTCTTCAAGAAAATGAGCTGGTCTTCCTCCCATTCAAGGCCAGCCCTCAAACAGTGTAGTATCCTTGACCCATGCTGTCCTACTTCTTCACAGATCTCATTACACACTGAGAGGTGGACATCATACTGGTTTAAGAGCAAGACTCTGAGGGGCGCCTGGGTGGCTCAGTGGGTTAAGCCGCTGCCTTCAGCTCAGGTCATGATCTCAGGGTCCTGGGATCGAGCCCCGCATCAGGCTCTCTGCTCAGCAGGGAGCCTGCTTCCTCCTCTCTCTCTCTCTGCCTGCCTCTCTGCCTACTTGTAATCTCTCTCTGTCAAATAAATAAATAAAATCTTAAAAAAAAAAAAAAAAAAAGAGCAAGACTCTGGAATAATTCAAGTCGAATTCAAATCTTCGATTCAAATCCTAGCTCAGCCACTTACTGAACTGCGTGAGCACAAGCAAGGGTATGGGATTCACAGGGGAAGTGAGGGTAAGACAAGCAGTACACTTTCTATAATCGCTCTATGAGTGCCACTCTATTCTTCCCACACTGGACAGCCAGTCTCCACGTGGACCCTCTTGGGTATGGTTTCCCCCGAACTCCATCTCAGAATCATTCATATCTCCGTTCTCCACAGCTCCATAAACTCACTACCTCTAGTTTCTGCTGGCATATCTCGAACTGTTCTTACAGGCACAGATTGCTTCCTCGTCCATCAGAGTCTAACTGCCCACCAGATATCTCCTCCTGAATATTCATATTCAATTCCTCTATTTTCTGGTCAGTTGATGAGCCCAACAACCACCCATCCAATTACTTGAGCCAGAAACCCCAATCTTTATAGTCTTGTTATATCCTTGATAACAGCCACCCGATGATGTAGCTAAGAGCACAGGCTCTACCAAGAGTCCGACTCCCGGGGTGCTGGTCATACCACCATCTACTATGACCTTGAGTGGGCCAGTAATTCACTTCCCTTTCTTCAGATCTCTTATCTGTAAAATAAGGATGACAATCTCTACATCTCAGAGTTGAGGACTAAATGAGATACAACTACAGCTCTTAGCACAGTATCCAACACCTGCCGGAAGCATCCACAGGTGCTTGCTTTCCCTATGCTCCCGTGTATGATCCCACTGATTCTACCACCTCCTGTTTATCACCTCTGTGTGCTTCTTGTCTTTTCTGCCACTAGTGCTATTATTCAGACCCTTTTTATTTTTTACCTAAACTACTAAAGCAGCCTTCTAGGTGGTCTTCAGCCCGTTATCTTGTACAGATCATATACAGTGACTAGTGTTCTACAGGAGGCCTGAAACTGACCAAGTCACCCATTCCATATTGAAACTCTTTAACGAATCCTTACTGCCCAGAGGATTGAGTACAAGCAAGGCTTCCTAGCAGGGCCTTCATGATTTGGAATTGACCGACAACCTGCAATCCCCCAACACACACACACCACTTTGGGCTTCTCATTCTAAAAATACCAAATAGCACTGCTTGTTATATTCTACTTCTGCCATGCTGTTCTATGCCACTGCTAATGTTTCCGCCTAAAACACCGCCCTTCAACTTGAGAAATCTCTGTTTGTTCCTTAAGATCACAGCTAAGATCACAGCTCCAGCAAGCCTTTCATGTCCCCCTACCACAACCTGAGTCTAGGAGCCTGCTCTGGTTTCTAAAGAAATCTTGAGAATGGGAACCCAATTTTGTGCATCTTTGTATCACCAGTGTCTAGATAGGGTAGCCTACAGGTACACAGGTACTCTAGGATATTTGTTGATGTAAACAAAACACTCTGAACTTTGAAGGACAGGAATTAACATCCTTGATTTATAGATGGGCAAACTGCGGGGCACCTGGCCTACTCAGTCAGCAGAGCACGAGACTCTTAATTTCAGAGCTGCAAGTCTGAGCCCCACACTTGATATAGAGATTACTAATATAATTAAATAATTAATTAATTAGCAAGCTGAGTCCCTGAGAAGTTAATAAAGCCTCTCGCCCAGCTTGAGGATGTGGGATTTGAGTCCAAATCTGCAAAATTCCAGAGCTTTTGCACTAGGTAGCACAGTCTCCCTGGGATGGTCCTTGTCAGGGGGAAAAAAAACACAAGCAAATTCCAAAAGGCAGAACCATCAAAGTGTGTCCATAAATTTATGAGGTAAGAGTCAGGCTGGGTAAGCTGACTGGGCCCAGTTTACATGAAGCAAGTGGTTCTCAACTCTCCCTGACTTTTAGACTCACCTGGAGAACTTTTTTTATATTTTAGATTTTTTTTTTAAATTTATTTATTTGACAGAGATCACAAGTTAGGCAGAGAGGGAGGCAAAGAGAGAAGGAAGCAGGCTCCCCGCTGAGCAGAGCGCCCGATGCGGGGCTCAATCCCAGGACCCTGGGATCATGACCTGAGCCGAAGGCAGAGGCTTTAACCCACTGAGGCACCCAGGAGCCCCAAGAACCTTTATTTTTAACAAATCCCCCAAATACTCAAACCACAGATGGGACGGAGAACCGCTATATTAGGTCTTGAAAACCAGTCAGAGGAATTAGGCATTTCATTTCATTTCAGTACATGGAAGGCACTGCAAGTCCTCAAAGTGAAGACGGCAGGGGTAACAGTCAGCCTGTTCACTCCAACACTGGGTGGCACCCATCGCTGTCCTGCGGCAGTAACAGCACTCTGTCACACCTCAGTATTCTATCATCGTTCCCCATTCTCTGAGTCCTGCAACCAGATGAGGAAGTCATCATCCCCATCTGGTTTCAGTTTCCCAGACTACAGGCCTCCACATTTAGGAACCATCCTTCCCTGGCTCTCTCTGCTCTGACCCTCTCTAAACGGCAAACAAGTTCTCTCTCCAAAAGCCTCTAGGGGGCACTGTGGTTGGGGAGATGTCATCAGGGCAACTGCTCCGCCCGCAGTTTGCTTCCAAGAACTTTCTTTCCTTAGAAGGTTTTTAATTCAAATCAAAAATCAATTTGTGATTGATATTAAGTGAGGCAACCCACATTTCTCTTCATTGCAGGAGAACTTCTTTTAAATCCTGATACTACTTTTCTCCTGAAACCCAGACAGATGAGCTTTAAAAAATTTCATCAACATCTGCTTTCTTCCACAGAGCCTACATCTCACTGTGTGGCTACTTAGCATGTTCATCGCCTACAAGAAAAGACACCAAGAGTATCATGTGATGACACAATCTTTCGAGTATTTTATCTTAAACAACAACATGATTTCTAGAATTTGCTTTAAAATACTGTCCAAAAAAATAGACCCCCCCCAAAAAATACTGTTATCTGTAGAAGTCATATAGATGAGGTATCCAATGTTATTCTACTTCTGCATATATTTGGAATTTTCCATAAAAGAAAATTAAAACACTGAAGCATGAGAATGTAAGAGAAAGAAGTTATTTTCACCTTGGAAAAACTGGTCAGAGAAATCTACATAGGAGATGAGAATGACTACCATATCTTCAATTAAATGGTATGCCATAGAATTATTATCAGATGTTTATTATGTGTAAGCACCATGCTAAGCAGTCTGCATCCATTCTCTCCCACCCACTGTTTTCCAAATTCATGAAGCTCTCCTGAGATACCTCTCAAATGTTACATAGTCCTGAGCCGCATCTCAAACCTTCTAAAGCAGGATCACTGCGGGGTAAAGGCCAGCCAGCTACACCATAACAAAGCCCCGAGGCTTTGTGCAATTTTAAGTAGTCACGCAGGCGGTTTATACGTATGAAGTAGAAAACCACCCCTCTCCTCCTCAAAGTTACCCTCCAAGGGAGAGACTAACTATGCTTTAAAGCACAAGGAGGAGACAGGAGATAGGAGCTGACCACCTAGGACGTGCCAGGGCCGTGAGGCCACAGCTCCACTAATGCCAGCCCTCGTTTCACAAGCCTGCAGGGGCACCCAGAAATTCACGACACCTCCAAGTGTTTTATACTGAAGAGGGGAGACCATGAAGGAAGAGTGAGGAAGTCGCCCAACATCTCACCTGTTCAGGATCCAACATGGTCAGTCCTTTCACTCCTGCCAGAATGAGATTCTTGGCAATTTCAGCCCCGAGTCCTTTCATGCCGACAAGAAGCACCCGGGAGGCCCGCAGCCTGTAAGGCAGACACTGTTAACCAGGTGACAGAGAACAGTGAAAGTTTCACCGAATTATTGAAAAACAGAACAAGTCACAATAACAGCGAAGTAATTTTGGTTTTCATTAAATGCAAAGAAGCATCATGGATAAAATCCAGGAAAGAGACAGGCTCTGATCCATCCTGCAAAGAACAATTCATACAACAAATATTTACTGAGCACCTACTATGCCGGCACCCCTCTAAGGTATAGAAATAGAGCAGTGAACAAGACAGACATAATCCCTGCCCTTGTGGAGCTTTTATTTTATGGAAGAGACAGAGATATAGGATGTCAAAAAGTGATGAAAATCAGGGAGGCCTGGCTGGCTCAGCCTGTAGAACAACTCTGATCTCAGGGTCATAAGTTCAAGCTTACTTGGGCACAGAAGAGCTTACTTAGAAAAAAAGAAAGGGCGCCTGGGTGGCTCAGTGGGTAAAGCCGCTGCCTTCGGCTCAGGTCATGATCTCAGAGTCCTGGGATCGAGTCCCGCATCGGGCTCTCTGCTCAGCGGAGAGCCTGCTTCCCTCTCTCTCTCTCTCTGCCTGCCTCTCCATCTACTTGTGATTTCTCTCTGTCAAATAAATAAATAAAATCTTTAAAAAAAAAAAAAAAAAAGAAGTGATGGAAATCAAGCAGGATATAGATCAAGAGTGTTGGAGGATGCTATTTTACTCAGACAGATCATGAAGACCTTTCTGAGAAGGTGCTGAGCAAAAATAAAAATGAAATGAAGGACAAATATACAAATATTTGGGAGAAGAGCAAGTACCAAAGCAGCAAGTATAAAAGGCCTGAAGCGGAAGAGTTCCTGGCATGTTTCAGGGCCAGAAAGGACAGTAGCTGAAGAACAGTGAGCAAAGGTAAGAATGGTAGGAAGTGGACCTGGACCATATCACGAAGGCTCCTACAAGCACTGTAAGTGCTGAATTTTATCTAAGCACAACAGAAAGCCTTGGCAGGGGTGGGCCGGATTCCTGGAGGGATAAGGGTGTCACAGTTAAGGCGAGAGAGAATGAAGGCTTGGACTTGTAGAGCAGCAGAAGAAAAGGTGAAAAGGGGTAGTATGAGCAAAAACAGGGTGGCATTAAAGAGGGTGTATTTGGAAAGTGTTTGATCATCCTAGTCTATAAAGTCACAAAAGATTGAGATTTTAGGGGCGCCTGGGTGGCTCAGTGGGTTAAAGCCTCTGCTTTCGGCTCAGGTCATGATCCCAGAGTCCTGGGATCGAGCCCCACATCGGGCTCTCCGCTCAGCAGGGAGCCTGCTTCCTCCTCTCTCTCTGCCTGCCTCTCTGCCTACTTGTGATCTCTGTCAAGTAAATAAATAAAATATTAAAAAAAAAAAAAAAAAGATTGAGATTTTAAGAAAGGTAGTCAGAGGTCCAGCTATCTCAAAAAGTCTGGGGGGGTGCCTGGGTGGCTCAGTCAGTTAAGCCTCTGTCTTCGGCTCAGGTCATGATCCCAGGGTCCAGGGATCAAGTCCCGCATCTTATTCCTTGCTCGGTGGGGAGTCTGCTTCTCCCTCTCCCTCTGACTGCTGCTTCACCTGCTTATGATGTCTCTCTGTCAAATGGATAAACAAAATCTTAAAACTAACAAACCAAAAAAGTCTGGACTTAGGGGAGCCTGGATGGCTTAGTCAGTTGGGCAACTGACTCTTGATTTCAGCTCAGGTCATGATCTCGGGGTTCTGAGACCAAACCATGAGAGGGCTCCATGTTCAACGAGGAATCTACTTGTCCCTTTCCCTCCCCCTCTGTTCTTCCACCACACACTCATGCATGTGTTCTAAAATACATAAAATCTTTAAAAAAAAAAAAAAAGTCTGGGGACACCTGGGTGGCTCAGCCAGTTAAGCAGCTGTCTTAGGCTCAGATCATGATCCTAAGGTCCTGGGATGGAGTCCAATCCCGCTCCTTGCTCAGCGGGGAGCCCGCTTCTCCCTCTGCCTGCCATCCCCCTACTTACATGAGCTTGCTCACTCACTCTCTCTGGCAAATAAGTGAATAAAATTTTTTAAAAATTTATGAAATGAGTAGCTTTTCAACTTGCACTAATATTAAGGAGAACATGAAGCAGCTCTTCTAAAAATGGTTCTAATAATTATGGATACTGGGGCGCCTGGGTGGCTCAGTGGGTTGGGCCGCTGCCTTCGGCTCGGGTCATGATCTCGGGGTCCTGGGATCGAGTCCCACATCGGGCTCTCTGCTCAGCAGGGAGCCTGCTTCCCTCTCTCTCTCTCTCTCTGCCTGCCTCTCCGTCTACTTGTGATTTCTCTCTGTCAAATAAATAAATAAAATCTTTAAAAAAAAAATAATAATTATGGATACTTGCATGTAATTAGACTAGAGATCTTTAATGAGGATGGTGGCTGACAAAACAGGATGCCGCACTCATCCTTCAAATTCGCAAACACTGGATTTCTTTCGCTAATACAACCCAAGGGTAAAATGAGCAGGGACGGAATATTGACAGTATTTCCCTCAAAGGCGTATGTCCAGGTCTCAGCTTCTCCATTATGGCTTTTCTTCTATGGGGCCTTTCCACTGCCATCCACAGGCTAGCAGACACAAGCCTTTAGAGAGACAATCCCACTTCCCTAAAAAAGGAGGGAACCGGGAAGAGGGCTTACAAGATACAAGCAAGGTAAATAACAGAGATACTGGCAATGAGTACTTCACTCATCACAGATTTATACCAGTGAGCGGAAGGAGGAAGAAAAGCTATGTCCTTCCAGAGGAGCTCCTATCCCTCCAGAATCAGCACATTTAATAGGCCATGTTTCCAAAAAGAATACAGTACACATACCAAACCTTTTGACATCAAAAAGGTTGACTGCATTTAGCTGTACCTTCCAGATTTCTGCTGTCACTGTTAATCTCTAAGTCTTCCCTTTACCTGGACCTGACACTGCCCCACCTGGAATTCCAGGGTGCCAAGTTCCAGGGTTTCTGTCCTGTGTGGCTGCTCCACTACCTCAAAGATACAGCTGGAATAGCCCAGCTCTCCCCTGGGAAACTGTATCTTCAAACAATAGGCCTCCTAATCCCTACACCCACTAAATTCTCACACTCTATTCTCTTCACTGTTCCTTCAGCAATAGGACACTGCCAATCACTAAATGACCTCTAGGTCTGAAGAATTAGCTCTGAATTCTGGTTCTGCCACTTCCCAACTGGGTGATCTGGGCAAAATGCATAATCTCTCTAAACTTCAGTTTTTTCAGCTGTAAAATGGGGACACCAATTGTGACTTCATGTCGATTAATCCCCTTGACAACCGGTCAAAATGTGTGTGCAAACGCATCTAGCATCATCCCTGGCACATGACAGATGCTCAACGTGTATTACTTGGACTTACTGAACTTCTCAATCCCATTACCTTAATTACAAAAGGGCTCAGTGACGTGCCCGAGTGGCTCAGACGGTTAGGTGTCTGACTCTTGATCTCAGCTCAGGTCTTGATCTTAGGGCTGTGAGTTCAAAGCCCACACTGGACTCCATGCTGGACTTGTAGCCTACTTATAACAAGAAACAAGGGGCACCTGGGTGGCTCAGTCTATTAAGCGGCTGACTTTAGGCTCAGCTCATGATCTCAAGGTCCTGGGATCTGTCGCTGAGCTCCACACTCAGCAGGGATTCTGCCTGTCTCTCTCCCTCTGTCCCTCCTCCTACTGGGGGGTGTGTGGGCAGAGCTTCCCCTGCCCACACACCCCCATCCCTGTCTCTTAAATAAATACAAATCTTAAAAAAATAATAATAATAACAATAGTGCCTGGGTGGCTCAGTGGGTTAAGCCTCTGCCTTCGGCTCAAGTCATGGTCTCAGGGTCCTGGGATGGAGCCCCGAGTCGTCGGGCTCTCTGCTCAGCAGGGAGCCTGCTTCCCTCTCCCCTTCCCTCTCTGCCTACTTGTGATCTTTCTCTGTCAAATAAATAAATTCTTTTTTAAATAAAGATTTTATTTATTTATTTGACAGAGAAAGATCACAAGTAGGCAGAGAGGGAGGCAGAGGGGGAGGGGGAAGCAGGCTCCCTGCTGAGCAGAGCGCCCAATGCAGGTGCTCCATCCCAGGACCATCTCCCACCTGCCAACTTTAGATCACCACATTCTACACACCTGCAATACACTCCTCCTCTCTAGGCCTAGTTGAGCTTTTCCCCAGACTTCAAAACCCAATTCAAATCCCATTTCCTCAAAAAGTCCTTCTTACCGCAGCCGACTCAAGTGAGCACCCCTTCCTCTGAGCTCTTAGAGCACTGCAACCTATAAATGCCTCTGACAAAAATCACATTTAGCCACGTGGCCTCTCCACAATTCCTACATCCTACAGAACTCTAGACTCTGACTGCTTCCCTTCCCCTAAAGATTTTACTTATTTATTCATTGCCGGGGTGGGGCGCAGGGGGGAGCGTGAGTGGAGGGACGGACAGAGGGAGATGGGAGAAACAGACTCCCTGCTCAGAAGGGAGCCCTACAGCTGGATCCCAGGACCCCCCCCCCCATTTTTTTTTAAAAGATTTTATTTATTTGAGAGAGAGAGACAGCGAGAGAGGGAATACAAGCAGAGGGAGAAGCAGGCTTCCCGCTGAGCAGGGAGCCCGACATGGGCTCGATCCCATGACCTGAACCTAAGGCAGATGCTTAACAACTGAGCTACGCAGGAGGCCCTGCTTGGGATGTTTTTTTTTTTTTTTTTTTTATTTATTTATTTATTTTTTTTTTTTAAAGATTTTATTTATTATTTATTTGACACAGAGAGAGAAATCACAAGTAGGCAGAGAGTCAGGCAGAGAGAGAGAGAGAGAAGCAGGCTCCCGCTGAGCAAAGAGCCCGATGCGGGGCTCGATCCCAGGACACTGAGATCATGACCTGAGCCGAAGGCAGTGGCTTAATCCACTGAGCCACCCAGGCGCCCGGGATGTTTTTTTCATTCAGCTGCCATCAACACTGAATATCATGTTTGTATTTTTAATCCTTAACTATGCTAGAGGTCCTGAGCTTACAGCTAATGTATGGCTCAATTACACAAAAAGCACTTAAAATAGGACCTGGAACACAGTCAGCACTTAGTAAATGTCAGCTAGTGTTATTCATACTCTGACACAACAGTTCCCCTTCTAGGAACGAATGCTGCGGAAATCCTCCGGTGTGCACCCAGGTCATGTACTGATGTGTTCACAGCAGCAGCACCCATCCACTTCCCCCCACCCTCACAGCCACCACCATTTCTCGCCTACGGAACTATGACAGCTTTATACCTGGCCTCCTTGTTTCTACTCTAGCCCCCTACAATCTGCTACCCCCAACTCAGGAAGAAAGAGCTTTTAAATCAGATTATGCCCCTCTCCTGCTCCAACTGTTCAGTGGCTCCCCCTGCAAGTTCCTTACCTAAAGCCCTGGGAACCCCTCCCATCTCAGGCTCATCGCACTCTTCGAGCTGCTTGTTTGCCTACACCCCAGCTCCCGCCTTAAAACTTGACCAGTAGTCAATTCTTTAGGTCTCAACTCACCACCTTAGAAGTCCACACTGGCCACCTAATCCCAATTTATGTCCGCATCCACTTCTATCTGGAATTACACTCTTTGTTTATATGTTCACTGCCACCTCCTTTTAAATATAAGTTCCAGAAACCATCGTATACCTAGCATCTATGTGCTTACAACTTATTTTACTGGAACAGTATGGAATAGACACACCAAAAGAAACCCAAGTGTCCATCACCAGAATTACATAAATCTGGTACATAATAAAATAATAATAGCTAACATACATTGAAGATTCACCACATGCTACACACTTTTTCTTTAAGTTTTTATTATTTGGCAGATCACAAGTAGGCAGAGAGGCAGGCAGAGAGAGTGGGGGGTGGAGCAGGCTCCCCGCTGAGCAGAGAGTCTGAAGCAGGGTCAATCCCAGGATCCTGGGATCATGACCTGAGACGAAGGCAGAGGCTTTAACCCACTGAGCCACCCAGGCGCCCCATGCTACACACTCGTTCTGTGTACTGTTACATAATTCTCATGACAATCTTATGAGCTGGTATCTCCTTATCCCCACTTTGCAGCTGAGAAAACAGGCACAAAGAAGTTCCCTGGGGGCGCCTGGGTGGCTCAGTGGGTTAAAGCCTCTGCCTTCGGCTCAGGTCCGGATCCCATGGTCCTGGGATCGAGCCTCGAATGGGGCTTTCTGCTCAGCAGGGAGCCTGCTTCCCTTCCTCTCTGCCTACTTATGATCTCTGTCAAATAATGAAAATAAAATCTGGGGCACCTGGGTGGCTCAGTGGGTTAAGCCGCTGCCTTCGGCTCAGGTCATGATCTCAGGGTCCTGGGATCGAGTCCCGCATCGGGCTCTCTGCTCGGCGGAGAGCTTGCTTCCCTTCCTCTCTCTCTGCCTGCCTCTCTGCCTACTTGTGATTTCTCTCTGTCAAATAAATAAATAAAATCTTAAAAAAAAAAAAAAAAATCTTTAAAAAAAAAAGAATTTCCCTAGCTTACCCAAGGACACGCTTACCCAAGGACACATAGCTAGGAAGTGGATAATAATCGGCTAGTTGATTTGGACAATAATAAGGGAGAGCGATTCAGATAGTGGGCTCTGAGGCCACACTACTCTGGTGCACACGCACCACGGAAAACGAGGTAGCCATTAGAAAGAGTAAGATAACAAAAGGTAACACTTACTGAACTCTAACTGTATGCCAAGCACTGTTCTAAGCAATGTATGTGTATTAACTCTTGCCAGAAAGGGGCGCTTGTGTGGCTCAGTCGGTTGGGCATCTGCCTTGGGCTCGGGTCATGATCCCAGTGTCCTGGGATCCAGCCCCACTTCTGGCTCCATGCTGAGCAGGGAACCTGCTTCTCCCTCTCCCTCTGCCTGATGCTCCCCCTGCTTGTGCTTCTGTGTCAAATTAAATAAATAAACAAATAAGTAATAATAAAAAAAAAACTCTGTCAGAAAGGCACTATTGGGCACCTGGGTGGCTCAGTGGGTTAGGCCACTGCCTTCAGCTTGGGACATGATCTCAGGGTCCTGGGATCGAGTCCCGCATCGGGCTCTCTGCTCAGCAGGGAGCCTGCTTCCCTCTCTCTCTGTCTGCCCCTGTCTACTTGTGATTTCTCTCTGTCAAATAAATAAATAAAGTCTTAAAAAAAAAAAAAAAAAAAGAAAGGCACTGTTAACTCTCATTTTGCAAACAAACTGTGAGCAACCTTCCCTACCCCCACCCTACCCTCAGAAGTCCACGCTCTAATCCCTGGAACCTGTGAATAAATTATTTTACATGACAAAAGGGACTTAGGTGTAATTAAATTAAGATTCCGAAATGGAGAGATTAATCTAGATTATTACCTGGGTGGGTCCTTATAAGAAGGAGGCAGAAGGGTCAGAAGATGCTGTGCTGCTGGCTATGGAAATGAAGAGGCCACCAGCTACGGAACACAGTTGGCTTCTTCATGCTCGAAAAGTCAAGCAAAAATACTCTCCCCTAGAACCTCCACAGGGCACATGGCCCTGTCAACGCCTTGATTTTAGCCCAGTTAAACTGATTTCAGACTTTTTTTTTTTAATTTCAGACTTCTGACCTCCAGAACTGCAAGATAATAAATTTGTATTGTTTTAAGCCACTAAGTTGGTGGTAATTGTTACAGCACCAACAGGAAACTAAGATACTGAGAACAGAGTTGTTAAAGAACAACTATTAAATGGCAAAGTAGGCATCAGCTCGGAAATACTGCTCCCAAGTCTGTACTCTTCAAGTTATACCACCTCTCAATACCACAAAAATAAATGTAAAATCACATCATGACAGGTTATGCAGAGAGTGCACCGGTAGCCACAATGGCAGTAATGACCAGCTACAGAGGGCTCACTAGGTTCGAACTAGGTATATTACATATATTACCTCACTGATACCTTGATTACTGGGACTCAGTCAGTAGAGCACATGACTCAAGCTCAGGATCCTGAGCTCAAGCCCCACATCGGGTATGAGGCCTACTTAAAATAAATTCAAAACAGTAACTTTGATTATGGTTCTTCAATGTTTCTTTTGGGGGAAAAAAGCACACACACCCTAAGTACTGCATACAATTTCTCACTCTAGAAGTCGAAAGGGCTCCACAGACATCAGAGTAGGCCATCACGTTTCCATAGGAAAGGAAGGCCTAGAGTAGAGAGAAAACTGAGGCTCAGAAAAGGTGTCCAAGCTCTCACAGCTGAGTAGCCAGACTGGAATTGGAATATAGAACTGACCATAATCTATGATTTTTCCTCTTTCAATGTCTCCCTCCATGTTGTCTTGTACACAGTATGTTCTAAATAAATATTTGCTGATTAGGCTCTCTCATTTTTACCTTTTACTGCCACAGGAATACCTTTTAAATTTCTGAGGAGGAAGGAACCAGAGCCTTTTTTATTACAACCTTTGAATTCCCAATACATACTGCAAGTTAAGTCAAGCCAACTGAATTCCACTCATGATTAAGAATTCCTAAGACTGGGGGTACCTGGGTGGCTCAGTGGGTTAAAGCCTCTGACTTCGGCTCAGGTCATGATCCCAGGGTCCTGGAATGGATTCCCGCATCGGGCCCCCTTCTCGGCAGGGAACCTGCTTCTCCCTCTCCCACTCCCCCTGCTTGTGTTCCCTCTCTCTGTGTCTCTACCAAATAAATACATAAAATCCTTTAAAAAAAAAAAAAAGACTGGGGCGCCTGGGTGGCTCAGTGGGTTAAGCCACTGCCTTCGGCTCAGGTCATGATCTCAGGGTCCTGGGATCGAGTCCCGCATCGGGCTCTCTGCTCAGCAGGGAGCCTGCTTCCCTCTCTCTCTCTCTGCCTGCCTCTCCATCTACTTGTGATTTCTGTCAAATAAATAAATAAAATCTTTAAAAAAAAAAAAAAAAAAAAAAGACTATTTCAAGTAGGGTAAGCACCAAGTCTCCAGGCCGGAGAGAGGTTCAGCATATTTGAGAACAGAAAGAATCAAGAACTTGAATGAAGTGAACCAAGGAGATGCAGGCAAGATCAGACAAGGCAGGGCATGAAAGGCAATGGATTTTAAAAGCTTTGGATTATTCTGAATATAAGAGGAAATCACTGTAAGGCTTTATGGAGAGAACTGGCTGTGATCTGATTTTTTTTTTTTTAATCAATCTGGCTGTTGTATGGAGACTGGATTATACAGTCAAGAGTGGAACAGAGAACAGTTGAAGGGACTACTGAGGGTGTTGTGAGAGATGATGAGCGTAAGCTGGACTTAGAAATGAGGAAAGGAAAAAAAAAAAAAAAATGAAGAAAGGTTGGTCCACCTGGGTGACTCCGTCAGTTTAAGCGACTGCCCTCAGCTCAGGCCATGATACTGTAGTCCGGGGATTGAGTCCCACATTAGGCTCCCTGCTCAGCATGAAGACTGCTTCTTCCTCTGCCCCTCACCCCACTCTCATGTTCTCTCTCTCAAATAAATAAATAAAATCTTTTTTAAAAGGGGGGGGGGGGCAGCTGGGTGGCTCAGTGGGTTAAAGCCTCTGCCTTCAGCTCAGGTCACGGTCCCAGAGTCCTGGGATCGAGCCCCGCATCGGGCTTTCTGCGCAGCGGGGAGCCTGCTTCCCCCTCTCTCTCTGCCTGCCTGTGATCTCTGTCTGTAAAATAAATAAATAAAATCTTTAAAAGAAAAAAAAAAAAAAAGGAAGAAAGGTGACTGAGATAGTATGAAGCGGAGCTGACAGGACTTGCCAACAGATGGGACATAGGAATAATGGGCACAAATGAATAAAGAATGTCTAGATTTGGGACGCTTGGGTAGCTCAGTTGGTTGGGCAGCTGCCTTAGGCTCGGGTCATGATCCCGGCGTCCTGGGATCGAATCCCACATCGGGCTCCTTGCTCTGCGGGGAGCCTGTTCTTCTCCCTCTGCCTCCCATTCTGTCTGCCTGCTCACTCGCTCTCCCTCTCTCTCTCTCTGATAAAGAAATAAAATCTTTAAAAAAAAAAAAAAAGAATGTCTAGATTTCTAGTCAGTGCAACCAGGTAAATGATGAGGCCAAACACATTTGGCAGATCAGACCATTTTCTCCTTCAGACAGAAACTCATCTTCACTTAACTGTAAAGTACTTTTCACTTAAATCTACAATCTTGCTCCATCTAACTGCCCATTCATTACATTTCCTTCAGTGTCTTCCAGAATCCAAAACAGAACTTAAGACTGTTGCCCCTACAATCTTCCTCATTCTTCTGGAGTCTCCATTTGTCCCACTGATGTTTACTTTACATCTGCCTTATTTATCTCAACCTATTTCCTATGTAGCTTCCCTTCTTTTGTTGCTTATGATTTATACTTGTCAAATCATTGTAGCTGTAATTTACTGAGTGCTTTCTGAGCATAGGCACTATTCATGCATTATCTCATTTTTTGTGTATTTGTTTATTAGGTAGTCTCTACACCCAAGGTAGACCTTAGATTCACGACCCTGAGATCAAGAGTCGAGTCCCCTTCCAGCTGAGCCGGCTGGGTGCCTCCACGCATTATCTCATTTAATTCTCAACAATCTTATAATATAGATTATCTCCATCTGACAGATGAGGAAACGAAAGCACAGAGAAGGAATGTATATCCAAGGTTAAACAAGAATTTCTGCCACTGAGATTCAAACTCCATCAACCGCTAGCAACACTACAATAAACTGGTCCTTACATGAGACGATCAGGTTTGGCCTCCACAACACAGTGAATCCTCAGTTACTATTACAGCAAATGGGTGCCTGCAGAACCAACTGAAGTTCTTCTGAACAGCAGCAGAATTGCATAATGAGTCTCTGAAAACATGGAAATTTTTTAAGATTTTATTTGTTTATTTGACAGAGACACAGCGACAGAGGGAGCACAAGCACGGGGAGTGAGAGAGGGAGAAACAGGCTTCTCACGGAGCAGGGAGCCGGATGCAGGCTCAATCCCAGGACTCCGGGACCATGACCTGAGCAGAAGGCAGACGCTTAACCACTGAGCCACCCAGGCACCCTGAACACACAGAAATTTTTGAGGTCCCTTTTTGTAAAGTCAAAATTTCAGATTTGAAAGAGTCCTTAAAAATGTAGTCACCTGGGGGCAACTGGGTGGGTGGCTCAGTGGGTTAAGCCTCTGCCTTCGGCTCAGATCATGATCTCGGGGTCCTGGGATCAAGCCCCGCATCGGGCTCTCTGCTCAGCGGGGAGCCTGCTTCTGCCTCTCTCTGCCTACTTGTGACCTCTGTCAAATAAATAAAATTAAAAATTAAAAAAAATGTAGTCACCTGGGGTACCTGGGTGGCTCAGCGGGTTGAGCCTCTGCCTTTGGCTCAGGTCATAATCTCAGGGTCCTGGGATTGAGCCCCACATCAAGCTCTCTGCTCAGTGGGGAACCTGCTTCCCCACCCGCCCCCTGCCTGTCTCTCTGCCTACTTGTGATCTCTGTAGAATAAGTAAATAAAATCTTAAAATATATATGTGTGTGTGTGTGTATATATATATATATATATATATAGTCACCCTCATCCCTCCTTTTTGCAGATGTGGAACTAAGGCCAACAAAATGTGTGACTGACCCAAAGTCAAGAGAGCTGGTTAGAACTGGGAACTTAGAACCCAGGTTTCTTGATTTCCTTTGTCTTTGCAAAGTACAGTCATTTCATCTAACAAATACATCTAAATGTCCACAAACTTGCAAGCACTAGAAACTTAGTAAGACCAGTCAAACCCCTTTTGTTATCAGACATTTATAAAACACTTGTCCTCGGATGCCTGGGTGGCTCAGTGGATTAAGCCTCTGCCTTCGGCTCAGGTCATGGTCCTGGGATTCTGGGATAGAGTCCCACATCAGACTCGCTCTGCGGGGAGCCTGCTTCCTCCTCTCTCTCTCTCTGCCTGCCTACTTGTGATCTGTCAAATAAATAAATAAAATCTTAAAAAAAAAAAAAAAAAAACCGCTTGGTCCTCTCTACTTGGTCCTCTTGGTACCTCATCTACTTTCCTCTCTTGAGTCACCCTCCCCCCCTTCCTCATGCTTAGATAAGGGGAAAACAAACTACTATTGAGCGATAGAAGAATCAGATGGCCCTACCTTGGGAAAGGCAATGCAGAAACTGCTGAAGCACATATTCTGAACACATACACAGCTCCAGCTTCAACACCCTCCTTTACACTAATTTGACTGAAAAAATGAGCCCTTATTATCAAAAATGATCTGGAGGTGGGGGGGGGTATGAACCTGAATTGAGTGACTTAGATTCAACTCCTACTTCTATTTGGTCCATGACCTTGGGAGTCTGTTCTGAACCTCATCCATAAAAAGGGCTATGTCCCATAGCAAGAAATGCAAAGTCACACGCTGACAGGAGCCAAGCAATTATGCCAAATGAGTGAAGTTGAACTGATAGGCAGGATCCCTAGAGAGAATGCTGTGCCATGTCAGAGGCAGTCCCTATTTAGCTCCAACCAATGTGGAAGGTCTGACTTTTCTATTCTTCAAGAGAAGACAGAAATCAGAAATTGCCAGACTGGGGCATGAGGCTGGGGTGCAGTGGGAGGGAAGAGATTCACATTTCTTTCCCAATTTTATTTTTTCTTTTTAAGATTTTACTTATTTAGGGGCACCTGTGTGGCTCAGTGGGTTAAGCCTCTGCCTTCGGCTCAGGTCATGGTTTCAAGGTCCTGGGATCGAGCCCCGCATCAGGCTCTCTGTTCAGCAGGGAGCCTGCTTCTCTCTCTCTCTATCTTCCTCTGCCTACTTGTGCTTTCTCTCTGTCAAATAAATAAATAAAATATTTAAAAAAAAAAAAAGATTTTACTTATTTATTCAACAGAGACACAGCGAGAGAGGGAACACAAGGAGGGGAAGTGGGAGAGGGAGAAGCAGGCCTCCCGCTGAACAGGGAGCCCAATGCAGGGCTTGATACCAAGACCCTGGGATCATGACCCAACCCGAAAGACAGCCCAGACACCCCCCTTTTCCCAACTTCCCATGATAAAAACTTAAAACACACAGAAAATAAAAAGAATAGTTTGCATTCTGCTAGAATGTGCTATCTCTAGATGTGCTATTACCACATCTAGAAAATAATTCTCAAATATCACCTAATAGGACTGATTATTCAAATTTCCACTACTGTCTAAGATGCTTCTTTACGGGTTTTCTTTTTGAACCAGGATCCAGGCAAGGTTTACATCTTACATGTGGCTTCACCTCTTTATGCTCTTTTAATCTAGAACACTCCCTCCCCTTGTTTTTTCCATGACATTGACTTCTGGAATAGAACCAGAACAGTTGTCTTGCAAAATGTCCTGCATCCTAGACATCTAATCATAACCTCAGTGTTCTTTAATTTGTTCCTCTACTCTCTGAAAGCATGATTAGGCTAAAATACAGTCAGCAGGAAAACTTCAAGGTGACACACTGAAGTTCTTACTTCACAGAAAGCACATTATTAATAATCACTTCCAAAGACAACAAACTCGTTTTTCATTTCTTTGTTTGAATATTTCCTTGGCCTTATGGATTCTAAATTATTAAGTATTATTAAGTCCATCTATCACTCTCTTTCTCTCTCCTTCCTTCCTTCTTTTCACTTGATTTTTAAAAGTCATCTCTACATCTAACATGTGGCTTGAACTCAGAACCCCAGTATCAAGAGTGTCAATGCTCCACTAAGCCAGCCAGGCACCCCAATTTTTTCCTTTTGATGCTCAAATGGTCTCAAATGTGGCCAATTCTCTAAACTTTTAAATGTTGGCAACTAATTTCAAAAAATTTAAAACAGTGTATGAAAGATATCACCCAGTTTTTAATCTCTAGACCATTACTCTCCTTTCCAGTTCTGATCACCTAGATCCACTATCACACAGAATCAGCAACAAAATGTTGCCAGAACACAACCGGCTGATTCCTAGGCCACCTTCTATTTTACAAAAGAACCCTAGACTCCAGAGTTCTCCTATTCCATCTGGAGTTTCCTTAGAGGCAAGTCAATCTGCTTTGTGGAGCCTCTTTCCGGTGGTACAGGGGAAGTCACTGCCCTTCCTACTTCAGAGCTGATAGGAGCTGATGGACATGAAGGCACTTTAACAAACTCTCCAAGATTGTCTATAAATACAGATATCCAAATTAATGATAACCCCTTCCTTTCCTCCCAGGACCCTCAATCAATCCTCTTCAGGTTCTGCACTGAATTCGGTACCTCTCCACTCCCTCAAAATAACTCCCATTTCCCGAGAATTCCATACCCTGACTGATTTGTCCCGTAGGCCATCTCCTCTTCAGCAGCTCCCATCCATTCTTCACTGCTCCTCAGAGGAACCATTCCTGGGACAGTTCTCTCACTATATTTCAGCTTCATCTTCACCAACTTTGCCCTACCTTAAAACCACCTGCTGCCCCCACCCTTTCCATGAGCCCTCCTAATACACTTAGGATCTCTTTCCCAACCCTTTTGGACCTGCTAACACTCAAACCTACTTCAAATATCAGTCCCTAAAACCAATCAGCCCCACCTATAATCCTCAAGCCCATTTCCACCATTTAATTCCCAATATTCCACTTTAGACCCCTTGGATCCTCAGACCAATGCTTGCTGACACCTCACAATGCCCCCTCCAACTGCATAAAACCCCACACACCTGAAATAAGCGTGAAAACTCAGGTTCACCCCACCTCACTCCCCCCACACACACATTCTCTTTCACCAAAAAATTCTAGAAACTCCCACCTCTCAAGCTAAATTCTCTCCACCTGCCTGCCTCCTTACCCTAGATCAATTAACTATACTCTGGACTCACATCACATACCTCCCGACCAATCAGACCTCAACTCTGAACTCAACCATTCATACTTCTACTTAGACATGAATAACCACCTAAAACCTAAGTCCTGGGGCGCCTGCATGGCTCAGTCGGTTAGACATCTGCCTTCAGATTGGATCATGATTCCAGGATCCTGGGATCGAGCCCCACATCAGGCTCTCTACTTGGCAGGGAGCCTGCTTCCTCTTCACTCTCTGCCTGCCTACTTGTGATCTCTTGCTGTGAAATAAATAAATAAAATCTTTAAAAATAAAATAAAATAAAATGCGAACCTGATCGCTTTATTCCTAGGCTCAAACTCTCCAGGGGGTTTCCCAGAACACTGGAAATAAAAAAGCTACTCATTTCGTTCCACCACCTTGCTTCTTTCTCTCCTTTGCCAAGCAAGCTCCGGCCCCCAGGATTGTACACCAGCTGTTTTCTCTCTACACGGCTCTTTTTCCTTCACACAGGTCTGAGGCTCAATGTTACCTCTTCAGAGGCCTTCCCCGGCCTCCCTATCAAAATAGCTCTCCCACCTCAGCACCCTTTATTGACCCTGGTGTGAGGGTCAATACTCTACAGTTTTCCTCTCCCTGGCACTTGCATTACCTATTATATTATTTACGTATATTGTTTCCCCCACCAGAAAGTACCCTGCATGTGGGCAAGAAGTCCATCCAGTTCATTAATATATGTTCAGTGCCTAGAAAAGTGCTTCTGGCAGGTGCCCAATGAATATCTGACCTCATGTCCCCCAATAACTATTAAGTACCCCAGGTATCCCCAACCCTAGTGTCCAGTCCTCTCAAGACACACCCCCGTTCCTAGGAATAAGCAACCTCTTCGGATAGCTCCAGCCTCTAGTCTCTCCCGGCCTCTCAAGATTCTCAGTAGAGGGCGCCTGGGTGAGTGACTCAGTGGGTTAAGCCACTGCCTTCGGCTCAGGTCATGATCTCAGGGTCCTGGGATGGAGTCCCGCATCAGGCTCTCTGCTCAGCAGGGAGCCTGCTTCCTCCTCTCTCTCTCTCTCTGCCTGCCTGTCTGCCTACTTGTGATCTCTGTCTGTCAAATTAAATAAATAAATCTTTAAAAAAAAAAAAAAAAAAAAAAAAGATTCTCAGTAGAGGGCGCCTGGCTGGCTCAGTGGGTTGAAGCCTTCGGTTTAGGTCATGATCTCAGGGTCCTAGGATCGAGCCCCCCATCCGGCTCTCTGCTCAGCAGGGAGCCTGCTTCCTCCTCTCACTCTACCTGCCTCTCTGCCTGCTTGTGATCTCTGTCAAATAAATAAATAAAATCTTAAAAAAAAAAAAGATTCTCAGTAGAAATAACTGGCTCCAAAACTCCTCAAAAAACATTCATTCTTTCCAGGTGGCCCATCCTTTCGAAGCCACAAGAATGTAAGCTCGCCTCTGTTCGGTGGGTAGTCTCCCCAGCGTCCAGCAGAGAATAGGTTCCCACAATCTCCGAATGAATGAACTACGCCCCCACTTCATCCTTCCCTTGCACCCTCCTACTCGCCAAGCGCTCACCACCACCACTCCCTTCGGGCGTCTGCGTCCCTGAGTTTGAGTCTTCCTGATCCCTCAGGACTCCCCCACCGCCGCTTCCAGAGGCTTCCCTCGGAACGACCCTCCCCACCACCCTGAGAGGCCCCCGCTTTCCACATCTTCCAGAAACACCCCTAACCAACCCCTCCAGTTCTCTCAAGAAGGCCGCCCTCCCAGGGCACGTAATTCCCGCCTCCTCGCTTCAAATCAGATCCTCCGGCTCCATGAGGGCCGCGAACGCCTCAGGCCAGACGCCCCCTCCAGACCCTCAGCCCCACAAGCCGCTCTGGCCCTGACCGTTTCTGGGCCTCCAATCCCCACAGACGGATTTGCCGGTCATACTGCGCCGCCTCCTCCTCGCTGATGCCGCCGCCAGCCTCCTCCTTCTCCACCATGGCGCCGGCTCTAGCTGCCTGCACTCGGGTCCTGCCCACGGCAACCACCCGCCGGCCCCACACGCCGCCAACCGCCGCCGGCCGCGCGCCCGGGCCGCCTCTGCGCCTGCGCCGCCTCTGCGCCTGCGCCAGGGACCGCGCCGGCGCAGGACCTCCTCCACGGCCCGCCCCGCCCCTAGAGCCCAGGACCACGTGGACTTCCCTAGCCTCAAAGGCGGGCCAGCGGGACTGTTCGTCACGTGATGGGGCTTCAGCCAATTCTGGCCCCAAAATGGCGCGGTTTAGCAACCCGAGACGGCAGATACGCAAATGTAGCTTTATGGGGCTATTAATTCAGCAAATATTTATCTAACACCTGCTGAAATCCCAGAATTGGGGGTGTTTTGAGCAGCGAATAAAATAGACAAAGCCCTGTCCTCATGGAGCTTACGTTCTGTTGAGGGGAGCCCAAAGAAGAATGGGAATCAGGCCGTGATAAATGCTGCGGAGAAAAAAAACGGCAGATACAGACCTTCAGGGTTGCAGGAGTGGCCAGAAAGAAGGTCTCTCAGAGAAAGTGATACTGAATAGAGATCTGAAGGGATCGAATAAACAAGAATAACTAGGAGGTGGAGCATTTCCAGTCAGGGCAAAGAGCACGTGCAAAGGCCCTGAAGCTGAAATGTGCTAGCATAGTCGAACTATGGAGAGGGCAAGGTGTCTAGAGCAGAGAGAGAAGAAGGACAGGTTGTAAGAGGTGAAATCGTAGATGAAGCAAGTGGTACATCCAGTAGGGTCTTGTAGGCTAGTATTAGCTTATACCTATTTTCCTCAGGCAGTCTTTCTATTATCCATTCAACAAATACTTACTGAGCATTTATGTGTCAACGATTGATCTCAGTGCTAGGCTCGGTAGAGCCCTGTAAAAAAGAAGTAACTGCTTTCCCACAGAGTTAAAATGGGCTTTGCCCAAGTTCTTTCTCTATGAGATTATGAGATTACTTAGGTTTTGTTTTTGTTTTGTTTTTTAAGATTTTATTTATTTATTCGACAGACAGAGATCTCAAGTAGGTGCAGAGGCAGCCAGAGGAGAGAGATAGGAGGAAGCAGGCTCCCCACCTAGCAGAGAGAGCCTGACAAGGGCCTCTGGGACCATGACCTGAGCAGAAGGCAGAGCTTTAACCCACTGAGCCACCCAGGTGCCCCTAGAATTTTTTTTGTTTTGATTTTTAAATTTTTTTTTAAAGATTTTATTTATTTATTTGACAGACAGAGATCACAAATAGGCAGAGAGGCAGGCAGAGGGGGGGAAGCAGGCTCCCTGCTGAGCAGAGAGCCCGATGGGGGACTCCATTCCAGGACCCTGGGATCATAACCTGAGCTGAAGACAGAGGCTCTAACCCACTGAACTACATGAACTACACAGGTGCCCCCTCCCAGCCCCTTGGTTTTTTGTTACTATTATTTCACAGCTGAGGGGTCTAAGGTCCAGGAAAGTTAAGTATTAGTAGCCTGAACGAAGTCTTACCTTAGAAGTAGTGAAACTGGGATTCAAACCCAGGTGGTGTGGCTCACATGCTTCATTGGAGGTATACTTCTGGAGATATATTAAGCTTCTACCATGTGCTCCGATCTTGCCCCTGAGGTACATACTCTATGAACCTCAGAGATGGATATTTCATCCCCTTTTACAGACCACAACTCTGGGGCTCAGAAAGGGGTAGGAATTCATCCAAGATCACAATATCACTCAAAAAAAAAAAAAATGTTTGGCCAATGCTTACTCTTGGTTATAGATGTGAACAAATCATGTAAAAAATTAGAGACTTAACAATAAATAGTTGTTATCTCTTATGGTTTCTGTGGGTCTGGGATTCAGAGCAGCTTATCTGGGCTGTTCTGGCACAAGGTCTTTCATGAGCATGGGGTCGGATGTCAGCTGGGACTACAGTCATCTGATGGCTTGTGATAAAAGATCCCTTCCCAAGGTGACTCACTCCTTATGGCTGGCAAGTTGACATGGGCTGATGGCTGGGAGCCTCAGTTCCACTCCACGTGGGCACAACCGCCAGGCTTTGTGAATGTCCTCATGACATGGGGGCTGGCTTCCCCCAAACTGAGTGATCCATGAGAGCAAGGTGAAAGCAGCAATGTCTTTTATTTTTTTTTTAACATATTTATTTGGGAGAGAGCATGAGCAGGGGGAGCAGCAGAGGAAGAAGCCGACTCTCTGCGGAGCAGGGAGCCCAGTGCTGGACTGGACCCCAGGATCCTGGATCATGACCTGAGCCGATAGCAGACACTTACCAAATGAGGCACCCCATCAATGTCTTTTATAACTCAGCCTTGGAAGTCACACACTGCCACTTCTGTAAAATCCCATGGATCATACACAGCTGTATTCATTATAGGAGAGGACAATACAAGGACATGAATATGGTGAACAAAAGAAACATGGATCTGCCCTGTGTTGTGCTGACCAGCTAATAAGGAAGACAGGAAGTATTTTACCAGCAAAGGAATTATTCACTAAACAGTCTTGAAAAATATCTACCATATCCCTACCATGTTTTTGACTTTGTGCCAGGCCCCAGGGATACAATAATGATAAAAATGGACATACCTCTGCTTTTAAGGACAGTCATAATCCAGTGGGAGAGATAAAACAGCCACATAAATATAAATAGAAACTTTGTGAAGTGCTGTGAAGGAAAAGAAGAAAGAGCTATGACAGTGTTTGACTTCATGCTGGAGTCAGAAAAAGGATATTCTGAGAATGTAAACTTTCTGCTGAGCTTTACAGAGTCAATAAAGTTCAAATAACAAAACATGGGAAGAACCCCAGGTGGGAAGGATGACTGCACCTGCTGTGACCCAGAATTTAAGCTCATTCTCTCTCTCTCTCTCTTTTTCTAAAGATTTTATTTATTTATCTGATAGAGACAGACAAGGAGGGGGCCCAGACAGAAAGGGAGAAGAAGGCTGACCTCTGGGCAGGGAGCCCATAGAAGGGCTCAATCCCAGGACCCTGTGATCATGACCTGAGCCAAAGGCGGACACTTAACTGCTTAACCAACTAAGCCACCTAGGCACCTCTCATTCTTTCTGACTCTGCCTCCCTGAGGGTATCTCCTTGACCCTTACTCCTACACACACTCTGTGGGAAGTTTAAAACAGGCCCACAAATCTGGGGCACCTGGCTGGCTCTGTTGGTAGAGCATGCAGCTCTTGATCTGGAGGTCTTGAGTTCAAGTCCCACGTTGTGCCTCAAGCTTACTGAAAAATTAAAAAATAAAACACGCCCACAAATCCTTTGATATTCTTCAATCCTTTGGTATTCTTCAACGATATTGAGTGGGGGGAATCAAAATCCCCGTCCTTGAATCTGTACTCTATGACGGCTTGGAAGGAATAAACGCTGAACCAATTTCTCCATCCAGGCCTTAAGAAACACGCAGCTTGGGGCGCCTGGGTGGTTCAGTCAATTAAGCATCTGCCTTTGGCTTGGGTCATGATCCCAGGGTCCTGGGACTGTGTCCCTCATTGGGCTCCTTGCTTCTCCTTCTGCCTGCCTCTCCCTCCCCTGGTTCTTTCTCTCTGACAAATAAGTAAATAACATCTTTTAAAAAAAGAAAAAGAAAGAAACGAGATCATGAATGATTTTTTTTTTTAATACAGAGAATTTGGGGCTCCTGGGTGGCTCAGTGGGTTAAAGCCTCTGCCTTTGGCTCAGGTCATGATCCCAGGGTCCTGGGATGAGAGGAGTGCCTGCTTCCTCCTCTCTCTCTCTGACTGCCTCTATGCCTACTTGTGATCTCTGCCCGTCAAATAAATAAATAAAATCTTTAAAAATATATAAATAAATAAAACTGAGAATCTATAAAGATTTTATTTATTTGACAGAGATCACAAGTAGGCAGAGAGGCAGGCAGAGGGAGAGGAGAAAGCAGGCTCCCTGCTGAGCAGAGAGCCCGGTGCAGGGCTTGATCCCAGCACCCTGATCCCAGGACCTGAACCTAAGGCAGAGGCTCAACCCACTGAGCCACGCAGGAGCCACTGGTAATCTATTTGTTAATTACAGTATATGACCGTTGTACTTTGAGGCAAATAGAGAACTTAAAATATCAGGATCCTGTCAGCTAAAGGAACAAGTCCAGAGTAAACATCACTTTGCTTAGAATGATTTGAGGTTCTCTTTGAAATGATCATGTCTGGGAGGCACATGCCTCTTCAAGTCTGTATTGTTTCTTCCAAATATTTCTTGGTCCCCAGCAAAGGCCCGTTCCTAACTCCTTTCCTGATCTCCAATCCAGCCTCCAACCACAACCTTACCCCTTACTGTTTGTTTTTTTTTTTTTTTTAAGATTTTATTTTTTTGACAGGGAGAGACACAATGAGAGAGAGAACACAAGCAGGAGGAGTGGGAGAAGGAGAAGCAGGCTCCCTGCAGAGCAAGGAGTCTGGTGCGGGGGTTCGATCCCAGGACTCTGGGATCATGACCTGACCCGAAGGCAGGTGCTTAAGGACTGAGCCTTCCAGGCACCCCTGACCTCATCTATAGGAGGAGATAAGGGTCCAGATGCCTTGAAGTTCAGGAACACAATGAGAATAGTTGACACTATTTGATAACTTTATGTATTTATTTAGATTTTATTTTTATTTATTTGTCAGAGAGAGAGAGATCGCACACACATGGGAGGAGCAGGCAGAAGGAGAAGCAGCCTTCTCGCTGAGCAGGGAGCCCAATGTGGGCCTCCATCCCAGGACCCCCTGGGACCATGACCAGAGCCAAAGGCAGACACTTAACTGACACTTAACCAGACTGAGCCACCCAGGCGTCCCTAACTTTTTATTATTTTATTTATTTATTTTAATTTTTTAAAAATATTTTATTTATTTATTTGACAGACAGAGAGAGAGAGAGAACACAAGCAGGGGGAGCGGGAGGCGGGGAAGCAGGCTTCCTTCCCAGCAGGGAGCCCGAAGGGAGCCACTTGACTGAGCCACCCAGCTGCCCCTATAACATTTAAAAAATATATATATATTTTTAAGTAAATTCTACAAGAAACATGGGGCCCTGAGAACAAGAGTTGCAGGCTCTACCAACTGACCCACCCGGGTGACCCATAGATTTTTATTTTGAAGATTTTTAAGCTTACAGAAAAACAGCCCAATGAATATTCATACATCCTTTGTCTAGATTCATTAACTTGAAGTTTTGGCACATCCTCTCTCTCTGTCTGTCTGTCTGTCTGTCTCTCTCTCTCACACACACACACACACATTTTTTGACTAAACAACTTCACAGTCACTCCAGGTCTTTAAATCAATGCAGGGAAAAACCGGGGCGCCTGGATGGCTCAGTCAGTTAAGCGTCTTGCCTTTGGCTCTGGTCATGATCCCAGGGTTCTGGGATCCAGCCTGGGATCCATCTGAGTCAGGCTCCCTGCTCAGTGGGGAGTCTGCCTCTCCCTCTCCATCTGCCTCTCCCCCAGCTTATGATCTCTCTTGAGCAGGAGCTCTCTTTCTAGTCTTAAAAAGAATCAGTGCAGGGAAATATTTTGAGCATCAGTAGGCCAGGTTCTCTTAAACACTTCCTGCATATAAAAATCCAAATATGCACAAATTCCTTTTAAACCAAAACATTAATTCCAGAGGTCGGAGCCACTTCACAATTTCTACATTTAACTCCAAATATTTCCAGGGTTAAATAATGCCAACTAAAGAAATAATTATAACAACAAAGGGGGGTTCACTAAGTCCCATTGCATTTTGCACAGTTGGCTACAGCAGTATCTCCCGTTCTTAGAGATAGTTTGGTTTTTTTTTTTTAAAGATTTTATTTATTTGACAGACAGAGATCACAATTGGGCAGAGAGGCAGGCAGAGAGAGAGGAGGAAGCAGGCTCCCCGCAGAGCAGAGAGCCCGATGCGGGGCTCCATCCCAGGACGCTGGAATCATGACCTGAGCCGAAGGCAGAGGCTTTAACCCACTGAGCCACCCAGGCACCCCAGTTTTTTTTTTTTTTTAAGATTTTATTTATTTATTTGAGAGAGAAAAACAGAGCAAGCGAGAGCATGAGCTGGGGGAGAGGGAGAGGCAGAGGGAGAAGCAGATTCTCCACTGAGCAGGGAGCCCGATGAGCGGCTCGAACCCACAACCCTGGGATCATGACCTGAGCTGAAGGCAGAATGCTTAATCATCTGAGCCACCCAGGCTAACCCTCCATCTTCTTTTACAAGGCTGAATATGAATATATTCCATTGGAAGTAAACACCACGTTCTGTTTACCCATCCATCCATTCAGTAGACATTTGGGTTGCTTCTAACCTCTCAACTGTTGTGAATAATGTTGCTATAAACAAATGTCTACAAATATCTCTCAAAAACCCTGTGGAGACCATGGCATATATACCCATGGGGCAGCTTGTTTTTCAGCAACAGCTAATCAGAGAAGCTGCCCAAACTGAGATTTTTGTTCACTTCAAGGGAGTGGAAAGCAGTGATTCCATAGATCAGGCCCCTGGGTTTCAGAATTACATAATTACTTCCACCGAGGTGACTGCTAACCATTAACCAAGGCAGTGGTTCCCAGTCCCACCTGCATATTAGGATTATCTGGGGAGGTTTGCAGCAAATATAGTGCCCAGATCCCACCTTCAGAGACTGATTAATTGGTCTGGGATGGAGCTGAGACGTTGGGATTTTTACAAAATGCTCCCCAGATGATTCTAAAATACAGTCAGAGCGGAGAACCCTGGAGCAAAGATCCATGTGGTGTTTTTTTTTTTGTTTTTTTGTTTTTTTTTTTAAAGATTTTATTTATTATTTATTTGACAGAGAGAGATTACAAGTAGATGGAGAGGCAGGCAGAGAGAGAGAGAGAGAGAGAGGGAAGCAGGCTCCCCGCTGAGCAGAGAGCCCAATGCGGGACTCGATCCCAGGACCCTGAGATCATGACCTGAGCCGAAGGCAGCGGCTTAACCCACTGAGCCACCCAGGCGCCCCATGTGGTGTTTTTCAATTCTTTTTTTTTTTTTTTTTTTTTTTTTAAGATTTTATTTATTTATTTATTTGACAGACAGAGATCACAAGTAGGCAGAGAGGCAGGCAGAAAGAGAGAGAGGAGGAAGCAGGTTATCCGCGGAGCGGACAGCCCGATGCGGGGCTCGATCCCAGGACCCTGGGATCATGACCTGAGCTGAGGGCAGAGGCTTTAACCCACTGAGCCACCCAGGCGCCCGGTGTTTTTCAATTCTTTTCCTGCCCTTCCTGCTAGAACCAAAGACCTCATAGGGTTGTTTAAAAGACATCAGTTAGGGGGCACCTGGGTGGCTCAGCAGGTTAAGCCTCTGCCTTTGGCTCTGGTCATGATCTCAGGGTCCTGGGATGGAGCACCACATCGGGCTCTCTGCTCAGCAGGGCACCTGCTTCCCGTCTCTCTGCCTACTTGTGATCTCTCTCTGTCAAATAAATAAATAAAATATTTAAAAAAATAAAACATCAATTAGGGGTGCCTGGCTGGCTCAGTGGGACATACGACTCTTGATTTCAGAGTCGTGAATTCAAGCCCGACATTGGGTGTAGGGCTTACTTAAAAAAAAAAATATATATATATATATATATATATACATGGGGCGCCTGGGTGGCTCAGTGGGTTAAGCCTCTGCCTTCAGCTCAGGTCATGATCCCAGGGTCCTGGGATCGAGCCCCACGTCTGGCTCTCTGCTCAGCAGGGAGCCTGCTTCCCCCTCCCTCTCTCTCTGCCTACCTCTCTGCCTACTTGTGATCTCTGTCTGTCAAATAAAATCTTTAAAAAATATTGGGACACCTGGGTGGCTCAGTTGGTTGGGCAGCTGCCTTCGGCTTGGGTCATGATCCCAGGGTCCCGGGATCGAGTCCCACATCGGGCTCCTTGCTAGGCAGGGAGCTTGCTTCTCCCTCTGCCTCTGCCTGCCTGTCTGCCTGTGCTCGCTCGCTCTCTCTCCCTCTGTCTCTGACAAATAAATAAATAAAATATTAAAAAATATATATATATATATATGTAAATATATATATATACACACACATGGGGTGCCTGGGTGGCTCAGTGGGTTAAGCCTCTGCCTTCAGCTCAGGTCATGATTCCAGAGTCCTGGGATCAAGTCCGCATCAGGCTCTCTGCTCAGCAGGGAGCTTGCTTCCTCCTCTCTCTCTCTCTCTCTCTGCTTACTTGTGATCTCTCTCTGTCAAATAAATAAATAAAATCTTTTATTTTTATTTTTATTTTTTTAAAAGATTTTATTTATTTATTTGTAAGAGAGAGAGAGAGAGCGAGCACAGGCAGACAGAGTGGAAGGCAGAGTCAGAGGGAGAAGCAGGCTCCCTGCGGAGCAAGGATCCCGATGTGGGACTCAATCCCAGGACACTGGGATCATGACCTGAGCCAAAGGCAGCTGCTTAACCAACTGAGCCACCCAGGCGTCCCATAAATAAAATCTTTTAAAAATATATATATAGGGTGCCTGGGTGGCTCAGTGGTTAAGCCGCTGCCTTCGGCTCAGGTCATGATCTCAGGGTCCTGGAATCGAGTCCCGCATCGGGCTCTCTGCTCTGCAGGGAGCCTGCTTCCTCCTCTCTCTCTCTCTGCCTGCCTCTCTGCCTACTTGTGATTTCTCTCTGTCAAATAAATAAATAAAATCTTTAAAAAAAAAAAAATATATATATATATACATGTATACACACACACACACACACATATATGCAGGCACCTGGCTAGCTCAATGGAGCCCCTGACTCTTGACCTCAGGGTTGTGAGTTTGAGCCTCACATTGTGTGTAAAGTTTACTTAAAAATAAATAAACTTAAAAAAAAAATGCTTAAGTCGGGATGGGATGCCTGGGGAGCTCAGTCAGTTAAGCATCTGCCTTCAGCTCAGGTCATGATCCCAGGGTCCTGGGATGGAGTCCAGCATCGGGCTCCCTGTTCAGTGGGGAACCTGCTTCTCCCTCTGTCTATCTCTCCTGCTGCTTCTGGGCATGTGCCTGGGAGGGAGCGCGCGCACGTGCTGACAAATTAATGAATAAAATCTTTAAAAATAAATAAATTGGGGTGCCTGGGTGGCTCAGTGGGTTAAAGCCTCTGCCTTCAGCTCAGGACATAATCTCAGGGTCCTGGGATTGAGCCCCATCGGGCTCTCTGCTCAGTGGGGAGCCTGCTTCCCCCTCTCTCTCTGCCTGCCTCTCTGCCTACTTGTGATCTCTCTCTGTCAAATAAATCTTAAAAAAAAAAAGTTCTCATCACAGGAAAAAAAAATCTGTGACCAAAAAACAAACAAACAAACAAAAAGTGAACAGGGGCGCCTGGGTGGCTCAGTTGGTTAAGCCTTTGGCTCAGGTCATGATCCCTGAGTACCGGTATTGAGTCCTGCATCAGGCTCCCAGCTCCACCGGGAGTCTGCTTCTCCCTCTGACCTTCTCCTCTCTCATGCTCTGTCTCATTGTCTCTCTCTCAAATAAATAAATAAAATCTTAAAAAAAAAAATAAAGTGAACAGGGGCACTGGGTGGCTCAGTGAGTTAAACTTCCGACTCTTGCTTTTACCTGGGGTCACTATTTCAGGATCCTGGGATCAATTCCTGCATCCAGTCCTCGAGGGGCATGGAGCCTGCTTGGAATTCTCTCTCTCCCTTTCCCTCTGCTCCTCCCTTGCTCTCTCTCCCTTAAAAAAAAAAAAAAAAAAAAAAATTAAAGTGAACAGTTTGGTGGTGTTCAGTACACTTACCAGATTGTGCAACCACCACCTCTTTCTAGTCCCAAAACATTTTCATTACCCCAAAGGTGGTAGCACACATCTCATAAATTCCCAGGTCTGACATGAACTGGCTATGCACACAATTCCACAACTGGAAAAGTCCAGCATTACAGTTTAATATAAGTTAGTAAAACAGTTCTTTCCAGAGGTGCCTGCGTGGCTCAGTGGGTTAATGCCTCTGCCTTTGGCTCAGGTTATGATCCCAGGGTTCTGGGATGGAGCCCCATACCGGGCTCTCTGCTTGGCAGGGAGCCTGCTTCCCTTCCTCTTTCTCTGCCTACTTGTGATCTCTGTCTGTCAAATAAATAAATAAATAAATAAATAAAATCTTTAAAAGAAATACCAGCTCTTTCCAGAATTTATTTATTTATTTATTAAAGAGTTTTATTTATTTATTTGACAGTCAGAAATCACAAGTAGGCAGAGAGGCAGACAGGAGGAAGTAGGCTCCCCGCTGAGCAGAGAGCCTGGGATCATGACCTGAGCTGAAGGCAAAGGCTTTAACCCACTGAGCCACCGAAGCACCCCTCTTTCCAGTATTTAAAAACTATCACTAATTTTGTTCATTAGAGGATCATTCATTACCAAGGTCATGTTGCAGATCCCTGTTTTCCAGCACCAGTAACAAGCCTTCATTATTGTGATGTCCAAAAAAGTCCCTGCAAACTTCCAAAACGCTCTGGAGGGAGCAATACTGTCCGCATTGGAACCATTTGACAACCTGGAAATAAACACAAATTTCCCACAATAATTCCCAAACTGTCCTCCAGGGGGCAACATCATTTCCTTGAGAACAGAGCAGATGCAATGATCTAGCCTGGACTTCATTACCCCTCACTCAGGGTTGGATTAGTAAGAAAGAAAGGAAATAGCTATTGCGTTGGCAGTCAGCAAGATCCCACATACCATAATGCTGCTCTTTGGCCAACAGTCTCCTCCTTTCTTCTTTAGTTATTTCCAGAGGCTGGAGCCAACTTCTGGTGTTTCACATGGTGTAATGACTTCTGTGTAAAGCTCCCCTCATTTACGGTGAAAGGAACACATCCGAGAGCCACCCCCGTAAGTAGAAAAATAAAATCCTTTGCCAGAAACTTGATGTTCCCAGAGTAGAAAGAGGCACCAGGGAAGCATTGGTCAGATGCAGGGCCATTACAGATTTTGTCTCGGAAAAAATATAAGTGTCTGCCAAGCTTAGAGACATTTTGGAGGTCCAGAGGAAGAATTTTGGAATTTGGGGGATAGTTTCTTTACTAAAACAAAGGTCAAGTTGCTAAAACTTGCAATCTTCTTGCTCTTACTCATCAGCCAAGAAAGTTCTAAGGCTGCGGCGCTTAGTGGCTCAGTCTGCTTTGTCTGCTCAGGTCATGATACCAGGCTCTTGGGATCAGCATGGTGTCTGCCTTTGCCTCTCCCTCTGCCCTCTCTCCCTCTCCCCCCACCCCACCTTGTGCTCTCTCTCTGATAAATAATTTTTTTAAAAAGATGATACCTGGGTGGCTCAGTGGGTAAAGCCTCTGCCTTCAGCTCAGGTCAGGATCTCAGGGTCCTGGGATCGAGCCCCACATCCGGCTCTCTGCTTGGCAGGGAGCCCGCTTCCCCCAACTCCCTCTGCCAACTTGTGATCTCTGTCAAATAAATAAATAAAATCTTAAAAAAGTGATATCTAGAATGTCAGAAGGGTGTGACAGACAGTATTAGACAGTATTCTAGTGGAACACTGAAAAAGCGTGAAGTCTTTTTGCCTCACGGGATTTGCTGATGTTCTCATTTTCTTTCCTTTTCTTTTTTTTTTAAATGTCTGTCTGTCTGTCTTTCTTTCTCTTTCTTTTATTGGACAGAGATCATAAGTAGGCAGAGAAGCAGGCAGAGAGGGGGAAGCAGGCTTCTCACTGAGCAGAGAGCCCCATGCGGGGGGGTGGGGGGGGCCTAGATTCCAGAACCCTGAGATCATGACTTGAGCCCAAGGCAGATGCTTAACCCATTGAGTCACCCAGGCGCCCCTCATTTTCTTCATTACCTAAAAGCAGATGGCCGTCTAGAATTCTGGAATGGCCTGCAGAAGCTTCAGAGATGGCACCAGCTGGAGACCACAGCTTGAAAGGACGAGGTCCTGTCCTCCATGTGGTCTAAGTTCTCACCCAGTGTTGTTTCATCCATAACTAGAACATAGGGCATTCAGAAATCAAGGCACGGACGAGGAAAGAGGATTTGCAGCATTTTCTTTTCCATTCTTACAGCCCTGCTTTACTAATCTTGTATTAAAGAAAACTTCTGGACAACTTAGTTAAAAGCATGTGCCAACATTTTATTACAACCATGCGTTAAAGGGGAAAAAAAGATCTCTTGTGGCTGAATTAGAAAATTTATTCACAGTAAGGACACTTGATGGGGGAAGAGAATGGCTAATTAATCATCATGAGATTATAGACTAGATCCAGAAGAAAAGAAAAAGATTGAAGGTTGTGAGTCTTGACTGGCAGGCAGTCTGCTCTTAAGCGGGTGGACCACTGGTTTCTCAGGACAAATTTCATACCATCAAAATTCATTCACAAACGGCTTCAATATTTTTATTAGAAAAGCAAATTACCTCACTGAAAGAGCTTGTAAATTACTCTTACAAAAAGCTTAAGTTGCAGACCACGTTTGGGACAATTTCTTCTGCTTGGTAGGGTTAATATACCAGGAAGTGACTTGGTGCCTTCACCTCCAGGTTTATCTTTCACACCGCTTGAGTGGGGGAAGCAGGCTCCCTGCTTAAGCAGAAACCTGGATTTGGGGCTCAATTCCAGCACACTGGGATCATGACCTGCGCCAAAGGCAGAGGCTTTAACCCACTGAGCCATCCAGGGGCCCGGAGGCATTTTTTAATATTTATTTTTCCTTTTCCTGGAACCTAAATGCTCCTACACTTGGCCAGGTCTGAAATAAACTATTTCCGCCCTCTGGAACTTTCTCTTCTCCTTCCTATCTCAACTTGAACAACTCTGCCCAGGGCGCCACCACCCTCCAAATAATAGAGTCTCCCTTCTAATCACCAGTCCCTCCCAGCCTCCCTGGCCACCCCGGGGCGTTATGGGTTTTTCAGCTCCAGGGAGATAGAATGTTCCTATCGCGGAGCTTGGCACTTTTCAAGAAGCTCATAAAAGCACTAAACAAAGAGCCTTGGATGTAAATAGGACTGAACGAATTTTTGGAGGAGGCAATGGAATGCCGGCACAGATTAAAATTCCTGAGACTCTCTTTATGTCTAATATTATTATACTATTAGACATAAAGAGAGTCTAATACTAACAATTATTTAAACACTAGGAATCAGTTTGCATCGCCAGAATGGGAGTATCAGTTCCTCACTGCATAGCTGTGAGGGTCAAAGGACTTTACGTCTGCACACTGGTTGAACCCGGTCAATAGCTTTCTTGTGGAGCATTTATTGAGAGCCTTCCCGGTACCGCGCTCCAAGTTCTGAAACTTCCTGGAGGCAGTACCGAGGTCCGCCCCTTTCGCACCGCCCCAGAGTGACGTCACCGACCGAGGTCTCTAATGACGTCAGCTCCGGGCCGGCCTGGCTCCATCCTCCCCTACTCCGGAAACCTACAACTCAGGGCACTCGGCCTCCAGCTTTCGGTTATTTTTTTTCTCTTCGTAGCCCGAATCCTTTTCCTCCCACTCTCCCACCTAAAACTTTCGGCTCTTCCCGCCTTCCCTCAAGCTGGCGATTTTCGGTTCGCTTGCTCTCGGGCGAATTTCCCACTCTTTTACTCCGAATCGCCTCCCGAGCCCCGCCCTTCGGCCTTTTCCGTCTAAATCCCTCTTTCGGCTAGTTCCGCCTCCTGCCACCCACCTCGGACGCCGCCTTCGGCTCCTTCCGGATCGTCTCAGTTCCTTGTTTTTCTCCCCCGCCCAAACCCGGTCCTCGTCCACTTCGGCTATCTCCGGTCCCCACGACTTTCCATACATCCTTTAGCCACACCCCCATCGCCACTTCGGCTCTTTCCGCTTACCCCCAGTCTCCCGCTCAGCGGCTTTCGGCTCTTTCCGCCGGCGGTCCGGAGAGGGCCTCTGCCCCTCTCCTCCACGTGACGCCGCCTCCGCCTCCGCCTCCCAGTTCCCCCTCCCACCTCGCCCTTCCTCCCGCCTCAGCCTTTAGGCTCCTCTGGGCTGAGCCGCCATTTTGTGTGAATTTCTGACTGCGGCGGGGGCCGAGCAGCCGGGGCACCTAGGGCGGGCAGACAGTCGGCCCGTCTCCGCGGCCCGTTTCCTCTCTCCTTAAAATCCTTTTTTTTTAACCCCCTCGCTCGCTCTCCTCTTCTCCCCTCTCCCCTCGCTTGCTCCATCGCGCGCGGCCCGCGCTAATTACACCCAACCACCCACCAGTGTCCGTGTCTCCCGGGTCCCCCACCTCCGGGCCCGCGGGGGAGGTGTGTGTGGGGGCTCTCGCCCCGATGAGGGCCCCGCGCCCGTGAGCGAGTGACCCCAGGGGCGGGCTGCGAAGAAAGGCGGCGAGCGGCCCGCCAAGGCCTAGGCCGCGCGGCCTACGCGGAGGTCGGCGCAGAGGTGATTCCGAAACCGAAAAAATATACACCCATTCCTATCAGGAGCCCTCAGAGCTGAAGTGTGCCCCTCCCGCCACGCCCAAGCAGTCCTTTTTCGTGCATTAACATCCCCTCCCCCCCAAAGGAACTATGGAGGCCGCGCCCGGGACCCCCCCGCCGCCACCATCAGAGTCGCCGCAGCCGCCATCGCCGCCGCCGCCATCAACGCCTTCGCCTCCTCCGTGTTCCCCCGACGCCTGCCCGGCCACCCCGCACCTCCTCCACCACCGCCTCCCGCTCCCTGACGACAGGTCAGGCCCCCGGCCCGGCCGGGGCGGCGTCCCCGGGGGGAGGAAGAGGAGGAGGAGGAGGAAGGGGGGCGGCCGCCATGTTGGGCCGGGCAGCGGAGGAGGAGGAGGAGGAGGAAGGGCGGGGTCGGTGGGTGTCTCTCGCTCGCTCGCTCTTTCTCGCTTGCTTTCTCTCCTGGCCTCATGCGTTTCCCCCCCCTCGCGGCGCTCGCCCGCTCTCCCTCGCTCTCGCTCTGTCTTTTTTGGGCGCCATGCTGAGGGGAAGGTGAGGAGGCGCCCCCCGGACCCCCGCGCCCGCCCGCCCGCCCTGGGGAGGGGGCGCTGGGGGGGGCTGCGAAGGCTCACGGGGGTCCTGGCTGCCCCAGCGCCCGGAGCTGGCAGCCATCGGCCAGCCTGCCCGTCGCCTGGCTTCGGGGAAGGGGATGGGGGAGGGGCTCCCGGACCCTTTTGGCGGGGGGGGGGATCTCGAGCAGTAGCCCCGCTCTTAGGGGTTTGGAGTTGGGGTCTCCCAGTCCCTGGCAGTATCCTTTCTTTTGCGGGAGGTGTGCCCTGCCCTACTTAGAGAGGTACCCTAGTTTTCTTAGGCAGAAAGTGGGGGTTCGTTCAGTTTTCTCTCCATCCTTTTGGGGGGGTGCTTTGGGTGGGGGCACTCGCACTTTTTGGCGGGAGGTGTTTCCTAGCTCTACCCTAGAGAGCAAAATTGGTGGGGGGGCCGGATCTCAAGCCTCCTTGATGGAAGCCCCTGCCCTCTTTGGGGGAGAAGCCCCTTCCCCGTGTTTTTCTTAAAGGCAGGGGTCCTCTCGTTTTTCGTAGGTAGGTGCTGCGTTTTTGGCTGGGTTGGTGGGGGGGATGGAGGTCTGGTTTCCCTGCCTTGGAGGGGAGAGGAAGTTGGTCTCTTCTTTCTCATGGGGTTCCCTCCTCTTTCGGGCTAAAATGGGGCGCCATCCCTTCCGGGAGAGAAAACGAGGGTTTTTTGTGCTTTGGCAGGGGGTGAAAGGGAGCGCCCCCCCCTTCCCCTTTATTAAGTGCGAAATGGGTTTGCCCCACGCCCTGTTCTGGAAGGTGATAAAGGCGCCAGCCCGGCGCATTTCAGGGCAAGATTGGGGCCTCGGTCTCCCTTGCTCCAGGGGTTTGGGGCGCAGGGTTTGCCCTCCCTTTCCTGGTGGGGTAGGGGAAGAGGTGTCTAGAGAGTGGATTTGGAAATGGAAGGAGGTTTTCCACCGGCAGGAAAGGCAGTCTGAGGAGGAGTGGGGGTGGGGAGGGGAAGAGATCGCGCTGGACAGATGGCTGCCCCACAGCAGCCGGGGCTGGGGAATCGCTTTCAGGATCTTCCCCTAGATAGGGGTCTCAGCTAGGGCTTCCTTGCCAGGTACCACGGCCCCTTCTCCCCACTTCCACCTCCCCTTTTCCCTTTCTCCTTCACAGACCATACTTTGCCTTTTAAAAGAAATGCCACCCACATTCAGAGACACAAGTGCAGCAGTTTGGTGAGCTTTTACAAAAATTTTTTTTTTTGTTTTCTGTTTTGTTCTAATTAAATGTATCGTCCTGGGAATCGCAGCCCATCGCAGCCTGCTTCCAGTTCAAGGAAATAAACAGATTAGCAAAGGTCTGTGCGCTAAGCCCACGTTGGGCTTCCGGGCCCTCTCTTGGGGGCAGGTGCATTACTCAAAGGTGCTTACACGCTTTATTCGACCTCTAAGGAGTTCTCTTATGTCAGAAGTGTATGTCTTACAATGGGTTGGGATGGTAAGTAGCCTCTTTTATTGAGTAATTCAATTATCTCCCTCTTTTTGTCCCTTTCCTGCCTGCCTTCCTCCTGCCTTTAGACCAAAGTGATGCTTGAGTGAATTTATATGTTCAAATCAGGATTCTAAACCCAGTTGAACCCTTTAAGACTTGCACATCCTTTTGATCTTTAGTTTTTTTAATTTGTCGTACACAGTTTTCTCAAAGGAAAAAAAAAAGCGTTACTGTAACGTGACAAAAACTTACGTAAAAGGCCCATGTTTTCAAGCTCTTGGTATCCCTCTCTCCATTTCTGTCCATTGCTTTGTCTCCAGCCTTCATCTTTGAAGAAAGTGGATACTTCAGGTCCATTTGTAGGAGACGAGGTTAACTAAATTTGGTTTATGATACTTGCATTCGAGTTAAGGTCCTCCCTCCCTCCCACTCCCCCCCCCCAAAAAGATTGTGGTTCAAGTAGATCCAATTTGCTCCTTTTACTCCAATGTCTCTTATGGTGATGGACGTTTAAATTAAGCAAGTCATTTGTAAGTACTGTTTAAGCACCAAATCTGTAACGCGTGTCAAGCCCCAATCTCCTCTCTCTGTCTCCACTGTTCCTTTGTTCGAAAGCACATGCCTGACCGTGAAAAGTTGATGCAAACACGCCCAGTCATGGTGGAGAGAACACTTCCTCCAGCCCCCTGCCCCCCCCACCAACACATACAAGATAAAAACAGCAACAGAAATGACTTGCAGAACCAAATACTACTTCTGATGTGTTTTACAAGCATAAGTTCTTCCGTTAAAAAACAAAACACGTTGAAGTTCCATTTTCCATCTTGCCCACTTTGGGTCCCTGATGTACTTTGGTAGTGAAAACTTTTTATTAACACACAGCCCAGTTTTCCCCTCCGAAAGATCCTGTTTCCTTTTTTTTTTCCCCCATTCTTAGGAGAAAAAAAAAAGTTCACTTACGTTGGGATGAGGAACCGTAAACTGCAATTAAGTGGGGCCACTGGTTTTATTCTTTTCTCTCCATATCCTCACAACCTAACTGCTATGAAGTGGTGATCTTAGGTATGTAAAACAAGTTGTGGGAGGAAGAAGTGTCCACACAGTACAGTATCCTGCAAAAAAAAAATAATGTCTGAAGCACAAACTGAACACACGATCAAGTGCACAGGGTCAGCTGAAAACGGACTGCATTTATCTGAAGTTTTCCCTCCTTAGTGAAATTCCTCCTCCAGGAGCCAAGTGCAGAAACTGGATGCTAACAGAGGAACCTTCCAAGTTTCGAGGGCGACTAAGTTGTCGGAGGATGCTTGTTTAACTTTACTTCTTTTGTAAGTGAAAATTTTAGCAGTCATTCATTGAACTTAAAAGTATTATCCCAAACATTTAGAGAGTACTCAGGCATATCAACACAAGGGTTTATTGTTTTTTTTCCGTTTTCAAAGGACTCTCCTCTCCTGAAAACCAAGAAGCCCCAGTAATTATGTCAAACTGTACTTCGATAGTCTTTGTTTTTGAAATGTCACAGTACTGCCTTTTTTTTCCCCCTAAACTGATGTACCAGTACTAGTTAAAATTCAAATTAATGGATGTTGCAAAGAAAGAGAGAAAAAAAAAGGGTGTCACTCAGAATCCCTGATTTAACAGCACCTCTTAGACACTTGAAATCTTTAAAATTGTTATATTCTCTGGGGAGAAGCTTAATGGGAAAGCAAATTAAAATATCCTGGTAGAAATACAACCAATTGTGACCCTGAAAACAGGGATATTCTGGTCCTAAAACCCCTTCATTTTTTACTCCTCAAATTTGTTCTTCAAAAGAGAATGAGGATTCCCCCCCCCCAACAGGGCTTTCTGATTCACAGACTGTCCTCTATCTTCCAGATTGGGTTTCTATTTGCTTGGAAGGTAAAGTTTTTGATTCTTGACAAGTCAAGATTTTTAAGTATAGTGAGCTATTCTAGAAGGACAACCCTGTGGCTTTTGCTTGGCCAGGAAGGTTGATCCCAAGGGGGAACTTCTGCACCTGTGGAAATGAAGGCTTTCCCAGCCATTGGCCTACCTGGCCCATTAGAGCTGAATGGTTGACTCTGAGTTTGTTTCCATCCAGTTGAATGTAGACAATTCCGTATTGGGCTGACTTAGTAGTTTATCCTTAAATAATGCCTCCACTTCTGCTCCTTTCTCTTAGATCTTTCCCCTGCCCCAGTAGGGGAGGGATGGATGTCTCAGGGTGGCCTTATTTGCTGTTCCACTCCGCTAGGTTTTTGTGGCTTTTAAGTCCCTAGAACCATCTTCTAGAAGCCAGGTCCAGTTACGGCAAATACTTGCCTGGTGAAAATTACTAATTTCCCACCTCTGTGGAAAGCTCTAGGTTTTGGTCCCTGTGGACGAAATTGTCTAGTACCAGAACAGGGGGTTCTGACCCTGGGGTAGGAAGTTGAGTGACAGAGTCAGGGCAAACAGTGAGTGAGTGGCTGCGTTTCTAAGCGAGCAAGGTTCTTGCCTGTACCTTGGCAACAAAGCTTCTGCCACAGTGGAAGACAAAAGGCTGATTTCTGGGGTTCCTGGTAGTTGGCATTTAGGAAGTTGATTCAAGCCTCTGCAGGAGCCGTCTGCTCATTGGTAATGGGAGTCTTGTCAGAATCAATGATTTGAGGCTGGTTTCATGATTAAAACCAACTGGAAAGAGTGAAAAAGCTGCCTGTTTGGGTGGGCCTCTAAAGTTCATTTAGTTAAGTCCAAAGTAAAACCGTGACTGTCGGCGGGGAGCGAGACTTTCCCGGATTGGGCTTTCCAAATTTATCAGCCACATCTTTGCGATGCAGTGATTTTGCTCTGATGGTTGCCGAAGACAGCGGTCCTGGAAAAGGGGTGCAGGGTTTCTTAGCAATGGTAGGAGCCTACGTGGGCAATTTTCACATTTCTGCCTCAATCAGTTGATGACAAAACGAAGACACGGGCCCGCCCTCAGTTCATGTAAACCCAGTCACATCCTGCTGTTGGAATAATTTTTTATTCCAGTACAGGACATTTGCTGGGAGCGTAGTTTGTGTCTCTTGGCGAAATTGCTCAGAATAGAGAATCTGTCTCGTACTTTTTTTTTCCCTCCGTGTGTATTTTATTTACTTATTTTGCTGCATTCATATCTGTGTGAATTGGTGACTCAGCTCCTATTTGTAAGGCAAGTGGTGACATCTGAACGTGGGAGGTGGCAATAGGATAGGAAGGAACAGTGTGGCCTTTGGAGACAGATAAGGTTGTGTTCAGGCCTGGCTCTCCCTACAGTGGGCACTAAGGATAACGGCCGTTTCTCAGGGTCACTGCAGTCAAGTGGGCATACATGGACACCCGCACAATGCCTGGCATTCAGCGAATCTTGGTTTCATTAGCTTTTTGCTGTCCCTACTAAAGGAAAAAAAAAACACCTGAGAATTTATTGTCTGGTGTGTAAACAGAAGCAAGCCTAACATCTGTGTTTTTGAGGGAAGTCGGTTTATCTTCCAGCTCAGGTTTCTGGCCAGTTTATTTCATTGCAGGGAGCAGATCGGGGTGGAAACTTTGTGGAAACCATCTTAAAGCATGTCTTGCTTTCTCAGCGCCCTTATTACAGATGCTGGAACAGCCTGGTATCTTGAGCTTTATGCTGATGACCTTCCCGTGTTCGTTTTTGGCAGTTAGGATCCGTACTTGTGCTCCGACTGTGGTAGGCTTCCTGAGAGCTGAGCGCACAGGGCTGTAGCACCTAACCCACTGCTCACTGGTCTCATCCCCTTAATCTTAGTCCTTGACCATCGCTCTTTAGAGTCTCCAGAAGGCAGCAAGGCCTGTCCCAGCTCCACAATTCCCCTGCCCCTCCGTAATTGGGCTGAGTCAGTCAAGGTTTTGTTCATTCAGCAGTCAGGCTTGTCCCGTGCTTTTCTTGGAGCAGAAAAGTTTTCAGAGTGTGCAGCGTGCTCTTCTCTCCTGGGGACTTTATTTAGATTTGTTTGGGCAAAGGTTGTTACTGCCTGTAGCAGGCCTCGGATTTCCTTCCCGTGTCTGACGCCTGCAACTTCTGGCCACGGTCAGGGTCAAGGGTTTGCTGCCCCTGTGGCAGCTCTCAGTACCCACCTGAGAAGAAAGTGCCTTAAAAATGAACTGCAGGGTGAGGCTGAGTGGCTGGGTCACAGGCTGATCCACCAGTTCGCTGAGCACCAGATTCCCTTGTCCCTGTCGTCCTTGTCAGTGGTCCCGGAAGCCATGAACTCCGGAAGCATAAAGCCTAGAAGGGCATGGGTTTCCATTTGTTTCCTCTAAGCTGGGGTCGGTCCCCTTCTGGAAGAGAGGTGATGGGGAGCGGTAGACAGCGTGGATGTGATACTCGTGAGTCATTGACTTAGTCTTCCCAAAGATGTGACAGGGTCTCTTGTCATAAGAAGGGCAGGGATGACCTGCCAGGGACCTTCAAAGTGCTTCCAGTGTGATAGCTCAGCCTCAGCCCTACGCTGAGAATGAGAATTGGAAACAGAAATGAAGTCACTTGTCCAAGGTCACAGAGCTAAGGGGTGTGGAGACAGAGTTAGAATTAGAACCCTGGGCAGCCTGTACCCAGACCCCAGCTCTCTACCCAAATGCGTCTTGGAGCTGACATTTTCAAACTGCGGTGTGCAGTCATTAGTAGGTTACAAAGTCCCATGTATTGATTTGTCTCCTGCATTTGAAACACAAAGAAATGAGAGAGGATCGAAAAAAGCAGAATGCGGTGGAGTTTTAAACCCTGAAACATTCTGAAGACTAGTTTGAGAGGAATGTAAAGGAGGAGATGCGGGTCAAGGTCAAAGTTTAAAAGTCACTTCTGATAGGACAGGGGTGGAGAGAATGTGGCTCTCCCATCAAAGCCTGCCCACCTGGCCTTTTTTTTTTTTTTTTTTTTTTTTTAATTCGGAGTAAAGTTTTATTGGAACATAGCCACGCCCATTGATTTATAAGGTCTGTGGTTGCCTTTGTGTTGAACAGCAGTGTTGAGTTGTTGGGACAGAGACTTTGTGGCCCTCAAAGCCTACAGTATGTACTCTTCGGCCCTTTAAAGAGAAGGCTGCTCCCACCCTCTGCTGTGATGCACCTACTACCTACCCAGCAGCTGCCGTGATTTCTGTCGTGGTGGCGGTGGTGGTGGGAAGGCATGCAGGGAATACAGGTACTCCTTTAAAGTTGGTCCCGACTTGCTGGCCCAGTCAGTAGAGCATGCATCTCTTGCTCTTGGGGTGGTCAGTTCGAGCCCCACCTTGGGTGTAGAGCTTACTTTAAGTTATTTAAAAACAAACAAACAAAAAAGCATGCCTTAGAGAGAGAGAGTTGTGTTGTCCCTCCATGACCCTGTAGCTCTGTCTGCCCTGTGTTCCACTCCTTCCACTGCCCATAGAGGCCCCGAGCCTGGCCTTCCGAATCTTAAAATTAAGGGATTTTCATTTATTAGAAGTAGCCGGAAACTTCTTGAAGCTAGTGTGGAAGCCGATCACAGCTGACCCATCCCTCTTAGGGCCCGACCCCGGGGAGCCGGGGCAGACTTGAGTGACATTGGCTCGATGTCCTTTGCAGGTGGCTTGGGTTATTGCTCTCCTCATTTTCCTAACAGACACGAGGGTTTAGGTTTCCTTGGGATTCCAGGCCCTCCCTGCCATTGCGGGGCACACCAGAGCAGCCCCAGGGACCTTAGCTTCTTGGCAACAGAGGTGGGCCCCCTCCCTGGGAAGTGCTTGACGGCTGGTCACTTTGACGTGTAGGCTTTTGTCCCCCTCTGGCCTCTTGGGGCCCTCGAGAAACACTCAGCAAATGAGTTTTCCATTAAAGACAAGACCTCCATCACCTCCTTAGAGTTTTACGGTGATCCAGGTTACTGTCCAGTGTCCGTGTTGATGCAGCTGGCCACGAGGGTGTGCAGTGCTGAGGTTGCTGCTGTGTTTGTGTGGAATACATCACAGGGGCCCAGCCAGTCTGAGCCTGGCCCTGTGCTGCGCCCTTGGAAAGTCAGGTGACTGCCAGCCTCTGCTGTGCCCTCCGGGAGCCCACAGTTGCCTGGAAGTTCACAAAGCATTGCGTATGGGTAATTGCAGTTCTCCTTCAGCTCTTGAGCGGTGTGTGAACACAGAATCTTAGTCATCCGAGGCCCAGCTTCTTTTGAGTTGAAAATACATCCTTTGTCTTAGTTGAACGTACGTTGAGTGGAACCAAACATTTCTCCAGAAAAAGTTACAGACAAGAAGAGTCTTGGTTCCCTAGTTCAGTGATTTGATTTTCCTTTCGGGAATAATAGAAATCAGACCTCCTTTAAAAAAAAATCAGGCCTCTTTGGATGAGAACCAGCATCTTTCCAGCTGTAAGCAGTCTAAAGTATGGCTGGTGTGAGAAGGTGATTAGGAAACTGTTGTGGGGAGCCTTGGTGGCTCAGTCATTTAAGTATCTGCCTTCAGCTCAGGTCATGATCCCAGGGTCCTGGGATGGAGCCCTCCATCATCCCTGCTCAGCGGGGAGCCTGCTTCTCCTCCCACTCCCCCTACTTGTGTTCCCTCTCTCACTGTCTCTCTCTGTCAAATAAATAAATAAAATCTTAAAAAAAGAAAAAAGGAAACTGTTGCCGAGAAGCCAGTTTCAGAGATTTATCTGACAGGAGGAACTTGGATCAGAGAGAGATCTTTATCAGGAACAGGAGCCGTGTTAAGAGTGGGAGTGGAGTGGAGCCGCTCAGGCAAAGGAAATGCCCCTTGGTTCCGTAAGACTCCTCCGGCAGGCCAGGTTTTTTCTCAATGGGTTTGAAGCTCTGCAGAAATGCTCCAAAAGAGTTTGTGTGCTTGGACTGACCCTAGTACGACGCTGCACCCTTTGGGATGAAGCATTCCTTCTGGTGTTGGATGATTCGGGAATTTCCTTCTCTGGGATTCCCCTTGCTTTCTGTCCTTCTGGAGAGAAGCCCCTTTACTTGGGTTTTGGCTAGGATTCCTTGGACCTTTCTGTGTCCTCATTCCCTGAACTATCCAAAGGCTTTGGTCAGAGTTCTGAATGTCTCAGTTACCTGTATTTGATGTTGGAAGGACTGTATTTGCCTCGTGTCTTCACATAACAGTTTTTCCTCCTAATAGAGGGAAAATAGAGGTTTTTCTCCTAATAGTTTTTCCTCCTAAAGACTTATTCTGGGCCAGGGTAGTGCTAAGCACTTGAGTCACATGGTCTCAGGGAATTTTTCCCGTGAGGATTCATCTGTTTCAGAGGTTCTGTCTTTGCCTTCACTTGGCAGGTTTATTTATTTATTTATTTATAAAATATTGTCTTTATTTACATGAGAGAGGGAGAGGGAGAAGCAGACTCCCTGCTGTACAGGGAGCCTGACCCAGGGCTCAATCCCGGGGTCGTGACCCGGGCAGAGGGCAGCTGCCCAACCAACTGAGCCACCTGGGCGCCTCTCACTTTGCAGTTGAAACCCCCCCCCCCCCCCCCCCGATACAAGAGTGTTAAGGACCTCGCCCAGTCTTAATATTTCATTTTGGCCTTTCTTGGGATACTGTTTCATTTAATCCATTTTCTGTGCATCAGTCTTATTTTTGCCAGCCTAGTTACGAATTTCAGGGCAGAAATTTTGTCGGTTGGCCCGTTGAATTAATTCTCTTTCAGATAATTTCTAATTATCTCAAAGGTAGAGGTTCTGAGTTGGGCCTGGAGCCGGAGAGCCCAGGACTTGGTCCAGTTTTGTTTCTTCCTGTCTTGACCCTACAGGCAGATTTCTTCTCTTCCAGCCTCTCTGTAAAAGGGCATGCTGAGGACCCACGACCCATGTAGGTTTGTTACTAAGCCTTGGTGTGAGACAAGTAGACGGGAGCTCAGTAGTATGGGACCTGGCTTGGAGGTTGCTAATACAGAATGTTTGTAATGAATACTTCCTACTGCTTTTGGTGTCTAAGACCCTCATGTATTCAGGCAGGTTTTGTCATTGTGGAAATCAGGGCAAGAGGTAAGGACTTGATGAGGAATGAAGAAGCCTCCCCCCACCCCCTTTTCCCTGACCCCAGACTCTAGCTCTCTGCTTTCCTTGACAACCTCTCCGCACCTTGCTGAGGTGTTTGTCTTTCTTTCTTTTTTTTTTTTTTTTATAACTTACTGTGGAAGTTTTCTGGCATTTTCATGAGAGAAGGACCATCACCCACCCAGTTTCAACAGTTATGTACATTTTGCCGGTTCTGCTTCGTCTCCCTACATCCTCCATCTGCCCTGGGTATTTTAAAGCAGATCCCAGATTTCACCTCATCCCACCTGCAGAGTCTTCAGCGCATATTTCTAGCTTAAAGATCTTTTTAAAAATAGAACCACAAAACCGTGATTCTCTCTAACAAGATTAACAGTAATTACTCAGTATCTGAAATACCCAGACCTGGTTCACATTTCTCGGTTATGGCGGTAGGTGTGTTCCTGGCTGAATCCCAACCCCGGGCAGGCTCTTCCACTCACGTTGTTGAAGTGGAGGACTCGGGGTGCTGGTGGTTGTCAGGCTTCTCTTCTCCCCTGCTTGGTTTGTGCTTGTCTGCTCCGGTGAGGTGGTGTCTGTGATGTGGGCATGTTACCATGTTACCATGGTGTGATGTCACAGTCTCCTGCGACCCCACCTGAGAATGTTGAGGGAAACGGAGACACAGCCCATTTGTTCTCGATTTCTGGTTGATGAACCTAGGTAGTAAGGACACTGAAAAACATGTGCAAGACCCAGAGGCTTATTTCAAGAATTTCCTGCCTCTGAAAATCCCTCAGTGAGGTTCCTCCCCACCCCTGGGGCTGTCCCACCTCCTTGTCAGTGGAGGGAAAGGCTCTTTGCCTTCACTCCTTCCTAGTAAACAACTACCCCACACGTCAATTTGGGGACTTTGGGGACTTCTGCGTTTAGGCCTGTCGTTAGACATTTGAAGAGGCAGAGCCTCCTTGTAATTTTATAATTTTGTCCCTAGTTAATAGGTCATTCAGAGCCTACCCAGGCAATTTGTTGAGCGCTTGGGCAGTTAATGATCATAACCCTGACCTTCACATTAACCTAGCCGTCTCTTGTCAAGGGCTCTCATGATCTTCAGGTAACAGCCACTGTTCCCATGAGTTTCCACCTTTTCTTTTCTTTTCTTTTCTTTTTTTTTTTTTTTTGGGCGCACTCCCCTCCCCCATTTTATTTCGTAAACCAGATTGAGCCACAAACCCGGGCGCCTTGCAGCTTCCATCCAGATCTCTTGTCTAGAGAATTTCCATGTTGGGCAGCTTCGTTTGTTTTTGTTTTTGTTTTTTTAATATTTTATTTATTTATTTATTTGACAGAGAGAGAGAGGGAGGGAGAGCGATTACAAGCAGGCAGAGAGAGAGAGGGAGAAGCGGGCTCCCCACTGAGCAGAGAGCCCGATGTGGGACTCAATTCCAGGACCCCAAGACCTTGACCCGAGCTGAAGGCGGAGGCTTAACCCACTGAGCCACCCAGGCGCCCTTTTTTTTAGGGGGCCACTTGGATACTTTAGGGTCAGCCACTTGGTTACTTTCTCTTTCCAGCTAGATCAGAGCTGAGGAAGATGTTGGTTTGTCAGTTTCAGCAGCGGGATTTGTCGGGAGATGATTGTGCATGCGCGGTGGGGCCAAGTGAAGTGGGGACTAGCTGGCCAGCAGTTAGCGGTGGCCCCCAAGGTGGGGGGGGGGGACGCTTTCCAGTGAGCATCTGGGCCAGTTCAGAGTTATCCATGCAGAGGCACACTCATGGTAGCTGGTTCTTGAAATCAGTAGCTGCTTTTCATTTGGTAGTTGGTACTTTTCTCGTGTCAAGGGCTTTACCCGTGTTATTTCATTTAACCCGAAAAATCCTTGTAGGTACCACAGTTATCCCATTCCACAGATGGGAAAACCAAGGCTAAGTTAATCGTGCGCTGCTAAGGGAACAAGCAGAGCTGGTTGTCACTCGGCTGGCAGGACAGAGCCCCGTGCCCGAATCTGTAGGCTGGTGGCTAGGGCCCGCCTACTTTGAATCCTGAGGTTTCTTTACCCAGTTCTGTTTTGGCCAAGCCCATGGTGTATGATGAATTCAGCACTCTAACGTGCCCTGTGGAGTGGCCAAATGGGCAGTCCTTAGAATGGGCGTCCAGATCTGGTCTTTGACCCGAGAGGAGGAGCTGGCTGTCACCAGCTCTGTGAATGGAAATTTAAATGCCCTGGAAGCTTTGGTCCAGGAGGCACGAGACTGCTCTGACCCTCGGCAAGTCGTTGGCCTCTGCCCATTCCCTCCTGGGTGCCGGTTCCAAGGCAGTCCCCCGGCTTGGTTGGCTTCCCGTCCCTAATGGCCCTGGCAGGCCAACCCCAGGGCAGCCATGCTGGGAAGTTGCCAGTCCAGGCTCTGGGAATAAGGTCGTCCCAGCTCCGGCTGACGCCGCAGGCTTTCTCCTGCATGCTGGTCTCAAGAGGGTTTGGCAGGTCTAGATTGAAATGATTAGCGCGACGGGGCTTCCCCCACTTTTCTTGAGGGATTATGTCACACTCTATTAGGCGCGCTCCCTCGGTGTTTAATCCCACTCTGACATGGGTTTTGCTGGCTGTCTGGGAAGTGGCACCACTGAAGCCAGGCTGCTGTTTGTGGAGACTGCTTTCGTGCAGGGTGTGTCTGTGCCCCCCAGGATTTCTGCCCCGGTCCCAGCGGGTTTGGTCGTCTTGTCTTTTTTTGTCCTCTTTCTCCTCTTGAAACAGATCCCGTATTCATGCAGGACATTGGGCGGCGAGTTGTGAGTTTCCCGTGGTAGCATAGGGGTGACCCTGCGGGTGACCAGAGGTCAGCCCAGGGCTCTGAGAAGCTTGAGAGCACTGCATGGCCGGATGGTGCCGAGAATGCACACTGGTCACTGGAGTGTCCCCGTCTCTGTCCCCTCCAGTCTCCCGTTTCCCTTCGTAAGTCACCACCTGTTGGTTTTTATACTGTGTATTTCTCAGTTTCTCCCAGGTCCGTCTCAGGAAACAAAGTTCTGAGTATTCACCCCCATTTTATAAACAGTTGTGTGCTAGATTGTCACTGAGCCCAGGTGTCCCGGAGGTGTTGGAATGAAGAGACTCGCTCCTTGGCCCAGGGTCTTCATAGGGCGGATTTGAGTGCTGTCCTTCCCTGCTTTGGGAAGTGCTTTGGAATGAAAAGGCCGCCTTCTGGGATCATCCTTGGCCACCATCAAGGCTTTGGAGTTGCTTGAATGGTCTTTGTGTCCTTTCCCCAGGTGTTAGACAGAGACCGGCCTGCGCTGTCCAGCAAGCTGGTGTGTGGCAGGAGGACAGGGGCGGTGGCCCCCACTGATTTTGGGCAGGACCTTTCTCTGCCCTGTCCTGGTGTCCTCCCCCCGAGTGGGCGGGGGTGAGGGAGTGTCTGGGCTGTCTGCTTCTGACAAGTCCCTTCACCTCCTCTCCCTTTGAAATCCTCCTTTCTGGAAACAAGAGGGTTGAAGGGGTCTTGCTATTGGAACCTTGTTTTCTGGAACCGGGGCTTCTGGGGGCCATTCTTGTCTTCCCGTGTTCCCTTCACCCCTGCTTGCCCTGGGCTTCTGGGTAATTTTCACCATGTCCCTCTGCCCTTTTTCCTGTCCAGACTATTGTCAAGAGTGATGCTCTTTTTAGCTTTTCTTCATGGAAGGTCTGCCTATGTTTCTGGTTTGTCTCTGGGCCTTCCTCTGCTCCGTAATGTCCATATGTGTTGTCTGGCCACATCTCCCTGTGTTTTCTCCTGGGGTGTGGCGACTGGGCCTGCCCACGGTGTTCCAGCAGGAACATGCATCATGTTTGCTCCAGTAATAATACCACCCTCCCCGGGGTGTCCACAGCTCTAGGCAGCAGGGAGTGTGCCAGGCTGCCCTTTAACAGCCACTCCCTCTGGCTGGCTGGCTCACAGAAACCAGTTTCCCCAGTTGGTCGTACTTTGACTAAGGGCAAGGCCACTGCAGCCCAGGCAGCTCTGTCCCACACCCTGTTCCGTAGGCTGCACCCAAGCCCCTGCCAGAAGGTGCCTCACTTGTGAGGAATGCTGGCTCCTCCCAGCTTTGCTCCACATCTTCCTGTGGGTCTGACTCCCCCACCCCCCAACTTGGCGGTTTGCAAGGAAGCCACGCGATGCATCCATTGGTCACCTTCCTGTCTTGTTTTCCTTTGAAACATCAGAGCAAATTTTGTGTCCTGCACTGTGTCTGTGGGAGCTGCCCTTGACCTCTGCTGGGGTATCTGAGTTTGGGACCACTTGGGTTATAAGCTGACCCGACCCCGTTGAATTGGGAATGAGAATAAAGAGAGCCTCCTCTTGTCTGCATCCTTGACATCTGGACAGAGGGGATGGCGCGAGGGCCTCTGGGAGAATCACCAGTGTGGTGTTTCTTCAGTGTGCCCCCTGCAGGGGTACTGGGCGCCCACTCACGTGGTGGGCTTGTTCTCACACTGGCCCCGGTCTCGTCTGAGCAGTGAGGTCTTTGCTGCCTGGATTCGTTCCGTTGTGGGTAGCCATTTGGGTCCCAGATTCGTTACGCCACTATTTATGTTCTCTCCATCTTCATTTGCGGTCTTAATTAATAGAGAAGGAAGGATCTTTCATATTCTCACACATACCCTTCCCTGGTCATACAGCAGGAACTCTGGGAGGTTTTAAAAGATTTGAAAACTTAATTTATTTTTTTTTCAACCAACTCCTGTACTTGTGTACGAGAATGTGTCCGTGGGTTTGGCTAAAAACTGGATTCTTTTTCCAGTTGCTTTTCTCCTTAACCCAATGTATCCCCACACCTTCACCCCACCCTGCAGATAGTTAGACATTTAGAATGTCCTGTTGGCAGTGTCTGGAGAGTGCTCTTATTTTTTCAAGTACTAGGGTAGGGATGCGGGTCACAGGGGGGAAGTGACAAAATTGGGAAATCTGTAGGAAGGGGAGCCAGAAGGGATCCCTGGGTTCAGAGCCGTGGGGTGGGGGGACCCCTTCTGTGGGTACTCTCACAGCTGTTAGGAGAGGACCTCAGGAGGAGTCTGGGACCCTTCCCTTACCCCTTCCCCTTCCCCAGCTGCTTGGTTGCCCCCCCACTCCACAGCATAGAGCTGTACAGCTAAGGGTGTGGCTCAGACTTGAAACCAGAGCTGATCACTCGCACTTCTTTATGGGGCTTTGGTAAAATACATTTCACATCCTCAGGCGCAGTCCAGGCCTGACCATGGGTAGGACCCTGGAGCGTGGGGGCCGCACCTGGTTCAGAGTCACGGCCCTGTCTCCACTGGGCCTCAGCTCCCAGGGCTTACCAGTGACCTCAGGCCACCATGCACCCCGGCACTTGGGGACCGTGGCTGGTCCATGTCCCCTGAGATAAGCAGCCTCTGTGGCGAGTAAGCTTTGGAAATGCTTGAACACAGGGTTTTACAGGTTTCTTGATGGTAAAACATCTGGGAACTTCTGTTAGAGCATTAAGCACTGTGAAGCCCCAGGATGGGACTTTCCTCACCTCATTTGACCACGGAACCTTGTCACCTTTCTTCTTAGAACCCTAGTCCTTTGGAGCACTTTGAGAAATCGTGGCTTAGAGTTGTGCTGGTCTCAGTGTCAGTACTTTTAAGTTCCGATGTGTTGCTCCCTCCCCCCACCCCCAGCCAGGTGATATGAAAGCGGACGCAGCCCTTTTTTGAGGGGGGAGGGTGCGGGCTGGGACGAGAGGCAGTGGCCCTTATGTCCTCCTGAGGAAGGCCTCCCTCACAGCAGCCAGGCTCCGTGTGCCTGTCAGCGGCGGGCAGCCTGGGGCCTGTGGACATCTCCTCTCACACCCTGGGTTCACCCTGGGTTCATATTTCTTTGGGGTTGGTTTATAGGGAAGATGGTGAGTTGGAAGAAGGTGAATTGGAAGATGATGGGGCCGAGGAGACCCAGGACACCTCCGGAGGGCCTGAGAGGAGCCGGAAGGAAAAGGGGGAGAAGCACCATAGCGACTCAGATGAGGAGAAGTCGCACAGGAGACTGAAGCGGAAGCGGAAGAAAGAGCGGGAGAAGGAGAAGAGGAGGTCGAAGAAGAGGAGGAAATCCAAGCACAAAGTAGGTCCAGGAGGGCACGCTGGGGCCAGGCTACATGGCACGGGGCCTGGCCTGAGAGCCCCCGGGCCACGCTGGTCTCATAGGCCAGAGGCCACTCTTAATAGTGTCATTTATTCCTTCCCCAAATTAGATAAAGAGCTTTTTTTTCCCCTTAAAGAGTTGGTAGCTCACGCTCTACTGCCACTCAATGCCCCCAGGTGAGGCGTTTCTCTAGAGCGCAGAGCCCTTCGGCACATTCGAGCAGGGTTTGTCCCCAGGCTGACTCTGCCAGCGGGCCAGCCCGCGGCAGTCACTGAGCTCACTTCCCCTGTCACCACAGCGCCACGCTTCTTCCAGCGATGACTTCTCGGACTTCTCAGATGACTCGGATTTCAGTCCTAGCGAGAAGGGGCACCGCAAGTACCGAGAGTACAGTCCTCCGTACGCGCCGGTGAGTAACTGCTGCTCGGGGGCCCCGCGGAGCTGGGAGTGAGGTCAGGCCTGTGTTTGCCGAGCATTTGCTGTGTGCCGAGCACTCTTGCACGGCACTTTATATGGATTTTAAGCCTGCAAGATGACATCCTGTTTTTATCCCCACTGTACAGGTGAGGAAACAGAGCTAGGAAACCAGCCAGGTCCCAGCCCTATAGCTCAGGAGCAGGGGTTGGAGCCCAGGCAGTGGCCGATTTCCATTGGCCACGCTCTTAAGACCCTTCCTCCCATGACCCGGGCGGGACTGAGGATGTCCCCGTCCCAAGAAACCTGCTGGTTTATCCCTGGTACGGCTGTCTGCCCCTATTCAGAAATGACCTTTCCTGGAAAATCAGCTAGAGAATGGAATGGTTTTACAGGAGTAAATTATCTCAAATGCTGCGGAGGCAGAAGTCAGACGTTTATGCTGTCGTAACCCTGAACTTAGACATGCGGTTGAAGTATTTGGTTTGTGGGCTGTTTGCCCCCACCCCAGCAAAATCTCTGAGAAGAGAAATCAACATAGTTTTTCAAGTTTTCATGAAAAATGCTTTTAAAGTTAGTAGCTCTAAAACATACCCTAAGTATCCCATTGTCCATCCTAACAGGTGATTACTGTACAGTGCTGTCGTTGACCTTGATCTGCTAACAGGGACTCAGACATTAAACCTGACCAAGACAAGGAATGCAGGGCACAGCACAGCTTTGATTGATAACTAGGGGCTGAGGCGTTTTTTGTTTGTTTGTTTGTTTTTAATTTTATTTATTTATTTGACACAGCGAGAGAGATCACAAGTAGGCAGAGAGGCAGAGAGAGAGGGGGACGCAGGCTCTCTGCCGAGCAGAGAGCCTGATGCGGGTCTCAATCCCAGGACCTGACCTGAGCCGAAGGCAGAGGCTTTAACCCACTGAGCCACCCAGGCACCCCTGAGGCGTGTTTTTTTTTTTTTTTTTTTTTTTTAAGATTTTAAGTCCCCTCTATATCCATTGTGGGGCTTGATCTCATAACCCCGAGATCAAAAGTGTCATGTGCTGCCAACTGGGCCGGCTAGGCACCCTGGGGTTGAGGTGTTTTTAAGGTCTGCTAACGTAGTCACCAGTGTCTGCATATCTATGTTTTGTATTTTCTCGTTTTCTTCGTAATGAGTGTGGAGTTTTAGAAATTAATCCCTTTTTTTTTTTTTTTTTTTTTAGAATAGTTTTGTTTCTTTTTTTCCAACTTAAATTGAGAGAGAGTCCCTCATTCAGACTCCCTGTGGAGCCCAGTGGGGTCTTGATCCCAACAACCCTGAGACAATGACCTAAGCTGAAAGCAAGGGTCTGGTGCTTAACCTACTGAGCCACCCACGCACCCGAAGAGCAGTTTCAGGTTTCTAGAACCCTGAGTGGATAGTGCCCTACCCACCCCAGCTGGTTTCTGCTCTGTTAGTGTGGTACCTTTGTTGTAATTGCTGAGACAGTTGCCACGTGTTGTTAGGAATCAGAGCCTGTGGCTTACGTTAAGGTTTCCTCTCTGTGTTTTGCAGTTCTTCAGTTTTTTTTTGTTTTTTTTTTTTTAAAGATTTTATTTATTTGACAGAGATCACAAGTAGGTAGAGAGGCAAGCAGAGAGAGAGAGAGGAGAAAGCAGGCTCCCTGCTGAGCAGAGAGCCCAATGCGGGGCTCGATCCCAGGACCCTGAGATCATGACCCGAGCCAAAGGCAGAGGCTCAACCCACTGAGCCACCCAGGTGCCCCAGTTCTTCAGTTTTTGACAAAGGCTTGACATTATGCATTTGTATAGATCATCATATAAGAGTTTCAATTCTCTAAAAATCCCCTGTGCTTTATCTCCCCTCTCCTCCCTGAGCCTCTAAGCAACCAGCAACCTTTTTCTGTCTCTGTGGTTTTGCTTTTTCCAGAATGTTAGATAGCCAGACTTGTCACAGCATTTAATTTCTTCAGACCAGTTTCTCTTACTTACCAGTATGGGTTCATGGTTTGCCCAGGTCTTTTCATAGCCCCATGGCTCATGGGCTTGTTTCTTTTTAACTGCCGAATAATCCTCCACTGTGGACGGACCACAGCTGGTTTTATCCATTTACCTACTGAAGGTGGTCTTGGTGCCTTTCCTTTGTGTGTGTGTGTCTGTGTGTGTGTCTGCGTGTGTGTCTGCGTATCTAACTTCATCCGTATCGCTTGGCACTAGCACAGTTTGGAAAGCATCATTCAGAATGGCTTTCTAGTTTGGGTGCCAAGTAGGTCATTACTTGAATTCTAAGGCCCCAAGAAAAAAAAATTTTTTTTAAAGATTTTATTTATTTATTTGACACACAGAGATCACAGGTAGGCAGAGAGGCAGTCAGAGAGAGAGAGAGAGAGGAGGAAGCAGGCAGAGAGCCCGATGCGGGGCTGGATCCCAGGACCCTGTGATCATGACCTGAGCTGAAGGCAGAGGCTTTAACCCACTGAGCCACCCGGGTGCCCCTGCCCCAAGAAAATTTTGACCAAGAAGCACCCCTCTTGGAGGGCCTGGCTTCCTCAGTTGGTGGTGCATGCAACTTTTTTTTTTTTTTTTTTTAATTTATTTATCAGAGAGAGCGAGCTCAAGCATGAGGAGGGAGGGGGCAGAGGGAGAAGGAGAAGCAGGTTCCCTGCTGGGCAGGGAACGGGTGCGGGGCTGCGTCCTCGGACCCTGAGATCACGACCTGAGCCAAAGGCAGACACTTAACTGACTGAGCCACCCAGGCACCCCGGAGCATGGAACTCTTGATCTCAGGATTAAGTTCGAGCCCCATGTTGGGTATAGAGATTACTTTAAAAGAAAAAAAAAGACGCCCTTTTGCCTACTAGGCCTCCTCCCCAAATAAGATTGCTCTATATCCTTAGGAAATACCCCCTTCTCTTCCCTTGCCAGTTCTTATCGTGGTGTCTATGCATGTCTATTTTCTTACAAGCCATGGCCTTTTCTGAAGCACAGAAACATGTGGGTCCAATGCCCAGCTCTCATTCAGGTGGGACCTAGTACCCCCCAAGTGGCTGGGAGCCAGGTCTTGCCCGTGGCAGAAACACCCAGACAGATGGGTCAGTTTAGGGGACAGCGGGGACCTTGGCAGTTTGGACTCAGGGCCCTGGGGCCGGCTCACCCCCTCTCCCCGTCAGTCCCACCAGCAGTACCCCCCGTCGCACAGCACATCCCTGCCCAAGAAGGCCTACTCCAAGCTGGACAGCAAAGGCTATGGCCTGTACGAGGACTACGAGAACGAGCAGTACGGGGAGTACGAGGGCGACGAGGAGGAGGACCTGGGCAAGGAGGACTATGACGACTTCACCAAAGAACTGAACCAATACCGGCGCTCCAAGGAAGGCAGCAGCCGGGGCCGAGGTGAGGCCCTGTGGCCATTGCTGGGCGTGGGAGCAGATGGGGTGGGGGTGCTGGGGCGATGCATGGTGGAGCAGGTTGGACCTGTTCGGCCAGGCCTGGCGTGTGGGAGGAGAGACGGGCGTCATGCAGTGCTGAGAGGATAACTGACAGCTGGCTGCCCCAGCCTCCTCCCCCAGCTTCCCAACTCCTTTCGCACTGCTAGGTGGAACTGCCACACCTCTGAACTTTGAACCTGTGGCAGTTAGGAGGATGGCGGGAGAGGGCCTCGTAGAACCATCTCCTGCCCTCAAGGTTTTGCAACCCACGAGGGAGGAGGGCTCACAGGATCTTCTAGCTCAGCGGTTCTTAGCCCTGCCTAAGGTCCCGCTCATTGTCGAGTGGCTGTTCATTTAATCTTTCTTGGGCAGTCTTTCCTGGACACCTCCCTGGACAAGCCCTGTTCTTTGGGTAGATTCTAGACCAGAGTTCAATAGAAAACTTAATGCAAGTCTCCACATAATTTAGAATTTTCTAGTAGTTAAGTTAAACATGTAAAAAGGGGTAAAAAATTGAAAAAGTAAAAGGAAACGTTAATTTTAACAGTATATTTTATATGTCTAATACATTCAAAATCTTATTTTAACACATTAGCCAAACAGATGTGGTATTTCATATTTTCTCACTCTTTGTTGTCTTTTTTGTTGTTATTGCAAAGAGGTGGTTTTATTAAAGGACGGGGCCAGGACCTGTGGGCAGAAAGAGCTGCCTCTTTTTTTCTTTTCGCTTTTTTAAAGATTTTATTTATTTGACAGAAAAAAGAGAGAGAGAGAGCACGCGTGCTTAAGAGGAGGGAGAAGCAGGCTTCCCACTGAACAGGGAGCCTGATATAGAGCTGGATCCCAGGACCCTGGGATCATGACCTGAGCTGAAGGCAGATGCATAACTGATGATGGAGCCAGCCAGGCGCCCTCTCTTTTTCTTGTTCTTTTTTTTTAAGATTTTATTTATTTATTTGATAGATCACAAGGAGACAGAGAGGCAGGCAGAGAGAGGAAGGAAAGCAGGCTCCTCGCTGAGCAGAGAGCCCGACGCGGGGCTTGATCCCGGGATCCTGGGATCATGACCTGAGCTGAAGGCAGAGGCTTTAACCCACTGAGCCACCTAGGCGCCCTCTCTCTTTTTCTTTTTCAACAAAGTGCTGTATATACAATGTGTGGTCCCCCCTTACAGCATGTCTTAGTCTGGTTATGTTTCAGGGGCTCCGTAGCCATGTGTGCCTTGGGCCACAGTACTGGACAGTGAGTGCAGCTCTCATTGGACAGGTGCCCCTGTGACAGTGTGGCAGGCACGCACCCAGGATGCTGAGGCCTGAGGCCCCCCACTGAGGGCATGTGGGAAAGTCAGGGGGGCGATAGGACCAGCTGCCTTGAGCTGCTAGGAAGACTCGAAGAGGAGATGACTGACCTTGGTCAGAAAACGGGCGCTCTCTTGCTGGCGGCATCTGCTCCCACTCGGGGCGCTCACCAACTGAATCCTCCCGCAGGCAGCCGAGGCCGTGGCAGGGGGTACCGGGGTCGAGGCAGCCGCGGAGGGTCTCGAGGCCGAGGCATGGGCAGAGGCAGCCGCGGAAGGGGCAGAGGCTCCGTGGGAGACCACCCAGAGGACGAAGAAGATTTCTATGAAGAGGAGATGGAAGTAAGCTTTCCTCCAGCCCCCGGGGGAAGGTGGGAGGGCTGGTGGGGAGAGCCTGTAAGACTGTGACTGTGGCGAAAGGAGAGTGTTTCACGCCAGGGTTGTGTGTTTCGACGTTTGTTTCTTATTTTGGATAAAGGAAATCATACGGTTCCAAATTGAGAAGGTACCAAAGCTATGAAGACATCTCCCATTCCCAGACACAAGTTTCCCAAGTGTCTTCTAGAAAAGTTTTAGGCCTTTGCAGTCGGGTGCTTGCTTATGCACGCCCCCCACATACACATGCGCACGCGTACAACTTCCACTTTCATCGTCTGTCCCCGCCTGAGACCTTTCCGTGCCAGTCCCCAGTGAGCCTGCTCTTTGTTACAGCCGCACAGCTGTCCCTTGTGTAGGAGGCCCCCTGGTGGGTTTGCCCCAGGAACTGAGAGTCCTTAGGAGGGAAGACCGCGATGGAGAGCATTAGAACCCCCCCACCCCCTCTGTGGCTGTGGCCCATGAAGTGGGGGTCAGAGGCAGGCGGCCCCGGGTCGCTCACCTGCCCATCTGAGTCTCCTGTTGACCTGCATGAACCAAAAGGAGTGTGTGGGCAGAGAGTACAGTTAGGGACAGGGCTAATTGGTCCCCGCATGACATTTGCCTTCTCTCCTTCTGGGAATCCAGTATGCAGAAAGTGAGGAGCCGATGGGAGAGGAGGACTATGACGAGTACTCCAAGGAGCTGAACCAGTACCGCCGGTCCAAGGATGGCCGAGGACGAGGTGGGCAGGGGCCCAGGTGGCGCCGACCCGAGGGGCACCTTCCGGCGGCTGCTGGATTTGGGTCCTGGAGAGAAGCAGTCGGTGAATGCCATCTCTGTCCTCTGCAGGCTTAAGTCGAGGCCGTGGCCGGGGTTCCCGAGGTCGAGGGAAAGGGATGGGCCGGGGTCGTGGTCGAGGTGGCAGCCGAGGAGGAATGAACAAGGGCGGAATGAACGATGATGACGATTTCTATGACGAGGACATGGGCGTGAGTTGACCCTTCACCCGGATCTAGTGTGTTTAGCCAAAGCCCCTTCTTGGATTTTTTTTTTTTTTGGTCTCTGATGAGTCGGCCTCTGAGGCCGATCCTGTCCTGCTTCCAACAACTGTTCCCCGCTGACTGATGAGTACTATTCATCTCACGGGGGGCAGGGGGCCACATTGCTGGTGACCCGTCCGGCGAGCCTGGTGGTTTTACAGGAAGGTGTGCACACTGCCTCTGGGGGACGTTCCCGCAGGGGTGAGTGGTGTTGTACCAGGTGCAAGAGCTTTTCCCGTCTGAGTGCCGGTGCTCCATGCCACGGGCTCAGACCCCGCTCCGCCTTGGTGTTGGACGTGACCTGCTGGTCACTGCTCCTCTTCCATGAAGACGCTTCTGTCGAGGGAGTGCTCGTCCCTGCTGGCCAGCTTCTCTTCCTGTCAGTCCCTCAGACCCCGTCTCTCCCAGTCTGCGTCGCCGTCCCCCACCCCCCAACCCCTCCTTCTCAGCCTCCTTTACGCTCACACTCTGTGTCCCTAACAGGATGGTGGTGGGAGCTACCGGAGAAGTGACCATGACAAGCCTCACCAGCAGTCTGACAAGAAAGGCAAAGTCATCTGCAAATACTTCGTGGAGGGGCGGTGTACGTGGGTAAGGGGCCAGTTAAAGTACCTGTGTGCTGGGGCAGGGCAGCAGCCCCATAGAGGATGCTCACGCCTCTGGGAATGTTCTCCAGGCCACCATAACGGGAGGCAGCAGTCGGGTAAGGGTGGAAGTGACGGACTAGTGAGACTCCGTTCTCTGGATAGTTTTTTGATGTTTTTGTTTCTGGTTGGTTTGGGAGGTCAGAATTTTAAGCCAGTCCAAATGGCCTCAAATGTATTAATGTCGATACTGATACCGAAGACAAAATCTATCTTGGTTAATTACTGAACTTTAACGTCAGAAAGGGAATTATTAAGATAGAAGAGGAATTGGGGGAATCAGGCCAGCCTTGAGTTTCACAGCAGAGTTCAGCACTAGAAGCTGGGCCGATGACCAGAGTTCTGAGGCTGTAACTGGGTATGAGTTCAGCCAGCCAGCTTTTTGTTCACGGATGATGGCGATGGGCAGATCTGGGCACACACATGCCCACGGACCACTGCACCCAGGTGTAGGCCATAGAAAAAATTACACATTTGAGACAAATGTATGTGTCTATAAGATGCTCCTCGTTATGGTTTCAGTTGGTGTTCTAGAAGCTTGCAGTAGATCTGCAGAAAGACGAGTAGCTACTCTGGGGAGTAAGGGGGACCCACTATACAGAATGGTTTCCGTATTTTGTCCGCCCGGGTGTGTGTCCTGAGTGTGTCTGACTGTGCATAATGGCAGACTGAGCTCCACTAGTGTAAACACTCAGACGTTATCCCGCTGAAGGAGGTTGGTGCCCTGGTCACTGGCACTCTGGGGGGCTTCATACTTTAAGAGTGTCCGCCATCTTTGAGCATGTGGCTTTTGTCCTCATGGTTCCACAGTGGCTGCTGTGCCTCTGGCTGTCCCATCCGAGGGCTAAGAGGAAAGATGGCTAGAGGGATTTATTTTAATTGAGGCAGCATTGTCCTCCCTTGGGGATTTTGGCCTGCATTATATTGGCCAGGACTTCCAGGGAGGCTGGGGGATGTACCTTTTTGGCTGGATACGTTCTTCCCCAACAAAATGAAGGTCGTGTTAGGAAGGAAGAAGCGTAGTGCTAGATACTGGCCGCCACGCAGCAAATCAGGAAAAATAGTGAATAGGTGCGAAGAGGGAGAAGGGGGAGAATAAGAAAGAAGTGCCAAGGGCCAGTGGAGTAGAGCCTGGAGGAATGGGGTCGTGGGCACAAGAGAAGGGAGCATACGCCGCGTCAGAACTTTCCAGTTGGTGGGAAGCCATATCAGTGAGCCCTGCCCTTCCCTGTGTGGGGATTCGTGTCGTTGGTCCCTGCCAGGCTGCAGGTGGGCTTTGGCAAGGGCTATCGTACTTACCTTTCCCTTTCTTCTTTTCCAGGGAGATCACTGTAATTTCAGCCACGACATCGAGCTACCAAAGAAGCGAGAACTGTGCAAGTTTTACATCACCGGGTTCTGTGCCAGGGCTGAGAACTGCCCCTACATGCACGATATCCTTTGGTACTCACCTCTCACGGGATGCAGGGCTCATACCTCTTCCCTCCTCGCTGCTGATGGCAGCTCACCTTCGCCGCGTGTGCCGGCTCCTTGTGCCAGCGCCGGGCCAAGCTTCCGGTATGTCTCGGTCTCATTGAACCTCCACATCTGTCTTGTGGCGGAGCCGCTGTCCACATCCTGCAGATGAGGAAGCGGATACACACACGTTTCCTGGTTTCTGTACACAGACTCTCAAGACTGGCCATACTCTTGTCTGTTATCTTCCGGAGGTTTTTCCAATAGGCTGTGCAAGTTTAGGCAAATCATTGACCTTCATTATTCCTGCCCAGTGAGGATCTGTAGACAACAGGACCCAAGGCTGGTGTGGTGGGGCGGGAAGCTCTCCGGAGCAGGAGTCTCGAGAACTAGGGTCTCAACTCCAGTCTGCTGCCAACCTGCTGTGCAACCCCGAGATGGTCACTTTAACTCTCTGGGTTTCCTTTCTTCATCTCCAAAACAAAGGGGGTTGGATTCTGCCCTCGGGTGGGTTCCGGGAGCCAGTGCTTTTTGCCTTAATACGCTGTGAACGTGATTTTCCCTGTAAGTTGTACCACACGACTGGGAACTGCATTAATGGTGATGACTGCATGTTCTCCCATGACCCTCTGACGGAGGAGACCAGAGAGCTCTTGGACAAGGTAATGTCAGAGGTTGGCAGGGAGCCTAGGGCCATATAGCTGCCTCCAAGGGAGCCCGGGGGGCGCACCTGCCACTGACCTGACCGGCCTGCCTGTCTGTCCCCCTGGCTTCTGTGCCGCGACCAGATGCCCCACCTGCCTTGATTGGGAGCTAGGCTGTTTACGGAGGGTTCGGGGCTGCATTTTTTTCTGTGGGGAGAATTGAGGTCCTCGCACACGTGTCTTCACTCCAGCCAGGGCAGTTTGCTGGGTGGGGGGATGGGGGAGTGGGGTTCTACATAAAAGGAGTGTTGCCTGCAGATATGGACTGTAAGTTATCTTTTAGAGAGCCCTTGATGCCCGGGAAGGTGGGTTGTATTTTGATGGAAATGTCAAATGTTTCCTCCCGGTGCTTAAGGATTCTATTTCAGGGAAATTAGAGGTTCTCAGGAGAGAGAGGCCTCTGTGGTCTGGTGTGAGGCTCCCCAGTCAGCTGGAAACCCCTCCTGGTATTGGTGGTTCTCCCTGAAGAGTCGTGCGGTCTCCAGGGGCCCCAAGTTCTTGTCCTCGGGTTCCTAATGTACACGCAGGGAGAGAGAGAAAGAGAACATGGGTCCTTCCAGATGAAGGCTTTCTGCCTTCCAGTGCACAGAAGATTTGAGGGGATTGGCTGGGCTTTTGAGAATGACAAGGATGGAGGCTTTGAGGGGCACGCGAGGCAGTCCATCGGTGACTGTCCTGTTTCAGTGGTGGCTGAGGCGGCGCGGGGTTCAGGGAGAAGCCTTGGAGAGGCAGAGCAAAAGAAGGCACACTGCTCACGGGCAGTGCAGTGGGAAAAATTCTCCTCTTACCAGGCCCTCTGGAGAGCTTGGTACCCTAGGAATGGGGTTTCTATCCAGTAGATCTCAGGAGCCTGCTGATCTGACAGGGTAAGGAGTGGGGAAGGTCATGGTTTCCCTTCTCACGTGGAGAGCCTAACAGTCACTGGCTCAGCACTGCCCCCTGCTGGATGTTCAGAGTTGGTGCTCCAGGCCAGTGCTGTCCAAGTAGGAACTCGACCACAACCAAGCCATGTGATTTAAGCTTCGTTAAAGTAGGAAGAAACCAGCGAAGTTGAATTCAGGCAAGGTATCTTATCTCTGTGTTCAAAGTATTGTTTCAGCAAGTAATAATGAAAAGTTAGTAAAACATTTTGTATTATTATTATTACTATTATTTTTGCTACCATGGTTTTGGAATTTGGTGCTTATTTTCTACTTAGAGCCCGTGTCGGTTTGGACTGGCTATGTTTCGAGTGTCAGTAGCCACACGTGGCCAGTGACCACCACTTTGACAGTCCGGCTCTAGCTGCCCTCAGAAAAAACCCAAAGAAAGCCAGGATCGCACATTTCAGCTTCCAGTTGCAAACCTTTTGGAAGCATCAGTATCCTCCCTGATCTAAAAGTACGTCTCAATAGGTGAAAAAGCGTTGTTGAACCTGAAAAAAACCATACCAGAACTGCATCTCAGGGGTCAGAAAGTGAGACGGAGGGCACATTCTGAGAAGGACCTAGGTTCACCCCAATGAAGGCATTTGGTCAGCCCTCGTGCTGCAGCTTGTCAGCCAGGGCTGGGGTCTGGGGATCCAGGGTGGCCCCTGGGTGCAGGCTGTGGTGCCCCTCGCACCTGGGCCTTGGCCACCCTCTCCCGGAAAGTCTGTGTTCCTCTTCCTTCCTGCCTTTCTTCAGCTCTATTTTCCCACTTCTCAGAGACATTTCTGTCTGTGCAACACATGGGTTTCCAGCCGTCCATTCCAGGTTTGGAAACGTGCTTGCTTCCCCACCCGAAGTCCTTTGTTAGCAATATTTTGCCTCATTTGCTTTGTCACTTGATTCCATTTATTTTATATACGCCTGTGCATCTTTGAACCTTGAGAGTAAGTTGTACACATTTTGGTTCTTTACTCTTTTTTTTTTTTTTAAGATTTTATTTATTCTTGAGAAACAGAGATAGAGGCAGAGGAAGAAACAGGCTTCCTTGGAAGCCCGATGTAGGACTTGATCTCAGAACCCTGGGATCCTGACCTGAGCCAAAGCCAGACGCTTAACCCCTGCCACCCAGATGCTCTTTGGTTCTTTACTCTTAAATCTTTCCTTTTGCTTCACTTTTTTATAGTTCAGTTTGTCAGGGTATGGTTTGTATCTGGTAAAATTCCCCATTTAGTGTGAAGGTCTGTGAGTTCTGACAAACACAGCCACCCTGGCATCTAGAGAGAGGAAATTCACGCCATCACCCCCAAAACTCTGTGCCCCTATAGAGCATCCCCATTCTCCAGCCTCTGGTAACCACTAACCCATTTTCTGTCCCTATAATTTGCATTTTTAAGAATGTTCTTTGAGTGGGGCGCCTGAGTGGCTCAGTGGGTGAAGCCTCTGCCTTTGGCTCAGGTCATGATCCCAGGGTCCTGGGATCGAGCCCTGAATCGGGCTCTCTGCTCAGCGGGGAGCCTGCTTCCCCCTCTCTCTCTGCCTGCCTCTCCATCTACTTGTGATCTCTATCAAATAAATAAATAAAATCTTTAAAAAAAAATGTTCTGCGAGTAGGTTTATATAGTATGTAGCTTTTAAAAACACATGTGTGTGTAATCTTCTGAATCTGGTTTCACTTGCCATAATGCGTGTGGAATTCACATTGTTGAGAATAGTTCATAGCTGTTTGTTGCTGAGTAGTACTCTATCGTATGGATGATCTAAGATTTTGTTTTGTTTTGTTTTTGAAGACTTAATTTATTTGAGAGAGAGAGAGTATGAGCAGGGGGAGGGGCAGAGGGAGAAGCAGGCTCCCCGCTGAGCAGTGAGCCGGGTGTGGGGCTCGATCCCTGGACCCTGGGATCATGACCTGAGCCGAAAGCTGACGCTTACCCGACTGAGCTGCCCGGGGCCACCGGATGATCTAAGTTTGTCTGGTTACTAGTGGAGCAGATTTGTCAGATTTCCAGTTTAGGGCAGAAACTTGGGATTTTTAGCCAACTAATACGAGAGGATTATTTTGGCCTGATGAGCCTTGGCTCATGCGTGCCTTTGCGTGTCTGCAGGCATGACTGTCCTTTTCTGCTGAGAGGTTGCTGTTGACTTTTAGAAAGTTTTGGCATCAGTCAGGATCCTTCCTGGTGGAGGTGGGCCCTGGTTGTCTCGTCTGGTGAGAGGGTCCTGGGTACCCCTGTCTTCCTGGCGGAGAGGCCTGGAAACAGATGCACAGGAGGTCTGGAACAGACGTGCCTCTCTCTGCGTCTCTGGGCAAGGGCTGCGCAGACAGTTTGGGTTCAGCTTTTCTGGCAGGAATGTTGTTTTAATATGTTTCATGTGTCACTGTCTTGGCCTCAATTGCGGGTCAGTCCTTGCTTTCGCAGCAACGCGCATGGCCCAGGGTGGGAGATGCTGGGTAAGGAGATGAGCATCGGGAGCCAGTTGGGTCCTGGGCTGAGGCCTGAGTGAGGGATGAGGGAAGCGAAGTCCTGGGGTTGGGGTTGTGTGGTCCGCAGGCTGTGCGGGGAGAGCTGAAGCCCTGTTTACCGAGAAGCTCAAGTCCCGAGTGTACAGGGCCCAAGGAGGTGTAAGAGCTCTGGGGAGGCCCGCTCACTGGGGAGCAGCAGTGCCCCTACCGAGACCAGCCATCGGGCCAGAGCTCCAGTTCCTGGTGTTAATCGCGAATTCATTAAACGCCCAGTATGTGGTGGCAAAGAGTGGCACAGATACCACCGTAGCCTCGCTCCCCAGAGCTGTTGGTCGAGAGGAGAAAGGGACGTTCCAGCTGATAGGTGGTGCAGAGAAGCCTGGTCTCCAGAGGCAGGGGTCGGGAGGGCCCTGAGGAAGAGAACAGCATCGAGGCAGTGCTGGGAGGAGGGATGGAGCGGGGCCTGCTGGGTGCGAGTTTGGGAGGCCAGGCAGTGTGGCCCTTTCAGTGGCCAGAGCCTGTGGCCCCTTCCCGTCCACAGCAGGGGAGGAAGTTGTGGTCAAAGTTGTTCCTGTTGAATGAGGTGTAACCTTGTCAGGTTTTGCCTGCTGTTTGAGGGCATTGAGTTGCCATTGAAGGAAGGATCTCGAGGGACAGACGTGTGGCCATGTTGGTGGTGGTTTGTGCTGTTGGTGAGCAGAGTGGTGCGGGGAAACTAGAGACCACAGGAGTTGGGGGCAGGGGTGGAGTCTTGGCCAGAGGGCAGGTGGGCCGTTTGGGAGGTCCAGGCAATAGCTCAGGAACAGCGTGTGGGAGAGGAACCCTGATCCTGTCTTGGGGCTCGGGAGGTAGAGGGGCCATCCTTCATAAGAACCCCACTCATGGCCGGTAGAGGGGGAGAAGGCTCAGGACTGAAGCGCCATGGGGCAGAGCGGATACCTGCAGCCCTGCAGGTAGATGGGTCTGACTGAAGCTTGAGGGTAGGCGGGACCTCGGGGCTGGGGTCTCCCCTGCATACTGCCGAGGTGAGGTGATAGTGCAGGGGAGACCCCTTCCCCTTGAAAATCACACCAAATAGCGTAGCCAGGCCAGCTGAAGCTTTGAAGCTTTGACTTTGTGCCCCCAGACAGCCCAAACCCCTCACCTCTGCCATCCTCTGCTCTGAAGTCCTGGGAATGCAGAGGGAGATGCGGCTCTTAGCTTTCCTTGCTCGCTGGTCCAGCAGGGGTGAGGCGGTGCCAGGCTCCTGCCGGACTCTGGCCTGGGCGCTAGGGACACAGCAGCTAGGAGATGAATCCAGTCCTAGGGCGGATTCTGATTACACACTAGGATTGGGGCGCTGGTGGGAATGTGCAGGGAGCCCAGAGGTGCTCCAACAAACTGACTTACGAAGGCTCAGTGAGCAGGTGACCCCTGGCCAAGTGACAGGAAGAAAAAGGAGGGGCATTTGCGGAGCAAGGGACGCTGAGCCAGCAGCAGCTGCCCGCCCGGGTCAGGACCCAGAGGGGCCACCTCGCTGGGCAGGAAGCATGCAGAATGTGGGGGCCTTGAGGCCTGCGGGGTCTGCGCCGGCCTGGCTCCCCGCTGAGAGCGACACACTGTCTTCGCACTGCTCTAGGCGTTTGTTAAATGTGGTTCCGGTTCCCACTTGGACCGCACCTAGAATCAGCAGGGTTCCAAGGGACAAAAGGTTCCCGTTGATTGGTTGTTGGAGTATCCTAGCACCCCTGGACCCTGCTGTCTCTGGGCACAGGTACTGCTTCTGACATTGAGGAGAGAGAGAAGCTGGGAGCACCTGACAGCCTCCTGGAAGCCCTGCTGCCACTGCCCGCACTCCCGCTGGCCTCGGGTGCAGGAGCAGGGGGTGGTCTTGGGGTAGGGCCGACCCTGAGACACTAGCTAGGGATGGGCCATCTCTAAGCCCCATGTTAGGATGCACTGAGGTGTCTGTGCTCAGGTCCCAAGATGACACAGGACCAAGCAGGTAGCCACCACGGGCAGAGGCTGGAAAAATCAGGCACCGTCTTCCAAGAGTCCTCACCCCGTGTAGTCACGAGGGCCATGCTTTTAACCCTCAGGTTGTGACAGCACTTGAGGAATGTTCTCGAATGGGGGTGCATGGTCAGGGCTTGGTCAATGCCCAGGGTGTTGCCTCTGCCTGGCGTGCACCCAAATCCCAGAATCCCAGATGACATGGTATGTTTCAGCGGCAAGCACGTTGTCCATGTGAACACTTTAGGCACAGTGAGCACCTCTTATTAGTTAGGGAATGTTAGGGGATCCCTCTCCCTGAAATCTAGGTGCCCAGACACCAGCCCCAGGCCTTCCAAGGAAAGCAGCCAAGACTGCTGTGTTAACTTTCTGCGCAGGGTCCTAATTGGTGAGACGTTCTGCTCCAGTAGCTCATCTCATCTGTCCTTTGCCCGGGGTCAGTGGGGGACAACTACACATACAGGCTTACAGAGCTCAGGCAGTGCTGTGAAGGGTGCTGATGGTGGTCCAGCAGTGAACTCAGAACATCAGGACAGTCACATTGAGTTGACCTTTAGTAAGAGACCCCACCATTGGGGGACACAAGCTACCGTTAAGAATAGAGGGGGACGCTTGGGTGGCTCAGTTGGTTAAGCAGCTGCCTTCCGCTCAGGTCACGATCCCAGGACTGGGATCGAGTCCCACATCAGGCTCTTTGCTCAGCAGGGAGCCTGTTTCTTCCTCTGCCTCTGCCTGCCATTCTGTCTGCCTGTGCTCGCTCTCTCTCCATCTCTCTCTCTAATAAATAAATAAAATCTTAAAAAAAAAAAAAAAAAAAAAAAGAATAGAGGGAAAGGGGCTCCTGGTGGCGCAGTCATTGTGCATCTGCTTGGCCTCGGGTCATGATCCCAGGATTGAGCCCCACATCAGGCTCCCGGCTCAGCTAGAAGCCTGCTTCTCCCTCTCTCACTCCCCCCCCCTTTTTTTTTTCTCACTCCCCCTCTTAAGTTCCCTCTCTCGCTGTGTGTCTCTCTCTCTGTCAAATAAATAATTAAAATCTTAAAAAAAAAAAAAAAAGAATAGAGGGAAAGACAGACACTCAGGAAGAAAGCTGGTTCCAGCCTGGGTACCGCAGAGGAAAGAACTCAGCTGTCCCCGGGATTGGCATGAGGCCGGGTCCTCAGGGTCAAGGAGCCCCAGGCGCCGCGGAAGCAAGTGACGCCGAGGGGTGTGGCCCTGTCCTCCCAGACACCCAGCCCTGCTGTCAGGCCCTGTGGCTCAGGGTAGGGATTCGGGGTCTAATTACAAGTGTGGTGAGAGGCCCATAGGATTCCAACGGGACAATGGCATGTTAGCCCTTGTAGCATGCTACAGCGTGGATAAACCCAGCGGGCGTGCCCAGTGAAAGAAGCCAGTCACCAGAGGCCACAGGTCAAGAGTCTGGTTGTGTGACCTGTCCGGAGCAGGCAGGTCACGGAGATGACAAGCAGATGAGAGGTTGCGGGGGGCTGGAGGTGGGGAGGGGAAGTGACGGCTAACAGGTACGGGGCCTTCTTTTGGGGTGACGGGAAGGTTCTGGAACTGGTACAGGTGGTGGTTGTATAACCTTATGTCTGTACTTAATGCCACTGAATTTTTCAGAAGGGAAAACTAGTACCTTTTGTGTTCCGCATGTTTTGCTGTGAATAGGAGCGGCGTCCCCCCCACCCCACCCCAGCCGCCAGGGGTCACAGAGCAGGTGGGACAGCGGCGTGGGACGATGATTCTTACGCCAAAGAGGCTTTGTGCTCCTTGTCTTTATGCTTGTGAGGGCTACAGGGTCCTCGTGTTTTGAGGTTTTGTGTTCTGAGAAACTTTGGCTCCCTACATGGGAAGCACGTGTCCTACGTCTCCCTTTGTTCTCACATGCAGATGTTGGCTGATGATGCAGAAGCAGGCGCTGAGGATGAGAAGGAAGTGGAGGAACTGAAGAAGCAGGGCATCAACCCCCTGCCCAAGCCGCCCCCGGGTGTGGGGCTCCTGCCCACCCCACCTCGGCCCCCCGGCCCCCCAGCCCCAACCTCTCCCAATGGCAGGCCCATGCAGGGCGGTCCCCCGCCCCCGCCTCCGCCCCCGCCCCCACCCCCTGGGCCCCCTCAGATGCCCATGCCGGTGCACGAGCCGCTGTCCCCCCAGCAGCTGCAGCAGGACATGTACAACAAGAAGATCCCCTCCTTGTTTGAGATCGTGGTGCGGCCCACGGGCCAGCTGGCTGAGAAGCTTGGTGTGAGGTGAGTGCCCTAGGTCCCCCCACCCCCCGAGTTAGGCTTGGGGGCGGCTCTGGCCTCAGCCAGGCTCTTATGCTGGGGGCCTGTCACCATGAGCCTGGTCTGGAGCCCTTTGTGACCAGCTGCGTGGATGTCTGTGGATGTCTCCGTGTCTCCTACTAGTGTGGCCACCGTTCTTGCTCCACAGTCCCTCTCACGAGCGTCATTTCTTCTCCCTAGGTTCCCTGGACCCGGAGGACCCCCAGGGCCAATGGGCCCTGGGCCCAATATGGGCCCCCCGGGGCCCATGGGGGGCCCAATGCATCCCGACATGCATCCCGATATGCATCCCGACATGCATCCCGACATGCACCCCGACATGCACCCCGACATGCCGATGGGCCCTGGCATGAACCCTGGCCCACCCATGGGACCTGGTGGTCCACCAATGATGCCCTATGGTCCTGGAGACTCTCCACATTCTGGAATGATGCCCCCCATCCCGCCATCCCAGAACTTCTATGAGAACTTCTACCAGCAGCAGGAGGGCATGGAGATGGAGCCAGGACTCCTCGGGGATGCAGGTGCGCAGGCCGGGCTGGGGGCCTAGGGGGCCGCTGCAGTGGGCATTGGGGACGTAGTCGGGAAGACCTGGGTTTTTGCTTCCGTCCGAGTCTTTCAGAGCATGAATCCAACTCCATCTCTGTCCCATGAGTGCTTGCACGTTTTCAGTGACGGGGGATTCACTACCTGTTGAGGTTGAATGGAGTCTTGTGATCTTATCGCTGTAATTTATTTAACGTTTTACACGTTTTGATGGGTGTGCCTGGAATTGGGACCATGGGAAATCAGAGGGGTGGGTGTGGAGGGCTTTGGGCTCTGAGGCGGAGGCACTCTCTCCAGAGTGGCCTCTTTCCAGACAGTTCTGGGCTTGGGGCTGCTGGTGTTGGCCCTGTGCCTCTGCTTGTTCTGTCCCCGTGACTCACCATCTTTCTTCCATCTTTCCTTCCTTACTTAAACAAGAGCATGTGTTGGTAACGACTCGTGCCTGCCAGACGAGGGGTTGGCCGGCTGTGCCGTGGCCTTTAGGGGGCAGGGGTGTGCCTGCTGCTGCCACAGGGCGGCCGTGGTCCTTGCCTCAGCTGCACTGTAGTTGAGGGAACCAGACCGCAACGGGGAAGCTCATTTCAGCATCGATCGTTCCTCGAGAAAGCCTGGCAGGTGTTTGTGTTAGAGGGTGGGGCCAGACAGGTCAGGAGCGTTAGTAGATGGGAACAGTGTGGGGACAGTCGGCAAAGGCATCTGAAGAGGGGAGGAGGCCCAAGTGCAGAGCAGCCGCATAGCTAGGCGAGGGAAGTTGGGGGATCCAGGTCCCTGCATGAGACTCAGACGAGGTGGCCTCATGGGGAGAACACTAGGGAGCAGGCAGAGGCATTCAAGGGTGGCGGGTAGGAGCTGCAGTGGAGTCAGGGAAGCTTCTGGGCTGCTGTGGAATCTTCTGGGCAAAGGTGGTGGCAATGGGGCAGGAAGTGGCAGGGCTGGGCTTCATGGTGTGCAGATAGTGCCTGGGGGGGCCAGTGGGCCTCCTTGGACACGCACTATAGGGTGGGAAGGAGCTGGTGCTGCTGGGTCCTGGCTGGAGGCTTAGGCCATCCCGGTGCCAGGAGTCTGCTGGAGAGAGCCAAGCTGTGGTGGGTGGGGAGCACCCCACTTTGGCTGCCTTGTGAAGCAAGAGGCGCCCATCTGACCGCCGGGTGGAGATCTGGAAGGGCATCGGGGAGGTCCGCAAGCTGCGGCAGCTGCGGGGGCATCAGCGCCAGGAGCTGGAGCTTCAGAGCTGTTCTTAAATCCATGTAATAATGTATGTGGAAAAGGGTCTGGCTGTGGAGGGCAAGCACGTGCGCAAGCTGGTGACAGCAGGTGTCTCTAGAGTAACTCGCTCTAATTCCCGTATCAGGAAATCCACCCTTTTAAAGCATGTCACTCGGTGGTGTCTCCTGTGTTCGCAGTCGTTTAGCTTTCGAGGAATTCCTCAGGGCCGCATGCTGTGTGCAGGGGGACCTGGGGCCTTTGTTCTTAGGGCGTGCCAAGCTCTGCGCTGGGGGGCCGCCCAGCATAGGCTTGCCACCAAGTTCATGTGTCCCGAAGTTCAGGGGCTAAAAGGAGGTGACCTTTCACTTTCCGCTTTATATGCTTTGTGGATGAAATATTCACAAATCCTTTGAACCCTTTAAGTTTAACCTAAATTTCGGCACTGGCCACAGTCAGACTCTCGGGGGGATAGGACAGTGGTGGGCGAGTCATGCAGTGCAAGTACAGAACACTTCCTCACTGCAGAGCATCCTGGGAGGGGGCCGTGCTGAGCAGACCTCGTCTGTCTCAGTCTGTCTCAGCGAGAGCACACACACACACAGTCTCTGCGCACAGCTACCCTTCCTGGGCTCTCTTGTGGCTGGAGTTTGTGGAGGTCAGCGGCTGAGGCCAGGCACCTGCCCGCTCTCAGGAGTGAAGGCAGACCCTTCTGCCTTGTGCTTCCTAGATGCTGTGTGGGAGCAGCGCACTTAGGAACAGTGTGCGGAGCTCGGGGACCCAGAAAGGAAGGAGGGAGGAGGAGGAATCTGCCAGGAGCCTCTGGCTTGACCTATGGCCGTAGCCAGAGTTTGGTTATTGCCTTTTGTTTATAAGTCTTCGTTTGCCGTGGTTGAGCTTGTAAGATGAGCTCACTATGAGATGTGGTGTGTTTTTTTCCTGATTGTTACAAAGAAACCACAAAATGAATGCTCGTTGCCAGTAATTAGAAGAGGTCAGAAACGCGTGGGGTCAAAAGTGAAGAATCCATCCGCCCTCTCTCCCAAATCTCACCCCCAGAGGGACTGTTTCCTGTCTGTCTTCACAGCCTGTTCTTTGCGTTTTGTAAACATCTGTCTAACGTTCTGTCCTGTTTTCACTTCATGAGCATTTGCCCGCATTACTAAATTATGCTGTGAACCCCATCTTCAGGGGCTGCATCCTGGGTGGGGACACCCTCGTTGCCCACTCCGTTCCTTGCTGTTGGGCTTTCTGTGGGTGGTGGGGGGGAGGGACGGGCTACACATAATCACCCATCACCATTGGGGGTGGTTCACCAATGAGGGGCGCAGAGGGGGTTGGCGTTGGTGCCGCGAGGCCCTTCCCGACATGAACCCTCGGTTCTTCCCTGCCACAGAAGACTACGGGCACTACGAAGAGCTGCCGGGGGAGCCTGGGGAGCACCTCTTCCCCGAGCACCCTCTGGAGCCCGACAGCTTCTCTGAGGGAGGGCCCCCAGGCCGGCCGAAGCCGGGCGCCGGTGTCCCCGACTTCCTGCCCTCAGCCCAGAGGGCCCTGTACCTGAGGATCCAGCAGAAGCAGCAGGAGGAGGAGGAGAGAGCGAGGAGGCTGGCTGAGAGCAGCAAGCAGGACCGGGAGAATGAGGAAGGCATGTGTCCTCCCCAGGGGCAGGGGCGTCCCCTGACAGGCACAGGCCCCCCTGGGCCACTGTGCAGTGGAGAGGTGGGGGATGCCTAGGTGGGGTTTTGTGTTGGAAAGGAGCCTGTGGTCAGGGAGGACCCCTGCCCAGGGCCGTGAAGCCAGGCTGGGGCTTCTGCATTGCCTGTGCCCAAGAAAATTGGAAGTCAGGGCTGCCCTTTGTGTCTTGGGGGTCAGGAGAGACACTAATCCCGTAGAGGACGGAGGTGGGCTGGTCCCTGGAGGAGACAGCAGGATTTCTGATAGGATTTCCCTTCTGCGCCCTTTCAGAAGAGACTCAGAGTTGATGCTCACAGCTCCCCTTGCCCTAGACCACATTCTCAGGAAGTCAGCAGATGACAGCAAGTCGCTGACATAAACCAGTGATAATTAGCCGTCACAGCTGGCAGGTTGCTCGGTGCCACACCGCGGAACTGGTGGCATCCAGCCCAGTAGGAAATGGGGCTGACAAATGGTGTCTAGAACCAGGAGCCGGAGGCTGCATATGGCTTTTGTAGGAGCCTGGGAGCAGGTGGGGACAGTGGGAAGAGCGGACAGTGCCCTCCCTTGGTGGCTCCGGCTTCACCTACTTGGAAGGTTTCTGAGTCGGCCCACCAGGGCCCTGTCTCTTCCCAGCCGGTGACTGCCCTTCCCCGGGATGTGGTTAACGTTTTGAAGGGCCTGGGGGTCAGTGTCCGTGGGCCCTGAGTGCAGCGAGAGTGGAGTCAGTGGTAGCTGCTCCCAGGTACCCAAGGCTGGGCCTGCCATGCTGGGACCTCAGTCCACAGTGGGTGAGGATGAGGTGGCAGAGCCCTGGGCTAGGATTCTGAGCCCAGTCCCTGCTCTGCCCCCCATCTCGTGGCACTGTCCACACTTCTGCTTTCTGGTCTGTCAAATGGGCATGATAATAACATCACCTCCCGGGTGGTCGTGAGGATTACTAAGACAGCACTTAGAGCACTGCTGGCACGTGGTGAGAGGTCTAGAAACATTAGCCAGGGACCTGCCAGTCCCGGTGCTCCGCTGTTTGTGGCGGCCCGCGGAGGGAGGGGAAACTGAGGTTCTCAGAGGTAAGAGGCAGAGGAGCCACTCACCCAGAGGGCTGCTGTGGGGTCCAGGAGTGGTTGCCGCTGGTCACTCATGTTTCTCCTTCTCTCTGTTCTTTCTTAGGTGACACTGGGAACTGGTACTCCAGTGACGAGGACGAGGGCGGGAGCAGTGTCACTTCCATCCTGAAGACCCTGAGGCAGCAGACATCTAGCAGACCCCAGGCTTCCGTTGGGGACCTGAGCAACAGTGGGCTGGGGGATCCCCGCCTCCAGAAAGGACACCCCACAGGAGGCCGGCTAGCTGACCCTCGCCTCAGCCGGGACCCCAGACTCACCCGCCATGCCGAGGCTTCCACTGGGTCTGGCCCAGGAGACACAGGGCCCTCCGACCCTCGGCTGGCTCGCTCCCTGCCCCCCCCAAAACCCGAAGGTGGCCTTCATTCCAGCCCTGCAGGCCCCAGCGGCACCAAGGGGTCTGGACCACCCCCTACGGAAGAGGAAGAAGGGGAACGGGCCCTGCGGGAGAAGGCCATGACCATTCCCCTGGACCCTCTCCCGGGGCATCCGCTGCGGGACCCGAGGTCACAGCTGCAGCAGTTCAGCCACATCAAGAAAGATGTGACCCTGAGCAAGCCGAGCTTTGCTCGCACTGTGCTCTGGAACCCCGAGGACCTGATCCCTCTGCCCATCCCCAAGCAGGACGCGGTGCCCCCTGTCCCTGCGGCCCTGCAGTCCATGCCCACCCTGGATCCCAGGCTGCACCGTGCCACTGCCACGGGGCCCCCCAACCCCCGACAGCGCCTGGGCACCTCCACAGACTCCGGCGCACCCGGCTCCAACCTGCCTGACTTTGAGCTCCTCTCTCGCATCCTTAAGACAGTCAATGCCACGGGCCCCTCAGCGGCCGCGGGCTCCAGCGATAAGCCCAGTGACCCCCGAGTCCGGAAGGTACCCACTGACCCTCGGCTCCAGAAACCAGCAGACTCTGCTGCCTCCTCCCGGGCTGCTAAGTCTGGTCCCACCGAAGCTTCGTCTCCTGCCCGCAGCCCCAGTGGGGAGTCCTCCCCACCAGCCACCGCCCCCTACGACCCCCGAGTGCTGGCTGCCGGTGGGCTGGGCCAGGGCAGCGGGAGTGGGCAGAGCAGTGTGCTGAGTGGCATCAGCCTCTACGACCCCAGGACTCCCAATGCCGGGGGCAAAACTGCAGAGCCGGCTGCCGATGCGGGCGCCCAGCCCAAGGGCCCCGAGGGCAATGGCAGGAGCTCTGCCGCCAAGGCCAAGGAGCCCCCATTCGTCCGCAAGTCCGCCCTGGAACAGCCAGAGTCCGCGAAGCCCACTGCGGATGGGGGCGCTGCCACGGCCACGGACAGATACAACAGCTACAACCGGCCCCGGCCCAAGGCCGCTGCGGCCCCCACCGCCACCCCGGGCGCCCCGCCACCAGAGGGCGCCTCGCCCCAGCCCGGCGTGCACAACCTGCCTGTGCCCACCCTCTTTGGGACTGTGAAACAGACGCCCAAGACGGGCTCTGGGAGCCCATTTGCTGGCAACAGCCCAGCCCGTGAGGGCGAGCAGGACGCGGGGTCCCTGAAAGATGTTTTTAAAGGCTTTGACCCCACTGCCTCCCCCTTTTGCCAGTAGTGTTAAGCTGGAGTCAAGTGCTCCCTGCACCCCACCCTGCCCAGGGCAATATTGAAGGGCAGCAACCGGAGTTGAGAACTTGGGGGGCTCGGATGTTTTTTTTTTTCCTTATTTTTTTCCTCTCTCCATGTCTCTCTCGCTTTCTCTCTTTCTTTTTCTCTCTTTTCTTAATAGTACTTTCTTTACAACGTATAAATTGTATATAACCATTTTCAGTCCGTTCTGGTCAGTGCTGCGGGGCACCCAGGCTCCCACCAAGAAAACAGGCTCCTGCATGTAAACAGGTGTGAGTCCCCTGAGCCCCAGCCCCAGCTGGCACGTCCTCTGGCCTGGCTCAGTTCTCAGGGACTCTGTGAAGGCTGGAGCCCCAGTCTGGTGGCTGGGTGTCCAGTGGATTTTCTGGGCAAAGCTTGGCCCCTGCCCGCCCCTGAGGACAAAGGGAACTGTAGGTGTCAGAGGCACTGAACGCGGCTCGCCCCTGCCAGCGAGGAGAGATGAAGCCGAGACAGTGAGCAGGCCTGGCGTGGAAGCAGGTCCGGGTGCTTCTAGAACCCCATCCCTTGTACAGGGTGCAGGTCCTGACCACCTGCTTCAGGGACCGAAGGAAGGAGACGATGTGAGAGAAAGGCAGAGCCCTTGGAAGCTGCCTGGGCCGGGAGAAGCAGAGGTGCCTGCTCCTGTCTGCTGCGGATCCGCACTCCGGCCTCCCCGCTGCCGTCCGTCCAGAGTTCGTCCTCAGATCCACACCCCCCACCCGCATCAGAAGACTCCAGGGTGAGAGATGGACCTGGAGGTGGCAGGGCTGGTGCGGGGCGGCCTGCCCGCAAAGCTGCCTCCAGGGGGGCAGGCTCCGCAGACTGCGTGTTTTCTGTCAGTATTAGCCTCCTGTCTTGTCCCGTCCCGTTGCGGTCACGCCTCCTCCCCTCAGGCTGGGGGTCTTTCTTGGTCCTCAGGAGCCAGAGCACCCAGTGTGCTGGCCCCAGCCCCTCGGATAGCTCACGGATCCGTGGCGTGGCCGCTCCCCCAAGGCTGCCGACAGGGAGCCCCAGGTGGTTCGTTCTTGGCAAAGTGTTTCCGCTCCCTGCTTGCTTTGAACCTCCTTGCACCGTGTTTAACTTAGAGTCCGTGGTTTTGGCGTGTTTGGTTTTCTTCCCAGCTGACAAGTACGTGGGTTCAGAGGCGTGTCACGGTGTTGGATTTTGAGGGCTTGAGGAAAGGGCAGGAGACTAGCCAGGGCAGTGGGGGGTCTTGCCGGGCTCTCTCCGGGAGTGAGCGCAGCAGGACCCCTGCTTGCAGGTGGAGGGTGTGGAACCAGAAACCTGCATCCCGCTTCCCTCCTCCGGCTGAGCCGGGGTGGGAGCAGATACGTCAGCACTGGGTTCTCCCACCTGCCCCAGGACCCTGGCTGAGGCCACTTGAGTAGAAGCAGGGCCCGCTGTCTCTTGCCTTTTTCTCATCCCATCACTGCACCCACCTTGCTTAAGGCCCCGCCTATTCCTTGTTAATAAGGAGGAAACCTGATGACCCAGCTGAAGGGTTTCCCTTCCCACCTCATTGCGGTGGGAGGTGAGTCAGGTTCTTAGACCAAACCCCTCTCCCCGGAAAAAGAAAAAAACAGTCGTTGAGTTTGGGGCCGGAAGCTAGGGCCAGAGAAGGCAGCCCACAAGGTCAGTGCGCCGTGATCAGGTTGGTTTGGTTTGTCTCTGTCTTTTTGGTTTTTGTTGTTTTTAAACAATCATTAGTGAGATTTTTCTTCAGCCACCCGTGTTGGCCTTGAAGCAAAGGGCTGTAGCCCTGGATGTTTGTAAAAATAAGAATACACAGTGTGGCTGTGGGTTGTTTTTTTTTCCCCCTCCCTCCTTTGAAAATTTTCTTTTGTAAAAGCAAAATTAAATACTTTTTTAAAACCGAAATCTGTGGATGAAATAGACGCTGGAGCCCTCCTGTCGGAATATTCAGCCTAAGAACCTCATGGGACTATGAATTCCCCCGAAATTTCCATTTGCCATCAGGCCAAGCTTTTAAAAACAAAATGTTCTCTAACCAGGATTGTAACAAAAGTGTAAATACTACTTCAGAGTTGAGAGTTGATGGTGCAAATATGTATATAGCGTACTGTATTTTTACAATGATCATCGCATGACTGTCCCAGCTCCCTTTTTGTACTCCTTATCTGTCTTCCAGAAATGTCACCTGCCCTTTCTCCTGTGGTCTCTTAATCCAATAATTGTATTACTGCCATTAAAGGATGCAGTTATTTTAAAAATTCCCGCGGTCTTGCCTCTCCATGCTGCCCGCCCCATCCCTCGCCCCCAGGATGAAAAACCCTGGATCTACTCTCTCGGTGGCCAGCCCCTGGGTGACATTCATGATGACACCGGGGGATCGGGGCCTCCAAACAGCTTGCACTTAGGATTGGAACCTGCCTCCCAGAGTTTCCAAGCTCCCACTCTGGGCCAGTGTCAGCACTCAGAGTCATAATGGTGAGCGCCACGGAAGGGGTCGGTGGCGAACAAGCAGGGCAACTGGGCCGACTGCCAGGGAGCCCTGACCCCTACAGACCGGACGTGTGTGTCTCCTCAAAATTCAGACGTTAACACACCGATGCCCCCATCGCACCCCGTGCCACCGTGTTAGGAGGTGAGGCCTCTGGGAGGTGGTGAGGTCGGGGGGTTGGAGCCCTTGTGCTGGTCGCCAGTATAAGCTGGTAAGCTCTTAAGTTCATGTCCACATTTCAGGATGCGATCTTTGAATTTCTCCCCATTCATCCGTATTGAGTGAGTTGGTGATTTCACCTGCAGCTCAAAACTCCCGACTCGGCTGGCTTAAACAGCCGGGAGTTTGGCACCTTAGCGAGAAGGTCAACAGGGCAGTTCCGGGGTGGGTCACTTTGGAGGGAACTTCAGTCACACAGGTTTGGGCTGACGTTCATACTGCTGGTCGTGCCCTCCTGGTTGCGATTTGGCAAGGGCACCTCTGCCTCACCCTGCCAAGTGCAGAAGCCAGGAAGGAACTCTCCCGGCTTCCTCGTGAGCAAGGGAGCACTTCTGGAAACCCCTCAGCACACTTCTTGTCTGGTCTCGTCCGCCCTCCCTGGTTGGTTGCCGGCAAGGGGGACACTGGAGTCTCACATTCTGTGCTTGATCAAAGATCCGGCATCCTGAGGCCAAGCACATGAACACCCGCGTGGCTTGCAGTGCCGGGAAGGCACGGGGGTTGAGAGCCGCAGTGGTGACGCAGCCAGCAGCCGTGTGGTGGGCGGCCCTGGGCTCCAGCAGAGGCAACGTGCTGGCTGGGGCAGGGACCTGCACCCAGGAGGCTGGCAGGTCCTGAAGAGCCTTGAAGGCGTTGCTGCAGACATGGGCAGGGAAGAGCGTGGAGAGTACGCAGTCGAGTAAGGACCAGACTGGAGGCTAGAACCTTCCTTCCAACAGGGGTGTGGGAAATGGATTGGCTGGGACGAGATGGGGGTGCAGGGAGCCTGGTGGGAAGACAAAGCAAGAGGAGTAGGGGGCTGGGAAACCAGAGGACCCGAGACTCAGGGTGTAGGTAGGAATTGGTACAGTGACACATGAAGGATGACAGAGATGGGGGGTCGGAGAGCAGGTCTGAGCAGCCCAGTGGAGGGCAGCTCCCTCACTGAGATGGCGCTGGGGAGGATGAGGTGTTCTGGGTCAAGGCTGTGGGGGGGCCCCTGCATAGAGTTGGTTGACAACTCGAGGGTAGAGCCCTGAGTGTCACTGTTGGAAAGAAAAACAGAGCCTGAGAACAGAAGGGGCCTGTGAGCATCGGCCGGTGAGTGAGGCCAAGAGCCATGTTGAGAACCTTCTACTTCCAAGATGACTGGGGCTTCGGGATTGGCACCTGTGCCAGTGCCCTCGGGCACCTGACCCGACCCACCGCCCAGGCTCTACAGGTGTGCACGTGGGCCTATACTTGCTTTGTCAGAGGCTTGGCCATCTGCTCATCCGTCTCCACCCACAGAACACAGCCCCGCAAATCCTACAGCGTGTGTGTCATCAACCAGAGTTCAGAATTCACATTCCTTTTTTTTTTTTTTTTTTTTTTTAAGGTGCAATTCCCATATCATGAAATGCATAGAACTTCCATGTACACTCGTGGAGCTTTGAGAAATGCATTCAACTGTGTCCCCCAAACCCCAATGAATACAGAGAAAGTTCCCTCACATTCCCTCCTGGTCAGTCCCAGCACCGAGCCCCAGGACAGGAGACTGCAATTATTTACTTGCTCCCCCTGCTGAGGGACCTTTGGGGCTGCTCTGGATACAGCTGCTGAACACGTTTGCGGGAGGCCCCGGTGTGACCATAGGTGTTCATTTCTCAGGTAAATACTTAGGAGTAAGGAATCAATGTTTAGTTTTATAAGAAACTGCCAGACTTCCAAATCAGTTGTACCAGTTTTTGTTCTCACCAGCGGTGAATGAGAGTTCTGGTTGCTCTATATCCTTGCCAATCCTTCCCATATAGATTTCTAATATTTATCTATTTAATTGAGGTGAAATTCACATAACATAAAATTAAACATTTTTTTAAAACTTTGTAAAGCCTAACCTTTTTATTTTATTATTTTTTTTAAGATTTCATTTTACTTGAGAGAGAGAAAGAGAGAGAGAGAGAGAGAGAGAGAGAGAAAGCATGAGACAGGAGAAGGTCAGAGGGAGAAGCAAACTCCCCATGGAGCTGGGAGCCGGATGCGGGACTCAATCCTGGGACTCCAGGATCATGACCTGAGCCAAAGGTAGTTGCTGAACCAACTGAGCCACCCAGGCACCGCTAAAAAGATTTTTTTTTTGAAGTAGGCTCTGCGCCCAGCATGGAGCCCAACGCAGGGCTTAAACTCACAACCCTGAGATCAAGACCTGAGTTGATAGGACGCCTGGATCGCTCAGTCGTTAAGCAACTGCCTTCAGCTCAGGTGAAGATCCGGGGGTTCTAGGATCGAGCCCCATGTTGGGCTCCCTGCCGGCGGGAAGTCTGCTTCTATCTCTCCCACCCGCCCTGCTTGTGTTCCCTCTCTCCCTGTCCAAAAAATAAAATCTTTTAAAAAGTCCTTTTCCGGGGCGCCTGGGTGGCTCAGTGGGTTAAGCCTCTGCCTTCGGCTCAGGTCATGATCTCAGGGTCCTGGGATCGAGCCCCTCATCGGGCTCTCTGCTCAGCCGGGAGCCTGCTTTCCCCCTCTTCTCTCTGTCTGCCTCTCTGCCTACCTGTGACCTCTGTCAAAATAAATAAATAAAATCTTTAAAAAAAAAAAAAAAGTCCTTTTCCTGGGGCGCCTGGGTGGCTCAGTGGGTTGACCCTCTGCCTTCAGCTCAGGTCATGATCTCAGCATCCTCGGATCAAGCCCCACATCAGGCTCTCTGCTCAGCGGGGAATCTGCTTCCCCCTCTCTCTCTGCCTGCCTCTCTGCCTACTTGTGATTCTCTCTTTGTCAAATAAATAAATTAAAAATCTTAAAAAAAAAAGTCATTTTCCTGACCATCACAGGATCATCCCTTACTCATAAACAAGGTTCCACCAGAGATGAGACGCAAACATCAAATAATATCCATAGGAACGCTTTACTGAATGTTTGCAAGAGACGCACCCGCTGCGGGTAGATGAGCTGCTTTCTCTCTCACTGGTGTTTCCCATGTTGTGAGTCTGGTGAGGAACTCTTAATACTATGAAACCTTTTCTTTTTTTTCTTTTTTTTTTTTTTTTGGTTAAGATTTGGAGTTTATTTGTTGTGTTAGTGAGGATGGACAAGGTTCTGCTGCGGAAATTCAAACTTGCAAATCTCAGTGGCTCATTCCTGGAGCAGCCAGAAACTCCGCTAGTAGCAAGACTAAGGAAGGGACCCAAGCTCCCTGAGGCTCCGCCCCTGGGACCACTCTACAGTGGGGAGAGAAGATGGAGGTTTGCCCCAGTCCTTAAATGCTTCTTCTCCAAGGCCATGGATTTCACCTCTGTTGTTTTTCTTTTTCTTTCTTTCTTTCTTTCTTTCTTTTTTTTTTTTTTTTTTAAGATTTTTGTTTATTTGACAGACAGAGAGAGAGAGAGCACAAGTAGGCAGAGAGGCAGGCAGAGAGGGAGAAGCAGGCTCCCTGCAGAGCAGAGAGCCGGATGTGGGGCTCGATTCCAGGACCCCTGAGATCATGACCTGAGCCACAGGCAGAGGCTTTAATCCACTGAGCCACCCAGGCGCCCCACCTCTGTTGTTTTTCATTGGCTAAAGCGAGTCATGCGGCCTGCTGAACTTCCAGGAGAATGGGGAGGTTCTGTTCTGCTGTGGGGTCAGGAGGCGGACAGCTGGGGCTACTTGGAGACCAGCACTAAAGTCTCCCGCACCAGCGTTCCCAGGTTCTGCCAGGCGTCCCTCCTGGTTTGCAGGGGCCACGCCACGGGCTGCAGTAGCCAGCTGAGGAAGGTCCCTATCCACTGTCTGCCACCGCAGGGAGCCCCACTCCCTCAAGACCTGAAGGGTTGAAATTCACCCCTACATTTGCATGGAGGCCAGGCCCCCCATAGCCCGCCCCAGCCAATGAGTGATTAGAGTGGGCATGGGGTTGCGGTGGGTGGTTGGGTCCCAGCTGCAGCCACAGGGAGAGAAGGCAATCCTGCCTCTTGGCTTCTAAAGGCGCTAATCCTACGTGGTCGAGGCCCCACCCTACTCCTTCCTCACCTCCTTAAAGCCTCGTCTCCAAATTCAACCACACGGAGGGCTAGGCCTACAGCGTCCGAGTCAGGGGAGGACACAATCCAGTCCATCGCACCTACTCTGGATTCCCGTATCCCCAATAGATGATTTGGTTTCGTTTCGGTTTTTGGTTTTGGTTTTTTTTAATATTTTATTTATTTATTTGACAGACAGAGATTACAAGTAGAGAGGCAGGCAGAGAGAGAGGAGGAAGCAGGCTCCCTGCAGAGCAGAGAGCCCGATGCGGGGCTCGATCCCAGGACCCTGGGATCATGACCTGAGCCGAAGGCAGAGGCTTTAACCCACTGAGCCCCCCAGGCGCCCTCGTTTCGTTTTTAAAGATTTTATTTATTTATTTGAGATAGAGCGCCAGAGAGAGAGCACAAGCCGGTGCGGAGGGGCAGAGGCCGAGGGAGAACTAGGCTCGTCACTGAGCACAGAGCCCCACGCGGGGCCTCGATTCCAGGACCCCCAGGGGTCATGACCAGAGCACAAGGCAGACACCCAACCGACTGAGCCACCCAGGCCCTCCGCACCCGACAGATGATGTGAAAGGTAAAATCTCTTACACAGTCTTTCTTATTTCTTCTGGCGGTTACTCCGTTTCCCTCTTTTTAAAAAATTAATGTTGACATTTTAAAAAGAATTTATTATTGTTTGAGAGAGGGCGCAAGCAGGGGGAAGGAGAAGCAGGCTCAGCAGGGAGCCCAGGCGGGGGCCTGGGCCTAAATCAGATCCCAGGAACCCGGTGTCATGACCAGAGCCTCAGCCCCACTGAGCCTCCCAGGTGCCCCTGTTTCTCTTAAAATATGTCAGCTTTAGGTGTTTTCGGCCAACTTCTCCCTTCCCTCTTCCTTACTTTCTTCAGGTTGGTCTTGTAATTTTTTTTTTTAAGATTTTATTTATTTATTTGACAGACAGAGATCACAAGTAGGCAGAGAGGCAGGCAGAGAGAGAGGGAAGCAGGCTCCCCGCGGAGCAGAGAGCCCGACGTGGGGCTCGATCCCAGGACCCTGAGATCATGACCTGAGCGGAAGGCAGCAGCTTAACCCACTGAGCCACCCAGGCGCCCCTGGTCTTGTAATTTTACCTGCTGTGACACACTCTGTTGCTCATTCTCTCAACAAACCCCACCCACTAGAATGTTCTGTAGGGATGGAAATGGTTTCTCTCCTTGTTGTCTTACAGGGCAGCCTCTGGGCACATATAACCACTAAACACCTACACCCCGCCCTGGATTTTACTTTTTCACTAATGTGAGTTTATTTTTTTTTTTTTTTTTTAAAGATTTTATTTATTTACTTGAGAGAGAGACAGTGAGAGAGAGCACGAGCGAGGAGAAGGTCAGAGAGAGAAGCAGACTCCCCATGGAGCTGGGAGCCCGATGCGGGACTCGATCCCAGGACTCCAGGATCATGACCTGAGCCGAAGGCAGTCGTCCAACCAACTGAGCCACCCAGGTGTCCCACTAATGTGAGTTTAAATTTAAGTGAAGGCACATGCGCCCAGCGGCTGCCATGGTGGACAGTGCTGCCCTAAACCCTAGATACAGCCCAGGACTTTCCACTTGTTAAAAGGATCAGTTACAAATCACTCCCTTTCCTTTCCTCTCCAGTCCTCCCGTCTGCTGTCACCCGTATTCATGCTCAGGCTTGGTAACTGTGTTTGCTGCTGTAATAAATTTGCACAAATTTAGGGGCTTAAAAAGAATGCAAATGCATTCTCTTATAATTCTGAAGATCAGGGGCGCCTGGGTGGCTCAGTGGGTGAAGCCTCTGCCTTCAGCTCAGGTCATGGTCCCAGGGTCCTGGGATCGAGCCCCGCATTGGGCTCTCTGCTTGGTGGGAAGCCTGCTTCCCTCTCTCTCTGCCTGCTTCTCTGCCTACTTGTGGTCTCTGCCAAATAAATAAAATCTTTTAAAAAATAATTCTGAAGATCAGAAATCTGAAATCAAAGTGTCAGCAGGTTGTGCTCTTCCTGGAGGGTTCGGGGGGACAATTAATTTCTTTGCCTTCTCCTCCAGCTTTGAGAATCCTTCTGCAGTGCTTGGCTCCAGGTCCATTCCTTACGATCCTCTAACCACTGGCTCCTGTACTCACATCTGCTATTTACTGATTCTCCTGCCTCCCTCTTCTGAAAGTCTCTCTAGCGCACACCCTAATTCCTGGAACCCAAGAATGCTATATTGCTTTGCAAAAGGAAATTTGCCAGTGTGGTTAAGGGTTGTGAGATGGGGAGATGATCCTGCATTTTCTGGGTGGGCCGGAGGTCGTCACAGGGCTGCTCATAAGAAAGGCAGAAGTGGGGCGCCTGGGTGGCTCAGTTGTTAAGCATCTGCCTTCAGCTCAGGTCATGATCCTGGGGTCCTGGGATCGAGTCCCACATCAGGCTCCCTGCTCACCTGGAAACCTGCTTCTCCCTTTCCCACCCTCCTACTTGTGGTCCCTCTCTTGCTGTGTCTCTTTCTGTCAAATAAATAAATAAAATCTTTAAAAAAAAGAAAGAAAGAAAGAAAAGAAAAGAAGGAGGCAGGAGATCAGAGTGGTAGGCTGGGAGTTCCAGCCTCTAGAAAGAGACCGCAAGCCAAGGAAAGCAGCCACCCTTCGGCCCCTGCTTCCCACTGAAACCCCAAAGAACGGAAAGCAGGTAATTTCTACATGTGTGTTCATAGCAGCATTATTTTTTTTAAAGGTTTTATTTATTTATTTGTCAGAGTACAAGCAGGGGGAGCAGTGGGCAGAGGCAGAAGGAGAAGCAGGCTCCCTGCTGAGCAAGGAGTCCAATGTGGGACTCGATCCTGGAACCCTGGGATCATGACCCAAGCCAAAGATAGATGCTTAACTGACTGAGCCATACCAGCGGCCAGCAGCATTATTTATAAGAGTCAAAGAATGGAAACAACCCACAGGGCCATCTACTGATGAATGGACAAACAATGTACTATATTCCTAGAAGGGAATATAATTCTGCTGAAACAAGGAATGAAGCCTGGACCTGTGCTGCAACATTAAAACTTGAAAACATTAAGCTAACTGAAATAAGCCAGACACAGAAGGCTGCATTTTGTAGAATTGCATCTCCCTATGAAGTGTCCAGAACAAATCCACAGAGACAGAAAAAGATTAGTGTTTACTGGGAGGAGGGGGTAGGGGGAGGGTGGTTGTAGGGAGTTTTCTTTTCTTTTTTTAAAGGATTTCATTTAGGGGCACCTGGGTGGCTCAGTGGGTTAAGCCTCTGCCTTTGGCTCAGGTCATGATCTCAGGGTCCTGGGATGGAGCCACTCATCCAGCTCTCTGCTCAGCGGGGACCCTGCTTCCCTTCCTTTCTCTCTCTGCCTGCCTCTCTGCCTACTTATGATCTCTGTCAAATAAATGAAATCTTTTTTTTTTTAAGATTTTGTTTATTTATTTGACAGATAGAGATCACAAGTAGGCAGTGATAAGAACTATAAGGTATCTAGGAGTTAATCTAATGAAGAAGGCACGAGAACTTTCTGGAGATGTCAAATTAAAAAAAAAAAAGAATCTGAGTCGAGGAGAAGTTTTATTCAAATTTTAATCAAAAAGACCATATTAGAGCATGTGACTCTTGATCTTGGGGTGGAAGTCCGAGCCCCATGCAGAGAGTGGAGGTTACTTAAAGATAAAATCTGTAAAAATAAATAGAGAAAGAAAGAAAGACAGACAGACATAGCACCACCGTGGGGAGGCTGCTCTGACCTCCGAGGTCTGCAAGTATGTCCAAATCAAAGAGAAAAGGGCATTGCTTTCCTCTGGCAAGTGGGGTTTGTAGTAGATGAAGCTGCGTATGTGAGGGGAAGTAGTAAGCAACGGGGTTTGACAGGAAATGTGTCCTCCTGTGGTCAGCCGGTCTCAGGAGAAGCTGATCAGCATTTCAGTTGGGAGGATGGGCTGTTTGGGGCCTGGGGTAGGGAGAGGAGGGAGGGGGCAGCCTGACTCAGGGTTGGTCAGGGCAAGACAGACGGGTGACCCGTGCACACGGGCGCAGAGAGGAAATGCTAGAGTTGTGTGTCAGGGCTTAAAGGGAACCCGAATAAATGCTGGATGGTTGGGTCATGTGACCTGCCTTATCCTTCCGCTCCAGACGTAAAATGTCCTGCCACAAAACCTAAGGCTTTATCCAGCTCTCCCCACCCCCCACTTCATTGTTGTGGCCCCCGTTGGAACAGTGTCTGATATCCGGGGTCAGCTCTTCATAAAAATATGTTCTTTAAAAATTTTTTTAAAATTATTTATTTATTTGATAGACGAGATCGCAAGTAGGCAGAGAGGCAGGCAGAGAGAGAGGGAAGCAGGCTCCCCGCCCAGCAGAGACCCCGATGCGGGGCTCGATCCCAGGACCCGGAGACCATGACCTGAGCCGAAGGCAAAGGCTTTAACCCACTGAGCCACCCAGGCGCCCCCCAAAATTTTCTTTATTGAGATGTAATTGACATCTAGCATTGTGTAAGGAAGGTAGAACAATTTGATTTGGTACATAATTGTGTGTATGTATACATAGATACACACAATTATATACAATGTTGTAATAGGATTACCCCTGGAGCCTTAGCTAACACCTCCATCATGCCACATAATTGCCATTTATTTTTTGTGGTGAGTCCCCATATATTCTGTAAAAGGATCCCAATGCCTGGTCATCCCTCCCATCTGCAGATACACCTGCATTGGTCTGGGGTGAGGCTGGAGCGTTAACGTCTAAGGCTCCTGGACAGTCATGTATGAGAACGACTAATCAAATCCCAAGTGCAGAGGCAGCCGGCCAACACTCTGATCTGTCTCTTTAAGGAGGATTTGTTTTCTCTGCCTTGACCCCTTGCTGTCGTTCATTTTTCTCTCCCTTCTCATCAGCCTAAACCATTCCATGAGCCAAGAATGTGAGAAATGTGTCTCAAGTATTTTCAGTTCCACTTAATCCCCTTTAATGCTTAGGGTTCACTGCCAGTAGCCAGGCTGTTCCAGCCCATTTAAACTCCCTCCCAACTTTAACCCCCTCCAGAGTTCCCAGCTGGCCTCCCTCTCCTTAAAGTCCAGGCTCTTCTCAGTGGGAGTTGAAGGAGCAGGTGAGGAGCAGCCTGGCCCAGCAGGTCTCGGAGCCAAGATTCCAGAGGGTGATGGAAAGCTATGGAAGGGTTTCAGCTGGGGAGAGACATCTTTAGATGTTCATTTAAAATAGCCTCTGGTGGGGCTCAGTGGGTTAAGTGTCCGACTCTTGATTTTTGGCTCAGGTCATGATCTCAGGGTCGTGGGATCAAGCCCTACGTCAGGCTCCATGCTCAGTGGGGAAATCTGTTGGAAATTCTCTCCCTCTGCCCCTCCCCCAGTCCTGCACACTGTCTCTCTCTCTTTCTCTCTCAAACAAATCTTTAAAAAAAAAATCCTCTGGCTTCTAAGTCTTTTTTTCCACTGAGTAGTCAGCACCACATTCTACAGACGAACGTCAGGCTATGCTACCACCCAGGTCAGAATGTCCGACTGGCTCTCATCACACTTAGCATAAAATAGGAAGCCTTCAACATGGCCCCTGAGATACCAAGCATCCACCTCATCTGTCTCTTACTGTTTTGTCCCCTCTCCCCTTGCTCACTTTGCTCCAGCCACACAGGCCCCCCAGCACTTCCTCCAGCATGTCAAACACACTGCAGCCGCAGGGCCTTTGCACATGCTAAAGCCCTCCTCCTCCTCTTCACCTCATAGAGGACTCCTTGTCACTCTAATGGCTACTCCAATGTCACATCCTCAAAACTCAGCAGCTTAAGATAAGAAACATGTATTATTGCCCATAGTTTCTGTGGATCAGGGAGTACCCACAGGAGTAGCTTAGCTGGGTGGTCTTGCCTTGGGACTTCTCATGAGGTTCAGGCCAGGGCTATGGTCGTCCAAGGACCTGACAGGGCCTAGAGGAATCTTCCAAGGAGGTTCACTCATGTGGCTGGCAAGCTAGTGCTGGCCATTGGCTTCTCCACAAGGCTGCTTGGGTGTTCCACAACATGGCAGCTGGCTTCCCACAGAGAAGGTGATCCAAGAGAGCATGGCGGAAGTGGCAATGTCTTTTATGACTCAGCCGTGGAAGTTACAGTCGGTCATTTACACAGTGTTCCCTTGGCCACACAGAGCAGTCCTGATTGGATGTGAAAGGAAACCACACAAGCTTTGCGCAGTGGCAGTATCGTAGCCAATGAGGTTTATCCGAGGCGCGATTATTGCTAATTGAAAGGAAACCACACAAAATGTAAAGATGGCTGACATCCTCCTAGAGGCTGGCTCTCATAGACTTTTGTCATTCTCTCCCTCATCACCTTGATTAATTTTCTGCATGGATTTAACATTTCCTGGATTATATTAATTATTCCTTTGTCTCCCTTGCCCAGTGTTGTCATGCCCATAGGGGCCGGGACACGTCATTTTTCTGTCTAGTTCACAGCTATATCCTCAGTGTTTGTTTTGTTTTAGTTTAGAGAGAGATAGGGGGAAGGCAGAAGGAGAAGGAAAGAGAATCTTAAGCAGGCTCCATGCTGGACGTGGAGCCTGACAGGGGGCTTGATCTCACAAATCTGAGATCATGACTGAGCTAAAATCAAGAGTCAGACACTTAACAGACTGAGCCACCCAGGTGCTCCCATATCCTCAGTTTCTTAAACAGAGCTCAGTACATAGTAGGTAATAAATATTTGCTGAAGTAATAAGTGGAGAATCTACCCTTAGGGGGTTCTGGAGACCAATAAGTGGGCTGGTTTCAGCTGTCCAGGTGAAAGATAGCAAGGTTTGAACTCAGGAAGGAAGGGAGAGAGAGAGATAGCTATTGATGGGGTCACTTCTCCTCTTGCAAGTTTCTGATCTCTTCCTGATACAATCCAACCTTTGTAGGGAGGTGGTGTGATCCTTTTTTTTTTTTTTTTTAAGATTTTATATATTGGGGCACCTGGGTGGCTCAGAAGTTAAGTGTCTGCTTTCAGCTCAGGTCATGATCCCAGGGTCCAGGATCAAGCCCTGCATCGGGCTCCCTGCTTGGTGGGGAGTCTGCTTCTCCCTCTTCCACTCCCCCTGCTCCTGTTCTCTCTCTCACTGTGTCTCTCTATCAAGTAAATAAATAAAATCTTAAAAAAAAAAAAAAAAGGAAAGGAAACCATTTCATGATGGTAAATAGTTGTTTATGTTCAGTCTTCTGCACTCACTGTAAGCTTTGCTGGGCTCCAGATTCTTTCTGTAAGCCTCTGATCATGCTTTATCTGGTCCATGCCTACTTGGAGTTCAGGTTTCAAATCAGGCACTCCCTTACTGACTCCATACCGAGGCTGGGTTAGGTAGCCTCTCTGGGCTCCTCTAGTCTCTTGGACTTTCCTAAGGATTTACTTATTTAGCATGTTTATTGCTTATTTTCTGCCTATCCCTCTAGAAAGGAAGCTCCTTGAGAGCAGGGAGTTTTCTAATCCATGAACATGGTATATCTCTTCACTTATTTAGATCTTCTTTAATGTGACTCAGCAGTGTTTTGTAGTTTTCAGTGTAGAAATCTTGCATATTTTTTTTTTAAGATTTTATTTATTTATTTGACAGACAGAGATCACAAGTAGGCAGAGAAGCAGGCAGAGAGAGAGGAAGAAACAGGCTCCCTGCTGAGCAGAGAGCCCAACACGGGGCTTGATCCCAGGACCCTGGGATCATGACGCAAGCCGAAGGCAGAGGCTTTAACCCACTGAGCCACCCAGGCGCCCCAAAATCTTGCATATCTTTTGTTAAAACATTTCTTAAGTATTTCTGGGTTTGATACTATTGTAAAGGAACTTATTTTCAATCTCATTTTGCGACTGTTTCCTGCTAGTTTGTAAACATAAAATTGATGTGGTTTTTTGTTTGTTTGTTTGTTTTTCAAGTAGGCTTTATGCTGTGTGTAGAGCCCAAAGCAGGGCTTGAACCTATGATCCTGAGATCAAGACCTCTGCTGAAATCAAGACTGAGTTACCCAGGCACCCCTATTTTGAAGATTTATATCCATGTAAAGCAAGAGCACAGCGTCTGTTACATGGTTCGTGCCCAACAAACATCAACTTGTATTATCTCACTTTTCCTTCCCTATAAAAGAGGGAACATTCTAGTTCGTAACTCCCAGGGTTACAATGAGAATTAAAGGATATCATGCACAGACTGTGCATAGCAGAATTTTTGGCACTGGGAAAGCCAGTGGTATCTATTTGTTTTTATTGTTTACCAAGTCCCCTACTTATATTGGGTTGGGGGCCATGGAGATGTTTCAGTCAAGGACCCAGTCCACTGAAAGCTCACAGCCTATTGGCAGAGACAGGTAAGTATAGAGATCATTACCACACAGTGTAGTAGGGAGATATACAAAGCTATGTGTGGACCCAGAGACAGAAGCTGACTGCTGAAATTTGCAGTGGGATCAGGTCCCTCCTGCCTCAGACATAAGTTTCAACTAGAAAGGAAACAGCAATTGTTTATCATAGGGAAAATCGGAAACAACTTAGGAACGAGGATCCCCTGTGGTACCTACGTATAATGCATCTGTATGAACCATTAAACTTAGTGCCATGGAAGGGAAGATGGGGATGGTTGGCTGGGGCGTGGGGTGAAAATTACTTTTCATTAGACCCTTTTCTATCTTTTGCATCTTGGACTGTGTTCAAAATAAGCAGTATTTTTAATGTAAGAAAGTATGCTGTGAAAAGTATTCAATGCCACCAATGTTCACGACTTATTGTTATGTGAAAAAAGTTAGTCAAATGACATCTCGTTTTACATTTACCTAGATAAAAAGGGCAGGAAATACAGCTAAGTATTAGCACTTACTTCATCAGTAGGATTAATTTTAAGTTTTACTTTCACTTCTAGACTCTTACAGATTTTTCTAAGATTCTACATTAAGCAGAGTTTTGTTTTGTTCTTGTTTATTGGCCATGAGAATTAAAGTTCTTAACAAAAACTACAACTCCCAGCAGACATCGTGTCCCCAGCTTCTGAAGACCTGCCTCTTAATGGCGCAATGTTCGCTGGGATTCGTAGTCCAGTAGCAGAAGCTAGGAGGGACGCGCAGTACCGGCACAGATGACAGAGGAGGAATCACCACGGTGTTGACCAATGGACAGTGGGGGCCAGCCTGAGTGATGTTCACAAACCCAAATGGTGAGCCAATATGCCTGAGTGACGTGTTCTTCAGCCTACGGATGGCCTATAGGGGCGGGGTGGTGAGCGGCAGCCGTAGTGCGAACCATGGGAGGCGGCTGGTGGTGGGCTCGGGCCGCCCGACTGGCCCGGCTCCGCTTCCGGGGGGCGCTGCTGCCGCCTCCACGGCCTCGGAGCGGGGGTGCCCGGGGGTCTTTCGCCCCCGGCCATGGCCCCCGCGCCGGGGCTTCGCCGCCCCCCGTGTCCGAGCTGGATCGTGCGGACGCCTGGCTCCTCCGGAAAGCACACGAGACAGGTCTGAGGCTGGGGTCGGTCACGGTGGGAGACGGGGTTCAGGATAGCCGAGCTGTCGGTGGGCGCGAGTGGGGGGTGGGGACAGGGCTCCTGCTGGAAACTGGGCTGGGGCTCCGGAGCGAGAAGGGCTTCCGTGTAAGCGCAGGGAAGTGCTTGCTGCAAGAGCGCAGTGTGTCCGCAAAGACGGGCTTGCAGATGGGATTGTATGTCCGGTGCAGTAGGGATCCAAGAGGTTAGTCGGGCTAGGACAGGCAGCCTTATAAGATTGCACTGCCTGGGGGAGAGAGGTGTCCAGAGAGCGTTAAGGGGTGGGGAGTTGCCTACTAGAGGGGTCCGTGTTGGAAGAGCCAGTTCAGCTTGGAGGTGACCACTCTGCATTAGGCGGGAGCGGGGATCCCCACGAGGAGGGGGCGAGTTCCCAATTGGAGGGAGGAACAACCAATAAAAGCAAAGCTCTGTGCTGATTGGAGGGCTGGGTGATCCAGGCTGCAGCGGGCGGGGCGTCCCGTGCAGAGAGGGTAGATAAGATGCTGGGGTAAGGGTGTGGGGTTTGTAACTCCCACCAGCCGGTTAGGGCCCCACAAGGGTCTTGAATGGATATAAATAACAAAGAAGGACAACGCAGATAGTTGATGTTGGAGGGACACTGAAGGGGGTGGTGGAGAGCGCCCTTAAGTGAGGGAACAGTTTGTCCTGGAGGGAGATGCACGTGTATGGGGGTGGGACATGGACCAGGGTGACCTCTTGGGATCTGCCTGCCCTCAGATTTAGGTCCTGCATTTTTGGTTCCTAGATGCTCCTCCAGATTCTAAAGACTGTCTTGGCTCTTTGGTGCTGCGGACTTTGGGAGAGAGGGCTCAGAGGGGACAGGAGCCGATAGTTTGGAGGAGGGGGATAAGGTTAGGTGGAGGGCTGCCAGGACTAGGCCGGGATCCGGGGTGGGATGACACGGTGGGATAACACTGGGCAGAATGGGGGTGGGGGCAGGGTTTGAGCTAATGCTGACTTCTTCCCCCCACCCCACCATTCCCCCTCCTGTAGCCTTCCTCTCCTGGTTCCGCAATGGCCTCCTGGCATCCGGCATCGGGGTCATCTCCTTCATGCAGAGTGACATGGGTCGGGAAGCTGCTTATGGTGAGTGCAGACCTCCACCCTGACCCCCCACTGGGGAGGTAGAGCCCCCATCTTCCCCAGTGGGTGTAGATCCCTCCCTGCCCCATCCCAGCCTGCCCGTAGTTAAGTGTAGAACCCCTCATTCTTTCCCCTGCCAGAGGCCACCTCCCCCACACTTGTGTTCACTTTCCACCCACCCACCCGTACTTCGAGGACACTGGATCACCGTCGTGGGTGCCCCCAGGGAGGGCTTTGGGTCCTTGCCCCCTCCTGACTTCTCAACGGAGTCCTGACTGAGCCCCTCATGTTGGCTCAGCCCCAGCCCAGTCCCACCGCCGCCCCACAGCTCTGTTTTTGCTCTCAGCCCAGCTCCCCACTCTTCCTCTGGTCCTGAAGCCCAGCTCCACATCCTAGACACCCCCTCTTGACACCTTCTCAAGCCCCTGAGCTTGGCTCTGTACTGACCCCTACCCTGACCTTGACTTTGTCCCATCCACTAACCCCACCTCAGTCTCCTGACCCAGCTCCGCCCCTGGGTAATCAGGTTCCCACACCCAGGCCCCCAGCCGCCCCACAGCAGGCAGCCCCTGCCTGGGAGCTCAGGCCCTCCCTCCTGCTGACTGTGCCCCTCCCCCCACCCTCTCCCCCTGCACAGGCTTCTTCCTGCTGGGCGGCCTGTGTGTGGTGTGGGGAGGCTCCTCCTACGTGGTGGGCCTGGCTGCACTGCGGGGACCCATGCAGCTGTCGCTGGGTGGTGCAGCAGCGAGCGTGGGGGCCGTGCTGGCCGTAGGCCTGCTCTGGGCTTGTGCCGTCGGCCTCTACATGGGTCAGCTGGAGCTGGACGTGGAACTGGTGCCCGAGGACGACGGGACAGCGGCTGCTGAAGGCCCCGATGAAGCAGGCCGCCCACCGCCAGAGTGAGTGGCTGGGCCACGGGGAATGGCCGGGCGCTGGACGGCCCGGGGGCCTGAGGACTGAGACATTAAAACCTGACCCTTCGCCGGCTCCATGTTCCGCGTGGTGGTTCCTAGGACGGGGCGGGAGGTGGGGAGGGGCGGGCGTGGGAACCAGCGGAGGCAGGCGGAGGGAACCAAGGAGGAGAAAGAAAAGGAGAGAGGAGCCCCGAGGCCCCGGAGACAGAGCCACAGAGAGGGAGAAGGTGTTTAATTTTCCAGGCCCACCAACTGGGCTGAGCTCAGCCTTCTGGCGGTGCCCTCCAGGCCCCATCTGTCCCTCAGGGTCCGGCTCTGTACGCAGCCCTCCAGTCCTCAGTCCCCCTTCCGCTGCACCCGGGTCCCGGTGGTGGTCCCCGGGTAGGACAGGCCCAGGGTGGGGTAGAAGGCCTCGGGGAGGGTGGGGCCCGGGGCCAACCTCTGCAGGTGCGGGTACACAAGGCCCAGCTCCGCGGGGCCATAGCGGATGGTGCCCGGTGTGCAGAGGCCCCGCACGACGGGTGGCAGGAAGCCCGCATGGAGGAGGGAAGGTGAGGGGTCCCCGGGAGGCCCCAGGCCCCAAGGCCGCACCAGGTCCTGCTTCAGAGCCCCTGCCCGGATGACAGAAGTAAACTCGGGTCGTGGCAGGGCCAGGTGGCCAGACGACTCCTCGTCCCCACTGTCCTCTGGGTCTTTAGCCTGCCCTGGGCCAGGCTCCACTTTGATGCGTTTGCCCCGGCTCCGGGGGGCCTCGTCGTTGTCTAGGGGGGCAGCCTGCTTCCCTTCCCCTGGAGGCTCTGGCTCTGGAAGAGGAAGATACGAGGGAGCGGTGTGTGCGTGCCCCCAGCCCTCAGTCTTCCCATCTGTGGAATGAGCTGAGCTTAGTGGTCTAGAGCTGGGGGTCTCAGCTGGGGCCATTCTGTCCCCCAGGGGGACACGTGGCAGTCTGGAGACATGTGTGGTTGCCACAGCTAGAGATTGGGAGTCCTGCTAAGTACCCTACAGTTCCCAGGACAAGCCCCCAGAGCCGAGAAGGATCTGGCCCTTGATAGCAGCAGAGGGGAGATGGACAAGTGCTAGCCTAGACCCGCATTGCCCGACAGAACTTTCCTCGATGCTATTCCCTTTCTGTGTACTCCAATGCAGTAGCCACTGGCTGCGGGAGACGGCTGAGCCCTTGGAACGTGGTAAGGGTGACCAAGAAACTCAGGCTTTCGTCTTTAATTAAACGTAAGTCACCACATGTGGCTAGTGGCTTCCAGACTGGAAAGCTCAGGTCCCCGAGACCCCTTCCCTGGGAGGTCCCCGGGATGAGGAGGGAGGTGGGGCTCACCTGTGGGCTCCGGCTCAGGGCTGGAGGTGTCCTCACAGGCCACGCTGGCCGGAAGCTGGAAGGCATCCAGAGGGGTCTGGCCGCCCTCGGCTTGGCTGGGGACAAGACAGGTGGGGTAGAGTCCCCACCCCATGGTACTTAGGGCTCATCATTGGAACCTCAGACTCCAAGCTGGGTTCTAGCCCCTTAGCCCTGTCTGGTGAGGCCAGACCTGGGCAGCCTATGCCCCCTGCCCCTCGAATACCACCACCTGGGTGTCCCCTGGGTACTGCGTGCCCATCTCCTCTCAGCGTCTTCCTTTCAGACGGCGCTTCTCTCAGGAGCCCCAGTCCAGGCCATCAAAGCCAGAGATAGGGGGTGTGAGCGGAAGCCATGTCCCCTCCTCCACCGCACTGCCTGGCATTTCCCAGACCTGTCCCAGCCTCTGCCCTGGGCTCCCAGCCCCTGTCGTGTCCCGTGAAGTCCCCCACAGCAGCCAAGGAGGTCTTGTCACAAACCGGATGGGACTGTGACGTTCTCCAGCCTTACACCCTGCCATGGCTCCCAGTGCCCCAGAATCCAGTCCCTATCTTCTGCCTGGGGCTGAGGCCACTTCAAAGCTGCTGCCTCACTCCTCTCTGCCCCCTGAAAGCAAGGTCACCCCACCTCTGGGCCTTTCCTCTTACTGTCCCCCTGTCTCCTTCCTGTTTTCAAAGCCTTCTGGGCTTGTCCTCTTTGAGAAGCCCTGCCCCCTCGAAGAGGAGCAACCCCCCAAGTTGGGGAGAGATGGCAGAGTATGTGGAGGGGTCCTGAGTCCCCTGTGGGGCCCTCACCTGAGCACGTAGCTGACCCAGAGCACGTGGCGCTCCCCGGGGCTCTTGCCGCTCACGGCCACGGTGGCCACGGACTGAAGCCACACAAAGCCTCCAGCCCGCTGCAGCCAACGGTAGTAACCGGTCATCACCTGCCCCTTGTCCAGCACTGGGCCCAGCCCCGGGGCCGGCGGAGGCAGTCAGAGACAGATGGACAGGAACATGGGGCGGAAGAAGGCGGCAGGACCAGGGAGAGGGACAGTAGGGAGGAGACAGGGCAACAGTCCAGAGCGGGAGATGGAAAGAGACCGAGTCAGGAGGACTGAGCATTAGCTGGGCACAGGGGCCTTCTGGATTTTTAAGGGGCGGAGAGCGGCTCAGAGAGACAACACAGCCCCTTTCTACGTGCCCCACCTCTGAACTGTGGCTCAGGGTGCAGGGATCGGGGCACTCAGGCCAGGGGTGCTGAAGGGCAGGGGTTCTTACGGTCCAGGTGGCTCTGGCGGATCCTTGCTGCGTCCTGTCCATGGACAAACTGGTAGCAGCTGCGACCCACGAGCTCCGACGGCCCCAGGTCCATGTGGTCGCTGACTCTGAGGGCAGCGGGTGACAGAGAGAGGTGAGAAGGGGTCTGCGATCACGGAGGTCGAGGACAAGAGGCGGGACTGGCTCTCGAATCACCCTCGTACAAAACCAGGCTCTGGAGTGCTTTGGGCCTCAGTTTAACCCTGGGTCAAATGGGCATAATACTCCGAGCGTGGGGACGACGGCCCCGTTTCCTTTTCCCCTCTGCGTGACAGTGGAGGAGAGGAGAGGCAGAGAGACAATGTGGGTCAGGGAGAGGTGGGGCTCCGCGAAGGGGGCCTCGGGTACGCCCCGCCCCCCCTCGCCGCCGGCCCCGCCCCAGCCTCCTCCTTCCGGTACCTCCGCCCTCAGTTGCTCTTCCGTGCCCCCCCCCACTGCCCCCCAGGCGCCCCAGCTCGGCTTTGACTGCCGCAGCCCCAGCTCTCCCGCGTGGCCCCATCCGCCCGCCTCGGCCCCCAACCCCGGTACCTGCTCTCACAAGCAAGGATGGTGAGACCCAGGCTGAGACGGAAGACGATCATATGTCCGTGTAGTGGCAGCTCAGCCAGTGGGGCGGGGGGCAGCGTGTGACCCAGAGCCACGAGGCCCAGGGAGCGGGCCCGAAGGCGCCCCGTGACGTGGATGACCTGCAGGTGGCAGGCGGGGTTGGAGCAGAGGCCTGGAGAGGCCCGGTGGGGGCGGGGGGGGGGGGCACGGGCAGGAGGACCACAACGCGGCCACCGGGCCTGGCTGTGGCTGTCACCACAGGTGCTGGGACACAAGGACATGGCTGGCGGGAACGCGCGGGGAGGTCTCCCCAGGTGGTTGGGGGGACTCCGGCGTCAGAAGCTGGGGCGGCAGAGCTCACACTCACCTTGTACCCCGAGGCCTTGACGTGCAGCCCCCTCTTGGTGAGGGTAGACTTCATGCGGATGAAGAAGGAGCGCTCCTGGACCCGGGAGAAGGGAGGCACCTCGGTCGCGCTGGCCTCTAGGGTGGGGAGTGAAGGAAGGTTAGGGGGTCTGAGGAAGAGACATGGGCCCCTCCTGCCCCCCATACACCTAGCCAGACAGGGTCATGCCCACAGCCTAATGGGTACATGACCTCACTGAAGTCTATACCAACCTCCCCTCTGAGCTACAGCCAGCTGGGTCTCTCTAAAGCTCAAATATAACCCTTTCCCTCCCTGCCCTGAAGCTGCCACAGCCCCCTAGGGGTTAAGCCCAGCTCCTCACCTCTCAGCCTAAAACTAGGGCAAGAACCGCCTCCCACTGACAACATCTCTAGCTACAAACTCCAGGTCTCAAGTGGGATAGCTCCTCCTCCAGGAAGCCCTCCCTGACCCCCAGGCTGGGTCATGCGTGCCTCTGGGGTCTTCCACCCCAGCCCTGACCACTCTGGACCATCATTCTCAAGGGACTGGTCAGTCTTCCCCACCTGGACTGTGAGCCCGGAGGGTAGGGCTACTGTCATCAATGTGTCCCCAGCCCTCCCCAGCACAGAGCAGGGGCTCAGGGTATAGAAACAAGACCCACAAATACAGATTATAAATCCAGTGATAGTCTTATAACTGCTCACACCCAGACGAACCTGTGCCTGGATCTTGGGTGCAAACCTAACCCCACTCTCCAGTGGACTCCCGTGTATCACAAACCTCTCCCAAGTTTGCACACGCTGCTGATAGCTCGGAGGCTTTTAGTGTTAAGCAAACCCAATATAAGCGAATCCTACTTAGCCAGAAAGTTCACTTCTAGTCCCCCAACATCCCAGGCCCCCAACACTTCAAAAGGAACTTTCAGGGTACTCTCCCAACACTCTCCCTCACCAACATGGAGTGGAATTTTCCACTGGAGGAAAGGCCTGGGAGCGCAGATGCTGCAGCCAGAAGAACCTGGGCTGGAGTCCAGATTCACCACTGACAGCTGTGGGACCCTGGGGCAATGAACTTAACCTCTCTGTGCTGTGCCTCAGTTTCCACCTGTGCAAAATGAAGACTGTGATAGTTCCTGCAGGCGGGGCTGTGATTAGAAGTCAGTGAAACTATGCCCTTAAAGACACAGCACCTGTAAAGGCCAGGGAGTGTGCGCTGTTTTATTATTACCAAAGCCGGGCTCCAGGGGTCACCTACAGGCACCCATCTCCACTTGGCGGCCAGAGGGGGTCTTTCTAAAACTCAAGTCTTGGGGAGCCAGGCAAACATAGGCAGCTTAGGCAAATATTAGGGAGCCAAGACCTGTTGCCTTGGTTTAGCTTCTGATCAATTTACAAAAATTTGCTTTGCACAGCTCAAAGGAGAGCGGGTTTTGTTTAAAGAGATGGCAGGTTACCGTGTACCAGGTGTCCCTTGACCTACCCTCAGCCGCATTCTTGGGGGCCCTTGGAATTACCGATCTCAGGGGTGTCCGCAAGCGAGGAGGAAGACGAAGAGGAGGAAGAGGAGGGAACGGAGGGCGGGGTGGGAGGCCCCGGAGTCGGAGCCCGGAGCCCCAGTTGCTCCAGCACCTCGGAGTGGTCTCCGGGATGGATGTAGTCAAAGACGCTGCTACCCGTCAGCTCCACCTGTCGGCGGAAGAGGGGACCGCAGGGAGCGCGTAAGATGGGCGCGGTCATTCGCCCGGGCTTCAGCCTTGCGCTCTCTCGCCTGTGTGGCAGGCGCGCTTCAAGCCAGTTTTGTGTTTTATTTTTATTTTTTAATAAGATTTTATTCATTTATTTGACAGACATATATCACAAGTAGGCAGAGAGGCAGACAGAGAGGAGGAAGCAGGCTCCCCGCTGAGCAGAGAGCCCGATGGGGCTCAATCCCAGGATCCTGAGATTATGTCCTGAGCTGAAGGCAGAGGCTTTAACCCACTGAGCCACCCAGGCGCCCCAAGCCAGTTTTGTGTTTTTATTCGAATCTTTTAACCTTTCCCCCCTTTTTCTTTTTTCCTTTTTAACCTTTTTTTTTTTCCCCCAAAGATTTTATTTATTTATCAGAGAGGTGGGGGGAGAGAGCGAGCACAGGCAGACAGAATGGCAGGCAGAGGCAGAGGGAGAAGCAGGCTCCCCGCTGAGCAAGGAGCCCCATGTGGGACTCGATCCCAGGACGCTGGGATCATGACCTGAGCCGAAGGCAGCTGCTTAACCAACTGAGCCACCCAGGCGTCCCCCTTTTTAACCTTTTTTAAAGGAGATACAAACTTGGGCTCTTATGCCTTCTCACTTCAAGGCTGGTGGTCATTAAGGATTTTCTGCACCTGCTTCCTCTCTAGAAGCCGTGAGCCTGCTTCTCACAGCCTCCCTTTGCCACCCCACACAGTGAGCAATGGTGCCCCGAAATGAATCACACGATATCCAGCAGCGGGGGCGACGAGGATACACGGCAGTGGAATGGCTTTCTAACTCTTAGAGTTAGAACTTCTCAATCAGACAGACTACCATCCAGTTCACCCCCAAGTCTCCCAAAGCAGTCTCCCTTTGCTCCACACCTCCCCCAGTCCAGTCCAGTCCAGGTCCCCACCCCCCCACACCCGGTATTCCTGCCCGAGCGTCCTCCCTGCTCTTCTGGCTTTCAGTCTCCACTCAAATACGCCTACTAAGTTACTCAGCTGACTATGCCTCCCTCCCCCAACCTGAGAAACCTCCCAGAACTCCCACTGCCCCTGGGTTTGGGCTCACATGCTTCCCTCTGTCCCTCATCCCTCCGAACTCCTGCTTATCAAACCCTTCCCTGCACCAGGTGCAAGCCTTTACTCCATTCCCCCCACCAAACCCTTCCTCTTGTCCGTATTCCTCCTCCAGGCATCTCCAATAATTCACTGAAAAAGTGCTCACAAAGGCCAAACACCGAGCACGGACTTTTCTAAATTTACCATTTGGTAAAACCTTGGTCATAGCGATGGGAGGGTAGCAAATTGTGCTGAATGGACTGGGGAGGCCTAAGATGCCACCAGGAAGAGCCAGGCCCCCCAGGGGTGGCGATGTGCGGTTTCTGCTTTTAGCTCTCAGTGCCAGCTGCGGGAGCCGGGGCAGAAACAGCTGGCGGAAATAAAGACAAAACACAAGCCAGTGCACTAAAACACCACAGAAAATCTCCCACAGTTGCCAAAACCCAGGCCCTCCAATACAATGGCTGCAAGTCTCTATAATTGTTAAGCAAGTTTGGGGGAAAACGGTGCATTTGGCAAAAGCTCATTGACAAACTGATCTTTCTGCTGATCGGTTTTCTTCAAACTGACTTGTTACTTTAACATAACCACCACCTCCTGGGGTTCCCACGGGGTGCACTTTGAGAACCGTGGATCCAGTTCACTTTTCAGGCGGGGATGGTGAGGCCAGGAGAAAGGGCATGCATGTACAGCAAGGGAGGGGGTAGCTGAGCCCATCCGGGCAGCCTTCCACAGGCCCCTTACCTGTGAGAGACCTAGATAAATGGAGACGGTCTCAGAGATGTAGAGGAACTTCCCTTCTTGGTTCAAGGCAAACACGAAGCCATCCAGGGACTAGAGTGGGGAGAAACAGGGAGAGGGGAGAGGAGGGCTGGGCATCTGTCTGTCCAGAGGGTAGGTGGTAAGACATTCTGAAATCTGGATCTCCACCTAGGATGGATTAATCCTGGGGCGGGAGGGCTTCCGTGGCGGTGGGAGCCCCCGCCCCCATGGATGCTGGAGAAAACCGTGCTGCTCTCCGGAGGTGGCCACCAGGTGGCAGCAAGGAGCAGCAGGCAGGGCGGGGCCTCACCTGCAAGATGTGTCCTCCCAGGTGCTGCTCGAAGACTTCCGAGACCAGCGCCACGCGGCCCCTGTGGCCTGGGGCTGAGGACAGAGGGAGGGGTGAGGCCGGGGCCGTTGATATTCGAGCCAGTCTACAGATCTGCTTCTCCCCAGTCCTGGAGCTGTCTTGGGGGCAGGTCGGGGAGAAACTTGGGCTTGTGGGGAGGGGTGGGAGGGGTGGAAGCAGGCTGAGAGCCAGAGGCAGAGAGAGGCCAGAGGAAGCAGGGAGCCGTCCATCCGCCCATTCATTCGGAAAGTCTCCCTGAGCCCCAGCTGTGCAGCCGCCCCTGTGCTGGTGACACGGAGGCGTCCAGGAGGGCCTGCCCCTCCCCTCATGAAGAGCACACAACACACAACATGCAAGAAACTAACAAATAAAGAATTATCATCCGTGCCGGTGCCTTGAAGGATTGAGAAGGTGGTGTGAAGTGAGGGCTGTTGAGGGAGGGGGTAGAGAGTAGAGACTAGAGATGACAGAAAGACAGAGAGACATTCGTCCAGAGAGCCAGAGAAAAAGAAACAGATATTGAGAGACAAAGACACCAGACAGACAAGCAGATGGACAGAGAGACATACAGAGGGATATAAAGGAATACAGAAAGAGAAAAGGACATTGCAACTCAGCAGAAAAAGGACAAGCAGGTTTGGGTGCCCGGCTGGCTTAGCCGGTGGACCAGGTGGCTCTTGATTTTGGGATCATGAGTTTGAGCACTGCATAGGGTGCAGAGATTACCTAAGAATAATTTTTTTTTTAAGATTTTATTTATTTATTTAACAGAGAGAAATCACAAGTAGGCAGAGAGGCAGGCAGAGAGAGAGAGGAGGAAGCAGGCTCCCCGCCGAGCAGAGAGCCCGATGCGGGACTCGATCCCAGGACCCCGAGATCATGACCCGAGCCGAAGGCAGCGGCTTAACCCACTGAGCCACCCAGGCGCCCTACCTAAGAATAATTTTTTGGTAAAAATTGTATTTAGGAGCGGCAGAGGGAGAGGGAGAAGCAGACTCCCCACTGATCAGGGAAGCCTGATTTGGAGCTCGATCCCAGGACCCTGAGACCATGACCTGAGCTGAAGGTAGATGCCCAACTGACTAAGCCACCCAGGTGTCCCAAGAATAAAATCTTCAAAAAAAAAAAAAAAAAACAAAAACCCTAAACCCCAATGAGATGTCATTTCACACCCCACTAGGAAGGCTAGAATTCAAAAAGAAATGGTGGGATGTGGAGAGATCAGAATCCCTGTGCGTTGCTGGTCAGAGTGGAAAATAAGGCAGACGCTCTGGGAAACAGGATGGAGGTTCCTCAATGAACCACACATGGGTGGCACCTGGGGGGGCTCAGTCAGTGAAGCGTCTGCCTTTGGTTCAGGTCATGATCTCAGGGTCCTGGGTTTGAGTTCTTCATCGGGCTCCTTGCTCAGCAGGGAGTCAGCTTCTCCCTTTCCCTCTGCCCCTTGCCCATTCTTGCTCTCTCTCTCTCTTTCTAGTGCTTGCTCTCAAATAAATGAATAAAATCTTAAAAAAAAAAAAAAGTCACACACACAGTCCCCTGCCACACAACCCAGCAATTCCACTCCTAGGTATAGACTCCCAAAGAACTGGGAACAAGCGTTGTAACAAATATTCCTTCCCAGATGTTCACAGGGGCACCATTCCTAACAGCCAAAAGGTGGAAACACCTCAACAGTCCATTGATGGCTGGACAGATAGATAAAATGTGCTGTATTCATACAGTGGAATATTATTCTCAGCCAGGAAAATGAAGGAAGCGGGAAATGCAGGCTCTAATACGGATGGACTCTTACAACGTCATGATGGGGGCACCCGCCGGGCTCAGTCGGTGGAGTGTGGGACTCTTGATCTCGGGGCATGAGTTTGAGCTCCACATCGGGTATGGAACCTACTTTATTTTTTTAAAATTATTATTATTTTTTGGCATCTACTTTTTTTTTTTAAGATTTTATTTATTTATTTGACAGAGAGATCACAAGCAGGCAGAGAGGCAAGCAGCAGAGAGAGAGGAGGAAGCAGGCTCCCTGCTGAGCAGAGAGCCCAACACAGGGCTCGATCCCAGGACCCTGAGATCACGAATGAGCCACCCAGGTGCCCCTTTGGCGCCTACTTTTAAAAAATGTGAAAACATTACACAAGAGGCCACACACTGTGTGATACCATATCTATGAATTGTCTGGAACAAGCAAATCCACAGGGACAGAAAGCAGACTGGTGGTTGGGGGCAGGGGTCATGGTGGCAGGAGGGAGTGGGGATGGGGAGAATCTGCTAATGTTGGGGGGGGTGTTTTTTTTGGAGGGGGGAATGAAAATGTTTTGGAACCAGATCGAATGGGGGCTGCACAGCCCTGTGACTGTACTGAGTACTGCTGAATTGTGCACTTTAATTTTAATTTAAGTAGGCTCCACACTGGAAGCCTTGATCTCACATCCCTAAGAAGAAGACCTGAGCAAGAGTCGAACGCATAACCTACTGAGCCACCCAGGCACCCCCTGTACACTTTTTTTAAAATTTATTTTTTAAAAAGATTTTATTTACTTATTTGACAGAGATCACAAGTAGGTGGAGAGGGAGGCAGAGAGAGATGGAGAAGCAGGCTTCCCACTGAGCAGAGAGCCTCATGCAGGGTTTGATCCCAGGACTCTGGGATCATGACCTGAGCTGAAGGCAGAGGCTTTAACCCACTGAGCCACCCAGGTGCCCCCCCCACACTTTTAAGTGGTGAATTCCATGTTATATAAACTTTACTTCAATTGTTTTTTCTAGTATTTATTTGTGTGTGTGTGTGTGTGTGAGAGAGAGAGAGAGAGAGAGAGAGAGAGAGAGAGAGAATACAAGCATGGGGAGCAGCAGGCAGGGAGAGAAGAAGGCTCTCTGTTGAGCAAGGAGCCCGATCGGGGACTTGATCTCAGGACCCCAGGATCATGACCTGAGCGGAAGGTAGGCGCTTAACTGACTGAGCCACTCGGGTGCCCTACATCCAACTGTTGATTTTGGCTTAGGTCATGATCTCAGGGTCATGAGATTGAGTCCTGCGTAGGGCTCCGAGCTCAGAGGGCAATCTGCTTGAGATTCTCTCTTTCCCTCTCCCTCTGCTCCTCCCCCCTGCTCTCTCTCAAATAAATAAATCTTTTTTAAAAAAGATTTTTATTTATTTATTTGATACACACACACACAGATAGAGATTGAGAGATCACAGGCAGGCAGAGAGAAAGGGGGAAGCAGGCTCCCCGCTGAGCAGAGCCCGATGCAGGGCTCGATCCCAGGACCCTGAGATCATGACCTGAGCTGAAGGCAGAGGCTTAACCCACTGAGCCACCCAGGCGCCCCTCAAATTAATAAATATTTTAAAAGAGATAGGGACATGTGGTCACAGAGAAATTCAGACAGAGACAGAAGAAGACTGAGACACACAAAGAGATGGAGAGAACAGAAACGAGATGCCCAGAGAGACATACAGAGAAAGAGAGTGACAGGGGACATGGAAAATGAGACCGCCCGTTCCCACTGGGAAGCCTCTCCCTGACCCTGCAGAGAACCACCTCCCAAGGGGCCCTATGTCCAGACTGGGGAGCCAGGGGACTCAGTGACCTTGAAGGTCACCAGGTCTGGTGCCAAGGGTCCAGGTCTGGGACCAAGCCCCAGGGCTGGCCCTCGCTGGCTGTGTGCCCTGGGACCAGTCCCTTTGCCTCTCTGTGCCTCAGTTTCCTCCTCTGTCAAGTGGCTTTGCAAAGAGCGCTAACCTCTTGGGTGGATGAGCATTCAGTCAGTTTAAGGAACAGAAAGGGGCCCCGCCCCCTCCTGGCACGCGGCAGGTGCTCCCAGACGCAGAGCCGGGATTAGTATTAATAGTGTGATTACTATTGTTATTTCCAGACCATCAAAACACCAGGCGGTCAAAGCCTGCCCCCCGCGGGCCCCTCGGGACTCGGCCCCCAGCCCCGCCCCCCCCGGCTTGGCCACGCCTCCTTCTCCCAGGAGCACCTCCCGCTGTTTGCACCCTTTTCCCACCCCTGGCTGGAGCTTCAGGAACAATAAATGGGGGGGGGGGTTTGATGGGGACCCCTCCCCCGAGATGCAGCGCGAACCAGCGAACCAGCCGGGTGACAGGCAGGAACAATGCCGCCTGCTAATTGTCGCAATTTTCCCCTGTCATTTCTGCTAATTCCTTCATTTTCCCGCTCACAGGATCAGCCCAGGTCAGACTGAACGGCTGCAATTAACAGCCTTAATGGGCATGTCGGACGGGGGTGCGCAGGGGGAGGGCTTGCTGTTCCCCCGTTGGGACGGGAGCTTTGGGGTCGGTCCCCATCACAGGCTGATGCATCTTATCATCCCCCAGCCTCCCCCTCCCCAAACCCAACTCCCCAGACTCCTCCCCCTGCATTCCCCCCTCTCCCAGCAAATGCCTCAACTCCTCTGTCCCCCAAATTCCCCACGTGTGTCTCTACTGCTCCCAGATCTGTCCCCTCCTCACATCCAAAGCCCCAACCATCACTCACTCATTCAACAAACATTTCCTGCCTTTCTCACTGCAGCCTAACTGCTGGAGAAGAAAATTGTTGCAGTTGTCATCACAGAGCGGGGACTGAGGGGACACGGGGAGAAGGCTGCACCCAGGTCTTGGGGATCCAGTCACCTCCTACTCTCAACTGGCCGGAGAGAGAGTTTTGCTCTCTGGGGAGGGGTAAACTTGGCTCCCTGGGGGCAGGCCTCTGCTTGCACCTCCTCACGGGGCTCCCTGCTTCTACCTTCACACCTGCCACCTCTGTCACCTCCAGCTCCCATCCCACTTGGAGTAACAGTCAAGTCCCCACCAAGGTCCATGAGACCCTGCAGGACCTGGTCCCTGCTGTCTACCTCCTGCCTCACCTATTCCTCTCTGCCTTATTGTGGCCTGCACCCAGCAACCTGATTCTGCCTGCCTCAGGGCCTTTGCACTTATTCCCTTAACCAAGACTGCTTTTCTTCTAGCTTTTCTCAAGGATTGCTTCCTCACCTCCTTCTAGCTCAAAGTTCCCTTCCTCAGATAGCTGTGCCTGATCTGAGAATGAAAATGTCAACCCTCTTCCCCTCATTCTGTTCCACAGACACCCAACAAATACTTCCTAGGCTCTTACTGTGCCCCCAGACAGTGTTCTAGACTTAGGGAACAAGGTGTCAAGGGGAAGAGACACAATGAACAAGAGAAAGAAGAAATAGTGTCAGATGACAATAGGTGCTCTGGAAAGAAATAAGGCAGGAAAGGGAGACAGGGAGCGCTGGTGGGGTGGGGGGAGGCCTTCCTGAAGAGCTGATGTTTGGAGGGAAGGGAGTTCCTGCAAGAGAGCACAGCAAGTGCAAAGGCCCTGAGGTAGGAATGTCTTTCTGAAGAACAGCAAGGAAGCCTGTATATGTGTGTGTGTGTGTGTCTGTCTGTCGTCTGTCTGTCCAGGGGTGGGAGGGAGTGGAAGAGCTGAGAGGGGTAGAAAAATGAAATCAGAGAGGTGGGGGGCAGTGGGCCTTCCATGAAGGATCTGTAGGCCCACCCCTGAGGTCAGGGACTTTGTCCTGTCCCCGAGGGTGTCACTAGAACAGGGCCTGGCAGGGGGAAGGTGCTCTGTGGGTGTTGAATGAATGAATCCTGACCACTGACACAAGATCCAGGCTATCTCCTCCCTGCACTTGGAGGTCCCTGGCTAGCCTTCAACATCATTGTGCTGTTTCACCCACAGCCGACTGAGGCCCAGAGACTGGGACCTTCAAGCTCCCCAGAGACCTATGAAAAGGCCAAGTCTGGAGGCTGAGAGGGTGCTCTCTGAAGCCAGTCTGAATCTCAGCTGGGCCCAGCTTGGTTGACGAGACCCTGGGCAAAGAGCTTCAGCTCCTGGGGCTCAGTTTTTCACTTCTGTAAAATGGGAATCAACACTGCTTTTTCCTCCTGATGTTTTTTTTGAGAGGCTTAAGTACGTTATGTGGTTTGTTTGTTTTTTTCCACATTATTTGTATATACTGCTCAACACAGTCTGACATGGATTGGCTATTTTGGTATAAATGAGGAGGAGAGGGCAGCACGTGGCCCTTCAGAGTGTGGGAGGCATCCTGCTTTGCTCTGACTAGCTAAGATGCTGTCCTCAGTTTCCCCCCCAGGGGCGACTAAGGAAGCAGGCACTTGACCTCTTGCTGGAGACCCTGCAAAGCAGGAGATGCCTCCAAATTCCTACTTCGGGGGCTACAGGAGGGAGTCCATACAGTACCTCCAACACATACTGTCCTGGACTGTCTGTGTTGGTACCCCGTGGGTAGGGGGGCCCTCCAGGGAGTAGGGGCTGGGGGCCCCCAGGAAGTCCACGGTCTGGCCCCTCAGGGCAGTGTCCTCAGCAGGCTCCGGTCCCCTTCAAGGGCCCAGCCAGGCAGTGGTGGTGGGGGGAGCTGGCCGCTGCCAGAGGGGCTCCCTCGGCACCCCCTCCCTTCCTTTCTCTCCCCGCGTTCGGGACAATAGACAAGATGTTTATCCCCCGCCTGCGCACGTGTTGTTCGAGGTAATGACAGTAATCAGCGGCCCTAATGCCGCATTCTCTCGGCGCCAGTCAATTCGCCTAATTACCGCCTGGGAAGCCGGATTATTTAAATTTAAATGGTGATTTATTGCGAGCTTAATCAATGCTATTTTCTCTCCCCCCACCTCCTCCCCTGGGACTGGGGCAGGAGGGGAATTGGAGCCCCTCCAACCTCACCCTAAGGACACCGGTCCCCTCTGGGGGGACTGTAGCCTGCGGTGCCCCCGCCCTGTCACCTGCGACCTCGGATTAACACAATTCACGGTCTTCTCATCGTTGAGAGAAGCAATAATAGTCAAACAGAAGTAATAACAGTAACATAACACTCCTGTGCATCTATCAACGATAAAGTTGAATTATAATAAAAGGAGCTAGCTCTCTGTGTCTGTGTTTTACCTATCCTGTATTTTTACATAATGTCTATTTCTGTTCTCGGTTTATCTCATTACGGGGTCTTGGCTACTAGGGTGTCAGCCTGTCGGGTGTGTGTGTGTGTGTTTGAATCAAGTCTGTTTTCTGCTGGATCCTGACTGCTCAGAGCAGCAGCCGACACACAGTAGCTGTTTAATAAACCACAGGCCCCAGCAATTCTGCAAGGTCACCCCTGACCCTAAGAAGTCACTAAGTATTGACTGCACCTGGATCTTTACACTCATCACCTCGTTGATTTTCATCTCAGCCCTCTGGGTATGCTTGTGGACTTTCATCAGGATTCCCATTTCAGGAGGCACAGAGAGGTCAGGCGGCCTGCCCCGGGTCACAACGCTTGGTGGTGGGTGTGTGTGTGTGTGTGGCCGAGTAGGGACAGGGACCCAGGAGTCTTTCTGAAGTTCTCCATCTTACCTGCCCCCTTATACTGTCTCCCTCCTGCTTTCCCAAACTGGGAATTCAAACTTCAGGGTCCTTGGGCTCCCTCCTGGGGCCCCTCAAGTTTGAGTGAGGGGGTTTCTTGTCCATGAGTGAATGGGGAGGCCCAGGCGGCCCCCCCAACCCCATCCGGCCCATGGAGTTGCGGACCTTCTTTGTGATAATAACGATTTATCTCCCCTAATAAAAATAACCGTATTGGCTAGTGGTCGGATCCCTGGTGTTCCCGGGGCGGGGGATTGAGGGGGGAGTTGCTTAGTTGGGCCAGAATGCATGAAATCACCCCTACCTCGTGTGCCCGCTTTACAGATGAACAGACTGAGGCTTGGAGACTATCAAGTCTCCGGGTTCGGGCACACAAAATGTCTGGCTGACTCCCAACCCGGTGCTCCCTCTCAGCCAAGAAACTAGGCAAGGGCGGGCGGGCACCTCACAGTCCCGCTGTCTGGCCTTAACTAGGGCCCTGGGACCCCCGCCCCCCGCGCATGCGCACTCACCGAGGCCGGCCGGGGGCCCTGCCGCCCGCAGTCCCCAGGGCGGCGCCCCGAGGGCGGCGAAGCGGCGCAGGCGGAGGTAGGTGACGCTGAGGCGTACGATGGACGCCTTGTCCAGCTGGCTCGAGATGGCTCCGGGCAGCGGGAGCAGCTTGGCCAGCTCGAAGAACTCCAGGTTCTCCTTTCCGCGCCGCGAGCGCGCCGCGTTCCGGGACTTTTCCTTGCGCTGCGCCTGCAGGCTGGGCGGGCGGCGCGGAGGGGGCGTCAGCCGGACCGCGCAGCTCAGGGGGCCGCGGCCTCGGGGAGCCCCGCCCTCGGGGCCTCGGAACCGGGCTGGACGTGAGAAGTGGATTCGACATTGGAGATGGGGGCAGAGCCTGAGTGTGAATTCTGCACCCGGCCGTGGGGACAGAACCTGGGGTGTAAATAAATTCTGGAGGGAAGGAGCTGGAAGAGTGGAGAAATTAAATGTTGAGTATGAACTCAGAGGAAGGGCAGTGGGAACGGAACGCGGTGGGGGCTGTTTGTAGAACAAAGGTTGAGCTGCTCTGGGTAAGAAATTCGAGCTCCAGAGGGCGGGGCTGCAAGCTGAGTGTGAATTCTCCCAGGACGCCCTTGGGGGCGGGGCCACGGTCCGAGGGGGCGGGGCTTTGCTCACCAGGGTCCCGGAGGGGCCTTGACCGCCAGCCCAGGCAGAAAGTCCCACGGGACGCTGCGGCCGCGACCTCCCCCGCACTTGACCTCGCCTCCGCTGCCACTGCTGGGGTAGGGGGCCGCCATCTCCGCGGGGGCGGGCTCAGGCGGGCCCAGAGCAGCCTGCGGGACTCGAGACCCGCGTCTCCTGCCGCGGAAAGGAGCCAGAGGCAGCGCTCGGTGCCCGAGGGGGGCCCCCAGGAGACCTGCTAGGGAAACTGAGGTCCGTGCGGGGTTCGGGGTCCCAGCAAGGAGCTGGGGCTGGATGGTGCCTCAGTTTCGCCTCCCCGGAGGCCCCAGGACGGATCCCGCTGTTCTCACCCTGCCCGGCCCCAGGCGAAGCTCGGGGCGAAGACGTGCCCCGCCGCTGCCGCCGCCGCCGCCGCCTCCCCCGCGCCGCCCGCCAGCGCGGCCGCCTCACGCCCGCGCCGGGCCGGCTCCCGCATACCAATAGGCGCACGCGGCGCGCATACGGATCCGACCGGCCCGCGATCTGCGTGCCAAGCATGCCCAAGCCAGGCGGGCGGGGGGCAGGCGCCTCGCCGGGGCCCAGGCGCGCCCGGCTCCTGCCCCCAGAGCCCTCTGTCCCTGGGATCCGCTCCCCCAGTCCATCCCAGGAGTCCGTGTGCCCGCATCCGCGGTGCGCCCATTTCCCTGGCTAGGCTAAGGAGGTAAGGGGGCAAAGGGCAGGGACCCCACCCCATGCCCTGCCCAGGGACCACCACCTCCCGCCCTTGGGGTGTGGCCATGTGTCCCGGGCCGCCAAATATCCGCAATCACAACTTCCTTCGCGAAGACCCGGGCGTGCGAGCCACAGCCCCCGACGCAGTGGCCAGAGCATCAGCCAGAGGACGCCCGCAGGATGGACCCAACACTCGGGGCCCAGGTGTTCTGGTATTCAGATCCTCCAGAAGCAGGAACGTGTTCAGTTAGGTCTTCATCCCTCCGGGACTAGGCGTTAAAGATACCCTCTCCCCCCGCCCGCCCCCTTTAACCAGGCCGCCCCCAAGCCTCTCCAACCAGGTGTCCAGATGCCCTAGACCTTGGTGCCCAGGTACCCAGCCCCCTATATCTCCGGGATCCAAACATCCGTGTCCCCCTACCCCCAACCTCAGGCTACCCGCGTCCCGCTACCCTAGCCCCCCCGCACACTGGAGTTCGGCCCCCTGTTTCTTCAGGACCCAGTAGTTCCAGGATCCCTCCTGCCTGCCTCCCGGCGTCCCCTCCCCGCAGGACCCACAGCGCCCTTACCTGGCCGCGGGGAAGGCTCCGGGCGCGGCGTGGGGCCGGCCGGGCGGCGCAGAGGGGTGGCCCCATAGACCCCGGGGCAGGCCGGGCTCCGCGGGGCGCGCGGGCTGTGGCGGCAGGTTCTCCGCGCCCACCGCGGCCTCGCAGACTTGGTAGACGCGCGGACCGCGCCGGCAGGCAGGGGCGGTGTCTGCGGAGCCCCGCCCACCCAGTCTCCGCCCCCTCGGGCCAGCCCCGCGCCCGCCTCTCCGGCCTTTGCTGGTTCCCAGCGAGGGACTCCTGAGCTGCCCCGCGGTCCGAGTCCTCTCCCCTGGCGACAGCTTCGGGGGGTCCCACCCCTCACCAGAATGAGCCTCGGAGCCGCAGCTTCCGCATCTCGAGAGGGGAACACCGGAGTCTCCATACTCCATCCGGAGGAACTAGCACCTTAGTCCCCCAAGATAACCCCGTGCTCCAGCGGCCCCTCGGGACAAGGCGCGCAGCCACGCACCCAAGCTCCCTGTAGGAGCGGACACTTAGCCTTCAGTACCCGCGCAAGGGATGCGAATCCAGGCGTTCGAGACCCTCCTTTCCCAGGAGAGAATTTCGGGGTGTGAACATGCCCTCGACAAGAAGGGAAGCCCCGCACCCGAGACCCCTTCCCCTTATAAGGCCAGGCTTTGGCGTCCGGACCTATCCTCTCTTAGGGACTGAAACCCAGACCTCCGGAGATCAGGATCCTGGCTACTGCTACAGGATTTCTATTCCTCTAGTGCCCGCGGTTCTTGGTCACGCAGCTTCCAAAAAAGGAGAGGTAGACCAGACGAAGAGTGATGGGGAGCAAAGCAAAGGCTATTGAGCAGTATAGCACAAAGCTCCCAGAGAGGGAGGGGGCCCGAGAGGGTTGCCCTTGGAGTTTCTGTGTGTAGGGGGTTTTATGAGCTCTTTCGCGGAACTATCTTAAGCAACCGGGTGTGCTCAGTGGGGCCAATCAGGGTTTTGATGGCTATCCGTCTACCTCCGAGCTTAATGCTTAGGTGGGGACAGTATTTTGGGGCTGACATCTGGGGGCTTATCTCATAACCGCCCCTTGCTGGTGATAATAGCAAACTCTTTGTGGTTGTTTAATATAGGACGTTTTGCAGAAGCAGTTTCTGCAAAGGCTGCAAAGCACAATGGTAGAGTGGTCCTCTCTCCAAGCTACAAAACAGGATGTCGGAGCTGTTTCGTCTTAGCTGTCCCGACTTCCGTATTTTCTTGCTGGGGACCCTGGCCCTGACTCCCGCACTGTCCAGCTCACTGCTGACTTTATCTCCTTCCCCTCATCCCACCACAGGGACGGGAACCCCAACCTCTGAGCTCCTCCTAGGAGACCCCAGTGCAGTGCATGAAGATGGGGTCTTAGGAGAGCCAGGCAGGAAGAGAGGCCTGGGCAACCAGGCATGGCTCTGCCTCTGGTTGGACAGATGGGGAAACTGAGGCACACACTTCTGAACAGTCCTGTGCACTGGCTGATAGAAACTAATTTTTTTTTTTTTTTTAAAGTAAGCTCTCTACTCGGGATGGCAACTGCAAGTGTGGTCACAGTGGCTCAGTAGATTGAGCACTTGCCTTTGGTTCAGGTCATGATCCCAGGGTCCTGGGATCTAGTCTGGCATCCTGCTCCTTGCTCAGCAGGGAGCCTGCTTCTCCCTCTGCCTGCCGCTTCCCCTGCTTGTACTCTCTCTCTGTCTGACAAATAAACAAATAAAATCTCACAGGAAAAAGAGTTCCGTGAGCTACCGGCTGAGCCTGCCCGGTGCCCCGATAGGAACATTCTTCAACCCACTCATGACAACCACAGCCAACAGCTCAGGAATCCCTTTTGTTTCCCTCATTCTTTTCTCCATAGCAAGGTTCTATTATGAAGCCCATTTTACATCTAGGGAGACTGAGGCCTGGAGAGATACATAGCTTGGTTATTGTTGGTCTCTTCAGCCAATAATATTTTCCTGTTTATCCCCAGAGAGACTGGATGGGGTGTCAGGGTGGGGATTCCAGATCAGATTAGCAGCTTCTGTCTCCTGACCTCACTTCCCGGCTCTATGGTCTGGACTGGTGCTCTCCCAGGCCATGAGAGGTACACTCATGCGACCCAATTGATTTAAGAACACACACACACAGATTTTGTCAAGGGGAAGGGCCTGACTGCTGAGGTTCAAGCTGCAGGTCTGCCACGTGCTCCTGTGTGACTCAGAGCAAAGAACGTCCCCTCTCTGGGCCTCAGTTTTTTTTTTTTTTTTTGTAAAATGAAGTTGATTCCTACCTAGTATATACCTCATAGCACGGGTGTAAGCATTAAATAAGTTTATACAGAAGTTCTCGAAGCATGACCTGGGGACTGGTTCCCGAGACCCTCTCAGGGGGTCCGCTAGGTCAGATTTTCATATGGAGATATTTTCTGTCTTTTTTCACTGCATTCTCGCACTAGCGTCTGGTGGAGTTTTCTAGAAGGCGCATAGCATAGGGTATTACAACAGACTCAATGCAGGAGCAGCCTTGAGGATCCGGCTGTCTTCTAGAATACCAGACCTGATGGACATTAGCAAAAGTGTAAAATAATGGCCCCTTCCCATTAAATCGTTGTGGATTGGAAAAGACTTTTTTTGAAAATATATTTTTCATAAAATGTGATTAATGTTAACTGGTAATAGGTTTATGATTTCTGTTTAAAAATAAATGTCATCTTCAAAAAGAATTCTCTGTCTTAACATCTGATAAGGCTTATCAATCAAAAATAAAAGCTCTTTGGTCTTCCCTAAGAATGTCGAGAAGCCCTGAGACCAAAAATCTGTACCACTCACAGAGTCACTGATAGACTCCCATGCACACCACTAAGGGCCTCTGCTTCCCATCTGTGAAATGGGTGAGTGGCCCTGGAGTATCTGCACCCTTCGGCGGCTCTGAGGACACGTGTGGGAAGAAACAGGACAGCTTCTGGGCCAGGCTGTGTGTTTCAGGCGGGGGCCCTCCAACTGGGAACTGAACATTTCATGAAAGGCTCTTGGCAAAGGTTTGGGAAAACCAAGAGGGCTGGTGCAGCACCCAGGGTTGGCAAAGCAGTGAGCAGTTAGCACCTGGGGCCTAAAGAGGGAGGGGGAGAAAAGATGGTGGGGGATCCCAAGACTGCAGTGGCTGAGACCCTCGTGGTCTCCTACCCAACACCTCTGCTAACCTGGCCTCCCCACCACTTAGTTGCATCTGTATGGCTCTCCATGGCCTCAACTCCACTTTAAAGACACTTCTCAAAGCAGCTGGGTAGAAGAGATGGGAAGGATAGTATGCCCCTTTGGGAGATAGTGAGCGCCCTGTCCCCAGGGAAAATCAAGGAGAGGAACAAGCATTTTGGTGGGCACTGAGAGTGTAGTGTGTGTGTTCTTTTTTTTTTTTTTTAAGATTTTGTTCATTTACTTGAGAAGAGAAAGAGCACGTACAAGCAGCGGGAGCAGCAGGCAGAGGGAGAAGCAGGTTCCCTGATGAGCAAGGAGCCCGATTTGGGACTTGATCCCAGGACCCCGAGATCATGGCCCGAGCTGAAGGCAGTTTCCCAACTGACTGAGCCACCCAGGCATCCCAAGTGTGTGTGTTCTAATGACTTCTACTTAAACATTATTATTCCCAGGTGGGAGGTGGAAAAGTGGAGAGCATAGGTTTAATCTTAAAAAAAAAAAAAAAAAAAAAAGATTTTAGGGAGTGTCTGGGTGGCTCAGTTGGTTAAGCCACTGCTTTAGGCTCAGGTCATGATCTCAGGGTCCTGGGATCCAGCCCCGCTTCAGGCTCTCTGTTCGGCAGGGAGCCTGCTTCCCCCTCTCCCACTCCCCCTGCTGGTGTTCCCTCTCTCACTGTGTCTTCTATCAAATAAATAAAATCTTAAAGAAAATAATAAAAAATTTTAAAGAATTAGAAAAATAAAAAGATTTCATTTACGTATTTGAAAGAGAGAGAGAGAGCATGAGCAGGGGGAGGGTCAAAGGGAGAGGGAGAAGCAGGCTCCCCGCTGAGCAGAGAGCCCGATGCGGGGCTGGATCCCAGGACCCTGGGATCATGACCTGAGCCCAAGGCAGACCCTTAACCAACTGAGTGCCTCCAGGCGCCCAAAGAGCGTAGTTTTAAGGAGGTGACTCAGTGGGCTTAAGTTCTAATTCTGGCTCCACTTGTGTAGCTTGGGCAGCTTCTTTCCTCCCTGTGTCTCACTATCCTCATCTGTAAAATGGGGATAATCTAACAGTCCTTACCAAATAAATGAACCACACGAACCCTCCTTGCTACATTGATATGAATCTCAAAACTAGAATACTAGTGAAAGAAATAAGTACTAGAAGAACGAAAGCAGAATGAACCCTTTTTAGAAGGTCCACACACAAGCAAAAGACACAACCTCTTACTTAGGGACGTGATCCCGGGCCCTATGAGAATAGCAAGTAATACATCAAGAGAACGATGAATGTGACGTTCTGGGAGGTATCCCAGTCTCTCCAAAGACTCTGGAGGAAGAGGACACCGTTGGCCCGGGGGTGGGGGGCAGTAGAACGAGTCTCCCCGCCGACGGGAGACGGCGAGAATAGTAATAGTTATTACTATTACTACAACAAGGCAGCTGCGTTTTGTGTAATCTCTCGTTTGTACGATCTAGTTTACAATGACAATTAGGAAGTGGGGAAGGGGAGTATTAAGGGTCGGCTTGCATTCCTCCCCCAATAAGATACATTTGGACTATGATCCCCAGTACCTGGGGAAGTGACCTGATTTGGAGGCAAAGTCTTCACAGAGGTAATCAAGTTAAAATACCGTCATGCCACGGGTCTTAAACCAGTAGCACTGGTGTCCGTAGGAAGCAGGGAGAGGGGAACACAGACGTGCACACAGGGAGATTGCCCTGTGAACAGAGGCAGAGATCAGGGTGACATGTATGCAAAAGCGAGGGACAAGGAAGATGGCCAGCAGGCCACCAGAGGCTAGAGGAGAGCCTAGAAGATTCTGGCTCAGCCCCGGAAGGAGCCATCCCTACCGACACCTTGATCTCGGATTTCTGGGCTCCAGAACCGGGAGACAGGTTCTGTAGGTTAAGCCCCTAGATATGTGATGCTTTGTTAAAGCAGCTGTAGCAAAGTAATATAGGGGGAATGGGAAACAACTACTAGTTGTATAGGATTTTGGGGGGGGGTGGGGTGATCACAATATTCTCAAATTGACTGTAGTGATGGTCCCACAACTCTGCAACATGCCAGAAACCATTTTTCAAAGGGTAATATGGGGGCGCCTGGCTGGCTCAGATGGAAGAGTTTGTGACTCTTGATCTTGGGGTCGTGAGTTTGAGCCCCATGCTGGGTGTAGCAATTACTAAAAAATAAATAAAAATTTTAAAAAATAAGTACAAGGGCAAAAATGTATGATATGTGAAATATCTCAGTTACGCTCTTATCAAAAGCTAAACAGGAAAAAAAAAAAAACGACAAGGCATTCCTTTTGGGGTGCTGTCAACACTCAATGAATTATTCCAACAAATATTTCATGAGCATCTATCAGCACTATATGCTGAGCTCTGTAATCCGGACAGAAATCCCAGACCTTCTGGGGCCAGCACGCATGCATGTGACGTGTGCATAGCACACGACAAGTGACTAACAAAGCTGAGCATTTGTCATTGTGTGGGCGGGTCCCGCCTTCTCTCCTGACATGTCAGAAAGGGGCTGCTATAAATTGTGGTGTTCCTCAGCCTCATTTCTCCAAAGGTGCTCATTCACTTATTCTTTCAACAAACATTAATGAATGAACAAGTACAATAAAAGGGAAAATAAACAACCTTGGACTACCAAGGGGCTGTAAACAATGTTAAATAAAACACTAGTGCCAGGATGGGGGGAAAAAAAGATGCAAACTATTTAAGAGACAATAGATTGAGATTTATCATAAATAAAGAGTTCCTACCAATCAATAACAAAAGGGAGATGACCCAATACTGATAACTTAACAGAAAAAAAAGGTCAATACACACAAAAGCAAGTCATAAAGAAATGTTCATGACAAACACATGAGAAGATGCAAAACTAGAACAGTCATCTGAGAAACTGAAATTAAAAAGCCAACAAGTCATCCTTCTTTGCCTGTGGGTGGACTTCAAAACAAAACAAAACACGGATAATCTCCAGATTTAGGGAGATTTCAGGAAATGGGTTCTTTTTTTTTTTTTTTTTTTTTGAGGCAACTCGGTTGCAAGGGAAGATTTATTTTTCATCGTATGGCTTTCAGAATTCTTTTAATTGGACCATGGATGCATTTCATGAGAGTATATAGGTAAACATCATCCAATTCTTCCATCCTAAAAAAGGTATGGATACCTACCACGTGCCAGGGGCTGGGGAAACATAGCGAACCAGACAGACCAGGTCTTTATGGGATTGGGGGAGGCAAACCAAAGGGGGCCATGTTGAGGTGACTGGATGGAAAAGTCCAGACAAGAGGTGACAGTGGCAAGGCCAGGAGGCAGCAGAGTGGGGAGAAGTGGTCAAGTTCTAAAAGGCAGAGCTGCTGGGATTGCCTGAGGACCGGAGGTAAGAGAGGAGGAGACGAGAGGAGGCGGTGGTTTGGGCTGGAGTTGCTGGAAAGTGCAGACGCCCTGAAGGAGATGTGTCCCCTGGCCCAGGGGTGCTAAGGGGGTGCTATGCCCCAGGAATGTGCTCCTCAAGGGGACAAGGTCATAGGTGGTTATGAGAGAGGGAATGTAATAATTTAACGCACATTAACGGTGATGGGCAGTCGTTTGGGACCTGGGCAGCCCAGTCTGGCCCCAGAGTTGTCCTACTTTTGTTCCATCTGTCCACAGACATTTATGGAGTGCCTAGTGTGTACCAGATGCTCTAAGGCCCCAGCAGGGAAGAGACAGGCAGGGAGTCCTGTCACTTGAGTGCCTGTCCCAGTGGGGGTGTCGGACAATAGAGAACACAAGAAAAAAATGTCAGATGGAGCTAAGTGCTAGAGAAAACAAAGAAAGCAGGCATGCGTGCGTGTGTGTGTGTGTGCGCGTGCGCACAAGCACACACAAGTTTAGGTCGGCTGGTCAAGTACTGACAATTACTAGGAAGAATAAATTGGGGATGAAAGTAAAGCCCCACCCACCAACTCCATAAATGCCCCCCATCGAAGTGTCCCTGGCTGGAGATCTGGATGTCTCCTGTGTGTCTGCTTCTGCCTCAACCCCTTTGCTGCCCAGGTGGCCTCCCATCTCCTGGCCCCTTGTATTGGCCGCTTCAGGCCACCCAAAGTGTCAGGGAAGAACTCAAAGAAGATGGCAGGGGCCAACCTGTCACCTGTCACCTATCCACAGGTGCAGAAAGACAACAAGCCTCGATGGAACGGCACAAGATGCATTGCTGGGTGGGTCCTCTGCCCCCAGGGGACACTAGGCAAGACCACGGGGGCCCCCACTACTTCCGGTAGCAAGCAGCAAACACGCCAGTGCGCCCCTTGGGTTGGGAGCAGCCCATGGTGGTCACCCAGACCCACTTGCCTAGAGGACCAGCCACAGAGATGGCGCAGGGTCTGGGATGGTCAGGCACAGCCAGCAAGCATGTGTGGGGATGCTCAGGGTGCCTGGCCGACTGCCTTTCCCAACCAGAGGGCACCCCTTCCAGAGAGAGAGGAACTTTCTCTCCGTGACCCTGCAGATTCCCCCCCGGAGGGAGGGCAAGAGCCTGAGCACTAGCTGGGGAGACAGCAGGGTGAGGGAGAAGGTATCGTGGAGAAGAGGGCCAGGGGGTGTGTAGTGGCCCCCCGCCCCAGAGATCTGACTGTATCCTAACCCTGGAACCGGTGAAAGCGATCTTACTGAACTTTACTGACAAAAGGGTCTCTGAAGATGTAGTCAAATGAAGGATCTCGAGGTGAGATCATCCTGGGTCATCCGGGTGGGCCCTAACCCCAGCGACAAGTGTCCTCACAAGGGGCAGAGGTACAGGCTGGAGAGCTGCCACCTCCAGCCACAGCGAGCTTGCAGCCACAAGGGATCTAGACCATCCCAGGGCCTTCGGAGGGGTGCGCACGACCCCGCCAACACCTCGATTTGGGGCTCCCGGCTGCAGAAACGTGGGAGAAGCCATTCCTGTTGCTGGTCACTGGCAAGGGCAGCCATGGAAAGAACCGAGGGCTTCTGGGTCCGAGAGCTGGCCTTCAAATCTTGACCGCCCCTCCCTCGCCGGTGAGTCCAGATAAACCACTTGGCCCTTCTATGCCTCAGTTTCCTCCTCTGGAAAATGGGGCTAATGATAACGACTGCGTCTTTGTGTAAAAATTGAGTTGCAATGATAAAAGATGATTAAAACCAGGCCTGCTGCCTTGTAAGTGTCCCCCCATCTTAGCTTTTATGATTTGCCTTGCCAGCAGTTACATCAACACCGGCCAGGGGGCCTGTGAGCCTGTATCTCTCCAATCCCCTGCGCTCCTGCAACTCCAACCCAGTCTCTCCCTTTTCAAACCGCGTCTCTGGCTCTCCAGCACCCTGGGGACACACTTGGGGCTCACTAACCTGCCCTCCGAGGCCCTGTGTTGCCTGCCCCCCCCCCCCCGCTGCGGCGGAATGACTAAACGGATCCGTGGGTGGATGGAGTAACGGGCAGTAGCTCGTCCCCCTGCTTTTCGGGTCGCTTCCAACTGCATTTCTCAGAACCTGCCTCCTCCCCAGTCCCCTCGTTTCCTGACTGCCCCCTCCCTGAAGCCGCTACCAACCCAGGGGCCCTCGCGGCCCGGCTCGGCCAGGGCTGGGCAGGCAGCGCTCTGCTGACCCCTGGTGGCCGCGTGCAGCAAGGCCGCATTCTCCGCCGCGGGGCTCGTGAGCGCCTAGTCTGTGCGGGGTGCCGGCCTCGCTTGGGGAGCTGGCTCTGACCGCTGGGTTTCGCGGGGTGGTGGGGTGGGAGTGGGGGCGGGACAGAGGGAGACCGGATGCCCGGCTGTGTCAGACCTCCTCTCTGCCTTCCACGGTCCCGCTCCCGGCTACAGCCTGGGTCTTACCGCTTTCTCCTTTTGCCTCAGGCTTCAGTACGGCTCAGCACTGTTACGGATTGTTTTTATCTAAAATTGTGAGCACCAAGGTTTTTTTTTTTTTTTTTTTTTTTTTTTTTTTTTTTTTTTTTTTTTTAGGAGCCCCTTAAGTTTTGCACCTGAAGCCAGTGCCTACTCACTCACCTCACCTTGGTCCCAGAGGGAAGTGTTCCTGCCCACCCTAAATGGCATTCCTGCTCCCCCAAATCCACATCCTTAACTCCTTATCCCTGCTTGATTGACAATACGGCACACATTCTTTTGCTTGTTTGCTGTGTTTCTTTCGCTAGACGTCAGTCAGTTCCCAGTTTTGTCCCCAAACTTGGCACAGAGTAAATGCTCAGGAAATACATGTTAAGTGGCAAACCGAGATGGTGCTCTTAGAGGAGACAATGTGTCTTTCCTTGAAAGCAAATGGAAAGCAAATGGGTCCATGTTGGTTGGGGAGGGCTGTGCTGAGGAAAGAGGTGGGCTGAAATAGAGGACAGTGTTCCAGGAGGGGACAGCCCTGCAGAAGGCCTGAGGTGGGGGGGCCCTGAGGAGTAGAAAGGCTGGGAGTGCATGGGGGGGAGGCTCCCCGGGAGGGTGGGCAAACTGAAATGTTGGGGCTTTCCTCTAAGAGATTTGGGGAGCCCTGGAAGGTGTAAAGGGGGGGGAGGCAGGGCCAGATCTGTTTTGAAAAGCTCCCTCTGGCTGCCTGAGGAGATGGGAGAGGGCTGGGTGGGGGGCTGAAGGCCAGGGACAAGGCTGGGACAGACATCTAGGCGAGGTTCAAACAGGATGGTGACAGGGAACGTGGCGGAGAGTGGCCAGACTTGAGAGCTATGTGGAAGGTAAAGCAGACCTTGGAGTTGGTCTGGGTTGATGTGAAAGGGAGAGTGACAGGCGGAGGGTTCCAGGGTTTCTGGCTTGTAGGGGACAGCAGGGGACAGATGGTCAGGATTTTGGCTGTGGGCGGGCCACAGGCAGGTGGAGCAGCATGGGCTTCGGAGCAGAGGTCTGGGCTGCAGACGCACACTGAAGAGGTCGGCTTACAGATGGGGAAGCAAATCAAGGGTGAGGCTGAGACCACTGTGATCTACAAACCGAGGACCTGCAAGTTCAAGGCAGCTTGGGAGGACATGGTGGTGGGGGGTGGGGGGGGAGTCACAGAGCCTGCCCCCAGAAGCGCTCCACTTGGAGGGATGGAGGCCGAGATCTGCAAGTATACTTCCACACACAACCTAAACACGGAGAGTTAGAGAAAAAAAGGATAGGTTTACGCCAGCACACATACTTAGTACCAGCTGTACACTGTAGAGAATTCTACACTGTAGAAGCATTTATGGGGAGTCACATGAATACTCAGGGCAAGCAAATGATAGATGTTGGGCGAATCATTGTGGGATGTTAGAAGAATTTCTAGACGAAGGCTAGCTTGGAGGAGTGGAGAGGGTCTGACGGATAGAGCTCACATTTGGGGGCATGAGGACAGAAGGAATTCCAGGCGGGGGTGGGAGGAACAGCCCAAGGAAAGGCCTGGATGTAGCAAGCAACCACGTGCATTCAGAGAACGTGAGTGACTGTGACTGACGCCGGGGATCTGCCGGGAGGAGCGTGGGAGACAGGTTGGATCCAGAGCGAAGGGTCCCAGCATGGCTGTCAGAGTGCCTGCTTCCCTGTGGGCATCTCTTTGAGGGACTCCCCCCTCCAACCAGAAGCCTATGCGAGCAGGTGGCCTCCCAGGTGCCCTGCTGATTGGCAGCAGCTGCTTGGCGGGAGGGGTGCTGGGCCCGAGCTCGAGCTCCATGGCGTCCTGATCAAGCCACGACTGCCGCGGGCACAGGAAGGGGGAGGGGTCTTGTACGTGGACTACTGCCCACTTCTGCCATAGCTAATGCAGAGCCAGGTCTTCCTTCTGGAAGAACTTTGGGGTATGGAGCAGTTGGATGGGAAGGGGCAAGACTGAGGGCAGGGGGGCTGTGGGGCTGCCCATCAGTGGAACTGGGGCTTGGGCCAGAAGGAGGTACTAGGGACAGGAAGGTCATGGACCCGAGGAGCCAGCGGTCTCTGGAGGCGCTGTCCTGAATGAAGGTGGTTAAGAGAAGTTAACCTTCCACAGCCCCCCAGGAAGTAAACCCCTGGCACCACCCCTGTGGCCTCAGACACCAGTTTGGCATGGGGTTGGACAGCAGGGCAGGAGCTGCTGACTTTGGTGTCGCCTGCTGGGTGCCTGTGGCCACAGGGGTCTGTGCATTGGGCTTTGGCTAAAAGAACCTGAGCAGCAACTCCCCCCCCCATACCTTCTCCTGGGGGTGCTTGGGGAGTCTGGTGCCCTGTGGCCAGAGAACAGACTCCTCCCGCCTGCTGGGCTTCTGAGGAGGAGCTGGGGGACCCACGGGGCCTGAGGCTGTGCCCATTGCGGGAAGGACGCTCAGGGCCCTGGGGGGGGGGCACCTTCATCTCTCTCAGGTTTGGTTTTTTACAAGATTGATTTATTAACTATGATACATATCACATAAGGCCTTTTCAGTTTTTTACACCATTCCCATTGAGACGAGTACAATACTTTGTAGCAAATACATGATTTTAAAAAACAAAACCAAACAAAACCACCTCAGTCAGAGATGCCTCAGCCTTGACAGCTGACCATGCACTAATCAGTTTGGAGCCTCAAAAAATCCACGACGTGTTTAAAAAAAAAAAAAAAAGTCTGGAAATGAAGCAAACATTCCTAACACCAACTAGAAGATGTCCTGGTTAAAGCCCCTAAAATACAAAGAAATAATTGTTATACTTTCTTTACATACAGTTCTCCACTTTTGCTGCAAAACAAATTTAGGCACACGGCCAGACTACTAACACATTTCAATACCATTAATACGTTTTCTCAGGAAACTCAAAATATTTGTTAATTCAACATATATAAAGATCATTTAACATGTGAAAATACAAGTACCAGAAAAATAAGCTGGCAGCAGCACTATTCCAAATTTTCAAACAATTTTTATTCTCATACATTTTTTTTTTTTTTTATGTACACAGGGGACAGGATATTTTTATGGAAACAATAACTTAGGCCCTGTCTCTACATGAAAATGTAACCTCACTGTGGTGGGCCTAGACCTGGCTCCCCGGGAGGGCAGGATCCCTCCTGGCCACAAGTCAGAACCTGCGGAGGGGAGAAGGGCCTTTGCCCTCACAACGCCCCCCTTGGCCAGCAGTCCCAAAGCGCTCCGTCCTTCCTTCCACCTAGGCGCAAACGAGTGGCTTGAACCTGCCAAGCAACAGGAGAGCGACTCCTCCACCGTCTGCGGAGTCAGGGGGCCTCGGAGCGAGTGCAGTGCCAGCTGTCCCTGTCCCCGGGGCACACTGTGCCCACTGCAAAGGACTGTGGAGACCAGCCCCTAGAAAGTCGCCCAAGTCCCTGGGGCTTCCTTCTCTTGGAGACACAGCAGCAGGGCAGAGCCCCCAGTGGCAGCGAGACGGTATCCACTCCTTTCTCAGAAACCCCAAAGCAGCGTAGCTGTCCTTGTGGGAGTGGGAAGGGGGCACAGAGGGACAGGGTTTTTACCAATGCAGCGTGGTTTTCAAGTTTCAGGGCTGGGGATGGACCGCCCTCCAGGCCTTCCTCCCCACCCCGAGACTAGGGGACCAGGGCCCCAGGCGCAAGGCCAGGGGAAGGCACACGCTCTGGGCCCCTCGTGGACAGCACGCTGCTCCTATGATGTCACCCTCTGTCCACCTGGCAAAGACCAACAAATTCTGCCAGAAGAATCACAGCTGGCAGCACGTTCCCACCTTGCAGCAGAAGACCAAGGTGGCAGCCCGGTGGAGAACACAGGAAACAGTACCAAGTGTTTCCCAGCACTCCAGAATGTCAAGTGATGGCAAGAACGACTCGACGGAGAGCAGGAATAAATGTGCCGTGTGTGATCCCCAGTAGGCAACACAGCCAAGAATTCAGAGCTGATTCGCAAGCTCATGCCGCTCGATCTTGGACCCCTTCCACGGCGGAAGTGCCCGGGTCAGAGCCGGCATCAGCCCTCTGCTCCCAACCAAGGGCTGTTCATTTCCACCGAATACGGCCAATCCTATCTGTGGATGTCAAACACTGGCCGGGGAGAGAGCTCCCGTAGAAACCTATTACCTCTGCCGACCTGCTCTCCCACTCTGGCCAAGGCTGATTCCTGCCTGCCCTTCCCTCAATTCCAGAGCTGCGGGGGCCACTAGCTCAGTGAGAATCGTGGGGGAGCGCACTCTTTAGAGCTTCGCATGCTGGATGGCCTTGAGGAGTGGGAACGTCCCATTTAGGGCAGCCTGTCCCAGCACAGCCCCAGGGACCAGGCGCCCCCTTCGGTCCGGGTGCTAACCCCTCGCTGGGGACTGAAGGCCAGGGCCTACAATGACCACGAATGGCAGCGCCAACCCAGAATGACAGAGAAACATCCCCCAGTTCCAGTCAGTCTGGAGCAGAAAACTAGAAGCTAGACTTGACAGAGGAAATGGAAACAAGAGGAACCCCTGGTGCTTCCTGTCTTCAGCAGCTCTTTGGGGCATGAACCAGCAGCTCCCCCCTGGGCACTCTTAAGCCTCTGGCAGGATGCCGAACCCAGCCAGGGGAATGGGTCCTGCGGCTCCCAAGCTGGCTGGCATGGGGTAAAGCTGGCCCAGAGGCTATCCCAGGGAAGCCGGGCTCCCACTACTTCGTGAGGGCAATGGCCTGCAGCCGGTGTCCCGCCGTCACCCACACACTCGGGAGTCACCACCTGCCCATCTGCAGTCTAAAGGGTGTGGGGAGCTGGGGGGCTTGTCCAGTTGCTGGGGCACAGCCCAGGCATGCAGGCAATGGCGTGGGGGGTGGCCCCACGGAGACGGCGGGTGGGCAGGGGACTGGCTACTTCTATTTCGGTTCACACAAGGGGTGGTGGTCCCGGAGCACCCCCACCCGGTACCCTGAGAGGCTGCCTCGGGGCGGGTAGATAAGCATGATCTAGAGGAAGGCGGCAATCCATTCAGCAGAGTGATTTCCTCACCGGTCTGGGGCTCAGAGCAGAGGGGGCTGGACCACCAGGACCGTGGGGCCAAGGGCAGTCACAAATGACCCATCACCTTCCTGCCGACCTCGACCGAGCGCATTGGGGCGCTGAGCCACGGAGACCCCCCACCCAGCACTCCCATCACCATTCAGGTACCTTAGGTTTGTGTTTTGACTAGTGTTCTTAAAAAGAGGCGGTAGAAGTTGCAGGGACAGTTTCCCAAGCACCTTGCTCTGGCTTACAGGAGCCGCGAGCAGTAAGGTATCCAGCTTATTCGGAGAAGTCAGCGAGCGCAGGGCCTCCCTTCCCTCCCATGGCCGAGCGGGAGAGTGGGACGAGAGGGGCTTCTGAGGCAGCTGTCACCCAGCCGAGGGGACCCAGGGCATCATCAAACCTGCCACAGGCGTTGCTTAAAGTGCGGAGAGACCTGGAGGCTGCATGGCCTATAGGACCCTGAAGCCCATGGTCAGGGCGCCTCCGTGGCAGGCTTTCCAGGGGCAGAGGCCACAGCCTGGCCACGAGGAGTGGGGGCAGCCAGCAGCTGTAGCAGCCTTAGCACGATCGCTGCGTCTGGGGAAAGAAGGTGGGGCACGCAAAGAGTTCCCCAGCGGTCAGTGGGAGGGCCTGGAAGCTGAGGGGAAGGGCTAGGGAAGGCTGCGTGACAGGCAGGCCCAGCACCCTCCTCGTGACTCTGATAGCTTCTGTGACTTTTGCTCCTCCAGGCCCTCCTGGTCCTGGGAACACAAAGGATGTCCCTGCATAGGCACAGGTGACCACTCTTCACACATCGCCCACCTCCCACCAATTCCCCTGGGCTGGGGATGTCCTGCGGCCCGGGATGATGACTCCATTCCAACACCAAACACACGAAACTGAACCCCAGGTGCACTGAGTGCCCCAAGGTGTGCCCTCTCCAACAGGCATACACCCCCCCACGTGCCCACCCCCACACAGAGTAGTGTTTCCGTAGCACTGTAGTGTGTTCCAAGGCAAACCAGGATTCAGGCTGGTCTGTGGGTCTCCCAAGCGCTTCCCACCAAGGGCTTTAACTGTCTTCTTGGGGAAAGGGGACCTGGTGACAGGGCGAAAGTGGGACCCCCACAGCTCCTCTGGCCACCACCCTCGGCATCCTTGTTTCACTGTGACCATTTGCTTGCCTCTCCGAGACGTGGGGGGAGGGTCAATCTTGAGGTCTGTAGTGTTTTCCTCTTTCTTTTGTAAGTTATTCTAGGGGTTTTTCCACATTTCTTCCAGTGTTTTTTTAAAGGGAATGTATCCCAAAACCTGTGATGAGGGACGGCCGTGTGGGAAGTGGAGGGGAAGCCACACACTTGTGGTCCAGGCGCAGAGCTGCCCTCCCTGTCCTGACCTGGCGGGCCAGCACTCGCAGCACTGTACCTTGGGCTGACAAAGCTGTGGCCTGTGTGTTCCCGAGGCTGTTGGACAGAGGCTCCCCTAACAGGGGCAGGGGTGCAGACATGAAGGTAGAAACAGACAGATGAAATGGATGGGAATTGTTCTCTGCGGGGGCTGCCGGCCCTGCCCCGGGGCGGCCCAAATCTCGGAGCCTCCTCCTGTTGGCGGAGGCCGGGGCTCTGTCCAAGCAGTGGGTGGGTGCCCCAGGGCTGGTACGTGGGGACAGGTGGAGGGGGTGGTCTGGGGAGCAGTGAGCGTGTGGAGGGCCACGGGGGCTACTGCCTGGCCAGTTCAGTCCTCAAAAGGGTCCAAGTCAAAGGACAGGGGCGCCCCCTGGCTGCTGCCTGTGAACAGCTCCAGGTCTGCAGCGCTGGGCTCAGGGGGCCTGACAGCCCTGCCCTCGGGAGACTGGGGCTGGTGCTCCTGCTGACTTCTTCAGAAGGTAAGGGGGAAGAGGGGACACTCTCCCCACCCCAGTGGACCTGGTTTTGTTCAAGGCCAAATGCCACCCCGTGGAAGAGAGAAGGTGTCCTTTTGCTCCAGGCCTTGGTGGCTCACAGCGTGTGTTCGGCTTGAAGCTGGGAAGGGAGCAGGGCCTGCATGGGGGACTGGGGGGTGGGTGGAGGGGACTGGGGGGGTGATGGCTGACTTGTGACAGGTGTGGAGGTGAGGAAGGGGACAGTGGAAGCCACGGCAGAGGGGGAGCTGGGCGTGGCACCAGGAGGCTCACTGATGGGCCGATTGTGGAAGAAGAAGGGGCACTGCTGGATGAAGAGCTCGATGATTGTCTGGTAGGTCCGCGTGGCCGTGAGGGCGTCCATGGTGCTGAAGTCGGGTCTCATCAAGGTGGGCCAGAAGCAGATGGAGAGGTTCTCACTGGTCATGAGATTCACCTTGTTGTTGTGGCTGACTCTGTGGGAGACACCAGACTCATGGTCAGAGGTCAGCAGTGCAGAGGGCCGCTGCCCTGTCCCCTGTGTGCTCCTGGTCACCCTTACCCCGACTGCTCCCCCTGCCTGCCCAGCCACAACCTGAAAACAGAAAAGGCCCAAGCACAGGTCTCTGTGGCCTGGCCTGGACGTTGAGGTCTGAGACCTTCTGTGGCCGGTCATCTGCTCCCGTGTCACCACCAGGCCATCCCCTGAGGAGTGGCTCTTGAGGTCTTGGCTCATGTGATGCCCTCATCCACAAATGACTCTCATCCAGACACCAAAATGCGTCATGCCGCTCTGGCTGATGAGAGAGGGAGTGTGTACATCCGGAGCTCGAACTCCGTACAATACCACTCTGCCAAGAGAGGAACAGGTTTGCCTGGAAAACCCACCTTTTCTGTCTGTGAAGGAATGTGGGACACAGTCCATGGACAGGCTGCCTGCCCGCAGGTCCTGCACTTACTCGCCAGGCTTGAGGTTCTTCCCAGCGTTGCCATCATGCCCAGGGTTGTGTCACATACATAGAGGACTTGGGGCACACTCAGGGCTGCGTGGGACCCTCGGACAGGACCAGGACGGAAATGGGAGGTGGCGGCAAGAGACCAGGGTACTCCCTGGGGAGCCAGACATGCCCCCGAGGAGGAGGTGTGGCAGTCCCTGGCGGGCCAGGCTGAAAACACAGCCCGGCCCCACCTCATTCTGTGGCTAGGGGGCCCCCCTTGGCAATTTCTGGAGGAAGACCAAAGAGCAAGCTCCGGGACATACTTGTTTAGGTGAGAGATGACATATTTGAAGACTTCGTGGTTTTCCTTTGGAAATTTCTTGAGTACCTCCTTAAGGGCATGTAACTTCTGTTCCCGGTCATTGATTTCTGAGGAAAGAGAAAACCAAAGACTTTTGTGGCCATGGCTGGTGGGTGTTATGGGCTCAAGACAGTAAGATACTGCTCCTGGGCAGGTGGTGAGGCTAACGGGCTGCGGGCCGCCTCGGGGTACACACTGACCAGGGGTTTCAGACAAGGTCAATCCCAGTCTTTCCCCCGAAAGCTTCTGCCCAAGGCAGGCACACCTGGCAATGGGCACTGACCCAGCAGCCAGGCCTACCTCTGGGTCCCAGGCTCCTGCTGAAGGGGAGCACTGTGTGCCTGGGGCTTCCTGGCCCCCACTACAAGAGACTCAAGGACCACACAGAACCCGCCATAAAGAACACCATTCTTTGCTCATCCGGTTGCCCCTGGAGACAGGCATCCCAATGCAGAAAGCCTGTGTGCTTCCTGACCAGACGGGTGAGCGCCGACACCCACCCACGCCAACAGACTGTCTAGGGAGGGAGTCTGTCACAAGACCAGGGCTCTGTCCTTTTCCTAGAGACACAAGGACCCTCTACACATCTCCCTATTGGAGGAGCTGATGCAAACAGTGGGGGAATTCTCATGCAGTTCATCAAAGGGTCTACATACCCCCTTCCCCCACTACCGCCCACTCTCTGCCCATCACGGAATCCTAATGTAGTGGGAACATGAAAACAGGCTAATTCAAGTTGGTGCTCATCCACACCAGGCCGGGGGTCGTCGGTGCCCACTGAGGGGGTAAGGAAGGTGAGGCCCAGAGAGACTGCAGGGCTTGGGAACCAGACCCCACTGACAGGCTGCGGAGCCTCGGTGAGGCCGGTCATGCCTGCTCCCTGGGGTCCTGCCTGGCCCTTCTCGAACATGCCTGGCTTGCCTGGGCTGGGAGGGCCAGCCCAGATTTCTCTGAGCATGAAAGACCTCCCTATACCGACTTCTCAGAACTGAAGGTGACACCTAGGACCCAGAGAAACCACAGTTGAGCCCAGGAAAAGACAACAGCTATCCCACCCTGACGGGGGTAGGGGTGGGGGAGTGGGCGGGTTGCTAAAAAAATATGATAGTTCCTGACTGGTCTGGGGTACAGACTCTATTGTGATGGATGTAAGCTCTGGAGCCTGTCCTCAAACATGCTGTGTGCAACTCTGCCTCCAACTTCTGGAGGTTCATGGACTCCCCCAAACTCATCATGTTCCTTAGGAAACCTATGGCCTCCAAGCTAAGAACCTCTGCAGTACGCGATGTGGGCCCAGGGTCAGAGTCTGGGGAAGCGCGGGAGGAGCCTGGCTAGAGCCAGGCCAGGAGTGACAGGTGGAGGATGCACGGCTGGAGGGGATGGCGAAGTGCAAGGTGGAGAGGCTGCACAGCGGGTCAAAGCCCAAACCCTAGCCAGGCAGTCCTTGGTTCAAATCCGGTTTCTGACGCGGACCAGTGTGTGATTGTGGCTGTGTGACATTCTGCATGTGCACTCCTTGTCTGTACAAGCGGCTGATGACGGTGTGGCCACATGCTGAGAGCCAGAGCTCACACACACACACACACTCAGCACCTAGAGGCAGTCTAAGGGGCAGGATGCAAGGGAAAGGGAGGCCGCAAAGATGGGCAGGGCTGGAGTGACCCCGAGTTTTGGCTGACAGGCTCACGGGCCTGGAACTGGTGAATCTTTCAACTCAAGAGTGGGACTTGATAAAAATCGTGTTTTGCTAACAGCTACAGCTGTCTGGTAGAAAATGACCAAAAAGCCACAGGAACTAATTATGGGGGGCCATTATCACCTGGAGTGCTCTGCACCCAAACTTTATTTTAAGGGTTCAACCTCGAGAGTTTACTTTCTCACTGGCTGTGAATTTCAAAACTCTTTCCTGTTAAACTTCAGTACAAAATTTACTTACAGTAAGTTCACTGCCCTCATCAGGAGGAGTGACTATCCTGACACCCGAGAAGCATGTGTGGGGCTCAGAACCTCCTTCAACAGAACCATCACACCCCCTTCCAGCTGCGAGTTCGGCCCAGGTCTCGATGGGCCGAGGCTGTGTGTTTTCGTTACGCAGTTGACCCCTGGGGCACCTGCGTCCAAGAGTGGGCCTCACTCGTCCTCCTGGCTAGAGGCCGGAAGCAGGGCTGGCAGTGACAGGGGCCTGGGCCCCACCGAGCCACAGGGATGTTTGCTGCTGCTGTCTTCCCTGGGCGGAGGAGGAAGCAGAGGAGGGAGTGTTGGGCCTGTTGTGACAATAACTCACGTGCTGTCCTCGGGAATGCCAGCCTCCCTCCTTACGTAGCGTGGCAGCAAGGTGCCCAGCAAGGCCCTAGAGGGTCCCCCGCCTTGTGCTTCCCCCCTCCTTTTCTCCAGCTGGCTTCGAGAGGCAGGTGCTCACGAGTGAGGAGGACCTCTGAGTCTGGCAGGAGGAGGTGGAGGGAGGACGTCAAGAACAGGAAGCCTCTCAGAGCAGAACCCAGCCCTGCCTCTGTCTCGTGAACCTCATGGCCCATCCTACTGACCTCACCTCCTCCCTCAAGCAAGGGAGCCTTCCCTCAGGTGCTCGGGACACCAGGTTCTTACCTCTGGACAGTGCCAGAGTGCTAAGGGACAACTTCAGAGTCGTTCCAGCCCTCACCACACTGGGCTCCCCCCATACGCTGGCTGAGAAAATGCCAAGAGGCCGAGCCGCTGACGGGAAGACAAGGGAGAGGCATGGCAGGCGGGCACAGGCCATCTCCCAGTCTAGCAGGCCTGCTTGGGGTCCCTGGCCTTCCACCATGCTGTGGGGCGCTCCAACTTCAGGGACCCTCTCCGAGGGAAGACGTGGGATGGCGAGGGCACCTCCAGAGGGCCAGGGCCTCCCTAGCTCACAACCTGTGCTTGTGAAATGAGGTCTCCACCGAGAGAGCAAGATAGGTTCTGGAGAGGCATTTCCAAGCCAGCAAAATCCGGACACAGACTGAGAACACATCCAGAACTAGCAACACCCCCAGAACTCAGGAGGAAGCAGAGGCCACGGCTTAGAGGTAAGCTGGCCACTCCTCATGGCACACAGATCAACCAAGGCCCTGAGGAGTAAGAGCGCTGGTCCAAGGTCTCACAAGCTGCTGTCAGGGTTCGTGATCCCAGACACTGTTCTCACCCTGGCTGGGGCACTCTGCTGCCACCTTTATTTAGTCCAGGATCTAGGCTGCGATGTGCTGCCACAAAACTCAGGGCCTGGAGGAAAATCTCAGATGGCCTTTGACCATCTTACACACCTGCATCAGCAGAAAAGGAAAAGCCTGCCTCAAGGCCCTCTCACTTTCTTGGGGGCGCACAAAGGCCCGTATAGCATGGAACCCCCCACCTCTCCCTCACATGTGAAACAAGTCTGAGGCCAAGATTTCACTCTGTTGGGCCTGGAATAGAAGATTCTGGGTGTCTTTCTGCAGGAGGCAGGACCTTGCCGTCACCTGTTCTGTGCCTCCTACCCCATCAGACCGAGGCGGCAGGGACCACACACTCATCTGTCCATGCCATCTGCCAGGTCCTACACAGGGTCTGGCAGGTGCCAGGCTGTGAGCGAGGAACACCCCGTGAACTGACGTGGTCATTTCGATAGACAAGAGGAAGCAGGATCTCAGAACTAGTTTATCATCTCTAGCTGTGAGCCGTGCCACCTCTCGATGGGATGGTGAGACGGTGAGCCAGTATCCTGAACCACCTGGGGCACAACCCCCCCCAACAAGCTATTGAAAGCTACCACTCTTCTCCAGAGACTAAACTGCGCACAGAGCTTCAGAAGCGGTAATGGGGCTAATGAGGCCCTAGAGCCAAAGGTCCTCGGGCTCAGGATGTCTGGGACAGCATTAGCTCTAGGATGCCTTCTGGCATAGAAGACGGCGGAGAGGCCTCTGAGGGGCTGGCCAGACTGGAGAGAGTCCCCTCGGTGGTGTTGGGGTTGGCGGTGTCATGGGAGAAGGGGAAGACGTGGGGCAAGAATAAATGGTAAGAGATGCTGAAGGCCCGGGTGAGATGGAACAGGGAATGCAAAGCCCTTTTCTCTGCCTCCTGAAATCCTAGTTCTCCCTGAAGCCACAGCCCAGATGCCACCTCTTCCATGAAGCCCTTGCCCCTAGTTCCCTCTCACTGCATTTTCTGCGCTTCTAGCTCAGTTGGCTTCCTGCTGTCTGGCAGGTGACTGAAGCCTGCACACTGGGAGAGCAGAAACGATGTTCATGCACAGAAGGTCAAGACCCAGCATGCCACTCCCTAAGCGGTATGGGTCGGGGGGCGGCTGCTGCTGTCACTCAGCTCCGAATCACCCACACGTCACCTTGAGTACGGTAGGAAGATCACTGGCGAACAATCCCAAGTATCTACTGGTGGGCATATTTTCAGCAATATTCAATATTGTGAAATTCTGGAGCTAACAAAACAATTTGATAGTGACCTTGATATTTGTTGTGATAGGATCTGAAACCATTTCCAAGCCCAGAACACACAGACACAACAGCTCTCAGGTATTAAGTGGGAAGAGCTGGTCAAGTTGATGTTGCCATGGAAACCCAGCCAGGCTGGGAATACCTACTTTTGGGCTTGAGAATCTCCGTTTCATAACGTCCCTTAATACTAATGCTGGTCCTGCCTGGTTGGTGTCCCTGGCTCAGTGAACCGCCCCCTCTAGGACACGCACAGCACCAGTGGCCTTGGAAGGTGCCCAGTCAGCGAGATCCTCCCCCTACCCCCCACCTTCCACCCAACCCAGGTTCAAGACAGTGCAGCCCCAGCTGAGGAGCTCCAGCTGACTAACTTAGGGCACAGGAAACACACAATGGGAAGAGGAAGCAGAAATCTCCACCCTTTTCCAGGCTGCAGGAGCAGCAAGAAGCTCCCTTCCTCAGCAGTGGAAGCCAGGGACGGCGCTAGGAAGTGCAGCTGATTCCCTATCAGTAACACCTCCCTCCCCTGCCCCCCCAGGCCCCTCCAAAACCCAAAAGGATGCTATTTCAGCAGCTCCTGCAGAAACAATGGAACTGTCAGGAACCAGGACTCTATGAGCCTCTAGATGGCGCCAAGTCAAGACAAATGCTGACAGGAATCCTCCCGCTAGGGCGCCTGCACCTTTTCTTCCTAACTTCCGCCCAGGGAGCTCAGGTGGAAAGCAAGCTGGCTCCAGAGGGAGAGTGCCCATGCGTTTCACATCTGGGCCAGCCTGGAGCCTGCGGGAGGAGGGATCACTGGGAGGGCTCTGTCTCTGACCAGCAGGAGCAGAGCGGGAGCCCCACCCAACTGGTCTAGAGAAAGCCGGACTCCTGCTAGGAAAGAAGGCCAGACCATCAATGACCATGACTGTGCCAGAACTCTGCACTTCTGCTCCAGCCCTCACGGGCTCAGATGAGTTCCAGAGCCTCGAGAGATTCTGATCTGCCGAGACCATGGGATCAAGTACGGCCAAGGCAGTGCCCAGCTTGCAGGACCAGACGTCGCAGGAGTGCAGACCAGGGAAAGGTGGCGCGGTGTGTGTGTGGGGGTGCTGCAGTCCCGGCAGCAGCCAGGTTCCGATAGGGGCGCCTCTGCAGTTGGGGCTGGGCTGCTGTTAGCACCCCCATTTCCCAAAGTCACTAAAAAGCCTGTGATCCAAGACTTAAAATCCTGGTTTGTGACTTCCCCCAAACTGCTGCCCACACCATCAGCCTTGTGAGTAAATCATGCTGGCTTAAAACTCCCTCTTTTGAGGTGGGCAGTGATGAGACGAGACTAAGGTCCTGTGGTCTAAGGAACGCAGCTCCCTTCACCACCCACCCCCGCCCCCACCTGGTCACTGGCCAAGACCCTCCCTTCTGCAGCTGCACAGTAATGGCTCCTTCTGGGGGTCTTGGCCCACCAGGCTTGCAAAGCAGGAAAAAGGGAAAAAGTGCCACAAGGTGGGAAGCTGCAGCACAGCACCAAGTCCGGGAAAAACTGCCTGCTGGGAAGGCTCCGGATACTGAGGACAAACATCTCCCGAGAGCGGCAGGCCAGGGCGGAAATAGCTGTCAGGGCTGGCAGGTTGGCACGCAAAGGTCGCCAGTAAGCCATAGGGGCTAACCTGCTGGAGCCCCCAGGGATCATCTGGTAGGGGCAACTCAAGCCATCCCTTTCCCTCCAGAGTCTGGTTTCCTCTGAGGGGAGAAGAAAGGCCTGTTACAGTCCTGCCTCTAGATCTCTCCTAATTGTCCACACATAGGAGGAGGGGCTGTGTGGGAGGAAGCTAAGGGTCAGGGAAGGCTGTGCTTGCCACGCCTCCACTGGGGACAGGCAAAGGAGCAGGGATGTGACTCAAGGCTGATACAAACCCAGGCTCTTAACTCATGAAGTTTTGGGGAAACCTGAAACTCTCTTGACAGAACCCTTAGAAAGCCCCTCTGGTGTCATCCTGAGTTCCCTGCTCTTCCGTCCTTCCGACCCCAGCTGGAGAGCCAGAGCGTCTGCTCCCAGAGCACAGGACGCAGTCTGATGCTGTTGCAGCCGCGCGGCCTCAGTGCACCCCATGGCCAGCCCGGGCTGCCGGTACTCACTGTGCGCCTCCACCAGATCGATCTGCATGCTGTACGGGACCAGAGGGTCCGGCAGCTCTGAGAAAAAGCTCTTCATGGCCCCAGCCACGGTATTCACCGTAAAGTCCTTCTCTGCCAAGTCCAGGTTGTGATCTGAAAGGAAGTTGGGAGAGTGAGGGCATTATAAGCTGGACAGAAGCCAAAGGAAAACCCAGTGCTTGGGGCAAGTCAGAGAAACCTCGAAGACCCTGGGATGCTGCCGAGGGCAGGCCTGGGGCCAGGGCTAGGGATTATCACAGACCGAACAGGAGGTGCCATCCCTGGGCACTGCTAAAAAAAGGAAAACTGTGAGACCTGCAGATAAAGGCTGACACCCCATACCTCCGTCCGGATCATACTCTGTATAGAGTAACTGCACCCTGTCATTCCGTGCCACCCAACTCCCCTTGTCTGGCTGGGATGTGATGCTACATTTTCCTCACACCCTCCCCTCTGGAAAAAACAAAGGACTTCCCTGAAAGGTTGGCTCACTTTTCATGGCAGGTTACAGAACATTACCAACACTTTTGACCGCTGCCTCTATCCTTGGTTCCTTAAAGCGGCTGAGTAGACTCATCTTTCTCTCTCTGGCCCCTCTCAGCCTATGGCATTGCGGTCTTCACTTTTTTTTGAATACTTCACTGCATTCTTGGTTTACAAGAAATCACCTACTGTTAGACATGAGCTGTTTCCATTTTGAGGGGGTATGATCTGTTAACAGATTCTTGCATATACACAAGTACATACCCAACTGTGTGGCTACACCCTCATTTTGACCTCATGCTTCCGATCCTGCAAGATACACAGGTGTTTCCCTTCCCTAGCATGCCCACCCCCCACCGCCAGCTAACAGAGACTGGCCATGGCGCATCCAAGTGCTGTGGCTCCCCAGGAGCTCGGGGGCAGGATGCCTGTTCCTGGGTGCTGCCCTGTCCTGTAGGCCCCCACAGGCTGCCTGGCTTCAGAGTCTGGCTTGGTTTCCTCGGGCCCTGCCACATGCTGAGTTGGACCTTAGTTGGATCCTCAGCTTTCTTTCCTCTCTGGCTGGTGACATCTGAGAACTTCTATTGCTTTGGCTCGTTTGCTTCTGGCAGCAGTGGGCGCGACTTCTCATCCTGTAGTGTGCTCAGTTCTAGGACTTAAGAGTTTGGCTCTCTGGCTCTAGACCTCTGAGACCTAGCTTAGGAGACAGCAGTCCCTGCCAAGAGCCAGTCTAACTCAGGAGATTTCAGCTTGGGGAGACCGGGTCCCAGTGCTCAGCTGATCTTACATGTGCCCTTGTGCTGTTTCTCGTGCAGGGACTTTGCGAGGAGGAGAGTCATGTGTATTCCTGGGGCCCCGGCAAAATAGGACCATGACTGCAACCCCACTTAGTATTAGATGTCTGGAATTCCCTTTGTCGGGCCCACTGCAAGGGATGCAAGGCCCCCAGAGGTGACCCAGGTGCAGCCTGGGGCGACCTGGAACAGTGTCAGTGGATGGTGACAGGGTGTGGGGGGGCGGCTGACGTGGGTCTGGCAGGGACGCTGCCTCTGCTTGCTGACAGGGCCCGTTCCCCTGCCTCCACATGGCAGTGTGCGCACGGGGGCAAGGCTAGCCGGCGCCAAATGTTTTCTCTTTCTCAGTCACCAAGACTGGCTGAAACCATGTGCCTTGACCGACTCCAGTCTCCAAGGCTTGGCCAGGCTGTGGCCTTACCTTGGTCGAACTGTCTCTGCAGACTCTCCATCTCAGACTTATTCCCGCTGACCCGGTAGATGCCTTCGGTGCTCAGTCCTGAGGAGAAACAAGCAGGTTTCTTAGAAGCAGAGAAGGAGGAGGACTGGACTTGAGTGAAGATGGGGCGAGTCCACAAGGCACCCACCCGCCAGAGGAACAGGGTGAAACATTCTCAACTTTCTCATGTGCTTCAACCCACTCTCCCCCATTTTCTTTCCCACTTCAATATTTAAAAATACTTTTTGTAAAAAGTAAAATTGTATGTAAGTACCTCAGCTAATTTCTGTCCACATTTTGATGCACTTCTGAATTTGAATTTTATTTTTTTTTAAAGTAGCTCCAATATGGGGCTTGAACTCACAACCCCAAGATCAAGAGTCACATATGGGGCTTGAACTCACAACCCCAAGATCAAGAGTCACATGTTCTACCACGGAGCCAGCCAGGTGCCCCTTGAATTTTAATTTTTTTAAAAAATGGAGATAATACTGTATTTTAACCTGCCATTTTCACTTACAGAGTATGCTGTGAGTTTATTCTAATCATTACTCTTTTTTAAAAGACATCGAAGCATACAATAATTTTAAAAATAATCCTATTGTTAGTCTATTTAGGTTTTCCCTGTTAAAATACCCCACAATCACGTTCCTTATGTTTTCAGGATAGCTAGAGTGAGTTTAACAGATTCTTGGCACTGTGTTTCTTACTTTGTGAATTTCCTATTCGTGTTCTTGTCATTTTTGTTCATTTCCCTATGAGTGGTCCCTCTCACTGTGTACTTAAAAGAGGCCTCTGAAGAGTAAGGAACTGACTATGTTAACGTTACATACTTTTACATTTTCTTTTTGTTATCTGTCTTCTCATTTTGTATATTGGATATTTTAAAGTACATAACTTAAAAATTTCAGCCTTTTTTTTTTTTTTTTGAAGATTTTATTTATTTATTTGACAGAGATCACAAGTAGGCAGAAAGGCAGGCAAAGAAAGAGGAAGGGAAGCAGGCTTCCCACTGAGCAGAGACCCTGACTGGGGCTTGATCCCAGGACCCGGAGACCATGACCTGAGCCTAAGGCAAAGGCTTTATTTAAACCACTGAGCCACAGAGGTGCCCCCCAAAATTTCAGGCTTTCAAGACCAATTTCTTTATGAGGTCTCCCTTTCTTTTTATCTTTGGACAGATTTTCCTATTCTTAGAGCAGATACTCTATCCCCCCCCCATCCCCCCCCCCCCCATTAGCTCTGTGGTCCTTCTCTTGATTTAGTATACAGAATCAGGTAAGAAAAAAAAAACAACACTTAAAAACAATACTAAAATGTAGTTAAGTAACACAGAAGAAGTATCAAGTGAGAGTCTGCCCTGCCCTTTCACCCCACACCCCAGGAAGCACTGCTCAGCCTGGCTACAGAGCCCTCCCTACCCCCTCACCCCCATCTGGAGGAAGGATAGCCCACTGCTGCACTCCTAAGATCACAATTCTAAAGCATGATGAAGTCACAGTGAAGACCAGAGTGGGATCCCATGGCTAACCCAAACCTGGCCCCTTCTGAGACTGCAGTTTCGAGCAATTCTGCTTAGCTGAAAGGGCACTGAGGACGTGCCCAGGAGAGGGCATGTCCTCACCTAACATCCACGGCAGCATGGGCAGCAGAGTGAGGACCTGGCCGCAAGGCGATCAGTAAGCTCTAGAGAGCCAAGGGTCTCAACGTCAGATGTCACTGTGATTAGCGCCTCTGAGAGGCACTCATCAGGCAAGATCGAAGATGCAGTTGGCCTATTTCTGGGGCCCCAGAATACTGGCACGTGGACCTTTAAAGAACATTAAACCCAAAGTCATCAATTCTCTGGCTTAAAAGTTGTTAACTGCACACAGGCCTCCTCCCCCTCACAAAGGGGTATTACAATAGGCCAGCCCTGAGGACATCTTACTGTGCCCTGCCTAGCTACCAAGGAGCTGCCCTCACTGCATCTGGAGGGAGGGAGAAGTATGTACACTTGCCAGCCCCAAGGCCTGGATGTAGCCCGTCTCTCTTTGGAGGCCACCCTTCCAGAGTGTCTCTATGCCGTGCATGGAGCTAGGTGCTTTCCCACATCCACCAACCACTCACTCACTTACTGAATCTTCAGCCCCACCTGGGAGGAGCTCCGGGACAGAGAAGACACAGGTGAGAAAAGCAAGGATCCGAGAGGTGAACCCCCTGCCCCAAACCGCATGGACACTGAAGTCTAGGTCCAGGCCCTCTGCCACGCTTGCACCTCCGCACGGCTCTAGGAGACAGACGTGTGACATCTACCCAACAGGCTGGGGTCCAGAAACAGGCACCCCCGAGAAGACACGATGCACCCGAGTGAAGCCCGCAGGCCCGTGGGATTCTGGGTGGCTTCTGAGATGGCACTTCTGCTGCTGCTGTCAGTCCTCAAAGGCCAGAGAGATGGGCCTAGAAGTTTTACGATGGTCTCTTTTCTCAGTGACTTTCCCAAACTGTCTTAGACATATTTAAATTTTCTACCTAGTTCCCATCCCAGGTAACACATATCACACACACAACATCATCCCCATTTTGACAAGTACGTGTGAGCAGGTGCCAGGCTTCACCCCCTAGGGCGGAAATACATCTGTGTTCTACACAGCCTTCCCTTTACCAAGTATCCGTCCCTCCAGCACAAAGACAACAAAGACACAAATGGCAGGAGCTTAAGAAGTCCTCGAGAATGTAGCAGTGGCCACAGCACCTGAGCTCCAGTGTGGAGACCACCCGTGTGGACCGCAGACCAAAGACCCCGACAGCCTCCTTTCACCATTCACCAGCCTTTGGCAACTTCGGACCTGCAGCTTGGAGAGGAGTCCTCCACAGGGTCTCCTCGTGGCCAGCTGCCCCCGCAGCACCAGAGGGCAGAAGACAAGCTGCGTATCCGCTCTCTGGAAATGCTCGGCGGCAGGGGCCTGCTGAAGCCTCACTAGACGGATGACCACAAGAGCAGAAGCATTTAAAAGCACAAGGCCAGCTCCATGGCGTCAATTAATCATCAACTTAGTACTTCCTATAATTGGGACACGTGTTTATTTTATGAAATCTTGTTTTAAAATAGCGATTCTTCCCCTGCCCTACACAGCACCACAACATAATTTAGGAAAGGTATCATTTGCAGGCCGGTACCCTTTCTCACAGCTACTAATCAGACATCAACTAAACAAAAATGAAGACCTTACAGCAGATTTCGCTCACCACGGAGGCGGCTGCTGCTGAAGCAGGGCAGAGGGCAAGGGGCACGGCTGGGAACGAGGGTGCCGGACACAGCCAGCCTGGCCTCCAAGGGCCCCGCACCCCAGGGCCCTCCCAGAAGCGCACTCCCGTGCCAACTCTGGCTCCTGCCTGCCAGCATAAAGCAAAGGCACCCCCCCCTGCCCCCCACTGTACATCCCTTCCAGATCCACAAGTCCACTCGAGAAGTTTCAGCCTAAACTCTGAGGCATCTCTATGCACCAGAAATCTCCAAAGACCTACTACCAAAGCAGAGTCTCAGCTCTAGGCCTTTTTTTGCTTTCCTTTCTTCAAAAAGCCCTACTGGAAAAAGCCCTTCAAATATCTTCTGTGTTAAAGTTAATCTTGGGAATAGAAAAAGAGAATGTTCAGCAAGGCCAAGGTCACTGTCTTCAAACACCTGAACAACGGCCTTGTAGAACAGTCTCCTTCCAATGGCTCTAGGGAACAGAACCACGACTCGCAACGGAAACCGCAGCAAGGGAAGCGTCAGTAGCTCTGGCTGTCTGTCACTCGCTGGCATCAGTCAGAGCTTCTGAACTCCCTCTCCGCCGGAGAGTCATTTGTCAAGGGTTGCTGTTTAAAAACCATAATACGTGATCTAGGAAGATCGCTAACGAGCATCCTAAGTCCCTTCCTGAACACTGCCCACACGAGAGGCGCATACTGCTGGTGCTCGCTGTGTGTTCTTACATGAGTTCTCCCCACAGCGTCTTCAGAGAGGACACTACTCACCCACGCTATGGACGGGGATGCAGAGACTGAGAGGCAAAGGTCAGAGAGCTGCGGAGTGGTGACCTGAACCCCGTCTGACTTTAGTCTGTTTTCTCCAACTGTGGTCGAAATCATCAGTTCTCCAAACTGACCCTGCACTGGACTCCCCGGAGGCCTGCTGCTGGGACGCAGGCGCCGGGGCCCAGGAATGTGCATTCCTGGCACATCCCCAGAGGCCGCTGGCCAGGGAACCAATCATACTTTCTGATAACGGCTATTTTATTTTTTTTTTTTAGTTTTTTAAAAAGATTTTATTTATTTATTTGACAGACAGAGATCACAAGGAGGCAGAGAGGCAGGCAGAGAGAGGGGGGGAAGCAGGCTCCCCACCAAGCAGAGAGCCCGATTCAGGGCTCAATCCCAGAACCCTGAGATCACGACCTGAGCCGAAGGCAGAGGTTTTAACCCACTGAGCCACCCAGGCGCCCCTAAAACTGCTATTTTAGAAGACGGCCCAGACTTCTAAAATTTCTGACTCTTAAATTGTATGTTTAATAAAACTGGAGTGGGGTGGTGGTGTGGGGAATACATATTAGGAGAAACAGCGGCTACTTTAGAAACAAAGCTTTTTCAAAAAGTATTATAATTGGTGCTTTTTTGGAATATAAGCAGGCCCTCCCTCAATGCATTATTTAAACTTTATCCATGGCCACATATGATTTTCATTAAATGTTAAAAAATAGAAATGAGTGGGACACCTGGGTGGCTCAGTCAGTTAAGAGTCTGCCTACAGCTCCCATCATGATCCCGGGGTCCTGGGATCGAGCCCCATATCGGGCTCCACACTCAGTGGAGAGCCTGATTCTCCTCCTCCCTCTGCTGCTCCCCCAGCTTGTGCTCTTTCAATACATAAATATCTTAAAAAATAAGGGTAAAGAGAAAGGCAAAGGGGCCTTATTCTTTCTTTCACTGAATGTTCACTGAGCCCCTACATGGCAGTTATGTGCCCTTCCAGAGCCCTTTAGTTGTGGTCTTCCTCAAATCCCTCTTGATGACCTAAGAAGGCTAGATGGCCCAGCACCACTGGCCCTGAGGTGCTCCCCATGCGAGAACTGGCACATTTGAGCCCTGAGCCCGGCTCCTCCCTGGCACTTGGCACACAAGGGGCACCAGGAATTTGGAAACCAAGAGGGAGAATCACCTGCCTGGGCATGTGTCTGATTTTCTGAAATGTCCAAACAGGTTTTTATTCCTGGATCCCAAGCACCACTTCTCACACCAGCGTCTGTGGCCAGGAGTCTTTCCGCAGCCGGCCTGGGTAAGGCTTGGCCTCTGCTCATTCACACCAGGGCTCATCCCTCCTCAGTTTCCTTTCTAACAACAAATCGATAACCTCTTCCAAGACAAACTCCTTGTTTAGTTTTTACATTCTATATTTAGATATTAAAAACTCAGCACTTTCGTCCTTTAAAAAAAACCCTTACTTGGGGTGCCTGGGTGGCTCAGTGGGTTAAAGCCTCTGCCTTCACCTCAGGTCAGGATTCCAGGGTACTGGGACTGAGCCCTGCATCGGGCTCTCTGCTCAGTGGGGAGCCTGCTTCCTCCTCTCTCTCTGCCTGCCTCTCTGCCTACTTGTGATCTCTGTCAAGTAAATAAATAAAATCTTAAAAAAACAAAAACAAAAATAAAAAACCCTTACTTGGTGCTGCCGCCACTCTACAATGGCCCACACCAGACAGGCCTGAACTACGAAACAACTTTTGTTCACTTTTCTGGGGGCTGAAATCTAAGGGAGCATTCTTCTCTTTCATGCATCTCAGAAGGCTCAGGGGGGCTAAAATTTCAAGGCCAGAGGGGTGCTGAGAACTCAGGGAGAGAAGGCAACTCCCTTGACCATAAAACCTAAACTGTCTGGAAGAGGGCTGACCTCTGGGGGAGTGAGATCCCCTCCTTTTGGGTGAAAGGCCAGCAGCAGGTGTAGGCTCTCCTCCAGAGCACTGAGCACCGAACTGCAGCCCCCCACCTGCATGAAGGATGTCAGCGAGGGGGTAGGTGCAGGGGCGGGTGGCCCTGAGGTCAAAAGCAGAAGCTACGTGCTTGTTGGACCACCCTGGGCAGCTGCGCTTCCTTCTGTGGTCCCAGCCCACGGCCGAGGGGCAGGCCTGAGCACAGGGATAAGAGAGCAGCTATCGCCCGCATGATCAGAGTGGAGAGCAAGCTGGCAAGTGGAGGAACCCCTGAGTTTTGCTGTCCGGGAGACACGGGTTCGAATTCTGCCCCTGACTTGGGTGCACCTGACCGCCGAACGGATGAACGCCTCCCTTCTCAGGCTGCTTCGAGGGACAGCTGGGAAACCTCAGCAGAACGGAGCCCACAGCTTAATGCCTGCGCTTTTTTTCACCCCTTGCTCCACTCTCAACAAGCCTCAACAGCAGCGCCCGCCTGGAGGCACGGAGGGCTCAGCCAAAACAAGCCAGCCAGTCGGCAGGAAAAATACTTTAAAACATGCATGGGCTTTCACACTAAAGTGACCTCAATTCTTCTCCTGGCTCTGTCTCACAGCTGGCTGGGTGACTGAGGACAGATCACCCCACCTCTTGGAGCCTTGGTTCTTCATCACAGACGGGTTGCGTATTCACGACTCTTGCCAGGACATGGTGAAGAGAGAGGCTGCGCGTGTCACCGCGAGTCATGCTGGTGGTGGCACACCTAGTGCGCGAGGCTGAGATAGTAGCGATGGGAGGCGACTCTGGCTGAGGCCTGGCTCTGGGCTGGACACTCTTCTCAGTTCTTCGCGAGGACCATGAATCCGCCCAATAACTCTCTGAGGTAAATAGTGGTTTTATTACCATTTTACAGGTAGCGAAAGGAGGCTCAGCGAGGCTAAGGCATCTGCCTGAGGCCACGGGCTGGGTGAGCAACGGGGGCAGGCCCGGCACTGGCTCACTCGGGCTCCGCGTCAGGACGGCACGCCTCTACCGCCTGGGACGCTACCTCCCGGTCCCTTGTCCTTGCCTCCGTGCTTATGTCCTGTAAATGCCAGATCCATCATGGGCTCTGAGAACGATCCCCTTGTGCAGCCTATGCATTCTTCTCTCATTCACACCCCACTCAGTGTTCTGAGGGTGAGGAGGAAGAGCTTCAGAAAAAAATGCTGCCTCCTTGCTGGAGAAAAAAGCCAGCCAATGGCAAGTGTCCTTGTTTCATTCCTGCGATGCAATTCTACTATTGACGACCTGAAAGAATCCCTACCAGATCTCCCTGTTGCCTTCCTGTTTTGGATGTGCCTGGAATGATTTTCTGGCTCTTCTATTACTCGAACACTAGGGTCACTCTGGCCCCGCCAGTGCCCCTTTGTTAGCTGTCTTCCCTTGGTAATTCCCTCGTCAATCAAGTTCTGTTTCTGGCAATGCCAGACCTCCTTTCTCCCCGTGACAGAATGCCACTAACACTCTATTATGACTGCTTGACCGGGTGTTAGCCCCACAAGTAGGCACTGTGGCTTTATAAATTTCCAATGCTATTGTACATACACACAGTCATGCCATAAATCTCAAGGCTGAGGAGGAAAGGAGAGAGAGATCTGGAGAGAAGAGATGAAAATATCACACCAGGTCTGGGGCATCATATGGCTCTAGCATCTGGCTGATCCTTTGTAAGCCACCCATGTATTTACTGCCATTAACTGTGAAAGAGGGCTTCTGGACCCTGCTCTGAGCCAAACAAGGGGCTCTGTATTTTTCCCGATTTTCAAGAAAACGCACATCCCAACAGATGTGTTTAAGAAACACTGACAAAGTGAGCTTTAGGTCAGCTTAGAGTTGATGCTGCCTGTTTCAGGCAGCCCACGATGGAGGGAAGAGGAGAGTGTGACCCATGATCGAGGTGAGCAGACTATACCCAGCAAAGCAGCAATCAATGCTTCAAGCCAGGAGCAGCTGGGAGACCCTTCTGTCAAGAATTTGAGCATCCTTGAGGCTCTGGGTGTGACTGTCGGCAGTCATACAAGCCCCATGGCACAGGGGTGATAGCTGTGTGACTCTGAGGCAAGCTGGTACCACCACAATGAGGGGTCTCACTGGCTAAACAAAGAGCTACCAACAAAGAAACAGCCCGAGCTAGCACACAGGTACCACATGTCACCACCAGCCCCATGTGTATAATGCCAAGTCCCTTTCCAACAGGCCCCCAAGTAGAAAGGCCCCTGAGGTCAAGGCAGATTCTTCCCAAGTGTTAATGAGGGCAGAGGTTAACTTTTTTCAGGTTCTTGATTCCCAATGAACCATAAAAGGAACAAAGATGTCACCAATCACAGCCCAGTGTCCTTCCTTTCCTTGCTTCCCTTTCCTCGCTAAGAAGAGTAATTTTCATAGGTTAAAAGCCTAAAATCTTCAGGCAGAAAAGGGGGTTGTAGTCCCCACTGCGTAGCAATCCTCTGCTCTGCATCCAGGATTAAATACAAACTCTACCACACATGGCCTGTGTGGTGGCCTGAGCCTGCTTCCCGGCCTTCCTACAGGTTGTTCCTTCTACTTTTACCTCCATTTTTTTTTTTTTTTTTGGCTGGCTAAACCTCGCTCCCACAAAGAGGGCTTCCTTGACCCTGGATCTAAGTGAAGTGTGTTATGGTAACAGCTTCCATTTACGCGATGCTTCCACCACGGGCCAGGCTCAGGGACAAGCACTTGACGTGCACCTTCTGGGCACAGCCTCACAACCACCTGTGAATGGTATACCACTATTAGGAGTACCATTTTCCAGAGGGAGAGACTGAGCCACACGGCAAACAAACTGCAGGGCTGCCCTTGAACCCAGGCCGTCTGGCCCCAGAGCCTGTGCTTAAATCCCCCAACCCCACTTGCCCTGCACTTTCTCACGTGGCACCAACAAACTGGCCAGTCCCTGTGCAGCTTTAAGGCTGGCTGCTGTGCCCTTGCTCCCGAGGAGGCCATGGGAGCACGCAGGGTTTGCTGACGACCCTTCCAGGGATCTGGATTTGGCCCAGTAGCTCATACCCAAAGAAGGCATTCAGCAACTACCCCCGGAAAGGAGGGAAGGAGAAATAAATTCCTGAAAATAAAAGTGCGGTTTCTCTGGTTGAAGAAAGGGAGGAAGAGGAAGTGGACTGAAGTGTGTTCTCAACAAGCCTCGTGCCTCCTGGCATCCTGGCAGGACTTCTCAGCCCCTGGAATGTGGGAAACTGAAAGCCTTAGGCCTGGCTGGCACAGAGAAGGGGTTTCATAAACAAGCGTGCCCAACTTCTACCTTCCTTTATGTACTTCCTTTATTCCCTGCCTCCACTATTCCCCGCGCAGTTCCTGGGAACTTAGTGATAAATGCATTATCTCACCGAGGTCAGTCATGTGCTGTTGTGTGTGCGGCTTCCCGATCTGGGCTGTTTACTTTTATAGGGGAGGGCCAGAGTCTGGCTTTGGTTGGGGTCCCCCACCAGGGGGCTGCACCCCTTCCCACATGCTGGACAGAAAGCCACCCGCACACGCGCACATGAAAGAGAGGGTGGGATCGAGGGCTGAAGGAGCTCTCCTTGGGTCATGTTCAACGGCACAGGCAGATGGGGCTCTGCAGAGGCGCGGAGTGGGCACCGTGGGCCCGGCCCCTCTCCCCAACAACCTGCCCAACTGACTGGAAGGGCAAACACTACCCCTCCTCAGTGAGCTGAGGACCGAGCAGCACGGCTAACTAAGCTCCGTGCTGAGAGGGAAAGCCTGACCGGAACAGCCGGGCCAGGCAGGCCTGTCGGAACTGTCTCAGGGATTTGGGCTTCCACCCAGACTATTTATGTCTTGGATGGAAGGGTAGGATTACTCTGCGAAACAAGCTTTCTTTCTCTTTGGCTGCTGGGCACTCCTGGCAGCTGGCCAGGGCCCGCTGTTCTGCTCAGGGCACTGGGTCCTGAAGAAGCCCGCGAGCAGCGCCGAGGCCCAAGCTGCACAGACTTACGGTGGGCAGGCATTTTTAGGGTGCAAGCGGCTTGCGTCTGACTTACAAGTGAGCAGAAGATCGGAGGGTGGTGGGAAACGGGCAACTGGAAGTCATCAAAAAAAGTGGAGAGACCTTTGTTTGACAACTGTTTAGATTATGGGACAGCAACTCGCTAACGAACCCAAACTACAGGGGGAGGGAGAGATTAAGTAACAAAGAACCCCCCATAAAGCCCCGCAGACGGAACCGCACTTCTATTCTAGCACTTCGCCATTGGCTCAAAGCGGGATGAGCACGCCGATTACTCCCGCAAAGTGTGCTCCTGCTGCAGCCACGCCTGTTGAACTATTACAGTGACGGATGGGAGCGTCTCCTTGAAACCAGCTGCCTGTTGCCCGAGACAGAGTCCCAGAGGCCTGTGCCCACCTCAGGGAAACAGCTGATTGGCTCGAACAGCTCCAGCCCCTCAAATCTCCACAACAGCTCCAGAAAGTGACTATGACGAGTATGGACAGAACTATGGAGGCTTTTGAGGGTAGCTGCCTCCTTCCAAGTATAAAATATTCAAGAAAAAAACAAACAACAACAACAACAAAACGAAGAAAAAAGAGCTGTAATGTGGGTCCTTCCCATCCGGACCAGATGTGAGTGGCTCTGCCCAGGGGCTCCAGGATTTGTTTCCTCTCTTGTAAAGACAGATTAGTGGTACTTTGAGATTAATACCGTATAAAGAATGTACGGTGATCTGGGAAGAAAGAGCATGGGCAGATGGCTCTCCCCACGCTGATGAGAGGCAAGCAGGCCCGGGGTGAGCTCTTCCTGCTGCTCCTTCCCAGCCTTGGAGGAGAGCTGCCACCTCAACCCTAGGTGCCCACAGAGGGGCAGAAGAAGCCTGTTGGCAAGATCTTAACCTTAGGAACCCCACGGGAAGGGCAGGGGCAGTGTGGTATCACAGCAAATATAGTTGGTCTTTGTCTCCAGTTCCTGGCACAGAGCTCCTAAAATCCTTGGAATTTCCTTAAATTAAAGATAAGAATGTCTTGTTATTCCTAGCAAGCCCCTCCAACCATACCTGCCAGAGCTTATGATAATGAGGTGACTCTTAGAGGGGTGTGGGGGCCAGAGAGCTTCAGCGTGGGTGCTGGTCACCACAAAGACCAAGTCTTGGTTAAAGGGTTAGAACTTTCAGACCCCCTCCCTTAGAGAGGGGCTGGCGGTCGAGCCCAATCACCCACAGTCAATGATTTAATCAACTATGCCTAATGGAACCTCCGTAACACCCTAACAACAGGATCTGGAGAGCTTCTGGGTTGGAGAACACATCCAGCTGAGGGGAAGGTGGCATGCCCCTTCCCCTGTCCCCTGTCCCAGCACCTCTTCCATTTGGAGTCCCATCCCGAATAACCAATTGTGAGAGTAAGTACAGCACTGTCCAGAGTTCTGCGAGTCGTTCCACCGAGCCATTAAATCTGGAGGGGAGGCTGAGGGAATCCCTGCCTTTGCGGCCAAATCAGAGAGAAATGTGGGTAACTTGGGGATCCAATACTTGCAACTGGTGTCTGAAGTGAGGAGAGTCTTGGGAAAGTGAGTCTTTAAACCTCTGGAGTCTGCCAGTGACTAACTCCAGGCAGTCAGTATAGAGAGCTGGAGAAGTCCTCCCAGATCTGGCGTCAGGAGGAGCACAACAGCTCTCGTGCAGTCAGAGAGGAAGGAGGACACGTGATGCGGGCAGCAGAGTCCAGGATTAGCTGGCTTGACTCCACGGCTCCAGGAGTTGCTAGGGCACTGTCTTTTTTGGGCTTCAAATTATCCCAGTAAAGTGGGGCAGTGGGGCCAAGAGGGTAGCAGCTCTGGGTTAGAACCTCATCCAAAAATTGGAAATCCCATCCATTTCAGAGGACCACCATGAGAATGAAACAAGACTCATGGAAGCACTTAGTCCTGAGCCTGGTGATGTGAGCTCTGGGCCGGAGTGCTCAGTGCTCAATATCTCCCTTAATACCCACAACCCTCTGCAAGGGCGTGGCTTCCGTCTTCATTTTATAGTCAAGGAAACAGCCTTAGAAGTTAAGGAACTCACACAGGGTCCTAGCTGCCACCCTGCCCACAGATGGCCCCTCTCTGTGAAAGGCTCAGGCTGCCTGCGAGGACTGTGTGGAGAGCATTTCCCAATTAGATTAAAGAAGCTGGAATTTACCAACAGCTGTAAGAAATCAGCTCAAGTAATAGTCTGGCCTTTTGTATTGCTGTCTCCCATCAGGGCAACTTCATAATTTGCTCTCAGTCATAAAACTGGGAATTATATGCATATTACTTATTCCAAACACTTAGCAGCCATTTTCCATGCGTGAGTTTGGTGGGGTTTTTTGGAGGGCAGTTCCAGGCAAGAAGGGGTTGGTACGTTCTGAAGAATTGGCAAGCAAGTATCAAAGCGCTCCCAAACACGGGGAGACTTTCCCACCATCACTGTGAAGACCTGAGACAGATACATGCTAGGCTGTCTCTCTGTGGGGAGGGATGAAACCCCTGGCCGGCGTCTATTTTCAATCTACAACGTGGAGGTGAGACACCAGAAATAAAGACAGGAGCTACGCTTACCTCATAAAAACACTTCTGCTAGCTGCCATTACTGCTGCTTGTCAGGAACAAGCGTGATCAGTGAGTGACTCTCCACTTGGAAAGGATCTAGTGGGAGGGGACAGGTGCATAGTAAAGCTGGAGGTGGACTATACCCGCGGTGGCCACCACGGTGCACGGAATCACTGCAAAGTTATGAGGTCTCCTGTCCTGGAGCCCCGTAAAGAGAAAACTGTTTGGTCTAGGCTCAATCACTTCACTCCTACTCACCCTTTAAGTCCCCGAGCTCTACCACCCCAGCCCTCACAGAGTTCTCTTTTGTCAGCTTTGAGTGGTTTAGTGCCAAATCTTTTTTACTGGACCATCAACTCCTTGAGGACGAGGGTGTGCGTCATCCTTGCTTACACTGGGTCACACGGCAGGTACTCCGCACATTTGGCTGCATGCCTGTCTAACCTCTTGGGAGGAGACGGCCCTCATGCCACTAAGCTAATAAGGCTGTGGGTTCTGGTCTTTCCACGGTGCGCACACGTGGGCAGACACACGCACACATGATCTCTGCACTGATTTTTGGGAGCTCACAGATCTCCAGAAGCCCATCCACAGGCCCTAGGTTAAGTACCTCTAAGTGAAAAATACACCTGGTCCGCACAGTCCTTCAAGTTATAGACTCCAGGGGTCCGAGAATCTGCTTTCCCCCAGGTTATCTGCTCTAACACCACTAAGTCCCTCCACCCACAAATGCTTCAGCAAACTCCATGTGGCAAGAGCATCCCACTGCCTTCAGAGGTGAAACAAAACTGTATGCGCTGCAAGAGCTGCGCAAGGAAAAACAAAAGCAAAAATGGGGACAGACTCTAGCCAGTAAGAGATTTCCAAGTGACCCAGTCTCAAGAACTCATCTTGCATCTAGTGACTTGATTCCCTTAGCTGCCCTGATTCAACCAACTTTGTGCCCAGGAGGGAGATGTCACCTACTCCTTCGACAAATCCCGAAGTGCCTAGGCCACGTGAGGTGCCATGCTAGGGGACGGCAAAGAAGAGAGCGTTCTTGCCCTTGAGTTCCTCACAGGGCAGCAGTGTTGCAGGACACGGGGAAGCGGAAGTGGCAGGACGACACCCAGTGCTAGCACTGTAGCGGGGTCGTGCAGCGCGGCCGAGAACCTACTGCTTCCAGGCAGGAACACCTCCGCTGGCCTCGCGCGGGGCGGGGGCCGGGGGTATTCAGGGAAGGACTCCTGACAATGGAGAGGGAAAAGGAGAAACAAAGATGGAGGTAATCTCAGAAGCTGGCTCCAAGCCGGGCACATGTAGCAGAGAGCTCGATCAAGGGCATGAGTTCAGAGACCCAGGGCTAGGACAGAAAACCCACTGCCTGTCTCAGGCACATGACACCTACAGAAGCAGTTTACCCGGCAGTTATCCAGTGGGCGGGTCCAACTCTGCGTCTTTGCACCCGTGAAGGAAGCATGCTCTTCGAAGGCCCGCCTGCTGCTGTTCAGTCATTCACTCTGGGCGTCTGGGACTCAACAGCGACTACACAGCTCCCTGCTGGTTGGGCTGGCCCAAAAAGTGACAAGGGAGCAGCAGCCCCAGGGTGTGGGAGAGATCAGCAGGCAGTGAGGAATCCTCTTTAGGCAGGCCTCTTCTGGAAGGACCCACCTTCTAGTACCAGCCCAGCTGCTGGGGCCTGAGACTGTCAAGCACAAACCCAGAGTGGAACACCCACCCAGCCATCCTCCACATCCTGCTGTCTGCCATCATATGGCAGATTTATGAAGATACGATTCACACGCCATATGACGGCCCTGCTGAAAGCATATAAATCAGTGGTTTTTAAGTAAATTTACAGAGTTTTGTAAGCATCATCACAATCAATTTAAGAACATTTTCATTAACATCCCCCCCCCCAAACTTCCATACCCTTCAAGGCCCTGGTAACCATCATTCTATCTTCTGTCTTTATAGATTTGCCTATTTTGAACATTTCATATACACGGAATCCTTAGATATGTGCTCCCTGTGACTGGCTTCTTGATTTAGCATATTGTTTTCAAGGTCCACTCCTGCTGTAGTATGTACAGATGCCTTTTTTTTTAAATAAGATTTTTATTTTATTTATTTGATAGATCACAAGTAGGCAGAGAGAGAGGGAAGCAGACTCCCTGCGGAGCAGAGAGAGCCTGATGTAAGTTTTGATCCCAGGACCTTGAGATCATGACCTGAGCTGAAGGCAGAGGCTTAACCCACTGAGCCACCCAGGCACCCCTGTACAGATGCTTTTTTATGGTTGAGTAATATTCCTCTATTTCTTTCATTCTTTCTTTCTTTCTTTTTTTTTTTTTTTTAAAGATTTTATTCATTTGACACAGAGACAGACACAGAGAGAGAGAGCACACAAGCAGAGGAAGTGGGAGAGGTGGAAACAGGCTTCCCGCCGAGCAGGGAGCCCGATATGTGAGGCTCTATCCCAGGACCCCGAGATCATGAACTGTGCCAAAGGCAGATGCTTACGACTGAGTCACACAGGCGCCTGCCTTTTCTTTATCCATTCATCAACTGGACATTCGGGTGGTTAGCACTCTTTGCCCATAAAGAGTAATGCTGCCTTCTCTGTGTTATTTTAAACCCTAAATTCTAAAATGATTTTCAGATTTTTGATTTCTTCAAACCCAGGAAAGATGCGTTTGAGTCTTCAAGGCCAGCACCCCCACTCAGGACACCACGTCTCCCATTAGTCCCGGCAGCCTGATTCACCTGCTGTCTTGCCCTGATCTAACTTGCAGCTCCTTTCCTTCCAAGCCTGCCTACTTAAACACCCTACCCTCTGAAGTTTCAGAGGTTCCTTGGACTGTTAGAAGTATACTCTCTAGACCTCACATTAAGAACACAGGGAAATTGGTTTCTACTCCGATGTTAGAACCTCACTCAAGGTTTTTATTCTATGTATGTTTTTTCTTCTCCTTTTCTTTCTTTCTTTCTTTCTTTTTTTAAGATTTTATTTATGTATTTGTCAGAGAGAGAGAGTGCACAAGCAGGCGAAGTGGCAGGGAGAGGCAGAGAGAGAAGCAGACTCCCCACTGAGCAAGGAGCCCATGTGGGACTCGATCCCAGGACAGTGGGATCATGACCTGAGCCGAAGGCAGCGGCTTAACCCACTGAGCCACCCAGGTGCCCTCTTTCTTTCTTTTTAAGATTTTATGTATTTGACAGAGAGAGAAAGACAGAACATAAGCAAGGGGAGCAGCAGGCAGAGGGAGAGGGAGCAGCAGGCTCCCTGCTGCGCAAGGAGCTTGACGCAGGGCTCAATCCCAGGACGCCGGCATCATGACCTGAGCCGAAGGCAGATGCTTAACTGAGCCACCAAGGCACCCCTTTACTTCTCCTTTTCTGTGCATACAATTCCATTTCCCCACTGAATGGGAGTTTTGAGGAAGGAGGTCTTTTGAATGTCTCTATACTAGTTGGTCATTCATACCCATTTATTAGAGCCCTGTGTCCTTGGTTTGCAGGATACAATGATGAAGACCCAATCCCTTCCCTCAAGGAACGTAGGATCTATTGAGGAAAGAAAACAATTGGAGTTCAGTGTGAGTGAGTGGTCACAGAGGGCTGCACAGAGCCCTACAGAATATGGGATGGGCTGGGGCGTCCTGACTCAAGAGAAGGACTCCAGGAGGGGACTTCTTTTTTTTTTTTTTTTTTTTTTTAATTAATTTATTTATTTATTTATTTATTTATTCGACAGAGAGAGATCACAAGTAGGCAGAGAGGCAGGCAGAGAGAGAGAGGAGGAAGCAGGCTCCCTGCTGAGCAGAGAGCCCGATGCAGGACTCGATCCCAGGACCCTGAGATCACGACCCGAGCCGAAGGCAGCAGCCCAACCCACTGAGCCACCCAGGCGCCCCAGGAGGGGACTTCTGAAATGGAATTGCAAGTGAAGGCCCTGCGGGTGAGAAGTATCACAGAAGTTTAAGGAGCTGCATACAGTTCTAATGTGTGTGGCTGAATGTTATCTTTGCGGATGAAAGAAATGGCCAGAGGTGAGGCGAGATGATGGGGAGGGGCTGGATCCTGCTGGCAACAACATTAAAACTTTACCGTGGAGGTGATGGAGAACGACTGAAGAATTTTAAACAGGGAAGGTGACGCTATCTCATCTATTACTGACAGACATTTGCAGCCATGTGGATAAGGGACCATGAAGGACACAAGCCAAGGAGTGTAAAGTCCAGGTACCAAGAGGTCATGCTGGTAAACTGGGAAGGCAGACGAAATGCAAAAGTGGGGCCATATTCGGGACCCTCAGGACCGATGGATCAGACTGACTGAGACAGAGAGGACTCAGAGCGCTTCATGCTGATAAAGTTCAGCAACTTCTCTCAGAAACCTTCAAACCCTGCCTTCCCACTGATGACCATGAGGGCTGACAAGCTTTCTCAGGAACGACAGAATCCATTTTCCAACTGAAATCTTGTACTAACCCTTGGTCCTGGTGGCCTGCCTTCCCCAACCCCACGTAGATGCACCTCTTTGGAGTCCTAGGGATCCAAGACAGAGTCTGAAAGGGCTTGGCCAAGTCCAAATGCTGAAGCCTGACATTCAAAGGACTCTAAGGCAACACAGCTTTGTGGTGAGCAGCACCTCTCCCCTCTAGCACCCGAATTTTGTGCAGTCCGCTTGCCCTGCCTGGAAGATTCTTCCCCGCCCAGTGTCTGCTACACAACCCAGGTTCTAGATTATCTGGGGGGCTCAGTTGGTTAAGTGTCTGCCTTGGGCTCAGGTCATGATCCCAGGACCCTGGGATGAAGACCTGTGCTGGACTCCCTACGCAACAGGGAGTCTGCTTCTCCCTTTCCCTCTGCTGGTACTCCCTCTCTCAAATAAATAAAATCTTAAAAAAAAAAAAAAAAATCCAAGTTATCTTTCAGGCCTAGCCACCACCACTGACATGTACCAAGCCAGCTCAAGGAACTGATCTCCCTCATCATTTTGTTTCCATCTGATGCCTCAGCCTCATTGACACTGGGCAAACTCACAGTTTTGCCCTCACAGTGAACTATATTCACTGTTAATGTTCTCTTCCATGCATCTATAGCTCCAACGGAACCTGGCCTTTGGAGTCCTCAGGATCTCCTCAGCATTAAAATCGCCTTGTACTCGACAGGCCCCAAAGCATTTACAGACTGATTTTATTTATTTATTTGACAGAGATCACAAGCAGGCAGAGAGGCAGGCAGATAGAGGGGGAAGCAGGCTCCCTGCTGAGCAGAGAGCCCAATGTGGGGCTCCATCCCAGGACCCTGAGATCATGACCTGAGCTGAAGGCAGAGGCTTAACCCACTGAGCCACCCAGGTGCCTGCGTTTATAGACTGATAAATGAATTTATTGTGTGGACCCCACCCCATCAACCCTAGAAAGACAAACAACTGCAAGGACTAAATATAAAAACAGGAAGAGGAAAAAACCAGCATGATCTTAGATTGAAAGACCATATGTTACAAAATGTTCAACTGCATTTTAAACATAAACCAAATAAAAACTTCAACGGAATGGCTAAAATACACTAGACAAAATAATTTAAAAAAAAATCCACATAGATATTTTGCAAAAAAAAAAAGTAAAAATATCCTTGGAAGATCCAGAAGCAAACACCACATAGGGTCAGATTGGAAGGTTGCCTGGTGGGCCTGGGAGGGGTGGGGGTGGGGGCTACTTGGTATGTAAATGAAGCTAGGACTGGGGCTGGAGAAGATGGAAGGTTTCCAACCAACTACTCCCTTTACTGACTTGGCCTTGACTACAATCTTTGCTAGACTGAGAGACCTTCTAGGACAATCTGAACTGTCCTATTCATCTCTGAACCTCTAGCACCTAAGGGAACTGGTATATAACAGGCCTTGATTACTCTCTTAGGGTAGTAAAACCTAAACATTATGAGGCTATAGAATTTACTAGTAAAAAGAGCAACTGGGTGGATAGGAAATGTAACTGAAAAAAGACTATACACATTATAAACTAACAACTTAGAAACATGATTTTGGTGTAAAAAAAAAAAATCTGTGAAAAAAAAATCTTTTAAAAGCCCCAATTTTTAGGATTTAATAGTTGGTAAAGTGATTGACACAAAATATAGGGGAAGGATATCAAAAAATGGTATTATGATCACTGGATAAAAATATGAAGGGGAAAGAAATCCCTTTAAATCCACGCTTTATGTTGTGACAGGCCACCAGAGACGCACTGGGACTGTGCATATTTCTGCGAGCTTTTGAGACTTTTAGTCTCACAATGGGTCCACACTGGCTTGCGCCTATTGTTTCTTCCTAAAGAATTCCCATACTGACCTTAGAACCCAAGGTAAAAGCTTCTTCCTCTAAGCTCTAACAAGCCACATCAAGCCTCTACTGAACCGAACCGCCCTGTCAGGCAAGTACGATCTCCCAAAGGCAGCCAGCTGAGTCAGTCAGATCCGGCATATTATTTGTCACAGTTTTTCACTGGAAATTGACCTATGATATAAAGGAAGTCAAAGGTGTCACTTGCTCAAGTTCACAAAATAACTCAGAAATTGAATTTCCAACTTAAAGTAATCTCGTGTCTGATGATATGGTCTGACATTGGGGGACGTCTGGGCGATGGAGAATCATAGCAATTAGTCATTACCAAAAGCATACTACCGGTGACACGATACAGAATTCCATGTACAGGGGGGCATAAAAATGAACAGCACTGTTCTGTCTTTTCAGAATTTAGGGAGACAAGGTAAAGATGGGAAAAGTGAAATCATGCTTAAAGACAGTAAGGAGGGTCAGTCAGCAAGAAGGCAGGACTCACGCTGGGCCTCTGGGAACAGATGGATGTGCCGGGCCAGAAGGGAGGAAGGCAGGGAGGAAGTAAGGGAAACAAAAGGGGGAGGAAGCGGTGAGGTGGGCGAGGGGCTGCAGTAGGTTTCACAAGGAAATTCTCTAGTGAGAAAGCCCACCTAGAGAAGGCCCTGCCTGGTTCAAAATAAGCACTTCACCATTATATCTACAATGTCCTACCCCCCACCACTGTATTTACTAGTGCCCCTTTCGAATAAATCAGGAGCTTTCTTTAACACTTCCTCCATGTTTTCAAGGATGTTTAGGATTTAAGAGGAGGCCAGTCTGGACTTCACACGCTTACTTGAAGTTTGCACAAATCTCTTGGTATTATCAGGGCACGGAACACACCATGCTCACAAGGCTGTCTTACGTGAAGACGGCTGGCTCTTGTAATTTAGCCGTTATTTCTAACTCATGATCAAACAGGGCTTCCACAAAGACGGGCCACCAGTGCTAGCCAAGTCAACAGTGTGTGTATGCAATACTCAGAACAGACCTTAATCTTCGGTCAAAGGCAACAATTTTTGACCACGGGAAGTGTTCAAACATCCAACTATGTTTTGACTCCCAGAAGGTTTCCAGACACAATCTCCACAGCAAAATAAAGGAATTGTGGATGCTGAAGTCTCCCACCCCGTAGCCACACACCATGCAAACAATTCCCTGGAGTCCTCCACTCTACTATCCTCCTACAGGAGGCCAGGAAGGATAAAACAGAAATCGGTTTCCTTTTTACTTTGAGCCAATAATTTTCCTGAAGAGGATACAATTATGTGAAACAGACACCGGCCTAAAAACGATCAGGAAGCAGCAGAGGAGAGTACAGATTAGAACACAGTGAGACGATGGAATGAGCGAGAGAAATCCCGAGTGAGAGGCAGGTTGGCATAACGGACAACTGGACTTCCTCGGCAGGCAGCAAACCTTCCCAAGCATGTCTGTCTATCCACAGCCCCGGGCTGGGACTCTCCCCAAACACTGGTGTGAGCTATCGAACCAGAAACTCCATTTGGCACCTCAGCTGCGTCCCAGACACACGGACGGCTGTTCTTTAGGGGCCTCAAGGTGAGAGACACAGTCACACATTCACAGCACTTTTGGGTGCCAAGAGCATCACTAGTCCAGTCTTGGCAAGACAGGCAAGGGCTCTGGTGTCAAGGATAAGGCTCTCAGGAAACCTCAGCTACATACGGTAGGAGAGAGAGGGAACCTTTCAACTCTTCGGATTTTATCTGTAAAATGAAAGAGCTGGACTAGATGCTTTAAAAAGTGTTTTACTGAAGTGTAAATGTGTAAATTTAAATAAAAAAGATTTTATTTGTTTTATTTGACAGACAGAGATCACAAGTAGGCAGAGAGGCAGGCAGAGAGAGAGGAGGAAGCAGGCTCTCCGCTGAGCAGAGAGCCCGATGTGGGCCTCGATCCCAGGACCCTGAGAATACGGGCCTCGATCTCAGGACCCTGAGATCATGACCTGAGCCGAAGGCAGAAACTTAACCCACTGAGCCACCCAGGCACCCCAACATTTGTTAATTTTTTAAAGAAGATTTTATTTTTTTAAGTAATCTCTACACTCAACATGGGGCTCTAAATTACGACCCTGAGATTAAGGGTCATGTATTCTATGGGCACCTGAGTGTCTCAGTCGGTTAAAGGTCCAGCTCCTGATCTCAGCTCAAGTCTGGATCTTGAGGGATGTGAGTTCAAGTTCAAGCCCCACAGTGGGCGCCAGGTTGGGTGTGGAGACTACCTTTAAAAATAATAATAATAATAAAGATTGTATGCTCTACCACCTGAGCCAGCCAGGTGCCCCCAAATTTGTGAGTTTAAGGAGAAGTGTAGAGTGATGAATTCTCACACACCAAACACACCCACATAAATAGCACCTAGGTAAAGAATCAGAGCATTCCCAGCATTACAGAAGACCCCTTCCAGTCTCTACTGCCCACTGAGGATAACCACTATTCTGATTTTTAAGAGCATAGCTACTTTTCCGTTCCTCTGGTTCAACATATTCACAAGAGTCACCGTGATGACTTGCTGAGTCATCATTCCCCTTGCAGAGCTGAACTAGATGATTTTGAAAAAGATTTTATTTATTTAAGAGAGAGCAAGCACGAGTGGGGGTAAGGGGAAATGCAGGGAGGGAGGGGCAAGCAGACTCTCTGCTGAACAGGGAACCCAATCCCAAGACCTTGGAATCAGGACCTGAACCACCCAGGTCACAAGCCCTTGAACCAGGTGATTTTTAAGGTACTGTCTCATTCTAACCTGTTACCATTTAACACGATGGTGTTGCCTTTATATGCTGCAGATGGCCAGCACTCTGGACAGCATTTTGGCAATGCCCATCAAAATACAAAATGTACACACATGCCAGTCCACTCTGAGGTATTTATTCTACGGACACATTTGCACATACAGCTGTGTGCGTACGTGCGTAAGCACACACCTGTGGACAGACAGCCACTGTAGTACTGTTTATGATACAAGACTGAAAACTGTCTTTCACTGGGAGGCTGAGTGGATGGATTATACAGTCTGTCCAAACGAAGAACCACCATGCAGTGAGCAAGGGGAGGAAGGGGAGGAAGAGGAGGAAGTAGTAGTAGTAGCTTACACCTGCCTATATGGGAAACTGTCCACAATGTATTTTTAGGTGGCGAAAAAAGCAAGGCGTGTGTGTGTGTGTTTTGCACGCGGAGAAAGTCTCTGTGAAGGAGCAATTCAAACTCCTAACAGCAGATAACTGTGAGGAATGAAACAGTGACTTTACTTTTTTACTTCAAACAGTTCAACACAGTTTGATCTTTTTCAGGCGGGGGTGGGGGCTAGGGGGTGGGGGAAGCAGGCTTCCTGCTGAGCAGAGAGCCGGATATGGGGCTCTATCCCAGGACCCTTGGATTATGACCTGAGCCAAAGGCAGAGGCTTTAACCCACTGAGCCACCCAGGCGCACCCATAGTTTGATCTTTTCAGAAGTAATGCATAACACTGGGGTGCCTGGGCAGCACAGTCGGTTAAGCATCCGACTCTTGATTTCCGCTCAGGCCATGGTCTCAGGGTGGTGAGACCCGCCCCCGAGCTGGGCTCTGGGCTCCGGGCTCCTCGTGGAGTCTGCTTGACATTCTTTCTCTCCCTCTGCCCCTCCCTGCCCACTGCTTGTGCAAACTTTCTCTAAAAGAAATAAATAAAATCTTTTAAAAAAAAGATAATACAAGATTTATTGTTAAATTCCTTTTCACACGGGGCGCCTGGGTGGCTCAGTGGGTTAAGCCGCTGCCTTCAGCTCAGGTCATGATCTCAGGGTCCTGGGATCGAGTCCCGTATCGGGCTCTCTGCTCAGCAGGGAGCCTGCTTCCCCCTCTCTCTCTCTCTCTGCCTCTCCATCTACTTGTGATTCCTCTCTGTCAAATAAATAAATAAAACCTTTAAAAAAAATTCCTTTTCATGCAATGCAGTGAGTACACAAATTATACATAAATAGTGAAAGCCCTATTTTTCATCACTCCCCTATCTAAAATCTCCCTCTTCTCCCAGCACCACTTGGGGAGACACTCCTGAAATCTTTGCTATTTTCAAACAGTTTTCTTTCTTTCTTCTTTTTTCAGTAATCTCTACACCCAAGGTGGAGCTTGAACTCACAAGCCTGAGATCAAGAGTCACGTGCTCTTCCAACTGAGGCGGCTAAGCACCCTGACATCTCCCCATCATGTCATAAACACACACATACAGGCTTCTTCTACCTTATCAGTGGGATCATACTACACACCTTATTTTACAACTGCTGTTCTCACTTTAAAAAATAAACTGTGGACATAGTTCCATGTTGGTACAGACAGATAAACCTCATTTTTAACAGCTGCTAAGGACTCTGGCAGATGGATGCGCTCTTCTCCTCTGTTAACAAGACATCCTTATACATGACAGAGGCAAAGGCAAACATTTTCATAGGACAAATTCCCAAAAGGGCCAGTGGCTAGGACCAAGGATGTAAGACTTTGAAATTGTGAAGTTACTGCCAAATGATCTTTTTTAATGGCCATATCTGTTTAAATTCCCACCAACAGTACATGAATGAACAATTTCTAGGCACTGTGCCTTTGATGATTTTTAATAAGGAGTACCCATTTTACAACAAAAATAACAAAAGCTTTAAAAAGGAGATGAAAATCTAAAGACCTAGCAAAACCCCCACTTTTTAAGTTTAACCTATTTTATTATTATTTTTTAAAGACTTTATTTTTTCGACACAGAGAGAAAGAGAGAGAGAGAGAGAGAGAGAGAGAGATCACAAGTAGGCAGAGAGCCAGGCAGAGGGAGATGGGGAAGCAGGCTCACCGCTGAGCAGAGAGCCCGATGCAGGGCTCGATCCCAGGACCCTGAGATCATGACCTAAGCATGAGGGTCATGACCTAAGCATGAGGCAGAGGCTTAACCCACTGAGCCGCCCAGGTGCCCCTAAGTTTAACCAATTCTCCTAATTGCTGAATTTATTTAGAAGGCCAAAGACAGCACCGGATTTATTGCTGTGCATGTATCCCTCCACTCACAAAGAACGCCAGCTCTGAACATTTTGGCCAGAAACAATCAAGCCACCATGACCATGTGGTTGTCAAGGTCCGTGCTACAACTGGACAAGAGAAGTGTAAGTTGTGCTGCCGTGGATCATGTTTCTATGCCATAACAAGATTTCCATTTTAAAATTAAGTTGCAGGTTCTGGGTTTCTGCTTCCAGGAAATGCCGAACCTTGTTAGGGCTAGCATTTCAAAGTACAGAAGAACAGGCTGCTACGCCAGCCGTCAGAAGGTGGGCAAAACTGTAAGCCAGCAAGTCCCTTGTCTAGATGAGCTAGTCTAATAAACCTCTCTCATTTTAAAGTTGGGGACACTCAGGCCTTAAGATACAAATAAATAAGATTAAGAGCTTGAGCTCTGGAATTAGATAAACATTTGAGACGAATCTGCTTCTTATTATTTAAGCCACTTCTGGGCAAATTATTTAATTTTCCTCAATACCAGCTCATCATTAAAATAGGAAAATAGTAGTTTCTATCTCACAGGACTGTAGGGGGATTAAGTAAGATCATGCAGAAAAGAGCAAAGAGATTAGCTCAGAATATTTTCACTCTGCAAGATCACCCAGGAAGTTCTATGCAGAACTGGGCACAGACATTCCACTCTACTGGTGTGCTAAAAGCAAAACATACAAACCCAAAAATGGGAACACTTGCCAACTCTGCCGATACAACGGACAGGTGGATGTGGTTGTCAACGGTGCTTCTCCTGGGATCCAGAAGAGTGAGCACCCTTGCCACCCTGAGGCATGTGGGGGAAGCCATATGACCAGTTCTGACCAATGCCTTAGAAAAGAAGCAAAGTCAGGGAGCAGGAGTGAAGCTTTAATGGCTGTAATGAGACTCTCCACAAGCTTCTTTCCCTCTTGCTCCCTGCATCATTCAAGAGCGTGGCTCCCCTATCATCTGGTCCCCGAGTGAGGAAGAGGCAGGCCAGAGCCTTCAGGAAAAACATGATGGATAAGAAAAAAGTCTGCTGCTTTTTAACGCTGATACTTTAACCTAGCCTGACCTGACTGGTATTCTGTGGCCACCAGCAGAAGAGAAGTTTAGCGACAGAAATAATGATAATGATGGGGTGCCTGGGTGGCTCAGTGGGTTAAAGCCTCTGCCTTCGGCTCAGGTCATGGTTCCAAGGTCCTGGAATCAAGCCCCGCATTGGGCTCTCTGCTGAGTGACTGACTCCTGATTTTGGCTCCAGTTGTGATCTGAGTGTCATGAGATCGAGCCCAAGTTTTGGCTCCATGTGCAGTGGGGAGTCTGTTCCCTTCTCTCTCTCCTGCTCATGCATGCTCCTGTGCACGTACACTCTCTCTCAAATGAATAAATCTTTAACACAAACAATTAAGGGGGGGCATTAAAAAAAAAAACAGTAAAGAAAATCTCTGAATTTCTCCATACTCTAAGGCCTGAGAAAGCCCCAGGGCTCTACAGGTCTGTCACCTGCAAGCTCACTACAGCCTCCTGTTCTAACGATGAGAACGGTTCCCATTTACGCCCGCAGCACACACCACCTGCTATTACAGGACACACCATCCTCAGGCTTCTCAGCAGAGTGAGGAGAAATGGGTCCTTGAGGACAAAGATTCACATGAAATGCTAATAAAATCAGAGGAAGACAGAAAGAGCCAGGTTGATGGAGAGAAGTCAGGAAAGGGTCTAAACACACCCCTCTCAGAAAACCCCCAGCCACTCCCTCCACAAGATCAGGTCACCTTTCAATGACCCAAAAGCCGCAATTTCCCAAGGAGCTGCAGTGAGGAAGTGCTCATCAGTAGGTAAAGAATAGGAACCATAAAAACAAGCTTCTCAGAAGGCTAAACTGCTTTCAGTTAGAAGACTGTATTTTGTTTTAAAGCGGCAGAAAAAAGATCACTTTACCCCTTTCTCTACCAGAGAATCACACAAAGCAACCGGGAGAATGAGAAACAGAAACATCACATCTCTGACAAAACCAGAGACATGTGTGACCCCAAACCCCAACATGTGAGCAAGAACTGCCCAATGCTGCAAAGGTCAGACGAGGGTGTGGGAAAGTGATGAAAGAGAAAGCCTGTTGTCCCAGATGCTGGACAGAGCGCGCAAGCCTACTTTTGAAGAAGTAACCCCTTCATTCTAAGTGGGCAAAACCAGCAATCCTTTGTTTCAACCAGTGGGAACTGGCTCAGGGACTAGGTGACAGAGGCAGACCCATCTGGCATGGAGACACGCACACACACGGGTCAAACCTACAGGAAGCTGTCTGTCAGGGAGGCAGGGCAACGGGGGGACTGCCTGGGGGATCCCAGCCACAGAGTCCAGATGTCTGAGGGCAAGGAAGGCTACTGCGCAGTTCACGTCCAGAATATTTAAGGAAAACTCCAGCTAAGCCAGCCCTCTGCTCAAAGATTTTCTACAAATCTCTAGATGAGGAAGGAATCGCCTCATTCAAAGTTGCATGACAATTGAGAAAGGATCTAGCACATATTGAGCGATACATTTAAAAGTGGTCAAGATAGCGAATTTTATGTTAAATGTGTTTTACCACAATTTACCAAAAAAGTGCCTAAGATCTCCAAGAAGACTACCAGCAAACAGGGAAGTTATAAGAGAAACTAACTGCAAAGAACATATATCACAAAATTTTGTCATGTAGTAAATAAAATATATTTCCATGAATTAAAAAAAAACAAAAACTGCGATCTCCTCTGTGAAAGTGTGTAAAACAGAGCTAGCTACAAGTACTTGGAAAAGATATGAGACAACAAAAAAGTAGATAAAACATTTAAGGGCCGAGGTCAGGGAAGTAGAAGAGAAATAAATATTTTTCCATTATGGAAATAAAAAACACATGGAAAAGTCATTGCTGAAAACCCAGTACAGGACACACAGAATAGAAGTTAAGATGACTCAAATCCACAGATTAAGAGGGCTCACTATGTTCCAGGAAAAAGTGATTTATAGTTCAATTAGTAAGGTATATCCTAATAAACCTACTGAACTTAAAAAAAAGTCCAAGTAAAACACAGGCTGCCCTCATATTTCCCCAATGCGTGGTGCACAGTAGAAGAGAGCAGCGCGGTGCCTATTAAGTGATCAGCAAAAGAAAGGAGAATCCAATTATTTCACAACCGGTGAGGCTGCCACTGAATATGAAGACAATAAACAGGGCGCCTGGGTGGCTCAGTGGGCTAAAGCCTCTGTCTTTGGCTCAGGTCATGATCCCAGGGTTCTGGGACTGAGCCTGGTGCGGTGCTCCGCGCTCAGCGGGAAGCCTACTCCTCCCTCTCCCTCTGCCTGTTGCTCCCCCACTCGGGCTCACTCTGTCAAATAAATAAAATCTTAGGGGAAAAAAAAAAACAGTTAATGTATGAACTATGAAGATCCCAGTAGGATTACAAAAGGTTTATTTTTAAAACTAAACAAACAGGGGGCGCCTGGGTGGCTCAGTGGGTTAAGCCGCTGCCTTCAGTTCAGGTCGTGATCTCAGGGTCCTGGGATCGAGTCCCGCATCAGGCTCTCTGCTCAGCAGGGAGCCTGCTTCCCTCTCTCTCTCTCTGCCTGCCTCTCCATCTACTTGTGATTTCCCTCTGTCAAATAAATAAATAAAATCTTAAAAAAAAAAAAAAAAAACTAAACAAACAGGTTCTAAAGTTCATATGGAAAAATAAACAAAAGCAAGAAAAGCCAAGAAAATCCCGAAGTGGCTACCTATAAAACTACAATAAATAAAATAATGTAGTTCTGGCACATGGATTGGATGGGTAACTAGCTAGCTAGATCAATGAGATGAGAGGGTTCAGAGAGAAACCCCAAGAAATAGAAGAATCTGTATATACTACAAGGGGTTTTTCAATCTGTGGCAGGAAGACAGATGACGCACAATACAGCCAACAATGCCGTCACAACTGAAATAATGCTGCATCTTCCACAAAATGAATTTTAGGTAAAAAGAAAACCATAAAGTACTAGGAAAAAGTTATGGCAGACTTTCAAAAATAATCCTGAGTGGAGTAACCCTTCCTAAATATATCAAAAGTCCAGAAGCCAAAAGAAACAAGGGAAAATCCAGCTGTGAAACAAACAGAGGACTATCTTCTGCAGGGAAGAAACACTGCCGTCCAACAAGGAACAAGGACCCCTGTTGCTTACACACAGAGCAAGGGAGCACATGTGCTTAGGGGGCCGGGGGCAGAACACTGAAGGAGACTTGCTTCTTCAGTGCACACTGTCCTGCATTTCATAACAAACACATGATAAAACAGTTAACAGGAGATGAGCTCGTATTCTACAATCATCTTTTCTACTACTCTGGGTTGATAAAGTCTCCTCACTTTTGCGAAATAATGGTCTAATAGGTAGGATGAGCTTTTTACGTTTTTATTTAAATTTCGGTTAGTTAATATACAGAGTAATATTAGTTTCAGCTGATCTGTCTAATAGACAGTTTATAAACTTTAATGTCTTTGTCTGGCAGGACAGAAAATGCTTGGCAACCTAAATTACCACCCAAATGCTGAGGGGACCTTACTGGCCCCCTACATCAGAAAGTCTGGAGCCCCTACAGCACAGGTAATGATTATATGGCCAACCTCTTAATAGGCAAGATATGCAAGAAATAAGACCAAAGCTGTAGTAATCCGGCTCCTTGCTCAGGAAAGCATGGCTGCCAATCACTGCTAATTGTGTTGGTGTCAGGACAGGGTCTACCCTGCAGGACCGTTGATTAGAAGTGCTTCAGCACATACCTGTTCAAGAACAGGTTAAGACCTTACCTCTCAAACTGGGAGACCAACACACCTCGAGACAAGAACAGTCACAAAGTTTTATAATTTACAAACGTGTTGTGTGTGTCTCTCCCTTTTTTTTTTAAAGTAGTCTCCACGCCCAACATGGGACTGGAACTCATGGCCCCCAGAGATCAGGAGTCACGTGTTCCAGCTACGGAGCCAGCCAGGCGCCCCTCCATGTGTCTCCCTTTTGATCTTTGGTATCAGCCGTCATGGAGCATAGGTAAGGCAGACAGCAGCTCCACTTTGCACTGAAGAATTAAGGATAAGAGAGATGAGATGACTCTAGCTCTCTCCCTTGGGTTCTCATAGTCTTTTGTACAAAGACATGTCCCTCCTCCTAGACCTATTCGCCCATTCCCACTTCTTAACTCCTCAGCGCAGGGACCATGTGCTATTCCCCAACTTCCGGACTACTGATGGTGCTCACTCACTGCCTGAATGAGTGAATGACACATGAGAACTAAAAGTCAGATGTTCTGATGCCTGCACCGGTCACCTTGCCACTGTACCAAAATGGTTACTAGGTCTAACTTCCCAAATCTGAAGAAACTGAGAAAGCCTATTTGGATGAATAAACCTAAGCCATATATTTGATAATTTAAATCAGACTTAAGAAAAAAAGATGAGGGATAGTACCATCTGAACAACAGTATTAGGAGGTCTGCTTTTAAGAAGAGCTAAAAATCTATCATTAGTATGTTCCGTGGTATGCCGTTAGTCAGTACTCTATTTGCCAAATGTGCAGAAATAACTGCTCAAATCTAGAAGGACATATGGACATATTAAATTACTGTTTTTATCATCAACCCCATTTAATAGAATAGGAAGCTGAGGCTCACATAAGTTCAGTGCCCTGCCCGCAATCACAGAGCTAATGAGGTGGCAGAACCCAGCCTGGCACCCGAGTGAATGGTCCCGGCGGCTTATTCTCGACTGCTCTGCTGTATTCGCTTTCTTGTTAAATGATGCTCGTAACTGGGTGGGGCAACATTAAGGCTCCTTTTTACTTTCAAAACTTCAGATCTTTCAAGAACAAAAGTCTGACAGGAATACAGCGACTTCCACTTTATTAAAAAGATAACCACTTTCTTTTTCAGGTGGTTTAAGGGGTTCTCCCTTGTAATCTTGCTTGTATTATTTAAATGATGCATAATTCTTCCCTCCCGAGATCATGCGGAAGAGAAAGCTTCCTTACCTAAAATACAGGAAATGTGAAATAGAGATGTTCAGATTAGGAAGACACTGTTGACCTTACATAAATGCTGCCAGGAAGGCTGTGGCAAGGCTACCTGTGCGTGGGCAAGGGCCGGCTCCTCGGGGGCTCTGCAAGGATGAAATGAAGTCAAGCTCCCAGTCCGGACTGGGCCTCCACAGTGTTAATTATCTTCTTCATTATTGTTGTTAAAACTGCTACTATCACATTCCTGCCATCAGATGATGTGCATCTCAGCCTGTTTCCACATTTTCCAAACTAGGCTGACTTTTCTTTAATACCCTACTGTGGCGCCCGTGATCCTTTCCCCAAAGCTAGTTCGCATGGATTAGGGCAGCTGAGAACCAAGGGGCTTCTTAGAATCAACAGTTGTTTTATTTAGTGCAGTTCGGTTCATGTATTTTCAGCTGCCTTAGTGATCTAGTTTTAGTGATATTAACACAAAACAAAACAAAACAAAACAGCAACAATATGTAACCTACATTTTTAAGACTCCGAAGAATTTTGCATCTACCAGATTTGGGGTCCTCTACTCAGTTTATTGGTTACAGAGGAATACACACTCTCTGCCTAGGAAGCGAAGTACTTCATTCTAGATTAAGTTTGTACAAAACACTCTCTTGCTGCCACCAGCCCAAATGCTGGCTCTTGACAACCACAACAGAAGAAAGAGTTTTCTGTTGTGGTTTTTGAAACACCAAAAAAAAGATCACAAAGCAAAAACACTGGTTGTAGTCGCAGTTATCAGGAGCTCTGGACTACGTACTAGAAAGGTCTTGTTTCAACCAAATTGCAGCTTAGGTGAAAAGATAAATTGTGTGAGTTTGTTATTCTTCAAACTGCTGGGAGGCCACCAAATTCAAACAGCCAAAGGACCCCAGCCAAGAGTGAAAAAGGCAAACGGGTGAAATCATGGGGCCTTTACACCATCTCTGTTTGAAAAAGTAGGATTCAATTGCCTGATACCCAAGTCCGCTTCCATTTCAAACAAACAAACCACCTGAGAGCCAGGCCCTGCACAAAAGAGTGAGCTTATCTTTTCAGACCAGGATTCTCAAGTGGCACTCTTCCATGTCTCCTACCAGTCTTAGGCCTTCTGACTTTCTCTGATGCCTCAATTCCCATTCTTACTGACCTAGTTGCTCTCTTCTAGCTACGTGAACACAAAGATCCCTGACTGCAGTCGCTGGAGAGCCAGGCCCCATGGGGATGCACACCCCAAGAAAGAACTGGCCCCTAACTCAAGGATCTTAGGAGCTCTGGTGCCTCTGTCAAGGCCTGGCCATCTGTATTCATCTACTCAGGCTGCCGTGATAAAATACCAGAGACTGAAGGTCTTGAACAACAGAAGCATATTTTCTCATGATTCTGGAGGCTGGGAAGTCCAAGATGATCAATGTGCTGGCCGATTCGGCCTTTCTTGTATCTCTCTTAGAAGAACACAAATCCTATCAAATCAAGGGTCCCACCCTCATGGCCTTATTAATCCTAATTCAAGGCAAAATGTGCTATAAGAGATGCATAGCTAGGGTGCGAAGGCTTTAGAAACAGTGGGGATTTATTAGGTGCCCCTGCACGTTGGGGGGACGTGTTAGCAAAGACCGGAGGCATAAAACTGGAAAATGTGAAGAAAGAGGAGGTTGGCAAGGCAAGCCGGGCTCAGCAGCTGCCCCATCTGCTTTCTCCCAGTTCTGGCTCTAACCCAGGCTCTCCCCCACCCCCTACCCACACTGAGTTATACCTCCATCCTTTCAGGTCTAAACTAAGGATCTAGGTCAACCCATGCCAGCAATACAGAGAACTAGTTATATATCCAGAGAAAGGAAGCGCAGAATGCAGGGAGATCAGCAGAAGCACAGGAAGATCAAGAGCCTTCAAGTCCCCAAGGGTCAAGACTGTTCTCTACGCAGTGGCCAGGGTTACTTTACCAAGCAAAAGCCAAATACAGTTCCTCCACTTAAAACTCTCCAGTGCCAGTGACTTCTTACCTCACTCAGTAGAGGCCAAGGCCCTTACCAGGAAATGTTCTACTCTTAGGAATTTCACTCTGGCTCTTCTATCTGTCTGGAAGGTTCTTCTCCAGGTAATGGCATGGTTCCCGCTCTCATTTCCATCAGGCTCTCATCATAAGACACTCTCCCCCAGCTCCCCGTATCTAAAATTTTAACACTTACTCCAGACATTTCACATCTCACTTTGCTGCTTCATTTTTATCCTCCCAAGCACTAATCACCAAAATTCATTATATATATTTTATTTGTTACTGTCTGTCTCCCCCACTAGATTAAAATGCCTGCTGCATGAGAGCAGGGTTGTTTCTTTTTTTTTGAAAGATTTTATTTTTTTATTTAATAGAGAGATCACAGATAGGCAGAGAGGCAGGAGAGAGAGAGGAGGGAGAAGCAGGCTCCCTGCTGAGCAGAGAGCCCAATGCGGGGCTCAATCCCAGGACCCTGGGATCATGACCTGAGCCGAAGGCAGACACTTAACCCACTGAGCCACCAGGGACCCCGACTGCAGGGATTTTTAACTGTCTTGCCCAACACCGTATCCTCAGCGTCTCAAACACTGCGTGGCACACAGTATTTAAGCGCTGAGTGAATGAGGACAGGATCCTCACAATTCTAAGTACTCTGGGTCCCTGGAACTCTGGAACCAGGCAGAGAAATAAATGCACAGGGGACTACCTCCCTCAAGAGTGAGGTAAAACGGAAGAGAGGACAGCTCTGCGGAAAAAAAGATTCCCAAGCCTTTATCACAGGTCAAATAAGCATGGGGAAGATCTAAAACAAGAGGCTGCCCATGAGGAGTGAACACCTAAACAGGGATTCAAAAGCAACCCATGAAAGAATCAGAGGATAAGCAAGAAGCCAGCAATGTTGATTTCAGCACAAAAGAACAAGGAGGGCTCTCCTTGCTGAGTGTTCCCTACGTGCCAGGCCAAGCAGCTGATATGCACGATCCCATTCAATCTGGGCAATCCTAACAAGGGAGGTATTACCATTAGCTGCATTTTACCCAGGAAGCACAGAGCTCGGAGGCTAAGGCAGTCGAGTTAAGAGCAATAGCAGAGCTGGAATTTTAAACTGTGTGCGATGCGGTTCAAAGTCCACGCGTGACCTGCTCTGCTCTCTGGCCCTCAGGATCTCGGAAGGGAGAGTGAGTCACTGGGCTATTCCCCCTCCCTGCCTGAGAGAGAAGCCTCCACCAGACCTCAGTGGTGAAGGGCACAAGGCCCAGTGGGCAGAGGGGCCTGGCAAATGAGGGCTCCCACAAGGCTCAAGGGAGGCCTCCCTGGAGTGGAGGGTGCACCAGGGTGTGCCTTGGACAGGGTCAACAGCAGCACCAGAAGCCGCAGCAGCGGGAGCAGCCACGAAGGCTAATTATCCCCGCTGACCCGCCAGGAACTCTCCTAAGGTCTTTAACCTACTGAAGCAACCCCACGATTCAGAGCATTACCATCCCCATTTTACACTCAGGAAAATGAAGTCACTGCTCAGGTTAAATATTTGTTCCCAAGGAGCAGAGCGGAGATCGGAATGCACGCACTTTGCTCCAGGTTCATCCTGTAGAGAATTATTCTGGCACAAGAGAAAGTGGGGGAAAAGGGCTGCCCAAACCTACATGACACGTACATGACACACGTGCACACGGTCCCCCCGGGTGTGTGACAGAAGTCCTCCCTTGGCTTCTCTGAGGCCTGTCCCATAGTTACTAATAGCAGTTGCGTCCTGTACTCTCCCCATCCCCACCTCCTGCCTTCATCGGCCCTGATGTGTTTGTTGCCAGGCTGTCTCCCAGAGGCCTCTGATCTAATGGCAAGCATTTCTCCCCCAAGATGCTACCCTCAATTAGTGGTGAAATTTAAATCTGCCACGCAGAAAGCACTCTGCTCATTTACCCAGGCAAACGAGCTAAATCAGGAGGAAGGTCACAGCTCTAAGTATCTGTCAAAGACCATTTTTAGAGAGGGCTTCCATTTGCGCGGAGAAGATGAGGGCCACCTCTGACCTGCAAACAACGCAGACAAGCTGAATTACAGCCGCAGCCCTCAAGCCGTGGCTCTGGGGCTCGGCACTCGCCCTCAGCCACCCCAGCTCGTGCAGCCTCACCTTTCCTCCCCTCACAAACTGCCCCCAGGGCTGAACCTTTCATTTTGGAGTCTCACTGGTAAGTATCAGCAAGAACACCTCCTTATCTGCGGGGCAGAATAGCCAAAGCTGAATCAGAGAGCAATGCTCTGCAGTGGGTCGGCACGCAAACGCCATGGGGTTATTGTGATCTGTGCTAACCACAGTCTCAACTCAAAACCACAGACAGAACGCCGGCAAAGACAACAGTGACGTCACAAGGTACCAGAAGAATTCAAGATTCTTTAAGCCAGACCCACTTTGCAAACAGAAATGATACAGCTGCTAAAAGAATATGAGAGACAGCTCTGTGGACCCACACCCGCCCTGGCCAGAACCAACACTCGCTCCTTAGAAGACACGAAACACAAAGGCACGGATAGGGAGTGAAGGGAACTCTTACTGCTTTAGCTCACAGCTTCACAGATGATTATCCCTTCAGGGACTGAAAGGTCTTTTAAACCGTCATGCTCAACATGCTGAAATCAATTATTAAAAGCTGCCTCACTCTTGGTTTTGTACTTGAAGCACAAGAGTGTGCAAACACGCACCAAAATTCATGTACAAGAATGTTCCCAGCAGCGCTATTCACAGCCACCCCAAACTGGAAAGCACCCAAATGTCCACAAAGAGCAGAATGAATAAACAGCGATTACTTGTATGATGGAAAAGCACACGAGGAGAACAGTCTCCAATCCCATGGCTGAATTTACAGATTCGACCATGGGCCGGGTGACTCTCACGGACATGGCGCAGAGAGACAGAAGCCACACACCAAACCGCACATTTGGTACGAGCCTACTTTCAAAACACGAAAAGACAAGCTTACCCCATGCTGTTAGAAGCCAGGAGAGTGGTGATCCCTGGCAAAAGGGTTCTGTGGGAACTACTCACCTTCTGTCCCCTGAACCGGCCACACAGTGGTGCTCGGTTTGCGGCCGTTCACTGAGCTGTAATTTAATGACGGGTGTACTGTGCTTTAACGAACGCTATACTACAATAAGAAGTTTTTTTAAAAAACTGTCCCTAGTCGCTGTCCCATCTCATCCCCAACTGTTCTGGGGAGATGTCTTGCTTGGGTTTCTACAACCACAGCAAGTCAGCGACAGGCGCCGCCAAGATACCGGCTACCACCAACTGAATGATTCCTGGGGACCAGGCATCATGAGAGAACGTCACAAACAGGAGTGCATTTACTTCTCAAAAACTCTCTGAATGAACTATTTTTATTCCCAATTTGGAAGAACAGAAAAACAAAGCTTAGCCAGTTCAAGCTGAAGGCCGGCTACTACCTACGGAAGTCAGGATGCCAGGGGGTGACACCAAAGCTTAAGGTCCTACCGCTGGGCTATCAGAATGGGAAACGTGTTTATGTTATAAATGCTGAAGTTACATTAGGCCCTCAAGCTGTTTTCTTTTTCATGCCACTGACCTTTTTGATTGAGTCCAGGCCAGCTGTCTTCTAAGAGCTATCACATTCTGGACTTGCCTAATTGTTTCTTCATGGTAAGATTCAGATTATGCATTTTCAGCAAAGAGACACAGAAGGTTTGGTTGAACTAACAGTAGGGGTGCCAGGTCTGGTCACTTTGTTAAGGTGGTAACCCCCAGATCTCTTCATTATAAAGGCACATTTCCCCTTGGTAATTAATATGTCGGGTGATATTTTGAGACTATGTAAATACCAAATTCCTTCAGAACTGTTCCCCAGTGATTTTTTTTTTAAGGTTTTAAAAATTAACTACTGAGGTATAATTTATATATGATAAACTATATCCATTTAAGCGGTACAATTTGATAGTTTTGAATATGCATACGTGCGTGAAATCATCACTACAATCAAGATACAGAATATTTCCATCATCCCCACGTTTTTCCCATGCCTCTGGCCATCAGTTCCTCCGGCCACTCCTTGCTCTCAGGCAACCACTGATCTGTCTGCTATCGCTATAGATTAGTTTGCATTTACAGAGCTTTATATAAACGGAATCAGAATTTGCAGTCTTTTGTGTCTGGCCTGAACCACTCTCAGCATATAATGCTTCTAAGATCCAACCATGCTACTGTATGTAACTGTAATTCTTCCTTCTGACCCCTGAGTAGTGATCCAGTCGATGGCTGGATCAGTGTTTATTCACCTGCTGACAGACACTGGGTGGTTTCCAGTTTGGGGCTCTCATGAACAAAGCTGCTAGAAACGGCTGAGTACAAGTCTTTGTGTGAATATGTTTTGTTTTCCTTTCTCTTGGGCAAATACCTAGGAGTAGGATGGTTAAGTATACATTTAGCTTCCAATAAACTGCCAAAGTTTTCCAAAGGGAGTCTACCTTTTATATTCTTATCAGCAGCGTATGACGGTTCTAACTGCTCCATATCCTCACTTGGTCCTGTCACTCATTAAATTCTCCAGTGATTTTATTTTTTTAAGATTTTATTTATTTATTTATTTTGTCAGAGAGAAAGAGAGAGCGAGCGCAGGCAGAGGGAGAAGCAGGCTCCCTGCCGAGCAAGGGGCCCCATGCACCATTCGATCTGAGCACCCTGGGATCATGACCTGAGCTGAAGGCAGACGCTTAACCGGCTGAGCCTCCCAGGCATCCCTCCCCAGTGATTTTAAAATCCAATAATGTTCCTTGCCTGAATTAATTGTGCATTTGTGTGATTATGTCTAACTCTCCCACCCCAAACATCATGGGGTACACTTTAGTTCAACCCAGTTCCTAGCATATAACAGGGGCTTCATTAATATAAAGTCAGTAAATTATCTGTTGCATGAATCTGCAGACTTCCCCCCAATCCCAACAAAAAGACAGTAAGCTAAAATTTTTAAGACCTACTAGTGACTTCTCAGGAAGTTTCTAACTTTCTTTCATTCTTTTTTTTTTTTTTTTAAAGATTTTATTTATTGACAGACAGAGATCACAAGGAGGCAGAGAAGCAGGCTAGAGAGAGAGAGAGGCAGGCTACCTTTTGAGCAGAGAGCCCAGGACCCTGGTATCATGACCTGAGCCAAAGGCAGAGGTTTTAACCCACTGAGCACCCCAAGTTTCTACCTTTCTATAACCCTTGGTGCTGTGTCCTATATTCTACTAAACCAGAGAGGTCAAGCTTGACCTGATTCTGCTGCCCAACAAGGAGCAGTGCCCCAGAAGGCAAATACAGAGGCCCCTCTTGCATTACATATAGCCTGCTTAACGTGGGCAATGAAAGTTGTGTGGCTCAATTCCAGGCCCTGAAGGAAAGGGGTTTGAAAAGAAATATAATGTTAACTAGAATTTAAATAAAGATTTGAAAAGAAAAAAAATGAGCATCAGCTGCAATACTGTGCCCAGGCAGGTGCTGCCTTGAAAAGCCATGCCCCAGCCCTGTCCCTGGGTGAGAGTCGGTCTAAGAGCAGTGGAAGAGACTATTAAGGCTGCCACCTTCTCTCTGGCCAGACTAGCCCTGCACTTTATTGACACTGGGGTCTCCCTACGGCTGATAAAAGATGCTGACCCCTCCCAAGGGCCCGCTTCCTGCTGCATCTGGGTTCTTCGAGCAACAAAACAATCTCTTGTGAAATGAGGTCGCATATGCCAAGTGCCCAGTACAATGCCTGCACCATAGCAAGCTCTCCATAAATGTGTCAGAAACAGAAAGTGGGGAGAGTTAATATGATGGCAGGCCATCTTTGGCATTATTATTTTAAACAGCTGCCAGGCTTCCCTGGCTGCAGGGACTTTCTCGTTCAATGGGGACAAACTGAAATTAAGATACACTAACAAAACCATGGCCTACCAGTTGTTTATACCGTATGGTCTGACCGCATTATAATTCAAGATGTAAAAGAGGGGCCTTCCGCCCACATGAAACTGCTTCTCCTTGGGAACAATTTCTTTTCTCAGCCCTCTGTGGCACTTGCTACAGGAACTGGTCACCTCTTAATAAGCCAAGCAATAAAGAAAGGGACTATTAGATGGGAAATCATTTTTGCTACTGCTGCCCCACCCCCTCCCACTCTGCCAAAAGGAAAAGGTTAAAGATCATAGAACGAGGGGCCAAGGAGGTTTAGTCTTACACATTATTCAGAAAAATCATTCCTAGGGAATGCTATTTTTAGTTCATGGCTGACAAGCGAGGCCACAGGCCCTCGGAACACATGCAGTAGCGCCCAGAGGAGCAGGGCACAAGGCATTCAGCCTCCAGGATACGAGACCTTCGGGGACTGAGGGGCAGGGACACTTGGAAGCTCCCTCAGGGGGTTTCTCTGCTGTAGGATATGGATGTTTCCCCCTTCCCACGCTGTGGCTCAAAACTGGTCCAGAGACCTGGGATTTAAAACCATTCTGCGACCACAGTGAGGTATATAGATGGCACACTTAGCCTGACAAATTTTTCTCATATTCTCAGGAAGACTGTAAGTAGGTTCTAAAAGTAACTCCTCTGGCGAGATGAACTCTGGACAGGACTGAATATTCCTACTTCCTGCTTTGCAAAGGAGAGCACAGATTAACTTGGCCAATGTTCTCTTTTTACTCAGGAGTCACACTGCTGTAGAAGGGAAGCAGGGGCTCCATTGCCCTGACAGTTTTCCATGTGGAGGGAAACTGGGGGAAGAAAGTGTTCTAGCCGGAAATACAAAGTCAGTCTGACCTCCAGCAGTGACCCCAGAGCAGCTGCAGAAGATCCAAGCTCGCTTCCAGCCTGATCCCGTAACTGGAGCAGAAAGTGAAAAGCTGTGATCCTATTAGCACAGCAAGCACAGAGATGGTCTCTGAGCCTGCGCTGGGTTCAAGGCATCTGCAAATCAATCCAAAAGCTGTTCTACCTCCTGGCCATTTCTTGAACACATTCCAATTTTAGGAAGTATGAAACAAGGGTAAGTGAACTGGTCAGAAAGCTCGGGGGGGGGGGGGAGGCAGATGCAATCCAAAATGAACCTCCCACTTGCAGTGCTGGAGAAGACCTAAGAATGTGGCGCTTTGGAGAGGTCCAACAGGGTCCTAACAGCAGCAGCAGCAAATTTTGAGGTGAGAAAGCAGTGATCCTTTCCTTATGGTCTGTGTCTAGGAGGAGCTGGCAATTTACTCACAAACTATGAGGAGGATACAAGGCAGTCACAGGCACCTGCCGCGGGCCACCCCTGGAATGTGGGGTTGCCGGCAAACAAAGCTTCTCTCCATAGACTCTCCAAGGTGCCCCCACCCCATCCCTGGCGTCCATCTCTCGCCACCCTCTTCTCAGGTCAAATTTAAAATGAATTTGGCCTGGAGATGGAATCATAAAGATGATGCCGAAGGTATATATGTGTAAAAGTAAAACAAAATATAAGCTTCAGAATGGTAGGCACATGATGTCTTGTGGGAGTAGTATTAGCAGAAAACGTAACTGAACTATTTCAGATTACTTTCAGAGATCGGGATTGTAAAGGACTGTCACTTTCTATTTTATATCTGTATTTATAGTAATTTTTTACTGTGAGCAACCTGATGATTCTTGTAATTTGAAAAAATATTAAGGTGACAGGATGGTTCGAGTTGTCCCCATTCACAATGCTCACGCTCCGGCCTCTTGAACCCAAGGTCTCAGCAGGAAGGTTTTTGGCAAGGCTGCTGTGAGACTGGGGCGGGGGCAGCAACCCAGGCCCTGAGGCACACAAGGAGAGGGGCTCCTTTCGGGATTTCTTGCTGGATTTCATACCCACCATAGTAGGCAGGAGTGTGAGCTCCCAAGCATCGGCTTTGAAAGTGATGATGCAGTATTTTATGTGCCAGGACAAGCAAAGTGCCAAGGTGTATGAGACAGACACAAAAACTATGACTTTCGACTGAACTGCTTTGGACAGACCCTGCAAACACATTTCATTTGCAGTGTCCTCTCCAATTAGCCAGATGAACTGCCTGAACTGCCACATGGAAACGAGTCCCAAGACGATTTCTATCATGAGCAAGAGAGGGAGACGGGATGGAGAGGTCAGGTGTCAGCAGAGGCTCTTCCTAAGTGCAAGTTCAGTGTAAGTCAGTCAGACCTGGGAAAACACCTAATCCATAATTCATTCAATCATTCCACAAAGTCTCATCAGTCCCAGGCCTCTGCTCAGCCGGGAGCCGCACGATGAGGCAGCCATGGGTGGTGTCAGAAGGGGGCTACGGACGCTGAAGGGCTACAGACAGCACACCACGCGAGGTGACATTCTAGCAGACGACTGTCTAGACTTCTCAAATAAGGTTATTATTCAAAACAGAACAAAACAAAACACATCAAAAGGCAAAGAGAATTGTTCTGACCTGAAGGGACAAAGGAAGCAATAGCCAAATGCACTGTGAACACTGCTTGGATCTCAGAGCAAAGTCTCAGCTGTAAGAGAGAGTTTAAGCCACCTGAGTCAACTTGAACACGGACTGCATGTGGAACACTACTGAACTAACGCTATCATTCTTGAAAGTGATAATGTCACTACAATTATAGAGGAGAAACTCCTTAAGCTAAGGGATATACGCTGAGATTTTTAGGAGTGAAGTGATGTGGGATCCATGGCTTATTCTCAAATTCAATTAAAATTAGGGGAAGAAAGGGCAGATGTGGCAAAATGTTAACCCCCAGGGAACACTGAGTCATTATCATACTAGTCTCTCAACTCTTCAATGGGTTTTCCTACATTCCTACATTCCGTTTAGAAGCGGGGGAGAAAGCCAAGTTACAGGTATCTCCAGTCACTGGCAGAGCCTGATGGGCAGCAGAAAGCAGCAGCAACTGTGCTGGCGAAGCGGCCGCAACAAGCAGCACAAGAAGCCCGTGCCTGGGCTGCGGGCCACACGCAGCGCCTCAGGCAAGTCTCCCGAAACCTCCGGGGGGAGTCCATGGAGCCAGGGCCTGTTATCACCCCCAGTTTACAGATGAACAAATGGCAGAGCAATGATCCCAGACTTGGTCTAATTGCAGATCTGAAGCTCAGTATCATTACTCCAAAATGCCTGTCCTAGCTAATCTGCTTCTTTAAGTCCCATCAGGAGGAGAAAATGCCACAAGAGTCCCCAAACAGGGGAATGCTTAAATGGTCTGTGATCCAGGTACTTCCTAGAACATTATGCAGCAATTACATGTCATGTTCTTTGAGGGAGATCCCCTCTGCTTGCTAGATGGGACGTTGCCCGATTCATGAATACTTAAAACCTGTTGCTCTTCAAATTAAAAGAAAAAGAAAAAAAGTCATATTTTCATGATGTAGTTAATGACAGGGAGCATGCTCACAAAGCAATGTCTGGCTTAAAAAGCAGTGATTCTCAAAAAATGGTCCTCCAATCCACCTCTAGGTCACTGAATCCTTTTCCTGCAGGAAAACAGGAGTAGATAAGCTGGTAAAGTCAGGGCTCTTTCGGCTCATCTAAGTTATGCTAGAAAATTTTTAAGAACTATCATACTGCAGCAGGAGCACCTGGGTGGCTTAGTCGTTAACCATCTGCCTTCAGCTCAGGTCATGATCCCAGGGTCCTGGGATTGAGCCCCGCATCAGTCTCCCTGCTCAATGGGGAGCCTGCTTCTCCCTCTCCCACTCCCCCTGCTTGTGTTCCCTCTCTTGCTGTCTCTCTCTATCAAATAAATGAATAAAATCTTAAAAAAAAAAAAAAACTATCATACTGCATACTCTGACTTATGTAAAAGTAAAAACCAACACACAAACACAGAGCAATAAGGCTATCAGGAACGCAGCAGACCATCAACAGTGGTATTCACTAAGTGGAAGGTCAATGAATCTTTAAATTCTTTCTCACAGTTTTTAGCACTTGTTGAATTTCTATGAACATGCCTCAATTTTATTTAGAGGAAAAAAATTCTTTTAGGGAAAAGAGCACACAACCCCCCTGCCACACACGCTAAATTCATAGATACCACATTTAAAATACTTCTCTCCTGGGGCGCCTGGGTGGCTCAGTGGGTTAAGCCGCTGCCTTCGGCTTAGGTCATGATCTCGGGGTCTTGGGATCGAGTCCTGCATCGGGCTCTCTGCTCAGCGGGGAGCCTGCTTCCTCCTCTCTCTCTCTGCCTGCCTCTCTGCCTACTGGTGATCTCTTTCTGTCAAATAAATTTAAAAAAAAAATAAATAAATAAAATACTTCTCTCCTAAAATTCTACTAAGTACAAACTAATGCGGGATGAGGGGAAGTATGTAACAAAATTTAAAGGCAGGAAGGCAAGCGGGCAGACAGGCAGGCAGGAGGGGATGGAAGAAACAGTGGAATCAAGATATTCCAGGTTGAAGACCACTTACTTAATCAACAAGTAATGCATATCGTGTGCCACACTCAGAAGAACAGAAAAGCCTACTCCCAGCAACCTGAAATGTGCCTGAGAACTACCAGGGAGGTCACATTCAAAGGGCTACTGGTGGTGGGGGGTCTTGGAAGAAGGAGGACAAGTTCCAGAGGCAAGGAGGAACGCGGGATACAGTTCATACCACACGAAGAACACATGCAAAGCAGAGAAATACAAAGAAATTCCGCTGGTGGGAATGCAAGCTCGTGCAGCCACTCTGGAAAACAGCATGGAGGCTCCTCAAAAAGTTGAAAATAGAGCTTCCCTATGACCCAGCAATTGCACTACTCGGTATTTACCCTACAGAGGTAGTGATCCGAAGGGGCAACGTGCAGCTGAATGTTTACAGCAGCAATGTGCCCAATAGCCAAACTATGGAAAGAGCCCAGATGTCCATCGACAGACAGATGAGTGGATAAAGATGTGGTATCTATATACAATGGGATACTATGGAATGGAATACAGCCTTCAAAAAAATGCAATCATTTGCAATGACAGCCATTTGCAACGACATGGATGGAACTAAAGGGTATTATGCTAAGTGAAATAAGTCACTTTCTCAGTCAGAGAAAGACAATTACCATATGATCTCACTGATATGTGGAATTTAAAAAACAAAACAGAGGATCATAGGGGAAGAGAGGAAAAAATAAGACGAAGAAACCAGGGAGGGAGACAAACCATGAGAGACTCTTAATCCTAGGAAACAAACGGAGGGTTGTTGGAGGAGTGGGGGTGGGGGGATGCGGTAACTGGGGGACAGGCATTAAGGAGGCACGTAATGTGATGAGCGCTGGGTGTTATAGAAGACTGTTGAATCACTGACTTCTACCTCGGAAACCAGTAATACATTATATGTTAACTTAAATTTTAAAAATTGGGGATAAAAGAAATTCAGCTTGTATTCTCGTAAAACAATTTAAAAATTAATGCTTGTTGTATTAATGCATGTTGTATCAGAACATGGGGGAGAGGAAAGGAAGAATGAAGGGAGAGAGGGACAGAGGAGAGGGCCAGGCAGACCGCCGTAACGGTACTATACATGGGAGGGGGCAAGACTGTGGCCTGCAACTGGGAGGCAGAGAAATAGCAAGAAGAGCTTTTTGGTGGGGTGCCTGGGTGGCTCAGTGGGTTAAGCCTCTGCCTTCAGTTCAGGTCATGGTCTCAGAGTCCTGGGATCGAGTCCCACATCGGGCTCTCTGCTGGGCTGGGAGGCTGCTTCCTCCTCTCTCTCTGCCTGTCTCTATCCTTACTTGTGATCTCTCTCTGTCAAATAAATAAATAAAATCTAAAAAAAAAAAAAAGAAAGAAGAGCTTTTTGGTAGAGAACTTCGTGAAATCAGGAGGGACTGCAGAGCGTGATGGTGGGGAAACGGAAGTGAAATGGAGGAGACAGAGCTCAGAGATGACAAAGCAAAAGTGACTTAGACATAGACTTGGGAACTGATTGGAGATGACCCTGCAGGTTTCTTGGTGACAGGGTGGACAGTGGCACAGTATCACAGAGCTTTTTTTTTTTTTTTAAAAGATTTTTATTTATTTGACAGACAGAGATCACAAGTAGGCAGAGAGGCAGGCAGAGAGAGGGAGAGGGAAGCAGGCTCCCTGCAGAGCAGAGAGCCCGATGCGGGGCTCGATCCCAGGACCCTGGGACCATGACCTGAGCCAAAGGCAGAGGCCTTAACCCACTGAGCCACCCAGGCGCCCCAGTCTCACAGAGCTTTAAGAAAAGCAACAGCTTGGTAGTGGCTGGTGGTAAAGCCTTAAACCCACAAGTATTCACAGGCAGAAGGGCAAGAAGAGGCCCAAGTGCATCCGTGGACAGCAAACCGTGAGTCACGGGCTGAGAGTGAGAGAAGCAAGGTGGGTGGGGCAGGTCGAGGCCACTGACATGCTCAGCTAGAGGACAGGTGGGTGACGTCCCTGCACCTCGGGCTACGGCAGGTGAGCCACGTGAGGAGATCATTCACACGAGGCTCCCAGAAAAGGGAAAGCTCCCCCTGACAGGAGAAAAGCAACTAATACATGCTGAAGGAATCAGGGAGTAACGCTATGGGGAAAGAGTAGCTTAGTGCACACCACCACCTTCCCCAAGGCATCAGCGCGAACGTTGCCAGTGACGGACAACTTGACGTGCTGCGCCACACGGTGTGATGTATCGAGAACACAGCATCGCTTCCCTGCTGTTTCTGCCCAAGGTGCAAATACGAACCTAATCATGAAGAAAACAGCCCCAAACCACCAAACTGACGAGGAACCTACTACAAAATAATGATCTGTATTCTTGAAAACTATCAAACCCATGTGGCGCCTGGGGGGCTAAGTTGGAAGCATCTGCCTTTGGCTTGAGTCATGATGCTGGGGTCCTGGGATGGAGCCCCACATCGGGCTCCCTGCTCAGCGGGGAGCCTGCTTCTCCGCCCCCCGCCACTCCCCTGCTTGTCCTCTGATAAAGAAATAAAATCTTTAAAAAACAAAAAACAACAATAAATTATCAAGGCCATGAAAAATAGATAGGCTAAAGTGTTCTAGATTAAAAGAGACTGGAGGCTTGACAACTAACCCTATCGTGTGGTGCAGGGTTAGGTCCTGGACCAAAATAAATTTGTGTTTTGCTATGAAGGACATGATTAGGACAATTGATGAAATAAAGATATTCACAGACTGGGTAGGTTAGTGCTGGGTCGTTGCTAATGTCCTGAGTGTGACAGCTGCTTGGTGATTATGGAAGAGAATGTTTTTAGAAAATACACACAGAGACAGTTAGAAATAAAGGTGCATCAGATTTGCAAACTTCCAAATATTTCAGAAAAAAGATACAAATAAATATGCAGAAAGAATAGTGTGGGGAGGGGCGCCTGGGTGGCTCAGTGGGTTAAAGCCTCTGCCTTCAGCTCAGGTCATGATCTCAGGGACCTGAGATCAAGCCCCGCATTGGGCTCTCTGCTCAGCGGGAGCCTGCTTCCTCCTCTCTCTCTCTCTGCCTGCCTCTCTGCCTACTTGTGATCTCTGTAAAATAAATAAATAAAATATTAAAAAAAAAAAAAAAAAAAAGAATAGTGTGGGGAAACTGGTAAAATCCTTTTAAGGAACCTGGGAATTTTTCTAACTTTCAATTTGTTTAAACTTAGAATTTTTATGCCTTTCCAATAAGTCTAAAACAAAAAGTTCAGGAAAAAATGCCCCCCCCCCCCGCCGCCCCCGAGCTGACACAAAGTGTCTCTCTGAAGTGCTAGGTCAACAAGTACAGGCTTCGGTCACCTGAATCAAATCTCTGTGCAGATTTTCTCCTTACCCAAGGGAGAGGTGCCAGAGAGAAATGGACATAAAACCCGGGTCCAAAAGAAGGACAGGGGGTGCCTGGGTGGCTCAGTGGGTTAAGCTGCTGCCTTCGGCTCAGGTCATGATCTCAGGGTCCTGGGATCGAGCCCCGCATCGGGCTCTCTGCTCAGCAGGGAACCTGCTTCCCTCTCTCTCTCTCTCTGCCTGCCTCTCTGCCTACTTGTGATCTCTGTCTGTCAAATGGATAAATAAAATCTTTAAAAAAAAAATAAATAAATAAAATAAAATAAAATAAAAAGAAGGACAGGGAGAAAAGGCTTTGGGAACAGAATGAACTAAACCAAGCTGCAGATGTGCTACAATTAGGTGAAGTGCTTACTGTGACTCAGCCCTGGTGTGTTGCAGAGAAAACTCTGGAAAGAACTACAAAGTCTTTAGCAGGCTTCAACTTGAAGCTTATTTTCCCTGATTTGGCACATCCTAAGTAAATATTAACGCTGTCGTGCAGCTTAACAGGATGCCGCTGAAACTGCGTGCAGAACCTGGGACACATGCGGTACTGAGCATCGCCACAGAGAACACTGGAATCAGAGAGACACAGAGCAAGGCTCTAACCCCAACCCTGGTTTCGAATTAGTGTGAGCCTGTGTTCCTGAGCACCCCCGTCAATGCTTCACAGCTAACAGAACCATGGGCCTGCGACACCGGCTTCTCCAAGTCAGCAGCTCCGAAAGCACCCGTGAAAAAACCGAGGGAAACAGCATGAAAACGGAAGCTCCAAGGGTTTCCAACGAGAGACGGAAGAGACACATCACTGGATCCCACTAAATGAACAAAATGGATGTTTTCAACACAGGGAAAATCTCGTCACTGCAGGAACAATGTGGAATACATGAAGACGGATGGCACGTTAGCACCAAGCTGTCAGTGGACTTGAAACAGAGCTGCCTGACCAGAAGACGGCCAAGGATCCTCTCCGGTTTTTGACCTCAGGGGGAAAAAAAAAATCTGTCAGTAACAAATCTCAGGCACCTGCTCAATGGCCAAGGGCTGTAATGGTCACCACCATTCCTGCACTGTATTAAGCCAAAGTACACTAGCACTTGTGTCCAGTGTGGCGCTGGGGACACAATGCTAATATGATGACACTTCCTCTGCCCTCGAGCAGCTGACAGACCCGTAAGGACACACACCAGTGGGCTGCCCGCTGTGCCAGGGAGCTGACAGAGCTCAGAGGGGCACCTCACACCAGCCGCAGCCGCAGTCCTGAGAACCAGAGGCTCCGCACACTGAAAGGTTGAACAGATCCCATATGTCAGCCTCAGAACCACGCGCAGATGAAGAGCCGTCCAGATGGCTAGCTCCTTCTCAGAAAGCCTCTCACATTTAAGGTGAGATGATCCCAGAGTCTCCAAATGGCTCAGGCCCCTAGAAAGTATCCCGCAGGCAGTGAAAGCCAGCATCAGTTCTGAGCGGCACTCTTACCTGTGGCTTCGATGTACTCAATACACCGCTCAATAAAAACAGGGATGGGCTTCTCTGGAGTCACGACAGTTGTCAAGGGCACCCCAAAGTAGTTACTCTCCCAGGTTGCCTTTGTGATGGATGGCCGGGGTTTGGGCTTTGGTTTCTGTATAGGAAAGAGAAAAGAAAGCACAAAAACAGAGTGAGTATCAACTCAACAGCTCAAACATTGGTAAGGCTTCTAGAAGGGAACTCACGATGGTATGGAAACTGCTGGAAAGACTCTGAACAGGATAGAGACCCACTCGTTCTTCTCACTAATTTTGTAATTTCTAGCCTCCGAATATCACACAAGATGCCAGCAAGCTGACACACAGTCACACCTCTGGTGTGAGACTGCATTATCAAAACAAAGGTGTTTATAAGAAGCAGGCCATGTTTAGTTAATAACAATGAGATGACTATCCATATCCTTTATCAGGAGTGCCCTGGAGTAAACAGGAAGTTTTCCAAACATCCCACATGGATAATGAATGTTATATACTCAAAGATGGCTAAAATCTTTAAAAAGATAAAAGACAGAAATGAGAATGAGTAATTTCCTCATTCCAGAAAAGAGAGCATGCATTCAGCTGGGGCTGAAAGCTGCAAGGGAGACCCTCCTTTGCTACATTGGCCTGGGTTAATCCTCAGCCGTTTAGGAATGAGGGAAGGGTAAAACCAACTAATCAAACAGGACAAAGAAAAGAATACTTTGTCCCTTGCCCAGCAGGACCCTTCCTACTACGATTTGAGGGCTCACTAGGTGCCAAGCAAGTCCCAAATACTACTTCTTTTAAACCTCAGGACATTACACTTTACTGAGAAAAATGTCCCCCACACCCGCCCAAATGACACAACTAGTAAGTGCCAGTGCTGGGAGTCAAAACCAGGAGGGTTTGTCTCCAAAGCTCATGCTCATAAACACTACTGAGATACTCTTCCCAAACTGATCAATCCTTTTATTTTGAAGCTCACATGAGGAAAAAATGCTCTAAACAAATGGTCAATTTCCTAAAAGCCACAGAAATAAACCTGAAATTTTGGCCTTTCGGTAAAATAGCTAGGTGAGCATCTTTCGGTAAAATATGTGAGGAGGAGGTTAACCAAAGAGGATCAAGGTAAATGGACTCAGGTGAAGCTCCAGCAATACAGTTTCATCTCCAAGTTAATGAGAACAAATTAGAAGAGCAGGGATAGGGGCATCTGGGTGGCTCAGTCAGTTGAGCACCTGCCTTCTGCTCAGGTCATGATCCCAGGGTCCTCAGCTACTCCCCTTGCCGCCCCCCACCTGCTTGTGCTCTCTCTTGCACATACTCTCTCTCATATAAATAAATAACATTTTAATCTATTTTTTTTTTTTAAGATTTTATTTATTTATTTGTCAGAGAGAGAGTGAGTGAGAGCGAGCACAGGCAGACAGAGTGGAAGGAAGAGTCAGAGGGAGAAGCAGGCTCCCTGCGGAGCAAGGAGCCCGATGTGGGACTCGATCCCAGGACGCTGGGATCATGACCTGAGCCGAAGGCAGCTGCTTAACCAACTGAGCGCCACCCAGGCGTCCCTAAATAAATAACATTTTAAAAAAAGATTTTATTTATTTATTTGACAGAGAGACACAGTGAGAGAGGGAACACAAGCAGGGGCAGTGGCAGAGGGAGAAGCAGGGCTCCCTCAGAGCAGGAAGCCCAAGGCGGTGCTTGATCCAGAATCCTGGGATCACAACCAGAGCCGAAGGCAGATGCTTAATGACTGAGCCACCCAGGTGCCCCCAATAAATAAAATCTTAAAAAAAAAAAAAAGAAAAAGAGCAGATTTAACGAATGTATACAACCTATATAATTTAAAAGCATTTAGGGGTGGGGCTCCTGAGTGGCTCAGTCAGTTGGGCATCTGACTCTTGACTTCAGCTTGGGCTGTGGGATCGAGCCCCACCGCAGGCTTTTCCCTCAGAAGGGAGTCTGCTCCCCCCCCCCCACTACCCCTCCCCTGCACTCTCTTGCAAATAAGTAAATTTTTAAAAAAGTGTTTAGGGGAGGGGCGCCTGGGTGGCTCAGTGGGTTAAGCCTCTGCCTTCGGCTCAGGTCATGATCCCAGGTTCCTGGGATTGAGCCCCGGCATCGGGAATCTCTGCTCAGCGGGGAGCCTGCTTCCTCCTCTCTCTGCCTACTTGTGATCTCTGTCAAATGAAAAAAAAATAAAATAAAAAAAGTGTTTAGGGGATCTTTGTATAAAATCCACTAAAGGGGACATCCACCTAGCTGACCTGACCACCCTAGGTCAGCTGACCCTGACCACCCTAGGTCAGGGTCGACCATTTCTCTTTCCTTATCCTGCCCATCCTCATTCCTTCTGGTACCTCTATTTATATTGGGAACAAATCACTTCCTGTTTAGTCTGAGATTCTTTGAGGACTTCCTGTGCAAACAAGTGGCAAAAAAAAGAACAGTGAGAATAAAATGTGCACGAAAGAAGGAACAAGCCCTTGTGGGCTGGGGTCGGGCATTATCTGTAAGGAACACCCAAAAGCAAAGACAATCCAGTCTTCACAGAGCTGGCTAACTGATTCAGTCAGGAAGATGAGTGCAATGGAAATGGATCCTAGAGTACCAGAGAACCATGCCCTCCACAAGGCCTACCCCTGCCCCTGTCCCGCTCCCCATGAAATCAGCCACACAGTCTCTCAGGTTGCAGGGAGTGACTGCCGCTATCTCTAGGCTCTGACCCAGACTTTTCACCAAAGTAGTAAGGAAAAGCAAATCGATGATTTATGATGTATCTTTACATGAGATAATTTAACCAATCCAGACTCTCTAGACTCGGGCATCTTCTACTTAGAAGAAGTACAAGAGAAAGAATTTAAGGGTTGACATCTTAACAGACCTGGGTTTGAATCCTGAGAGACAAGTCCTGTGACTCTGGGCAAGTGACTTTGCATCTCAGGGACAGTACCTCCTCACAGAGGGGTCTGAGGGTGAAATGTGTGGGACCTGGCTCAGGGCCTAGCAGACAGTAGTCATAATTTGAGGAAAGAGAGGGGGGACTGCTTCTGTTATCACACACTGTCGCAACTGGCTAACCATGAGTCAAGCTATGGTCTCCCTTAAAAATGCCATACAGTTTAAATTATTAGCTCTAGAATCTGAATATACAAGGAAGCCCGTCTGGATTCCAGCGACATTCTTTTTTTTTTTTTTTTTTAAAGATTTTATTTATTTATTTGACAGAGAGAAATCACAAGTAGATGGAGAGGCAGGCAGAGAGAGAGAGAGAGGGAAGCAGGCTCCCTGCTGAGCAGAGAGCCCGATGCGGGACTAGATCCCAGGACCCTGAGATCATGACCTGAGCCGAAGGCAGTGGCTTAACCCACTGAGCCACCCAGGCGCCCCCAGCGATATTCTTTTTATCAATCTCAATCCTGCAGAATTCGCCTGTCAAAACTAACACAACAGCAGCACCATGCTTCAGTAAAACTGATGCTTCCAAATAAACCATTAAAGGATTTAAAAAGGGAACTTTAAGAGAGGCTGCAAAGAAGCAGCTTTTCTAATCACCATTAAGGTCTTCTAACCAGAGTTCTAGTAAACAGATAATACATTTTGATCTTGTACTTCTTCTACCTTCTCAATACTAAGACAAGATGAGGTGTGTTCTAACAATCTAAGTTAGCTAGAAAATTTACCCTCCATCAACTGAGTACTACGCGCCGGACCCCTGCTTACGTTCTTTAGGTTTCATTCCAGAGTCAAAACAGATCTGTACGTGTGGGTTTTAAGAACCCCATTTTACAGATGAAGAGGCTGAGTCCTAAAAAAAATTCAGTTACTTGCCCAAGTCAGTTCTGACTCCAAAACCTGTGTTCTGAGTCACTATGATTTGCTGCCTTCCTCTGAAAGTTCCCGGGAGAGGCAGAATGAGTAAACGGATAAAGGAATAAATGATTATGAGTACACTGACAACCTGATTGTCAGTACACTGACAATCATAATAAATGATTATGAGTACACTGACAATTTCTAGGGTAATAAAGACCCCCCTCACATAAAATCTCAGGGATCTTTAAGCTGGAAAAGGAAAGAAGAGAGACCTATGCAGTTATTTCAAATAGCTACAGAACGATCCACTGAAAGAAATCATTTTATATGGTCCCAAAGGGTTATGTTGGGAGAGATAAGAGGAGAACACAGATAGGCAATTTTGGCCAATATAAAGAGAAATTAAAAAAAAAAAAAAATCCCCAGCTATTTAAAAAGGAAGGGACTGCTCTGTAAATACTCAAAGCAGAAACCGAATTACCTGCTACACCCGTTGTCAAGGAGATCCTGCCATGGAAGTCCACATTGGACAACTGCCCTTATCCCCCTCACCCCAGAGAATCCAAGATCTAGTTCAGTGCTTTTATTTATTCAGCGTACAAAATGCGGGAACGGAGAGTGAGCTGTCGCAACAGCACCAACTCACCTTGCTAAAGGACATGGATTCTCTCATATTTAAACTGTGATTTACCAAATGTCCAAACACCTCCGAGAAGTAACTGAGGGCTCTGCAGGGTGTCACAAAATTTGGATGGGAATTCTTGCACAACTAGTTCTAAACCTTTCCAGTAAGGAAATCAGACGTCGTGGTGCACACGAAGAGGTGGGCCAGATTGCTGATGTAACAAACAACACATCAGGCACCTGAAGGGTTACTGGGCACATGTCAGATGGAAACGCCACTCTTTTGAGTGGCCTGCCAGCTGTCTCAGTCCCCGGTCAGACATGGGTCGCTCATTATGGAATCCCTGGGGCACTCAGAGCAGCAGGCCCCTGGAGAGGAGAAAGTAATACCATCCTAATATCAATCTTCTTTTAAGGGCACTCACATAGCAGGCTGAATGGAAAAAGGCATCTAGCCAGAGGAAAGCAAACCCTGAGAATAACTGACACATCTGCAGTTCTCAGTTGAGTCTTACTGGGTCGGAAACGGAAACTGGTGATTAACTAGGAGTGGCCCCGTGTAGGACACTGCTAGGTACTCTGCACAATTATCTGAAACCTCACCACCATCTTCTAGGTAAGGGTTATCAGCACCATTTTATCGGCAAGAAAATGGGCTCAGAGAGATTCACACCCAGCGCTGAGAGCCCGGACCCAGGCCTAGTGATCTATGAACACCAAAGCCCCTCCCTGCCCTACCAGAACTCCATGATGGGATGCCATGACCAAAACAAAGCGCTGGCTCAGTCTGAGCCACCTTCATCTGTCCGTTGGGATAGATACATTTTTTGAATGAGTGACAAAGTCCATTGTTCTTTACTTCAATTTCCTCAAAAACATGCCTGATTCTTAGGCTTATAATACCCAGGTGGCAAAGGAAACAAAGAAATGAACCAATCGTTTACACCAGTTTGGCACTGCAAAGAAACAGTGACGAACTTGCCGCTGGCCCCTTGGCTTCTGAAACAAGGAAAGAGCATCAGGGGAAACTCCCAACTTTGTCGGACTCGGAAAACATCTGTCACCTGCTTGTGGGGTGGCAAGCCCACTCCATGGCCCCTCCGAGTCCACAGAGGCAAGAAAAAGGTTAGGAAGCCAGCCAAAGAATGAGAAGCTTCCATCGGGCTGCAAGATGACTGGGTTCCAGGGCCTGACATGCAGAAGGTACTCATTAAATTTCCTGAATGAAAACAAGTTTCCAATAATGCACAGCGCCAATATTTCTTTATATATATTTTTAACTTCAGCTGAGATGAGGACGATCTGTGTGTGTACAAAGGCTTTTTCTTGTCCTAACATAGTGTTTGTTGCCCTCCTGAAGACATGAGAAGGTGAGGCTCAGAACGTCTTATTCATAGCGACAGTACACCCCAGACTCCCTTTAAGGAAAAAAAAAAACAGCGAGGTGATCGATTCCCTACATCACTGTGTGGACACTAAATAAAGGACAGTCATTTATGTACACATACAACTATGTTCCTGCTGGAGTCAGTTCCCAGAGAGCAAGGATCTTAGCATTTCTCTTTTTAAATGAATTATGCCCGAGGTCACACAGCAAACTAGCAGAAGAGCTAATACTGCAACCAAAGTCCTCTCTCACTCTCAACCAATTTATAATCCAATCAGTAAGAGATGAGATACATCCCTAGCAAATGAAGCCGATCTAGGTATCAGATGAGTTAACAACTGAGCCACAAAGAAAAAAAGAGTCTCCCAAGACTTCCAGTGGGGAGGTCAGCCATTCTTTCTGGATAAAGAACATTCTATCTTCCGTGGGAATAGCAGGTAGTTATTTAGTGACCCTAAGCTGACAACCTCGAATACTCTCCTGGTTTCTATAAAATACCTTCAATACATATAAAATTACTGATCTAGACTTCAGAGTCCGAAAATATGATCACTACAGTTGTACCACCTAGCACAGTCTTTTAAATGCTTGGTAACCCATCTAATGAAGGAAATAAAAAACAGAAAAGAACACAAGCTCTTGGAGTCTTCTTCTTTTTTTTTTTTAAGGACAAATGTCAGGGACCTGGGTGGCTCGGTTGGTTAGGTGTCTGCTTTCAAATCAGGTCATGATCCCAGGGTCCTGGGGCTGAGTCCCGCATCAGGCTCCCTGCTCAGTAGGGAGTCTGCTTCTCCCTTTACCCTTTACCCCTGCTCGTGATCTCTCTCAAATAAATAAATAAAATCTTTTTTTTTTTTTTAAGATTTTATTTTTTTATGACAGAGATAGCAAGAGAGGAAACACAAGCACGAGGAAGCTGGAGAGAGAGAAGCAGGCTCCCTGCTGAGCAGAGAGCCCAATGCCCGGGGTCAATCCCAGGATCCCGGGATCACAACCTGAGCGGAAGGCAGATGCTTAACAACTGAGCCACCCAAGCACCCCAATAAAATCTTTAATAAAGGACGAATGCCATATGCTGAATGTAGTCTGGAACAGGGACGGTGTCCTCTAAACGAGGACAATTTTCCCTCTCTAGAGTGATTTTTAGCAAAGCCCGAGAGAGAGAGACACAAACACACACACACATACAGGCACGCCCGCAGTTTGCCAAGTTGTGTAGTGGGAGACCCTGGACTAAACCTAAGTGGTAGGAGTCAGAAAAACCAAAAGATTCCATACACTACATTACTACAGGTTCCCCACAAAGCACCTTCTTGCATTCTATATTCAACATTCCAGCTTTCTGATTAGCAACAATTCTCTCATAATTTCCAATAGATCTTCAAAAGAACCTTTTCAAATCAAGTTTCTCACTCGTGCCCTAAATGTATGCTTGGTTAACTGGTGCTCCCCCTTCTGGCTCTGCAAAAAAAAAAAAAAAAATCTAAGCCCAAGTTTAAGAGAAAACCTGATGGCGTTCTTATTCTCACTGGCAAAGCCCGTTACGAAAGCACAGATGCTTACTAGACTTGGGCTCCGTCATGCTGGCAGTCAGTATTATGACCCAGTCACGCACTGTCTTGGAGCATCTTTATTTAGGGATAGAAGAGGAAGTAGCACAAAGTCTCAGCCTTCCTAGCATCCTTAATCCTCTGCCATGATGGAAGAAGAAAGACATGTCATCCCCTCACAGGCCCCAAATAAAGTGAGACCACAGCTTTTTTGCTCTAGAAAGGTGTGAAGTCTGGCAAATCTGGGTCACTCCCTGCCTCTGTCTCAGACTGAACAGCCAGTGCGACAGGGGCTAACTAGAAAGGAGGGCCCACCAGTTCTAGGAAAGTTTTTTACACACATCCTGCCTGATCCGACACGTACTGGATTTGGACTTCTCAGAGTTCCATGTCAGTTTTTACCTGCTTGCCTCCTCTCAAATACTGAATCAAATGCATTCAGAAGACCTTTTTCAATGGAAGCAGAAGTGATTCTTCACTGCAGCTGAAATACTCTGTGTTCCTACCAAGATATTTCAGTATCACTAGGTGGTGGACAAGAACAAGTTGGTTCAGTGATGATCAGAGCAATTCTCTGCTCTTTGAAAAATAGATTTGGGTTGCCTATTGTAGTTTTTTTTTTAAGAACAGGTGTGCTGTAAGCTAAGGCCCATAGTTAAATACAGTCTATTTTTGTCACCAAAAACACACTACAGCAGCTCTTCAGGCTTAAAATAAACCAAGAAAATGCGTGACACCAGTTCAAAACAATTTCTCAAAGTTCCAGAGGCTATTTCAGTGTCTCCAAGCCTTTTTTGTCCTCTAGTCAACTAGACTCTGAAGCCAGAAACAAACGGCACCAGGCCTTTCTTAGAGGGTAGTGTGGGGAAATGGATTTTTTTCAGATAATAATCACAGTCCTCTGAAATGAAAAATTAACTAGACTGATTGGTCCAAATGTGTGCCTGGCTATTACATACTACCGTCTTCCTTGCAGGCCAGACTCTCAGAGCCCTCTGAAAGTGGAAGTCAGAAGAGCGGCTTCAAAAATCTCTACTCCTCCATCTAGTAACTACACTAATGTGGGTGGTGGCAACGGACAATGCCGGGTACCAGGCCCGGCTCACAGTAAGCACGCAGGACACTGAGGGAAGTGTAAGACCCTCCCCATGGTATTTGCAGCCCTCGCTCTCTACAGTAGCTTCTCTAGGTTTCTTTCAAGTGTTCCCCCTACCCGGGCTCCAAGTTCCATACTGTTTTCTCAACAGCTCTCCCTACGAAACCACCATGTTCACTGCCTTTGTCCTCCTCACCCCGTATGTCTCAGTTCAGATACTGGTTCTGTGAGGACCTTTCCCAGCTACTCTGGTGACCTGGTGAGGTAAAAAACCCCTCACTCTACAAGGCCTTAGTACCCTGCACTCCGATCTGGCAATATCCAAAATGCATGTCAACACATGTTTAAAATCCATCATTCCTTTGACGGTACACCGGATGGACACAACCACCACACACACAGTGCTCAGCACAAAGCCAGGTGCACAGGTGCTCAAGAAACCATGTGCACTAAATGCTCCTTTCCAAAACTGAATAGATGAGCATATGTTTGGGAGGCAAAAGTATTTCTTTTAAAGATAACAATTCTTTCAGGAATCAGAAAATCCAAGGTCAAGTAGGCACCCCCACCCCATTTGTAAGACCATGGCATTTATTTGGCCTTACAGCTCACTGAGTAGGACCAGCCCCTTCCGAAGCACACACTGAGAGTCTTTCCTGAGCAAGTTACAAAGAGCTCATATTTCATACCATTCAGCTTGTCTGTCAAAAATGCAACATCCCTCCCTGGGGAGCTAGCAGTCCAATTCCCCAGCTGGTTTTTATTCACACTAGAAACTTTAACTCCGTTCTCGGCCTCACAAAATGAGAGCTGTGTCCACACAAAGCCACAACAACCAGGCGATTCACTGAATCCAATGAAATAAGCCAATTCACTGGGGGGGTAGGGGGGAGACACAAACTGTCAAACTGGTTACTTGGTGCCTTATAGACCAAACAATGCGTGATTGAATTGGTTTGCTTTTCAATAGGTTGTCTTGTCATGTGGTAGCTACAGTGAGTGAAAGATTTTCTTTATCATTCTGTTTTGTCTTTTTTTTTTTTTTTTTAAACACAAAGATAAGAGCACATCAGATAGAAGGGTGAATAGCCAATAAAGTCCTCTCTTTAAATCCGTGGTCAAACACACTAAATTCAGCAACTCGAGCTACCCAAAAGGCACATTTTGTGGAGCAAGATTCCCCAGGCTGTTTTTTTGGTTTTAAAATGAGACCCTGCAGGTCCTGATCTCATCTCTGCAAACGCATGGTACTGAGAGACAGAGACCATGTGCAACACCAACTCTTTCCAGACAAAGCAGCTATTCATGGGCCCCACTGAAGTGCAATCGTAGATTTTCAATTTCATTCAGCTGAGTGCGGAAGGCTCCCACTATGAGGGTGGGTTGCTAAATGGTTCAGCTGGGAAAAGGACCCAGAATGACAGTCAGCTTTACAGTCTGCACTTTCATTAACAGAAATGAAAGCGATTCCCTTACACTCTGACTCCAGTTTTACAGTAAAGAGCTAATCTAGCAAGTCAGCCAAGGGAGCCGGGCAATTTCTCTTTCTCCACATCATACTGGTACCCAGAGCATAGCTTTTTGTTGTTGTTGTTGTTAGGGCTGTTGCTAGGTAAGTGCCGAGAAAGCTCAGTAACACACAGGGTTAAAACTTACACAAAAGGGAGGGACAATGCTGGACCCCCAGGCCCTCGGCTAGGCCAGACCTGCACTCTCTTCTCCTTGAAGACAACAGGACCGTTTTTTACCTTCAGGCCTTTGCTTCAATCCTACTCACTACTCACCCCTGGAGCTCTCCTTAAACACCAACACCGCCATGCCTACCCCCTGCCCAGGCTGCAGGCCGCTCAGTGTCGCATGTGCATGACCTTACTCCGCTTCTCACAGCTGTCTGAGGAAGGCGCCACAGTGTTCTCCCTTTCTGCCCAAGGGATATGGAGAAGGGAATCCTGTACCCCCAGTCCCAGTGAGGGAGCAGAGGAGTTGGAATTGGACTTTAGCCCCTACCCCAGAACCCGAGTCCCCAATCACTCCACACACTGCACTCGCTCCTTAACCGCCCTGGCCTGGGCCTGGGATTTCTGCTCTGCCCAACACAGTGCCCCCTGGGCAGACCACCTGTTTTCGGTAGTTATGCAGATTTTGCTGCCTCAACTGGGAGCTCTGGTCTGGGCAAGAAGGATCTGTGCCATTTCCCCAGTGGTGTCTGGCATGCAGGAGGCACTAAGTGTGCTTTCCATTACCTTCCATTACCAACTGGCTCCCCACTCACTTCAAATAAATACTGTATTGCTTTGTCATGCCAATAAAAATCAAAGGCCAAATCCCCCACGTAAAGGTTGGCTTGGCATTCTCTGCCCCGTGGTATCTTGCTTTTCCAGTAAAACAAGTGTCAGTCTGCTTTCTTAAGGCAGCAATTTTAATAGGAGGTTCGCCCCAGTGGGAAAGAGAATAAAGGCTCTGCTTATCTGTGCATTAGGATGACAAAGCAGCAACACTCTCTTCAAAGCACTATTTTCCAAGGCAGGAAAAGACAATTTCACCTTTTACTCACACTTTCCAAAGGATACTCCTGAACCGACTTCTGGCACGCTATTGCTCTTGGGCCAGAGGTAGCATTTTTATTTGACTTGAAGAGGTGTGGCCCACATAACTAACAGAAGGGAAGTGGATCATTTCTTGTGTGCTGACCCAGCAACCCGGGGTAAGGAAGTTCTAGGTTAGGAAGTGGCTCTTTAAAAACATAGACACCAGCTGCTTTCTGCTGAGCCCACCGTGTGTGCTCTTTAAAGCATGGCTTGTCTGGGAATGTGTCTTAAAAGCATCATCTTCAACAAGTATTAAAAATGTAGCTAGAGGGACGCCTGGGTGGCTCAGTTGGTTGAGCAGCTGCCTTCGGCTCAGGTCATGATCCCAGCATCCTGGGATCGAGTCCTGTGTCGGGCTCCTTGCTCGGCGGGGAGCCTGCTTCTCCCTCTGCCTCTGCCTGCCATCCTGTCTGCCTGTGCTACTCTCTCTCCCTCTCTCTGACAAATAAATAAAATCTTTAAAAAAAAAAAATGTAGCTAGAAGCCAGAAAATCAGTTATAATTCAGTGTGCTATTATGCCGCCCTCCTAATTCCCAGGTGCGCAAACACCCCCACAAATTAAGACTATCAGCATTTAGATAAGCTATTCTGGTAACAGTCTTCATCAGGAGTGGAGGAAGAGAAGAAAGTCAAAACGTTCAAAATGTTTGGATTCCGGTATCGTTAAACAGGGGAGCTCTGAGGAAATACAGGGGGGAGGTGAGGCTACTTTCTGACTTCTTAAGTAAGAACTGTTTTCCAGGGGTCTAACCACTACTAACCCTTGCAGAACAAAATACTGAAGGCAGGTGAAGGAATCCAAGTGGAAAAACAAAACAATGGGAAATCAAATGCCTATAATATTTACTAATGTTCAATTCAGAGGGGTAGAGGAACAGAACACAGAATGATACCGCCCTGCCCTCTCTGAAACTACACTGGTAAGAAAATTCTGGAAGCTCCAGCCAACAGTGATTGGGGAGCACCACGGATGCTCTCAGGGAACACAGAGTGAATACATTCTTCTTGGGGGGCCATGGCACCATGTTCCTCCATCTCCTTACTGGTTAAGGAGTAACTTACTCCTCCTTCCTCCTTACTGGTTGAGAGGGCCCTCTTAACCAGTAAAAGTTGGAGAACTAGCCTTCAGGTGATCTTTTACAACAGAACTGTCAAATTCTTAAAACAGCCTGGACTCCAGATCCTTCTGATTTGGTGTGTCTTGTAATAACGCAAGCTTTTGGCAAGCTTTCTTCCAAAGATCACTGACATGTTTTCAGACAAGTCACAGACAAGTCCTCTGCTGTTTCCTGGTCAGGAGAGGATGAAAAGTTTTCAATGCAGAGAAATCATTCTGTGTAACCCAACGCTGGTTGTGGGCTAGCACATAACACGTAGTCCTGTTGTCGGGTCTCACCAAGATATCTTTCTCTGAACAAACAAAGTATTTCCCCCTATTCTTTTTTTTTTTTTTTTTAAGATTTTATTTATTTATTTGACAGAGAGAGATCACATGTAGGCAGACAGGCAGGCAGAGAGAGAGAGAGGAGGAAGCAGGCTCCCCGCTGAGCAGGGATCCCGATGCGGGACTCGATCCCAGGACCCTGAGATCATGACCTGAGCCGAAGGCAGCGGCTTAACCCACTGAGCCACCTAGGCGCCCTATTTCCCCCTATTCTAAAAAGGCGGGAGGTGGGGGCACCTGGGTGGCTCAGTGGGTTAAGCTCTACCTTCAGCTCAGGTCATGATCTCAGGGTCCTGGGATCGAGTCCCGCATCGGGCTCTCTGCTCCGCAGGGAGCCTGCTTTCTCCTCTCTCTCTCTCTATGATTGCCTCTCTGCCCACTTGTGATCTCTCTCTGTCAAATAAATAAAATCTTAAAAAGGCAGAAGGGACACCTGGGTGGCTCAGTCGTTAAGCATCTGCCTTCAGCTCAGGTCATGATCCCAGGGTCCTAGGATCGAGTCCCACATTGGGCTCCCTGCTAAGCCAGAAGCCTGCTTCTCCCTCTCCTACCTCCCCTGCTTGTGTTCCCTCTTTTGCTGTCTCTGTCAAAATAAACAAACAAAATCTTTAAAAAAATAAAAAGGGGGGAAAAAAGAAACAGTTAGGAAATACCTGTTCTGTCTCAAAGCCTAAGCCTAAGCCCAAGGCAACAGGGCACTGTACTCTGTACGCTGTGATTCTACACAAGATAAAGAGGTTTTCTCTGCTGCTGCATTTGGGACTGTTCTCCCTACATCTGATGGCAGGTCTGACACTCATATGTGCGGTTAACTTTCTGCCCGTCCTGCTTTGGTTGGTCCTTAAATATAATCTGAAGCCATCACTGACAGCAGCAGCATCTCACTCAAAGTAACGCAGCTGGAGGGCACTCCAATTTTACAAATAGGGGACACGTTTATTATTTTGTGGGTGGGGAGGGTGGACAGGTTTATAACTCACACTGGCAAGATTCTTACTTTTCATTTACTTACCTAAGACCCTTCATTGATTTGTGTGCAAATAAAATCATCATCCAATTTTTCCTAATCTAAAATGGCAGCAACCTGGGCCGCCTAGGGGGCTCAAGTCAGTTAAGCGTTTGCTTTCGGCTTGGGTCATGGTCTCAGGGCCTCAGGCTCTCTGCTCAGCGGTGAGCCTGCTTCCCCCACCCTCTCTCTGCCTGCCTCTCTGCCTACTTGTGATCTCTGTCAAATAAATAAATAAAATCTTTAAAAAAAAAAAAAGAAAAGAAAATGCAGCAACCTTTACAGGTCAGTGAGAGGAAGAAGGAGCTTTTATGAGTCGCATGGGTGAATGTTTACTTAGCAGTTGGAGACTGAAGCTGCAATTTTAGATTCTGGTGTTTGCATAAAGAAAGAACAAGCATGTCGTCACCAGCCTGGCTACTTGTCAGGATACCGGCAAGCTCTACACGACCTGCTCACTTTGGTAATTTCCTAACTACTGTTTTGGACAAAGACAACTCAAACTCAAGCTGTGTGTCTAAGGTCCTCACTACTTGCGAGCTGCTAGGAGTAGCAATCTGAGACACTGCTTATTTCATGCTAAGTCAGGGAGTAAATATACACACAGACCAATTTCTTTTTTACTGGAATAAGCCGTCCTTGAAAAATCATCACCATCATCCATCAGCTCTCACTGAGACACTGTGTGAACCACTGCCGTGACTCATGCTTCAACTGGTGTCTTACCTTAGTGTTCCTCCTCAGACTGCGAAGAATATTCCTCCGCCTTGGATCTTCGTCTGTCTCATAGGGAATGACGGCATTGTCCCCTTTATAACCTTGAGATGCCTGATCCTCCTCTTTCTTCCGGATGGGCCCCAGCTCGTCGTCGCTCCCCACACTGAAGCTCGTCCGGTAACGGGCAAACCTCCCCAGCCGGCTGCATCTCGCCCTATACAGCACAGGCTTGCTCACAACGGAGACCTTGCGGCCACGCTCCAGAGAGCTGGTGTCCATTTCGCTGTCGGAGCCATTGCCACTGCCGTTGGACTGGGCTTTGTTAATATTCCGAATGGTGATGATTTTGCCTTGGGTGCTGTCATGGGGCACTGAGTATATGTTTTCTTCTTCATTCCTTGGCTTGACCACAGCATCCATGGGTTCAGCGTAATCAGAAGGATCAAACCCATCTGGAGGTAGCCAGGTGCTAGAGGACACAGACTTCCTCTGTCCATCTCTATGGCCTTGGTCTAAATAAGACAGATCCCCCTTTGTGATATCAAAATGCACGGGAGGCTTTGGCTTGACGGGTGGAGGTACTTTGTTGTTCAGTTTACTCTCAAAATTACTCATGATGAAAGACAGCCCATCATTTCCCTCCAATTCCATAGAGAGCTTAGAATGGTCTTTGGACAGAGAGGGCAGTGATGTGTCTTCTCGAAACATGCTATAAGAAGAGGGCTCGATATCCTCTTCCGAATCCTGCAGGTTTGAGTTGCAGAGTGGAGAGCCCGCTCGGGGGGAGTTAAACACCTCTTCCGTGGTGCTACAGGCCTCGGCAGCATTATCGTACATGTGAGTAGCCTCGATTATGTTCTTTTTATCTACCACATCTTTAAAAAATGGGTGGAAGAGCTCAAGTTTATGCTGGGGTTGGCTACAGGGGATGCTTGTGAACCTTCCGTCAATTTCTTGAGCAATCTCCTCTCCCTCACTCAGCTGTTCCCGACTTAAGTCATTGTCCAGGACATCTCCAGTGCCATCAGCGAGTGCGACCAGCTGAACGGGGATAATATCCTGCACTTCACAAAGAAAGGCACGTAACATAGCCAAGGAGGCCTTACGTTTGGCTGAATAAAAAACAATGTACCCATGGACCAACCGGCTTTTTCTGATGCTAAATGAGGAATGGTACGAAAGAACAGACAGTTCGATGCGCTTCTTGTGGAGTCCGATTGGTAGTTCAAGTAAAACAGAGTTGTTGCTTCCACAATGGGAAGACTTACAAGTTTGGGACTGAAGGACAGGAAAGAGTATGTCATCTGCACTGAAAGGGTCTCCACACATCAGACACATGACAATTCGCAGATCGACGTCAGCCAGATCTTTGATGCTCGCAGTAGAACTGACCAGGTTTAAGTTACGCTTGGAGTCCAGGAGTCCTTTCAAAACTTGACTGATTTGCTTTTCATTAATGTTGCGTCCATAACCAATGCCAGCAGAAGCAGGGTCAAGAAAGACACACTGCAGTTTGCTGGCAATCTGCTGACCTTGTTGTATTAAGCTATGCAGGGTCTCTCCACTGGTATCTCCTCTCTTATTAACCAAGATTAGCGTCAGGGGGAGATGGACTAAATGATTATCTCGCCTGCCGAGCGTGGACTCTCTACTCTTCTCTATACTCTCCACCACATAGGACAGCGATTCCTTTGAATTGTAAAGGCAGAGACAGCCATGGGGCTGAAATGTTGGTGTCTGGAAAGAGTTCACAGGAAGTCTGACATTCCCTTCTATCGGCCTCAGGGAAAGCTCATACATTTTACCATCTATCACATACTTGTCATCATTTGTACAGAGAGCTCGAATCTCATTGGCCAACTCACGTGCGAGGCCATCTTTGCCCAAGATAACCAAGTTGATCCTATCAATGTTGGGGTCAGAGAGGGAATTTTTCTGATTCCGGTCAGATGGCCGGATAAACCGAGAACAAATCAAATGCTCGATCTTCGCATCGACACAGGCTGGGCAGCTAGGGCACGTTTCCTTGGTTGGGTGATACACAAAATGAATATGCTTCAGGATAAGGGCATCGCGCTCTGCTTGGAGCTTCTGTAATGCTTTAAATCGCTGTTCCTCCCCCAGAACATCCTGAATGACACCCATCTTCTCCTTGCTGGGCTTAGCATCCAGCTCCAGCTCATAAAACAATTCTGAATATTCCAAAAGCAGCTCCTGAAACTCTTCCTTTGCTTTGTCTATAATTTGCTTTTGGTGTTTGCCATAAATATCCATGTATACAGATTCTTCCAGCCACTGGTAGAAATCTTCATTCATAATAAAACTACGGGCCTCTTCCCAAGGCTTTCCAGGAGTTATGAAGGGAGAGGTCTCCAGGTTTTCTTTAAATGCCCTTCTCATCTCAGCTCTTTTCCTCTCGTTGCGCAGCTTCTCTAAGTGGGCCTCGTACAGCTGCTCGGCAGGGACAGTATCCATCAAGTCAAAGGGAATCCGTTCATTCTCCATGTTGTCAATGTGACTGGTGGCATCCCACGGTGTCTCTTCAAGCACAACAAACCACTTGAGGAATTCTGGCTTGGTCTCCAATAGCTTTTTGGTTTTTATGCAGCTTAGGTGGTCGATTTCATCTAGATTGGGTATAAGAGCTTCAAAAGCTAACGGCAGGGCTGCCAGATATAACTTTCTCCTGCGCTCAATGTGCTCATGCTTGAGGCGGTGGATGTGCTGGAGAAACAGCTTCTTGGCTTTCTGAGTCCCTTCCAGGTAGACATAGTCCTGGTACTCGGGAGAGGCCTGCATCTTTCGGCTGACGCTCAGCCAGTTCTCATTATGGTTCTTCACAATACGACTCACCAACCACTCATACTTGTCTTTTGCCGTAGCTATCTGCTGACTCTGCTGCTTGAGAGCCTCAAAATAAGGAATGATTTTCGTCTTTCCCCGACTTTTGTCAATGAGTTGCACTAAGGTGCTAAAAGCCAAGTCCACATTTACATTGGATCTTGCAGAGGTCTCCACGACCTGGAGGTTCTTTTTGCTTAAGGCAAAAGTATGTGCATCTCTAATGTACCGCTCAACACCCTCATCACACTTTGTCAGGACCACCACTATGGGCTTTTTTGTTTTTGCAAGCTGATTGTAGAGATTGGATACAAACTTGAGCTGGTCATCAAAGTTCCTATTCATGCCCCTGCTAACGTCAATACCAAGAAGAAAACCATCAATCAGCAGCTTTCCATCTGGCATCTGTTTCTGCTCAAAGTCCTGCTCCAGCCCCAGCTGGTCAGTGCAAAAGTACATGAGTTTTTCAGCTGATGCGAGCTTGGTTGCTGCCGCTCTCTTGATATAGGGCTGCAGGGCCGTGCTTCGATGAGGTTGAAAAGTCTGATCATCGATGAACTCAGTCTGCTCCACAATGTGCATCTTACATTCCACACAATCCTCCAAGGAACGGCTAACTTCTCCCCAGTAGAGAAAGTGGTCATTATTGACCACTCGCCCACCAAAGTCACTGGTGCTGAGGACGGAGGTATGGTCCAAGTGAAACTCATCAGCACTTGGGCGCACAAAGCGGTTGCACAGACAAGACTTCCCAATGCCACACTGGCCCTTCTCCTTCTCAGTCCCAGACAATCCCACCACACTGATGTTGTAGGTGGGAATGCGGACATCTTGCTTTCTTGCCATCATCATCGTCGACACATCCTGCCACAATCAGCCACTTCCAAGATCAGATTAGTGTTTTCCAATGGACCTGATGGCTGCCCCACATTATCAGTGGGGGCCGGCTGCCCATGCAGCAAGACTGTCAGGTCCCATAGTGTTTGTATACCAGTGCGAGGTCAGTTTTCACCACTTCTCATCGTCAAATAGTAAACATTTCTTCCTAGATGGGGGAGACAAAAAGAAAACCCATCAGCACCATAATTATAGAACCCAATTTTAATCACCGACCTACAGCAAAAGCCAGTTTTCTTGTTCAACAGATATGTAGAGTAAACCTGCCAGTAAATCTGCCAGGCCTTATGCTGAGAGAAGATGTAAGAGTACAAGTGACATCTCTGTGCCCTCAGGAGGTACAATACATCTAACAGAGGAAGACATACAGGCAAGCAGGGTGCTGAGTGCTCAAACAAGGGTCTGAGGGCTCCTCCAATAAGTGGCTGATTCAAGGGCTAGAGCAGAGTTGGTACAAGATGAGCCTGGAACATCCTATTATGCAAGAAAGGAAAGAAGTCCTAGAAAAAATGACAGGGCCCCTCACAAAGACACAGGAGCCAGCTAGAAGTTCTCCCACTGGAAAAATCTGGCACAATTTGAGCACAAAAATCATTAAATACAGTAATGAATTATAACTCAGCACAAAACAGGAACTGGAGTTCATACTACTAGAACAGAAAAAAATCATCACTCAATACTAAGGGTATTTGCACAGAATTGAGGTGTCTCCTGATATGCTACTTAACAGTTGCAAAGGGGGGGGGCACCTGGGTGGCTCATTAAGCATCTGCCTGCGGGTCATGATATCACATCTGCCTCAGGTCATGATATCACAGTCCTGGGATCGAGCCCCCACATTGGGCTTCTCTCTCTCCCAATCCCCTTGCTTGTGCTCCCTCTCTCACTGTGTCTCTCTCTGTCAAATAAATAAATAAAATCTTAAAAAAAAACGAACAAAAAACAGTTGCAAAGGGAAGAGGAACAAAAGAAAAAAAACCCCATAATTATACAATAGAGATACCAGATTAACACTGTGGGTTATGAAAAATATCACCACCGGGCGCCTGGGTGGCTCAGTGGGTTAAGCTGCTGCCTTCGGCTCAGGTCATGATCTCAGGGTCCTGGGATCGAGTCCCGCATCAGGCTCCCTGCTGAGCAGAGAGCCTGCTTCCTCCTCTCTCTCTCTGCCTGCCTCTCTGCCTACTTGTGATCTCTCTCTGTCGAATAAATAAAATAAAATCTTTAAAAAAAAAAAAAAAAAAAAAGAAAAATATCACCACCAAAGACGGACAAAAGTATCCTGTGGGGGGCGCAGGGGTGGCTCAGTGGGTTAAGCCTCTGCCTTCCGCTCAGGTCATGGTCTCAGGGTCCGGGGATGGAGGCACTCTGCTCAGCGGGGAGCCTGCTTCCCTTCCTCCCTCTCTCCACCTGCCTCTCTGCCTACTTGTGATCTCTGTCTGTCAAATAAATAAATAAAATCTTTCTTTAAAAAAAAAAAGAAGAAGTATCCTGTGGTCCTCCAGATATGGTCCCCCCCAAGAGGCTACATTACTATGCAGTGTGATGGCCTAAAATGCATTACCTCAACCTGATCACAGGGAAACATCAGATAAAAAATGAACAAGTTTCTATGGCGGGGGGGGGGGGGGGGGGGAGAGTAGAGCATACTCTGTACTTTTCAAAAAATATCATGGTCATAATAGACAAAGAATGGCTAGGTAAACACTCCAGATCAAGAGAAACTAATGAGGGCGCCTGGGTGGCTCAGTGGGTTAAGCGCTGCCTTCGGCTCAGGTCATGATCTCAGAGTCCTGGGATAGAGTCCCGCGTCGAGCTCTCTACAGGGCGGAGAGCCTGCTTCCCTCTCTCTCTCTCTGCCTGCCTCTCCATCTACTTGTGATTTCTCTCTGTCAAATAAATAAATAAAATCTTTAAAAAAAAAAAAAAAAAGAGAAACTAAAGAGACATCATAAGTAAATGCAATTATCTGACCCTAAAATGAATTCTGCACCAGAATGGGAAATACAGGACATTACTAAGTCAATTAACAACACTGGACTATGAACGGAGAGTATTTTACTAATGTAAATTTAGGAAGCTGATAACTACCATGTGAGCAAATAGCCCTCCTCTTATGAAATACACACTGAAATAAGTACTTTGGGGTCGAGGGGAGGCCATAATGACTGGTCCCGAAAAAAACATGTATCTATTGAGAGAAAGAACACAAATGAGGTAAAAAGTTAACAACAGGTAAATCTGGACAAGATCCTACTTTGTGCTATTTTAATTTTTGCAACTTCCTATAAATTTGTGGTTATTTCCAAATAAAAAGATTTTTTAAAAAGGTGTGAATAGGGGCACTTGGGTGGCTCAGTAGGTTAAAGCCTGTGCCTTTGGCTCAGGTCATGATCCCAGGGTCCTAGGATTGAGCCCCACATCGGGCTCTCTGCTCCGCAGGGAGCCTGCTTCCTCCTCTCTCTCTGCCTGCCTCTCTGCCTACTTGTGATCTCTGTCTGTCAAATAAATAAAATCTTAAAAAAAAAAAGAGGTGTGAGTATGGAGTAGTTTCCCTGACAAGGACATAAGCTCTGTCCTCATCTTATGACACAGTGCTTGACACAAATATTAACTGAAGGAATGAGTAAGTGAGTATCTATGCGAGCATATTACAGAGTTCCCAAATCCAGCCTTTGACTGAGGAAAGCCTTTCTGGAGGAAGTTCCACCTCAGGAAAAACCTCAAGTAGGGGAAGGCAACATGGAAACGCCTCTCTGGAGAAGAAAGCATGGTCCCTCAGGTGTGGGGGGGGGGCAGAGGTGGGTAAGAGTGTTGGCAAGTACACAGAGATCAGGTTAAGCCACTCTCAAAGAGTTTGGATTCTTTCCCAAAGGCTAGGAGAACCACAGAACATGGCTGAAAAGTGGCACCTTAAAAGATCTAAAGTTTGGGGCACCTGGGTGACTCAGGTGGTTAAGTGCCTGTGTCTGGCTCAGGTCATAGTCCCAGGGTCCTGGGATTGAGCCCTGCGCTGGGCTCCCAGCTCAGTGGGGAGTCGGCTTCTCCCTTTCTTCCTCTCCCTCTCTCTTGCTTGCTCTCTATCTCAAATAAATAAATAAGATAAAATAAAAAATAAAGGACCTAAAGTGTAAAGGGCTGAAGTAACGAAATAGTACAATAATGCCTTACAATGTCTTTAGCAACTTCCTGGTCGACACAAGTAAAACATATAGGCCTTGGCTGTCTCTACATCAGTGGTCTTCTAGAAACTACTGTTTATACTGTACTGCTGTCTACTCACACATGCAAATATGACCATGCAACTGCCAAACCTGTAGCCAAATGGAAGTCTCCTGAGATAACTCAGAATTCAAAATTAAGGAAAACAATTTTCTTTTGAATCTCAGTCATGCCCAACAGGAGCCCAGCATTTCCACAACCTTAGTGTTTTTGTGAGCCTGTCTCCTTAAAAAAAGCCTCAGGAAGTCAGACCTCCATACATTATTCTAAGAAGACGGGGAGATGCATAGAACAAGAAAGTTGTCCCCTATGACAACAGCCTCAAAAGGTCGCAGACCTTTCCCAAACATCCCTATCTTCCTTTGATAATCCAGAAAGCCAAAACCTCCGAAGAAACAAAATGTGGCTAGATGTGGTAAGTACAAATTGTCTGATCATTTTCAAAAGAGAAATCTCAATGATTATAAGCAATCACCTCCAGATAACCTAATGGCAGGCTCCTAAAGTTCCAGACTTCAAGCTGGGGAACAAGCAAGCCTCTGGGCAAAAGAGAAAAAAAACAAACCTTTCCCAACCTCCACTTCCCTAGGTGATTACTTACTTAGGTAAAATTATAAGATGCTTTACACACATCCTTTGAAATATCCAAATAGCAAAGATTTGTACAAAATCAAAATGTTTTGCATGTTACTTATAGTACGCATACACAGTTTTGTTTCAGCCCCCAAGGAGACTCAGGTTTAACAAAGCCCCCCACCCCCCAAAGGAATGTTGACGGAAGTTTAAGTCAAGTGTGCTCCCATAACAGAGCCCTTCTCCACTAATTCCCCAACCCAGGGTCTGGCAGGACTCAAGGCCACCTACTTGACCAATCTTAAAATGCAGCTTGGTAACACGGGTCCCACTTCCAATGACTGCTGCACGCAACTGCCAAATCGTCCCACCTCTTCTCTGTAAAGTGGGTCGAATTATCTCTTCACAGAAATCTCAGGTAAATAAAACACCAACAACCCACTCTTCAAAATCAAGAAATAAAAATAGCAGCTCAACTATGAACTTAGCTAAAATGTATTCTCCACTCAACCCCTTGTTGAAAACTTTTTTTCAAGGGTGCCTGGGTGGCTCAGTGGGTTAAGCCTCTGCCTTCAGCTCAGGTCGTGGTCTCAGGGTCCTGGGATCAAGCCCTATGTGAGGCTCTCTGCTCCGAGGGGAGCCTGATTCTCCCTCTCTCTCTTTGCCTGACTCTCTGCCTACTTGTGATCTCTGTCAAGTAAATAAATAAAATCTTGGGAAAAAAAAATTTTTTTTCCCAAGATTTTATTTATTTGAGAGAGAGAGGGAAAGCATATGCTTGCTTTGCAGAGGGCAGAGGGAGAAGCAGGCTCCCGCTGAGCAGGAAGCCCTACGGGGGCCTCGATCCCAGGACCCCAGGATCATGACCTGAGCCAGACAACTGACTAAGCCCCCCAGCTCCCGAGCCTCCAGTTTTCTAAATGCATGGAATTTTGGGTAGCCCATTCAAGTCAAAGTCTCAGCAGTCTGAAGGGCGTTGAAGAGAAGGAAGCAACACTCTTAACTCTCAAGAATGAGATAAACTAATAAACTAAAAAAGCTACCAAAAAATGAGAATAAGCCGGCATGGGAATGGTTAATTTGGGGACACCTGGTAACTTTCCACTTGTTAGAAACCTAATCGGTTCCCTGGTACAAATACACTCTTCTTACATGCCTGTCTTTGATGTCTGGATAATGCAGTTTTACTAGTTCCTCAATTGGACTGAATTACATGGTAAACAAAGACTGTTATAAATCTGAAAACACTGCAACTTGGTTTAAAGGAAATAACCCTAAGTGCTTGGTCACAAACACGTTCAACTCTTCTAAGAGGCAGATTTAAAAAAATAGCTGAGTCACTAAATTTAATGATCTTAAGAACACAAAGAAAGAGAAAATAGAAGACAAGGCATGTCCAAGACTTCATAAAATCTTTAGTTTCAATCTGACAGGAACTGATGTTCTTAGTGGGCAACAAAGCTATTTAAACAGCAAAATCTGAATGTTCATTCTGATAATTTGCCAATATTAGTCCTTTTAAAACTGAAGAGTTACAGTGGACGGGGAAAAGGACTCTGTAAACAGTCACTACTTTTATCTTTGAGCTCTTCAGAGCTAGTTTTATTAGAAAAACTAAGCCCCAACATTTAGTAGTTTTACACCACAAGTGAACTCCCTCAGAAAACACTTCAGGAGTACCTTCACTTGTTACAAATATATGCTGCACTTACTACAAAACAATGCCAACAGCTGAGAGCTTTTTCAGAACCTGTCACTAGGCTTCCTGAGCTGTTTATTTGACTTGCTTAACCACCATACCAGCTCCCCAAAGAGTGGCTCAACTGGAAGGTACGAGGGTGTTTTCTTTAGGGCAACATTCCCAAGATAGTACACATTTCACAGGACACAGACATGCCACTGTGACCCAACATTACTATGACTGCCAACAGCCCCATCAGGGGGTCTCACCCTCCCACCCCATCCCCACACTCCCAAGAGGAAATGTTTCTCAGCTCTGTGATCTGGAATGTCCCGTAAGACACAGATCCCCTACTATTACCCATAACCAAAACTACCGTCTCTACCTCTGAGAATAGTCGACAAATTCTGAAAACACATTTAGTTTCAAACAACCATGTACAGAATATCACCAAACAAGCAATACTATATTATATAATAATAAAGGAAATAATTTCATAGGGAGCTGCTAGCAAAAAGGAAATAAAATACTTGTTACCATAATTTTTCTTAATCCCAACAGAGGAAGAGAATGGAAATATGCATTCTAACTAACAAAGCAAAGAGCATTTTCTAAACCTCCTTAATACCTCATTACTTCTCAACACCTTAAATTTCTGAATGAGTTTTCAAAGCTATGAGTTACCATCAGCAGCTGGTTAAAATGTTTGCATTAAGCAAATACATGATAAGACTCCTACCCACAGGAGAGAGGAAGAGCAAAAGGTGGGGATCTAACTGGGAAACATCTTCCCTATAAGAAAGACTCCGAAAGGAGAATTTTCTAGTGGAATAGATTTTTCCAAATGAACCAGAAGGATGGAATATAAAAACTCCAGTAAGAAGAAAACACAAATCTATGGTCTACTGAACCCCTGAACTTGAACAAGATAGTTTTTCAAAACTACAATGAGATATCACATCATACCTGTCAGAATGACTGAAATAAAAAATGTAAGAAACAACAAGTGTTGTTGAGGATATGGAGAAAAAGGAACCCTCTTGCACTCTTGGTGGGAATGCAACCTGGTGTGGCCATTGTGGAAAAATGGTACTGAGGTTTCTCAAAAAATTAAACACAGAAAACTTTCCTATGATCTAGGGCTCACACTACTGGCTATTTACCCCAAAAATAAAAAAAAACACTAATTCAAGGGATACATCCATCTCCATGTATAATATTATTTAAACAGCAAAATTACGGAAACAGTCTAAGTGTCCATCAATAGATGAATGGATAAAAATATGGTGTATACACAAGCAAGCACGCGCGCACACACACACACACACACGTTGCAACAACATGGATAGAGCTAGAGAGTGTAATGCTAAGCAAAATAAGTCAGCCAGAGAAAGGCAAATACCATATGATCTCATTCATATGTGCAATTTAAGAAACAAAAGAGCAAAGGAAAAAAAGAGACAAATCAAGAAACAGACTCTTAACCAGAGATCGAACTGATGGTTACCAGAGAGGAAGTGAGTGGGGGATATGGGAAATAAGGGATGAGGATTAAAGAGAACACACTCATAGGGGCATGTGAGTGGCTCAGTGAGTTGAGCATCCAACTCTTTTTTTTTTAAGATTTTTATTTATTCGCAATTGAGGGACAGAGAGAGAGCACTAGTAGGGGAAGGGGCAGAGGGAGAAGGAAAAGCAGCATCCTTTACCGAGCAGGGAGCCTCACATGGGGCTCGATTCCAGGACCTTGGGAACGTGATCTGAGCCCAAGGCAGATGCTTAACCAACTGAGCCACCCAGGTGCTCTGGGCATCCTACTCTTGGTTTTGGCTCAGGTCATGATCTCAAGGTCATGAAATGGAGCCCCACATTGAGCTCCACATTCAGCATGGAGTCTGCTTGAGATTCTTCCTCCCTCTCCCTCTGCCCCCCCCACTTGTGCTTGCTTTCTCCCTCTCAAATAAATAAATCAATCTTAAAAGGGGGGGGGGGCACCTGGGAGGCTCAGCTGGTTGAGTGGCTGCCTTCAGCTTGGGTCATGATCCCAGCACCCTGAGACCGAGCCCCACGTCAGGCTCCCTGCTCAGCGGGGAGCCTGCTTCTCCCTCTGCCTGCTGCTCCCCCTGCTTGTGCTTGCTCTCTCCCCATCTCTCTCTCTTTGCCAAACAAATAAATAAAATACTTTTTTTCCAAATAAATAAAATCTTTAAAAAAAAAAAGTATCACTTATCATGATGAAATAAAATGATTTTAAAAACCTAAGGCAGGGACGCCTGGGTGGCTCAGTTGGTTAAGCAGCTGCCTTCGGCTCAGGTCATGATCCCAGCGTCCTGGGATCGAGTCCCACATCGGGCTCCTTGCTCCGCAGGGAGCCTGCTTCTCCCTCTGACTCTGCCTTCCACTCTATCTGCCTGTGCTTGCTCTCACTCTCTCTCTCTCTCTTACAAATAAATAAATAAAATCTTTAAAAAAAAAAAAAAAAAAAAAAAACCTAAGGCAGTCTTTAAAAACTCCAATGTTAAAAAAAATAATAATAAAAAAACAAACTCAAATGTTTCCATTTTTATAATAATAAATGTTAGAGTGAATTCTCAGGGTTTTTTCCTTTAAAAGCTTTAGACAAGAGTGCCTGGGTGGCTCAGTTGGTTAAGCATATGAACCTTGATCTCAATGTCACGAGTTCAAGCCCCCACAAAAATAAAGAAAGAAAATAAAGAAAAGCTTTAGATAAATCAGAGAAGAAAAGTCTGAAGTCAAGTCCAAGGTCTTTATTCAACCAATTCATTTATCTGTGCAATTCACATAAACTTACAGACCCTTAAAGTTAGTGATGTATACAAATGTTGTGTTGTGGTATTTAGCTACACAAAGAAAATATAACCTTCATGAATCTGACATAGAAGAGGAAGTCTTTGTTTCCTCTGTGATTTCTTTTGGAATGTGAAACAGTGCCCTTAATTCTGCTCATCTCTTTACCACACAAGGAGTGTCTTATGAAATGACTACCTCAAACTCAACAACACAGCCTCCAATACTGAATACAAAAGAAAGATAGCCAATTCATGGCCCGAGTGACACAGCAGCTAAATTCTCTCCTTCTTTTATAATATTTCAGAGGGGTTAACCATTTTTTATTACTTGAGTCTCTAATCTCTAGACCTGAGAACTGAACTACCCATCAATCATATCATTTTTGGAACTAAGACAATGCAAAGAAACAAAGAAGAAACCGAGCACTGTCCTTGCTGATGAGGATCTTACCATTTCCCACAGATGCAGTATTTTTACTTAGAAAAAAGAAATACTAAGCCACAAGACAATCAAGGGCATAGACCATTCCCTGGTTTCCAGAGAAAGGAAAAGGAGATCATTCAGATCTAAGGTGGTTAAGGGAAGGTATCAAAGCAGAAGTGAATCGGTACACAGAAGACTGGCAGGGCTTGGAGAGGACCCAGGCACTGTAAAGACCAGAATGGGCAAGAATAATGGTGACCAAAATGGAAAAGCACTGGAAATAGTGAGGACAGACTGACTGGAATGACTTTCATGCACGGAAGGCAGAAAACGAAGAGGAGCAGCCAGGGCTCAGACGATGAGCAGACCATACTCTCATTTTTGAGAGCCTGGTATGACAGCTATCTTTGGGCCCACCAGTGTTATTTACCATCCATCATGCCATTACTTTTACTCCTCATCCAGCAAACTAACACCGGCTAAGGAGCTGATCATCTAACATTAAAAGAAAACTCCACCTGAATATGGCAAATTTTATTTCTACTCAGTCCAATGCAAATTCAAATAGTAAAATGAGGAAGGGGGCAGAAAAACATAGATTTATAGAGGAAGCAATTTTGGGCAAATATTTGCCCAAAATAGCCCTGGAGGTTGCTCCCACTAGTACAGGCTACTCACACCTATTTCTGTTTACGGCAGGAGGGAGGATTTCCTCATCATGGCAGAATGAATCTTGCTACATCCCCAGGGCTCTGGGTACAGGAAATCTCTGAAATGGGTCATCTGGATCTTTGGAAAGACTGATTTAAGTGTTTAACCATCTGGTCTTGAAACATATAATCTTGTGCACTGGACAGGCTATTCTTGGACACTGAGTATGTATAGGCATTAAGCTCTCACCATACCCTGTGCAAACCCAATGGAAAGCACTCTCCAGAGAGTCCCAATGAGAAAAATCAAAAGCCAACTTAAAGGACTGATGTTGTAGATGTCTGTTTTTAAAATAATCTGGCCTAAAGTTAACTTTTAGAAGAGCAGCTGTGAAAGATTCTCCACCATTCCATTTGTAATTTTTGTAAATGTCTCTTCCTGTTCCTCTCAACTTTTTCTCCCCTAGCCCTGGTAAAGGCACCTCTGAATTCCAGGGTAAAAAAACAAAACAAAACAAAACAAAACAGAACTCTGCTGCTACCTTACCATCCTAGCTGGCCCACACTGAATAAAGCAAGCAGCCCATTTTTCATCCTGACACAGTTCTCATGCTTTGAGGTGTGCAGAACTCTACAAGCAGGTCCCAAAGAAATAAAACTTCTAAGCCGAGTTATTCACATCATGAAATCAGATTCCCCTGGTGAATGAAGGGGGCTGCTTTCAGCAAAAGCACTTCCTTAAACTTTATCCTCCTCAGCAGGTTTCTACCAGGTACCTCCGGAGTTCTAATCAAGCTATCTGATCAAAGCAACTATAAACAAAGACAAAACCGAATGCTGAGAAATCTTTCTCACTGATGCAGCATTTCTCCGGGTTACCTATACTAAGAAAAAACAACAACAACGAAACAGGATTTCTGATACACTGTAAAAATAATCCAAGCCAAAGGAAATGCAAAACCAAGGCCGATGCACTCCAATAAGCCTCCCGGATCACAGCCTATTTACCATTAATACAGTCAGCGCAGATTCTTACCAAACCAAGAGACAAAAACACAGCCAAGTCTTACCTTTGAATTTCCTGGTATTCAAATCAATCTTATACTATTTTTGAAATGGTAAAGAAAACCTGTAAAATTATTTCAGCAGTTGCTTCTGAGCACTTATGATCTATTCAGGTTTTTTTTTTTTTTTTGTATTTTTTTTAAACTTCTCAACAGAAAATTTTTTTAAAGCAATGTTTTACATAAACATTTCTCTGAATACGCAGGAGTGGAGGCACTGTCCAGCCAAACGTGCCTTGCAAACAGAGGACAGTGCTGAAGAAACAGTATTTTTCTGTCAACTGGGGAAAACAGGTCAGCTCATTTTCAAGTTCACAGTAAACTTTACTATTCTATTCCCCTGATGGCACTCTTAAGATGACATGAGGATTTCAGGCCACTATTTCTAATTATTCCTCACTACTCATTTGCACTACTCTATAAACCTCCAGTCCTGAAACAGGCTACTGTAAGTAATAAAAGTCCTACCACAGGCATAAACATTTAAAAAAAAAAAAAGTTTTATTTTACCTAATAAACCTGTACTGAAGATAAGAACAATGTTCACAAAGAAAGGGAAGAAACAAAACCAACTTCTAAATCCAGCAAATTTTGATAAGGCATAATTTGGATCCACAGATTAAAGAATTTAGGACTCACAATAGCAAAATCAATTCTCCTACCCATCCATCTTTTCCACTTTCTGGTCTCCACATTTACTTACATACTTGCCTTATTTCAAATGAAGGTTTAAGGGGCACCTGGGTGGCTCAGTGGGTTAAAGCCTCTGCCTTCAGCTCAGGTTATGATCTCAGGGTCCTGGGATGGAGCCCCGTGTTGGGCTCTCTGCTTAGCAGGGAGCCTGCTTCTCCTCTGTCTCTGCCTGCTGCTCTGCCTACTTGTGATCTCTCTGTGTCAAATAAATATATAAATAAATAAATCCATCTTTAAAAAAAAAAAAAAAACCTATCAAATGAAGGTTTAAAAAAAAAAGTCTGACAAGGATGAAAAAATTAACACAAGAAAGAACATGCAAAAGAGTCCAGAATCAGCACAAAACTGTGCCCTAAGCTCAATTAATCATATTTGAAAATCTGCTAAATTGTGGGGTTTGCCCCTGTCTTCTAGAAGAGATGAATATTTGAATTAATATGTATAAAACAAACCGGATTTTCTAAATGAAAAGATGTTACATGTAGACACTTAATAATAAAAAAGTTATTAAGGAAAATATTATTATATAATAATAATATTACATATTACTATAATATTATTTTTCCTATTCAAATATCTATCAACTCAATATTTGAAAAGCATCTTTCAGGTCCCTACTTTGAGACTACTTAAGGAGATATGGTGGAAAAAGGATACAAGTAGAGCTTCTATTTCTTGACTTGGGTGGCTTAGGGTAGTCACTTCGTAAATGTTCATACTGTGCATGCTTTATACACTTTTCTCTACGGTTTTTTAAAAGCACACAAATCATAAATACATACAGACATTCATACATACATCAAGGCACACAAAACAGAGAAATGAAGAAGCACAAGGACACTGAACTAGCAAAGAGCCGGGCTGTGAGCATGGCCCACTCTCAACGACTCTGAGCCACCACGGCAGTACAATACACTCCCCCGCTTCTACACTAGGCTTCTACACTAGGCCTCCGCCTGCCTTCACGTCAAACAGGTGACTCTAATCCTCACTGTAGCAAGCCAGAGGAAATGCTGAGAAGCAATGCCCTGGGGGGCCCTAGATAGAACTGGCAGTTCTTCAGGGCCATGGAGAAGGCTGAACAGGTGACACATCAGACCTTCCAGCCTTAATCAGAGCAACTCAATTTGATCTGTTTTATATACTGGGATCCCACATTAAAAAAATTTTTTTTTCTTTTTAAGTTCTATGGGCTTTTACAAAAGCTCAGAAAACTTCATTATTCTTAAAGCCATTTAATGATCAGGGATTTGGTGGACTGATTCCCCAGATTTTGCCAAGAGACAAGAGAGTCAAAAGGAGCCTCCTTCTCTGTCCCTCAAGCCCTTTCTTCTCTTCCTCACATTCAGGAAACTCATCTAGATTAGTTGACTACAGAGATAAAGAAAAAAGAAACAACTTAGTGAGAGAGGGAGCCCGGTCACGCAGGTGTCCCACACCTTTGTCCCCCAGGCCCTGTCTTCCCACTGTATTGTGCTGCCCCGGCCAGAGGACACAAGGCATGTATGGCGGGAGAGGCTGGGGGCCAATCTGTTGAGGACACTGTCACACTAAGGAGGGTCTGGACTTCATCCTGAGGAAGCCCCAGGATTCTGGGCAAGAATGGCACGGTCAGGTCTGGGTTGAGAGGAGGGAACTCTGACAGCAATCCACACCTCCTCACCCTTCCTCCATACTATGTCTGCTGTCTGACCCCCACCCTAGTGGGTAAATGCTTCCCGTGTAAAAGCCACTTCAATCCTGGTCATAATAAGCACTGTGAAAAACAATTGCTCACGATGGAAACGCTGACACAGTGGTGGTGTAAGATGCCCCTTTGAAAAGCCTTGTCAGGGCCCAGTCTTTGTAATTTAGTGGTGGCTCACAGGAAGCGCCTGAGAGCCAGATTCTTTCTGACTGTGCTCAAGGCCATAATTTCCTTCCCATACTTAAACCGATGACCCTGTGTCTCACTGTCAAGGGAGTCTGCCAAAGGGAAAGGCAGATAAATAAGCAGCAAAATCTGAAGAAAACCGGCCCATTTGAAAAAAATTCCTAAGATTCTTCTTGGGGATTAACAACAAAAGGATTTCTAAATGAACTGATCTGTTTCTCCAAATGAAAGCCCCTTGAAGGCAGAGCTGGGGAAAGCTGGCAGCCAGCCGGTTCAGGTGCCAGATGCTGAGGAGGGAAGGAAGTCAGTCACAGAAGCTGCGGTCAGACCAGTGTGCTAAAGCAGGGCCTCCCTCCCACCTGGCTCTCACCACCATTTCTACAAACCACTCTCAGTCATCAGATTAATCAAGATCCTAAAATCAAAATGGGGGGGGGGCGCGCCTGGGTGGCTCAGTGGGTTAAAGCCTCTGCTCAGGTCATGATCCCAGGGTCCTGGGATAGAGCCCCGCATCGGGCTCTCTGCTCTGCAGGGAGCCTGCTTCCTCCTCCTCTCTCTCTCTGCCTGCCTCTCTGCCTACCTGTGATCTCTGTCAAATAAATAAATAAATAAATAAAATCTTTTAAAAAAAATCAAAATGGGAAGGGGACACTGAGGAATAACATGATGCCAGTATGCACTCCAGCTACGATCTCCGCCCTCCCCATAAGCATATTCTCACGAGCTTCTGCTACATGTTCTGTATAATACCTATCTACCACCCATTACTTCAAGATAAATTTCAAACTATAAAAGTAACATGTTCTGTCGGGGAGCCCAAAAATAACTGAGAAAACACTCGTGATCATCTAAGGAATTTAATAAGTGGCATTTTCTGTAAAATGCTAGCTTCATGATTTTCCCTTAGATAACAGACCAGAATAGTAACTAGTTCCTCCTTATCAACCACCATTCCTTGAAAGTCCTTAGCCAGTAATTTTCATGAAGATCAGTGAGTCACCTCTTATCACTACTGTGGCCCTCAGACTTAAGGAAAACAGACCCAGCCTACTCTTCCATGACAGCTGTCCCACTAGAGGAAATCACCTTGACCTCATATATTTGGCTGCTGTTCAGAAAACCATGTCTGAGTTAAAATTCTCAAAAATACACTCATATTAGGTAATAACATACTTTTCTCAGTTACAGATGCACAGAATGCCTGCCCTATTTCATCCCAACAGAAACCCACACACTGTCCCCCTCAACGACCTTACCTCCTACTCCCCAGGCTGCATGTGGTCCTGAGGAACATACTGCAGGTACATTCTTTTGAAAAGTCTTAAAATCAAAGTACAACAAATAGCTATTCCTGATTTCTAATTCACATTAGAAAGAATGGAATAGAGAAGTACCCCCACTTTTATAAAACCTTATCAGCAGACTGATTTTGATGACCCATGGCATCGACTATGTTAAAATCTAAAATGAAAATGTTTACCACCTGGCTAATGTGACTACAGGAGGAAGAGAAGATTTAGTGATGAATGAACATGATTCAGCTCCGCTCCTTTCACTTCTGTGCACATCTTCCCAATTCCTCAGAACACTCACCTGCTTCATTATCCATCTGTTATTTTGGCTTTCTGTTCAGAGAGCCCACTGGGTAAAGGGGCTTAATTTTGTCCATAGAAGGACAATCCCTCTGGCTATCAACCCCCCTCAAGAGTGTCAGGGTCTGGGGGCACCTGGGTGGCTCAGGTAGTTAAGCGTCTACCTTCTGCCCAGGTCAGGACAAGGAGTCCTGAGATCAAGCCCCGCATGAGGCTCCCTGCTTAGCGGGGAGCCTGCTTCCAGCCTCTATCTGCCTGCCTCTGCCTACATGTGATCTCAGTCTCTCTCTCTCTCTCACTCTGTCAAAAAAAAAAAAAAAAAAAAAAAAGAGTGTCGGGTTCCACCAGTAAACTTACAGACGCTATCTACACCACAGTGCCCTATCTAGACCACCAGTGCTTCTTTTCCGTCTTCTCCACAGGGACACCCTGGGTCACATGTGGATGAAGAGACCATATGCCTTTTCCTGAGCCCTTCTGCCCAGGGAAAAATCACACCCCGTAAGATGGGGGCTCTCCTACTGCTGCCATTGCTGCTTTCTTCTTTTTGGAAAGGGGAGGGTTGTTTTGTGTTAATTAGTCAATCCTTGAATTTTTTTTTTAAGATTTTTATTTATTTGACAGAGCTCACAAGTAGGCAGAGAGGCAGGCAGAGAAAGAGGAGGAAGCAGGCTCCCTGCGGAACAGAGAGCCCAATGTGGGGCTCAATCCCAGGACCCCCGGGATCATGACCTGAGCCGAAGGCAGAGGCTTACCCCACTGAGCCACCCAGGCGCCCCAATCCTTGAATTTATATACTCTTCCACTGTCTCATTTAATATACTGGAGTGGACCATTTCAAAGACAGCCATTAAAATATATGTATCATGGCCTGTCAAATCTTGTAACTACATGAATTCAAAACTTGGGCTACTGATTGAATTTTTTGTACTGACTATGTAATGGAAAGCCCAATGCAACCATGAGAGGTGGAAGCCCCGTCAGGAGCAATCAAAAGGCAACTGAGCTTGAAAGCTATACGTCCACATTCCACACTGGTAAGGATGCAATAAGCAGATGGCAAGGATGGCGCTGGAATGTGTTCAAAATACAGCCTTCTCACACCCACTTTCCATTCCCCCTCCAAAACCCATATTCCTACGGGTGCAAAACTCACTCTACAATCTAAGACAGTAGGCCAGTGTTGTCTGGAGTCACTAGGTTTTATGTGTGCTTGCTTCTAATTAAAGAGCATTCGATTTTAAGAACTTAATAAAAAGGCTATAAACCTGTATCATTCCACAAGAATGCCAAGAATGGTAAGTAACCAACTAATATTCTTCCGAAGTGACCTTTATTAAGGGCTGCCTCTACGACTTTGCCAACTAACATGTCAAGAGGCAGTAACATTCCTATCACAGGCTACTCCCATTTTAAAAAGCACAGGCCAAGTGAAAAGGCCTTCTTCAAGTAACCAAAGCAACTCAAAACTGTAGGGTTTGAGTACTAGTACAAACAATTTGAAAAGTGGCAAAATCAAAGTTTAAAAAGCCACTTACAGTGCCAACAAATGATTCCGAAGAATTCTGAGAAAGGTAATATTAACATTTTAGTGGTAGAACACCTGGAGAGAAGCCAAGAGGCCTGGACTTTCTCCCTAACTGGGTCATTAAATCTTGCAGGGGGTGGCAGGGACGCACACACAGATCCAAACTAGTTAAATGGCATCTCACAGCCAAGTTATCCTGACAGCTTTCATCTGTCAGCAGGATCACCACACAATGATGTTCTTCAAGGAGACAGGTAGGTCTCTTGGGGCTAATGATAACTTAAGTGCACGCAACCATAGTCAGACTGATAACAATCAATCCCCACCCCCGGAACAGGCATTCAAATTCAACAGCTGAGAGAGGGTGGATCTGCTGCCAGGCAAGCTAGATCACCGGGATCCTCACAGCCTCAAGTGTTCCTTCCCACTCTATGCTTGCTTTCTGCCTCTGTAGAACAGCAAAAGATCTTCTTAAAGTATAGATCTGCTCTTGTCAATCCCTCCTTACAACCACTCAGAGCTTCCCTCTGCCCTTCTGCTAAATCCGCAAATTCTTATACATCCCCAAATGTGATCTCATCTCCACCATTCTACCTTTTCTCACCAGACTCTCACTAGACTGTAGCCTTCCTTCAGTTCTCTGGATGACCCCCATTCATTCCTTCTCATTCACTCATTCAACAAAAAATTACTGGTTTTGTAAATTACCTACTATTGTGCCAAGCACTGCCCTACACACTGGGGATACAGCAATGAACAAGGCACAAAGATCCTTGCTCACACTCTAGCAAGGGGAAAAGACAATCAGAAAACAAAAAAGTGAGTTAATCATGTGGGAATCTGGAAGAAGATTGTTCCAGGGAAGGAAAACATAACTGCAAAGGCTCTGGGGTCAAGTAATAGTTTTCATGTGTTTCTTGCTAAGTAATAACTTAACTCCAAGAAGATGAGGCTCTAATGTCTCAGCTTTAATAATGTCTAAATCTATTCAGCTTTCTATCCAACCTCAGCACTGGACTTAGTACCTGGTTCAGTAATTATCTGCTAAATGGGTAAGTGAATCAGTGTCTAAAGAAAAAAGTCCCCCCTCAAATCCCCCCCAAAACTCAAAAAACCCCAGAACAAACAAACAAAAAAACCCCAACCAAACAAAAGCCAAAAAGGTGTCCCCAAGTAATAGAATTGTTACCTCAAGTTATCAGGGCCCCTGCAGACATTACACAGGTTTCAAACTTACTAATAGAGCTCATGATCAAAGTGAATTTAGTGCCACTTCAAGAGATATCCTAATAATAACATGCGTCTTATCAAGGCATCACCCAGAAAGAAGTAAAAGCATTAAAATTGGGAACAACAACCTTCAAAGATAAAAGTAATCGAGATATTAAAACTATGAGAAAACCTGAATTATTTACTCCAAGGGTATGTCCCAACCCACTGACAGTTATGCTAGTTAAAAGCTTATCTCGGATGGATTGTTTCCCTCCAACCTCACTACCACAGCCTTGGTCATGCCCTTTTCTTGCAAAGCCTGGATTATGGGGACTTTCCTCACTGGTCTCTCAGGTCCAAGCAGTACGTACCGTGCTGTGTTAATTTTAATACAGTTTCTGTTGCAACATTTCTACCCCAATTTGACTCCAACCTACCTCTTCAACCTTATTTCTAACTGTCCCTCAGTAAGAACTCCATGCTCCGTCCAGATCAACTGTCCCCTGAACATGCCTTGCACACTCCCATTCCCAAACCTCTACTCTGGCTCTACCCTCATCTGAAATAGCATCACTCATCTCCCCTTTCCCAACTTTATCAATTTAGGACAAGCCTTCTCCACCCACCTCCACTATGACACGTTCATCCTCCCCTAGCAGTTTCTGCATTCATTTGGCCACACCTGTTCTTCCTCCGCCCTGCTCTGTATCACCAAATTGAAAGCCTGCAAACTACCTTTCCCAGACACCTTTGCCAGCCGGCTTTCACTGAGGTTCTGCCAAAGGCTGGAGACTGGGTGGCAGGAGAGGGATACGACACTCCTCCACAGATGGTCTGTCTGAAGTCGCAGAGCAACTGTGGAGGACCGCGGGCAACAGCACACACGGCAAGTTCTGGCACCATGAGGCGCCATCAGCCTAGGGCTGGGTCTGGGGTCCCGCGGAAGCGTGGAGGTCAACCGCGGCAGCAGGCCAGCGGCTCTGGACGCCGACGCTCCAGCCACAAGGCAGCTGGCTTCCTGATCTCTGGGTAACAAGCCCCTTCTCCCTGCTGCTTCTCCACACACAGCCCCTCTTTTCCTCCTTTTTTTTTTTTTTAAAGATTTTTTATTTATTTATCAGAGAGCGGGGGGGAGAGAGCGAGCACAGGCAGACAGAGTGGCAGGCAGAGGCAGAGGGAGAAGCAGGCTCCCCGCTGAGCAAGGAGCCCGAAGTGGGACTCGATCCCAGGACGCTGGGAGCATGACCTGAGCCGAAGGCAGCTGCTTAACCAACTGAGCCACCCAGGCGTCCCTCTTTTCCTCCTTTTGCTCTCCCACCCTTCCAATACCTCTGGAACAAACCGCTTGCATGTAAATCCCACTCTGCTTGAAGCACCTAGAGCAGTGTTTCCATTTCCCTGACTGGACAGTACAGACACAACAGCAGATGAGGAGGAAATAAAAACAGCGGCACCAACCATGACGACAGGGGAAACGCAGAGCGGCAGAAGAAGACTACCAGTCAGGAAAAAATCCCACACAATGAAGTCCTACAACACATCTCCCTGGGTACATGACAATGTACTTTTTAAGAAAATCTCTATATTCTCAGCATGTACTGATATTACCTTTTTCTCCTTTCTTTTTGTTACTTTTAAAAAAAAAAGATTATTAGGGGCACCTAGGTGGCTCAGTGGGTTAAGCCTCTGCCTTCAGCTCAGGTCATGATCTCAGGGTCCTGGGATCGAGCCCCGCATCAGGCTCTTTGCTCAGCGGGGAGCCTGCTTTCCCCTCTCTCTCTGCCTGCCTCTCTGCCTACTTGTGATCTCTCTCTCTCTGTCAAATAAATAAATTAAATTAAAAATCTTTAATAAAAAAATAAAAAAGATTATTAGGTTGAGAGAGAGAGAGAAAGAGAGAGTGAGCATAAGCAGGGGAGCAGCAGGCAGAGAGAGAAGGCAGACTCCCCGTTGAGCAGGAAGCCTAAAGTGGGACTCGATCCCAGGACCCTGGAATCATGACCTGAGCAGAGTGCAGACCCCAACTGAGCCACCCAGGCGCCCCTACAATGCACTTTTTGAGTTCTAAAGACTAAGATGTTAGTTTCACTGTACATTCAGCTATATATGTATGTGTGTATGTGTATACATGTATACACACACATTACATATATATTTGTGTTTTTTTTTTTTTTAAAGATTTTATTTATTTATTTGACAGAGAGAAATCACAAGTAGATGGAGAGGCAGGCAGAGAGAGAGGGGAAGCAGGCTCTCAGCAGAGAGCCCGATGCGGGACTCGATCCCAGGACTCTGAGATCATGACCTGAGCCGAAGGCAGCGGCTTAACCCACTGAGCCACCCAGGCGCCCCTATATTTGTGTTTTATCAAGAGGAAGTCGATATTGCATCTCTCTTTGACTAACCAAGTTTCTACAAAATAGGGAGAAGCCTTCCAAGCGTTTCCTTCTGTCTCCCCAGCACCTCACACACAGGAGGTACTTCTTAGGTATGTGGCGTCTTGACTGAGGACTGCTAGAACGCTTTGGAAGTCATGCAGATTGGGGGATGAAGGCCAAGCAGATAGTCAGTCTCATTCTAAAAAGCAACTTGAAAACAAATCTCATCCAAAGTCCTGAACAGAAAAATTCTGAATCTTTATCAGTCCTGACATGCAGCTACTAAGGAGGGAGAGACAGAGGAGTTCCCCAGGCACACAGGGCAGGGATTTTCACCTCTTGCCTTGACAAAGCCATGCTAGCTCTATACTTCTGAGGAAGGCCTCCATTTTTTTTTGGTTAAAGATCTAGCCTGAGGGGTGCCTGGGTGGCTCAGTAGGTTAAGCCTCTGCCTTCGGCTCAGGTCATGATCTCAGGGTCCTGGGATCGAGTCCCGCATTGGGCTCTCTGCTCAGCAGGGAGCCTGCTTCCTCCTCTCTCTCTGCCTGCCTCTCTGCCTACCTGTGATCTCTCTCTGTCAAAAAAAAAAAAAAAAAAAAAATCAAGATAATAATAAGAGTTGGAGGGTGTAAAAAAAAATTTTTTTGACGGTGTAAATTTTTTTTAAAGGTTAAGTAAAAAATGCTAACTCCGGAGGCTAACAACTATTAAAACCATACCTATGGCCCGTCGTTATACATCATCTGGTGCTCCAGCTTTCCATCAATAAAAAATGTTTCATGAGGGGCGCCTGGGTGGCTCAGTGGGTTAAGCCGCTGCCTTCGGCTCGGGTCATGATCTTAGGGTCCTGGGATCGAGTCCCACATCGGGCTCTCTGCTTGGCAGGGAGCCTGCTTCCCTCTCTCTCTCTCTCTCTGCACCAGCCTCTCTACCTACCTGTGATCTCTCTCTGTCAAATAAATAAATAAAATCTTAAAAAAAAAAAAAAAGTTTCATGAAATGGAAACCTTAAAAACGATATAAACCCCAACAAGAGCATAAAAGCAGCTTGACCTTCACAGACTTCCAGAACTAAGCCATCAGCTGTTGTCATTTTCATACTTCATTTACCAACATGCCTAACAGATAAATACTTGAACATTTCCAGCCCGTTCCATTATTAATTTGAACAAGTCTACCGTAGGAAACCATACCCTACAACCCAGTACAAGCGTTTTCCAAGTATTAGGCATGATAAAATCTTTTCAGAGACTGACAAATGAAAAGTTCTGGTAAAATGGGATTTACTGAATGCTTCATAGATAATCAGTTCTCACCACATTGGAATATACGAAAATAAATCTATCAATTACCGCAGACAATCACATCATTTGATACTTAAGCCAACGCTTCACAATGAAGGGCTCTGAGTTCATTGCTTATTCGCCATCTCCTGAGGGCCGTGTTGGGGGCAGGTGAGAAGTAAAAGGCCAGTCAGAGCAAGAGCGGTACGCCAGTGTGCCCCAACACAGTAAGTGGGGAAGGGGAAGGAACAGAAGATGCCCTAGAACTGGCTTTACACACACACACACACACATCAGGCACCACCAGTTTTCTCATCTTTTATACTAGCATACAGTCACTAGCCAGGCACAGCACAGAATAAACAATATGCATGTGACTTCATTTCATTTTTCACAATAATCCAAAAGCAGCAGGTACTATTACAACCCCCACCTTACAGATGAGAAAACAGTCTCAGAGAGGTGAAATGACTCACTACAGATCACCCAGCTTCATGCGACCCTTGCTGCCCGTCGCCGAAGCCCGCACACCTGGCTGAAATGAAGCCCGCGCCTGTGCTGCTGTGAAGACAGGTCGAACAAGAGCTGTGCCGCTTGAAACTTCCCAAGGAAAACCACAGCTGTGAGTTCTAGAATCCACTTGACTAGCAGAGGTTTTCGCAGGGGGTGGGGGAGGCACTCTTCTTTACCTAGAGGCAAAACTTGAATGATACACTCCCCACAGTGATGTGTGAGTACCTTACATCGCTCAAAGTACTATTACATTCCTTGCCTTACAACCTGGGAAGGACAGGTATTCCCTTCACTCTCCCGAAATAAGGACACTGAGACCCAGAGATGACATGCCTCATCCACGGGCACAAAGATTCAATATGCTGTCTCCTCAGTGGGAACAGGGATGTCGCCCAAAACTCACAAGAGAAACAGAGTATCTGTCATAGTCTGAAACACAATGCAGACCATTTCCAAAGTGACACCTAAAGGAAAATGGATGTCTTTAAACTTCAGTATAACCTGCAACTGAGAATCAATATAGCTTTAGTGGTCTGAGCATTAAGTTGTGTGACAACACTAACTTGTACCTTTCTTCATTTCTCATACTATGGAAGGGACAAGACGCAGTAAGTTTTTGCCCTTAAACTTAACTCCGTTTTTTTTTCCTTACTCCATTGCAAAAATTCATTTCTACTCACAAAGTATGCCTGAAAAATCACTAAAGAAGTAATTACGTGACTTCACTATTCTGGAAACATTCTTTCAAGGCTCCAGAAAAACTATTTCTTTCATACCAATCAGACGGCAATGTTCACATAAATCCTATAAGGTTTGACCCCTCATGAGGACAATCATAAAATTAAATACTATGGGGCGCCTGGGTGGCTCAGTGGGTTAAGCCGCTGCCTTCAGCTCAGGTCATGATCCCAGGGACCTGGGATCGAGTCCCGCATCGGGCTCTCTGCTCAGCAGGGAGCCTGCTTCCCTCTCTCTCTCTGCCTGCCTCTCTGCCTACTTGTGATCTCTGTCTGTCAAATAAATAAATAAAATCTTAAAAAAAAAAAAAAAATTAAATACTATGGTGAAAAATCAGTCTCAATTTTTAAAAATATGTATTTATTTGACAAAAGAGAGCAGGGGAGGCTGCAGGCAGAGGGAGAGAGAGACAGGTTCCCCACTATGCAGAGAACCTTATGCAGGGCCTGACCCCAGGACCCCGGCACCATGACCTGAGCCAAATGCAAACATCAAACAACAAAGACACCCAGGCGCCCCTAAAGGAATTAAAATGCCTATACTAAAAATCAGTGGGTAGGGGAAAATCCATCTCTCTTATTCCAATCTCAAGAACTCAAAAAATAGGGGCAGGCTCAGGTCATGATCCCAGAGTCCTGGGATCGAGCTCCGCATCAGGCTCTCTGCTTAGCAGGAAACCTGCTTCCCCCTCCCTCTCTCTCTGCCTGCCTCCCTGCCTAATTGTGATTTCTGTCTGTCGAATAAATAAATAAAATCTTAAAAAAAAAAAAAAAAAAAGAAGAAGAAGAAGAACTCACAAAACAGTAGAGTAAAATGTGATGCAGTGGGGCACACAGTGGGAAAAGATCTCTCCCTGACATTTCTTTCACTAAAAGTGAAAAACACCAGGATACAGTGTAAACAAAGTCAATTCCATTCAAAGTTTCAAAGAAAAAATTATAATAGCTCAAAGAACGAATCAGAAGATTTTATTCATAAATCAAAGCTGCCTTAGAAATTTCACATCACTGTTTTACACTCAAAATCTCTAACCTCAAGGTAAGAAATCTGACTTCATCAGGTCCTTTATAAATTCGCCAAATCTAAAAGGAAGCCTGACTTTTTGTCCATGAGCTTCTGAGCTGTGTGGAAATAACTTTCCTTGAAATCCATAAGCCACCGATTACACCCTAATTGCATCATTTGCTCTTTGTGTTGAGGGTGCTGGGGACAAATCTGAAGGGTAAGGGAGTTGTATCTAAAAATACTCAGCCTGGGGGGTGACTAGGTGGCTCAGTTGGTTGAGCAGCTGCCTAAAGCTCAGGTTATGATCCCAGAGTCTTGGTAGTGAGCCCTGCATCAGGCTCCTTACTTGGCGGGAAGCCTGCTTCTCCCTCTCCCCCTGTTTGTATTTTCTCTCGCTGTTTCTCTGTCAAATAAATAAATAAAATATATTTTTTAAGATTTTGTTTATTTGACAGAGAGACAGATCACAAGTAGGCCGAGAGGCAGGCAGAGAGAGAGAGAGGGGAAAGCAGGCTCCCTGCCAAGCAGAGAGCCCAATGCAGGGCTCGATCCCAGGTCCCTGAGATCATGACCTGAGCTGAAGGCAGAGGCTTAATCCACTGAGCCACTCAGGTGCCCCTAAATAAATAAAATCTAAAAAAAAAAAGTTCTCAACCTGGGGGACCTGGATGGCTCAGGAGGTAGAGCATGAGACTTTTGAACTTGGGGTCATGAGTTCAAGCCCCACACTGTGCTTACTAAAAAAGAATTAAAACTTCTAAAATTTTTTAAAAAATTAAAAATGGAAGCACATGAGAGGTGCCTGGGTGGCTCAGTGGGTTAGAGCTCTGCCTTTGGCTCAGGTCATGATCCTGGGGTCCTGGGATGGAGCCCCGAGTCGGGCTCTCTGCTCAGTGGTGAGCCTGCTTCCCTTCCTCCTTTCTCTGCCTGCCTCTCTGCCTGCTTGTGATTTCTGACTGTCAAATAAATAAATAAATAAAATCTTTTAAAAAATAAAAAAATAAAAATGGAACCATATGGAAAACGACCTCATTCTGACTTTATGATCAAAAAGCCCAAATCAGTAGACTTGCTTGGTTTTTCCCAAAATGCAGTCTTCACCAATGTGAAATTGTATATAAAAATTTAAGAGTCAAAAAAAAGGAATTTAAGAGCCAATTCGAAATCTTTTTAAAAATACTAAGAACTTGGGGCACCTGAGTGGCTCAGTCGTAAGCGCTTGCCTTCGGCTCAGGTCATCATCCTGGGGTTCTGGGATGGAGTCCCACATCTGGCTCCTACCTAGCAGGAAGCCTGCTTCTCCCTCCAACCTGCTTGTGTGCATTCACTCTGTCTCTCCCAAATAAATAAATAAATAAAATCTTAAAAAAAAAAAAAAAAAAAAAAAGTAAGAACTCAATGGAAAGGCAGAAACAAACCCAGTACAGAAACACTTCAAAACTATTTGTAAGGGATGCCTGGGTGGCTCAGTTGGTTAAGCAGCTGCCTTTGGCTTAGGTCATGATCCCAGGGTCCTGGGATAGAGTCCCACATTGGGCTCCCTGCTCGGCAGGGAGCCTGCTTCTCCCTCTGCCTCTGCCTGCCTCTCTGTCTGCCTGTGCTCACTCGCTCTCTCTCCCTCTATCCCTGACAAATAAATAAAATCTTAAAAAAAAAAAAAAAAAAAAAACTATTTGTAAGTAAACGTGTTCTCCTCATATATTGCCAGTTGGTGAAGACGGTATTACAAATCTATATCCCAATCCTGTTAAAGGGACTCACTTATAATGGAAGGAATTAAGTTCCTGGATCTACCTAAACCCTGGGATCATACTCCTCTATTGGTGCAAAAAGCTTCCACTCACTCTTCCTACACTAATTTGCCTACAATATGCTACAAAAACCTCAGTGGGGATTGGATAATGTAAAAATGCTGGCAGTGACCTTGGCATGCATTTTAAGTATTTTTAATCTGCTTGAATTATAGGTCAAAGGAAGGGTGGGGGCAATACTCATAATAATATAAGAGAAGAGCATTTAATAATCTTCAAAGTGCTTTCTCATTTAATCCTCATAACAATCCCAGTGACCGGTGCCCACTATCTAGATCAAAGACTTCATGATGGCGAAGGGACTAGCATCCCACCCAGTACACTGCACTGAACAGAAGCAGGGGGTATCTGGTATGTGGCAAATGCTCATCAACACCTCTACTACATGTTCAAAAAGTCCAACCCAGGGGCTCTTGGCTGGCTCAGCCGGTGGAGTTGGAGCCCCACGTTGGGTGAAGAGATTACTTAACCCGAGCCGAAGGCAGAGGCTTTAACCCACTGAGCCACCCAGGTGCCTCTAAAAATAAAATCTTAAAAAAGAAAAAAAAAATCCTTTGCAGAGAAGCTAAGCCCAGTCCAGAAGTACTATGGCACAGCCAGGACCATACTGCTGGCCACCTGTTCCCCACACTCTTGTGTCCTAAGTCAGGGTGGGTTTTCCCCCCTAATCAGACTATCACTGAGGCTATAAAAGGGTTTCCCAGACTCTCTCTCAGAACTCAGAACTCACACTGGCATCTCATCATTTTTTATGTTTTCCATAAATTTAACCTATACCCTTTTCCTCCTGTAAGCAGGCATTTCGTTCCTTACGCAGCAGTCTTCACTTTCGGTCCACAACCCTTTATTATGTATAATAATATGACCGTGCAGAGCGCACACAGGCAGGGCCCGTGGAGGATGAAGCTGAATGACTGTCACTGTTCTAAGGGACCTACAGGTTGATGATAATTAAGATAGGCAGTATCAGGAAAGAGACCTGGACCTGCGAATTACGGGAGAAGGGACAGTCTCAGCAGAGGACCAGCATGAGCTGACAGAACCTGAACGTGTGTTCAGGAGAAAGCAAGTGGCGCGTCTGCCTGGAAGGCGTGGTGCGGGATGAGAAGGCCAAGTGATGGTCTGAAATCAGCCTGTGTTAAGAGCTAAGCCCGAAGATGAGAAACTGCCATGTCATTCTACGAGCAGTTCTCACTGCCTCCTGGCACCTCTCTTTCCGATTGGTCCCATATCCTCTTTGCCAAAGGGAAAAAAAGCACACACAAGACTTGGAGCATTCACTCTAGATGCTAATTGTGTTCTTTTTTATTTAGAGAAGTCTTCTCGGCTGTACCTTATTGTGATGGACAATTTCAGGATCAAGGGTACCAACTGTGGCTCTCCACCCACCCAATGGTAGATTAACCAAGTAATCTCTTATCAGTTAGGATCCCTTTAACAATCTGATGAAAACTTGGACCCTCTCCCTCAGAAAAATGCACTTACACAAAAAATTCAGAAACCCCAGATTAAGAACCCTTGTGCAAGCAAAAATTATAGGACAGGCAAAACAAAACAAACAAACAAAAAACAACTCAGTTACTATTTCTACTACTAATTAGGAGTAGCCAATTTCCTGAGTCACATAAGTAGAATTCTCTTTCTTCTGAGTGACACAGTAATTACCCTTAGTGAATAAATAAAATGAGGGAATTTTTCCAAGATTTATAATCCTTGCCCACTAATAACAAATACAGCTTCCGTTCATTGGGCCCTACTATGGGACAGACCCTCTGCAAAGCAGTGGACATGCAGTATATAAGGTGAAAGTTCTATATGTGATGAATAGTTATATGCTTGTTTACACAGAAGGAAACTGAAGCTCAGAGGGGTCAACCCTGACCTGACTTGAGGTAACCTCGCTGGAAAATGGCAGCTCTGGGTTTGCAACTCTGGCATGCTATTTTTTTTTTTAATTTAAGATTTATTTATTTATTTATTTATAAAAGATTTATTTATTTATTTATTAGACAGAGAGAGAGAGAGATCACAAGTAGGCAGAGAGGCAGGCAGAGAGAGAGAGAGGAGGAAGCAGGCTCCCTGCTGAGCAGAGAGCCCGATGCGGGACTCAATCCCAGGACCCTGAGATCATGACCTGAGCCGAAGGCAGCGGCTTAACCCACTGAGCCACCCAGGCGCCCCATATTTATTTATTTATTTGACACACACACACGGGGGTGGGGGGCGAGGGAGAAAGCAAGTGCACGTGCTTGAGCAGGGGAAACTGTAGGCAAAGGGAGAGGGAGAAGCAGGCTCCCCACTGAGCAGGGAGCGCTATGCAGGGCTCCATTCCAGGACCCCGGGATCATGCCCTAACAGAAGGCAGGCAGACGCTCAACTGCCTGAGCCCCCTAGGCGTCCCCAAAGTTTGACTTTCAAAGCCCAGCAATACTGCCTCTCTCAGCAGAGGTGACCTTGTCATGGTATTGATTAGTGGGAGAGATCAAAAGATACTGCCATCTCCTAGTAAGTAAACAGTGAAGTCCAAGGGTCCAGTCCAGAATTACATACCCTCTAGGTGCCCGATAAATACTCGTTAAGTGACTAGGGCAGAGAGAACCCTATATGGGAGACCAGAGACTGGGAAACTGTGCCAACAGTCTTTAAAAGAGTTCCATGTGAGTATGTGTGTCACAGCGGGGGCTTCATTGTTTCCAACTGGACCTCTCCAAGCTTGGAAACGCACCTAATCTGTTACACCCTCACATGCAACATACCAATGAGGTAATGAGATAAGTCAACAGTAAAATTTCACTAAAACAAAGTTTAAATAATCTTCCCCCTGTGTTGCTATCTTGCCCATGCTACCCTGTACATCCTCCAAGACTACAGCCATTATACAACATGATAGTTGCTCCCGTAAGACTACCAGCTACCACTGCTGAGTACTTAAACTGCCAATCACCAAAGCCTATTTATTTAGGGCCAGGACCTAGTCATCCTCACCTTTCTGTGGCCACTGCTCAGCTACCTGGACCTAGGAAAGCAATGATTATTATTTTAAATATGAAGATATTTTAGTGCTCGCTTCACCAGCACATTTATTAAATATGAAATGTTTTTTATTAAATAATAAGAGAACAGAGAACAGATGAAAGCTTAAGAGCCACAATACCAAGCTTCGTCATCCCCAAAAAGAACATTTTACACAATTCTCCCTTAGATACTCAAACTACAATTACTTGCAACAAAGACTCCTCCAAGTATCACAGAAAAACAAAATGCAGTGCCCAGTCTAAGACGCTAAAATAAAAGGAAGACAAAACGAGGCCATGGGTCTCAATGTTACTCGAAACCAGTGGTTCTAATCTTTTTTGGGTCATGGATTCCTTTGAGAATTTAATGAAAGCTACAGATTGTTGCCCCACAAAAAGCAAACAAAACCAACATGCAGTACACACACTTGAGAGCATCATAGACACTCCCTCAACCAGTCCCTTAAGGATCACAGACCCTCAGTACGCAGGCTCTGCTCAAAACCCGCTTTTCTAGTCACATCTAAGTAGAGGGGACACAAATTCACCAACCATTTTGGTTTTTAAGGGTCATACGGATATGGAGGGAAACTGAAAATAGGGGTGATGGCTTTACCACCTGCAATGTCTTACCATCCATAAGGGCCCTACTCCTCTTGCTACCTGAATCATGTTACTCAGCCACAGTAACACACTGTGGGGGGAGGATGTTCTCTTTCTGCCAACCAGAATGTAAGCATCCAGAAGCAGCAACCATATCTGCTGGTATTACGTATTCCACCTAGGACTGCGCACATTCTAGATCATTACTGATTGGTTTAAAAAGAACAGATTTAAAACAACCTGCACATTATCTCTTAGGATAAAACAAGATAAATTCACATAGTACAGGAAGAGATATGCTACATAACTAGCCCATTTTTAAATATTTACCTAAATTAAATCCCTGGAGCTTGATATACAGGAAATATAAGAATAAGCCTGTAAAAAAATGTGCTTTCTCATCTCTGTAGTCTTCTTTATGGCAGGGGTTTGGCCGTCTATGGCATATACGCTGGTTTACAGCAAACCACGGCCACCATTCCTTAAAGGCGTGAGCGAAACTGCCAGTGGAGCCTAAGACGTGAGGCATTCCGCCTTCTTGATGTGGAGCCTTTTTTATCTTTTAAGTAATCTTTACACCTAACGTGGACTCAAACTCATAACCCTGAGATCAAGAGCCTAATGCTCCCCTGACTGAGCGAGCCAGGCGTCCCTCCTATGGAGCTCTTTGTTTAAGAAATATCTCCTGGGGGTGCCTGGGTGGCTCAGCTGACTGGGCAACTGCCTTCAGCTCAGAACATGATCCCAGGGTACTGGGATCTAGCCCGCATCAGGCTTCCTGCTCAGCAGGAAGCCTGCTTCTCCCTCTCCCACTCCTCTGCTTCTGTTCCATCTCTCTTCTCCCTGTGTGTCTCTGTCAACTAAATAAATAAAATCTTTAAAAAAAAAAAAAATCTCCTGAATATCAAGGTTGTTTAGATTCCTGGGTTATATGCCTTTTTTTTGAGAAAGAGAGAGAAAGGGGTGGGGTAGGGAGGAAAAGAGAGAATCTTAAAAGCAGGCTCCATGCCCAGCATGGAACCCAACATGGGGCTCAGGACCCTGAGATGAAATCAAGAGTCAGACACTTCATTGAATGAGCGACCCAGGGGCCACGTAAGGTATATGTTTAGAGATAAAAGAATGGAAAGCATAGCCTCTGCTTTCAAGGAGCTTAAGATGTAGTTGGAGAAAGAGAAAAGAAAACAGGCAGTTCGATCACAGAGTAATAAGCACCACATCAGAGGCAAACTCAGACAAGGCCTGACCACTGAGGGTCAGTCAGGGAAGGCTTTCTGAGAGGAATAAAATCTAAGCCAGATCTAAAGAATTAAAAGAAATCAGTTAAGTTTTTGTTTGGTTTGGGTGGGAATGGGGGTAGCAGGAGAACACCCCAGAAAAAAGTAAACAGTATATGAAAAAGGCCCAGAAGCACAGATCTCTGGGAGAGCTACAGTCACTCAACACGGCTGGAACACTGAATTTAAGGAAGAAAGTGGACAGAGATGGGCGGAACTCCTAGAGGTCCCTTTTATAAAGCGAATTTGGATGTGCCTCCCCCTTCCTAAAGCCATAGCCCTCGAAGCTCTTACTCCTCTTGGCTTAAAAAAACAAAAAATACACACACAAAACAAAACAACAACTTATTTTGGAATGACTTTAGATTTACAGGAATGTTGCAGACTATTTCAGAGTTTCCATATCCCATTCACCAGCTACCCCTAATAGTAACATTACCAAGGTACATGTCAAAACAAAGAAATTATCTTTGGTGCGAAAACTAAACCACAGACTTTATTTGTATTTTACCAGTTTTTGCATCAATTCTCTTTTCTGTTCCAGGATCCAATCCAAGATTTCCACATTCCACTTAATTCAAAGACTGAAAAATTCCTTCCTTTACCTCTAAGCAGCACAGACTTATCATTTATCATCCTTCTTCCATCTTTGCTCCTCATCCCCTGCCATCACCAGTCCACTGGGAAGGTAAAACACATATCAAAACAGAACGGAAGTTACCAATTCAGATGATCTGAAATAGGGAAAACTGTTAGGGATTAAGAGAAATTTAACGGGGTGCCTGGGTGGCTCAGTGGATTAAGCCGCTGCCTTCGGCTCGGGTCATGATCTCAGTGTCCTGGGATCGAGCCCCGATCGAGCCTCTGCTGAGCAGAGAGCCTGCTTCCCCCTCTGTCTCTGCCTGCCTCTCTGCCTACTTGTGATCTCTCTCTCTGTCAAATAAAATAAATAAAATCTTAAAAAAAAAAAGAGAAATTTAACAAAAAATGAAATCAATGACATCTTTACATAGGAAAGATGCATGCACACTCACAAACATATGCACACTTACACACACACACACACACATATTCACAAAAATAACTTGGCTTAAGGTGCTGCTTCCACTATGGAAAAGAAATTCAAGCAGACCCATTTTTGCTTCCTCAAACTTGCCACCAAGTAATAAATCCCTTTAATTTCTTTTCTCCAATACCCCAACCACCCCAAGGAGTAAAGCCAAAATCCCCTGAACTCCCAAATCATCCTCAAAGCAAAATGCTGGCAAAATCATCTGCACTATGGAAGAGGAAAGAAGGATGATTCATCCTCTTTCCTAAAAAAATTTTTTTTAAAGATTTTATTTATTTGACAGAGAGAGAAAGAGAGGGAACACAAGCAGGGAAAACGGGAGAGGGAGAAGCAGGCTTCCCACCAAGTAGGGAGCCCAGTGCAGGGCTCGATCCCAGGACCCTGGGATCATGACCCGAGACAAAAGCAGAGGCTTAACGACTGAGCCACGCAGGCGCCCCTTTCCTAGATTTTCACTAAGAACTCTAAGCATTAGAACAGAATTCCATTATGTCACAACAGTCTTTATAAAGGCACCTGACCAAAATTAGTCATACTTGTTTCCGTTGCATTTATGACCTGGATTCTAAGCCTTCATCTCCTAAAATTCCCAAACCTGCAACAACCTTGATTAATGTTGATTTCTAGAGGGGCACTTGCTGGCTCGGTCAGAAGAGCATCTGACTCTTGCTCTCAGGGTCATGAGCTTGAGCCCCACATTGGGTAGTGATTGCTAAAATAAATAGATAAGTAAGTAAATAAGTAAACTCAAAACAAAAAAAGTTGATTTCTAGAATCGAAGATGAATCCTGTGCAGAAATCACTGTCAATGAAAAACAGGAATTTTTTTTCTAGAATTAAAACACACTTGTTAACAATGGTTATCCGTAGAAGGTAGAATTTTTTTAAATTTTTTGGGGGGAGGTAGAATTTAAGTAATATTTCACCTTTCCTTATTATTTTAGCCATTGAGGGCTACCTCTCAAACATTCATCAGAAACACCAAGGAGCACAGTCCTATGCCAGAGTTCGAAGAAACAAACAAAAACAAATTCTATCTTCTGGACCATATCATGTAGATCTGTACTCCCAATATCTGGGCTAACATTTCATCAAAATTAAATAATATTTAGCAGTGCCCAGATGGCTCAGTCAGTAAAGCATCTGCCTTTAGCTCAGGTCATGCCATGATCCCAGGGTCCTGGGATGGAGCCCTTCGCAGAGAGCCTACTTCTCTCTCTGACCCTTTCCCCAACTTCTGTACACATGCACACACATTAATAAATAAAATCTTTTTTTAAAAAATCAAGTAATATTTAAAATTCAGTTTCTCAGGATGCCTAGGTGGCTCAGTCAGTTAGGCATCTGCCTTCAGCATCTGCCAGGGTCCCTCGCATGGTGGGGGTTGGGGGCGGGGAGCCTGTTTCTCCCTTTCCCTTTGCCTGCCACTCCACCTACTTGTGCTGTCAAATAAATAAAATATTTTTAAAAATTCAGTTTCTCAGTCCACTACAACTGCATTTCAAGTAGAAACATAAAGAACAGTGCAGGGGTGCCTGGGTGGCTCAGTTAGGTGTCTGCCTTCGGCTCTGGTCATGACCCCGGGGTCCTGGGATCAAGCCCCACATCGGGCTCCCTGCTCAGCTAGAAGCCTGCTTCCCCCTCTCCCACTCTTCCTGCTTATGTTCCCTCTCTCGCTGTGCCTCTCTCTGTCAAATAAATAAATAATCTTTAAAGAAAGAAAGAAAGAACAGTGCAAAAAGTTCTACTAGACAGGGCTGATCTACAAAAAAGCCCTAATGCTAATTCAGACCCAGAAATAGAGAGGGATGGTCTGGGGAAGGTTTCTGGAAAAATACGTTTATATTTGAAATGGGTATTAAAGTGAGCATTCCAGGCTGGCTGATGAGAGAACAGCACATGACACTGGCCCTAGCCTGAATCATGCAATACCAAAATTTCCAGGGCAATTCCCCAAAACCCAAAAGCAAAATACTTCAAGGAGGCATTATAAAAACGAATGGGTGACAGGCTTTGATTTATATTTTGCTGAGATAAACTTAGATGAAAATACCCTAAAATGAGAAACCAGAGAATGAAGTCCAATTAGGACCTCACTAAAAAGAAGGAGGGAAAACAGAACTGGAATTCACTGTCAGATCATTCTGGAAATCTTTAACAGGTAAACTAAACTAAGGATCAAGGGGACAAACCGAAGAATGCACTATGCTCACCCAAATACCTTACAGTGGAAGAAACATTTCCCAATAATCGAGGTCAATATGTGAATCGAAGGTGATTAACCCCACAGGGAGAGAGAGAGAGAGCACACACACAAAACCAGCCCAGCAGAGAGCTGTGGAACAATCCAGTCCCTCTCAGGTGAAATAGGGAAACCCTCCAGTCCCTGAATCTGACACTACCTAGCATGAGTAGCCTCAGTTCCCTTATCCATAAAATGGATACAATGAGAGAACCTACTTCTGAGGACTATTAAGTGGATTCCTTGAGTCACCACGTGGAAAATGGATAGAACAATGCCCGTGTATGGAAAGGACAAAGGAAGCACGGAGGGCTATTACTGCAGGAGTATCTGCAGACTGAGCTTCACTTGGTGGAAAGGAAAAGGATTTCCCTAGGGGTGAGCGTACAGGGAAAAGGGATGTGGTGCTGTCATATGAGGAGGAGGGAAGGTCTGAAAAGTCCAAACCGTTCTAGGTTGAGCTAGTTTTGTAGACACCTTCCAGCCATGCCCCACAGGCTATTAAAATGCCCGAAGCCATGGGGGCCAGCTGCTGGAACTTCAGCAAGCTGTAGGATCTAGCTGTGGAACCCTGGTATACTGACTTAGTACATTGTATCAGTGTTCGACTATTGTCAGAACCATCTCTCCAGTGTGCACAGCTGGACTACTCTATCCTTCGTTCAGGCATTAATTAGGAACCCATCACAAGTCAGGCACTGTACTAGGCAAGAGAAAACGCACTCCAGGTGTCTAAGCAAGGGAATGCAACAGCCAGGCTTTGTTCAGTGACTCGTCAGGAGAATAAACAGGAGGAAAGGATGCAGAGAAGGATACCTTGTAAGAGACCGCCGCAATCAAGCGCAACACCTAACCTCTCAGATTTCCCAAAGGGTGCAGTACTGCGGATTTCACTTAACTGGGTCCCAACGAATACTTAACTTCCCAATTGAGAATAACAACTTCTATCAATTTAGCACTTACTATATGCCAAACGTTTCATTCGTTACCTCAGTTTCTCACAACAACCCAGCAAAGCGGATATTACCATCTTTGTTTTACATGTGAGAAAACTCAAGAGAAGGCTCAGAGAAGTCAAAGAGATTGTTTAGAGTGACAAAATAAATGGAGGAGTGGGGATATGAATATATGTCTGTCTCTCTAAATATCTACCCACACATCATTGGTGCTGGCCTGTGGCAAAATTTTCCCCAGTCTACGTAAAAATGAGATCTAGAAACATATACCTACAAATGTCCATGTATGGCTGCCAGTTTCCTTGAGAAGGGCTACCTTTTATTCTGCTAATGGATCCTATTTTTTTAATAAAAGAATAGTAAGAAGAATTTCTTTCTTAAATGCCCTCCTTGGCTGCCCTATGACCCAGCAATTGCACTACTGGGTATTTACCCTAAAGATACAAACGTAGTGATCCGAAGGGGCACATGCACCCGAATGTTTATAGCAGCAATGTCCACAATAGCCAAACTATGGAAAGAACCTAGATGTCCATCAACAGATGAATGGATAAAAAAGATGTGGTAGGGGCGCCTGGGTGGCTCAGTGGGTTAAGCCGCTGCCTTCGGCTCAGGTCATGATCTCAGAGTCCTGGGATCGAGTCCCGCATCGGGCTCTCTGCTCAGCGGAGAGCCTGCTTCCCTCTCTCTCTCTCTGGCTGCCTCTCCGTCTACTTGTGATTTCTCTCTGTCAAATTAATAAATAAAATCTTAAAAAAAAAAAAAAAAAAAGATGTGGTATATACACACAATGGAATACTATGCAGCCATCAAAAGAAATGAAATCTAGCCATTTGCGACAACATGGATGGAACTAGAGCGTATCATGCTTAGCGAAAGAAGTCAAGCGGAGAAAGACAACTATCATATGATCTTCCTGATATGAGGAAGTGGTGATGCAACATGGGGGCTTAAGTGGGTAGGAGAAGAATAAATGAAACAAGATGGGATTGGGAGGGAGACAAACCATAAGTGACTCTTAATCTCACAAAACAAACTGAGGGTTGCTGGGGGGAGGGAAGTTAGGAGAAGGGGGGTGGGGTTATGGACATTGGGGAGGGTATGTGCTTTGGTGAGTGCTGTGAAGTGTGTAAACCTGGCGATTCACAGACCTGTACCCCTGGGGATAAAAATATATGTTTATAAAAAATTAAAAATTAAAAAAAATAAATAAATGCCCTCCTTGGCAAAACTACAAAAGTAGTAAATTTGTATATGTTTTCACACTACCACATTCAACTGTGGTCTATAAAAGCCAAGTCCAGGAACCACTACACTAACAATGACATTTACATAGCATTTACCGTGACCCAGGCATTATTTTAAGCTTCTTAAATATACCACCTGTTTTAACTGCAGTGACTCTGGGAGTAGACACTACTATATTCCCCTTTTTATAGACGACGTGCCTGAGGCACTAAAGTTTAGGTGTCTTGTCTAAGAGCCCAGAGCCGGGAAGAGGTAGGACTGGGACTCAAAGGGAGGGCCGTGTGCCTGGTGAGAGCACCTGAGGCCTCAGTCCCAACATTGTGAAAGCAAACAGGCCTCACCACTGCTATTTGGCCTATGACCTATAACGTTTAGACGTGTGAGACACTTACTGATAAGACCCTAAAGCTGACTGCTACCTTGGGGCAAGTTACAAGATAACACATCAACAGGTGCTCGCAGATCTGCTGACTCAAGATACCAGCTAGCTGCCTTCACAGCGCTCTAAGATGCTGGTAACCTAAACAATTTAATTAACCAAATTGTTCTCTTTCATTCTCCCAGAAAAGGGAAAGGCCTTCCAACCTTATGGGGCTTCCAAATTCACTCTTGGCATTTAGTTCTCAAAGTCAGAATTAAAACATAAAAGCCTTTGTGGTAGGCAGAGCAAGTACTGAGGCTCATTTTATGGACAAGAATTTAAGTTAAAATAAATGACTGGTCCAAGGTAACAAAGTCAGCAAGAAGCAAAATGAACTGACGGCAGAGAGGATTCTTTTTTTTTTTTTTAAAGATACATCCTTTTAAAAATTATTTATTTATTTGATAGACAGAGATCACAAGTAGGCAGAGAGGCAGGCAGAGAGAGAGGAGGAAGCAGGCTCCCCGCTGCGCAGAGAGCCTGATGTGGGGCTCAATCCCAGGACCCTGGGATCATGACCTGAGCCAAAGGCAGAGGCTTTATCCCACTGAGCCACCCAGGTGCCCCGGCAGAGAGGATTCTTTACAAGGCTTAAGGAATCCCAAGAACCAAAGACTGCAGAGACTACTTTTTTTTCCTGGTTTCTCTCTCAAATGCATACCTTTATTTCAACAAATGTTGTATTCCTACTGACGTGTTCTAGGATAAATATGGCAGGTTCACAGAATAAATGGAAGAACAAAACAGAAAAAAATCCTGTGGCACTTCTAAAGCTATTTTGCAGTTTCTTCCTGCTGTCTGAGTGTAAACTCCCTCACATATCCATCGAACATCAGGTCTCCCTCATGAAGGAATGACAAGTGTGTGACTGTGTGTGTGCATGCAAACGTTCTGTTAATTAACAACTATAAAAACAAACAAGGTAAAATTTTAAATGTCCAAATTATTCCTTACTCAAGATAAAACATGAACCTGAACCACGTTCTTAAAAAGTTCATTCTCGGGGCGCCTGGGTAGCTCAGTAGGTTAAGTGTCTGCCTTCGGTTCAGGTCACGATCACAAGGTCCTGGGATCCAGCCCAGCGTAGGTCTCCCTGCCTAGTAGGGAATCTGCTTCTCCCTCTCCATCTGCCCCTTCCACTGCTTGCACGCATCCACTCACTCTCCCTCAAATAAATAGATAAAAAAAAATTTTAAGAAGTTCTTCCTCATAAGATGAACTCTATCTTCCAGATCAACATCTTCTTGTGCTGAAATGTTTAGTCACACCTAATTCTTTAAGATAAGATCAGGGGGCGGGGATCACGCCACTGGCTTTCTAAATATTTTACTTTCTGGTACCGAAACATGGTGTTCCTTGTGTTACCTGTAAGGGAAGAACTGCTTTTGTTTTAATAAACAGCATATAAGGGTGCCTGGGTGGCTCAGTGGGTTAAGCCACTGCCTTCAGCTCAGGTCATGATCTCAGGGTCCTGGGATCAAGTCCCACATCGGGCTCTCTGTTCAGCAGGGAGCCTGCTTCTCTCTCTCTCTCTCTCTTTCTCTCTGTTTGCCTGTCTGCCCACTTGTGATCTCTCTGTCAAATAAATAAATAAAATATTAGAAAAAATTTTAAAAATAAACAGCATATAAACTCTCTGAGGAAGAGGCATGCTCTGTATAACCAGTACTCTCAACAGGGTAGATACCCAAATATTGGTTGCATGGAGAGGAAAAAGGAAAAATAAAACTTGTCTCCCTGGATCTCTATCCTCTAGAGCTACAAAGTACAGGTTTGTTCCCTCCTCTGCTTAATAGCCCTAAATTATTTACATCTTAAAAGAAATTTTTTAAAAGATTTATTTATTTGACGGAGAGAGAGATCACAAGTAGGCACAGAGGTAGGCTGAGAGCGAGGGGGAAGGAGGCTCTCTGCTCAGCAGATAGCCCGAAGTGGGACTCGATCCCAGGACCCTGAGATCATGACCTGAGCCGAAGACAGAGGCTTAACCCACTGAGCCACCCAGGCGCCCTCCCACACACTTGTTAATAAGTTGAAAAATTTTTGAGCATCTCCATGTGTGAGGCATTTAAGTCCTGATTTTACTGTAGGAATGTGAATTGTATAAAATGATATTTGTAACTTTGCCAAGTTTGTTCCAAGTCACATACCTGATCAAGAATGGGATAATAGTGACCTGGTACAAATTACCACAAATGACAAAAGCATTCTTTTAATAACAGATCTTCCCTATTTGTGTTGTAATTCGAGAGTTTTGGGGTCTCTTGTTTGCTGGGAATTAAAAGGGAAATAGGTAGTAGTCACTGCTGGTGGTACAATCAGCACTGTATGGCACGAAAACTTGGTGTGAACTTTCTGGAAAACATTTTGGCAATGTTTTATTTTGTATTTATTTATTAAAGATTTTACTTACTTATTTATTTATGACAGAGAGGGAGCCGGATGCAGGGCTTGATCCCAAGGTCCTGGGATCTTGACCTGAGCCAAATGCAGGGTCAGGCCTAATGGACTGAGCCACCCAGGCACCCTGACAATATTTTAAAAGATATAAAATCTTTGGGCACCTGGGAAGCTCAGTGAGTTTAAGCCTCTGCCTTTGGCTCAGGTCATGATCTCAGGGTCCTGGGATCAAGTCCCACATCGGGCTTTCTGCTCAGCAGAGTTCTCACTCTGCCTGCCTCTCTGCCTACTTGTGATCTCTCTCTAATAAATAAAATCTTAAAAAAAAAAAAGTGTGTGGGAAATGATGCCCCATCATATGAAAAATAGGTCTGGACAATATGTAGAAAATTCAGAAACGTATGCTTTCAGATTTATGTAATTTTCTGCATATAAGTTGTACCTTAATCTTTTTTAGTAAAAAATAGTTAAAGTTCTGTATATAATATGTGTATTCCTTGTATTCATACAGAACATGAAATCACAACTATTTCAGCTAATGCTGCCATTTTTAAACCTTTACGGCTGTGGGCTAATGCTGGGCACATGCCAACAGCAGAGACCCACTGCCTAAGCACTGAGAGGACTCTCCCTTTTTCCTCGTTTACCAAAGGTTTTATCTGCATTCCTCTAGTGACAGACTGATCAGAGGGAAAAAATCTCCGAGAAGTCAGCAGCATTCAAAAAGTATTCAATTATTTCAGGACATTAGAAATGCTATCACAAAAGCGACATCCACCAGCCTTCTACCTACAAACTTAACATTTTGGGGAAATAAAGATCTAATGATACTTTTATCACCAAGCATTTGAAGTACACTATTCCCACTGAAATAATTCCCTTGAAGTAAAAGCCACTCTAGTTAAAGATGCAAATTTCGAGAATCTAATAATCTTGTATTAATGCAGTACTGGCTTTCATTTGTACACAATCAATCTGTTACTGAACAAAGAATCCTTTTTAATTGCCCATGGCAATTAACAGTAATCATTTTCTTTTGTCTTATTCCTAAGTGTGCAAGCTATAACAGAGGAAGCCATGATTTTGACCTTTCTTTTAAATGGAGATGGGGAGAAGTACAATGTAACTATTTTTTTTTTTAATTTTTTACACTTCAGGAGGCTGTTAGCTGTAGCTGGCCAGCACACCTTTTTTTCCCCCCCTAAAGATTTTATTTATTTATTTGACAGAGAGAGAGATCACAAGTAGGCTAAGAGGCAGGCAGAGAGAGAGGAGGAAGCAGGTTCCCCACTGAGCAGAGAGCCTGATGTGGGACTTGATCCCAGGACCCTGGGATCATGACCAGAGCCGAAGGCAGAGGCTTTAACCCACTGAGCCACCCAGGCGCCCCCGGCCAGCACACTTTCATTCCAACATTATTTTTGTTGTTTCATTTTTTCACCCCAATATTATTTAATAACTTTCTGATTCATGAAAAAAGCACTGTCGTTAGTTCCACCCAAATAAGTCAAGGGGCTTAGTGTAGTTTTGTCTATACATTTCTAGCTGTCTAAAGAATTTTCTCAATTGAAAACTGTCAATTAGGAGCCACTCATATACTTTTCTACTTACCAAAGAAAATATAGACTTAAGGAGTCATTACATGACCAAATATGTCTATCTTACTATATTATTTATTTTGGACAACTTTACATATATATATGTGGAATATAAGTGGGTGTGGAATACACACACACACACATACACACACACATACATCTGGGTTTGAAAATGGTCAGAAGTCAAATGCTTGGGCACCTGGGTGGCTCAGTGGGTTAAGCCTCTGCCTTCGGCTCAGGTCCTGGGATCCAGTCCTGTCTCCGGGGGACTGCTCAGCAGGGGGCCTGCTTCCCTCTCTCTGTCTGCCTCTCTGCCTACTTGTGATCTCTCTCTCTCAAATAAATAAATAAAATCTTAAAAAAAAAAAATCAAATGCTCAACTTTGTCAACATGCTGGCTAGATAAACTGGTACTTGGGCTATATATATTTTTTCAAAATGGTGTGCCATAGAACCAACTGTGTGTTTAGCAGTCTCTGAATATGGAAGCCTTTAAGACTATTAATACAGGGCCACTGCTCAAGAATGCAGAAATTCATCAAACTACTCAACAAATAATTCCCTCAACCCAGCATATATCATATATAGCTAATCATTCACAACTAACTATAAATTCCTTAAGGGGATGAACTGTAGCTTATTCTTCTATCCCAGAGAAACAAGGCAGACTAATAAAATAAACACAGCTCTTGGAATCAGACAGACACGGATTCATAACACAGCTTGCAACCTCTCAGCTGTGTAACCCTGGTCAGGACACTTATGGTATTATGCATATTTGAGGATTAAATGCTGACCAGGAGGGCATGCCCTCTGAGAATTTAAAGCCTAAAAATGGCCAAAATACTTGGTGCACATCTCTCCACCCACCTACCCCTCAAAAGAGAAAAACAAAAAGGCTCTCGCACCTGTTTGGGTTCAACATATATGTAGTGGGGGGGTCTACTATGTGGAAGGTATTTTGCTAGGTATGACGGGAAATAAAAAATATACAAGGGGGGCGCCTGGGTAGCTCAGCGGGTTAAGCCTCTGCCTTCGGCTCAGGTCATGATCTCAGGGTCCTGGGACTGAGCCCCACATCAGGCTCTCTGCTCAGCGGGGAGCCTGCTTCTTCCTCTCTCTCTGCCTGCCTCTCTGCCTACTTGCGATCTGACAAATAAATAAATAACATCTTAAAAAAAAACAAAAACAACGAGGGTCCCCACCCTCAAGGGGTTTACTATCTGGAAAGAAGAAACAATCTAGTATTATTAGCTATAAAATAAGGCAGAATGGGAACCAACTAGTATAATCCCTTCATTTTTCAAATGAAGAAACTGTAGCCAAGAGAAGTGAAAATGATTTGGCCAAAGTCATGCAGCTAGTGAGAGCAGAGTTGGGGCTAGGGCCTGAGTTTCTTCATTGTCAATTCAACATTCTTTACACCATAGGAAGCTGCCTCTCAATTGTTCAAATTTGATTTCCCAGTGCAAATATTACCATAGTGACCGGCAAAAGGACATTTCCCAAATAAGAATGCAGAGACACTGAAAGAACAAAAAAGGTACGAAATACCACAGATGCATAATGCAACAGTCACAACTGCCACAAATTTCATAAAACAAAAATGCTCATTTCAATAAAGGAAAATGAAGGAGATTGGCAAGTCTGGCTATTCTTAACTGAAGTAAATATAACTTTCCTGTGATGATGGTTCATGGCTGAAAGTACCTGGTTCTCTGCTAATATATCAACTTAATGGTGCATCTTAACACCATGGAAGCAAATAAATGAAACTCAGACTGACAGATGCCAAAAGTTATTTTCAAGAATTCTTCATAGACAAAACCTCACTAAAGCACTGTATCAAAAATTAAATAGAAATAAACTTTCAGGAAGATGAACATGAATGATTTGTTTGCATTTCTTAATACCAGCAATTCAAGTGCTATTCAGACGCTGCTGTTTGAGAGCCTAGGTCAACAATGACTCAGTTTGAAAGATTCCATATTGCTTTTAAAAGAAGTGTATGGTTTTAGTTACGTAGTGAATACAATCTGGATGTCCCTTTCCCCAAAAATTATAAACTAATTTTCACAGGAATGGTTGAAAAAGAGACAGTATTTATGTTTGAAAGACATATACAACAAAGGCAATCCAGTTCATTTTATTGCATCCCCCAGAGAAGGAGCCCTTACCCCTGGTTCTGACCTACAGGATTTGATGCTGGGAGAGGGGGGATGGAGGGGTTAAGAGTAGCACCAGGAGTCCAGTCACACAGTCCCAGCTCTAACTTGCTATGTGGTCCAGGACAAGAATCTACAACCAGAGCTGGACAGCACACTCAATTTCAGACTAGGAATGTGAAACCCAGAGAGATGAAGTGATTTGTTCAAGGTTCCCACTAATTAGGTTAAGGCCTAGACCAGAAGATCTTCTGCATGTATTTCCAATATTCCTTCAGTTGTGACAGGAAACATGTTACCATGCCCTGTGCAAGTTCATTTTCCCATCTGTAAATCAGGAGGCTAGGCTAGGCACAGATTTTCAAGTTGTGCTGCTCTAAATCCAAGGGATTTCTGCTAGTCATCTTCCCTCTTCAAGTAAAGAATCTCCAAGTTATGTATTTCATCTAGTGTGAAAAATAAATTTTAAACAACTGGACTAGACGGTCAATAAAATGTCACACTGACTGGGTAAATTAAGACACCCAGCTGGTGAATGACAATAATTATACAAGATCACAGGAAGGCAGGCCCTGCAGGAAGCTTAACTAACCTCTCAGAAGGCCCCCACAAACTGAAGATGTGAAAGCAGAAGATACTAGAGGGAGATGAATAGACAACCACTCGCACTGTATCAGTCTCCCAACTGTACTGAACTGTGCTATCTCCCCACCACACAGAGACTGCAGAAACATCCATGAAGCTGTAGTTTATAGTCAGCGGTGAAACCCTCACTCCTCCTAGGCTGTCCTTTGCCAAAAGTTACCATCAGGTCCATGGATCTGCACACAGACAACAACTTCCATGTAACTCGTATCAAGAAGAATGACTCTTTCTGATTTTTTTTTTCACTGTCCTAAATGCTTTGGCCTTCATCATGCCAAGCAAAAAGAAGGGGTACATGGTCAAAAGAATAGTGTTTAAAAAGGGGGGGCAGGTGGGTACCTCAGTGGGTTGGGCCTCTGCCTTCCACTCGGCTCAGGTAGCGATCTCGGAGTCCTGGAATCAAGCCCCACGTTGAGCTCTCTGCTCTGTGGGGAGCCTGCCTCTCTGCCTACTTGTGATCTCTCTCTCTCTCTCTCTCTGTCAAAGAAATAAAATCTTAAAAAAAAAAAAAAAAAAGTGAAGAACTTTGATCACACTAGTATTACAGAGATTTTCTAGGCACTGCAGGACCCTTGAAGACCTGTTACTACATAGAAAACAGTCATCTGGGGCACCTGGGCTCAGGTCATGATCCAGGGGTCCTGGGATCCAGCCCTGCATCCGGCTCTCTGCTCGGCGGGGAGCCTGCTTCCCCCTCTCTCTCTCTACCTGCCTCTCTGCCTACTTGTGATCTCTGTCTGTCAAATAAATAAAATTTTATAAAAAAAGAAAGAAAGAAAACAGTCATCTCCTGCTCCAACCCCACACCCACTGGCATACAAGGGTTCCAAAAGGCCAAGGCTACCACCTCAGATTTTGGTAGCACCCAATTCCATTATGAAAGCAAATGATGACACTGAGATTGGAGGCTCTGCAGCCATCAGAGAAATGCGACAATCTTTTTAACATCAGTTACCAGTTTAGGAAGAAAAATCACCCCTTTGTTGTTCTGTCTCCTCTCTTCCTATTATGTAAACTTAGGCTTTGGCCATGCAAAAACTTTCTGTGCTGCCAGTGATGTTAAAACTCTAAAACACAAATTTAAGCAGAATTACATACACAGTTATCTTTTTTTTTTTTTTTTAAGATTTTATTGATTTATTTGACAGACAAAGATCACAAGTAGGCAGAGAGGCAGGCAGAGAGAGAGGAGGAAGCAGGCTCCCCACTGAGCAGAGAGCCTGATGTGGGGCTTGATCCCAGGACCCTGGGATCATGACCTGAGCCGAAGGCAGAGGCTTTAACCAACTGAGCCACCCAGGCGCCCCAATTATCTTATTCTTAATTAGCCATCACTTCCCCATTAAGAATAAAAAGCAACTATTTATATCAACATGGAAAACATAAACGCTAAAATAAATTCAGAGACTGATTCATGATTCACAAGACCAAAATTCAAAAATGAATGGAAACCAACAGAAAGATGAACCAAAATTCTGTAAATCAATAATGGCAGAAAAAAAATTAATAATGTTGAAGATACATACTATAGATAATTAAAATTACCAGACTCTGCTTGTCAGAAAATTTAAAGTGCTAAGAATTCAGAAGCTAAATGAACCACATGGATCTATGATTTAGGCCCCCTTACTGTATCATAGACAAATACCCTAACATTTGATGAGTCAATGGTCCAATTCTGCAGATAACAGTGGATGCTTTTTATTTCAAGTATTCACACAGAACTATTTCTAAATAAGTGCTGAAGTAAACAAAGTTTGATCATAGCTCAGTTAAGAAATAAAGTCCTTCCAGTAAATGCTCCTTCACAGCTGGATGGCTGCTTTAATATGCAATTGCCCTAGGCCACAGGGGGGAAAAAAAAATCAGGCTTTTGATTTACTTAAGAAATAAAATAAATAAACCTAGAGCCTGCGAGTTTCCCTCTTCCAAGTTAAGGACAGAAAATGGTTAGATGACTTTTCTGTTAAAAAAAAGCAAAAACAAAAACAAAAAAAGCACACCTCTTTCTCTGAATAGATTTCCTAAACCCCACCCCCAACAGGAAAGGTAGCTAAGGTATACTTCTCAGGTAATAAGACCAAAAATCCTTTCGTATCAGCCCATTCCTGGCACTCTTTCCTCACTCAGCCAAATCAGGTCACTCACAAGGCTTGGGGAAGGTCAGGGCCCACCCACATACTTCTAGTACACCAAAGAGCCCCCCGCCCCCCAGCATGGATCTGCCCAGAGGCTTTCAGCTCCTGTGGCTGGGAGCCCTGCAGCACCAGAGGGCAGAAATCTGAGTGACACTTGGCACTCTCTCTTTCAACAAACAACCGCAATGGGCTTTCCAAACTCGGGCCCTAATCCTTTCGAAGACCAGGAAGCTGGAGCCTTCCTGGGGCAGAGGTGAAAAGAAATGAAAAGAAATAAGCCCACCCTCCCAAAGGTCACACTGCAAATCAGAGGCCATTAGGGAAGAAGGCAAGACTGCAGCTTCTGCAGCCCCAGAACAGTAAACACCAAATGGGGCTATAACCCCTGAGGGATTGGGGAGAACTTGAGAACTAGCACTTCCCCAGCCAGAGGTAAAACAAAAATGAGACCGTTGTTGGGGGGGGAAGGCAAAAAAGGCACACTTCTAAGTTCTCCCAAGCGGTGTTGGCTGGGGGGGGGGGGGGGGGGGGCACGAGAATAAAACTGTCTTTACAATAGCTCAGAGAAAGAGGGAGGGAAAGTGAGAAAGAGAAGAAAGACCTATGAGCAGCTGCACTCTCCTGTTCCAAACATCACAAAGCTGCAAAGCCCAGAGATCTAAAGGGGCTGGGGAACAAGATGGGAATGAGAGGGAAAAGGGGGGGGGGGCAATAGAAAGAGCCCTTCTCCCTCACCATCACTGACCTCGATAGAAGTTGGGAAAATGGGGACGACAATCCCAGACTCCAGAGAGCAGGAACCAGCCAACCACCCCCACATATTTACCCAGACCTCAAGATCCCTGGGGATAAAACCCTGAGGGTCAGGGTTCCGAGTGAATCTGCAATCTAAACCAGAGCCTAGAGAGTTCGGGGCCCAACCCAGCCCCTTCCCCTCCAAAGCTGGGAACTGGAGGCTAGAGGAAGACAAGCCTGGCCTGAAGAGGGGAAGCACTCGGTGGGAATGGGCAGGTCAAGGCTGGGGAGCAGGGAGAAGCAATCCTGACAGGAACCTAATGGGAAGAGAAGGCGACTGGCAGGATACAAAGGGAAAGCAAAAGTGAGGAAACAAATAAACGATGAACAGAGTTGGGACTTGGGTATCAAAGGGAGGGAGAATCTATCCAAGAACTGAGATGGCTCTGGGGGGATGGATGGGGGGCAGCCAGTGAAAGGAAGGAATGGTTGAGAAGATATCTCTACTACTAGGTAGAACTAAGAGAAAGAGAACTCAAAAAAGGAGGTAAAATGTAGGACAAAGGAGGGAGAACAAATACAAGGAAGGAAAGAGTGGAGGTTGAGGGCTGAATCAAAATGGTGGGGGAGGAGGTCAGGTGGAAAACTTAGAATTGAGAGAGAATACAGGTGGGATGGAATTACGCGATGACCAGGATTAAAGAGAACCACTCAAACAGGGAACAGCAATGGTAAAGTTAAAACGGGTCAAAAAGATAGGTGGGCAAGTGGACAGCTCCAAAAGGGGCAGAGCTGGGAGAAAAACGTTAGAGCCGATGGGGCAGAGCTGAACAAATGGTAAGAGCAGGTGCAAAAAGGATTTGGGGCAGGTCTATGAGATGCAGCGAAATGGGAAGGAAAGGGGACGATAGGTCAGAGAACTTAGCAAAGATTTGAGAGGTAAAGGCCAAGTCTAAGGAAGGCTAAACGGAGAGGAGAAGACTTAGAGCAAAGAGGAGGCTGGGAGCAGATCTCAAGCAGAGAACTGAAGGGGAAACAGGTCAAAGAAAGCAGGAGCGAATGAATGAGACAGCTCAACAGTGCCAATGAGGAGGTGGAGAGGAGAGGAAACCGCAAGGAGAACTACTGGGCAGAACTGGGGCCTGCAGGGCAGCACTGAGGCTACGGACAGGCTGAGTTACAGAGGTCAGAGAAGTGAATGGCAGAAATGAGAGCTGCAGGGTCGGGGGAGTTGTGGGGAGAGGCTCTTCGCGGAAGGCAGAGTCGAAAAGCCAGCAGGTTAGGGGGCACAGAGGATCTGAGATTGGGCAAAGGCCAGATCGGGTATACACAAAGGTCTGGAAGAGAAAAAAGTCTGAATGGTAAATGGGAGCAAGATCTGAGAAGGGGAGGAGGTGAGCATGGTGCAACCGAAGTGTGAGAGGGAGCAGGAGACTGAACTGAGAGGCATGGAAGGGTCGCAGAGCTTAGAGGCATCTCGGGGTGCACCAGGTTCCGCGAGTGGGCAGTAGAGCCCAAGAGGGAGGCGGAATTAAGTTCAAGAAGACCTAGGAGCAGCAGTGCCAAGATGAACAAGGTCTCTGATGGATCTCCAAGGAGGTGGAACCACGGGTCCTAAAGGACAGTTCCTGGGGGTGCAAACAGAGGACGGATCACAGTAGACGGGTCAAAGACGGGTACAGATCCAGAGGGTGGTGAGAGTGGAATCGAAGAGGGGGCAGGCGGGTCACGATTCTCAAAGTGAAGGTCCAAAATTAAGGGATGCAAAAGGGTCACTGAGGAGGTGGGTCCCAAGAGCACTGCAGCGTCCAGGAGGAGCGAAGGGCATTACTGAGGGGCGGAAGAGGGAAAGGGGAGGCGCAGAATTGGGAGCAGAGTGGCTTAAGTGAGGAGGGGGTGGCCGAGGCAGACACCGAGATCTCAAATGGGTCGGAAGGTGGGGGCAGACGCGGGGACAGCAAGGCTGGGGCGAGCAGGGACAGGTCCGAAGGGCGGGCGGGCCCCGCGGGCCGGGCCGCAGCGCGAAGCAGGGGGACCGGCGGGGCCCGGGGGGTTGGGGGGCCGCTCCCTCCCCTCCCCCTCCGGCTCCTCCATTGTTCGCGGGCTCCGGGCCCCGCCGTCCCCGCCTCCCCTTGGACCCCGCAGCGGGGCGGCGCCCGACCTCGCCGCCGGGGCCCGCAAGCTCGCGCACTCACCAGCTGGGCGCCCTCAGCGCGGCTCCGGCCTCCAGGATCCCAGCAGCGGCGACGGCGGCCCCGGCGCCATGTTCTGCTGCTCCTCGTCCAGCGGCGGCTGAGGCGGCGGCGGCGGCTCCGGCGGCGGGGGGCCGGGCGGACCCTCCCTCGCGGGCTCCCTCCTCCGCCTCCTCCACCTCCTCCACCTCCTCCACCTCCTCCTCCCGCCGCGCCGCGGCTCTCCCTCGGGGCGGGGGGGCGGGGAGGGGAAGGGGGGAGGGGCGGGAACCAGGGGGAGGGCGGACCAGCCTCGCTCGCTCGCTCCCTCCCTCCTTCGCAATGGCGACGGCGGCACCTCCTTCCTGCGGCCGCCGCTCCCGTGCGCGCGCGCTCCTCACTACTGCGCGTGCGTGGCGTGCAGACCGTTGCAGGAGGATAACGGCCCCTGGGCGCGCGCCGCAAGGGGATAACCGGCGCCAAGCAGGAGACGAAGCGAGGGTGCCTACGCGCCCAAGGGGCTCGGTGCCACTACCACGGCCTCTGGCTGGGAACGAGCGCGGAGGCCATCATGCGTGTACGCCTCAAAGAAATGCCGCTACTGCGGTGGCTGCGGCGCGAGACAGCACCAAGCAGCCTGCGACCTGGCAGAGGGAATGCTGTGAGCAAGTGCGCGTGCGCGGGACAGACTGGCGTGAGGCGGAGGGCGTGGCCCGCGGGAGTAGCGCGCACCCTTGCGCGCGCCAGAAGCAGCCGATCCCCTCCTTGCGGGAGCTCGTGGAGAAAGCGGGAGGGGAGAGGCATGGCCCGGTTTTGGGGGCGGGGGCGAAGGGCGCGATCCCGCTCGCGCGGGACCTGACCAGCCAATAGGACGCGAGGGGAGGTGGGTTAGCCGCGCGAGCCTCAGCCCCTGGGATAACGGAGGCGGCGAGTTGGAGCGACGTAACGTGGGGCGGTGGGGAGGGGCTGGGGAGAAGGGAGAACACCCAGCGAGGGAGTTGATTGGGGAACACAAGGAGGCGTGGCCCGCCTCAGCCCAATCCAAGCCTGGCAATTTGTCGTTCCGGAAGAAGGGGCAGGGCTAGGGAGCGCGTGCTCTTTCCCTCGGCAGTGAAGAAAATCTGCAGGCGCAACGCGCCACTTGATGCGGTTTGCTCTGGGTTCTGTGATCGCCCGGAGCCCGGGAGACGGACAAGGGTCGGCTTCTGCGTGCAGCCTGACCTCCAAGTCAGCATTGTGCAAATGACTGCAAATCAAATGTCAGTTCCGGCTCGTACAGGGGAAACAGTGATGGAAAGAGGCACTGCCGTAACCCTTGAGTTGGAAACTGAGGAGGGTTTCCTCTGGGACCCCTCCGGAAGTACGCATGGTGGAAGATGAGCGTTCTGGGCACTGAGTCAATATTTACGGAATGCATGAAGAAGGGCTGTTTCCTATTACATTTTGCGTTTCTTTCCTCAGTCTTTTGATCTACAAAATGGAATAATAATTGTACCTCCCTCGCAGGGTTGCTGAGAGACTTAAATAAGATATATTTGTAAAGTGCTAAACTTTATTTTATTATTTTATTATTATTATTTTTTAAATCTCTACAGTCAATATGGGGCTCGAACTCACAACCCGAGATCAACAGTGACATGCTCCACGGACTCCAGGTGCCCCTCCTGCCCTCAAGTTTGAAAAATCCATTAAATAAAGGTTTTTTGGCTACTGATCAGAGTCCTCTCCCTTGACTTTTTTAACAGCATTTTTTTTATGCATATAATCTGATTTTTAGATGTCTGTGACTGTTTTTTGTTGTTTTTTAAGTTTGAGTACTGTGAGCCAAACCAAGTGCATGGCCCAGGTTTTCTTTAGGCTATCACTGCAAACCTTGGTTTATAAATGATTTTGGCATCAGTTAAGGGAATACCATATTCTCCACCTCAAATTAATATGCCTTTATAACTGTCTTTATAACTCCAAGGTCATTCAATTCTTGGAAAGATTATGAACTACCAACACCCAGAATAAAGAACAAAGGCTTCACTCTGAACCTTCCTGTCTTTTGGAGTCTGTCGACTCTACCTAGTCCTGTGAGTCTCAGCTTAACACCACTTCCTCAGAGTGACCTCCCAGATTTGGTCTGACTCCTTATTTGATGAAAACCGTACTTTATGCTAGGCGACATTCTATAACACTTTAAACATTAATTTAACATTAATCCTCAGCATCTTATGAGTAGGTTACAGCTGTTATGGTTCTGCTAAACTAAAGCACAGGGAGGTTACACAGCTAGTCAGTGGCAGATTGGAAATTGAACCCAACAGTGGGGGTCTAATGACTACACACAAACTGCTTCTTCATAACACTCCACCAGGGCCCGAAGTTCTGTATTGGTATCATCATTTTATGCGAAAGCCCTTTGAAGACAGGGACTCTGGCTATTTCTTCAGTCCAGCAAAAGGCCCACAATAAATACTCGTTAATGAATAAATGAATGAACCCAATGCTAAACAACAGGGATGGCTGAAAAGATACAATCCGTGTCTAATGACTAACTCTTACCCCTCTTTCAGATGCTAGCTCATGGGGCCCCTCATCCAGAAGGCCCTCTTAACCTAACAGTCTTGGTCAGGCGCTCCCTCTACCCTCCCAGAGCCCCTTTGGGTCCTCCAGCCAATCCCTGACCACTCTGAGTTGTCCCTGTCTAGTGATGGGTCTTTCTCTCCCACTGGACCGTGAACCCGGAAAGTGCAGGGTCAAGGCTGTCTCAGCCACTGTTGATGTGTCCAGTACAGGTCAAGGCACTAGGTAGGGGCTCATGCAGTGTTTTCCTTGACTGAACAGTCGGAACGATCAAGGAGCGCCTTCCCAGCTCTGCAATTCTTTCCAGTGCACTGGAGGGCTGGTGTTAGCTGAGCAAGCCAACCACAGGAAACAGGCTTCCCTGGGGGCAGCCGCCCCCGCACACCCGGCTAGCCTCCACTCCAGGATAAATAAACAACCTAGTAAACAATTAGCTGACAGAGAGAAGTGCAGACTGCTGGCCCCAGCCAATATCAAGATTTCCCAAGCATCAGCCCGAAAGGCCCCGAGGACTGGACGTCACATCAGCCAGGGAGGCCAGGTGGTATGAGGGTCAGGGGTTCTGGACCCTGATCGGAGAGAGGCACAGCCAGAAAAATCCACAGAAGAGTTTTGCAAAGAGGGGGAATGTGCTGGAGCAAATTCTCTTTACATTCCTCAGAGCTTCAAAGAATCAGAGGGTGGAGACCAGGTCTGCTCTCTTGCAGAAGTCAATGAGCTCATAGCGCCTCCTACAAACCGAACTGGGGAAAGAGCGTCTTGCTGATGCCGCGGGGGATGTCAGGGAGCGGTGAACCCTTCCGCCATTGGTCGGAAGGGTAGCCAATCGCGAGGAAGGAAGGGGAGGCGGGGATGCTTGGATTCACCGTGGGATCCCGTGGCCCGGCCAGTGGCTGATACGTAGTGGGCACGCACTAGGATAGCTGATGGAAGGATGGATGATGAGATTTTTATAGAATTTGGAAATGGAACTATAACGCGGATACCAAGAAATACACAAATCACAAATATACATCTCGATTAATAATTCAGAGAGACACACCCCCTTTAACCTGCACCCAAATAAAAAGAATGTGACCACCTCTCCAAAGCCCATCCCCCGGAACCCGTCCAGTCACTCCCCCCCCCCACGACAAAAACCTCTACCCTGATATCTGTGGCTGTTGATGAGTTTTCCCCGTTTTTACACTGCATATAAATGAAATTTACAACAAGGGGCCTCTTTGAATCAACATTGTCAGATTCACCCACGTTACTGGGTGTATCTATAGGTCGTTTGTTCTTAATGCTGTGTAGTATTCCATTGTGTGAATGAAATACAGTGTATTTATCCATTCTATTGTCGGTGAGCATCCGGGTAACTTCCATTTGGGGTCTATTATGAATAGTGCTGCTATGACAATCTAGAATCTGTCTTTTGGCAGATTTATGCAACCATTAGAATGGCTCCTGCCTGGCTCAGTGGGTTAAGCCTCTGCCTTCAGCTCAGGTCATGATCTCAGGGTCCTGGGATCGAGCCCCGCATCAGCCGCTCTGTTCATCAGGGAGCCTGCTTCCCCCTCTCTCTGCCTGTCTCTCTGCCTACTTGTGATCTCTCTCTCTCTTTCAAATAAATAAATAAAATCTAAAAAATAAAAAAATAAAAAGAATACGTCTTTTGGTGGGGTTGGTGGGGTGCCTGGGTGGTGCAGATGGTTAAGTGTCTGGCTCTTGGTTTGGGCTCAGGTCATGATCTCAGGGTCATGATCTCAGTCTCATTATCTCATGAGATCGAACCCCCATTCTATTCCTCACTCAGCGTGCAGTTTGCTTGAGATTCTCTCTTCCTCTCCTTTTGCCCCTCCTGCTAGTGTTCACTCACTCTCTCTCTGAAATACATAAACAAATACTTAAATAAATATGCCTTTTGGTAAACATATTCGTTTCTGCTAGCTATGTACCTGAGTGAAACTGCTGGTCACCAAGGGCGCATGTGTTTACCTTTCCCAAAGAAAATGTACCAAGTTCCATCCCAAGAGTTATGTGTAAGAATTTCAACTGCTTCCCCTTTTCCATCTTTTTTTTTTTAATTTTATTTAGCAGAGAGGCAAGCAGAGAGAGGAAGGGAAGAAGCTCCCTGCTGAGCAGAGAGGCTGACGTGGGGCTCGATCCCAGGACCCTGAGATCATGACCTGAGCTGAAGGCAGAGGCTTTCATCCACTGAGCCACCCAGGCGCCCACCCTTTTCCATCTTTTTAATTTAATGTTGGCCATTCTAATGGTTGCATAGCTATATCCTTTGTCTTTTCCCAGTGATTCCTAGGGTTGAGCATCTTTCCATGGTTATACAAGCCATCTGAACAGCACTTTTTGTGAAGTGCTATTCAAGCCTTTTGCCCATTTCCCCCCTGCCATATATTATTTTCTTTACTTATTTTAAATTATGCAATACTACATGAATTTCTTGTCCTTGCAATAAATTAAGATACTCTAGGTAAAATTCAGTCTCCATGGAATATCCGACCCCATCCCACTTACCTCTCCACAAATGTGTTTTCTACCAGACCTCTCTATACATTCACATGAATGCAGCACAGCATAGTGGCTTGAGGCGTTGACACTGGAACCAGAATGCCTGACCTCGAATCTCAACTTCACCATTTACAATAGCTGTGTGACCTTGGGCAAGTTACTCAACTTCTCTGTACCTCAATTTCCTCATCTTTAAAATGGGGTTGATAATATTAACACCTAACTCACAGGGTTGTTTTGAGGTTTCAATAAGTGAATCGCTTATAAAAAGTGCCTGGAACATAGTAAACGCTATACTGGTGATAGCTACAACTGAGTTGTGAAGGCTTTTTTATATATATATAAATCACATAACATTTTCATGGTAAATATAAATAACATAGAATGTACCACTTAACCATTTTTTTTTTAGATTTTATTTATTTATTTGATAGATATCACAAGTAGGCAGAGAGGCAGGCGGCAGGGTGAGGAGGCAGGCTCCCCGCTGAACAGAGAGCCTGATGTGGGGCTCGATCCCAGGACCCTGGGATCATGACCTGAGCTGAAAGCAGAGGCTTTAACTGAGCCACCCAGGCACCCTTCCCCACTTAACTATTTTTAAATATTTTATTTTTTATTTAATTATATATTTTTAAATATATTTTACTTATTTATTTTAGAGAGAGGTAGAGAGTGCGAGTGGAGGGGAGGGGAGGAGCAAAGGGAGAGGGAGAGAGAGAATCTGAAGCAGCCTCCTCACTGAGCTTGGAGCCCAACGTGGGGCCTGATCCAAAGACCCCAAGATCATGACCCGAGCTGAAACCAAGAGCAGGTGCTTAACCTACTGAGCGATCTAGGTCCCCCTCCACTTAACCATTTTTAGATGTACATTTCAGTGGGACTGAGTACATTCACAACATTGTTTTCAGATCTTATTAATTATACCCAAACTACAACTCAGTATCCATTAAACAGTAACTCTCCTTTCTGCCTCCAGCCCCTGGTAACCCGCATTCTTCTTTCTAGTTCTATGAATTTGCCTGTTCTAGGGGCCTCCCTTAAGTGAAATCATACAGGAAGGCCTGGGTGGCTCTGCCAGTTATGCGTCTGCCTTAGCGCAGGTCATGATCCCAGGGTCCTGGGATTGAGTTCCACATTGGGCTCTTTGCTCAGTGAGGAACCTGCTTCTCCCTCTGCCTGCTGTTCCCCTTGCAGGGGCTCTCTCTCTCTCTCTCTCTCTCTGACAAATAAATACATAAAACCTTTAAAAAGCCTAAGTGAAAGCATACATTTATTCCTTCATGTCTGGTTTATTTCACCTTGCACCATGTTTTCAAGTTTCATTCATGTTGTAGCATGAATCCAAATTTGATTCATCTTTAAGGTTGAATAATGTTCCATTTTATATATTATATCTTGTTATCCATTCTTCTGTTATGGGACATTATGGGGTTTTGGCTATTGTGAATGATGTTGCTAGGAACACTGGTGTACACATATTTGAATCTCTGTTTTCAGTTACTTGTAATATATACTTAGACATAAAATTGCTGTATCATGTAGCAATTCTGCATTTAACTTTTTGTGGAACCACCAAACTGTTTTCCAGAGTGGCAGTACCATTTTCCATTCCTACCAGAAATGTACAAGGGTTCCAGTTTTCCCACATCCTTGCCAACACTTGTTATTGCTTTTTGTGCTTGTTTTCTTTGATCATAGCCATCCTAAAAGCTGTGAAGTGGTATCTCATTGGGACTATCATTTGCATTTTCCTGAAGACTAGTGATGTTGAGCATATTTTCCTATGCTTATTCGCCATTTGTATATCTTCTTTGGAGAAATGTCCATTCAGGTCCTTTGCCCATTTTGAATTGAGGTTTGTTGTTGTGGAGTGGTAGGAGTTCTTCATATATTCTACATATCAATCCCTTATTAAATAGATGCTCTACAAATATTTTCTTCCATTCTGTGGGTTGTCTTTGCACTCTCTATCTCTCTCTCTTTTTAAGATTTTATTTATTGGAGCCCTTGGGTGGCTCAGTGGGTTAAGCCTCTGCCTTCAGCTCAGGTCATGTTCCCAGGGTCCTGGAATGGAGCCCCGCATGGGGCTCCCTGCTCAACAGGGAGCCTGCTTCCCCCACCTCTCTCTGGCTGCCCCTCTGCCTACTTGTGATCTTTCTCTCTGTCAAATAAATAAATTAAAAAAATTTTTTAAAGATTTTAATTTATTTATTAGAGAGATAGAGAGAGAGAGAGAGAGAGAGAGAGAGAGAGCATGAGAGAGGAGGTCAGAGGGAGAAGCAGACTCCCCGTGGAGCTGGAAGCCCAATGCGGGACTCAATCCTGGGACTCCAGGATCATGACCTGAGCTGAAGGCAGCCGCCCAACCACCTGAGCGACCCAGGAGCCCCATGTACTCTCTTGATAGTGTCTTTTGATGCACAAAAGTATTTTTTAAGATGTTATTTTTTAGTTTATTTGACAGAAAGAGATACAGTGAGAGAGGGAACACAAGCAGGGTGAGGGGCAGAAGAAGAAGCAGGCTCCCTGCAGGGAGCCTAATGCTGGCCTTGATCCCAGGACCCTGGGATCATGACATGAGCCAAAGGCAGACCCTTAACTGACTGAGCCACCCAGGCACCCCTAAGAATCCAACTTTTGATCTCAGCTTAGGTCTTGATCTCAGGCTCATGAGTTCAAGCCCTGCACTGGGTTCCATGCTGTGTGTGGAGCCTACTGAGAATGAATGAAAAAAAGAGAGAAAGAGAGAAAGAGGAAGGAAGGAGGAAGACAGAAGGAAGAAAGAAAGAGGAAGGAAGAAAGGAAGGAAGAAGGGAAGGAAGGAAGGGACCTATAAGGTGTATTATGGGATGAACAGGGATATTTTAATATTGACCTATATTAGATAATAGTGTAGTATTAAGGTCAGATTCCCTGATGTGATAATTGTGTTGTTATGGAGGAGGTTAAGAAGAAGTCCTTGTTTTTAAGAGGAACATATTGAAGTGCGAAGCCTTTTGTGATGAAAGGGCACAATGTCTGCAACTAATTTAAAATGGTTCCAACAGGAGCGCCTGGCTGGCTTGGTCAGTAGAGCACACAACTCTTAACCTCGGGTTTGTGAGTTTGAGCCCCACGTTGGTTGTAGAGATATCTTAAAAATAAAATCCTTGGGGCGCCTGGGTGGCTCAGTGGGTTAAGCCGCTGCCTTCGGCTCAGGTCGTGATCTCAGGGTCCTGGGATCGAGTCCCGCATCGGGCTCTCTGCTCAGCAGGGAGCCTGCTTCCTCCTCTCTCTCTGCCTGCCTCTCTGCCTACTTGTGATCTCTCTCTGTCAAATAAATAAATAAAATATTAAAAATAAATAAAATCCTTTATTAAAAATGTTTCCAGGGGCGCCTGGGTGGCTCAGTGGGTTAAAACCTCTGCCTTCAGCTTGGGTCATGATCTCAGGGTTCTGGGATCGAGCCCTAAATTGGGCTCTCTGCTCAGCAGGGAGCCTGCTTCCCCCTCTCTCTCTGACTGCCTCTCTGTCTACTTGTGATCTCTGTCTGTCAAATAAACAAAATAAAATCTCTTAAAAAATAAATAAAATAAAAATGTTTCCAGGTCATGTGAGTGGCTCAGTTGGTGGAAGTAGCTGCCTTTGGCTCACATTATGATCTCAGGGCAATGTCATAGAAGATATTGCTGCTTTGCCCTTGCCCTTTCTTGGATCGAGTCCCACATGGGGATCCCTCTTCCTCTGCTCCTCCTCCCACGTGTGCTCTCTCTCTCTCAAATAAATAAATAAAATCTTTTTTTTTTTAAGATTTTATTTATTTATTTGACAGAGATCACAAGTAGACAGAGAGGCAGTCAGAGAGAGAGGGGGAAGCAGGCTCCCTCCTGAGCAGAGAGCCCGATGCGGGACTCGATCCCAGGACCCTGAGATCACGACCTGAGCCGAAGGCAGCGGCTTAACCCACTGAGCCACCCAGGCGCCCCAAATAAAATCTTTTTAAAAAAAGATTTTATTTATTTATTTGCCTGAGAGAGAGAGAGAGAGAGAGAGAGAGGGAGACTCTATCCCCTGCAACATTAGTCATTGTTTGGTTAATTTCCACTCATCTTCTGATCTCAGCTCAAATGCCACTCCCTCTGGAGAAGCTGTCCCTAACATTTCAGCTGGGTCAGATGCCTCTTCTATAAGCGGCTGTGGCATCCAGGCCTCTAGGATGAGCTGCAACAATCCTCACCCGATATTCATGTCCCTTTCTGTATAGGATAGGGCTGATCTGTGTACCAGCAAGATATGGCAGAAATGAGAGGATGTGACATCTGAGGCAAGGTCATAGAAGATATTGCTGCTTTGCCCTTGCCCTTTCTTGGATCATTAGGGGGAAAATAGCTGCCACGTTGAGGACACTCAAATGTCCTTGTGGACAGGTCCACTTGGTGAAGAACTGAGCCCTCCTGTCGAAAGCCAGCATTAGGGGTGCCTGGGTGGCTCAGTCAGTTAAGCGTCTGCCTTTGGCTCTGGCCATGATCCCAGGGTCCTGGGATTGAGTCCTGCATAGGGCTTTCTGCTCAGCGGGAGGCCTGCTTCTCCCTCTCCCACTCCCCCTGCTTGTATTCTCTTTCTGTCTCTCTGTCAAATAAATAAATTCAATCTTAAAAAAAATTATAATAATCCCAGGCTCCTGGGACTAAGTCATGCACTGGGCTCCCTGTTAAGTAGGCAGCCTGCTTCTCCCTCTCCCTCTGCAGCTTTCCTTGCTTGTGTGAGCTCACTCATTCTCTCTCTCTGTCAAATAAATAAATAAAATCTAAAAAAGAAAGAAAGAAAAGAGCCAGCATTAACCAGCCAGCACCAGAAGTGAGCCATCTAGAAGAAAGATCCTTCAGTCCTAATGAAGTCTTCAGGTCTTCAAATGACTGCATTCCCAGCTTATGTCTTTTTTTTAAGATTTTATTTATTCATTTTATATATAAAGAGAGCACACCACCAGCATGAGCAAGGGGAGAGGTAGGGCGAGAAGCAGAGGGACAAGCAGACTGGGGCTGGATACTTAGCGGACTGAGCCACTCAGGTTCTCCCAGAGCTGATGCCTTGAATGCAACTTCATGAGAGTTTCCAAGCCTGAACCACCCAGTTAAACTGCTCCCAAATTCCTGACCCACAGAAACGGTGTGAGATAAGAAATATTTATTGTTTGCTAAGTAATTTTAAAATTTATTTGCATAATGTCCTTTACATTTACTTCCTCTGCAGGACCATGAATGTTGTGTTGTCATGAATGTTGTCAGGGTGGAAAGAGTGTCTGTTTTTTTATATCTATTCATTCATTCATTCATTCATTCAGTAAATGTTTGCTGAACACCAGACTTGTGCCAGGCTCTAAGCTGAGCACTAGAAATCAGGGTTGGAACTAAGGTAAGGCAAGTGAGGTGTCCAGGGAACAAATTTCAAGGAGATTCTCACTTTCAGACTCATGCAAGAGTTGGGTAAGTCCCAAGGAGTGAGTGCCTTTTTATTTATTTATTACTTTTAAAAAGATTTTATTTATTTATTTGACACAGAGATCACAAGTAGGCAGAGAGGCAGGCAGAGAGAGGAGGAAGCAGGCTCCCTGACGAGCAGAGAGCCTGATGTGGGGCTCGATCACAGGACCCTGAGATCATGACCTGAGCCGAAGGCAGAGACTTTAACCCACTGAGCCACCAAGGCGTCCTGTGAGTGCCTTTTTAAATTTTACACCCTGGGCACACTGTTTACCTTATCTCAGTCCCAATCCTCTTAGAGCAATGCACAAGACAGAAATGATCCCTAACCCTTTTTTGCCCTTGCAATAATTCCATAGCTATGTGTTGGTTCTTCTGTTAATACTGTACTTTTAATTTACATTGTTCTATGATATGCTTTGTTTTTATTAGAGTTAAGTCTGTCCTTGGTATTTTTTTTAAAGATTTTATTTATTTATCTGACAGAGAGAGAGAGAGATCACAAGTAGGCAGAGCAGCAACCAGAGACAGAGGGGAAGCAGGCTCCCTTCTGAGCAGAGAGCCCGATGCGGGGCTCGATCCCAGGACCCTGAGATCATGACCTGAGCCAAAGGTAGAGGCTTTAACCCACTGAGCCACCCAGGTGCCCCTGTCCTTGGTATTAATAGTGATATTTTATTGAGTGCTTACCAAGTTACCATGTTCTAGATGATGTAGATATACTAATACACAGGGTCCCTGCCCTCAACCACCTAATGGGAGATGTAGACAACATACATCAAACACACCCCAAGTAAAATCATTAAAAATTGTTTTTACAAGCAGGGGGACTGGGAGAGGGAGAAGCAGGCTCTCCGTCCAGCAGGGAGCTCCAAGCAGGGCTTGATCCCAGGCCTCTGGGATCATGACCAGAGGCAAAGACAGACGCTTAACTGACTGAGCCACCCAGGTGCCCCAGTTCTCAAATATTTCTTTTCCTCTTCCAGCAATTCTTTAGTTAGTATCTAAAGGATGAAATTGAGAGTTAGGCAGAAGATTCTAGGAGTTTCTTGAGCTTCAGGGGGTCATGGGATCTCCCCAGTGACACTATGAGAAAATCAAACTAACCCATAGAATTTTGGGGGTGGGAGATGGGGACCTTTGTATGAAGGATCCTCTATATAGGTCTGTGGAAGTGGTGTTTAAGGTAAAGGGAGAAAAGGGGCCAACCACAGAATGAATGAGGGAAGGCTTTCTAGGGGAAAGCGCAAAAAAAAAGTCGCTGAGTTAGGAAAGCATTTGGCCTATTCGAGTAACTGAAAGGAGACAACTGTACCTTCTGGATAGATGTAAGAAGCCCCCCTACTATCTGATGTATGTTAACAATGATCTTTCATGATATTAACTAGTATTTATTGGGCTCTTGCTCTATGTCAAACACAATCGATAAGTACTTTGGAAACTTAGAGAAGCTTTAAAACAACCCTACCGACATGACCCCTTGATCCCTCCGCTTTACAGATGAAGAAATTGAACTAAGATTGGGAGTTGTCCCAAAGTCCCCCAGCTAGGAATTGCAATGGGAGGATTTGTACGCAGTTCTGACTCTCGAAAACGTTCTCTTAACCCACTGTCCATCATCCACAGGGAAACGCACAACATATTTTAAACAAAGCACTAGGTGAGTACCTAAAGACTTACCTTTAGAGCTCCCACAGCACAATTTCTTACTTTAAACTACTATTTCCAGGGGCGCCTGGGTGGCTCAGTGGGTTAAAGCCTCTGCCTTCCGCTCAGGTCATGATCCCAAGATCCTGGGATGAAGACCCTCAACGGGCTCTGGGGCTCTGGGGCTCTGGGGCTCTGGGGCTCTCCGGCTCTCTGCTCAGCAGGGATTCTGTTTCCCCCGCCTGCCTCTCTGCCTACTTGTGATCTCTGTCTGTCAAATAGATAAAATCTTTTTTAAATTTTTTTTAAAAATAAAATAAAATAAACTACTATTTCCAGCATGCCCTTCTCGCCTTGGGAGGATGGGGCGGCATGGGAGGGGGGCCGGGGAGCGGCATGGAGGGGCGGGATTGGGGGGTACGGGTGGACGCAGGTCTAGAGGAACTACATTTCCCAGAATGCAACACTCCGTTGCTGGCTGTCACGCATGTCGTGAATTGTAGTCCTCGGGAAGAGACTTTCACCCCCAACTCCCGGCATGCATTCAGGGTCAGTACCGTGTGGTGGGAAAAGGACAGTCGCGGGGCAGGTTGGGAAACGGGACCGGCTCTTTTCCCAGGCTTGCAGCCTGGCGGAGCGAACGCGTTCTTGAGACTACAGTTCCCAGTGACCTGTGCGCGAGAGGGCGGGCGAGTTCTTCTGCCGGAAGTCCGCTCTAGTCCTGGGTCCACTAACTGCTGCGAGAGCAGGAGCTGCCCAGGAGCCGCGGGACCGGGGCCGCTGGGGTCCGGACGGGGGTCGCCATGGTAACGGGGGGCGCGCCCACGTGGGGGCTGGGCGGAGGGTGGGCCCACGTGCAGGTACTGAAGGCTCGGTCGGGTACTGACAAGCTTCCCCTGCCGTGGTGCGATGGTTTGGGCCGGGCGCGGGCTTTCAGGATTGGGGCCGACCAGAGGCCCGGGAAGGGGGAAGCTGGACGGTGATTCCGGGCGCAGGAGTGCACCGGGGGCCTCGAAGCCAGGGGACATTAGAGACGGGGTACCGAGGGGAGAGGGCTGTGCGGGAGGGAGACATTGGAGATGACTGACAGGATGGGGGTTGAAGTGGGGAGGCAACTCGAGAAGCGGGATCTCGGAGGTGAGGGGGGGAAGTTGGAAATGGGGAGGGGGCGTCCCAAGAGAGAGGCGTCTCAAGAGAAGAGGCTCTTCTGCCAGGAGTCTGGCAGGATAGTTGGAGAAGAATGGGAGACACTGGGACTGAAGAGAAGGGGTCTTTAGAAGCCGGAAGCTGACATCGAAGGCAGAGGGTGTGTTGAAACGGGCGGGGTATTGCCGGTGAGAAAGAGAATCTCAAGGGTCGAGACTGGGCACTGCAGACGGGAAGTAGGTTACCATAGGGAATGGGGCTTTAGAATCAGGGGAAGTGTGCCGCAAAGTGGGAGAAGGCTTGGAGGTAGGGAGTGGATATTTGAAACAGATGGGAAGCAGTGGAATAGGTCTTTACAAGAAGAGGTGCCTTGGGTAGGGAGCAAGCATGGAAGTGGGAGAGATGGGATGGAGTTTCTGGAGCAGGGACTGGGCTTTGGATCTGCCCCCACCCCCGCCCCTGGCCCAGGGTGGGTCTTTGGACCAAAAGCAAGGATTCTTGGAAGGGAGCTGGAAAAAGAGAAGAATGGTGGTGGGTTTCAGAACAAGGAGGGAGTCTCCCCCACAAACAGGGTCCTTGAAGGCAACATGTGACCTTTGGAACAGGGGAGATGGCCTTGGCATCAGAGGAGTGATATCCCAAGTAAAAGGCCTTCTAAGGCATGAGAGAGGGGATTGAAACCCAGAAACTGGAAGTTAAGGGGAACAACATGAGGGGAGGGGCCTTGGAGACAGGGAGGGTTGGGAGGCATCCAGAGGGAACATCAGAGGGGTGAGGCCGCAGGAGGGAAGAGACCTCTCAGGGTAGATTCCCAGAGATGGAGAGATTCTAACTGGGAGAAAAAACAGAAAGAGGTGTTACAAGGGAATTTGCTGGTAAGAAGCAGGGCTCTCCCTCAAACCTTTTGGGTCTCCTTCCATATGCTCCTTATGTCTCTGACTCTGCCCCCAGGTTGTGGCATCCTGGTGGGGGTCCTCCCTCCCCACTCACCACACCCCTGCCAGGCCGGTGCCCTTTCCCTTCCTACCCAGGATCCCTGGCCTGGTGGGAAGTGGTTTTCCATGGCTCAGCAGAAGGGGTTCTTGGAAGGAGAGTGTAATATCCTGTTCCTGTCCTGCTTGATTGATTGGGGGAGGGGGGATAGAATATGGGAGAATGAGGCTTAGGAAAGAGAGTGGACTCCAGGAATAAGTAGGGGCTCCCAGAGGGTAAGCCAGAGTAAGGGGGTCCTGAGCAAAGCCTTTGGACTTCCAGTTATGCTTTGTGGCTGCGAGACTTCCTTTTTCTGAGCCTTGCTTTCTTTAAATGGGTAAACACATGCCCGTTTCAAACAGAACTAGGCCCAGAGACAGGCTTCCTAACTGGGTGAACTTGGGCCTTGGTTTTCTTCTACTAGTAGTAGTAGTACTACTACTACTTCTTCTTCTTCAGGTTTTGTTCATTTATTGAAAGAGAGAGCAGGATTGAGGGGAGGGGGAAGCAGACCCCCCACTGAGCAGGGAGCCCCATTAGGGGCTCAATCCCAGGACTCCACCAGGATCATGACCTGAGCTAAAGGCAGACGCTTAACCAGCTGAGCCACCCAGGCACCCCCGGCCTTGTTTTTCTTAAAGTCAAATGATGGTGAATTATAATACCGCTAAGAAGGAATACTTCTGTGACATTTAGCATATGCTAGTCACTGTGATACACCCCTTACATTTTATTAACCCGTGGGACTGTCTTATGAGGGAGGTGTTCTCCTTATGTCCATTATGCAGAAGGAGAAACTGAGGCCCAGAGAGGCTGAGTGACTTGCCCAAGGACATACAGCCAGGAGTGCTAGGATCCATTCAGGCTCATAGAGTCTCTGTGCTTAGCCACTTGGACAAATGTGTCTCTGTCACCATAGTGCATTGTATGGAACGATCAGGATGTAATGGGCGCTGTGCTAAGCACTTCTGGCATTAACTTGTTCCCTGTTCATAGTTGGAGGGTTGACCTGGCTTTTCAGAATCATAAAAACAAATTTCCTAGCCCTCACTGCTGATAGATACAGCTAACATGGAGCGTGTGATCTAAGCCAGGCACCGATCCGGATACCTTTCATCTCTTGTTTTTATCTTGTCGCACCAAACAGTTACATCTCTTGAGAAGTGACAGGTGCTTTGGGAAACCATTTAGCAGTGGCTGAAAAAATTAGACGTACCGTTACTGTATGGCGCAGCAATTCTCCTAGGTATGTAGCCAGGAGAACTGGAAACACATGTCCAGGTAGAAGCTTGTACATGAATATTTGTAGCAGCCTTATTCACAGTCACCAAAAAGGGGAAATGACCCAAACGTTCGTCTCCTGATGGATGGATAAACAAAACTGGTCTATCCAGAGGAACGTAATTCTGCCATAGAAAGAAAGGAAGCAGAGACACGAGCTGCAATGTGGTTGAACTTAGAAAACATTGCCCAGGGGCGCCTGGGTGGCTCAGTGGGTTAAAGCCTCTGCCTTCTGCTCGGGTTGTGATCCCAGGGTCCTGGGATCGAGCCCCGAGTCGGGTTCTCTGGTCGGCGGGGAGCATGCTTCCTCCTCTCTCTCTAACTGCCTCTCTGCCTACTTGTGATCTCCCTCTGTCAAATAAATAAATAAAATATTTTTTTTAAAAAAAGTTAAGTGAAATAAGTCAAGCAGAGAGAGTCAATTATCATATGGTTTCACTTATTTGTGGAGCATAACAAATAGCATGGAGGACAAGGGGTGTTAGAGAGGAGAAGGGAGTTGGGGTAAATTGGAAGGGGAGGTGAATCATGAGAGACTATGGACTCTGAAAAACAATCTGAGGGGTTTGAAGTGGCGGGGGTGTGGGAGGTTGGGGTAGCAGGTGGTGGGTATTATAGAGGGCACGGATTGCTTGGAGCACTGGGTGTGGTGAAAAAATAATGAATACTGTTTTTTCTGAAAATAAATAAATTAATTTTTAAAAAAAAGTTAAAAAAAAAAAAGAAAGTAAACGTTGCCCAGTGAAAGAAGCCAAATACAAAAGGCCATGTATTACATGATTCTGTTTATATGAAAATGTCCAGAACAGGTATAGCCATGGAGACAGAAACATTATTGGTTGCCAGGGGATGGGGTTGGGGGGGAAGAGGAGTGGCTATTAATGGATGGGGTTTCTTTGTGGGGTGATGAAAATATTCTGGAATTAGTAGTGATTTTTGCACAAGTGTATGAGTATATGAAAATCCACTGAACTGTATACATCTCCAAAAGGTGAATTTTTAAGAATTGGTAAGTAAAAAGAGGAAAAAGGGGGCTCTCTGGGGTTCAGACGGAAGAAGTCTGAAATTCAAACAGTTTTTTTTAAAGTTTTTACTTATTTATTTAAGTCATCTCTACACCAAACACAGGGCTCGAACTCACACCCCGAGATCAAGACTCACAGGCTTCTCAGACTGAGCCAGCCAGGCGTCTGTGAAACTCAAACATTTATTGAGCGCCTGCTGTGTGCCAGCTACTGAATTAAGTTTATAAACATTTTAACCTGCACGACACCCTGCCAGGGGAATGCCTGGGTGGCTCAGTCTTAAGCGTCTGCTTAGAGGTGGATCCTCTAAGGGAACTCATTTTGCTGGTGGGGAAACTGACCTGAAGGGGGCGGACCCTTTGTCCAGGGTCAAGAGGATAGTGGAGCCCTGGCCTCCAGAGCCCTGGAGCTGACAGGGGAGTTGATGTGTGGAAGCAGTCATTCCCCTGGGGTGTCGGGACCTGGGGCGGGAGTAGGTGGCCAGCCAGCTGGACTGGCCTCAGGCTTGGCGGAGAAGTCGAGAGCTGGAGGGTGGGGACCCTACTTACCCAGCGGGGCTGGGCAGGGCCGTTGGGTGGGCCAGCAGCTGTCCTGGCTGCTCTCATTTCCTCTTCCTCCTCCTCACCCCCAGATCCGCTTCATCCTCATCCAGAACCGGGCGGGCAAGACGCGCCTGGCCAAGTGGTACATGCAGTTCGATGACGACGAGAAACAGAAGCTGATCGAGGAGGTGCACGCCGTGGTCACTGTCCGAGATGCCAAACACACCAACTTTGTGGAGGTGAGGCCCTGCCCTCAGTCCCCACTTGCCTTTTTCCTCTGCCCGGCCTCTGACCGCTGCAACCCCTCAGACCCTCTTTCCTTCCTATGTCCATTCCCTCAACATGCTTTTATTTATTTATTTATCTGTTGTTGTTGTTGTTTTTAAGATTTTATATTTATTTGTCAGAGAGAGGGAGAGCACAGGCAGGGGGAGCTGCAGGCAGAGGGAGCAGCGGCCTCCCTGCTGAGCAGGAGCCCCGATGTTGGACTCGGGGCTCTATCCCAGGACTCCAGGATCATGACCTGAGCTGAAGGCAGACGCTTAACTGCCTGAGCCACCCAGCTGCCCCTCTCTGGTCCCTTTAAATCAAGAAGGCTCTGCCTTTAATTTACATAGCATCAGCTGGGCTGGTTGTCCCATAAATCCAACACACATTTGTTGGGTGTCTGCTGTATAGCAGGCACTGTTCTAGGCACGGGTCCCTGCCCTGGGAGAGCTGATGTTCTGGTCGGAGGGAGACTGAAAGTAAAGACAGTGTCTAGTAGGTGGTGAGAGGTGCCAGGGAGAAAAAGCAGCCGCTGCAGGAGATGGAGGGGCTGGGGTGCGTGCACTGGGGGGTTGGTATGCAGGTGTGAGTGATTTCTATAGTAAGTCTGCGAAAGGTAACAGTGGAGCCAAGGCCTAAAGGAGTTGGAAGAGCAGGAGAGGATATCTAAGAAGGAGCACCCCAGACTTAGGGAACAGCAAGTGCAAAGGTCCTGAGGTGAGAACATACTGGGGCATTCCTGGAGTAGTAAGAAGGCCAGCATGGCTAAGGTGCTGTAAGCCAGAGAGGGGGGCTGACACAGTCAAGGAGATACCAGGGACAGATGGCAGAGGGCCTCGTGGGCTGCAGGGAGGACCAGAGTTCTTGTGAGTGAGGTGGCAGCCTTGGGAGTCTTTTGAGCAGAGGGAAGACATGGGCCAATTTAGGGAAGAGCAAGCTGAGGATGAAGACCAGGAGTGAGGCATCTGTTCACACCCCGGCTGAGAAGCCGAGAGGGGGTAGTGAGGCCGAGTGCAGAGAGGGGGCGGGATGCCGTGATGTGGAAGATTCTGTACACAGGGAACAAGGAAGGCCGCGGGACTCACGAGGGGAGGGACAATCGGCAGAGGGGAGCAACGGAGAGAAGAGCAGCCATGTCTAGAGGTGGGACGTGAGGAGGTAGAGAAAAACCAGCAGACTGGGGGCGGGGGGGTCCCAACAGCCCAGAGAAAAGGATTTCCAGCAGGGATGGCTCAGTGGGTTAAGCCTCTGCCTCTGTCTCAGGTCATGATCTCAGGGTCCTGGGATCGAGCCCTGCATCGGGCTCTCTGCTCAGCAGGGAGCCTGCTTCCTCTGCTCTCTCTCTGCTTACTTGTGATCTCTGTCATCAAATAAATAAAATCTTAAAAAGAAAGAAAGAAAGAAAGAAAAAAAGAAAGAGGTTTCCAGGAGGAGGATGGAATGAGGGGCCTTGTGGGGAGCAGGGTTGGGAGGGATGAGCTGGCAGAGTGAGCAGGCCCACTGCCCTGGGGTGTCCTGGCACCAGCGCCATGTGGCCTCCTACACCGAGTGCCGAGGGACCAGGAGCGGGTCATTGAGGCAAGCTGGTTAGATGAGAACGTCCAATGGGGGCCTGACACGCAGATCTCAGGTTCCTCGCAATGCCAGGCCATCACTCATTCATGATGACCCGGAGAGGGTAGGGCTGGGATGGAGTGGCGGGGTCGGGGGAGGGCACCTGACTCAGCCTGAGGGTCCAGGAGGGCTTCCCGGCAGAGGGAATGCTGCAGGGGACAAGAGAGAACTGGGGACTGTCAGGAGGAGGAGACACGAAATAATGTCTCTCTTACAAGACTGAGGTCAGGGGGCGCCTGGGTGGCTCAATGGGTTAAAGCCTCTGCCTTCAGCTCAGGTCATGATCCCAGGGCTATCTGCCCGGCAGGGAGCCTGCTTCCCCCCTCTCTGTCTGCCTCTCTGCTTACTTGTGATCTCTGTCAAATAAATAAATAAAATCTTAAAAAAAAAAAAGAAAAGACTGAGGTCAGGGCAGGCTTCCTGGAAGAGGGCTTGTGAGAGCAAAACCGAAGGATGAATGGCCAGCGAGAAAGGCCTAGGCCACCCAGACTTTCTGCCTCTCATTTGTTCACTCGTACACATCCCTTAGTACCTGCTACCTCCTGTATTGCTGTGCTAACTGATAACGACAAACATAGTGACTCAGATCAACACGAATTCGTCGTCATAAACGGTTCTTGAGAGCAAGTGTCCGAAATGGGTCAGCAGGGCCGGGTTCCCTCTGCCGGCTCTGGGGAGCGTCTGTTTCCTTGCCTTCACCTGCTTCTTGAAACCTCTCTCTCTGAGCTGCACTCTCCTGTCTTCCTCTTTCCCTAATGGGGACCCTTGTGATTACTCTGGGCCCATTTGGAAGATCCAGGGTCCCCCCCCCCCACACATCTCAAGATCCTTAGCTGAGTCACACCTGCACAGTCCCCTTTTGCCATGTAAGTTCTCCCGTCCACAGAGTCTGGGGATCAGGGTGTGGGCCCCTTCCTGTGCAGGGTCCTGCTGGGGACACAGTGATGACAGCCCCAACTCACAGTCCAATGAAGAGACCGACCCATCCCCAGGCAGTGACGCCTGGGGACATGGACACAATGGCAGGTGGGGGGACGGAAGGGTGACCTGCCCCAGCCTGCAGGAAGAGACTTATCTGAGACTATGTAGCCAGAGAAGCCAGGAAGGTCTGAGAAGCCCGCAAATTGACAACCAAGGTGTTGGGACAAGCAGGGAGGGTGATAGCGGGAGAGGGAGAATTTCAAGTTTAAAAAAAAATGGAGCGCTGCTCAAGGTCAGCTGTGACATTGTCAAGGTCGGTGGTGGCATCTCCAGATAATTTTCCTGTCCTCTCAGCCTGCCTTAAACCCTCTCCTCCAGAGCAGGGACCTTCAAACATTTTATTGTGTGTCTGTATCAGTTAAAAAAAAAAAAAAAAAAAAGTAGGCGCTTCTTGTTGGCTCTGTCAGTGGAGTGCACAATTCTTGATCTCAGGGTCATGAGTTCGAGCCCCATGTTGAGTGTGGAGCCTGCCTTAAACAAAAAAAAAAGTAGAGTTTGCATCCTGATACATGCTTATTAGTCCACGGGTTATGTGGGGGAATTACTACAGTAATGTCAGAAAACATCCTCAAAGTGCAGAAATTAACAGAATGAGCTGGGGGTAGAAAAAAAGAGGCCTAGACATCAGGGACTAATGTTGACTTTCGCCGTTGCCACCAGGTGGCGACAAAACGCGCGCTCACCTAGACCCAGCGTGGGGGACTTGGCCCATTTGAGCCAAAGACACTGTGCTTAGCAAACCAGAGTGCCTGTTTGTATGTCTGTCTCTTAATCTTCTTCCCCACGTGCATAAGGTTAGAGTCTGCGTCCTTGGTCCGTATGTATTTATTCCTGGGTTGTGTGTGTGTTCGTTAGTGTAGAAATAGTTGTTTTGTATTACAGCTCAGTTCGAAGTCGGGCTGGGCCTGTCTTGGTTCCAGGCGGTGACCACACTGCTCTGCACAGAGCCGGCCTCACAGGTGGCGTCTGTGCGTTGATGGCACGTTAGTTCCTGACTAAGGACTTCGACTTTCTCTAGAGGCAACAAGCAGGGAGCCATGGTGGGTGTCATGGAACAGCCCAGCTCCCTCTCAGCTCCGGGCTTTTTCTCATAAGCTGTTCCCTCAGCCTGGAGCACTCCTATTCCTTCTCCAGGTCTCAGTCCGGATGCCCCCCAACCCCCCTCCAGGAAGCCCTCCTGGGTCAGCTGTCCACACTAGTGATGACAGAGGATGACTGTCTCTCCACTGGACCGGAAGCCCCGGCAGGGGAGGGCCAGGCCTGTGTCAGTCACCACTGTGTCCCCCACACAGGGCCAGACAGAGCAGGGCCTCAGGGACCACACGTGGGGTGAAGGACCCTGCCCAGCCCGCTGGGTCCTGGGCATGCCCCGTTGCTGACAGCCTCTCTGCCCCACAGTTCCGGAACTTCAAGATCATTTACCGACGCTACGCCGGCCTCTACTTCTGCATCTGCGTGGACGTCAACGACAACAACTTGGCCTACCTGGAGGCCATCCACAACTTCGTGGAGGTGTGCGGATGGGCTCCCCGGGGCCCAGGGGTGCCAGGAACATGCCTTGTCTCCCTGCAGAATGCACAAACCCCGCCCAGCCCCCTCACCTCCCCCCCAAGGGCAGCTTCCCTGTGCGCACACGGTGCCTCTTTGTCTCTCCTCCTCTGTCCGGTCTGTCTTTTCTGCCCTCGTCGGCTGCTATCTGATGGTCCTTGTTCTTGTTTCTGCCTCTGGCTGTCTTCATCCACTGTCTCTTCCTTCTCCCTCCCCCTCCCTCAGTTCCTCTTGGTCCCTCTTCTGGTCTTCTGCCATCTCTTTCTGATGGTGACCTTGGCCCCCATCCAGAGCGTCTGCCTCTGCCCAGCTCTCACCGTCTCTGCCTTCTCCCCCAGGTCTTAAACGAGTACTTCCACAATGTCTGTGAGCTGGATCTGGTGTTCAATTTCTACAAGGTGGGCTTCCTGGGGAAGAGGAGGGCGCCAGGAGGGCAGGGTTTCCGGGGTCCAGACCTGCATCCGTTGCAGGGGTGGGAGTTGTGGGTGGGGGGTACCCCTCTCTCATGCCGGGGTCTCCCCACACTCTCCCTTCGCTCAGGTTTACACAGTCGTGGACGAGATGTTCCTGGCCGGCGAGATCCGCGAGACCAGCCAGACGAAGGTGCTGAAACAGTTGCTGATGCTCCAGTCCCTGGAGTGAGGGCGGCCAGCCCCTCCGGCCCGGCCCCAGCTCCCTGCTCGCCCCCTTCTCCAGGCCGAGGCCGCCCAGCGCCTGCCCTCCCCAGGCCAGGAGGAAGGCCCCAGCTGGGCCTGGGCCACTGCGGAGGGGACTGCACCCCACTGCCTCTGGGCCCGGCTGTGGGCGGAGGCCAACTCGTGTGAACCGAGTAACCGTGCCGTTGTGTGACGCTGTGAGTGCGTGTGTGGAGCCCCCAATAAACCCGTGGTCCCGCCCGGCCTGTGTCTCTGAGTGCTGGCCAGTCGGACCTAGGAGCTGCAGGCCCTCGGGACGCCCTGCCATCGGGGTGTCTGTCAGCTGGTGGACAAACACCCCTCGGCGTGGGGAAGGCCAGCCACCCAAGAGTGCTCGAACCTGCTGCTGCCCCTAGAGAGCCCCTGAGCCTGAAATGGGGGACGGATTTAGACCCTAGGTATTGGCCACTAAAATAACAACACTCCTGCCAGCCCCTGACGGCACCAAGCCTTCCCAAGCATTAGCTCCCCAAACCCTCACAAGATCCCAAGGAAAGGACCGTTAGGAGCCCCACTTTCCAGGTGAGATCACTGAGGTTCAGGAAGAGGAAAAGACTTGCCAAAGTCATGTCGCTAGCATGGTGAAAAGCCAGGTCTGTTCAAAGCCCGGGCTTCATTATTTTTAACCCCCAGACTGGACGGCTGGCCTCTTGCCTCGGTCTTCATCTTGAAAATGGGTTGGTAACGGTTTTGATCTCACAGGGTGCACTGGAGCATGAAGATAATGCTAGGAACGTTTAGGAGGTGCCTGGCGTTAGAGCACATTCACTCCACAGACATTAAGTGCCTGCTGTGTGCTTGGCCCAAAAGGGGACAGCGAGTGCTAGTTACACTGATGATTATTTCAGACGTGGGAATCTGGCCTGCAGAGGGGACGCCTCCACAGATACGGCTGTCACAGCAGTGTGTCTGTTTCTCCTGCCGCTACAACCCGTTACAGCTTCAACCAACAGGGACAGGCGACTGGCCACCTGGGGTTGGAGGCACAGGACGAGACCCAGATATGCAGCTGGGTGAGGGGATGGGTGTGGGTCAGGGGAACGTGCTGCAGTTATCAGGACCTGGCGAGTGGGTTACCCGCAGCCACCATGACACATGACCACAAAACCGGCGGCGTGAAATGAGAAATGGACCCCCTCACCATCCTGGGGGCCTGAAGTCCGAAATCAAGGCATCAGGAGGGCCAGGCTCCCTCCCAGGACTGGAGGGGATCTTTCCTTGCCTCTTCCCTCCTGACATGCCCTGAGTGGGGGCCACACACCAACCCCCATCTCTGCCAGGCTCTTTACTCTGGGCCTGTACCTCTCCCTTTCCTTTCTCTTGGAGGCACACTGGCCATTGGGTTTAGGGCCCACCAGCATAATCTGTGCCATTTTAGCTCAAGGTCCTTTAACATAATTACATCCCTAAAGAGCCATTTTCCAAATAGGGTCACTTCCACGGGCCCCAGGTCTGGACCTGTTTTGGGAGGGCACCACCCTCAATCCCTAGAGTGAGTCTGAGAGACCGCGGGTCATCCAGGAAAGGCGATCAGGAGGCCTGTGGACACCCGGGCCTGAGGCTCAGGGAGGGAAGGACACATGGGACATTGTGTGCTTTCAGCAAATGTTTCTTGGGCACCTGCTATGTGCCAATCACTGTTTAGCTGTGGGGAGGGCACCAAAATGAGCAGGATAGGTCTCCTGGGGGTGATGGGGCCATGCCTAATTAAGACAACAGTGGGTATGTCACAAAGTCAGGAGTGTTGTGGAGGCAAGTAAAATGGGGCAGGGATGGCTCTGCTGTTCTAGATGCTGGTCAGGGAAGCCTCTCTGGAGGAGGTGATCCTGAGCTGAGGGCAAAAGGGGTAAGGGAGGGCGCCTGGGTGGCTCAGTGGGTTAAAGCCTCTGCCTTCGGCTCAGGTCATGATCCCAGGGTCCTGGGATCGAGCCCCTAATTGGGCTCTCTGCTCAGCAGGGAGCCTGCTTCCTCCTCTCTCTCTACCTGCCTCTCCGCCTGCTTGTGATCTCTGTCTGTCAAATAAAATCTTAAAAAAAAAGGGGGGGTGTAAGGGAATGAACCATAGCAGATTTTAGGGGACAAATGTTCCAAGCAGAGGCATAGCAGCTGCAAAGGCCCTGAGGCAGAACATGCAAATAGGACAGCATGGTGGGATCAGAGTGGGCAAAAGAGGCAGTGGAGGTGATGTGCTCAGAAAATAGAGGAATTAGGGGTGCCTGGGTGGCTCAGTGGATTAAAGCCTCTGCCTTTGGCCCAGGTCATGATCCCAGAGTCCTGGGATTGAGCCCCACATCCGGCTCGCTGCTCTGCAGGGAGCCAGCTTCTCCCTCTCTCTCTGCCTGCCTCTCTGCCTACTTGTGATCTCTGTCTGTCAAATAAATAAATAAAATCTTAAAAAAAAAAAAATAGAAATACCAAACACCAGTGAACCCTTGGAGCATCCAGAGCTCGGTGTTTCTAGTGGGAAGGCCAAATGGTTTGGCTGTTCTGGAATACAGTTAGCCAGGTTCTTCAAAGTTAAACATTACACTGACCTTATGACTCAACAATCCCACTCCTACCTGTTTACCCAGGAGAAAGAACGTTTATGGATGTGATCTCTACAGGAGCCCAAGAGACATGAACATTTATGCTTGCACCAAATCTTGTATGCAACATTCATAACAGCATTATTCATAACAGCCCAAAGGTGGAGACCATGCAGGCATCCCCACACCGAGGAATGGACAAGTAAGATATGCTATAGCCACACAAGGGAATGGTCTTCAGCCATTAAAAAGGAATGGAGCATTGAACCACGGTACAATATGTCTGAACTTGTCCTTGTGATCTTTCTGTCAAATAAATAAATAAAATTAAAAAAAAAAAAAAAAGAGGAACAGAAAGAAAAGAAAAGCTTCTGAGTGATCACATTCGAGAAGAGCAGAGACTTGGCCACTGGATTTGGTAAAGCGGGGTCAGTGGGGGACAGATCAGGGCCAGTGGAGGGGTGAGGGTGGAGTCCGTTCCACGGACCCATCAGAAGTGGTTTCTGGAGAGCCTGTGAGAGAGGATCAGGGCACAAGCCCCTAGAAACTCCTTGGAGGAAGTGTTGCTGTAAGAGAGAACAGTGCAGTAGCTGGAGGGGGATGTGAGATCAGGGAGATGGGGATTGTTTGTAAAATGGACAAGGGCCTGGGTGGCTCAGTCACTGAGGCGTCCGACTCTTGATCTCAGCTCAGGTCTTGATCTCAGGGTCGTGAGTTTGAGTCCCAGGTTGGCTGGGCATGGAGCCCACTTTATTTATGTATTTATGTATTTATTTATTTTAAGATTTTATTTCTTTACTTGACAGAGAGAGAGCACAAGCAGGGGAGTGGAAGAGGGAGAAGCAGGTTCCCCACTGAGCAGGGGAGCCTGATGTAGGGCTCTATCCCAGGACCCTGGGATCATGACCTGAGCCCAAAGCAGTCACCTAACCAACTGAGCCATCCAGGCACCATGGAGCCCACTTGAAAGAAAGAATGGAAGGAAGGAAGGAAGGAAGGAAGGAAGGCAGGAAGGAAGGGAGGGAGGGAGGGAGGGAGGAAAGAAGGAAGAAAAGGGACAGTGTTCCAGCATGTTTTATGTGGATGGGATGATGCAATAGACAAGGAGACACCTAAAGGCACAGGAACGTGGGTGTTGGGGAGGTGGTAATCCGGGCCCACCAGGAGGCAGTAGCACATTCCTAGGAGCACCACAGCTCGGAAGTTGGGGTAGGTGGGCACTGAGGCAGGTGGGGGGTCCAGAAGGTGATGAGAGTTCACAGTGGTTTTTTCTCTGATGGCTTCCATCTTGTCAGTGATGTGGGAGGCAAGACCATTGGCTGAGAGGGAGAAGGGCAGTTGTCACTAGGGCAGGTAACCTCCCCACCACCACCACCATGGTGGGGGATGCAGAGCCTTGAAGGTGGAGCCCACCTGCCGCTTCTCCACTTCGGCCAGCTGTTGCCACGTGGACACATGGGTCCAGAAGGGTTAGATATATTTTTTTAAGATTTTATTTATTTGACAGAGATCACAAGTAGGCAGAGAGAGAGGGGGAGGCAGGCTCCCTGCTGAGCAGAGAGCCAGACGTAGGGCTCGATTCCAGGACCCTGGGATCATGACGTGAGCTGAAGGCAGAGGCTTTAACCCATTGAGCCACCCAGGTGCCCTGAGGGCTAGATCTTTTGATATCTCTCTCTTTTTTTAAATTGTATTTCTTTCTTTTTAAGTAGGCTCTCTGTCCAACGTGGGGCTTGAACTCACGATCCTGAGATCAAAAGTGGCGTGCTCTACTGATCAAGCCGGCCAGGTGCCCCTAGATCATCATCTTCTTCTCCTTCTCCTCCTCTTTCTTCAAGATTTTAGTATTTATTTGTTTTAGAGAGAGAGTGAGAGAGCAGGGGGGAGGGGGAGAGCAGGGAGAGAGAGTCCCAAGCTGAGGAGCCCGAAGCAGGGCTCCATCTCGTGACCTTGATAACCAAAACCAAGAGGCAGCTGCTTAACCAGCTGAGCCACCCAGGCGCCCCTCTGTGGGCCTTTCTTAAAGCAGCCCCAGGAAACTAACACATCTGGGAAAACATAACTATGAGAATAGGCAAGATCGTTTTGTGGAAGAGTACGGAAGCCTTGCCTAGCCAGAAATCAAGATCATCATTATTCAGCCTCAGCCCATCGAGGGACCATAGTATCTATATAAGATCAGACAAGCAGATAAACAGAGAAGAACAGACAGCCTAAAACAGACCCATACATTCATGGAGCTTTCCTGGGAGACAGAAGCTGCCTTTCAGAGCATGGGGGAAGGATGTGGGTTATCCCCACTGGGCTATCTAGAAAAGACTGCATTGAAAGTAAAACTTCTAGACATCAAAAGACGCTATAAGCGAAATGAAAAGATGAGCCACAAGCTGTGAGAAGGTATTTGCAACACAGGTAAATGACAGAGGGATTCGGGTCCACAATATATAAAGAACTCCTATGAATCAATAAGAATGAAACAACTGAATGGAAACAGTGGGCAGAAGAGATAGGGGAAAAGGGCTCCAGAAGGTCTGGAAGGTGGGGAAGGAGGTAGGTTATGCACACGGGATGGGAGATCTCTACCTCACACCATATGCGGAACATCTGAGATGTAGCCTATCTGTAGTTACTAGCCATGTGAGCGAAATAGGCTTGGCAGAAGGGTGTGGGAACTTCATTAACCTGGTTCAGAGTGAGTTCAAGGTAAAGATGGAAGAAATTCTTTCTGATGAGGAAGGGAGAGATTGGCCCAGCCCAGAGGGCTTAAATAGGAGGCAGGAGACAAGGCTGGCTCCATGCCCAACAACTGCCAGAGTCTTGTCAAGGTTAGCTAGGGTGGGTCAGCCTTGCCTTTGCTTCTCCTTGATGCTTGCACTTGGCTGAAAACATCCTAATTGACATAACACAGGCCAGCTGCTTCTGGTGTATAGCTAGATGCTAAGAGCTTCCAGAAGCCTGTTTCCTTGAGTAGCGTAGAAACCACCATCCTTCCGGGCACACAAGCTGGAAACTTCGAAGGGATTCATGACTCATCTCTGCTTCTTGCATCCCCCATCCCAGCCAGCAGGAAATCCTGCTGGCTTAACCTTCGGAATATATCAGAAGCCTGACCCCTACAGCTACCACCCTGGTCCCAGCACCATCATCTCCTCCCTTAGCTGTTGCAAGCCCCTTCTTGCTGCTACCATTTTAGTCCCCAACAGAAAGTTTCTTATGTGGCAGAATACATTCACAGTAAGTTCATGATGTCTTTTCCCTCTTTGGATCCCTCCTGGGGACTCAGGACACCTCTTCCCCTCTCAGGGCTTTTGCACTGGCCCTGCCTGCCTAGGACAATCTTCCCCCAGATATTTGTGTGGCTCATTCTCTCACCTCTTTCAGATCTCTGCTCAGATGTCACCTCCTGACCTCACCATAGAAAATAGTTGTCTCTGGGGCTCCTGGCTGGCTTAGTTGGTAGACCACATAACTCTTGATCCCAGGGTTGTGAGTTCAAGTCCCACATTGGGAATGGAGCCTACTTAAAAAGAAAAAAAGATAGTTATCCTTCTCTTCATATATCATATCACCATCTGTCTCAGAATCTGTTTTAGTTCCTGATTTCTTTCCAGTGCAATTTATCACCAGTTGACGTGTTTGTGTATCACGTCGCTACTAGAGTGTCAGTTCCATAGCACAAGGAGAACTGCCTTGGTCCAGGCTGTATTCCCATGTCTAAAGAGTAGCTGTGGTGGGCACCTGGGTGGCTCAGTTAAGCGTCTGCCTTCAGCTTGGGTCATGATCCCAAGGTCCTGGGATCAAGCCCCACATCAGACTCCCTGCTCAGCAGGAAGCCTGCTTCTCCTTCTCCCACTCCCCCTGCTTGTGTTCCCACTCTCTCTGTGTCCCTCTCTGTCAAATAAATAAACAAAATCTTTGGAAAAAATTTAAAGAGTAGTTCTGCAATAATTATACATAGTAGATGCTCATGAAATAGTCCATGAATGAACAAATGAATCCTCTCCACAGCTCTAAAAGGTAAGGACTCTGACTCTCCCATTTTACAGATGAGAAGACGGAGGCACAGACAGGCAACCTCACCCCTGCAAGACCATCCAGCTCCCATCTGTTAAGTTCTCACTGCACTTAGCCCAGGTTCTCCGATGGGGTCCGGATGGTGTCCCCGCTGTGGGGCAAGCAAGGGCCATGAGACTCCCACAGGTAAAGTTGCTCAGCTGGGGGTCACAGCCAAGAAATGGCAGATCTGGGATCAAACCCTGTGTGGGGTCAGGCCATCCTTTCACCTTGAGCTGCAGGCGAGTCGGTGTGAGAGGCTGAGCCAAAAGACTGAACATCTTCATTCCATATGTCGCTGCTTGATTTTCCTTATCTACTTATTGGGTGACCCTGTATCCTCGTGCCCCACCCATGGCGCACACCTGTGTGTATTTCAAAGCAAATATCCATTGTCCCATCGTGCAGCTGAATGTCCCTTGGCAAGTCTGAGAATCACCAGATCTTTACCCATTAAAAAATCATAAAATCGCAAACTTATCGACCTCTGGAGGTGATGCCGTGACCTCCTTGGTGCTGACTCACTCTGATGCTGTGGGATGGCTCAGAGTCGCAACCAACAGTGAGGCCACTAAAGCCAAAAGGCCCTGAGTTCGAATCCCATCTTCCCAGCTAGGGCCCCACCCCCACCACACAGCCTCTAGGGAGAGTCTCAGTTTACTCATCTGTCCAATGGGGGCAGTAATAACAGTCCCTACTTCAGAAAGCTGTTGGGAGGTTTGCATGGGTAAATACGTGTCAGGCGCTTAGATCCATCAACAGATGAACAGATCAGATCCATGCTACAGCGAGGCCGACCCTTGAAAACATTTCATCCAGTGAAAGAAACCAGACACAGAAGCTACAGAGTGTATGACGCCATTTGTATCAAATTTCCAGAAGCAACACTCTGTGTACATCAAAAACCATTGACTGATACAATTGTATCTCAAAAGTTACGTGTCATGTGATTGCATTTATATAATGCAACAAAATTCTAGAAATGTAGAACAGATCAGGGGTCACTAGGGGCTCAGAAGGGGGGGGAGCAGAGAAAATGGAGTGGCTGCACCTGGTGTTGGCTGGGGCGGGTGGGGGGAGCAGGGGGGGCGGGGGTGGCTACCCTTGGGATGAAACGTTCTGTATCTTGACTATCGCTGTTGGTGTCCTGATTGTGATACTGGAACTTCGATCCTCCTTACTTGTGGATTTTATGTTTCTGAATGCAAATATGGAAAAAACCCCAAAGTCAATACTGGTGGCCCTTTCTGGGTCATTCCCAGACATGCACAAAACAACAAAATCTTGAGCTGCCGACACACACATTCCCAGCTGAGGTTGAACAAGGCAACGCTCTGCCTTCTCCTCACAGCTCCCACACTGTAAACAACTGTCCTTTTCACGGTCTACTTAATGCCACATTTTTCACATTTTTGGACTTTTTGTTTGTGATTTTGCCATTTAAAATAGCCCTCAGATGGAGCACCGCATCAGGCAGGGTCCTTGCTCAGCAGGGAGCCTGCTTCTCCCTCTCCCACTCCCCCTGCTTGTACAGTTCCCTCTCTTGCTGTGTCTCTGTCAAATAAATAAATTAAATTAAAATAGTCAGGTAAGGGGCGTCTGGGTGGCTCAGTGGGTTAAGCCTCTGCCTTCAGCTCAGGTCATGATCTCAGGGTCCTGGGATCGAGCCCCGCATCGGACTCTCTGCTCGGCGGAGAGCCTGCTTCCCTCTCTCTCTCTGCCTGCCTCTCTGCCACATGATAAAGAAATAAAATCTTAAAAAAAAAAAAAAGTCAGGTAAGATTTTTACGTGGGCGTGAGATGCTTCATGCTCATAGCACTGTTGGCCTGAGTTCAGTGTGAGGGAATCAACAATGGGATATTATGTAAAGTATTTTTAAACAGAAACACACATGAAACAAAGTTACATATTAATGGTTCCATGAACATGTTGTAATCAGAAGCTGTCAGCACCTAACCCTGTACGTTCCCTCCCCCCCCAGTGGTGGTTCAGTGTTCGCTAACTCAGCATTTGCGGTAACTTTATAGAACATCACTTGGCGAATGAAGAGAATCAATTGTACCATAGTTTTATAACGTGTTTCCACCAGAGGAAACTGAGTAAAAGGCACACAAGATCTTTCTGCATTATTTCTTAAAACTGCAATGTGCATCTATAATTATCTCAGGATAAAAAGTTTAATTAAAAAAAAATAGAAGGGTGTGGAGCACCTGGGTGGCTCAGTGGGTTAAAGCCTCTGCCTTCTGCTCAGGTCATGATCCCAGGGTCCTGGGATCGAGCCCCGCATCAGGCTCTCTGCTCATCGGGAAGCCTGCTTCCCCCTCTCTCTCTGCCTGCCTCTCTGCCTACTTGTGATCTCTCTCTCTCTCTCTGTTCAATAAATAAATAAAATCTTAAAAAAAAAAAAATGGAAGGGTGTGTCTGGGTGGCTCAGGCTCAGGTTGTAATCCCGGGCGTCCTGGGATCCAGCCTAGCAGTCTGCTCCTGCCTCTCCCTCTGCCTCCCCCATCATGCTCTCTCTCTCTCATAAAAAATTGTTTAAAATTAAAAAAAAAAAAAAAAAAAAAAACAGACGGAAAAGCTCAGCCCCCTGGTGAGCAAGGAGAGGAGGTACTCTTCACCAAGAAGATACCTGTAAGGTTTTCAGCAGTGAGGGAGAAAGCTTTCTGAACAAGTGAGCCTGGTTTCATATGAAATCATGAAGGAGCCTGTAACTCTCTGGGTGCGAGCTCAGGAAAAATGATCCAAACGATTCTAATGACACATAACCAAAAAAAAAAAAAAAAAAAAAATCAGAGGACAAAGATATCAGTATTTTGGTGATAAAAAAATAACACATTGTCCTGTACTACTGAAAACAGCTTTGTTATCACCAGACCACACACATACCCATATACCCTGATTTTGGAGACTTATTTTCTCAAGAAACACTTCTGAGTACTTGTGGCCCTAAGCTGTGCTGGGTGGTGCTGGGGACTTAGAAGGGACCAAGATACTTCTAGCCCTGCCCTCATGGGGGCTCACGGTCCGGAGGTGGAGATAGACCCATTTCTGAACAGAGATGACCCAGACTGGGGCAGGACAGGGAGAGGGGATCCGGGGAGGCTGGGGGATCCCAGAGTGGACGTGGGACCTGTCCTGGAGGGAGAAATCATAGAAGGCTTCCTGGAGGAGGGGAATCTGAGCTAAAAAGGATGAATTACCACAAGTACGAAGGAAGAGGGGGTAAGGCAAGGGCTCCAGAATGCAAATGTGCAAAGGTCAGGAAGAAAAGGGCAAGTGAAGGAAAGGTCAATGGGGAGGATAGGGAATCAGGCATGAGCTTTGTCCCAAGGTACTGGGGAGCTATAGAAAGTTTGCTTCTCTAAATAAACTTTTATGCAGGTAGGTATTCGTTATCTGCTGCTGCATCACAAATTACCCCCAAATCTAGCAATTTAAAACAACTTTTTTTTTTAAAAAAGATTTTATTTATTTGACAGACAGAGATCACAAGTAGGCAGAGAGGCAGGCAGATAGAGAGTGAGAGGAGGAAGCAGGCTCCCTGCTGAGCAGAGAGCCCGGTGTGGGACTAGATCCCAGGACCCTGAGATCATGACCTGAGCCGAAGGCAGCTGCTTAACCCACTGAGCCACCCAGGCGCCCTAAAACAACTTTTTTTTTTTTTTTTGGCCTAACTTGGAGCCCAATGCAGGGCTTGAACTCACAACCCTGAGATCAAGACCTTAGCTGATGCCAAGAGTCCGACGCTTAACGGACTGGATGTACCCGGGTGCCGGGGAACCAATAAACATTGATCTCACATAATTTCTGGGGGGTAAGAAATCCAAGAGCATCTTAGGGTCGGTCTTGAGGTGGTAATTGGGCTGTTCGCTGGGACCACCATTCGAAGACTGCGCTGGAGGTGGAGCGTCTGCTTCCAAGTTCACCCAGGTGATTAAGGGTAGGAGGGCTCAGTTCCTTCGTGGCTGTTGGCTGGGCCTCTGGCCTTCTCCTGAGGTTCTCATGACGTGTGTCCCTTTAATCAAACAAGGAGGCCATTAGACTGGAGGGGCTCTAACACCTTCGCAGCCTAAGTGAGCCAACCCAGCCCTAAGCCTCAAGCTATAGACCGGGAACCCTAAGGACAACTAGTCAGAGCCAGCTTCTCCAAATAAGGTGAACACCCAGCTGCAGCCCACCAGGTAATTTCCTTGCATTGCTTCCCGGTCTTCTCTGCAAAAGTCCTTCCCTGCCTCCTGTCCCTGGAGCGGGTGCCTAACCCCTTCTGGCGGGGTACTCCCCAGTGGCATTGGTTTTTGCTCAGACAAAACTTTAAACTGTTTAATATGCTTTCGTTTGTCTTTTAACACATGGCAGCTGGATTCATCCAGAGCCCCTGATGAGGGAGAGGATGAGAACCCAAGGTGGAAAGCGAAATCTTTTTATAACCCAATCTCAAAAGTGATGTTCTTTTAGTTCTGGTATATTCTGGTCCTTGCAGGGGACTTCCTGAGTCCAGCCTACACTCAGAACTGCCCCTCTTTGCTTTTCATAAGGAGCCCCTCTTGGGGCGCCTGGGTAGCTCAGGGGGTTAAAGCTTCTGCCTTCGGCTCGGGTCCTGATCTCAGGGTCCTGGGATCAAGCCCCGCATCGGACTCTCTGCTCAGTGGGGAGCCTGCTTCCTCCTCTCTCTCTGCCAGCCTCTCTGCCTACTTGTGATCTGTCTGTCAAATAAATAAATAAAATCTTAAAAAAAAAAAAAAAGTAGCCCCTCTTGATCACCCCTGAGTTTGTGCTAATGGAGTGACTTAGTGTGGGGTCCCTACATAGCCTTGGGATAGAGCTGGTCACCAGAAAGAGTGACCCCCCCCATCTCCAGGGAGTGTGTCTGTGAGCATGAGTGTGAGTGTGTGTTGGGGGAAAACTGCTGGAGACAAAAGCTCTTTAAGAACCATTATTTTCTTTCCCCAGTTTACTTTCCCATCTTCTTTTTCTTGTTTGAAAGATTTTATTTTTAAGAAATCTCTACACCCCACGTGGGGCTCAAACTCACGACCCTGAGATCAAGAGTTGCACTCTCCAAGGACTGAGCCAGCCAGGCGCCCCATTTCCTATTTTAACTTAAACGAATTTTACATCAGCTAGTTTTCCCTTTTAATTTTTTATTATTATTATTTTTCAAGTAGGCTCCATGCCCAGTATGAGGCTTGAACTCATGACTCTGAGATGAAGAGTCGCGTGCTCTTGCTGACTGAGCCGGCCAGGCGCTCCAATTTTCCCTTTTTATATTTTAATTTTTTAAAGAGATTTTATTCATTTATTTGACAGAGAGATAGAGATTACAAGTAAGCAGACAGAGGGAGAGGGAGAAGCAGGCTTCCTGCTGAGCAAGGAGCCCGGATGCGGATGCGGGGCTCGATCCCAGGACCCGGAGACCATGACCTGAGGCGCTTAACGACAGAGCCACCCAGGCGCCCCATCCAGTTTTCCCTTTTTTTTTTTTTTTTTTTAAGATTTTATTTATTTATTTGACAGAGAGAGAGATCACAAGTAGGCAGAGAGGCAGGCAGAGAGAGGAGGAAGCAGGCTCCCTGCGGAGCAGAGAGCAGAGAGATGCGGGACGCGGGGCTTGATCCCAGGACCCTGGGATCATGACCTGAGCCGAAGGCAGAGGCTTTAACCCACTGAGCCACCCAGGTGCCCCCAGTTTTCCCTTTTTAATCACAATGAACATACTTGAAAATTTTATACTGAGGATTTGGAAAAAGAAAGCCGACAGTAATCTCATGACTGAAATTATGAATTCATTTTCATTATCTGGGAGAAATGGGTAATTTCAATATTAGTAGAGCACTGTATGGAGTTTAAAATAGTAACAAAATTGGAGCGCCTGGCTGGCTCAGTCAGTCAGAGCACCTGACTCTTGAACTCGAGGTTGTGAGTTGGAGCCCCACCTTGGATGAAGGGATTATTTAGAAAATAAAAACTCTTAAAAAAAAGTAATGACATTTTCCTGTGGTTTTGGTTATTTTTAGCTGAAAGTTTAATTGTTCCTTTTCTATGGATCCGTAGGCGTATCTTCTGAAAGATTTCTATTTTGTTTGAAATATGGCCTGAGGCTGCCCTTGAAGCTTAACTTAAGTTTTGGAGGCTTCTCTTTCCCAAGGGGCAAGATGGTTTTGCCAAGCACTTTATTTCCCAGTGATGACGTGGGGCTCAATCCAGGGACCCTGGGATCGTGACCTGAGCTGAAGGCAGACGCTTAATGCACCGAGCCACTCAGGCACCCCTCTATTAAAACAAAATTCTTAAATGACAAGCTTTGATAGGCTTCAGGGTTGGTAAACCCATCTACCTTCTTGGACGGTGCCTCATCCCAGTTCGACAGGGGCAGAAGTGTCTGTGCTCAGGATCCTTCCAGAACGTTCTCTAGTACCTCTTAATCTCAGAGTTCATCTGGATCCTTTACAAAGTTTTTAAAAAAATACCCTCCTACCCAGTGTGGGGCTTGAACCCACAACCTTGAGATTAAGAGTCACATGCTCCATGTTGGGTGGAGAGATTACTTAAATAAAGAAAACTCAAAAATAAGTAACTAGGGGTGCCTGGGTGGTTCAGTAGTTAAGTGTCTGCCTTCTGCTCAGGTCATGATCCCAGGGCCCTGGGATCGAGTCCCGCATGGGGTTCCCTGCTCAGTGGGGAGCCTGCCTCTCTCTCTGCCTGTTACTTCCCTTGCTTGTGCTTTCTCTCTCTCTCTCTGACAAATAAATAAATAAGTAAAATATTTTTAAAAATTTAAAATGACTAAATAAGTTTGGTTTAAAAAAAGAATACATACGAGCATTGTTTTTATAAGAACTGACAGGAATATTATATATAGGAAAACTATATTATAGTAATACACACAAGTATATAGAATATTTGTGAATACTGTATATAGAAAATATAGGAAGACTGGAGTTATAGAAATATACACAGAGGAATACTCCATACATGAAGTAGGAATATATATTTGAATACAGATATACGTACATAAAGTTTAGCAGTTAAGAGCATAACATGGCTTTTGGAGCCGCATGGCCTAGGTTCCAATCCCAGCTCTGCTCCTTAATATCCTGTGGCTTTGGGCAGGTGCCTGAACTGCTCTGTGACTCAGTTTTCCCATCTGTAAAATGGGGATAATTACAGACCCACATCATTGAGTTGTTATGGGGATAACACGCTTCCAAGAGGGCCTGGCATGTAGCTTAATAAACCAATACAGTGACACCTGACTGGTTTCTTGGGAGGAATGGGTGACTCTTGATTTCGGGCTTGCAGGTTCCAGCCCCACATTGGGTGTGGACATTACTAAAAATAAAATCTCTCTCTCTTTTTTAAGATTTTATTTATTTATTTGACAGACAGAGATCACAATTAAGCAGAGAGGCAGGCAGAGAGAGAGGAAGGGAAGGAAGGGAAGCAAGCTTCCTGCCAAGCAGAGAGCTCCAGGCAGGGCTCGATCCTAGGACCTGGAGATCGTGACCTGAGCCGAAGGCAGAGGCTTTAATCCATTGAGCCACCCAGGCGCCCCTAAACATAAAATCTTCAGAAATAAATAAACCAATACACAACGGACTGTTTTTCCTTGGGGCTCACTCTACTCACAGCTCAGCATCTCCCTTCTCTGCTTTATGCGGTGGGAAATCCCTCTAAGACAGTGGTTTCATTCTGGCTGGCCCTTGGCTTTCCTTACGGGAGCTTTACAAAATACTGATCCCTTGGTTCCGGAGGGGGGGTCTCTGATTTGGCTGCTCTAGGGTGTGGCCTGAAGTTTGGAATTTTTAAACACTCCCTGGAGATACTCCTATGGAGCTAAAGTCCAGGAGCCCTGGAGGAAGCCCTCTAGAATGGATCCTGGCTTGCCTTTTGGGATGGCTGTCTGAAGCATTTATAAAGTGGAGGCGCCCGGGTGGCTCAGTCATTTAAGCCTCTGACACTTGGTTACAGCTCAGGTCGGGATCTTCGGGTCATGGTCTCCGGGTGGTGAGATCGAGCCCCGCCGTGGACTCCGTGCTCAGTGTGGAGTCTGCTAGAGGTTCTGTCTCCCTCTCCCTTCCTTCTGCCCCCACCCCTGCCCTTGGGGGCACACGCATGCGCCCCCCCAAATAAATGCACAAATAAAATCTTTTTTTTTTTTTAATTTATTTATTTGACAGAGAGAGATCACAAATAAGCAGAGAGGCAGGCAGATAGAGAAAGGAGGAAGCAGGCTCTCTGCAGAGAGCCCGATGTGGGGTTCGATCCCAGGACCCCGGGATTATGACCCGAGCCAAAGGCAGAGGCTTTAACCCACTGAGCCACCCAGGCGCCCCACAAATAAAATCTTAAAAAAGAAAAGAGTTCACGGGGCGCCTGGGTGGCTCAGTGGGTTAAAGCCTCTGCCTTCAGGTCGGGTCATGGTCCCAGGATCCTGGGATTGAGCCCCACATCGGGCTCTCTGCTCAGTGGGGAGCCTGCTTCCTCCTCTCTCTCTGCCTGCTTCTCTGCTTGCTTGTACTCTCTCTCTCTCTGTCTGTCAAATAAATAAATAAAATCTTAAAAAAGAAAAAAAAGAAAAAGAAAAGAGTTCACAAAGTAGATGAGTCACCACTTTTTCAACCCAAAGATAGTTTTTCATCTCTGATTTCCAGCTTCTTGCTACTCCAGTCCCGCAGTGAGAACCTACCCATCCATGCCTTTAGTTCACCCTGGAGACTATTTCTAGGGGATGCAATAGGGTTGCGGAGTCAAGAGCAAAGATGCATTTCTTTCAATGGACATAGATTATAGATTGTGATAGATGCTGCCAGATTCCCTTTCAAAAAGGTTGTCACAATTCTCATTGCCTTCAGTGATAGAGGAACGTGCCCTTTCCCATAGACCACACCCAGCAGCACGTGTACACCCCTCTGAAATTCGTACCATTTAGGGGGTGTAAAGGAAGGAGACTTCTCATATCTTTTCATATATGTTATTAGCCTGTTTGTTTTACCGCTCTGCAAATTATCTATTCAAACCCTTTGTCCATGTTTCTTCTGGAGTGTTTGTCTTATTGGTTTGCAAATACTTATTACTTATGTTAAACCTTTATACGTTGTCGGCATTGCAAGTAATCGCTCCCCATTTGTCATCTGCCTGTAGGCCTTGTTTATGTTTTGTTGTTTCCTTGCCACAGAAATGTTTTTTGGTTTTAATGTCAAATATGTCTGTCTTTTCTATTAATGTCTGAGTTTCCCATCTTAAAATGTACTCCTCCTGCCCCCCCCCCAATAGTTGTAACCTGTATTTTCTTGTATGGTTTTACTGTTGCATTTTTAAAAATTTATTTATTAATTTTTAAAGATTTTATTTATTTGATAGAGAGAGAGATCACAAGTAGGCAGAGAGGCAGGCAGAGAGAGGGGAGGAAGCAGACTCCCTACCACCGAGCAGAGAGCTTGCTGCGGGGCTCAATCCCAGAACCCTGAGATCATGACCTGAGCCAAAGGCAGAGGCTTTAATCCAGTGAGCCACCCAGGCGCCCTCCTACTGTTGCATTTTTTTAAAAGATTTTATTTATTTATTTGTCAGAGAGATAGAGAGAGGGCACAAACAGGGGGAGGGGCAAAGGGAGAAGCAGGCTTCCCACCAAGGAAGTAGCCCAATACGTGACTTGATCCCAGGACACTGGGACCATGACCTGAGAGGAAGGCACATGCCCTACCAACTGAGCCACCCAGGCGTCCCAACTCTTGGCAATTTTTATATTTACATCTTTGATTTTTCTGGAACCAAACGCTTTCTTTTTTAAGATTTATTTATTTATTTATTTAAATATTTTATTTATTTATTTGACAGAGATCACAAGTAGGCAGAGAGGCCGGTAGGTGGGGGCGGGGGGAAGCAGTCTCCCCGCCAAGCAGAGAACCCGATGCAGGGCTCGATCCCAGGACCCTGAGACCATGACCTGAGCCAAAGGCAGAGGCTTAACCCACTGAGCCACTCAGACACTCCTGGATCCAATCTTTTTTTTTTTTTTTAATTTTTAAGAAATGTATTTATTTGTCACAGAGAGAGATCACAAATAGGCAGAGAGGCAGGCAAAGGGAGAGGGGGAAGCAGGCTCCCTGCCGAGCAGAGAGTCCGATGTGGGGCTCGATCCCAGGACCCTGAGATCATGACCTGAGCTGAAGGCAGAGGCTTAAGCCCCTGAGCCACTCAGGTGCCCCTGGATCCAATCTTTTAAGGTCATGTGCAATAGGGGCATCTGGACAGCTCAGGTGGTGAGTGTCCGACTCTTGATTTCGACTCAGGTTTCGATCTCAGGGTTGTGAGATGGAGCCCTGAGTCAGGCTCTGCACCCAGTGCATGGTCTGCCTGTCCCTCTTCTTCTTCTCTTCCTAATCCTGCCTCACACTCTCTATCTCAAATAAATAAATAAAATCTTAAAAAGAAAAATGCCATGTGCAACAGAGGTACAATTCCCTTCACCTGTGTGTCAAAACCACTTGTTAAACTCTTGTTATCTCACTGCACAGATTTCCCACCTTTGCCATTGATTAAATTCCTGTGCAGCTGGGATTCACTCGTGGCCACTCAATTCTCTTTCCCCATCTTGTCCATTCCTTTGCTGAAACCCCACTGCTTTGATTATTATAGCTCTGCAGCTGGCTTTCCTATCTGGTAAATCCAGTCAGCCCTCATTCCTCTCTTTAGTAATGACCATTCTCAGACACCTGTCCATCTCCAGGAACTCCAGAATCGTCTGGTCCAATTCCAACATGAAATCCCACTAGAAGTAGATCGAACCATAATGAATAAACTTGGCTAAGCAGCTTTATTTTTTTGAGCCTTGGTTTGACCATCTGTAAAACAGGGTCTATGGGGGCACCTGGGTGGCTCCGTGGGCTAAGCTTCTGCCTTCGGCTTGGGTTATGATCCTAGGATCTGGGGATCGAGTCCCACGTCAGGCTCTCTGCTCAAAGCGAGCCTACCTCACCCTTTCCTTGCTGCTCCCCGTTTGTACTCTCTCTCTCTCTCTCTGTGTCAAATAAATAAATAAAATCTTAAAAAAAAGAAAAAAAGGAAATGTCAAATCCAACTTAAGATGTGCTGTAGGTACCGGATACACATTGGACTGTGATGACATGATATGAAAAAGAAAAAGAAGGCCAAATATCACCATAATTTCTATGTTGAATACATGTTGAATGATAACATTTTGGCTTAATGAGTACCTTAGTTCCTTACTGCTGCTGTAACAAATCCCGCCCAGCTCGGTGGTTCAACAGAAGACAAATTTGTTATCTTACAATTCCGGAGGTCTGAAATGAGTCTTCTAGGGCTAGAATCCTATAAATCCTTATAGGGCTAAAATCAAGCCGTGTTCCTTCTGAACACTCTTGGGATAAATCTGTTGCCTTGCTTTTTCCAGCCTCCAGAAGCTGCTCACGTTCCTTGGTTCTTGACCCCCTTTGCCTCACGCCAACCTCTGCTGATGTCATCAGATCTCCCCCTCTCTCTGTTTTTCCTGCCTTCCCTTTCCCTTATTAGGACCCGTGATTACAGTAGACCCCTCCCCACCCCCAGGATGATCCAGGATAATCTTCCCGTCTTGAGCTCACTGTAGCTGCATCTGTAGACTCCCTTGGTGTGTAAGTTAACATAGTCATGGGTCCAGAGAACTAAGATGTGGGCATCTTTGGGAGCCATTATTCTACCTACCTGGATTACCTTAGTAATATTATGAATGTTCATTTTGCCTATTTTTTTTTTAAATGTGGCTACTAGAAAAGTAATGACCTATGGGGCTCCCACTCTGTTTCTGTTGGACAGCACTGTTCTCTGTGTTCTGCTGGTCTATTCGTTATCTGCTCCCTCCTACGACGAGAATGCCTGCCCCAAGAAGACTGGGATTCCATTTCATTTACCACTATGCCCCTGGTGCTAGCACTGAGTGGGCCCTCCGTAAATATTTGTTGAGAGAGCAAATATTGCAAATGTTTTTCCTGATGACTACAGACACCCCTACTTCCACTGCACACCCCCACCCCCATGGCTTCCTCCTCCTCTCCCCAGATCAGGGATCCAATGCTTAATGACTGAGCCCCCCCCCAGGTGCCCCTTGGACGTTTCAAAATGCAGAGATGGCTGTTCCAGTGGGCTGGCTCCTCAGTGCCTTGACCTCTCCCCCTCCAGACCTTGCCTTCCAGCTGCCCTTCGTCCCTCCCTCTGTCCTGTGGCCAGAGCAGACACCTGTCACTACAGACAACCACATGCTTCCTCCACTGTTTCGAACTTCTAGCAGCCCACGCCAGCACCCCATTTGGACTTTTCCCTCTCATTGCGCCTGGTGTCCCAGCTCCTTCAGTCCCACCAGGACCTCCATTCCATTAGTCCAATTGCGTGATGCCGTCTTGGGCCCCTCATGACCACTCAGCCGTCACCCAGCTGAGAGCCTGTGTCCCCTGCCCTCGCCTCCCTTGCTCCCTCTCATTCACTGGTCTCCTAGGAAGACACCGAGCTGTTTGCCTCATCTGGGCTGCAACCACTCTGCTGAGTGGCTGGAGAAAAATCTGGAACCACGAAGCCAGGTCTCATGTTAACTTCAGCACCTTGGACCTCAAGGTGGCACTAACGTTGTCTAGAAATTGGCTGGCTGAGCCCTAGCCCCTTTGCTCTTTCAAAACCTAAATTTTTTTTTTTTTTGGATCTTATTTATTTATTTGACAGAGATCACAAGTAGGCAGAGAGGCAGGCAGAGAGAGAGGAGGAAGCAGGCTCCCTGACGAGCAGAGAGCCCGATGTGGGGCTCGATCCCAGGATTCTGGGATCATGAGCCCCAAAAGCAGGGGCTTAACCCACTGAGCCACCCAGGTGCCCAGAGCATGCAACTTTTAATCTCCAGATCGTGAGTTCAAGCCCCATGTTGGGGACAGAACTTAAAAAAAAAAAAAAAAAAAAAAGCATAACAAAATTATCATTTTAACCATTGAAAAGTGTTAAATTCAGTCTTTTTTTTTTTTTTTAAGATTTTATTTATTTACTTGACAGAGATCACAAGAAGTCAGAGAGAGGAGGTAGTAGGCTCCTCGCTGAGCAGAGAGCCCAATGCAGGGCTTGATCCCAGGACCCTGAGATCATGACCTGAGCCAAAGGCAGAGGCCCAACCCACTGAACCACCCAGGCGCCCCCAATTCAGTCTTTAAGCACGTTCAGCATGTTATGCAACTATCCCCACTATCTTTTGGTCTCTACTGATTTGTCTGTTCTGGATAGCTCATAGACATGGGACCCTACAATATTTATCCTCTGTGTCTCACTTCTTTCACTTAGCATAATGTTTTCCAGGTTCCTCCATGTCATAGTGTGGGTCAGAATTTCATTTCATTTTTTCCCCCATTGAGGTATTTTATTTGTATGTAAGTATTCCATGTCTAGGAAAAAGCTGCCAGAATCTTCCTTCCTGCGTGTTTTTGTTCTACTTCCTTTGGGTCCGCGATGCCAGCTGCGGTTATCAGTGCGATGAAACCAAACTAATGAGATGGGTCTGTAAGTTTTGCAGCAATTTCCGCAGCTCCATGATCACCAGTGATTTCCGTGTAATCAAGCTTCATCATCGCAATTAGAAACTGGAAAATGACTCTGGAGCATGGCCTAATAAGAACTTGGCAGGTGCCTCTCCTGATGACACTCTTCATGCTCCTGGACTCTGAGAGCATCCCCTGGGACATTCACACCAGCTTTATGGAGGCATGGAAGGATGAAGCCCGAAGAATGTTCCATTGTGTGGATATACCACAATTGGTTTATGCGTTCATTCGTGGATGGACTCGAGCTGTTTCCTAGACAATGCAAACTCCTACCTCTCCTCCCTTCTTGCCTACTCTCAACGGGGACTTTTCTTCCTATGTCACTGAGAGAAGAGAACCCACTAGAAGAAAACTTCTGCAGACTCCTACTACCATCTACCTCTTTCCTCCTATTCCTTGGTATACCAGTTATCCACCACTGCTGCGTAACCAACAACCCCCAAGCTTAGCACCGTTCAACACCCCTGTATTCCATGGATTCTGTAGGGCAGGCATTTGAATGAAGCACAGCAAGGACAGCTTGTCTCTGCTCCCTGATGTCTGGGGCCTCCACTGGTGAGAGTTGCAGAATGGGAGCCTCTGTGGGGGAGCGGGGAGGGGTGCGACTCCCATCTAGTAGCTGGAATCAGCTGGAGGAGTTGTCACTCCTGTTTAGCAGCTGGTGGTGGCAGTTGCTGGCTGGGACCTCAGCCAGAGTACCTTCATGGGACCTCTCTGGGTGGGCTACTTGGCCTGCCTCAGACCATGGTGGCTGGGTTCCAAGAGCGAATGCCCTAAAAGCAGGTGGGAAGTGCCTGGCACTTGACCATGAGCCTTGGCAGCCTCCCCTCCTCTGTGCTTCATGGGTTCACATAGCCGCAAGGTTTCGCCCAGGTTCAAGGGGGAGGGAACACACCCTTGCAGAGAACACACTCAGTGGGAGGAACGTCAAGGTCACACTGTGAGAGCATACAGGATGGGAGAGATTGTTGTGGCTGCATGGGAAAACACACCTTTCTTGCTGGTGATGGGCTACACTCTTAAGCCTGGAGACCTTCCGGTCTTGCCTCAGGATGGACAACATTCTAGCCATTCTCATCTCTCTCCTCTGTTTCTCCTCTGACACCTAGGACTCCTCTGACACCTAGGACTCTTGTGTCTACCAGCACACAAGACAGCTGTTTGATCTTCTTTGACCTTCCTATAAAACATACTGAGTCTCTCCAGCCCCCTCTGTCACTCACCCTTATAGCCTTAGTCCTTACAACCATGCCTGGCACATAGTAGGTGCCTAGTGAATATTTTTTTTAAACAAGTATCTCAAGTGAGCGGCGCCTGGGTGGCTCAGTGGGTTAAAGCCTCTGCCTTCGGCTCAGGTCATGGTCCCAGGGTCCTGGGATGGAGCCCCACATCGGGCTTCTGCTCAGCAAGGAGCCTGCTTCCCCCCCAACCCTCTGCCTGCCTCTCTGCCTGCTTGTGATCTCTGTCTGTCAAATAAATAAATAAAATCTTTAAAAAAACAAATATCTCAAGTGAAACTGGTAATAAGAGCTGCCTTCAGGAGGAGGAACTGGGTGGGTAGCAGAAACACATTGTTTAAAAATGGGAGCTACCCACACCCAACATGACAGGTGCTGTCTTCAACCCTTTGAAAATTGTAAAATAGAGGGGCATCTGGGTGGCTCAGTTGGTTAAGAGTCTGACACTTGATTGCAGCTCAGGTTATGATCTCAGGGTCATGAGATCGAGTCCCCCACTGGGCTCCGCACTCAGCAGGGAATCTGCTTGAGATTCTCTCTCCCTCCCTCTGCCTTTCCCCCACTCTCAAATAAATAAATCTGTAAAAACAAAACTGCAAAATAGAAATACTTATTTTCCCTACAGGCCTTTTGAGTCTTCTGATTCATGCATTCTGACTACATCTTACCCACTTAAATTAATACATTGTATTATTATTATTATTATTAGTTTTAAGATTTTATTTATTTGACAGACAGAGATCACAAATAGGCAGAGAGGCAGGCAGAGAGAGAGGAGGAAGCAGGCTCCTCGCCGAGCAGAGAGCCCAGTGCGGGGCTGGATCCCAGGACCCTGGGATCATGACCTGAGCCTAAGGCGGAGGCTTTAACCCACTGAGCCACCCAGGTGCCCCAGTACATTACATTATTTTTAAAGATTAGCCTGGGGCGCCTGGGTGGCTCAATTGTTAAGTGTCTGTCTTTAGCTCCGGTCATGATCCCAGGGTCCTGGGATGGAGCCCCATGTTGGGCTCCCCGCTCTGCAGGAAGCCTGCTTCTCCCTCTCCCCCTCCCCCTGCTTGTGTTCCCTCTCTTGCTGTCTATCTGTCAAATAAATTAAAAAATAAAAAATAAAAAAAGATTAGCCCAGCATCTGGCACAAAATGAATGAGCAACTGACAGTCATGTCATGATGATGGAGGCGTGCCCTGCCCATCCCCCCTTCCTTCTCCTCCCTCGGAACACCCACGCCTGGGAACCTCCCTCTCCTCTGAGCCTCCCCACGCTGGCCCGGCCCAAGCCCAGCCCTGGAAGTGTTTGATCTGACCACTTCAGAGCCTTCACCTCTGGGCCTGCAGCATGAGAGGGACTGGAGCTGGGAATCCTCCCCAGCGGAGCTTTTGAGGATGGGATGAAAGAAAGTAGCCATATGGAGAGCTCAGGAATGCAGGGCAGAGTCAGGAAGGGGTGAGGCTGAGGGGAGTCAGGGAGGCAGAGAAGAAGAGCTTTCTAAGGCATGTACCAAGTATCTGCTGTGTACCCGGCCATGTGCTGGGCAGTGTTGGGGACACAGTGGTGACCGGCCGGCCCTGTCCTCACAGGGCATTGCAGGAGTTGGGCCAGTGACTAGAGAGTGACAACCCTAGAGTGAACAGGGTTAGGAGGGGAGGCACTTGAGGCAGTCAAAGAGGGCTTCCTGGAGGAGGGGGTACCAAGCTCCTTACAGTCTACAACACACAGACACTTATCTTTTCGGCAGCATCTGATGACACCTTCCCTCATCCCCTTAAATCCTGCTGCGCTGGCCTTCTTTCTGATTCTCGAATTCTTGGAGCTCATTTCCAAGCCTCTGAGCCATTGTACTTGCTGTTCCTTCTGCCTGATTTTCTCTTCTCCCTTCCTCACCTGGAGGGCTCCTTCTCAGTCAGACCGTAGGCCAGTTATTCTTGCAGCATTGAACTTAAAAAAAAAAAAAAAAAAAAAAGTCCCATTTGTACTTTCTGTTGTCTCCTTTATTTTCTGCCTGGTCACCTAGGATGCCCCCTGTCCTCAGTTCTGGCTCCCTAATCCCTGGCAGGCACCCTCCTCAGCCCCTCAAAATTGATGGATGTCAAACCTTTGTCATGTGAAGGAAGGAGCCAATATCTCCGGAATAAATCTCAGTCTGGTGAAGAGGTGGGAGAAGGGAGAGGGAACAGCATGAGCAGAGAGGAAGCTGGTGTTTCAGAGGCCCCCAGGGGGAGGTTGTTTGTGGCTGGAAGAAAGAGCAGAGGACTGAGGAGGGAGGGAAGTTAGAGAGGGAGCGATACAGGGGAGGGGGGAGGGAGGTGAGTCTGCTCCTAACCTTCTAGACTGGGTAGGAAGCGTCCAGAGCTTTGGTTCGCTGCACAGCCCGAGGTGGCCAGACCATATCATGACCCTTTTGTGTAGGGCTGGAGGTGGCCAAAGGTGCCTTTTTGGGAGACCCCGTGGGTGGCTGGGTGAGACCAGGCCAGAGGGCTGGGTCTGAGGGACAGGCCTCGCCTCCCAGAGCCTCTAAGGGCTTCGTGCAGAACATTCCATGGCGGGACCTTCTGGAACCGGCTACGATGGCTTGGCAGCCCTGGCCAGTCCTTGCTCTCGGGTCACTGCCTCAGCCTCCTCCAGCCCTGCTCCCCACAGCAGCCCTGGGCAGTCCTTTTTATAGAACACTTGAAAAATGTTAATAGGTAATTAAGGGCACATGGCAGAGATTTCTAAAAGTACAGGAGAGGACTCAGTGAGAGCCTTCCCTTCTCCCGTCCCCCTGTCCTCCCCAGGGCCCCACCAGTTTCTTGGGTTTTCTCCAGAGATAGTCTGTCACATGTAAGCGCAGATGGCAAAGTGCTTTTCAGGTTTGTACCTTTTTCTTCTTTCTTTCTTTCTTTTTTTTTCCAATTTAAGTACAGTTAGGGACGCCGGGTCGACTCAGCCCGTGGAGCGTGCAACTCTTGATCTCAGGATTGTGAGTTCAAGCCCCACATTGGGTGTAAAGCCTACTTAAAAAAAAAAAAAAAAGAGTACATTCATTTATTCAACACATGTTTATTGAGCACTTACTGTGGTTGGGCACTGTTCTGGGCACTGGGGGATACAGCAGCAAAGAAAATAGACAAAATTCTCAGCCTTCTTGGAGATGACATTCTAGTGGGGGGAGACAGTAGATAAATGAACTAAGTACATTTTGACCTTATACAGTAGGTGAGATGGCACGGTAAGTGCTTTTGATAAGACATAAAGCAGGTGGGATGTCTGGGTGGCTTAGTTGGTTAAGCGTCTGCCTTTGGCTTGGGTCATGATCCCAGGGTCCTGGGATCAAGTCCCACATCGGACTCCTTGCTCAGTGGGAAGCCTGCTTCTCTCTCTGCCTGCTGCTCTCCCTGCTTGTGCTCTCTATCTCTCTGATAATAAATTTTAAGAAATCGTAAAAACAATAACAAAAAATAAGGCAGGCAAAGAAGGCAGAATATTGGGGAAGCAGGTTTCTATTTTTTTTTTTTTTACAAAACAGTCAGAGAAGGCCCCAGTAAAGGGGAATGTTTGAGCAAAGGCCCAAAGAAGGTAAGGAAGTGAGTCACATGGCTGTCTGGGAACATGGGTGCAAACAGCAGGCGGAATAGCAAGTGCAAAGGCCCTGAGGTCAGAGTGAGTCTGAAGTGTTCTAGATCCAGGAAGGAGCTGCAAAGCGGAAGAGGAATGCAAGAGACAAGCGGGGCCAAGATTTGCTCTCAGAGGACGTGTCCTCAAGTTGACTTTTGCTTTCTCCTCTGGGAAATGTCTCTGAGATGTCTCAGTGGTGTGCTGGGACCGGCGTGTAGTGATTCGGGAGAGCCGATGGCTAAACTTTCGGGAATTTTGCAAGCCAGTTGTCACACACAGCTATTACCAAAAATTAAATTATATACATTTACAGAGAAATAAATGGTATGAAACACAAAGATAATAAGTAGTCAACATTTACCACTTCCTAATGATTGTACTACATTTTAACTGCTGTCTCTGCTCCAGGGGCTCCCTACACCTACCTACTGTGTCTACCTGGTAGAAACACAACCTACCAGTGGGCTGTTTCTTTTCTTTTCTTTTCTTTTCTTTTTTTTTCTGAATTCTGCATTCAACGATGTCACAATTCAGCAATGTCAACCAGTGGCTTGAAATGTGCAATGGTGGGAGTAGGTAACCCATCGACCCTGACAACTCAGGGCTGTTTCTTCCCACAAAGAGCTGGTGGTGAAGCATTCACCAACATGGTTGTAATGCATAGAGATTTGGCTCCCCTCCCCCCTAAAGCTGGGTAGGGTTCCCTTGCGTGGATGGGATGGTTAGGTATTCTACTGTCCTCCTCCTAATGGAGAAAAGCAGGTTTCCTGTATTTTGCTGGCACAAACAACATCAGTGATTTCCAGCATGTGACCACAGCCGTGTAATAAAACCCCAAAGAACTTCTGTGTTCTTTGAACAAAGCAAAAGGTGTGGGAGTCATAACCTTAATGATTGTTGCCTAAGTTCTCTCCACGAAGGCTGTGCCCATTTCCACACCCACTGGCAAATGGGTCAGAGTGCAAAGACTTCCTGTAAGGACCGTAACCTTGGGGTCGCCTGGGCGGCTCAGGCGGTTGAGTGTCTGTCTTCAGGTGGGGTCATGGTAGGAGAGAGAGAGAGAGCCAACTTATATCAACTGAGTCACCCAGGCACCCCTATTTTAATCATTCTAAAGAGTGCGATCCAGGGACATTGAAGACATTCACACTGACTATCAGCACTACCTAGTTTCAAACATGTTTTCATCGTGCCAAAGCCCAGAGGCAGGATTTGAACACAGATTTTCTACCTCTGGAGCCGAAGCAGCTCCTCCCCCGAAGAGGGGGCCCTGGGATCAAGGCCCACGTGGGGCTCCCTGCTCCCCCTGCTTGTGCTCCCTCTCTGTGTCAAATAAATAAATAAATTCTTTAAAATAAATAAATAAAAACCGTGAACTTGGCTG